>NC_133502.1:153192500-156124166 GCF_049354715.1 Callithrix jacchus
GGAGGCCTTGCAGAATGGTCATAGGCTGGTACTCACCCCCGAAATTGTGTTCCTACTTTTAATGGCAACATTTTAATAGTCAAATTTGAGAAGCCAAAAGGGATAAGCAATCCTCCAAGTTAAAAGTCAAGAATGAAATGAAGTTATCCAATAATTCCAGAGGAATTCTATCATCCTAAATGAGGTTCTGCTATCACATTGTCCATTTAAAAAAATATAGATCCCAGGGCCAGGCGCAGTGGCTCATGCCTGTAATCCCAGCACTTTGGGAGGCCAAGGCGGGTGGATCATGAGGTCAGGAGTTCTAGACCAGCCTGGCCAAGATGTTGAAACCCCGTCTCTACTAAAAATACAAAAATTAGCTGGGCGCAATGGCATGCGCCTGTAATCCCAGCTACTCAGGAGGCTGAAGCAAGAGAATTGCTTGAACCTGGGAGACGGAGGTTGCAGTCAGCCAAGATTGCGCCATTGCACTCCAGCCTGGGTGATAGAGTGAGACTCCATCTCAAAAAATAGATAGATAGATAGATAGATAGATAGATAGATAGATAGATAGATAGATAGATAGATCGATCCAATGAATTTTATTAATTCCAACAATCTGTAACTTGGGTACAGTTTTTTTTGAAGTACCAAATGCATCATACTTACTTGATTGTTAGCTATAATAAGATAATAGAGTCTGGGCACAGTGGCTCATGCCCGTCTTCCCAGCACTTTGAGAGGCTGAGGTGGGTGGATCACCAGAGGTCAGCAGTTCAAGATCAGCCTAACCAACATGGTGAAACCTCGTCTCTACTAAAAATAAAAATATAAAAATTACCTGGGCGTGGTGGCAGGCATCTGTAGTGCCAGCTACTTGGGAAGCTGAGGCAGGAGGATCACTTGAACCCAGGAGGTGAAGGTTGCAGTGAGCTGAGATTGTGCCACTGCACTCCAGCCTGGGTGACAGAACAAGACTCCATTTCAAAAAAAAAAAGAAAAAAGATAATAGATAACCGTACTTCCTTCTTTCACTCGAATACATATGCAATTTCCTAGACAAAATTATTTGCTAATAGCTAATTTTCAAAATGAGGGCTATGAAATTAGTACGTAAAAACTGAAACCAGAAATCCATGAATATTGTAGAAATCTATACTAACCTTTGAGAAACATACTCCTTCAGGTTGTCAACAATACGATTTTACAAGAGCTCCTGACTGGGTGTGGTGGGGGAGGCTGAGGCAGGAGGATCGCTTGAGCCCAGGAGTTTGAGACTACAGTGAATTATGATCACGCCACCGTACTCCAACCTGGGCAACAGTACAAGACCGTGTCTCAAAAATAAACAAACAAATAAATAAGGAGATCCTAAAGGTTTAACTCCATCTATATCATGTCACTAATATTGGACAACCAAAGATCCTATTTATCACCCTCAACATTCCCATTGCCACCAGCTAAATGGTCCCAGAACTTCTAAACCTCATAAAAGCCAGGATTTCTGAAAGCAGATCTATCTTGTACTCAAACCCTTGTTTCAACATGGTGGAGGTACGAAGAAACTCTAACAAAATGTTAGAGATAGTCTCTCTTCCCCTGCTGATTTCCACTAAGCAAACCCAGAGCAACCGTCAAAGGAAGACTTCGGCAAACAATACCACTATTTGCCTTTTCCCTGGTCGGGGGTATGTAGCAAATAGAAAAAAGAACCTTTCCTCCAAAAAAGCAATCAATCTTTCAACATTCTATGTCATAGAAAAAAAATCGATTTTTTTTCAACCACAATCATAATGCCAGAATAAAACAGATCTGAAGGGAAGGGACTAGTTAATTCATAAACACCCTGAGGCTACACAGAAACACAAGCAAGCAACCCTCTATCAACAATCCCTTATTTACAGGAAAAAACTTGGTTGGATAAGGTTCCCTGCTGTTATGGGAGGGGTTTCCAAGAGAATTTTGGGTGAAATGGTTTAGTGACTTTATCAGCAAAAATCATTTTGTTTGGCTTACATCACTGAAGAATCAACATCTTCAGGTGTTCAACCTTCTCCCAGCCTTTATGAAAGTGCTTAAAGCATTTGGGGGGATGGACAAACCCAAATCTTAGTCACTGTCTTTATTTTCTTTATTTCTTTTCCTTTTGGTCTGTTCTACTATCAGAAAACTCCCCAAATCCTTAACTCCTTTGTTGTCTTGAGTTGTTTCAGCAGGAAGAAAAGAGGTTTTAGAGTCAGAGAAGGCTGGGTTTGAATCCTGACTCTGCTGCTCACCAGTTCTGGAACTCTAGGGACACTGAGCCCCTGTATCTTTTCCAAAAAATAGAGCTGATAATATATGTAAAGCATCTATCCAGTTCCCGGAACAAAGTAAGTGTACAGTAACTGTTATAATGAGTAATGCTGCCAACTTCACAGAGTGAAGTATTCATCAAGGGTGGGGCACAGAGTGGGTGGTATATTAAAGGCATCTCTTTTCTGTCTTCTTTGTCCAAAGAAGACACTATGTCTGTCAAGGGCCTTTTCAGAGCAAACTGGAGTGTTCTCCAGTACCCAGTGCATTGGGAGAGGTGAAAGCATTACAGGATATCCTGTTGCCACTTCTGACCATTGTTTTACCATAAATCCCCCTCTCTTGGGGGTCCTTGCCACTCACCCTATTTTCTCTACACTCTCATGGAGGTTGATGTATTTTCCATGGCACATTGCCATCTTCCTACAAGTTCTGAGCACCCAACTCAGTTTTCCTGTCCACCCCATTTAATCCAGTCTCTATGTCAATTAGAAATCTCTATTCGAAATCTGAGCCTTGGCCAAGCATGGTAGCTCACGTCTTCTGAGCCTTGGCCAAGCATGGTAGCTCACGTCTGTAATTCCTGCACTTTGGGAGGCCGAGGTGGGGGGATCACCTGAGGTCAGGAATTCGAGACCAGCCTGGCCAATATGGTAAAACCCCAGCTCTCCTAAAAATACAAAAATGAGCCGGGCATGGTGGTAGATGCCTGTAATTCCGGCTACTCAGGAGGCTGAGACAGGAGAATCACTTGAACCCAGGAGTCAGAGGTTGCAGTGAGCCAAGATCATGCCACTGCACTACAGCCTGCGCAACAAGAGCAAACCTCCATCTCAAAAAAGAAAGAGAGAAGGAAGGAAGGAAGAAAGGAAGGAAGAAAAGAAATCTGAGCCTTATAATTCTATCTTTTCAGCTCTACCTACAATCTTCTCTAGTGTACCAACTTATCAGTGATCCCTGATAAATAAAGCCACAAGCTACCGTGTCTCAGCATCTTCCTGCTCTCCACCACACTGAGCCCAAGATGACCCAGTGCTCCACAAACATATGTAGAATGGAAGTAAAGCCTCAGGGATAAGAAAAGATAATTAAAGGGCCAGGCATGGTGGTTCATGCCTGTAATCCCAGCACTTAGGAGGCCAAGGTGAGTGGATCACAAGGTCAGGAGTTCAAGACCAGCCTGGCCAAGATGGTGAAAACCCATCTCTACTAAAAATGCAACAGTTAGCTGGGTGTGGTGCTGGGCGCCTGTAATCCCAATTACTTGGGAGGCTGAAGCAAAGAATTGCTTGAACCTGGGAGGCAGAGGTTGCAACGAGCCGAGATCATGCCACTGCACTCCAGCCTGGACAACAGAATAAGACTCCATCTCAAAAAATAATAAGAAGAAAAGATAGTTAAAGCAGATTCACTATAGTAACAAACCAGCCAAGAAATTGCACTGAAAGTAAAGGTTTTAGGTGACAAAATTTCCAACTGTGTTCAAAGAAACATAAGTTCCAGCAGGAGTGCACTTAATCTGATTTTCTTCAAAGCCTCTCTAATTTGCAGGGAAAGACAACCATTTTCATTAGCTTCATGTGAGCTAGAGAGAAGCCATGACTAAAGTGCTAAAACCCCTGGGAAACATGCCAGCAAGCAAGGGCACCTTCCCCAGATGCTCAACCTAGACTATAAGACTGTCAGCATTGGTAAGGAGCCTTGAACTCTAAACCCATAGGCTCAAGTCAGGAACTCAGGAAGCCTATCAACACCGGGATACAATTTTGCCACCTTAACACTTTATTCCCTTTACTTGTGCCACACTGAGTTATCCAATCTCCAGGCTCTTGTCCAGTTCTCATTTATACAGTATCAGCAGCCTTCTCCAGAATGTCCTCTCACCAGCCAGCTCTTGAGGCAGTCATATGTCATGTGTGCAAGACACTTCTATTTCTGCAGCCCAGCGAGGGCAAGCTAACTCAGTTAGTGAGAATTTAATCAAAGTTAAAGGACAAGCACAGAAACACAGAGTCTAAGTCCTGCCCTCCAAAACTTACAACCAAACTCCTTCTTTAGAATAACCAAAGCAAACCTTTTTGCTGGCTGCCTCACTAAATTAAGAGAAGAAAGGGGAATAAGATCACAAGTTTAAATCTACACACTTGTGATTCTGAAAAACAAAAACTTGAGGGTGTTTTTCTTTAAATATTGACAACATGAACTCTATTATGTGAGGTCTGAGAGGCTCCTACGAAAGGACACAAACCTGCATTATTCTAGTATTTATTATCAAGATTCTGAGTGTTCCTTATAGAAATAACTACTGTTATTAAGGTTTTCACAAATCAAACATTCTGTGTGCCAAAGAAAAAAGTGGGAAAAATGGAACCGAATTACTGGGTTGCATTTTTACTAGTCTCCTCTTCTCAACCGTGGTTTTAAAAAATTCATACAATACAATCCCCCCAAGCAACAATGTGCTAAGAATTCACATCAGGTGAGAACTGGTGTTGGTCACATACTCTAAGAACTAGAATTGGACAATGTCCCAAAATGGAGTGCCATCTGGGGTCAGAGTGTTGTGCTCTTTTCTGCAGACTCCAGGGACACATCCACTCTGCTTAATGGATGCCGCTGGAACCAAACATCTGACAACCCTCTGTTTGCTCCACAGAGGAGAAAGCCATGCTCTGATCACGTGAAATGTGACTGAAACTGTAAACTGGGAGATGGTACCAATTCCACTAAATTTGTAAATCCTGAAACAAGACTGACAACTGAATAAACAATACTTGACCAAAGGCTTTCTTTATCTTGAACTCAAGGTTTTTACTATAATTAACACAATCATTAAAGTAAAAAAATAAAACCCTCCCTTGAATCACGGTTAATATTAACCAGCCAACATCAACATTAGGTTTCATACCTCTGCATTTAAAAAAGTCTTTAGGAAACCCTCAACATTCAGGATACCTGAAGAGATTTCCTTCTGATTTGAACTTACAAAGAACAATTTTTATTTGCAAGAAACAAAAAGTTCCAGTTGAAAAACCCTTAAGCTTCAAATTGGACCAACAGACAGGAAAAATAAATGAGGCCAGTCCAATATTTAACATTTCGGTGTCCATTTTAAGCTGAAAGGAACAGAAGTCTAGAGACACAATTTCTTTTTTCTCTCCTATAAAGGGCACTGTAATACTTATTCTAAATTCTGGTACAGTATGAAGAAGCCTGGATTAAAGAGGCAAGAGACTATGATTTTAATTTCCAGTTAATGGCAGATGGAGAATAAATTTAGCAAGCCTTTCTACCACTGTGGGTAAAAGAACATACAAGTCATTTTTGAACCGGAGTTTTGCTCTGTTACCCAGGCTGGAGGGCAGTGGCACGATCTCGGCTCATTGCAACTTCTGCCACCTGGGTTCAAGCAACTCTCCTGCCTCCACTCCCAAAGTGCTTGGATTACAGGCGTGAGCCCCTGCGCCCAGCCACAAAACAAGTCTTTTTGATGAAGAAGCTGCAGTGGATGACCTTCTGAGTCTAAGAAAACGGTCTGGGACTTTGGTATCCAGTAGCCATGGAATAGACATCCCAAAGAGCATGAGAAACTGTAACACTAGATCCCAACATCAAAAATATGTTGCTATTTTCTCCCACGTTGCTGTTAGAGGTGCAAACTGGGACACTTTGGCAACTTATATTAAAATGCTGTAAGAGAACAGGGAGAAGCATTCCTTAAAAGTTCTAGGAAAGGTGTTATGGAGGAGGCAGCATGAGAAATTCAGCCAAGTGAGAAAAGCACAGACTCGGGAGTCAGACAGACATGAGTTTGAATCCCTGACTCTGCCATTAGCCAAGTATGGAACCATCAACAAGTTATTTAACTTCTCTTTGTGTCAGGTGCATCATCTGAAGTACGGGGCTAATGTAACAATAGGCAAGCTCAGGATTTCCTCAAATGTGGGAGATACTCAGAAGATTTTAGGAGATGAACAAGCACAGTATTAAACACTGAACCACATCATGAGAAAATATGGTTCTTTTCAGCACTTCTTCAGCCTATGTAACATTTATATTATACTAAGGAGAAAGCGGCCGGGTGCAATGGCTCAACCCTGTAATCCTAGCACTTTGGGAGGCCGAGGTGGGTGAATCACCTGAGGTCAGGAGTTCAAATCCAGCCTGCCAACATAGTGAAACCCCATCTCTACTAAAAATACAAAAATTAGCCAGGTGTGTTAGCACAAGCCTATAATCCCAGTTATTCGAAAGGCTGAGGCAGGAGAATCACTTGAACCCAAGAGGAAGAGGTTGCAGTGAGCCGAGTTTGTACCACTGCACTCAAGCCTGGACAACAGAGCAAGACATGCCTCAAAAAAAAAAAACGGAGAAAGCCTTTGGTTAGTCTTCTTTTTGATACCTCTTTAACACTTGCTCACAAAGTAAGATCTAGTCTCATAGTCAGCTGGGGCCTTTGAGAACCAACAGTTTATCTTATACATAGACTATAACAAAAATAATTTGTCTTTACCCTAATTATTTTTAAAATTACCTTCCATTTATAATAACTGATAGTGGTTTTCCAATTACAGGTAAAATATGAAGTTATTTTTAAATATATTGATGATTACAAAAATGGAGTCAATTTCAGTAGCTTGCACAGGCTGAAATGCTACCTATCTCAGAGTTCTGGTGAAAATTAAATGATGTCAGGTACAGGAAAAGCCCTAGCCCATGCTGTGTTCCTTCACCCATGGTCTGGTTGATGGGTAAAATTTCAGTAGGTGAAAAATATGAAGAAAGCATCTAATGTGAACCAAGGCAAATACAGGAGATAGATGTGAGATTCCAGAACAATGAGGAGCCAAACAATAGCAGGAAGGGGTTCTTCTACTTTAAGAAAACCTGGAGAGAGAGATTCTAACAGGTACCAAACATACTGTATGTTATTCAGTCTGGGGAGAAAACCAGCCACAGTTCCTTCAAGTGTGTGTGCTATAATCCAGGACAAAGTTGTCAAAATAGGTCACAGCCTTAT
This sequence comes from Callithrix jacchus, assembly GCF_049354715.1. Taxonomy (NCBI): domain Eukaryota; kingdom Metazoa; phylum Chordata; class Mammalia; order Primates; family Cebidae; genus Callithrix; species Callithrix jacchus. Next base: position 153,199,798 of record NC_133502.1, read on the forward strand.
TTCAAAGAGCCTTGAATGCCAAGCGAAAAGAGATCCTTGAGGGTGGCAGATTCTTAAAAGTCTTTTGACCTCAGTCCAGCATCTAGTACTTTCCATGGAACATGGTGTTTATTTGCTGAACAAATAAATTTCTGTTTAATAGCACTGTCTGTGAATTAGTATATTTACTTTTGAAATATATGTGTGGTGGTGGTGTTGTTAATATCATATCTTCCTCTTCCTTCTCTCTCCCAGTCCAGAGAACAGCCTAACCCCAGCTAAGGTGAACTCTGACACCAACCAAAGGCCTGTGCCTGGAAGTGGAGAAGGGTCTGCAGTCAGTGTAAGCTCATCATTCTGGGCCTTCATCACTTTCTCTCTGCCTTTCCAAGGAAAGCTGCTGCTTGTATCAGTGTTGCCTTTATGTCAAAGGTGTTATCACTTAAATACCAGATCCAACAGATTTCAAGCCACCACCCTCCAAAGACTCGCTTCTTCAAGAAAACAAGCTTGGTTTGACTCTTGGCAAAAACAATTATTCCCAACCTGGCATCCTACAAGAATTTTGCAGAGCAAGGGTGAACAGGGGAATGACACTCAAACATCTTCTTAGCAGCTTCTTCCCCCTCCCTGCCCCTGGCCAGAAACCTCTTCCTCCTTTTTCTCCTTCTTCCTTCCACTCCTAAGTTGTTATGATCTCTCAAACAACAAACTCGGGACAATGCTTTAGAAAGCTTTGTGTCTTACCCACCTACCCCCAATGAGGGTCTTCTGAGATACTTAAAACTGTCCTTAGGAGGTATAGTCCAATTCTCCTCCTAGGATGGGTACTGGCATTCTATTCTTGAAGGATGAATGAGCCTGCAGAGTTGGTATGTTTTCCTTTGATTACCTATTGGCTTAATCGGACTCCAATATAAGAAGCAAAACCTATACTCAAAATGATGTTTGAGACAGAGTCTAATTTTATTTTACAGAGATTTTCCAAATGGTGAGTCAGAAGCAAAAACAGTATCTCACTAAATTATGTTTACTCAACTGAAATTTATTGAATTAAACCAACTCCTCCTTTGCATTTCAGATGAGAACCCCTTCTGGTTCTATGATTCAAGTCTTCATTCATTCAAAGCAAGTAAATAGGAAATTTCAACAGCTCTCTCTCCTCATTCCTTTCTTCCGTCATCGATCTGATCAGGAATGTTCTGAAGCATTCCCTGGAAATTTCTTGTTTACCTCTCAAAATCCACATGGTATGTTACATTAATGCTCAGCACGTTCCTCAGCTCTCTAGGTGGCTCTAATCAAAGGATCACTCCTTCTCCTAAATACAGACCTGGAGACAGAGGACGTAAGAGCTTGAAGGACTCTTTAAAAGTCAAGTAGTATCATTTTATAGACCAAAAACCTAAATAACAGAAAAATAAAATGACTTGTCCAAGGTCACATGGCCTCGTAATGGGTTTGTGGGCAGTCATGAACATCCTGTAATTACACATAAAAATTGGATTATATGAGCCCATGAGTATTTTTTCTGAAGAAAGAATCCATATCTTTCTTCAAAGAAGTCAACAATCCCTTTCCCAAAATATGGTAACCAATGACAATCCGTTTCCCAAAATATGGTAACCACTCTGAAAAGAAATTTAACTAAAATCTAATTGTTCCAAGTCTGAATAGTAACATGAATTAGTGATCTAGAATAAGAGTAGACCCTAATTCAATAACTATCATTGTCATCATCTATTTTTTTTTTCATGTCTGGGATATCAATGCAAGTAACATGGAATAAACACAATTTGATGTGGAAGTAAACTATCAAGCAAGCTTTTAAAATCACTGAAAACACTAGCATGAATAAATATCACTATAAGCCAAGCATTGTATTATATGCTTCACATTATATACACACAAATACCTATGTCACAGATGATGAAACTGAGGCAAAGAGTAATCAGCAACTTGCCTAATGTCAGATTTCCATTAGTAATAACCAGAATTTCAATTTACATTAATTTGACTCTGATATCCATGTTCTTTTTCACCAATATTTGCATCTACACTTCAAGATGTCCTAATACTAATAATAAATTCTATTTACTTATTTAGAAAGAACTAAATAAACACTCTAAGGTAGCTTCAAGGAAGTCTTTTATAAATGCATCTACTACTAGAAAGTTCTTCTTAGGAAATTCCATAAACTAAATACTGGTTATCACAAAATATCTGGATTTTAAGACTAGCCAGATAAAATGCTTTGACTTCCAAATGCTTCTTGGAAGTTGGATTTGACACAGAAAACACTGGAGAATTTTAAACAAACACACACCACCCTCTTTGCCCAAAAAGCCTGTATAGAAGAACAGATCCAACACTTTTACACTGTTGGTGGGAGTGTAAATTAGTCCAACCATTGTGGAAGACAGTGTGGCGATTCCTCAAGGCCTTAGAAATAGAAATTCCATTTGACCCAGCAATCCCATTACTGGGTATATACCCAAAGGACTATAAATCATTCTACTATAAGGACACATGCACACGAATGTTCATTGCAGCACTGTTTACAATAGCAAAGACCTGGAATCAACCCAAATGCCCATTGATGATAGACTGGATTGGGAAAATGTGGCACATATACACCATGGAATATTAGGCAGCAATCAGAAATGATGAGTTCGTGTCGTTTGTAGGGACATGGATGAATCTGGAGAACATCATTCTCAGCAAACTGACACAAGAACAGAAAATGAAACACCGCATATTCTCACTCATAGGCGGGTGATGAAAAATGAGAACACATGGACACAGAAAGGGGAGTACTAAACACTGGGGTCTATTGGGGGGAAAAGGGGAGGGCCAGTGGGAGGGGGAGGTGGGGAGGGATAGCCTGGGGAGAAACGCCAAATGTGGGTGAAGGGGTGAAAGCAAACAGAACACACTGCCATGTGTGTACCTATGCAACTGTATTGCATGCTCTGCACATGTACCCCAAAACCTAAAATGCAATAAAAAAATAAGAAAAAAAAAATAACAGATCCGATGCATATGAAGTTATTGTTTTTTTAAAAAGTATTTAAATCTCGAAATTACTTAGTCATCTGACTCTTATTAACAAAAATAAATTAATATAAAACTCAAAGTACTTGAATGTGGAAAGCCACAGACTAGAGCATTTTCTTAAATCAGAGCTGCCTCAGAAATGGAAATGAAATTGAGCAAAACAGAAATGTTTGTTATACAAAAACTAATCTGGCCTAAATAATTTAAGTATGTACCAAAATTTCTCAATCTAACATAAACCTAGAAACCTCGCCTTAACTACACTTGTTTCTCATATAATTATGTTTCTAATGCTTTTCTGTGATTATCCGGTTATCTGAAGTAGTCTTTTAGAAGACAGGAAGAAAACATGAGGTTCCCATTCTCCTTGTTTGACTTATTCAAGTCCGCATTGGTTAAACTCCTTCCATATTAAGCGGGATGAATTAAGGCCAGGGAAGAATGAATCAAAGACTTCCCTCTAGAGAAGCATGCAATAAATGTTAACTACAGCAAAAAACAGAATTAAATACATGACACAATGAGTGCTGTAATTCAAGTCTAATGGAAGTAGAAAGAAGGGATCCTATTTTCAACTCAGTGATGGGAAGGAGTGGATCCAGAAGAGCTTCATGAGGAGGGGAGTATTTAAATCAGGTCGTAAAGTAGACTTGCAGAAGCAAAAGAGTTTTGTACCAACCTTGTTTTCAACACGGGAAAAGACAGGATTTCAAACTTGGTTGTAGGAACCAAATCCGATGCTCCTCCGCTGTTGGAATAAATGATCTTTACCTGAATGCTATTTGTGGTCTCCATAGAATGCAGAGTAACTGAAGGCCCCACCGGAAATCAACGTTACGTAAGGTTTTCATTCTCTGGCTTCATGTATTTCTAAAATGTACCTTTCTATGCAGGCTACTTATTCAGGCAACTGTTTTCAGGTAAAGATACTTAAATGAAAATACTCACTTTTCGCTTTTTGCTAACATCTCACTTGTCAAAACTTTGATAGACAAAGTCTTTACCCCAAGATTAGTAAATTCACAGAAGCCAAGCTGCCTGGATGCAACCTCAGCTCCACTACTTACAAACTCCATAATCATCTACCTAGCTGGCCTATACCTCAGTTTCCCATCTATAAAGATAATAACAGCACCTATCTCATATGGCTCTCATGAGAATGAACTGAATTATTATGTGGAAAACTTAAAAACATATCCAACATACCATAAATCAACCATAAATATTTTTACCAAGTGGTGTTTTCAAAGAGTTTATTTCTAATTTGCTATACCAGTTAATAAGAAAGGCGCTTTCTCATCCTATTTCACTGATGGGCCAGATGTGGTCTTTTTTGAGACGGAGTCTCGCTCTGTCGCCTGGCTGGAGTGCAGTGGCATGATCTCAGCTCAGTGCAACCTCCACCTCCCAGGTTCAATCAATTCTTCTGCCTCAGCCTCCCAGGTAGCTGGGATTACAGGTACCCACCAGCATAACTGGCTAATTTTTGTATTGTTAGTAGAGACAGGCTTTTACCGTGTGGGCCAGGCTAGTCTCAAACTCCTAACCTCAAGTGATCTGCCTGCCTTGGCCTCACAAAGTGCTGGGATTATAGGAGTGAGCCACCAAGCCCAGCTAACAAGGCCGACTTTGAAACTGTGTTTATTTTCCAAAGAAATATACCTTAAGAAAAAAACTAAATTTGATTTCTAAACAGTAACAGCAGTAACAGAGAAACAGCTTATTTCAAAGTAAGTAACAGAGAAATAGCTTATTTCAAAAAGTCCACAACATAATTAGGGATAGGACAAGCAGGAATCATATTGTATTTTAACAAATTTTTAAACTTCACCAAAGTTAGGATTTACAACAAAACTAACAGTTCACTTCTCTTTTCCTTTGTTTCTTATGGCCTTACAGCCTGATACTCTCTCATTCCATTTTCTAGAGATGACGGGGGGAAGACATTTTGAGACCACACAGCTATTCACCAACATCTGACTGAAGCAACAGTATACTGTTCATTATGAACCAAGTAAAAAATTCGAGTTGAGTAAATTTTATTCTATTCTTTCCAGGATGTTGCAATCCCGACGCAAGCAAGGTCTCAAGTTAAAGAGAATTTGGCTGACCCACTCACAGCAACAAGGAAAATCTGATACAGGCTGTAGATTCTGATAAGGATTATAGAAGATGAATGTAGAGAAGATGGTGAGCATCCTTGAAAAGTTCCCCACTTGCAGCAGCTGAAATGTTTGTGCAGGAGTTAAAGAACTCTGGAGCTTACTGGCTGGGTTCAAGTCTTAGCGCTGCCTCTTGCAAGGTATATGGCCAGCGATAAATTAGCCTCTCAGTTACTTAATCTTGTAATCTAGGGACAATAAATGGGTTTTGCTGTGAAAATTCAATTAGCATTTGACGACCTGCACAGTGGCTTATGCCTGTAATCGCAGCACTTTGGGAGGCTGAGGTGGGAGGATTGCTTGAGCCTAGGAGTTCAAGACCAGTCTGGGCAACATAGTGAGACCTTGACTCTACAAAAAAATTTAAAAAATTTAGCCAGGAGCAGTGGCAAGTCCCTGCAGCCCCAGCTCCTGGGGTGAGGATCACGTGAGCCCAGGAGGCTGAGATTGCAGTGAGTCTTGTCCATGGCAACTGCATTCCAGCCCTGAGCAACAGTGTGAGACCCTCTCTCAAAATAAATACAATGAATAAATAAACCTGAAAAACATTTCAAACAGTACTTGCCACACAGTGCTATATAAGTGTCTATTAAACATTGCAATAACTTTGGCCATTCACAGTTACATCCACATGCAGATAAGAAGATGGTCTCATTTTTTAGAATAGATCTTCTCCCAGCTCCCAGCATAGTTAAACAAGTGTTCAGAACGATCTTTCAAAACTTGATGCTAGAGTAAATGACCATAACGACTATTATAATCGTATTATTTCTTTAATATCTGGATAGAAAAAATGTATTTGAAACTGGATGTGGTGGTTCATGCCTGTAATCCCCAGCACTTTGGGAGGCTGAGGCTGGCAGATCACTTGAGGTCAGGAGTTCAAGACCAGCCTGTCCAACATGGTGAAACCCTTTCACTACTAAAAATACAAAAATTAGCCGGTCGTCATGGCACACACTTGTAATCCCATCTGCTTGGGAGGCTGAGGCAGGAGAATCACCTGAACCTGAGAGGCGGAGGTTGCAGTGAGCCGAGATCCCACCACTGCACTGCAGCCTGGGCAAAAGAGCAAGACTCCATCTCGGGAAAATATATATATATTTGGTTTTAAAAGTATTTTAGAAATGCAAAAACCACATGCATTTTGATATTGTTCTGGATATCCAAAAGGTTCATAATTAGAAGAGCCTAAAGCAATGTTCATTTATTCTAGAAGCTCAAAATTAAAACAGTGAAGATTTTAATTTGTGGTCACTACAAATACAAGCCAAAGTATCCTGGCTTATGGGAGAGAAGATCCCTTTTAAGAAAAAAGATTTAAATGGAAAAATTCCAAGCAACTCCTCTCCAAATAAGGTAAGTACTACAGAAGGTAATAAGAAGCTAAGTCGCTGAACTTCCTTCAGTTTCATTCATTTTTAATGTTTACATTGGTACTCCTTGAGCAGAAGGAACCAATCCTTGAAAGCAATCAAACCCCGATCACTCTATTTTCCAATCCTGCACTAATGCACTGTCTCACACAAACTGTAAATATGTTCTAAGTGAAAATGTGTCCAGGGACCATTATAGGCCTGCACTTGTAGAAATATGAGGGTTGGCCAGGCACAATGTCTCACACCTGTAAACCCAGCACTTTGGGAGGCCGAGGTGGGCGGATCACGAGGTAAGGAGTTCGAGACCAGCCTGACCAACATGGTGAAACCCCGTCTCTACTAAAAATACAAAAAAATTAGCTGGGCGTGGTGGCGCGTGCCTGTAATCCCAGCTACTCGGGAGGCTGAGGCAGGAGAATTGCCTGAACCCAGGAGGCGGAGACAGTGAGCCGAGATTGCGCCATTGCACTCCAGCCTGGGTAACAAGAGCGAAACTCTGTCTCAAAAAAAAAAAATTAGATGGGCGTGGTGGCATGTGCCTGTAATACCACCTTCTCAGGAGGCTGAGGCAGGAGAATGGCTTGAACGTGGGAGGCAGAGGTTGCAGTAACCTGAGATCGAGCCACTGCACTCCAGCCTGGGAGAAAGAGTGAAACTCCATCTCAAAAAAAAAAGAAAAGAAAAGAAAAAGAAAGAAAATAGGAAAGAAAGGAAGATGGACAAAGGTTGAGATTTCAAATGCTTATTTGCAGGGGAAACAACGTACCACAGATGCGCAGGTCACAGTCAGTTATGTCATTCTGGAACACTATGTGGGTGCTCAAATACAGACTCCTAAACTGCTCTGCCAACAGTAGCAATTCTAGTCCCTTACATGGCTCGTAGTCATCATGAAGGCTGAAAACCCTCTTCCCTGGTCCTTCTGATTGTACTGTTGGTTCTAAGCACATACTGTGTATGCATGTTTTCCTAAAATTCCCTAGCATTAATTATTTTAATGGTTTGTGGAAGCACTTGGGAAACAGGCTGACAGTGGAACCTGTATTTGAAAAATATTATAATATCTGTAGAGGTTCTACTCGGGAAAGTATGTTTCCATACTTTCTCTGGTTTAGGAGAGAGTTTCTCAAGAGAGTGATTTTCTCGACAGAAAGATAAAGTTTCTCAACAGAAAGCCTTCATTATTTTTGTGGTAGGTATGAGAAGAATAGGCTGAAATAAAAGAGGAGACGAAAAATTAAGGACTTTTTCAGTTCAGTTTTGTTTGAAAAGAAGGTCAACATTTAGGTCTGCTTCTAAGCTACAGCTGTAAAAAAAAAAAAAAAAATCAAGAAAATTCCAATGTTGAACTTGGGGGAAATTTTTGTCAGGTTCTCTTTGTGTGAAGCAGGAATTCGGCAGGGAAAGTGACTTGCTGATTTCAGTACCAAAAAAGTTTTTTTTTTTTTTTTGATGAAATTTATCCACTATGACATGAATGTGTATATACTACCCATTCCCTTCTTGGGGTGCCATTGAAAAGTCGGATTTTAAAAGCTAATAGTATCAATGCTGCACAGGCAGGCCAATTGCTGCTAGTGCTAGACAACTTTTATCTTCCTTTGTTTATTTTCTTAATTTTAATCTTATTTCTTTTCTTCTTTCTGATAAAAAAATATACATAAAGAGGCACTTACACACAACCCTGGCACCATCCGCCGCCCCAAGAACCTTCCTGATTCACCAGCGACCTGGGAGTTCAGAAACACGCTAACAAAAAAACAACTAAACGGGCTTTTGCCTCAACCCTCATAGTTCCTCCCCCTCTGCAACCACCGGTCTTTACCAGATTCACAGAACCGCGAGCAAAGACACCTAGCAGAGCCGGCCGATTCCTAGATCCCCCGGCCAGGAGGCGCTGCGGGCCAGTCTCTGGGGGCCACCGCAGCCCGCGCCCAGCACCCCCACCCTCACGGCAGAGCCCAGCCCAGCCACGCTGCGGAGCTCCAAGTTCTGCGCCGCCGGCCGGGGTTACTCGCGGTCATTCCACGGCACCACCTCGCCCCATCTTCCCCATCCGCACCCAGGGTGAAGCTGCCCCGAGAGACAAGCGGCAAGGGTCAGGGAGATGGGACGGCAGGGGACATGGGGGAGAGAAGATTGGGCACCCCACCTCCGGGTTTCCGCAGGCTCTCCAAAGTCTTGTTTCTAAGAAACAAAACTTGGCCGGGAGCGGTGGCTCACGCCTGTAATCACAGCACTTTGGGAGGCCGAGGCGCGTGGATCACCTGAGGTGGGGAGTTCGAGACCAGCCTGGCCAACATGTTGAAAACTCCGTCTTTACTAAAAATGCAAAAATTAGCTGGGCGTGGTGACGCACTTCTGTAATCCCAGCTACTTGGGAGGCTGAGGCAGAATCGCTTGAACCCGGGGGGCGGAGGTTGCAGTGAGCCGAGATCGTGCCACTGCACTCCAGCCTGGGCAACAGAGCAAGACTCCTTCTCAAAAAAAAAAAAAAAAAAAAACTCGTCCCCGCTCTGCGCCAGTGACACCAGCTTCGGTGAGCGCACGGAGACCTTGGCGGATCCCCCCCACCCCACCCCTCAGGTCAAACAAAGCCCCAAGGCCTCCAGTGAGCAATAACACCACGGATCCCCTGCACCACGGACACCCTTTGAGACACGTCCAACTCGAGTTCTTGGGGACCAAGGACGCGCCGCTCCAGCCCCAGGGAGCTTGAAGCCAATCCCCAAGTCAGAACAGACCAGCTTAAGAACCGAGTGAGGACTCAGTGCTGGCATTTGTCTCTGTAGGTTTCTAACAGGCTCAGGCGCCTCCGAACAAAGGGAAGCGCTCCGTGCCAGACCTGCAACTCTCCCCACCCGGCAGCAGGGCCCTCAGCACGCCCGGGAACCCCCGATCCCACTGAGCCAGGGGTACTGCGCCCAGGTCTCCACACCCAGAGATGCTCCGGGTCTCCACCGCCGGGCGAGCCCCGAGCGCAGCTGTGCCGAGCCCTGGGATCCCCAGAACTCGTCCTAGGACATTCCCCATTTACGCTGCCCCCGTCCCAGGAGTTGCAAGTGGTGGGGATGTGGGGCTCCAGATCAAAACCCCGAAACCAAGCGCTTCCCGAAGCCTCCTTGGCCTCGAAACAAAACAATAACGACCAAGTAAGTCACTGGAGAGGCTCTTACCTGTTTTCCACTTTTGTGTTGGCGTCTCTTTCTCCCACCCCTTGACAAGCCTTCCAGAGAAGGGGAGAAAACAGAACCGGAGAAAAAAAGAAGCAAAGCGTCCTGAGAACTGGCCCTGTTGGCGCGCGGCGCCCCCCACCCTGCCCTGCCCTGCGCTGCCGCAGCCCCGGAGAGAGGCGTCGGCTCGGCTCTGCGGGTCCCGGCCCCACTCACTCTCCCTCGGAATTACGGGGTTTTTGCCTAGACTAGTTCCTTTTATAGATTCGGCTGCACCGAGCGTAGAGGTTACTATCGGTCAAAGCCTGTTCTCTCCCTCCTCCCCCGCCCCCTTCCCGGCCTCTGTTTATGTAGTTCAGTCACTCAGCTGAAAGCACGTGGAGCCGCTGCCCGCCCCTTAAACCGGCGACGTTCGGCCGCCCGCGAGACGGCTGGGGGACTTGGGGGTGGTGAGGGTGGAGGGTGCAGCAGGAGTCTCGGGTTCGGCAGTCTGCACCCCCGTCCCCGCCGGGGCACGCAGGCCTAGAGACGCGCGGGAAGCTCTGGGCTCCGGGCTGCGCCGCAGACTCTCTAGTCCACGTTCCCGGCAGCCAAGGGCACCAGTGGAATTTGCTTCCTCTAAATCGTGCTTTCCACAATTTTATTTTCCTTTGTTAGTTTCCTCAGCCGGAGGGAGGGATTGGGGGAGAGAGAGCTCCAGGCTGAATCCCCCTCAGTACGCTGGTCATTTTGTCTTTTGTTTCCTTTCAAAGACCTAGGCGGGGGGAGTGGACAGTCCTCTGGAGTACCGGACGGCTTTTGTTTTCCCTCCCACTTGATTTTGGTTTTTGATAGGCGACCTACTGCCTTTGCGCTCCCCAGCCTGAGCTCTCCAGGTCCCTCAGAGGACCCGAGAGGAACATCTCACTGCTTCTCTTCATAAATGGAGAGGAAGGAGGTCACAAAAACAAAAAGAGAAACAAACAAACAAACAAAAACACGGAACAATGTGGACCAGCTCCGTTTTAATTTTCCTGATATTGATCAGCCTCCCTGTGATAAAAACACAGGACTTGTATTTAGCTTGTATGAATTTGTAAAGTGCAGCTAGAGAATTGCAGTCGTGTAAAATTATGTAGCCACTCCAGATCTCCAGCTTCTCAGTTTGCCTTTGGCTATAGGGAAGCAAAACCACCCAAAACATTTGAGGGGCAAAGGCAAGAGGATGGATGCAGGCCTATACATCATATGTCTAAATATTTGGGTCATCCACCAAGCCAACAGACTGAATGTCTCCTACCTTGACAAAGACACCTCTGTAGCCACCTTGAAGGGCAGGTTCACGTTTAGACTCTTCAGTTTGACCTGAGTTTTGGCTAGAATGAGTTTTGGCTAGAATGAGAGAGCTGCCCCCAGCTTACTTCTGTTCCACCTTCAGCTCCATTGTATTCCAGAACTCCCAATACGTGCCTGTGGACACCCAGCTGCACAAGCCCCCTCAATGCTACAGTCAACAGGACCTCCCGGCCATAGCTCAAGCCCAAGTACCCACATGGGTGGTTCTGTCAACACTCAGGACAGACCCATAGAAGAGGCCCATGCAGGCCCTAGAAGTGCACGTGGGGTCCACAAGGCAAGGAATTCTGGAGTCACAGGCACTCATAACTCTGGGTGGCATGGCCCCTTTGCACCATGGACTGCTTGCCCTTAGTAAGGGAAGGATCTGAGCCTGGCGCAGTGGCTCCTGCCTGTAATCCCAGCACTTGGTCAGGAGTTCAAAACCAACCTGGCCAACATGGTGAAACCCCATCTCTACTAAAAATACAAAAATTAGCTGGACATGGTGGAGGGTGCCTATTATCCCAGCTCCTTGAGAGGCTGAGGCAGGGAGAATCACTCAAACCCAGGAGATAGAGGCTATAGTGAGCAGAAATCATACCACTGCACTCCAGCCTGGGTGGCAGAGCAAGACTCTATATCAAGGAAAAAAAAAAAAAAAGAAAGGGATGGATCTGAGGAAGCCCAGAGATGAGCTTTGCCCAGGGCCCAGGAGAGGGGACCCTTTTGCCTCTGTCAAAGAATAACCTTGGTCAAGAAATTGGGTTTTGGGGTCAAACTTGACAACCACATGATGAGCAATTTAGGTAAGGCCTTTCTGTTTTTATTTTATTTTTTGAGACAGGGTCTTGCTCTATCTGCCCAGGCTGGAGTACAGTGGCCCAGTCATGGCTCACTGTAGCCTTGACTCCAGGACTCAAGCAATCCTCCCACCTTAGCCTCCCAAGTAGCTGGGACCACAGCCACTTGCATGCCACCACACCCATCTAATTTTTGTAATTTTTTTTTTGTACAGACAGGGTTTTGCCATGTTGCCCAGGCTGGTCTCAAACTCTGGAGCTCAAGCCATCCTCCCACCTCTGCCTCCCAAAGTGCTGGGATTATAGACAGAAGCCATTGTGCCTGGCCTGTTTCTTCATCTTTAAAATGAAGAGAAGATTATGTTCTCTCTTCCTCACAGGGGTTTTCTGAAAGTGGACTTTGTTGAAACCTTTGCGCTCCTTGGCAGAATGGTATTATAAATGCAGAGAGTGTTATTAACTGACTATTCGTGTCATTTTCAGGTGTTACCTACAGCCTGTAAAGTCTTTCCCATGCCAAACTTTCAATTCTCCAGAAATAGCACAGTTACAAATAATCCCTGGCCCTCTCTATATAAAGGAAAGCTCCTGGAAAAGGTCCTTTCTCGCATGATTTTAGAGAGTATTTAGGTCTCCCTGACCCTCCATCTCCTCTCTCCTTCTTCTACCTATTTGAAGTTGACCACCAAAATCATACTTTTTGGAATTTTGAAGCATATAGTTCCAAAAGGAACCCCTATGAAGGTAATCACTTAGACTGCTCTAATAAGAGAATGGGCAACAGTTAAGTTCTATACACACAAGACAAAGATAAGATACTACAGAAAGGGGATGAGCTGAAGAAAAAAATCAAAGACCCAGAGAGAGAACAGCCATTGATTCTAAATGCATAAGTCTATGGCCCCAAAGCCAGACTTGTTTCACTAACAACAACCTGTGGTTTCAGGAATCTGGTCATCCCCCACAGTGAACACAGGAACACATTGCAGTGTTTGAAATGTTTATTTTCCTTGTCGATCTTTACTGTTAGACAGGCCCAAACCCCCAAAGTGGCTAAGTGATTCGGCCCGGTTGTACACAGGGATGTAAGTTTGCTGACACCAAGCTCATACTTTACAAGTGTAATATCTTCATAGGACAAAAATACTGAATCTCAAAAGCTAGAGCCCTTAAAAAAGAAACTTACTGCCGGGCGCAGTGGCTCGTGCCTGTAATCCCAGCATTTTGGTAGGCTGTGGCAGGTGGATCACCTGAGGTTGGGAGTTCAAAACCAGCCTGACCAACAGGGAGAAACCCCATTGCTACTAAAAACACAAAATTAGCGGGGCATGCCTGTAATCCCAGCTACTTGGGAGGCTGGGGCAGGAGAATCACTTGAACCCAGGGGGCAGAAGTTGCAGTGAGCCAAGATCACACCATTGCACTCCAGCCTGGGCAACAAGAGCGAAACTCCATCTGAAAAACAATAACAACAACAAAAAGGCCAGGCTTCTTTGTTCTGTAATCCTAGCACTTTGGGAGGCCCAGGCAGCCAGATCATGAGGTCAGGAGATTGAGACCACCATGGCTAATATGGTGAAACCCTGTCTCTACTAAAATACAAAAATTAGTATCACAAGGTCAGGAGATCGAAACCATCATGGCCAACATGGTGAAACCCTGTCTCTACTAAAATACAAAAAAATTAGCCGGGTGTGGTGGCGAATGCCTGTAGTCCCAGCTACTCAGGAGGCTGAGGCAGGGGAATCACCTGAACCCAGGCGGTGGAGGTTGCAGTGAGCCAAGATCGCACAACTGTGTTCCAACTTGGAGAAAAAGCAAGACTTGTCTCAAAAAAAAAAAAAAAAAAAAAAAAAAAAAGATCAGATGAGTAAGTAGAAGAAGAAAAAGAAGCTTACAAGTGTGAATTATCTTCCTTCCAGCCCTTAGATTGGTTTGTCCCTGAGTATATTTCAATAAGCTTCCCAGTCCCTATCCCATCCCTGCCCCCTGTACCAAGCCCTCCTCTAGATGACTGCTTCCAAATACATAGGAAGGCCCTTCTTTGTTGCTGTTTTTCTGGGAGGCTGATTCTGTAAATGTAGCCTGAGTGGCTTGAGGTTCTATTCTGAGATGACCCTGGAATCCTCTAATTACAGAATCAACCTTCAGGCAGCTGTGGCCTTGGAGACTCTGCTGGAGGTCATGGAGCTACAGAAAAGCTCAATCTTTTCATTCTATTGAGGATTTTAAATTGGAGGTTACCTAAATGGCATTGCTTGGAGGTTGCTTTGATATATCTGTTAACTTATCTGCATAAATGTAGATGTATATATTGTTTAAAATGATTTTCAAGGGACCTGAGTTTTTTTTGGTTGATACCCATACTGGTTGCTAGAAATGCTGAAAAAAATAGAGCAATGCAGGAACTCCAAAATGATGTTTTAAGATGAATTTGTTATGATTAAGAGGACCTGGCCAGGCACCATGGCTCATGCCTGTAATCCCAGCACTTTGGGAGGCTGAGGTAGGTGAATCACTTGAGGTTAGAAGTTTGAGACCAGCCTGGACAACATAGCAAAACCCTGTCTCCACTAAAAATACAAAAATTCACCAGGCGTGGTGGTGCACACCTATAGTCACAGCTACTCAGGAGTCTGAGGCAGGAGAATTGCTTGAACCAGAGAGGTGGAGGTTGCAGTGAGCGGAGATCACACTACTGCATTCTAGCCTGGGCGACACAGTGAGACTCCATCTCAAAAAAAAAAGAAGAATACTTAATAGCTGAAGTGTTGGAGAATCTCTGGAGAATAAGAGATGCCTCAAAATAATATAAATAAATAAATAATAGGTAAACCATCTTTTAAATAAAGAGAGGTAGAAAGACCTACAGTTCGAATTGACTCACCTTAATTCCAATACACTTATTAGACACAGAAACAAATCAAGCAATCAATGGTCACATAAAAATGTACCAGGAACCATCATTATTTGTGCAGTAGACCATGTATTGCAGAGGCTATCGATTCAATTTAATTGAACCAATGTGATCCTCTTCTGTCTTAATGTGGCTCCTGTTGACACGCAAGCAAGATTCAAAATTATTATTGCTTCTGGACTTGAGTAAGATGTTTATTCTGTTTGTCAGTGGAATCAAGAGGTTAGTTTTGGCTGGGCACGGTGGCTCAGGCCTGTAATTCCAGCACTTTGGGAAGCTGAGGCAGGTGGATTACTTGAGGTCAGGAATTTGAGACCAGCCTGGCCAACATGGTGAAAACCTATGTCTACTAAAAATTAAAAAAAAAATTAGCCATGTGTGGTGGTGCACACCTGTAGTCTCAGCTACTTGGGAAGCTGAGGCAAGAGAATTGCTTGCACTGGGAGGCAGAGGTTGCAGGAAGCTAAGATCATGCCACTGCGTTCCAGCCTGGGTGACAGAGTGAGACTTCATCTCAAAAAAAAAAAGACGTTACCCTGGATTGCAGATAAATACTGTATATTCCACTGGATTTCTAGTTGATTAGTGAGAAAAAAATAAAAGCCACCTTTTCAACACTCTTTCCTTCAAGCTATCCCCTTAAGAGCCAAACTGCTGGGAAGATTTTATTTCTGCCCCCTCCCTTTCATTAACACCCCAGCTCTGTAGTCAAATTTTCACTCTCACAGCTCTGAATCTATTCTGTCCAACTTAATTAATGACAGAGAGAGAGAGAGAGGCTGGTGCAGGGTAGGCAGAGGCAAATGTGATCTCTTTTTTCTGTATAAAATAGTTTTAACGTAGAAAAATAAAAAAAGAATATCTTAGGTTCAGAAAGATGGCTTAATTGGTAGTGCTGTTGACCTCTTTTAAATCCTTAGGCTATTCGATCTTTGGTATTTGACACTACTGACCACAATTTCCTTCCTGAAACTGATTCTTCTCTTATTTCATGAATCTTGTTCTCTTTCAATTCTTCTGCTTCTTTAACCACTCTTTTTCTGACTCTTGTTTCTTTATAGATCTCCTAATACTGGGTTTCTCTCTTCATTTCTTCTTGCACTCCTAATCAATATTATTTACGCCCTTGGCTTCATTTAAGCCCTGTACTGCCAGCTCTTATCTCCTTGCCAGCCTCACCCACTGTGTGCCCTATGCTACCTGGTAGAATATCCAGCAGGACCAGTGGTGTGCTGGAGCCAGCACACAAGCTCACAAGAATTGTTTTTGCATCTCTCTCTCTCTCTCTCTCTCTCTCTCTCTCTCTCTTTGCATATCTCTACCAGCTAGCTTGAAATTGGCCAATGGCACGAATATTACACCATTGGAAATCCAATACAAATCAGTGTCTATGAAAAGAGTAAAACTCTTTATTCTGAGCCAAATATGAGTGATCTTGGCCTGTGACACAGCCCTTGGGAGAGCCTAAGAACATGCACCCAAGGTTGTTGGGGTGCAGCTTGGTTTTGTACATTTTAGGGAGATATGAGACTTCAATCAAATAAGTTTAAGAAATACATTGGTTTGGTTCAAAAAGGCAGGGCAACGTGAACTGGGGGGGTTCCAGGTTATAGATAGATTTAAATTTTTTCTGGTTGACAATTGGTTGAGTTTATCTAAAGACCAGAGATCAATAGAAAGGAAATGTCTGGGTTAAGATAAAGGATTATGGAAACCAACATTCTTAGTGCTCAGAGGAAGCCTTCAGGTAGCAGGCTTCAGAGAGAATAGATTGTAAACGCTTCTTATCAGACTTAAGGTCTGTGTTGACGTTCATGCCAGAGAGGCATAATGAGGCTTGTTCGACCCCCACTTCCCGTCAAGGCCTGAACCAGTCTTTCATGTTAAATTTTAAGAGTGCCCTCACCCAGGAGGAAGTCCATTCAGAGGGCTGGGGGGGCCTTAGAATTTTATTTTTGGTTTACATCAGAGTTTTTTGTTTGATTTGGTTTTTGTATGGGAAGCCACTTGTTCACATTTATTAGGACAAAATTGAGCGGGTCATTCTACAAGTAAATCCAAAACAAACAAATTTCTTGTCTTTCCTTCCAATCTCCTTCCACCATCTGCCTTTGTAAAATTTTTTATTTAATGACATCATCATCCAAACATTCACTATGGGAAATCGTGGTCATCCTTGCTTAACTTTTTCATCTGTCTTCATCTTTCTCTTCTCATTTGAAAAAGCACCAAGGTCAGGTCAGATATACCTCCCAAATAAATGTTTAACTCATCATTTATTTTTCATCCCCAGTGTCTAAGTCCAGGCCAAACATCTGGACTTCTATATGGCAGCACCTCCAAACTTCTCTTTCTGTCTCTAGTTTCTTCCCCTTCCTATTCATCTTCCCTACTGCAATAAAGTGATTTTTTGCTTGGGGGAAAAAAACAAGCAAACCAACACAAAAACAATCTAATTACATCTTTTCTCTCTCAAAAACAAAACAAAAAAAAATTATTTTGAGATGGATTCTCACTCTGTCTCTCAGACTGTACAGTGGTGTGATTTCTACTCGTTGCAACCTCTGCCTCCTAGGTTCCAGCTATTCCCCTGCCTCAGCTGCCTGAGTGGCTGGGGTTACAGGTGCCCACCACCACGCCTGGCTGAATTTTCTATTTTTAGTAGAGACAGGGTTTCACCATGTTAGCCAGGCTGGTCTCAAACTCCTGACCTCAAATGATCCACCCAACTCGGCCTGCCAAAGTGCTGGGATTACAGGCGGGAGCCACTGTGCGGCCCAGTCCTCAGAATTTACTATGGTTCTCCTTTGCTCACAAAGGAAAAATACCCTCAAAGTTTTGTAAGCAGACCTACAAAGGCTCTGAAAACACAACATTGGAACGCCTTTGAAGCCTAATCACATGACCTGATTCCTCCTCCGTCCTCTTTCATCCACACCTCACCCCTTACTCACCCTCATTCTACCAACTTACAGCTCTCTTCATCACACCTTCCCATTGCTTGGAAACCCTTCCTCTCATCTCCAATCCTGTCATCCTGTTATGTTATATTCTAAAAGCGGGAGGAAAGAGGGGCAGAAACAAGATGAAATTCACTTCCCTCATTAAATGGAAAGTTGAGGGATAAAGGGTAGATGAAGAAAGAGAGAGAGACTTTTAAGTATCTAAATTAATAGGTAAATATTACCTCCAGCTCAGATCCATTATCAAGTGTAACAATAGATTCACAGAAGGCAGTCAGTACCCTTAAATTTGCCAAGAAAATAATTGGACTCAGGGGATTAAAAGAAATCAAGCATTTATTTTAATAGAAGTGGTGTATCCACATTTCTTTCCTTATTCAGGGTACTTTTTTGACACTTAAGAATCCATATTCTTGGCTGTGATTTCTGGGATAAGGGACTGTTTTATTTCTTAGCCAGGAGCTTTTTTCTTTCTGACATATTACCAAGAGAATAAGTACACACACACACACACACACACACACACCCTAGGAAATGTTCCAGATACTCTTTTCTCTTAGACCTCTAGAACGACCATCCTCTTTCTCTTTCAGCGTTTTGGGAATGATTTCTTCGTGAGTGCATGATTTTCCCTCTTTTGTCCTCAATAGTCTGTGTTGTTTTGACCCATCCTTGCCCAGTGTTCTTTATGACTTCTGAAATTGTCTAGACAGAAGAAATACTTTTGCCTTATCAAAGGCTAAATGTGGAGTTGTGCTATGACCCCACTGTAGGAGCAGGCCTTTATTTCCCTCCTTTATTTCCATTCTGGTGACTGATGTCCAGTGAAATCTGAGCAATTTCTTAGCTGGCTACTTGTCCCAGTATGTAAATTAGCAGGGAATGCGCTCTATTCAGAGAGGCCTGGGCTTGCCACAGAGCTGACCCCAAAGCTGGTTTCCTCTTGAATCGCTCAATCACCTAGCAGAGTCCAAGAGGAAGCCCCCACATTTGCCTACTCACCACTGGGATTGGCAACCAATCTCACACTGCCTGAATGAGAAAAGAAAGCTAAATTGGGGGGTGTAGTCTTAAGGTAGTTAAGGAAAATAGAATAGGAGGTTGGGGAAAAGAGGAAAAATAATGTAATCATACTCATAAAAACTGAGGGTGTTAATAGGCTGCAAAGTGGCCCAACATTCTAATAAGTCAGTTTAGCAACATGTATCAAGAGCCTTTGGCCCATTAATTTTACTTGGAGGAATTTATACTAAGGAAATATCCAATAATATAGTCAAAAACTTATGTTCAAAAATGTTGTCACTATGCTATTGATGAGTGAACATTTAAAAAATACTTATCGGGCTAGGTGCGGTGGCTCAA
Organism: Callithrix jacchus; assembly: GCF_049354715.1. Taxonomy (NCBI): domain Eukaryota; kingdom Metazoa; phylum Chordata; class Mammalia; order Primates; family Cebidae; genus Callithrix; species Callithrix jacchus. The sequence continues at coordinate 153,218,907 of NC_133502.1, forward strand.
GCCTGTAATCCCAGCACTTTGGGGAGGCCGAGGCGGGCAGATCACAAGGTCAGAAGTTTGAGACCAGCCTGACCAACATGGTGAAATACCGTCTCTATTTAAAATACGAAAACTAGCCGGGCATGATGGTATGCGCCTGTGATCCCAGCTACTCAGGAGTCTGAAGCAGGAGAATGGCGTTGAACCTAGGAGGCGGAGGTTGCAGAGGTGAGATCGCGCCACTGCACTCCAGCCTGGGCAACAGAGTGAGACTCTCTCTCAAAAACAAACAAAGACATACTAATCTTCTCACTGATAACAATTCTAAAATACACATTGGTAAATTCACGATAGCATGTTATATAGCCATGAAAGGTGAAAATAATGTTTTCAGAGATGTGATAGAGGAAACAGCTCATGGTAAATGTTAATTGAAATAAAGCAAAGCTACACTTATGTGTGCATATGATTCACATTTAGTAACAAATAACTGTTACTTTATTGATAATCTTTTTCACTGAATATATGTGCCTAGAAAAGACTACCAAATAAAGCCCAGATAAAAACGAAAAAATTTTTTAAAAAAAGAAGAGAAAAATAAAGCCCAGTTAGGTACTAACAGCAATTACCTGAGGATGGTAGGATTATAGGTATTTTTTTGGTATATGTTTGTATTTCATAAAATTTCTAGGATAAACATATGCTATATATAAAATATATATATATATTTCAAGACAGGTTCTCACTCTGTCACCCAGGCTAGAGTACAGTGGCCCCATCTCGGCTGTTTAAGCGATTCTCCTGCCTCAATCTCCCAAGTAGCTGGGACTACAGGCGCCTGCCACCATGCCCAGCTAATTTTTTTTGTTAATTTTAGTAGAGATGGGGTTTCACCATGTTGGCCAGGCTGGTTTCAAACTTCTGACCTCAGGTGATCCTCCTGCCTCGGCCTTCCAAGGGCTGGTATTACAGATGTGAGCCACCACACCTGGCCTCATATGCTATTTTTTAAGGAAGAATGATACGAAAAATAGAGGTTGTTGATAATTAGTAGGAGAAAATATTTTATAAATGCAGAAGGGCAAACAAGAAATTACCACATGGAAACAAACAGTAAATCCTACGTATTTTAAAAGCATGTGTACATAGTAACAAAGAACAGAAGAGAATTTGGAGAGCCAAAAACAGTTAAGACAGATTTGGTGGGTAGGTAAAGTGTAAAGAAAATAGAATTTGAGACCAGTCATAAGAATTTACTTCTAAATAAAAGTCCTGTATATTTAAACCTTCCTGCTTATCTGATCTTCTGATTTATCCCTCTTATCTACAGAACATATCTGGGTGGCCATCAGCATGTTACTTCACATATCTGTGCCTCAGTTATTCATCTTTCAAATGGAAGCAATGTATAGAAGCTGCTTTATAGGGCTCCTATGGGAACTGCTTGGTACTGTGCCTTGTATATGTGTGTTTTCAATCAATGATAGTTGTTTTATTATTATCATTAATTATCATCATCATCATCATTAAATACTATCCCAAGTAACAATATGTGATCCTCATAGTCCAACAATAATTTAATAAATGTGACTTCTTTCCAAAATGCCAATCTGTAAATTTTAAATTAATACTTTAAATTAAATTATTCAATATGAGTTATTCACCAGCCTCAAGTTCAAATATGGTCTCCCTCTCTCTTCTCTCTCTCTCTCAGATGTGGGAGTCTTGCTATCGTAAAACGGCGCAATCATAGCTCACTGCAGTCTCTAACTCCTGGGCTCAAGGGATCCTCCTGCCTCAGCCTCCCAAGTAGCTGGGATTATGGGCATGCACCACCATGCTTAGCTAATTTTTTAAAATTTTATGTTTAGAGACAGGGTCTCACTAGGCTGCCCAGACTGATCTAAAACTCCTGGCCTCAAACAGTACTCCCAACTCAGCCTCCCAAGTCACTGGGATTACAGGCACAAGCCATTATGCCCATCTCCCATATTTCCTTATAATTTCCTATCTACTCATCCAAATACCCACCCATTTATTAGCAGAAAGTCAAATATCTCTTTGATATGATACCTCTTCATCCTGTTTCTCTCTCTCTCTTTTTTTTTCTCTCTCTTGCTCCCCCTCCATCTATAAAAATTGCCTAAAAACCCTGGAGTTCTAGAGATATGGAGAGAATCCAATCTGTCCACCATTGGGCTCCATATTTTTAGTGGTCAATTGTGCTATCACCAGCACACGGTAGCATCACTGAAGACTCATTGCACTCCGGGGGCCCACTGGCCACATCCAGCTCTCTGACACATGGCTTGGGCTGAAGAGTGTCAGTATCTTATTTGAAATAGCCAGCAAGTTTGGAAGCATCACACAGAAATCTTTGTTTCTCAGTTCTTTTGAAAAGGTGGAAGATCTGACCACATGAGGCCTATCTCCATATAGCGACAATCAGCTGGTACTGAAAAGCTCTCTTTAGATGAAGCATGCTGTTTGCACTTTGCAAAGTCTTCACTAATCCCTGTTTTTCTTCAACAGTCTGCCTTACTCCTTTACACTATATGCCTGACCTCTGGTGGTTCCCTGGCCTAGAAGTTCATGGGGAGTAGGGGAAATGACCCATGTTGACACTAGTGTATCCAGCACCCTGAAAATGTGATGAGAGAAGTGGCTGAGAATGTGAGTGTCACGGGCAGTGAATTATCTAAATCTTGGTTAGGTTAAGCCTAGCTGATAGTCCTTTTATAATACTATATAACTAAATATTCATTTCAGTGACAGTAATAAGAATTGCATCTTCTTCTTCTTTTTTTTTTTTTAACATGGAGTTTTGCTCTTGTTGCCCAGGCCAGAGTGCAACGGCACAATCTAGGCTCACTGCAACCTCCACCTCCCAGGTTCCAGCAATTCTCCTGCCTCAGCCTCCTGAGTAGCTGGGATCACAGGCACCAGTCGCCATGCCTGGCTACTTTTTGTTTTTTTAGTAGAGACGGGGTTTCATCACATTGGCCAGGCTGGTCTCCTGACCTCAGGTAATTCACCCACCTCGGCCTCCCAAAGTGCTAAGATTACAGGCATGAGCCACCGCGCCCAGCCCCAAGAATTACATCTTTTCTTAAAGATTGTTACCCTGAGTTTCTACTTTTGCTAGTTTGCATCAAATTTTTTTAGGCACATGCTTTTGATTGAACACAACTTGAGTCACAAAGCAAAAAATGTCATTACAACCTCTACCAAAAACAACAGTACTCCTCAAAAATCTCATCCTTCACCAGTATCAAAGGCACAGTAAATTCAGCAGGGAAGAGTCAAAGAGGTCAGAAGCAACACTCTCTGTTGGTAACTAAAAATGAGACCAAAGATTACATCCAAACCCAGAACAGCCTGAAGTTTGACCCAAGTCCCTTTGTTTATTGAACTGAACCCTGTAGATAAACAAAGGAAGCAAGATGAAAAACACTTACCACCACTTCACTGGGAGTGCACAGTAAGACAAAAGCATTCCCAAATGAATCTTCAATATGTGGGAGAGAAAGAATTTTGAGCAACCTAAGATTCAATGAGATAATGGCACCTTGTATTTCTGTGAAATATTTGTCACCTTATATTTCTAGGACATGACCAGTATGACCAGTGTGTCATTTAAAAAAATGCAATACAATGAAAACAAAGTTTGAAGTTTCACATTATTCATTTTCTTAAAACAATGCAAAGGCAAACAGAAATGTGATATTATGAAATTTCAAGGAAACTGTAGAGTCATGGTAATTTGATTCTAAAAACAGATGCTTGACAAGCAGTTATATTTAAATCAACCATCAATCTATCAGAACATAATTCCTAAAGTTAGTAATAAATAAACTTTCCATATCATCCTCCCAGTCACCATATGCATATAATTATGCTTTATACTAAACAAGGTACATTATTTGATTTGATTTTTTTTTTTTTTTTGAGATGGAGTCTCACTCTGTCATCCAGGCCGGAGTGCAGTGGTGGGATCTTGGCTCACTGCTACCTCTGCCACCCAGGTTCAAGCGATTCTCCTGCCTCAGCCTCCCGAGTAGCTGGAATTACAGGCACCTGCCACCGCATCTGACTAATTTTTGTAGTTTTAGTAGAAACAGGGTTTCACCATCTTGGCCAGGCTGGTCTTGAACTTCTGACTTCATGTTCACACCCACCTTGGCTTCCTAAAGTGCTACGATTACAGGCATGAGCCACCCTGCCTGGCCACATTATTTGATTTTTAACCCTGTGAACACCTTGAGGTTACTTTTTGTCAGCCTAAGGATTTACTTTTTCTTTTATTTGAGATGGAATCTCACTCTGTTGCCCAGGCTAGAGTGCAATGGTGCGATCTCAGCTCACTGCAACCTCCGCCTTCCAGGTTCAAGCTATTCTCCTGCCTCAGCCTCCTGAGTAGCCCGGATTACAGGTGCCTGCCATCACACAGGGCTAATTTTTGTATTTTTAGTAGAGATGGGGTTTCACCATGTTGATCAGGCTGGTCTCAAACTCCCTACCTCAAGGGATCCACCCATCTCAGCCTCCCAAAGAGCTGGGATTACCGGCGTGAGCCACCTTGCCCTGCTGAAATTACGTTTTAAATATCAAAGGCAATGCCTCAAAATGTGAAAGAGTGTTTGTAACCCACACATACTGGAGGGTAAAAAGTTAAATCATGTAAATAATATTGTTGGTCTCAGCAGTCCAAGAAATATGCAACTAAATGCTCTTTCTCTCTTTTTTTTATTTTTTATTTTTTTATTTTAAATAAAGATGGGGTTTTACCATGTTAGACAGGCTGTTTTCGGACTCCTGACCTCAAGGCCACCCGCCTTGGCCTCCCAAAGTGTTGGGATTACAGGTGTGAGCCACCGTGCCCAGCTTTTTTTTTTTTCTTTTTTTGAGATGAAGTCTTGCTTTGTGGCTCAGGCTGGAGTACAGTGGCATGATCTTGGCCCACTGCAAACTCTGCCTCCTGGGTTCAAGCGATTCTCCTGCCTCAGCCTCCCAAGTAGCTGGGATTACAAGCATGCATCACCACACCTGGCTAAATTTTTGTATTTTATTTTTAGTAGAGATAGGGTTTCTCCATTTTGGTGAGCCTGGTCTCAAAACTCCCACCTCAGGTGATTCACCCACCTCGGCCTCCGAAAGTGCTGAGATTACAGGTATGAGCCACTGTGCCTGGCCTTGTACCTCTTTTTTTATAGTCATTTAAATATGCAGCCATGATCATCTTTATACTCTCTTTGCACACATACCCAAAGATTTTTTTTTGTTTTGAGATGAAGTCTCGCTCTGTTTTCTAGGCTGGAGTGCAATGGAATGATCTTGGCTCACTACAACTTCTGCCTCCTGGGTTCAAGTGATTCTCCTGCCTCAGCCTCCCAAGTAGCTGGGGCGTGCACCACCATGCCCAGCTAATTTTTGTATTTTTCATAGAGATGGGTTTCCCAATGTTGGCCAGGCTGGTTTTGAACTCCTGACCTCAGATGATCCGCTCACCTTGGCCTCCCAAAGTGCTGAGTTACAAGGCGTGAACCACCATGCCCAACCCCCAAAGATTCTTTAGCATATTTTTGCAAAACTGGGATTGCTGAACAATAGAACAGATAAGCTTTACATGTTGATAAATAAAGCAAAATTGCCCACCATAAAAGTTGGCATCAATGGATACTCTCATAAACAAGACGTTAGAATGCTCAGGCTTTTTTTTTCATTTTCATAGAGTAAAAGTGACTTTTTTTTTCTTTTGGTATACAGTTCTGTGAATACTTTTTTTTCAGACAGAGTCTCAATCTGTTTCCTGGGCTAGAGTGCAGTGGTGATCTCGCCTCACTGCAACCTCCACTTCCCAGGTTCAAGCAATTCTCCTGATGGTCTCGAACTCCTGACCTCATGATTCACCCGCCTTGGCCACCCAAAGTGCTGGGATTACAATTACGCCAGGCCCAGTTCTATGAATCTTAACACATGTATAGATTTGTGTTACCATGACCATAATCAGGATACAGATCCATTTCATCTCCCCAAAAAACTCCCTTGCGTTCTCTTTATAGCCACACCCTCTCCACACACCTAAATCCCTAGCAACCACTGATCTATACTATGTCCCCATAATTTTGTCTTTTCAATAGTGTTATATAAATGGAATCCTAGAATATGAAATCCTTGAGACTGGCCTCTTTTACTCAGCAGGCACCTGAGATTCATCCATATTTGTTGCATGAGTCAATAGTTCCGGGGTTATTATTATTATTATTATTATTATTATTGATAAGTAGTATTTCATTACATGAATGTTCCACAGTTGGTTTATCCATTCACACATTAAAGGACATTTTCCCTCAGTTTTTAGCAGTGATGAATAGAGCCGTTATAAAGATTCATTTACAAGGTTTTTGTGTGCAAATATAAATTTTCCTTTTCTTAGCATAAATACCCAGGAGTGAGATTGCTGAATCATATGGTAAGCGTATGTTTAACTTTACAAGAAACCACGAAACTGTTCCCCAGGGTGGCTGTACCATTTTGTATTCTCATCAGCAATGTCTGAGGGTTCCGATTGCTGCATATCCTTTTCAGCACTTGGTATTTTCTGTACTTTTTACTTTAGCTGTCTTAATAGATATATATTGGTATGAGTAAGTCAAGTTTATCATCTCTTTGTCAACAGTCTTATCCATCCTTAACTTAAGCCCACTATAATTTATTACTGTTTCAATTTATACTTCTTTGATTATACTAAAAAATAATCAATATAGATTAAATAAAAACAAGGATTGAACATCTTTTCATATTTACTGATGTTTAAAATCCAATGTTTATTCTTTTCTCATTTATTTGTTAAAAGCTATTGTTAAACCAAGTGTTTCAAATTTCTGACTGTTACATATGTTGCAAATATTTTTACCAGATTGCAATCTTATTTTTAATCTGTAAATCTTTTCCCTGAGAACTTCTGGCTTTGCTGTTTACCAATTCCTTCTCCATTTTAAGATGATAGAAATATTAAACCTCAAATTCCTTCAAGCACTTGCATAAATTATTAAGCATTCAACTTTATTAGTACCAGTTCCCTCCACCCCAGTCCAATGAGGAGAGACTCAGAAATGGGTTAAAGGTCACCGCAGTCAACTGTACTTACTGTTTGATCATGAAAATTGTTTTCAAAAAGTGTTTTCTTTGTCAGCAGGGATCATTTTATACAACCACATCAAAACATTAAGTAAATTATTCTGCTGAGATTCATTGGAGATACAGCAGAGGTATTAGGGACATTGTTCTGATTCTTTGTGGGAAGGATGGGGTGGGGATGAGGAGAGACGCCCCAGTGGAACTCTGCTAAGAATGAGATCTCTTTAGGCCGGGCGCAGTGGCTTATGCCTATAATCCCAGCACTTTGGGAGGCCGAGGCAGGCAGATCACTTGAGGTCAGGAGCTTGAGACCAGCCTGGGCAACATGGTGAAACCTGGTCTCTACTGAAAATACAAAAATTGGCTGGGCACAGTGGCTAACGCCTGTAATCCCAGAATTCCAGCACTTTAGGAGGCCAAGGCAGGTGAATCACCTGAGGTCAGGAGTTTGAGACAAGCCTGACCAACATGGTGAAACCCCATCTCTACTAAAAGTAAAAAAACAATTAGCTGGGTGTGGTGGCACATGCCTGTAATCTCAGCTACTTGGGAGGCTGAGGCAGGAGAATTACTTGAAATTGGGAGGCAGAAGTTGAGGTGAGCAGAGATTGTGCCATTGCACTCCAGCCTGGGCAACAAGAGCAAAACTGTCTCAAGACAACAACAACAATTAGCTGGGTGTGGTGGTGCACACCTGTACTCTCAGTTACTTGGGAGGCTGAGGGAGGAGAATTTCTTGAACCTGGGAGTTGGAGGTTGCAGTGAGCCAAGATCATGCCACTGCACTCCAGCCTGAGTGACAGAGCGAGACTCTGTCTCAAAAAAAAAAAAAAAAAAGGATTAGATCTGTTTCTTTGAAAGAACAGAAAACTGCCTTTCTTAAAAGTTAATTACTGGAGGTCCTGATAAATCAGGACTGCATGCGCTCCAAAGCACAGTTTTAGTGAGTAAATGACATTAATGCTAACTAAGCAGAGGCTGCCCTAAAAGCGATCTTCAGGGTAAAGGCAGAGGAAGAGGCTCTGTGACTGGGACTAGTGTTGAGGAGAGCCAGGGAATCAAGTTACAGAAAAGAGAAGAAATTAATATGCCATAGAGTAAATGGCACAAGGAAAAAGAAGCCAGTCAGGAAACACTACAAGTGAGAAAGGCATCTGGAAGGATGTTCTATGAAGCAAATGCTTGGATATTAATTCATTGCAGCAGGAGGTGGTAAGCCCCATGACGAGGAAGGAGAAAAGATCAAAAGGTGGAGGCTCCGAGGCACTGACACAGGTATCCCGGACTATGCCAGCAACTCTTTAGGGGGAGACTCAGGCTATACTTGTAGCAAAGGCAAAATCTGTAATTAGTTGTAACTCTTTAGTAAAATCAACTAATAGTCTGTCTATATGTTATAAATAAATTATTCCCGAAGGCATTTCATTTTTAAAGACTCTGTTTAAGAATCCCAGATGTTCATCATTTATGTAAAAAATTTCAAGTTTCTGTCATATCCAAGATGGAAATGAAAATCATATCCTCTTATGAATTCTACCTGCATTCCTGCCTACCTAGTAGAAGAGAAAGAGAGGAATCCATGATTGGGCCTGAAAATAAAGATGTTTCCAGTGTCTATGTTATCATCGTCACCATCTTTAGAATGATTGCTTAATTCATAGTTTAGTATCATCATTGTCAAATAGTGAAATGTTTATAAAATGTCAACAACTTATCCACAAGCCACATTAAGTGAAAGTAATGAGAAAATTATCAGGGTAATTAGAGCCAAAAATAAAGTTATTTATTTAAGACAGAATCTCTGAATGCCCATCATTATCTATCTGATGATGTTAACAATTGCTTTAGGCATTTTTTTCAGTAAACATTTACAAGGTACCAGCTATGTCCCATACACTGTGCTAGATTCTATCCATTCTTTGAAGTAGCTCACCGCTTAGAAGAGGGAGAAAGAAAGGAAGAATTAATATTACATGAAACAAGCTATGATAAAGGTAGAAGGCAGGAACTAAGGAAGCACAAGTTAGCGACTACTCAGCCTGAAAGTTTCAAAGAGGAGTTGACAACTGAGCTGAGGATTTTTTTTTTTTAGACGGAGTTTAGCTTCTATTGCCCAGGCTGGAGTGCAATGGTACAATCTCAGCTCACCACAACGTCTGCCTCCAGGTTCAAGCAATTCTCCTGCCTCAGCCTCCCCGGTAGCTGGGATTGCAGGCAAGCACCACCACGACTGGCTGATTTTGTATTTTTAGTAGACACAGGGATTCTCCATATTGGTCAGGCTGGTCTTGTACTCACGACATCAGGTGATCCACCGGCCTCAGCCTCCCAAAGTGTTGGGATTATAGACGTGAGCCACCACGACTGGCCCTGAGCTGAGGATTCCTACACAGTGCCTTTACCTATCCAAAGCTTAGAAGAGGTTTCCACGGCGGATGGGTAAAGGCAAAAAAAAAGCACAGGGAGTTGAGCAAAATAAGGCTAGTGCAGGCAAAGTTGCTTACTGGAGCTGGAGCCCAGGAAAGTAACTCAGTAGGAAGTGGTGACAGTGAAGTAGAAAGGGTATCCCAGGCCAGCTCAGGAAGGGAGAAGGAGTCATGCCAGAGGCCCTGGATTCACTATGTCCACTTCCCTTCTATTTTAGCCTGAAATAGGCTTTTAATGAAAGAGGTCCCTATCTTCATTTGTCAAGTGAACCGAAACATCCTTGCTCTTGAGGCAGGATAGTAGGTAAGTGTGAATACTCTGAAACCAAGTGATCTGGTTTTAAATCCCAGCCTCGACCCTTGAGTAGTTGAACGACCCTTGAGAGGTTATTTACCATTGCTGTGCCTCAGTTTTATCATTCATAATATGAGGATAACAATAGTACTGCCCCAAAGGTTTGTGGTAAGGATTCATGAGTCAACAGAACCATGCATTGCTTAACTACAAATATATTCAAAGAAATGAGTCCTTAGGTGACTCTGTCATCATGCAAACATCATGAAATGAATGTATAAAAACCCGATGGTATAGTCTACTACATACCTAGGCTGTACAATATAGCCTATTAACTGTATAGCATGTTACTGTACTGAATATAGTAGGCAATTGTGACACAATGGTATTTGTGTGTCTAATCATAGAAAAGGTACAGGAAGAATACAGTATGAAAGATACTTTAAATGGCACACCTGTATAGGACACTTACCATAAATGGAGCTTGCAGGACTGGAAGTTGCTCTGGGTGAGTCAATGAGTGAGTGGTGAGTGAATGTGAAGTCCTAGGACGTCAGTGTGCACTGCTGTAAACTTCGTAAACACTGTGCACTTAGACTACACTGCATTTATAAAAAGCTCTTTCATACCAAATTAATCTTTGCTCACTATAACTTTTTTTTTTGAGACGGAGTTTCGCTCTTGTTACCCAGGCTGGAGTGCAATGGTGCGATCTCGGCTCACTACAACCTCCGCCTCCTGGGTTCAGGCAATTCTCCTGCCTCAGCCTCCCGAGTAGCTGGGATTACAGGCACGCGCCATCATGCCCAGCTAATTTTTTTTTTGTATTTTTAGTAGAGACAGGGTTTCACCATGCTGACCAGGATGGTCTCAATCTCTTGACCTCGTGATCCACCCGCCTCAGCCTCCCAAAGTCCTGGGATCACAGGCGTGAGCCACCGTGCCTGGCCATAACTTTTTAACTTTATAAACATTTTAATTTTTTTAACTTTTTAATTTAATTTTATTTATTTGGTTTTTGAGACCGAGTCTCGCTCTGTCACCCAGGCTGGAGTGCAGTGGCACTATCTCAGCTCACTGCAACCTCCGCCTCCTGGGTTCAAGCAATTCTCCCACCTCAGCCTCCTGAGTAGCTGGGATTGTAGGCACATGCCATCACTCCCAGCTAATTTTTTGTGTTTTTAGTAGAGATGGGGCAGAGGGTCTCACCATGTCAGCCAGGCTGGTCTCGAACTTCTGACCTCAAGTGATCTGCCCTCCTTGACCTCCCAACATGCAGGGATTACAGGCACGAACCACCACACCCAGCCTTTACTATTTTTTGAGGCAAGGTGACCGAGGCTGGAATGCTGTAGTGCAATTATAGCTCTCTGCAGCCTCAACCTCTTGAGTTCAAGCAATCCTCCCACCTCAGTCTCCTGAGTAGGTAGGACTATAGGCACATACCACTATGCATGGATAATTTTGTTTATTTTTTGTAGAGATGAGGTCTCACCATGTTGCTCAGGCGGGTCTCGAAGTTTAGACTCAAGCTATCCTCCCTCCTCGGCCTCTCAAAGTTCTGGATTACAGGTATGAGTCACTGCACCCCCACCTGATTCATTCATAACATGTTATGTTTTATCTTAAAACAAATACATCGTACAACTATACAAACGTTTTCTTTCTGGCTGGGCACAGTGGCTCACACCTGTAATCCCAGCACTTTGGGAGGCTGAGGAAGGTGGATCACCTGAGATCAGGAGTTCAAGACCAGTTGCCCAACATGGTGGAAACCCCATCTCTACTAAAAATACAAAAATTAGCTGGACATGGTGGTGGGTGCCTGTAATCCCAGGTACCTGGAAGGCTGAGGCATGAGAATCACTTCAATCTGGGAGGCAGAGGTTGTACTGAGCCGAGATTGCGCCACTGCACTGCAGCCTGGGTGACAGACAGATACTATCTCAAAATATTCTTTATATCCTTATTCTATGAGATTTTTTTCTATTAAAAAATTAACTGATTAAACTTTTTTTTAAAAAACCAAGACACACACACATTAGCAATAATAGGCATGGAGCCTTTCTCTCCTGTGATAACCATGCCTTTCTTCTGGAATACCTCCTGAAGGACCTGTCTAAGCCTATTTTGCAGTTAACTTTCTTTTTAAATAAGTAGTAGTATACTCTGAAAGAACACTAAAAGGTACAGTATAATAAATACATAAACCAGTAACATACTTGTTTATCAATACCATATATTCTGTACTATACATAATTTTATTTGCTAGACTTTTTATTTATTTATTTATTTATTTTGAGACGAAGTTTCGTTCTTGTTACCCAGGCTGGAGTGCAATGGCGCGATCTCGGCTCACCGCAACTTCCGCCTCCTGGGTTCAGGCAATTATCCTGCCTCAGCCTCCTGAGTAGCAGGGATTACAGGCACGCGCCACCATGCCCAGCTAATTTTTTGTATTTTTAGTAGAGAGGGGGTTTCACCATGTTGACCAGGATGGTCTCGATCTCTTGATCTCGTGATCCACCTGCCTCGGCCTCCCAAAGTGCTGGGATTACAGGCGTGAGCCACCACGCCCAGCCGACTTTTTTTTTTTTTAAACAGGGTTTTACTCTGTCTCCATGCTGGAGTGCAGTGGCACAATCATGGCTCACTGCAATCTTGACTTCCTGGGCTTAAGTGATCCTCCTGCCTCAGCCTCCTAAGTAGCTGCGACCAAAGGCACATGCCACCACACCTGGTGAATTTGTTCTTGTATTTTTGTAGAGACAGGGTCCCACTATATTGCCCAGGTTGTTCTTGAACTCCTGGGCTCAAGTGAGCTGCCTGCCTCAGCCTCCCACACTACTGGAATTACAGGTGTGAGCCACCGTGCTCAGCTTGTAAGAAGCTAGACTTCTATAGGTGTGGCAGCACAGCAGGTTTTACGCTAGCATCACATTACTTATTACACATGAGTAAGGCATTGTGCTACAGCTGTCACTAGGCAATAGAAATTTTTGTGATCTTATGGAATCACCATCATCTATTCGGTCAGTGTTGACCTAAAGCATCTTATGTGTCACATGACTGTACATGTAGAAGTACTTGGAATGTAGCTGTTGGGTAATCAGTGTTCAATAAATATTAGCTCTTATTGTTATTGGATGGCATTAGCATGTTCAGAAATTAATAATGTGCTTTTGTAAGTTTCTTTTTCATCATGTGTGTTGCCACTGGGATCCGATTAGGCCACATGTGATTTCTGTTTGCTTTTCACAGCCTTGCCCAACCCCCCTCCCAGGACAATATCCTTCCTTAAAAATTTCTTCTGAAGCAGAGCAGCATGCTGCTATTGTCAGGCTGGTCTCGTGTCATCTTTGTCCAGCGTGGCTGCTAATCAAAAATGAATACATAGTTCAGCTGTGCTACCCAAAGCACAGCCTGGGGAAGTCTCAGCCCAAGGCACCTGGATTATGATACTATGGAGACAGACTTTCCATTCTAGAAAACAGGATACTTCCACTGCAGGCATTCTGTTTAACTCTCTGAAACAGCAATCTGCCAACTCTGTGGGGAATAAAAATAATTTTTAAAAGTGTCCGTTATTAAGCCTGGGAGAGAACTCAGTGCCCAGGCAGGGAATAAGTGGACAGTTAAAAGGGGCACTTTCAAGTTCCTTCCAAACTAATCACAAATAGGTGCAGTTAGGTGCCAGTTTGGCAAACTGTGTTTTATGGTCAAATTTAAGATCTAGAATGAATTCTGCAAAAGTATGTTGGTTCAAGGACGGTAGAACACCAATTTAAGAATTGTCTTTTTTGGCCAGGCGCAGTGGCTCACGTCTGTAATCCTAGCACTTTGGGAAGCTGAGGCAGGTGAAGCACGAGGTCAGGTGTTCAAGACCAGCCTGGCCAAGATGGTGAAACCCCATCTCTACTAAAAATACAAAAAATTAGCTAGGTCAGGTACCTGTAATCCCAGCTACTCGGGAGGCTGAGGCAGAAAATTGCTCGAACCCAAGAGGTGGAGGTTGCGGTGAGCCGAGATTGTGCAACAAAGTGAGACTCTGTCTTAAAAAAAAAGGAGTTGTCTTCCCCCCAAACCTCGCCCCAGAAGGAGTCCTGCTCTGTTGCTCAGGCTGGAGGGCAGCATGATCTCAGCTCATCATGCCCGGCCAACAGTTGTCTCTTGTACATTTAAGATAAAGTCCCAATGTGGACATTCATGCAAAGGCTGTGACTACAACTCCTCCTTCAATTCCATGTCAGGCCATAACCAGACATGCTATCCAGATGTATCATAAGAAAAAAGTGATCCCAGCTCGGCACAGTGGCTCATGTCTGTAATCCCAGCACTTTGGGAGGCCAAGACAGGCAGACCACCAGAGGTCAGGAATTCAAGACCAGTCTGGCCAACATGACGAAGCCCTGTTTTTCTACTAATAATGCAAAAAAAAATAGCTGGGCATGGTGACTCACACCTGTAATCCCAGCTACTCGAGGGGCTGAGGTAGGAGAATCACTTGAACCTGCAGGCAGAGGTTGCAGTGAGCCAAGATCACACCGTTGCACCCCAGCCTGGGCGAGAAGAGTGAAACTCCATCTCAAAGAAAAAGGTGATCCCAGATCCATGGGTCACTTCTGAACTCAAAGGGCAGGAGCCAAATAATGGGACATTCTCAGCCTCAGTGCATTCAGCAGCACTTTTTTGGTAAAAGAATTCTGGTTACCTTAATATTAAAGTGAACCTTAGGACTGGGCACTGTGGCTCATGCCTATAATTCTAACACTTTGGGAGGCCAAGGCGAGCGGATAACTTGAGGCCAGGAGTTCGAGACCCGCCTGGCTAACATGGTGAGATGCCGTCTATACTAAAAATATAAAAATTATTTGAGTGATATTCTAGCCACTTGTGAAGCTGAGGCATGATAATCACTTGAACCTGTGAGGTAGAGGTTGCAGTGAGCAGAGATCACGCCACTGCACTCCAGCCTGAGTGACAGAATGAGATTCTATCTAAAAAAAAAAAAAAAAGACTAGGCATGGTCACTTGGGCCTGTGATCCAGGCACTTTGGGAGGCCGAGGCGAGTGGATCACCTGAGGTCAGGAGTTCAAGACCAGCCTGGCCAACATGGCAAAACCCCCATCCCTACTAAAAAATACAAAAATTAGCTGGACACAGTGACAGGCACATGTAATCCCAGCTACTTGGGAGGCTGAGGCTGGAGAAGCACCTGAATCTGGGAGGCGGAGGTTGCAGTGAGCTGAGATTGCACCATTGCACTGCAGCCTGGGAGACAGAGCAAGACTCTGTCTCAAAAAAAAACAAAAACAAAAAACCTTAGCTTCAATTGACCAGTGAGGATACATTAGTCTTTTTTCACACTGCTGATAAAGACATATCCAAGGCTGGGTAATTTATACAGAAAAAGAGGTTTAATGGACTCACAGTTCCACGTGGCTGGGGATACCTCACAATCATGGTGGAAGGCCAAAGGCACTTCCTACATGATGGTGGCAAGAGAGAATGAGAACCAAGTGAAAGGGGTTTCCCCTTGGAAAACCAACAGATCTTGTGAGACTTAGTCACTACTACGAGAATGGTATGGGGGAAACCGCCCCTATGATTCAATTATCTCCCACTGGGTCCCTCCCACAACATGTAGGAGCTACAATTCAAGATGGGATTTGGGTGGGGACACAGCCAAACCATATCAGAGGGCACATCAAAAATGAGGGAAACTGAGGCAGAGAGCAGTCAAGTGACTTGCCCGAGGTTACTGTCAGTGACAGAGGTAGAGTCGAGGACATTGGACTGCCAGGCTCTCTGCAGACAGGATGATTAAGTCATGAGGATACCAGCATATTTATAGCAAACACTGCATACTGGAATAGCTCAGGTTTCACCTGCCTGTGACTACAAATTAGGTCACATTATCAAAATCTTCTAAACGTTGTCAGCTTTGTAGCTTTCCCTGCTCATTTGGAATTTATCCCTCTCCCAAAGGCTTCCTACCCATGGTCTTCTGCTTTGTCCTACCCAGATACTGTCTGCAGACCCACAGCCCCTTAGGGAAGGTGTGGACTCTCTTAGCCCCGCTGTGCCCTGCAGGCAGTGCAGCTCCACTGAGTCTTCCCTGATGTGCACCAAGTTCTGCAGATATTTCTGCTGCCCAGTCTGTGAACCAGAATGAGCACTATGACCTGGGAACTGAGGCTGGGGACAGAGTGGAAAGGAGGGCACAGGGCTTGCATCAGCTACATGCCCTTGGCCATCTTGGTCCTGAAGCAGGACTGTGTGTATCCCAAGCCTCCTCAATTTCTCATGAACTCAGCTTCTCTGTTACTTATCCTGGTGCCGTTTCCACAGGGACTCAAAACCAGACCCTCAGCCGTGAGATCTTGGCTTCCTGTCCTTCCATATTCTTTATCTCCCCATACTTCCCCAAAGGTCTCTGGTCTCTGTACACACACACACACACACACACACACACACACACAGCAGAAACAACAACGCCTCTTTCCTCAGTCACTGAAAAGCAAAAAGTACACACGAATGTGTTTGAACTTGTACAAAGAGGCCTCTGGAAGAAAGTAGTTGCCTAACTTGAGCACCAGAAGTACCTGAGTCCCAGCTCTATCTTCCAGAAGGTAAGTCCCCTATAGCTGTTGGAATCATATCATAAATTGATAAGAAGCTGAAATAAATCACATGCTAGGGCTGGGGTAGGGGGTAGGCATCATTTCTAAGCAATGCCTGCCTTAGCTTGGGTCTCCCCAGAAGCAGGAGCTGAGAAGGAATTGGGTATGGGAACTATATTTGAAGGACGCATTGGTGAGGGAGCAGGGAGTGAGATAAGGAGAAGCACCTGAAAAGGACGTTGCTGTGGTCTAAATGTGTTCCCCAAGATTAACCTGCTGGAAGCTTAGACCCCAGTGCAACAGTGTTGGGGTGTGGAGCCTTTTGGGAAGTGTTTAGGTCATTAAGGCTCTGCTCTCATGAATAGATTAATACTGTTACAAAAGGGCTTGACAGAGGGAGTTTGATCCTTTTTATCCTTCTATCTTCTGCCACGTGAGAACAAAGTGTTCCTTCCCTCCCACGACTGCAGCATTCAAGGTTCCATTTTGGGAGCAGAGGGCAGCCCCCACCAGAAAACTAAACCTGTCAGCACCTTGATCTTGAACTTCCCAGCCTCCAGAACTATAAGAAATTTATTTCTATACTTTATGAATTACCCAGTCTCTGGTATTTTATTAAAGCAATCTGAATGGGCTATGACAGGCATATTAATTAACTGTGGGCTCCTGGGGCACAGCCCCACTCGGGACCCTCCACCCAGAAACTATGAGGAAATTGCCTCAGGATCAGAGCCAGGACTGGGCTAGAGGGAGTGTGGTGCCTAGGGAGAAAAATGTAAGGCGACACTCACTCTCAGGGTCCGCCAAGTTCAAGTCATGCAAAAGCAAGGTTAACCCTGCTCAGAATCATCCCATGAAAGAAGAGGAAGACTGAGGATTTATCCACTGATTTCCATCTCCCATTGGTTGTAAATATCCCCCCAGGTGCTAATCCCCCTGCACTTCTGGACTGATCCTGTTTCGATCCTTGTCAGCTCCTCATGGTGCTACTAAAGGCCCTAAGCAGAGAAAAACAGAGTTACAAGTGCTCAAGATGGGAAGCTGCCCATGCTCTGGAGAAACTGCCTACAACCGCTGCCAGTGAGCATGGGTGGCAGAAGTGAGAGAAGCAGAGCTTTATCTGCATCGGCTATTACCCTGCAAAAGCCAACGGTATCTTTAATACACATCAAAATTATGAAACGCATGTGCAGACCCCAATTTTGCTAAGTACCTAGGCCTCCTGTAACTCAGTCTCTCAAACCTCAAAGCAGGTTGAAGGCTTTTGACAAGACATGCTACACTTGGAAGTGCAGAGTATAAACAATAATGCTTCAATTTCAGAAAAATAAACTTTAGAAAATTAAGAATATTGGGTTCCTGATCATTTCCTTGGAAAAAAGAAGCGGTATTTTATTCTGTTTTCTACTTTTCAAGCCTTTGGCACATTTGGTGAGTCCCACAATGCACATACTTTATGCAAAATTCAAACAGAGAGAAATCCCTTTACCTACCTAGATTCTCTCTGTTCCTCTTTCAGATTAGACCTTGGCCTCCACTATTTCAGGGACAAAGGAGGCTTAACAAAAATGCAAAGCGAAATAAGAGATACGTTTTGCCTTTGAGCTTCTAAGAGCTTGGTTTTAAAGGTGATTTAAATGCTTTTCAACAGCAATTTGATTATACCTATTTTTTCTCATAGTGTCTGTGAAAATTCAGCTATACTATAGTATATGCTCAGTGAATGAGTGATTGAAAAAATGAATGAAAGAAATAATTTCAGGTACTTATAATAGTGAGTTAGTGGTAGAAAGGATTTAGATGATAAGAGTTGAATAAGGTTAGGGCCTTTTTTTTTTTTTTTGAGGCAGACTTTCACTCTCGTTGCCCAGGCTGGAGTGCAATGGCACAATCTCAGCTCACCACAACCTCTGCCTCCCAGGTTCAAGTGATTCTCCTGCCTCAGCCTCCTGAGTAGCTGGGATTACAGGCATGTACCACCATGCCTGGCTCATTTTGTATTTTTAGTAGAGATGGTGTTTCTCCATGTTGGTCAGGCTGAACTAGAACTCCTGACCTCAGGTGATTTGCCCACCTCGGCCTCCCAAAGTGTTGGAATTACAGGTGTGAGCCACCACCCCCAGCCAAGTTTAGGGTCTCTAATTTGCAGTGCTGGAACTGGACAAGAGGTAGAGTTGGAAAAGAATTAGTGGTAGCAGATGGGGGCCTCTGATGTATCTTGTGGGTGAGTTGATTATTGGAGGCCTCTAATTACAGAGACTCAAGTCTCTCCTGTTGTGGGTCACTCTGTAACTCCTTTAAAACAACCTTAGTCTTTCTTGGTTTATTCTCTCTTTTCCATGAGGCACATCCTCCAGTAGCTTTTTGAGAAAGGTAATATTGGAAGTGAATTTTTCAAGATCTTATATATCGTTATTCCACTCTCATATTTTATTGGTTGTTTGAGCAGAACATTTAAGGCTGAAAAGCATTTCCCCTAAGAATTTCAAAGATACTGCTTCATGGTCTTCTAATGTCTAGCGTTGTTATTGAGACGTTAAGTGACATTCCTGTTCTAAATGCTTTGCACATGATCAGTTTCTTATTTCTCCTTTCACTAGAAGATTTAAAATGTCTTTAATTCAGTGTTTTGAAGGTCACAACGGTGTGCCTGGGTGCATGTAGGTCATTCTTCATTCATTGTGTTGGACACTCGGTGGACCCTTTTTGGAAACATGGACTTCAATTCCAGACCATTTTCTTCTACTATTTGATAATATCCTCTTTTCTTCTCTTTCATCTCCTTGTCCTTTTCCTTCTTCTTCCTTTTCCCCTTCTTTTTGTTTCCTTGGTTCTTATTCTGGATGTTGCTTTTAATCAGATTTGGACTCCTTAGATTGATCTTCCATTTTCTTGCTCATTCTCTTTTCCTTTGAGTTGCTTTTATGTTTTGTCTGTCTATTTGTTTCTTTCAGAGGGTCAGTGTATGGTCTGGTGGGTTTTACTATATGATTGGACATAGCTCTAGGATTGCATGTGGGGGATCCTGTATAATGGTATCTCTAGTTATTTTATTTGGGATAGACCAGTTTCTCTGAAAAACAATTCTTTCATCTCCTATCTGGGGAGATAGAGGCTTGGCTATTGACATTCTGAGAGCCTCTTATAAGGAGAGGGCTGCTGGTTACTAGGAATTGGGGAAGTCATTCTTACCAGTTTATAGACTTGCAGTTAATCCCCCTCTCCCTGTGCCTGGTGTTCCCAAGATGGACACCTCTGCCTTTTTAGAGGGTATTGGGAGAAGTGATTCCTTTGGATTTTTGTAGTGAAGGAAGAAACTGGGTGACTTATTGCTCTTCACACAGACTTTTTAACCAATCTTCCTCCTATGTTCAGCTGCTCACTAGGGGCTTGCTCTCTCTAATTCTGGAGTGTTTAGGAGATTCTGCCACTCAGACTTGCTTCCTTCTTGTTGGCTAGGCCCTCTTGCCAGCTCCTAGGTTGCACTTCTCTTTTCTCCAGGTCTGTTATCCACCAACTTTTCATCTTCCAGAATTTTGTTGACATGTGTCCCTTGCTGTCATCTTCTCTCTTTTTCCTTATGAGTTTTTGTCTTTTTAATTGTTCTGTCAGGTTAGTTTGAGTTCTTTGAAAAGCAGATGCCAGCCAGGTATGGTGGCTCATGCCTGTAATCCCAGCACTTTGGGATACCAAGGCTGGTGGATCACCTGAGGTCAGGAGTTCAAGACCAGCCTGACCAACATGGAGAAACTCTGTCTCTACTAAAAATACAAAATTAACCAGGCGTGGTGGCACATGCCTGTAATCCCAGCTACTCAGGTGGCTGAGGCAGAATTGCCTGAACCTGGGAGGTGGAGGTTGAGGTTAGCCGAGGTTGTGCCATTGCACTCCAGCCTGGGCAATAAGAGTGAAACTCTGAAAGAAAGGAAGGAAGAAAGAAAGAGAGAGAGAAAGAAAGAAAAAAAGAAAGAGAGAAAGAAAGAAAGAAAGAAAGAGAAAGAAAGAAAGAAAGAAAGAAAGAAAGAAAGAAGGAAAAAGAAAGAAAGAAGAAAGATTATGTAGCCAACAAACATATGAAAAAAAGTTCATCATTACTGGTCATTAGAGAGATGCAAATCAAAACCACATTGAAATACCATATCATGCCAGTTAGAATGGCAACCATTAAAAAATCTGGAGACAACAGATGCTGGAGAGGATGTGGAGAAATAGGAACACTTTCATACTGTTGGTGGGAGTGTAAGTTATTTCAACCATTGTGGAAGACAGTGTGGTGATTCCTCAAGGATCTAGAAATAGAAATGCCATTTGACCCAGCAACCCCATTACTGGGTATATCTAAAGGATATAAATCATTCTATTATAAAGACACATGCACACATATGTTCATTGTGGCACTGTTTACAATAGCAAAGACTTGGAACCAACCCAAATGCCCATCAATGATAGATTGGATAAAGAAAATGTGGCACATATATGCCATGGAATACTATGCAGCCACAAAAAGGATGAGTTCACATCCTTTGCAGGGACATGGATGAAGCCAGAAACCATCATTCTCAGCAAACTGACACAAGAACAGAAAACAAAACACTGCATGTTGTCACTCATAAGTGGGCGTTGAACAATGACAGCACATGGACACAGGGAGGGGACCATCACAAACTCAGGCCTGTTGGGGGGTGGAGGGAATAGGGGAGGGATAGCAGGGGGTGGGGGGATTGGGGAGGGATAACATTAGGAGAAATACCTAATGTAGTTTGGGGGGATGGTGCAGCAAACCACCATGGCATGTGTATACCTATGTAACAATCCTGCACAATCTGCACATGTACCCCAGAACTTAAAGTATAATTAAAAAAATTAGTGTTCCAAAGAAAGAAAGAAAGGAAGGAAGGAAGAGAGAAAGAGAAAGAAAGAAAGAGGAAAGGAAAGGAAAGGAAAGGAAAGGAAAGGAAAGGAAAGGAAGGAAGGAAGGAAGGAAGGAAGGAAGGAAGGAAGGAAGGAAGGAAGGAAGGAAGGAAAGCAGATGCCATGATTGAATTAGATATATGAGAAATTTATCTCAGGAAGGGGGAGCAGGACGGCCTCTGACTGCAGTGCAGTTCGGATGCCTGCAGAAGGAAGAAAGGAAGAAATCAGGATTGGGTAGGAAGATCCAGGACTATTTTGCAGTTCCATGGAAGGGTTGACAGGCAAATGGGAAGATTTCAGGCCAACATCACTCACTGGAGGAATCCTGTGTCTCACAGTCATGGGCTTGCATTAGTAATCCCACCATGCACCATCAGAAACAGCCCACAGAAAGTTTTGCTTCACACAAGCATGGTGGTGGATCTACAGAGGCAGCAGCTAAAGCCACTGGTGACCTGTACTCCTAGAGCAGGAGTTCTGAAAAGTGCATTTCCATGAAAGCCACCATTATCATTTGAAGAGGGAATAAAGATAAATGTTTAAGGCAACATATTTAATAAGAAGTCTAGTTTATTCTCACGGGGTATGGTGGTTCGTGCCTGTAATCCCAGCACTTTGGGAGGCTGAGGCGGGCAGATCACCTGAGGTCAGCAGTTCAAGACCACCCTGGCCAACATGGTGAAACCCCATCCCTGCCAAAACCACAAAAATTAGCTGGGCATGGTGGCATGCTCCTGTAGTCCCAGATACTCAGGAGGCTGAGGCAGGAGAACCGCTTGAACCTGGGAGGCAGAGATTGCAGTGAGCCGAGATCGCACCACTGCACTCTAGTCTGGGTGACAAGAGTGAAACTGTGTCTCAAAAAAAAAAAAAAAAAGAAGAAGTCTAGTTTATTTCCAACAACTATAACCTGCCCTCCACCCTTACAACTACATTAAAATTATTGTTGGTCTAGTTAGTGATGAACTTCTGGTTTACTAAATATAATCGTTATTGTTAATAAATAAAATTAATGATTATTAATGACCCCTCAGAGAGAAGTGCAAAGGAGAGAAAGGACAAAATAAGAAAAGAGATAAAAGATTGGGAGGTAGTGGTATTGAGGAAGCTGGAGAAAGGGGCATATGCATATACAAGAGGTAGAAAGGAGATAAAGGAACAGAAATTTTGGAGAAAGAACAGAGATGGGTAAAAAAAGATTTATATCAAGTTTTGCTCAGTAGTATGCAATTGCCCCTTCATCTCTCTCACAGAATCCTCAGTAAAGTTCCGTGTTATTCATTGATAATATTGGAGTTCATTTTGACAGTTATTTGGGACATCCATTGCCCAGGGATTCACCACATAGAGAGTATAAGGGAGAATAGAGAATGTCAGGAGTCCAGTTGCCTCAGTCACGCACGAGCCTCATCAATTCTCTACAGCCTGTATTACCCGTCACCTTTCTCCTCTACTTGAAACAGTCTTCCCTTGCTTCTATAATGCCACACTTCTTGATATTCTGAAGAGTTTTCCAACTTATGTGATCACTCATTTTGTCCTCTTCTTTTTTGTCATTCTTCAAATACTGGTGAACGTCAGGGTTTTTTCATGTCTTTCATTTTCCTCTGTCCACCAATTCTTCTCTTGCTATCTATAAATTCAGTATGCTGAGGACTCCTAGATCTTTTTTCGAAGGCCAGGCTTCCCATGTGAGTTCTAAACACTGTATCCAATAGCCTATTGGACAGTTCCACCTGAATGTCCCATAAACATTACAAACTCAAAACAGGATCCATCAGCATCCCATTAACCCATGTCCCAAAACCATTCCCCTTCTTGTGTCCCCTAAGAATCACTGCAGTCACTCAAGGCAGAAATCTTGTTCCTATCCTTGACTCCTTTCTCCCTCTCCCACCAATCAGTAGTTAACCACCAAGTCCAGACAATCTTAACTCTTCAGATCTCCTGACTTCGTCATTTCCTTCCACCCGCCTTGCCAGTACCTTAACCCACTTCATTATCACCTTTCACTGATTACTCTGACAGCCTTTAAACTGGTCATTACTACTAGTCTTACCTCCGACCCTCCCCCATACTAAGTTGTTTAGATTACAGCAGTAGTGTTTTATTGTTTGTTTGTTTGTTTTGAGATGGAGTGTTCCTCTGTCGCCAGGCTGGAGGGCAGTGGTGCGATCTTGGCTCACTGCAAACTCCACTTCCCGGGTTCAAGTGAGTCCTCTGTCTCAGCCTTCCAAGTAGCTGGGACTACAGGCACATGCCACCATGCCCGGCTAGTTTTTTGTATTTTAGTAGAGACGGAGTTTCACCGTGTTGGCCAGGATGGTCTTGACCTCCTGGCCTCATGATCCACCCTCCTCAGCCTCCCAAAGTGCTAGGATTACAGGCATGAGGCACAGTGCCCAGCCTAGCAATAGTGTTTTTTATAAAAATTAAATATTTCCATGGAGATTCCTCCATGGCCTGGAAGGTAAAGTCCAGACTTCTACAGTGGTATGCAAAGGCTTTCATAACCGCTCTCCAGCATCATACCTTGTCATCCATTCTCATAATCTACATCTGGTGCTACCAGATTAACTCTCCCTCTATAAACTTGCTCAGTTCTTTCTTACTTTCTTTTCTTTTCTTTTTTGAGACAGAGTTGCCTCTGTCACCCAGGCTGGAGTGCAATGGCGCTATCTCAACTCACTGCAACCTCCACCTCTCGGGTTCAAGCAATTCTCCTGCCTCAGACCCTCAGTAGCTGGGATAACAGGTGCACACCACCACGCCTGGCTAATTTTTATATTTTTAGTAGAAATGGGGTTTCACCATGTTGGTCAGACTGGTCTCGAACTCCTGACCTCCTGATCTGTCTGCCTTGGCCTCCCAAAGTACTGGAATTACAGATGTGAGCCACCACGCCCAGCCTCTTTTCCTTTCTTCCACAAGTACGGCTCTTCTCATGGTGCTGTCCCCATTCTCCTGGCTAATTCCAACTCACCAATCAGGGATCCAATTAGATATGATTTCTTTTAGGAGGCCTTTTCTGATCCCTACCATTGAGTTAGGTGTTAATCTTAGGTTCTACCCACACCCCATTGCTTACACTTTCTACTTGACACTTTTCCCACTGCATGATAATTGTCTATTTCCTTGTGATAGTTTTAAAACATGTCGGCATATGGACAGTTTTCCAGTGAAGAGGTGGAATCCAACTTTACTCTCCTTGAATATGACTGGAATTTTGTCACTGTCACAAGAAATGGAATGCAGCAGGAGTGATACTATGTGGCTTTTGAAGCAAGGTCAGAGGAAGCCATGCAACTTCTGCTGATTTATCTTGGAACCTGATCAGGCTGCAGTGAAGAAGTGGAAAGGCTGCAGACAGATGACATTTCTGTCTAGTGGCCACAGCACTAGCCAGGTCTCAGCTGACAGCCAGCATCAACCTCCAGGCAGGCCTTCAGGTGACCCCAGCCCTCCACCTTTAAACTCCCCCAGAAGACATGGAGCAGGAATGAGTTGATGGGCTGAGCCCTGCCCAAATTAGAGATTTGTGAGCAAAACAAATTATTATTCTTGTTTTCAGTATTCAGTTTGGGTGTCTTTTTATGTAGCCGTACATGCCAGAAGCCCTTGGCCATCTTTCTAGTGTATTTTTGAAGGTAAGAACAGTGGCTAGTTAACTAATATATATCCAGCATCTGGCATGTAATGGGTTCTCATAATGTGAATAGAAAATATGGATGAGAGAATAAAACAATGGTTTCAGCTTTTGAAAAGTAAGTTCAGAGCAGGCGAGATGGCTCACGCCTTTAATACCAGTGCATTGGGAGGCTGAGGCGGGTGCATCACCTGAGGTCAGGAGTTTGAGATCAGCCTGGCTAAGATGGTGAAACCCTGTCACTACCAAACATACAAAAATTAGCCAGGCGTGGTGGCAGATGTCTGCAATCCCAGCTACTTGAGAGGCTGAAGAATGAGAATCGCTTGAACTCAGGAGGCGAGATTGGAGTGAGCTGAGATAGTGCCACTGTACTCCAGCCTGGGAGACAGAGTATGACTCCATCTCAAAAAAAAAAAAAAAAAGAAAACAAAACCAAAAGTAACTTCAGGCCAGGCGCAGTGGCTCACGCCTGTAATCCTAGCACTTTGGGAGGCCGAGGCGGGTGGATCACCTGAGGTCAGGAGTTCAAGACCAGCCTGGCCAACGTGGTGAAATCCTGTCTTTACTAAAAACACAAAAATTAGCTGGGCATGGGGGCACACACCTATAATCCCAGCTACTCAGGAGGCTGAGGCAGGAGAATTGCTTGAACCCAGGAGGCGGAGGTTGCAGTGAGTGGAGGCTGTACCACTGCACTCCAGCCTGGGCGACAGAGCGAGACTCCATCTCAAAAAAGAAAAAAAAGAAAAGAAAAGTAATTTCAGAGGAAGAAAGCTTCCCTGAAAATCTGGAGACCATTATTTTGAGACTTGGGGAAGGAATTTGAAGAAAACAGATGTTACTGACATAGGTCTCATAGCCAAAAGTGGGCTTTTGCTTCCTGGACCATTCGACGTTTATGGGAGAAGAAACAATGTGCCAATCTTTATTCCAGTAAAAGTTTGTCTCCCTGTCCTTAACTGTAGAACTTAGTTGCCCAGAATGAGGAAAATCACATCCTGCTATAACTCATGGTCCCAGAATGAACAGATATGAATCTGACGAACAATTTACAAAATAATTTCATTTATTCTATATGAAGAGGGGAGCCTTAAAGGCTGTATAAAATTTAAGAGCTATGAATTGCTAATAAAAAGCAGATTCCCTAATCTCTCCATTAGCTCTTTGGGGACTTTCTTTGCTTTCTTGAGTTAACTTACAGCTATTGCCTGTCAACTCCCTTCCAAGAACATTACCCATCACCTTCTTAGTCTATATGTAAAATCTTGGCTTTCATTCTTTCCTAAGAAAATTTCCCATGAGGATATCTGTGGTTAATTGTGTATGTGTGCTGGTAGCAGCTTTCCACATGGACACTTTTGGTAAAACTAGAAAAACCCCCTCACCATGCACCTTCTAGTCATGTTGTCTTTATCTCACCTCCAAAAGGCACCTTCTCTGGGGAGAACCACAATGTCAAGATTTCAAGCTGGCCAAGCCCAAGCCAGTCATGGATCAGTTGGTTATCGGGCACCTCTGGGAATATCTGAATGCTTCCTGTCCACACCTAGAAATGGCTACAGGAATCCTGAAGACTAGATTTGTCTGAAAGTTGGACCAGAAATAGCAAGAAATATCGCTAATTGGAATTCACAAGGGGAGCTGCTTAGTCCAGTCAGTGCATCACAGGAAACGGAGATACGTATCACTCCTCTGAGAAATACCTTTGGCAGAATTCTATCATTATTTATGACTTAGATTCCAGGATACACGAAGAAGAGATGGGGGACAGTGTTTGCAGATGGAAGAAATAACACTGCTTCAGAGCCAAATGTTCAATTCTTCTCCGACACCAATCAATATGTAATTTGATTGCTATAGTTAGTGCTAATGCTTATTCAGTGACAATCTAGGAGAGTCTTCCACTTGAAGAAAAGTATATATATATTTATATACTTTTACACTTTTATAAAAAAGTATGTAAATACACACCACATACACACACGAATATGTACTTATTCACCTTATTAGATAATTCAGATTCCTTTGTTGTCCATAATCAATTGGAAAATCTGTCCTTCTGGGTCCAATTAGTACATTATTTTAAGTTATTTTGATTTTTCAAGATGGAGTCTTGCTCTGCCACCCAGGCTGGAGTGCAATGGCCTGATCTTAGCTCACTACAACCTCTGCCTCCTGAGTTCAAGTTATTCTCCTGCTTCAGTCTCCCGAGCAGCTAGGATTACAGGTGCCTGCCACCATACCCGGCTAATTTTTGTATTCTTAGTAGAGGCAGAGTTTTCACCATGTTGGCCAGGCTGGTCTCAAAATCCTGACCTCAGGTGATCTGCCCGCCTCGGCCTCCCAAAGTGCTGGGATCAGAGGCCTGAGCCACCATGCACGGCAGCACATTATTACAATTCCTTCCTACGCATTCAGCAAATGTTTTGAGATCCTATATGTGACAGGCACAGCGTGACACGTGGGAAACGCAAATGAGTAGGGCAAAGTTCTCACCCTCAGAAAACGTGAGAAAGCCGAACATCTGAGGAAAAATCTTAGCATGATATTAGAATCTTTAGCACATAGATTCTTTGCTTATTTGGTATTCCAATAAATCACCAAGTAAATAGATTGCATAGTCTTTATAGGCACATCATAGATATAAGACAAAAATATTTCCTTAATGACATGAGTCTAATCACAGTATCTTTTGGCCACTATTCACTATGAGCATGGGGTGTGGTTAAATACTTAAAAACAGTAACAGTAAGCTTTCTTCAAGTTAATTCACGTCACGATAATGAATAAATAATACAGATAGAGGTGGAGCTGCTCTGCTTGAAGTGTGAGTAGAGAATGGCCCTAGACACCTCCTGATTCAATCTTTTCTCTCACACACAGCATTCGCTAAGAAATGCCCTGGGGTTTCACAAGGTGCCCTAACTACGTGCTGAGCAGGTAACCAAAGTTCCCGCCTGAAGGTCTGTGAGGATGATGTTTAGTCACTTCTCTGATAACTGAGTAACCCTGGATTCATAACTTCACTTCTTAGGCTCTGAGTGGGCCAACTTACAGGCACAATGCCCATTTCCCCCTCTGGGCTATGAGCTCCTTTTCTTTACAGACTGGGTTTATCCAACCCTGTGTTCCCAATTCTTAACACAAAGCCTGGAAAGAAGTAAGTAACAAGAGTTAACATGGAATAAATAAACAAACGTGCCTGAGAGGAAACAGGATTCCCCTAGGGGAAGTCACTCTGAGAATTGTGGCCCCAGGAGTGTATGCTCTCATCACCTCCTAGCTGCCCAATTTCCTGGACACGCACACACACTTTACCCTTATACTGGGTGAGAGAGCAGCAGCTCTAGCGTAGAGTGCTCTGTCTGCATCTCTGTTATTGGTAATTGTGTTCTGGGGCTCCTTTCTATAACATGTACTTACTATTTTAAATCTAAGGAAGATTATTCTTTTTTTTTTTTTTTTTTTAGAAAGAGTCTTACTCTGTTGCCCAGGCTGGAATGCAGTGGTGCAATCTTGGCTCAGTGCAACCTCCACCAACCTCCACCTCCCGGGTTTGAGCTGTTCTCCTGCCTCAGTCTCCCAAGTAGCTGGGAATACAGGTGTGTGCCACCATGCCCAGCTAATTTTTTGTATTTTTAGTAGAGACAGGGTTTCACCATGTTAGCCAGGATGTCTTGATTTCCTGACTTTGTGGTCCACCGCCTCAAGCTCCGAGAGGGCTGGGATTACAGGTGTGAGCCACCCCCTCCCCAGCCGGAAGATTACCTATGCTTATTCCATCCTCCCTTTATTCCCTGCCTTTTCTCCTTCTCCCTTATGCTCAAAGTAGACACTCAATACATGTTGGTGCCTTCCCCTATTCTCCTTATGATGAGCTCTTTAGACCCTCCCCAAGTGGGTCACGCTCCTCTGGCTTGGCTCCAGTTGGGTAACATCTTTCCTGAAGTCGGATATGTGTTTCCATAAACAGTGCTACTGATGGGTGTGACCATTAGAAGCTACAGTGGAATGGGCATTTCCATCTGATAAGGATACTTAAACTCATCAGGATAAGGAACTGATTTTGTACAATTGACTCATATTGTGTTGGAAATTGACTAAAATTTTCTCTTCTTAAAGAAGTCAATTTTCCCCTATCCTATACTTGTGGATTTTCAAAAACACAGGCTTAACAGTTTATATTTCACAGGGTGGCTCAAACCTGTAATCCCAGCACTTTGGGAGGCCGAAGCAGGTGGATCACTTGAGGTCAAGAGTTTGACATCAGCCTAGCCAACATGATGAAACCCCATGATGAAATATAAAAATTAGTCGGGCATGGTGGCATGCACCTGTAATCCCAGCTGCTTGGGAGACTGAGGCAGGAGAATCATCTGAACCTGGGAGGTGGAGGCTCTAGTGAGCAGAGATTGAGCCACTGCACTCCCATCTGGGTGACAGAGCAAGACTCCATCTCAATATATATATATATATATACATACATATATATACATATATAGCTGGGCATGGTTGCTAACACCTGTAATCCCAGCATTTTGGGAGACTGAAGTGGGTGGATCACCTGAGGTCAGGAGTTCGAGACCGGCCTGATGAACATGGTGAAACCCTGCCTCTATTAAAAAAATACAAAATTAGCCAGGCGTGGTGGCACATGCCTGTAATCCCAGCTACGTAGGAGGCTGAGGCAGGAGAATCACTTGCACCTGGGAGGCAGAGGTTGCAGTGAGCCAAGATCATGCAAGATCAATATATATATATATTTTGATCTTTATATTCATTGTATTTTTTGTGTCTCAAAATGCTGTGTAAGGGCATGTATATATTTCAGTTGAGTTATTGATAAAACTGCAAAGCCCTGTGGCATGCCATTATAGACCTCTTTTGAAGTTGCTTTTGGCCCATTATGTTTAATCAGCAATAGATCCATCATCTTATCATTCAGTTTGAGTTCGCTCCATCTTATCTCAAGGAAACATTTTATCCTCACTGAAATCAAGATCCACTATTTTTTAAAATTTCTCTTCTCAGTGTCATGAAAGGAAACAAGATTAGCTCGGCATGGCTTGCTCTTAGTAAACCCATGCTGTTTCCTGTGCTCTGTGGTTACAAACCATCTGTTCGCCATCTGATGCCAGGGATTGAACATCAAATGCACCCGTTTTATGATTTTTCCCTATCTTAAAAGCTAGATTTATTGCATGCAGTTAAATTTAGCTTTATTTTTATTAATAAAACATAACAGATTTGGGCAAGACTACGAGTATCATGCATTTGCAGATAAACATAATGTTTATGGCTTGTGAGGACCCTGATTGTGTCACAAATCGAAAGTTGAGAAAACATGGGGCTCTCAGGCATAGGTTGCACCCCCTGGGTCGCTATGCCACTGTATCCATCACTGCCATTATGTGGTGTTTCCTATGGTGCCCTTGGCTGCTCCTATGTTTAATATTGGTGATAAGAACAGAGGCAGAGCCCAAACCAACAGACATACATGAGGGTTTGATGCAAATGATTTAATAATTGGTGGGGAAAGCAGGGTGACATACTAGAAAGAAAGTAATCACACCAAGATAGCAGCAGCCAAACGGCAGCTATCCTATTCCAGTGCGGATGCACAATACATACTACCTAGTAAGATGGGAAAGGCCAGCGGCAGTATATATTGTATCATTATGTTGTACCTCACCCTGACCCCCAATGTGTAATGTCAATTCCATAATTTAGGGAATGAAATCAAATAAGCCCACATTCCCAACCACCACCACATGTCCCTTTTTTTTTATTAGAAGAAATAATTGTGAAGGCAAAGGAAAGGTAAAATTTTGCTCTTGTAACATTCTTTTTGTTTTTTTTCAGATGGAGCTTCGCTCTTGTTGCCCAGGCCAGAGTGCAGTGGCACGATCTCAGCTCACTGCAATCTCTGCCTTCTGGGTTCAAGCGATTCTCCTGCCTCAGCCTTCTGAGTAGCTGGGATTCCAGGCACCCGTCATCACGCCCAGCTAATTTTTGTATTTTTAGTAGGGACAAAGTTTCACTATGTTGGCCAGGCTGGTCTCAAACTCCTCACCTCAGATGATCCACCCACCTTGGCCTCCCAAAATGCTAGGATTATAAGTGTGAGCCACCAAGTCTGGCCTTCATTTTTACATTTAATGTGCTCTAGATCATGAAGATAAGAGCAGAAAGAGTGATGGAAAGTGAAACAACTAACTCCTGCTGCACTTTGAGCTGGTCTGCCTGCCTCACTGAAGCGGGCAGTTGAATTTGCATCCAAACAAATCCACATGCACTGCTTTTTCCTTGAGTGCCTTGCAATTTTATGTTTCAGGAATTTTATATTCCTTTATGTAAGAAGCTGACACTCACAAATGAGGATCCTTAGAGTTTTTTCTAATTTTTATGTGCATAAGTATGCTTCATCTCACACCCTTTTTATCTCTTTCAGAAAAATTTCAGTTGAACACTATGGAGTTTTCCTTTCTAGTTCAGATTCTGTTTACAAAATTGCTAGAAAAACACCAACAATGCCTCTCTCCCAGACAGAATATTACAGAGCAAGTCTCCTCTGTACAGCCAAATTACTGTATTGCACATAGGAAACAAATGCAAAGTTACCCTCCCTTCTTCCCAAATTCTTAAGCAATTGAGGGCAAGGACCAAGAGAAAGAAAAACAAAAGTGGCTTTGATCGGGAAAAATATTGAGACGCATTTGGAAGACATGAGTTGTCTGACATAGTAAATTTCACTTAACCAGAATATTCGGGGACTGGGGCTCTAGTTTTTGTTGTTGCTATTGTTGCTGCTTGTTTGCTTGCTTTTGTTTTAAACTCCCTAATTTAAAAGATGCTGTTATTATATGATTCCATTTTCATGCTGTTCTGGAAAAGGTAAAGCTAAAGTGTCAGAGAATAGATCAGTGGTTTCCAGGGCTTACAGGTGAGAGGAAGTGTAGACTACAAAGTGACAGCATGAGGGTGCTTTTTGGGGTGTGGAGCAATTCCACATTTTGATTTTGGTGGTGATTCCATGACTGTATGTATATTTCAAAACACATGGAAACATACACTAAAAAGAGTGAATTTTTATATTATAAAATTAAAAATAAACAAATGAAGTAGAATTTTAAGTTGCTGAAGGAATTTTAAGATGAAGAAGGAAGACTACTGAATTGGAATTCAAGTGACCTAAGGTGACTCCTGCTAGCTCCATCCCCTTTTCTAGCACTATACAGACAAATGTGCTTTTGCTTTTGCTTTTGTTCTTTTTTTTTTTTTTTTTTTTAAGATGGAGTCTTGCTCTGTTGCCCAGGCTGGAGTGCAGTGGTGTGATCTCGGCTCACTGCAGCCTCTGTCTCCTGGGTTCAAGTGATTCCCCTGCCTCAGCCTCATGAGGAGAATGGACTACAGGGGCATGCCACCATGCCCAGCTAATTTTTATATTTTTAGTAGAGTTGGGGTTTCACCATGTTGGCCAGGCTGGTCTCAAATTCCTGACCTCATGACCCACCTGACCTCAGCCTCCCAAAGGGCTGGGATTACAGGTGTGAGCCACTGCGCCCAGCCTGCTTTTATTCTTACTACTAGAACTCTTTCTAAAATTACTCTAGGATTTAAGTAGAACATTCAAGACAAAAACACCAACTGCCCTTGGTGTTTCAAAGTCTTTGGAATCTCTGTGTCACATTCTGGGACACAGAGGGTAACTACCGGCATGGCACCTCCCCCATGAATGCTCTCCCTTCTCTGTCCTTCCCTGGTGCTTTACACCTCCACAAGCTATCATATTTTACCAAAGTCTTAATGCATTTAATTAT
This sequence comes from Callithrix jacchus, assembly GCF_049354715.1. Classification (NCBI taxonomy): domain Eukaryota; kingdom Metazoa; phylum Chordata; class Mammalia; order Primates; family Cebidae; genus Callithrix; species Callithrix jacchus. Next base: position 153,251,754 of record NC_133502.1, read on the forward strand.
TCATACATGTTATTGTAAGCAAAATTAACAATTACATTCTTAAATGCATTTAATTAGTTCAATAATCAAGCACTTGAGAGAGCAACATATGGTTCTGTGATTGGATTCAGCAACAGAGGCATCTATACTGAATTGCCCTCCTGCACATGTTCTCCACAACTCTCAGCTCTGCCTCTGCTTCCTGTAAACAGCTCTTATGCTAGAGCAAGCATCTCCAACAGTGAATGAAGAGAAATCCTCCTGTTAGACAGTCATGCATTGTTAACTATCATGCATTAAGGTGTTGTTATAAAAATATTTCTTGTATGCTTTTACAGGTTTATTAATGATACATCCTCAGTATTTCTATAGGATTGGTCCCGGGGTATTTTTATATATCTCATTTCCAATTCATTTTCTATTTCATCAGTGTCCTCTGTCTTTAGACTTGGTCTCGTGGACTCTCTGTTCTGTTTCACTGGCTTGTCTTGTATGATTTTTTAGGGTTCACTTATACAGTTAAGCCATTTACACTTCTTATAACTTTTGATTATGTAAACTGGTATCACTGGATGATAGCACATTGATTGACAACAGTTATCAAGTGAGAGTTTTGCCCAGCAGAACCTTGGTACAGTGTGTCTAAGCATTTTAAATACAGATAGATAGATGATAGATAGATAGATAGATAGATAGGTAGGTAGGTAGGTAGGTAGATAGATAGATAGATAGATAGATAGCAATGTCTTTCATATGTCATTTGTTTCTGGTGATACCCAAGTTCCAGAGTTTCGAGCAGCTACTGCAGATCTATACAGAATGGGAGGAAAAGGCTTCCAGTCAGAGGTTATCCCTGGCTCCTCTTTCTTCATCACCCTTCACCTCCTACTGGTTGCCATCTCTTGACAACTCCCTCTGTGTCACTCTGTCCCTCCCCAGCTGGAATAGGCTTCAACCCTCTCTATTCCTGGACCGAAGCCACTTGCCTAAGGAACTTGGCCATGGAAAGTACTAAGTAAATATTGGATGGATGAATGGATTGAGGGATGGATGGATAAAGGGAAGGAAGGAAGGAAGGAAGGAAGGAAGGAAGGAAGGAAGGAAGGAAGGAAGGAAGGGAGGGAGGGAGGGAGGGAGGGAGGGAGGGAGGGACAAGGGATGGAGGGAAGCATGAAGGGAGGGAGAGAGGGAGGTATGGAGGGAGGGAAGGAGGGAGACCGGGGGGAAAAACAGAAACAAGAAAATTAGAAAAAGAAAAGGAGTAGTTCTTTTTGATAGCATGTGGATAGAGTAATTGGAAATCAGAAATGACCAGGCTATGAATCATCTAATTTCCCAGCTGTCTGGATAGAAGAATGAGCCCAAAGAAATAATTTTTGCCCTCCCCAGGAGTTCCCACTATCTATGTGGATAGTCAGCATTTGGTGATTAACAATATTCCACATCCCACCAACAAAAAGTAGAGAAACAAATCAATTTCTCACATGGTCCTCTGGGAAAGTAGTGAGACATTGGTGCCTCTTACTGGCAGACTCCGCCCACCCCCATACTCACAGCTCCCTATATAGCCCTCATGCATATGGCTGCATGAGTCATCCTGACCCTTAGTAACCTTTGTTGCCTGATTTCCTGTTCTTTCAAATGAGAAAGCTCTACCACATCATTTCTCAGAGAGACCTAAGTCCTTTTCACCTGCCTGTGAGTCTGAAACCTCTGCCCTGGAAAACCATGCTAGCCAAGAGATCAGCAACTAGGGCTGTTATTTTCTGTATTTTATTGACTGATCATCCTAGTGCAACTAGGGCTGTACATTGATAAACTAAAATAACAAGGCTTAAGACAGAAATGCACTCTTAAAACCACTGCTCTCTTTGTTGGTAGAAATGGAACCCCTCACATAAAACTATGTTGATCATAATTCTGTTAACTAAGAACTTTTTCTTCCTAAACTGCTGCTGTTTATTCCAGTGGTATGACACTAGAACTTGATCATGTTTATACAGGTCAATGTTTTTTGGCTTTACTTCATATGGGAGTAAGCCCTATAAAGTGAATTCAAGTGTGTGGGGGCGAGTTTTATTAGCTGCTGACACTGCCTTGAAGATTGCTGCAACTCTATACCATGGTGTAAACATGGACCACTTTTCCCTTTCCTGGGTTCCAGGCAACTGAAATAGGCTGTATCCGGCTTTTTGTCTCACAGAGAAGCTTGTGTTTAAACCAGCTGAGAAGGTGAAAAGTCAATTGCCCATGGCCAAAAGCTTAGCTGGCTTTCCCTAAAGACAGAGAAACTCTTTCGTACCATCTTCAGCCAAGGCATGAACAGGGTTATAGTCCTGGCCTCAAACAGTTCCAACAATTTAGAGATTATGAAAGGATTAGCAAAGACAGTATGGCCAAAGAGGAAGACTGAAAAGCTCATACAACTCATACTATAGGCTTCATCAAGTAAAGACACTGTCTTTTTAAAACATACTCTTGACTGGGCATGGTGGCTCATGCCTCTAATCCCCAGACTTTGGGAGGCCGAGGTGGGGGGGATCATCTGAGATCAGGAGTTTGAGACCAGCCTGGCCAACATGGTGAAACCCTGTCTCTACTAAAAACAAAAAATTAGCTAGGTGTAGTGGCACATGCCTGTAGTCCCAGATACTCGAGAGGCTGAGGCAGGTGAATCATTTGAACCCAGGAGGCAGAGGTTGCAGTAAGCTGAGATCATGCCACTGCACTCCAGCCTGGGCGATAGAGTGAGACTCCATCTCAAACAAACAAAACAAAAACATACTTATTAGGTGCTCAGTAGAGTACTATGCAAATGTCGGTTCCTAATTAATAAGCTTTCTTTGCTGATAAATGGAAAGGCAGTCTCATACACATTACTTGAGAATCCAGGAGGACCTGTGATTCAAGGTATAAAGTTGAAGGTGGTAACCAGAAAACAAGTCCTATGTGTTCTTGTTATGAAAAAAAAAATCAGACACATTTTTCAATAACCAATTATGATAATGCCAGTGTGCTACCAAAATAATAAGAAAACAAGGGTTAAAACTTTTCAGCAGAATTGGATTTTCACAGTTAAATAGCCTTAATATAGCAAAATACAATACATTCTCTGCAGGTGGATCTCTTGCTGTTTCAATCCTTTAAAAAAAAAAAAAAAAAAGGTGGCCAGGTGCGGTGGCTCACACCTGTAATCCCGGCACTTCGGGAGGCTGAGGTGGGCAGATCACCTGAGGTCAGGAGTTTGAGATCAGTCTGACCAAAATGGAGAAAACCTGTTTCTACTAAAAATACAAAATTAGCCAAGCATGGTGACAGGTGCCTGTAATCCCAGCTACTCAGGAGGCTGAGGCAAGAGAATTACTTGAACCTGGGAGGCGGAGGTTGCGGTGAGCTGAGATCGCACCATTGCACTCCAGCCTGGGCAACAAGAGTGAAACTCTGTCTAAAAAAAAAGGTACAAAAAGTATCTTTTCTAAAACTGACTGCAGGGGAGAGAAGACTCCCATGTAAGAATTTGACTCAACTGGCCTGGCCCGGTGGCACACGCCTATAACCCCAGCACTTTGGGAGGCCGAGATGAGCAGATCACGAGGTCAAGAGTTCAAGACCAGCCTGGACAACACGGTGAAACCCCATCTCTACTAAAATACAAAAAATTAGCTGGGCCTGGTGGCAGGCACCTGTAATCCCAGCTACTTGGGAGGCTGAGACAGGAGAATTGCTTGAACCCAAGAGGCAGAGGTTGCAGTGAGCCGAGATTGTGCTGTTGCACTTCAGCTTGAGGGACAGAGCAAGACTTCATCTCCAAAACAAACAAACAAACAAAAACAGAAGAATTTGGCTCAACTGCCAACTCCCTGGTATCTAGAATTCCAATAGATTAATCTGCCTGTATTGATTCAAAGATGCCAATGGAAAGATGTGTTTAGTGTTTATGATTACACCTTCCATCTGCATTCACCATAGACCTGTAGTAGAAAGCTATGCTCTCAACTGCAAGTGCGCCACTCATAGAATAAGGATTTTTTGGCCAATGTTGATCCCTTAGCGTCAGCTAACCGTGTTGTCTCCACTACTCCTACTGTGTTGCAGGAATGTGGAGATACAAAGCTGGGCAGATGGCTATCAGTAAGGAATCCTGCCTGCCTTAGCTGTCAGTGCCAAGGAGATCCTGTAGTGAGTGATGGCTCATTGGACTGAATTACAAGATAAACGCAGAAAGTTACTTGAAAATGTAAGCGTAACGTCAGTTTCCAAACTGGTCAGTCTTTTCTTTCTTTTTTTTTTTCTTTTTGATGGACAATTTTAAGAAATAGATAAAATGTTACAAACATGTTTGAAGTTCCTTCCAATTCTATTTCCTTCCTTACCCCTGAATTTGGTGTTTATTAATGCCATACAAACTTTTTATATTTTCTTTATATATGTGTCCATAATCAATAACTTGTATTGGTTTGTATGTTCCAAACTTTGTATGTGGTATCATACTGACATTGTAGACGTCATTCTGTAACTTGCTCTTGCACAAATTATGTTTTTGAGATTTATACATGTTGATAATGCAGTTACTCATTTTCTCTATAATACTCATTTTTTTTGTTGTTGTTTTTGTTTTTTTGCTTTTTTTCAATTTTTTGTAATATTCATTTTCTCTGTAATTTCATTTGTAAGTAGCCGGGCGGGGTGGCTCATGCCTGTAATCCCTACACTTTGGGAGGCCAAGGTGGGTGGATCACTTGAGGTCAGGAGTTGGAGACCAGCCTGGCCAACATGGTGAAACCCTGTCTCTACTGAAAATACAAAATATTAGCTGGGCATGGTGTCAGGCACCTGTAATCCCAGCTATTCGGGAGGCTGAGGCAGGAGAATCCCTTGAACCTGGGAGGCGGAGGTTGCAGTGAGTCGAAATTGCACCACTGCTCTCCAGCCTAGGTGACAGAGTGAGACTCCATCTCAAAAAATAAAATAAGTAATTTCATTTGCTTTGTAATATTCCAGTGAATGAATTAATCAAGTATCCATTCTTTGCTTGAGGGACATTTTTTATTGTTTTCTATTTTTAGCTCTCATCATCATGACTGTCATGAACATTTTTCACATGTCCTTCCATGCATATATACAAGAGCTTCTCTAGGATGTATGCCCAGAGTGAACTTGCTTTGTAATCTTGACTTTTATGATATTGCCAAACAGAATCAAGTTACACTAACATTAAGAGTAGATGAGATTTTCTTAGCTCAACATCTTTGACATTACATATTTATAAATTTCTCTTTGTAGAGATGGGGTCTCACTGTGTTGCCCAGGTTGTTCTGGAAATCCTAGCCTCAAATTATTCTATCATCTCTTTGGGAATCCCAGCCTACCAAAGCTGGGACTCAGGCCTAAGCCACCACACCTGGCTGACAAAACTTGATATTATTGGTCTTTTAAATGTTTCCAATCAAGTAATGTGAAACAACTTTTTGTTGTTTTAATTAGTATTTTTCCATGATTACCATTGAGGTTGAAAATCTTAAGTCAGCCATTCAATTTTCCTCTTCCAGAAATTGCCAGGTTATGTCTTTCATTTTATACTGTTTCATTAAAATGTATCATTTGTCTTTGTCTTATTGATTTATAATGTTAAATGTTCTGAACACTAATCCTTTGTCTCTCTTTGAGTTGTAAATATCTTTCTAGTCTGTGCCTTGTCTTTTCACTTTCATGTTTTCTATTGTTAATGTACAGAAGTTTTGTTTGTGTGCTTACTTTTTTTTTTTAAATGTCCAGGAGTTTTGCTATGGTTGCCCAGGCTGGAGTGCAATGGTGAGATTTCAGCTCACCGCAATCTCTGCCTCCCGGGTTTAAGCGATTCTCCTCCCTCAGCCTCCTAAGTAGCTGGGATTACAAGCAAGTACCACCACGTCAGCTAATTTTGTATTTTAGTAGATACGGGTGTTGGGGGAATGCGGTTTCTCCATGTTGGTCAAGCTGATCTTGAACTCTCAATCTCAGGTGATCCAACTGCCTTAGCCTCCCAAAGTGCTGGGATTACAGGTGTGAGCCACTGCTCCAGGCCTAAGATTTTCAATAAAGTGTTGTACTTTGCTTTGTAAAGTTTTTACATATCTTTTCTTTTTTAATCACTGTAAGTGGTATTTTTATTTTTATTTATTTATTTTGAGATGGCGTTTCACTCTTGTTGCCCAGGCTGGAGTGCAATGGCACTATTTCACCTCAGGGCAACCTCCACCTCCCAGGTTCAAGCAATTCTCCTGCCTCAGCATTCCCATGTAGCTGGGATTACAGGCATGTGCCACCAAGCCTCACTAATTTTGTATTTTTAGTAGAGGCAGGGTTTCTCCATGTTGGTCAGGTTGGTCTTGAACTCCCGACCTCAGGTGATCTCCCTGCCTTGGCCTCCAAAAATGCTGGGATTAAGGGTGTGAGCCACCATGCCTGGTGCTGTAAGTGGTATCTTTTATCAAATTAATGTTGGTCCTTTGTTGATGGAGACAGAAATAAAAATGATTATTGTATAATTGCAGTTTTTTCCCACCTGTTCTCACTTAAAAGGGTTAATAATTTCTAAGATATACTGAAATTTTCTTGTACACAATAACATAGTCTTATATCTTATACCTTCTTGTTTCACTGCAGGGGGTTGACTCGATAAATTAAATGGATAATAGAAAAGCAAGTAGCCCCAAAACTTGTTCTGTTCCTGATTATAAAGAGAACATCTGGCCCAGCACAGTGGCTCACACCTAGAATCCCAGCACTTTGGGAGGCCGAGGTGGGCGGATCACTTGAGGCCAGGAACTCAAAATCAGTTTGGCCAAAATAGCAAAACCTCAAAAATTAGCCTGACATGGTGGCCCATGCCTGTAATCCCAGCTGTTTAGGAATCTAGGAGGCAGAAGTTGCAGTGAGCTGAGTCCCACCACTGCACTCCAGCCTGGGCAACATAGTGGGTCTCCATATCAAAAAAAAAAGAACATTTGAGAATTCTGAAAAAACCTAAATATTACCAAATATCACGAGTATTGCTTCCTCCCTTTTAATGCTTCACAATGTATGGGGAGGGGGGTTGTTCAGAACGCAATAGCTGTTCGAGTGATAAAAATCACTATACATCAACTATCATTTCCATTTTTCAGTATGCCTTTTCTGGACTACCCCACACAACGAACAAAGTAAAAATTATACATCTTCTTAACTTTTGACCAAGTTGGCCAATTTCATATTATCCACAAATGCCACGCTAAAGAATGAACACATACTTAGTCATAAAACAGCAGGCTAACTTCGAAAACAAAAAATCTGACTCTAAACCATTCTGCATTCAAGTGACTCCCTTTGCGCCCTTAAATTGTATTTGTCTGCAAAAAAATAAAGAAAAGAAAAGAAAAACCAAATTTAACACACAGGCGAGTTTTCAGGTTCTCATTTGCTAAACCAACAATGCAGAATTGGTGAAGTAGGGGCAACAAGTTGCTGAACCTGAGAGACGCCTCTAAACGCGCTCAGAGGTTGTTTATTTCAATTGTGCTGTTTGCTAGCTCAGGTACAACAGGCAGAGACAGAAAGACGCCACCGCTCTCTCTGCCCTCCCAGCGCCGGCTCACAGAGAGCGGACTAGGCACTCATACATCCAGACACGTAGCGATCTCGCCGCTTTAAGCCGCTGGAGGCTCTCTGCCCGCCCATAAGTAGGCGGGGAGGCGCGGATTCTGCTGGGAGTTGTAGTTTCGAGCTAGGCCCGAGTGCTTCTTGACTAGTTTCCTTCTGCCCCCACCGCCGCACAGCTGCTTGAGGACTCTGGAGTTGCTGTGTATTGAGCATGGGGCACAGCTGGGGATGAAAAGGGAGAAGGCTCCTTTAATCTCCGGATCGAGGTGGCGTAGAGGAGTGTTAGGTGTTGGAACGCAGAGTAAGCGGTGCGCATGCGCGGCTGCCGCAGGTCGGGGATGCTCCTCCCGCGCTTCTCTCGTGCGGCTGTTCCCTTAGGGCTGGCTGGGTTCCTAGGTAGTGCCTGCGGTGCAAGTTTGTGATAACACAGCTTGCAGGCTGCGGTTGTTAAGGCAGAGATTTGGAGGGGGTTGGTTGGTGGGGTGGGTAGTGTCAGTAACCAATCGCTACTCCATCCTGCCTTTCGGGAACCTCCCACCTCCTACCCTTTCCCAGTTTGCAGAATTGCAGCTTTCCCCATCCCCCTACCCCATCCCTTCGTGGGAAGCCTTTGCAGACTGTGTTGTGAAATCCGCTAGAGCTTCTCAGCCAAGGCCTTTTAGCCCGCCTGGAATTCAAGCTGCCCCCTCCTTGCCAAATCCAGGTCATGCGAGACAGCAAAAGGCTTGAGGCACAGGCCCTACATGGCAGTGTCCCTGTAGTTTTTCTAAACTTATTGTTTACCTTGCTCTCTTCTTCCCCTACAAATTGAGGCAGACTGGCGATAGATTAGATAAATAGATAGATTCCATGTCCTTACATTCACAACAGGCTTTCATAGCTTTCTTTGCTCTGGAAGGTGGCATCATTATACAAGAGGACAAGTGAGAACACATGAATGTAATCAGCGGCAGACCCCGGAACTGAACCCTACAGAGTTCTACGTCTATTTGCGTTTCCTGCCACTTCACAGATGTGTCAGAAAGAGCTGAAGGAGGTGACAACCTGCACCTGATGCTAGCTGGCTTTCGGAATGCTCAGGCCCTGAGCTCCTGGCTCACCACAGCCACTCTTAAATTGACTAGCAATGGCCCGTTAGTGACCTCTCCAGCAAGCCCAGATGATTTTGCCTAGGGTAGTTTCAGATTGAGCACATACACTGTGCAGGGCCCTGGAAAGGTGTACATCAGATCTTAAGTTAAAAGGTTCCTTTACCCCAAAGAGACCAAGCTGTCCTATAAAGTATTCTGTATTTCCCAAGGGATAGGATTTTGTTATGTGATGCTTGTTTGCCTGTTTTTTTTTCTCTCTCTTATTTATTTATTTGAGACAAGGTCTCCCTCTGTCACCCAGGCTGAAGTGCAGTGGTATATATGCAGTGAATCATAGTTCACTGCAAGCTCAGACTCCTGGGCTCAAGCGATCCTCCTCCCATCTCAGCCTCTGGAGTAGCTGGGACTACCAGGCATGTACCACCATGCCCAGCTAATTAAAAAAAAAAAAAAAATTAGTAGAGGAGGTCTCAGTATGTTACTCAGGCTGATCTCAAACTTCTGGGTTCAAGTGATCTTCCTGCTTCAGCCTCCCACAGCGTTGGGTTTACAGGCACGAGCCACCACACCTGGCCTGCCTGCCTTGCTGCAGTACTATTTTGTTCACCATTGTATTAGCAGTGCTGACATATGGTGGCCTCTTCATATATGTCAAATAGACATATAAATGATGAATGCATGAATCCAGTCTCAGACCTTTATGCCTGTACCCAGAGTCTGTTAAGAGAAGTAGAAATGAAAATAGAGGTAAATGTTTATATAAAGCTTGGGAACAGGAAGGCAGATGCACATAACTGCCTGGCATGGTTCCAAAAGCCTGCATGGAGAAGGCTGCTGAAGGGGGGGCTTTCTGCTGAGCTTTGGAATTGTCCATTATTATATTAGCATATAAGAAGTTATCACACCAAAGGCTCCCCATGAGCTTTGCCTGGGAAAGGGACTGATTATTTAAGAACCGACCAGCACAGGCACGCAGATGCTAACCTCTGCCAGGTGGTCATCCGGAGAAGTTCTGCTTTCCAGGGACTCTGGATTTCTTCAAATATCCTTGGAATGCTCCTTGTGGAAATGGCTTTTGAGTCTACAGCACATTCTTTTGGACCTCCTCAGCACAGGAACATTTCGTTCCTTTCGGGATTTGATAGTTGGGAAGAGCCAGAAGTCCTTTGGCTGCAGGTCTGGAGTATAAGGAAGATGATTTTGCTGCATAATAACTGCTGTTGAAATTTGGAGGAAGGCGTTTGTATGCTGACATAGGGCAAGAGTTCTCATCCTCGAGTCTGTGAAAGTTTTTAGTGTATGTGTGTTTTTATTTTTTTATTTATTTAGTTTTGAGACAGGGTCTCACTCTGTCACCCATGTTGGAGTGCAGTGGTGTTATCTTGGCTCATTGCAACCTCTGAGTCCCAGGCTGAAGAGGTAGATCCTCCCACCTCGGCCTCCCGTGTAGCTTGGACCACAGGTGCGTACCACCACATCTGGCTAATTTTTTGTATTTTTGGTAGAGATCGGGTTTCACCATGTTGCCCAGGCTGGTCTTGAACTCCTGAGCTCAAGTGATCCACCTGCCTCGGCCTTTCAAAGTGCTAGGATTACAGGCGTGAGCCACCATGCCCGGCTATATGTGTTCTTTACTGAGGGATCTTGTTTTTAGCTTTAACAGATTTTCCCCAAGGACTCCAAGATTAAAAAAAGACGAACAACCACTGCTATAGATTCAGGAGATCTTAGGAATTCTTAGGATTTCTTCTGTGGCTTGTAAATGGCACTGAAGAAAAGTCCTATCTTAGGGAAGCAAATGATAGGTTTCAGCTGTGCCTGGAATTGGACGTGTGGTCTCAGTGGATTCCAAAGCTCCAGAACCTTGGTGTTCCCACATATGAAGTAAAGAGTAGAGCTGGGTTAATGGTTTCTATGAGTCTGACTGTAACCCCATGAAATTCCAACAAAGGAATTTCAGAAATGTTCTTCAAAGATAGCAGAATCACTGTACTAGGCATATAATGTAAACTTCCCAGGTGACTCAAATGCAGCCCCAATTTGGATGCTTGTTAGTGTGTTTGCTTGAAGCAGTCAGCCTTTTGGTGTCAGAACCTGGAATCCAACAGGTCAAATCGGAGAGGGAAAGCAGAGGCTCAACAACCAGCCAGACTTGCTCAGAACAGCACAGACTGTTGGGGAAGATCTTATCAAGAAGCAGGAACCTGGAGAGGGAAAACGGTGTTGGAGTATCACTGCTAGGGGTAGGAACCAGCCCAGATGTGCAGTACAGGAGGACAGAAACAAGGATTCTTTTTTTTTTTAGATGGAGTCTTGCTCTGTTTCCTAGGCTGGAGTGCAATGGTGTGATCTCGGCTCACTGCAGCCTCCATCTCTTGGGTTCAAATGATTCTCCTGTCTCAGCCTCCTCAGTGGCTGTGATGGACATGTGTGCCACCATGCCCAGATAATTTTTGTATTTTTGGTAGAGATGGAGTTTTACCATGTTGGTCAGGCTGGTCTAGAACTCCTGACCTCATGATCTGCCCGCCTCGGCCTCCCAAAGTGCTGGGATTACAGGCGTGAGCCTCTGCGCCTGGCCCAGAAACAAAGATTCTGCCTTAAGAGTGAAGGTTCTGGTAGAGGATTTCATTACCAAAAGGGCCAGTTAAAGTAAACTGAATTCACTGAATCCCAGGAGGCTGGAGTCCCATTCTATAAACTAGAATACAGGGTGACCTGAGACTAGGCCAGAAGCCATAGTCCTCAGAATTGGTCCCAGAGCCTGCAGCCAAAAATTCTGACTCCAGCTGTGGGTGTAGGAAACCCTGGGAGCCATTTGAAGTCCGGGAAAAGCTGAGGAGGCCAGTCATTGAAAGTCACCAACCGGTTCATTTTCCCCTCTCTTCCTTGGTTCCTTCTTTTCTTTCTTTCCTTCTCCCTTCCTAGTTTATGTCAGGGAAGGAGAGAGAGATTTTAGATACAAAATGATGCTCTCCAACCTTAAGGAGCTTGCAAACTTGAGATGAATAAAATTTCCCACTTAAGGAAGTAAATGACCAAGTGCTTAGGTGCTAGAAAATAAATCCTACGAGAGAGAGAGAGAGAGAGAGAGAGAGAGAGAGAGAGTGTGTGTTCAGCAGTTATTCCCTATTTTTTGGGTTTCACAGAGAGAAGGAAATTTCTGTATCATTGGCCTGAAAGGCAGCAGCATGAAGGAACTTCTGAGCTTCTCTCCACCGTAAAGGAAGGGGAGACTAGCCTGGTTGGTAAATTGGCCTGCCTCTTCTCTTTGTGCGTCCTTTATATAGCTAGCCTGTCCACAGGTGATTTTCATTCTGGTCTGCCCTGTGGTGAGCGTGGCCAGACATGTTCTGTCCCGCACAGGGAAGCTGGCAGTTGTTCAGGGTAAGCAAAGATTGGAAAGGTGTGTCAGAAAACCCATTTGGCTGCAGGTCAAACCGCACTGTCCAGGTCAGCTTTATCAACAAATCAAGCTGGTACTTTAATCTCTGATGGTCTGCCTCCTGGTCTTATTTCTCAGTCAATTCCAAACCCAGAAGGAAAAACCAGGAATGGTCCTTTTTGGCGTCCCCAGCCTCTAACATAGGGCAGAGGGCTTTGGTGTCAGTCAGTCTGGAAGGAAGAGCTTAGCCTGGTCATTTCTGCATTGCAGCCTAGAGCCCTTGTTTGCCACAGTACTCTTAAGCCTTTAGTAGCCACTGTTGATCTGGAGGCCTTAAAAAAAACAAGTTTGGGCCAGGCGCAGTAGCACACCCCTCTAATCCCATCAATTTGGGAGCCTGAGGTGAGCAGATCACCTGAGGCCAGGAGTTTGAGACCAGCTTGGCCAACGTGGGGTGAAACCCTGTCTCTACTAAAAATACAAAAAATTAGCCTGGCATGGTGGCACACGCCTGAGATCCCAGCTACTCGGGACACTGAGACATGAGAATCACTTGAACCTGGGAGGCAGAGGTTACAGTGAGCCAAGAACACACCATTGCACTCCAGTCTGGGTGACAGAGTAAGACTCCGTCTCAAAAAAAAAAAAAAAAAACAAGTTTGGTCTCCTAATTTCTTAAAACTCTGAGTACCCAAGAGTCACCCCTGAAGAGGAAAAAGGAATGGAAGGGGGACCCGCTCCCCCATGTTAATTTGTACAATGAGCAGAGTCAGGAAAGAAACATCAATGCCACTGAGATTAGAGACATAGGAAAAGCCGCCTTCACAGGCTCTCACCTCTCCCTGCTTATATATACGTGGGCTCTTTGCTTCCGTTCAAGCTGTTGACTCTTTCTGAAATTTCTTCCCTCCATTATTTTTACCTATAAAATCCATTCTGAGGAATGCTGTTTCTTCTTCACAAGTTCCTGCACATTACTTAAAACTCTCAGATACCTCCTCCACCACGAACCTTTCTCTGACATTCCATCCACACCCTGCACTCAGTTGTTTACCTGCTCCTCTGAGTGGTCATTGTACCTTGACCTTCCATTCTTTCCGCTGCAGGGCTCTAAAGCCTTGGCCATCTGGCCACCCTCTGTCTCTGGTATGTCTCTACTCTTCTTATTCCAGCCACATTGGTACCAACTGCCTGAGATACTCTTCCTCCTCCCGCTCTACAATCACCGGAAAAGCTCCTTCATCCTGTAATACCCACTCCATTGTGTTCTCTGCAGAAGCTTTCTCTGACCCCAGAAAGAGTTCATTGCCCCTTCACCCTCCATCTTAAGACTCTGCGATTTTTTTAAACATACCTATCACAGCACCAAACACACTAGTGTACATAGAAATTTTTTGTTTATACATCTATCTTCTGAGATAGACTCTGGGTTCCTTTACCACAGAGACCTTTCTTCTCACCACCCTTGAGCGTGGGACTTGATACCCATTAACGTGTTGAATAAATGAATTAATTAATGAATATTTTTCTTTGTCTACATGAGTGCCCTTCCTACTTTATTGTGAAGTCTTTGAGGTTAGGAATAATGGCTTATTCATATCTTACTCCTGATAGCTAGCTTAGTGCCTGGTATATAATAGGCACCCAATAAATATTTTCGTTGAATGTATACATGGATGAATGAATACAGTGTTTTGTTAGTGTCTTCAACCTGATGTATCCTTTCACTCCTTTGAAACCTCAGGCGCCTTGTTTGTGTTTCTCCTGTGGCACTTTCTATGCTTGGACTTGTCTCATTGTCTAATCCCTGCTAGTTGATGGTCAGCTCTTTGAGGCAGGAGCTGGGCCTTACTTCCCTTGGTGTCCCCTGAGGGTTTGTCACAGCATGAGGGGATATATCGAGTGCTCCAAGTTGAACTGTTCTGAGAAAAAGAAAGTATCTGTGATTCATAGCCCCCATTCCAGCAATGAGACGCCCAATAGCGACACATAGTGAAGTTCTTAATAAGTTCACTTTGCTTCATGCACGCTTCATGTTGCCAAACTGGGTGATACAGGCAAGCAACATTGAAAAGACCACATTATTATTATTATTTGAGATGGAGTTTCACTCTTTTTGCTGAGGGTAGAGTGCAATGGCACGATTTCATCTCACTGCCACCTCTACCTCCCTGGTTCAAGTGATTCTCCTGCCTCAGCCTCCCTATTAGCTGGAAATACAAGCACACACTACCATGCCTGGATAATTTTTTGTAGTTTTAATAGAGACAGGGTTTCACCATGTTGGCCAGGCTGGTCTTGAACTCCTGATCTCAGGTGATCCACCCACCTCGGCCTCCCAAAGTGCTGGGATTACAGGTGTGAACCATTACACTCGGCCATGAAAAGACCACGTTATTTCATATTTGTTTTATCTGTAATGCTCTGTATTCATTGGTGCCCAGTCAATATAAGTTTCAAATAAATAAGGATATGAAGCTATCTAAGTATGGATGAGCCCCAAAATACAAAAACACAGCAGAAAGATGAAAATCACATCAGCTATTAGCTGGGCATGGTGGCACATGCCTGTAATCCCAGCTACTCGGGAGGCTGAGGCAGGAGAACTGCTTGAACCCAGGAGGCAGAGGTTGCAGTGACCCAAGATCACACCATGGGAAGGAAAACAAAAAAAGAAAATGTCATCAGCCCTTGAGGGGAAATGGAAAAGCAGCTCTGTGCATTCCCCTTCAGGGTAGCGGCTTTAAAAGAAGTAAAAAACTTGTTTTTCTCTATAAACACAAAAATTGTTTTGAGTACAAACATGTAGTTTGAAAACTACAGGTTTTGAACTTCAAAAAGTTAAGGTTCCCCTGATCTAGTCATAGCTAGAGAAGATCGGTCCTCAAGATTAGAATCTCTCAATTGTGGAGATTTTTTGTGTTGGCTTTTTACCTGGGCAATTGTTCGCTCTACTCCCTTCCTCTTTTTTCTCTTTCCTTTCCTTTTGCTTTTCTTTCATTCTGCATATTTTTATTGAATGTTAACTCTAAGCTAGGAACTCACTCTTCTAATTGCTTTATACTCATAATTTCTCATGAACCTCATGACAACTCTGTGATGTCAGTATTAGTATCTTCATGTAAGGTGTGACAAAACTGGGGTTCAGATTCAAGAATGTGCCTAAGGCCCCATAGCCAGTAAGTGCTGGGTTCATATTTAAACCCAGGCCTCAAGTTCCAAAGTTTGTATCTTGCTACTTAATTCCTACATTGTAAGGCCCCACTACACAGATCAGTGGTTTCTTCTCTCACATAACTTACAGACAGCTGGGAAGACAGACAAGCAGGTCAGAGATTAATAGAGTAACTATGGAACACAGAGAAGGTCATCTATGCCAGGGCTGAGGGCGGGGAGGAGGATTGGCAATGGCGTCCCAAAAAAAGGGTCACTCAAATTGAGATCCAAAGGATAACTGGGAGTTTGGTGGATCCAGACAGAAGCATCATCTGGACAGAGGTACAGCAAATACAAAAACCCTGGGGGTGGGACACAGCCCAAAACATTTAAGGAACTGTATTTCTTTGGGTAAAAATCTTAGTCATTCTGTTTTCAAATAGTTTCGTTTTTTTTTTATATAGCTCACAGTGGCTAATTGTGCTTTTGTCCGAAAGTGCTGAAGTGTAAGGGTAAGTGGTCATTGAAACGAATTAGGGTTTTCATGTTGGTTTCAAATGCTCTTGAGAGGACCAGTGCACGCTGATATCCAAATAACATTGTGAAGTGGTCAACGCCATGTGCCCTGCTGTTCCACCGAACTCAGACAACTGGGAAAGGACATTAGGATCCTTTAGTGACACAACAGTCTAAAACGTGAAGGGAAAGGAATTGTCATTTATCACTTGCACAGGATATATAAGTGTAAATCATTTTATTCTCATGATATCAATTTGAAGTCAATTTTCAAAAGAATGATTTCAGGAGTCTCCTCAAATACTCAAATTATATTAAGATCTAAGGTAGAAGGTCCACGAGGATCCATTATACCATTTTCTTTAATTTTTTTTTTTTTTTTCTAAACAGTCTCCCTCTGTGCCCAGGCTGGAGTGCAGTGGCATGATCTCGGCTCACTGCAATCTTTGCCTCCTGGGTTCAAGTGATTCTTGTGCCTCAGCCCCCCAAGTAGCTTCGATTATAGACCCTCATGACCATGCCTGGCTAATTTTTGTATTTTTAGTAGAGAGGGGGTTTCACCATGTTGGCCAGGCTGGTCTCGAACTCTTGACCTCAGGTGATTTGCCCAGCTCAGCTTCCAAAGTGCTGGGATTACAAGCATGAGCCACCGTGCCTGGCCTCTCCTTAATTTTGTATAAAATTTTTCATAATGGTTTTCTTCTTTGTAATTTTTAATAGACTGTTTGTTAGAGCAGTTTTAGGTTTACAGCAAAATTGAGCATAAAGTACAGAGAGTTCTCATATGCTCCCTGCCTCTACACATACACAGCCTCCTCCACTAACAACATCTAGTATTGTAGTAGTTTTATAAACAATATAGTCTCAATCACATACAGATTACCCGTGCTCTGTTTATTTTACAAATGTACACTGAGAATCTCACCATTTGCCCGGAATTTTGCTAGGTCTTAGGGCTACAGCAGTGAGCAAAACAAATGTGATCCAGGCTGGGCACAGTGGCTTATGCCTTTAATCCCAGCACTTTGGGAGACTAAGGTGGGCAGATCACCTGAGGTCAGGAGTTCAAGACCAGCCTGCCCAACATGGTGAAACCCTTTCTCTACTAAAAATACAAAAATTAGCCGGGTGTGGTGGCAGGCACCTGTAATCCTAGCTACTGAGGAGGCTGGGGCAGGAGAATCGTTGAACCCAAGAGGTGGAGGTTGCAGTGAGCTGAGATCACACCACTGCATTCCAGTCTGGGCGACAGAGCAAGACTCTGTCTCAAAACAAACAAACAAACATGATCCCTGCCTTTATGTTGGTTATAGTCCGGAGGAGAGAGAGCCATTAAAAGATAATTTCCCGAAAAACTAGTTATAAACTATGATGAGGGAAAGCAAAAGATGCTCGAGGGTCTGTCATAGGATTACTGTCTTTGTACAGGTGGTCAGGAGAGGCTTTGCCAAAGAAAATCAACAGGTAAACTGGGATTTGAAAGATAAATAGGAATTAACTAGGAAAGATGGCAGGGGAAAGTGCTTTAGGCAAATGAAATCACACATGCAAAGCCTTAAGGTGAGAAGGAGCCTGGCATATTTAGGATCAAAGTTGGGCAGAAAATGATAGATGAGGCTGGAGAGCCAGGTGGCAGCCAGAACACTTGGGTGCTACAGGCTATGTCCGAGTGTTGTCTTTGCTTTTACCCAGAGTGATAGGAAATAATGATAGGTCTTACGTGGAAAGTGACATGAATGGATTTTGTTTTAAAACAATGTCTCCGTGCCCCAGAAATGATGGTATTATAATAAAGTGATAGTAGGAAGGCAGAAAAATGGGTGGGTGCCAAAATAGTTTATGAGGTAGAAGCAACAAGACTTGGCATTTGTGTCATAAAGATAGGAGAGTGTTGAGTTTCTAAGCTTGGAAAATGGAATAGATTATGGTGTATGTATTGAGAAAGCAGCAGGGGCGATGGGAAGATAAGGAATTTGCAAGGGCTTTATCGCTATTTTTTTCTTCTATTTCAAATAATAACCACTCTGTGCTAGGCACCATGGTAGGTAATTTATATTCAGTATCATAGATGCCGTCTTATCTGATGCAATAGGAACTGGCAGCAGGTTGATTCCCATACTGTTTCCATAGTAGGATACCTCAACAGACTTTAAAAGATTCTGTTTACTGTCCTCTGTTATAATTTCTAGTGCACATTGTTTATTACCTAGGTACCACCCATTGGCATATGGATATAGGAAGCTCTAAGTATTGCTTTCAACTCCTATCCCACTTCTTTCTTCATGTGACTCACTAGGCAACTCCCACACCATTTTTCTTCTCTCTGAACTATACCTACTCCATGGTAACAGGTTTAACAGGTTTATCTAGGTAAGTTTACTTACCACTTCATGGTCAGTTAAAGTCCTCTTTATCAGGTCAGGTGAACACTGGACAAGAATGTGCTCAAACTCTTCATGGTAGAAGTTCATCTTCTTTGATCCATTATCCCAAATCCTCCATCCCATTACAATTCTATTTTTCTTTTTCTTTCTTTCTTTCTTTCTTTTTTTTTTGAGATGGAGTTTTCCTCTTGTTGCCCAGGCTGGAGTGCAATGGCGTGATCTTGGCTCACTGCGACCTCCGCCTCCCGGGTTCAAGGGATCCTCTTGCCTCAGCCTCCCAAGTAGCTGGGACTACAGACATGTGCCACCACACCGGCTATTTTTTGTATTTTTAGTAGAGATGGGGTTTTTCCCTGTTGGTCAGGCTGGTCTTGAACTCCCAACCTCAAATGATCTTCCTGCCTTGGCCTCCCAAAGTGCTGGGATTACAGGCGTGAGCCACTGTGCCCGGCACAGTTCTGTTTTTCTCTAGCCTCGCTTACCTTACTAAGACACTGCAGTAATTTGCCCACTGTTATAGAAATCAGTCCTCAAATTCTCACTTTCTATTTCAAAGCCCTCATCAGAATAGACTATTGCATTATTTTCATCTTTATTCTAGGTTGCCTCTCTATTTCTTTGAGGCCTTTCTGTTATGGTTCTTGTTCGTAGCAACCAAGAGCATACAGGATGTTTTCATATATGTTGTCCCATTTAATTCCTACACCTCTCTTACACCTCTCTTTCGTTCCTTTCCTCATACCTGGCTTATAATAGTCGTCTAAATATTTGTTGAATTAATGAATGAACTGGGCCAGGAGCAATGGCTCATGCCTGTATTCCCAGTACTTTGGGAGGCCGAGACAGGGGAGGATTGTTTGAATGCAGGCATTTGAGAACAGCCTGGACAACACAGCTAGATCTTATATCTACTCAATATTTTTTTAAAGTTAGCCAGGCATGGTGATACACACCTGTAGTCCCAGCTACTTGGGAGGCTGAGGAGGGAAGAGAGCACTTGGGGCTGGTGGCGTCAAAGCTATAGTGAGCCTGGGTGGCAGAGTAAGATGAAAGAAAGAAAGAAGAAAGGAAGGGAAGGGAAGGGAAGGGAAGGGAAGGGGAGGGGAGGGGAGGGGAGGGGAGGGGAGGGGAGGGGAGGGGAGGGGAGGGGAGGGGAGGGGAGGGGAGGGGAGGGGAGGGGAGGGGAGGGGAGGGGAGGGGAGGGGAGGGGAGGGGAGGGGAGGGGAGGGGAGGGGAGGGGAGGGGAGGGGAGGGGAGGGGAGGGGAGGGGAGGGGAGGGGAGGGGAGGGGAGGGGAGGGAAGGGAGGAAAGAAAGAAAGAAAGAAAGAAAGAAAGAAAGAAAGAAAGAAAAGAAGGAAGGAAGGAAGGAAGGAAGGAAGGAAAGAAAGAAAGAAAGAAAGAAAGAAAGAAAGAGACAGAGACAGAGAGAGAAACTCTGTGTTGCTAGGAAATCAAAGCTTTTTTTTTTTTTTGAGACGGAGGCTCATTCTTGTCACCCAGTCTGGAGTGTAATGGTGCATTCTCAGCTC
This sequence comes from Callithrix jacchus, assembly GCF_049354715.1. Classification (NCBI taxonomy): domain Eukaryota; kingdom Metazoa; phylum Chordata; class Mammalia; order Primates; family Cebidae; genus Callithrix; species Callithrix jacchus. The sequence continues at coordinate 153,271,411 of NC_133502.1, forward strand.
ACTGCAATCTCTGCCTCCTGGTTCAAGAAATTCTCCTGCCCCAGCCTCCTAAGTAGCTGGGATTACAGGCATGTGCCACCACACCCGGCTAATTTTGTATTTTAGTAGAGGTGGGTTTTCTCCATGTTGGTCAGGCTGGTCTCAAACTCCTGAGCTCAGGTAGGTGATCTGCCTGCCTCAGCCTCCCAAAGTGCTGGAATTACAGGTGTGAGCCACCACTCCTGGCCTCAAAGAATTCTTTATTTGGAGAGAGATCAGGCTCTAATTTCTGTCTTAATAGTTTTAACATTTGTTTTCATAAATAACAACCCATCTATAAACTGTTAATACTAATTTTTAACTATTTAAATTTTTACGTTTATAATAAAATAGTTGATTCTGTACGAATGATTCTACTAACTATGAATTTGATACTCCTAAGTGAATTATTGTTTAAATTACAGACAAAACTATACACTACTAGAAAATAACAATTTAAAATAAAATAGTAAAATAATTTGTCTCATGGTATCTCGAAAACACACATCTAGAATTTTAACTTTGGCTGCACATTGAACACAGCTAGATGACTTTTTATAATACTTCAATGCCTCTTCCAGGTTGCATCAGACAGCATATTTTTGCCTAGATGGTGCCATGCTATTGTTTTGTGCATTTGGGTAGCACTTTACATTTCCAAAATGCATGCCAATCATAGTATTAGTATTTCAGCAAAGCCCTGCTGTGAGGTAGCTCAGCATTACTGAAGCCAAGCATAAACAGAAGTATGCAGTTATCAGGAAGATGCTGATGGGGCTCCAGTAAAATATCGATGAACAATAATTCACTTTATTCAAAACAGAAGTTTCTACAGATACATTTCAGCAGAACTGTCAAAACCTCTTTCTGTATCATTTGAATTTCCAGCCTTAGAAATGAACCTTAATTTTCAAAGAAATAAGTGATGATTATATTGGATCTTACTTTCAATGTTAGGGCTTATGTGACTATTTAAAACTTATATACACAAATATTGAAGTTCATGAAGGCAATGTTTAAATCATTATTTCACATATGATAACTCACTTGGATTCTTAGCCAGAGAAATTTTTGAAAGTCAGATTAAAGTAAAACTTAGATGATCTTGTGGCAGAGAATCAGAATCATTCAACTTAATGGATTTGGGATGCCCTCTAATTGCCTGGAATTTGTCATCTTAAAGATGAAATTTTAGTTAATAAGCCTAAAACACTTACCTATCATTACCTATACACAGACCAGCATAGTCCAATAACCTGTTCTAATGCAAGAGATGGCCCTAGTCCATAAAGGACTCAAAGAAAGAGGAGCAAACACAAAAAAATGAAGTGAAATCAGTTGTACAGTTAGAGATTGTATTTGGCTGCCGTGAACAAAACTTGACCTTGAAGGCATAATCTAAAACAAGTTTTTCTCTTATGTAAACAGAGCCTTAGAGCTGGGCACTGAGGCTGGTATGGAGGCCCCGCGATGCCAACCATTACTTGGGTTCTCCCTGTGTCATGGGCTGAACTTCGTCCCTCTCCTCCAAACTCATATGCTGAAGTCCTAAACCCAGGACTTCAGAAAGTGACTTATTTCAAGATAGAGCCTTTAAAGTAGTAATTAAATTCAAATCAGGCTGGTAGGGTGAGCCCCCAACCAATCTAATGGGGCAGTCCACAGAGGGACGCCAGGGGAAAGTTCACAAAACGGAAAAGTCATGTGAGGACACCACAAAAAGGTGGCCATTTGCAAGACAAGGAATCAGGCCTCTGGAGGAACCAAACTCCCACACCTCAATCTTGGACTTCCATGAACTGTGAGTCGCTTATGCCACCCATTCTGTGATACTGTATTACAGCAGCCCTAACGAACGGATTCACCCGGTTGATTTGCTTTGATAGACTCCACATGTGGCCTCAGTTTTGTGATTCAAGGTGGGGCTCTACCTCCAGCCTCCCATCCTTTTTCAAAGAGAAGCTGAAACATGCTAAAAAGGAAGGGGGCAGGCTGGGTGCAATCACTCATGCCTGTAATCCTAGCACTTTGGGAGGCCGAGATGGGAGGATCATTTGAGGTCAGGAGTTCAAAACCAGCTTGGCCAACATGGTGAAACCCCATCTCTACTAAAAATACAAAAAAATTAGCCAGGCGTGGTGGCAGGCGCCTGTAGTCCCAGCTACTAGGGAGGCCGAGGCAGGAGCATCGCTTGAACCTGGAAAGCAGAGGTTGCAGTGAGCCAAAATTGCACCACTGCACTCCAGCCTGGTGACAGAGTGAGACTCCATCTCAAAGACAAACAAAAACAACCTGGGGGTGAGGGAAGGACTCAGGTAGAGGCTGGGGAGTGCTGAAACTCATACCCCTTAGAGACTAAGTGGAATGCTCGAGCTGGCTCTGCCGGACAGAGACACGGAGGGGAGTTTATTAGTGAGCAGCATCTATTAGTATTAAACTATGAGAAATGGAGAACCCCAAATATCAGCGGTTTGAGTGAAAAAGCCTTGTATTTCCCCCTCATGTGAAAGAGGTCTGGAGTAGCCAGGTTTGCCCCATACTACTGCCCTGCTTGCCACATCCACTTCTTGGCCTATGATGACTGTTGAGCTTCAGTCACCATGACTCTTGCAACCAACAGGAAGGAAGAAAGGGAGAGAAAATCGCCTATTCCCTCCCTTTAAGGAAACTTTCTGAAAGTGTCACAAACCATTTCTGCTTATACCCAGAAGTAGTCACATGGCCATTCCTAGCTGGACAGAAGACAAGGACATTTTATTCCGGATGGCCAAGTGCCTGGCTAAAAATGGGGGTAAAGGAGGCTCTATCACCATTGAGAAAGAGATGGAATTAGGAGGAGGATAGTGGCTTCTGTCACACAGGTCCAGGGAGTTAAGAGCCTATGACAGCCTTGCTGAAAAGATCCAGTAAACTGCTGTGAAGACTACAGGATTCGCGTGATGCTGGTCAGGTGATTTCTGGTGTAGCATTTAAGCTAGATTCTCACTTCTCAAGTGTAGTTCATAGGCCAGCAGCATGGACATCACCTGGAAGCTGACTAGAAATGCAAAATCAGGCTCAACCCCAGTCCTGCTAAATCAGAAGCTGAATTTTAACAAGATCCCAAGTATGGGGCTAGAAGATCTCAGAGAAGAGAAAAGTTAGAAACTGGGGAGGTTGGCAGCACAGACTAGAGATTTGGGAGTCTTCTAGGTCAGGCGATAGGCTTCTGTGTGCCAGTTAGCTCCTTAAGGAAGTGAATGTGAGGCAGGAAAATAGGGAATTAGGGTAACCAAGGGTTAAGGCAGACGCAAAAAACAGCAGATGCAGCCAGTTCTAGGCAAGATTAAGCAGCACACAGGCCACATCCTCACTCCTGTGATAACAAGATAGAAGTTTCCACTTTAGCCTCTGATTGACCACATGCCAAGTCTCCACTTCAGACTCTGATTGGCCATAGGCCAATTCTTCATAGGGTGAAGCCAATTGGAGGCCTCTAAAGGGCACCTAGGTGTGTTACCAAATTCTTTTAGTTTAATAAAAACCTTAAAGAAGATTGTAATTCTGCCATGCTTGGTGGCTTACACCTATAATCTCAGCACTTTGGGAGGCCAAGGTGGGCGGATCACTTGAGGCCAGGCATTGAAGACCAGCTGGCAAACTTGGTGAAACTCCGTCTCTACAAACAAACAAACAAAAACCAGAAATTAGCCCAGTGCGGTGGTGCACACCTGTGATCCCAGCTATTCGGGAGGCTGAGGCAGGAGAATCACTTGAACCGGGAAGCAGATGTTGTAGTGAGTTGAGACCATGATACTGCACTCCAGCCTGGGCGACAGAGTGACACTCCATCTCAAATAGAATAACATTGTAATTGGGGCTCTAGAGCCACTTGTTGGAGCTTGATCCCACTCTGTGGAATGTGTGCTTTTGCTTCAATAAACCTGCACTTGCATTCTTTCTTTCTTCTCTCATTGCTTCATTCTTTTGTTGCTTTGTTTATGCATTTTGTTCGATTCTTTGTTCAATGTGCCAAGAACCCAGAGAACTCAGTCAAGACTTTCCATCCTGTAACAAATGCAGAGGTGGCCAGAAAGCTGAGTGCTTCAATTCAGGGATGAGAGTGGAAGAAATTGCCAGAAAAGAACTAGGAAGAGGAGAAAGAAAAGCACTTAGAAAGAAGGCAGTCTTGAAAACAAACTTTAAAAGAGTATCGATGAAATACAGATTCAATTACCCTGTCCTGTGGACCAGGCAGTCCTTAATCCTCAGAACAACCTTGAGTGGTAGAAACTGTGATTCCCACTTCATGAAGCTGAGCTTCAGAGATAATGCCTTGCCAAGATCACACTAAATACTGACATAGCTCGCTATAATATCTTGCAGAGAAATGACCAGTTTACAAAGCACGATTAAATACATTATCTAATTTAAGCCTTGTAATTACTTTGTGAAGTAAACAGAAAGTGACCTTTTTTTTTTGGAGACAGAATCTTGCTCTGTCACCCAGGCTGGAGTGCAGTGGCATGATCTCAGCTCACTGCAACTTCTGCCTCCCAGGTTCAAGCGATTCTTCTACCTCAGCTTTCCAAATAGCTGGAATTACAGGTACCTGCTACCATGCCCAACTAATTTTTACATTTTTAGTAGAGATGGGGTTTCACCACGTTGGCCAGGCTGGTCTCAAACTCCTGACCTCAGGCGATCTGCCCACCTTGGCCTCCCAAAGTGCTAGGGTTACAGGCTTGAGCCACTGTGCCAGACTGTGGCTGTTATTTGAATATTGCAAGTAATGAATTCCAGGACTTTTGAATCTCAGTCCAATGTTGTTTTGTTTTTCTCTTATTTTTCTTCCCTGATTTTCTGACACATTGATGATAATGAAGAATAGATGTGAGTATGGGATTCCTCACATCTGAATTTAACTGTTTGTGAGGGTCTAGTTCAGGGACAGACATTCGGTAAACCCTCCAATGATAACTGATATTGTTGTTTTTATTATAATTACAACTATTGGTTTTGCTCAAGAAAGCAATATTTATAAAAGTAATTTATTAGAGTGAGGAGTACAGAAACCAAATATGGAGGGGAAATTTGAATGAAGATACAGTGTCAGCAATGAGGGAAGGAACTCTAAATGATACTTCAAAGCCTGAACTTTGGAGTTAGACAGTTGTAAACAGCCCATCACCTCCACTTCCTCATCTTCAAGGCTGACACTTCATGAGATATTATGAAGATTGAAAGAGATAAAGTATATAAGATGCTAGCCCAGTGCTCAAAACAAATATTTAATAATTATAGCTATTATTAAGTCCTGGTTATGGATGGAAGAGTGAACTTGGTGGAAGTCAAAGCAGCAGCAGATATGAGAATCAAATAATCTACATTGACTGCTCTGAGTGTTTATCAGTTTATAGACTTTCTTTATGTCAACTCTAAAAAGAATAGTCTCTCTTCCTCAGGCCCACAGTTTTTATACTCTAATTATAATTAACTTGCCTTTTAGTGATGCTGCCCTCATGACTGATGTTTCCAAGTTGTAGATTTTTAAATTTCTATATTTGCCGTAAATGTATTTGGTAACTGAATCTAGCAAATGAGGACAAAACAAAGAGTCGTGGTCCTTTACCTTTAATGTCTATGAAGTGAAAGAGATCAAAGGGGAAACTGAACTTACTGTCTCATTGAGAAGCTTTGGCACAATTTATGAAGGTGACAGATGTTCTGCTTCCTAGAACCTTTTTGTTCCATCCCCAAAATCTATATTTTTCCTTTAGTATATTGATTTCTAGTTACAGAACGGGAATGGCTATTAAATATCTTCATTTGGGAGCTTGGGGGTGCCAGAATGTGAGAAGAAAAATGCATCAGTAGCTAAAGGACAGTTGATGGGATGGGTGGAGAAGGGCCCAAGAGAAGGTAATCTGTGTCTGGGAAATTATTTACAATTTGAAAGGCACAGAGAGTTGCCAGAGAAAAAAAAGAGGGAGCAAGTGAGAAAAGCAACCAATCACATGAAGCCCTTTGATGGATGAGGAAGGTACTTTTAAATACAAGAAAGTACTTTCCCCATCAGCCAGATGGCTCATCTCATCTCTCTTTGCAGCTAGCAGCACAGGGGAAAGAAAGATCTAGTGTAAAAAAATCATGGAATAATCTGTTGTGAATAAGCTGATGCAAACCAATTACAAATCGAAGTGTTCTTCTTTTCTGTTTTGATGAGGGGACACTGATTTCTCTTTGGGGGTGGGGTTGGATTTTGACTATCAAAATGTTGCTGGTAATTGAGGTGATTGATTATGAACAATCTTCCAAATGCTGTTTTTATTAGCATTGCAAATAACATTCTGTAGGGTATTTATAGTTTCAAAGCATCCTCACCTGCATTCTCTGATTTCATCTTATAAATAGCCCTGTGAGGTAGGTGTCATTATCCTCATTTATACATGAGGAAAGTGAGGCTTAGAGAAATCAATTAACAATAGTCTCCAACCTTGGGTCTGTTTTACTACTTTATCTTTCTTTGGGTCTTCCAACAAATGGTAATCTATGGGCATGGTTCTCACAAAGAGCTTTGTTTTTCGGTGGAGGAGGGGCAGGGGGCATCTCCAGGTTTCCATAATGTGTTTTCCCTCCAACCCAATTCTATGATCCTTGGCATCTCTCAAAGGCCTGAAGAGCCCATCTGAGGTGGCCTGGAGGGACCTGGAGTGAGGGTGGGTGCTAGGAGTGGAAAGAGCTGCGCAGTCCTACCAGCAACTAAGCTACTGCTTCCCTTGGCTTCAGGGGACCCTGTGTCCTGGTGACATCCCTGTTCCCTTGCCACGCCCTCTCTTGTGTCCCCTTAGAGCCCCTGGGCTGCTCTCCAGCCATCCTAAGTATCCCATCCCTCCAAAGTCTGTTTACTTCCATCCCCCTCAGGACATCGCTGCCAGGTAAGCAATCACTTTTTGCACATGGCTATCTCCTTGAGATGATTTTTAGCTTAGGGAACAAACAGCCAGGGAAGAGGATGTCTTTCTTGACCACACTGGACATGCTTCATGGGCAGAAAGCCTCCAGGCTTGAAGCTACTTCTCCACTTCCTCCCCTCCTGATAACTTCCTAGCCTGGTGGAACCTCTTCCATAATCAGTGGTCAATAAGCTTAGAATTGTGTCTGAACCTGGAGGACAGGGAGGCTTGGATCAGCTTGGCAGTGCAGAGTAATGCCAGCTACAGTTACAGAGACCAGAATAGTTATTAGTTAGAATATAGATTTGCCTGTATTTGAACTTTGGCACCACCACTTGCTAACTGTGCTACGTTCTCTGTGACTCAGTGTATGCATTGTTCAAGTAGGGTAATAATAGTGCCTATACAGTTATAATGAGGATTAAAAGTGCTATATATGTAAAGAAATGTTCTTGGCATGCGAAAACGCTCCATAAAGATTAGATCAATTAAATTGTTTAAATTACTACTTTTTGAAGTGCCTACTCTATGCTAGGTTCTTTACATGTGAAATTCAGATGTCTGCTGGGGTTGTCTTGAACCCTCAGATGGAGATAAATGGTTTAGACCTCCTTTTCTATGGATTATGGTAAACCAGATAATCTTCCCATGACTTCTTGGAATTCCAAAGGGTTCCTTATATTTCTTGATTAGCTCAGGCTCCCAACACCAGCTTCTTCAGAATTATTTTCGTAGGGGATTGTTTTGCTGTTCTCCACATTGTATATCACAGATGTTTTACTTAATATTCACAGGAAATTTACCAAGGCATTCATGTACATAGTGACATTTATGTAATCTTTGGAAAAAGGAAGGTTTTACATTACAAGAACCCAATCAATTTTAAATTCAATATCAGTCATGTCTATTCTTTAAGGCCTTAGACATGGCCCATGTTTTAGGATCTGGCCTTCTGCTGAATTCCTTAATCCTCCTCTCTTCCTTTTTCCTAGTGTCTCAGTCCATTCAGGCTGCTATACCAAAATCCCTTATGCTGGGTAATTTATAAACAATAGAGATTTATTGCTCACAGTTCTGGAGGCTGAGAAGTCCAAGATCATGGTGCCAGCATGGTCAGGTTCAGGTGAGGGTCCACTTTCTGATTCATAGGTGGTAACTTCTCACTATATCTTAACATAGTGGAAAGGACAAATGAGCTCCCTTAGCCTTTTTATAAGGACACTAATCCCATTCATAAGGGACCTCTCCCCATGACCTAATCACTTCCTAAAGGCCACATATCTTAATACTATTGCATTGGAGACTAAGTTGAAACATCTAAATTTTGGGGAAACACAAGCATTCAGACCATAGCCTCTACTATCTTTCCTCCTTAAGCCTTCACTCCAGATTGCCCCAGACTCCAAATTCTTGTTTCATAATGCAGAAAAATCCATTAAGTTTTCTCTAACCAGCTGTTTAAAAACGTGGCCAGCTGGGTGCAGTGGCTTATACCTGTAATTCCAACACTTTGGGAGGCTGAGATGGGAGGATTGTTTGAGGTCAGGAGTTCGAGACCAGCCTTAGTAACTTATTGAGACCCTGTCTCTACAAAAATTAAAAAACTAGTCAGGTGCATTGGCATGCACCCATGGTCTCAGCTACTCAGGATGTTGAGACAGGAGGATTGCTTGAGCCCAGGTGGTGGAGGCTGCAGTGAGTCATGATGACAACACTGTGCTACAGCCTGGGCAACAGAGCAAGACCTTGTCTCTTAAAAAAAAAAAAAAATGGAAAGAAAGAAAAAAGAAAAGCCTGGCTAAACTTTTAAAGACCACTACTCTGTCACTCAAAAGCCTTGCTAAAGATTTTAAAACTATCCTTTTTAAGAACTTCATTAAATTATTGGCCAGAGATTAAATCATTCTCATCTGTGTTTGTATGTAGATGGAAAACAGGAGAGGTTTTTTGTTTTTGTTTTTTAATTTTCTTGGAGATAGTCTCACTGTGTTGCTCATGCTGGAGTGAAGTGGCATACAATCTTGGCTCACTGCAACCTCCGCCTCCCGGGTTCAAGCAAGTCTCATGCCTCAGCCTCCTGAGTGGCTGAGATTACAGGCTTGAGCCACTATGCCAGGCTAACTTTTGTATTTTTAGTAGAGGTGGGGTTTTACCATGTTGGCCAGTTGAACTCCCGACCTCACATGATCTGCCCACCTCAGCCTCCAAAGTGTTGGGATTACAAGCACGAGCCACTGCGCCTGGCTGAGGGTAGTTATTAAACCATAATTTATTAATTGAGATAATAAATTATCTCAATTAATTCTCACAGCAATACTGCAGGGTAGGTCTGATTCCCCTCAATTTTATAACTGGAAAACTAAGAACCAGATAAATTAAAGAATACACTCAAGGTCATCTAGTTGCAAAGGGGTGAGCAGAGTCAAGACCATGGGACCATGTCAGTCTGATGCCAAATCCCTCACTGTTTTCATTACACTGCACTGCCTCATATGTTATGCTTGGTCTTATGAATCTGAAGTATCCCAAGGTGGTGACAGAAATTACTGCAATTCCCTTCTGAGGGAGCCAGTTGCATCTTGGACAACCCCAAGCTGTGCTCCTGGCTTCCATCTTAATGTAGATGTCCATGTCTTCATACATGATGCCCAGACCTGAGCCCAGCCTTCCAGGTGGGATCTGAGCAGAAAACAGAAACCACCCACTATATTCTTTACTCTGGATTTCTAGTTGTGAAATCTGAGGTCCCTTTGGCTCCTTGAACCCAAATTGCATTGCTGATTCTTCCTTGGTTTTCAGCCAGTGGAAACCCGTAAAACAAAACAAAGGTTTGCCTTAAGTTCTGGAGTCAATCCCAGGATGAATCCTTGCTTCACCACTTCCTATGAGAATTTAGACAACTCAGTTCTCTTATTTAATCAACGGTATTGTTGATTACACAAAAAGAGACAACAATACTATTTATCTCATAAAATTGTTAGAAGAATTAAATAAATTAATGCATGCATGATGCTAACCCAGTACCTGGAACATTGTAAAGTTCAACCAACATTAGCTATAACAGTAATATTTACAAATGCCCATCTCTTCTACCTCCAGATAAATTTGATCTCTCCACTTCCCCATCTTCCCTACTTCTAACACACAAATCTATTACTAAACACACTCTTCTAAAGCAGAAAGTCTGGCCTTAGAAACCCTAAATTCAGTTCTTTTTTTTTTTTTTTTTTTTGAAATGGAGTCTTGCTCTGTCACCCAGGCTGGAGTGCAGTTGTGCGATCTTGGCTCACTGCAACCTCTGCTTCTTGGGTTCAAGGATTCTCCCACCTCAGCCTCCTGAGTAGCTGGGACTACAGGCATGTGCCATCACACTTGGCTATTTGTTTTTTGTATTTTTAGTAGAGATGCGGTTTCACCATGTTGGCCAAGTTGGTCTCAAACTCCTGACCTCAGACAATCTGCCCGCCTCAGCCTCCCAAAGTGCTGGGATTACAGGTGTGAGCCACCACCCCCAGCTGGATTCAGTTCTATCATATGCCAGCTGCATGACCTTGGGCAAGATGCTTAACTTCTCTACGCTGCAGTTTCTTCCTCTCTAAAATGGAAACCATAACTGTGTATTCACTAAACTCACAGCATCATCATGAGGATTACATAAGGTAGAAATATAAGGAAACTCCATAATTATTGGTACATTATATCCATTCTCCGTATAATGATGTTGGTAGTTTCTTTTAAAACTAATTACAGGTCATTAATCTCTATCAAAATGTATAGACTCATTTAGAATTTATCACATTGCTCTACATTGCTTCTCTATGTTCAGCCTTTCTCATGTGATACATTTATCTGTTTGTGAGTTTTTTAAAACTCTATTCATATTAAAATGAAAGCGTAGGATTCTTATCCCTTCTAGTCACAAATTTTCTTTTATTCATTAAGATTAAAAGAAACAGCTCTACATTGTTCACTGTACTTGGGGCAATGGCAGAGTCAAAGAAATATAATTTGGGGTGTGTGCCCTCGAGTCTGTTAGTCCTTTGGAGAAATGACCTACATTCTTAACCTTGAATGTAATATATATATATATATATATATATATTTTTTTTTTTTTTTTTTTTTTTTGAAAAGCAGTCTCCCTCTGTTGCCCAGGCTGGAGTGCAGTGGCAGGATCTCAGCTCACTGCAATCTCCACCTTCTGGGTTCAAGTGATTCTTTTGCCTCAGCCTCCCAAGTAGCTGGGATCACAGACGTGCGCCGCCATGCCCGGCTAATTTTTATATTTTTAGTAGAGACGGGTCTCACTATGTTGGCCAGGCTGGTTTCAAACTCCTAACCTCAGGTGATCTGCCTGCCTTGGCCTCCCAAAGTGCTGGGATTACAGGCATGAGCCACCGTGCCTGGCCCAAATGTTAATATCTTGAAACAATTATGCATCGTGTCAAACAAATCTGGAAAACCTTGAAGTCTCCAATCACAGAACAAACTTGTAACTTTAGTGGCAGTTGTCTTTAACAATATTCCCTGCAGGCTCTATCTGAAATGGAGGAGACATGACATTACAGAATTGCAAAATCTTAGGATTCATCACCTAACTTTAATGCTGAAGGGTTTGGAGGTCATTCAGACTAACCCTCATGTTTTACAGTTGAAGATAATGATACTGGAGAAGCAGAGGGACTTACTCCAAATCATCCACCGGTGGCAGAGCCTGGACAAACCGATGTCTCCTCCCTTCACTCCTTTGGGGTTGTTGCTGGACTGCAGGGACCCGAAGTAGGTAGAGAAGGATATAGGCCACCGGAAGAAGAGGTATTTTGCAGGAGTATGGTTTTTCCTGCTCCTAAATCGGTGGGATGTCAGAGAAGGGAGGATCTCTGGAGCAGAGGGGCTAACAAGGTCTTCTGAAAACCATCACTGAGGGTGCTGTGGTTGGGAACTCGAAACCTTGCCAGACAGTTAAAAGCATTTCTGCGAATGTGGTTTCTGAGGGCGAAGAAGCCCTCCCCCGCCCCAGCGCCGGCCCTGCCCGCCGAGTGCCCGACAGTAACCCCGAGGCGCGCTGCAGCCCAGGCGGTGTTCAACGTAGTCATCCGGAAGACAAAAACCAGAAAATGTGCGCCTTCTCATTTGAAACCTGGTCGTTAGGTCTGGCCCTTCCCCAGCAGAAATGGGAACATTTAGTTTGCGCCCACGTGGCTCTTCCGCGGGCGTGTGCTCCACTCGGAAGCCCGGAGCTCTGTCTGGAATAGGCCTAGCTCCCTTCCCCTCTGCCTTTTGCGGGAAGAAGGTTGTGGGGCAACCGGCACAGCTGAATAGGGGCCAGCTGTGGGAAAAGGGAGAGGGGGACAACAGATGGGAGGAGGCGGAACGAGGGGTAATGGAGCGTCGGGGCCAGGGTGGCAGCTCAGAGAGCCCAATGTAGCCCAGCCATACCCAGAAGTTAGGGTGCGTCTGCAAAGCTCACACCCTCCATTTGAGAGCGGAACCGAAACCATCTCAAGATAGAAGCTCCGGACGCCCAGCTGCGGCGGGCTGCGGGCGGCGCGCAAGCGCGCGGGGCCCGGAATTTGACCTTGAGTTACCCCGCGCGCAGAGTCGCGGCGAAGTAGGTGAGAGGTAACTAGCAGACGCTGCTCCGGGCGACAGCCGCGGCGCGCGTGCGCGAGGCTGGTCCTTGGGCTCCGTTCTACTCCAAGTTTCTCCAAGTCTGCACTTCACTAAACTGTGGGTGTGTCATGGGCCAGTTCTTGAAGTGATGGAGTGGGGACATCGAACAGATTTGGAAAATTCCTATCACCCACTCCTCTATGGAGAAATGAGGTCCAGACGCGGTGCAGGGGAGAGAACCACCTACTGAACGTCATGTGTGTGTGCGGCGGGCACGGTGCTGGGCGCCCTTCTTAATTCTCACTACCCTTTGAAAGACCTCAAAATGACCTCCCATGGAAGAGAAACCGAGCCCTATGAGTTCATTTAATTTGCCCAAGGTCATCCAATCAGTTAAGGGCAATTTCCATGAAAGGTCCGAGCTTCAAGGTGGGTTTTTGTCCCTAATACACACAAATGACACCTGTAGCACATTTGGCAAGGTACCCTCATAGGCATTATTCACTCCATCCTTACCAGAAACCTATGAGGTAGTAGGTATTATGGCTATTTTCTTTTTGCAGATGGAGAAACTGAGATTCAAGGAAGTTGTTCTAAAATCCCACAGAGAATATCAGAGCTGAGATTTTTCTGTCCCATTTTAGAGAGATTAAAAAAGCTCAAAGCTCAAAGTCAGGTTCTCCCGTCACCAATCTGAAGACCTATGAGAACTTCAAGCTCTATGGAATGAGTGGCCTAGGCCCTGCTACAAAGAAGTTCTCATTATTGGAGGTCTCCTTTGCAGGTTTCTTTTTCCTTTTATTTATTTATTTATTTATTTATTTATTTTGATGTTAATGACCTTTGCGGGTTTCTATTACAAAATTGCAAAGTGATCAACCCTTCTAGAAGATAGTTGGGTTGTTCACTTATTAAGGGCAAGGACAGAGTGCACTACTCACAGTTGCTGAATTGGGTGTTCGTTAGGTGAGCTTATAACAATGAACACATTTTCAATCCCAGATTACCCAAGGGGGAAGCTGCCATTGTGGTGTCAGGCAATAGGTGAAGTAGCTTGTTTGTGACTTTTCCCAGATGAGGGTTTTTGCAATTACACAGCAAACATACTTAGCATTCACTCTGCGGTGTTTCTATAGCTGGAAAACAGATGGGAACTTCAAAAAGCAGGAATGCCTGGCTTCTCTTGAAAATTCTGTTCTGTGTTTGTCTTAGTCTTCTCAGGCTGGGTACTTAAACAGCAGACATTTATTTCTCACAGTGCTGGAGGCTGGAAGTCCAAGACCAAGGTGTAGCCTGATTTCATTCCTGTTGAGGCCCCACTTTCTGGCTTGCAAACAGCCATCTTATCACTGTATGTTCTCATGACACAGAGAGGCTTCCCTCTAGAGTCTCTTCTTATAAGGCATGAATCCCATCATGGGGGCTCCACTCTTATAACCTCATCTAAACTGAATTATCTCCCAAAGGACCCACCTAATCATCATATTAGAGGTTAGGCCTTCAACCTATGAATTAGGTGGAAGGTAGCACAAACATTCACTTACAACAATCTTAGATGTCTGGAAGTTTGCCCACCTCCATACATGGTAGAAGCCATAGATTCCCCCTACCCTGTCAGGGTTTCCTGTGACACAAGAAGTAGATCACCCAGGGAGAGGCACAGGAACCCAGTCACAACTCCACCCACCCCACCAACCCCTTGGTGCCTCAACTGTTCTTCAGAATCACAAAGGCCAGAAAACAGAAGCAGCTCCTCTCCTCCTCTCCCAGGAGGCCTTGGAAACAGAGGGAAATGCAAATGGAAATTCCCCAAAAGAGAAATGCAGGGGAAGCAGCAAAAGCTGCAGCAAAGGGGCCTACCCCTGCCACCCTCATTTCTTTCCAAGAATCCCCTCCCTGAGTGTGCTCTCAGAGAATTGGAATGTCACTGCCCTGTCCCCCAAGACTGTGTTGCTGCTCAGGCTGATAAAGACGAAGGCTGCAACTGGACTCTCTTTGCCCGAATGTAACCCTGCCTTGAAGCCTTCCTGAGGTGACCAGGGGAGATCATGTGCTGCCTGATGCTGTCAAGATGCCAGTGTGAGCTGCCTGCCTGGTGCTGTTGGCAGGAACAAGGCTGCTTGGGAACTTACATCAGCACCCTGTGGAGGGGCTGAGGGCTTTGGCATGGTGGGCCTTGTGCTGACACTCGTAGTTGAATTCCCTCCCGTATGATCCTCCACAACCCTGTGCAGTAAATGATGTGGCCCCTGTTTTGCAGAGGATGAAACTGAGGTTCTGAAAAGGTGAGTGATTTCCCCACATCATACAACCAGTAAAGGCATGGCTGACACTCTGGTCCTTTCACTGCTATAGGCATTTAAACCCAACACCCCAATAGAACAGGCTCTTGCAGCTGGCTGGGAAAATTGTCCCTAGGTTTCTTCCTTTCTTCCCTAATTATTCCAGAGAAATTTCAATAAAAATGTAGAACAAGACAAATTCCATGCCTTACACACAGTTAAATAATGAGTGACTTTATAGTGGAATGAATGGATGGTGGCAGAAAATGAGAGTAGATAAAGTGCCTGGAATTGTGCCTGACACATAGCAAACAATCAATATTTCCCAAATGGTTGAATAAAGGAATAAGAATATCAAAGAACATGGAAGGGAAGAATCTCAGTGTGAGGTACAAACATTTTAGGATAATCATTTCCCTCCCTTAAGCTTGCAGATAAAGTTTATGATCCTGTTGGAATTTGAAGTTCTTATTTTGTAATTACTGGTGAAAGATTTACTGACCCTCGCAGGTTATCAGTAAATATACAGAAAGTAGATGCCACAAAGCCTTGGTCCACATCCCCTCCCTATTGGGTTTCTTCCCTGAGTGTCTCTTATATGTGATTTATGCTGCTGGCTTTTATCATTAGGAAAGGCCTTTCATTCCATTCAAAAATAGGTACTACTCTTATGAAGCACTAAGTAGGTTAGTGCATAAGATATGGTCCTTGCTCCCCAGGTGGGGAAACATAAAGTTTTAGTGAGAGGTTCCATGTTTGAGTCCCTGCTCTTGCTAGGGTGTATATTTCAACACATCATTTAATCTTAGCAATCCTCATTTTCCCCATATATAAAATGAGTACTTTAAGGATAGTAAGGGAATTTAATAGCATGTGATATGTTAAAAAAAAAAAAAAGGGCCAGGCGTGGTGGCTCATGCCTGTAATCCCAGCACTTTGGGAGGCCGAGGTGGGTGGATCACAAGGTCAACAGATCGAGACCATCCTGGTCAACATGGTGAAACCCCGTCTCTGCTAAAAATACAAAAAATTAGCTGGGCACGGTGGCATGTGCCTGTAATCCCAGCTACTCAGGAGGCTGAGGCAGGAGAATTGCCTGAACCCAGGAGGCGGTGGTTGTGGTGAGCCAAGATCGCGCCATTGCACTCCAGCCTGGGTAACAAGAGCAAACGAAACTCCTTCTCAAAAAAAAAAAAAAAAATAGTTGGGGATTAGGGGAAGGAGTTGATAAGTAGCAAATGCTATTAATTTAATTTAATTCAAAGAGAATACGGGGAGTGTTTTCTCATCAGTTACAAAGCCTAGCCTCTCCAGGAAAAGGGAATGGAGAGGTATACACTTGAGACCTAAGAGAGATTTCCAGACAGCACAGAGCATGGGAGAGCAGAAAGGTTTGTTGTTGTTTTTTTTTTTGAGATGGAGTCTCACTGTGTTGCCCAGGCTAGAGTGCAGTGGCATGATCTTGGCTCACTGTAACCTCTGCCGCCTGGGTTGAAGGGATTCTCCTGGCTTCTCCTGCCTCAGCCTCCTGAGTAGCTGGGATTATAGGTGCCTACCATCACACCCAGCTAATTTTTGTAGTTTTGGTAGAGACAGGGTTTCACCATCTTGGCTAGGCTGATCTTGAACTCCTGACTTCGTGATCCACCCACCTCAGCCTCCCAAAGTGCTGGGATTACAGGTGTGAGCCATCACACCCAGCTAAGAGCAGGAAGTTTTACTGCCCGGAAGTAGTGCAAAAACTGAGCAAGTGTGTCCTGGGCCTTGCACCGGAGCTTTGAGCCTGTCTGCCTCTTCCCTACTGAGATATGAATGTGTCCCTTGACTACAGTAGCTGCAGGAGGAAGGAGCATCCCAGAACAGCTGAATTCAGTGAAAAATCCGCTGTCTCCCTGTGTCTCTGTCTTGCCTGGGTCAGTCTGAATTCCCAGCAGCCAGAATGTGTTGAATCTTAGTTAGATGTTAGTCCCTTAACATTCAGAATGCGCCAATAC
Organism: Callithrix jacchus; assembly: GCF_049354715.1. NCBI lineage: Eukaryota > Metazoa > Chordata > Mammalia > Primates > Cebidae > Callithrix > Callithrix jacchus. Next base: position 153,288,250 of record NC_133502.1, read on the forward strand.
AAATATGGAATTGGTAAGGATAGAATGATGTGAGGGTTTGAGTGAAGGGATCCGTAAAAAAAAAAAAAAAAAAAAAGGCCGGGCGCGGTGGCTCACAGCTATAATTCCAGCACTTTGGGAGGCGGAGGCGGGTGGATCACGAGGTCAAGAGATCGAGACCATCCTGGTCAGCAAGGTGAAACCCCATCTCTACTAAAAATACAAAAATTAGCTGGGCATGGTGGTGTGCGCCTGTAGTCCCAGCTACTCGGAAGGCTGAGGCAGGAGAATTGCTTGAACCCAGAAGGCGGAGATTGCGGTGAGCCAAGATCGTGCCATTGCACTCCAGTCTGGGTAACAACAGCAAAACTCCGTCTCGAAAAAAAAAAAAATAGAAAGAATGAAAAAGACCCAGTATTTGATAGCACAACAGTGACTGTAGTCAAAATAATTTAATTGTACTTTTTTTTCTGAGACTGAGTCTCACTCTGTTGCCCAGCCTAGAGTACAATGGTGCAATCTTTACTAGATTACAGGGCAGAAAAAAAAAAATGGTGCAATCTTGGCTCTGTGCAACCTCTGCCCCCCAAGGTTCAAGTGATTCTCCTAACTGAGCCTTCTGAGTGGCTGAGACGACAGGCACCCTCCACCATGCCCAGCTAATTTTTTGTATTTTTAGTAGAGATGGGTTTCACTATGTTGGCCAGGCTGGTCTCGAACTCCTGACCTCGGGTGATCCACCCACCTTGGCCTCCTGAAGTGCTAGAATTACAGGTATGAACCACCATGCTCGGCCTTTAAGGGTACATTTTAAAATAACTAAAAGAATACAATTGGATTGTTAGACAAAGAATAAATGTTTGAGGAGATGGATACCCCATTTTCCATGGTGTTGTAATCATGCATTGAATGTCTGTATTGAAATATCTCATGTATCCCATAAATATATACACCTACTATATACTTACAGAAATTAAAAATTAAAAAAAAATAGTGGAGGAAACTTGCATGCTTCAGAAGTAGAAATATCCCCCAAAAGATGACTTTTGGCTGAAATGCCAAGAATGGAGCCTATTTTGCCCAGGACAGGAAAAAAAAACAAACAAGGGTTTAGGTCTTTTAGCAAAACAAAACAAAACTAAACTAAAACTGAGTAGAATTCCACTCTGGCCATACCAAATATTTTGTTTCTTTGACCCAGAGACTTATGAGAACTGGAAAAAAAGAAAACACTAGAGGATCCCTCTTGGTTATGTTGGAAGGAAAGCGAGCAACTAAGTCCTTGCTGCCTCATGTTTGACTCATTTACCAGCTCTGTGGCCTTGGCTGCTCCCCTCCCTCTGTGCCTCTTTGTTTGTCTATAAAACAAAGATTCTCATACCTTCCAACATGGGTATGGGGATCAGATAAGATGACAAAGGTAAAGTAGCCACCGAGATGCCAGGGACGTGAAAAATTCTAGAGAAATGGCAGCTTCTTTTTCTTTCCCCCATAGTGAGTAAATGCCACATCAGGGATCAGAGCTCAGTAAGGCTGAGCTCATTCATCTGCATGTAGCCACACAGCTTCATTTAACATTATAGGCCCAAGAAAGGCTTGAGTCTCCTGCTAGACTCAGAAATATCTGCTTTTCTTCCATCTTATCCACAGAAAAACTGATGCAAGTGTTGGCTCCTTGGGAAAAAACCAACTCTATTAATTAAGCATAACCCCATTCTGTCTGAAGACTGTAATTACCCTTCTGTGTAGATGTCTTGCCTTGAGATTTCCCCTGTTCCCTGGGGTAACCTGTCAGAGCCCGGCTTCCTTAGGGAGGAGATACCGAAGGGTTAAGATCTTAAAACTTGCCCACAGAGAACAAGCCCTAGTCCCCCTGGAAAGTTGTGGAAAACAATTAGTGTGAGCCCCATTTTTTCCTTGAGCTTGCGGACAATTCCAAGGACAACCACACAGAGGAAAGCTAAGCCTCTAAGGCATTTCTCCAATAATTCAAAATGCTGAGGTGTCAAGGAAACACCCAAGTTTAACCCATACTACTCTGTTTGCCTCTTCATACTTGAATTCATTGTAGTGAGTGTACAGGAAATTTTAATTCCATAAGGGTTTTTCTTTTTTGCAGAGTTTTGTCATTGGGAAAAAAATGTCAGGGCTATTTAAAAAAAAAAAACCAGTAAGTTTGACTCCAAGCTCAACCCATCTCAATGATTTAATGTGCCTTTGGGGGAATCAGGAGGCAGTGATGCCAAGAGCTTAGAAGGGGAACTGAGTGACTGGAACCTGAGCCCTGTTTCTACCTCTATCAAGATGGGCAGGCTGGACACATTGGCTCATGCCTGTAATCCCAGCACTTTGGGAGGCTAAGGCAGGCAGATCCTCTGAGGTCAGGAGTTCAAGGCCAGCCTGGCCAACATGACAAAACCATGTCTCTACTGAAAAAAAAAAAAAATTAGCTGGGCATGTTGGCACATGCCTGTAGTTGCAGCTACGTGGGAGGCTGAGGCAGGAGAATCACTTGAACCTGGGAGGCTGAGGTTGCAGTGGGCCAAGATTGTGCCACTGCACTCCAGCCTGGGTGACAAAGCAAAACTCAAGTCTCAAAAAAAGAAAAGGCCGGGCGAGGTGGTTCACACTTGTAATCCCAGTGCTTTGAGAGGCTGAGGTGGGCAGATCACAAGATCACAAGATCGAGACCATACTGGCTAACACGGTGAAACCCCGTCTCTGCTAAAAATACAAAAAAATTAGCCTGGCATGGTGGCACGTGCCTGTAGTCCAGTTACTTGGGAGGCTGAGGCAGGAGAATCACTTGAACCCAGGAGGTGGAGGTTGCAGTTAGCCAAGATCACACCACTGCACTCCAGCCTGGGCGACAGAGCAACACTCTATATCAAAAAAAAAAAAAAAAAAAAAAAAAAAAAAAAGATGGGCAGCATTTGCTATATCATTTTTCTTCTCTCAGCCTCAGTTTCACACCTACATACTTAGAGGTTTGGTTATTCAATCCTTAGGTTCGAGTCTAATTATCAGTCACCTCTGGTATGGATTTGTAGTTATGCTACCTGCCTCCAAAGAAGCGAGAGTTTTGAAACTAGAAGCCAATATTTCAGAAACTTCAAACAAGAAACACAGACATTGAAGTTCAAGCACAAACACCCATACACAATTGTAATTCGGTAACAAAGTGTAATTCAGGAAAATATGTACTTGAGAACAATACAAGTATTATTTCTTTTTTTTTTTTTTTGCCAACAGTTAGACTAAATTAAGTTAGATTTAACCTTTTTTTGTGTGTGTGTGTGGCAGAGCAAGACTCTGTCTCAGGAAAAAAAAAAATGGTGACATCAACATTGAAGTAAAATTCAGGATGAGTAGGAACCCAGGGAATAAAAAGGTTTGGGGTAGGAAGGAGTTCCAGGCAGGAGGAGTGGGCTCAGAGGTGTGGAGTTTCTTTTTTTTTTTTTTTTTTTTGGAAAGAAGAAAAGAAAGAGACAAAAAGGAGTGAAGGAGAGGAAGAAAGAGGAAGAAAAAGAGGGAGAGAGAACGGGAATATTGCTTTATTCTAAAAATGGGTATTAATAATGGCCGATCAATATTTTGTGTATTTAAAGTGGAGAATGTATATTTTGTGTGTTTAAAATGGAGAGCTCTATAAATATTTATTAAGTTTACTTGTTCCGGGTCTGAGTTCAAGTCCTGGTTGTCCTCATCAATTTTCTGTCTCGTTGAGTCTATATCTCTTTATGGGTCTTATGTATCTGGGTGTTAGGATCATTAGCTCTTATTGTTGCATTGATCCTTTTACCACTGTATCTTTGTTGCTTTGAAATCTATTTTATCAGATTCGAGAATTGCAACTTCTGCTTTTTATTTATTTTCTTTATTTTTGCTCTCCATTTGGTTGGTAAGTCTTTCTCCATCCCTTTGCTTTAAGTCTTTGTGTATCTTTGGATGTGAAATGGGTCTGGATGCTGAATACCATTAGGCTGTATCTTTTGATTGGGGGATTTAGTCGACTTAAATTTAGGGTTACTGCCGTTTGATGTTAACTGGCTATTTTATCCATTCATTTATATAAATTCTTCTTTATGTTGATGCTCTTTACTTTTTGGTATATTTTTAAAAAGGCTAATACTGGTTGTTCCTTTCTATGTATAATGCTTCTTTCAGAAACTCTTGCAAAGCAGGCCTGGTGGTAATAAAATCTCCGAGTACGTGCTTTTCGTAAAAGATTTTATTTTTCCTTCAATTGTGAAGCTTAGTTTGGCAGGATATGAAATTCTGGGCTGAAAGTTCTTTTCTTTAAGGATGTTGAATATTGGCCCCCACTCTCTTCTGGCTTGTAGGGTTTCTGCTGAGAGATCTGATGTAAGTCTAACAGGCTTCCCTTTGTGGGTAACCTGACCTTTTTCTCTGGCTGCCCTTAGTATTTTCTCCTTCATTTCAACCCTGGTGAATCTGACGATTATGTGCCTTGGGGTTGCTCTTCTTGAGGAATATCTTTTATTTTCTTCTTCTTTTTTTTTTTTTGAGACGGAGTTTCGCTCTTGTTACCCAGGCTGGAGTGCAATGGCACGATCTCGGCTCACCGCAACCTCCGCCTCCTGGGTTCAGGCAATTCTCCTGCCTCAGCCTCCTGAGTAGCTGGGATTACAGGCATGCACCACCATGCCCAGCTAATTTTTTTGTATTTTTAGTAGAGACAGGGTTTCACCATGTTGACCAGGATGGTCTTTATCTCTTGACCTCGTGATCCACCTGCCTCGGCCTCCCAAAGTGCTGGGATTACAGGCTTGAGCCACCGTGCCCAGCCCTTGAGGAATATCTTTGTGACGTTCTCTGTATTACCAGGCGTTGAATATTGTCCTGCTTTGCTAGATTGGGAAAGTTTCCCTGAATAATATCCTGAAGAGTATTTTCCAGCTTGGATTCATTCTCTCCGTCACATTCAGGTACACCTATCAAACATAAATTAGGTCTTTTCACATAGTCCCATATTTCTTGGAGACTTTGCTCATTTCTTTTTATCCTTTTTTCTCTATTCTTGTCTCGTTTTATTTCATTAAGTTGGTCTTCGACCTCTGATATCCTTTCTTTTGCTTGCTCAGTTCGGCTATTCAAACTTGTGCATATTTCGCTAAGTTCTCATGTTGTGTTTTTCAACTCCATTCATTTATATTCCTCTCTATATTGTCTATTCTTGTTAGCATTTCGTCAAACCTTTTTTCCAAAGTTCTTAGTTTCTTTACATTGGGTTAGAACAAGTTCTTTTAACTCCCAGAAGTTTCTTATCATCCACCTTCTGAAGCCTACTTCTGTTAATGGAACACAGTCCTTCTCCATCAGGTCTTGTTCCGTTGCTGATGAGGAACTGCAATCCCCTGTAGAGGAAGACAGGTTCTGATTTTGGGTATTCTCAGCCTTTTTAGGCTGGCTTCTCCCCTTTGTTATAAATTTATCCATCTGTCGTCTTTACAATTACTGCCTTTCTAATTAGGTTTCTGAGTGGACGTCCAGTTTATTGATTCCCAGCGCTGGAATCTGAGCAACCCACTGCGCCTGCCAAAACAGCGGTGTTAAGACTGATGGTGCTCTTCTGCCAGGGAATATCTGGTCTGGCTTTCTTCCTGAGTCCCTAATAAGCGGCTCTGCCTTCCCGGAGCTCCAAACATCAGTCAGAAGGGGAACCAGTCCCGTTTACTCTGCATGAAGAGCTGCTGCGCCCAGGCGCCGGCAAAACCGCTATGCCAGCCACAAGAGTCACACTGGCGATCAGTGGGGCTCCTCCACTGGGAATCTTCTGGTCCGTGAGTGACGAAAATTCATCTGAAAGTGTGGCGTCCTCTCATTCTCTGCGCTTTCACTGGGAGCTACAATCCCACGCTGTTAGCGATCAGCCATCTTGGATCCTCCTTTTTTTTTTTTTTTTTTTTTGAGACAGAGTGTCACTTGGTTGTGTAGGCTGGAGTGCAATGGTGTGATCATGGTTCACTGCAGCTTTAACTTCGCTCGGGTGATCTTCCCACCTCAGCGTCCCAATTAAGTAGCTGGGAGTATATGCATGTACCACCATGCCTGGCTAATTTTTATATTTTCTGTAGAGATGGGGTTTCACCAGGTTTCCAGGCTACTCTCAAACTCCTAGGCTTAAGTGATCTGCCCGCCTTGGCTTCCCAAAGCTTTAGGATTACAGGCATGAACCACGCCCAGCCCAAATTTAACCTTTTTTTTTTTTTTTTTTGCTAAATTTATTTTATTTATTCTGCTATGTCTTGAGGTTTTTTTTTATTATATATATATATTTTTACCAAATCCACACCTCACAATTGAGTATGTTTTTTAAAGGAAGTGCATACATTTGGTTCAAAGATAATATCGTGCCAACTTTTATTAATTAGGGGAAACAACAAATTTGTCTGTTTACCTTTCAGCACATGTATATATTTAGATAAGGAATGAGGACCTTTGAAATCAATAGCTAGGGAGAACAATGAGTACATTTATGAATGAACTTTTTTTCATATGAATAAAACTAGGAAATGGCTGGCTTGGTGTAGTGGGTACTGTTGGATGTCCTGTCCAGATTTCCTGTGATCCAAGCACTTGTCTGTCCTCTAGCTGCTTCCAGTGGTCACTGTTGATGGCTCACAATGGCTCACTTTTCCAGAAATTGTCCTCTGTAGAATGGAAACTGGCTCTCCTTGAGGTTATGTTCTCCACACCTCAGCTTGCAGCCGAAACTGACTGATATGGAGTTAAAATATCTGGTATCTCCCCTCAGGGTGGGACAAACTCTGCATGTGACTTAGGCTCCAGAAACCCCTCAGGTCAGGCCAGCACTGGGCTTTATCTGAAGCAATAGCTTTGCTTGACTCCTGGACCTTCCCTGTCCTGCAGTCCTCAGTCTCTTACAGGTTTCTTTGGTGAATCATCTGTCAATAGATACACCTAAATCCCTGTCTCAGACTCTGCTTCTAGACCTGAGATCAAACTTGACCTAACTCGAGAATGGCCTGTTATTATAAGTAGCCAGTAATGAAAACTACATTTCCATTTCTTTATTCACTTATTTATTCAATCAATATTTATTGAATTATCAATTGTGAATTTCAGTACAGTAAGTGTTGAAATACAAAATGTAATACTGGATATATATCCAAAGGATTATAAATCATCCTACTATAAAGACACATGCACACACGTATGTTCACTGCGGCACTGTTTACAATAGCAAAGACCTGGAACCAACCCAAATGCCCATCAATGATAGACTGGACTGGGAAAATGTGGCACATATACACCATGGAATACTATGCAGCCATAAAAAACAATGAGTTTGTGTCCTTTGTAGGGACATAGATGAATCTGGAAACCATCATTCTCAGCAAACTGACACAAGAACAGAAAACCAAACACCACATGTTCTCACTCATAGGTGGGTGATGAGCAATGAGAACATGTGGGCACAGGGAGGGGAACATCACACACTGGGGTAGGTTGGCAGGTGGGGGGCTAGGGGAGGGACAGCGGGCGGCAGGCAGGCTGGGAAGGGAAAACACTGGGAAAAATGCCTGATGTAGGTGGTGGGGGGACAGAGACTCCAAACCACTATGGCATGTAGGTACCTATGCAACAACCCTGTAGGATGTGCACATGTACCCCAGAGCTTAAAGCACAATAAAAAAATGCAAATTTTTAAATCTTAGAATGATTTAATTATCCTCCCCACAATTTGCATCAGTTTATGGTTCCACCAGCAATATAAATGAGTATTAGTGAGCCCTCAAACCATCACTGAGTACAATAGACTCTTGGCATTCTTGGGTTTATCATTCTTAAATTTCCACCCCTTGGAACTTCCCAGAAGATTCCTGACATGTAGTAATGGATAGTTGAGACAGAAATGGGAAACTGTCAAGACCGATCTGAGTGGGTCACTTAGTAGGTCTAACTGAGGTCTCTGAGTCTGTAGTTGGTGGAGAAGCTCTGAGTGGGTCACTTAGTAGGTCTAACTGAGGTCTCTGAGTCTGTAGTTGGTGGAGAAGCTCTGAGCAGGGCCTTGCTGACTTCATTCTGCAGCGTGGCTGCTTCTCAGCATGCCTCCATCCATCAGCACATTACTGGGCAGCAGCAGTCTTCAACGCCCATCATCATCTTTGAATTTTTGCACATTCAGTTCAGCTCATGATTCACTTTATTTCAGTGATGATATCATAATCTCGTGTCAAGTTTATTTCCATAGCAGAATTTATTTTAAAAGCCCTGTTAAGTTACTTTAGTCTGTTAGTTAGAGGCTTATTAGGGGTTTAATGAAGTTACTTCAATGTCTCAGTCATTCCTTAATGCATTTTCTGGGGAAAGTTAGACACTACAGTGATGTTTGACAACTGGAATTTCCAAATTCTGAAGACATCCCTTACAGGTGTCAGGAATCTTCTGTTATTCCAAATGAAATGGAATTTCAATACTTGATTGCCTTCAGTGGGCATAGAATCTATGTGAATGAGTCAGTGCTTCTAATGTCCCCTTTCCGTCTGTTTCACACTCCATGATCCAGGGGCATTTGTGACCTTTATGGACAGACTTCTAATTAGCTTAATAAATGCACAGTCCCACAATCTGGAAGTTTTGGGTTCTAAGTACCAGGTCTAGTCCTGACTAGCTGGGTGTCTTCAGGAGACTATGGGTTTCAAGTTCCTCATCTTTAAAAGAGAAGTTTATTTTCAAATAGTGATTCCCAGACTGGGATCCTAGGACGTCATTGGAGTCTTAAGGGTAGTAATGGATATTCACAGGCTAAACTATTTCTAATGTTTTAGAAACTCTCATGGAAATGTACATTTATCCTGTATTAGGTTTGATAGGATAATAATGGAGGCCCTTTTCTTTGTTTGGGCTGAGATAATGCAGGAATCTTCACAACCCTATGAGGTATATACTATTCTTATCACTAATCTACAGATAAGGAAATTGAGGCACAGGCTGTTAAGGAATTTGCTGAAGGTTGTACAGCTAGTTGGTGTTACAGGGAAGATTCAAACTCAAGTAATCTGACTCCAGAATCAATAGCCACGTTACCTACTGCTAATTCTAATTACTTTATGATAATTGGAAGCTCTGATTGGCAGTAATATGTCTTTTAAAAAATAAAATATTGTCCAGGCATGGTGGCTTACACCTGTAATCCTAGCACTTTGGGAGGCTGAGGTGGGTGGATCACCTGAGGTCAGGAGTTCAAGACTATCCTGGCCATAATGGTGAAACCCCATTTTAAAATAAATAAATAAATAAATAAATAAAAATTATTGGGGGCCGTGGTGGCTCCGGCCAGTTGTCCTGGTGCTTGAGGAGACGAGGCCATGAGTTCAAGGCCAACCTGAGCAACGTTACAAGCTCTCATTGATTAACAACAACAACAAAAATTATTATAATAACTAATAATTAAATACAGTTTGTTTGATAGGTAAAAGTCTTCCAGAGCCTTCAGTCCATAGAAAGGAAACGCTTTCAAAAGTTATGAAAAGAATGGAAATGTTTGACTAGCATTGGGTTAGATAATACCCACGTTCTCTCCTAGTTCTAATGTTCTGTAAAGATTCAGGAGGAAATACAGATACAGATATGAAAGAAAAACAACTCCATGAAATGTCACCCAGAGTGGTGCATTTATATTCCAAGAGTAATAATGAAAACACTATTTCTTTGTTAAATGGTGCAAACAAGTTTACTCTTAAAAACAAATAATAAAATGAGATTCAGTGGACTTGACTATTATGAAATTTTTAAGTCAAAAACTAGAGGGCCTGGCCAGGAGTGGTGGCTTCAGCTTATAATTCCAGCCCTTTGGAAGACTGAGGCAGGCAGATCACTCGAGGTCAGGAGTTCGAGACCAGCCTGGCCAACATGGTAAAACCCCATCTCTACTAAAAATACAAAAAATTAGCTGAGTGTGGTGGTGCATGCCTGTAATCTCAGCTACTCAGGGGGCTGAGGCAGGAGAATCACTTGGACTCAGGAGGTGGAGGCTGCAGTAAGCCAGCATCAAACCACTGCACTCCAGTCTGGACAACAGAGTGAGACTTTGTCTCAAAACAAACAAAAAAAAAGGGCCTTAGAAATGCATTTTCTTTCTTTCTTTTCTTTTTTTTTTTTTTTTTGAGACGGAGTTTCACTGTTGTTACCCAGACTGGAGTGCAATGGCACGATCTCGGCTCACTGCAACCTCCGCCTCCTGGGTTCAAGCAATTCTCCTGCCTCTGAGGTCTCCCGAGTAGCTGGGACTACAGGCGTGCACCACCGTGCCCAGATAATTTTTGTATTTTTATTAGAGACAGGGTTTCACCATGTTGACCAGGATGGTCTTGATCTCTTGACCTCGTGATCCACCCGCCTGGGCCTCCCAAAGTGCTGGGATTATAGGCGTGGGCCACCGCACCCGGCCCAGAAATGCATTTTCATGGTTGATTTTTAACACATTGATATTGTGCCAGGGGATAATCTTATACAGTACCTTTGAAAACACTGGAACTACTTTATAAACATACTCTTTGTTCCCTATAGCAATCTGCATGTTTGGTGACCCAGTTAAGTATAGTTTGTGGACTACTTAATAGTAGGAAAGAAAAAATAAGGGCAAAGGGAGGATCTCTCTTAGCCCTCTAGCTAGCATAGTGCTGGCACGAGGTAGAAGCTTAGTAAATGTTTGTCAAATGGATGAAATTTCACCAAGGTGTTACTGGACCCTGGCTAAATTTCTGCTCAGTTGCCCTCTATCCATAATGCAAGTTTAATACCATGTAATGCCCCCAATGCAATTCATCTTAAATAGCCATGAATGATAGTATAATTTACTAGCTCCTAAAGTGAGACAAGATTTTCAAAGTTCTGTGTCCTAGAAACTATGATCATATCATAATATTCCAATTTTACTTCCTCTTCTCATCAGCTCTAATAATCCTTATCTTACTCAGAGTTTGCATTATATTTTGCATTTATATAATGATTCAGAGTCGTATCCTGACAGTCTTAGGAAATAGAAAGGCCCAGATTTGAAGTCTTGTCATGGATTAATGTTTTTTCACTGTCTTTTATCCAGAGGTAGGTGAATGACTTCTGGTAACCCTTCTGATTTTAACATAGGGAACAGCGTCAACCCCCAATTCATTGTGCAATGGGGAAGTGGTTTGCTGAGTGGGTCTACACACAAAAAGCAAAAACTGTATTGTGCGTTATATATTTGAGTCATATCCCTTGCTCCTTGCTTAAGAAGAATTATATCGGAAACAAATGATGGAATGCCTGGGCCAGGCACTGCCAGGGCTTCTGAGATGAATAAGAGGCAGCTCCAGCAATCATATGACTCGAGGGCTGTGTGAGTCAGGGGAGGGTAAATTAAAAAGAAAATAAAAAAGCAAAAAACACTCATACCAATAACTATGATTCAAGGCAGAATGTGGTTAGAGCACTCTTAGTTCTCACCAGAGGAAAAAATTATTTCCAGCTAGAGGATCAAGAAACGTCACTAGAGAAGGGTCATGAGGACTGGAATTCCATGAGCATTTATTAACTGAGTTCTGCTGCCCACCAGTCTCTGTGCCAGGCACTGGGGATTCAGAGGCGAGAGTGGCACATTTGTGCTCATCGAAAAGCTTTCAGTCTGACCAGGAAAGAGAAACTCGTAAATGAAAAATCTTAACCTTCCTTGGCAAATATTCTTTTAGGAAAAAGAAGAAAAAGTTGGCCTGGCACAGTGGCTCACACCTGTAATCCCAGCACTTTGGGAGGCTGCGGTGGATGGATCACAAGGTCAGGAGTTCAAGACAAGGCTGGCCAACATGGTAAAACCATGTCTATACCAAAAATACAAAAAGTTAGCTGGGTGTGGTGGTGCAAGCCTGTAATCTCAGCTACTTGGGAGGCTGAGGCAGGAGAATGGCTTGAACCCAGGCCAGGAAGACAAGGTTGCAGTGAGCTGAGATCACACCACTGCACTCCAGCCTGGGACAGAGTGAGACTCCGTCTCAAAAATAAAAAATAAAGAAAAAGTCACTGGAGCACAGTTGGTTCTGCCTGGGGACCCTGTGAAGATTTCACCAAAAAAAGTAAATAAGAGTTTGTAAGAGATCCAGCATTTCACCATCCACAGTGCAGCAGTACTGTGCTTGGGGACTTAGGTGCATTGTCTCCTTGATTCTTACAGGAACCCCATGAGGCATTTATTATTTTTCCTAATTCACAAATGAGAAAACTACAGCTCAGAGTTTCAATAACTTGAAAGTTGCCTAAAGTCATATAGCCAGTAAGTGGAGACACAACAGGATTGAACTCTAGGTTCTGGTGGCGATCTCCAATTGTCCGGAAAGAGAGGGAAGAAGCCTAGAAGAAGAAAAAAATTTGTTCTAGTAGCTTGATCACAGGCCATGGAAACACGACAGCAAATCTCTGTTTGGGATAACATATAGTATAGGTTTCCTAGTGTGCAACTGCCTCATACTTCAGAATATAGCTGTATAATTATATGTTTGTATATATCATATACCACTATTTTTATGCTATATATGTGGTATAGATACAATTATATACCAATCTTCTTGAGATTGGAGGTTTATTTCCAAAGCTTTGCCTTTTTTTTTCTTTTTTTCTGAGACAGAATCTCACTCTGTCTCCCAGGCTGGAGTGCAATGGCGCGATCTCAGCTCACTGCAACCTCTGTCTCCCAGGTTCAAGCAATTCTGGCTCAGCCTCCCGAGTAGCTGGGACTACAGGTGCCACCATGCACAGCTAATTTTTGTATTTTTAGTAGAGACAGGTTTCACCATGTTGGCCAGGCTGGTCTTGAACTCCTGACCTCAAGTGATCTGCCTGCCTCCGCCTCCCAAAGTGCTGGGATTACAGCCACCAGGCTCCACCCATGAGCCACCACACCCAGCCCAAGTTTTGCCATTTAAAGCAACTAACACCACTAACAGAAAAAAAGAGATAGTAAGTGATTGGGAAGAGGAGGGTGACTGTTTAGATTGATGATAAATAAAGACCTCCCACTGAAAAAGTAGATGGGCATTTAAAGGCATCAGATTTTATTCCAAGAGTGGTAGGAAGCCAGAACATTTTGAAAATATAAGTAAGAAGTTTTAACATAACTCCTACAACTGAAATGGAGGCTTAGCCACTAATTACATTTTACTGTATTTCTTTCTAGTATTTTTTTCCTGTGTATATAAAAGAGGTAAATAAATAAGAATTTTTTTAATGCTTTACTCTCTTTTTTTTTTTTGAGACAGAGTCTCACTCTATCATCCAGGCTAGAGTGCAGTGGCGCAATCTTGGCTCACCACAACCTTCACCTCCCAGGTTCAAGCGATTCTCCTGCCTCAGCCTCCTGAGTAGCTTGTATTACAGGCACGTGCCACCATGGTTCCACCATATCGGCCAGGCTGGTCTCGAACTGACATCATGATCCACCTACCTCGACCTCTCAAAGTTCTGGGATTACAGGCATGAGCCACCACGCCCAGCCCACTCCAATCTCTTACTCCATCATCACATGGCTTTCTTCTCTGTGTGTCTTCACTTAAGGACACCAAGTCATTGGATTCAAGTCTAATCCCATATGACCTCCTCTTAACTAATTATATCTGTGAAGATGTAGCCTGCTGAGGTTCTTCATATATATTTTAATATACACTGTTATTAAATATTATTAAATATCTGGCTCCTTTTGCAACTCTGTAATCCCTTATCTGAATTCTTGGGACCAAATTATTTAAGATTTAGATTTAGGTTTTAGAAAAACAATATTTTGTATATGCTATATATTACATAATGCCTCAGTAAGATCTGGAACAGCCCGCACGATCAAGCACGTTACTATTTCTGCAGTGATGGGTATGCACATTCATTCCAAGTGAGATGAATAAAGACAATACATAATTTCATATTATTTCCATTTTTTAAAAATGTGGCAGCAAGTTTGGACAAATAAAAGGTTTTCAGTTTTCAGAGGTTTAGGGATTTCAGAATTGCAGATTCTGTGGTCCTGAATTTGAGCTTGTTTTCAGCTACCAATTTTAAAAGCCCAAGTCAAAAAGCCACCTACGGTGGTAGTCTAAGGCAAATAGTCCAGGTACATCAACTTACAAGTATAAAAGTGGTCACATTATTATGCATACTTGATATCCACCAGCTCCAAAGTTATTTCTACCCAAGTAAGTTTTGCAAAACATTGCAAAGTTCTCTATTCCTCAAATACTTTTGGAAACTCTCAGGATGTAGAGTCCTATATGTATCCACAGAGCCATCCTAAACACTTGTTAGTATAGCTACGGAGCCAGGCAGCTCAGCTGAGAATCAGCATGCAGAGATTCCTCTGAGACGACGATCATCTGCTGTCCTGAACTGAGGCTGTTCCACGTACCTGGAATCAGGGCCCATTCCCAACACTGTTGTCTCCCCTGAGTCCTCCCTGCCAGTCCCTGGCAATATACCCCAAAGTACCCCAATGAGAAGGAAAATGTGGCTCCTTCCTGTGATAAGCTCAGCGAGAGATTGTCCTACATAGGCTTACCAAAGTGTTAGAGAGTTTACTGAAAGAATTCTTCCAGTTAGCTACATCTGCAAAGTCCCTTTTTTCCATATAAGGTAACATATTTCCAGGTGCTGGGAATTGATACGTGAACATTTTTAGAGGTTCATTATTCTGCCTACCACATGTTTAAGTTAAAACCAGCCCTCATGCTCTATGCCAGCTCACTTTGTCACCCATAAAATTAACTGTCCCTTTGTGGTCCATCATGCACCCTGCAATCTCACCTTTAGCCAGTCTACCTCTCTCCTCCTCGTCATCCCCAATTTATCAGAAATATTCTGTTGAATATAGAAAGGAAAGCAACATGATTTCCTACTCAAATCTTAGCAAATCGTATTAAGATCCTCTTCAAGTTTCCCTTGATTCAAATAATGTTCTCAAATGGAATGGGTGAGAATCCTTGACTCTCTCAAATAATGCAGAATCACAATTTTTATTTGTGAAACAATTTTCAATTTATAATTGGCCTCACAGAAACCTAATTACTATGGAGAGGGGGAAATGAGAAGTTGCCATTCAGTGGGTGTTTTATTCTCATTGAAGTTAAGGAAACTGGGGCTTTGAAACATTAAATCCCTTGGTCAAGGTTATATTGCTAGCAATCCATTTTATCAAATGATAAAAAAGCCAAAGGAAGGGCCAGGCACGGTGGCTTATGCCTGTAATCCCAGAACTTTGGGATACTGAGGCGGGTGTAGCACCTGAGGCCAGGAGTTCAAGACCAGCCTGACCAACATGGTGAAACCTCATCTCTACTAAATATAAAAAATTAACCCAGCATGTGGCCCCTGCCTGTAATTCCAGCTACTTGGGAGGCTAAGGCAGGAGAATCACTTGAAACTGGGAGGCAGAGGTTGCAGTAAGCTGAGATTGCACTCCAGCATGGGCAATAAGAGCAAAACTCTGTCTAAAACAAATAAAAAAAATAGAACTACCATTCAATCCAGCAACCCCATTACTGGGTACTGCGTATATACCCCAAAGGAAAAGAAATCATTTCACCAAAAAGATACATGTACTCGTATGTTCATTGTAGCACACTATTCACAATAGCAAAGATATGGAATCAACCTAGGTGCTCATCAACAGTGACCTTGTAAAGGCAATGTGGTACATATACACCATGGAATACTACACAGACATAAAAAAAATCTTGTTCTTTGCAGCATTATGGATGTAGCTGGAGGCCATTATGCTAAAGCAAGCTAACATAGAAATATAAAACCAGATACCACATGCTCTCACTTATAAGTGGGGGCCAAACATGGGTACTGATGGACGTGATGATGGAAACAATAGACACTGGAGAATACAAGAGCGAGGAGGTAGTGAAGAGGGTAAGAGTGAAAAACTACCTATTAGATGCTATGCTCCGTACTTGGGTGAAGGGTTCAATCACGCTCCAAACCTCAGCATCATGCAGTATAAGGGTATCAAACCTGCTATGCCTCCTGAATCTAAAATAAAAGTTGAGAAAAAAAATGTGTGTTCTTGTCAATTTAGTTTCTCTCTCTCTCGGCTGGGGTAGTTCCCTGAATTTTGAGATACAGAATCTATAGAATGAGTAGAGATATAAGAAGCAGGGGAAGAATTTAACAAGATTTTAAAAGATACTAAGTTTTGGCTGGGCACGGTGGCTCATGCCTGTAATCCCGATACTTTGGGAGCCCGAGGTGGGTGAATCAGTAGGTCAGGAGATTGAGACCATCCTGGACAACATGATGAAACCCCGTCTCTACTAAAAATACAAAAATTAGCCTGGTGTGGTGGTGCACACCTGTAGTCCCAGCTATTCAGGAAGCTGAGGCAGGAGAACTGCTTGAACTGAGGAGGTGGAGGTTGCAGTGAGTGGGAGCAGGATCACACCATTGAACTCCAGCCTGGGTGACAGAGAAAGACTACATCTCAAAAAAAGAAAAAACAAAAAAAAAAAAAAAAAAGGAAAAAGAGACAGAAGAAAATGGACCTTGAGGACATTATGCCAAGTGTAATCAGTCACCAAAGGACAAATACTGCGTGGTTCCACTTATATGAGGCATCTAAAGTAGCCAAACTCAACGAAGCAAAAACAGACAGCAGAATGATGGTTGCTAGAGACTGGGGGACAGGGAAAGGTGGGGAGTGCTGTTCAATGGGTAGCAGGTTCAATAGCTTGAGACGAAAAAGTTCTAGAGAGCTGCTGTACAACACTGCACTTACAGTTATCAATAACATGCTATATACTTAAAAACTGAAGAGGGTAGATCTATATTATGAGGGGATTTTTTTTATTCCTATTTAAAAAAGGAAGTAGTAGAAGAAAATGGGGCAGGGCTGAAGGAGGAGGACGGGAGTTTGGTACATAAGGGACTTCAGAGCATATTCAAGATAGAAGAGAATTGGAGAGTGGAGGAAGAAGTTTCTGAGAAGTGCAGTTCTGCAATGGGAATTGGATCCCCTTCAATAATTTATGAGAGATATGAATAAAAATAGAATTCATTTTTAATAACTCTGGTGGAGGGAATTGTTTCTTCTTTAAATGTGACCGTGAATAGAATGAACTGCATGAGCATCAGAGATTTGTTAGGGTTGCATATATTACGTCCTGTCTACAATTAGAATGGTAAAGTAGTGGAGAAAGTGCAGATTCTAAGTCAAGTTGAACAGCTTCTGCCTCTTACTAGCTCCATGAGCTTGGGCAAGTACTTGGGACTCTATTTCTTCAGCTGACATGGAGGTCATAATACCCACTGTATAAGTCTGTTTGGAATACTCATATATGAATGAGATTACATAAAAGACAGAACCTAAAGACAGGCTGACAAATAGTAGCTATACAATAACTGTGATTGCTTTTAGAATGAACTCAGACCAGGGAACCTGCTGTGATTGCAAGGTCTTAAACTTCAGAGACCATTCTAATTCTTAAGGAAAAGGACTATATTAACTGCTTCTCATAGAAATGGAGGCAAGAGATGGCTCAAATGCTCTAAATTCTACTATCTCACCATGAAGCTGAAACCCCTTAAGCTGTGTAAGTTTAAAAGTTCCTCTGTGCAAATTTAAATTCCAGTGAGTTACTATTTATGTACCCATCAGATTGGCAAAGACGGAAAAACTAATGACATGTAATAGCCAAGAGTGTGGAAAAATACGCATCTTCACACATTGCTGAAGGCAGCACAAAACAGCATACATAACCTCTGTGTAAGGTAATTTGACAAGATCTATCAAAACTGTAAATGTACCTTTTACCAGCAAGTTTATTTCTAGTAATTTAGCTTACAGATATCTCCCACAAAATGCTATATGTACGAGGGTATTTACTGCAACATCGCTCGTAATACCAAAGCTTGCAGACAACATATATGTCAATCTAAATGAAACTGGTCTAATAAAATGTGACATTTTAATTTTATTTTGTTTTTTGAGAGAGAGTCTCACTCTATCGCCCAACCTGGAATGCAGTGGCTCAGTCTCTGCTCACTGCAACCACTGCCTCTCGGGTACCAGTGATTCTAGTGCCTTGGCCTCCTCAGTAGCTGGGACTACAGGTGAGTGCCATCGTGCCTGCCTAATTTTTGTACTTTTAGTAGACATGGGGTTTTGCCATGTTGGCCAGGCTGGTCTTGAACTCCTGACCTCAAGTGATCTGCCCACCTCTGTCTTCCAAAGTGCTGGGATTACAAACGTGAGCCACCACACTCAGTCTCTAACATAGTTAGACAATGGATTCTATGCAGCATTTAACAAAAATGAAACAGCTCTGGGCCAGGCGCAGTGGCTCATGCCTGTAATCCCAACACTTTGGGAGGCTGAGGCAGGCAGATCACATGAGGTCAGGAGTTCACAACATTTCTAGCTAACAAGGTGAAACCGTATCTCTACTAAAAAATTCAAAAATTAGCTGTATATGGTGGTGCATGCCTGTAAGTCCAGCTACTTGGGACGCTGAGGCAGGAGAATTGCTTGAACCTGGGAAGTGGAGGTTGCAGTGAGCCGCCACTGCACCCCAGCCTGGCAGGAGAGTGGAACTCCATCTAAAAAACAAATAAACAAAAACCATATTGCAGGCCTGGCTCAGTGGCTCACGCCTGTAATCCGAGCACTTAGGGAGGTGGAGGCAGGGGGATCACCTGAGGTCAGGAGTTTGAGACCAGCCTGGGCAAAATGGTGAAAACCCATCTCTACTAAAAATACAAAAATTAGCCAGGTGTGGTGGCGGGCACCTGTAATCCCAGCTACTTGGGAGGCTGAGGCAGAGAATCACTTGAACCTGGGAGGCAGAGGTTGCAGTGAGATGAGATCACACCACGGCACTCCAGCCTGGGCAACAAGAACAAAACTCCATCTCAAAAATGAAAGAAAGAAAGAAAGAAAAGAAAGAAAGAGAGAAAGAGAGAGAGAGGAAGGAAGGAAGGAGGGAGGGAAGGAAGGAAGGAAGGAAAGAAAAGAAATGCAGCCTGGACGAGGAAGAGGAGAGATAGTAGCTTTGATAAGAAGAAAGCAAACAGGCAGAGTTATAGGGGCTAGGAACTAAAACGGAGCCACCCAGGATTTAAAAATGGGTCTCAGAGCTGGATGAAAAGATTTCTGAGGTTCCATGGAGCCTTTTAATGCCACACTCTTTAAATTCAGGAGACCGCCTTCCTGGACATCTACAGTGGGGCCCAGTGCAATGCTGAGAGCTCACTGGGCAGCCATAGGGATGCACTGAGCAGTCTTTCTCAAAACCGACTAATGCAATCTTCTCTTTTGCTTCAGACATTGAGTCCTAACCACTATTTGTCATCACCTAAACTGTTGGTAGTTTCTCAAAATTGTTCCCTAACACATCTAAAGGAAATAATACACCTCTGGATGTAAAGTGGCTCTATTATATCTAATTTGAGAGGCAGAGGATGCTGGGATTTTTGGCAGGAAAAGGGATGTCCTGGCAAGGAATGTTAGGATGCTGTGGAGAAAGAAGGGAGGATTAACATTTGTTTAAAGTTGCCTGGGTGATTCTCTTGTACCTGGGTACGAAAGCATTCCTCCCTCTCCCCTGTGCTACAGGGGAGAATCAATATTGTTTCAAATATAGAATATTAACCCTATAGGTCATCCAGTGTGACAACACTCACCTACTCATGGTAATCGCTAACAAAGCAGCCACTTGTAACACAATCTAAATCTTGGGACTGGCCGGGTGCGGTGGCTCACTCCTGTAATTCCAGCATTTCGGGAGGCCGAGGCCAGGTGGGTCATCTAAGATCGGGAATTCACAACCAGCCTGGCCAACATGGTGAAACCCCATCTCTACTAAAAATACAAAAATTAGCCAGGTGTGCTGGCAGGTGCCTGTCATCCAAGCTACTCGGGAGGCCGAGGCAGGAGAATCGCCTGAACTCAGGAGGTAGAGGTTGCAGTGAGCCAAGATCGCGCCACTGTACTCCAGCCTGAGCAACAAGAACAAAACTTAAATAAAAGTAAAAATAATCAATTGATCAATTAACCTTGGGACTTTACAAGTCCCAAATCCATATCACATGGGGACACTTGCAAACATAATGTTACATTTCTTAATGTTGTGCTCACCCTCTGACCCAGTAAGTCTACTTCTGGACATTAAGTCTAAAAGTAATGGAAATAAGCCGTACAGAAAGAGCTTTATAAACAAAGTTCTATCAGGAATTACATATAATACTTTTCATTAAGTAATTACATATAATAATGAAAAAATGAAGTAGACTAAATAGGAAGAAAGTGATGAGAGCTCTCTGTGTACATCAACTCATCTAACGTATTACATTCTCACAGCCACCCAGTGAGGCTGGTATTCCTCTTATGTTACATATTTATTGTTTTACAGTTAGGGATTCAAGGCACTGGGTAGAAAATACTGATAGTAGTTTTATGTATATATAATTTATGCAAAATTTGTATGCATAAAACTACTATCAGTATCTCTACAATACAAATTCATGCAATAACTGTATAATATATAGTTATTAACAGCTTGTATAATATAGAAAAATTACTAGGTGGCCATATTAAGTGGAAAAGCAAATGGATAATATAATATCAGTTATATAAAATATGCATTAAAAAGGACTATTTTTTTTTTGAGGTGGAGTTTCACTTTTGCTGCCCAGGCTGGAGTGCAATGGTGAGATCTTGGCTCACTGCAACCTCTGCCTTCCAGGTTCCAGTGACTCTCCTGTCTCAGCCTCCCAAGTAGCTGGGATTACAGGTGCACACCATCACACCCAGCTAACTTTTTGTATTTTTAGTAGAGACAGGGTTTCTCCGTGTTGGTCAGGCTGGTCTCAAACTCCCAACCTCAGGTGATCTGCCTGCCTCAGCCTTCCAAAGTGCTGGGATTACAGGTGTGAGGCACCACACCTGGCCAGAAAAGGACTTTAAACATGTTAAAATGTTATCAGCGCTGTCCTTGGATAGTGAGTTACTTTCTTTTTTCTATTTTTTTAATATTCTGTAAACTGTCTATAAGAAGCATGACTGATTTTTGATATTAGTAAAAATAAAACGAATTGTTTAAGCGTTACCTTCATATACATGAAGACATTAGAGTGGCTATCCTTGGGTAAGTGGAATTGTGGAGTCTGTTGTTCTTTGTAATTTCATGTTTTCCAGTAATAAATATTCATTATTTTCAAGAAAAATGAAAAAATAATAAAAGAAAGATTTTAAAAAGAAATGTCACTTCAGACCATATCAATTCAATAATTCATTCAAAGTATTTAGGGTTGCCTTCCCCCGCCACTTTGCCATCCAACCCTTTGTAACTTAAAATAAAAGGCCATTATCCATTTTGCCTCATAGAAAGCCATTCCTTGCAGGATTTAAACCACAAACAACAGGAAGCCACACTCACTGAGCTGTGCATTTACAAAATGCATGAAGTCAGGAGTCAGTGTGAGCGACAAAAAGAGAGAACAATGCACATAAGTCCCTTCTGCAGAAATGTTTTACCAGTGCCTCATACACGTGGGCTAATGTAACTGAGGACAAAAGAAATCTTCAGGTTTTTTGAAAGAGTATTTAGCTTTCAGAAGCCAATAGAGGGTTCAAAAAGTTCCCAAAATAAGAATCTTTCATAAGATATCCTCATTCCCAGCCCAGTGAGGTGCAGTTTCTATGGCAGAGAAAAGAGAGCAGATTCTGGAGTCACAGTCCTCTCATTCATCCCACCAAGAAACAGGTAGATCTTTGACTTCCTCTTTTTTTTCCCTCCCTCCCTCCCAGATCTTTGTCTTCCATCCTTCCTCAGTAGGATCTTAGCCCAAGACCCTGTCATCTCACTTGGATTATTGACATGTCCACCTTGCTTTTCTCAGCACATCCACTCTTTCATCTTTCTAAGCTTTTTCTTTCCTTTTCCTTTTTTTTTCCTCGAGACTGAATTGCATTCTTGTTGCCCAGGCTAGAGTGCAATGGCACAATCTCAGCTCACTGCAACCTCTGCTCCTGGGTTCAAGCGATTCTCCTGCCTTAGCCTCCGGAGTAGCTGGGATTATAGGCGCATGCCACCACACCCGGTTAATTTTGTATTTTTAGTAGAGACAGGGTTTCTCCATATTGGTCAGGCTGGTCTTAAACTCCCGACCTCAGGTGCCTGCCTGGGCCTCCCAAAGTGCTGGGATTACAGGTATGAGCCACCATGCCCGGCCTTTCTAAGGTTTTTCTTTACAGAAAAGCCAACGTGATTATTTAAAAAAATAAATTAGATCATTTTGCCCCCGTTTCAAACCCTGAAAGACTGTCTCATTCCATGACAAATAAAATGTGTATTCCTCTTTATGGTTAGGAAATCTGATAGGACTAGAGCTGCCTTCTCTCTACCCTCATCCTGGGCCCCTTTGACCTCACCAGCGTTCCTGCAGCTGTATTGGAGTATTTTTTGTTCCGTGGGTATATTGAGCTTCTTCCCACTTCTGAGCCTCTAAACCACCTGTGGGTTCTACTTGGAAGAACTCTGCCTTCTCCTTTTATGGTTTCAGCTAAATTTCAGCTCCTTTGAAAGGCCTATCTGACCATCCAATCTAAGTAGCTGTCCTCCTCCCAACCCCGCCCCCAATATTCTCCACTACTGCACCAATCATTTCCTATATAGCACTCATCACAACTTAAAATTGTGCATTTCTACCTTTGTTTACTTGCTTATTGTCTGCCATCTAGAGTGTAAGATCATATCTGGTTTATTCACCACTGTATTACTTTCAATGTGACTCCAGAATAATGCCTGGCACTTAGTAGCTGTTAAAAAAAAAAAAAACATGTTGCATGAATGAATTAATTCAACTGCTTATTTCTAATGTGTTTTTGCGTAGGTTTCTCGACCTCTCTAGGATTCCTTTCTTCATCTGTGCAATGAGAATACTAGTTCCTTATCTATAGATAAATGTGTATAAAAGGTCAAGCACAGTAGCAGGCACAGAGAAAGCCCTCCTGAAAGTGGCTTTCATTATGAAGGCTATCATAGGCCAGATGGGTAATAGAGAAATCCTATTTTTGTCTTGTGAACTGATATATGAGCTACTGGTGCTGTGAAAAGGACATAATGGGCCCTTGACAAATGTCTGATCAATGAATCAATTACCAGCTAAAAACTTTAAACTTCTAACCTTTAAAAAGTTTACCATATGCACCGTTTATAACGTTTAAAATTGAATACAACTTCAGTGTCTACCAACAGGAGACTAGGGAATTAAGTCTGGTACATACATACAATAGAATTGTGTCCCGACATAGGTTGGGATATAAAAATTATTAGTCTGTTACATATTAAGATGAAATCACCAAGGCATAAAGAAAAGAGAAACCTTGGCAATAAACAGATGAATTTGTTCTAAAAAATGCAATCCAATGTGTCCAGATTGGTTGTGAATTACCTTTAGATTCACAAAGGGAGCTTAGGGTAAAATTAGCATTATTTTAAGAGTCAAGATCTGGCTTCACTCATCCTGGCTCTAGCATCAAGTAACTATTAGATCTTGGGTAGGTCCCTGCCTCTCTCTGGGGCCTCATCTTCTAAAATGAAAGGCTTAGACTAGATGATTGCTAAAGTTCTGCCAATTTCTTAGAGTTTATCACTTCCTTGACTATTCGCAGCCCTCATTGTTAATTAGCCATCGTTTCCCAATTAACAGTGGTGGTTTATGTACATTACTTAGTCTATGAAATAATCAGCAATACCTATTTGGTGGTGGAAGAACTCAACTGGGGTCTATAAATGCTGCAAATAAAGTATTACTATAACATCCTGATTCTTTTTTTTCTTTTTTTTTTTTGAGACAGTCTTGCTCTGTTGCCCAGGCTGGAGTGCAGTGTTGTGATCTCAGCTCACTGCAAACTCCACCTCCCAGGTTCAGGTGATTCTCCTTCCTTAGCCTCCTGAGTGGCTGGGATCATAGGTGCACACCACCACGCCTAACTAATTTTTGTATTTTTAGTAGAGACATGTTGGCCAGGCTGGTCTTGAACTCCTGACCTCAAATGATCCACCCACCTTGGCCTCCCAAAGTGCTAGAATTACAGGTGTGAGCCACTGTGCCCAATCCATTCTGATTCTTTATAACCCAAAATTCATGTTTGCAATCTAGAGCATGACCTTAAATAACTGCATAATAGACCTCCAAATTTAAAAATCCTAAATTTTCTAGGTAGTAACTCCCCAAATAATTGCCAGTTCCTACCAAGGACTTTATATGACAATCCTATCACCCTGATGCAATTGACAATTACCAAGAATTCAAACCATGATCTGTAGCTTGTAGCAGTATACAATGGTACAAAGAATGCAGTTTTATTTATTGAAATAAAATAATATATTTTTAAAAGAATATATTACAATAGCTCTGGTGACCAAAATTGGGTGTAGAGAATTACATATGAAATGCTTGGAGGTAAATCTGGAAAGGTCTGTGTGTTGCAGCCTGTGTGTTTGGGGTGGGGGAGGGGACAGAGTCTCCCTTTGTCACCCAGGCTAGAGTGCAGTAGCATGATTCCGGGTCACTGCAACCTCCGCCTCCCCAGTTTAAGCAATTCTCCTGCCTCAGCGTCCTGAATAGCTGGAACTACAGGCATGCACCACCACATCTGGCTAATTTTTTTGTATTTTTTATTAGAAATGGGGGTTTCATCATACTGGTCAAGTTGGTCTTGAACTCCTGACCTCAGGCAATCCGCCGGCCTTTGCCTCTTAAAGTACTGGGATTACAGGCATGAGCCACTATGCCTGGGCCAGATGATATCTTTAAAATAATTACTCTGAGCCAGGAGTGGTGGCTCATGCCTGTAATCTCAGCATTTTGGGAGGCCAAGGCAGGTGGATCACTTGAGGTCGGGAGTTCAAGACCAGCCTTACCAACAAGGAGAAACCCTGTCTCTACTAAAAATACAAAATTATCTGGGCGTGGTGGTGCATGCCTGTCATCCCAGCTACTCGGGAAGCTGAGGCAAGAGAATCGCTTGAACCCGAGAGGTGGAGGGTTGGGGATGAAATCCTCTACCAGAACCTTCACTCTTTTTTTTTTTTTTTGTCTAATTTTATTAAAATACTTAGATTTGACAATCAAAATACAGAAATCTATCATGATTCCATAGATTCTAGTTGAATGAATTTGTTTTAATGCAAAGTGTGTCACTAAGAAACAAAGTCAATGTGCACATCTGCTTTCTGGGCATTTGTATATTTTTATAAATAGTCACAGAAGTATTAACATTCTGTGAGAAGCCCCTTGCTTTCAGAGATTTACCAGGTGTTCATTACCTTTTGTTTTCCATCTCTAGATATCCCTTAGTGGTTATTTCTGTATTTATCAATCCACCTCAGTACCATGGTAACTCAAATTTTAAAGTAACAATGAATAAGACTTTACTAATGTCATAGTTGCAAGTCCAAATAAGTTATGTCTATATATTTTTTGTTTACATATTTATTCTTTCTGGATATTTCAGTTGATTGATGAGGCATAATTTGTCTCATGAAAACCCTTGTCTTTTTCCCAAAGGCTCGTGTTTGCTTATTTTCCCTGAACTTTTGGTAAGGTTTTTTTTTTTTATTGCATTTTAGGTTTTGGGGTACATGTGAAGAACATGCAAGATAGTTGCATAGGTACACACGTGGCAGTGTGATTTGCTGCCTTCCTCCCCTTCACCTATATCTGGCATTTCTCCCCATGCTATCACTCTTAAGGCAGAATCCTTGTTTCTGGGCCAGGCGCAGAGACTCACACCTGTAATCCCAATACTTTGGGAGGCCAAGGCAGGCAGATCACCTGAGGTCGGGAGTTTGAGACCAGCCTGGAGAAAACCCGTCTCTACTAAAAATACTGTGCCATGAATAATTCATAAACCCCGAATGATATTTAAGGACATGTGAAACCTTTCTCAGCTGCAGGTGTCTATAACAGCTTTAAGGCCACTTCCTGATAATAATCTGTGACTACAACCTTTAAAACTCAAAATTTATCAACTGTCAGTGAGTATTTTTTGAAAGACATTTGGCTTAATTTCAAAGTTAACTGAAACCTGCTGATGGGAGTGGGAAGACTCTGAAGATACATAATTACAAGATCCAAACTAAAAACATCCACATTTTATCCTTCTCTTTTGTCTGGGGCTTTCTTTAGAGCCATTAATATGCCCATGATGGGGCTGAGAATAATGCTCAGACTGTGTGTAAATGTGCATAGCACAGAGCAGACCTGATAACACTGGAATTGGGAATTAATTTTACTCTTTTTCCAGTTGGGTTTTGAAGGCCTTTGAAGGGTTTTGTTGAGAATAGAATAATTCCCAGTATGTAAAAGTTAAGTGGATTGCTTAATAGTTACAGAGTTTCTTTCGGGAAATAATGGGAAAGTTTTGGAAATACTGACGATGATTGCACAACATTGCAAATGTAATTAATGCCACAAAATTATACAGTGAAAAAGAGTTAAAATGATACATTTTATGTTATCTATATATAATTTTATGTATAGATATATATACCGCCACACCTAAAAAAAGTGATCATTGAACTTGACACAGAAATGGGTAAATTAAATGGCATATGAATTGTAGCTCAATAAAAATGCTTTTAAAAACCTGAATGAAAACTTAGAAATTATGTAGCTATTAAACTTTATGTTATAGTTGAGGAGATAGAGGAACTGAGTAGGGAAAGACCTTCACAGAGGTTGCAGATAATTTTCATGTTTAAAAAACTTCATTTTAATTTTATGTTATATATACTTTGACACAATAAGAAAAAGTATTTTATTTATATTTTGCCACAGAGACTTATATGCATCTTAACACATCTTTTTTTTTTTTTTTTTTTTTTTTTGAGACAGTCTTGCTCTGTTGCCCAGGCTGGAGTGCAATGTTATGATCTTGATTCACCGTAACCTCTGCCTCCCAGGTTTAAACAATTCTTGTGCCTCAGCCTCCCAAGTGTCTAGGATTGTAGGCAGGTGCCACCATGCTCAGCTAATTTTTTTATTTAGTAGAGATGGGGTTTTGCCATGTTGGCTGGGCTGGTATCAAACTCCTGGCCCCAGATGATCAGCCCGCCTTGGCCTCCCAAGGTGCTGGGATTGTAGGCATGAGCCACTGCTCCCAGCCTTAATAAACAAAATTGTAAAATATGATTCACTTACTAAGCTTTTCTTGATGCCCAGATGACTGGAAGATATCTTAAATAAAACATAGCTGACTAGCTTCTTTTTAATAATGTGCAGTGAGACAATCTGAACTCCAAGACCAATAAGAGGAATCACAGTTCCCTGGGAAGAGAAGAAAACATACCCAATTGCACTCTCTTTTTAGGGCCTTCACAAATAACTCTTTGGTCTTTGGTCTTCAGTCTTTGGCCTGAAGTCTTTGCATCAGATGAGTGTCACAAGATGCAAAATGGTGTCAACCAAAACGCCAATCACACCTTTTGGTCCCCAAACAAGAGGACCAAAAGCTGTTGCCCAGGCTGGAGTGCAGTGGCACGATCTCAGCTCACTGCAATCTCCGCTTCCCAAGTTCAAGCGATTCTCCTGCTTCAGCCTCCCCAGTAGCTGGGACTACAGGCTGTAGCCCCACGAACAACTTACACATCAATTTTTGGCTGGAAACTAAAGAGCTTGTAGACCAAGTGAAGAGTTGAAAAAACTTCCTCACTAATTCAAGTTAAAAAAGAAAAAGAAATGTTTATATGAGAAAACTAGATGGAAAGTTTTACTAAAATTCCTGAGTTGTTAGACTAGCTCCCATATACTTAACAGTAATTTCCCAGTATGTTTAAGTGTATGTAGAGGTCAATTGAGAGATGCCTCATTATTATTAAAAATTCTTAAAGTACCAATGTTTAAAAATCATTTATTAAAAAAAAAAGTACATAATTTCTGGCCAGGCACAGTGGCTCACACTTGTAATCCTAGTACTTTGGGAGGCCAAGGCAGGCAGATAAACTGAGGCCAGGAGTTCAAGACCAGCCTGGTCAACATGGTGAAACCCCATCTCTACTGGAATCGCTGGAAGCCAGGAGGCAGAGGCTGCAGGGAACCAAGATCGTGCCACTGCACTCCAGCCTGGGCAACAGAGCAAGACCCCCCTCAGAATAATAATAATAATAATAATAACTTCTATGTAACCTACATAAAGCTGTGTCATTTCATGACCCAGCCTCTACTTACAGTTACGTTCAGTGATTCAACCTAAACATGACAAAATGAAAGTATGTATTTATCTCTACTCCCTCCTAAAACCCAGATAAAATGACATTAAATGCAAAAGACTTTTTGAAAACTCACAATGGAAAAGGATAAACAAAGGATGACAGAGATCATAGAATTGTTGGAAGATAAAAAGAAAATAGGGGTGTGGCGAGATGGCTCACACCTGTAACCCTAGTACTTTGGGAGGCCAAGGTGGGCGGATGATCACTAGGTCAAGAGATGGAGACCATCCTCGCTAACACGTTGAAACCCCATCTCTACTAGAAATGCAAAAATTAGCTGGGCATGGTGGCGCGCCTGTAGTCCCAGCTACTTGGGAGGCTGAGGCAGGAGAATCGCTTGAACCTAAGAGGCAGAGGTTGCAGTGAGCCGAGATTGCACCACTGCACTCCAGCCTGGGTGACAAAAGTGAGACTCTGTCTCAAAAATAAAAATAAATAAAGCAAATAGAGACGCTTTTTCCTATTTGCTTTTCACTACCCAAGTTAGTGAAAAGGAGAATATAAATAATATGTGAAGTAATTTTTCCAGTGACTTCCCAGAAAAGCCTTAGTACTTGGAAACAGCAGGCCACCACTAGAGAAGTTTGAAGTCTGGGGTAAACTGATGGTATTAATAGGAATAAGAAAACCCAAACCCAGCTCAAGGCCTGATTAGATTGATTCAATCCCCCAACACTAATATATGCATATTCAGAGAGGTGTACACATAGCTGGGTATAAATACTGTGATCTCAGCCTCTACTGTTCTACACATGATAACTGGCAGTCAATCAAAAATTATGAGGCCAAGAAACAAAACAAAAACAAACAACTCTTTAGTGGGAGATAAAATAATCAATAGAACCAGACTCTGAGATGACTCAGATATAGGAAATAATGGATAGCTGAGAGATAAAAACTAGAAGAGTCAAATGGAAATATTAGAAATAAAATATATATCAGATATGATTAATTTCTTTGATTGGGCTTGTCAACTTAAAAGAATCACTGACATTTAAAAAAGTCCAAAGAAATTATTAAAATGGAAACACAAAGAAAGAAAAAAATGAATTAAACAAAGAATTTAAAAGCTGTGGGACAATATCCAGCAGTCTAATATACATGTCACTGAAGTCACAGAATAAGAAGAGAGAGAATCAACAGAAAAAGAAGTAAAGTGAGGGAGTGAGGTCATTACATGTCTGAAAAAAACATATCAGTGTAGAAGTACTCCTAGCCTCTCTAGTCCCCGGCCAAGAATTCTCTTTGCCTGCTGGTTTGGGCACTTCTTGTGATGAATTAGAGTAACAGGTGGAGATGAATTAGGCGCTTCCAAAATTAGCTTGCCTTTATTTCCATTGGGAAGAGTTGGGATTTACTGAAGGGAAAAATAATAGATTCAGAAAAAAGTAGTGATTTGAATTAAGAGAGAATTTGGAGAGGGATTTGAACAGAGGAAGGAAGGAGATAAGAAGAGAAATTGCTATGTTTATGTTGAGAGAGAGAGAGATAAATTGGGAAAGAAAAGCTTATGTTTTGCCGTGCATTGTAAACTTAATCCTTTAATACAAATCAAGAGTAAAATTTTGGCTTTTCTCCCCAAGCCAAATGTGGGTGAAGGGGAGAAGAAAAGAAAGCACACTGCCATGTGTGTACCTACGCAACTGTCTTGCATGCTTTGCTCATGTACCCCAAAACCTATAATCCAATAAAAAATTAAAAAAAAAAAAATGAGTAAAATTTTAAATTTTCTTTTGGCAAAGATTTAAATTACTTTTCAATTACTGATTGTTGAACTGGTTGTTTTCATTTAGTTTTCTAGTTTTCAAAGGAACATAAGCATATAATTTTTTAATTAAATAATTTAAAAATAATTACATTTTTAAAAATTAAATAAATATGGCTTATGATAAAAAAACAGCAGTTCATTTTGTCCTTCCCCCTACTGATCTAGTTTTGCTCCCCAGAGGCAATCACTTTTCTCTTTTATATCTTTATTAACATCCATATTTTGAAATGATAAGCTCATTTTTTTACTGATTAATTCATTTTAGACATTATCTACTAACTTTCCAGAGTGGCAAGTGAATATTTAGATTTCGTTTATTTCCCTACTCAATTTCTGGGTTCTCTAACTTCCAAGTAGCCTTATATTACAATCTTTTGTTCAGTCCGTAGTCAATGCTTACTTAATTACAACTACCAACATTCTTTACTGCTGAGCCATGTGCTCTATTTTGATTATGATTCCTTTCCTACACATTTTGGGTTTTCTAAAGTTAAGCTTTAACTACTCAAATGCTCCAACTGGCTTGTAAATTCTTCTCAAATTCCCCAACAGATTTGTAAAACCACTCTTAATACTGTTTTCCATGTTTAAAAATAATCATAAAATCTCCCAGATCCAATTTTCTAGTTTTTTTCCTAGAAAACTCATTTTTAGAGTTTATCATTCTCCTTTTTCAATTAGGACTTGCTCTCTCTGCCTAACCCTACCTCGAGCTGTTTTCTTGTCACTTTCCTTTGGTTCATTCCTGAGTTGGATCATGTTTCCCAGTCTCACACCTCCCTCTTTCTTGATTTACTCCTCTTTTTGGTGAAGCTCTTCCTCCCTGGGCTTCCAGAGAAATGATGACTGTGAGGTAAATTAGTTTGTGTTTTTGCATGACCGGTAAGGTCATTTGTCCGCCCTCTTAATTGATTAACAATTTGGCTTTCAAAATCAGTGTTTAAAATCATTTTCCCTTAAAATTTTAAAGGTACTACTTCACTATCTTCTAAGTGCTGGAGTTTTTTTAATGAGAAACCCAATGCCATTTCTTGTTACTGGGGCACATGGGACCTGTTTTTCCCTCTTGACACTTTCAGAGTCATCTTTAGTTCTCATATTGCAAAGCTTAATAAGAGGGTGCCTGCGTTAGACTTTTTTTTATTCGTTGTGTTGGGTGGTTAATGGGCTCTTTCAATCTGGAAACTCGTCCTTCAGTTTGGAATTATTTTCCTTCCATGCGTTTTTTTCAGTTTGCTTTTCCTGGACTTCCTGAATTGATTCCCAAATTTTCTTATCATTTTTATAGTTTCTTTTCTTTGTCTTCTTTTCCACCCTTCTCTCTAAAAGATTTATTTCAATTTTATCTTTCATATTTTCTATCAAATTTTCCATTTCAGTCTGCAGAAAACAGTTGCCATAGAAGGCCTAATATTGCTGTCTCTAGGAGGTTTGGGGATGGCCCCTGAGAACTTGGCCTCTGGTATGTTTCCTATGACACAGAGTGATAGGCTTTTTTGTGCCTGGAATGCTGAATTCTGTACTGTACCAGCCTGCCTGGATTGTATATGCAAATATGATTTATGATGAACACCTGCTTTTCTTCTGAGAGTCTGGAACTTTGGTAACGTGGCTGGTCGCACAGAGAATGCTTGAATGATCAGCAACAAAAACCCCGGATTCTGAGTCTTAAATGGTCTTACTAGGAAAGATACACTGTGTATGTGTTCTGACATTTCACTGTTTAGCATGTTATGTGAGATAACCACTGCTCCACCCAGAGGAAAAACTTTGGAAGCCTGTGCTGGACTTGTCCGGATTCTGACTGAGGTGTTTTTCCCTTGTTGATCCTGTGTGTTCATTTGCTGTAATAAACAAAAACTATGTTTACAACTATCTCTGAGTCCTGAGTCTTTCTAGAGAATCACTGAATGTATGGATAGTCAAGGAAATGCCCCAAACTATCAGTTATCATATGCATATGTGTTTTATTTCTGTGAATTCTATTTTGTCCTCTGGTTGTATCTCTTTTCAAAAAGCCTAGCACGCTGCTCTTGTTTAAGGTATACAATCTTGTCTTACATTGTGGAGAATTTCTTTCTTTTTTTTTTTTGAGATGGAGTCTTGCTCTGTTGCCCAGGCTGGAGTGCAGTAGCACGTTCTCGGCTCACTGCAACCTCCACCTTTCAGGTTCAAGCAATTCGCCTGCCTCAGCCTCCCAAGTAACTGGGATTACAGGTATGCACCATCATGACCAGTTAATTTTTGTATTTTTATTAGAGACATGGTTTCACAGTGTTGGTCAGGCTGGTCTTGAACTCCTGACCTTGTGATCTACCCACCTCACCCTTCCAAATTGTTGGGATTACAGGAATGAGCCACTGCACCCAGCCAGAGAATTTTAATTCTAAACTTTGTAGATATTGCTCCATATGTTGCCTTTTTCCCCCTCAACCTGGTTTTGGTCTCTCTCTTCAATATTGGAGGCTTTTTAAAACATATTTGGTAATGCCTGGTTGTCCATTCATAGTTAATGATGAAGCACCAAAAAGCTGATGGAAGCTATGTTTGGATACATAGCTTGTTGAATGAGCAAACTGGCTTTCTTCATGGGGGGTATCAGTATATAGAAGCTTTTCACCTGGGAGTAGTTTCTGCAGAAAATAATTTTTTTTTTTGAGACTAACTCTCCCTCTTGTACCCCAGGCTGGAGTGCAATGGCATGATCTCGGCTCACTGCAACCTCCACCTCCCGGGTTCAAGCGATTCTCCTGCCTCAGCCTTCTGAGTGACTGGGATTACAGGTGCCCCCACCACATCCAACTAATTTTTGTATTTTAAGTATAGATAGGGTTTCACCATGTTGGCCAGGCTGGTCTTGAACTTCTGACCTCAGGTGATCTGCCCGCCTCGGCCTCCCAAAGTGCGGGGATCATAGGCATAAGCCACAATGTCCAGCCGAAAATAATTATTTAATTTTCTATTTGTGAGGTACTTGTAAGGCTCTGGGTTTGTGTGATTAGAGCAGGCAGTGATTTTCAAAAAATCTGGAGATAGGTATATGGGACTGTCTTAGTTCATTTAGTGGTGCTATATGGTGCTATAACAGAATATCTGAAGCTGGGTAATATATAAAGAAAAAACGTTTTTTTTGTTTGTTTTTGTTTTTCTCTCACAATTCTAGTGGCTGGAAAGTCCAAGGGCACAGTGCTAGTACCATCTGCTTGGCTTCTGGTGAAGGCTTCATGTTACATCATAACATGGTGGAGATGTGAAGGGGAAGCAAGCATGCCTTAAGGACCAAGCATAAGGAGGAACCTTGTTTTATAACAGCCTGCTTTCCCGGGAACTAATCTAGTCTCAGGAATGAGTACTGACTCCCAAGAGACAAGATGGTACTAATCCACTCATGAAGAATCCAACCTCATAACCAAGGCACTCCCCCTAGCCCTGCCTCCCAACACTGCCACACTGGCTATTAAACTCTCTTGAGTTTGGGGGGAACCAAACACATCCTCTAGGGCAGCCATTCCTCCCTAATCTGGCACAGCCACTTTTCTCCTACTTGTGACCCAGGGATCATCTGCTTTCTACTCTGTCTATCGACTCTAACCCCCTTCTTTTGGGCTGCTCCGACTCTCTCCTCTGTCAGACAAGTTATGGAACAGGATGTAGTCTCCTTTGCTTCTCATTTTCTGCTTCCCCCAGATAAGTCCTTTTTCCCATAACTATTACTGTAATCAAGTCAGGGAAATGGAAGAATGGCAAAAAATAACAAATAAGAGACCAGAGCAGAGGTTTCTGAACTCTTATAACATTCTCAAAATTATTATCCCTAATTTTTGGTCCCTAATTCTACGGTTGCACCCACCTCCACCTTGCTGCCTCCTCCACCCTACACATGTTATACTCTAAAAAATAAGAAGAGGCTTGGCACAGTGGCTTACACCTGTAATTCCAGCACTTTGGGAGCCCAAGACAGGTGGATCACCTGAGGTCAGGCGTTTGAAACCAGCCTGGCCAACATGGTAAAACCCCATCTCTATTAAAATACAAAAATTAGCAGGTCATGGTGGCGGGTGCCTTTAGTCCCAGCTATTTGGGAGGCTGAGCAGGAGAATCGCTTGAACCCAGGAGATGGAGGTTGCAGTGAGCTGAGATTGCGCCACTATACTCCAACCTGGGTGACAGAGCAAGACTCTATCTCAAAAAGAAGGAGGAGGAGGAAGGAGGAAGGAGGAAGGAGGAAGGAGGAGGAGGAGAAGAGGAAGAAGAAAGAATAACCTTTTAAAAATTTTTACACAAAAGCCAGGCACCGTGGCTCATGCCTGTAATCCCAGCACTTTGGGAGGCTGAGGTGGGTGGATTAGGAGATCAGGAGTTCAAGACCAGCCTGGTCAAGATGGTGAAACCTCATCTCTACTAAAAAGACAAAAATTAGCTGGGCATGGTGGCAGGTGCCTGTAATCCCAGCTACTCAGGAGGCTGAGGCAGAGGATCGCTTAAATCAGGAGTTGGAGGTTGCAGTGAGCTGAGATCACACCATTGCACTCCAGCCTGGGCAACAGAGCAAGACTCTGTCTCAAAAAAAAAAAAAAAAAAAAAAAACAAAACATTTTTTTAAACACAAATAACATAGGGTTGTAGTAGAAAATTGCAGATAACATTCCCCATTCCCACCACATACCCACACTCAAATTGAAATTTAAATTAAAGTCCTCCATAACTTGTTCACACACCATTGTTAACATTTTGGTGTTAT
Source organism: Callithrix jacchus (assembly GCF_049354715.1). Classification (NCBI taxonomy): domain Eukaryota; kingdom Metazoa; phylum Chordata; class Mammalia; order Primates; family Cebidae; genus Callithrix; species Callithrix jacchus. The sequence goes on from NC_133502.1 coordinate 153,323,018, forward strand.
TTCTTTTCAGACTTTCCTCTATTCAAAATGTTAGATTACCCCCATATATAAATCATATTTTGCAAAATTGGGATTTTACTGTTCATATATTTTTGTAGCTGCCCTTTTTCTTTACTAAATAATGGGCATCTGCCTGAATAAATAAACACAATTCACAAGCTCATTTTAATTATCTTAATTATATTGACTTACCATAATTTATCTAACTAAGACCAGAAGGATGGATGTTGACGTTGTTTTCTTTTCTTTTTCTTTTTTTGAGACAGAGTTACACTCTTGTTGCCCAGGCTGGAGTGCAATGGTGAGATCTCGGCTCACCACAACCTCAAGCAATTCTCTTGCCTCAGCCTCCCAAGTAGCTGGGATTACAGGCATTCGCCACCATGCCAGGCTAATTGTTTGTATCTTTAGTAGAGACGGTGTTTCTTCATGTTGGTCCGGCTGGTCTTGAACTCCCAACCTCAGGTGATCCGCCCATTTCGGCCTCCCAAAGTGCTGGGATTACAGGCATGAGCCATGGCACGTGGCCAGGTTGTTTTCAATTGTACGCTGTTACAACTATTGCAGGGGTTAGTATACTTGCATACAAATCTTTGCACATTTGTCCAATATTAAACCTAGGCATGGAAGTTGAAGGAGTTCTAAATCAAGGTATATCAATTTCTATCCCATCAACAGTAGCCCCTTTGCTACATGATTGCTAACATTGGACACTAGCATGCTTTTAAGTTTTTGATACACAAAAAATGCTAAAATTACATCTTGTTTGTATTTGTGTTTCTTTGCTACTAAGTAAGTTTCTTTATTGGTCACTTGTTTTTCTTTTATTGCTTTCTTCTTCTTGCCCATTTTCAAAAATTAGGATCGTCAGCTCGTTTTATTCTTTTTTAACAGTTCTTTGAGTATTCAATGTATTCACTTTTAGTTTGATACACAGATTGAGAATTTTCTTTAGTTTGTCATTTGCATTTTTATATGTTTATGGTACTTTTGGATATTTAGAATAGAATTTTCACGTGACCTCCAGGGAGTGGGAGACCATCAGGTTGCCCAAGGAGGGATGAACCAGCCCAGGTCGGAAACAGAACAGGTCAAAACTCCCGTTCTGATCAGTAGTGGGATCACGCCTGTGAATAACCACTGTACTCCAGCCTGGGCAACACAGCAAGACCCCATCTCTTAAAAAAAAAAAAAAATTTTTTCATGATCAAATCTGCTTCTGTTTCTCTTCTATGGTGACATTTTCTAAAAAGGCCTTCAATCTCTCCCACCCCTGCCAAGATATTTATTAATATTTTCTTCTAGTATTTTTATCTTTTTATTTGTTTATATTTAATTCCTTAATCCATTTGAATTTATTCTAATATATAATGTTGTATGTTAGCAATCTCCAGAAAAACAGAACCAATAAGATATGTATATGAAGAGAGAGAGAAAGGAGAGAGGGAGAGAGAGATTTTAGGAATTGAGCCAACTGTCTGACTGGCAAATTCAGTATCTGCAGAGCGAGTTGTAGGCTGGAGAACCAGGGAAGAATCAATGTTGCAGCTTAAGTCAGAAGGCAGTCTGGGATGTGGTGGCTTATGCCCGTAATCTCAGCATTTTGGGGGGCCGAGGTGGGCTGAGTCCAGGAGTTTAGGACCAGCCTGGGCAACATGGTGAAACAGTCTCTACAAAAAATACAAAATTAGCCAGGCGTGGTGGTGATATACCTGTAGTCCCAGCTGCTGGAGAGGCTGAGGCCAGAGAATGGCTTGAGCCCAGGTGGCAAAAGTTGCCGTGAGCCAAGATTGTGCCACTGTACTCCAGCAGGGGCAACAGAATGAGAGACCCTGTCTCAAAAAAAAAGAGAAGAGAAGAAGAAAGAAGAAGTGGAGGAGGAGGAAGAGGAAGGAAGAAGAAGAAATAAGAAGAAGGTGGAGGGAGAAGAAGGAGGAGGTGAGGAGGAGGAGAAGGCAGTGGCGGTGGCAGTCTGGAGAATTCTCTTTCTCAGGAGACCTCAATCTTTTCATAATCTTAATGCCCTCAACTGATTGGATGAGGCCTGCCCAGTTTATGGAGGGTAATCTGTTGTCTGCTTTATTCAAAGTCTACTGATACAAATGTTAATTTCATCTAGGAAATATCTTCACAGAGATCTCTTCACTGGTATTTGACCAAAGATCTGGATATAGTGGCCTAGCCAAGTTGACACATAAAATAGCCATCACAGTGTGAATCAGGGATCTAACTTAATATTTTCTCTATTCTCTTCCTGATAGTAGATCCCACAAAGCCCTGATTCCCTCATATTCCCTTCTGTTACTCTGTGGGGGCTAAAAAAAGGTATTCAACAAACTCCCTTCTCTTCTTTTAGTTCAGCCTTCCCTTCTCCAGATCCTACAAATGTCTTTTCAGACCTCAAACGACAGATAGAGAAAAATAGGGGGTGAGATCTAGTCTGTCTGTCTCCAAAGGTTGGACACTTGAACCACAGCAGACAAAAGGCATGCCCCATCTCGATCTCTGCAGGGAGCAGGGGTTGCTCATGACAGCAACCGCTTAGACACCCTGAAGAGATAGCTACACAAGAGTGAAATTTCAAATTTCTACTTATCTTCACACTCTAGTAAGCCTTCTAACCCTTGTTTCTCGACTACAAGGCAGGATCCAAGAGTTCTAGACCTTCCTAGCCCAGGCATTGGGAGGACATGGCACCCATAAGGAAAATTTCTGCCCAAACCTAGGACATGATGATTAATAAGCATCAGCCATTAAGTACTTTGAGAGCTTCAGATGAAAGTTTTACAAACAGGCCAGGGTGTCATACAATAAGGATTAAAAACTTCTAAGTATTTCAGACTTGCCTTGTGATCAAAACAGAAAACTCTCTATACATTATTAATAAATGTGGATGCCCCTTTAAAGATGATTCATTAGGTCTGAGCTTCCTTCAGATTCTGTGATCGCACTGATGATGCACTCACTCACTGGTCTGTCTGCTCCAGAACTCCAGGCTTTTGTCTCTCTGGTTTGGCAGGAATCTCCATGGGAGCCCAGCCCTAGCCTTGAGTGTGAAGGGTCACCAGCAGGGCATCATCCCCTGCGTTTTGGAGTGTGCTGAATGCCAACTCCCATTACATGAGGACCAGTATGAGCTCAGGAGCATTGGTATCAGGCCAGACTGCCAGTCTTCCAGTCAGGCACCTCTGCCAACCTGCAACAAACACTGCCTGGTCTAGCTATTTAGAACTGAATAACTGGCACAAACATAGATGCCTGCTGACTTGCATTTGGTGCTGCCATTTGAATTTTAATTCTTTCATTAGGCCACAGAGCATCCTTTTTAAAGGTCCAGATCCTCCTAGTTTAATTAGACTCTTCCTACAGCAATGGGAAAGCTGAATGATTCTTTCTGTCTCCCTGATCTGGTTGCATTTAAACACAGTGGTGTGTACTTTCTGAAACAATTAGAAGAAAAGGAATAAGATGAGTGAGGCTCAATTCCCTTTTCAAAAAGTGCAGACAAGGCTGGGTGTGGTGGCTCATGCCTGTAATCCCAGCACTTTGGGAGGCTAAGGCAGGTCGATCACTTGAGGTCAGGAGTTCATGACCAGCCTGGCCAATACAGTGAAATCCCGCCTCTACTAAGAATACAAAAATTAGCTGAGCATGGTGGCAAAAGCCTGTAATCTCAGCTACTCAGGAGGCTGAGGCAGGAACCTGGCTTGAACCTGGGAGGCGGAAGTTGCAGTGAACCAAGATCGAGCCACTGTACTCCAGCCTGGGTGACAGAGTGAGACTCTGTCTCAAAAAAAAAAACAAAAAAAAAAAAACAAAAAAAAAAACAGAAGAAAAAAAAAACGAGCAGACAAGAGATCTAAAAATGTTTCCTGCTGTCTAGTAAGCATGGATGTGCCTTCCTGGGGGGTACAGAAGGACAGCCTTGAAAAATTGGATTTTTGCTGTGTACTTCATAGTGAATCAAGGCACTGACATCCTTGAGACGTGCAAGATTATGGTCCTGTGGTTTGTGTATGAAAGTGCTGTTGCTGTTCCAATGCATTTGTAAGTCCTTATTGAGACAGCAGGTGACTAGAGGGAAAAGGACTCCTGTTCAGTTTTTTTGTTGTTCTTGTTGTTGTTGTTTTTTAAGAAATTCTTTAGGAAGCTGGATTGGGCTACATGGAAATATAATTGTGATTCTCACAGGCTGAGACTCATTAACAAAGAGCCAGAATAATGGGTTTTTATATAAGCTATTCATTCATTTTTATTCATTTATTCTTTTACTGAGTATCTCTGCTAAGTGCCAAGCTCTGGGAAGGATCCAGACCCTGTCCTCAATAAGCTGAAAGTACTTATATAGGAAGGGCAGTGTGGGTGGAGAAGAGAATGCAGGGGAGACAGACAAGTAAATAGTTTATTAATACACTGTGATAATTACTAAAACAGTGGGAGGTACAAGCATCAAAATTCGGATGGGGAATAATGCAGTAGGAATGGTGCATGGGAAGAGTAGGAAGAAGAGGAAAGACTTGACAGTGGACATGAAGCTGTAGCTGAGTTTTGTTTTTTTTTTTTGTTTTTTGTTTTTTTTTTTTGAGACAGGGTCTTGTTCTGTTGCCCAGGCCAAAATGCAGTGGTAAGATTATGGCTCATTGCAGCCTCAACCTCATAGGCTCAAGCAAACCTCCCACCTCAGCCTCCCGAGTCAGTGGGTCTATAGGTACATGTCTCCATGCCCCAGCTAATTTTTGTATGGACTTGTTTTTTTCCTGTGGCTCAGGCTGAAGTCCAGTGCAGCCTCTACCTTTCAGACTCAAGCAGTTCTCTCACCTCAGCCCTCCTGGCAGCTGGGACAAGTATGCACCACTACACCTGGCTAATTTTATTTTTTTATAACGAGGTCTCATTATGTTGCCCAGGCTGATCTTGAACTCTTAGGCTCAAGTGATCCTCTTGCCTTGTCCCTCCAAAATGCTGGAATTACAGGTGTGAGCCACCACACACAGTCTTTTGCTGAGTTGTTGTTGTTGTTGTTTTTGAGGCAGAGTCTCGCTCTGTCACCCAGGCTGGAGTGCAATGGTGTGATCTTGGCTCACTACAACCTTTGCCTCCTGGGTTCAAACAATTCTCAGGCCTCAGCGTCCTGTGTAGCTGAGATTACAGGCGCCTGTCACCATGCTTGGCTAATTTTTGTATTTTTAGTAGAGATGGGGTTTCACCATGTCGGTCAGGCTGGATTTGAACTCCTGACCGCAATTGATCCACCTGCCTTGGCCTCCCAAAGTGCTGGGTTTAGAGGCATGAGCCACTGCACCCAGCCTGCTGAATCTTGAAAGATGAGTAGGAGCTTGTCAGACAGATCAAGAAGTAAGCAGTAAAGAAAGGAGGGTATTCCAGTCAGAGACAAGAAAAGGCTCAATGAAATGGGCATACAACAACATGGTTATGCACAGTGCTGTAAGTTGGTATGGCAAAATGTTATAAGCATGGGGAAGGGGACAGAAAAAAGTGAGATTAGAGAGGTAGCCAAGGGCCAGATCTACAAGTGCCTTCAATACCATGAAATATAACCCTGAGGCAATGTGTCTAATAAGCTGTACCCTGGAATTTTGGGTCACCTGGCACAAACTATGGCTAACTATATCTATCTCTTCCTAATGGTCTATGGACCAAGGAGCTCCCCAAAGAGCAAAGGATATGGCACATCCATTGCTTGACCTGGTTTATGCTAATAAACCATGGACAGGCAAAGGCCCAAGACTAATGCCCTGCACCAGTCACAAGGGGCTTGCTTCCATATCACTTCCATTCATTAATTGGTATCCACTGGGTATAATTATGAAGCCACTGCATGATACCTATATCCAGCCTATCTTTCCACATTTTGCCTTCAATAATGTCGCATGAGACATGTCTTGCTGTCATCTGGATATTCTGTGCTCACTCTGCATATCTGCTCAACCAGTCTAATGGCCTTAATCAAAAAAGGAAATTAGATTACTCTGGCATGACCTGTTTTACTGAAATGCTACTGGCTTAGAGGGATTGCTGCTTAATTTGTAAACGCTCATAAGCCATTAGTTGAATAATCTCTTATGGAATTTTGCCCAGGACTGGTGCCAAGCTCATGAGTCCATAGTGGGTGGAAGAGGGGGGAAAATTAATTGTATTTCCTAAAAATCAAGGCAATTGTCCATCCTTAGTCCTCCAGTATGATGCCTACTTTTCATGAGTCCCTCAGATTATCAATAGCAATCCTGTGACCTCACCAACAAATATAATGACAGCTTGTGGAATGATTTGAGGCCAGGAGACAAAGTCTTTTAAGACAGCCATTACCTCATTTCGCCCCTCTGAGAAGATTTCATCTCTTTAATCATTTCGTGCCAGTCTTTTTAGTCAGAATATCCTGATTCTTGACAGAGAAGGAAAAAACCACATTGGAGTTACCCATTTATCTTTCTGATTCTTTTGTTCCATCTCTTGAACAGCTGTTACGTGTTCTTGGCGAGTCTAAATTTCTTTCAAAGGTTAACTTGCTTGGAGCATTAACTCTCATAGTCCATACATTTTGTCTCAATATTTACCATTCTCCAACATCCAAAGTCCACAGGACAAGTATTTCCAACATGACAACTGATGGTCCCTGACACCACACATCTGAACTCACTCTGAGTCACATGGGGATTTAGGGCTTCAGGAATTATCTCAGAGGTAATACATCATGAGGAAATCTGCAGGGACAAGAGTCTTGCAAATCAGACTTGACAGGAGAGAGCCCTTGAACTCATCCACTTCTGTACAATTTCATTTCGATATGTCTCTTTCTCATTACTTGAGTAAAAGATGGACTTAGGGTTGAGACGACAATTTATCTTTAGGAACCTCAGTCTCTTAATGTATAAAATGAAGAATTCTGCTAAGATAACTTTTAAGATCTGTCTCAACTAGAATGTTATACAGTCCCAGAAATCTGAAGGGAAGAAGAAGAATTAAGATTTATGGAGGACCTATGAGGAATGAGACATTGTGCTAAAATCATGATGCCTGAGACCTCTTTTAGGGCAGACAACAATCTTATGAGATGATCCCATTTGGCAGATAAGGAAGATGAGGTTTACTAATATTGCATATTTTGTCCAAGGTTGCAGAACTATTAATTGCAAGTAAGGGGCTGAGTAGGAATTCAAATCCATCTACGTCATTGATTCTCAACTGGGGGCCATTTTGCCCCCCAGTAGACATTTGGCAAGGTCTGGAAACATTTTTGGTTGTCACACTTGGGGAACTGCTACTTGCAGCTAGTGAACAGAGGCCAGGGATGCTGCTAGACATCCTAAAACACACAGGATAGTCCCCACAACCAGGAATTAACCGGCCTAGAGAGTCACTAGTGCTGAGGCTGAGAAACCTAATATGGATAGAAAACCCAAGTGATACTCAATAGATTTAAGTCACTTGTCAAATTCAGAAAATATTAACTATCATTGCTACACACAATTTTCTATCAAAAGATTTCCAGTCACAAAGAACAAACACACATCCCCCAAAGGAATGCAGAGACACCAAGTCTGGTGTCTCTGCACAGCCATGCAACATATAGGGAGCATGGGGCAACTGGGACCCTTGGGGCATCTCTGAGGTATGTATTATGTAACAGAAAGCAAAATTTTCCAATGCTTTTCTCCCAAATCTGAGTAAAACTGATGGTCCTGGAAGATACAACATTCTTATCCCATGACTTTTCCTGTTCACTAACTCACCAGTCATAAGCCAGGAGTAGGTATTAAGGGGATATAGCTAAGCCTATTGGCAACACTAGTCGTATCCACAAGTCTTTGACAACAAAAAATTAGAGCTCCAGCTGGGCGCAGTAGCTCACTCTTGTAATCCTAGCATTTTGGGAGGCCAAGGCGAGGAGATCATAAAGTCAGGAGTTCGAGACCAGCCTGACCAACATGGTAAAAAGCCATCGCCACTAAAAATGCAAAAGGTAAATAAATTAATTAATTAACTGGGTATGGTGGCATGCACCTGTAATCCCAACTATTGAGGAAGATGAGGCAGGAGAATCACTTGAACACGGGAGGCGAAGGTTACAGTGAGCCAAGATGCCAAGATCACACAACTGCACTCCAGCCCAGGCAACATAGCAAGACTCTGTCTCAAAAAAAAAAAAAAATTAGAGCTCTAAACTTAAAAGTGTTACAAAAGAGAGAAGAAAAAAATGAGTGGAATATGAAGAAAGACCTCAAAATTATCTACTTTGGCCATCTCATTTCGGAGATAAGGAGGCCAAGGCCCAGAGAGGTTAAGTGGCTTGCCAGAAATACATAGAAAACAAAGGTTAGGTCCAAAAATCATACAGCACTCAACTCTAATCAAAAAATTGGGCCAAGCACAATGGCTCATGCCTGTAATCCCAGGACTTTGGGAGGCCGAGGCGGGTGGATCACCTGAGTCCAGGCGTTCAAGACCATCCTGGCTATCAAGGTAAAACCCCATTTCTACTAAAAATACAAAAATTAGCCGGGTATTTCTGTAATTCCAGCTACTTGGGAGGCTGAGGCAGTAGAATTGCTTGAACCCAGGAGGCGGAGGTTGCAGTGAACCGAGACTATGCCATTGCGCTCCAGCCTGGGCAACAAAAGCAAAACACTGTCTCAAAAAAAAAAAGTTTCTTGAGAAAATAAATAAATCAGCCTAGACCAGAACTCCTGGTCTCCTGCTCAGTGTTCTCCTCACAGATGCGATCAGCCTACGTGGCAGACCCTGTCTGTTATAAACCCGACAGCCTCTTCTCCAGGCGATCAATCATCTAAGCTAGTCATGCCTTCCAAATCACACCATAGAGTTGGCCCAGGGGTCCCAGTTGCCCCATGCCCCATAACTGTTGCATGACTGGGCAGAGACACCCTGCTTACCTTCTGGTTATGGGGTCTAGAGACTGTCTCTATCTCTGACGCCTCCAGTAACTGCATGCATCTATGAACACCATTGCCAGAGTGGATTTCATGGCCACGCTTCTTTATGTCTCTAGCATCCAAAAAAATTCTAGTACGTCTGACTAATGACATGCTATGAATTGGATTCCTGGGTCTGCATCCCAGCTGCAAAGGAAGCTGGGAAGGCAGGTTTCTGGCCTTTCCTTTGGGTTGGCATGCACCTGAAAGGTAGAGAATTCTCCAAACTTGGCAGAGTATTTAAATGAAAGGTGTCTAGTCTTTTAAAGAATAAATTAAATTGATCATCATCCTGATGTTGTGAGGAAGAAGTAACAGAGAAGGAGGGACCATTTGGGAGCTCCACCATTTAACAAGTTACTCAAGCAGGAAACTTCATTACCACCTGGTCTCTTCTTCTCCTTTCCACATAAGTCCTACCATTTTTACCCTTGAACCCTCTCTAGCGTCTGATCCCTCTCTCCAGCCCTCTGCCCTGGTTTAGGTCCTTATCTGTTCTCACCTGGACTGCTGTAACCGTCACCTAACTAGCTTCCCACCTCTAATTTGATTCCTCACGTTGCTCTACGAATGATGTTTGTTAAACACAAGCCTGATTGTGTCACTCTGCTACTTAAGGGCTTCGATGGGCCCCATTGCTGTCCCAATTCTGTCCCCTTGCTCATAGGATAAGGTGCAAAGTCCTTCATTACCTGACCGTGCTCACATTTCCAGCTTCATCTCCTGCCACATTCTTTATACACCCTGGTGTAGAGAGCACACACCCTAGTCACGGCGAACACATTTTGCGTTTACGGCTTTTCTTTTGTTCCCTTTGCTAAGAAAGCCTGCCCCATCTCTACCTGGTGAATCCTTCCCTCAATGATGGCCAGCTTGAGTGTCCTCTCCTCTTGGAAGCTTACAGAATTCCTCTAAAGAGAGTCTGAGGTTCCTTCTTCCTATGTACTTATAGCATTTAGCATCTAGGTCTCCTGTAACCCATCTTGCTGTGTGCTTCTGACTTGATTCCATGGCTGTTCACTTTGTAGATCATGAGTGTCTTAGGGGCATGGGTCTAATTTCAGTGCTCACTGAACTCTTGCTGTCTGGTTGAAGGCTAAAGGTTGGATTGATAACTAAATGGACAGCAACTTGGATGTGATCTGACCTCCTTTCATTGACTGTTTTAAGACAGAGGCTTTTGAAATTTGACTTCTCAGCCGGGCAAGGTGGCTCATGCTTATAATCCCAGCACTTTGGGAGGCCGAGGTGGGCTGATCATGAGGTCAGGAGTTTGAGACCAGCCTGCACAACACAGTGAAACCCTTTTTCTACTAGAAACACAAAAACTAGCTGGGCATCATGGCAGGTGCCTGTAATCCTAGCAACTTGGGAGGCTGAGGCAGGAGAATTGCTTGAACCCGGGAGGCGGAGTTTGCAGCGAGCCGAGATCGCACCACTGCACTCCATCCAGCCTGGGTGACAGAACTAGACTCCATCTCAAAAAAAAAAAAAAGAGGATCCAAGATGGCCGACCACTAACAGCTCAGGATTGTAGCTCCCAGTGAAAGCCCAGAGAACGAGACGACGCCACACTTTTAGACGAATTTTCGTCACTCACCGATCAGCCGATTCCCAGTGGAGGAGCCCCACGGGTCGCCAGCGTGACTCTTGTGGCTGCCGCAGCGGTTTTGCCGGCGTCTCGGCGCAGCAGCTCTTCATGCAGAGCCAACGGGACTGCTTCCCCTACTGACCGGAGTTTGGAGCTCCGGGAAGTCAGAGCCGCTTGTTGCGGACTCAAGAGGGAAGCCAGACCAGAGATTCCTGGGCAGAAGAGCACCATCAGTCTTACCGCTGCTATTTAGGCTGCCACAGTGGGTTGCTCGGATCCCAGCACTGGGAATCAATAAGTCGAACGTCGACTCAGAAAACTAATTAGAAAGGCGGGTCATCTACAATGAAGGGAAAAAAACAGCCTAAGAAGGCCGAGTATATTCAAAATCAGAACCCATCAGCAACGGAACAAGCCCTGATGGAAAAGGACTCATTAGCAACTGAACAAGCCCTGATGGAAAAGGGCTCATCAGTAACGGAACAAGCCCTGATGGAAAAGGACTGTGTTCCATTATCTGAAGTAGGCTTTAAAAGGTGGATGATAAGAAACTTCTGGGAGTTAAAGGAACTTGTTCTAACCCAATGTAAAGAAACTAAGAACTTGGAAAAAAGGTTAGATGAAATGTTGAAAAGAATAGACAATATAGAGAGGAATATAAATGAACTTATGGAGTTGAAAAATACAACACGAGAACTTAGTGAAATATGTACAAGCTTAAACAGCCGAATGGATCAAGCAGAAGAAAGGGTATCAGAGGTCGAAGATCAACTTAATGAAACAAAACGACAAGACAAGAATAGAGAAAAAAGGATAAAAAGGAATGAGCAAAATCTCCAAGCAATATGGGACTATGTGAAAAGACCTAATATACGCTTGATTGGTGTACCTGAATGTGATGGAGAGAATGAACAAGCTGGAAAATACTCTCCAGGACATTATCCAGGAAAATTTTCCTAATTTAGCAAAGCAGGACACTATTCAACCCCAGGCAATACAGAGAACACCACAAAGATATTCCTCAAGAAGACCAACCCCAAGGCACATAATCGTTAGATTCACCAAGATCGAAACAAAGGAGAAAATATTAAGGGCAGCCAGAGAGAAAGATCAAGTTACCCATAAAGGTAAGCCTATTAGGCTTACAGCAGATCTCTCAACGGAAACCCTACAAGCTAGAAGAGAGTGGGGGCCAATATTCAATATATTTAATCAACAGAACTTTCAGCCCAGAATTTCATATCCTGCCAATTTAAGCTTTACATTTGAAGGAAAAATAAAATTTTTTAGGAACAAGCAAGTACTCAGAGATTTTATTACCACCAGGCCTGCTTTACAAGAACTTCTAAAAGAAGCACTATACACAGAAAGGAACAACCAGTATGACCCTTTCTAAAAATACACCAAAAAGTAAAGAGCATTAACATAAAGAATAATTTTTATCAACGAAAGGACAAAATAGCCAGTTAATATCAAACGGCAGCAACCCTAAATTTAAATCAACCAAATCTCCCAATCAAAAGAGACAGACAAAATCTAACGGTATATCCAAAGATATACATAGACTCAAAATAAAGCGTTGGAAAAAAAAAAACGTACCAACCAAATGGAGAGCAAAAATAAATAAATAAAAAGCAGGAGTTGCAATTTTCACATTTGACAAAATAGATTTCAAAGCTACAAGGATACAAGGATAAAAGGATTAATGTAACAATAAGAGATCTTAACACGCAGATACATAAGACCCATAATGAGATTTAGATTCAACGAGACAGAAAATTGATAACAATATCCGGGACTGGAACTAAGATCCAGAACAAATAAACTCAATAGGGCTCTCCATTTTAAACACACAAAATATACATTATCCACAAAATCTAACGATATATCTAAAGATATACAAAGACTCAAAACAAGGGGATGGAAAAAAACTCACCAACCAAATGGAGAGCAAAAATAAATAAAAAGCAGGAGTTGCAATTCTCACACTTAATAAAATAGATTTCAAAGCTACAAGGATGCAAGGGTAAAAGGATTAATGTAACAATAAGAGATCTTAACACCCAGATACATAAGACACATAATGAGATTTAGATTCAACGAGACAACAAATTGATAACGATATCCAGGACTTGAACTCAGAGCCAGAACAAATAAACACAATAGAGGTCTCCATTTTAAACACATAAAATATGCATTAACCACTTTAAAAAAAAAAAAAAAAAAGAAAGAAAGTTTAGTTCCCAAACTACTCCTTTTATACAAACACAAAATCCATTACCTTAACATCTTAACATTTTAGGGACATGGTTGGGTCAACAACAATATTTTTAATACTTCATTGTGTCAGCAGCTGCATAAGCACCTGTTATCAGGAAGCAACCTACCTAAGAAGCCCTGGAGAGTGCTTTGAGTTCTGCGAGTAAAAGCCTCCTCTGCAGCTGGGTGGGGCTAGGATGATTAGAATTAAGACTGTGTTTGTCTTAATGCTGCTTTAATCCACAGGACCGACATTGGATACGCACTGGATATACAGGATCCACAGGAGCAGTGATGATTGCTGGTTTTGTTCACAGATGCATCATGAGTGCTTAGCCTGGTGCATGGCAGGTCAATAGTAAATATTATTTTGAATGAGTGAATAAAAACAGGGTTGGAATTCAAGATTGAGACTGTACTAAATTCACTGACCTCAACATCATTTTACATTCACCGAAACCTAGGAAAAGAATTTCCAAGGCTAGAACTAAAGAAGAGTGATGAGGGTTGTTGTCATAGCTCGGCTGGTCATGGAAAGCCTGGCTAAGGAGGGGACATTTGCATAGAGACATGAATGATGAGCATGAGGAAAGAGCCACCAGTATCTCAGGGAAGAGCATCTAGCTTCCCCTCCCAACCAAAAACATACACCAACCCCCGCCCTAGCAGCTAAATTATCAAAATACAAAAAAATGTGCCTTATTCTCACTTCCACAGCTCTCCTTGGAGGTTTGTCTTAATTTCTAACATAATTCATACATCTGGAAAAGATTGATGCTCCTCTAGTGAGGTTGGGTCAAAATCCCATCAATGGCCTGTGACAGTTCAAAGGCCGTCCTGAGACTCCATGGCTTTTCCAGACTCACAGCATTCTATGGGTCACTTTCTGATCTATGTCTCACTTCCACACACCTGCAGTCTTCAAGTTGATCCTGGATCTATGTCTTACTTCCACACACCTGTGGTCTCCAAGCTGACCTAGGGGTACAACGAGAACCCTTCTGAACCTGTCCCTATAAACATAAAATTAATCAGAGAAGAAGGGAGAAGGAGAAACTGAAATAAACCAAGCTTGCTGCAGATTCAGCATTAATCATTAGGAGTAGCTTGCTCTCTGACCTGCTTTGTCATATGTAATAGTTGTTTGTTGCCTACTGTCCTAGAATCAATTAAGACTCTGTTACAAGATGACAGTTCCAGCCGGGCACAGTGGCTCACACCTGTAATCTCAACACTTTGAGAGGTTGAGGAGGGTGGATCATCTCAGATCAGGAGTTCGAGACCAGCCTGGCCAAAATGGTGAAACCCTGTCTCTACTAAAAATACAAAATTAGCCAGGCGTGGTGGCACACAGATGGCACACACCTGTAATCTCAGCTACTCAGGAGTTGGAGGCAAAAGAATAGCTTGAACCCGAGAGGTGGAGGTTGCAGTGAGCTGAGATCATGCCATTTGCACTCCAGCCTGGGCAACAAGAGCAAAACTCCATCTCAAAAAAAAAAAAAAAAGATGCTAGTTCCATCAACTGCTCTGTAGATAACAACTTGAACCTAATGAAACATTAAGTTTTCCCTTTGAGATATTCTTTCAGACCTGTTTAACAGTGGAACTACTAATATCAGCTGCTCTGAAGGACCCCACTGACTCAGCTGAGGGAAGAAACACCACAAGAAGCTGACTCACCAAAGAATGCAATTTTCACATTATGATAATTTCACGTCCCTTGCCATGATCAGTCAGTTACCCCAGTTTTGAAGTCCCTTGCCCTCCACAATCCCCTTAAAAATCCCAGCTCATGCCTGTAATTCCAGCATGTTGGGAGGCTGAGGCAGGCGAATCATTTGAGATCAGGAGTTTGAGACCAGCCTGATCAACATGGTGAAACCCCATCTTTACTAAAAATTTGTAAATTAGCCAGGCATGGTAGCAGGTGCCTGTAATCCAAGCTACTCAGGAGGTTGAGGCAGGAAAATTGCTTGAACCCAGGAGGAGGAGGCTGCAGTGAGCTGAGATTGCACCATTGCACTTCAGTCTGGGTGACAGAGTGAGACTCTGTCTCGAAAAAAAAGTCCCAGCTCAGAACACCTTGAAGGTATGGATTTGAGGGTCTCGTCCCATCTCCTCACTCAGATCCCTAGAATCATTAAACTTCCTTTTTTGTTTTGTTTTGTTTTGTTTTGTCTTGTTCTCTCACCTGGGCTGGAGTGGAGTGGTGTGATCTCTGCTTACTGCAACCTCCACCTCCCAGGATCAAGCAGTTCTCCCACCTCAGCCTCCCAAGTAGCAGCGTAGCAGGGATTACAGGTGCACACCACCATGCCTGGCTAGTTTTTGCATTTTTAGTAGAGATGAGGTTTTACCTTGTTGGTCAGACTGGTCACGAACTCCTGACCTCAGGTGATCCACCCACCTCAGCCTCCCAAAATGCTGGGATTACAGGCGTGAACCACTGCGCCTGGCTGGAATCATTTAACTCTTTTTGTGCTGCAAACCCTGCTGGCTCAGTGTAATTGATCTGTTACTGCACAGTGGGCATATGAATCTGTTGGTGCTATAACAAATTTTGGTGAGCCTGGCCTAGAGGCCCTTGTGAGCATTTGCCCATGGCTCAGCGCCCCTTTGTCCTTCAGACCAACCTGGAGACAAGCCCAAGCAGTGGCTTGGTTCCATTGAACTGGGGGCTGTCTCCAGTGCCCTCCTCGTTAATGGGACAGTGGTGACCTTCAGAGCACATAAATAGCTTGCGGCAAAGAAATAATTTCTGGTATTGAAAGACATCTTTGGTAAATTTTCTCTGTGCAACCAGTACCTCTTTCCCCTTTCCTAGTTTGCTGGTCTCCTCAGAGGTGTTTTGACCTTTTATGAGGTTTCGTTGACCCTCCCAACAGGAAGGGCCTTGTTTGAGGGGATTTACCCCAAACTGGAAGGAGAAAGAAGGTCACTGCTTGGGAGAAATGCTCTTGATTTCTGCAAGTTGGAACTTGGTTTTGGAGGGCCTTTTGTTTGTCTTTGTCTAGTTCTGTATGTTTATGTTTATGAAAGGGATTTCAGAAGGAATTTCTAGCAGGTGACTTAACTCAGGTGACCGTCCACTTTCCCATTTTGCCCAGAGACCACCATGGCAAGATCTACTCATTTTTCTCCACCTTGGGTAAAGCAAGGGCTCCAGGGGCGAACAGATGCAAGTGTTAGTCTTGCCAGGTCAAACTTAGGCACTGAGTGATGTGACTAGTGTCTATATTTTGTTGTTTGTGCATTGTCTTGGCTGGAATGGGAAACGCTGATTTCAACATGTAAGCAGTCCGTTGGGCTGCATCTTGCAAAACTGGGAAGCCAAGATACATCCTCACCAGGTCAGCGCAATGGGTGACTTGCCCATTAAAGGCAGGAATCCTATGAAAAACTATGTGAACAGCCAAAGGCATGCCAAGTTGTCTAGAACTCCCACTGGTTACATTTTTTTTTAATTTTGCTTATCACCTTCTACTTTGGTAGAAACAGCTGGCTACATATGATGACTCATTCTTGTGCACCTTTTTAAATTGATGGGCAAATTACGGCAAGGAAAATTCAGAGCTCACAGCTGCAACTATGAGTTAAAATGTATGTTAAATATAGAGTCTGTTAATGCTATCTTTTCTTTTCTGACTGTTTTGAATCTGCTGTTATTAAGCTACTAGAATTAAGATAAGACTCACAGTTTGTGGTATTACTAATTCAAACTACCTGGAGATTTTGTTTTTCTTATACAATTCGGCCCTCAAATGTAAAAACTGAAAACTCATTTGAAACTGAAAAAGGAGGGGATAAAAAAGATTTTTTAAAAGTCAAACTACCATGGACACTGCTTTACCCAAAATATTGGTTCGCAGACTTCATTGGATTACCAATAGAGGCAAAGTTTAGCCATTTACTATCTTTTATAAGCTGGTGAGTTTGTATTGCTATCTCATGGCTAGAAATTCCAAGGTAAAAGCTATAGGATCTTTGTATGTATGTGTATGTATATGTTCAGATGTGTTTGTGTGTATGTACATGCATTATATGTTGTATCTACATGGTACCAAACTGGTTTATAAATAAAACAGCACTCATAAATTAAATAAATAAATCTAAATGCTTTTCAGCTTCATGTAACTTAAATAAATCTTTAATAAATAAGCTGGCTTTAAAATTATTTATAGGAGGCCAGGTGCAGTGGCTCACACCTGTAACCCCAGCACTTTGCAAGGCCGAGGCAGACAGATCACCTGAAGTCAGGAGTTCCAGACCAGCCTGGCCAACATGGTGAAACCCCATCTCTACTAAAAACAGAAAAATTAGCTGGGAGAGGTAGCACAGGCCTGTAATCTTAGGTACTCAGGAGGCTAAGGCAGAAGAATCGCCTGAACCCAAGAGGCAGAAGTTGCAGTGAACAGAGATCATGCCCCTGCACTCCAGCCTGGATGACAAAGCGAGACTCTACCTAAAAAAAAATAAACGAAATAAAATAATTTGTAGGGATGGGCGTAGTGGCTCCCTCCTGTAATCCTTTGGGATGCCAAGGTGGGCAGATCACCTGAGGTCTGGAGTTCAAGACCCATCTGGTCAACATGACAAAACTCTGTATCTACTAAAAATACAAAATTAGCTCGGCATGGTGGCATGCACCTGTAATCTCAGCTACTCAGGAGGCTGAGGCAGGAGAATAACTTGAACACAGGAGGCGGAGGTTGTAGTGAGCCAAGATCGCACATTTGCATTCCAGCCTGGGCAACAAGAATGAAACTCTGTCTCAAACATACATACATACTTCATACATACATACTTAATTCGTAAAATGAAAAAAGAAATGTATTTGGAATTGTTAGCAAACGTTTTTGTCTGAGCTTATTGGTCAAATGGTTTTATATTTGTCTCTGCTAGATATATAAAAGTGTCAGGGTTTGGCACAAAAGTTACAAGACTATAAACCCAGCGAAAACCAGAATGATCTTTGTGTGATTTTTGATAAGTAAGACTAATTTAATATTGTTGATTCAATGAAAACAGCTGAAACTTCTGAGTTATTGATAAAATTATCCATGTATTTAAGTTTTTTACTTAGATGAAAATCTAATATTCACAGGCTATAAAAATGATTAATAAGAAAATAACTTGAAAGGATGACTGGCTTTGTCTAATATCTCAGTTTTCATAAGTAATCTAGGCAAACTGTTCAAAATGAATAAACAGTAAATGTAATTAGAATGTAATTAAGATATTTGCCTATAAACTTTCTATGTAATTTTTTTTTTTTTTGAGGCAGAGTTGCCCAGGCTGGAGTGTAATGGCATGATCTTGGCTTACCACAACCTCTGCCTCCAGGTTCAAGTGATTCTCCTGCCTCAGCCTCCCAAGTAGCTGGGACTACAGGTGTGTGCCACCATGCCCAGCTAATTTTGTATTTTTAGTAGAGACAGGGTTTCACTATGTTGGCCAGGCTGGTCTCAAACTCTTGACCTCGTGATCCGCCGGCCTCACCTCCCAACGTGCTAAGATTACAGGTGTAAGCCACCACATCCAGCCAACTTTCCATGTAACTTAAAATCCCAACATTATTTTGGATGCTTGTTAGGTGTCTGTATCATTTCCAATTAAGAAACGGTTATGATATGGGGAAACATGTTTCTAAGAATTGTGGAGTGATTCTCATTTATAAATTATTGATACCTGACAGACAATTCAGTGTTTCTTGCTTCCTAGGTTTTTATAAAAATTTAAGTTTGCTAAGAATTGTAGTTAATATAATTATGTATATAGAACGTGTCAAAGAAAATGTGTTCTTATTGAGAAAAAGAATAATTTTGAGGCCAGGCAGGGTGGCTCAGGCCTGTAATTCCAGCACTTTGGGAGGTCGAGGTGGGTGGACCACTTGGAGGTCAGCAGTTCGAGACTAGCCTGACCAACATGGAGAAACCCCATGTCTACTAAAAATCCAAAAATTAGCCAGGATGGTGGCATGTGCCTGTAATCCCAGCTACTAGGGAGGCTGAGGCAGGAGAATCACTTGAACCTGGGAGGAGGAGGTTGCA
Source organism: Callithrix jacchus (assembly GCF_049354715.1). NCBI lineage: Eukaryota > Metazoa > Chordata > Mammalia > Primates > Cebidae > Callithrix > Callithrix jacchus. The sequence goes on from NC_133502.1 coordinate 153,341,872, forward strand.
CTGAACCCAGATCGTGCCACTGCACTCCAGCCTAGATGACAAAGACAAGGTGAGACTCCGTCTCAAAAAAAAAAAAAAGAATAGAATAGAATTATTTTGTCTCATTCAAAAGTTACCTAGGGGTTGATTCAAATTGTAAATTTGGAAAGGTTATTTATAAAACCAAGTAGAAAAAAACCCAGTAAGCAGTGGAGAGGGATATGAAGAAAGTTATAGATATAAAGATATATTTTTGGTAAGAAAGGTGACAAAGAAAAGAGAATAATTTTGTATGAGAAAAAATCTTAGTAGTAATAGTTTGTCCTAAAGTAAAATGATTATTTAAGAACAGGGAAATATAGAACAAATCAGAAAATCCAAGAATATTGTATATGGGCCTTGTAAATCATGATAATATTCATAAAAGTAAATTTATGAAAATAATTTTCTGGCCAGGAATGGTGACTGATGCCTGAAATCCCAGCAGTTTGGGAGGCCGAGGTGGGCAGATCACCTGCAATTGGGAGTTCAAGACCAGTCTGGGCAACATGGTGAAACCCTGTCTCTACTAAAAATACAAAAAATTAGCCTGGTGTAGTGGCTCAAAGAATCACTTTAACCCAGAAGGCAGATGTAGCAGTGAGCCAAGATCGTGCCACTGCACTCTAGCCTAGGCAACAGAATGAGATTTTGTCTCACAAAAAATAAATAAATAATTTTCTATAAGATTAAGCTGGCTCAAATGGAAATAAAGTTATTTATAATGCCTTATAATTTTGGTCCTCTGGCCAGGTGCAATGATTGATGCCTATAATCCCAGCACTTTGGGAGGCTAAGGCGGGTAGATCACTTAAGGCCAGCAGTTCGAGACGAGCCTGGCCAACATGGTGAAACCCTGTCTCCACTAAAACTACAAAAAAAATGAGCTGGGCACGGTGGCATCTGCCTGTAGTCTCAGCTCTTTGGGAGGCTGAGGCATGAGAATTTTTTGAACCCAGGAGGCAGAGGTTGCAGTGAGATCATACCACTGCACTCCAGCCTGGGCGACGAGTAAGACTCTGTCCCATTAAATAAATAAATAAATAAATAAAGTTTGGTCCCCTATATTAAAACAAGGTTTTCCTAAGGCATTGACTTGCTCTTAATAAAATTACAAAAGTTTTCATTTTTAATTCTATAACTGTTCCTTTTGAAAACTTCTCAGACTTATATCTCAGAATTTCAACTTTTGCTGAGTCTCACCACTTTAGCTTCTCTTCCTTTGAGAAGGCATGAGATGATAACTCTTTCCTTCAACTTTTTCATGAACTATAACTTTTTTCCTCTGGTTCTAATTGCTGTTGTAACCTGATGCTAAAACGTTAAGCTTAAAAGTCTAGAAAAGCAATGTCTTCCTCCAGTATAACTTGATTCTGTACTCTTGGCTTTCCTTGACATGTCTGAATTGTTCCATGTAACCAGGAAATTTCTCATGATGTTACTAAGAGTCACGGAGACATTATATGATATGTGTGTAATATAATGTTCACCTATGACCCTGGACACACTCTTCCTATGTCTAAACAATTCGAATACTCTCTCTCTCTCTTTTTTTTTTTTTTTTTTTTGAGATGGAGTTTTGCTCTTGTTGCCCAGGCTGGAGTGCAGTGGAATGATCTCTGCTCACTACAACCTCCACCTCCCAGGTTCAAGTGATTCTCCTGCCTCAGGCTCCCAAGTAGCTGGGATTACAGGTATGCACCACCATGCCCAGCTAATTTTGTATTTTTAGTAGAGATGGGGTTTCACCATGTTGGACAGGCTGGTTTTGAACTCCTGACCTCAAGAAAGTGCTGGGATTACAGGCATGAGCCATTGCACCTGGCCAAACATAAAGTCCTATAGCCTTCAGCTTCTGAATTTCCGTAAGAGTTAGGACTGGATCTATTGAGGATTTGAACCAGCAACCTTGCAGTTGCAAGCCTATACCTTAGCTACTGTGCTAACAGGCCACTTTCAAATACTATCTTAATCAAGATTGACTTTCAGGTTATGTAAATGGGCTCCCATAAGGAGAACCAATGATGCTGCAGAAGATTTTCTTTGCTTGTTGGTGACTAATCTAAGAAACAAAGATGTTACATTTATCAAGATAATTCCTATGTTGTCTTTATTAGGGTTTTGATAACTTTGGAAAACTGAGCTTAAAAAGAAAGTTTTTACCTCCATGTAACTTTCATGTTGTTTTGCTTGTTTGTTTTGAGACTGAGTCTTGCTCTGTTGCCCAGGCTGGAGTGCAGTGGTGCGATCTCAGCTCACTGACTCTGCCTCCCAGGTTCAAGTTATTCTCTTGCCTCCACCTCCTGGGTAGCTGCGATTACAGGCACGTGCCACCATGCCTGGCTAATTTTTGTTTTTTTAGTAGAGTTGGGATTTCTCCATGTTGGCCAGGCTGTTCTTGAACTCCTGACCTCAGGTGATCAATTCGCCTTGGCCTCCCAGAGTGCTGGGATTACAGGCATGAGCCACGGTGCCCAGCCAGCATCCATGTAACTTTCTATATTGCCTTCAAAGTCTTTGCTTAAATGAATAATAATTATTTTACAATGACCTGTGATTCTGTTTTGACCAAAAATTTCGAGGCTTTTAATATCTTTCATAATCTTTCTAATCCCCACAAGGTTGTAAAATCTTTTTACAACTTCTGGTCAAACTAAAGGCACTCCAGGGTCACCACTCTCAGCCTAATAATCACATATAGTGGAAGAGACATCAGTTAAAGGACTTTCTTTGGCCCCCTTGAAAGGGTCCTTATCAGGCACTATTACCTAATCTTTGTGCTGAGTTGTAGGGTTTTGACTCCTGGGTACACATATCTCATCTGAAAAAGGAACTGACTCCTGCTAAATCTTGAACATTGATACCAGTATGATACCAAACTTAAGTTAACCAAAGCCTTGTCTTCAGACCCAGGAGAAGGTGACAATCAAAATGAATGCTTTCATCAGACATAGGGCCAGGAATTAAAACTGTTCAATTCCTTTAGGCCCAGGAGCAATCACAGAAGGGGTGGGCAAGTGAGATTGTAAGGGCTGGTTTTGAGGGATAAAATTAGTTCAGACCATCCAAGTCAAGGACGGGCACACAGATGCCTAAACAGCTAATGGCTCAACACATACAACTTATAGATAAGTCCATTCTGTTTTTTGTTTGTTTGTTTGTTTTTTTGACAGAGTCCCACTGCGTTGCTTAGACCGAAGTGCAATGGAAGGATCTCGGCTCACTGCAACCTCTGCCTCCCGAGTTCAAATGATTCTCCTGCCTCAGCCTCCTAAGTAGCTGGGATTACAGGCATATACCACCATGCCCGGCTAAATTTTTTTTGTACTTTTAGTAGAGATTGAGTTTTCTCCATGTTGGCCAGGCTGGTCTAGAACTCCTGACATCAGGTGATCTGTCCGCCTCCACCTCCCAAAGTGCTAGGATTACAGACATGAGCCACTGCGCTTGGCTGATAAGTCCATTCTGTAACCTTACTCTTTGGCTTTTGGTTTTTGGCTCTTATATTGCTGAAAAGGTTTTTAAGGATTAATAAGTGCCTTCCGACTTCCATCCCATCTGGCCTAGACTATTTAAGTGGCTATAAGCCTTTTGGCTCTAAGTCCCCTGGCCATAGGGGTCCCATCAATGGACTGAACGGACCTGCAGAAGGTAGCCACACCATCCCAGAAATGATATAAAACAAAACTGTAGCCATAGATACTGTGTTTCTCTGGCAAATTTTGACCAAAAAGAGGGGGAATGTAAACTAAAAAACAAAATCCTAAGCCCCCCTCCACTGACTGAATTGGCCAAGGGGACACAATTCACCCCAAGACCCTTAAAACTGAGTTCCCGGACAGGTGCAGTGGCTCACGCCTGTAATCCCAGCATTTTGGGAGGCCGAGGCGGGTGGATCACCTGAGGTCAGGAGTTTGAGACTAGCCTGACAAACATGGTGACACTCCGTCTCTACTAAAAATACAAAATTAGCTGGCAGTAGTGGCTCACAGCAACCTCCACCTTCTGGGTTCAAGCAATTCTCCAGCCTCAGGCTCCTGAGTAGCTGGGATTATAGGTGCCTGCCACCATGCCCAGCTAATTTTTTTATATATATATATTTTTAGTACAGACACGGTTTCACCATGTTGGCCAGGCTGTTCTTGAACTCCTGGCCTCAGGTGATCTGTCCACCTTGACCTCCCAAAGTGCTGAAATTACAGGCGTGAGCCACCACACCTGACCAGTCTGGTTAACAATTAAATGTGCCCCATGCTAAGTTAGTGGACAGGAGCACTAATGTGTTCATGCTGTACCCCTGAAATTCCCAACCAGGAACTCATGATACTTACAGGTTACTGCCAGGCAGTTTCATTCCTCCATTCCTATTACCTAGTCTATGCTGCCCCTTGCTAGCCAGAAGAAGCTAGAGTTATCTTCAGCCAATTCCCACTATATTTGTTCTCACCTCCGGATTGAGGTATGATCAAGCCCAGGGCAGACTCAAACTGTCCTTATAAACTTTATAAAATTAATCATGTAAGGAGAAGGGGAAATGAAAATAAACCACTACTGTAGCACATCCAACAGTAATCAGTAGGTACCTTGCTCCGGCCCCTTTCCACATTATTTGTTGCTTGTTGTCCTGGAATCAAGTAGATCCTGTTATAAGGTTATAGTTTCCTTCAACTGCTCTGTAGATAACAACTTCAACATTATGAAATATTAAGTTTTCCCTTTGAGATAACCGTTCAGGTCCTGGATGCCAGGGGAACTACTGGTATCAGCTTATCTGAAGGACCCCATGGGGAGCTGACGCATCAGAAAATGCAGTTTCTCTCTTTTCCTTTTTTTTTTTTTTTTTTTTTTTTTTGAGATGGAGTTTTGCTCTATCACCCAGGCTGGAGTGCAGTGGCATGATCTTGGCTCACTGCAACCTCCACCTCCCAGGTTCAAGCGATTCTCCTGCTTCAGCCTCCCAAGTGAATGGGATTACAGGCATGCACCACCATGCCCAGTTGATTTTTTGTATTTTTGGTAGAGATAGGGTTTTACCATGTTGGCCAGGCTGGTCTCAAATTCCTGACCTCAAGTGATCTGTCTGCCTCAGCCTCCCAAAGTGCTGAGATTATAGGTGTGAGACACTGCACCCTACCAAAGAATGCAGTTCCTATATCATAATGATTTCATTCCTCTTGCCCTGACCAATTGATTACCCCAATTTTTTTTGTCTTTTGAGTTGAAGTCTCACTCTCTTGCCTAGGCTGGAGTGCAGTGGCACAATCTCAGCTCACTGCAACCTCTGCCTCCTGGGTCAGAGGATTCTCCTGCCTCAGCCTCCTGAGTATCTGGGATTACAGGAATGTACCACCACATCCAGCTAATTTTTGTATTTTTAATAGAGACGGAGTTTCACCATGTTGGCCAAGCTGGTCTTGAACTCCTGACGTCAAGTGATCTGCCCACTTCGGCCTCCCAAAGTTCTGAGATTACAGGCATGATCCACCATGCCCGGCCTATCACTCCAATTTTTAAGCCTCTCACTTTCCATGACCCTTCAAAACCCCAGCCGAGAACTCCTTGCGGGGGTTGGATTTGAGGGTCTCCCCCACATCTCCTCCCTCAGAGCCCGGTGATCATTAAACTCTTTATGTGCTGCAAACCCTGCTGTCTCAGTGTAACTGGTCTGTTACTGCACAATAGGCATATGAACCTGTTGTTCTTATAACACTTCCACCAACTTCCCCTCTCCACAGGCACAAACACATAAACCCATTCATATAATGATTCGTGCATATTTCAGGCTTTACTGAAGATTGAGAGATCTAGGGGAGAGGTGGTCAACGTGGTTTGCCTCACTTGAAACAAACAAGCTTGACGCTAAACATGTGGCCTGTCTATTCAAAATGTCTTCTGGCCACCCCACCCCAGAGGAGTCTCCACTGGCCCTTCTTTCCACAGGGTCCTATACACCATCTCTCAGCTTTTTCTACTGCCCCCTTCTTTTTCTTCTTGTCTCACTCAGAGCAATTTGCTCAGCATCTTTTGCTGCCTTGGTTCCTGTTCTCTGGACTACACATTCAACCCAGGCAGATTCTCAAGACATTTCTACCAAAGTGTCTTCCAGTATCAAACTCACGGTGCCAGCTGTTTGATCAAATTTCATTTTTACGTCATTACACCTGGGAAGAGGGAATTCCAGTATTAGTTCTACTATAGGGATAAACAGAGGGCCCTGCGGAGGGACCCCTAAGCCAATCTTGGAGGAGGTATCAAGTAGAAGGTTTTCCAGAGGAAAAGACATCTGAAGGAGGAACAGGAGTTACCAAGGACAAGAGGAGAGATGGCACAACCCACAGCAGCTTAGGACATTTTAGAATGTTAGAGTAGAACATGTGCATAAAGAATCAGGCTAGAGAGCAACGGGGCAGGCTGCAAGCAGAGTGCTTCAGCTAAGGGACTGTCACTGCATTTAGAAAGCAATGAGGAAACGGTAAAAGATTTTGAAGGGTAACACAAGCAGATTTGCACTTTTTTTCTTTTTTTTTGAGATGGAGTCTTGCTCTGATGCTGGCACAATCTCACAACAACCTCTACCTCCCAGGTTCCAGGGATTCTCCTGCCTCAGCCTCCCGAGGAACTGGGATTATAGGTGCACACCACCACTCCCCACTAATGATCCCCTCTATGGGATCATATAGGAAACTTTAGTTCATCTTGATGGACTCAGAGTCCCTTCGAAGTGAAAATAGGCTCTGAGAGTAGGAGCATGTACCATTAGCACAATAACGTCAAGGTCAATATTTCACAACATTGAGAGTCAAAGTCATTTTAATTGGAGAAATTTCATGTTACACCAGATCACAGATCCTCAGAAGAAAATAATTCTTGTACAGACGTTTGCCTACAATTAATCAGCAAGAAAGAGGGCTTAGTCATTACCACCAGAGAGAAACCAAACTGAAGTCTGGTTTTTACCTTCCCCCATTCCCTTCATAAACAAAGAGGGCCAGGGGAAGAATCGCACAAGATGAGCACCTTCTCATTCAGATAGTGTGTGATGAGGCCAGGAGTCAAGGCCACGTCCATGTGTGTATGGAGCACAAGCCCTTCCTGAGATACCAGCAGGTGAGATTCCAGGGATCTCAGCCCTTTCAGCCCCTGGTTCCCTTCCCCGACCAAGCTTTCTACCTCCTCCAGACACACACAAGCTGCCACCATCACCATCACCACACACAGCACCCAAGTTCCAACCCGATAGCTGAACTGACCTTCCCTCCAGAAATGTGACAATACCAAACACCTTCCCAGGTCTGCCTGATGCTGCCCCTGGAGGATCTCCCAGTGAGGTGAGGAGACAGTCCTAGAGGCATGTAACGCTGACCCCTCCACAAAGACTCAACAGCACTCCCCACTCCATTTTGGAAAGTAGGTACCTGGGAAAAAGGAAATCACCCAGGGATTTCTAGGATGTCATAGCTGAAGAGCCCTGTGGGAGAGTGGTGTACCAGAAGCATAGTGGGGAAGGGAGCAAAAAGAGTTTCCCTTGTACCCTGATTAGCTCCACTCTACTAGGGGCCTTGAGCTGCTCTTCCCCCAGCCTGGCTGCCTGCTGTCTTGGGAGTGTCTGAGAATCAGCCACTGGAGACAGTGAGTGTGGCTGGAGGAAGGCGGGAGGGTGACCGCTGGTAACCTCAGCTGCACATGATGGTGGCCAGCTGCCAGATGGCTTCTCCCAAAGCCTCCCAGCTGGCAACGGCTTTGAAGTCAGACAAGCCACAGCTCCTAGGCCGTCCCAAGGGGATGTAAGTCCAGGACCCTATACACAAAGCACCCAGCCAATGAGAGGCAAGTCCAGGCAGGTCCTCCTAAAGCCCCCTGGGTCTCACACCAGTAGATGCAACTAGACCAGAAAAAAACAGAACATGCAAAGCTTACTCACTACTGGCTGAACACAAATGGAGGGACAGTTCACAAAGCCATTTCCCATCCATTATGTCATTTCATCTGCCCAGCAACCCAGAGGAGAGTTCTCCCGACGCTGATCCTGGGCACGCTGCTCAGCCTCTCTGTGCCTTAGTTACTGTCCTTGTGAAATAGGCAGCAATTAGAACACCTCTTCAGCTTTCCAGCTGTTTGTCAATTTCTAGCCGTGGGTCTTGGGCAATGCATTTAACTTGTGCTTCAATTTTCTCACACATCAAATGGGGTTAAAAATAGACCCAACCTCATGGGATAGCTGGGAAAATTAAATAAGTTAATTCACCTAGAGCCCTCAAAACAATGGCTGGCTGCATAGAAAGTATTCTGTAAATGCTAGCAACTATTATTATTTCTGTGGCTATTATGAAGCAGGGGATTGCTATGAGGATCAACAAAGTAATGGCAGCTGGCATTTATTACATATTGACCATGTTTCTGGCACTGGGTTCAGTCTTTTACGGGAATTACCTTGAGCATAATGTTTAGTACACGCTAACTGCAGCACGTAATTTGTAATTTGCAGAGAGCCCTCAACAAGCAGCCACTATCTTTATCTCCCTCATTCCACAAAGGAGCAAACAGCTCAGAGGCTTAATGATTTGTCGAAGGCTGCAAAGCTAATAAGTACGGAGAACTCGGACTTGAATGCAGGTCTTCTGAGGAATAGACTTCTGTGATCCTTCCATTCTCACCTTCTTCTTGTCCCACCTCCTCCAGCTTGGCACTCAGCATTTGCTCCACAGCTAAAACTGGCTTCCCTTCATAAGACACATCTGCTGCTCAATTGCAAGGTGCGCAGGCTTCTCTGCACAGGTGTTAAGAACTCCTGCAGGCCAGGCATGGTGACTTATGCCTGTAATCCCAGCACTTTGGGAGGAGGTGAGCAGATCACCTGAGGTCAGGAGTTTGAGACCAGCCTGGCCAACATGGAGAACCCCCATCTCTACTAAAAATACAAAAAATAGCCAGGTATGGTGGCAGATGCCTATAATCTCAGCTACTCTGGAGGCTTGCTTGAAGGAGACTCATTCAAGGAGCATCGCTTGAACCCAGGAGGCGATAGTTGCAGTGAGCTGAGATCACACCATTGCACTCCAGCCTGGGTGACAGTGAGACTCCATCTCAAAAAAAAAAAAAACTTCCTTCAATGGGAAGGACTACACATGCCTCCAAATGGTTTTTCTCCTTTAGGAGCCAGGAACTAGGCTCCAGCAGGCACAGAGGGGTGCAAGGCAATGAGACGGGGTCATAGATGTTCCCAGGGAGCAGACCTGAGCAAACTGAATCCACAACCAGCAGCAGCCTGCTGAAAGGTTACAGATGTATGCCTGCACATTACATATCAGAGGCAATGCTTTGCTGAAGACATGACTTATGGACTGTGGCAAGTCACTTCCCCTCTTTGGGCCAGTTTCCTCATGTGAAATGTTGAAAAAATAAGACTCAACCAGCAGAGTTGCTCTAAGGGCCAAATAAGAAAATGGATATTAGAGCACAGGACCTGGCATCAGAAACACAATGAGGAGGAGTGAGCACCCTGTATGTACTCCACAAGTGCCCACTAACCAGATGGAAGCCAACAGCCCGATGCGCAAAGGTGCCTCCCAGTAAAGTGAACACAAACCCATCGGAGGAGAATATAAGGATGTGAGATCAAGATCATCACTGAAGAATAAAAGCATGTGTCCGACACAGGGGGCTCCAACCTGGAGAAAGACATTCTCCCAGAAGCTCTGCAAAACCTCACTTACCATAGATAATGGAGAAGCTGTGTGACAAAGGCACAAGATAGTAGCTACGGGGAGATGTGAGCCATTAGGCGACAAGGAAGCAATGGCGCTGTCTTTGCATTTGAAGCTTAATATTCATATGAGTGGGTTTTGCCAAGAAACGGGTGCACACTGAGGAGGAGCTGTCATGGATCATGGCCCACAAGAGCCAACTGTTAGATTTTCAGAATGTTTGCAAACCAGTTATTAAATGTGACCATGATTAAAATTATACAAACTTAAGTGAATATTAAAATCAATGATGATAAACACTCAAAATTCATCCCTTCCTAATTATTATACTGTATTTTACTGCCATCTATGCTCTTAAGGTGATTTATATCTATTATATCTGTGTGATGGAAACACTCAGCTAGGTGTGGTGGCTCACAACCATAATCCCAGAACTTTGGGAGGTCAAGGCGGTGAGATCACAAGTTGAGGAGTTTGAGACCAGCCTGGCCAACATAGTGAAACCTTGTCTTTACTAAAAATAAAAAAAATTTAAAAATAGCTGGGTGTGGTGGCACATGCCTGTAGTCCCATGAGCTCCAGCCTGGGCAACTGAGTGAGACTCCATTTCAAAAAAAAGGAAATGCTCAGTGCTATTCCATTTTAACTTGAATCAGTCACAGAGTATTTACACCACAGGAATGGGCAAACCTATAAATAATAATCCCTTCCCTTCCCTGCAGAGTCAGTTGTTAAACATCCATCACTGATGAAGAGCCTCTTCATTGCTCTAGTGCCTCCAAGAAAATGGGCTTTAATGAGACTTTGAGTCATGCTGTCTTGCATGCTTAGCTTGTGTTTTCCCTGTTAATTAAATTTCTGGCCACAACTTCATATTAAGAGCCCTCGCAAGGCATTTCATGAGGTCTAATGATTTTAGGAATGCTGAAAGGCACACTTCTACAATGACTCAAACAATATGGGGGGCTTCATGAATCATGCTGCTCTTCAAAAAGGGCAAGGAAGCTACACAAGAGGAGACCAGTATCAACTTAAAGCTTTTTCTTGTCTTCCCCAACTTTCTAAAATGTTCCTGTAGCATTCAGATCAACTGACAGTTATTTCATACTCATCATAGCCAATGCACTGGGTCAGGAGAAGAAGGAAGATGCATAGTCTATTCTCACGAAGCTTGAAGCGTGTTGAGGTAAACACACTCTCTCACCATCACATTGAGACCTACAATAAACTCCCTGTTTTAAATTATAATTCCCCCCAGCACTACTAATCCCCCCACTCTTTATTATTTTTGGAGACAGAGTTTTGCTTATTGCCCAGGCTGGAGTGTGATAGCAAGATCTCTGCTCAACGCAACCTCTGCCTTCCAGGTTCAAGTGATTCTCCTGCTTCAGCCTCTGGAGTAGCTGGGATTAAAGCCACACACCACCACACCCGACTAATTTTTGTGTTAGTAGAGATGGGGTTTCACCATGTTGGCCAGTCTGGTCTTGAACTTCTGACCTCAGGTGATCCACTTGTCTCAGGCTCCCAAAGGGCTGGGATTACAGGTGTGAGCCACTGCACCTGGCCAAGAACTGGCTCTCTGGGGACAAAGTATATGTTTTTTTTTTTTTTGAGATGGAGTCTTGCTTTGTTACCCAGGCTGGAGTGCAGTGATGCGATCTTGGCTCACTGCAACCTCTGCCTTCCGGTTCAAGTGATTCTCCTGCCTCAGCCTCCCAAGCAGCTGGGATTACAGACATGTACCACCACATCTGGCTAATTTTGTATTTTTACTAGAGATAGGGTTTCACCATGTTGGCCAGGAGGGTCTCAAACTCCAGGCCTCAAGTGATCCGCCCACCTCAGCCTCCCAAAGTGCTGGGATTACAGGTATGAGCCACTGAGCCCAGCCCTAATCCCCACATTCTTATTTTTTTCATAACACTTGTCACTTTTTTTTTTTTTAATTTCCTTGTTTGTCTTCACCTGGAACTTTCTAACATACTATATAATTTGCTTTTTTAAATGATTTTTTAACTGTCGTTCTTCCCTCGCTTGAATATTAGATCCACAGGGGCAAGGATTTTAGTGTGGTTTGTTCTCGTGCCTGGAATAGTTCTGGCCCAGAGTAGGCCCTCAGTAAATTTTTTATATATTTATATGTAACATGCTAGAAAAAACACTGAATTAAATTCTAATTCCTGCTCTACCACTTACTGTGTGACCCTGGGCAGGTCACTCTGCCTCTCTGATCCTCCCATTCTCATAGGGTAAACTACACAATTTGGACAAGGCTACAAACCAGACAATGAACAACTCAAAATTCAATGTGTCTGTTAGACAGTCATGGCATGTCTGCCACATGCATAGTCACCTCCACTCTACAGGAAACTATCTTCTGCAGCCCCCAGCTCCAGGCAGCCATGCTCTGGACTCCACCGTGCAGCCATCTGGCGTCCTCCAAATCCCCAACTCCTCCCTTCGGCTCTCTGTGATTAAAAACTATGTGAACACTTGACCAGGACAGACAGAGGCTTACGCTTACAATGTAACCCAGGGACAGACCTGCCTAATAGGGAAGCCTAGACCAACCCACTACTACTCTTAGGAATGTAAACTGGGGAAAGTAGATAAAATCAGGCACTTTACAGAAGCTTAGGATGCAAGTTTGAGAGAGGCTGGAAAGGCCACAATTAGCAATTAAGTGAACCAAGTGAGAAGTCAGCAAATAGCATGAGGCAGAAAAAAGACACAGGGTATACAAAGAGAAAGCCAGGTTTTAGGAAGAAGAGAAGTAGGCAGGCACAGAGAAACCAACCTTAAGGACAATTTGTGTAACATCTCTTGGGGAGCACTTTAGGGGAAATCTGCGGAGATCCTGGTGCTGGTCTACCCTCCACCTCCAGGGCCATGCAGTTTGGTCCTATTTTGCCTTCCCCTCTTAGATTTCCACAAGACTGCCTCTCTTTTGCCCATAGACCTGTCTTGAGTAAGTCCCTATCCCTTGCAATGAAAAGAACCCACTTCAGAGATAGAGGGTAAGGTCCACAGGCAGACTATGCTTGATTGACTGATCTGTCCCAGGAACTTGTGGCAATGTCTTGTGTGATTGTTCATTCTCTTATTTTTGAGACAGAGTTTCGCTCTTGTTACCAGGCTGGAGTGCAATGGCATGATCTCGGCTCACTGCAACCTCCGCCTCCTGGGTTCAGGCAATTCTCCTGCCTCAGCCTCCTGAGTAGCTGGGACTATAGGCACGCGCCACCATGCCCAGCTAATTTTTTGTATTTTTAGTAGAGACGGGGTTTCACCATGTTGACCAGGATGGACTCGATCTCTTGACCTCGTGATCCACCCGCCTCAACCACCCAAAGTGCTGGGATTACAGGCTTGACCGACCGCAACCGGCGATTGTTTTCTCTTCTGCAGGAGTTACAATGACTGACCCTGATTCACACAGTGTCCTTACAAGATATGTACAAAGAATAGGATGATTTGGAATGCAATAGGAGGAACAAGAACAGCAGTCCCACACCTGCCAAGGTCCACCACATCATCTTTGCTGCAGCTCTTTAAGACAGGTATTATGAGGCTGGGCGTGGTGGCTCACGCCTGTAATCCCAGCAATTTGGGAGGCCGAGTGGATGGATCACTTGAGGTCAGGAGTTTGAGACCAACCTGGCCAACATGGTGAAACTCGTCTCTACTAAAAACACGAAAAAATTAGCTGGGCCTAGTGGTGCAATAATATTTCTTGTATTTCTTGATTTTTTTTTTTTTTTTTTTTTGGTCCTTCTGAGAACCCTGAGATTCCACTGCAATTCTCTTCTTGAAGCCCCAGTTTTGATCCCCAGCTCCAATATGGAATCGAAAATATGAGGAACACCTCAACAATACTCTTCCTTTTTCTCTAGGAGCCCAGGAAAGACTAAAAGCTATCAGGGAATTTGACTTGATGAACCCCAACAGAGCCAAGAAGGTCCCCAGAGACTTTAGAAAGTATAGGGAATTGCTGGGCACCTGTAATCCCAGCATTTTGGGAGGCTGAGGTGGGCGGGTCATCTGAGGTTATGAGTTCAAGACCAGCCTGGCCAACATGGTGAAACCCCCATCTCTATTAAAAATTCAAAAAATTAGCTGGGTATAGTGGCAGGCACCTGTAATCCCAGCTACTTGGGAGGCTGAGGCAGGAGAATCGCTTGAACTCAGGATTCGGAGGTTGCAGTGAGCCGAGAACATGCATCGCACTCCAACCTGGGCTACAGAGCAAAACTTCATCTCAAAAGAAAAGAAAAGAAAAGAAAAGAGTATAGGGACTTACTGCTCAGGACCCATTTGAAGCCTAAACCTAAGAGGGACGATTAGATGCTGAGACTGCATGACACACAAAGTGAGTCAATCAAACAGAATGCTGAGTCTCAGTGAGCTGTCACCCCATTCTGCACCAGATGAATAATTCCGCAACACTAAGATGATTGTGACCTCCTGCAGCCGTGCCTGCCCACATATCACTAGTAGAAGTCAGAATGAACCTTTGTGAAAAAATTAATTTTCATTGTCATTCTGGAGAGAAAATGTCTTGATCTTCAGTGATAAGGGGAATAATATTACCAACTTTCAGCCCCATCTCATTTTTCTTCACTTTGTCTTACTCAGCTACCTAATATTGCGTATACCGATGTCTTCACCTTCAGGAGCAGCCTCCTTCCCAAGGCAGTTCCCACTCCTAACAGGAGCAGAAGGCAGTATCAGTAGCCTTTTTTGTTCTCTTTTTTGATCTTAGGAGTTTAGGAACTGATCACACTCCCAGATCCAGTGTGATCACCTTCAAAACCAATGGACTCCCAAGATCCCACCAACCAGATCGGAATGATTTAGGACTGATAATGCAGGCTCTGAAGTTAGAGTCAAATTTGAACTCTGCCACTTAAACTTGCACAAGGCCAGTGCCTCAATTAGGTTAGGATGGTCAACAACACTAAATAAGAAAATCAATTTCTCTGCTGGGCACGGTGGCTTGTACCTGAAATCCCAGCACTTTGGGAGGCTGAGGCGGATCACCTGAGGTCAGGAGTTCAAGACCAGCCTGGTCAACATGGTGAAACCCTGTCTCTAGTAAATACAAAAATTAGCTGGGCATGGTGGCACATGCCTGTAATCCCAACTACCTGGGAGGCTGAGGTGGGAGAATTGCTTGATCCCAGGAGATGGAGGCTGCAGTGAACCAAGATGGCAGTACTGCACTCCAGCCTGGGCAACAGAGTAAGACTCCATCTTGAAAAAAATACATAACAAACCAACAGCCAATATCATACTGAATGGGCAAAAACTGGAAGCATTCCCTTTGAAATCTGGTACTAGACAAGGATGCCCTCTCTCACCACTCCTATTCAATATAGTACTGGAAGTTCTAGCCAGAGCAATCAGGCAAGAAAAAGAAATAAAGGGTATTCAAATAGGAAAGGTGGAAGCCAAATTGTCTCTATTTGCAGACGACATGATAGTATACCTAGAAGACCCCATCGCCTCAGCCCCAAAACTCCTGAAACTGATAAACAACTTCAGCAAAGTCTCAGGATATAAAATCAATGTGCAAAAATCACAAGCATTCGTCTACACCAATAACAGACTTAAAGAAAGCCAAATCAAGAGTGAACTGCCATTCGCAATTGCTACAAAAAGAATAAAATACCTTGGAATACAACTCACAAGGAACGTAAGGGACCTCTTCAAGGAGAACTACAAACCACTGCTCAACGAAATCAGAGAGGACACAAACAGATGGAGAAACATTCCATGTTCATGGTTAGGAAGAATTAATATTGTGAAAATGGCTATACTGCCCAAAGTAATTTACAGAATCAACGCTATCCCCATCAAGCTACCATTGACTTTCTTCACAGAACTGGAAAAAACCACCATGAACTTCATATGGAACCAAAAGAGAGCCCGCATAGCCAAGTCAATTCTAAGCAAAAAGAACACAGCGGGGGGCATCACACTACCGGATTTCAAACTATACTACAAGGCTACAGTCATCAAAACAGCATGGTACTGGTACCAAAACAGAGATATAGACCAATGGAACAAAACAGAGGCACCGGAGGCAACACAACATACATACAACTATACAATCTTTGATAAACCTGACAAAAACAAGCAATGGGGCAAGGATTCCATGTTTAACAAATGGTGTTGGGAAAACTGGCTAGCCATGTGCAGAAAGCAGAAACTGGACCCCTTCCTGACACCTTACACTAAAATTAACTCCAGATGGATTAAAGACTTAAACATAAGACCTGGCACCATAAAAACCCTAGAAGGAAATCTAGGCAAAACTATCCAGGACATAGGAGTAGGCAAGGACTTCATGAACAAAACACCAAGAGCATTGGCAACAAAAGCCAAAATAGACAAATGGGACCTAATCAAACTCCACAGCTTCTGCACGGCAAAAGAAACAGTCACTAGAGTGGATCGGCAACCAACAGAATGGGAAAAAATTTTCGCAGTCTACCCATCTGACAAAGGGCTGATATCCAGAATTTACAAACAACTCAAGCAGATTTACAGGAAAAAAACAAACAAGCCCATTCAAAAGTGGGCAAAGGATATGAACAGATACTTTACGAAAGAAGACATATATGAGGCCAACAATCATATGAAAAAATGCTCATCGTCACTGGTCATCAGAGAGATGCAAATCAAAACCACATTGAGATACCATCTCACGCCAGTTAGAATGGCGATCATTAAAAAATCTGGAGACAACAGATGCTGGAGAGGATGTGGAGAAAAAGGAACACTTTTACACTGTTGGTGGGAGTGTAAATTAGTTCAACCATTGTGGAAGACAGTGTGGCGATTCCTCAAGGCCTTAGAAATAGAAATTCCATTTGACCCAGCAATCCCATTACTGGGTATATATCCAAAAGACTATAAATCGTTCTACTATAAGGACACATGTACACGAATGTTCATTGCAGCACTGTTTACAATAGCAAAGACCTGGAATCAACCCAAATGCCCATTGATAATAGACTGGATTGGAAAAATGTGGCACATATACACCATGGAATATTATGCAGCAATCAGAAATGATGAGTTTGTGTCGTTTGTAGGGACATGGATGAATCTGGAAAACATCATCCTCAGCAAACTGACACAAGAACAGAAAATGAAACACCGCATATTCTCACTCATAGGTGGGTGATGAAAAATGAGAACACACGGACACAGGGAGGGGAGAACTAAACACTGGGGTCTATTGGGGGGAAAAGGGGAGGGTCAGTGGGAGGGGGAGGTGGGGAGGGATAGCCTGGGGAGAAATGCCAAATGTGGGTGAAGGGGAGAAGAAAAGCAAAGCACACTGCCATGTGTGTACCTACACAACTGTCTTGCATGCTCTGCTCATGTACCCCAAAACCTATAATCCAATAAAAAATTTAAAAAAAAAAAAATACATAAATAAAAATAAGAAAAAAGTGATTTCTCATCACAATATATGTCCAACATAGGTTAGTGGAAGGCAGCACTCCATGTTGTTACTCAAGAACCCAGATTGACAAAAGTTCCATCTTAAAATGTCACCATCACAACACATGATGTTCAGGGATACTAAGACAGGGGAAAGATGGGGGAAGGGCCAAGTTTTAATGAGTTTTAATCATCTCACCCCAGAAATGACACAATGTCATTCTATTGGCTTGAACTAGTCATGTAGCCCTGCCAACCTGCAAGAGCCTAAGAATCATCACCTTCCTTTTTACCAGAAGGTGGAGGAGAACTGGATATGAGTAAATAACTTTACTACAGCCAGGCACACAGCATCTGATACTGCTGTGTAGTTACTTTGTTCCTTCAAGGGTCTTGCAGGTCCAATAGACCAAGGATTCATTAAGCTAAGGGAAGGCCCTGCTGTTTATGTAACAACTCATCACAAGACTCTATCCCTCACGTCATTCTCAACCTCAGTGCCACTCTGCAATGAACAGGCTCAGTTCACCAGCATGGGCTTTTCTTCCTAGTCAGTCTTGCCCTATTGACTTGCTTGATTTTTTGACCTCCCCCTCTAAGCTTGAGCCTTATCCCAATAAGAAACTTTGTAGGACTGGAAGCTTCATATCTTGTTCAGCTCTTGCTAGTTCTCCTTATGAGCAGTCAATGTTTTAGCGGTGGAGTCATCTTGGATCCTCAAACTTCTTAGAGACCAAAGGGCTAAACAATCCCCAGTCACAGGACGGGCACAGTGGCTCATACCTGTAATCCCAGCAGTTTGGGAGGCCAAGGCGGGCAGATCATGAGGTCAGAAGTTTGAGATCAGCCTGGCCAACAAGATGAAACCCCATTTCTACTAAAAATACAAAAATTAGTTGGGTGTGGTGGCAGGAGCCTGTAATTCAAGCTACTTGGGAGGCTGAGGCAGGAGAATTGCTTGGATTCGAGAGCAGTTCAGTGAGCTGAGATCGTGCCATTGCACTCAAGCCTGGGTGACAGGTTAAGACTCTGTCTCAAGGAAAAAAAAAATCCCCAGTCACAATGAATTTGCTGCCAAAAACAGTCACTCACCCTGCCTAAGGAAGTAACTGGATATCTTTAAAAGGGTTATATACAAAGATGTTTATTAAAACATTATTTGTAATAGCAAAATATTGGGAATAACCTAAGTGTCCACCAAAGGGGAGTGTTTATAAATATAAATCCACACGATGAATGTGTAAGTTATGCCTGCCAAGTTCATCAGGGTAAACAGAAGAGACAAAATCAGATTACTTATTAGGATGGAGTTGATTTCCTAACCCAGGGGTTCACAGCGGGACCTGCTTTCATTTTGTTTGCACTGCACCTCTACTTTCCCAGATTTTATTGGCTCATTTTGGGACCATTCTATAGGAATGATCACACCAAGCAGCCAGGGCCCAGCTCATATTAGTTGGGTAGCCTTTGCCACTGCATTGGTCCCCAATCCAATTGTCTGTGATTAGGGGAGCAGCTAGCTCTCCTTGCAAGTAGAGAAGGTTGTTTCAGCCTCTAATGAATTCTCCTTCAGTCAGTCTAATACAGTGAAAGATTACATACCCTTTAAAAATGGTATTTACCAAAAGTTTTTAATGACCTGGAAAAGTGTGCCGGAAATATTGTTAGGTTTTTAAAATTTATAAAATTGTATCTATACTCTGATATATGCTGTAATATAAA
The DNA here is from genome assembly GCF_049354715.1 of Callithrix jacchus. Classification (NCBI taxonomy): domain Eukaryota; kingdom Metazoa; phylum Chordata; class Mammalia; order Primates; family Cebidae; genus Callithrix; species Callithrix jacchus. The sequence continues at coordinate 153,360,774 of NC_133502.1, forward strand.
TGAACCTTAAAGGCCAGATTCGGTGGCTCATGCCTGTAATCCTAGCTCTTTGGGAGGCCAAAACGGCTGGATCACCTGAGGTCAGGAGTTCAAGTCCAGCCAGCCTGGCCAACATGGCAAAACCCCATCTCTACTAAAAATACAAAAGTTAGCTGGGCATGGTGGCAAGAAACTATAATCCCAGCTACTTGGGAGGCTGAGGCATGAGAATTGCTTGAACCCGGTGGGCGGAGGTTGCAGTGAGCTGAGATCGCACCACTTCACTCCAGCTTGGGCAAAAGAGCGAAACTCTGTCTCAAAACAAAAATTTTTCTTAATAAATAAAAATAAATGAACCTTGAACACATACTAAGTGAAATAAGCCAATCCAAAAAAAGGCCAATATTGTATGACTCCACTTATATGAGGTGCCTGGAGTGGTCAAATCACAATGACAGAAAATAGAAGGGTGTTTGCCAGGGGCTGGAGGGAGAAGGAAAAAGCGTTTAATGTTTAATGGGTGTGGAGTTTCAGTTTTGCAACATGAATAAAGTTGTGGAGATGGAAGGATGGTGGTGATGACTGCACAATGATGTGAATGTACTTAATACTATGAACTGTACACTTAAAATAGTGAAAATGGTATAAACTTCATGTTATGTGTATTTTACCACAATTTAAAGAATTGAATCTATAGTTTCATCACAAATGGGTGAGTTTTGTTTTGTTTTTTACAAATATGTGAGTATATGTGTAACATTAGCAAGCTTATACTTCTGAATCCTTCATTGCCCAGGCTTCTTCTGAGGGGGACCCAGCAATGTGTCCATGCTGTCAGATATTACTATAAAATTTGCCAAAATATCATATTTTAGCCTCTAAGAGTGAAGCTTGCCATTTCCTTTCACTCCCACATTACCTCCATCACACTTCCCCTCCTGCTTGGTAACTTGGAGTGGCCTAGTTACCTAGCAGGCATTTTGTATTTGTTTTCTGAAAGAAAGCTCTCTAAACTGTAGGCTTCACTATCCTGGCCACTGAGATAGACATTAAAACTTTAAACAATAAAAAGGAAAAAAAACCAGGCCAGGTGTGGTGGCTTATGCCTGTAATCCCAGCAATTTGAGGTCAGGAGTTCGAGACCAGCCTGACCAACACAGAAAGTGAGAAGAGGGAGCATGTTGTCACATTTGCAAACTTAGATATGTTTGTGAAATCTGGAAGGACATGTACCAATAAATTCACTGTGATATCTTTTTTTTTTTTTTAATGGAGATAGAGTCTTGCTCTGTCACCCAGGCTGGAGTGCAGTAGCAGGATCTCGGCTCACTGAACTTCTGCCTCCCAGGGTCAAGCAATTCTCCTACCTCAGCCTTCCAAGTAGCTAGGACTACAGGCTCACACCACCACACCCGTCTACTTTTTTGTATTTTACAAGACATGGGGTTTCACCATGTTGTCCAGGCTGCCCTTGAACTACTGAGCTCAGGCAATCTGCCTGCCTCGGCCTCCCAAAATGCCAGGATTATAGGCCTAAGCCACCGTGCCCAACTGATTGTAGTATCTTTAAATTGTGGGATTATGGATAATTTGTAAGTACTTCTCTATAACTTTTTATATTTTATATTATGTTATAATGAGCATACATTGCTTTTATAATAAAAATATTAAGTTATTTTAATATTCCAAAAAATTATTATTAAACAAAAATCCCCAAGAGCACACCAGGTTGAAATCCAGTGAGAATCACATGAGAGACATTTCAACAGGGTCAAAAATCTGGGTAATCCTTAGCTAATCTAAGTTTGTTTTTCGACCTGAACTCTACTCAGAAAGAGCTGAAATCTCACAATATTTTCCTGGCCTGCTCAGCCACATGACCCATAATTTCATTTGTCCAGGCACTCCCTGCTCTCCCGGGAATTCCTGCGCCTTCTACAACTGCTGTGTACTTTCTTTTCTCCTCCATTTGGTCAAAGGTTCTCTCCCCTTTTTTATTTTTATTTTTTGAGTTGAAGTTTCACTCTTGTTGCCCAGGCTGGAGTGCAGTGGCTCGATCTTGGCTCACTGGGACCTCTGCCTCCTGGGTTCAAGCGATTCTCCTGCCTCAGGCTCCCAACAAGCTGGGGTTACAGGTCCCTGCCACCATGCCCAGCTAATTTTTTGTAGTTTTAGTAGAGACGGGGTTTCATCGTGTTGACCAGGCTGGTCTTGAACTCCTGACCTCAGATGGTCCACCAGCCTCAACCTCTCAAAGTGTTGGGATAACAGCATAAGCCACTGCATCCAGCCAAAGTTTCTCTTTTCAAAGGCTATAGACATTGGTTTTGCAGAGAAGTAAGTCAGATCTGGATTAGGCTTTGCTACCTAGCTGAGCTAGGATGAGGTATTAAAGTTTTGTCTATTTACGGGAGGTAATCCTATCTAAGAGGGAAGAAGGGATTCTCTGCTATTCTGCTCACTTACCTCTTACTCTCCCCAGGGGACTAACAACTAATCTGCATTGTATACAGTGACTGGGTCTTTTTGTTACTGGTGAGGACTCCAGGTCTTCCACTGACCATTCACGGAGGAGACTTGGCCCACGTTCTATGTTATTGTCATGATGTCCATCCTGTGTCCACAAGGAAATTTCTTGTTAGAGATGTATGTATCTTTTTTTTTTAATCTTGGTAGCCATGTTTTTTAGAAATAGACTGGGAGGCAGGTTTGCCCTAAACAGTTTTCAGCTTTCTTTCCCCATTGGCTTCCCACATTCAACATTTCCCAAGATCCATTCCATACCCTTTGCCCTGGTTCCAGTTAGCCAGCATCTACAATTCTTTTGTATGTACATTACTGCTTCAGGGAGCGAGAAGACTGAGTAGACTGGTGATTCTTTTCTCCTGCTCCTCCTTCTCTGAAGCAAAAGTGGTCAGAGTAGCAGGCCTCCCCTGGATATGGGAGGAGGGCAGCCATCTTGAATTCATTCCTTTGATTTCCTGCCAAGTAGCTGGTTAGAGTGGTGGTATCCTAGTACTTGTGTTTAAATTTAGGGAGAGGAAAAAAGACTTCAAAGGCCTTGCTTGCCTGTATCACAGGAATCTGTACTAGATTTTTGGCATAAGCCTAGATATTTTCTTCATGTGATAGAATCAAGACATGCTTACAAAATTTCAGACAATATTACCTTAATCTATTAAACCCCACCACTACTCCTTACCTCACAGAGGTACAGAGAAGACTAAATAAACCAGATGAGATACAGTAGCTAAAGAGCCAGGTACGTATTAGAGACTTAATATCAGGAAATAACCTTGTGATCCACCCTCCTTGGCCTCCCCAAGTGCTGGGATTATAGACGTGAGCCACCATGCCCAGTCCTCAAGCTGTATTTTTCTTATTCACCATTAAATTCTCAGAGCCAGCTCCTGATGTCCTTTCCAGAACATTAACCACTAAGTCTTGAGATAGTACTTCCATAATAGTAAATTTCACCCTGCACCCTTATATTCCACCTCCCCTAATTCAGCATTCTCCAAGATCCATTCTACACATGTTGCCCTGGTTCCAGTTAGTCAGCTCCTACAACTCTTTGGTATATTATTTCCTCATGGAGCATGAACGGTATTTTTTTCCCTCAGGCTCTGATGCAACTTGTCCCTAGTTATCGGACTTAGGGTAATGAGGGCAGGCAAGAGCAGATCTTAAGGAGTACAAGTATCATCTTGCAAGGAACCTGCCGATGGAGAGTTTTTTTGTAGGGCTTCAGCCAAGGGGAGACTGCTTTCCCCTAACAAGAGTGAAAGAACTGATAGGAATCTGGAGATATGAGATTCTTAGGCTCATGCCCTCAAATGTTCCCATCGCAGGTGTTAGTTCCTGCTCCTTTTCTATTAGGACCCTAAGTAGCTCAGTCATTCTTAAAAACTTATTTACAGCATTGTCTGCCCTGAGGCTGCAGGAGTTGAGGTTCTCCTTGAAGTCCTCTTTTTTGTTTTTTTTTGAGACAGAGTCTCACTGTGTCGCCCAGGCTGGAGTGTGGTGGTGCGATCTTGGCTCACTGCAACTCCAACTCCCGGTTCATGCTATTCTCTTGCTTCAGCCTCCAAAGTAGCTGGGATTACAGGCATCCACCACTACTCCCTGCTAGTTTTTGTATTTTTAGTAGAGATGGGTTTACACCATGTTGGCCAGGTGGCTCTTGAACTCCTGATCTCGTGATACGCCCGCCTCGGCCTCCCAATTACAGGCATGAGCCATTAAGCCCAGCCATAAAGTCCTTTTGAGTCTCACAACATACCTGGAATTAATTGATGTTTGACCAGAATCTGTCATTTACTGCCAGGCGTGGTGGCTCACATCTGCAATCCCAGCACTTTGGGAGGCCGAGGGGGGCATGGATCACTTGAGGTCAGGAGTTCAAGACCAGCGTGGCCAACATGGTATAACCCCATCTCTATTAAAAATACAAAAATTAGCTGGGTGTGGTGGTGGACACCTGTAGTCCCAGCTACTTAGGAGGCAAAGGCAGTAAAATCACTTGAACCAGGGAGGTGGAGGTTGCAGTGAGCTGGGATTGTGCCACTTCACTCCAGATTAGGGGACAGAGCTAGATTCCATCTCAAAAAATAATAATAATAATAATAATAATAATAATCTGTCATTTACCTTCATGGTTTCTAAAGAAGGTAATAAACGCCAGCCAACCTCACTATTCTCAAAAGAGAAAAGAACATCCTATTATTGCCTATACCATCAGGTGCCTTACCTAGCTCATAATCCAATACTTCCCCCTTCACCTGTGCCCTATTCTAATCCACTGCCAGTGAGAGACTTAGCAATTGTGATGCCCCAGCATGCCAGGGGTGGCATGCCCATCACCAGCAGAGGGGGGAGTGGCAAGTGAACCAGTTGCAGAGTCCAGTCTAAGAGTCAGCCTTCTAGGGTCACTCCTGGTACTGTCTTGAAAATGCCTTTGCAAAATTTATAACAGTGAGAAAATTATGACAGTGAAAGAGATCTAATCTAACCAACCCCCATCTTGTCTTTAACCTCCAAATTGCCTTTAGTCATTCCTGGGCTTAGGCCAAGCTAACTTTGGGAGACATTTCGTTTATAGTTTAGATGATAATTAACCTTCCCCAAAACTAAACTGCTTTTGTAAAGCCAATGAAAGACCACCAGGTTAGGAGGATGAGAAACCTGAATTTTGTTAAGATGCAGACACAAAATTATTACCAGCCATTATTCCAGAGATCACAAGATTTGCAACTCCTCCAGTTACTCCTGTGGATAACATCACTAAGATTGGCCTTTTGAGATGTCTTTTCAGATTTTTGCATTTCTGAACAATAGTTCCTTCTGGCCCCACCAACTGGTCCTGTGGCCACAGACAGAAGCGAACTCCCTGGCCTGCCAAGCTATCCTTGAAAAACCCTAGCCTTCAATTTTTTTGGGAAATTGATTTGACTAATAACTGTCTCCCATATGGCCTGGCCAGCCTCATGTCTATTAAACTTTTTTTTTTTTTGAGACAGAGTTTTGTTGCTGTTGCCCAGGCTGGAGTGCAATGGTGAGATCTTGGCTCACTGCAGCCTCCATTTCTCATTTGAAGCAATTCTCCAGCCTCATCCTCCAGAGTAGCTGAGATTACAGGCATGTGCCCCATGCCTGGCTAATTCTTTTGTATTTTTAGTAGAGACAGGGTTTCTCCGTGTTGGTCAGGCTGGTCTCAAACTCCCGACCTCAGGTGATCCACCCGCCTTGATCTCACAATGTGCTGGGATTATAGACTTGAACCCTTGCACCTGGCCTAAACTCTTTTTTTTTAATTGCAAAGCCATGGTCTAAATGAATTGATTTTGTCTGTGGAGTAAGCAGGGCGAATGGATCGGCGGTTACAGTCTTAGCCTGGGCTCCTCTCAAAAGTAGATCCTACAATAAGAGCTCAAAGAGTGAGAAATTGGAGGAAAAGAAACAGAAAGAGGAAGAGCCCACATGTTATCAAGTTGGTCACCACTTTGAGTAACTGACCCTTTTGAAGCATATAGACTAATACAGAATTATCTTTCCAGGAGAGAGAAACAGGGACACAAGCACTTATCTATCAGCCCCCATTGTCAAGGGTTGTCTCATAGGGTGTTAAGTAATTCACAACTCCAGGTGGCACATGTGTAAGTGTCAGTCACACTTCCATGATGGGTATGTAGGTGGGAAGTGGGGGAAGAAAACAAGAGATGTTCAATGTAACTGAGGCCAGGTACTGTCAGGTTACACTTGGGTAAAGCTGGTTGTCAAAGCAATGGCATAAAAGGTGGGCCAAGTCTGCACACTTTCTCTGTAAATGGCCAGATAGTAATTATTTGAAGCTTTGCAGGCTATGTAAGGTCTCTTTCATGTATTCTTTTTTCTTTCCTTTTTTTTTGAGACAGAGTTTCACTTTTGTTGCCCAGGCTGGAGTGCAATGGAACAATCTTAGCTCACTGCAACCTCCGTCTTCCAGGTTCAAGTGATTCTCCTCCCTCAGCCTCCCGAGTAGCTGGGAATACAAGCCTGCGCCACCACACCTGGCTAATTTTGTATTTTTTTTTTTTAATGAAGATGGGGTTTCTCCCTGTTGGTCCGGTTGGTCTCAAACTCCCGACCTCAGGTCATCCACCCGTCTCGGCCTCCCAAAGAGCTGGGATTACAGGCGTGAGCCACCATGCCTGGCCTATATTTTTTACCGCGCCTGGCCTGTATTCTTTTTTCTTATTTAACAACTCAGGCATGGCACATTGGCTCACGCCTGTAATCCCAGTACTTTGGGAGGCCAGGATGGGTGGATCACCTAAGATAAAAAGTTTGCAACCAAACTGGCCAACATAGTGAAACTCCATTTCTATTCAAAATACAAAAATTAGTCAGGCATGGTGGCAGGCACCTGTAATCCCAGCTACTTGGCAGAAGAATTGTTTGAACCTGGGAGGCAGAGGTTGGAGTGAACTGAGGTTGCGCCATTTCACTCCAGCCTGGGCAACAAGATTGAAACTTTGTCTCAAAAACAAAACAAAAAAAAGATGGGCCACATCCAGTTTTGGCCAGTGGGCTGTACTTTGCCACTTCCTGGACAAGAAGCTTTGAGGCCTCTTCTGGGTAGAGAGGTCTTCCTTGACCTCCCTATTTTTGAGTCCACTACCCCTCACTTCTCTCAACCCCCTTCCTGTTTGATTTTTCTCTTTAGCATTTATCACTTTCTAAAATATTATCTAATTTACATATTATGTAGTTTATTTTTATTGTCTGGGCGTGGTGGCTCATGCCTGTAATCCCACCTACTTCACGCATGAATGCATGACTTTTTTTTTTTTTTTTTTGAGACGGAGTCTTGCTCTGTTGCCCAAGCTGGAGTGCAATGGCACAATCTCAGCTCACTGCAAACTCTGCCTCCTGGGTTCAACTGATTCTCCCACCTCAGCCTCCAGAGTAGCAGGGATTACAGGCACCCGCCATCATGCCTGGAAAATTTTTTTGTATTTTTGTAGAGAGGGGGTTTCACTATGTTGGCCAGACTGATCAGGGGACCAGGCTCCTGACCTCAGGTGATCCACCCACCTCAGCCTCCCAAAGTGCTGGGATTATAGGCATCAGCCACCGTGCCCAGCAGGATTCAAAGATTTTCTGATTGGCAATTGGTTGAAAGAGTTTATATCTAGGCCAGGCACGGTGGCTCACGCTTGTAATGCCAGCACTTTGGGAGGCCAAGGCAGATGGATCACCTGAGGTCAGCAGTTCAAGACCAACCTGGCCAATATGGTGAAACCCTGTCTCTAAAAAAAACCAACAACAAAAAAAGAGTTTATATCTAAAGACATTAAATCAATAAAAAGGAGTGTCAATGTTAAGATAAGGGTCTGTGGAGACCAAGATTCTTATTATACAGATGAAGCCTTCAGGTAGCAGGCTTCAGAAAGAATAAATTGCAAATACTTCTGTTTTTTTGAGACGGAGTTTTGCTCTTGTTACCCAGGCTGGAGTGCAATGGCGTGATCTTGGTTCACTGCAACCTCCACCTCCTGGGTTCAGGCAATTCTCCTGCCTCAGCCTCCTGAGTAGCTGGGATAACAGGTACGCGCCACCATGCCCAGCTCATTTTTTGTATTTTTAGTAGAGACGGGGGGGTTTCACCATGTCGACCAGGATGGTCTCAATCTGTTGACCTCGTGATCCACCCGCCTCGGCCTCCCAAAGTGCTGGGATTACAGGCTTGAGCCACCACGCCCGGTCTGCAAATATTTCTTATCAGACTTAAAAAGGGGCCAAACTCTTAGTTAATTCTCTCCTGGATCAGGAAAGCAATCTGGAAAGAGAAGGGGATTCTCTACAGATTGTCAAGAGACAGCTTTGTAGGGCCATTTTAAAATTTGTCAAAGAAATATATTTTGAGGTAAAATACTTCGGTATCTTTCAAGGCCTGCTATGTGTCATGTTGGTATCTTACTGCTACAGAGTCTATTTTGTCAGTTTTAAGGTCTCCATTTTAATGTTAACGCTGGTCAGCTGTGCTTGAATTCCAACGGGAGGGAGGTATAATAAGGCATGTCTGACCACCTATTTCCATCACACCCTGAACTAGTGTTTCAGTGTTACTTTAGAATGCCCTTGGCTGAGAGGACAGGTCCTCCCAGTTGGCTGGGGCGTCTTAGAATTTTATTTTTGGTTTACACTGGTGCAAACCTCGAATCTCTGAGACAGGTCTCAATTTAGGAAGTTTAGTTTGCCAAAGTTAAAGATGTACGCCTGTGACACAGCCTCAGGAAGTCTTGATGACACACACCCAAGGTGATGAGGGCACAGCTTGGTTTTATACATTTTAGGAGACAGAATACGTCAGTCAATATAGGTAAGATGTTCATTGGTTCCTTCTGGAAAGGCGGGAAAACTCAAAGCAGGTTGGGGACTTCTAGGTCATAGGTAGGTAACAGACAAATGGTTGCATTCTTTTAAGGTTCTGATTAACCTTTCTAAAGAAGGCAATCAGATATGCATTTATCCCAGCAAGCAGAGGGATGACTTTGAGTTCTGTCTGTCCTTTGTCCAGAAGGAAATTCCTTGTGAGGAGGACATGTAGCTTTTTTTGTTTTGTTTTGTTTTGAGACCAAGTCCTGCTCTCTGGCCTGGGCTGGAGTGCAGTGGTGCTCACTACAACCTATGCCTTCCAGTTCAAGTGATTTTCCTGCCCCACTCCCCAGAATCCCAAAAATTAGCGGGGTGTGCTGGTGTGTGCCTGTAATCTCAGCTACTTCCCCCAAGTAGCTGACATTACTGGCGTACACCGCCACACCCCGCTAATTTTCATGTTTTTAGTAGAGACAGGGTTTCACCATGTTGGCCAGGCTGGTTTCAAACTCCTGACCTCAAGTGATCCACCTGCTTCAGCCTCCGTAAGTGCTGGAATCACAGGCTCTCGGCTCCATGTAGCTTTTTTTCTTTTCAAATGGAGTCTCATTCTTTTGTTCAAGCTGGAATGCAATGGTGTGATCTCAGCTCACCGCAACCTCTGCCTCAGCCTACGTGAGAGGTAGCACCCTCACCCCCACCCCCGCACTGAGTAGCTGGGATTACAGGCATGCGCCACCAAGCCGGGCTAATTTTGTACTTTCAGTATAGACAGGGTTTCTCCATGTTGGTCAGGCTGGTCTCGAAGTCCCAACCCAGGTGATCTGCCTGCCTCGACCTCCCAAAGTACTGGGGTTACAGGCATAAGCCACCGCACCTGGTCAGTAGCTATCTTTTTAAGGAATAGAATGGGAGGCAGATTTGCCCTAAACGGTTTCCAGCTAGACTTTTCCCTTTGGCTTAGTGATTTGGAGCCCTAAGATTTATTTTCCTTTCACACTGGTCACAGCACAGGGAGACAGAATTATTGCTCAAATCAATGTCTCCAAAAATTTGGAGGCCAGGGCTTTTCAAGGACAGTTTGGTGGACCCCTTCTAGGTGGGGCCACAAGGACCAGTTGGGGGTGGGGTCAATAGGTCCTGGTGAAGCCACTGGTCATCAGAAATGCAAAATCCTGAAAAGACATCTCAAAAGGCCAATCTTAGGTTCTACAATAGTGATACTACCTGCAGGGGTAATTAATTGGGGGAGTTGCAGATCTTGTGACCTCCAGAATAATGACTGGTAATCATTTATCTTGTAAACCAAAAATAAAATTAGAAGTCCCTCCACAAGTGGCTGAATGGACTCAGCCAAGGCACTCCAAAATTTAACCTGAAACACTGGTTCATGCCATGATGGGAAATGGGAATGGGACAGGCCTCATTATATCCCTCCAGCATTAACATCAACACCGACCTTAAGTCTGATAAAAAAACATTTATAGTCTATTCTCTCTAAAGCCTGTGGAGGCATTCTGCATGATAAAACCTAGGTCTCCACAACCCCTGTCTTAACACAGACACTCTTTTCTATGGATAATAACTTTGTCGACCCAGTAATTGCCAATCACAACAGAATATACTTAAATGCGCGAATAATCCCAGTGTTTTGGGAGGCCTAGGTGGGTGGATCACTTGGGTCAGGAGTTCGAGCCATGTGTGGTAATCCCAGTTACTCGGGAGGCTAAGACAGGAGAATCACTCGAACAAGGGAGGCGGAGGTTGCAGTGAGCCGAGGTTGCACCACTGTACTCTAGCCTGGGTAACAAGAGCAAAACTCCATCTCAAAAAAAAAAAAGGAATATATTTAAATCTACTTGTTACCTGAAAGTTCTGCCCTTCAAGTTGTCCACCGCTTCCAGTTCAAATCAATGTAAATCTAACATGTATTGATTAACGTATTATGTCTCCCTAAAATGTATAAAAAGCAAGCTGTCTGCGACCACCATGGGCACATGTCCCAGGGACCTTCTGAGGCCGTGTCACAGGTGCATTCTTAACCTTGGCAAAATAAACTTCCTAAGTTGATTGAGACTTGTTTCAGATACTTTTTGGTTTACAGCATCCACACTTTAGCATAATTCAGGCTCTTCATCCTCCTAACCTAGTTGTCTTTCATTAGCTTTATGAACATGGTTTAGTTTGGGGGAAAGGCGATTCTCATTTAAACTATAAACTAAATGTCTCCCAAAGTTAGCTTGACCTAAGCCCAGGAATGATTAAGGACAGTTTGGCGGTTAAAAGCAAGATGAGGGTTGGTCAGAGCAGATGTTTTTCACTGCCATCATTTCTCTGTTACTATTTTTGCAAAGGTGGTTTCAGTAATACTTGCTTTACAAAGCTATGTGAAGATTAAATGAAATGACATATCTGGGAAGTAGTAGTAGAATTTAGTACCTAGGTTGTAAATTGACAATCTTTGGGCAAGGACGTGGGAAGGAGTTGGAGCAGAGAACTTAAAATTTCTATGTGCCACTCTCTAAGAAAGTAGTAAAAAAAACAGTCTTTGCAAATTCTAGCCCATTCCCTAGGAAGAAAAGTCACAAACACATTTCCACTGTTTGCAGGCACCATTTTCACCACCTACACCACTGCCCTTGGGCTGAATTTTGTTTTAGTTTGGATTTGTCTACAAGTATGTTAAAAGGCAGATGTTTTAAAACAGGTGTTCAGCTTGATTGCAACATAGGTTGCTTCTTGCCAGTTGTCTTACTCTAGCTTGATGTATTTATTGAACGTGTCTGGCCCCTGTAGACATTTTGAGTAATCTACCTCTGACTTAGTATTAAGAGTTTTTGACAACAACCAGGCGTAGGTTTGAATCTTGATTCTACCACTAATCTCTCTCAGCCTCAACTTGCTCATCTATGTGAAACTGGAATAGTTTTGCCTTCCTACTACAATGTATCCTAAAGTAGGACACTTGAGCCCCTGGATTTTTAAGATTCCTAGTCCAGTCCCTCTCGTGATTTTCCAAGGGGCTCCCCTAGCCTGCAGATATGCATATGAAATGAAAAGCCAATTCTGTTTGTTCTCAAGGCTGTATCTTGCCGATAGCAGAAACCTTGACATTCCAGAGAGATGTTTCCAGTCCTTGCTGCTGCCACCACTGGTGCTAGAATAACCACCCCTGGAGCTTATAATAGTCCCCAGAGATGGCCTCCCAGTAATCCATCGCTCTGGATATTCACTCTCTTCCCTTAAATCTGGGCAGGCCTAGAACCAACTTTTGATGATTAGATGTGCCTGAAGTGATACTGCATGTCTTCAGAGGCTGGGTTATAAGAAATAATATATCTTCATCGGGCTCCCTTGGAAAATGCAATTTTGGGGAAGCCAGCTATCTTTCTTTTTCTTTTTTCCTTTTTTTGAGATGGAGTCTCACTCTGTCACCCAGGCTGGAGTGCAATGGCATGATCTTGGCTTACTGCAACCTCCACCTCCTGGGTTCAAGTGATCCGCCTGCCTCAACCTCCCAAGTAGCTGGAATTACAGGTGTCCACCACCACACCCAGCTAATTTGAAGACAGCTTTCATGTTAGAATTCTAACTACTCTGAGACCTCCATGCTGCAAGGAAGCCCAAGCTACCCACGTGAGTAGGCCCTATGGAGGAAAATCAAATGCCTGGTTGTTAGTTCCAGTTCATCTCCTATTCAGTAGCCAGCACTGGTTTATAAGATGTGGGAATGAGGACACCATTTGGATATTCAACTCAGTCAAGCCTTCGGGAGCCTCCAGCTCCAGCCACCATCTAACTGCAACTGCATAACAGACACAAGCAAGCACCTTCCTGCTGAACCCACCACAATCCCATGGAACAAGGAGGAGTAATCAAATGGCTCTTTGAAGCTATTCTGTTTTGGGAAGGTTTGACATGCAGTATTAGATAATAGGCACAGGATCATACAGACCACTGTTGCCTGGCATGTCTGAAGCCACATGGCTGGGGCTGAGCTTTTGCCTCCATTTGCTGCCAACATGGTAATGCAACTTCTTACCTAGAAGATGCTGTTTTTAAAAAGCAAGGGAGGCTGACTCTTCTCTCTGCATCGTATTTGGAGATGGCTGCTCCATGGCAAAATTGCCTTAGGCTTCCAGTGTTACAAGTCTTTCAAGCCAGTCCTCTAGCCATTTCTCCAGGACATAAGCCAGCCATCAAGATGGCTGTGTTGGCACAGGTTCTGGAATCTGCTGCCAAACTGACCGTATCAATCAGGATTACAGCAGAAAGTAGGTGGTGCTTTCAAAGTAGAATTGTTTGCGTTCTTAGGAAAGGGCTATTTAGAAAAAGTAGGTGTAGAGGACTCACAAGGGACAGTGGAGTAACCTCAGTAGTAACAGTGGGATGTTACCACCTTTATGCTGTTAAAGATAAAAAGAAGGAGCAGCTACTGGAACCTTAATAGAGAGACTCACGCAGAGAAGTCTACTTTGAGAGGAACTATGTCCTCCAATCTAGAGATAAAGCCTGCATTGGGTAATATTGCAGGGAGTGAGCCTGAGAAATAAATATCCAGACTTCCCTCCCACACCCTTCTCTGATTTCCTGCTAGAGCTTTTCATTTGCCAACAATCAAACAGAATCCAGAAGACTAAAAAGCCTGATGAAGGCCAGGCGTGGTGGCTCATGCCTGTAATCCCAGCACTTTGGGAGGCCATCTCTACTAAAAATACAAAAAGTAGCCAGGCATGGTGGTATACACCTGTAATCCCAGCTACTTGGGAGGCTGAGGCAGGAGAGTCGCTTGAACTTGGGAGGTGGAGGTTGCAGTGAGCCAAGATAGCACCATTGCACTACAGCCTGGGTGACAAGAGCAAAACTCTGTCTCTTTTTTTTTTCCTGCAAGCCTACCTGAATGAAAGTCTGTCTTAAAAAAAGAAGAAGAAGAAGGAGGATCAAGAGAAGGCAGACCACTGCTGGAATTTCTATGGCCCTGAGGAAGGAGGTGAGATCATGATGGCCAGAGAGAAGTTCCAGTGTCAGAGAAATGCCACCTCCTCTAAAAATGGTGTTAAGAGTGATACCTGGATCAGTAAATCTGATATTCCAAGCCACAATCACCCTCTTAGCCCCCTTTACAAAATTTTTTTCCTCACACTTTCAGGAAATTATTTCCAATGGAATTTTGTTGAATTCAAAAGGAAAGACAATGAGCATAAAGATTTGGTTTCTAGAAATGTCTTTTGCCTGCTACTTTACTGGAAACTCTTTATTTTTCATGGATCTCCTTTAGTGACCCTTGACACTTTTCTGATGGTAGCAAATGTCATTGCAAAACCACTGGAGTTGGCTCAGTTTCCCTTCCCATGCTCACACACACTATTCCACTCTCAGACCTTTAAAGGTTGTTACGGAGTGTGAAGATATAGAGCCCAACTCCTTCAGCCACACTTTGGACAGCCAACCCTTGAAGAGACATTTTATTAGTTCCCTCAAAGGTGGGTAGCCCTTTTTAGTATGACAGCTCCTTTCTTCACATTCCCTGAAAAGGCTGAGTGATACCACACATGAATACTCCTCCCCGGGGACCATAAGCCGGGCTCCAGATCAGGGTTCAGTTCCTCCATCTTTCTCTCTGCCCAAATGGGATATCCTACCATAGAAATGGGGCAGCCTTCATTTTCATTCTGTGTGTAGAATATTCATTAATTTTTAAAAAGCAATTTATTGAGCTCCTGTGCTTCAGTCTAACAGGGAAGATAGACAATTAAATGACTACAAAACAAAATAATAATTGTTATAAATGAGAAGCACAAGGAATATATGGGAGCTTCATGGGAGGACCACCAACTAAAACAGTGAAAAAAACTTTCTGAAAAGTTTTAAGCTGAATCCTAAAGAATGAGGGGGACTTATTTAAGCAAGTGTGAGGTGCTGGGGATGGGAGATAGGGGTAAGTGTGTCTGTGTGTGTGTGTGTATGTGTGTGTATCTGTGTCTGTGTTCAATGTGGGGAAGCAAGAAGGAATGTTTGAAGAATAAAAAAAATGGCATGTGTGAGGTCAAAGTAAAGAAAGCACAGAGATGTTAAGAAATTGGAAGGGCTGATTATGGCTAGAATAGCATATGTTGGGGAGAGGACACAGCGAGAGATGAACTTGACAGGTGAGCAAAGACTAGCCTATTTCTCCTCTCTATTTAAATGTTTTCATATATTTGTTTATTGAACTAATATTTATTATGTTTTTCAAGTGTGTCTATTAATGAATGGGAGGTCATGAAAGGCCTTGTAAATTAGGTTAAGGAATTTTGTCGTTATCCTAATCCTAAATACAGTGGAATAACACTAAAGTGTAGGCCAGGCACAGTGGCTCATGCCTGTAATACCAGCACTTTGAGAGGCTAAGGCGGGCGGATCACCTGAGGTCGAGAGTTCAAGACCAACCTGACCAACATAGAGAAACCTTGTTTCTACTAAAAATTCAAAAATTGGCCAGGCATGGGGGTGCATGCCTGTAATCTGAGCTACTCAGGAGGCTGAGGCTGGAGAATAGCTTGAACCTGGGAGGGGAAGGTTGCCCAGCCTGGGCAAGAAGAGCAAGTCTCTGTCAGTTTTTTTAGAGACAGGGTCTCATTCTGTCACCCAGGCTGGAGTGCAGTGGTACAATTTCAGCTCACTGCAACCTCCGCCTCTGAGTTAAAGCGATTCTCCTGCTTCAGCTTCCCGGGTAGCTGGGACTGTACGTGCACACCAGCATGGCAAAACAATTTTTTGTATTTCTAGTAGAGACAGGGTTTCACCATGTTGGCCAGCCTTGTCTCGAACTCTTGACTTCAGGTGATCTACCCGCCTCAGCCTCCTTAAGTGTTGGAATTACAGGCATTAGCCACTGTGCCCAGCACATTAAAGTGTTTTCATCAAGACCAAACTAACATCTTGGGAAACGTGCTATTAATCACCAAGTTTCCCTTGGTCCTTCTCTGAGGAAAGCCAAGGAGGTTATCACTCAGACAGGATCCACGAGCCTGAGGGGAGTGCAGCGGGCAGAACCCTTCCAGGACCCTCACTACAGTATGCTGAGGGAAACACCTTCATTAAGGTCGGAAACAGTTCCCTTTCCTCACTTGGGGTCTTCCTTGGAGATCTGGAGCTCCGGGGCAGGAATCCCTCTAGGACACCTCCTAGGGTTGAATTTCCGAGGGGTACTCAGAGCAGCTCTGGTTATTTGGTATATAAACTTTCAAGATTATGTCTTCTGGATGAACTGACTCCTTTATTATTATGAAGTGATTCTGTTTATCAATAGGAATGTTTTTTACTCTTTACTCTAAAATCTGCTTTGTTTGACATTAATTTAGCCACTCCAGCTTTATTTTGATAGGGATAAGATGGCATATCTTTCTTCATCTCTTTACTTGTAACATATTTATGTTTTCATATTTAAAGTGGGTTTCTTGGTTGGGCATGGTGGCTCATTCCTGTAATCCTAGCACTTTGGAAGGCTGAGGCAGGTGGATCACTTGAGGTCAAGAGTTTAAGACCAGCCTAGGTAACAAGCTGAGACCCCACTCTCTACAAAAAAAAAAAAAAAGTTGGACATGGTGGTACATGCCTGTGGTCCCAGCTATCTACTTGGTACTCAGGAGGCTGAGGAGGGAGGATTGCTTGAGCCCAGGAGATCAAGGCTGCAGTGAGCCATGATACCACCACCATTCAGCCTAGGTGACAGAGCGAGATACTATCTCAAAACAATTAAATTAAAATAAATAAATAAATCAAGTGGGTTTCTTATAGGTAGCTTATAGTTGGGATTTGCTTTTGTATCTAATCTGACAATCTCAGTTTTTTCATTTTGGTGTTTAGATCATTTATATTTAGTGTGATTATTGGTATGGTTGGGTCTTAATCTACCCACTTGTTGCTTTCATCTCGTTGGTTCTCTGCTTTTTCCCCTTTTTCTGCCTTCATTTGGATTCATTAATTTATTTTATTCCCTTCTATCTCTTTTATTGGCTTATTAGTTAAAACTTTTGCTGGATTATTTTAGTGGTTTAGGAGTGATAGTATTATGAAGTACCTTCTCCCCATCAAGCTCTCTGACAGATGAAATCTATTGCCTAGAGCATTTTGAGTAGACAGAACTGGAAAATGGGGTATAGCCCACAACTGCCTAAGTAATTAACTGCATAGAGTCAGCTCTATATAGTGGTGATGGCAGGAAACATCATCCACGTATGTGTTCATGGAACATCAAAGCCCGCAGGTATTAGATTGCATATCGGTCAGGCTCTAAATATGAGACAGTCAATAACCAGAACAACAAAAACCAAAGGAAAAGGGCCATGGTCTCAGAAGTTTTGTGGGAGCCCAGGAACATTTTAGAAACTTTCAGATCCAAAAGGGGAGAGCCAAGCTACTTGCCTCTTGTTTAAACTGGCCTGGACAGGCTGAATCTTTAAATACAATGATAAATGAACCAGCTGTCAGGAGCTGAGATTGAAACAGAAGCTCACACCCCAGGTCTCGTCATGCTCCCCATGGAATGCCCTCCTCACTATTACCACCTGTCTATATATTTTCCATATTTACAAGCTGGCTCATATTCCCCCTCTAACAGAAAGCCAATGGGGCATGATTTACTATCTTCTAAACCTCCAATCATCCTCCCCAGTACCTCCTAGAGAACACATCACATTTTGCCTTTCATTTTCAAACATGATTTTGCCTGTTTATATTATATAAAATATCTTGCAGACAGTGATTACTAACTTTTTACATGGATTCTAATCCCATCTCTGCATAGCGATACATGAAGCTGAACAACTCCTCTAGCCTCTCTGATCCTGGTTCATCTGTCAATAAGCATAACAAAACCTGCTCTGGCTTTTCCTGCCATGGTTGTTGTGAAGTGCCATCAGAGTCAAGGTTATTAATGTACTTTGTAAATGGTGACATGTTAGGCAAATGTGACTATAGATTGGGAACATTAAAGTACTACACATGGGCTGGGCACAGTGGCTCACGCCTGTAGTCCCAGCACTTTAGGAGGTTGAGGCGGATGGATCACCTGATGTCAGGAGTTCGAGACAATCCTGACCAACATGACAGAAACCCTGTTTCCACTAAAAATACAAAATTAGCTGGGCATGGTGGCACGTGCCTGTAATCTCAGCTACTCGGGAGGCTGAGGCAGGAGAATCATTTGAACCTGGGAGGTGGAGGTTTCAGGGAGCTGAGATCACACCATCACACTCCAGCCTGGGAACAAGAGTGAAACTCTGTCTCAAAAATAAATACATAAAAATAATAAAGTACTAAATATGTTTAAGCAATGTCTTTTTTGAGGGGGGCGGGGGATGAAGTCTCACTCTGTCAGCCAGGCTGGAGTGCAGTGGCACAATCTTGGCTCACTGCAACCTCTGCCTCACAGGTTCAAGCTATTGTCTTACCTCAGTCTTCCAAGTAGCTGGGATTACAGGCATGTGCCAACACACCCAGCTAATTTTTTTTGTATTTTTAGTAGAGACAGGGTTTCACCATGTTGCCCAGGCTGGTCTCAAACTCCTGACCTCAGGTGATCTGTCAGCCTCATCCTCCCAAACTGCTGGAATTACAGGCATACCCCACTGTGCCCAGCCTAAGTAATGTCTTTAGTAGATTCTTCAGCAAATAATGGCAGAATTAAAGAGAAGCTACCCACTCCATCCCCACATCTCTACACCTCTGTAAGAGCATAGTTAAGACCACGGATTCTGAAGCCAGACTGCCTGGTTTCAGTGCCAGCTCCACTCCTCCTGAGCTTTGTGACCTTAGGCAAGTTATTGAGCTTTCCTGTAAGCAATATTTCTTATTCACTTTTATATCTCCCAGGTGGATAATTAGCATCCAGTGTCAAAGAGCCAGAGCAGTGTTGAAGGAAGCAGAGGATCAAGTATCAGCAAGCTATCTAACTGGCTGCACCATGAGCATTTCACCTAACCTCTCTGGATGACCTTCTTCATCTATACCTCAAAGCTAGATGAGATGCTTTTAAATAGTCTCCTATAATACTTTAAAGTTATTTTAATAAATTATTCTTGGGCCTGACACGGTGGCTCACACCTGTAATCCCAGCACTTTGGGAGGCTGAAGCGGGTGGATCATGAGGTCAAGAGTTTGAGACAAGCCTGACCAACATGGTGAAACCCCATCTCTACTAAGAATACAAAAATTAGCCGAGCGTGGTGGCGTGTACCTGTAATCCCAGCTACTCAGGAGGCTGAGACAGGAGAATCACTTGAACCCAGGAGGTGGAGGGTGCAGTGAGCCAAGATCCCACCACTGCACTCCAACCTGGGCTACAGAGCAAGACTGTCTCAGAAAAAAAAAAAAAAAATCATTCTTAAAGATCTGTTTTATACTTTATAGTAGAGACTATTATTTCAGCTAAAAATAAATGACTTTGGTGAGTACAGGTATGTTTGAAGAGCAACAATCTTGCTTGGCCTCTTACACATCAAGATCGTGGCAAAGCATTTATGCTTCCTGATGCTCAGTTTCCTCTTCGGTAGCTACAGTATAGAACTGCCATAGGAATTAAATATTTAAAGCACCTAACACAATTAAGAGCACATAATAGATGCCAAATAAATAATAGCCAGCAAAGCCAAACAATAATTACAACTTAGCTTTAAAAATTAATTTTTAGAAATGGATTTTGAAAGCTTGAAATCAGTCTTATGGGCCCAAAGTGTTGAAATACTAGTCACTCACATTTAAGTTTCCAACCACCAGGAATTTACAACATAGTGGGGATCCACTCCTCTCTACCTTTGTTTGCATTAGTCTTTTCCTCTGAAATAACCTTTCTGTTTCCCCACTGATGAATTCCTACTCATCCTTTAATACTCAGATCAAATGTCACTTCCTCCAGTGTCTTCCCCACTCCCCCGGACAAACAGAAGCTTCTCAGTGCCCATACACTTCTATGACAATACTCACCATGTGCCATTTCAAACCTTACATGCCTTTATAAATCTATCACCTCTTCTAGACCATGAAACTCTCAAGAATGAGGATAATCTCGCTCTCTCTCTGTGTGTGTGTGTGTATATGTTTTTTTTTTTCTTTTGAGAAAGAGATTTGCTCTTGTTGCCCAGGCTGGAGTGCAATGGCTCAATCTTGGCTCACCGCAGCCTCCACCTTCTAGTTTCAAGGGATTCTCCCGCCTCAGCCTCTGAATAGCTGGGATTACAGGCATGCACCACCACCATACCCAGCTAATTTTGTATTTTTAGTAGAAATGGGGTTTCTCCATGTTGTTCAGGTTGTCTCAAACTGCCGAACTCAGGTTATCCACCCACCTCACCTTCCCGTAGTACTGGGATTACAGGCGTGAGGCATCATGCCCGGCCTGGTACTCAATATATTTTCAGTGTTTGAATAAAGGAGTGAAAGCAATAAAAAAAGTAATGCTGCTTTTAGCTCTCACTTAGTAAATTCATTCATTATTTATAACAAAAAGATCAAGTTAGAGGCCTGGCATAACTCTATGGGCTCAGGTGTAAGCTAAAAAAAAAAAAAGAAAGAAAAACCTAATCAGAGATTTTTAGAAATTCAATCTTAGATAGAAATAGAATAGAATTTGGTGATGGTTATGTACCACCTCATGACCATAAAAAGTTCTAAAATAGACTCTTTACATGCTGTATTATTAAAAGCATCAGAAAAGCATCCAAACGTTTGGGAATCCCATGGCTCATCTTTTCAAATCAAGATAAACAAGAGCAAGAAACAAACCTAGGATTAGTACACTATAACCACTGTCCCAGTTTAAAGTTTTAACCAAGTTTGGTGGGAAACCATGCTTGGTCAATTTTTTTTTTTAAGAAAATTAAAAATTCGGTGCTCAATTATGTATGCTTGAAAACTCAAGCTGAATCACACACATCTATATTCTGGGATCATCTTCCCAATATGTGAAGAGTTCAAAAGTTCAGGTTGAGACCAGGCCCGGTGCCTCACACCTGTAATCACAGCACTTTGGGAGGTCAAGGCAGGTGAATCACTTGAGGTCAGGAGTTCAAGACCAGCTTGGCCAACATGGTGAAACTCCAGCTCTACTAAAAATTTATTTTATTTTATTTTTGAGATGGAATTTCACTCTGTCACCAAGGCTGGAGTACAGTGGCATGATCTCAGCTCACTTCAACCTCCGCCTCCTAGGTAGCTGGGATTATAGGCATGCACCAACATATCCTGCTAATTTTTGTATTTTTAAGAGAGATGGGGTTTCACCATGTTGGTCAGGCTGGTCTCAAACTCCTGACCTCGTGATCTGCCCACCTTGGCCTCCCAAAGTGCTGGGGTTATAGGCCTGAGCCACCAGGCCTAGTCTCTACTAAAAATACAAAATTTAGCCAGGTATGGTGGCACATGTCTGTAATCCCAGTTACTCAGCAGGAGAATTGCTTGAACCCAGAAGTCCAGAGATTGAAGTGGGCCAAGATTGTGCCACTGCACTCTAGCCTGAGTGACAGAGCAAGAATCCACCAAAAAAAAAAAAAAAAAAAAAGTTCAGATCAAGCAGGTTTATAGCCATCACTAATTACTATGGGGAGCTAGGGGAAGTTACCCTATCTTTCTGGGTATTAATTTTATTCATTGCAAAATGAAAGCACTGGAATGGATGATTTCAAAACTCCCTTATGACTCTTAGCAAAGTCGCAGAAAAGGATTACGAGGCTTTCATTTGGAATAAGCAGAGTTGGCATCTGCCAATATAATATGTTTCAAGAGTCAAGAAAGAAGAGCCTCTATCCAAAAATATCTCTGTCACATTAGCCAAGGACCAAACTGCACAAGTTGAGGTAGTGTAAGGCACGGAGGCTTTGGAATCAGCCAGGCCTGGCCTCTAACCCTGACTCTGACACTGGCTTTCAGTTGGTGTTATTTGTAAATTTTTAGTGCCACAAAAGAAATAGCACTCAAATATGAATGTATAGCCCTCGAATATAAATTTTCTCAGCAAGGCAATTTACTTTTTTTTTTTTTTTTTTGAGGTGGAGTCCCACTTTGTTACCAGGCTGAAGTGCAGTGGCATGATCACAGCTCACTACAACCTCTGTTTTCCAGGTTCAAGCAATTCCCCTGCCTCAGCCTCCCGAGTAGCTGGGACTACAGGCACGTGACACCATGCCTGGCTGATTTTTGTATATTAATAGAGACGAGGTTTCACCATGTTGGCCAGAATGGTCTCACTCTCCTGACCTTGTGATCTGCCCTCCTCAGCCTCCCAAAGTGCTGGAATTATAGGCTTGCATGACTGCACCCGGCCTGGCAATTTACTTCTATAGAAGGGTATGTCTCACAGTTGAAGCAATGATGAGGTCACACATGAACAATGGAGAGGAATGGGGTTCTTATCCCTGATGCAGGCAGCCCCTGTTGGCTAGGGTTGGACCACACAGTCTAAGCTAATTCCAATTGGCTATTTTAAAGGGAGCAAAGGTATGAGTCAGAGTGGCAAAGTGAGCAGTTTGGTGGGAAGGACGGTTATGGAACAGGTAACTAAAGGTGACTCAGGTCAGAGCAGGTGACAAGGGGTGACTCAGGACAGAGCCAGCGATAGAGGCTAGGAGGGGGTTGTTTACTGAAACTGGGGCCAAGGAGATGAAGAGAACAAGGAAGTTAAACTTAAAAATGAAGAACAAAGAACAGGGGAGCTGAATATACTGATGATACATTGGTTCATTGGAGAGGATCTCAGAACTCATTGCACTTAACAATTTATAGGCTAAAACCTTTGAAGAGGAATTTATTATATCCTTTATCAGTATACAAATTACTTAATCTCTCTAAACTTAATTACTTAAATCTTCTCATCTATAAAATGTAATGTTCAGTCCACAGTCTGTTATTCAGGGTGTAGCAATGGCAGCATGGATTTCAGAGGGGTAGGCCTCCCCAACTTGCAGGGTTAGTGATTAGGTAGAAATTAATGAGTTCAAATTACCAGCCTCTACTCTAACAAGGGGCAGAATGTGTAGGGACCAGTTGCCTTCTGAGTCTCCCTGAATGTATGAACTTCGTCTGACCCTCTTCCAAAGCCCAGCCTCAGTGAAAAAATGAACCCCTACCAGGTCTAGCCAACAATATAATTATAGTTTATAATCTCTAAATAATGGAGCATTGACTATAATATTGTTTTAACTGTGGTTTTGGATTTTTTTGAACCTGCCATTCCATCTTTACTTGCCATTACCCATATTGAATCAAAAGTTGAAAGTTGACTAGATAATAAAGTGTTAAAGAGGTGATGTTATGGGTTTTTTCCCTTTTGTTCAATGAATGACATAGAAATCCTTTTAAATGCTTTTCAGAGCCTGGTAGACTTGAGCCTAATTTTAGAGCAGCAATTTTAAAGTTAAAGAATTTGAGGGCCACATGGCTCACAGGAGCAGAAGACATAGTCTGCCCCAGAGCATCTCGGAAAATGTGTCCAGTGCAGAGAAAAGAGGAAATGTAGCCATGTTATCCCTCTCACATATGGTTTTGGACAGGATAAAGTGAGACAATTTCTGCAACATGTCTGACATGGTGCCTAGCCATAGGAGAGACATTAAGTGGTAGTTACTATTATTACTCACAGCTGGTCTGTGTAGCTCCAAAGTCTGTCAATGTTCTGATATGCATACTCTCTCCCTACCCCAAATGATAGTCTCCAAACTTTTTGGATAGTGTATCACCATAATTTTTTTTTTTTGAGACAGAGTTTCGCTCTTGTAGCCCAGGCTGGAGTGCAGTGGCGCAATCTCGGCTCACTCCCAGGTTCAAGTGATTCTGCCTCAGCTTCCTGAGTAGCTGGGACTATAGGTGCGCACCACCACACCCGGCTAATTTTTCCACTTTTAATAGAGACAGGGTTTCACCATGTTAGTCAGGATGGGCTCTATCTCCTGACCTCATGATCAGCCCACCTTGGTCTCCCAAAGTGCTGGGATCACAGATGTGAGCCACTGCACCCAGCCCATCACTATAATTTTTTAAAGGTTTAACATATAGATTCCAAAATATGCATATTCACATATTTATATAATATACAGGGGCTACTTTACATGTTAAAATTTGTAAGAGGCATATTTAAAGGGTACAAAAGGTATGAAGTAAAATCTTTAAATAATATTTATTTTATTAATTTCTAGAACAGAAAGTATCCATAAGTGATGGGTTCAGTGTGTTTCATTATTTTTAAAATCTTGGTTTAAGGAGGCAGAGGTTGCAGTGAGCCAAGTTCTTGTCATTGCACTCCAGCCCAGGCGATAGAGTGAAACTCAGTCTCAAAAAATTTAAAAAAAATAGTCCAGGTGTGGTGGATCACACCTATAATCCCAGCACTTTGGGAGGCCAAGGCAGGCAGATCACCTGAGGTGAGGGGTTCGAGACCAGCCTGACCAACATGGAGAAACACCGTCTCTACTAAAACTAAAAAAATTAGCCAGGCTTTGTAGCACATGCCTGTAATTCCAGCTACTTGGGAGGCTGAGGTAGGAAAATCGCTTGATCCGGGGAGGTAGAGGTTGCTGTGAGCCGAGATTGCGCCATTGCACTCCAGCCTGGGCAACAAGAATGAGACTCTGTGTCAAAAAAATAATAATAAAAATAAAAATTTTAAAAGTCAAAAAATAAAAATAAATAAAATAACATCTTGGTTTAATGTTTTGTGTCACAGCAATTTGAAGGTGTGCATCTAAGTTCAGTTTATGATCAACTCCTAATTCTAGTGGATGACACAGATGGAGAAAGAACCTCACATGGAAGTTCCAAATAGATCCAAATGGAAGAACTATCTTGCTTAGCTGCACTTATAGATTATAATAATCTTTTAAATCCTATCCCTGATTCATGCAGAGGTCTTTGCTGAAATTTGGCCAATAGATTTTCATCATTCTTTTGTTTTTGAGACAAAGTCTTTCTCTTCCAGGCTGCAATGCAATGGCACCATCTCGGTTCACTGCAACCTCCACCTCCAAGATTCAAGCGAGTCTCCTGCCTCAGCCTCCCAAGTAGCTGGGATTATAGGCACCAGACATCATGCCTCACTAATTTTTATATTTTTTGAGGAGATGGGGTTTCACCATGTTGGCCAGGCTGGTCTTGAACTCCTCACCTCAGGTGATCCACCCACCTCAGCCTCCCAAAGTGCTGGAATAACAGGTGTGAGCCATCATGCCCAGCCTGATTCCTACCATTCTTAATGCCAAAAAATTAGCCTGCAAACAAATGAGAAGGCGTTGCTTGTGTGTATATATATACATATATATATATATGTGTGTATATATATACATATATATATGTGTGTATATATATACAAACACACACACACACGTGGTTTTGTTTCTTTTTTTTTTTTTTTTTTTTGAGATGGGGTCTCGCTCTGTCACCAGGCTGGAGTTTAGTGGCACTATCTCGACTCACTGCAACCTCCACCTCCTGAGTGATTCTCTTGCCTCAGCCTCCCAAGTAGCTGGAACTACAGGTGCACACCACTGCACCCAGCTAATTATTGTATTTTTAGTAGAGACAGTGTTTCACCATGTTGGCCAGGATGGCCTCTATCTCTTGACCTCGTGATCCGCCTACCTTGGCCTCCCAAAGTACTGGGATTACAGGCATGAGCCACCACGCCTGGCCTGCATGTTTATATTTTTTAACAATCAGATTCAAAATCCACTACAATTATTTGAGAGATTATTAAACATATTAGAAAATTCTTTTTCCAATGTATTCAGTATGTAGGTGACAAACATATATAATTTTCACAACTAAACAATATTGCAATAGAGACATTTCCTCAGAGCCATTTTTGAAAATGTCATCTGGGTATCTTTTAAAAAGCAGTTTGTCATTATTAGATATCACTTTTGGCCGGGCGCGGTGGCTCACGCCTATAATCCCAGCACTTTGGGAGGCCGAGGCGGGTGCATCACGAGGTCAAGAGATCAAGACCATCCTGGTCAACATGGTGAAACACCATCTCTACTAAAAATACAAAAAATTAGCTGGGCACGGTGGCACGTGCCTGTAATCCCAGCTACTCAGGAGGCTGAGGCAGGAGAATTGCCTGAACCCAGGAGGCGGAGGTTGCGATGAACCGAGATCGCGCCATTGCACTCCAGCCTGGGTAACAAGAGTGAAACTCCATCTCAAAAAAAAAAAAAAAAAAAAATAGATGTCACTTTTGCTTTGAAGAAACAAGCCATTTAATCTGTTCTTATTTTTCTCTAAATTTATCTGCGAGGTAGCATACTACTGACAACCACTTGTCACATAAAATACCAATAAATTGGCTGAGTGCAATGGCTCACACCTGTAATCCCAACAGTTTAGGAGGCTGAAGCAGGCAGATTGAGTGAGCCCAGGAGTTTCAGAGTAGCCTGGGCAACATAGCAAGACACCCACACACCCTACCCCACCCTCATCTCTACAAATAATTTTTTAAAAATTAGCCAGGTGTGATGGTGTGTACCTGAAACACAATAAATGACAGATTTATCTTTAACTTCAAGAACCTCTTAAACTGTTTTGTTAGAAGATAAACAACAAATCTCTGTGTTTATGGCAACCCATCTTATTAGAAAGCAGGTGTCTAACTATGGCCCTTACATCAAATGCATTCCACTCTTGTTTTATAAATAAAGTTTTATTGGAATACAATCACACTCATTAAGTTACATATTATCTATGGCTGCTTTCACCCTACGGTGGCAGAGCTGAATCACTATAATATGGACATATGGCCTGCAAAACCTAAAATGCTGACTATCTTCTTTACCAAAAAAGGCTGTCAACGTCTGCTATACATCATTATGAATTTTTTAATATTAAAGGTTCTATTTTCACAAAATTTATCCCACTTAATATTCCTGAAATTTTGATCGTTATGGCTCTAACTTTAGTACAGTAACTGCATATGAATGATGTAGTCATTAAATTTCACTTATGCTCTATCCCTCTAGTTTTATCCCTCTTATAAGAAGTAATTGGCTGGGTGTGGTGGCTCACGCCTGTAATCCAAGCACTTTATTTTTAAAAAAATAAAATAAAATAAAAAAATTAAAAATGAAGTAATTATAATTAAAGGTATAATTATACCTTTATAATTAATGGCCCCTCCAAGATATATTTTTCTTTCTTTTTATTTTTTAAAGATGGGGTTTCACCATGATGGCCAGGCTGGTCTTCAACTTCTGACCTCAGGTGATCCATCCACCTCAGCCTCCCAAAGTGCTAGGATTACAGGCATGAGCCACCGCGCCCAGTAGATATATTTTTCTTAATGGAGATAGAATTGTTTTCCATGTGTTCACTATTTAAACAGAATCTAGCAAATAGCATAAACTGAGTCAAGTTAGAAATATATATACACTTCAGCCAGGTGTGGTGCTCATGCCTGTAATCCCAGCACATTGGGAGGCCAAGGCAGGCGGATCACCTGAGGTCGGGAGTTCAGGAGGAGCCTGACCAACATGGAGAAACCCTGTCTCTATTAAAAATACAAAATTAACTAGGTGTGGTGGCGCATGCCTGTAATCCTAGCTAATAGGGAGGCTGAGGCAGGAGAATTGCTTGAACCTGGGAGGCGGAGGTTGTGGTGAGCTGAAATTGCCCTACTGTACTCCAGCCTGGGCAAAAAGAGTGAAAGTCTGTCTTAAACAAACAAAGGAACTGTACTTCATTCAATCCTATCAGAAACCTCCCACGAGGTCAAATCTATCCTAACACTTGTTTCCTCAGATCTTCAGCAATCTTTTCTATGCATCTTCCAATGATATTGACAAAGAAACAAATTTTTCTTATTATTTCAGCCAAATTTTACCAGCGCAGAAGAATACATGTTTCTCCAATAGTATGTAGCTTTTTAACCTCTGTTTTTAAGCTAAAAAACCATAAAGTTAGTCAAGTAAAATTGAGCATTACCTGATTAAATCATTCCTGTAAAAAAGCTGTAAAGATCGGCCTTCATACTCTAGATAGTTTATTTCTAAATGTCATGATAACCATGACAACTTTATGGATTAAACTCAAGCACAAGATACACTTCAGGGCAATGTTCCTTGTCGGTGGTGGGGGACGTAAATCCACAGTTCCAACAGGGCTCCATGGCAAATTAATTTTTCGACACCTTTTTTTTTTTTTTAAAAAAAAAAAGACATTTATTCAGCGTCACGATCAGACTATTACATTTAGCAATCAACAGCATGGGTGCAAAAAAAAAAAGAAAAAGAAAAAATCTACATTAAAACCCTTTGTTGGCATGCTTTACACTTTCCACAGAACAGAAACTAAAATAACCTGTTATACAATTAGTCACAAATACAGTCCTCGAGTTTTTTGCCCATACACATGAGTATTTGTCTAAATCATGTCTTCTTTGTAGCAGCTAGGCCCTGCCACCACTGTGCTTGGCTGAGTTCACAAATCTGTTGTAACCTGTAGCTTCCCTGTCACTTCTCTGGCTCTCCTCTCCTGCTAAGCTTTGTTTCCTAATTAAAATCTTCTGCCACTGCCATAGCTACTGCTGCTACTGGAACCGCCATAGCCACCTTGGTTTCGTGGTTTGGCAAAGTATTGGCCGCCACCACCATAGGGGCCAGAGCTTCTGCCTCCAAAGTTTCCTCCCTTCATGGGTCCAAAATTTGAAGACTGATTGTTGTAACTGCCAAAATCATTGTAGCTTCCACCACCTCCAAAATTGCCTCCATCATTACCAAATCCATTATAGCCATCCCCACTGCCACCATATCCACCACCACCATGGCTGCCACCAAAGCCACCACGACCACTGAAATTTCCTCCACGACCAAAGTTGTCATTCCCACCGAAACCACCTCCACGACCACCACCGAAGTTTCCAGAACCACTTCGACCTCTTTGGCTGGATGAAGCACTAGCCATCTCTTGCTTTGACAGGGCTTTCCTAACTTCACAGTTGTGGCCATTCACAGTATGGTATTTCTGAATGACAATCTTATCCATGGAGTCATGGTCGTCAAAGGTTACAAAGGCAAAGCCCCTTTTCTTGCCACTGCCTCTGTCCGTCATGATTTCAATCACTTCAATTTTTCCATACTGTTCAAAATAATCTCTTAGGTGATGTTCTTCAGTGTCTTCTTTAATGCCACCAGCGAATATTTTTTTCACAGTTAAGTGGGCACCTGGTCTTTGAGAATCTTCTCTTGAGACAGCTCTCTTTGGTTCCACAACTCTTCCATCCACTTTGTGTGGCCTTGCATTCATGGCTGCATCCACCTCCTCCACAGTTGCATACGTGACGAACCCAAAGCCCCTGGAGCGCTTGGTGTTTGGATCTCTCATGACCACACAGTCTGTGAGCGTTCCCCATTGCTCAAAATGGCTCCTGAGGCTCTCATCAGTTGTTTCAAAGCTCAACCCTCCAATGAAGAGCTTCCTCAGCTGTTCCGGCTCTTTAGGAGACTCTGACTTAGACATGATCGCGGGGAGAAGAAAGACTTTAACTATGCTGCTTCGGCGGCGTCCACGGGCAGAAAGGCTCGACACCTTTTATCAGATCTCACTAGATATCATTGTGTGTTTTTTGTTGTTGTTGTTTTTTGTTTTGTTTTGTTTTGAGACAGTCTCGCTCTGTCACCCGGGCTGTAGCACGTGATGCGATCTTGGCTCACTGCAACCTCCGCCTCCTGGGTTCAAAGGATTCTCCTGCCTCAGCCTCCTGAATAGCTGGGATTACAGGCAGACTCCACTACACCAGCTAATTTTAGTATTTTGAGCAGAGACAGGGTTTCACCATGTTGGTCAGGCTGGTCTCGAACTCCTGACCTCGAGATCCACCTGCCTCAGCCTGCCAAAGTACTGGGATTACAGGCATGAACCACTGTGCCCAGCTGATATTATTGTTTTATCTCTCTCTCCTTTTTTTTTTGTTTTTGAGACAGTCTTCCTCTGTCATGCAGGCTAGAGTACAGTGGCGTGATCTTGGCTCACTGCAACCTCTGCCTCGTAGGTTCAAGTGATTCTGCCTCAGCCTCTCAAGTAGCTGGGACTGCAGGCGTGCACCACCATGCCTGGCTAATTTTTGTATTTTTAGTAGAGATAGAGTTTCACCATATTGCCCCAGCTGGTCTCAAACTCCTGAACTCGTGATCTGCCCACCTCAGCCTCTCAAAGTGCTGGGGATTACAGGCATGAGCCACCACACCTGGCTATTTTATCTCTTAATGTGGCTGACAAAGAGCTTGTAACAGAGCAGAAGTCTTTGTTTTGCCATTTTTCTCGTTGTTTCCTTATGCTTCCATTATAGGTATTATCTTAAATTTGCAATTTCATTACAGATATCTTTTTAAGTTTTTTGTTCATCTTGTGAAAATTACTTGAGTTCCAACAAGATAATGCATTTTTCTTAGAACCCACACTGGCCCACATACACTGTAGTATATCACAGTGTGCTGAGAGCCAACACCCAGAAGACAACTGAATTGAGCCCTCCATGTTGTGGAAGCCCCACTCTTCCCTTAGAGAACTCATGAACTACTCTTAACATTTGACCTATGTGAAGACTCAAATATCAACCTGTATATTAGATATTAGCAAAACAATTTTCCTTTATGTTTGAGATAAATGCAAATTGAGGTCATAATATTTTTTATATGATGCATTGCCACACAATACTATACCATGATTTTTCCATTTTACTTTTATTTTATTTATTTATTTTCTTGAGACAGAATCTTATTGTTGCCCAGGCTGGAGTGCAATGGTGCAATATTGGCTCACTGCAACTGTTGCTTCCCAGGTTCAAGTGATTCTCCTGCCTCAGCCTCCCAAGTAGCTGGGACTACAAGCGCATGCCACCACACTTGGCTGGCTTTCATATTTAGTAGAGATGGGGTTTTGCCATGTTGGCCAGGCTAGTCTCGAACTCCTGACCTCAGGTGATCCACCTGCCTTAGCTTCCCACAGTTTTGGGATTACAGGTGTCAGCCATCACACCTGGCCAATTTTGCTATTTTAAAAGCACAATACTTAAAGGAGGTGAGAGTTATTCTACTAATACAGTAAGGTATGTTATTAGGTTGGTACTCAGCAAATATTCAGTTGCCTACTGAGTACTTAACCATATACCAACAAACACACACACACATACCAGTATATCAGGTGCTATGAGTGTTACCTAGATGAATCAAAATAAATCAGACATGAATTCTGCATTCAACTGCAGTCGTTCACTAATTTATTCATTCACTCAGGAAACAATTACTGGGTGCCTTCAAGTTCCAGGGACAGGGTGAGGCACTAAAGATTGGTGTCCTGGTGACTTTCACTTCACACATGGCAAACTATTAATCCAACTTGAATTAGCTTGGATAGATTGGTCATTATTATGGTGTTTTTTTGTTTTTGTTTTTGTTTTTTGGCTTCTTAGAGTTTTTTCTCCTACTTTTTTTTTTTTTTTTTTTTTTGAGACAGCGTGTGATTCCCTTTTTTTGTTTTTCTGAGGCTGAGTGTGATTCTGTCACCCAGGCTGGAGTGCAGTGGCATGATCTCAGCTCACTGCAACCTCCACCTCCCAGGTTCAAGCTGTTCTGCCTCAGACTCCTGAGTAGCTGGGGTTACAGGTGCATGTTACTACACCCAGCTCATTTTTGTACTTTTAGTAGAGACGGGGTTTCACCAGGTTGGTCAGGCTGGTCTTGAACTCCTGACCTCACGATCTGCTCACCTCGGCTTCTCAAATCCACCTGCTGGGATTACAGACATGAGCCGCCACACCCGGCCTGTTCTCCTATCTTAATAGCACTCCAATTTCCTCTTAGATAACAACCTCCCTCATCGTGAGACAGTGAACAAAGGTGAAACCACAGAGTCAAAAACACCATGAATAGGGAGAAATGTATTCTCTGCAGGGAGAAAGCCAGAGTGAAAAGCAGCAGAGATGAAAGATGGAAGGTCTTAGAAAAAAAAAAAAACAGCCTTATTTCTTTACTTTCTATCTACCTTTTAGAGACCCTCTAAGGTCCAACTATATATACTTCATTTTTTCTCCATAAATGTCTATAACATTGCCTCACCGGCCTAGACATTGGTTGTTATAGCCATATAATAAACGTACCATTTTACTTGGGTAATTTTAGTGAGTTTCTCTTCCTTGCAACCAAACAGTTCCTGAGAATAATTTGGTCCCAGGAAGAGGCATTGCAAACAAGCACTAAGGGGAAATTAGGAATGATGGTTGTAGAACTGCGACACTCTCCTCCCTTCCCATCACCACCTTCCACCCCAGATAAGAAGCTGAAGGTCTGAGATACAAAGTTTGAGAATCAGGTGGTTAAACTTTTACCTTGAGTCTGCATCTCTATCCAAATTTAAGCAAAGAATCCTGATATAGAGGAAAGACAAAACTCATTTACAGATTGTCTGGCTTGAAATAGATTAGGGGAAGAAAACATTCTGGGGGAATGGTAGCACCATGTATTGCTATCCCAGTTTGGGGGATCTGGTAGTCTTAGTTAAGCCATCTAAGTACAGATGTGGAAACTGTTTCCCATCATTTCTCTGAGGGTCTAGGAGTCATCTTTAATCTAACAAAGAGAAAAGGTATTTTGGTGAAATACCATTCGAGGTAATTGACCAGTGGAAGAAATAGATGTATGCTTCAAGGTCAGCCCTGCTTCTACAGGAAGGAAAACTATAGAGGAGACCTGATGTAAAATGAACAAAGTTTCGTGAAGGGTGAATACCTGATCTTTGGAAGCCAGGGGATAAGTAATATGAGATTTTCAATCTTGTGAAAACTGCAGAGTCAGCTGGCAAAGTTTCTAATCCGATATGACTCCAGAGGCACAAAGACAAGCCTCTTTTTTTTTTTTTTTTTTTTTTGGTGAGACACAGTCTCACCCTTTCGCCTGCCCAGGCTGGAGTGCAATGATGCAATCTCAGCTCACTGGAACCTCAGCCTCCCGGGTTCAAGTGATTCTCTTTCCTCAGCCTTCTGAGTAGCTGGGATTACAGGTGCCCACTACCACATTCAGCTAATTTTTGTGTTTTTAGTAGAGATGGGGTTTCACCATGTTGGCCAGGCTGGCCTTGAACTCCTGACCTCATGATCCACCTGCCTCAGCCTCCCAAACTGCTGGGATTACAGGCGTGAGCCACCGTGTCCAGCCAAGACAAGGCTTATTATGGACATCTTCTCAACTCACTTGTGCAGATTTTTCAGGTGGTAGCCCCAATCTTGAGCCACTTTTCTGACTGTGGATCAATAGTCCTTCCTATTTTCTCACTATATCCCTTTCATCTTTTCTTTTTTTTTTTTAAATATGGAACTCTTCACGAATTTGTGTGTCATCCTTGCGCAGGGGCCATGCTAATCTTCTCTGTATCGTTCCAATTTTAGTATATGTGCTGCCGAAGCGAGCACTCTTTCATCTTTTCACTTCTGAAGGTTTACTTCCTCTTCCTTTCCTCCCAATTTTCCATCTAAGTCATTAAAGAGTTGACTCAAGATCATCAGTAAGAACTTTGATGGCCAATGAAAAATCAAAGCAGGCTAAAAAAAGGTAAGCAATGAGCAACAAATAGTAGCCCTTTCTCAAGAGCATGGAAGCATTTTTGAAACAATAGTCTTCAAAACGCTATTGCCTAAATCTCCACTTCCTGGAAGGAAAGGGAGGTTAGACAGATGACAGAGAGATAGGTAGGTAAATAGAGAGAGAGATAGAGATTAAGGAATAGATGGAGATTGTCTCGGTCCAGTTTGTGTTGTTATAACAAAACACTGAGACTGGTAATTTTTTTTTCTTTTGAGACAGAGTCTTGCTCTGTCACCCAGGCTAGAGTTCAGTGGCACAATCTTGGCTCACTGCAGCCTCCACCTCCTGGGTTCAAGTGATTCTCTTCCCTCAGCCTCCCAAGTAGCTGGAATTATAGGCACGTGCCACCACACCCAGCTAATTTTTGTATTTTTACTAGAGACAGGGTTCTACCATGTTGGTCAGGCTGGTCTCGAACTCCCATCCTCAAGTGATCCACCCACTTTGGCCTCCAAAAGTGCTGGGTTTACAGGCGTGAGCCACTGTGCCTGGCCATGAGACTGGCAATTTATACAGAACAAAAATTTACTTTCTCACAGTTCTAGAGGCTGGGAAGTCCAAGATCATGGCACTGGTAGTTTCTGTTTTTTTATGAGGACTGCTCTCTGCTTTCAAGATGACACCTTGTTGCTGCATCCTTCAGGGGGAGAAACACTGTGTCCTTAAATGGCAGAAGGTGGAAGGACAAGCGAGTCCAATGCAATGTGAAACTTCTTTGTTTGTTTTTTGAGACGGAGTTTCGCTCTTGTTACCTAGGCTAGAGTGCAATGGTGCGATCTCGGCTCACCGCAACCTCTGCCTCCTGGGTTCAGGCAATTCTCCTGCCTCAGCCTCCTGAGTAGCTGGGATTACAGGTGCCTGTCACCACACTCAGCTAATTTTTGTATTTTTTATTTTTCGAGATGGAGTTTCACTCTTACTGCCCAGACTGGAGTGCAGTGGCACAATTTCAGCTCACTGCAAACTCCGCTTCCTGGGTTCAAGTTATTCTGCCTCAGCCTCTTGAGTAACTGAGATTACAGGCACCTGCCACCATGCCCAGCTAATTTATTGTATACTTTTAGAGACGGGGTTTTACCATGTTGGCCAGTCTGGTCTTGAACTCCTGACCTCGTGATCCACCCACCTTGGCCTCCCAAAGTGCTGGGATTACAGGCGTGAGCCACTGCACCCAGCCAATTTTTTGTATTTTTAGTAAGGACAGGGTTTCATCATGTTGGCCAGGGTGGTCTAGAGCTCCTGACCTCAGGTGATCCTCCTGCCTTGGCTTCTCAAAGTGCTGGGATTACAGGTGTGAGACACAGTGCTCAGCACATTTTTTCTCTTTTCTAAATTAAAGTTTTTTATTGTATTACATTCCTCGACTAGACGGGTTGCCGAATCAAGAGAAGTCATATTCAAAGCAGCCCAAGAAGAAGGAAGATCCCTTAGAGCTTTGGACTTGGAACTTAAACTGCTGGTAAATACATCAAATTGTTTTGCTTTGGGAAAGGGGATGAATATATTTGAGGTATCTGGATGAGGGCTGTGTGATTTCCGGGTGCTCTCTTGGAATACTGTCTATGGGAGGAGAATTTGTGTTAGACTAGGCAGTCAATGGGGTAGATGGTAGCAGACCGTGATGACTTACTTTTCCTTTCAGAAGCTTTCACTTGTTACTTCTGTTAATAGATTCCGTTAAGTTGGGTAAATGATCCAGGTCTGGTCAATTTCCTTGACAATAGCAATGGTTCAAGAGGAAGCATGCAACAGAAGCAAAACCAATGAGAACTTCCATCAGGGTTAAAATAGAGACTTGGGGAGAAAGATATCTTTTCTTTTCTCTAAGGTTCCTAAGCTAGGACTACGAGCAACCATGTCCATGGAGGAGTAGGAGAGAAAGGACACCAACAACAACAGAAGAGCAAACACAAGTAGCGACAATCATGAGAACAGGAGAAAAAAACATCTTTGTCATAAGGAGGCCTCAGTGCTAGCCCCTGAGATCCTGGTTATCCTTTAGTTCTGCAAACTACTCCATCCCTGCTCTGTGCTCCAGTAAGCCACTCCCTTTTCTGCTGAGTCTCGTTTAAATTGGGTTTCTATCACTTTAAAGAGTCCTGATGAGGCTGGGCACAGTAGCTCATGCCTGTAATCCCAGCACTTTGGGAGGCCGAGGTGGGTGGATCACTTGAAGTCAGGAGTTCAAGACCAGCCTGGCCAACACAGTGAAACCCCATCGCCACTAAAAATACAAAAATTAGCTGGGTGTGTTGGTACACACCTATAATCCCAGCTACTCAGGACTTGCTTGAACCTGGGACTTGAAAGTTGCAGTGAGCTGAGATCATGCCACTGCATTCCAGCCATTTTCAAAAAAAAAAAAAGAGTCCTGAAGAATACATGCCCAGAACCATGGGGAATTCAGAGGGATAATTTAACACAAATTTAGGATTTTTGTTTTTGTTGTCATCGTTATTTCTTTTTTGAAACTATAGTACAAGCCTAGGGTAAAAATTCAAACAGTATAAAGAGGTATATTATCTCATTATAGGCTAA
Source organism: Callithrix jacchus (assembly GCF_049354715.1). Classification (NCBI taxonomy): domain Eukaryota; kingdom Metazoa; phylum Chordata; class Mammalia; order Primates; family Cebidae; genus Callithrix; species Callithrix jacchus. The sequence continues at coordinate 153,396,743 of NC_133502.1, forward strand.
GTCTTCCACCTAAAATGTGCTGTGGAAGAAAAAAAAAGCTGTTGATAATTTCTTTTGTATCCTTCCAGAAATGTTCTTTAATTAATCTTACAGCACTCTGAAGGACCAAGGAGAGAATGAAGCAAGTTAGATGTATTACTCTCAGATCTAGCTCAGCAAAGCAGAGATATAGCAATATTACGTCTGTTTTTCCCCTTTTCTGATTAAAGTTGGTTGAAATTTTGCAGCTGTAAAATTGCCTTACTGTGAACATCTACATTTTATATTATTAAGTAAAATCCCAACAGGGAAGAGCTAAATAATGAGGTTTGTTTTGTCATCATGTGGGGCTTTTACAACATAGTTTAAAACATTCAACATCTTGAGGCAATTAAGAAAATCATTCAACTTCACAGAAAGTTGGTTTGTTTTTTGAAGGCCTATAAACATAGAGGAATTTATTTTATTTTCTTTTATGTATTTATTTTTTTTTTTTTTTGAGACAGAGTTTCCCTCTTTTGCCCAGGTTGGAGTGCAATGGCACCATCTTAATTCACTGCAACCTCTGCTTCCTGGGTTCACACAATTCTCCTGCCTCAGTCTCCCGAGTAGCTGGGATCACAGGCGCAGGTGCCTGCCACCATGCTGGGTGAATTTTTGTATTTTTAGTAGAGATGGTGTTTCTTCACTGGCCAGGCTGGTCTTGAACTCCTCACCTCAGGTGACCACCCATCTTGGCCTCCCAAAGTGCTGGGATTGATTATAGGCGTGAGTCACCATGCCTGGCCTAGGAATTTATTTTTAACTTCACATCTATGTTGCCTGGTTTGAGATTTCACTTCTGCAAAACAGTTAAAGGTCAATCTGTTCTGTCATTGTAGTTTTATTTTTTGTCTTTAAATTTGAGGGGCAAAAGAAATTGCTAGAACACCATATTTAAATGGTCCAGCTGATTCAATTATATTTTGGAAGTAGCTACATCATACATAAACATATGAACAAAAAGAGATGCTGCACAACATTGTTAATGTACTACATGCCACGGAATTGTTCACTTTATCACTTATTTATTTATTTTTTTTTTTTGAGACAGAGTCTTGCTCTGGTGCTCCGGCTGGAGTGCAATGGCACAATTTCGGCTCATTGCAACCTCCACCTCCCAGGTTCAAACAATTCTCTTGTCTCAGCCTCCCAAGTAGCTGGGACTACAGGCTCCCACCACCACACCCAGCTAATTTTTGTCTTTTTAGTAGAGATGGGGTTTCACCATATTGGCCAGGGTGGTCTTAAACTCCTCAACTCAGGTGATCTGCCCACTTCAGCCTCCCAAAGTGCTGGGATTATAGGTATGAGCCACCACATCCAGCTGAATTGCTCACTTTAAAGTGGTTAATTTTCTATTATGTGAGTCTTACCTCAATAATAATAATCTTTAAGAGATGGCATTTTAAAAAGTTATACCTTTTTAACCTTTTAAGTTAAAAAAAAGCAAATCTAAATCAAAAGATTTTTTGAAATCATAATCTCTGAAAAAAACAAGAATTAACCTGTGTTAGGCCAGGTGTGGTGGCTCACGCCTATAATCCCAGCACTTTGGGAGGCCAAGGCGGGTGGATCATGAGGTCAAGAGATCAAGACCATCCTGGTCAACAAGGTGAAACCCCGTCTCTACTAAAAATACAAAACTTAGCTGGACATGGTGTGCACCTGTAGCCCCAGCTACTTGGGAGGCTGAGGCAGGAGAATGGCTTGAACCCAAAAGGTGGGGGTTGCGGTGAGCTGAGATCGTGCCATTGCACTCCAGTCTGGGTAACAGTGAAACTCCGTCTCAAAAACAAAAGAGAATTAAACTGTGTTAAGAACCTACTCTAGGCAAGGCCCTGTACTAAAAACATCCAGTAAACAATAGACATAATACATAAATTATGATAGTATGCAAGAAGGTGATAGATACTATGAGGAAATAAGTAGAATAAGGTAAAAAGGATTAGAGGAGACAGAGGCACAGGGAACAGAATGTAAAACAGTGGTCCTGGGAAAGCATCATTGAGAAGGAAACATTTAAGAGAAGATTCAGCCAGTCGAGGTGGCTCATACCCATAATCCCAGCACTTTGGGAGGCTGAAGTGGGCAGATGACCTGAGGTCAGGAGTTCAAGACCAGCCTGGCCAACATGGGGAAACCCATCTCTACTAAAAATACAAAAATTAGCCAGATAATGGTGGCATAAGCCTGTAATCCCAGCTACTTCGTAGGCTAAGGCAGGAGAATTGCCCGAACCCAGGAGGCAAAGGTTGTATTGAGCAGAGATCACGCCATTGAATTCCAGCCTGGGCAAGGGCAACAAGAGTGAGACTCTGTCTCAAAAAAGAAAAGATTGAAAGGATGATAGGGAGTTGGTCAAGCTGATGATATCAGATTTCTGGGAGAAGAAATCTGGAAGGAGGAGGAAGGGGGAGCAGCCAGTGCAAAGGCCCCAAGGCAGAGACATGCCTGACATGTTCAAGGAAGAGCAAGGTCGGCATGGCTAGAATAAACAAAGGAGAAAGTGACAGGGGAAACCAGAAAGGTAACTGAGGGGCTTTGGCCGTTATGCTGAGTAAACTGGGGAGCCGCAGCAGACTTTAGGAGCCATGGCCCGCGGAGAAGACTACATCAGGAAGAAATTGGAAGGCGGGAATGAAAGACAATGATAGCTATGACCAATGACGTAACAATGGAGATGACAGAAAATGGTCAGATGCTTAATGCATTTTGAATATGGAGTTCAGAGAATGTCTGATAGATTGGATTCGAGGTGTGAAAGAAAGAAAAGAGTTAAGGATGAGCTCAAGGTTTGGGGCTTGAACAACTGGAAAAGAGAGATTAAATGCATGGACATGTAGATGGCTTTGAGTGAAGCAGGTTTGAAAGAGGGATGGGGAGTGAGAGGGGAAGGGGACAGCTGTGACGATCAGAAGTTCTGTTTGGGACAAGTCGCATTTGAAATATCTGATAGAAAACCAAGTGGAGGTTGCTCACAGAAGCAAGGTGATTTTGGGAATAATTGAGCTATCCAGTCCCTCCGCCTTGTTGCAAAGCAATAATATTTAATTATGGTGGTATCAGTCAAATTCAATGTTTTCCTTTTTAATGCTTCCATGTATGTTCCCATTTATTTACTTTATGTTTTTAACATTTTTTAAATTGAGGTAAAATACTAATGCTTTCTTTTTCTCTAAAGATGGAGGTCTTCACCTGCTCCATTGTCTAATTATGACATGATTTTTCCATACGTCACCTTGTGTTTCCTCACCTACTTTCCTTCCTTCCTTCCTTCCCTCCTTCCCTCCTTCCTTCCCCTTCCTTCCTCATCCTTCCTTCCTCATCCTTCCTTCCCTATCCTTCCTTTCTCTTCCTTCCTTACCCCTTCCCCTTCCTTCCTTCCATTTCCTTCCTTCCTCTTCCTTCCTTCCCTCCTTCCTTCCTTCCTTGTTTCCTTCTTTCCCCTTCCTTCCTTGTTACCTTCCTTCCTCTTTTTTCCTTCCCCTTCCTTCCTTCCCTCCTTCTTTCCTTCCTTCCCCTCCCTCCCTTTCCTTCCTTCCTTCCTTCCCCTTCCTTCCTTTTCTCTCCTTTTCTTTTCTTTGACAGAGTCACATTCCATCATCTAGGCTAGAGTGTAGTGGCTCAGTCTCAGCTCACTGCAATCTCTGTTCCCCTGGGTTCAAGCAATTCTCCTGCCTCAGCCTCCCTAGTAGCTGGGATTACAGGTGTGTGCTACCATGCCCGGGTAATTTTTGTATTTTCAGTAGAGATGGAGTTTCCTCATATTGGTCAGGCTGATCTTGGATTCCTGAACGCACATGATCAGCCTGCCTTGGCCTCCCAAAGTGCTAGGATACCAGGTGTGAGCCACTGCACCCAGCCCTCCACCATTTTTCTAAATGGGAATATAATTTACTCCTTAACTCTTCCCTTTCTTTCAGACCTCGAATCCAATCTACCAGACATTTTGGCCAATGCATTTTACTCTTTTTTTTTTTTTTTTTTAAAGATGCTCCTGCAATTTACTATTATTTTTAAGAAAGCTATGACTACATATCTTCCAACAATTATGTTAAAAGAGTTCACAAATGGTGATTTCCAATGTGTAATTTCCAAGACTTGTAGGAGATCCAGCCAGGTGAATTATGACACCCTCAGAAAGAACCTGGACTGCGCCTATCTGACATATGTTACCTACTAGATTCCTTTCTGAGGGCTGCTGTAACAAAGTATCAGAAATGTGTCTTAAAACAACAGAAGTTTATACTCTTGCAGTTCTGGAAGATACAAGTCCAAAATCAGCAGGGGCGTGCTCTCTCTGAAGGTACTATGAGAGGAGCTTTTGTTCCTCTTCCATATGTGTCTGTTTTTTAAAGTTCCCTTATGTTACAAGAACACTAGTCATTTCATTTAGGAAATACTTTAATCTCGTATGGCCTCTCCTTGACCTCATTACATCTGCAAATACTCTATTTCCAAATAAGGTCACATGTGCGGGTATCAGGGGTCAGGATTTCAACATGTCTTTTTGTGGGGACACAATTCTCAACCCATAACAACACCAAACCTCAGTTATTCGTTCATCTATTGACTGAAACTAGTACCTGCGATTGGCACACCTGCAAATACTAGAGATACAGGCATGAACAAAATGACGTAGTTCTTGCCCTCAGGGAGCCTATGATGTAGTGTGGGAGGCAGATACTTGCAGTTCAATATGGTAAAAGAGAAGAACTGAGGCCGGGCATGCTGGCTCACACCTTTAATCCCAGCACTTTGTGAGGCTGAGGTGGACGGATCATCTGAGGTCAGGAGTTTGAGACCAGCCTGGCCAACGTGATAAAACCCTGTCCCTACTAAAAATACAAAAATTAGCCAGGTGTGGTGGTATGCACCTGTAGTCCCAGCTACTTGTAAGGCTGAGGCAGGAGAATCACTTGAACCCAGGAGGCAGAGGTTGCAGTGAGCCAACATTGTACCACTGCACTCCAGTCTGAGTGACACAGAGAGACTCTGTCTCAAAAAAAGAAAGAAAGAAAAAAAAAAAACAGAGAAGAACTGGCGAGGCATGATGGCTTGCATCTATAATCCCAGCTACTTGGGAGGCTGACGCAGCAGGAGGATCATTTGAGCCCAGGAGTTCAAGATCAGCTTTGGCAACATGGTGAGACCCCCATCTCAGAAGAATATTAAGAAGGAGAAGGAGGGGAATAAGCAGAAACAGAAAGAGAGGAAGAGGAGGAAGAGGAACAACTGAGTAACATGGGAATTCAGGAATGTGACACTCAGCCTAGAAAGCCAGGATGGCCTTACTACTCTCTGAAGTAAGCGATATCCAAACTAACACCTAGATGGTGGCATGGGAGGTAGAGGGAAGAAGACTCCAAGCAGAGGGACAACATTTGTTGAAATCCAGATGTTAAAGAAATTATGTAGCTGGCGTGGTGGCTCATGCCTGTAATCCCAGCACTTTGGGAGGCAGAAGCAGGTGGATTGCCTGAGGTCAGGAGTTCAAGACCAACCTGGCCAACACGATGAAACCCTGTCTCTACTAAAAATACAGAAACTAGCCAGGCATGGTGGCGAGCACCTGTAATAACAGCTACTCAGGAGGCCGAGGCAGGAGAATCACTAAAACCTAGGAGGTGGAGATTGCAGTGAGCTGAGACCATGCCATTGCACTCCAGCCTGGGCAACAAGAGGGAAACTCTGTCTAAAAAAAAAAAAAGCACAAAAATTTGTTTGGTGAGGTGTAATCCCAGCTGCTTGGGAGGCTGAGAATCACTTGAACCCAGGAGACAGAAGTTGCAGAGAGTGGCAATCGAGCCAGTGCACTCCAGCCTATGCAACTGAGTGAGACTCTGTCTCAAAAAAAGAAAAAAACGGTAATAATAGAGTTTTAAAAATAGAGACAGAATAAATCAATAAAAATCATCCCAACCATTAATCTTTAGTTCATCCATTTAGTTTCAAACTTTCTTCCACACCAAACCTCTGAAAGAGCACATTAAGATGAAACCAAATGGATTTTTAGTTTGGACATAAACACGCACTGTGGGCATCTCACAGCCATGCAGATCAGACAGAGGATGAAACAAAACCTGGCCCCGCGTGCTCACAGCTGAATCTTGAGCAAGAGGAATAAGCGCAGCTGCAAAAGCAAGTATCAGACTGCTAGCCTGATGGGTGAGGCACACTGGCCAAAGGACACAGAAAGCTCAGGCAGGATTGAACCAACTCTCTAATCAAATGGGTGGAGCCAATGGAGAGGAACCCAAGTATCTTGTCTGCCCTCCCCCATCAGGCACCCAGGCCAGCAGACAGGCAGATAGGAAGTTATGTGTAACAAATTGTCCATGGGTAGTGATGGACTAGTATAAGATCCAGGTTCTGTCCTAGGGAAAGGGGCTGGCAAGTGCCACATAATATGCCAGGGCCCAGTCCCAGGCTGAGTTCAGGAGCAGTGTGAAGTCCTAAAAGGGAACTGTGCCTCTGGGCAGGAGAGTTAGAGATCAGGTAGACGTTGGATCTCTGGATTGGGCCAACAACAGATGTCACTCAGGGAAACATGACTGTCAGAGGATGTCACTGGACTATCAACCTCCAAGTTTCAGTGGATGACTGGGCACCACGTCCCACCAAAGGCACTGAGGTGGTCAATCTACTTACTGCCTGAACTTGTTCAGATTCAGGAGCTGGGCTGGGCGGGTGGCAGCTGAAAGTGAGATGCATCACTGGACCCAAAGGGGAGCAGCTGGGCAACATAAAAGCATGGAAACTGAGGCCAGAAGTCAATAGAGTTAAGTTATTCTGCTTGACTGGGCACCATGCCCACTCTCTGGTGGAGGTGCTTATGGGAAAGAAATGTTTACGCTAAATTACCTACTTGGAAGTCTACCGAAGTGACATTAAGAAATAGCTCTTCATGGCCGGGCATGGTGGCTCATGCCTGTAATCCCAGCACTTTGGGAGGCCAAGGCAGGTGGATCACCTGAGTCAGGAGTTCAAGACCAGCCTGGACAACATGGAGAAACTCTGTCTCTACTAAAAATACAAAATTAGCTGGGCGTGGTGGCGCATGCCTATAATTCCAGATACTAGAGAGGCTGAGGCAGGAGAATCGCTTGAACCCAGGAGATGGAGGTTGCAGTGAGTTAAGATGGTGTCATTGGACTCCAGCCTGGGCAGCAAGAGCAAAATTCCAACAATAAAAAAACAAAAGGAAGGAAGGAAGAGCCCTTCCTTCCACTAACATTTATTGAATACCTCCCATGTTCATAGCATTGTCTCTGCCTTCAAGGGTCCCACAGAAGAACAAGCATGATAGCAGATTCACAAAAATAACTATGTGAGAAGTCCCACCCAAGTGCTGTGGAGCACAGAGGGAAAAAGAAGACTACCTAGAAGAACAGAGAAGTCTCCTAAGCTTCTTGAGAAGAGACCATGGCCATTTTTGCCTGGATATCCCAATTCTAATTGTCGCTTTATCAGAGACTTTAATTGCCTCTGGGTGATGCCAGCTGCCTTGAACTCCAGGTCTGAAGTCACAGCTGTTGCTACTTAATCCACATCTCACTCAACTATCTAAGTCTCAGGTTTGTAATCTTATCACAGAGGGATCCTAGGGTTCCATATGACAGGAATGAAAATCCCTAGCTCTGTCACTTACTAAATAGTCAGTCATGTCTGCCTTTTCTAAAATTCCTGAACTTCAGTTTTACTCCTTATAAAATGAGAATAAAGACAACCCAAACTTCAAAGCGCTATTTCAAGGATTAAGTGAAGTCGTGTATATGCAGGGGCTTTTGTAAACTTTAAAGAGCTAGAAAAACATTTCTTATTTTAATGGTGTCTCAACTTGAGTCTGCACTGGGCTGGAGCCATGCCTGGGTGTGTTTGATGAAGTCCCTGATTTGTGGGGCTCCTGGATGTCACTCCGTGTGAGGATGAGGAAGTGGTTTGGCTTACGTGCCAGAAAAAGACGCAAAGACAGCTGGGCAGCATGTGGGAAGCTTCAGATATCTATGCCTATCCTTGCTCTGTGGAATGGAAGTCATAACTCAGCAGAGAGGCTGGGCGTGGTGGCCCATGCCTGTAATCCCACCACTTTGGGAGGCCGAGGCGGGCAGTTTAGGAGTTTGAGACTAGCCTGGCCAACACAGCAAAACCCTGTCTCTACTAAAAATACAAAAAAATTAGCCAGATGTGGTGATGCATGCCTATAATCTCAGCTATTTGAGAGGCTGAGGCAGGAGAATCACTTGAACCCAAAAGGCAGAGATTGCAGTGAGCCAAGGTTGCAGTGAGCCAAGGTTGCACCATTGCACTCCCACCTAGGTGACAGAGTGAGACTCCATCTCAGAACACACACACACACACACACACACACACACACACACACACACACAAAAGCAAAAAAGAACTCAGTAGAGAAAGGGGCTTTAGCTGTTTTCACAGGGAGATGTTACCACTGCTGCTTTAGGGCCTGCTGACAAACTGAGATGCAGAAAGGGAGGTGGAGGTGAAAGCCATGCTCTTCCCAGCACAGGGAGAATTCCAGAGTGTTCCTCACTCATCACTGTTTAATCACCTGAAGAGTCTCCTCGCCAGGGGAACACGTTCTCAGTGCAGATACAGCACATAAGGCATCTGCTGTACCCTCCCCTGGAGTTGCCAGATGACCTGGAGACATTGCCAATGCTGGGGTGGGGCCGGGGAGGAAGTATAAAAGGAGTACTTGTAAGTGGCTGCAAAATGCTCCTGGGGACAAAGTCTCAGGAGCAAGGGTCAGCCATGAAAGGCCATTGCCCCTAATATGAGCCCAACAGTGACACTGACAGGTGGGTGAGCCCTGGAGAAACTCAGCCACATGACTCTTCTGTCAGAATGAGTGTTAGACACCATGTGATTCCCAAGCCAGTAGCTGCTATTTCCAGTTGCTTCAATTGCTTCATTTGTTCAGGGAACCCAAGAAGGGAGATGTGTTACCCAGTGAGGCTAGAAGCCACTTCTCGTAACAAAGACCACCCAGAAGTCAGCCAAGGAATTGGAAAGTACCCAACGTGTGCTTTCAACAAACGCTGCTTAAAGCTGCCACAGTGTCCAGTAAACCATTGCTCTTGGCTCTCATCTCGGAGTTTCCCGATGCTGGGAATGCAGACAGAAGGATGTGTAAGATTATGATGTGGGAGCTACGTGGTGAGGTGGTAAAGGAGGAGAGAGGAGCAACAATTGGGCACCAACAAGAAAATGTAAAATGTCCCTTTTTTTTTGAGATGGAGTCTCGCTCTGTCACTCAAGCTGGTGTACAGTGGCGTGATCTTGGTTCACTGCAAACTCCACCTCCCAGGTTCAAGCGATTCTCCTGTCTCAGCTTTCCGAGTAGCTGGGATTACAGGCACGTGCCACAATGCCTAGCTAATTTTTGTATTTTTAGTAGAGACAGGGTTTCACTATGTTGGCCAGGATGGTCTCAATCTCCTGTTGTCATGATCCACCCACTTTGGCCTCCCAAAGTGCTGGGATTATAGGCATGAGCCACTTTGCCAGGAAAATGTCCCCCCACCCTTTTTTTTGAGACAGAGTCCTGCTCTGTGGCTCAGGCTGGAGTGCAGTGGTACAATCTTGGCTCATTGCAGCCTCCACTTCCCGGATTCAAGCAATTCTATCTGCCTCAGCCTCCTGAGTAGCTGGTAATACAGGAGGGGGTCACCACACCCAGCTAATTTCTGTATTTTTAATAGAGGCAGGATTTCACCCTATTGACCAGACTGTTCTGAAACTCCTGACCTCAAGTGATCTGTCTACCTTGGCCTCTCGAAATGCTGGGATTAGAGGCATGAGCCATTACACCTGGCCAAAATGTCCCTTTTAAGTAGAGATGAACTTTGGGAACAGTGCAAGGGAGCTGGGGGCAAGGGTGAATCAAAGAGAACAACAGATATTGCAGGAGATCTGGCCAAGGGTGGGGACACGGGTTTTTTTTTATCTTTCTCTGCAGCCCACCAACATTAAGTCTAGACTTCTGGATCAAGCATCTTTAGAGGAGCCTCAGATGTGCCCAGCATTGGACACACCACACAGACGCCTGCATTCACTCAACAAGGATAGAGTAAATAATTCATCCAAGGTCTGCCAAGACAGCTCTCTGGCATCACAATGCTCTCTGAGGTTGAAGGTTGGCTCTTGCTAGAGAGGGAGGAGCCCAGCAACCAACAGGGGTCTGTGGGTCAAGATGGCCAGGGGGAGAACTATGCTAATTCTAGCTAAATAATTATAAGCTTGCTTGGCTTAAAGTACATTGAAGCTTATACACCAAACTAAACTATATTATTGGTGCAGTTAATTAGCAATACATCGGCAACAGGAGGCCTAAGGTAAAGACCATCTGAGAGCGCAGTAACACCAGGGAACACCTCCGGGTGGCTGCAGAGCAGGAAATACAGCTCTGGTCCCACGAATACCTTCTCAACATAGAGACTGCATGAGGGTCTCAGGAAGAGGGCTTGTGCAAAGATCTCTGAGAAGGGAGGTAACCTCTGCTCACAAGATCTGGGAGGGTCTTTGCAGATGGGAGCTGGCAAGGAGGAGAAAAGCCTGGTAGGGCAGAGATCACACCTCATGCTCTGCCTATGTTCTAAGAATATGGAGTGATTTTAATTGCTCTGTGTCCTCAATGCTCTGGAGCTAAAAGCCCCTTGATGCATTGGGTGTGGTCAGACCAGGTGGCTCCTCCTCCGCTATACTTCTGATGCAGCCGCACCCTGCTAACAATTGGTGACAAACTCAAAGTACTAGTTTAGTATGTCTTAGAAGGATCTCAAGTGCTCCCCCCAACCCCCCATCTTACCTACCCCTTCACCCTCCCCTTCCACGCCCATAAGATCGATGAGATTATGCACATAATAAAAGTGTTTGGAGACCAGAGCTCAGGGGCCAACACGGTTCCCAAGCTGGCGTTGGTCCCCTGGACCCGTGCTGTAAATTCTACTCTTGGTTTGAAGCAGGAGTGCCTGCAGGAAACACTGAACTGAGAAGGAAGGGGTGATTTATTCCGCTGGGAACAAGATGGCATAGTTGCCTAACAACGAAGCTAGTCTAACAGAGGAAACCTCTGCCTTTATATGGGCTTACAACGCTAGATATTACATGTGAAAAGTCATATCTTGGGTTTACAGTTTTAGAAAGTACATGTGAGGAGGTCAAGATCAGTGAAGTAAGCTGTGGGGGTTTGAGCAAGATGGAATGAGAACAATGGAGGGCATTTCTCCATATCTCCCCACCCTAAGATCTCCAGAGATCTTAAGAGGGGGGTTAATCTTTAACCTCCAGGCCACTGACCTCAGGTCTCAAATTTTACTACCTCCTTCTTTGAGACAGGAGATGGAAAAGAGGGGTTTCTTTCCTCAGTGTCTCTGTCTTTATTTCCTTTTCTCAATCCCTCATCACCACCAGGACTAAGGGCACCTGCTAATTAACTGTGGCTGGTATCCAACAGGGGTCTCCTTAGCAGTTTGGAATCTCTGTACAAATGCCAACTCACAGTCACTCTGACCAGTCCAGCAGTGCCCTGGGCCCCTGCAATATGCCTCAGACTAGCTTCATCCAGCAAGTTGCTGCCTCTGACAGAGTCTGATGCCCATTTACCCAGCCGTAGTGAGTGTCAATCACGGGCCTGAGTGAAAGAGACATGGCTCTTGACTGCCTTGGAAGAGCCAGCTTAGGACAGGGTAGGGTGGGAGGGCAGTGGATCCATGGGTCCCAAAAATGGGTAATAAGTGGCCAACTGGTGAGCAAACAGGTGAAGGCTTGGGGAAAGAGGGTCATTTCCTAGAGCTAGAGTTATTTAAGCAGGGTTTTAAATAGTAAGCTGGAGCTTACCAGGTGCGAAAGGAAATTAAAAGGAATGGCTAGAGTTGTGTTAGAGCTTGGTATGTGCAGGCAGTGTGAAAAGGGCATGTCATAGAGAAAAAACAGCAGGAACAAAGTATTAGAAATGTGAAAGTGCATGCTATGCGGATAGGCTAATTCTTGTTAAATTATTTATATAGATTAGGGGGTACAAGTGCAGCTTTGTTACGCGAATATATTACATAATGGTGAAGACTAGGCTTTTAGTGTAACCATCACCCCAATAGTGTACATTATACCTGTTAGGTAATTTCTCATCCCTCACCACCCTCCCACCCTCCCACATTTCTGAGTTTCCAATGTCAATTATTTCACTCCCTATGCCCATGTATATATATATACATTATTTACCTCCTACTCATAAGTGGGAACATGCAGTATTTGACTTTCTGAGTTATTTCACTTAAGATAACGACATCCAGTTCCATCTATATGGTTATAAAAGATGATTTCATTCTTTTTGATGACTGAGTAGTATTCCATGGTATAGACTGCATGCACACACATGCACACACACGCACGCACACAGCTCGTATTCCCTTTATCTAATTGGAATAGGCACATTCTACGTATTTGCCTGTCCACAGGTGAATTCTGTGTAGGTAATGTTTAGTTTACCATGAAAGCTGTAAAAAGCTAAAGCTACAAAAGAAAGTTCGAACTGAAAATGCCTCACAAATTTAAATATATATACTTAGGCATAGGTCTGGAAAGATACATATGCCAATATGTTAGCATTGATTTTGGTGATGAAGACTCTGGAGAGATTCACTTTCCCTCTTTCTGTTCTGCATTTTCTGGGGTTTTTTTTTTTTTTTTTCACCAGCTGAAAGAAAAGAGGTTGAGGAGGTGGGTGATCTGAATACCATTTTAGAAAGTGTGCGCTTGATGCTGCAGGCACTGGTGAGCCACTGGAAATTCTTAAGCAGAAGACCGAGGCAACCAGGCATGAGCCATCAAGGGCTGCTTACGTGGGAGGCCCTCAGTGACTCACTCACTCCTGCTACCCTGGGACTATCTTCTCGTACCACCTGCAGACCCAGAAGTCAAGCTTGTAGAATGAAACCTGTCCGTCCATGAGATGGGAAGCTGCCAGTAGTGAGCGAAGAGGCACAGTCAATGTGAGTGCTTTTCTCTGCCCACTCAGAACTTCTCCAAACTTGACAGCAGGCACAGAGCAAGCTGGCTCTGCCCCAAGCACAAAGACAAGGGGGAAAAGGACAGGTGATAAAGCATTCACAAAAGCTAGGGGGAGAAAAGGCAGATTGGTTTTTTTCCTACAATGTCAGAGCCTTTATTACTAGAAAATAAATTCCTGTCTGAGCAAATGCCAGGAAAACGATTAAGGGCCCAGTTTAGCTTGGGAGGCTTGGCTGGGCACTGCTGAGCAGGGACCTAAACAATGTCAAGCCCACTCTCTGTGCACATCACGTTTGGGGTGAGTAGCCTGAGCCCCAGCCAGGCCTTTCAAGGCCAGTTTTGTAGAATTACAGTTAAACTTTGGCCACTTGGATTCAGTTAAAAGGATTACGTGGAAGGAAGGATAAAAGGCTGTTGCGTGCAGACCAGCTATTGCATCTGAGGACTAAGAAGAAATGCAGCCAGGGTGGTGCCAGGCCCTGCAGAAACTCTTCTTCCCTGTGGTTCTCAGGCTCTCCAGTCTGACCCAGGAAGGGCAGGAGAGGTATAGGAGCATGGCCTGGCTTTGGAGTTAACGGGCCTGGGTTAGAGTTCCCATTCTACTCTGCCTGTAGGGCCTGTAGGCAAGATTTTAACTTCTTTTTTTTTTTTTTTTTGAGTTGGAGTTTCGCTCGTTACCCAGGCTGGAGTGCAATAGCGCAAACTCGGCTCACTGCAACCTCCGCTTCCTGAGTTCAGGCAATTCTCCTGCCTCAGCCTCCTGAGTAGCTGGGATTACAGGCATGCGCCACCATGCCCAGCTAATTTTTTGTATTTTTAGTAGAGACGGGGTTTCACCATGTTGACCAGGATGGTCTCGATCTCTTGACCTCCTGATCCACCGCCTCGGCCTCCCAAAGTGGTGGGATTACAGGCGTGAGCCACTGCGCCCGGCCAGATTTTAACTTTAACTATTTTTTTTTTTTTTTTTTGCGATGGAGTTTTGCTCTTGTTGCCCAGGGCTGGAGTGCAATGGTGGGATCTGGGCTCACTGCAACCTCCGCCTCCCAGGTTCAATTGATTCTCTTGCCTCAGCCTCCCAAGTAGCTGGGATTACAGGCACATGCCACCACACCCGGCTAATTTTAGTATTTTTAGTAGAGACGGGGTTTCACCACGTTGGCCAGGCTGGTCTTGAACTCCTGACCTCAAGTGATCAGCCCATCTTGGATTCCCAAAGTGCTGGGATTATAGGCGTGAGCCACCGTGCCCAGCTGGGAAGATTTTTAACCTCTCTTAGTCTGGTGTCTTCATCAATAAAGTGAGGGTAATAGTATATAGGATTATTATGGGAATAAAATAACATGAGGTATTTTTTTTAATCCACTCACTTTTATTAGGTACATGATGTATGTAAAGCACCAATAGGCTGGGCATGGTGGCTTATGCCTGTAATCCCAGCACTTTGGGAGGCCGAGGTGGGTGGATCACCTGAGGTTGGGAGTTCGAGACCAGCCTGGTCAACATGGAGAAACCCCATCTCTTGAAAAAATTAAAAATAAAAGCACCAATGAAGTAGACACTTGGTAGCTTCTTTCTATCCTTTTTTTCCCTCCAGGACCTCCTAAGGAAAAGACATGAGATTAGAGTCTGAGAAACTAAGGTTCTAGTTCAACTATTTACCTATTTATGAGACAGAATCTCACTCTGTTACTCAGGCTGAAGTGCAGTGGCACCATCTCAGCTCACTGCAATCTCTACCTCCCAGGCTCAAAAGATTCTCATGCCTCAGTCTCCCTAGTAGCTGGGATTACAGATGCCCAGCTAATTTTTGTATTTTTAGTAGAGACAGGGTTTCACCATGTTGTCAGGCTGGTCTCAAACTCCTGACCTCATGATCTGCCCACCTTGGCCTCCCAAAGTGCTGGGATTACAGGCATGAGCCACTGTGCCCAGCCTCTAGTCCAACTACTAATGAGCTGTGTGACTTTGGGCAAATCTTTACTCAGTCTCCCTGGGCTTCACTTTCTCTTATTTCTCTTTTTTTTTTTTTCTCCTGAGAATATACCAAGTAACCTGGGCTTCACTTTGTCCCACTGAAAAATCTTAGATTAAATAATTCCTAAGGGCCCCTCTATCTCTGACTTTCAATATTAATTATAATTACTATCATGAAACAGTTGCTATGTGTCAGGCATGTTGCTCAGCAATCCACATGCATTATCTTATCAAGTAGTATTATCTTTAGTTTACAAGTGAAGAAAATGAGGTTTATAGGGGCTTAAGAACTTGTCCCAGATTGCAGAGCTAGTAAGGACAGGCCAGGAGGTTTTTTCTCTGACCTACTTTTTTTTTTTTTTTTTTTTTTTTAACTAATTAACCTAGCCCCAGGGTTCCAAGTCTTTGTACTAAATAGGTAATAAAATCACACCACTCTGCAGGTTCTAGGTCATGTTTAAATGGCTACCAATTCTTGAAACTGTAACTGGGGATTCAGGCCTGAGGATTACTGATCACTTGTCACAGTGTGAAACAGGCCCAATAAAGGAGACACTCATATCAAAAGGTGAGAAAAAAGTGTTGCAAACTGTCATTCCTGGGACTTTCAATTAGGACAGCAAGAGGGCATTGTGGTGGGGACCCAGAGAGCCATGCAAACTGGCAGCTGTCAATCAAGTGGGCAAGCAGAAGCAGTCCCCAGCTTGTGGTCAGTACAAAAAAGGTTGGCAGAGGCCTATCCGTGGTGAAGCGCGGGTTCAAGCAGAGATGCAGGCCATTTGAACTACATCACTCTGGAGTGAGTAGGGAAGAGGGAGAGCTGTGACTTGGCAGCCAGCTGCTAACCCTGGGGACACAAGGCCTGAGTCTGACTGGCAACAAGAAGACTCAGGAAGACATATCAAAGCCCAGCAGTTATGACTAGGCCAGGGAGCCCAGGGCTGAAGAAGTGAACTGTTGCTATGCCCTATATCAATTGCCTATTGTTCCATTTTAAACCACCCCAAAACTTGATGGTTTAAAACAACAAAGATGGCCAGGTGCAGTGGCTCACACCTATAATCCCAGCACTTTGGGAGGCTGAGGTGGGAGGATCACTTGAGGTCAAGAGTTCAAGATCAACCTGGCCGACATGGTGAAACCCTGTCTCTACTGAAAAGAAGCTGGGTGTGGTGGTGCATGCCTGTAATCTCAGCTACTAAGGAGACTGAAGCATGAGAATCACTTGAACCTGGGTGGTGAAAGTTGTGGTGAGCTGAGATCATGCCATTGCACTCCAGCCTGGGTGACAGAGCAACACTGTATCTCAGAAAAATAAATAAATAAAAATAAAACAACAAAAATGTGTTATTTCTCACAATTTTGTTGGTTGGCTGGGCTCAGATGGGCAGCTCTTCCGTCCCACGTAATGCCAGCTGGGTTTGCTCATGTTACTACATTTAGCTAGGAACTTGGTGGGGTTAGAACATCAAAAATGGCTTCACTCTCATATATGGCAGTTGGTGCTAGCTACTGTAAGAATTAAAGAAAGAGGAAAGAAACATGAAAGGTGGCTCAACAGTCAAGGACAGGTTTATTTTAAAGAAAACAAACCTGATAGGGGCTTTTAATAAAATAAATTTTAAGAGGTAAATAGATGGATATACCATGTTCATAGATTGGAAGACTTGATATTGTTAATACAGTAGTTCTACCCAAATTGGTCTGTAGATTTATGGAGACATTATACTCATTGAGGAGGCAGGCTGTTATAAATACTTACAGATTTATTCTTAAAAAGGCAAGGGAACTAGAAGAGCCAAACCAATTTTGATAAAAATAAGAACACCAAATAAGTGGTTAAACAAATAGCACTACTGAGCAATAAAAATGATTAAAAGACTGAAGTACACAACTTGAACAAATCGCAAAGGCACTCATTATTCTAAGTGAAATAAGCTAGACTCAAAATTTATATACTGTATGATTCCATTTGTATGTAATTCTAGAAGAGGCAAAAATATAAGGACTTCCTATAATCAAAACCATGCTATATTGGGCATAAGATAGATAGATGTATCAATGGAAAAGACAGAGAGGCCAGAAGAAACCTACACTCATATGGATCAATTGATTTTTGACAAAGACGCAAAGCAATTCAATAGAAAAGTGATAGACTTTTTGGCAAATGGTGCTGGAATAATTGGACCTCAATATGCAAAAACATGAATCTTGACCTACAACCCATACCTTATACAACATTTAAAAAACTAGATTATAGATCTAAATGTAAAAGGTAGAATTAGAAAACTTTTAGAGGCAAACACAGGAGAAAATATTTATAATCTGGGATTAGGCAGAGTTTTTAGTAGGACAACAAAAACACACTATGAATAAGTTGGACTTAACATTTTTTGCTCTATTAAAGACACTGGGCTGGGCGTGGTGGCTCAAGCCTATAATCCCAGCACTTTGGGAGGCAGAGGAGGGTGGATCACTTGAGATCAGGAGTTCAAGACCAGCCTGGCTAACGTGGTGAAACACTATCTCTACTAAAAATAAAAAAATTAGCTGGGCATGGTGGTGCATGCCTATAATCCCAGCTACTCTGGAGGCTGAGGCAGGAGAATTGCTTGAACCCAGGAGGTAGAGGTTGCAGTGAGCTGAGATCGTGCCACTGCACACCAGCCTGAGTGACAGAGCCAGACTCCATCTCAAAAAAAAAAAATTAATTTTTTTTAAAAACTCAATAAATTTTAAAAAAAGAACAGTTAAGGCTTTTGATACAAGCTGCCATATTACCTTCCAAAACAGGCTGTACCAATTCACATGCCCACTCATTGCATTTGATTGTACCCGTATTATCATACCCTTGCCAATACTGGGTATTATTATAAGTTTCGAAATATATGTAATGGGGAGGCAAATGGTATTGCTTTGATTAAATTATCATTTTTATAATTAATGGGGAGGTTGAACATTAAAAAAATTTGTTGACTATGGGGACAATACTTGGTAACCACTCCAGGGTGGGTATGGAGGAGGAATATTGACTATATTATTATTTTTTTTGAAACGAAGTCTTGCTCTGTAGCCTGTGGCTTGAGTGCAGTGGAGCACTGCACTGAATACAAAAATTGTCTTCAGACCCCACCAGCAATCCCCATCTCCTCATAACAGCTCTTCTTTTTGTTCTCAGCTAATGTTTTATTAATCTGCTTACTCTATGGTATTATTATTACTGTTGTTGGTTTTTTTTTTTTTCTGAGATGGAGTTTCGCTCTCGTTGCCCAGGCTGGATGCAATGGCTCCACTGCAACCTCCGCCTCCCATTTCAAGCGATTCAAGTGTAATTTTTGTAATTTTAGTAGAGACAGGCTTTCGCCATGTTGGTCAGGCTGGTCTCAAACTCCTGACCTCATGATCTGCCTGCCTCAGCCTCCCAAAGTGCTGGGATTACAGGTATGCCACTGTGCCCGGCCAAGTGTTTTTACTTCTTGGAAAAATAAAGCCACTTCTAGGACTCAATCGTCATGAAATAATCAGAGCTTCGGATGAGGATCATTATATTTTCTGCATTGAAATACTGTCTCTGTCATCACAGGGATAGACATGCAGTGGGTCCCAAGTAAATGCTGCTAACTATCTGGATGGCAACTGACATCTATACAACATCTTGCTTCCAGCCAGGAGTCTGGTTGGAAGAGAAGCCGTCTACATTCTGGGCCTGTTTGGTCAGGATGCTGCCTTCTGTGTAACAGCTTTCAGTGACTGTCTCCTTTCATTGTGAATGACCATGTGACAATTATATGCTTAATGATTTAATAAGCAATACTTCTTACCATTCCCAGAGAGAGTAGGGGTTCCTTTTCCAGACTGACTACCTCATGATAAACAAACCCAGGAGAACAGAGGAGATAGAATCCAAGAGGCAAGGGAGTCAGTTCAGTAGATGCTGAGGACCGCTGTGAAAGCCGGGGAATTCAGGCTACGAGGCTGTCCAGCCTGAGCCCAGTCTGTACTGACAGATTCAGACAAAAGCTGATTTCTAAGGAGGCCTGTGAATTCAGGAAGATAGCTCAGCTTGGCTCAACATTCAAGAGAAAAGAGAAACGTCCTGCGCAGCAGCCAGAGAAAAAGGGGCTTAGCTGAGAAATGCCGGGCAACAGCTTTTGAATCATTGGGAAAACATGGTCACTTTAAGATGAAGACAGATCCTGACACAGAACATAGGGTCTAGGTCTTGTCTTCAGACCCCATTAGCAATCCCCATCACCACATAACAGCTGTTCTGTTTGTTCTCAGCTAATGTTATTAATCTCCTTGCTCTATACTATATTATTGCTGTTGTTCTTGTTGTTTTGAGATGGAGTTTCACTCTTGTTGCCCAGGCTGGAGTACAACGGCATGATCTGGGCTCACGGCAATCTCTGCCTCCCATTCAAGTGATTCTCCTGCCTCAGCCTCCTGAGTAGCTGGAATTATAGGCATGCACTACCATACCTGGCTAATATTTTCTATTTTTTTAAATTAGAGACAGGGTTTTGCCATGTTGGTCAGGCAGGTCTCAAACTCCTGACCTCAGGTGATCTACCTGTCTTGACCTCCCAAAGGGCTGAGATTACTGGCATGGGCCACTGCACCTGGTTCACTCTATGATATTATATGGGCACTGCAAGTCCTCGTCCCAGTCCTGGCTGATTAAACACCCTGGCTATGGTGTTCCAGAGACCTTCGCAGTTCAGAGATCTGGGCTCTCTCCCAAGGCTCCCAGGCCCCACCCTACCCACCATCTACTTTCCCTGCACGCGCACACACACACCCCTCACACTCCCTTAGAAGTTAACAATAGATACTGTGAGGGCTTAGTCGAGAAGACTAAGTTTTTAAGGAAGTAAAGAATCTTCTCATATTATTGTCTCAAGTTGGAAAACATTTAATTCAGTTTGCTGACTCTAACAAGTGACCATTTCTAACACTGAGTGAGCACTCACTGTATTCTAGATGATGTGCCAAGTTCCCTACATGCATTAAGATTGATTACAATTTGGCCCAGCACAGTGGCTCACACCTGTAATCCCAGCACTTTGGGAGGCCAAGGCGGGAGGATCATGAGGTCAGGAGTGCAAGACCAGCCTGGCCAATATGGTGAAACCCCATCTCTACTAAAAGTACAAAAATTAGCCAGTCATGGTGGTGGGCACCTGTAGTCCCAGCTACTCTGGAGGCTGAGGCAGGCGAATCGCCTGAACCCAAGAGGCAGAGATTGCAGTAAGCCAAGATCATGACACTGCACTCCAGCCTGGGTGACAGAGAGACATTTCGTCTAAAAAAAAAATGAGTTATTACTATAATCCACACAGCAACTCTGTGAGGTGGGAACTGGTACTATCATGATTAACATGCCCATTTTACACATGAGGAATTGTAGGCTCAGAAGGTTAAGCAATGTTCCCCAGACAATGGGGTTAATAAACAAACCAAAGATATAACTTTGAACTCATTCATTTAGCAAGTGTTGACAGAGGTCCCCCATGCGTCAGACACTGCACTGGACTCTGCCTTGTCCACCAATATAGCTAGGCACAGCTATATATTGGTGGACAAGAGAGAGTTAGCCACCCCCCTTAAGAAACCCACTATCTAGCAGATTAGGTAAACCTCAGGCCTCTACAGCTGCCCTAATGGGCCACAGAGCCAGGATTCAAACTCATGTTTTCTACAATGAAACCCAAACAATAACCACAACACTTCCTGCCTCTCTCTTATCGGAAACAGTCCCTCTGTGAGAAACTTGAAGTCTTGGAAGTTCTCAGGCTGAAGTCACGCTGCATACCTGTACGACCTGATGTTGTTGGTGAATTAAATGCTGTGAAACAAGATACTGGATGCATGGAACCTTTTTCAATACTTTGTTCAAATGTCACTTTCTCAAAATGCTTTTCTAAGTATTTGCTTCCTATCAGCATGGTTAACCCATGTTTCCCTGCTCACTTTTTCATCATGCCTATGATCTTCTTTTATAACGTATTATTTATTTTATTATTATGCCTATTCTTTAGCATGTGTTTCTTTGCTTTTTTTTTTTTTGAGACGGAGACGGAGTCATGTTCTGTCACTCAGGCTGGAGTGCAATGGCACTCCGGTACGTGATCTTGGCTCTCTGCAATCTCTGTCCTCCTGGGTTTAAGCAGTTCTCCTGCCTCAGCCTCCCTAGTAGCTGGGATTATAGGCATGCACAAACATACCTGGCTAATTTTTGCATTTTTAGTAGAGATGGGGTTTTGCCATGTTGGCCAGGCTGGTCTCAAACTCCTGACCTCAAACTATCCGCCAGCCTGGGCCTCCAAAACTGCTGTGATTATAGGTGTAAACCACCATGCCCAGCCCTTTGCACTTTAATATAAAGTTCTCCCAAGGGCAGGGAACCCCTATCTGTTTTGTTCAGTGATGTATCTCAGGGTTTAGACAGAGTCTGGCACACAAAAAGTACTCAGTAATTCATTTTTGTGTGAAACAATGAGGGTGAAGATAACGTACAGGGTTAGCAGACAGATGGTGCTAATTAGGAATAAAGGATAGGGAAGGAAAACTGAGCTGGGAACTGAGTATAGGAGGTAAAGGGGCAGTCAAGAGAGGTGTGCTGCCAGAACGGGAAAAAAGGGACCACACAGGTCCCAGCCTGGGAAACAGAAGACCCTGCAGGAGGTGAAATGTTTATTCTTCTCTGTGCTCAGAAGCATGTGAGACATGTGAGAGCCAGGAAGCAGGGTAGATCAGGAACTGTACGGCCTCCTATGCTCTGCAAGAATCCCAGGGAGTCAGGGGGTCAAATGAACAGTCAGGGGTTGGCAATAAGAGCAGGCAAAGGCTGAAATCCAGGAAGTCTGAGAGAGTAAGATAATGATACCCATCCACCAAAACACAGAGAAGAGCCTAATCCTGAGGCAAGAACAGTGGAAACGAAGGTTTCTGGCAAGTTTTCTCCCAGGAGGTGTGTAGTTCTTAGGGCTGCAGGAGTGGGCAGGGAAGAGAGAGAGAGTATGGTTAGTGGTAAGCTACAGCTGGAGAGAGCTGATTGTAAATTTTCTCCTCCCAGATGCATGTTTCGTGTCTTCATGTCTGTAGGTTGAAATAGACACTGGCAGAAGTATTTATACCATGGAAATTGGCAAATGCTATAAGTCAGAGATTGCTTGCTTGCTGGGCAGCTGGTTGTTAAACACTTATCAGCACACCACTGGCATGGTTTCTTACAGAACTGAGGCTACAGGAAGAACTCTGTTCTTGTCTGAAAAAATAAGGCACTGTAATTGCAAGTAGGTACTTAGGCTACAGTGCATCCCATGGAAAGACACCTGTGCCCTTGGGTAACTGCAGACGGAGCAAAGAGGCGAACTTAATAGATCCCTTCCTGAGGGTTCTTCTGTTCATTATAGAATTTACATGGGGATTCTTTCTTTTAAGTTTGGAACCCAGAGATTCATTCGAATCCATATATTCATTCATTTAACTGGTACAAACAGGGGATCTGCCATATTCCAGGTTTGTAGCTAGATGATAGAGGTGATAAGACAGACTTGTTCCTGCCCTCATGGAATGTGTTGCCTAGTACAGAAGTCTATAAATCATGGCCTGAGGAACACATGCAGCTCAGGACCTCTTTCAGTAAACAGTCCTCAAGTTAAGGATGGTTTTTACATTGTTAAAGGGTTGTGAGGAAGAACAAAAGGAAGAAGGAAGATATAGGAGAAGGAGTAGTGAGACAGACCATGGTCATCTGCAAAGCTTAAAATATTTTCTATCTGAGCATTTACAAAAAAAGTTTGCCAGCTCCTGGTGTGGCAAACGAGACCAGCTTTACTCCTTTACGGCCACCCTAATTTGTCATTAAAAGAACAATGTTGGGCGGGGCGCAGCAGCTCAGGCCTGTAATCCCAGCACTCTGGGAGGCTGAGGTAGGCGGATCACCTGAGGTCAGGAGTTCAAGACAAGCCTAGGCAACGTGGTGAAACTATGTCTCCACTAAAAATACAAAAAAGTAGCCGGGCATGGTGGCAGGCACCTGTAATCCCAGCTACTCAGGAGGCTGAGGCAGGAGAATCGCTTGAACCTAGGAGGCAGAGGTTGCAGAGAGAAGAGATTGTGCCATTGCATTCCAGCCTGAGTGACAAGAGCAAAACTCCGTCTCAAACAAAACAAAAACAACAATGTTTGAGCCAGGGCTTGGCCTGAGGAAAGGACCAGGAGTAGGTCAGGTGACACTAACAAAAAAAAATGAGGTGGCCAGGTGCAGTGGCTCACTCCTGTAACCCCAGAACTTTGCGAGGCTGAGGTAGGTGGATCACTTGAGATCAGGAGTTCAAGACCAGACTGGCCAACATGGCAAAACCGCGTCTCTACTAAAAATATAAAAATTAGCCAGGCATGATGGCAGTCATCTGTAATCCCAGCTACTCAGGAGGCTGAGGCAGGAGAATTGCTTGAACCCGACGGTGGAGGCTGCAGTGAGCCAAGATCAAGCCACTGCACACCATTATGGGCAACAGAGCAAGACTCTGTCTCAAAAAAAGAAAAAAAAAAAAAAAAGAATGAGGCTGATGTCTCCTGGGCTACAAATCAGTTACCAATAAGAAATACGTGTTTGCAAGTATTTGACTGTGTGGACCAGAGGATGAGACTGAGGATGAGACAGGGGTTAGCCCAGGAACATAGGCAAGAGGTCAGAGGACCCTTACAGGAGTACATAATGAAGGTAGAGAACAGTAGCAACAGCAAACACTTCCAGAAGGCCTGCTGTGCACCACATGCTGTTCCAAGCACGTTACTCGTATTCACACATTTAATTCTCCCAACAGCACCATGAGGTTGGTCCTATTGTTATTCCTATTTGACAGATGAGGAAATAGAGGCAGAGGTAACAAAGACACTTGGCACCAGTCACACAGCTACTAAGTAGTGGAGCCAGGATTTAAGACCAGGTAGTTTGATTTCAGGATTCATGCTCTTAACCACTACACTCCAATACACAACACAACACTACACCACACACCACACCACACCACACCACACCACAGACACACTGGTCGGGGAAGGTAGGAAAGCAGGAATTGTATTTCTAGTTAAGTCTTTTGCTGGGTCCTGTGTCTGTGACTCGCTCCAGAGTAAAGAAGGGACTCTGTTAGAACATAAACTGTTTAAAAAAAAAGAGAGAGAGAGAGAGAAGGGACTCTGTGCTTTCTCAAGAGAAGCAATTTCAAAAGGAATAGGGATGATAAACTGTACCTGAACCCAAAGGATGACTGAGAAAAGCAGGGACCAACGACAGTCAGGCCACCACACACATTTCCCCAATCCCGTGACAAACAGAACTGAGCCTTCTCTGTGGCAGGCTCTGTGCTGGATGCTGCAGGGACAGAGATGAGTCAGACTCAGCCTTGAGGGGCGGCAGCCATGAGTAAGCAGGCTATGCTGGTAGAGTCTAGAGCACCCATGGGGGACCCATGGAGAAAGCAGCTCCACCCCCAAGGGAGCTGTACCTGTAAGCTCAAAGCCAGGTGCCAGGGAGGGATGAGGATGGCTTGGTCAGCATCACTAGGATGAACCTCCCTTCAGAATAGATGAACAAAAAAGGGCTTCACAGACAAGTCAAGGGATCACTGGAGAGCCCAATAAACATCAACAGGCAGAAGAGAAAAGCAACAGCATAAATCCGAAAGTAAGTGCTAAGTCTAAAACGAGATAAAAGGCCAAGCAGGTGTTAGCAATGACATGGTGGGCATCTGGGAAGGCCAGATCAGCAGCAGAACCAGAGTCGAGCAAGCAGAAATGGAACAATGTGCAATCATATTAGACATCTACAGGATTATTTGCCCCACACCCTCTCCTCCTCTATGCCACACTACCTTCCCTACCTCATAGCTTTATTCTTCATCTATCTCCTCAACAGCTGACTCTCCGCCCACCTTACGCACCAGGAACCTACTAACATTGGTGCCTCCTAGAACTGGGGAAGACCTATCCATATCCAGAGTTGGGTTTTTTTGTTTTTGTTTTTGTTTTTTAGACAGAGTCTTGTTCTTGTCACCCAGGCTGGAGTGCAGTGGCACGATCTCAACTCACTACAACCTCCGCCGCCCAGATTCAAGAGATTTTCCTGCCTCAGCCTCCCAAGAAGCTGGGACTACAGGCGCATGCCACCATGCTGGCTAATTTCTTTATTTTTAGTAGAGACAGGGTTTCACTATGTTGGCCAGGCCGTTTTCAAACTCCTGACCTCAGATCATCTGTCCGCCTTGGCCTCCAAAGTGCTGGGATTACAGGCATAAGCCACTGTGTCCAGCAAGAGTTAGGCATTTTCTGCTAATGCTCCTCCTACCTCCTCTTCCCTGCCAGCTGACTTTCCCAGGATGAGCTAATAGCCTTCCTTTAAGAGAAATAATGTCAGCCTCCTTTCCTTAATCACATTTCTCCCTTGCATTATTCCATCCAGAGCTTAAGGCTGCTGGTGACCTAGTCGTGCTGGTGACTTCACCATTCTCCCTCTGGGAAATGAAGTGACTCAGCAGTCACTAAGGCAAAGAGAACAGTGCCATCAGCGGTTGTTCATAGAGCAAAGAAATGTCAGGGTTATTGGGTGTCTGAACAGAGCTGGAGGTCCTGGGGTTAACATAGCAAGAAAAAAATGACAGCGTAGAGTTGCAGGCTATTCCAACAATTACCAAGTGCCCAGGAGCAAGTCTTAATAAAAGCTGGACGGCTGTTCTGGCAATAGGAAGGGCGGTGTGCTAGACTACAGCTCTTCCTTCCTGATTTCCGACATACCAATTGACATGCCGGTCGATGCAGTTGCTGGTTGTGCTATCATATTGGACATCTATAGAATTATTTGCCCTAAACCCTCTCCTCCTTGAAACCACTCACCACACCCCTGTACATATGGTGTGTTCTTATCTGGCTTTGTCTTCTCTCTTCACATTTGATTGTTAAGATTGGGTGCTTGACTCAAGGTGGGCCAATCAGAGCCTTGCTTGGGATTCTCCCAGCTGGAATAAAAGAATCAGTCTCCCTTTGGTGGCGGAAGTTGAAAGATGTATACTGCAGGAGTTTTTAATAACTGTGTATACAACCATGTGAAGAAAGGCTATTTGCAGTTAGAGAAGACAAAAGTATAAAAAGAAGCAGAGATTGGGGGAAAAAAAGGGTTCTTGGCAGCATCCTAGTCTTGGGATTCAGTTGTTCCTGAGGCCAAGTTGCAGCCATGCTTCCTGCAGCTTGGTCTGTACATATGATAAACTACGCCTGATTGTTTTTTGGGTTCCATGAGCAAGTACATTTGCATTCTTGGCCTAAGCTGCTTCCGGCCTGAGATTCTTCTGCTTAAGTGTTGGAGTCAGTCTGCACTTCTGATGACACTATATGGTAGCATAAAAAAAGTAAAGTTCCCCAGAATGGCCCCCTGGGAACTCCTGACTTTGCTCTCATTGGCAGGGTATGATTAAAGAGGGTGTCAGTGTGCAGAGGCAGGCTGTCCCCAGCCCAGGCTGATCACGCCAAACTCAACTTGAGAGGAACAAGACAGCCACCACCTTCTCTATCTTCATCTACACTGGGCCTCTACTTGCTCTAGCGCCTCTCTAGCTTCTCATGCATTTAGCCACCCCAACCGATGTCTAGTTGGTCTGTTTCTTTAGATTCCAACTTCCTGATTCATTCTTTGCTATTTCTCCCCATTTAGCATGCTCTTCAGTTATTCAATTCTAGTGACAGAGGTGTGTGAACCAGAGCAACTCCATCTTAAATAAGAGCTGGGTAAAATGAGGCTGAAGCATACTGGGCTGCATTCCCAGAGAGTTAAGGCATTCTAACTCAGAGGATGAGATAGGAGGTCAGCACAAAATACAGGTCATAAAGACCTTGCTGATAAAACAGTTTGCAGTAAAGGAGCTGGCTAAAACTCACTAAAACCAAAATGGTGACAAGAGTGACCTCTGGTCATTCTCACTGCTACCACACTCCCACCAGCACCATGACAGTTTATAAATGCAATGTCAGGAAGTTACCCTACATGCTCTAAAAAGGGGAGGCATGAATAATCCACCCTCTGTTTAGCATATCATCAAAAAATAACCAAAAAAATGGGCAACCAGCAGCCCTTGGCGGGGGTGCTCTGTCTATGGAGTAGCCATTCGTTTATTCCTTTACTTTTTTTTTTTTCTGAGATGGAGTCTCGCTCCAGGCTGTAGTGCAGTGGCATGATCTTGGCTCACTACAACCTCTGCCTCCCAAATCGGATTCAAGTGATTCTCCTGCTTCAGCCTCCTCAATAGGTGGAACTACAGGCGCCCACCATCATACTGGGCTGATTTTTTTATTTTTAGCAGAGATGGGGTTTCACCATGTTATTCAGGCTGGTCTTGAACTCTTGACCTCATGATCTGCCCGCCTTAGCCTCCCAAAGTGCTGGGATTATAGGCATGAGTCACCATGCCCGGCCTATTCCTTTATTTTCTTAAACTTGCTTTCACTTTGAACGGTGGACTTGCCCTGAATTCTTTCTTGTGTGAGATCCAAGAACCATCTCTTGGGGTCTGAATCAGGGCCCCTTTCCAGTAACACCAGCAACCTAGGTAGCCAGCAACCTAAGTGTTGCCCCTGCCGGTTAGCATCAAGGGCTGAGCCTAGGTAAGCCCAGTGAATCAGTAAATGACAAATGATATGGTATAGTCTAGAACTGCCATCAAAGGTCAGGAAAGGGAAAAATCAGTGTGGGATAAAAATGGCCTTGAATTTGGAGAGGTAGAAAGGACATTCTGATCTGAAAGTAGACTGAGTAGAGACACTGAAGTAGAAAAGAGCATATGGACAAGAGAACTGGAAATAAAAAGTAAGCCTGGCTAGAGTGGCATGTTATCAGAAAGGAACCAGCATTAGGTAAATCTGATGGATAAAAGGGGGTCAGATTACACAGCATCTTAACAACCAGACAGAGGAGGTTAGACTTAATTTGTAGACAGATATTATGGTAGGTTTTTGATCAGAATAAATGATATAAGGAATATGATACTTTAGCCATGCACTTCTTTCAGAGGATAAGAAAGAGAATATCTCCCTGGCTTACACAAAAGATAAAAGAAAGAATAATGGTTATTCTCTCTACCAAACACATTTTTCACGTTCCTAAAGGATTTGTCATTGCTTGTCTTGAGTCTTTTTGTTGTTGTGAGTGCTGTTTTAAAACACAGTTATGTTCAATATAAATTTTTTTTTTAGATGGAGTCTCGCTCTGTTGCCAGGCTGGAGTGCAGTGGTGCAATCTCAGCTCACTGCATCCTCTGCCTCTTGATTCAAATGATTCTCCTGCCTCAGCCTCCCAAGTAGCTGGGACTATCGGCATGTGCCACCATGCCCAGCTAATTTTTGCATTTTTAGTAGAGACAGGGTTTCACCATATTGGCCAGGATGGTCTTGCTCTCCTGACCTTGTTACCTGCCTGCCTCAGACTCCCAAAGTGCTGGGATTACAGGCTTGAGCCACTGTGCCTGGCCAACATGTACCTTTTTAAGAATCTTATTCCATAGCTCAAACCAGCATTTTCCTAAATTGATTCTATGTAAGGGTAGTGTTACAAGATATTCTACCTCAAGTAAGAAGGTTATGTTTGGAAAAGGCTATATCCCTTGTGGAAATTAAAGGCTTCTCAGTGTTCTCCAGTAAATTGATCAAAGGTAAAAGAAGTGTGCTCCAGGAAATATGTTCTTAATGAAAATTCATTAATATTTGTATAATTCTGATAGAAAGTAACAGATGCAAAAACAGAGAGTTTGCCAGGAGTGGTGGCTCACATCTGTAATCCCGGCACTTTGGGAGGCTGAAGAGGGCGGACCACCTGAAGTTAGGAGTTAGAGAGCAGCCTGGCCAACATGGCGAAACTCCATCTCTACTAAAAATATAAAAATTAGCCCGGTGTGGTGGTGGGTGCCTGTAATCCCAGCTAGTTGGGAGGCTAAGCCAGGGAGAATTGCTTGAACCTGGGAGATGGAAGTTGCAGTGAGACAAGATCATTTCATTGTACTCCAGCCTGGGTGACATCTAGCACCTGTGGAAACAAATGAAGGAGCCTCCATTTGCAGAGACAGATGTGATCTCCTCATCTTCCAGTGACACCAGTAGTGGCCATGTAGCCACTCCACACTGTTTAGAGACCGGAATTCAAACATCTGTGTGAGGTTGGATATGTAATTGTCAAGGTCCTTTCAATCTTGAGATTCTGAATTTTGAGTACATTAAAAAATCTTTTTTTTTTTTTTTGAGTCTTGTTTTGTCGCCAGGCACCAGGATGTATTGCAGTGGCGTGATCTCGGCTCACTGCAACTTCTGCCTCCTGGGTTCAAGCACTTCTCCTGCCTTAGCCTCCCAAGTAGATGGGACCACAGGCATGCGCCACCACACCCAGCTAATTTTTGTATTTTTTTAGTAGAGACAGAGTTTCACCATGTTGGCCAGGATGGTCTCCATCTCTTGACCTCGTGATCCGCCCACCTCTGCCTCCCAAAGTGATGGGATTACAGGCATGAGCCCACCGGTGCCTGGCAAAAAACTCTTGTTTTAGATCCAATCACTCTAGGTGTTAGTTGCTTCATCTATCAAACAAAGGGTCTTTGTCTGAAGCCAGGGTTGTCATCTGATGCTGGGTCACAAACTCTAGATCCCCTTGGGGTCCCGCCCAGGTGACATATTCATGCTCTATTCTTTCTCTTTATTGAGGAGGAAATAGTATAGGCAAACAAAATCATCAAGAGTTGCTCACATATGCACACGGAGCATGCACCAAACAGCTGCAAAACAAAGAAAGTAGGTGAAAGGTGAAGTTGTTTTGCCGAATGGGTGTCAGAGGTTGGTTTACAAATCCACGGGGAGGATCAGAGCAGATGCTAACACTTGCTCTGAAAAATCTGTTCACAGAACTGCTAGCAGCCCATCATCCCTCCCCACAGCTGGCTGCATTTGACAGGCAAGTAAAGTCTGAGGTTTGGTGTTTTGTTTTGTAAGAAAACAAAGGGAAGTCTAAAAATATAAAAAAAAATGCTGAGGTTCAATCAGAAAGAAATTCCTCCCTGCCCCTAATAAAGAAAACCTTCAATTGTTCCAATGCAGCCCCATGAGATTGGTTTCTCTGAACTCTGAGGGGTCTTGTTGTTTCATCTGTTCCTCAGAACCCAAAGAAAACCAATTCCAGGCCAGGCACAGTGGCTCATTCCTGTAATCCCAGCACTTTGGGAGACCAAGGTGGGTGGATCACTTGAGGTCAGGAATTCGAGACCAGCCTGGCCAACATGGTGAACACCCCCCACCCCCACCCCCTGCCCTGTCTCTACAAAAAATACAAAAAATTTAGCTGGGCATGGTGGCAGGCACCTGTAGTCCCAGCTACTCAGGAGGCTGAGACAGGGAAATTGCTTGAACCCAGAAGGCTGAGGTTGCGGTGAGCCAAGATCATGCCATTGCACTCCAACCTGGGTGACAGAGACTCCATCTCAAAAACAAAAAAATTCCATTTTCCTCTTTCTTCCTGGTGTTGAATGACAAAGGGAAGCTAAGGGGAATTTTCTTCTATCTGGCATACTTTGCAATGTAGAAGAAAATATCTCTGAGTTGTGGTCACTTCCTGAGGTGAACTTCCTTCTTCTTGACATGACCTTCTACTTCTTGAGGTGACCTTCCACCCATCCTCCAGGCAAAATATCACAAAGACCAGCAAAACCTGAATCTGAGAAAAGCACAGAGCTGATTCTCTGGATGACTCAATACCGTGAGACAGGCACTCCAGGCACTCAGCTCTGAAACCCTCAGCGCTCCTCACTAGCTTCAAGAACATGCTCACTGCTCATGTTTGAATGAAGCATACAAATTCAATAAGCATTCTGTTCTTTTTGGTGGGGTGCCAAGGTCTATTGTTCCTGTGGTGCTATGTCTCTTCCCATAGAGGCTGTAACTTTAACCTACTAAAAGTTTAGTTGGTCCTGTCATTGTAATTTCCGTGTGTCTATTTTAGAGAGAATCTACCATGCTTGTGTTACTTGTAGTGTCTCAGGCAGAGAATGCCTCTTCCCAAAAGCCTCAAGAACCAGTGTAAGACAGTTCTTTTTTTTTTTTTTTTTTTTTTTTGAGACAGGGTCTTCACATAGGCTGGAATGCAGTGGCGCAGTCTCGGCTCACTGCAACCTCAGCCTCCTAGGCTCAAGGGGTCCTCCAACCACAGCCTCCTGAGTAGCTGAGACTACAGATGCATGTCACCACACCTGGCTAATTTATTTACTTTACTTTTAATTTTTTTATAAAGACAACATTTCCCCATGTTGCCCAAGCTGGTCTCAAACTCCTAAGCTCAAGCGATCTGCCCGCCTCAGCCTCCCAAACTGCTGGAATTACAGGTGTGAGCCGCTGTACCTGGCCTAGGACTGTTCTTATACCTGCTGGCTAACAAACATTCATAGCTTTAGTAGAATTTTGTCAAGACTTCACCTAGTGGAAAGGTCATAGGAAAGGGATACATAGCCCCCACTCACATCTAAGCACCAGGTAAGATATCCAATGCATTTTGGTTTGCCTAAGACTTTCCCAATTTCAATAATGGAAGTCTCACATCCCAGGAAACCCTACAATGCCAGACAAATCAGGACATTGGTCACCCTACATATCTACCAAAGAATTTAATAATTGCTGAATGCCAAATTAATTTTAACCAGTATAAGACATCTGGTTTCCCTTAAAATAGCTTCTACCATGAAATAGGCTTACATTTCCAGAAAGAATGAAGGGAGAGATGAGATGTGGAGTGCTGCTACTCAATGTGTGGTTAAGAGATCAATGGCGCCAGGTGCGGTGGCTCATGCCTATGATCCCAGCACTTTGGGAGTCCGAGACAGGTAGATCATGAGGTCAGAAGATCAAGACCATTCTGCCCAACATGGTGAAACCCCATCTCTACTAAAAATGCAAAAATTAGCTGGGTGTTGTGGTGCGCACCTGTAGTCCCAGCTATTTGGGAGGCTGAGGCAGGAGAATTGCTTGAACCCGGGAGGCAGAGGTTGCAGTGAGCTGAGATTGCACCACTGTACTCCAACCTGGTGACAGAGCGAGACTCCTTCTGAAAAAAAAAAAAAAAATCATTGGCATTTACACCATCCCGGAGTCTTTCAGATGCAGACTCTCAGGCCCCATCTCAGACCTACCAAATTAAAGCCGGCAATTTAACAGGGCCCTAAAATCTTGCACAAGAGCTCCACTTATATTAAAATCTGTGATGCACTGGCCCAGAGGGAGGTATCTCAGGGTGATTTTTAGCTGGATCTTGAAGTCAAGTAGCATTAGTGGGCAGAGAGGGGTGGGAGGGAGCAGGAAACTGGGACTGGAAAACAAGGGCATAAAGGCAAAGAAAACAATGTGTTTATTAACCATGAGTGATTTGCTGTTTCTGGGAGTGAGAGATGGGAAATAGCCTGGGAAGGCAGGTTGGTGAGAAGACCGCGGAAGCCTTTCAACAGCAGACTGGAGCAGTAGCTTTGGATTGTCCCTGTTCTCCTTCCTCTCTAAGCTCAGCCCACTGCTAAACTGTTTCATCTTCTGAAATCTAGAACCCTTCCCGAAGTTCCAGCAGAGAAGAGGGCAGCAGGCCCAGGAAGATCCTCCCCTAGGGATGCATTCAGAGGCAAACTCTTGTCTCCAGGGTCCTTTGAAGGGTCAGAGCCCTGGGCTCCTTAAGGAACTCCGTTTTTGACTGGGAAAGGCAGCGGATACAGCCAGCAGTGAAAGGGATCCCGATGCAAAATGAAAAATGAGGAGGTCTAAGCAATATCTCTTTCATTCTGGGACATAACATAAAGCAATGATCACTTAACCACTTTGTGCCCCAGGTTCTGAAACCACAAAAAAGCAGTAACCCTTGTGTCATCCCCTAAGTTACTAGGATTCAGTGAGTTACTACATGCAAAGTTCTTAGGACAGTGCCTAGATCCTACTAGGAACTCCCTAAAAGGTACTACCTGAATTAAACATTTGCCTTTATCACAATGTGGGAGTTGGAGGCATGGCTTGCTGAGTGCGGAGCTGGGTGGGACAGTCAGCTTCCATGTTGAACCCTAATGATCAGCAATCTCACTTCTGAGATTAGGTCATTACAGACTGTGGCTTCCAGCTTGGGATCTCTTTTTCATTTTGGGGGATGCCAATCACTTTGGGGGAAGCCAACTGCCAAGTTGTCAGCCACCCTATGGAGAGGCTCACATGGTGAGGAACTTAAGGAAGACTCCAGCCAACAGCCAATGAGGAACTGAGGTCTAGCAATCACCAAGTGAGTGAGCTGAGAAACAAATTTTCCAATTCCAGTACAGCCTTGAGATGACTGCCACCTGGGCTAACAGCTTGACAACAGTCTCATGAGAGGCCCTGAGCCAGAATCACCCAGCTAAACCTCTCCCAGACTCCTGACCCATAGAATGTGTGTATGATAATAAATCCTTCATTTTTTTTTTTTTTTGAGATGGAGTCTTGCTCTGTTGCCCAGGCTAGAGTGCAATGGTGTGATCTCTGCTCACTGCAACTTCCACCTCCCAGGTTCAAGTGATTCTCCTGCCTCAGCCTCCTGAGTAGCTGGGATTATAGGTGTCCGCCACCGCACCTGTCTAATTTTTGTATTTTTAGTAGAGACGGGGTTTCACCATCTTGGCCAGGCTTGTCTTGAACTCCTGACCTCATTATCCACCCACCTTGGCCTCCCAAAGTGCTGGGATTATAGGCATGAGCCTATATAATACAGGCTTATTTTCTTATGTTTAGATATGTCTAGATACACAAATATAACTGCCTGCAGCATTCAGTACAGTAACATGCGGTACAGATTTATAACCTAGGAGCAATAGGTTATACTATATAGCCAGATACGTAGTAGGCTTTACCATCCACCGTGCATCTTTGTGTAAGTGCACCCTACAATTGCACAATGACAGAGTTGCATAACGATGCATTTTTCAGACTGTATCTCAGTCAATAAATGATGTATGACTGTACCATATCATCCAGCAATTCTAGTTCTGAGTATACACCCAGAAGAATTCAAAGCAGGGACTCAAACAATATTTGTACACCTATGTTTATAGCATTATTCATAATAGAAGCAACTCAAGTGACAGTCAACAGATGAACAAAATGTGGTTTATACATATACATGAAATGTATGTGGCATGTACATATAATAAAGCCTTGATAAGGAACAACATTCTTTTTTTTTTATTTTTTGGAAATAGAGTTTCACTCTGTCACCCCGGCTGGAGTGTAGTGGTGTGATCTTGGCTCACTGCAATTTCCACCTCTCGAGTTCAAGCGATTCTCCTGCCTCAGCCTCCCGAGTAGCTGGGATTCCAGGCACACACCACCATGTCTGGCTAATTTTTGTATATTTAGTAGAGACGAGGTTTTACCATGTTGGCCAGGCTGGTATTTAACTCCTGACCTCAGGTAATATGCCTGCCTCGGCCTCCCAAAGCCCAGGGATTACAGGCATGAGCCACCGCCCCTGGCCAGGAAGAAAATTCTAATACATGCTACAACATGGATGAATCTTGAAGACACTATGCTAAGTTAAATAAGCCGGTTGCAAAAGGACAAATATTGTTTGATTCTACTTATATGAGGTTCCTAGAGTAGACAAATTCATAGACAGAAAGAATGATAGTTGCCAGAGGCTGGAGGGAGGGAGAAACGGGAGTTATTATTTGATGGGTAAGGTTTCAGTTTGGGAAAATGAAAAAGTTCTGGAGATGGAGTGGTGGTGATTGTTGAAAGACAATGTGAATGCACTTAATACACTCAACGGCATGCTAAGTAGTTAAAATGGTAAATTTAATGTTATGTGTATTTTACCACAGTGAAAAATAGTGAAAGCTAATGTTCACTGAGTGCTTACAATGTACTAGAAACAGTATGCTAAGAGATGGAGACACATTATCTCACTGAATCTTCACAGCAACACTTTTTGTTTTTTTAAAGACAGTTTCACCATGTTGGCCAGGCTGGTCTTGAACTCCTGACCTCAGTTGATCCTCCCACCTTGGCCTCCCAAAGTGCTGAGATTATAGGCGTGAGCCACCACGCCCAGCTCAGCAACACCTTTGAGATCAATACCACTTACAGCTCAGCAGAGCTCTTAGGACTTGTCGCACACTAATGGTGAGGGACAGTGGGGAGAGCACCCTTTCCCCAGTCAGAAGCCTTGTCTGTCACTAACGTTCCTCAGATGCATGTTCTCTAAATCCTTCAAGAATCTTGTCTTTCCAGAGCCTCCTATTATACATCCTGAGATCTGGACTGGACGGGCTGGCTCAGGAGAAGAGGAAAGAAAATAGAGTGACGATGCCTTTTGGGAAAGCAATGGCTTTTGGAGACTTTCCCCCCAAGAAAGTTTCCAGGGCATCTTTGTAGTTGCTGACTTTTGAAAATACATTATTCCTTGCTACTTAACGTGATCATGAAATACGGAATGCTATCAATCAAACACAGTGTGAATGGAGACTGTGTGCAAAAGTCAGGGGTTGATCAGAGAAGCAGAACCATGATGGGTAATGTAGAATAAAGATTTTATTATATGGCTAGACCTTAACTAACCTGGCATAGTACAAAGCCACCAGACTGTGCATCCCTAGCATAGCTGATCAATTTTGAGAATTTCACAAAAAAAAAATTCTTTTTTTTTTTTTGAGATGGAGTTTCGCTCTTGTTGTCCAGGGTGGAGTGAAATGATGGCCTGATCTTAACTTACTGCAACCTCTGTCTCCCGAGTTCAAGAGATTCTCATGTCTCAGTCTCCCGAGTAGCAAGGATTACAGGCATGCACCATCATACCTTGCTTATTTTTGCATCTTTAGTAGACATGGGGTTTCACCATGTTGGTCAGGCTGCTCTTGAACTCCTGACCTCAGGTGATTCACCCGTCTCAGCCTCCCAAAGTGCCATGATTACAGGATTGCGCTACCACTCCCACCCTCACCAAAAAAGTTTTTATTCCATATGCTAAAACCCAAATGGTCTCTCTGGGAAGCCTTTGTTTTGGTCCTTCCCGCTTGAGTATGTACCACACAGCCCTTTCTACACATCTGTAATAGAACCCATATCACTTGAATTCTAGTTATTTGTGTCCACTTTCCCTCTAGACTCTGTAAGCACCTTCAGCCAGAATCTGTTTCATATCTTCACATCTCCAGATCCGAGCACGGGGCCTGTCATATATGAGATCAAACCATGGGAAATTACTTCTATTCTATCATCTTTAATTTTTTTTAAAAAGGCAATTTCATAAATTCCAGGGTAGTAGGAAGTTCTGGGCAAATGTTTGCCAAATAAATGAACACAGAACAATCAAATACCCACAAATTCTGATTAAGCATCAAAGAAAGGAAGCGCTTTAGGTTTTCGTGTGGCCTTGGGCTCCTTACCACATGCCTCCATCATCCTTGCGCTCTTGAACATGGTGGTGCTGTGAGAGACTCCCAACAGGTCAACACAGCTCTTGGACCATTTTCTTCCTTCTGGAGCCTGGCAATATCTCCCCACAGAAGATGAGTGATCTCCAACAGGTCAAATGCATGGTTTTCTATACTGCATTTATGGTTCTGGAGGCCAGCAGTTTCTCCATGCAGCTGATAAGTGGCAGACCCCGAGATGGATGAGATTAGCATCTGGGATGGCAAGTGTCCAGGATGGCTCAGAAGTAGCTGCCAAACTCCACTTGACTCTCAGTCCCAGCATCACAGGGTGGCAACGAGCTGCAGAGGCCACGGATCTCAACCATCTATCACGTGGAACTGAAAACTTGCAGATGCAAAATAGCTTTTTAAAAATCAAGACACAGCCAGGCACGATGGCTCACAGACCTAGTCCCAATACTTTGGGAAGCTAAGGCAGGAGGATCACATAAGCCCAGGAGTTTAAGGCTGCAGTGAGCCATGATCACACTACTGCACTCCAGCCTGGGTGACACAGCAAGACCCTTTCACCAAAAAATAAATAAATAAGAAAAAGATAGCAAGAATGGCTAGAGGTGGCTGGTTACAGACCTTCTACAATGCAGCCTTTGGCTTCACTGTATCTGGCCCACTGTCAGAGGCTAAAATTAAATGTGAGGTTTGTCGGGCTCCATCGTCCAAATGGACCCCAGTGGCCACCATTCACAATTGCAGAGAGGCCTGAATTCGTATATAGAGGAGAGGCTGTTCTGAAACTTTAGAAAGAACTAAGCTCCAAAAAAATTTCATACATGCAGAGATGTTTCTGCCTGGGTCCAGCCCTGCAATTTCCTAAATTTGGAACCTCCTCTCCCTCCTACTTCCTGTTCCTTATCCAGGGTCCCCTGACCTTCCCTGCCCTCTGCCCTCAGTTACCTGATAATCCAACTCTAGGCTTCCATCCTGGGTTCTACCTCTTGGGCCTGCCCTGGGAATGGAGACAGGGAAAATGATTGATTGCCTTATATATGTTACCTCACTTCCACCTCACAAGGAAATGCTCAGAGGTTAGGGTTATTAACCTCCTTTTAAAGACGAAGAAAGGGCAAATCAAAGAAGTTAGGTAATCTGCCTAACACTACAGAGTGGCTAACAGATGAAAAAGGAATCAAAACCCAGGTGTGTCCAACTCCAAAGCCCATGCTCTCAACATGCCACACTGCCTCTCTTCCCCTGCTACCATTCCACCTTCCCTTGAGTCTTGTGTGCACATTCTGTACCCTGATATGCATTCTGATGCCCTCTTCAACCTATACTTCATCCCTTCACCTCCAGCAACATCCTTCCTCCCAGACTCCCACCGACTCCGAATGTCTTCTAAGATAGAAGAGCTGGGCCAGGTGTGGTGGCTCACGCCTGTAATCCCAGCACTTTGGGAGGCTGAGATGGGTGGATCATCTGAGGTCAGGAGTTTGAGATCAGCATGACCAATACGGTGAAACCCCATCTTTACTAAAAATACAAAAATGGGCCAGGGGTGGTGACGGGTGCCTGTAATCCCAGCTACTTGAGAGGCTGACGCAGGAGAATCGCTAGAACCCAGGAGGTGGAGGTTGCAGTGAGCAGAGATCGTGCCATTGCACTCCAGTCTGGGCCACATAGCAAGACTCTGTTTCAAAAAAAAAAAAAAGATAGAAGAGCTGCCCATAGAAGAGCTGCCCACCATTTGTAATCCAGAAATGAAGCAAGGGCATACTTGATCACACTTACTTCTCTGAGTCTCCACTGCTTCAGGAAGGGTCCAAATATCTCATCATGACATAAATGCCACTAACAATGCTGCCCTTACTGGTCCCTCTGGCATCACCTTTCAACTTGTCCTTCCCTCTTCCTTTTTAATGTTTTTTTTTTTTTTAAACCAGATTTCAATTACACTAAATCTCCTTCCTGAACAAGCTTACTATAAGACTACATAACAGACAGGTTGGCCTACAGTATTTAATGTAATAATGTGAAGAACTTTTTATCTTGGCATCTCATGCTAGAATTTCTTTTTGGGAAGAACCACTTTTATTGGAAAAAGTTCATTATAACCCCCATTGCTGCAGAACTTGAGTTCCTAAGGGCCCTACATGTGGATAATTTGTAGGTCTGGAGTTTGGAGTACAAGCAGTTTATTATTGTTGTTTTGTATGCATGTGTGTGTGTGAGTGTGTGTGTTAATGTGTGTTTGAGACAGAGTCTCGCTCTATCACCCAGGCTGGAGTGCAGTGGCATGATCTAGGCTTACTGCAACCTCTGCCTCCCGGGTTCAAGAGATTCTCCTGCCTAGAATCCCAAGTAACTAGAATTACAGGCATTCGCCACCATGCCCGGCTAATTTTTGTGTTTTTAGCAGAGACAGGGTTTCACCATGTTGGCCAGGCTAGTCTCAAACTCCTGACCTCAGATGGTCAGAAAGTCAGGTGGTCGCCCTCCTCAGCCTCAAAAAGTGCTGGGATTACAAGCATGAGCCACCACGCCTGGCCAAGATGTGCATTATTAACCCAAATACATATCAACTGATAAATGGATTAACAAAATCAGAATCTGAATAGATAGCATATTTTGGGATATTATTTGATCATAAAAAGGAATAAGGTATTAATGCATGCTACAATATGGATGAATCTTGAAACCATTAAGCTAAATGAAAGAAGCTAGTCACAAAAAGCTATTTATATGATTCCATTCATATGAAACATCCAGAATAGGCAAATCTAGAGACAGAAAGT
This sequence comes from Callithrix jacchus, assembly GCF_049354715.1. Classification (NCBI taxonomy): domain Eukaryota; kingdom Metazoa; phylum Chordata; class Mammalia; order Primates; family Cebidae; genus Callithrix; species Callithrix jacchus. Next base: position 153,436,023 of record NC_133502.1, read on the forward strand.
AGAGTAATGACTGCCAGGGAACAGGAGTAGGGGAAATAGGGAGTGACTTCTAATAGGTACGGAGCTTCTTTATAGGAGCCATGAAAATTTCTGGAATTAGATAGTGGTGATGACTGCACAGCTTTGTAAATATACTAAAACCACTTAGCTATACGCTTTAAAAGAGCAAGTTTTATGGTATCTAAATTATATTTCAATAAAACTGGTATATTTTAAACATATTTTAAAGATGTTTATTAGGAGTCAGTATCTGTGAAAGAAAGGAGGAGGGGCCAGGTGCAGTGGCTCACACCTGTAATCCCGACACTTTGGGAGGCCAAGGCAGGTGAATTACCTGAGGTCAGGAGTTAGAGACCAGCCTGGCCAACATGATGAAACTCCATCTGTACTAAAATAAAAAGTTAGCTTGGCATGGTGGTGGGTGCCTGCAATCCCAGCTACTCTGGAGGCTGAGGCAGAAGAATTACTTGAACCCAGGAGGTGGAGATTATGGTAACCTGAGATCGTACCACTGCACTCCAGCCTGGGCTGTAGAGTAAGACTTCATCAAGAAAGAAAGAAAAGAAGGAAGGAGAGAAGGAAGGAAGGAAAGGAGGGAGGGAGGGAGAGAGGGAAGGTAGAAGGGAGGGAAGGAGGGAGGTAAGGAAGGAAGGAGGGAGAGCAAGCAAGCAAGCAGGCAGGGGCTCTGGAGCAATTATGCCCATCAGTGTCTCCCAACAGGCTGAAATGGCCCAGGCTTTATGCCTCTACCCTGCTTAGTCACTAGATGAGGGCTGCCCTGGGCAAAGCAGCTCTCTCCTGCTGGAATAGACCCTGAAGCTGCTGGACAGCTGGAGGCTGTCTGCAAACCCACTCCCTGGACATGGGTAGCAAGTCCTTCTTAGAAGGAGGTCTGAGTGGTGTAAATACCATGCATGCCACTAGAAAGGAATGTGACAGTTGTTTCAGAAAGGAAAGAGAAGTTGACAGAAGAAAAAGGAGTGCGATAGAGCCAGAGAGATGGCAGAAACTGCATTATGCAATGGGATCCCACCTCATACATCATCATCTTCACCCAGGTTAGGACGGAGACTACAGAACCTCAACATTTTGTCCAATAGGTAATTCTCTTTTTTTTTTCTTTTTCTGAGACAGAGTCTCGCTCTGTCACCTAGGTTGATGTGATCTTGGCTCACTGCAACCTCCGCCTCCTGGGTTCAAGTGATTCTCCTGTCTCAGCCTTCTAAGTACCTGGGATTACAAGCATGCGCCATCACACCTGACTAATTTTGCTTTTTGTTTTGTTTGTTTGTTTGTTTGTTTGTTTGTTTGGAGACAGTCTCACTCTACCCTCCAGGCTGGAGTGCAGTGGTGCCATCTTGGCTCACTGCAACCTCCGCCTCCCAGGCTTGATTCTCATGTCTCAGCCTCTCAAGTAGCTGGGATTACAGGTGCCTGCCACCAACCTGACTAATTTTTGTATTTTTAGTAGAGACAGGGTTTTGCCATGTTGGCCAGGCTGGTCTCAAACTCCTGACCTCAGGTGATTCACTCGCCTCAGCCTCCCAAAGTGCTAGGATCACAGGCATGCGCCACCGCACCTGGCCAGTAATTCTCTTCTAACACTCTCTCTTTTCCTTCTTAGGCTCCCATTTCTCTCAAAGCCTGAGCTAGCTGCAGCATTCTTTTTTTTAAGTTTTGTGAGGTGGATATGGTAGTGCACATCTATAATCTCAGCTGCTCAGGAGCCTGCAGCAGGAGGATCTCTTGAGCTCAGGAATTCCAGGCCAGCCGGTGTGATCTTATCTCTGAAAATATTTTTTAATTTATAAAATGAAAATAAAGTTTTGTGGGAGAGAGAGCACCTCTTTTTCTTACCTTCACAAACATGTTAAAAGACGTTACAATTAAGGTGTGATTTAAAATGATGATCAACACTATGCGGACAATCTACATGATGAACAAGAGTAGTGAAGGAAAAACAAGAGGCGTGCTACCACAAAAACCAAGTTGGCTTTAGTATCAGGTGTTCCATCTATCAGCTTTTCATAAAAGCACATCTGGAAGCTGCAGGAAAGACTGTATTTCACACACACACACTCTCTCTCTCTCTCTCTCTCTCTCTCTCTCTCTCTCTATCTGCATCTGGTTAAGACAAGAATAATAGAGAAACCAACAGGGAAAATGTAAACCTAGACATCGAACAATAATGCTTTTGCAAAGGTGCTTTCCTATGTCATCCCATTTATTCTTCTCAACAACTCCGCATTATACTAATCTTCATTTTATATTATAGTTGAGCCAAATGACATTTGGTTTAATTGATTGGCTCAAGATTGCTTAGCAACTAAGCAATGGTACCAGGACTTATATCCAGAGCTAGTGACTTTTTCTTTTTAGACCGAGTCTCACTGTTACCCAGACTGGGCGCAATCTTGGTTCACTGCAACCTCTGCCTCCCAAGGTTCAAGTGATCCTTCTGCCTCAGCCTCCCAAGTAGCTGGGATTATAGGCTTGTACCACTAAACCCAGCTAATTTTTGTATTTTTAGTAGAGATAAGGTTTCACCATATTGGCCAGGCTGGTCTCGAACTCCTGACTTTAAGTCCTTCAACTCCTGCCTCAGCCTCCCAAAGTGCTGGGATTACAAGTGTGAACCACTGCGCCCAGCCACTAGTGACTTTAAATGCAATACTCCTTCCAGGACTACACCAAGATATAGCACAACTTTCATTTTCTCTCTACCTTCTGTGGCCAGACAGGTAGCCACAAGATAATATAAATCTCCTCAGCTGTCTAAATGCATTTCCCAAGAAGTAAAAGACATTTAAGGATTAACTTCTTAGAGAGAATATTTCATTGATGAGCATGGCTTTCAGCCAACAAATAGAATAAACAACATTACCTCTAATACACCTCAGAAACGCAAGAACTCATTTGTGTGTGGCCTTGACAATTTTAAACAGGAAAACTCCAGACAGGCAACCAGTAACATTTTTAACTCCAGCTATGACAGGAAGTGAAATTTTAAAGGCAAAACAGTGAGAGAAGTTATTAAATAAGGGTCTTTATAGAACAGAGTAGGATTCAGCCCAGGGGTATGAACAAAAGTCACTACAACAACACTGGGAAATCAAGAGTATTCACGAGCAGTGATGGTGAACGTATCTACAGACCTGGAGCAAAGTGATACCTCTAGCATTGGTATGGATTATATAATTAGCAATAAAGAAGAGACAGATTCCCTGGACAAAAAAAAATGTGTTTGCAATACTGTGACAACCAAGTTAAATGAATTCCTTTACTCTAGGACTTCCCAAGAGGGGAATAGTTTATACCCTGATTTAAGAAATGGTGAGCTACAACAATAAAATTGATCATTTGTAATGGTTGCAGAGAGAAACTGATCACTTGGACAACTAGTTCAGGTATGACAAATAGATGGTGTGTTTGCCTTCATTTCTCCTGCCTGCCTCCTTGGAAGGTATGATTAATCACTCTATTTTTTGTCACTGATTCCAGATATAAACTCATACTCTTTAAAACAGCACTTCAAGAAGCCACTACTGGTTAATCATAAATGCATGAAAACTTTGAAACAAAAAGGTGCGGCATAAACCTGCATAGGATGAAGAAATAGACTAGATGATTCCCAGGGCGCAACAGATGGAGAGTCTAGACAAAAAAGACTTGCTAGCAAACTCCCAGGGGAAGAGTTAAGGGGTAGGGGCCAGATCCCATTTATCATTGTATCCTTGACACCTAGCACAGTGGTTAACACTGAAATCATATGGTAGTGATGCTTTGACATGATTTATATTTCATATATATATATATATATATACACACATATATATTCGCTGTGAGGAAAACTGTATATAATTATTCCCTATCATGTATTCTTTTTTTTTTTTTTTTTTGAGACGTTGTTTTGCTCTGTCGCCCAGGCTGCCTCCGCCTCTCAGGTTCAAGTGATTCTTGTGCCTCAGCCTCCCGAGTAGCTGGGATTCAAGCCTGCGCCACCATGCCAGGCTAATTTTTGTATTTTTTGTAAAGATGGGGTTTCACTATGCTGGCCAGGCTGGCCTTGAACTCCCGACTTTGTGATCCACCTGCCTTGGCCTCCCATAGGGCTGGGATTACAAGGCATGAGCCACCACGCCTGGCCTTTCTTTCTCAGTTATTTTTTTCTGCTATCTTTATAAGGACCTTAATGAAGAACTTCATTCAGTATCATTTAAATAAGTACCAGGAACACAGAGAGTGTAATATCAGTGAAACTTGATTCGAATCTTGACTTTACATTTATTTGCTCTACAGTCTTGAGAAAATTACTTGACCTCTAGAAGCATCAGTATCTTCATCTGTAAAAGGAGGATACTATCATCTACCTTGTCGGATTGTGCTATGTATGGTCTGAATGTTTGTGTCCTCCTAGAATTGATGTTAAAACAATCCCTAATGTAGTAGTGTTAAGAGGTGAGAGGCCTTTAGGAGGTAAATAAGTCATGTGGGTGGAGCTCTCATGAACCGATTGGTGCCCTTATTTTAAAAAGCCAGAGTGAGCTCGTTTGCATTTTCTGCCATGTGAGAACACAAAGAAGGTGCTACCTATGAAAAACAGACCCTCACCAGACAGTGAATCTGCTGGTGCCCAGTTTTTGGACTTCTCAGCTGCCAGATATGTGAGTAATAAATTTCTGTTGTTTATAAATTACCCAGTCTAAGCTATTTTGTTATAGCAACCTAAACAGACTAAGACAGGTTATTATAAAGATTAGAGATTTAGTATGCAAAGTACCTGATACAGTTCCTGGTTCTTTTTCTATTTATTCCTCTCTTTGTTTCCAAAAGGATTTAAAATAGCTTAAAAAGTTACCTACAATTAAGTAAATACATTTAAAATAAACATGTAAAAATTTTTATAGCAAAAAGGAAACAAAAATATTTTAAAATATAGTAAACAAAGAGTGAGTTACAGCATCTCACATATAGTAAACATACAATTAAATATTAGTTGTTGGTAGTAATAGTTTGCACTAATAACATTAGTCATCATTGTTGCTGTCATCATTTCTGCCTAGAGAATTCCATTCATCTTTCAAATTCCATTCATCTTTCAAATTCCCTTCTGGGGTCCTGCCCTATCAGATAGCAAACACAACATAAAATCTCAAAAATTAAAACTGTGGCATAGTTACATGACTAGATAGACCAATAGAACAGAATAGAATGTCCATAAGAGATTTCAGTATATGATAAAGTTGCATCATGTATATGCATAAAGTACATGATAAAGTTTAGTCTATTATAAAGCTGCAAGATTTTGAAGACCTCACATACAGATGTAGACATTAAGCCACAAAGGTGTTCAATAACTTGCCAAGTTTATGCAGCTAGTTAGTTACAGAACGGGGATTTGGATATAGGCATTCTAATCCAGAGTCCATTTTATTAACCACTAAATGATAAAAAGTTTTTTTAAAAAGCAAACTTTACATCAGTAAGTATAATATGCTACCTTTGGAGAGGAAGAAAGACACTTAGTTATGTTTGCTCATGTATGCACACAGAAATTCGGAGGGACACACAAGAAACTAACAGCAGTAGTTACCTTTAGAGAATGTGGAGATGGACAAAAGGGTAATGGGGATATACATGTATGTGTGCATATATATGTGTGTGTACATGTGTATATATGCATCTGTGTGTATAAATATGTGTGTATATGTATGTGTATGTTTATAATTTTTACATATTTGAACTATATGATTTGTGACCAGATTCAAAATTAAGATAAACACAAAAACAGAAAGAAAATGCTTGTCCTGAGCAAGTCTTTTCTGACTACCCCCAGCAGAGTAAGCTCACCCCTTTTCTTTTTTTCTTTTCGGCAGTAGTGGGGACACAGTCTCACTCTGTTGCCCAGGCTGGAGTGCAATGGCATGATCTCGGCTCACTGCAACCTCTGCCTCTTGGGTTCAAGTGATTCTTATGCCTCAGCCTCCCAAGTAGCTGGGATTACAGACATGCGCCACTATGGCCAGCTAATTTTTTATTTGTGTTAGAGATGTGATTTTGCCCTGTTGGCCAGTCTGGTCCCAAACTCCCGGCCTCAAGTGATCCACCCGCCTCAGCCTTTCAAAGTGTTGGGATTACAGGCATGAGCCACTGTGTCTGGCCTCTATCATCCTTCAACTTGGTCTCTCTGAATAGTGGAATTACTGGTTATTATTTTTTCTTTTTTATACTTTTCTGTATTTTCAGATTTTTGTTTTTAGACAGTCTCACTCTGTTGCCAGGCTGGAGTGCAGTGGCACGATCTCAGCTCACTGCAACCTCTGCCTCCTAGGTTCAAGCGATTATCCTGCCTCAGCCTCCTGGGTAGTTGAGACTACAGGCACATGCCACCATGCCCAGCTAATTTTTGTATTTTTTTAGTAGAGATGGGGTTTCACCATGTTGGCCAGGATGGTCTCCATCTCTTGACCTCGTGATCCACCCACCTCAGCCTCCCAAAGTGCTGGGATTACAAGCATGAACCACTGTGCCCGGCCTATTTTCAAAATTTTTTTAATGAGCATCTACTGCCTTTATAGTAAGGAAAATCAATAAGGCTATTTATTATCAATATGGACTCATAGATTTTTATTTTATAAAATGGATTATCACATTATGCATTTATAATAAATGTATTTGAAATTTTATAGGTGACAGAAGAGTATTTCTACCCCACAAAGCATAACAAAATAATACATAAAAATAAGCAGTTTGGATTGTCCAAACGGTAGCCATTAGGAAGAAAATGTGCTTTACATTAAGGCTGCTTCTCCCTAAGAGGCAAGCCAATTAAATGAAACAAGTAGAATCCTGGATAAATATAGAAAATGTTTGCAGAAGGAAATTTTATTTCATTGCCTCAGTCCTAAATGGCATTTGCAAATACTGCAAAGTAATGAAGGAGGTCACTAAGAAGGAACTAGAAACGCCTTCCAATGTTGTGGAAGAAAATGTGACATCTTAATTATATTCTGCCACCTAGTGACAAAGGAAGATTAACGTATTTGCTTAGCTCGGCTCCAACAGCAGAGAGGGCTGCCCTCCACCACCCGAACACCAGAGCCATGGCCTGACTGCCAGGACAAGCCTGATCCTACAAGCACTTGGTGCACGGCATCCTCTGTCTGCTTCTGCTCACAACTCTGGGAGACACTGCAAATACGGTCAAAAGCCATGGAGCTGTTCAGTCTGTGGCTGACAGACTTCCCAAGGAGCCAGGCCTACCCTCCGCCACTCAGCATAGTACACTAGGACCTTTGCTGTCTCTTGCCTGTTGCTAAGGACTTCCAGGGAGAAACAAATTATGAGACTGAAAAGGCCTGACTCACATTGGGCATTTTCATCCCTAACTTCCACTGGCTGTAAAAAGAAGAGTAAACTAAATACACTGATCCCCTTAACCCTGAAGTGGGAATTTTTTTTTTTTTTTTGAGGCAGAGTTTCACTCGTTGCTCAGGCTGGAGTGCAATGGCACAATCTTGGTTTACCACAACCTCTGCCTCCCAGGTTCAAGTGATTCTCCTGCCTCAGCCTTCTCAAGTAGCTGGGATTACAGGCATGCGCCACCACACCCAGCTAATTTTGTATTTTTAGTAGAGACAAGGTTTCACCATGTTGGCCAGGCTGGTCTTGAACTCCTGACCTCAAGTTATCTGCCCGCCCTGGCCTCCCAAAATGCTGGCATTACAGCCATGAGCCACCGCACCCAGCCGAAATGGGATAACTTTTATACACAAATCTTTGAGATTGCACGAGGTGATAGGCACAAAAATTCCTATTAATTCCCCCAATATAAATTGGGGAAGGAGTGGATGTTCTCAAAGCATGTTCAGGCGAGGGCGGCGGCCCCGGCAGAAGCGGGCGGGGCGACCCGGTCCCCGCCCCCGCGCCCGCGCCCCGCGCGCGCCTGGCCCCTCGGCCCCGCCCCTGCTCCGGGATGACGCTAGCCGGGACGCCAAGGTCTCGGCGGCGGCGTAGCGAGCGCAGCGCGGGGCCACTATGTGGGCCCAGTTGAGCACGGTAGGTGGGGACGGGGCGCCGGGGCCGCGGGGCGTCGCCGGCGGCGAGGGGCGGGCCGGCCTGCGGGAGGGGGCACGGGACCCCGGCCGCACCCACTCCGCCCGCCCAACCCGCCGCGCCCTACTCCACCGCACCCCGGCCCGGGAGAGCAGTGGTGACCGCGACTCACGCCCGGGCCGTCGGTGGCAGGGACGCAGTCCTCATGCCCGGGGCGGTGGGGGCGCGCCAGAGCCCAGCACCTGGGAGCACCTAGTGTGAGTGTGTGCTCGGCTGAGTATGAGTGTGTAAGCGAACGTGTGAGTGACTGTGGCTTCAGAGTGTGAGTCCACACGACTGTGAGGGTGGAAGTGAGTGTGACGGTGGGTGCGAAGGGCGGGCGTGGAAGCCTGTGATGGTGTGTGTGTACGGGAGTATGTGAATGGGCAATGCAACTGGGTCAGAAGGTTTTGCACGTTTTATCAATAAGGAACAGAAACCCTATGACACTGGGGCGTCCTCCCAATGCACAGTGGGCCAAGCTCCCGCTCACCCTGCAAGCTTTGCTGGGGACCTCACACTTTGTGCTGTCAGCGCTGTTCGCCCCATTTCCCAGACGGGGATTTGCAAGTTAGGCTTGGCCACTGTCCGAAAGTGCCCCCGCCCTAGGGAGCCAGCTCCGTGGGGTTTCAAAGTCCACTCTGGTGCTGTCACTTCGGGGGTGGCCTAGAGACACTTTCCCTTCCCGTCAGGCCACCTCTCTCCAGTTTCTCAAAATTGTACCCTTATGGGGCTAGAGGCTTGTGTTTCTGTGGTCACATGGAGGCTGCAGCTGCAGAGGGCAGCTCCCCGGTCAACTGTGACCTGATGGGCATGGGGAGGCTGGCACAGGAGGAATCAGCCCAGCACTCCTCCACCTCCATACCTGGCATCTGCGACTTGGAGGGCACCTGGGTCCTCCCTCAGGCGCTGGAGGCTCCTCCTTGGGGAGCCAGGCAAAAGGCCTCTTGGCTTTGGCAGTTGTTCAGTAAAGTGTGGCCCAACCCAGAACTCGAGGATGCTCAGACCCCAGGTGAACCCGTGGGCACCACGCTAGCCTCCATGTAGCACCCTGCCCGTTTTTCTCCAGAAAGCACCTGCCTCCTTTTTTGTTGAAATGTCCTGTGTCTCTCCACCTCGCCCTTCCCTGCTGTTTTTGGTGGTGCTCCTAACCTCCCAGCTGGGGCTTGGATTTATGGCCACGGTGTGCTCAGCACCTGGCTGCTCCATACATTTCTTTCTGTTTTTTTCTTTTTGAGACAGGATCTCTCATGCAGACTGTAGTGCACTGGCTCGATCATAGCTCACTGCCGTCTCAACCTCTTGGGTACAAGTAAGTGATCCTTCTACCTCAGCCTCCTGAGTAGATGGGACTATAGGCACACACCACCACACCTAGCTAATTTTTTATTTTTAGTAGAGAGGGGGTTTTACCATGTTGGCCAGGGTGATCTTAATCTCTTGACCTCAAGATCTGCCCACCTTGGCCTCCCAAAGTGCTGGGATTACAGGCATGAGTGAGCTTGTCCGGCCACATTTTCTCTATCCAGTCTATCATTAATGGGCATTTGGGTTGGTTCCATGTCTTTGCTATTGTAAATAGCTCTGCGATAAACATACGTGTGCGTCTATCTTTATGGTAGGTTGATTTATAATCCTTTGGGTATATACCCAGTAATGGGATTGCTGGGTCAAATGGTATTTCTGGCTCTAGATCTTCGAGGAACACACTGTCTTCCACAATGGTTGAACTCATTTACACTCCCACCAACAGTGTAAAAGCGTTCCTGTTTCTCCACAGCCTCGCCAGTATCTATTGTTTCTTGAGTTTTTGATAATTGCCATTCTGACTAGCTTGAGATGCTATCTCACTGGGGTTTTGATTTGCATTTCTCTAATGATCGGTGGTGATGATCTTTTTTCATGTTTGTCATCTGCATAAATGTCTTCTTTTGAGAAGTGTCTGTTCATGTCCTTTGCCCACTTTTTTTTTTTGTTGTTCGTTTGTTGGTTTCTTGTAAATTTATGTAAGTTCATTGTAGATTCTGGATATTAGAACTTTGTCAGATGCGTAGATCGTGAAAATTTTCTCCCATTCTGTAGGTTGTCCACCTGGTCAGTTTTTTTGTATTTTTAGTAGCGACAGGGTTTCACATGTTTGCCAGGCTAGTCTCAAACTCTTGACCTCAGGTGATCCTCCCACTTTGGCCTCCCAAAGTGCTGGCATTAGAGGTGTGAACCACTGCCCCAGCCAAAAGAGATGTCTAGAAAAGCGAAGTCCCCGAGGACAGAAATAATAGGAAATGTGATGACAACATTTTAGAAGCTGGAAGGTGGATGGATGAGTTACTCACCTAACAGATCCCAGACAGATAAGCCCTAAGGCAATGTGGGTGAAGCCTGGAAAGGCTCAGACACCTCAGAAAGCAGCAGCGGCTAAATGTCTGCTGGAAAAGAAGTTAGATCAGGACTTCTGCTTTTGGCTCCCATGGAGAAGTCTGCAAAGGATCAGTGATCCCACAGCTGCAGAACAGCTGGAAAGCTTGACACCAACTTGGCAAAGCAAAGTAGAGCAAACTCAGAAGCACAGCAACCTCCTGGAAGGCAGTAGAAGCTGCCCAAGTGACCAAGTGGGAGGGGATACAGTCCTGGAGAAGGGGAACCACCTCTAGAGCAGATTGTCCCTCAGGCCCTCTGCTCACTTGGGAAGTTAAGAATGCAAACATCCTGGACAGTGGGATGCCACTTAAAGGCGGAGACCGGCCAGGCACGGTGGCTCATGCCTGTAATCCCAGCACTTTGGGAGGCTGAGGTGGTCGGATCACAAGGTCAGGAGATTGAGACCGTCCTGGCTAACACAGTGAAACCCTGTCTCTATTAAAAATTCAAAAATTAGCCGGGTGTGGTGGCACACACCTGTAGGCACCAAAGACAAGAATTTTTTTTTTGAGTCGGACTTTCGCTTTTGTCAGCCAGGCTGAGGTGCAGTGGCACGATCTCAGCTCACTGCAACCTCCGCCTCCCAGGTTTAACTGATTCTCCTGCCTCAGCCTCCTGAGTAGCTGGTTTACAGGTGCCTGCCACCATATCCAGCTAATTTTTGCGGGTTTTTTTTTTTTTTGTATATATTTTTTAAGACGGGGTTTCACCATGTTGTTCAGGCTGGTCTGGAACTCCCGACCTCAGGTGATCCACCCGCCTTGGCCTCCAAAGTGCTTGGATTACAGGCATGAGCCACCACGCCCAGCCTTTTTTTGTATTTTTAGTAGAGACAGGATTTTGCCATGTTGGCCAGGCTGGTCTTGAACGCCTGACTTCAGGTGATCCACCTGCCTCAGTCTCCCAAAGGGCTGGGGTTACAGGCAAGAGCCACCCACCCGGCCACATTTATCTTCTTACCTCTGGTGCCCTTATCATCTTAGCTGGATCCTATATTTGCAGGTATGCAATGCTCACTGAATTTCTCCATTCACGTCTTGGTTGTTAAAGCTCATCTTCCAGACATTTCTTCAACAAGGGACCTGAGGAGCCACCTTCCCTGCATTCTAGACCCGTGAAAATACTAGCCTGTAGCATTTACCATTTAAAACCAGTTCGGCTGGCTATAAAATTCTTGGGTCCTACTTTCTCTCTCTGAGGACAGGGTAAACCCCGTCTAACACTGAATGCTGCTACGGAAACTTCTGAGGTCACTCTTTGGGTGACATTATCTTTCTGCCCAGGTATCCAAATAATTCTTTATTTAAAGTTCAGTTCCTTTATGCAGATGATCATTCTGCATCTGTTTTTCTTGGGACATAATGTGCCTGTTGTTTTATGAAATTTACTTTTCCTTTTTATCTAAATTATACATGTACATTGTGTCAATTAGTCCTATAAGACTTATAATTAAGAGGCTGGTCATGGTGGCTCATGTTTGTATTCCTAGGACTTTGGGAGGCTGAGGCCAGGAATTCGAGACCAGCCTGGGCAACATAGCAAGATCTCTGTCTCTACAAGAAAATTTAAAAATTAGGCCGGGCATGGTGGCTTACGCCTGTAATCCCCACAATTTGGGGGGTTAAGGCAGGCAGATCAGTTGAGGTAAGGAGTTCGAGACCATCCTGGCCAACATGCTGAAAACCCGTGTCTATTAAAAATACAAAAAATTAGGCCGGGCGCGGTGGCTCACGCCTATAATCCCAGCACTTTGGGAGGCCGAGGTGGGTGGATCATGAGGTCAAGAGATTGAGACTGTCCTGGTCAACAAGATGAAACACATTTTTTTTTTTTTGAGGCGGAGTTTCGCTCTTGTTACCCAGACTGGAGTACGATGGCGTGATCTTGGCTCACTGCAACCTCCGCCTCCTGGATTCAAGCAATTCTGCCTCAGCCTCCTGATTAGCTGGGATTACAGGCACACGCCACCATGCCCAGCTAATTTTTTGTATTTTTAGTAGAGACAGAGTTTCACCATGTTGACCACGATGGTCTCGATCTCTTGACCTCATGATCCACCTGCCTCGGCCTCCCAAAGTGCTGGGATTACAGGCGTGAGCCACAGCGCCCGGCCGAAACCCTGTCTCTACTAAAATACAAAAAATTAGCCGGGCATGGTGACGCGCGCCTGTAGTCCCAGCTACTCAGGAGGTTTCAGTGAGCTGAGATTGTGCCACTGCACTCCAGCCTGGTGAAAGAGCAAGACTCCGTCTCAAAAAAAAAAAATAATAATACAAGAAGCTACTCAGGAGGCTGAGGCAGGAGAATCACTTGAACCCAGGAGGCAGAGGTTGCAGTGAGCCAAGAGCACACCACTGTACTCCAGCCTGAGCGACAGAGCAAGAATCAGTCACACACACAGACACATACACACACACACACACACACACACTCACACACACACATGCAAAACCAGAAATACCTCTATTACTTTTAAGGTCATAAATTGTCAGTAATTGTCAGTAAATTTCTTCAGGCTGCAGTTTTGTTAACAAACATTAAGAACATTGTTATTTTATTTATTTATTTTTTTTAAGACGGGCTTTCACCATGTTGGTCAGGCTGGTCTTGAACTCCCGACCTCAGGTGATCTTGGCCTCCAAAGTGCTTGGATTACAGGCGTGAGCCACCATGCCCAGCCCCTGGTTATTGTTAATTCCATATTGACAGGGCAACTGCTGTGACACTGGCTGGCTCAGCAGGGGACAGGAAGCAGAGGAGAAAGGATGAAGGCAGGGAGGGAAGGGTCCCAACAGAAACATCGGGTAGAGGTGATTCTTTTGAGAAATCTGGCTGACAGGTGGAGGGAGGAGTCTGCTTTGTTTTTGTTTCTTGTTCTTTTCTTAGGATGGGAGAGGCTCCAGCTTGCTCATGGGTAGGGTGGAAAGTGCTAGTAGCTATAAGGGTGCATCCATCAGAATTCTTTCTTCTACAAGGGCAAGAGGCTGGGTGTGTAATCCCCACACTTTGGGAGGCCAAGGTGGGCAGATCACCTGAGGTCCTGAGTTGGATACAGGGTGAAGCCCTGTCTCTACTAAAAATACAAAAACTAGCTGCGTGTGGTGGTGCACACCTTTAGTCCCAGCTACTAGGGAGACTGAGGCTCGCTAATCTCTCGAACCCAGGAGGCTGAGGTGACAGTGAGCCAAGATCCTGCTACTGCACTCCAGCCTGGGCGACAGAGCAAGACTCTGTCTTGGAAAAAAAAGCAAAAGAAAGAATGCAGTTCATCTGGTTAAACCAAACCATATAACAGGAAAGCCCAAGTTGGGGTGGAAGCAGGGACATCACCAGATTAGGCCCAGCTGGACATGGCACCACCAATGCCCTGACTCAGTTCTGTGTGTGTAACCAGCTTCATTCATCGGAGACTGGGCTCTATTTTGATATGGGCCGTCCCCTCATGTGGCAATGAGATGTCACCTAGTCTAGAAAAAGACAGCACACCTAAAAACCATCCAGAAGAGGTCACACCTCTATCCCAGACTTCTCTCATCACACCATGTGGGTCACATCATCATCTCTGGACTTACTTCTCGGGACATATTTAGTGTGCTATAGCCAGACAGCTGGCAGAGAGAAAAAAGAAAGACCCCCTTGGCCGGGTGGGGTGGCTCACCCAACACCTGTAATCCCAGCACTCTGGGAGGCCGAGGTGGGCGGATCACCAAGTTGGGAGATCAAGACCATCCTGGCTAATGTGGTGAAACCCCGTCTCTGAAAAAAATAAATAAATAAAAATTAAAAAAAACTTTGCCAGGCGCGGTGGCTCAGGCCTGTAATCCCAGCACTTTGGGAGGCTGAGGCGGGTGGATCACGAGGTCAAGAGATCGAGACCATCCTGGTCAACAAGGTGAAACCCTGTCTCTACTAAAAATACAAAAATTAGCTGGGCATGGTGGCGCGCGCCTGTAGTCCCAGCTACTCGGGAGGCTGAGGCAAGAGAATTGCTTGAACCCAGGAGGTGGAGGTTGCGGTGAGCGGAGATCGCGCTATTGCACTCCAGCCTGGGTAACAAGAGCAAAACTCCGTCTCCAAAAAAAAAAAAACAAAAAACAAAAAAAGGAGCTGGGCATGGTTGTGCACATTTGTGGTCCCAGCTACTCAGGTGGCTGAGGCAGGAGGCTCACTTGTACCTGGGAGGTCAAGGCTGCAGTGAGTTGTAATCATGTCATTGCACTCCATCCTGAGCAACAGAGTGAGATACTGTCACTAAATAGTAACAATAATGATGATAATAATGAATCCCAGCCTGGGTAAGATGCTGTTGCAAAAAATAAAAATCTGCCCACACCCACCCTACTAATAGAGGCAGATTTAACCCCAGGCAGACCACTGCCTTCTTTCACAAGCACCGCAGGGTTCTTCATCTCCAGCCGGAAAGCCAGCCACAAGCCATGCCTTCCCTTCCTCTCGGAGCCTGTGTGCTCAACCTTAGGAGGAAAGGGACCTGCGGGGGTGCTGGTAGGGAGAGAAAAGGGGTACACTGGGCTCAGGAGCAGAAGGGGTACTCCAGGGTCAGGAGAGCCCAGGGCAGCGTGGGCCAGGCTGTGCTTCTAGGGCAGGGTCACAGATGAGCAAACTAAGTCAAGGGCAGGTCAGACATGAGGGCTCTTCTGTCCCCCACTTCTTCCTCCATGCCCTGGCCTCTGAAGCTCTCCCTACAGCCAGGACATGTCAGGCTAGAAAATAATTTGGCCTCAAAGGCTGCTGCGGCTCTGGGGGCTAGGCAAATTTGAATTCCAACCTCTGCTTGTCTTTTTCTTTCTTACCTTTTTTTTTTTTTGAGACAGAGTTTTGCTCTTGTTGCCCAGGCTGGAGTACAGTGGTGTGATATCGGCTCACTGC
This sequence comes from Callithrix jacchus, assembly GCF_049354715.1. Classification (NCBI taxonomy): domain Eukaryota; kingdom Metazoa; phylum Chordata; class Mammalia; order Primates; family Cebidae; genus Callithrix; species Callithrix jacchus. The sequence goes on from NC_133502.1 coordinate 153,451,422, forward strand.
AACCTCCGCCTCCCTCCGGGTTCAAGTGATTCTCTTGTCTCAGTTTCCCAGGTAGCTGGGATTACAGGCATGCACCACCATGCCTGGCTAATTTTTTTTTTTTTTTTTTTTTTTTTGAGACAGAGTTTCGCTCTTGTTACCCATGCTGGAGTGCAATGGCGCAATCTCGGCTCACTGCAACCTCCGCCTCCTGGGTTCAAGCAATTCTCCTGCCTCAGCCTCCTGAGTAGCTGGGACTATAGGCAGGCGCCACTATGCCCAGCTAATTTTTTGTATCTTTAGTAGAGACAGGGTTTCACCATTTTGACCAGGATGGTCTTGATCTCTTGACCTCGTGATCCACCCGCCTCGGCCTCCCAAAGTGCTGGGATTACAGGCTTGAGCCACCGCACCCGGCCTAATTTTCTTTTCTTTTTATTGAGATAGGGTCCCACCCTCTCACCCAGGCTGGAGTGCAGTGGTACAATCATGGCTTACTGCAGCCCTGACCTCCCTAGATTCTGATGATCCTCCCACCCCAGCCTCCTGAGTAGCTGGGACTACAGGCACGTACCACCAGGCCTGGTTAACTGTCATTCTTTTTGTAAAAACAGGGTTTCACCATGTTGCCCAGGCTGGTCTCGAACTCTTGGGCATGCAGTACACCTGCCTTGGCCTCCTAAAGTGCTGGGATTACAGGAATAAGCTACCGTGCCCAGCCTGTAACTTTCATTACCAAATTTTACAAATAAAAAATGATAATGTCCAATTACTAGAATAGTTTCTAAACACTCTCAATTTCTATACTATGTCATTGTAGACTAATAACACAGGATACAGATTAGCCATTTGTAAGCCATACTTTCAATAGCAGTAATATAGATAGCTATATTTTAACTTGAAGAAAATGTTCATACTCCACAGGTTGAATATAGATTAGACTTTTAAATCATTTTTAAAGCACATTACAGTGGGTGATAGAGCAGAACCCTGTCTCAAAATAAATAAAAGCATATTATGAAGCAGTATGATAAAAAGATTTTAAACCCTAGACAACTAATATATAGTAAAATGTTGGCATTTAATCTTGTGGTTACTTAAAGACAACTTTTACTTTGCTGCTTTTTTTTGTTTGTTTTTTGAGACAGTCTCACTCTGTCACCCAGACTGGAGTGCAGTGGCATGATCTTGGCTCACTGCAACCTGTGCCTCCTGGGTTCAAGTGATTCTCCTGCCTTAGCCTCCCAAGTAGCTAAGATTACCAGCTATTTGAGGTGCCAGTACCATGCCCAGCTAATTCTTGTATTTTTAGTAGAGACAGAGTTTCACAGTGTTCGTCAGGCTGGTCTCAAACTCCTGACCTTAAATGATCCACCCACCTCGGGCTACCAAAGTTTTGGGATTACAGGTGCGAGCCACTGTGCCTGGCCTACTTTGCTTATTTTGCTTATCTTGATTTGCTACAAGCATTATATCTAATGGAAAATAATTTTTTTTCCCCAGTTGGTGGTTTAGCCTCAAAAAAAGTCATTTCTTCTTCTTTTTTTTTAAATCTCAATCTTTCTCTTATCCTCTTATAAATTTGTGGAAATAAAAATCAAAACCACTTTCCTTCTATATCTGTTGCAAAAAATGCTATTAAAAAATTGGCCAGGCGCGGTGGCTCATGCCTATAATCGCAGCACTTTGGGAGGCTGAAGCGGGTGGATCACGAGGTAAAGAGATTGAGACCATCCTGGTCAACATGGTGAAACCCCGTCTCTAACAAAAATACAACAGTTAACTGGGCATGGTGGCGCGCGCCTGTAGTCCCAGCTACCCAGGAGGCTGAGGCAGGAGAATTGCTTGAACCCAGGAGGCAGAGGTTGCGGTGGGCCGAGATCGCGCCATTGCACTCCAGTCTGGGTAACAAGAGCGAAACTCCATCTGAAAACAAAAAAAAATTTTCAGAGCTTTTTTGTCCTTTTTCAGAACTGTTGATCATCACTGACTGCTGCCCCAGCCCCACAGGAAGGCATCAGACTGCTTCAAGGGACTCCTGAGGAACAGTGACACCTAAGGAATCACCATTTCCTACTTCAGCTGTGTATCCTCTTTGTATTTTTATACTAAATTCCTAGAAATGTAATTGCCAGGTCCAAAAGGAATAAAAGAATCTGACACGAACTGCCAAATCGCTCTAAAAAAAAGATTACCTCAGTTTATATTCCCAGTACCAGCCATACTTTTTTTTTTTTTTTTTTGAGACGCAGTCTTGCTCTGTTGCCAGGCTGGAGTGCAGTGGCACAATCTCGGCTCACTGCAACCTCCGCCTACTGGGTTCAAGTGATTCTTCTGCCTCAGCCTCCCGAGTACCTGGGATCACAGACATGTGTCACCACACCCAGCTAATTTTTTTTGTATTTTTAGTAGAGACAGGGTTTCACCATGTTGGCCAGGATGGTCTTGATCTCTTGACCTCGTGATTCACCTGCCTCGGCCTCCCAAAGTGCTAGGATTACTGGTGTGAGCCGCCACGCCCAGCCCAGCCATACCTTTTTAAGGTAACTAACAAGTGAGGCTGAAGGCCTCTCCAGATCAGCTACATGTTGACGTCGAAAGATATCCACTATATATTAAGTGAAAGGGTAAACAGCAGAACAGTATGCACTGTATGATCCAAACTATACAAAAAGGAAAGTGCAAAGGCCAGGCGCGGTTGATCAAGATCACTTGAGTCCAGGAGTTTAAGACCAGCCTGGGCAAGATGGCGAAAATCTGTCTCTACAAAACAAAAGAAAACAAAAATTAGCTGGGTGTGGTGGCATGTATGTGTAGTCCCAACTACTTGGGAGACTGAGGTGGGAGGATTGCTTAAGCACAAAAGGTACAGGTTGCAGTGAGCCGAGATCATGCCACAGCATTCCAGCCTGGGAGAGAGTGTGACTCTGTCTCACACACATACACACACACACACAAAAAACAATTGAATTTGTATAGCTAGATAGGTTGATATAGATATGCCTATATATGTATACAAAACTGGATACTCAAGAAATTCACCAGTGAGAGAAAATCCAAGGAGAGAAAACAAGTCATTTTATTTCCATTTATTTTTATTGATTGATTGATTGCTTGATGGAGACAGAGTCTCACTCTGTCCCCCAGATTGGAGTGCGGTGACATGATCTCAGCTCATCGCAACCTCCGCCTCCCGGGTTAAAGCGATTCTCATGCCTCAGCCTCCTGAGTAGCTGGGATTACAGGCGTGCATCACCACACCCAGCTAATTTTTGTATTTTTAGTAGGGATGGGGTTTCACCATGTTGGTCAGGCTGGTCTCAAATTCCTGACCTCATGATCCATCCACTTTGGCTTCCCAAAGTGCTGGAATTAAAGGTGTGAGCCACCGTGCCCAGCCTATTTCATTTTTTTAAAAAATTATTTAAACAAAACAAAACAAAGTGTGGCTGGGTACAGGGCTCATGCCTGTAATCCCAGCACTTTGGGAAGCTGAGGCAGGCAGATCACTTGAAACCAGGAGTTCAAGACCAGCCTGGCTAACATGGTAAAACCCCGTCTCTACTAAAAATATAAAAATTAGCCAGCCATGGTGGTGTGCACTTATAATCCCAGCTACTCGAGAGGCTGAGGCATGAGAATCACTTGAACCCAGGAAGCAGAGGTTGCAGTGAGCTGAGATCACGCCACTGCACTCCAGCCTGGGCAACAGAGTGAGACTCTGTCTCCATCAATCAATGATGGAGCATTCTAGCTGAGGCAACAGAGCAAGACTACATCTCAAAAATTAAAAATAAAAAAATAAGGTCAGGTGCAGTGACTCATGCCTATTTTCTCAGCACTTTGGAAGGCTGAGGCCGGCGGATTACCTGAGGTCAGGAGTTCGAGACCAGCCTGGCCAGCAGTGGGTGAAACCCTATCTCTACTAAAAACAGAAAAATTAGCTGGGCGTGGTGGTACCTGTCTGTAATCCCAGCTACTTGGGAGGCTGAAACAGGAGAGCCGCTTCAATCCAGCAGGTGGAGGCTGTAGTGGGCCAAGATCATGTTATTGCACTCCAACCTGGGCAATAGACCAAGACTCTGTCTCAAATAAAATAAAATAGGCCGGGTGCGGTGGCTCACACCTGTAATCCCCGTACTTTAGGAGGCCGAGACAGGTGGATCACCTGAGGTCAGGAGATCGAGACCAGCCTGGCCAACATGGCGAAACCCCGTCTCTACTAAAAATACAAAAAATTAGCTGGGCGTGGCAGTGGGCACCTTTAATTCTAGCTATTTGGGAAGCTGAGGCAGGAGAATTGCTTGAAGCCAAGAGGCAGACGTTACGGTGAGCTGAGACTGCACCACTGCACTCCAGCCTGAGCGATAAGAGTGAAAGTCCATTTCAAAAAAATAAACCAAAGTGATGTAGTATTACTTTCATAATAAAAAAGGGCAAAAATCAAATTCTCTCACTTCTACAAAGCAGTAACAGATGAATGATCAGTGTTGGTCACGACATAGAACAACAGAAATATACAATGCTCGAGGGAATTTAAATTGGTATACCTTCTAAACAGAATTTGGCGGTACTTGCTAAAGATGCATATAACCTGTGCCCCAGCAATCCCTTTCACAGGTTCTTGAGAAACCCCTCTGTGTCCTCAAACCTGCTGACTGGTTTGCAACAGGATAAGGAGTTTGCACCACAATGTAAACCAACTATGGCTGACCTTTGAATAACACGGGTTTTTGTTTTTAAGGAGAGGGGGTCTCGCACTGTTATCCAGTCTGAAGTACCGTGGCTTGATCATAGCTCACTGCAGCCTTGACTTCCTGGGTTTGAGCAGTCCTCTTACCTCAGTCTCCTAGGTAGCTAGGACTACAGACACATACCACTATGCCTGGCTTATTATTTATTTATTTTTTCAAATTAATTCTTTCTTTTTTTTTTTTTTTTTGCAACGGAGTTTCGCTCTTGTTACCCAGGCTGGAGTGCAATGGCGCGAATTATTTCTTTTTGAGACAAGTTTGCACTCTGTCACCCATGCTGGTATGCGGTAGCATATTCACTGCAGCCTCTACCTCCCAGGCTCAAATGATCCTCCCACCTCAGTCTACCAAGTAGCTGAACACAAGTGTGCACCACAACACCCTGCTAATCTTTGTTTATTTTTAGGAGAGACAGGGTCTTGATATATTGCCCAGGCTGGTCTCTAACTCAGGCTCAGGCAATTATGCTTCTCCAAATGTTGGGATCATGGTTGTGAGCCACTGTACCCAGCAACAACACAAGTCCACTTATATGTGGATTTTCTCCCACCTCTGCCACCCCTAAGAGGGCCAGACTAACCCTTCATCTTTCTTCTCTCTCCTACTCAGCCCAGATAACTTTTGTATTTTTAGTAGAGACCAGATTTCACCATATTTGCCAGCTTGGTCTTAAACTCCTGACCTTGTGATTTACCCTTCTCGGCCTCCCAAAGTGCTGGGATTACAGGCATGAGCCACTATGCCCAGCCTTTATTTTTTACTTTTTTTTTTTTTTTTTGTAGAGACAGGGTCTTGTGATGATGCCCAAGCTGATCTCAAAACTCCTGGCCTCAAATGATCCTCTCCCTTCAGCTCTCAAAGTGCCACGATTACAGACATATCTTAATAAGGACTCCAGTTTAATACTCAGACTGAAATGTAAAGCCACAAGATGGTTTTAAGCAGAGAAATGACAATGGTGTGACTTAGGTTTCAAAAGAATCACTTGGATTGCTGCCTTGAGAACAGATTTAAGAGCCACAGTAACAAAGCAGGGAGCTTCACTGCAGCCTCAAAGTCTTGGGCTCAAGCAGTCCTCCCATGCCCCAACCTCCCTAGTAGCTATGACTACAGGTGGGTGCCACCATGCTTGGCTAATTTTTATGATTTTTGTAGAGATGAGTTCTTGCTATATTGCCTAGGCTGGTCCCAAAGAGCTGGGACAAGTCTGACCCACTGCATCCAGCCCATGTATAACTTTTCACTCCCTCAAAACTTAAATACAAATAGCCTATCATTGTCCAGAAGCTTTACTGATAACACATATGGTTGATTAGTATGTATTTTGTGTATTTGTGCTTGCACTGAGCCATGATTGCATCACTGCACCCCAGCAGGGGCCACAAAGCAAGACCCTATCTCCTTTAAAAAAAAAAGTTATACACGTGGTTTTGACTGCATGGAGGGAGGGTTAGTGCATCATCCCTCACACTGTCCAAGAGTTAGCTGTATTTCTCTATAATGATGTTTAATTCAACTTCTTTTTTTTTCCTTTCAAATAAACAGCAAAACTGTCTTAATGAGTGTGTTGATTTGAATTCTGGCACAAGATTCTTATTTTGTCATGAATTACCACTGAATGCACTAAGAGAACATCAGAATGTTCACAACAGCACCTTTGTAAAAGCAAAAACCTGGAAATGGCTCAATAGTCCAACAGTAGAATTGACTGTTATTGAATTGAATATATGCAATAAATTGAATATATGCATATAATTCGTACCAGAGTGAAAATGGTGCAGTTACAGCTATCTATATAAATATGGAGTTTAAAAAAAAAAAAGTGATCCAAAGAAGAAAATGTTTCCATTTATATAAAAATTCAAAAATACCAAAACTAAACAATTGTGTTAGAGTTTTTTTTTTTTAAGTCAATAAAGTCAATGGAATGATAAACACAAAGTTTAGATGAGTGGCTATCTCTGAAGGGAGGGAAAAAAAGGGATCAGAGAGGGATACACAGGGAACTTCAAAGGCCACAATGACATTCTTTTTTCAAAAACTTGTATGGTGAGGATACAAGTTATTTTTTTTAACCTTACACATACTCCACAATTTTTTAATATCTCAGTATTACAAAATGTTTTCTAATTGCCCAAAATCACTATTCCTCCTCCCTCACTCTAGTTCCTTGGTTGTGTAGGGCTGAGAACCCCACAGGGTTGTGGGGTGTCCCTTATGCTGTGCTGATGTGCAGTATCTGAGAAATAGAGACAGGACACAGAAGTACAAGGAAAACGCTGCTGGATTCAGCAGGGTCACACCACCTATAAGCGGAGTCAGGTGAGGCCCTGAATGTCCAGAAGCGTCAGTATTATTGGGTGTAGGTTAGGGGGCAGGGTAGTGAGTGAAGCCATCTTTAAGGATAGTGATAGGATTGTGAGCCATAAAACAAGGGGTCCATTCCCATTAGCTCATCAAGGTAAGGAAGTGGGCCATGTGCAGTCAGGGGTCCACCCCCATTAGGTCACCAAGGCATGGAGGGGGGCCGTGTGCAGTGAAGAGGGTGCAGTGTGCAATACCTCTATCTATGGGCAAGCTACCTTAAAAAGATTTATAGGAGGATGCTTTAAGTCACACAGCAGTGACAGAGCTGTCAGGGTTACCGCCACCTGCTGGCAGCTTCCAATGGGTTCTATAGGAAGATGCTTTTTGAGCAGCACAGTAACAGGAGCTGATAAGGTTCACAGTCACCAAGGTGCAATTATCCAGAGGGGTTTTGAGCCTTTGGATGCTCAAGGGATTGATTGTCTGAGGGCAGCCCTCCATAAGAACTAGAGCAAGGTCCTACAACTCCGTTGTCAAGCGGAGTGGCTCTTGCCCCAAGCCTGTCATACAGTGGGTATCTTACGATATTGAACACTGCTGCCTGGGCCATGGATTCTTTTCCTGGTATAACTGTTTTCCCTTAAATCATGCTCTGCACTGTATCTGCTCCAGACATTCATCCGACTATAAGCTTCTTATTCCTTAATTCATGCTCTGTACCATGTCTACTCTAGGCATTCCTCTGATTATGAACTAAGATATAGTTATGTGTGTATATATACATATACTATATATACACACACATACATACAAAACTATATCTTATAACTATATATCTTATATATGTTATAAAATAAAGTTATATACATAAAACTATATTTCCATAGTTTTCCATACTATATTTCCATATATATGATGTATAGTTATAAATATATCTTATAACTATATATCCATATATATATATGGAAATAATTGAGTGGTAAGATATTCTTTAGGCACTCATTCTATGAACAGAGCATTATATAAAGGGAAATAACTGAGTAGTAACACTATAAACTGAGAAATTCTTCACCTCATTCTATAAACTAATATATGATTATATAAAGAATTATATAAAAGGAAATAACTGAGTAGTAATACTATAAACTGAGATATTCTTCAGATCTTAATTGTGCCAGGATTCTGCTTAGCTCTCCTTCCTCGGTGCCTATATGGGGGGTTACTCTCAGGTTGGCTCCAGCTTACCTGGTAGCTGGGTGTTAGAGTACTGAATTCCCGGGGCTGACTGCATGGTCTCTGCCACTGCTTTATTCACAGGAGGGGTGGGGGCAAGCACCCGGTGCTGGTGAGGAAAGCCTCTGTGCTGCCCGGGATTTGACACTGCTGGGCTGCATACGACAGTGACTCCTGGTCATCCAAATGCCGCTTCATTCTGCGTTCAAGCAAAAACCAAAAGCGATAGCATGCAAGTCAATTATCACTCCAGTATAACAGACGCAACATAAGACCAGTCACCCACATTTAATAGAAGCTTGACTTCCAGAACTGATAACACCAAGCTAGAAATACACAAGCACTGACAAGGGTAGCGGAGATGCAGGTCCTAAGTGGTCTAATTCTAGGAAGTATTTTGGACATAGAGCAAGTAAGATTTGCTGATGGATGGCATATGAAAAAGACAGCAAAGAGTCTACAATGCTTCTTAGCTATCCAAGAGGAGACACTGAGTGGAGACCTTGAGTGGCCCATGAGACATATTAGTCTACAGTAGAGGGAGAGATTCCACTTAGAGTCATCAGTGTTGCTTGGATTTTAGAAAGGTAATATGGTACATATAGTGTATCATCTCTCTCTCCCAGCTAAGGCTGGGGCAGCTCCCCATAATCAAGCAGTCACATTTCTGCATCACACGGGACAGCCTGGATTGGGTTGCCCCCCCAGATTAGTTGTGGAACTAGATTTACCAAAAAACAAACAAAACCTTTTCATTCCAGAACTGCAAATAAGGAATGTGGACCTGCATATCCTCCAATAGCCCACATGTGAGCAAGCTAGCCCTGGAGGACACCAAGAACACTCATGAAAGGTCCACTGTCATGCTGGGAAATATGGGTAACATACAAGCACACAAGACAGAGAGAGGGTAGGGAAAACAAAAGCAAAAGGAGGGGCAAATAAGAAATATATCAGTTAGAAATTGCCACCAATGACTGGGCATGGTGGCTCACATCTGTAATCCTAGCACTTTGGGAGGCTGAAAAAGGAAGATCTCTTGAGCCCAGAAGTTCGAGACCAGCCTGGGCAACATAGCAGGACTTCATCTCTACAAATAAGTTAAAAAATTTGCCAGGTGCATGGTGGCACATACCTGTAGTCCCAGCTACTTGAAGGGCTAAGGTAGGAAGATTACTTAAGTTCAGGCCGACACTGCAGTGAGCTGTGATCATGCCACTGCACTTCAACCTGAGCAACAGAGCAAGGCTCTGTCTTGAAAGAAAAAAAAAAAGGAAATTCTAACACATGCCACAACAGGGATGAAAGAAGCTAGGCACAGCAGCCCATGCCTGTAATCCCAGCACTTTGGGAGGCCAAGGTGGGTGGATCACAAGTCAAGAGATGGAGACCACCCCGGCCAACATGGTGAAACCCCATCTCTACTAATAATACAAAAATTAACAGGGTGTGGTAGCATGTGCCTATAGTCCCAGCTACTCATGAGGCTGAGGCAGGAGAATCACTTGAACCTGGAAGGCAGAGGCTGCAGTGGGCAGAGATCACACAACTGTACTCCAGCCTGGTGACAGAATGAGACTCCATAAAAAAAAAAAAAAAAGACATTATGTGGCCAAGTGCAGTCAGTGGCTCCTTCCTATAATCCTAATATTTTGGGAGGCTGAGGCAAGTGGATCGCCCGAGCCCAGGAGCTAGAGACCAGCCTGGCCAACATGGTGAAACCCTATCTCTACAAAAATACGAAAGCTGAGGGTGGCGGCGTGCATCTGTAGTCCCTGCTATTCAAGAGGCTGAGGCAGGAGAATTGCTTGAACCCGGGAGGTGGAGGTTGCAGTGAGCTGAGATCACGCCACTGCACTCCAGCCTGGGCGACAGAGCAAGACTGTCTCAAAAAAAAAAAAAAAAAAAAAAAGTCTAGTGCCTAACACAGTACCTGTGACACAGTAAGTGCTCAATAAATATAAGCTTTTATTATTCAAGGGGCGAGGAGGGTGTATTCTGAAAAAGCATACACTATGTAATTTTTCAAAGGCCTATAGAAAGTAAAGCTTAACAAACTCTTGACTGGTGGAATTGCCCAGAAAACTAAGAAAGCCTTGAAAAGCACTATGCTATACTACTGATTGCCATGCCCATAACCTTTTAATTCCAATTAAAATTCCCAGGTACTAACATCTGCCATGCACAGCTGTCACTGGTCTTGTCTATTCACACAGAAAATGTAAACAGAATTATGCTTTGCCAGGAATCTTGTCAAATTACTATACACCTCCTTCCTTAACAAAGAAAAAAAAAACTTTCTCTGTATGTAAATTATTAAAACTCTCTGAATTACAAAATTCCAAGACATAGGGTGGGGCAGATCTAGGCGCCCAAACTCCCAGCACGATCCAACAGCGGGTTCCGCCTCCTTGGCAGTGAGGCGGAAACCAGGAGGGGAGAGGGGGACAGACAAGCTGAGAAAGGGAGCAAGGGGACTGGCAGCACCAATCAGTACGACCCTCCAGCCAACCGGATCTCAAGGAGGTGGAAGAACTCACACTTCACGCGCCCTCCCTGCCGTGCCCAGAGTCGACTCGCGGAGACCCCCTACCGGTCCCGGACCCCAGCAGGGCGGAGCGCGGCCGCACGCCCGAGGCCCCGCACACCCGGGGAGGAGAGGGTGTGATCGGCTGTAAACCGCCCTCAGCGCGAAGCTGCCCAGTCCCTTTCTCCACAATTGCACGGGTGCGCGGGTCCTGCCTCAGAGAGGCGGCGCGAGAGCCTGTCCCACTCAACGTGCAACGGGAGTACACTCTCCTCCTCCCTCGCGGAGAGCCACCCCGCCCCGCCTCCCACTCGCCTCTCACAGCCACACACCTCCAGCCCGCCTGCTCTGCGGGAAGCCAAGGAGGTCAGGACCCTCCACTCCATACACACCCTAGAGTGCGGCCTTACCCGCCACTAGGCTCCCGCCCGACCCCCGGTCCCGCGTGCTCTCACCGCAAAGCTGCTTCGGCCGCTCGTCACTGCGCGTCCCTCTCCGCGTGAGCCGCGAGCTCAGCACGGAGGCCGCCAGAAGGGCTTGGGGCACAGGCCTACCGAAGCTGACTGGCAGCTACCTCTCCGCTAACGAAACGGTCACAGGCCCTGGTGCCCAGATTAGAAAGGAGGGAGGGAAGGAAGATGGAGAAACCCTCCACGACCTTTACCACCCGCCACTTCTCCGTTACCAGGGAAATACCGCCCCGCCCCGCAGAGGGGGAAAAAACAAAAAAACAAAAAACAAAACTCAAGCTTCGTTCCAACATTGGATATAATGCCCATCCATCAAATACTCAGCCAATCACCGAGCCAGCCTGCTGACTTCCCGCCCCTCCCCCTTGCTCGCTCACCTTCTCCAGCCCCTATGGGCGGGGAGCTTCCCTAACTCAACCCCGCCTATTGAAGAAGTACCGCTGGAGCCCACCCCCGGCTTTGGAAACGGGCTTTGGAAGCCGGCAGCTCCATGTTTGCAAGGGGGTTTTGCAAGCAGTCACCTCCATGTTTGCAAGGGCCGCGGGGTTCCTGGGGGTTTCTGCACCAGCTGTGCCAGCTCCTGCCGGCTCGCAGCCTGCCGGGTTCCGGGACCGAATGCTGACTCGACCACCAGGGGCCAGGGAGTTCAGAACCCCGGTAGCTCACGGGGCTAGCGGCGAGGCGCAGGTGCTTTTCCGGTAGCCTCTCCCGCCCCGGACGGCCACCCCTCCAACAACGCCGGTGTTGTCCCAGTCCCCAGAGTCCAAAACAAACGCGGGCCCACGGTGTTGGCGCCTCACCGGAGCGCGCCTACCGCCCCCTCCGACAAGTTTGCGGGGAGAAATAAAACCCTCGGAGCGGCTGCCGCCCTTGCTCAGCGTGGGGAGTCGGGAAAGCCGCGGGGGTGCAGCTTGCTCGCTAACTCCAGCTCTGGAGCAGCTCCGGGCGCCGCGAGCTCAGTGGGCTCAGCAGACCTTGCTCCAGCCTTTGCCCCCTGCCGAGCCTGCAGGCCGCAGTCTGGGTCGGGTTCTAGTCGGTGTGCGGAATCCCCTTTTTCTTTCATGTATGTGTGTGTGTGTGTGTGTGTGTATATATATATATATTTTTTTTTTTTCTTCTTCTTCTTCTTCTTCTTCTTCTTCTTCTTCTTTTTGAGACAGAGTTTCACTCTTGTTACACAGACTGGAGTGCAGTGGCACGATCTCAGCTCCCCGCAACCTCCGCCTCGTGGGTTCAGGCAATTCTCCTTTTATAGCTAACGTGCATTAAAACTGCACTGAAGTGTTCCCTTTTCCAGCCTTCTCATGCCCCTTGGTGATGGAACAGCCATGGACCTTTCACCGAGTAAATGGTCTCCTCAACGAGTTCATGGATGGGACCGGAAAGTTCAACCCTGTTCCTGCTCTAATTATAAGGGTTTCTGCCTCTAGCCCACAGCAGGGCTCCTGGAACCCTCCTCATTTCTCCCTGATGCCCCTCTCAGGGCCACCATTCTATCCTCACTAGGCTCCACATCCTTACCAGGTGAGTAAGAACTGCATCCCAGGAACCCCTGTCCAGGGAAAACTTCCTACTGCTCAGGCATCAGGCTCAGGTAGCTGCTGGCTGCATATCTCTCTCTGACATGCCATCCCACTCCGAACCTTCCATATTCTCCTCAACAGCCTCCACCTCCTTGGTGGCCTCTTCTGGGGCCAGTGACTCTGCGACTCCCAACCATGCTCCTCTGCCTTGATTGGCTTTACTCTCTCAGCAGTATGCACTGTGATGTCTCTGAGATGTCATCCTTATTCACAGCCTTCATGCCAGCATTTTCTGGATTGTGCCTCTGCAGCCAAAACTGAAGAGGAAGGAAGCATGAGGGAACTCATCAGCCAGGGACAGCAAAGAATCTGTAACAAGGGGAGGGCCAGGGACACAGCCTTTGCTGGGACTGAGAAGTCCTGTGCACCACACACTTGCCTCCATTCTGAAAGGCCCATTTATCACATCATTATCAGCTTCTGCGACCTAAGAGGCTGCTGCCAGGAGAGGGGTGGGAGCCAGTCTGGAAGAGGCAACTGGTCATTCATCTGCAGCCAGAAGGCACAACTACCACCCCAGACAGCCAAGTCCAGAAAAGGGCAGTGGGACAGCCAGTAGCTAGGAGCTCACACTGTGAGGGAGCCTGCTTGTGTTGAGACCCCAGCTCTACACTGACCATCTATAGAGGCTGGGCAAGTTGATTAACTGCTCAGTGCCTCAGTTTCCCTAGCTCTAAAATGGGGATAGTAATTGTGCCTATCATAAATGGGTGTGAGTTTGGCAGTGCCTTGTGCATTATACTGAGAACAGTGCCTTACACATTGTGGGTACCCAGTGAGCCAGTTTACAGCCCTTCAGAGGGAAGCCATCAGGGGGCATCCAAGGGAGCCTGGAACCCTGTGTTCTGCAGGTTCCTGGGGTCCTGTGCCCAGGAGAAGCCACTCCCCCACCCCACAGCAGTCTACAGAACACCACCTGGCCAGACAGACACTTCTTTGAGCAGGTGTCATAAGGAAGCTCTGGGCCTCTCGGGGCTCTGTTCTTCCCTGGCTGGACTATAGAGAGCCCAGGACCCTGCCTTCTTAACCCAGGCCCTTTTCCCCCTCTCTCCCCCAAACTCACAGCCTCCTCACCATTCTCTGCCTCAGACTCTGAACTAGTCTCATTATGTCCTTTATCACTGTTTGCATCAGGTGCTGTAAGAAGCTCAGGTCACCCTCCCCTCACAGCCCTGAACACTCCTTTTCTGACCCCACCTGCTGAAACCTTTCCTCTGAGCCCTTGGGAGAACTCAGGGCAGCCTCTCCCTGGAATATTCACTCCCTTGCTGTTTGGACTGAGGTCTAGACCTCCCTGAGACCTGCTTCCCCACCCTGATGTCCTCCTGTGCAGGGCTGCTTTCATCACTCTCTGTCCCTCAAACCCTCACTGAAGTCAGACAGGTCCTCACAGACCATCTCTGCACCCATTCTGAGGAGTGCTCTGGTTCCAAATCCCTGCACAGGTTCTATGACCCTGGCCTTCTCCCTTTTTTTGGCACCTCTCCACCAGATTGCTTTTGTGGGGTACAACGTGGTCTCCATGTGGCTCAATCCAACTGCCAGGCATCAGGCCTCATCTTTCTTCAGCCATGAGCACTTCCCCTCAGTGGATCCTCACCACTTCCCCAACCTGCAACATTTCCAGGAAACAAGGCACTTCTTTGCAGTCTTGATTCCTCAGTCACATGCTATTGTGCTCTTTAAAGGACTGATAATCATGGTGCTTTTAAGCCTGAGGGAAGTGGAAGGACACCAGGGGCTGCTGTGTAAGTACCTCTCTGCAGTACCAAGACTGGGAGAGGAAACTGGACCAAGCCACATCCCATCACTGAAGACCTCCCCTGGCCCACACTCATCTTGGGCCTCCCTGTCCTCGCCATGTGCTACTGGGGTGTTGACCAGGTAATTAGTGATGCTGTCACTGAACTGACTGCCCCCGGGGACTGGTGGTCATTGGTGCGTTCCAGGCTCCACCACAGTCCGTGCATCCACAGGCAACTGTGGGCCTGGCTGCTCTCTGCCATCAGGTTTCCCTTCCATTTTTAAAACTTCATAAGAAATTCTATTTAAAAGCAATTTCTCCCACAGTCCCACATAGAACACATGAACTATTTTCATTCTTATTTTCTATCATTGTCTAAAAACTTATTTTTTTTACAAAGTAAGACCCAGTGTTGTTGACTGTATCTAATTTTAACCTATTAAATGGGAACCATTTTTTAAAGTCTAAAAACATCAAGTGTTTGCTGGGGTGGTTAGGAAACATATATTTTCATACATTGCTGAGAATGTAAGTTACCATAGTCACTTTGGAGAATCATTTGTGGTGTCTCAACAGCCCTTTTGAGCCAGACACTCCAAACACACCCAAAGACCCTGAGAGTGTGATAGGGGCTTGCTTCCAACTTCTCCCTGGAGGTTGAGGCTGTAGTTTCTTACTAGCGCCTGGTGAGACCCATCCCCAAAAAAGACAACACCAGGGAGGCTGGGAGGGAGACCTCTGCAGTTGTGGCTGTTGTCACATCGGTTGCTGACTCTGGGGTAAGCTGACCTTTCTCTGGGCATTGTGGACACCTGAGGATGCCTGCCTGCCCTTATCCTGTGGTCACACCAGGAGGCTAGAGTTACAACAACCCTATAGTGTAAAGAATCTCTGTCCCGTTCCACGCCACATCACTCCTTAGGGAGGCACACACTCCTCCTCCTCCCTGGGAGGATCCATCTCCAGGAAGCCAACTACATTCCTGCCTCAGGCCCATCCCTCCTCAGTTTTGTGGCTCTGGGAAAGTCACTTGGCCCCTCTACATTTCAGTGCCCGCAACTGTAAAATGCGGAATATAGCCTGGCTCTGCGCACCTCACAGGGCTCATGTGAGGATCACAAGAGATGGCATGTCTTAAGGCATCTTGCCCATATAAGGACTGGAAACTGATCTTTCACCCGCCCCCCCCCATGACTTTTAGCCATCCAAGCTTCCTCTCTGGAGGCAGCCACTGCTACCTGTCTGCCTCATTCCTTTAGATAGTTCATATTTGAACACTTTTGTAGCACTTACAAAGTCATTCTTCTTTGGGTTTAATTTGCATCTGCTTACAGTATGCTTCATACATAATGCTAACAGGCAGTCCCCATATACATCTCCACATCACACAGCAGGGAACTGAGCACAGAGGGGTTAAGTTTCTTTCCTAGGGTTACACAGCTTCTAGCTGCCATCTGAGCCCAGGCCATCAGGCACCTGCCCCTTGCTCTCAGTGACTGAGCTCAGCTGCCTTCTTGAATTGCTGCCTCTCATTAGAGTAACATCTTCAATGCAATTGGTCTGTTGTGTATTGTAAGTGTCCACCACACTGCAGGACCCCTCCTCCTAAGCCCAACTTTGACTCAGTCTCCCTTAGGCAGCTGGTGAACACAAATGTAACCTGGGAAACATGAGCACTGGCCCATGGTCTCCTGCCAGGAGCATATCAACAGTGGTCTCTACTTTGAATGTGTTTTTCTCATGTGTTTCTCTGGAAAGAGATCCTGAAAGATTCAAATACAGGGTATGCCAGAAAAGTGATCTAGGTACAAGGAAACCTCCTGCCCATCCCCAGGAGCATCTAAATCAGCCTCTGGCCAACAGCAGGTGGAGCCTCAGTCATCACCCCCTGCCAGCTTCTCCACTGAAGGTGCTGTGGACTTAAAGCCATCAGGAGATTTGGAATGGTTGTGGTTTACACAGCAGGGCCTGAGACTTGGTGAGGAAGGGTAGGAGCAGGGAGCTGTTCACTCAGAGCTGTGTCAGCCTCTGACCCTTCTTAGCCAGGCCTGATTCCAGGCTGCTCAGGCAGCTGTTCTGGTCAATAGGCACTGAGACCCTGGCAGCTTGTTGGCTTCCTTTCCTGAGCTGTCTAAACACCAGCCCCACAGGCCACTTTTTCACTTAATGAATCTTAACTGCCCAGCAGCCTGATTTGGTTGGGTGAAGATGAATCTGATTCTAAGTCCGACTGTCACAGGGGCAGTTGACTGGGAATGTCCTGCATTCCGAGTCGGTTGGGAGTCAAGGAGGCTACTGGTCATTCAGGGAGGTCACCCAACCACAAGGAAGTCTCCCCACAAGGCAGATACAGGGTCAAGTGTGGGTAAGACAGACACAAATTTGAGCCCCCAAGCCTTCAGCAGGGCTTCCTTGGGAGAAAGTCTTGCATTTAGGGTGAGGGGTTGAAATGTCAAGCCAGGAGTTAAGTCAGGGTTTGGGCCCTTTTCTTGGGCCAGGCACCCCCTCCAGGGCATCACTGTCTCCCTGCAGCAGTGTTGGGGTATAAGAGGATTTAGAAATGGATGAGGGTCCTCACTTTGGAGTCCAGGGTGTGGGCTCCTGGGCTCAAGCATTCAGGGATCTTCATCCCCAGGGAACCAACTAAATTCCCTGCCTTAGCTTGATTACTCATCAGCATTGTTACTCTGAGCAAATCACTGAATCTAAATTTCAGTTCCCTGAACCATACAATAGAAGTCAGCTCACACTCTTCCCATCCCATGTCACAAGAGGTAACAGATTTTTTCCCCCTGAGCTGTAAAGCATCATGCCCATGCCAATGTGGAAAGGTGGAGCTTTGTCCTGCCTTGACCTGTCACCTTCCATGTCCCGTCTCTGGAGGTCACCAGTGCTGCATGTCTTCCTTATTCTTCCAGATGTGTAACAGTTGAACACCTGTGTAGAACAGCCCTTATGAAGTACCCATCATCTTTCTTAAGGCTGTGTCTGCATTTATATTTAGCCTCATAACAGCGTAGTAATAAGCAGGCCCTAGTAACATGTTCACATCCAAGAAATGAAGCTGAGGACAGGGGAGCTGAGTGACAGTACTAGGAACATGTGGCTTAGATTTTAGGCCGGGCACAGGCACCATGCTCTGGTCACTGTGTCGTGCTGCCTTTCTACATTGTTTCATCAAAGCAACTATTCCCATGCAACTCATCTGTGGGGTATAAAGCATCACACTACAGGATCCCATTTTCTAATCCACACTTGATTCATGTGAGTCCACTAGGTAGCCAGTGATAAAGAGATCAAAAATTTAACCTGGGAATACATTATTAATACATTTTCCAGGAAGATGTTAATACCTCTCACACTTATAAATGCATTTCCCAGTGCCTTCATAAAGGAATATGAAAAGAAAAAGATAATAGATTGAAATAAAGCATGTACCTGGGGGTAAATCCTTGGGGAATAAAGTGTACCCTCAGGCACTGGTGTGGTAGGCCCTGGTGCTTTATTTTTCTCTGGCTCTGGCCCTCATTCTGGTTTTCTCCAGGTCCCTCCCTCTGGCAGAGGAACCTCTCATAAAGACAGGTTGCTCTGTCTTTTATCTGTCTTGAGCAGGACCCAAGGGAATTGCAAAGGGAAAGAGAAAGGCATTGCAGTCAGAGCCCAGAAGGTGGGGAGACCAGGCTGAGAGATGGGCAGGTGCCCCATTGCCTGGTGGATGGGCAGGCCATATTCCCCTCTCTGCCACCACCTTCCAGCCCTAATGTGTGCCCAGAGTTTTGAGCAGCACCTTCTTGCTGAGGGGAGGTTTTTAGACTGCAGTTGTGAAGGAAGCATTTCCACATAACAGAAACGAAGGCTTAGATGTGCCTTGAGTAACCTACTGTGTGCTGGCTCTGTGGCATGTGCCCCCTCTTCCAACCTCCCAGTTTCCAGAAGGTGGGGAGTAGGTCAGAGGGACTGCTCCCCAGGGGGTGGGAGCCCCTCAGAGGGACTGTGATTCTAGGACATCAAGGAGGGGAGGGGACATCTACATATAGGCTCAGTGCCCACAGGGACCTCTCAAGGGGTTTGTGTGAACCAAGAAAATGCAAAACCCATACACACAGCTTTCTGATTACGGAAGTCCATCTAAGCATATTTTGGAGAAATGCACGTACATGGTATGCTTGAAATGATCTTCCTAAATACATTCCTTTAAGGGGATTCTGTTCCAGTTGGTGAAGTTGTGCTCTCTGCAGAGGCTTCAAACTCCTCTGGCTGCAACCTCAAGGCAGATAGGGAGGAGGATGCATGGGTGTTGTGGGTGCAGCAGCATCCCTACCTGCATGGAAGCTTGTCCTACCTCTGTGCAAGGTGGACTCCCAGTGATTGTTTTTGGAAGGTGAAGGTTTCTGTTGCCATCAGAAACAGATGGACAAAGGATAAGAGCATCAGTGTAGCTGGGTGCAGTGGCTCACACTTGTAATTTCAGCGCTTTGGGAGGCTGAGGTGGGTGGATCACAAGGTCAGGAGTTCGAGACCAGCCTGGCCAACATGATGAAACCCTGTCTCTACTAAGCATACAAAAAATTAGCTGGGTGTGGCAGCACATGCCTGTAATTCCAGTTACTCGGGAGGCTGAAGCAGTAGAATCACTGGAACCCAGGAGGCAAAGGTTGCAGTGAGCAGAGATCACACCATTGCACTCCAGCTTGGGTAACAGGGCAAGACTTCATCTTAAAGAAAAAATAAATAAATAGGTGGAAAATAAACAGTTCCATTTACCAGGAACATACTCAGTAGAAGAAAATGCCCTGGACCGGGAAGGCATTATCAAACCCAGCTCTAAGATGGCAGTTAAGGCGCAGGGGGGGAGGGAAAGGCTGCAAAGTTGCCAGCTTTGCAGCCAGACAACTCTGAGATCTGCCCCTTCTTTACTGTGTGACCTCAGGTGATTTACTTAATGTCTCCAGGCCCCTAATCTTCCTCATCTATAAATGGACATAATAATAACCAGCTTATAGGGTCATGGGGAAGACAAAAATGTGAAACTTTATGTAAAAAACTTAGCACAGTTCTTTACTAGAACTATAGAAGGGAAGAAATGATCATTATTATCATTAGTCATACTACATTTTATTTATTTATTTTATTTTTATTTATTTATTTATTTATTTTAGAGGGAGTCTTGCTCTGTCACCCAGGCTGGAGCATAGTTGCTCAATCTTGGCTCACTGCAACCTCCACATCTGGGTTTCAAGCAATTCTCCTTCCACAGCCTCCCAAGTAGCTGGCACTGTAGGCAGGAATTTTGTATTTTTAGTAGAGACAGGGTTTCACCATGTTGGCCAGGCTGGTCTCGAACTCCTGACCTCAAGTGATCCTCCCACCTTGACGTCCTAAGGTGGTGAAATTACAGGTGTGAGCCACTTGCCAAGCCCATTTATTTTTTTAAAACAATTTTGGGCCAGGTGTGGCAGCTCATACTTATAATTCCAGCACTGTGGGAGGCCTAGGTGGGCAAATCACTTGAAGTCAGGAGTCCGAGACCAGCCTGAACAACATGGTCAAACTCTGTCTCTATAAAAAGCGAAACAAAAAAGATCTGGTGGTGTGCACCTGTGATTCCAGCTACTAGTGGGGCTGAGGTGGCAGGGTCACTTGAGCCGTCATTGCAACACTGCACCCCAGCCTGGGTGACAGAATGAGACCCTGTCTTAAAACACACACACACACACACACACACACAAACACACCCCAAAATTTTTCCACCTGTGTGATTTTCTTTGAAGAAAGTTATATATGGCTGGGCATGGTGGCTCACGCCTATAATCCCAGCACTTTGGGAGGCCGAGGCAGGATATTCAGTAAGTGTAAGATTACTCGTGTGTTTTTCAATTAAACCACACACAGTTAGTTAACTTTGTTGGATAGTTAATTTTGAGGACCTTTTATCTGTTGTTCTATTTTATGTCACAGAATTGTCTGTTCAGGTCCTTTGTAAAATATTAGATTCTTTTGTTACTTTGTAGTGTTTTTGTGTACACCTTAGATGACAGCACATGAATTACATGATTACCTGAAATTTTTGCCTAATCTATAGGATGCTTTTGTTATTTGGAAAGCAGTTTCTTTGCCATGCAGAACCTTTTCAGGTTGATGTAGTCCATGTTTATTTTTGCGTTTTATGCATGTAATTTTTGATCATCCATATAAGGAAATACATATCAGTGACAAAGAATTTAATTGTCAGTAAGGTTTTTCTTCCAGGGTGTTTCTTTCTTTTTCTCTTTGCAAAGGTGAGCAGAAATTCAAGTGACCCAGAATATATGCTCAACCTGTGTTTTAGTTAAAAACATTTTGTGGTTTATGGTCTTTTGTTCTGGTCTTCAGGGGTTTGTTTGTTTGTTTTTTTGGGGGGTGTGGGGGGGGTGCAGGGGTTGATTTTCTTATATCATGTAAAATCAGGGTCCTGTTTCTTTCTTCCACATCCAGATAACATTTTTCTCAAAGGTATTCACTGAGCAGACTCTGCCTTCCACATTGCGGTGGTCTTTATCAAAGTGAGTTAACTATGTCCATATTTGCATTGATCTTGTTTTGTCCTCCCCGTTTTTGTCCACAGTTCTAGGTATTGTTTTTATCCAAGTACTATATATCTGCAGCATAACTGCAGTTTGGCAGCGTGATTTAATATTGAGGATTGTGGGTCCTCACTTTGATTGTATTTCTCAGGATTCCTTTAGATATGAATTGTTTTTATGGTTCCCTGTGATTGTTAGCAATATGTATTTATTTCTGTTAACTTTTTTTTCACAACATAAAGGTGCATAATTAAGGGTACATTTTCACACATATAGATTGGGTAATGATCAAATCAGGGTACTTAGGATCTCTGTTCCCTCATAAAGTATTATTTTTGTGTGGAGAGAACACTCAAAATTCTCCTTTCTTGTTCTTTTGAAAAATATAGTATTGTTAACTCCAGTCACCAGGCTGAGGAGGAGAACACTCAGATTGATTCCTTTAAGGTCAAGATAACTTTGCTTCCATAACCAATCACTACTCCCCCTCTAGCTCCCAGACCCAAGTAACCAATATTGTGCTTTCTACCTCTTTAAGATAGACATCTTAAGATTCAGTGTTTGTCTTTCTTGGCCCAGCTCATTATATTTAACATAATGTTTTCCAGGTTTATCTGGGTCTGTTTCATCATTTTGGTGGCTGAAGAATATTCCCTAGTGTATGCATATGAAAGTTTCTTGATCCCTTTGTGGATGGACAGGTAGGTAGAATGTATACCCAGTAGTGGGAATGCTAGGTGGTATGGTATTTTTTTTTCTATTCTTTGTAGGACCCCCAACTGTTTTTTATAGTGTCAATACTTAATTTACGTTTCCACAAACAATTCCCCTTTGTGAAATTCATACTAGAAGTTGTCTTTTAAAATATTTTAATCTGTTTGTAATGTTCATTCTAGTTGGGAGTGAGATAAGATCTGACTGTGGTTTTGATCTTCATTTTTCTCATGTGTAGTAATGGTAACCACATTTTTGCAAATGTCACATCAGTTTCTTGTCTGCACAAATATCTCTTCAGGTTATTTTGTTTGGTTATTTTTCTGCCTTTTTTTTTTTTTTTTTTTTTTTTGCCAGCTGGTAGTGTTACTGGCTTGTACCTTTTCAAAAATAACCCCTTATCTAACTGAATATCTAACTTTTCTTACAATTTTTAGTATGCTTTTTCAATTTGTTCATTGTTTGTTAGGCTCAAACTCTTCAGTTTGATGTGGCCCCAAATATGTATGATTTCTTGGTTAGCTGTGCTGTTGGTTACTAATGAAGAAAAAAAAAAATCAATACCAAAGCAGTCCATTGTCCATGAACCACCAAGTGGGGCTATTTATTTATTGATTTATCTATCTATTAATCGATTTATTTAGAGGCAAACTTGCATTTGCTTATTTATTTACTGACGTACTTACAGAGAAGCAGGTCGGATTTAATTATATATTTTGAGGCAGGCTTGGATTTATGTATTTATCTACCTATCTAATTATTTAGAGGAAGGCTTACATTTACTCATTTATTTATTTAGACACAGGCTGACATTTATTTATATACTTATGTATTTGTGTGCAGGCTTGCATTTATTCATTTTCTTAACTATCTATGTAATGATTTCGAGGCTGACTTGCGTTTCTTGATTGATTGATCGGATCATTGATTTATTGATTTTAGATGAATTCTTGCTCTCTCACCAGGCAGGAGTGCAGTGGCACAATCATGGCTCACTGCAACCTCCCCCTCTTTGGTTCAAACAATTCTTCTGCCTCAGCCTCCCTTGTAGCTGGGACCCGAGGAGTGTGCCACCACGCCTGGCTAATATTTCTGTATTTTTAGTAGAGACTGGGTTTCTCCATGTTGGCCAGGATGGTCTCGATCTCTTGACCTCATGTTCCAAGTGTCTCGGCCTTCCAAAGTTCTAGGATTACCGGATTGAGCCATGTTGCCTGGCCTTTATTTATTTATTTACATAATTACTGATTTATTTATTTATAGGCAGGAAGCCTGGATTGCATTTATTTATTTATATTTTTACTTATTTATTTATTTTAATCTTATTTTTTAAAATAGAGAAAGGGATTCTTTCACCATCTTGGCCAGGCTGGTATCGATTTCCTGACCTCAGATGATATAGCCAGCTCAGTCTCCCAATGGGTGGGGGATTAAAAACATGAGCCACCAAGAGTGGTTTCTTATTTATTGATTTATTTATCTATTTATTAATTGATTTATTGAGAGAAAGACTTGCATTTATTTATTTATTTGCTGACGTATTTATGTAGAAGTAGGTTGAATTTATGTATTTATTTAATCTATATATTTGGAGGCAGGCTTGGATTTATGTATTTATCTATCTAGCTATCTAATTATTTAGAGGCAGGCTCATATTTACTCATTTATTTTATTCACACCCAGGCTCACAACTTTATTTTTATACTTACATATTTGTGTGTGGGCTTGCTTTTATTCATTTTCTTAACTGTCTGTAAAATGATTTAGAGGCAGTCTCTCGTTTATTTACTTATTTATTTATTTGTTTGTTTGTTTATCTTAGAGGGAGTCTTGCTCTGTCACCAGGCTGGAGTGCACTGGCCCAACCTTGGCTTACTGCAACATTGGCCTCCTGAGTTCAAGCAATTCTTCCTCCTCAGCCTCTGGAATATCTGGGACCATAGGCGAGTCTCACCGAGCCTGGCTAATATTTTTGTATTTTTAGTAGAGACGGGGTTTCATCATGTCGGCCAGGATGGTCTCGATCTCTTGACCTCATGATCCACCGGTCTTGGCCTCCCAAAGTGCTGGGATTATAGGAATGAGCCATCTCACCTGGCCTTTGTTTATTTATTTACATAATTACTGATTTATTTACTTAGAGGCAGGAAGGCCGGCTTGCATTTATTTATTTATATTTTTATTTAGTAAGTTAATTATTTTCACCTTATTATTTTTTTAAATAGAGATAGGAATTTTTTTTTCACCATCTTGGCCAGGCTGGTCTCGATGCCTGACCTCAGGTGGTATTGCTGGCTCTGGCTCCCAATGGGTGGGGGATTAAAAACATAAGCCGCCAAGAGGGGCAGCTTACTTATTGATTTATTTATCTATCAATTGATTTATTTAGAGACAGACTTGCATTTATTCATTTATTTATTTGCTGACGTTCTTATGGAGAAGCAGGTCGAATTTACTTATCTATTTATTTATGTATTTGGAGGCCTACTTCTATTTATGTATTTGTCTAGCTATCTAATTGTTTAGAGGTAGGCTCACATTTACTCATTTATTTTATTGAGACCCAGGCGCACAACATTATTTTTATACTTATGTATTTGTGTGCAGGCTTGCATTTATTCATTTTTTAACTATCTGTATAATGATTTAGAGGCAGTCTTGCATTTATTTACTTATTTATTTCTTTCTTTGTTTGTTTGTTTATCTTAGAGGGAGTCTTGCTCTGTCACCAGGCTGGAGTGCACTGGCCCAATCTTAGCTTCCTGCAACCTCTGCCTCCTGAGTTCAAGCGATTCTTCCCCCTCAGCCTCCGGAATATCTGGGACCACAGGCAAGTGCCACTGAGCCTGGCTAATATTTTCATATTTTTAGTAGAGATGAGGTTTCACCATGTCAGCCAGGATGGTCTTGATCTCTTGACCTTGGGATCTGCCCATCTCCGCCTCCCAAGGTGCTGGGATTACAGGCTCCCGCCATGATGCCTGGCTAATTTTTCGTATTTTTAGTACAGATGTGATTTCACCATGTTGTCCAGGCTGGTCTGAAAGTTGTGACCTCAGGTGATCCACCCATCTCAGCCTCCCAAAGTGCTAGGATTACAGGCATGAGCCAGGCAGTTTTCTAAGTTTTAAAATTATACTATTTACCCCTAGCACCAAGATTGTAGTCTCAATATAGTCTCAAAATACCATTGCCCAATGAAAGAAAACAAGCCTTCCTGGAGAAAGTGCTGATTCCAGGTCTAGGCCAGAAATGTGTAAGGAGCCTGGAACATATTGTCACTCTGGATAGCAAAGAATCTATCAAAGATTATTAGGATGATTTCAACATGTCTGAAGGGCCAATCTGAAGGGACTCCTAACCAAAGATAGGACATTTTCTACATTAATAAGAATAATAGTTGCAGTGTATTGAGATATATCAGATATGTTTGAATATCTGCATTCATAATGATCCTTTTGAAAAAATAAAAGTAGGCTGGCACAGTTCCTCATGCCTGTAATTTCAACACTCTGGGAGGTTGAGTTAGGAGGATCACTTCATCCAGGAGTTCAAGACCAGCCTGTGCAACATAGGGGGACTTTGTCTCTACAAAACATTTTTTAAATTACTCAGGTTTGAAGGCCCATATCTTTGGTCCCAGCTATTCAGGAAGCTGAGATGGGAGGGTCACCTGAGCCTAGAAGTTTGAGGCTATAGTGGCATGACTGCTTCTGTGCATACCAGCCTGGGCAACAGAGCTAGACCCTCCCTGTCTAAATAAATTAATTAATAGAAGTGGTCACCATTGAAGGATATAAATGAAACAGCCCATCATTTTGAAAAATGGTAAACAGAAGAAATCAAGCCATGAACTGGTGTTTTCTATATAAGTTGTATAAGTGAGTAACACAGTTTATAAGAAGCAGAATCTCTTTTATATTTGCTGCATTTTTTTCTTCATGCAAGACCCTTCTTCATGTAGCAGTATCTCTTTCTGGAAGTATGGCAGCTCATAAATGAAAAAGGAATGATACAAGAATATTTTCATTATTCAATCCATAATTGATCAGTGGCCATTAACATCACCAATTAAAAAAAAAAAGATGTCCAGAAAGTACACACCTCCTCCTAGAAGAAACTAGTCTTTGACCTGACCCTCAAGTCCAACCTGAATCTCACCAAGTCTTGAGATCAAACTACTAATTTGTCAAAACTAGAACAAAGTGAAGAGCAAGTTAACCAACATCACAAGATACAATTAGCAAAATTCACAGTATGAGAAACAGCATAATAAGAACACACTTAGCATAATCCAAACTATGGGGAAGTGGCCTGATTTATTCAATAAATTGACTGCAAGGGACAGCACAGAGATCAAAGTGAGAAGTTGTCAGGATCAAAAAAACCCTAAGAGGTGAATCAAACAATTCCAAGGAGAGACTTTATTTGGATCATGATTCACACAATAAATACATGAAATGACTGGAAATTTGGAGCTAGAAGGAGAGTTGACAGTGATAAAGAGTAATGGTGTGAGATGGTTGGTTGATGATGGTATTGGGATTATTATATTTTTCAAAGAGTTCTTGTCTCCGGGCATGGCGGTTCACACCTATAATCTCAGTAGTGTGGGAGGTCAAGGCAGGAAGATCCTTTGAATCCAGGAATTCTAGACCAGGCTGGGCAACATAGCAAGACCCTGTCTCTACTAAAATGCAAATTAAAAAATTAGCTTGGCATAGTGGTGTGAGTCTGTAGATGCTCAGGAAGTTACTTAGGAAGCTGAGGCAGGAAATGCCACAGTGAACCAAGATCATGCCACTGAACTGTGGCCTGGTTGACAGAAACCTTGTCTTGAAAGAACAAACAAGAATCATATCTTTTACAGACATATACCAAGACAGTCAGGGAGGAAATTATATGATGTGTGGGATTTGCCATAAAATCATGAGCAGGAAGGAGAAGCATGTAGGAGTATACATGTAAAGAGATTGGCCATCAGATAACAAATATCTGAATCTGCTGCTAAGTAGGTTAAAGTCACTACACTAGCCTCTTGTTCCAAAAAGCTCAAATAGAAAGTTTGTGTAAAAATCCACTTCATGGATTTGTAACAAGCATTGAATAAGATCATGTATACAGTGTTTTATCACCATGGCTTGTAGGTAGTCAGCACACAAACATTGTTTTTAGTTTTGTATAGTCCCTGTCTATTAATCACACCCAAAAAAGGTATGTTGTTCACACCAAGAGCTCTGGCCCATGGACCTTTGTCCACTTGGTGGTAATTTATTGGAATTTGAGGTCTAGAATGAGGAAATACCAGCCTTCAAAGCCCCAGGCCTACTATGAAATAGCAAAGCCAATGATCCCAGATGCCTTTGTGGCACACCTAGTAAGTAGGACCATTTTTCTCTCACCTTGTAAGCACACTTGAGTTCATTCTCTCATTTTTCATTCATTTCTTATAAGCCATGTATTGGGTACTAGGGATCCATAATACAGTTGGCCCCTAATTGACTGGAAGCATCATTTTCAAAGCATCATTTCAGGATGAGTATTTTGCATCAAGTGGATTCAAGGAACAGTGCGAAGGATCCATGGCCTCAATCACCATGAAGACCCTCCCAAGAGCCAACCATCCTGGGCACATATAAATGAGTGGAGACATGGAACTCACCCTTACAAGGCCTAGAACATGACAAAGCATACAAGACAGAAGCCCAAATAACTAAGAACAGGAAGCTGAAGGTGAGAGGTGGGCCCCAAAGGATTTTGTGAAAATGCTTTGTGTTTGTGGATTTATCATGCAGAACAAAACCTTTGTTTTTATTCACAGGTTAGACACACTCTCTATATAGAATCTATGAAGGGACATTTCTGGGTTTTTTTGAGGCCTATGGTGAAAAATGGAATATCTCAGGCAGCTCAGGATGAATAAGGCAGTCACCAAGAGGGGCAGGGTGGCCAGCAGCAGGGAAGGGCATTGTGAGCCACTGGATGGGCATTGTGAGCCACTAGCCTGACTTTGTTGTTTCCTAGTAACCAGATGACATAGGAGGCTTTGTGGGTGAAAGTCATCAGCCAGGGCCAGCAGCCTTCAGTCAGAAGCTGGTAGTGGGAGGAGGAAGAGCTCTGACGACTCTCATAGAAGTGTTCGTGCCCTTGGCACTTGCTCTGTTGCTTGACTTTTTCTTTCTTTTCTTTTCTTTTTTTATTTTGTGTGTTTCTTTTTTTTTTTTTTCTTGGTTTTTTTTTTGTGTTGTTTTGTTTTTTTCTTTTTTTTAATTTTCGGGTTGGTTGTACATGTGAAGAACATACAAGATTGTTGCATAGGTACACACGTGGTAGTGTGATTTTCTGCCTTCCTCCCCATCACCTATATCTGGCATTTTTCCCCATGCTATTGCTCCCCAACTCCCCACCCCCTGCTGTCCCTTCCCTATTTCCCCACAACAGAACCCAGTGTGTAGTGCTCCCCTCCCTGTGTCCATGTGTTCTCATTGTTCTTTTTTTTTTTTCTTCTTATTTTGTGTGTTGCTTTGTTTTGAAAGTCCCCTTTTAGGTCATCCATGGGGAATTGCCTAGGCTCCAAGGATGGCCTAGGTTGTGCCTACTGCATGCAGGCAGTGCTGTTGTGTTGTGAGACTCAGGTAGTGGATCCTACACAAATAGCAACCACCACTGAAGAGCCTGCCATATTACATTCTGGAGTGGCAGAAGACCAGCATGTGCAGCCCATCAAGCGACGCAAAGGTAAAGAAGCCACGGGTGCCATTTTCTCTCTGGCCACCACCTCCCACACCTCCTTCCCATCCCCTCACCCCAGAGACATCCTCAGCTTTCAGCTCCCTTCTGCCTATAGCCAGCTTTCCCAGGGCTGGGCATGGGGGACAAAGGCTAGTCCTGCCTCTTGTCTTTGTTGTTGAGCCTTCTAGCTTGAGGCATTTTTGGTCTAGTCTCTCTCTTTCCACAGTGAAAATTCAGATACTCCAGTTTTGGAGTCTCCATCCCATTCTTTAGCCTTACCTATCCAGCTGCTATGGTACCTCAGTAAAGGAGCCGGTTAAAAGCCCAATCATTTCTTTTCTCCTATTCGATAAGGAAGCTAATAATTTGGACAATTCAGACTCAAATATTTGGAGACTTCTTAAATTTAAAATAGAGTTTGCCATGGAAGAGATTATATGGTGTTCTTAATAGATGGTTTGAAGTCACCTTGACAGAAGCAGCTTTATTTCTTCTAATTGTAATTTGAAAACCGAAGGAAAAATTGAGGGACATGCTTAAAATGACTGCAAAAGGTAAGAAATGTTACTGCCAGAGCTGTAAAAAAGTTGTTTTTGTTTTGGTTTTACCCAAAAGTTTAGCTGAGGAGCTCTGATTACTTTAAAATTCCCACGTTGACATGAATGTCTCTTTAGCCCTACTCCAGTAACTTCACGGGCTTTGTTTACCTCCTTGTTCTGAAAGACAGGTAGAGCTAGCTCATGGTTACAGGTTCCAAAAGAGATTAAATGACTTTAGATTTGAATTTGTAAGGTGAAGACTTGAGAGTTAGAAGGCCAGACCCTGCCTATGGAAAAGAGTTTGTTTTCATGGCTCCCCTTCCTACAGGATGGGAAAGGGGAGGAGAGAGGAAGCATCTCATTTTTTTGCTATGGTCAAATTGAAAAGAAAAACTAACACTTGTAAGACAGGAGAGGAGCCTTTAGTTACTAAATCAGTCAAACATTTGTGTATCACTACATTTGTTGAGCAAATGAAAGCTACCAGACTCAGAAAACCAGAGATGCTAATGAAACTGACATTAGTAACCAGGGTTTTCTACTGAGTTCAGCACCCAGGATGACTTCCAATAACAACCACCCTCCCCTCCACCACTTTTCTCAGGATTGGAAAGCTCAGGCAGCCCAGGATGAATAATGCAGCCACATGGGGGGAACGGTGACCACAGGTGGGCAGCAGCAGGGATGGGCATTGTGAGCCATTGGGTGGGGCTGTGGGGCAGGGCATTGTGAGCCAATAGCCTGACTTGGTTGCTTCCTGGTAACCAGGTGGCATAGCCTTTTTGGGTGACAGGCATCAGCCAGGGCCAGCAGCCTTCAGTCTAAAATCCTTTAGGATTTTAGAAATAGATGAATCTAGCAACAGATAATTCTGGGTAACCAGTTCCTTGAACAAAAACTAAGTCCACTGAAATAGAAAACATTATATCATAAAGACATAGAAATATGATCAGCTCATTTCTTTCATTTTAATGGCAGAGATTTTATTAGTATGGAGAAAATGTCTTATAGGTCTTGTGTTTAAACTTCAGTTTGGCTCTTACATTCTTGCACAGAATAATTAAGCCTCACAATGGGTGTGCCTTTGTAACAAGGAAGTGCTGTACTCCCTTTTCAGAATATTGAAAAATTGTGAAAGAATAAACAAATAATTATGAGACTTAATAGATTGTACCTTATACACAAAGCATGCAAGTACCTGTGGAAACTTCTTGATTGGTCGTGTATGGCAAGCCTCTGTGTGATATTCTGTCTGATTTGGTAGATGAGGTAGTGAGAGAACAAAGTGAGCCTTTTCTTTATTCTTTAGGATGTAAAACATGTTTTCATGTACATCTTATTGGAACATTCCAATACAAATAAAGCCTGTGTATATTCTCCCTATGTTGCTGATGCAGAAAGGAAGGCTTAGAGATCTGAAGGGACTGTGTGAGACAGCTACTGAACAGAACTGAGGTTCTAAGTCATCAAAGTAGATATTGGAGGTCATAGTGATGCCCAACTCATTTCTTAAAGAACTTGACAAACTCCAGAATGCCTTATATTTTAAGGTCTACCCATAATATAGACCTCTCTTAGAACTTACTTTCATCTTGATTAGTTCCTCTTGCATTTTATTTTACACAACTTACAGGCAACATTTACCTCTCTGTTTTTCCTCCTAAAGAGATGGGTCCTCACTGTGTGGCACAGGCCAGCTTCTGACTCCTGGCCTGGGCTCAAGCACTCCTGCTGCCTCAGCCTGTAGGACAGCTGACAATACAGACATGTGCCATTTCTCCTGGTTCTACCTTCTGTCTATACATTTATTAAAATAGATAAGGATAAAAGTAGGGGTAACAAAATGGCCTACATTTACCAGTCAAATCAACAGTTTAATGAATATGGAAGAGTTTCTTCTGCTAACTGATTTGAAGCTGAGAATGCCCTGGTCGGGAGAAGCTGGCAAGAGGGCAGGTAAGCCCCACACATTAAAGCACAGGCTGTGAGTAAGAAGTGTTAAGTCAGAACAGTTGAAGAAAATAGTTTGTGAGCACAGAATTTACCATTTTATGTGTATGTGCATGACAGTAAGTTT
Organism: Callithrix jacchus; assembly: GCF_049354715.1. NCBI lineage: Eukaryota > Metazoa > Chordata > Mammalia > Primates > Cebidae > Callithrix > Callithrix jacchus. Next base: position 153,482,644 of record NC_133502.1, read on the forward strand.
CTATATGTCTCTTCAAACGTATTTTTGTGGTATTCAGTAAAGAGATAACAGAATATTTCAGTGTTTATTCTTTGGCCAGGTGCAGTGGCTCATGCTTGTAATCCCAGCATTTTGGGAGGCTGAGGTGGGCAGATTACCTGAGGTCAGGAGTTTGGGACCAGCCTGGCCAACATGATAAAACTTCTTCTCTACTAAGTATACAAAAAATTAGCCAGGCATGGTGGCACATACCTGTAATCCCAGCTACGTGGGAGGCTGAGGCAGGAGAATCACTTGAATCCGGGAGTTGCAGGTTGCAGTGAGCCAAGATCGTGCCAGTATAGTCCAGCCTGGCTGGGCAAATAAAACAAGAAAGAAACATGTTCAGAACACTCAATATAAAGTATAGACATATTCAAAGTTTGTTGTTAATATTTTATTTCAGAAGATTGTGTATCACTTTTCTTGGAAAGTGATAAATTCCTAGTTAGATGTGAAACATTTTAGCCTTTCTATTATGATGAATTGAATTCTTTTGGTGACTTAGACAAATATCACAGCAACCAGTGCTCCGAACATTCTGTGGCACACTAAACAGTCATTTAAAGACATCAGGCAGAGCAGGGCTCACTGCTGTGGAAAGACATCCTGGAGTGCTCTCTAGGTGGCAAGTCCTGTTTCAGGAACTTATGCCATAAATGATTCTCTGCTTCATTGTTCTCTTCTGAAATATTTCAAAAGAACATTGTGTCTTGAAGCCATTTCAAAGAGAAGTTCTAAGAACCCAGTTTAGATCTCAGACTCAAACATATTTCATCCTATCATGCCTTTATTTAGCAGTATATTTAATATGACCGGGGGTAATATAAGTAACACAGATTAAGATAGTAGGAGCTCATTATCCAATTTTATCACTACCCATCAACTTTTCATACAGCCTTTTGTGTTCTTACCATAGGAACGCTGCTAGTTTATTGGCTCTCTCAAGTGAGGGGTCAGGGAAGGGAAAGAATGGGCATATGATGTGGAGACCTCTGAGCAGCAGGTCTTTCAGCTTTCTAGTAGCTATTTTGGAACCCTCCTTTTAAAATAACTCAGTATGTTTCATGTAAAAGATGTAAAATATAAAGAAAAGTTATTTATTACACTCAGAATACCCAGAGCTCACTTGTGTTACTGTTTGAGTACTGTTTTTCTGGAAATTTTTGGTATGCATTTGAATATAATATTTTATTTCACAAACTTTTTTGTAAAATAAAACTTTCTGATCATTTTATATGTGCTGCCTTGTAACTTTTACTTAAAGCAGTGAAATAATGGTGTAAGTTTCTCAAACAGTACTTGACATCTAGAGAGCACTCCAGGATGTCTTTGCCTGCCAGGGCACCCTGCTGTACTTGATGACTTTGAATAACTGCTTAGTGTACTACAGACTGGTTAAAGCACTATTTATTTACCTACCCTTTGCGATTGGCCATATTTTTTTGTAAAGTCAGAAACAATTCTGTCATGTTTGATTCTAAAAACACACATAAAGCACATTTTGATGACAGATGCATGATATCTCGTTATGAAATTCAGATAATATATTTTGTCTAGTGACATAATTAAACCAATGAAATGAGTCACTTTGTATTTAAGGTATTTTAGTATAAAATATACTTGTGTCAAACTGCAGTTACCATTGACTTCTAAATAGACATTAACATTCTTCATTTATATTTTTGTGGATCTTGATAGCTTGTGTCATTAATTCTAAATAGCTACCAGTTTAAAAAATCTGATGCTGTCTTAGATGATAAAACAAAAGGCAACTTTAGCAGATCTGGGAGAATTGGGAGAAACTTAACTAGTTTGGGGTAAAATGAAATATATGTATTGAGCAGTTTTAAATGGCCTGGCAGTGTTGCAGATGCAGGGCAAACAGTGGAACACAACAGAGAGCCCCATTCTAAGTCTGACCCTTACATTTGATAGGGAAGTAAGGGCAGCCAGCACATGAATAGTCAAGAATGGCAGGTGGTGACATGCTGGGAAGAAAGTAAAGCAGGGTAATGGATTAAAGAGGAGGGCAGTTTCATGGACGGTTGGCGCTAAGAGCTGGATGTTCTCTTTCAGTGACATGTGAACTGTCTTAAAAGTGAAATGGGCTGGGTATAGTGGCTCCCACCTTTAATTCCAGCACTTTGGAAAGCCAGGATGAGGGGATTCCTTGAGGCTGGAAGTTTAAAACCAGCCTGGCCAACACAGAGACACCCCATCTTATTTATTTTAAAAAATAAAAAAGTGAGGGGAACCCTGTGAGGATGATGGGAGTGGGCTTTCAGAGACGGATATCCGCTTTGGAATTTTTGAAATTGAAACAGTTTTAGGCAAAGGACAGAAAGATGCAAGGGTGGCTGCAGCAGAGTAAAAGGATGCTGGGATGAATAAGGTGGGTGAAGGCCTTGTATACGTAGTGAGCACTCACAGAGAAGATGGACTTATAGCCCAGGATTACTATTAATTCTCTAAGAAAAAGACTGAGCAGCAGCTCCGTGTGAATATACTGTAATACAGGAAAGGGTGGTAGCAGGCTGGTGGAGTAGTTCAGGTGAGAGCCAACAGTGAACAGAAAAACAACAATGACCTGAAAGAGGCTGACGAGAAAAATCAAGTGAAACTAAAAGTAGATAATAAAGTGGTAAATAGACAAGTCACAGAAAAAGAAATGCAGGTGATTTTTAAACACAACTTCACTCATAAAAGAAAGGCAAATGACAGCTCTACTGCAGTGTCTCTCCTATTGAGGGAAATCCATGGCAAACCGTTTTTTGGTGTGACTATAAGGAAAGTTGCATTCATATATTGCTGGTGGAAATGCAAAATGGCTCAACTCCATGAAGGGGAATTTGGCACAATCTCACAACCATGAAAATGCATTTGAACCAGACATCCTACTTTGAGGAATTTTATTCTGAAGGTATGCTCCACAAATATAAAACAAACTATGTGCAAAGTTCTTGTTGCATTATTTTCAATAGTTAAATATTGGAAATAACTGACATGCCTAGTAAGGGACTAGTAAAATAAGCTGGTACTTCTACATAAAGAAGAAGTATGGAGCTGTAAAAAAGAGTAAGATGTCTTTTTATTGCTATGGAGTGATTCCCAAGATAGGGTATGCAGAAAAGCCAAAAGGAAAACATACAGTAATATACATGAAAGAAAGCAGGAGAAATAATGTGTATTTCATTATTTAAAAATGAAAGACAACGTTGGGGAAGTCTTGATGATGACCTGTGACAGTTTTCTCCTACCTTCACTGGGTAGCCAAAGTGCATATTTTCTCAAAATAATATTTTGCTATGGGTTCTGCAAAGGATGTTAACTGTGCACTTTTCACCTTTGAGTTAGAGAAAGCTTTGCTTTGTAATCTATTATGCCTTGTGTAGAATACAGACTGCTCTTTGATTTTATTCTATCCTCTCAATGTTTTGATTTAGGTGTAATATGGGAATTACACTTGGGTTACATATGAGGAGGCTGGTTCTAAGAAGAAGACCAAGTAGATCAAGAATGTAAATTCTAGATATATGGCATATAAAACTAGAATTTATAAAAAGGCATGCATATAGCCTGCTTTAAATACTACCTTGTCTAAAAAACTTTTTATTTTTAGCTTCCTAAAGCAATTAAGCCTCAGGATGAAAACAGCAATATTAGATAATGAGAAATAAAATGGGGATACTTGTAACACAGTAATGCTTTTTATTTTGAAGAGACAGGGTCTTGCTTTGTTACCCTGGCTGGAGTGCAGTGGCGTGATCATAGCTCACTGCAGCCTCAATCTCCTAGGCTCAAACGATCTTCCCACAACAGTCTTCCATATAGCTATGGATACAGGGGCTCACCAGCACATCTGGTGACATTTAGAAGATTTTTTGTAGAGACGAGGTCTCATTGTGTTGCCCAGATTGGTCTTAAACTTCTGACCTTAAGCAATCCTCCTGCCTTAGCCTCTAAAAATGTCAGGATTATAGCTGTGGGCCAGCACACCTAGCCCAGAAATGTTCCTGAAAGTCTGAAAAAATAAGTTAAATTTTATTAAGAAATATATAAAAAGATAAACATATACTATGGTATATTAAATGTCACAGTTCAGTCATGGTCACTACAACAGTGATTAAAATATCCAACAGTTGAGGCAAGTCTGAGAACAAAGAGGGACATACAGGATTGGTTTGGAAGCCAGAATTAGGATTGTCAGAGCAGAAACAAGGCAAGAGTGTGCCCAGGAGTGGGGTACGCAGCAGCTCTGTGGTATGCCACGTGCACAGGAGTGCAGCACGCAGCAGTTCCATAGTATGCCGTGTGCACAGGAGTGTGGCTCGCAGCAGCTCTGTGGTATGCCATGTTCACAGGAGTGGGGCACGCAGCAGCTCCGTGGTATGCTATGTGTCCTCTTTTACGTCAGGCCAGCTCCAGCCCAGCAGATGAGAATCACCTTATGGGTAGAAAGAGTGGACTCAGGTAAAATCTCTGATCATGTGTCATAACTGAGAGACTTAAAATGTTTGCCTTATGGGTCATAAAACTAATAAAAGTGACAACATAGGGATAATAGAGTAGGTCAGTAAATGTGGTAAGCCACCTGCCACCTCTCCAGAGCTTCAACCATCCCACGATCTTCCCACAAGCTTTGACAAAGCTTGTGAGAAGAGCTCTCAGTCCAGGGTCCAGGGCATGATCTAGAGGACTCAGGTGTTCCAGGATCTCTATCCCCAGGGAACCAACTACATTATTACCTCAGACCTATCACTCCTCACTGTGGTGACTCTGGGCAAGTCACTCAAAACGTCTGAGTTTTAATTCACTGAATTGGAAAATATGGGTTGTAGCCCCTTCCCTGCCTGTCCCTTAGAGCTGATGTGGGGATTAGGGAAATCACAGATCTGTGTCATGAGCTGGAAATTATGTGGCCATGGAAACTGTGAAGTCACTTTCTGTCCTACCCTGCACAGGAGACATGCAAGTTTTCTCTCTATATTTAACCACTACCAAGTATCTGGATTATCCTTCTCCACATTGAATGATTGAACATTTTAGGGCATTTACAAAAAAAAAAAAAAAAAGAGTCTTTTTAAGTCTTTATCTGCATTTCATCCTCTTAGGTGCTATAAACCTTAGTAGGTCTACAGCATAGATCTACTAATGTTTCTATATATCAGAATAGGGAAGAGAAGCACAGATGGGTTCATATCCCTCTCCTGGGTATGTGCAGATTTGAAGTAGGATTAGAACCCAGCCTATTTTTGGTTACTTGGATCTTCTGCTTTTCTATATTGTCTCATCTGAATAAAGGTATCTGCCTGGACAAACAAATCTTCCTAGAACCCAGATCTAATTCAGGTAGCATTGAAAAGCAGTCAGTAAAAACCAGGATCAAAAGTTTAAACTGAATAAGTTTTTACTAATTTCTCTGTGGTCTTCTGCCAGCAAGATGTCAAGCACTGTCTTTATTATAATACATTTCTACCTTGCAGGTTTGGCTGGCCGCACCAGGAGCTGGTTAAAAAAAAAATGGAGGAATAGGAAAATCTGTTGTATTGAAAAGGAAGGTAGGGTGGAAATTATATCCTTAAGTTTATTGAAGCAAATCATTCCAGTTTACTCCTCGAGTGTCCCAGAGAAACTCAGTAAATGCTATGTCATGTTCTTCATTTATTTCATTTGTTCCCATTTAAATGCATTAAATCAATGGGTGATGCAACTACACAAGTAAAGTTACATTGACAACTTAGAGTTTGGTTCTTTTTGTTTGTTTGTTTTTGTGAAAAGGTCTCATTTTGTCACCCAGGAGTGCATTGGTGCAGTCACAGCTCATTGCAATCTTTACCTCCCCATGTTCAGGTGATCCTTCTACCTCAGCCTCCCAAGAAGATGGCTGTAATGCACATGCTTTATACCAAGCTATTTTTTTAATTTTATTTTTTTTGTAGAGACAGGGTTTCACAGTGTTGCCCAGGCTTGATTCACTTTTGATAGTAAAGGACATCTCAAATGTTTAGACATTTGCTTTTAGTTTGGGCAATTATGAATACAGCAATTATAAACCTTCTTGTGTCTTGTTTGGAAACATAATTTTTAAAATTTAACTAAGGAAATACTAAAATTATGATTATTTGCTCGTATGGTAAAACTACATTTCTTTGTAAGAATTTTGGTAGAATTTACCAGTGAAGTCATCTGAAGGTAGTGTTTTTGTTCTTTTGAGAAGATACTAATTATTGACTCCATTTCTAATATAAATATAGGCCTATTCAGATGATTCATTTATCATGAGAAGACTTTTAACCTTCTGAAAGAGATTCAAAAAGTTATCTCATTTTATATAATGTTTCCAAGTGTGAGCACAGATGTGTTCACATATTTCTTTATTATTATTTTTTTAATTTCACTCCTCTTGAACTGATATTATTAGTACATCATGACTTCCTTCTTTCCCTTTGAGGTTAGACAAGGTAGAGGTTTAACAGTGTTATTAATCTTTTCAAAGAACTGGTTTTTGGTTTTGTTGATTTTCTCTGATGATTTCCTGTTTTTTATTTTATTAATTTCTGCTATCATTATTTATTTTTCCTCTATTCGACATTATACTGCTGTTTTTCTTTCATTGCCCAAGGTGGAAGCTAGATTATGAATTTAGATTTGAATTTTCTCATTATTGACACAGCATCATGAATGTTACTCACTAAATATAACATCATTGAAATGCACACTTAATAATTAAAATAATAAATATGTAAGCTTTAAAAATTTTAAAAATACAAAAGGATAGATGATAAATGTAGTAGCAGGGATATGTAGATCCACAGAAGTTAAATAATCCTGTAACGTTTCATGAAATGTTGGGATTTGCCTAGACCTTTACGTGGGCAGCAGGTGTGATGAGACGCTCTCACTGAGCCTTACAGTGCCTTTCTGTATTAACCAGTTCTCAGACTATTTCACACTGATGAGGTTGCCCTAGCTAGAAAGCCAAGGCTTTTTCATTTCTTTCTTCCCCTCTCCTTTGCCTTCCTTCAGCACCAAGGAGAGTGGCCCAGCAGCAGCTCAGTTCATGCTTGTCAACAGCCCACCTCCATACACTGCAGCTTTGGGCCACATCCCCCAAGCCTCCTTGTGGGATTCCTCAACATCACCAGTGCATTGACTGTCTCTCTGTGTTCTCCTAGCTCCTGTTCAAGAACCAAAGGAGTGCAAAACTGAAAAGTTTCAGGAGACATCACCTGACATAGTAAGATGCATTTCTTTGTCTTGAAGAGAAATGTCTTTTTCTGAAGCTTCTAGAATATCAAGTGAATATCATTTTTGACTGCCATTGTGAATCAGGCCTCAGCTGTCATGAACTCTGGCTACCAGTCACTGGAATGTATGACCAACTGAGGCTTGATTGATGATGTCAGTCAAAAGATGGCATCACTTACAAACTAGTAGTGAGCATATTTCTCAGTAGCAACATTTTCTTCCTGAAAAATAATTTTGTATTTGGCAGCCAACATGGACTTGCTAAACATTCCATGAAAACCCACTTCCTTGGTGGCTCACACATGGAATCCCAGCACTTTGGGAGGCTGAGACAGACAGGGCCAATATAATGAAACCCCATCTCTACTATAAATACAAACATAAGCCGAGCATGGTGGCAGGTACCTGGGGTCACAGCTAGTTGGAAGGCTGAGACAGGAGAATTGCTTGAACCCAGGAAGCTGAGGTTGCAGTGAGCCGAGATCATGCCATTGCACTCCAGTCTGGGTGACAGAGCAAGAATCTGTCCAAAAGAAACCCACTGCCCTTTCTATAAGCATGAAATTCACCAAGTGAATAAAAGACCTGTGCAGTCAGGACCCAGTATAATCTGATCCTCATGGTGGTTTTTTTTCCCCCTCTAACTGCAGGAAAATGCTACAGATGAATATCAACACAGTACGTATTCTTTTTTCAACATAGCTTCATTAGGATGTAGTTGACATGTAACCCAATTCACCCATTTAAAGTGGGTGATTCAGTGTTTTTACTGTATTTAAAGGCTATGCACCCATGTTACAATCTAATTTTAAAACCTTTTCATTCCTCCTCAAAAAAACCTCATTAGTAGAAACCGCTCTGTTTTTCCCAACCTTGCACCCCTGGTTCTAAGCGGCCCTAATGTACTTCTTGTTTCTATATACAGTGCCTTTCTGTATTAACCGGTTCTTAAGGTGACTGTTTCATGTTGATGAGTTTGCCCTAGCTAGAAGGCCAAGGCTCTTTCATTTCTTTTTTCCCCTCTCCTTTTCCTTCATTCAACACCAGGAGAATGGTCCAGCAGCAGCTCAGTCCATGCCTGTGAACCACCCAGCTCCACACACTCCAGCCCCTCCATACACACATTCCCCAAAGCTTTTTGTGAGATTCCTCAGCAGCACCAATGCACTGACTGTCACTCTGTGTACTCCTAGCTCCTGTTGACGACTCAGAGGAGTGTACACATGGCAGTAAGAAGGAAGAGGTTGCCTCTGACATGGTAAATTTTTTTGTCTGGAAATTTTTTTTTTCTGGGGCTTCTAGACTATAAAGTGAATATGATTTTTGACTGCCATCATTAATTAGGTCTCGGGGGTCTTGGACTCTAGCGACTTGTCACTGGAGACTGTGACCAACTGAGGCCTGATGGATGATGTCCATCAAATGAGGACATCACCTACAAACTGGTCGTGAGCACGTTTCTCAGTAGCATCGTTTTCTTCTTGAAAAAATTTCCTAGAGAACATGGACACCTGCTAAATTTTCCAAATGCACTGCATTTTCTGCAAACATCCTCTATGCGTCGTCTGGGGCCAGTGACTTGATCACCGTTCTACATCTGGTTTTCTCGTTGTTGTTGTTGAGACAGAGGCTTTCTCTGTCACCCAGCTACAGTGCAGTGGTGTGACCTCAGATCACTCTAACCTCCATGTACTGGGTTCAACCAATTCTGCCTCAGTCTCCTGAGTAGCTGGGACTACAGGCTCATTGCACCATCATGCCAGGTTTCTTGTAGTTTTTAGTAGAGACAAGGTTTCACCATGTTGGCCAGGATGGTCTCAATCTCTTGACTTCATGATGTGCCTGCCTCAGCCTCCCAACGTGCTGGGATTACATGTGTGAGCCCCCGTGCCCAGCCTGCCATCTGATTTTCTAATGTCACCAAACGAATACAAGATCTGTGCCAAAAGAAACCAGCATGATGTAATTTTCACGGTGTTTCTTTTTCTCTTATTGCAGGAGAAGCCAGCGGCCCAGTATCACAACCGTACGTATTCTGTTTCTTTTAAACAGTTACTGAGACATAGTTGACATGCAAACCAATTGACCCATTTAAAGTAGGTGCCTTTCTGTATTAACTGGTTCTTCAAATGATGATTTCACATTGATGAGGTTGCCGTAGCTTGAAAGCCAGGGCTCTTTTATTTCTGCCCCTCTCCTTTTCCTTCCTTCAGCACCAAAGAGAATTGTCCAGCAGCAGCTCGGTCCATGCTTGTCAAACACCAACCTCCATACACTCCAGCCCGGTCCACATTTCCCAAAGCTTTTTGTGAGAGGCCTCAGCAGCACCAGTGCACTGACTGCCACTCTGTGTTCTCTTAGGTCCTGTTAAGGTCTTACAAGACCTTATCATAGAAGACATAGAGGATGAGGAGCTGTTCCCTGATGTGGTAAGATGCATTTCTTTGTCTCAAAGAGAAATTTTTATTTCTGGGGCCTCTGGAATATCAAGTGAATATTATTTTTGACTGCCATTTTGAATCAGACCTCAGTTGTCATGGATTCTAGCGACCATTCAGTGGAGTTTCTGACCAACTGAGACCTGATTGACGATGTCAGTCAAAAGATGGCATAACTTACAATCTGGTTGTGGGCATATTTCTCAGTAGCAACATTTTCTTCTTGAAAAATAATTTTGTATTTTTCAGCCAGCATAGATACTTGCTAAATATTCCAAACTCACTGCATTTTCTGCAAGGATCCCCTGTGCTCCATTAGGGGCCGGTGACTTCATCACTGTTTGACATCTGTTGTCTTTGTTTAGTTTTGTTGTTGAGACAGAGTCTCTCTGTCACCAGGCTACAGTGCAGTGGTGTGATCTCAGATCACTGCAGCGTCCTCCTACTGCATTCAAGCAATTCTCCTGCCTCGTCTCCCGAGTAGCTGGGACTGAAGGCTCTCACCACGACCACACCCACTTTTTTGTAGTGTTTAGTAGAAACGGGGTTTCACCATGTTGGCCAGGATGGTCTCAATCTCTTGCCCTCATGATCTGCCCGCCTCAGCCTCCCAACATGCTGGGATTACATGCGTGAGCCACTGAGCCCAGCCTGCCATCTGGTTTTCTCATGTCACCAAGTGAATACAAGACCTGTGCCAACAGGACCCAGCATGATGTAATCCTCATGGTGTTTCTTTTTCTCTTATCGCAGGAGAAGCCAGCGGCCCAGTATCACCGCCGTACGTATTCTGTTTCTTTTAAACACTTACCGAGATGTAGTTGACATGCAAACCAATTCACCCATTAAAGTAGGTGATTCAGTGATTTTACTATATTTACAGGGTTGTGCAACCATTGTTAGAATCTAATTTTAGAAGCTCTTGGTTCCCTTTCAGAAAACCCCCTTAGTAGTGACTCCTCTGTTTTCCCCAACCCCCCACACCCCTGGTTCTAGGCAGCCCTAATCTACTTCCTGTTTCTATAGTACACTGCCTTTCTGCATTAACCGGTTCTTCAAATGATGATTTCACATTGATGAGGTCGCCCTAGCTAGAAAGCCAAGGCTCTTTCATTTCTTTCTGCCCCTCTCCTTTTCCTTCCTTCAGCATCAAGGAGAATGGTCCAGCAGCAGCTCGGTCCATGCTTGTCAAACGCCCAGCTCCATACACTCCAGCCCAGTCCACATTTCTCAAAGCTCCTTGTGAGATGCCTCAGCAGCACCAGTGCACTGACGGCCACTCTGTGTTCTCTTAGGTCCTGTTAAGGTCTTACAAGACCTTGTCATAGAAGACATAGAGGATGAGGAGCTGTTCCCTGATGTGGTAAGATGCATTTCTTTGTCTCAAAGAGAAATTTTTATTTCTGGGGCCTCTGGAATATCAAGTGAATATTATTTTTGACTGCCATTGTGAATCAGACCTCAGTTGTCATGGACTCTAGCGACCATTCAGTGGAGTTTCTGACCAACTGAGGCCTGATTGACGATGTCAGTCAAAAGAAGGCATAACTTACAATCTGGTCGTGGGCATATTTCTCAGTAGCAACATTTTCTTCTTGAAAAATAATTTTGTATTTTTCAGCCAGCATAGATAATTGCTAAATATTCCAAACCCACTGCATTTTCTGCAAGGATCCCCTGTTCTCCATTAGGGGCCGGTGACTTCATCACTGTTTGACATCTGTTTTTTTTTTGTTGTTTAGTTTTGTTTTTGAGACAGAGTCTCTCTGTCACCAGGCTACAGTGCAGTGGTGTGATCTCAGATCACTGCAGCGTCCTCCTACTGCATTCAAGCAATTATCCTACCTCGTCTCCCGAGTAGCTGGGACTGAAGGCTCTCACCACTACCACACCCACTTTTTTGTAGTGTTTAGTAGAAACGGGGTTTCACCATGTTGGCCAGGATGGTCTCAATCTCTTGCCCTCATGATCTGCCCGCCTCAGCCTCCCAACATGCTGGGATTACATGCGTGAGCCACCATGCCCAGCCTGCCATCTGGTTTTCTCATGTCACCAAGTGAATACAAGACCTGTGCCAACAGGACCCAGCATGATGTAATCCTCATGGTGTTTCTTTTTCTCTTATTGCAGGAGAAGCCAGCAGCCCAGTGTCACCACCGTACGTATTCTGTTTCTTTTAAACACTTACCGAGACGTAGTTGACATGCAAACCAATTCACTCATTTAAAGTAGGTGATTCAGTGATTTTACTATATTTACAGGGTTGTGCAACCATTGTTAGAATCTAATTTTAGAAGCTCTTGGTTCCCTCTCAGAAAACCCCCTTAGTAGTGACTCCTCTGTTTTCCCCGACCCCCCACACCCCTGGTTCTAGGCAGCCCTAATCTACTTCCTGTTTCTATAGTACACTGCCTTTCTGCATTAACTGGTCCTTCAAATGACGATTTCACATTGATGAGGTCTCCCTAGCTAGGAAGCCAAGGCTCTTTCATTTCTTTCTGCCCCTCTCCTTTTCCTTCCTTCAGCACCAAGGAGAATGGTCGAGCAGCAGCTCGGTCCATGTTTGTCAAACGCCGAGCTCCATACACTCCAGCCCGGTCCACATTTCTCAAAGCTCCTTGTGAGATGCCTCAGCAGCACCAGTGCACTGACTGCCACTCTGTGTTCTCTTAGGTCCTGTTAAGGTCTTACAAGACCTTGTCATAGAAGACATAGAGGATGAGGAGCTGTTCCCTGATGTGGTAAGATGCATTTCTTTGTCTCAAAGAGAAATTTTTATTTCTGGGGCCTCTAGAATATCAAGTGAATGTTATTTTTGACTGCCATTGTGAATCAGACCTCAGTTGTCATGGACTCTAGCGACCATTCAGTGGAGTTTCTGACCAACTGAGGCCTGATTGACGATGTCAGTCAAAAGATGGCATAACTTACAATCTGGTCGTGGGCATATTTCTCAGTAGCATCATCTTCTTCTTGAAAAATAATTTTGTATTTTTCAGCCAGCATAGATACTTGCTAAATATTCCAAACCCACTGCATTTTCTGCAAGGATCCCTGTGCTCCATTAGGGGCCGGTGACTTCATCACTCTTTGACATCTGTTGTTTTTGTTTAGTTTTGTTTTTGAGACAGAGTCTCTCTGTCACCAGGCTACAGTGCAGCGGTGTGATCTCAGATCACTACAGCGTCCTCCACTGCATTCAAGCAATTCTCCTGCCTTGTCTCCCGAGTAGCTGGGACTGAAGGCTCTCAACCCCGACCACGCCCACTTTTTTGTAGTGTTTAGTAGAAACGGGGTTTCACCATGTTGGCCAGGATGGTCTCAATCTCTTGCCCTCATGATCTGCCCGCCTCAGCCTCCCAACATGCTGGGATTACATGTGTGAGCCACTGAGCCCAGCCTGCCATCTGGTTTTCTCATGTCACCAAGTGAATACAAGACCTGTGCCAACAGGACCCAGCATGATGTAATCCTCATGGTGTTTCTTTTTCTCTTATTGCAGGAGAAGCCAGCGGCCCAGTATCACCGCCGTACGTATTCTGTTTCTTTTAAAACCTTACCGAGCTGTAGTTGACATGCAAACCAATTCACCCATTTAAAGTAGGTGATTCAGTGTTTTTGCTATATTTACAGGGTTGTGCAATGCAACCATTCTTAGAATCTAATTTTAGAAGCTCTTCGTTCCCTTTCAGAAAACCCCCTTAGTAGTGACTCCTGTTTTCCCCAACCCCCCACACCCCTGGTTCTAGGCAGCCCTAATCTACTTTCTGTTTCTATAGTACACTGCCTTTCTGCATTAACCGGTTCTTCAAATGACGCTTTCACATTGATGAGGTCTCCCTAACTAGGAAGCCAAGGCTCTTTCATTTCTTTCTGCCCCTCTCCTTTTCCTTCCTTCAGCATCAAGGAGAATGGTTTAGCAGCAGCTCAGTCCATGCTTGTCAAATGCCCAGCTCCATACACTCCAGCCTGGTCCACAATTCCAAAAGCTTTTTGTGAGATGCCTCAGCAGCACCAGTGCACTGACTGTCACTCTGTGTTCTCTTAGGTCCTGTTAAGGTCTTACAAGACCTTGTCATAGAAGACATAGAGGATGAGGAGCTGTTCCCTGATGTGGTAAGATGCATTTCTTTGTCTCAAAAGGAAATTTTTATTTCGGGGGCCTCTAGAATATCAAGTGAATGTTATTTTTGACTGCCATTGTGAATCAGACCTCAGTTGTCATGGACTCTAGCAACCATTCAGTGGAGTTTCTGACCAACTGAGGCCTGATTGACGATGTCAGTCAAAATATGGCATAACTTACAATCTGGTCGTGGGCATATTTCTCAGTAACAACATTTCCTTCTTGAAAAATAATTTTGTATTTTTCAGCCAGCATAGATACTTGCTAAATATTCCAAACCCACTGCATTTTCTGCAAGGATTCCCTGTGCTCCATTAGGGGCCGGTGACTTCATCACTGTTTGACATCTGTTGTCTTTGTTTAGTTTTGTTTTTGAGACAGAGTCTCTCTGTCACCAGGCTACAGTGCAGTGGTGTGATCTCAGATCACTGCAGCGTCCTCCTACTGCATTCAAGCAATTCTCCTGCCTCGTCTCCTGAGTAGCTGGGACTGAAGGCTCTCACCACAACCACACCCACTTTTTTGTAGTGTTTAGTAGAAACGGGGTTTCACCATGTTGGCCAGGATGGTCTCAATCTCTTGCCCTCATGATCTGCCCGCCTCAGCCTCCCAACATGCTGGGATTACATGTGTGAGCCACTGAGCCCAGCCTGCCATCTGGTTTTCTCATGTCACCAAGTGAATACAAGACCTGTGCCAACAGGACCCAGCATGATGTAATCCTCATGGTGTTTCTTTTTCTCTTATTGCAGGAGAAGCCAGCGGCCCAGTATCACCGCCGTACGTATTCTGTTTCTTTTAAAACCTTACCGAGATGTAGTTGACATGCAAACCAATTCACCCATTTAAAGTAGGTGATTCAGTGTTTTTGCTATATTTACAGGGTTGTGTAACCATTGTTAGAATCTAATTTTAGAAGCTCTTGGTTCCCTCTCAGAAAACCCCCTTAGTAGTGACTCCTCTGTTTTCCCCAACCCCCCACACCCCTGGTTCTAGGCAGCCCTAATCTACTTTCTGTTTCTATAGTACACTGCCTTTCTGCATTAACCGGTTCTTCAAATGACGATTTCACATTGATGAGGTCTCCCTAACTAGGAAGCCAAGGCTCTTTCATTTCTTTCTGCCCCTCTCCTTTTCCTTCCTTCAGCATCAAGGAGAATGGTTTAGCAGCAGCTCAGTCCATGCTTGTCAAATGCCCAGCTCCATACACTCCAGCCTGGTCCACATTTCCAAAAGCTTTTTGTGAGATGCCTCAGCAGCACCAGTGCACTGACTGCCACTCTGTGTTCTCTTAGGTCCTGTTAAGGTCTTACAAGACCTTGTCATAGAAGACATAGAGGATGAGGAGCTGTTCCCTGATGTGGTAAGATGCATTTTTTTGTCTCAAAGAGAAATTTTTATTTCGGGGGCCTCTGGAATATCAAGTGAATATTATTTTTGACTGCCATTGTGAATCAGACCTCAGTTGTCATGGACTCTAGCGACCATTCAGTGGAGTTTCTGACCAACTGAGGCCTGATTGACGATGTCAGTCAAAAGATGGCATAACTTACAATCTGGTCATGGGCATATTTCTCAGTAGCATCATTTTCTTCTTGAAAAATAATTTTGTATTTTTCAACCAGCATAGATACTTGCTAAATATTCCAAACCCACTGCATTTTCTGCAAGGATCCCCTGTGCTCCATTAGGGGCCGGTGACTTCATCACTGTTTGACATCTGTTGTTTTTGTTTAGTTTTGTTTTTGAGACAGAGTCTCTCTGTCACCAGGCTACAGTGCAGCGGTGTGATCTCAGATCACTGCAGCGTCCTCCACTGCATTCAAGCAATTCTCCTGCCTCGTCTCCCGAGTAGCTGGGACTGAAGGCTCTCACCACGACCACACCCACTTTTTTGTAGTGTTTAGTAGAAACGGGGTTTCACCATGTTGGCCAGGATGGTCTCAATCTCTTGCCCTCATGATCTGCCCGCCTCAGCCTCCCAACATGCTGGGATTACATGTGTGAGCCACTGAGCCCAGCCTGCCATCTGGTTTTCTCATGTCACCAAGTGAATACAAGACCTGTGCCAACAGGACCCAGCATGATGTAATCCTCATGGTGTTTCTTTTTCTCTTATTGCAGGAGAAGCCAGTGGCCCAGTATCACCGCCGTACGTATTCTGTTTCTTTTAAAACCTTACCGAGATGTAGTTGACATGCAAACCAATTCACCCATTTAAAGTAGGTGATTCAGTGATTTTACTATATTTACATGGTTGTGCAACCATTGTTAGAATCTAATTTTAGAAGCTCTTGGTTCCCTCTCAGAAAACCCCCTTAGTAGTGACTCCTCTGTTTTCCCCAACCCCCACACCCCTGGTTCTAGGCAGCCCTAATCTACTTTCTGTTTCTATAGTACACTGCCTTTCTGCATTAACCGGTTCTTCAAATGACGATTTCACATTGATGAGGTCTCCCTAACTAGGAAGCCAAGGCTCTTTCATTTCTTTCTGCCCCTCTCCTTTTCCTTCCTTCAGCATCAAGGAGAATGGTTTAGCAGCAGCTCAGTCCATGCTTGTCAAATGCCCAGCTCCATACACTCCAGCCTGGTCCACATTTCCAAAAGCTTTTTGTGAGATGCCTCAGCAGCATCAGTGCACTGACAGCCACTCTGTGTTCTCTTAGGTCCTGTTAAGGTCTTACAAGACCTTGTCATAGAAGACATAGAGGATGAGGAGCTGTTCCCTGATGTGGTAAGATGCATTTTTTTGTCTCAAAGAGAAATTTTTATTTCGGGGGCCTCTGGAATATCAAGTGAATATTATTTTTGACTGCCATTGTGAATCAGACCTCAGTTGTCATGGACTCTAGCGACCATTCAGTGGAGTTTCTGACCAACTGAGGCCTGATTGATGATGTCAGTCAAAAGATGGCATAACTTACAATCTGGTCGTGGGCATATTTCTCAGTAGCATCATTTTCTTCTTGAAAAATAATTTTGTATTTTTCAACCAGCATAGATACTTGCTAAATATTCCAAACCCACTGCATTTTCTGCAAGGATCCCCTGTGCTCCATTAGGGGCCGGTGACTTCATCACTGTTTGACATCTGTTGTTTTTGTTTAGTTTTGTTTTTGAGACAGAGTCTCTCTGTCACCAGGCTACAGTGCAGCGGTGTGATCTCAGATCACTGCAGCGTCCTCCACTGCATTCAAGCAATTCTCCTGCCTCGTCTCCCGAGTAGCTGGGACTGAAGGCTCTCACCACGACCACACCCACTTTTTTGTAGTGTTTAGTAGAAACGGGGTTTCACCATGTTGGCCAGGATGGTCTCAATCTCTTGCCCTCATGATCTGCCCGCCTCAGCCTCCCAACATGCTGGGATTACATGTGTGAGCCACTGAGCCCAGCCTGCCATCTGGTTTTCTCATGTCACCAAGTGAATACAAGACCTGTGCCAACAGGACCCAGCATGATGTAATCCTCATGGTGTTTCTTTTTCTCTTATTGCAGGAGAAGCCAGTGGCCCAGTATCACCGCCGTACGTATTCTGTTTCTTTTAAAACCTTACCGAGATGTAGTTGACATGCAAACCAATTCACCCATTTAAAGTAGGTGATTCAGTGATTTTACTATATTTACAGGGTTGTGCAACCATTGTTAGAATCTAATTTTAGAAGCTCTTGGTTCCCTCTCAGAAAACCCCCTTAGTAGTGACTCCTCTGTTTTCCCCAACCTCCACACCCCTGGTTCTAGGCAGCCCTAATCTACTTTCTGTTTCTATAGTACACTGCCTTTCTGCATTAACCGGTTCTTCAAATGACGATTTCACATTGATGAGGTCTCCCTAACTAGGAAGCCAAGGCTCTTTCATTTCTTTCTGCCCCTCTCCTTTTCCTTCCTTCAGCATCAAGGAGAATGGTTTAGCAGCAGCTCAGTCCATGCTTGTCAAATGCCCAGCTCCATACACTCCAGCCTGGTCCACATTTCCAAAAGCTTTTTGTGAGATGCCTCAGCAGCACCAGTGCACTGACAGCCACTCTGTGTTCTCTTAGGTCCTGTTAAGGTCTTACAAGACCTTGTCATAGAAGACATAGAGGATGAGGAGCTGTTCCCTGATGTGGTAAGATGCATTTTTTTGTCTCAAAGAGAAATTTTTATTTCGGGGGCCTCTGGAATATCAAGTGAATATTATTTTTGACTGCCATTGTGAATCAGACCTCAGTTGTCATGGACTCTAGCGACCATTCAGTGGAGTTTCTGACCAACTGAGGCCTGATTGATGATGTCAGTCAAAAGATGGCATAACTTACAATCTGGTCGTGGGCATATTTCTCAGTAGCATCATTTTCTTCTTGAAAAATAATTTTGTATTTTTCAACCAGCATAGATACTTGCTAAATATTCCAAACCCACTGCATTTTCTGCAAGGATCCCCTGTGCTCCATTAGGGGCCGGTGACTTCATCACTGTTTGACATCTGTTGTTTTTGTTTAGTTTTGTTTTTGAGACAGAGTCTCTCTGTCACCAGGCTACAGTGCAGTGGTGTGATCTCAGATCATTGCAGCGTCCTCCTACTGCATTCAAGCAATTCTCCTGCCTCAGCCTCCCGAGTAGCTGGGACTGAAGGCTCTCACCACGACCACACCCACTTTTTTGTAGCGTTTAGTAGAAATGGGGTTTCACCATGTTGGCCAGAATGGTCTCAATCTCTTGCCCTCATGATCTGCCCGCCTCAGCCTCCCAACATGCTGGGATTACATGCTTGAGCCACTGAGCCCAGCCTGCCATCTGGTTTTCTCATGTCACCAAGTGAATACAAGAACTGTGCCAACAGGACCCAGCATGATGTAATCCTCATGGTGTTTCTTTTTCTCTTATCGCAGGAGAAGCCAGCAGCCCAGTGTCACCACCGTACGTATTCTGTTTCTTTTAAACACTTACCGAGACGTAGTTGACATGCAAACCAATTCACCCATTAAAGTAGGTGATTCAGTGATTTTACTATATTTACAGGGTTGTACAACCATTGTTAGAATCTAATTTTAGAAGCTCTTAGTTCCCTCTCAGAAAACCCCCTTAGTAGTGACTCCTCTGTTTTCCCCAACCCCCACACCCCTGGTTCTAGGCAGCCCTAATCTACTTCCTGTTTCTATAATACACTGTCTTCCTGCAATAACCGGTTCTTCAAATGACGATTTCACATTGATGAGGTTGCCCTAACTAGGAAGCCAAGGCTCTTTCATTTCTTTCTGCCCCTCTCCTTTTCCTTCCTTCAGCACCAAGGAGAATGGTCCAGCAGCAGCTCGTTCCATGCTTGTCAAACGCCCAGCTTTATACACTTCAGCGTGGTCCACATTTCCAAAAGCTTTTTGTGAGATTCCTCAGCAGCACCAATGCACTGACTGTCACTCTGTGTTCTCTTAGGTCCTGTTGAGGTCCTGCAGGACCTCATCTTAAAAGACACTGCAGATGATGAGATTCCCCCTGACGTGGTAAGATGCATTTCTGTGTCTCAAAGAGAAATTTTCATTTCTGGGGCCTCTGGAATATCAAGTGAATATTATTTTTGACTGCCATTGTGAATCCGACCTCAGTTGTCATGGACTCTAGTGACCAGTCAGTGGTGTTTCTGACTAACTGAGGCCTGATTGACAATGTCAGTCAATTGATGGCATAACTTACAATCTGGTCGTGGGCATGTTTCTTAGTAGCATCATTTTCTATTTGAGAAATTATTTTGTACTTGCCAGCTGACATGGCCACTTACTAAATTTCCAAAACACCCCACTTTTTTTTTCCAGAAGCATTTTCTATGCTTCATTTGTGGACCAGTGACATGGTTTTCTAATGTCACCATATGAAAAGGCCTGCACCAACAGCACCCAGCATATGATGCTTACTATGTTTTGTGTGTTTTTCTTTTGTTGCAGGACACCGTGACAGCCCTAAATGACCTTCGTACGTATTTTTTTTTTATTATAAACTGCTTTATTTTCACACAGTTGACATGCAAAATAATTCACTTATTTAAAGTGGGTGATGTAGTTTTTTTTTTTTTTTTGTATTTACAAGGTTATGCAGCCATCTAAAACAATCTAAGTTTAGAATCTTTTCATTATGTCTCAGAGAAACCCTATAGCCATTAGTAGTCACTTCTATTTTTTCCCAAGGCCCACACCCCTGCTCCTAGGCAGCCGTGAAGCTGCTTTCTGTTTCTCTAAATTTGCCTTCTTTTGCAATTTTTTTCAATTTAAATTTCTTCTTAAATTTAAATTTGATTTTAATTTTGTGGATACGTATACAGAATGTGCAGCTTTGTTACATAGCTAAAAGTGTGTCAAGGTTTGCTGCACCTGTCAACCCATCACCTGGGTATTAAGCCTCGCATACATTAGCTCTTTATTCTGATGCTCTCTCCTTCACTTCCCCCACAGTGTGTGTTGTTCCCCTCTCTAACATTGTACATATTCTAATATCACTTTCTTCCTAATGACAAATTTAAGTGATGAGTCAGGGGGGATTTTCTTGCTTGCTTTTCTCTGGAGGACCTCCCTAGCTTCAGGTTCCTGATAGGTGTGAGGATCTGGGGCGTGTTGTGAGAAACAGATGGCTCCATGAAGAACTCGGCTCTGACACAGGAGAATTTCTATCATGCCTTATTGATGCTACTGTTTAACTAGGTTTTCGTTTCCTTCTGAAAACCTTCACACACAGAGAGCCAAGGTAGATGCTTTAAGTCATGACGAAGATCAAGTGGACCACATGATGGTTTGAGGGTTTTATTTTTGGAGCATTCATTCTGTGGAAATGCATTGCTTTTCAGTAAAATTTGATTGTTTTGTATGTGTCAGTATTTTCCCAATTGAACAAAAGAATGAAACTGTTTGATTGTGCAATGTCACTTGTTCACCCTAGAAGTGATTTTCTCATGACCAGATTGTCCTAGACATCTTTAATCTTTGGACCAAGCTTCCCATTGGTGCTGCAGGGTTTCTGCTGTGTGTGAGTCAAGGAAAATATCAGTGTTACCAACATTGAGGTTCTCAGAATTCATGGACACCTGCTTAGTGGGCTCCATGGGAGAGAGCAAGGCAGAGCCTCATTCTAGACCTGAAGGGGAACATGATTTAGAGGATCAGAGGGAAAGAAAATGAGAATATTTGGGACATTGTTATAAGAGAATGTCAAGGTTGCAATGTTAGAGGCATCAGGTTAGCGTCATCACCAGGGCTCAGGCAGGATATGAGACCCCTTCTGGGGAGGAGTGAGTAGGACTTGGCCTTCCTTTCTGTTGAAAGCTTGGTGTGAACATCACTCTAAATGCCTTGAGAAAGGAGCTTCCTTCCTGACCTATGTCTTCTCCATCTCTTTGTGCAATGATGGCAATGATACCAGCAGAGTGTCATTGCGGAGAGGGGCAGAACAGGAATCAGGTCCCCATTTTTCTGACACTAAACAGACAGGACATGAGTCAGTAGGAATGGACCTCAGGGTCAGACCAGACACAGAGAGGTCCCAGGACTGATCTTCCTGGGGCTGAGACAGACAAGTTTTTGTTTTTTACCTTTTCTGGAAATCTCCTGAGGAATGATTCTTCAGTAGACCCTGTTAGCCAAGGGTCTTCTGGCCCAGAAATGCTTTTCAACTGGACAGTGTCTTCTAGCTTTTGGCCTGGGCAGTTCCAGCACTCCAAATTAGCAGGGCAGGTGGGGAGGGACATGAGTTCCAGTGCAGGGTGATCTCAGCAAAGGGCTGGGGACTGATTCCAGACTCCAGGTCATCCTTGCAACTCTTCTGTGCAATCCATAACATCTCGGTTTCCACTTATTTTGGAGATGGTTTAAAATCTTTCATCTCAAAGTCTGAGTCTTCCCACAGGTGAATAGAGAAACCCTGGCTTTGGGTATTTACTAGAAGGGCAGTGACTGTGTCTTCCTCATTCATCCTTACCCCAGAGCTCAGTCCTGGGACAGACACATTAGCCTCCATGGATGTTTTAATAAACACACCCCTGGGATGAGCTCTAGGTCACCCCTAGGCTGGGATCTAGTGCAAGTGTGGAAAGGTTTTTTCTCAGCCTGTCCAGCTTGTTGAGCCACACACTTATTCTGGAGCCTGCCCAGCTTTTGAGTCAGGGTCTCTGGAGATGAGGGTGAGCTCCTGAGGACAGGGAGATGCCCCCACCCCTCTGCTCCTGCTGCTCTGATCTAGTCTAGACAGGGTGCATAGGGCCACACTCTTCCACTGGATGCAAGCGCATCCCTGCTGGAATTCCTTTGGACATGGATGTTGTTTTCACTGTCCTATCTCCAGCCCCACACAGTGACGGGCCCTTGTGCAGATGCCCAGGAAGTAACTGTAAATGGTGGTAGGATCAGAGCAGCAAATGATTCTGCAAAAAACACCTGGAGAGGGAAGTCAGGTCTTCCTCATGTCTGGATCTCTGGAGCTGTCTTGTCTAGTGTGCTTCTCAGTCATATACATGCCTCTTTATAGTTAAATAAACAAATATATACAATGAAATATTCAAAACCTCATCACAACAGCCACCATGCAATGGCCCAGCAGCCATACATCAGAGAGCATTTCCATCCCCACAGAATGCTGTCTTGCATGTCTGCTGTGAAACTGGCCCAGGGTCTGATTGTTGGACTCATGTCACTCAAAGTGTGCACATCAAAGTTGGGATCTCAGGGTTGTGGGATTGGAGGTGAGACCTATCATGGGCCAGTGGAAGAAAACATGGAAAGGTGATTCCTTCAGCTTCTCTTTCTTACTTGAAGGCTGAAAAGTGTAAGCAATGCCTTGTTGAAGACCTCTGGCTCCACAGAGCCTGGAGGGAGTCTGAGAACATGGAGGAAAGCTCAGGGTGATCTCGTGTAATCCAATGTGACCTCACCTGGAGTAGGAGGGTGGGTGAGTCACTCTCTGAAATAACTTCTTGCTGAGATTTGTGTCTAAAGATTGACCAGTGGACAACATCCACGAGTGAAGCTGCAATAGGATAATTTCTGTAGGTAGAAAATGATACCCTAGGCCGGGTACAGTGGCTCAGGCCATTAATCCCAGTGCTTTGGGAGGCTGGGGTGGGCGGGTCACGAGGTCAAGAGATCAAGACCATCCTTGGCAACATGGTGAAATTCCATCTCTACTAAAACTACCAAAGTTAGCTGGGCGTGGTGGTGTGTGCCTGTAGTCCCAGCTACTCAGGAGGCTGAGGCAGGAGAATTGCTGGAAACCAGGAGGCAGATGTTGCAGTCAGCTGAGATCCCACCACTGCACTCCAGCCTGGTGCCTGGTGAGCAAGACTCTGTTTCAAACAAACAAACAAACAAAAAAACAAAAATGATACCCTAGAAGTATTTTTGGGAGCAGTTGGGTTACACCTATTGCTTTGGAACCTAGGAAGGGGGCTATGAAGCCGGAACCAAAAAACAAAAAATAGCTGTAGAGGTCTGACTTGTTTCTGTTGTATTTTAATAAGAGAGAGATGAGAGGATGTGTGTCCATGGGCTTTGTGGGCTGCTTTTGTAACCATCGTTTCTTGCTCTGGTATTTAATGATTACTTTTCCCAGGAGACCAGTTTTTCCTGACTATGTCACAGCAAACATCTAAGCCTTGCTTTTTGATTGGTTAATATCTTTTGGTAATTGGGAATGTGAGAGTATTATTAGGTCATTGTCTAAGATGAAAGATATCTATTGAGACTCCCTCATGGTACTATTTGAACATAGTTGTTTCTCTGAGATGGTCTCAGAATCTTTAGTCCCACACTCCATATGCCACACCCAGCAAAGCTCCCTGAGTTACTCAGTCTCCAGCCACCAGGGTACTGACTTTTACTCTGTCTCCCTCCAGCTTCTCCTGAGGATTGTAGGAGCATCACTTCTGAGGATGGCAAGGTAAGAACCCCTATTTCTGTCCTCTAAAGAATGCCATGTCAGGTGGGGATTGGGGAGGGAGAGCATCAGGATAAATAGCTAATGGATGTGGGGCTTAAACCTAGGTGATGGGTTGATACATGGAGCAAAGCACCATAGCACGTGTTTACCTGTGTAATAAACCTGCACAGTCCTGCATGTGCATCCTGGAACCTAAACTTCAAAGGAAAACAAAATGAAAAAAGAATTGTTTCTTTTCTGATTTTTTTCCTTCTGTTAATTGTGATAATCTGAGAAGTCACATTATGTCTTACATGTCCAATTCTTTTTTTGGGGTTGGAATTCAATGGGAGTGTCTTCCCATCAGATATGTGATATATTAGAATGTTTTTAGATGACAGCTTCCATTATCAACTGTAACACAGAGGAATTTTCCTCAACACCAGTTTTCCTCTTTGGTTTAGGCATTGTGTATTTGCCAATGTAAATCAACTTCTAGATAAATTCTGTGGGAAAAGGTCTTGTCTTTTCCACAGGTGTCTGCTATACTAGTAGCATGTTTGATTCTTGGCCTTTGACTCAACCATTGTTTTACAACTAGTTTCCTGAAGTCATCAAGAGACTGACAGATCTTTGGGTGGGGGGGGTGCAGAAGCATTAATCTGATCCTCATCGTGTCTTCTTTTGTCTTATTGCAGAGTTCATCACTCATTGGTTATGGTATGTACCCTTAAGTAGCTCACTTGCTGTGGAACAAACTTGCTGGTTTTAATATATAGAAACCTGATTCTGGGTTCTGGTTAAAGAATATTGGGGGTCTAGTGAGAGCAAATAATTTTGCAAGTGTATAACTATGATCGGAGGGACTGTATGAATGCATGTGAACCCAGAGGACCAGCCAGGGGATGTTGTGTGAGCTGACGTGGCTTCAGCTGGAGTAGAAATGAGTACACCTCTCTCTAACTTACTCTGCTGTTGGTGGTTCTAAAGAGGGGATTCTGGAAAATCTCAACAGTGAAGAAGATGCCTTTCCAGGTAGGCAACAAGATTACAGGTGGAATCTAATAAAGCAGGTTCCCAGAAGCCTTCAGCTTCTGCCTGCTGCTTGGGAGGCTGAGCGAGCATGTAGAAAGAGAAGAAAAAGAAAACATGGACAAAGTTTGTTCTTGTCAGAGTTTAATGTAATAGTGGTGAGAAGTGTGAGTACTTTGTGATCACCTATTTTTGTGTGTGTGTGTATCCCCTGTTCTTGCTTTATTATTTAAACATGGTCTTTCTGAGGATACCTCTTTTCTGCCTCTGCCACTGCAAATGTTAAAGCCTTTGGTTTGGGACACAGTTCTGTCATGACAGTTACTTAATCCCAGAGACAAAAAAGTCTTCCACAGTGTGCTCAGATGCTTGGGAGAAACAGATCCTCACCTTCTGAACTGTTAGGTTTCATGGCAGCACATTCATTTGTCTGTCCTTGCTGTTTATTCCTGATATCAAAAGCTCTCTCCAGGCATGGGGGACAGGATGAAGATTTGCTCTGGGGTCATTGCAAAGCTCCAGTGTCTTGTAAATAGAGGAAGAAGCACACCCTTGAGCACACTGCTGAATTTTGTTATTTAAATGATATAGAGTTTTACCATAATTTGTTAAAGAGGCCTTCCTTTTCCCATTGTGTATTCTCGCAGCTTTGTTGAAGATCAGTTGACTGTGTGCATGCATTGAATTTTGGGCTCTCTATTCCATATCTCCAATACTTATGGGTGCCCCCATGCTAGGACCCTGCTGTCTGAATTTCTGTATCTTTTCCTCTCGTAGATTTCAATCTCATGAATGTGTATCTTCCAACCCTATTTTTTTCAACATTATTATGATTATTTGAGACATTCAAGAATTCAAAAAAAAAGTTGGGTTATCTTTTCTATTTCTGCACAGATGGCTGTTACCAGTTTCATAGTAGTTGTGCATCTTTGGATCATTTTGCAGTATTGTGTATTAGTCAGGTTTTGTCCTCCTGTCTGTGAATACGGGATGCCTCTTCATTTATTTGTACCTTCTCTATTTTCTTTCAGTCACATTCTGTTCTCACCAGGTTACAAGTATGTCATCTCATTGGTTAGATTCTATGTATCTGATGATTTCAGAGGTTATTATTCATGGAATTACATTTGTAATCTTGCTATTGGATTGTTGATATTGAGTGCATATTAACACAACTGTTGTTTGACTGTTAACCTTGTACTCTGCAATTTTGATGACTGTATTAGCATGAATAGCATTCTTGTAGACTATCTCCAATTTTCCATATGCAGAATGTGAAAGAAGTTCTCAGCTTCATACCTCTCTTCTCAATTATATTACTGTGAAGGTCTGTTCATATTCATCTACTGAATGGTGTCCTTTCAATTGGTGTAGTAAGGTTGTTCAAGAAATACTTTGCCTACTTATTTCATAATTTATAGTTCTAATTCTTTGTTCATGCTATTGTATGTTTATTATTTTTCTGTAGAGTAAAATGCAGTATTTCTGATTAGATTCTGCACATCTAACTTCCCTTTTTGTGAAGAATATAGGAAAATCTATTGTGCTTCTGTTTTTCCACCATCAATTATCTTTTAAACTCTAGACTTCAGAATCTGAAGTGAATCTAGAATGTGGAAATGTGAAGGAAAACGCACAAGAAAGAAACCTAATGTTGCTATTCCCATGGCTTCCCTCTTTTCATCAGCCTAAATGTATATTTAGTTCACAGTATTTGAGAGCATGTTACTTCTACTCATATCACAAGTTTTCCCAAATACATACTGATAATATCTGTGTGTAGGCCAGTTTACCTACCAAAACATAGTTTTAAACATACTTTTGTGGATTATTCAAAATTCCCTATGTACAGAGATATGAATAATATGCTTTCACCCAACCTATTACCCTCCTCAGAAGGAAGGAATGCACAAATCAGGTCTCTCGTGACACTATCCAGAGCACTTTGCCAAGGCTAAGCTACGGTCATCTCCATAACTTGGCAACAGCCTCAGTTTGAGCCACTTTTCATTTAAGAGAAAGAAATCATACAGGATATGATATCACATGCTTGGAACCTTCCAATATGGTAGATAATTCTCTTCCCCAAGTAAACTGGTGTTTATTCCATTTGACCAGGTATCTGTTGATCTTTCATCAGGTCACTGGCTCATTTTGTAGACAACATGTACTTAAATTTTATTTTTTTCAGAAGTAGCTACTGTGTGGAATCAGGATGTCACCAAAAGCATTTTTGATACTCATATCTCATTCTTTTGTCCCAAGGTTAGAATTAAGTTGAAATGACTAGTTTTGGACTGAGCAGTTGTGCATTGTGGCCTCACCCCTGACTTGGGAGCTTATATCTTGGGTTTGCATGCAGGTCTGGAATGTGTTAAGCTTTGAGATATCAAGCAAGTCAGTTCTTTTTTAATTTACCATTCTGAAGATCTACAATACATAGTTTATTTTAATAAACCCATTCAATCCTCACTACAGACCTCACCTAAACAGTGATTGTTTACTATCCACACACTCCTTGAATGGAAAAACCGAAGGGCTAAGGAATGTGCCCATGCTTTTAAGCCCCTAAAGGAAGGAGGCAAGATATGAACCTAGGGTTATAGCTCTAAAGCTGAATTGATAATGAATTGTTGCAGTTATTACCCTGAGGAGGATGGCTCTCAACCCTACCATCATGGGTAGCTGTAAGTTGGTTCCCTCACACATGCAAGTCCTAGATTTACATGAGTCTACAGAAATACCAAACACTGTCTATGATTCTAAGATGGCTGCAGCAGTCATGTGGCTTAGGGCAGACAACAGTGAATATAACTGCAGGATATGGCACAGCCATTGGTGTGACTACTACAGAGCTGCCCCAGATACCTCTGACAAGAGTGTCAAGTGCAAGTTCTGAATATTAGGAAGCAGTACTTAGAAATATTGAGAAACTCCTTTCAGTGCTGGGGACATTCCTCAGCAGTTGGCCCCAAACAAATAAGATGAATGAGATATTTTTTTAGATGGTTGAAAACTCTTATCACCACAAGACCTAGAAATGATCAAATTCTGCAAACTACACTCATTAGACACAATGACAAGGCAGCAAAAAAGCATAGGTTTCCTCAATAGGCAATTACTGCACATGCATGACAAAGGAAAGGTGGACTGAAGAAGGAACTATTCATGTGATTAACACCAGTTGTTTTATAATTTCAATGTTTCCAATTCTTCCATCATTAACTATAACAAAAGTTTAGTACATAACTAAAATAGACTGTTTTGCCTAGAATTGAATACACCTGTCTGATCAACTTAGTTTTTATTCAAGGATTGAAAATTCTAAAAAACAGAACTGCAGCGACAGCCATTTATGTGACAGCCATTTCTCTTCATGTGAATCCATAAATGAAAAAATGTTCTTGGGACATAAATCACATAAACAAATATTGTTATTTCTATTTGACATAATAAATCCCTAGTGTCCTCTTCTAAAAAATAAACTTCACTATGATTACACATTGCAAACCAAAAGGTTATCTAAAACCAGTCTCAATCAATTTAGAAGTTTAATTTGCCAAGGTTAAGGACATGCTAGTGACACAGCCCCAGGAGGTCCTGAGTACATATATCCAAGATGATCGGTCTACAGTTTGGTATTTACATGTTTTAGAGAGACATAAGACATCAATTAATACATGCAAGATGTCAGTTTCTTCCATTGAGAAAGACAGGACAAC
The DNA here is from genome assembly GCF_049354715.1 of Callithrix jacchus. Taxonomy (NCBI): domain Eukaryota; kingdom Metazoa; phylum Chordata; class Mammalia; order Primates; family Cebidae; genus Callithrix; species Callithrix jacchus. The sequence goes on from NC_133502.1 coordinate 153,511,098, forward strand.
AGAAAGTGGGAGAAGATTGGGGCTCCAGGTCATAAGGAAGATTTCAAGATTTTTTGATTGTCAATTGGTTGAGTTCAAAAACCTCGAATCAATAGAAGAAAGTCTGTTCAGATAAGGGGCTGGGTAGACCCAGGTTTTTATTATGCATCTTTAAAACTGATGCTAAATGTAGCATCGGCATGATTGAGTCCTAGAGTACTGACATAGTCTTGAATATGCTGTTGGTTTAAAAGAGCTTCAAAACGTGTGAGAGGCAGAAAGGCACTCTTCCATTGAACCTTAGTGTGCATTTGAGTTTCCCCTTTCGGTTGACTCTTTTGTGTTGCTGCATGATGCCTCTAGTATGAGGCGGAGACCTCCATGTCTCATCTCTTTCCTGCTGCCTTCCCTTGTCAGCCCTCTTCCACCCAGGGGGACAGCCCAGCAACAACTCGGTCCATGCTTGATCATCACCCACCTCCATACCCCACATCCAGCAAAGCTCCCTGAGTAACTCACAGCCACAAACCACCAGGGTGCTGAGCTTTCCTCTGTGTACTTCCAGTGTCTTCAAATGACCAAGCAAGCACAGTCGGACTCAGATCCTGGACAGGGGAAGAAGATCTGGAGGAGGAAGTTCTCTATGTAAGACTCCTTTTCTTTGTCTTCTAAAGAAATTTTGCTTTTGTGATTTCTTCTCAATTAATTTGGATATGAAAATCTGAAAATGTACATTATGTACAGTGTATGCAATTCTCTTTGTGGGGGTGAAATTCAGTGGGAATGTCTTCCCAACTAACATGCAATCCACTGGGAGGTTTTCAAATGACAGCATCCATTATCAGCTGTAATGCCGAGGCACGTTCCTCAACACGTTTTCCTCCTTGGATTAAGAATTGTGTGTTTGCCCATTAAATCAACTTTAAAGGTGAATTCTGTGAATAAAGACCTTATTTTTCCATAAGTATCCTCATGGTTTTGGGGATGTTGACCTATGGCTCAGCCGCTGTGCCACTTCTTATTTTCTACCCTTGTCAAGGGAATAACATATCTGTGAGGTGCACCACAGTGTCTCAGACTCATAATGTTTTCTTTTGTATACTTGCAGAGAGCATCCCAGGAAAGGGTGAGAAGTAAGTACCATGAAGTAACTCACATCATGAGGGACCAGCTTGCCTCTTGAGTGTATAGAATCCTGATTCTGGGATCCCACTGGGAAGGAGGATTGGGGGTCTCCTGAGAGAAAGTGATTAGGCCAATATAGAACTCCAGCCAGAGAGGCTGTAGGAAGGTTTATTAACTCAGAACAAATACCAGGGAATGATGTGTGAGGTCACATGGCTTTAGCTGCTGGAAGAGGAGTGGGTGAGTCACTCTTTCTAATGACTTGTCCTGATGTTTTTGTTTCTAAAGGCTGGATCCTGGGGAGCAACTTCAAACCCCACAAAGATGACCCCCAAGGTAGGGAACTACTTTCCAGGTAGGACCTAATGGGAAAGGGTTCCTAAGAGCCTTCACCTTCAGGTTATCCCCGCTGCTTGAGGGGCTGAAGCAGGGGGTATGAAATCAGAAAGAAAATGAAAATGTGTGCAAGGTTTGGTTTGCTCTTTTCAAAGTTTGTTGTCATAAAAATAGGAACTGTGTCTCTGGGCTATGAGGGTGCTGTGTTCATTAGAGATAATCTCTGCAGTACACCTGCTCTTTTTTTCCCAGGGAAACATCAAAACCTTTGGTTTGGATTACTCAGCACTCCTTGGGATTATGCACAAGGGATGTAGGGCTGGGCATTGAGTGTCATCTGTAAGGAAAGGAAGGAATCTGTGGGAACATCTTTCTCACAGGCATTTACTTGAACTTAGAGAAAAAGCTCTGCTGTGTGCTAAGGGGAAATTGATAATCACCCTCTGAACTTTTAAGACTTGTTATAGCACGTTTATGTTTCTGTTTTCTCTGCGGGTTTAAAGGGATCTCCCAGGGGTGGATGGCAGAGTGAATATTCACTCTGGGCTCACTGGTGTATCTCCAGTCTCCTGGGAAGGCAGAGAGGGAGTCTGACCTTGAGCATCTTTGTAGCCTCCACTTCCCACCCCTACCGCAGATTCTGAGATGAGGCTTCTTTCTCTCCAGTTCTCTAATTTTTGGGGAAACCAAGAGTTCCTTCCCACAGAGATGGCATTACACTATTTCCTGTCTTCAAAAATTAGGCTTCTGTTGTTCTCTAAGTTGATATTTATAAGTTAAGTTCCGGACCTTTTATTCACAGATTGCTAAAAGTTGTGCAGGAAACTCCATAGGATAAAATGTGCTGATAGCACATAATTCTGTCCATGCTGTGCTATGGATGACATTTTTATCTTTGGAGGATCCTCATTTTACATAATAAGATGCAAAACTAAGTGGGCATCCTCTATCCAGTCTGGGGCCCTTCATTAAAGAACTGAGTTTGCTGCTGTCTGTAATTTACTTTTCTTCATGAGACCTTTGAACCACCTAAATATTGCCAGCACCCTCTTTTGGTACCCTGACATCTGAGAGGGTGAGATGGCACAAGTTCAGGCATCCCTGGTTCCTCCCTGAAATTTCCTTCCTTTAATCATCTTCTTCCTTAAGGGACCTGCTCTGACTGCTAATGACTTGTTTAGCCCTCTCCAGGTTTGGACTCTCATACATAGAATAATTCAATATGTGATTCTTGGTGTCTGGCTTTTTTGCTCACATTATGATTTGAAATTCATTCATGTTTGTAAGTGTAACTGGTTTTGGAATAATACTGGCACTCATTTCTGTGAAGTAGATTGTTAGAAGGGAACATATCTTTTATTGTCATGAATAGTGCCAAATATTTTTCAGAATGGTGATGCTAATTCTTGTTCCTATAGCAGCATATGTGAGGAGACATTTCTTCAAATCCTTGTGCACTTTTAATTTTATCTCTCCCTAAAAATTCCATCACTGTGGTTAGTCTTTTAATTGTATAGCATCTTACTTAAAATTTTAACCAAAAATTTTGTTTTAATCTAATGATGCAGGCCAGTAGGTTTGTGTACGCCCATCTGACCCCAGCCATGTAAGTAACCATTGATCAAAATGTCACTATGCCACATGACTGTACTTGATAACAGCTGCTTAAGTTATTAAAATGTGAAGGATAACTGATATACATTTGAGTCAGGGATACTATGTGGTCACTTCTCTATGTTGCCTCTTTGAAGCATCACAGTCACTTTGAGGCATAATTAGTTTGGTTCTATTCATTATACAGATGAGGAATGTGAGTCTCAGTTAAGTAAATTATTCACGAGACACACCCACAGCTGGATCTCTCTAACACCACAGGCTAATCTATAAACTAACATGCTGCACTGCCTGTAGTGGTGAAGTAGACTTGCCGTAAAGTGAAGTTTGCTTCCGCAGCTGGGCGTGTGAGCTTAGCGGGGTTGCCATGACCCATTGCTTTATGGGTTTGAGATTGGTGTTGCAGAAACCCAGATGGAGAAGCTCTTGGCTGAGGGAGTGAAAAATTACTGAAAGGATAGATGAGTGCATTTGAAGGATCATGCTTCCATAGAGCATGTTGTTGAGCCTCTTGGAATAAAAACAGATACAATCAAACAGAGTCACCCTGTCCTCAGTTGTACCATTCGGTAAGCATCAGCACGCCATGAAGTGTGCTCACTGCTGTGTTGTGGGGACATAAAATCTATCCCAGGCTTCTGTGGCCACCCATTCTGTCCTGTCCAATGAAACTTTTTTCTGTTCCATTGGTCTACATCTCTGTTTTGGTACCAGTACCATGCTGTTTTGATTACTGTAGCAGCTGACTAAGTTTGTGATCAGGTTTTCAGTATTCATTGAGAGAAACAGAACCTTTTGCAAGCAATCCACAGCACGACGTGCTTTGTTTCTGTGTTGCAGGTAGTGCCGGTGTTCCATCTGAAGTGTGACTCTGGTAAGTATTCTGGAATTATTGTCAAGAAAAAAAGCTGGTTTCAATGTACAGTGCCACCCTGATTCTGGGATTGTGATAGGAATAAGCATAGTGAAAGTGTTTTTTAGAAACCTGAGTTCCCCAGGGAAAAATCCTGGCCAAATTTTGAGGCAGCAGCTGTGCTCCCTTTTGGCTGGTACAGAGTTGGGTGCTTGAGGATTGGTGGTGTCTTGTGTGAGGCTGCATCATGTGATGTGAATGTGTGTGCTTCTGTGAAGGTGAGGCTGTGTGTTTTCTCAGGAGAGATTTCCCATTTATACAACCCATTCTCCAGTGTCCACTTTTAAAGAATAAAATCCAGCCCCACTCTACTCTGTACAGTGACTCCTCCACCCTCACCAGAGCCATCCCTGGGTCTGGTTTATTATCCTCACAGCTCAGGTGGAGAACCTGAATTGCCAGGGGTTGGCCCCAGCTCCTGAGTTCCTGTATGAAAAAGTGAAAACACAAACCAAGGAGTGTGGGCCAGTGCTGACACTGGCAACTACTGGCATGCTCTCAGTCATGGGGTGTTTGCCACCATGAAGGGAGTCCAGCATTCGTGTACAAGCCCTAAGGAAGTCCCAGACACTGCTTGTCATTATAAAGTGGCCTCCATGGTCACACAACCCAGGGCAGTTACAGGTACATCTCCCTACAGACCGGCATAATCATCAGTGTGAAAAGCACAAAGATCCCCAGGTGTTTGGGTCAGCTCACAGATCCTTTTTGTTTAATTTTTAAGTTCAGGGGAACCTGTGCAGGATGAGCAGGTTTGATACATATGTAAATGTGTGTCATGAGGGTTTGTTGTACAGGTTATTTCATCATCCAGATATTAAGCCTAATATCAGTTATTTTCCTGATCTTTCCTCTCCTCCCACCGTCCACCCTCCAGCAGGCCCCAAGCTCACAAATTCTAAGAGGAGTTGGGGACCACACTGGCCAATGCGGCCCACTTCAGTTTTGAAGTTAATTTGCTCAGCAATTGGCCAAAGCATATAAGGATCGGTGATATCTTTTAGTAGATTTAGTAATATTATCTTCCCAAGCCCTAAAATGCTCAAACCCGGCCAGCTGAAAATGATGAGGAGAAGGACAGGTTCGAACTCTGTGCAGCACTTGATTGGTAGCCTGGTTTCCATCCGCTCATGGCAACTTTCTTGTGCATTCATGTTAAAGATCTTCAGCCTCAACCCAAGCCTCCTCCATGAGGAGACTCTCACTATTGGCCGGCTACTGCAGCATATAAACACCAGCCAAAGTGAAACAAAGCATTGCTTTAAAACAAGTTATGTATTCATAATATCCACTGATTGTTTTGTAATCTCTGCTCTCTCTGTGGTTATGTCTTCCTATTAATTTCTGATATTAATTTTGTGATTTCCCTTTTTTCTTGATAAATCTCACTAATGACTTGTATACTAGATTTTTCTTGAAAACAACTGTTGGCTTTGATCCACAGCTGAATCATCATCCATGGCTGGGACATCAAGGGCATCATCCACAGATGGGCATCATCCACAGCTGGGGCATCATCCACTGATGGGGTATCATCCACTCCTGGGGCATCATTTACTGCTGGGGCATCATCCACTCCTGGGGCATCATCCACAGATGGGCATCATCCATGCCTGGAGCATCATTCACTGCTGCGACATCATCCACAGCTGGGGCATCATCCACTGCTGGGGCATTATCCACTGCTGCATTATCATCCACAAATGGGCATCATCCATGCCTGGGGCATCATCTACTGCTGTGGCATCATCCATACCTGGGGCATAATCCACTGCTGCATCATCATCCACAGATGGGCATCATCCATGCCTGGGGCATCATCCACTGCTGTGGCATCATCCATACCTGGGGCATCATCCACAGATGGGCATCATCCACTCCTGCGGCATAATCCACAGATGGGCATCATCCACTCCAGGGGCATCATCGACAAATGGGCATCCACTGCAGTGGCATTATCGACAGATAGGCATCATCCACTCCTGGGGCATCATGCACTGCTGTGGCATCATCCACAGATGGACATCATCCACGCCTGGAGCAGCATCATCCACAGCTGGGGCATCATCCACTGCTGGGGCATCATCCTCTGCTGCGGCATCATCCACAGATGGGCATCATCCACTGCTGGGGCATCATCCATACCTGGGGCATCCACTGCTGTGGCATCATCCACAGCCGGGGCATCATTCACTGCTGTGGTATCATCCACAAATGGGCATCATCCACTGCTGGGGCATCATCCACTGCTGCAGCATCATCAATACCTGGGGCATCATCCACTGCTGTGGCATCATCCACAGATGGGCATCATCCACACCTGGGGTATCATTGACTGCTGCAGCATCATCCACAGATGGGCATCATCCATGCCTGAAGCATCAACCACTGCTGGGGCATCTTCCATGCCTGGGGCATCATCCACTGCTGGGGCATCATCCACTACTGTGGCATCATCCATAGATGGGCATCCACAAATGGGGCATCATCCATGCCTGGGGCATCATCCACTACTGCAGCATCATCCACAGATGGGCATCACCCACTGCTGTGGCATCATCCATACCTGGGGCATCCACTGCTGGAGCATCTTCCATGCCTGGGGCATCATCCACTGCTGAGACATCATCCACTGCTGTGGCATCATCAACAGATGGGCATCATCCACACCTGGAGCATGATCCACTGCTGTGGCATCATCCACAGCTGGGGCATCATCCACTGCTGCGGCATCACCACACCTGGGACATCATCCACTGCTGCAGCATCATCCACAGATGGGCATCATCCACTCCTGGGGCATCATCCACTGCTGTGGCATCATCCACAGACAGGCATCATCCACTCCTGGGGCATCATCCACTACTGCGGCATCATCCACAGATGGACATCATCCACGCCTGGAGCATCATCCACTGCTGCGGCATCATCCACAGCTGGGGAATCATCCACTGCTGCAGCATCATCCATAACTGGGGCATCATCTACTGCTGGGGCATCATCCATACCTGGGGCATCCTCCACAGATGGGCATCATCCACAAATGAAGCATCATCCATGCCTGGGGCATCATCCACTGCTGCAGCATCATCCACAGATGGGCATCATTCACTGCTGCGGCATCATCCACAGCTGGGGCATCATCCATGCCTGGGGCATCCACTGATGGAGCATCTTCCATGCCTGGGGCATCATCCACAACTGGGGCATCATCCACTGCTGGGGCATCATCCACACCTGGGGCATCATCCACTGCTGAGGCATCATCCACTGCTGTGGCATCATCCACAGATGGGCATCATCCACGCCTGGAGCAGGATCCACTGCAGTGGCATCATCCACAGCTGAGGCATCATCTACTGCTGGGGCATCATCCATGCCTGGGGCATCATCCACTGCTGTGGCATCATCCACACCTGAGACATCATCCACTGCTGCAGCATCATCCACAGATGGGCATCATCCACTCCTGGGGCATCATCCACTGCTATGGCATCATCCACAGACAGGCATCATCCACTCCTGGGGCATCATCCACTACTGCGGCATCATCCACAGATGGGCATCATCCACGCCTGGAGCATCATCCACTGCTGTGGCATCATCAACAGCTGAGGCATCATCCACGCCTGGGGCATCATCCCCTGCTGTGGCATCATCCACAGACAGGCATCATCCACTCCTGGGGTATCATCCACTACTGTGGCATCATCCACATATGGGCATCATCCACGCCTGGAGCATCATCCACTGCTGCGGCATCATCCACAGCTGTGGCATCTTCCACTGCTGCAGCATCATCCATAACTGGGGCATCATCCACTGCTGTGGCATCATCCACAGACGGGCATCATCCACGCCTGGAGCATCATCCACTGCTGTGGCATCATCAACAGCTGAGGCATCATCCACTGCTGCAGCATCATCCATAACTGGGGCATCATCCACTGTTGGGGCATCATTCATACCTGGGGCATCATCCACTCCTGGGGCATCATCCACTGCTGTGGCATCATCCACACCTGGGACATCATCCACTGCTGCAGCATCATCCACAGATGGGCATCATCCACGCCTGGAGCATCATCCACTGCTGAAGCATCATCTACAGCTGGGGCATCATCCACTCCTGGGGCATCATCCCCTGCTGTGGCATCATCCACAGACAGGCATCATCCACTCCTGGGGTATCATCCACTACTGTGGCATCATCCACATATGGGCATCATCCACGACTGGAGCATCATCCACTGCTGCGGCATCATCCACAGCTGTGGCATCTTCCACTGCTGCAGCATCATCCATAACTGGGGCATCATCCACTGCTGTGGCATCATCCACAGACGGGCATCATCCACGCCTGGAGCATCATCCACTGCTGAAGCATCATCTACAGCTGGGGCATCATCCACTCCTGGGGCATCATCCCCTGCTGTGGCATCATCCACAGACAGGCATCATCCACTCCTGGGGTATCATCCACTACTGTGGCATCATCCACATATGGGCATCATCCACGCCTGGAGCATCATCCACTGCTGCGGCATCATCCACAGCTGTGGCATCTTCCACTGCTGCAGCATCATCCATAACTGGGGCATCATCCACTGCTGTGGCATCATCCACAGACGGGCATCATCCACTCCTGGGGCATCATCCACTACTGTGGCATCATCCACAGATGGGCATCATCCATGCCTGGAGCATCATCTACTGCTGTGGCATCATCCACGCCTAGGGCATCCACTGCTGGAGCATCTTCCATGCCTGGGGCATCATCCATGCCGGAGGCATCATCCACAAATGGGGCATCATCCATGCCTGGGGCATTATCCACTGCTGCAACATCATCCACAGATGGGCATCATCCACTGCTGTGGCATCATCCAGAGCTGGGGCATCATCCACGCCTGGGGCATCCACTGCTGGAGCATCTTCCATGCCTGGAGCATCATCCACAACTGGGGCATCATCCACTGCTGGGGCATCATCCACAGATGGGCATCATTCACACCTGGGGCATCATCCACTGCTGGGGCATCATCCACGCCTGGGGCATCATCCACTGCTGAGGCATCATCCACTGCTGTGGCATCATCCACAGATGGGCATCATCCACTGCTGCGGCATCATCCACACCTGGGACATCATCCACTGCTGCGGCATCATCCACAAATGAAGCATCATCCATGCCTGGGGCATCATCCACTGCTGCAGCATCATCTACAGATGGGCGTCATTCACTGCTGCGGCATCATCCACAGCTGGGGCATCATCCACGCCTGGGGCATCCACTGCTGGAGCATCTTCCATGCCTGGGGCATCATCCACAACTGGGGCATCATCCACAGATGGGCATCATTCACACCTGGGGCATCATCCACTGCTGAGGCATCATCCACTGCTGTGGCATCATCCACAGATGGGCATCATCCATGCCTGGAGCATGATCCACTGCTGTGGCATCATCCACACCTGGGACATCATCCACTGCTGCAGCATCATCCACAGATGGGCATCATCCACTCCTGGGGCATCATCCACTGCTGTGGCATCATCCACAGACAGGCATCATCCACTCCTGGGGTATCATTCACTACTGCGGCATCATCCACAGATGGACATCATCTACGCCTGGAGCATCATCCACTGCTGTGGCATCATCCACAGCTGGGGCATCATCCACTGCTGCAGTATCATTCATAACTGGGGCATCATCCACTGCTAGGGCATCATCCATACTTGGTGCATCATCCACAGATGGGCATCATCCACAAATGAAGCATTATCCATGCCTGGGACATCATCCACTGCTGCAGCATCATCCACAGATGTGCATCATCCACTCCTGGGGCATCATCCACTGCTGTGGCATCATCAACATACAGGCATCATCCACTCCTGGGGCATCATCCACTACTGCGGCATCATCCACTACTGCGGCATCATCCACAGATGGACATCATCCACGCCTGGAGCATCATCCACTGCTGTGGCATCATCCACAGCTGTGGCATCATCCAGAGCTGGGGCATCATCCATACCTGGGGCATCCACTGCTGGAGCATCTTCCATGCCTGGGGCATCATCCCCTGCTGGGGCATCATCCACTGCTGAGACATCATCCACTGCTGTGGCATCATCCACAGATGGGCATCATCCATGCCTGGAGCATGATCCACTGCTGTGGCATCATCCACAGACGGGCATCATCCACTCCTGGGGCATCATCCACTGCTGTGGCATCATCCACAGACGGGCATCATCCACTCCTGGGGCATCATCCACTACTGTGGCATCATCCACAGATGGGCATCATCCACTCCTGGGGCATCATCCACTGCTGTGGCATCATCCACAGACGGGCATCATCCACTCCTGGGGCATCATCCACTACTGTGGCATCATCCACAGATGGGCATCATCCATGCCTGGAGCATCATCTACTGCTGTGGCATCATCCACAGCTGGGGCATCATCCACACCTAGGGCATCCACTGCTGGAGCATCTTCCATGCCTGGGGCATCATCCATGCCGGAGGCATCATCCACAAATGGGGCATCATCCACTGCTGCAGCATCATCCACAGATGGGCATCATCCACTGCTGTGGCATCATCCAGAGCTGGGGCATCATCCACGCCTGGGGCATCCACTGCTGGAGCATCTTCCATGCCTGGAGCATCATCCACAACTGGGGCATCATCCACTGCTGGGGCATCATCCACAGATGGGCATCATTCACACCTGGGGCATCATCCACTGCTGGGGCATCATCCACGCCTGGGGCATCATCCACTGCTGAGGCATCATCCACTGCTGTGGCATCATCCACGCCTGGAGCAGGATCCACTGCAGTGGCATCATCCACAGCTGAGGCATCATCTACTGCTGGGGTATCATCCATGCCTGGGGCAACATCCACTGCTGTGGCATCATCCACACCTGAGACATCATCCACTGCTGCAGCATCATCCACAGATGGGCATCATCCACTCCTGGGGCATCATCCACTCCTGGCGCATCATCCACTACTGTGGCATCATCCACAGCTGAGGCATCATCCACTGCTGCAGCATCATCCATAACTGGGGCATCATCCACTGCTGGGGCATCATCCATACCTGGGGCATCATCCACTCCTGGGGCATCATCCACTGCTGTGGCATCATCCACAGATGGGCATCATCCACTGCTGCAGCATCATCTACAGCTTGGGCATCATCCACTCCTGGGGCATCATCCCCTGCTGTGGCATCATCCACAGACAGGCATCATCCACTCCTGGGGCATCATCCACTACTGTGGCATCATCCACAGATGGGCATCATCCACGCCTGGAGCATCATCCACTGCTGTGGCATCATCCACACCTGGGACATCATCCACTGCTGCAGCATCATTCACAGATGGGCATCATCCACTCCTGGGGCATCATCCACTGCTGTGGCATCATCCACAGACAGGCATCATCCACTCCTGGGGCATCATTCACTACTGCGGCATCATCCACAGATGGACATCATCTACGCCTGGAGCATCATCCACTGCTGCGGCATCATCCACAGCTGGGGCATCATCCACTGCTGCAGCATCATTCATAACTGGGGCATCATCCATACTTGGTGCATCATCCACAGATAGGCATCATCCATAAATGAAGCATCATCCATGCCTGGGACATCATCCACTGCTGGGGCATAATCCACAGATGTGCATCATCCACTCCTGGGGCATCATCCACTGCTGTGGCATCAACAGACAGGCATCATCCACTCCTGGGGCATCATCCACTACTGTGGCATCATCCACTACTGCGGCATCATCCACAGATGGACATCATCCACGCCTGGAGCATCATCCACTGCTGCGGCATCATCCAAAGCTGGGGCATCATCCACTGCTGCAGCATCATCCATAACTGGGGCATCATCTACTGCTGGGGAATCATCCATACCTGGGGCATCCTCCACAGATGGGCATCATCCACAAATGAAGCATCATCCATGCCTGGGGCATCATCCACTGCTGCAGCATCATCCACAGATGGGCATCATTCACTGCTGCGGCATCATCCACAGCTGGGGCATCATCCACGCCTGGGGCATCCACTGATGGAGCATCTTCCATGCCTGGGGCATCATCCACAACTGGGGCATCATCCACTGCTGGGGCATCATCCACGCCTGGGGCATCATCCACTGCTGAGGCATCATCCACTGCTGTGGCATCATCCACAGATGGGCATCATCCATGCCTGGAGCATGATCCACAGCTGGGACATCATCCACTGCTGGGGCCTCATTTATACCTGGGGCATCATCCACAGATGGGCATCATCCACAAATGAAGCATCATCCATGCCTGGGGCATCATCCACTGCTTCAGCATCATCCACAGATGGGCATCATCCACTGCTGTGGCATCATCCACACCTGGGACATCATCCACTGCTGCAGCATCATCCACAGATGGGCATCATCCACTGCTGCGGCATCATCCACACCTGGGACATCATCCACTGCTGCAGCATCATCCACAGATGGGCATCATCCACTCCTGGGGCATCATCCACTACTGCGGCATCATCCACAGATGGACATCATCCACGCCTGGAGCATCATCCACTGCTGCGGCATCATCCACAGCTGGGGCATCATCCACTGCTACAGCATCATCCATAACTGGGGCATCATCTACTGCTGGGGCATCATCCATACCTGGGGCATCCTCCACAGATGGGCATCATCCACAAATGAAGCATCATCCATGCCTGGGGCATCATCCACTGCTGTGGCATCATCCACAGCTGGGGCATCATCCACGCCTGGGGCATCCACTGATGGAGCATCTTCCATGCCTGGGGCATCATCCACAACTGGGGCATCATCCACTGCTGGGGCATCATCCACAGATGGACATCATCCACGCCTGGAGAATCATCCACTGCTGCGGCATCATCCACAGCTGGGGCATCATCCACTGCTACAGCATCATCCATAACTGGGGCATCATCTACTGCTGGGGCATCATCCATACCTGGGGCATCCTCCACAGATGGGCATCATCCACAAATGAAGCATCATCCATGCCTGGGGCATCATCCACTGCTGTGGCATCATCCACAGCTGGGGCATCATCCACGCCTGGGGCATCCACTGATGGAGCATCTTCCATGCCTGGGGCATCATCCACAACTGGGGCATCATCCACTGCTGGGGCATCATCCACAGATGGGCATCATTCACACCTGGGGCATCATCCACTGCTGGGGTATCATCCACGCCTGGGGCATCATCCACTGCTGAGGCATCATCCACTGCTGTCGCATCATCCACAGACGGGCATCATCCACTCCTGGGGCATCATCCACTACTGCGGCATCATCCACAGATGGGCATCATCTATGCCTGGAGCATCATCCACTGCTGTGGCATCATCCACAGCTGGGGCATCATCCACGCCTGGGGCATCCACTGCTGGAGCATCTTCCATGCCTGGGGCATCATCCATACCTGGGGCATCATCCACAGATGGGCATCATCCACAAAGGGGGCATCATTCATGCCTGGGGCATTATCCATTGCTGCAGCATCATCCACAGATGGCATCATCCACTGCTGCGGCATCATCCAGAGCTGGGGCACCATCCACACCTGGGGCATCCACTGCTGGAGCATCTTCCATGCCTGGGGCATCATCCACAACTGGGGCATCATCCACTGCTGGGGCATCATCCATGCCTGGGGCATCATCCACTGCTGAGGCATCATCCACTGCTATGGCATCATCCACAGATGGGCATCATCCACGCCTGGAGCATGATCCACTGCAGTGGCATCCTCCACAGCTGGGGCATCATCCACTGCTGGGGCATCATCCATGCCTGGGGCATCATCCACTGCTGCGGCATCATCCACACCTGGGACATCATCCAGTGCTACAGCATCATCCACAGATGGGCATCATCCACTCCTGGGGCATCATCCACTGCTGTGGCATCATCCACAGACAGGCATCACCCACTCCTGGGGCATCATCCACTGCTGTGGCATCATCCACTGCTGCAGCATCATATATAACTGGGGCATCATCCACTGCTGGGGCATCATCCACACCTTGGCATCATCCACAGCTGGGGCATCATCCATGCCTGGGGCATCATCCACTGCTGAGGCATCATCCACAGATGGGCATCATCCACTGCTGAGGCATCATCCACACCTGGGGCATCATCCACAGATGGGCATCATCCACGCCTGGGCATCATCCACTGCTGGGGTATCATCCACACCTCTGGTAGCTCTGCAGGAAGGTTGCCCACCTCAATCTTGCTTTCTCCAGGTTCCAGAGGCTCCCATTTAAAGGAGCATCTCTCCCCACTCTGCCTCACCCAACACCAGCTCTCCTGTACCTACTGGATTTCTAAATGCTTTCTTCCACCTTCACCTCATTGGATTCACGACTCTGAAAAATAGTCAAAAATTATAAAAAGGTGGGAGCAGGGGTGATCTGGAAATCCCTGCTACAACATTTTTAAATGAATCTACTGGAAACTATTTACGTTTTAAATAAAGCCATCCCTTACTTAGCACTAGAATATCAAGCCATTCATGTTTTTAACAGACTTTGAGATATAATTCAAAGTTTTTTATATGAACGTATGTGTGTATGAGTATATATACAACTATATACATATGTGTGTATGTATATATACACACAGTTGTATATATATACACATACATGTGTGTATACAGTTATGTATATATGTACACATACACATATATGTATAGTTGTTTTAGGACACAAAAATACTGATCTTGAGAAAAAAAGCATTGGTCTACATAAATATTGAAACTATCTGGCATAGCAAAAGTCCCCTTTAAGAATATGACTTACAAAGTGCAGAGTGACAGAAAATGCTCACAGCGTGTACATGTGAAGAATGTGTCGTGTTGGCCTTGGCTGTCAACGTTGCCAGTGTTGCTGCTGTCCTCAGTGCAGACAGCTGTGTCATTTGTTCAGAACCTTCAGATGCTGAGGGTGGCTGAGTCAGCCCTGCCTGGGCCACAGACCCTAAATTGGACAGAGGGGAGGGACTGTGGTTCAGAATCAGCATAGTGAGAAGGGCAGGTGTGTGGAGCAGAGCTGACTGTGGATCCCTGTCCCCAGGTGAGGTGCCCCCTCCTCTGTGCAGTGAGTGAGGAGGGTAAAGACAGGAGCCCTGGGTATGGCTCAGATGCAACTCTGCTTCGTGACACTTCTGTGGAGCCTGAGATTTCTGAAGCCAGCTTACATCTCCCAAAACCTTCACGGGAGCAGAGCCACTGCATTTAAATAAGAGGTGTGACCCGCCTGTTCTGGTCCCCTCTACCCTGAGTTCCCACAGCTTAGCCAGTGGGGTGAAGGTGTGTCCTAGCAGGTCAATGTTGCCACCCAACTCTACCCAGTGGGCTCCCTGATGACCAAACTCCCATGGAGGCTCTGAGTCATTTTCCAGCTGGGAGAGGCCATCTCTGGAGAGTCCCTCACTGTCCCACACTGCCCTCAGACCCCAAAGCCTTTCTGCCTCTGACATACCAGGGCATCTCAGGTGGAGAGCCTTGGCTGTCCTGATCCTCCTTTCTAAAGCTGCTCACAATGTCAGAGAGAAGCCAGGGCAGCCGGGAATCCTAAATAAAGGGGACATGGGTTGAAGGGAGGTCACTTGTTCCTGCCAGCTGTGCCAGCAGAGCATGTGTGGCACTTTCTATCTGTCGGTGTTTCCTGGGACCCAGAAGCAGAATTTACTCACACTATTAGCACTCTCATCATCAGCCACCTAAAGGCCTCTCTTTCATATTTTTCCTTATCACCATTTCAACTAATGTTTTCCTCCATCTCTGAGTCACCAACTCAAGTGTAAATCATGTGGTTCCACTTCAACTTCCAAATCATCTCTACAGATACTTAAAGAATTCATAGTGTGTTTCCATTTCTTAAGCAAATAAGTTTTCCTCTTTAGACCTCATCTGGTTTATTTTTTATTTTTTCTGAGATTTAAACTCAGACATAAACATTTAGTTTCATCCATGTGTGCATATGAACCATTTCTGTTACTTCCAACGGGTCAGCATTGTGTAAACTATATTTTAATTTAAACCCTGCACTGAGCAGCCAGGTTGCTGCCGATACCACATGTCCAGTGAGGACTTCCTTCTGTGCATTTCCCTCCATCTCTGATCCACAGTGGACTAGCTGCATGGAGGGTGCACACTTATGTTACTATGTGCTGAGGGACATCCTGCCGGATGGCTGACCTTATAAATAGACCAGTTGTGAGTAAGAGCTTCTGAAGCTCCACAGCCTGACTGGAAATTTGTTTTATTTTTATTTTTTAAATTGCAACATTAGTTGTCTGCTCAACACTCACTGGTTTCATGCCTCACTCAGAAGTAACTGCACAATTCTAGGGCATCCACAGGAACCTAGAGGTTTTGCCTGCCCCGACCCTGGCTGGCTGATCTCCAAGCCCTCTCCCTGGCTTCCTGCTGAGGGGGGCTCTGACAGCTCCTGTCACTCCCATTTTGCTCCCCTCAAACCCTTTTGCTTTGCTCTCTGCTGTTCCAGGCAGCTCCTCCCACACAGACGTGCTGAGCTCCACAGGGGTTTCTTTCACCTCAGGTGGATCAGAACATGTGTTCATGGGACTTTTATTCATCCACATTTTGCCTTCTCTAAATTGCTTTGTTGTGATATTTGTCCATTTTTAGTGACATTTCCATTTTATCTGTCTTTTCTATTTTTTTATATGAAATCTAGATTGTCCTTGCTAATATCTTTCCATTGCTCCATATCCTTCTGCAAGTTTACCTGTTGGATCCTTCTTCTAACAAAGCACCTTAAATAGCCATTCAGGAGCTCATTAGGTTATGTGCCTTATCAGAATCCTAGAAACCTCAGCAAGTTCAGCACATGAAAATGCACTCAATCCCAAGTCATTAGCAGAGTACACATTGGAACTAGTTTCTCACTCTTACACCCACCAGAATAGGCACGTTATCAGAGACAAAAATGCAAAGGGTGGTGAGGATGTGGAGAAACTTGAACTGTCATGTTACTCTGGGAACATACTTAGTTTCCACCATTTTGATAAATGGCTTTCTAGTGTGTACCACAGTCATCAGCACCTGTGACCCTACAGTCCCACTCCTGCCACCTATGTTCAAGAGACATGAGCCAAGGATGTTGTCCACCTGGGGGACTTTACAGAAGCCTTGTTTCAAGCAACCATCATGAGAAACAGCAGAGTGAATGTAAAAAACACAGAGGTGTAAGATAGTTGTGCCAACTTTCTACAATGCTGTATACTGACCCAGCAGTACAAAATGACAAATGTTTCATCACGTGGAACATGGGTGAAATTCACATATTCACATATAATTTTCAACCAGAAACAAAAGAGTACATGCTGTAGGTTTGCATTTTTATGATGTTTAAAAATAAATTTAAAATACATTGATCATGATCAGAGTAGGTATTTCCTGGGGTTACTGCCTGGAAATTAGCTGAAGAGGGACTGCCAGGAGATTTACATCTGGGTGGTGTAACACAGTGTTTGTAAGAAGGCAGCAGTCTGCCTGTGTCATATGTGTGCACTGCGCCACAGGTAAAACAACCATCACCTAAAAACTAATGCAAATCATATCTTTCCATCATGCAAACATCCATCCTTATTGTCTCCCTGGGAGTCTATCTATATTTTAAATAGAAGTAACTTCAATTTTGTATGTACAAGAACACGCTCACACTGCTCTCTTTCAACTGGGAAAATCATAAAACAACCAGCACCTAAAAACTAATGCAAATCATATCTTTCCATCGTGCAAACATCCATCCTTATTGTCTCCCTGGGAGTCTATCTATATTTTAAATAGAAGTAACTTCAATTTTGTATGTACAAGAACACGCTCACACTGCTCTCTTTCAACTGGGAAAATCATGACGGCAAATTCTGTAAAAGACATGACAAGAAAGGTGAATTAAAAGTCAAACTTTTTCTAATACTGTTGCCAAAATCCAACACAATATGTTAGCAATCTTGATTCTGAGGTTTGTTTTTTTTATTTTCCTTTGAGTTTGGGATCCATGTGCAGAATGTGCAGGTTAGTTACACAGGTATACATGTGCCATGGTAGTTTGCTGCACCTATCAACCTGTCATCTAGATTTTAAGCACAACATGCATTAAGTATTTGTCGTAATGCTCCCCCTCCCCTTGCCCCCTACCCTGGACAGGCCCCAGTGTGTGATGCTCCCCTCCCTTTGACCATGTGTTCTTACTGTTCAACTCCCAGTTATGAATGAGAACATGCGGTGTTTGGTTTTCTGTTCCTGTGTTAGTTTGCTGAGGATGATGGCTTCCAGCTTTAACTATGTCCCTGCAAAGGACAAGAACTCACTCTTTTTTATGGATGCACAGTATTCCATGGTGTATGTGTGCCACATTTTGGTTTTGTAAAGGAAAGGCTGCGGTTTTGATATGGATATAAATGTGGTGGGATGAGGACAGGATCCCTACTGTTTAGGGTGCTGCTGGGGAGAGTGGTGAGAAGAGACAGAGCCCTCAGGTCAGAGGAATGGATATTGGTTAGAAATAGGACCTGGGTGGTCCTCAGGGACAGTCCTGTGGTGGGGTCTCCAGGCTGTAGCTGTGAAGGGTCCCCTCTAAGAGGAGAAGGGACTCTGTGCATTGTCCCTGCAGGGCTCGGGATGAAATTGGAGTCTGAAGATGCTGACCTTTGGTTTGGAAGAAATGAACAGGAAGAAAGGTCCACTCTGTGCTGGTGCAGCCACTGCTCATCCTCAGCCAGGGTTTAGTCCAGCTGCACAGACAGTGGCTCAGACCAATAGTAAGTCAGGTGGGAAGCTTTATAAACTGAGTTCATCAAGCCACTGACACTCCAGCCCAGGTGCCCCTTATCAGATAAGAGCATTAGCTGCTCACCCAGGGTTGGTCAAGTGGAGGGAAGCGAAGTGGTCATGTGACAGTTTAGAATATTGCTTTCTAATACAGTTGGGTGTTACAAAGCCTAATACAGTTAGGGATCAGTTGGCTGCCGGGGTCCCTTGTAGCCAGCTGATCATTGGAAACGTGTAGCCCGTGGCAGCTGTGATGCTGCTATGAAAGGATTGCCCTGTTTTGAATCACCCTCGTCTTTTCAAGGGGCTTCATTTGAGATAAACCACATCCTGTTTGGAGTCTGGGATGGAAAGGAAGAGACAGAGGCCAGGTCTTGTGTCCAAGCTTTTATCTGGGCTCAGGCATCTATTCCAGGACATCAGCCCTCCCACAGAAACCTTGGGTCAGGATGTCTTGAGAGTCTGGGGAGTTCATGTTTTGGGGGGTCTAGAGCATGATCTGGAGGTCTGGAGTGTGAAGACATCTCTGACCCCAAGGCCTCAGGTATGTTTCTGCCCCAGGTGCATCACATAGCAGTGTGGTGACTGGAAAGTCACATGCCTTTAAGAGAATTTCTTCCAACTTTGAAGTGCAGGCCACAGCTCCTGCTCTGCCCACCCTCAGGGCTGACGTGGGCATCACAGGAGATGATCACATGTACTGTCCATGCGCTCTAAATCCTGCCACACAGGCAAATGAAGAAAAGCCAACCTCCACCCTCCCCTGCCCTGGAGCATCCATGTTCCCTCTCTGATCACCCACTGTCAAGTGTGTAGCTTCTTCTCCCATGCATTTAATGATGGAGGAATCATGGAGCGCTGAAGCATCAGCCACTTTTTCTAAAGCTTTAACGCTGTTCAATGATCTTCGGCCTCATCATGCTAACCAGTCAGCCCTATTAAAGTGTTTAGACAGCAGTGCAGAGAACTGGAGGCTGAGGGGTTGCAGAATGTTCCCCGGTTCTCATGGCTGTAAGTGGGATTGAGCCCAGGCCCTCAGGCCCCAACCCCCATGCTCAGTCACTCTGCTCAGCTGCCTTTCTGGACCGTCTCATCATACAGGCATTTTCCACACAACCTTTCCCTTAGATGTTTCAAGTGCACGTGAGAACCCAAGATCTTCCAAAAGCCCAGCTTTGGCTCAGAGGCTGTGTTGGGAAGTCGGTGCAGTGGGATCCACCATTTGAGCTCTGCATCAATTATGGTTTGTTTTCTCTGGTCTTCTGCCAACAAATTGTCAGTAGCTCTCTTTACTGTGAGTGCATTTCCCAGGTTCTTAGCTGATGAATTTGAGGAGAAATCTATATACAGCCTAGACCAGCAGCAAGTCAAGAAAGGGCCCCCGACCAAGCACAAGTGCACCTGCAGATGGTAAGCTGATCTCATGCCACTACATTCCAGCCTAGGCAACAGAGAAAGACTCTGTCTCAAAGAAAAAAAAAAAAAAAGTCAGGTATTTGGGTCCCAGACCTAGAACATTCCAGGTTATACCTCAAGCAATGCTGTAGTAGCTTACCACTCTGTTTCATCCCTACAGGCACTGCTAAGTCAGCCCTTCCCAGAGATGTCTGTGGGCAAAGGCATTCTGACTGAATCTATGTCCATGCTCACCTTTGTGGTAGATGTGGCCACTTTGTCTTGGGCAGGCTAGAGTTGTGACATGTTCTCTTCTACACCACGGTTCTGAATTTTAATTTTTTTGAGACGGAGTCTTGCTCTGTTGCCCAGGCTGGAGTGCAATGGCGTGATCTCCACTCACCAAAACCTCTGCCTCCTGGGTTTAAGAGATTCTCCTGCCTCAGCCTCCAGAGTAGGTGGGATTACAGGTGCATGCCACCACGACCAGCTAATTTTTGGTATTTTTAGTAGAGACGGGGTATCACCATGTTCGCCAGTCTTGTTGTCTTTAACCCCTGACCTTGTGATCCACCCGCCTTGGCCTCCCAAAGTGCTGGAATTACAGGTGTGAGCCACCATGCCCACACTCTGTCATTCCCTCAGGGAGTCCACTTCAGTATAGTCTACAGAGGAGAGCACCACACATCTTTACAAGGACGCTGGTGCTCCTACACTACTGCCTGTCTCAGTGTGTCTGTGAAGACAGTATCTTCTGGACCTTCCCAGAAAACACAGTTGGGGGAAAAATTTGCATATGATAAATCTACTCGAACATTAGTCTTTCCTTAAGCCTTTGGATTTCCTCCATTACCTCATACCAGGTCCACCAAACCCATGAACTGCAGGCCACCATTGAGTTCAAGCTTCAGTCACCTAGGCAAGTGAACTATTAGCGTTACCACCATTTGCATGAACACACATTGAAACTGGAGTCTGTAGTGAGTGGTCACTTGTCAGTGCATCCAACCCACTGAGACTCGTGGTTCACTCTTTTAGTGTAAGCGCTAGATAATCCACTCCTACACATATTTCCCTAGGGTTCTCATTCTAAATAAAAGGCAAATCCTCAAAATTCTTGTTGATGTGCCACCTATTATTTTTCTTTCTTTTTTTTTTTTTTTTTTTTTTAATGGAGTCTTACTCTGTCACCCAGGCTGGAGTGCAATGGCACGATCTTGGCTCACTGCAACCTCTGCCTCCTGGGTTCAAGCAATTCTTCTGCCTCAGCGTCTTGAGTAGCTAGGATTATAGATGTGTGCCAATGCACCCAGCTAATTTTTGTAGTAGAGACAGGGTTTCTTTTTGTTTTGTTTTGTTTTGTTTTTAAGATAGGGTTTCGCCATGTTGGCCAAGCTGGTCTTGAACTCCTGACCTCAGGTGATCTGCCCGCCTTGGCCTCCCAAAGTGCTGAGATTACAGGTGTGAGCCACTGTGCCCGGCGAGACAGGATTTCACCATGTTGGCCAGTCTAGTCTCGTACTCCTGACCTCGTAATCTGCCCACCTCAGTCTCCCAAAGTGCTGGAATTACAGGCATCAGCCACTGCATCTGGCCCTATTTTTTGTTTGTTTTTTGAGACAGAGTCTCACTCTGTCGCCTAGGCTGGATTGCAGTGGTGTAATCTCAACTCACTGCAAGCTCCACCTCCTGGATTCAAGCAATTCTCCTGCCTCAGCCTCCGGAGTAGCTGGGATTACAGGCGCACCACCATGCCTGGGTAATTTTGTACTTTTAGTAGATATGAGGTTTCACCACATCGGCCAGGCTGGTCTGAAACTCCTGACCTCAGGTGATCCACCTGCCTCAGCCTCACAAAATGCTAGGATTATAGGCATGAGCTACCACACCCAGCTGCAGCTATTTTCTACTAAGTCAGACATTGTGTTTCTCCCCTTAGAGTGCAGTGAGATTGGACACTCATTCTGGGTCTAATGGAGGGTTTCATGTTCTAGTTGGGGAGTGTCTCACGGATGATGAGGGAGTGTCCCCTCACAAGGTTCTTGCCCAGGTAAAGTTGTGACAGAGTTCTCCAGCAAAGAAACACCAGTCCCCCAGATGTGGAAGGCTGAGGCCCTTTCACCACCAAGGGAGGCTGGGAGACTGGGAGCTTCACCAGTTGCCTAGTCAGTGCTGGCTCATGTGACCTGGACCCCAAGCCACACTTGATTGGGCTGGTGGGGCTGACAGGCACATAAAATTCTGCCTACAGAACCACGTGTGGTGGCTCACACCTGTAATCCCAGCATTTTGGGAGGCTGAGGCGGGCAGATCACTTGAGGTTAGGAGTTGGAGAACAGTCTGGCCAACATGGTAAAACCCCTTCTCTAACTAAAAATACAAAAAATTAGCTGGGCATGGTGGTGCACTCCTGTAATCCCAGCTACTCGGGAGGCTGAGCCAGGAGAATTGCCTGAACCTGGGAGGCGGAGGTTGCAGTGAGCCGACATCACACCACTGCACTCCAGCCTGGGACCACAGAGCAAAGCTCTGTCTCAGAAAAAAAGAAAAACAAGAAATTCCACCAGCAGTCTCCTCACTCTCTAGTGGGTGTTAAATGAACTTTCTGTAGCCACTTTGGGCAGAGGGAGGATACAGCCTAAGCCTGGGTACCCAAGAAGGTTGTGCAGGCTGGATTATCTGCACAAGGACAATTTCCTGGGGAATGAGTGGACTGAAATCCCTCCCATGTCCTCGTCTCCAGTCGCGTACCTGCCCAAAGGGCAGAGAGCCTCTTGCAGATCCACAGTAGCCTGCACGGGTGGGTGGGGGCCCTGGAGCCCAGACGGGCACCCAAGGAATCTTGCAGCCCTACACGGTGAGGACAGAGGACTGGCAGCGTTCCACCTGTTGGCTCTTCTCCCTCCTGACCTTCCCACTGGAATCCTTCCAATACAGGAACCGTTGGCACAAAGAAATTGAAGTGGGTTTTTTCCACTGCTACCCTCACCATCTAGGACTCCATTGTCTTTTTTTTTTTTTTTTTTTTTTTAATTGGGACAGGGTCTTGCTCCGTTGCCCAGGCTGGAATGCAGTGGCATGATCAACACTCACTGCAGCCTGGAACTCCTGGGCTCCAGGGATTCTCCTGCCTCAGCCTCCCAATTGGCTGGACCTACAGGCGCACACCACCATGCCTAATTTTTTTTTCTTTTGTAGAGATGGGGCCTTGTTAGGTTGTCCAGACTGGTCTTAAACTGCTGGAACCAAATGATCCTCCTGCCATAACCCTAACCCTAACACAAAGTACTGGGATTACAAGCAGGAGCCAATGTGCCTGGCCGGACTCCACGGTCTCTTACCTGGACCGGGGCGATGGTCCCACCCAGGCCCCCAGAACTGGGCGGTGAGCTGTTTGCTTATGGCTCACCCATGAAAAAGAAACTCCCAGAAGGAAGGGACCATGTCTGGAGCACTCCACCTCCAGGCCCCAGACTGCAGGTATCCCTTGCCAGCTGAGCTGAGGCCAGCAGGGCAAAGTCCATTTCTGCCACCTGGACTAAGGCCTTGGTCCTCTCGAAAGAAGCAATGCTGAGAAGTGGGGTCATCCAATCATGCCACCAGAGTCCTAGGAAGCCAGGGATGTGGGTGTTAAATGGTCCCAGAGAAGATGATGGGAAACTTCAAGTGAAGAAGAAAATGCCCAAGAATGAGTGAAGCTGTCTGCAAGGACCCTCGAAGGGAGCTGGCAGGTACACTAGGTATGGCGAGATGCAAAGCGAGGCTCAGGGCATTGTTCCCCGGATGGACCAGTGCAGAGGAGACCACAGATGCCTGCACGTTTAGCGGGAGTACGGCAGTGCAATCATGGTATGGAGGAGACTGACAGTGGGAAAGGAGCCATGCACGGTGGCTCACGCCTGCCATCCCAGCACTGTGGAAGGCTGAGGTGGGTGGATTGATGGAGCTCAGGAGTTGCAGACCAGCCTGGGGAACATGGTGAAACCCCATCTCTAGAAAAAATTTAAAAATTAGCAGGGCGTGGTGGCACCTAGTTACTAGGTTACTAGTCCTAGTAACCTGGGAGGCTGAGGCAAGAGGATCAATTCAGCTTGGAAGGTTGAGGCTACAGTGAGCTCACTGCCCCTTTACACTCCAGCCTGGGCTTCTCTTAGAATAAACAAACAGGCTGGGCGTGGTGGCTCACGCCTGTAATCCCAGCACTTTGGGAGGCCGAGGCGGGCAGATAACTTGAGGTCAGGAGTTCAAGAGCAGCCTGGCCAACATGGTGAAACCCCATCACTACTAAAAATACAAAAATCAGCTGGGCGTGGTGGCATGTGCCGGCAGTCCCAGCTACTCCGGAGGATGAGGTGGGAGAATTAATTGCTTGAAGCAATTGCAGTGGCTTTTGCTTCAAGCAAAAGCAAAAGCAAAAGACTCCGTCTTAAAAATAAATAAAATTGAACAAACACATGCCAAATGACACCACATGTTTCACAAGGATCTGTAGAAATGGAAGGTCCTCTTTTTTTTTTTTTTGAGACGGAGTTTCGCTCTTGTTACCCAGGCTGGAGCGCAATGGTGTGATCTCTGCTCACCGCAACCTCCGCCTCCTGGGTTCAGGCAATTCTCCTGCCTCAGTCTCCTGAGTAGCTGGGATTACAGGCATGCACCACTGTGCCCAGCTAATTTTTTTGTAGACACTTCTGTTGCCTGAGACAGAGTTTTGCTTTTTTTTTTTTTTTTTTTGAGAAATGGAAGGTCCTAAGCACCACAACACATTTGGGAGGGAGAGGAACAAGACTAGGAAACTGGGAGAAGGAAACAGCAAAAAACTACTGTTCTCCCAGCCAATTTTCAGACACCTAAAAAGTTGTTAGCCCAAACGGTGCTGGTGAGGCTGTGGGTAAACACGAAGGGTACAGTGTGGGGAAGGGTAGTATCAAAGGTAGGGTCTTTTAGGGAGGCAATTCTCTAGTGTCTATTACAATTTTAAATGCAGGCCACAGAAAGTGGCACACATCTGTAATCCCAGTACTTTGAGAGGCCAAGGCGGGAGGATCGCTTGAGCCCAGGGGTTCAAGACCAGCCTGGGCAACACAGTGAGATCCTGTCTCTACAAAAAAGCTTTCTAAAAAAAGCCGGGGCGGTGACGCACACTTGTGGTCCCAGCTACTCAGGAGGCTGAAGTAGGAAGATCACTTGAGCCCAGGAGGTTGAGGCAGCAGTGAGTGGTGATCTAGCCACTCCACTCCAGTCTGGGCCACAGACTGATACCCTGTCTCAAAAAAAAAAAAAAAAAATGTGTATGTACTTATATCTGGACCCAGCAATTCCACTCACAGGTAGTTATCCTAGAGAGAGATGGATGCATGTTCAAGGCTGTGTTCATAGTAAATGGAAAGTAGGAATAATAATGCTTTAAAAGTACATCAAATCAGGGCCAGGTGCAGTGGCGCACTCCTGTAATCCCAGCTACTCATGAGGCTGAGGCAGGAGAATCCCTTGAACCCGGGAGACAGAGATTGCAGTGAGCCGATATTGTGCCATTGCACTCCATCCAGCCTGGGCAACAAGAGCGAAACTCTGCTCAAAAAAATTTTTTTGTTGTTGTTTAAATAAAAGTATATCAGGCTGGGCACTGTAGCTCACGCCTGTAATCCCAGCACTTTGGGAGGCCAAGGTAGGTGGATCACCTGAGGTTGGGAGTTCGAGACCAACACGGAGAAACCCCATCTCTACTGAAAATACAAAAAAATTTAGCCGGGTGTGGTGGCATGTGCCTGTAATCCCAGCTACTCAAGAGGCTGACGCAGAAGAACTGCTTGAGCCTGGGATGCAGAGGTTGCGGTGAGCTGAGATTGTGCCATTGCACTCCAGCCTGGGGGACAAGAGCGAGGCTTCGTCTCAAAAAAAAAAATCTGGGCGCAGTGGTTCACGCCTGTAATCCCAGCACTTTGGGAGGCCAAGGTGGATGGATCACGATGTCAGGAGTTCGAGACCAGCCTGGCCAAGATGGTGAAACCCTGTCTCTAATAAAAATACAAAAATTAGCCAGGCGTGGTGGCAGGCGCCTGTAATCCCAGCTACTTGGGGAGGCTGAAGCAGAGAATTTCTTGAACCCGGGAGGCGGAGGTTGCAGTTAGCCGAGATTGCGCCACTGCATTCCAGCTTGGGCGACAGAGCAAGACTCTGTCTCAAAAAAAAAAAAAAAAGTCTAATTTATAGGCTATACGTGGTGGCTCACACCTGCAATCCCAGCACTTTGGGAGGCTGAGGCAGGTGCATCACTTGAGGCCAGGAGTTCCAGATCAGCCTGACCAACATGGTGAAACCCCACCTCTACTACAAATAGAAAAATTAGCCAGGTGTGGTGGCACACACCTGTAGTCCCAGCTACTAGGTTGGCTGAGGTGGGAGGATCCCTTGAGCCTGGGAGGCAGAGGTTGTTGTAGTGAGTCGAGATAGTGCCATTGCACAGCAGCCTGGGCAACAGAGCGAGACTCTATCTCAAAAACAAAATAAAAAGTTGAAATTATAAAAAAGCTAAAAAAATAGGAAAGCCACTACAAAATGTATAGCATGAGGGGTCTTAAACTATGTAACTATGTGGGTGATTGCACAGAAAAATAGAGTAAATAACTATACTTTTTTATACATGGGATAACTTGCTTCAAGTTGTTTCAAAAAGTTTTTGTGTGTTTTTTGGTGAGACAGAGTCGTGTTACGTCACCCAGGCTGGAGTGCAGTGGAGCCATCTCAGCTCACTGCAACCTCTCCCTCCTGGGTGCAAGCGATTCTCCTGCCTCAGCCTCCAGAGTAGTTGGGATTACCAGTGTGTGCACCACCATGCCCAGCTAATTTTGTATTTTTATTAGAGGCGGGGTTTCACTTTGTTGGTCAGGCTGGTGTCGAACTCCTGACCTCCAACGATCCACCCCCCTCAGCCTCCCAAAGTGCTGGGATTATAGGCGTGAGCCACTGCGCCGGGCCTCAAAAACCCTTCAGTGATTCGCCTGAAGAGTCTGGTGTTTCTATTGAGACTGCACAAGGCCCTACGCGGCGTCGGCCGGTGCCTGGAATCCCAGCACTTTGGGAGGCTGGGGTGGATCACCTGAGCCCGGGAATTCCAGACCAGCTTCGGCGACAAAGCGAGACCCCATCTCTACAAAAACTTTAAAAATTAGCCGGACGTGGTGGTGGCGTGTGCCTGTAGTCCCAGCTACTTGGAGGACTGAGGTCCGAGGTGGAGGCCGTCGCTGGGATGGGGAGGTCAAGGCTGTAGTGAGCCCACATCGTGCCACTGCACTCCAGCCTGAAAGACAAGAGTGAGACCCTGCCTCAAAAAAAAAAAACCATTACAAATACAAATACAAATAAAGCTACACATTCACTTCTGCGTGGATTCGAGCGTTCAAGATGGGCGTGGCAACCCGATGACAGGAAACCCTGCACGTGCGTGCTCCCAGCTGGCTCCTCCGTAAGGGCCACCAGCCACGGGAAGCTGCAACCTTGTCCCTCATCAGGCAAAGGCTCAGCCTGCGGCTCCACGAGCGTGGACCGTTCCCTGGCCGTCAGCGGGAAGAACAACGGGCCCCACCCCAAGGGCTGGGATGGATCTCGCGAGCCGGAGGCGGAGGGGACTCGGCCCACCACAGCAAAAGACAGCATGTGGCTCCGCGGAGATAAAGCTCCGCGGTGACGAACTCGATGAGTCCCGGAGCAGAGCGCTGGCTACACTGCACCGCGGGAGGGAGGGGGCGTGCCTACCGCGGGCCCACGGGAGGGAGGGGCCGGTGCCGGGGACAGAAAACCGCGCAAGCGCGGAAATGCCCACGGCCGCGCCCTCCCGCGCGCACCATTGGGCAACAGGGACGTCCGTCAAGGGCGAGGGGCGGGAATTCCGGTCAATCTGAGCATGGTCATTGGCGACGATAGGCGAAGAGGAGGCCGGATAGGCGGGGAGGGGAAAAGCTTCCGGTGGGCGCCTGGGGGCTGAGCGGAGCGACGGATTCGGAGGCGGGGAGCGAGGCAGCTGTGGGCTCCGGCAGGCGGAGGCGAGGGCGGTCCCGCCCCGCCCCGCTCCCGCCTCAGCCCCGCCTTCCGCGCCTGCGGGTCCTCGGGCTGGCCCTGCGGGGCAGGCGCCGAGTCCCTTTCCGGCGCAGGCCGGTGGTCACTGTCCTCCTCCGGGTACTTGGCGGATAGGCGTCCCCCGAGGTCAGGGCCTGGGAAGTCCGGTGAGCAGCTCTCGCCTGGGCGACGCAGAGGGGCCGCCCCGCCCTTCCCACTCCACTGTGCTCCGAAAGCGCCTCGGGGCGCGTCTGGGGCGTCGAGGGGAAGCAGGGCCGACCCCATCCGCCCACCGCGCAGCGTCCAGGGAGAGGTGGGCAGAGCGGGCCCAGTCAGGCGTCCTGGGGGATGCGGCGTCTGGAGGTGTCTGTGCACCATTCCGCGGGTGGCGCGCGGTGGGGTAACAAAGTCTTCCCCGTCCCTTGACAGCCGTGGCCTCTGGGGAGGGAATCCTGCTCTGCTGCGGGCAGCCGTGGGCTGGGGCGCTTCCCGCCAGACTGGCTCCTCCGGGAGGTAGGGAAGGCGAGCCCCGGAGAAAAGGCGGTGGCTTCCCTCGACGGAGCCATCCCTCCGGCCGCGGAGTGGTCTTCCCGCGGGAGGGTTTCTGGGAACACCCGCAGGGCCGGTTCCGGCACCCATGGGACCGCGGGGCCCTGCCCAGGGTTTCCGGGAAAGCCCCGCGTTTGCCGCCACCCTTCCGGCGCCAGGTGGGTTCCCAGCTGTTGGCGATGCTGCCCAGGCGCCTCCCCCCAGCGCCACCACCCACCCGGGAGCCGGCCGCTGGGTTTGGCCCGTCTGCTCTGGTTCCTCTTGGCTGGGCTCCGAGACCTGGCGTGACTTCCCGTCTCCACGGCAGCTCTGGCGACCCTGGTGGGTGTCTTTGCCCCGAGGGGATTGCATCCCGGTGGAGAAGACACTTCCCTCCCTCTCTCTTCCTCTCCTCCACCCCCTTTGGCACCCTTGTCCTTGCACGCTGCCTTGTCCCCTCGTGTGTCTGGCTCTGTATGTGTGCGACCGACACGAGCCCTTAGTCACCTCTTGCTACTATTTTTTCCCCATGTTATCACTTGTCTCTTGACTGTGTGGTTTGCAGGTTGTGCTTGGTCAGACAGGGGATTTTAGTTTTCGTGTCATCTGAAGCTCCAGGCTCTCCTGACGGCTTCTGGGGGTTCTTGTCCATTTGTTTCTTTCTGGCTCACACCGTGTCTTGCCCCCTGGATGCTGGGCACCAGTTCCGACTGCTGGGTAACAGGTGACCCCACATTTTGGTCCTTCCCCACCTGGTGCTCCTCATCACCCAGGGTTCTGAGGGACTGGATCAGGGAGGGCTCTCGGGGAGCCAGGGACTATGGGCCAGGGTCCCTCTCAGGCTGCAGTGAATGTGTCCACTGGGGCCCAGCCATCCTATCTGACTGAGTGAAGAGGCTGTGGCAGGAGGCCTCAGTTCCTCCCCACCGGGCCTCCCCACAGGGCTGCCGGGCTTCCTGGAGACCTGCAATCCAATCAAACCAGCAGGAGATGGCACCCCAGACCCGGCCACAGTCTGTGTACGACCTGGTATCCTAAGTGACTCGCCTCACCTCCTCTCTCTGTGGTTTTCAGTGGTCTCACAGGCCCACCCTGGAGCGTGCTGGAGAGGGCGCCATGCTCAGGGTGGAGGCTGTTCCTGCGTGCTGAGAGTCAGAAGTGCTCTTGCACATGTAGACCTGTGTCGGCTGCTGGAGGCCCCGAGAGGGAGGACCGCCTCAAGAGCGTGTCCTTGGTGTCAGCAGGAGCAGCAGGCCACCTCCTGGGGCTGACACTGGCCGGGCATTTCTGAGGGCAGAGCGTGCTTTGAGGTCCTGAAAGAGTTGCAATACCCATCACAGAGAACCCCAAGAAGGGAGACTCTGCCACAGAGACCCCGTGTGTGTCACAGGGTCTGCGCCATGTGCTCTCTGGCCCTTCATGGAAGTCTTTCCCAGCCCCGGTCCTGGAGTCCCGGTCCTACATCCCCAGGAGCCAGCAGGAGACCCATTCTGGTCACCGCAGCCCATTCTGCACGGTGTGAGTGCCCCACGCCAGCCTGGGTGGCAGGATGTGCCCCGCATCTCCAACGCCCTCCCCCCGCCAGGGGCTCATTCCTGCCGCCTCACCCCAGGTGGGGCGACCTCGGTCCGCAGACAGAGGAGGCCTGGAAGAAGTATGGTCCAGTGGATGTGGACCATCTGAAGTGGTGACCCATCATGCATTGCAATGATGGATAGACAGGTGGGGGCGGGGCCAGGGCCAGAACTAGAACGGTGTGGCCTTCATGGTTGCTTGGGGCGCCAGGGGTTCTATGCAAGAACCATAGAATCACTGTGATTCTTTTTTTTTTTTTTTTTTTGAGACAGAGTTTCACTCTTGGTTGCCCAGGCTGCAGTGCAATAGCATGATCTCAGCTCATTGCAACCTCCGCCTCTCCGGTTCAAGCGATTCTCCTTCCTCAGCCTCCCTAAGTATCTGGGATTACAGGCACCTCCCACCACTTCTGCCTAATTTTTGTATTTTTAGTGGAAACGGGGTTTTGCCATGTTGACCAGGCTGGTCTTGAACTCCTGACCTCAGGTGATCTGCCCGCCTCTGACTCCCAAAGTGCTGGGATTACAGGAGTGAGCCACCGTGTCTGAAGTGGTGACCCATCATGCATTGCAACGATGGATAGACAGGTGGGGGCGGGGTGTCCAGCCCACCATGATTCTTTAGAGGCTCTTTGGGGTCTCCTCTGTGCTTCCGTCAGCAGTTTCAGTCCATAACAACAGTGGCATTTAAAAGGAACTTGATCCTGTGCAGAAATTTTGCAGACAAGATTAGAGAATACACATCTAAGCAACTGGCATCTGGAGGACCTTTTGATACTGGTCCACCTTTTCATATTGGCCCAACATGTCAGCAAGAGCTAGAGAGGAAGCTTTTAAAGCTGAGCAGATGGCTCATGGCATCAGAACAAAGCTGTGAAAGCAATGTCTGAGATGGGGCTCAGCTAATAGTCTAGGTCAGGGATCAGTGAACTATCAGTCTGCTTTGTAAATAAAGTTTTATTGGAGCACAGCCATGCTCATTCATTTAAATATTTTCTATGGATTTCATCACACTATAACAACAGAAATAAGTAGTTGCAAGAGACCATATGGTCTGAAAAGCCTAAAACATTTACTATATGGCCCTTTACAGAAAAAGTTTGCCAATTCATGGTCTATATGAATTACCCAGGGGAGAACATGGCTTTCAGTCTTCCAAAAACATCCATTCTTCCAGCTGGCTTCCAATAAGAATTATAGATGATACAGTGATGAAGGCCTAAGAATTCACTTTTTGGTTTAAAGGCTGATAAACTGGCACTCTTTAAAAAAAAAAAAAAGAAAGAAAACAAAAGGAAGTCCAAACTTGAAACGTTTCCCAGTTTCCATGGTGTAAATTAGGATTTCTTAACCTCAACACCAGTGGTGTTGGGGCCAGATAATTCTTGAGAAGCACACAGTCCTTGACGTTAAAGGATATCAAGCAGCATCCCTGGCTTCTACCCACTAGATGTCAGTAGCAACCCCCAAGTTGTGACAACAAAATATTAATATATCTCTAGAGACTGTCAAGGTACCCTAGGGGGCAAAATCTTTCTCATTGAGAATCACCGGTGTAAATACTCCTGCTATCACCAATGTCAAGCTAGTAACTTTACATCAGTGAACAGAGATGTGGAAAAAGGTGTACACAGTTGAAGTATTTTGGATCGAGTATAAAAATTAGCACCAAGACAAAAGTATGCCAAATGGCAGGGTCTTTATTGCCGGCGGCCACGGAGGACTCACGTCTCTCCAACCCATGGCCCCAAAAGGAGGGTGCCAAGACCTTTTATACCTGTAAAAATTACCTTGGGAGTGGGGGTGAGGGGCTTCAGACATTCCAAAGGCTAGTGGATTCTGCAAATCACCTGGGCGGAGAAGGGGTGAGGGGCTTCAGACATTCCAAAGGCTAGTGGATTCTGCAAATCACCTGGGCGGAGATGAGGGTGAGGGGATTCTGGACATTCCGAGGGCCAGGGGACTATTTGACATTCTGATTGTTACTTAAGTGGTTCACAAAAGCCAAGATTAGCATTCATTTACACATTGTCTGGGTAGGGTGGCGATCACAGTCCTTAATTACGTATTCACATTTGGGTTATAGATAGCAGTTTCAACAGAAAGCTGAGATATAGTTGAGGTATGCCGTTTTATGGGGTTTTTTTACCATGTCACACAGTCCAATAAACCAGCAAGACTAACATCTCCAGGGCTGTGTGAGAACATATTTGCACTGGTAGTGATGCTGTTGCCCTGATTTTAAAATGCGTTGCCTAACCAGGATCCACATAGAAATTAATCTGCTGGCAAGGTTAATTTTCTCTTCAGAAAGTAGACCGAGTCTCTCTACACAAAGTTATATACTATAAAGCATGGTTGAAATTTCTCTGAACTAAAAAATATCCAAAGCAAAGGTCAACATTCACCTCAATGGTTATTCAAAACTCTCAATAATATATCAATAAATCCCATGGCTTTCCAGTGGATTTGACAGGATGAATGAATCCTAAGGCAACTGAATGGCTATACTTGTTAGATGGATTTGGGTTCTGTTTTGTTGTGATTGCTGTTTTGTGGGGGCGGGGGGGGTTATGTAAATCAAATTAATTTGGAGAAATATCTGCCAATGATTATGACATTCTCTTTGGAAGACTTTGCATTAAAAGTACTGACAATGGTTAGTTACTCAGAAGCAATTACTGGGGACATCCTTGGGCCATGACATTAAAACCATATCATCAGCACTCAGGAGGACATGTACCCTCCTGTTCCAGGAGAACAGCTATCTATTTTTATCTACAGTTTCAGTTGATTAGGCTATAACACTATTTCTATCTATCCTGAATTTTTTATGCAAGCTTTGTAGGAACATCCATAATGCAGCGTCTGTACTGAACTCACGCTACCTAGAGTGACAGGCCAATTGCAGGTCAATAAAGGCTACAGTCATATTTTTCTTGCCAGATTTCTGCACAAGATCACTCTGCACAATGACTAATATTGTTACCACTTCTGGGGTTTCCTTTCCTCTGACGAGCTGTGGCCTCCCTGGACACCACACACACACACACACACACACACACACACACGCACAGTCATCCACAAATTTGAGCTTCAACTCCAGGGTCTCACCCAATTATTTTACCCTCTGGTGGGATGTTGGTATCTTGTGACATGTTGTTAATACCTGCTCATAAGAATTGCAAAAGTTCCCAGATGATCTAGATGCTCCCAAAATCTTGGTACCAAGATATTACTTAAATATGCAGAACTTCTACAGAGAGCAGCAATAAATAAGTACCAAAATCTATGTATCAAATTTGCGAACATTACCGAATCCCAGCTTGAATTACTCAAACAGTACAACTACCGGAAATACAGAAATTCTAAGTATCATAAGATGACCTTATGCAATGATTTTACACACACACACACAGAAGACATAAAACTTATAAATGCACTGTAGGTTAGCATGTGATTGTAAACCTCTGACGCTTAAACTGAGTGAGTACAATTTACCCCCAATGCTTTGAAAAGCTACAGGGAATCTTCAACAAATAAGACAGTAGATGTGCATAAAGACCATTTGCTCTCCATGTAAAATTCTGACCTAGAAACCCAGACAAGCAGTTTCTTAAGAATGAGCATGACGCAAAGACAAGAAAAATACAGCAAATCACCATAAATTAAAATGGAATTTAGGGAACTAGAAGGTTTCCTTTTTAAAAAAAATTGAGTGGCGCTGGGCGAGGTAGCTCATGCCTGTAATCCCAGCACTTTGGGAGGTCAAGGGGGTGGATCAAAAGGTGAAGAGATTGAGACCATCCTGGCCAACATGGTGAAACCCCGTCTCTACTAAAAATACAAAAATTAGCTGGGTGTGGTGGTGCACACCTGTAGTCCCAGCTACTCAGGAGGCAGGAGAATTGCTTGAACCTGGGAGGCAGAGGTTGTAGTCCACTGAGATCGTGTCATGCCACTACACTCCAGCCTGGGTGACAGAGCAAGACTCTGTCTCAAAAAAAAAAAAAAAGAAATTGAGTAGCCTCTGTTTTGAGTGTATTCAAATTAAATAGTACTAGCAGAGTTAACCATAAAAAAGTTTAGTAAAAATCAGATCACTACCAACAAGAGACTTTAAAAAAAAAAAAACAGCTAAATAAGGTCTTTATAGTGGGCTTTTTTTTTTTTTTTTTTGAGATGGAGTCTCGCTCTGTCCCCCAGGCTAAAGTGCAGTGGTGCCATCTCAGCTCACTGCAACCTCTGCCTCCTGGGTTCAAGTGATTCTCCTGCCTTAGTCGCCTAAGTAGCTGGGATTACAGGTGTCGGCCACCATGCCCAGCTAATTTTTGTATTTGTAGTAAAGACAGGGTTTCACCATATTGTAAGACCGGTCTCAAACTCCTGACCTCAGGTGATCTGCCCACCTCAGCCTCCCAAAGTGCTGGGGTTACAGGTGTGAGCCACTGTGTCTGGCCAACACCTATTCAGATTTAAACGTGTTTGCCACCATGCCTGGCTAATATTTTTGTATTTTAAGTAGAGATAGCATTTCACCATATTGTCCAGGCTGGTTTTGAACTGACTTTATGATCCATCTGCCCCAAACCTTTCCCTTCAGCTATGTAGCATTATTTGTTTGCATAAGGCAGAGACCAGAGACTTTAGGTTCTAGAAAACCTCATCATCCTCACCAGCACAATTCCAAGTGTACTGTTAACACAGATCATATTCGAGTCCTAGTTAAATGTTCTAGGGAATCCAGCACTGAAGAGGAGGGCTATTCCAGAGTCTTTGGGTTCCAAGTGAAAAAAATCCAACTCAAACTGGTATGGACAAAAACATGCAGCCAAATTCAGAAAGAATGATAGCAGGCTGGGCCTCAACATAAGACTGGATGTAGGGACTCAAATACTCTTAGCCCTCCCTTTTTGTTTTCCATCTCTACTGCTCTTGGTTTTGTCACCATCTCTTTCTCAAGCCACCTTTTCCCAGCAGGAGAATGGAAGGAAAATATGACCCCAAGGAGCTCTAGGCTTACAACCAGAAAGGAAGCAAGGGCCCTTTCTCACTAGCTCTTCTTAGGAAGATTCTAGGAAAGCCACTGAAGTCGCGGCACAACCAGGTTTGTGCTTTTTTTCCCCCTCTTGAGACGGGGCTTCAATTTTGTGGCCCAGGCTGGAGTGCAATGGCACCATCTCAGCTCACTGGAACCTCTGCCTCCTGGTTTCAAGGGATTCTCCTGTCTCAGCCTCCTGGGTAGTTGAGATTACAGGCATGCGCCACCATGCCTGAGTAATTTTGGATTTTTATAGTGGAAATGGGGTTTCTCCATGTTGGTCAGGCTGGGTCGCGAACTCCTGACTCAGGTGATCGTCCCGCTTTGGCCTCCCAAAGTGCTAGGATTACGGGCATGAGCTACCATACCCGGCCTAGGTTTTTGCCTTTAAAAAATGCTTCTGAACTGCTCTGTGGAGAATATGCCGGGCAGAGGCAAAAATGAAAGCCCCACTTGATCCTGCTATTCCTCTGTGAAATCCTCTCTTCTCTTGTCTTCTGTGACACAGAAACATTCTTGGTATCTGGTAGAGGCTAAGAAGCCCTTTGGATTCATTTCTGTTCTTACCACAGAACATCTCCTGAGTACTGCATGAATTGCACACACTGGGGAAATAATTCAGAGTTGATTCTGATGCTGATTCTATGCTGATTCTGAAGCTACAACTCAAGTGGAAAATTTACTCAGACTGATCCTCGATATTGCTTCTTTCCATAGGTAAACCCAAACCAGATTGTTCCCACCTACTTTTCTCCTGAGCCTGCTGTTACTACTTAGTTCAAACATATCCATGGCTCCTCTAGTTTATTGACTTAAATACAGACTACTCAGGTTCTCCACAATACTTTCCTGATTTAATTTTCTAAGCAGTTTCCTTTTTTTGAGACGAGTCTCACTCTGTTGCTCAGGCTGGAGTGCAGTGGCGTGATCTCAGCTCACTGCAACCTCCGCCTTCCAGGTTCAAGCAATCCTCCTGCCTCAGCCTCCTGAATAGTTGGGACTATAGGTGCCTGCCACCATGCCTGGCTAATATTTTTGTATTTTAAGTAGAGACAGCATTTCACCATATTGTCCAGGCTGGTTTTGAACTCCTGACCTTATGATCCATCTGCCCGGCCTCCCCATGTGCTGGGATTACAGGAGTGAGCCACTATGCCAGGTCTTTTCAGTTTTATTACCTACATATGTATGAACACCCTTTCATAGAAGACAAATTTAGAAATATACAGAGAAAAAGATGGCAGCTTGCCTTTAGCCTTCCCTATCCCCTCTCCAGAGGTGACCACTCTCAACTGTTAGGCAGGTATCTTTCCAGTCTGTTTTCAGTACACGTATCATATATATGTATGAAAATACAGATGTCTCTTTTTATAAATATAACAAAGATAATACAATATGTACTGTTCAGTTGGTTGCCAAATGCTATAACATATATGGTATTATTACTTATCAATATGCCTTTCCATTTCAGTATGCATAGATCTTACTCTTTTTAAAGACAAACTGTATTCATCAGGTAGATAAAGTACAGATCTGCAATCCTTTATATGCAATTTTAGATCCAAAACATTCTGAAAACTGAACGTTTTTGGTAAATTTACAGCAAATATATCTGGTGGTAAAACCAGACCTGAACTGACATGAAGCTATTTAGAGTTTTATTTAACCTACTTAGTGAATATTCATAATTTTCATTGCAAAAAAAATAATAATGTGTTCGATTATGGACGTTTTCCCTGGACCCCACTAGTGTTGTTGTATGATATACAACCCAAAATTCTGAATTATGAAACTTATCTTCCCCAAGAGCTTCAAATAAATGATTGTGGACCTATAGTTTGGGGATTGGGGTATATATATGCTTTCACTTTCTTGAGAAAGGTTTACGAAATATGTGAAACTACTGCTAATAATTAATACTTATCAAGTGCTTATAATATACCAAACATTATTCCAGTACTTTCCATAAACTAAATAATGCAATCCTCACGATACTGTCAATAAGTATTATTATGATCTCTATTTTACAGATGAGAAAAACTGAGTCACAGAGAGACTAAGGAATTTATGCAATTTCTATAGTAAATTTTCTATAGCAATTTACTCAGTCAAAACTGAATCTAGGGCTGGGCGAGTGGCTCACACCTGTAATCCCAGCACTTTGGGAGGCCGAGGCGCATGGATCACGAGGTCAAGAGATCGAGACCATCCTGGTCAACATGGTGAGACCCCGTCTCTACTAAAACTACAAAAAATTAGCTGGGCACGGTGGCGCATGCCTGTAATCCCAGCTACTCAGGAGGCTGAGGCAGGAGAATTGCCTGAACCCAGGAGGTGGAGGTTGCGGTGAGCCGAGATCGCGCCATTGCACTCCAGCCTGGGTAACAAGAGTGAAACTGCGTCTCAAAAAAAAAAAAAAAAAAACACTGAATCTAAACTAGTCTGGCCCCTGAATGTGTGCGGTTCATCCACTGTGCTATTTTACCTTTGTGCTCTCTGGGAATCATATAGCAAACATCTAGTTAGATCTAAGTATTTTTCCCCATTTTCCTGACATTATTTAAAATATGTATAACCTGGCTGGGCATGATGGCTCATGCCTGTAATCCCTGCATTTTGGGAGGCCAAGGCAAGAGGATCACTTGAGGCCAGGAGCTCAAGAGCAGCCTGGCCAACATGGTGAAACCCTGTCTCTACTAAAAATACAAAAATTAGCCAGGTGTGGTGGCACATGCCTGTGGTCCCAGTTATTTGAGAGACTGAGGCATGAGAATCACATGAACCTGGGAAGTGGAGGTTGTAGTGAGCCAAGACTGTGCCACTGCACTCCAGCCTGGGCAACAGAGTAAGACTCTGTCTCAAGAAAAAAACAAAAACAAAACAAAAAACCATGCCAGATGGGGTGGCTCACACTTGTAATTCCAGCACTTTGGGAGGCCAAGGCAGGTGGATCACAAGGTCAGGAGTTCAGGACCAGCCTGGCCAATATGGTGAAAGCCTGTCTCTACTAAAAATACAAAAATTAGCTGGGCATGGTGGCATGCACCTATAATCCCAGCTACTCAGGAGGCTGTGGCAGAGAATTGTTTGAACCTGGGAGGTGGAGGTTGCAGTGAGCCGAGATCGCACTATTGCATTCCAGCCTGGACAACAGAGCAAGACTCTGTCTCAAAAAAAGAAAGAAAGAAAAAGATGATGATGATGATGATGATGATGATGATGATGGTGATGATAGAGCCTTGTTTATGCCCACACAGGCAAAGTCAAAGCTTTCACCTGGTCTTTGGGTAATGTTGGTAGTGGCCATCAGGTAGTACGTGGTTCTCTAAATGGATCCAATTTATTTTCTCTGGGAAGCTTGAGAAGAGGCAAAATTTTAAAAGCAGGAGGTGACTAATGAAAAACACTGATATTCCTCTACAAAATAATGAGAAAGATCAGCTCTACTGTGGGCAGTGGCGGACTTGCCAGTCATCAGGCAGCTCATAACACATGATACTCTTCTTTTTTGTGGTGTTGATCTGTACTGTAGTGCTTCCCCGCAAATGGAAGGAGATGAGGATGGTAAAGATTTAAAGAAAGAAACATATCTTAGGATGAGATCAAGAATAAGAACCGGTGCTAAATACTAAGGTACAGTGCAGCTCCCAGTGCTTTCCCCCAGAACTTAACCTACCAACATGGTCACAGAAAGACCTGGATGACCACCACGCTCTTCCAATCCTATCTGACGCAAAGGCTTACTTTATGACAAAGAACCCAGAACGCATGCATTCTTAATTATCTATTAGTTTGGGAAGCGAGAAACCAACACGTGCTCAGCCATCATGCTCACTGCAGCAACACCTTTGCCCAAGCTCACTAATCATATAAATTCCTTCTCCTCACCTGGGAAGAATGAGTAATGAAACATAAAAAATATTCTACACGATTGTGGAGTCAAAATGCCTTCCCCTCTATCAAAACACGAGGACTGAGGAATACATTTATCTTATCTCCCAACTCAATTGTCAATTTCTTAATATCAGGAAAATATGACTTACATTAAACTTATGCATCTATCACAGTTCCAAGTGGAGAGCTGGGCTTACAATAGACAATCAGCAAGTTTGAGTCGATTTGACAATCTGCATTAGTCAGGGCTCTCCAGAGAAACAGAACTAATAGGAGATAGACCGTGTATTAGTCTGTTCTCACATTGCTAGAAGAACATACCCAAGACTGGGTAATTTATAAAGGAAAGAGGTTTAATTGACTCACAGTTCCAAAGGGCTGGGGAGGCCTGAGGACACTTATAATCCTGGCAGAAGAGGAAGCAAATACATCCTTCTTCACATGCCAGCAGCAAGGAGAAGTGCTAAGCAAAAGTGGGAAAATCCTCTTACAAAACCATCAGCTCTTGTGAGAACTCACTGTTAGGAGAACAGCACGAGGGTAATTGCCCACATGATTAAATTATCTCCTATTGGGTCTCTCCTGTGACACGTGGGGATTATGAGAAGTACAATTCAAGATGAGATTAAGGTGGGAACACAGGCAAACCTATATCAGATAATTGATAGATAGGACAGAGAGAGAGAATGTGAGGGACAGATATTATAAAGAATTGGCTCATGCAATTATGGAGGCTGAGAGCCCCAAAATCTGCAGTCCACAAGATTTATAAAGGAAAGAGACACAGATGAGCCAATGGTATCGTCCCACTCCAAGTCTGAAACCCTGAGAACAAGGAGAGTCAATGGTTTAAGCATCTGTCTGAGTCTGAAGGCCTGAGAACTAGGAGTCAATGGTATAAGTATGAATCCAAAAGCCAGTAGGCTCAAGACCCAAGAAGAGCTGATTTTTTAATTCAAACCTGAAGACAGGGAAAGACCACATTGCAGCTCAAACAATCAGCTGACAGGAGCTCCCACTCACTCATCCCTTTTGTTGTATTCATGTCTTCAACTGATTGGGTGAGACCCACCAAATTAGGGAAGGCAATCTGCTCTAGTCTATCCATTCAAGTTTTGTACATTTATTTTTTATTTTTTAGAGATCAGCTCTCACTATGTCACCTAGGTTAGAGTGCAAGTGACATGATTATAGTTCACTGTAGCTTTGAACTCCTGGGCTCAAGTGATTCTCCCACCTTAGCCTCCTGAGTAGCTGGCTCTACAGGCATGTGCCACCAAGCCCAGATAATTTTTTTTAGAGACAAGAACTCACTGTGTTGCCTACACTAGTCTTGAACTCCTGGCCCAAAGCAATCCTGCCTCAGTTTCCCAAGTAGCTGGGATTACATCAAATGTTAATCCTATCCAAAAACACTCTCACAAACATGTCCAAAATAATGCTTGACCAAACACCTGGCTATCCTAAGACCCAGTGAAGTTGACATGTAATTAATCATTACACTATTCTATATTGTGTGTGTGTGTGTGTGTGTGTCTGATGAAGACTAAATATAATTTTAACGTATTCCAATTATACCTACTAGTTGAGAAGTGCTCTACAGTTTATAGCACATTTCCATATACATTACCTCATTCAGTCTTCACAGCAGTCAGTATTACGAGCGTGGAAAATGAGGCTCAAAGGGGTGGCATAACGTGCTCAAAGTCACACAGCTAATAAGAATTAGAGTTGATACTTGATTCACATGATCTGACTCAGATCCAGTTCTGTCTGCATCACACCATAGCTGCTTTACTATGGCTATGTATTTGTTAAGCATTTTGACCTCTTTAAAGAAGGAAAGGCTGCTGCACATGAAGTCTGGGGCAGCAGCTGTATCCCCAGCTGTCTGAAATGCCTCCACCAGGTTTGGCAACAGCTGTCTCAGCTTGACATCTCACGGGGCTTCTGTCAGAACCCCACCTTAGGGAATGACAAGTTTAATGAAGAAAAATCCAACCTTCCACCTGAACTCCTAGTTTTGCAGATGCAACTGACATCTGACAGGCTTGGAGGCCCTCACTGCAGGGAATGCGGTGACCCCAGCCTCCCAGCTCATAGATTATATGTTTGGCAGCTCTCTCTGCAATTGGTTGGCAACATTTGTGCCTTCTCTAGATCCTACTCCCTAGTCTCAATGCTAATTTAGATGCAATTCAAACAAACACTGAGTATTTCATATGTGCCAGGCACTGGGGATATATAAAATGATGAGTAACACATCATTTCTGCCTCAGGGGCACCCAAAGTCCAAAAGAAGAGTTAGAAACTTTATATTGCCAGTATTTCTATGGAGACAATATCATTGTCATGGTAAATGGGCCCCTCTTTTTTTCTTTTTTTTTTTTTTTTTAGATGGAGTCTCACATTGTCACCCAGGCTAGAGTACAATGGCACGCTCTCCACTCACTACAACCTCTGCCTCCCAGGTTTAAGCAATTCTTCTGCCTCTGCCTTCCAAGAAGCTGGGATTACAGGCATCCACCACTACACCCAGCTAATTTTTTTGTGTCTTTTTTTTTTTTAAGTAGAAACAGGGTTTCACTATGTGACCAGGCTGGTCTCCAACTCCTGACTTTGTGATCCACCTACCTCGACCTCCCAAAGTGCTGGGATTACAAGCATGAGCCACCGTGCCCGGCCAATGGGCCCCTTTCTAACAGAGAAACTCTAAGGAGATTGCTCAAAAAGTTAAATACCATGTAGATAATTTTCTTTGGGAGGAACAACAAATTCAAATGCCAGCAAGAATTTCATGTGGGCAAGAGCTGTGGAATGGACACTCTGAAATTAGTATTTGAGAACTAGAACCTGATTTTTGATCTTACAAAACACAACAGTGGTCAGCATGTCACAGGCCACATGAAAGCATGGGATATGTTAGGGGACAAAAAAAAGCAAAGCCACATTATTTGGAGGACAGGGTACACAGAGGACAGTGACAGGAGGTGAGATTAGAAAAAAAGGTGGTGAAGAGGCTTCAATGTCATGCCATAATGTTTAGAATATATCCTGAATGGAGCCATAGAAGATTCATAAGTTGGGCCTGGGGTTAGCATGCTTTGGTAACGTGATTTAGAAAAGTAACGCAAGTACTTAGCGTCGGAAACAGCCGTTAGAGACTAATCAGAGGGAACACTAGAATGTCCAGAGTGAGAGATGAGGAGGGCTAACCAAAGGGGTGGAAATGGAAACGAGAAGGACTGGAAAGACCGTTCAGAAGTGGGATAGTCAGCTCTGGGTCAGGGAGAGGTATACAATATCTAGTTATGTGGCAGGGTATATACCTTTTCCAAAAGGTATCAAAGAACCCAGAAAAAGAAGTAGAGAGGGAGAAGTTTCGAGAAGAAGTTGTTGAGTTTGGTTGGGGCTGGACGTGCTCAATGTGAAGGGTTGATAGACCTCCACGTGAAGATCCTTAGTGTACAGACAGAAAGGATAGCCCAGGAAAGTGGAGCAGGCTCACAGATTAAGCCATGGGAGTGAATGAGACTACTCAGGAAGGCAGCACAGAGAGCAAGAAGGCAGTGAAGAATAAGGCCTGCCCTCAGGAACACTGACATTTAAGAGCCAGGCCAGGTGTCAGGCGGGGTGACTCACGCCTGTAATCCCAGCACTTTGGGAAGCAAAGGTGGGTGAATTACCTGAGATCAGTAGTTCAAGACCAACATGGTGAAACCCCATCTCTACTAAAAATACAAAAAATTAGCTGGGCATGGTGGTGAGTGCCTGTAAGCCCAGCTACTTGGGAGGCTGAGGCAAGAGAATTGCTTGAGCCAGGGAGGCAGAGGTTGCAGTGAGCCATGATCACGCCATTGCACTCCAGCCTGGGCAATGAGAGCAAAACTCCGACTCCAAAAAAAAAAAAAGAGCCAAGTTAGGAATCAAAAACTGGAAATGGAGAGCAGTCACAAGAGATAGAAGAACTAAGAAACAGCAGTGGCAGACAGGCTAGAGTGAGTGACAGGAGCAAATGCTGCCAAGAGATTGCAGAAGATGAGAACCACGGGGGAACTTCCAGGTTCCTTTGGAATTTGAAAGGTCATTAGATTTAGAGAAAAGATGAAAAAACAGTAGGGAAGAGATC
The DNA here is from genome assembly GCF_049354715.1 of Callithrix jacchus. Taxonomy (NCBI): domain Eukaryota; kingdom Metazoa; phylum Chordata; class Mammalia; order Primates; family Cebidae; genus Callithrix; species Callithrix jacchus. Next base: position 153,554,578 of record NC_133502.1, read on the forward strand.
AAATAAGACTGGCAAAATGTCCATCATTATTGAAGCTGGATCATTGGTACATCGATGTTTATTATAATACTTTCTCCACTTGTGTATATGTTTGAAATATTTTCCAAATAACAAGTTAAAATTCTAAAAACTAATACGTAAAAAGAATAAAATAAGATCTCATTATCAGCTTCTAAGATAAAAGTTTCAGTTTATTTTTTATTTTTTATTTCTTTGAGATGGAGTCTTGCTCTGTCACCCAGGCTGAAGCGAAATGGCATAACTCGGCTCACTACAACCTCCACCTCCCTGGTTCAATTGATTCTCCTGCCTCAGCCTTCTGAGTAGCTGGGATTAAAGGTGCCTGCCACCATGCCTGGCTAATTTTTGTATTTTTTAGTAGAGACAAGGTTTCACCGTGTTGGTCAGGCTGGTCTTGAATTCCTGACCTTAGGCGATTCACCCACCTCGGCCCCCCAAAGTGCTGGGATTACAGGCATGAGCCACCACCCCTGCTGAGGGGGGTTCAGTTTAAATAGAAAATGAGAACAAAGAGTTGGGCAGGAGCAGCTGGTCTCAAGTGTAATATTTTGAACTTTTGCTGGCAATATGATATGGCAGTGGGGCTGGGCAGGGCCCAGTGCTTGTATCATTCATTCTGTATCAATACAAGAAACAGCTGACACTCAAATTAGGGTGGTTCCCTGAGGGCTTAATAAATGGAGTGTTTATGAAGTAGGAGCAGAGTGTGGAGAAAGCACAAGGAGTACTGCAGGAATGCCCATGCTGGTGGCAGCGGGCTGTTACCAGCTTTCTCACATGCTCTTGGTGGCACGCGGCCATGAGCACCTATTTCTCTTGGGCTTGCAGGTAGACTGGCGGTCAGCTGGGGGCTCTGTTTCAAGCTGGTGTCCAGCTGGGCTTGGCTCCTCTCTCTCTTTGTGGGTCAAGCTCTGGGCTACTCTACATGTGTTTATTCTGTGGCCCAGACTCAAGAGGCAGCAGCTGCCCAAGGGAAACTCTTCCCATGAAGACGACAGGCACAAAAACAAAACAAACTCCACGTAATAGTTTTTCTCTTAATGCTAAGGCTTTTTCTTTTTTTGAGACGGAGTCTCATTCTGTCACCAGGCTGGAGTGCAGTGGAGTGTTCTCGGCTCACTGCAACCTCTGTCTCCCAGGTTTAAGCAATTCTCCTCCCTCAGCCTCCCAAGTAGCTGGGACTACAGGCACACGCCACCACCACACCCAGCTAATTTTTGTATTTTTAGTAGAGACGGGGTTCCACCATGTTGGCCAGGATGGTCTTGATCTCTTGACGTTGTGATCCGCCCGCCTCGGTCTCCCAAAGTGCTGGGATTACAGGCGTGAGCCACCGTGCTGGGCAATGCTAAGGCTTTTTCTTAAGGCTTAGGCTTGAAACTGGTATAGATGGTTGGGTGTACCTGCATCCCATGGGCCAAAGCTAGTCATAGAGCCAAGCCCAAGGGCAAAGGACAATATATCCTTCCTTTCTGGGAGTAATTACAAAGTCACATTCAGGCAAAGAGCATGGATACCAGGAGAGGTGAAGGATTAATGCCAATAATTCATCGGGAAGCAAGGGAGGGTAGCCCGTAATAGAATCCAGAAAGGGATGAGAAGACCCCTTGAGAGAAGGCCTGACCTTCCATCTGAGAGAATGTGAAGAAATCCCACAGGGAGGATGCTGGGGGGATACACGTCCTGACTCCCTCAGGTCTTCTCCCTGGCTGCTTACTCCCTGAACCCAGGAAGAAGCCAAAAAGCAAAGAAGCCCTTTGATCCATGAAGGTCAGGCTTCCAGGACAGGTAACAGCGTGGAGAACAGCAAGAGTGAGTCTACAGGGCCAAAAGGAGGATACAGGCACACACACACGTAGGAAGCAGATGAGCTGGGACACGAATTCTGGTAGTTTACTCAGAATCCATGCTCTTGACGACTATAATGTAACATTCTCCTTTCTAATGCCTGCTTGGGGTCCCACTTCAATTTTTTTTTTTTTTTTGAGACAGAGTCTTACTCTTGTCCAAGCTGGAGTGTGATCTTGGCTCACGGCAACTTCCTCCCAGGTTCAAGCAATTCTCATGCCTCAGCCTCCCGAATAGCTGGGACTATATGCAAGCGCCACCACGTCCAGCTAATTTTTATATTTTTAGTAGAGACGGGGTTTTGCCATGTTTTGGCCAGGCTGGTCTCAAACTCCTGGCCTCCAGTGATTGCCTGCCTTGGCCTCCCAAAGTGCTGGGATTACAGGCATGAACAACCGCACCTGGCCCCATTTCAATTTTTTGTGGCCTAATAAAGCAAGCGAACCCTGATTTTAGGCTCTGGACATACAAAACTTAGAATTTAGTTTCAGGAGCTCAATCCACCCCATAGAAAGTATTCTTTGCTTATAAAAGAATTTACTGCTACTAGAGAAGGACCAAGTGACGGTGATGAACAGGCTAATAGCAGAGACTCAGTGTATGAAGAAAATCCTCATCTCCCTCCAGGTCCAGCCCAGGAAAACGGGGAACCTATGGGCTCAGAAGTTGCAGATGATCTTATAGGTGGCCTGGACTGCTACGTGGGCATCTGATCCAGGGGGATGGCAGTGCATCAGGAGAGAGGCTTTTCCTCCCACGAGGAAGAGACACAGCTGGAGGTGGAAGCAGGCAATTAAGACTGATTGACTCAGCAATCAAATTAGGCTGTGACAACTACCGATAGTCAAGAGGAGGCAAGTTGCCGGTGGGAGTTGAGAACAGGCAATCAGTGCAGATTGACGCTTGAGAGGATCTGGGAGCAGATTCTGTGTCCAAGGGCTCTGGGGAGACACCTCCCAAAAGGCAACACTTTGCTGAGACCCACCAACTCTCCAGGAGGCTCTAAGGAAGCTCTCAATGTTTGTGCTGATTGTGTTTCTTGAGGACAAATTAATGTCAAATGAAGCCAAAGTCATCATAACTGGCAGCAATTTTTTTAAGCAGTCATTTGTCCTTTTGTAAGCAAAGAATCCTTTCTTTGCTCATAAGGGTGGAGAGGATGAGTCCCTCAAACTAAATTCTAAGTTGCATATGTCCAGAACATAAAATCAGGATTCACTTGCTGTATTAGGCCACACAAAATTAAAGTAGGACCCCAGGCAGGTGAAAGAAAGAAGGTTGTTACATGATAGTCAAAAGTGTGGATTTTGAGCAAACTGCGAGAATTCATATCCCAGCTCAGCTGCTTACTATGAACTGTGTGCATGAGCTCAGGGAAGCCACCAACCCGTGTCCTTAGTTTCTCCATTTGTAAGATGGAAATAATAATACAGCCTAGAGTTGTGAATTTAATGAGTTAATAGATGTGAGCACTCAGTAGCGTTATACACACAGTTAATGACATTTGAAGGTTCTTTTACTATTACTACTGGCCCGAGTAGGCAGACTCGGGAACAGTTCCCTGCCCCACATTCAGGCAGCATCTCTACCTTCTACCACTGTGCCCAGTGTCACAGATGGGAATCACAGATGGTCCAGCTCTCTACCTGAGCCTTACTTTCAAGTTGATCTTACCACAGCACTGAATACACCTAAGACAGGATTGTTCTCATCATCTAAGGGTAGAGCCTGAGGGAAATTTCCTTTCTCACTTACCATTCCATCCAGCATTGACGCAGGTTGATGAGAAGAATTAAAGGAAGAGGTGCTAGCAGCAGAAGGAAATCAGTACTTTAATGAAAGGCAAAACAAGCCTGCTGGAAAGACCAGTCCAAAGGAAAAGAAGGGACTGACAAAGGCAGCTTAGCTTCTTAGCAGCACGGTGCTTCAAGAGTTTCTGAGACCCCGTCTCCCTGAAGTTTCTGACCCTGTGTTTTTACAGGGTGGAGTCTCTCACCTCTTTCACTTTTTTTTTTTTTTTTTTTGAGACAGAGTCTTGCTCTGTCGCCCAGGCTGGAGTACAGTGGTATGATCTCAGCTCACTGAAACCTCCCCCTCCCAGGTTCGAGCGATTCTCCTGCCTTAGCCTCCTGAGTAGCTAGGACTACGGGCCTGTGTCACCAATCCCAGCTAATTTTTGTATTTTTAGTAAAGACAAGTTTTCATCATGTTGGCCAGACTGGTCTCAAACTGCTGACTCAAGTGATCTACCCATCTTGGCCTCCCAAAGTGCTGTCATTACAGGCGTGAGCCACCACACTTGACCTCCTCCTTCACTTCTCTTCCCTTCCTCTCTCTCACTCCTTTCTTTATCCTTCTTCACTTTCCCTCTATCCTTTCTCCCTCAGCTCCCTCTCTCTCTTTTTAAAACATGCTTTATGACAGTTTTTACATGGTCCTCGATTGTCTGTGGATCCATAGCTGTCAGTACAAATACAAAGCTTTTTGCCTTTCAGTTAGAACAACTGGGAATCTATTTCCCTGGATCCATCACTAATCCCCAGTATAATAGTCAGCAATAGTAACAGCAAACACATGTGACTGAGAAAGAAGACCCCCTTCTCTCAGCCTGTGCTTGAAGGAAAGGAGGAAATGAAAGTGAAAAGTCAGCCAGATGAGGTCAGTGGAAGAACCAGTCGGGCGCTGCTGACCAGGTCTGGAGGTTAAAAAGTAACCCCCCTACTCCTACCACAATCCTATATATAGATCATAGGCGTGGTACGGAGGAACCTTATCCCGGAAGGCATTGTTCTTACTCAGCCACTCAAGACCCCTATCCAGTCACGTCCCCCACGCTTGCTAAATCAGTCATGACCCTCTCACTTGTGCACCTCTTTGATCTCTTAGATTGTGAGCCTTTAAAAGGGCCAGGATTTTCTTTGTCAAAGAGCTTGGTTGTTGAGGTTGGTAGGTATGCCTGCCACAGCTCCCAGCTGAATAAAATTACAACCTCTTTCCCTGTTGGGTGTTCGAGAGGTTTGTTTGCAGCCGCTCCTGCTTCATTCCAATTAATGTACATCACTGAATCACTCACCCTTCTAAGTTCTTTATGTGTGATATTAACTCAGTTATCAGGACATCCCACAAGGGGGTCTTTTATTATCATTATCATCACCTGTGGTAACCTAGATTACTAGTCACCAAATACTTTGGGTTCTCTCCTTCAGAACTCTTGCTGGTAGGAGGTTTAAACTATCCCTACCCTGTTGAACAGAGTAATGACCACATGACTTTCCTTTGCCAATAAATGTCGTAAAGGGTCATGTGACATTCCCAAACAAGAAGGTTCAAAAATCGGTGAGTATTTGGCCGTGTTCTCCGTTCCTGTGCCATGATGACTGGCAGTGTCCCAGCTAGTGGCTACTCTGTTTTAGGATGAAGAAAGCTTAGAATGAGCCAGGCACAGTGTCTCATGCCTGTAATCCTAACACTTTGGGCAGCTGAGGCAAGCAGATCACCTGAGGTCAGGAGTTCAAGACCAGCCTGACCAACATGGCAAAACCCCATCTCTACGAAAAATATGAAAATTAGCCAGGCACGGTGGCAGGTGCCTGTAATCCCAGCTACTTGGGAAGCTGAGGCAGGAGAATCAGTTGAACTTGAGAGGTGGAGGTTGCAGTGAGCCAAGACCATGCCATTGTACTCCAGCCTAGGCAACAAGAGTGAAACTCCATTTCAAAAAAAAAGCTTGGAATGAAGCCATAGCCAACTCATGAAGGACAGAAAGTATGAACAAGAGATAAACATTTGTTTTTATCTGTCTTTGAGATTTCTGGAGTTGTTTGTTACCACAGCATAACCTAGCCCATCACGACTGATGAACTTTCATTTTCAGGTAAGGAAACAGAAACACTTTTATAATGTATCTGGCAATCTGGCTTCAAAGTCTGAGCTCCTAAATACCACTCTATTTTACTTCTATGAGCCTCAGTTCCTGGTTTATAAAGTGAGGTGATCTGTACCCTAGTTTACAGTGACAAATGCTGTTTCTTTCAGTCTTGTCTATTTGATTCTCACTCATTCCATTTCCTGCTTTTTTTCTCAGCTTTAAATGTTGTCGGCATGTTTTTTTCACAGCTCAGGGCTGTAAAGGGAACTAGGTGGAACATCTGTTTAGGGCCAGAGACTGCTACTCACATTGTTCCCAGCTCAGCACGCCATGAGGAAAGAATTGTAAACCTCCACTTCTCCCCACCAAGTCTCCTACCTTGGGTATTTTTTATTTTATTTGTTTATTTATTTATTTTGAGATGGAGTCTTGCTCTTGTTGCCCAGTCTGAAGTATAGTGGCATAATCTCCGCTCACTACAACCTCCGCCTCCCAGATTCAAGTGATTCTCTTGCTTCAGCCTCCCGAGTAGCTGGGATTACAGGCATGTGCCACCATGCCTGGCTAATTCTTGTACTTTTAGTAGAGACGGGGTTTCACCATGTTGGCCAGGCCTGTCTTGAAATTCTGGCCTTAGGTGATCTACCTGCTTCAGCCTCCCAAAGTGCTGGGATTATAGGCGTGAGCCACCATGCCTGGCCCTACCTTTGATATTCTTGGAAGGATAATAATAATTGCTTTCATTTATTAAGTAGCTGCTATGCTGCAACAACTATACAAACATTATTTCTAATTCTTAAAGCCACACTATAAAGTAGGTATTGTTCCCATTCTTCTTGATGAGGAAACTGGGGGCCAATAACACTAAATAACATGTCTAAGGGCCGGGCACAGTGGCTCACGCCTGTAATCTCAACACTTTGGGAGGCCAAGGCAAGCAGATCACCTGAGGTCAGGAGTTTGACACCAGCCTGACCAACGTGGTAAAACCCCATCTCTACCAAAAATACAAAAATTAGCTGGGTGTTATTGTGGGTGCCTGTAATCCCAGCTGCTCACGAGGCTGAGGCAGAAGAATTGCTTGAACCTGGGAGGCGGAGGTTGCAGTGAGCTGAGATCATGCCATTGCACTCCAGCCTGAGCCACAAAAGCAAAACTCCATCTCAAAAATTAAAAAAAATTATTAAAAAAAAAGGAAAACATGTCTAATGTCATACACTTACTACATTTAGCCTCCTGATTCCCTTTCAGAGCCATCTGATGCTTAAGTTCTTTCCACCAGGCTGCTTGTTGTAGAAAGCATCACTCCAGCTGATCTTCTGATACATTCCCTTTTATTATTTGTGACCTTGGAGGTTTCTGAATCTTTCAGTATATTCTATGCTAAATAATGTTTAAAATCCTCCAAGGGACACAGAGAAGAGCCTTCTGAAGAAGGAAGCAGAGGGATGGTTAGCTGAATCTAGACAAATTCCTAAGAAAGTCTTAATATAACAAACCACAGAGGCTTGAGAAATAAGTGAAATAGACAAAGCAGTTTGAGGTAGGTATTTAAATAAGGCTGAGCACAGTGCTGAAGAGTCTGATTCAAAGCTTTCTGAGCTCTCAATCAGACATTAATGAAGCAAACTTCCAAGGGACACATCCCAATTAGACCTATTTTCCAGATGATCAGACTAGAACCCCAAAGTCCAATTCCTGTCCCTGGTACTCATCTTGGAACAAAATTTTCCCTATTGAGAAGTTATGCACCAAATACCACTTGAACAAATAACTGCCTGATTTTTACAACAGGCCTGTGTCTTAGGACTTCTTGGCTGCCACTGTAGGATAATGAGCTCATTGATCATTGCTGTGTTTCAATAAATATTTTTTTCCCGATAATGAGCCAATTTATAATCTAAAGCCAGACGTTGTCAGGCCTGGGATCTTTTATAAAAAATGTATCATCATCATTGTTGTTATTTGGCATTGCCATCTGGGTCTCATTTTACAAAATTAAAGGCTTTCTTGTGCTTCTGGAAGACACTTCTTCCGGGACAGCGTGTCCTCAAGACACCCCCTCATAGCATGGCCTCACGAATAGCGAGTTGTTCATGTAGCCTCCTCCAAACACTTTCTCCTTTGTGATCCCATTTTTAACAAAACCCGCAAATGATAATACCCCCTCATTCAGGCAGCTGCCATTTATAGAGTGCCTTCAATATGCCTGGCCTAATGCCAGATGCTGTGGAGAATGCAAAGCTGTGTAAGACACAGCCTGGTGCTCAACACTCGGTCTGAAAGGCATTAAATAAAAATTAGTACTAGTGCGTGATATTAAAACTTAGAAGCCATGTTAGGATAGTTTGCTTTCTTGAGTGAAATCAAGGTTCTATCACTGTCAAGACTCATTTTACCCCACCATCAAAGAACAGGATGTTGATATAAATCAATCAGATTTAGTATTTCTTGGCTGTGGCTCACGCCTGTAATCCCAGCACCTTGGAAGGCCGAGGAGGGTGGATCATGAAGTTAAGAGATCGAGACCATCCTGGTCAACATGGTGAAACCCCATCTCTACTAAAAATACAAAAAATTAGCTGGGCATGGTGGCGTGTGCCTGTAATCCCAGCTACTCGGGAGGCTGAGGCAGGAGAATTGCCTGAACCCAGGAGGTGGAGGTTGCAGTGAGCTGAGATCACGCCATTGCACTCCAGCCTGGGTAACAAGAGCGAAACTCCGACTCAAAAAAAAAAAAATTATCCAGGTGTGGTTGCAGGCACCTGTAATCCCAGCTACTCGGGAGGCTGAAGCAGGAGAATCACTGGAACCTGGGAGGCAGAGGTTGTAGTAAGCTGAAATCATGCCACTTCACTCCAGCCTGGGCAACAGAGACTCCATTTAAATAAATAAATAAATCGATCAGATTTAGTATTTCTTGGACCACTCTCCCAGGAAGTGGTGCTTTGGGTATGACAAGGAAAGAAACTAAAGTTCTAAGGCCCTCTGACGCTCTCTTTTGCCCCTCTCAGTTACCTCTTTTGCTGTTGTCACCGTCTTCTCTTTCTTCCTAGACTAGAGAGAGAGAGAGGCATGGAGCTACCTCCCCCCCGGGAAGGACCTTCTGTTTCCTTGAGTAGAAACAAAGTGAAGCGTAAAGAGAGGCCACCAGGTCTACACAGGTGGGCAAAATGCTTTCTTGGTAACACTGGAGTATGAAATGGTAAGAAAAATACCAAAAACATTAGTGCGAGAAAGTACAACCTGCCATTTATTTATTTATTATTTTTGAGACAGAGTCTCCCTCTATCATTCAGGCTGAAGTACAGCAGTGAGATCATAACTCACTGAATCCTTGTCTTCCTGGGCTCAAGTGATCCTCCCACCTCAGCCTCCCAAAGTCTTGAGATTATAGGCATAAGCTCTGTCACTCAGGCTAGAGTACAGCAGCACAGCCATAGCTCACTGCAGCCTCCTTCACTAAAGGGATCCTCCTGCCTCAGCCCCCAGAGTAGCTGGGATTACAGACTTCAGCCACAGCACCTGGCCCTCAAGCTGTCCTTTCATGACCTACTGAACCATTGTTTAAAAGGCTCATCCAGTCCTGGTACAGTGGCTCACACCTGTAATCATAGCACTTTGGGAGGCCGAGGTGGGCTGATCACGAGATTGAGACCATCCTGGCCAACATGGTGAACCCCCCGTGTCTACTAAAAATACAAAAATTAGCCGGGCATGGTGGTGAGTGCCTGCAGTCCCAGTTACTCGGGAGGCTAAGGCAGGAGAGTAGCTTGAACCTGGGAGGCAGAGGCTGCAGTGGGCCATTGCACTCCAGCCTGGGCAACAAGAACAAAATTCCACCTAAACAAAACAAAAGAAAACGGGCTCATCCAAGAATTATGTAACATACAATAAGAAGGTACCACCTATGCCTTTGCTATTTACTATTAAGGCTGAGAATCATCAGTAACATTGCATGTTAAGTTGTAGATATATATAAATATTTTTTGAGATGGAGTCTCTGTTGCCCAGGCTGGAGTGCAGTAGCATGATCTCAGCTTACCACAACCTCTGCCTCCTGGGTTCAAGTGATTCTCCTGCCTCAGCCTCCCAAGTGGCTGGGACTATAAGTGCATGGTACCATGCCTGGCTCATTTTTGTATTTTTAGTAGAGATGGGGTTTCACTATGTTGGCTAGGCTGGTCTCGACCTCCTGACCTTGTGATCCGGCCACATAGCCTCCCAAAGTGCTGGGATTACAGGCGTGAGCCACCACGCCTGGCCAATTTGTAGATTTTTGATTAGCAGAGAAGCAAATGATTTCTGAAAAGTAGAAAATCCCAAAGGTTGCGGTGGTATTGCCCTATAGGATATTAACAATGTATCTAGCCCAGTAAGGTTATTCTGATGTTTGTTTTAAAAATAGCCCATTCCTCAAATATGCTTGTCAACTTGCTGGCCATGATGCCCAAATATTTGGGCAAATATTATTCTGGGTATTTCTGCCAGGGTTTTCTCAGATGAAATGAACATTTAAATTGGTGAACTTTGAGCAAAGCAGATTACTCTCTGTAATGTGAGTGGGCCTCATCCAGTCAAAGGTCTAAAAAAACAAAAGACTGACATCTCCTGAGCAAGAGGGAATTCTGTCCGTGGGTAGTCTTCAGACTTGAACCGTAACATTGGCTCTTCCCAGGGTCTCCAGCCTGCCAATCTATCCTACAGATTTTGGGCTTGCCAGCCTCCATAACTGCATGGGCCAATTTCTTAAAATAAATCTCCCTCTCTCTCTTTCTCCATTTACATCCTAGTGTTTCTGTCTGTCTAGAAAAGTGTGACTAGTATACTATCTTACTGGTTCCTTTACTAATTAAATAATATTATTAATGCATGTTTACTCTACAGTTTTATAAAAGTCATATTATTTTTTCTTTTCTTTTTTTTCGAGACGGAGTCTCACTCTGTCGCAGGCTGGAGGCAATGGGGGGATCACGGCTCACTGCAACCTCCACCTTCTGAGTTCAAGTGATTCTCCTGCTTCAGTCTCCCAAGTAGCTGGGACTACAGGTGCGCGCCCCCCACCCCCCCGCCCCAGCTAATTTTTATATTTTTAGTAGAGATGGGGTTTCTCCATGTTGGTCAGGCTGGGCTTGAACTCCCAGCCTCAGGCGATCTGCCCACCTCAGCCTCCCAAAGTGCTGGAATTACAGGTGTGAGCCATGGCACCTGGCCAAAAGTCATATTTAAATTTCACTTTTGAAATTCATAATGTAACAGAGGGCAGAGGCTGATCCAGTGATAACAGAGGATTCCTTTGTCCTGGCCTTGCCTCTGGCACTCATCTCCCCTGGGAGGGGAGGCTGAGGCACAGAAGGATCTGCTACCTGCTATCTTAGATCTTAGCCAAATACAACCTTCTGTCATCTCACTGAGAGCACAGGCCACATATTATAAGAAGCAGAAATTTGCAATAAAATTATATACAACAAAATAAAGTAGTATTGGGCTACCATCCAATATATAGAATAAATATCCATACATTAGGCTGGGCACAGTGGCTCATGCCTGTAATCCCAGCACTTTGGGACACCGTGGTAGGCAGATCACCTGAGATCAGGAGTTTGAAACCAGCCTGACCAACATGGTGAAACCCTGTCTCTACAAAAATACACAAATTAGCCAGGTGTGGTGGTGTATGCCTGTGATCCTAACTATTTGGGAGGCTGAGGGACAAGAATCACTTGAACTTGGGAAGTGGACGTTGCAGTGAGCCAAGATCACGCCATTGAACTCCAGCTTGGGCAATAGAGTGAGACTCTGTCTCAGTAAATAAATAAATAAGCATACATTTATACTGATAGAAATAAATGACTTAAAAACAAACAGGAGAAGGCTCCCATCTGTGCAGAAATCCAAGTAATTTATGTGGATACTCCACCAAGGAAGTGGAGCATAACTCCCAACTCTTTAAGCATGGACTGCACATAATAACTTTCCGCCAACAAGTATAATATAAAAACAGGGAAGATAAAGAGGAACTTTACAGCAGACAAACCTGACAAGCACTAACTCAGCCAGGCAATCAAAGTTAACATCAACAGTGACAGCATGTAGCCTTGATATGATATAATGAAAATGGCATTTTTAAGTCTGCTTTTCCTCTCAACACATAACCTCAGTTTTCTCATGGAAAAAAACATTAGGCAAATCCCAGCTGAGGGGCATTCTACAAAATACCTGACCAACACTCCTCAAGAAATTCAAGGTCATCAGAAATAAGGAAAGTCCTCGCCAGAGGAACCCAAGGAGATGCTCCAACTAAATGGAATGCAGTATCCTGGATGAAATCCTAGAACAGAACAGGAAGGACATTAGGAAAACACAGAGGAAATTAGAATAAAGTACGGATTTTTGCCAACAATAATGTATCACTATGGGTTTATTAATTGTGACAAATGCACCATGCCAATGGCAGATGTTAATAAAGGGGAAACTGGATATGGGGTGTATGGGAACTCTCTATACTAGCTTTATAATTTTTTTTCTGTAAATCTGCAGCTGTTCTAAAATAAAAAGTTTATTTAGAGATAATACCACCTACAAACTTTCAAAATGGAATTAACCTGATTTGCATCCCAACTGCACAGTTTAGGGGCTGTGATCTTGGACAAATCATTTAATCTTTCTAAGCCTCATCCATAAGAGGATGCCATCGTGACCCACCTCACAAGATTATCATGAGGACAGCATACGAAGGCCCCTAGTTCCCTTCAGCTTGACTATGGGGCTGTTAAAAAAACAGTCAAGGGCAGGGTAGAGTGGCTCACTCCTATAATTCCAGCATTTTGATAGGCCTGGCAGGCAGATCACCTGAGGTCAGGAGTTCAAGACCAGCCTGGCCAACATGGTAAAACCCTGTCTCTACCAAAAATACAAAAATTAGCTGGGCGGTGATGTACACTTGTAATCCCAGCTCCTTGGGAGGTTGAGGAAGAGAATCGCTTGAACCCAGGAGTCAGAGGTTGCAGTGAGCCGAGATCGTTCATTGCACTCCAGCCTGGGCAACAGAGTGAGACTCCATCCCCCCCAAAAAAAAAAAAATTAAGGAAGAAAAAAAAGGTAAAACAGTCAAGGCCAGGTGCAGTGGGTCACACCTGTGACCCAATTTAGAGGCCAAGGCAGAAGGATCGCTTGAGGCCAGAGGTTCAATACCAGCCTGGGCAACACAGTGAGACCCTGGCTCTACAACAACAAGAAGAAAAAAAAATCAACTTTTTAAAAAATTGTACTTTGGGCTCTGGAGTATACGTGCACATCCTGCATCCTGCAGGACTGTTGCATAGGTCCATACGTGCCATGTGGTTTGCTGTCTCCATCCCCCCTCATAGCCCCTTGTCACCTACATCAGGCATTTCTCCCAGTGTTATCCCTCCCCATCCTCCCCGCCCTCCTCACCACTGTCCCTCCCCACCTCTCCCCTCCATCCCCCCACCTAGCCCAGTGAGTGTTATTCTCGTCCCTGTGCCCAAGTGTTCTCATTGTTCATCACCCACCTATGAGGGAAAGCGTGATGTTTAGTTTTCTGTTCTTGTGTCAGTTTGCTGAGAATGATGAAAACCCCAACATTTTTAATTAGCTGGCCCATGGTGATGTGACATTTGATCTCAGTTATTCAGGAGGCTGAGGCAGGAGGATTGCTTTAGCCCACACTATAATGAGCTATGATTGTGCTACTGCACTCCAGCCTGGGCAACAGAGTGAGACCTTGTCTCTTAACATATATATATACTTATATATTAAAAGCAGTCAAATGAACTTCATGAATACATGAAGAGGAAATGTATTCTATTTTGCCTGGAAACTTACCTCCTTTTCACTTTCTTGAAACACTCTTTAGCAGTGCCAGGTACAGGGCCCACCCAGAACAAAGCTGAATAAATGTAACCTCAACACAATTTCCAAAATACAGCTCTTAGTGCCCTCCCAGTTTCTGAGGTTCTTGGCCTACTAAGAATGAGGGGTGGTGTGCAAGGATGTAGCTGAGCTTGCCTGTGCTTACAGAACAAAGCCTAAGTCAGGTATAGGTGGGGTCTGTCCTCACAGAATACACCTGAGGGAGACTTTGAGGGTTGATCTGCCAAGAAGACTGAGCCAGACTTCTTCCCAGGAGCTCCTGTTTGAATAAAATGTCAAATAGCACACACAGGGCCCAGAGTTAGGGGTGTAGCTTGCTGGGCAGAACTGGGTTGCTCCTTGGCATGCCTTCCTGATCCATGGATGAGGCAGTAGGAGGAACAGTAGTTCCTCCTACACAGTCCCTTTTTCTTTAAAAAATAATAATTAAAAAAACCTTTTATTAAGGTTTGTTACATAGGTGAACTCATGTCATAGAGGTTTGTTGTACAGATTATTTCATCACCCAGGATTAAGCCCAGCAGTACCCAATAGTTATCTTTTTGTTCCTCTCCCTTCTCCCATCATTCACCCTCAAGTAGACCCCAGTGTCTGTTGCTCCCTTCTTTGCGTTCTTAAGTTCTCATCATTTTAGCTGAGAACATGCAGTATTGATTTTCTGTTCCTGTGTTAGTTTGCTGAAGGTAATAGCCTCCAGCTCCATCCATGTTCCTGCAAAAGATAGAATCATGTTCCTTTTCATGGCTGCATAGCATTCCATGGTATATATATATATACTACATTTTCTTTCTTCAATCTGTCATTGCTCGGCATTTAGATTGATTTCATGTCTTTGCTATTGTGAATAGTGCTGCAATTAACATTCATGTGTATGTGTCTTTATGGTAGAATGATTTATATTTCTCTGGGTATATACCTGATATATGCCTGGGAGGCAGATGTTGCAGTGAACCAACATCGTGCCATTGTACCTCAGCCTGGGCAACAGAGCAAGACTCTTGTCTATACATAAACAAATAAATAAATATCCATTATTTGGAATTTCGATTGGTATGAATATATGAATATTTATTTATTTGTAATGAGATTGCTGGGTTGAACACTAGTTCTGCTTTTAGCTCTTTGAGAAATTGCCGTACTGCTTTCCACAATGGTTGAACTAATTTACATTCCTACCAACAGTGTGTCATAAGTGTTCCCTTTTCTCTGCAACCTCTCTCTATCTATTGTTTTTTGACTTTTTAATAATAGCCCTTCTGACTGGAGTGAGATAGTATCTCATGGTGGTTTTGATTTGTATTTCTCTAATGATCAGTGATATTAAGCTTTTTTTATATGCTGTTTGTGGCGTGTATGTCTTCTTTTGAAAAGTGTTTGTTCATGTTCTTTGCCCACTTTTTAATGGGTTTGGTTTTACTCTTGTATGTTTACATTTCTTATAGATGTGGATATTAGACCTTTGTCAAATGCATAGTTTGCAAATATTTTCTCCCATTCTGAAGGTTGTCTGTTTACTCTGTTAATAGTTCCTTTTGCTGTACAGAAGCTTTTTAGTTTAACTAAAACCTGTTTGTCAATTTTTGCTTTTTGGCTGGGTGCAGTGGCTCACACCTGTAATTCCGGCACTTTGGGAGGCCCAGGTGGGTGGATCACTTGAGGCCAGGAGTTTGAGACCAGGCTGGCCAATATTTGCAAAACCCAGTCTCTACTAAAAATACAAAAATTAGCCAGGCATGGTGGTGCATGCCTGTAGTCCCAGCTACTCAGGAGGCTGAGGCATGGGAATCACTTAAGCCCAGGAGCTGAGATCACACCTCTGCACTCCAGGCTGGGTGACAGAGCAAGACTCTGTCTCAAAAAAAAAAAAAATTCTTTTGTTGCAATTGCTTTTGGTGTCTTTGTCATGACATCTTTGCCCATGCCTATGTCCAGGATGGCATTGCCTGGGTTGTCACCCAGAGGTTTTATAGTTGTTGGTTTTACATTTAGGTCTTTAATTCATCTTGAGTTTATTTTGTATATGGTATAAGGAAGGGGTCCAGCTACAATCTTCCGTGTATGCCTAGCCAGTTATATTTATTGAATAGAGAGTCTTTCCCCACTGCTTTTTTTTTTCAGCTTTGTTGAAGATCAGATGGTTGTAGGTGTGTGCCTTATTTCTGGGATCTCTATTCTGTTCAGTTGTTCTATGTGCCTGTTTTTGTACCAGTGCCAGGCTATTTTGGTTACTGTAGCCCTATTATATAGTTTGAAGTTAGGTAATGTGATGCCTCTAGCTTTGTTCTTTTTACTTAAGATTGCCTTGGCTATTTGGGCTCTTTTTTTGGTTCCATATGAATTTTAAAATAGTTTTTTCTAATTCTATGAAGAATGTCATTGGT
Organism: Callithrix jacchus; assembly: GCF_049354715.1. Classification (NCBI taxonomy): domain Eukaryota; kingdom Metazoa; phylum Chordata; class Mammalia; order Primates; family Cebidae; genus Callithrix; species Callithrix jacchus. The sequence goes on from NC_133502.1 coordinate 153,570,592, forward strand.
AGTTTAACAGGAGTATCTTTTATTATGTAAATATCTTTGGGCAGTATGGCCATTTTAATGACACTGATTCTTTCTAACAGTGAGCATGGACTGTTTTTTTTATTTATTTGTGTCATCTCTGATTTCTTTGAGCAGTGCTTTGTAATTCTCATTGTAGAGATCTTTCACCTCCCTGGTTAGCTGTATCTTTAGGCATTTTATTCTTTTTGTGGCAATTGTGAATGGGATTGCCATTCTGATTTGGCTCTTAGCTTAGCTGAGTTGGTGTATAGGAATGCCAGTGATTTTTGCGCATTGAGTTTGTGTACTGAAACTTTGCTGAAGTTGTTTATCAGCTGATAAACAGCTCTCTGTTGGGCTGAGCCTATGGATTTTTTGAGATATAGAATTATGTTTTCTGCAAACAGAGATTATTTGACTTCCTCTCTTCCTGTTTGGATGCCTTTATTTCTTTTTCTTTTTTTCTTTTTTTTTTTTTTAGACGGAGTTTTGCTCTTGTTACCCAGGCTGGAGTGCAATGGCGCAATCTTGGCTCACTGCAACCTCCGCCTCCTGGGTTCAGGCAATTCTCCTGCCTCAGCCTCCTGAGTAGCTGGGATTACAGGCACACGCCACCATGCCCAGCTAATTTTTTGTAGTTTTAGTAGAGATGGGGTTTCACCATGTTGACCAGGATGGTCTCGATCTCTTGACCTCGTGATCCACCCGCCTCGGCCTCCCAAAGTGCTGGGATTACAGGCATGAGCTCCTGCGCCCGGCCCTGGATGCCTTTATTTCTTTCTCTTGCCTGATTGCTCTGGCTAGGACTTCCAATACTATGTTGAATAGGAGTGGTGAGAGAGGGCTTGTGCTGGTTTTAAGAAGAGTGCTTCCAGCTTTTGCCCATTTAATATGATGTTGGCTGTGGGTTTGTAATAGATGGCTCTTATTATTTTGAGGTATGTTCCTTCAATATATCATATAACAGTTGTTAACATGAAGAGGTGTTTAATTTTATTAAAAGCCTTTTCTGCACCTGTTGAGATAGTCATGTGGTTTTTGTCTTTCATTCTGTTTGTGTGATAGATTACATTTATTGATTTGTATATGCTGAAGCAACGTTGCATCCTGGGATGAAGCCTACTTGATTGTGGTGTAATAGCTTTTTGATGTGCTGCTGGATTCAGTTTGCAAGTATTTTGTTGAGGATTTTTTCATCAGTGTTCATTAAAAATATTGGTTCATTAACACTTTTCTTTTTTTGTTGTGTCTCTGCCAGATTTTGGTATTAGAAGGATGCTGGCTTCATAGAATGAGTTGGGGAGGAGTCCTTCCTCCTCAATTTTTTTTTTATATATATTTTTTCTTTTTTTAAGATTGGGTTTCACCGTGTTGGTCAGGCTGGTCTTGAATTCCCAACCTCAGGTGATCTGCCCACCTTGGCCTCCAAAGTGCTTGGATTACAGGCATGAGCCACTATGCCCGGCCCTCAATTTTTTTGAATAGTTTCAGTAGGAATGGTATCAGCTCTTCTTCGTACATCTGGTAGAATTCAGCTGTGAATCCATCAGGTCCTGGACTTTATATGGTTAATAGTCTATTGCTGATTCAATTTAGGAGCTTGTTATTGTTCTGTTCCGGGAATCAATTTCCTGGTTCAGTCTTGGGAGGTGTAGGTGTCCAGGAATTTATGTCTTTTCTATACTTTGTTTGCATAGATGTGTTTGTCGTAATTTCTTATGGTTATTTTTATTTCTGGGGAGTCAGTGGTAACATTCACTTCATTTCTAATTGTGTTGATTCTCTTTTCTTTAGAAAAGCGAATACATAATGGTAAAGCATTCATTTCAACAAGAAGACCTATCTTGAATTTAAACAGGTTAAATGTTCCACCTAAAAAGCACAGAATGGCAAGCTGGTTAGAAGAGCAAGTGCCTTTTAAGTGGGACATTTAACCTGTTTTAATTCAAGGTGAGAATAAATACATGTGGCTCTGGTTCTGTCATTGTGTTGTTAGCTGGTTATTAGTCTGGCTTGTTTGTGTGGTTACTTTCTAGTGTCACTGGTCTGTGTGTTTAAGTGTGTTTTTGTATTAATTGGGAGAGGTCTTTCTTTTCTATACTAAGTGCTCCTTTCAAGAGCTCTTGTAAGGCAGGCCTGGTGGTAGTGAACTCCCTTAACATTTGCTTATCTAAAGGATCTTATTTCTTTTTCCCTTAGGAAGCTTAGTTTGGCTGAATATGAAATTCTTGGTTGAAGATTTTTTTCTTTAAGAAGTTGAGTGTAGGCCCCCATTCTCTACTGGCCTACAGGGTTTCAGCTGAGAGATTCACTGTTAGCTTGATGGGGTTCCCTTTAGAGGTGACCTATCTTTTTCTCTAGCTGCCTTTAACATTCTTTCTTTCATTTTGACCTTGGAAAAATCTGGCAATTATATGTCTTGGGGATGACCTTCTTGGGTGGAGTCTTTCAGGAGTTTTCTGAATTTCCTGAATTTAACTGTTGGCCTCTCTAGCAATGTTAGGGAAGAATTTTTCTTGGACAATAACCTGAAATATGTTTTCCAAGTTGTTTGCTTTCTCCCCTGCCCTTATGAATCACAGATTTGACCTCTATGATTCATAGGTTCAAATCTATGCCAGTGATTCACAGATTTGACCTCTTTGCATAATCCCATACTTCTAGAAGGTTTTGTTTATTCCTTTTTATTATTTTTTCTCTATTTTTGTGAGACTTGTCTTATTTTGGAGAGCCAGTCTTCAAGTTTGAGATTCTTTCCTCGGCTTGATGTATTCTGCTGTTAATAGTTGTGATTGCATTGTGAAATTCTTGTGTTGTGTTGTTCAACTCTGTCTGGTCTGTTAGATTCTCTTTTATACCAGCTATGTTGTCCTGTAGCTCCAGTATCATTTTACTGTGGGTCTTCGTTTCCTTGAATTGGGTTTTCCCATCCTTCTGCATCTCAATGATTTTGTTCCTATCCATGTGCTGAATTTTATTTCTGTTATTCTTGCCAGTTCGACCTGGCTAAGAACTCTTGTTGGAGAACTGGTTTAGTTGCCTGGAGGACATGTGACACTCTGGCCATTTCAGTTACTAGAGTATTTGCATTGGTTCTTTCTCATCTCATCATGTGGATTTTTCCTTTAACTGCAGTGTAGATTGAGTACAGTCAATAGACTCCTTTTCTTGATGTTTTCACTGGGCCACGGCTTTGTGCGGAGTCTTTATACGAAGCTAGCCTTTTGTCTCTGGTTTCAGAGGAAGGCATGTTAGTGAGGTGTTTTTTGTGTTGAAGCTTTGAGGTGTAATTCAGCAGGTGGCACTTAAGACTTATTGGTCACTTGGTAGACTCTTGCTAAGTTGTATGGTCCCTTATGTTTCCTCACAGTTACAACCATGTTCCCTCTCAATGCTCTGAAAATGGCCCTGAAACTGTGGGTTCTTCTCCCCTTTGAGTGCTGGCTATAGACTTCACACTCCTGGACTGCCCACTGTAGCTCGGGGTTATCTCCATCCCCAACTTGGAGGTAGCCAGAGGAAGGAACCTTAGTAATGGTTGTAATCAAGGGTCTTTTGGTTGTCTACTAGGGGCTCCACCCCAGAGTGATGTAGGTCAGCCATCGCTTAGTGCAGTCAGCCCAGGATGGAAAGTCTATGCTCTGGGCTCAAGCCATAGTTCTTTGTTCAGTGATGAGCAGATCAGTGGGGCGGGAGGTGCATACCCATGGGAGATGAATTGACCTCTTCTCCTTGGGTCGACTGCAGCTTGTTGGAGGTGTGGATAGGGCATTTAGGGTCTTTGCTCCTATGCTAGTCTGAGGGTAGTAAGGGCAGTTCCATTGCACATGCAGTGGCAGAGAGCTTTTGGTTGCCCCTGAGGACTCTGTCCAGGGAGATGCAGAGCTTCCATGGATGTGATAGCTCTGGCAGCCTGGTGGCTGGAGAACCAGGCCTGGAGGACCTTCCCGGTGAGGAGGTATAGGAACAGACACCCATGTGGGAGTTTGGCAACTTTTCTGTAGAACTCTTGCAGTGTGCTGCCTGCTCCAGTCCCTAGTCACCTTGGATTTTCTAGAACCTGAAGATATCAACAGTGAAGGCTGTAAAGCAACAAAGACAGCAGCCTTTCTCTCCCTCTGGGAACTCTGTCCTGGAGAGGTACAGACCTGTTGCTGGTCTGAATGTACCTCTAGGAGGTGGCTGGTGACCCCAGTTAGATGGTCCCACCCAGTGAGGAGAAACAGGATCAGGGACCCATTTAAAAAACAGTCAAGTTTGGAAGCTGAGGCAGGCGGATCACAAGGTCAGGAGATTGAGACCATCTTGGCTAACATGGTGAAACCACATCTCTACTAAAAAATACCAAAAATTAGCCAGGTGTGGTGGCAGGCACCTGTAATCCCAGCTACTCAGGAGGCTGAAGCAGGAGAATTGCTTGAACCCAGTAGGCGGAGATGGCAGTGAGCTGAGATCACGTCACTACACTCCAGCCTGGCAACAGAGCAAGACTCCATCTCAGGAGAAAAAAAAAAAGTTTATGTAGAGCAACTGTGCTATGCTGGGGTACTACTTCTGCCGTGGGTCGGCTTGGACTCTTCAAAGCCCAAAGACTAGAATGGCTAAATTGCCCAACAGCAGAGATGGTGGCCCAGCCCCTCTCTGGGAGTTCTATCACAGGGAGGTGTCAAATCTCTGTCAGCTGAAGAACACTGGTGAGGGTGGCTGGAGACCCTGGTTGGGAGGTCCTGCCCAATGAGGAGGAATGGTATTAGGGACCTGCTTTAAAAGCAGTCTGGCCACATTTTTGTAGAGCAGCTGTGCTGTGTTGGGGGACTGCTTCCATCCCTGGTCGGCCTGGACTCTCCAAAGCCAGAGCTGGAACAGCTAAGTACCCAAGCAGCAAAGATGGTGGCTTGCCCCTTCCCCTGGGAGTTCTGTCCCAGGGAAGTATAACACTGCTATCAGTGGCTGGCTGGAATTCCAAGCCAGTGGGTCTTAATCTGTGAGGTGTCAGGGAAGTGGAACCTGCAGACTTTCACTGCTCGGCCCCCTGGATTCAGCCCTTTTCCTAAGGGGATCTAACCTCCCACTTTGCTGGAATTGCAGCGACTTTGATCAAGAATCCCAGAAATCCCAGGTTTCTAAGGCTCCTGGGTCTCTGCATAGACCTGAGCAGCTGCTCTACCAAGACTCCGTGTAGCGCTAAGTGTCAAACTCAAGGCCCCAATGGAATGGGTTCGGGAGGGGATCTCCTGACCCAAGGATTGCAAAGATCCATGGGAACAGGGTGGGTTCCCAGGGTCCCACATGCACTCACCATGTCCCTGGGCAAGGGGAGGCTCCCCTGGCTCTGCAGTACTCCTGGGTGAGCTACTGTCCTGCCTTGCTTTTCTCTGTTCTCTATGGGTCAAGTTGTTTCATTGATTAGTTCCAAAGCATGCACCTGGGTGTTTCAGTGAAGGTGCCATATTTACTCACCCCTTTGGTTCCTCTCTGTGAGAGTTTCGCACACTACCTGCTTCTAGTCAACCATTGTGGCCACTACCCTGTCCCTAGCAGTCCCCTATTCTTTCTCTCTCTCTTTTTTTTTTTTTTTTTTTTTTTGAGATGGAGTCTCACTCTGTCACCCAGGCTGGAGTGCAATGGCACAATTTTGACCTACTGCAACCTCCACCCCGGGTTCATGCGATCCTCATGCCTCAGCCTCCCAAGTAGTTGAGATTACAGACATGCGCCACCACGCCCGGCTAATTTTTGTATTTTTAGTAGAGACGCGGTTTCACCATGTTGACTAGATGGTCTCAAACACCTGACCTCAGGTGATCCACCCGCCTTGGTGTCCCAAAGTGCTGGGATTACAGGCATGAGCCACCACACCTGGCCTCCATTTTCTTACCCTGTTATTAGTCCTGCTGCTGTTACTGTGTGCAATGCCCACTGTACATTTTAGGGGACTTTAGATGCGTGGCAACCATTGAGTTGGATCTGCTACACTCTAAAGAGGAGAGACTCCTCTACTAGGTTAGAATCAATATTTTCACAGTTTCCTTAATCAGGATTCAGACAACCTGATCCTTTCTCAAAAGGGGAGTTGTACTCACAAATGCCTGTTGTATAGAGATCCACACCAGAGAGCAGTATGCAGGGTCTATTACCGGAATGCCCTTTTTTCTTGTGCATACAGCTGAGTAATGGGTCTTCTCAGCTGTTTTCCAGAAGAATGAAAGAGGAAGGTGGTTGTATTTGTTCTCTATTACTGCATAATAAATTACCACAGATTTCGTGACTTAAAATGTCACCCATTTCTCAGCTTGCGGTTTTGTAGGTCGAAAGTTCAATGCTTTCACAATCAAACACAGGAGACAACAGTGGGTCTGGCTGCCCAGGAGGAGTGACCCGGGAAACTAGGTCATTTTACACCAGAGCCATGACCTTGGCTAGCCAAATCTCCGGTGCTACAGCCACTTCAGTCAAGGAAAAGAAAAGGACAGGATTCAGAGTGCTTTTGAAGAGCGTGAGAAAGCAGCTGAATTGGGGTTTTGCTAGGTTTACAGACTTTCCTGAGTGTTCCTGAAACGTGACTTCAGATCAAAATTTCATTTCCTATGACAGAGTGGTTGGAAGTGTGTTGGATTCATCAGCACATTGAAATTTGTCCAAGTCTTGGCTCTTCCGAGCACTCGGAATTATGGCGGCCATGGCCACGATGGCGACCTCGGGATCGGCGCGGAAGCGGCTGCTCAAAGAGGAAGACATGACCAAAGTGGAATTCGAGACCAGCGAGGAGGTGGACGTGACCCCCACGTTCGACACCATGGGCCTGCGGGAGGACCTACTGCGGGGCATCTACGCGTACGGTTTTGAAAAACCATCAGCGATCCAGCAACGAGCAATCAAGCAGATAATCAAAGGGAGAGACGTCACCGCACAGTCTCAGTCCGGCACAGGCAAAACAGCCACCTTCAATATCTCAGTCCTCCAGTGTTTGGATATTCAGGTTCGTGAAACTCAAGCTTTGATCTTGGCTCCCACGAGAGAGTTAGCTGTGCAGATTCAGAAGGGCCTGCTCGCTCTTGGTGACTACATGAATGTCCAGTGCCACACCTGCATTGGGGGCACCAATGTTGGGGAGGACATCAGAAAGCTGGATTATGGACAGCATGTTGTCGCGGGCACTCCAGGGCGTGTGTTTGATATGATTCGCGGCAGAAGCTTGAGGACATGTGCTATCAAAATGTTGGTTTTGGATGAAGCTGATGAAATGTTGAATAAAGGTTTCAAAGAGCAGATTTACGACGTGTACAGGTACCTGCCTCCAGCCACACAGGTGGTGCTCATCAGTGCCACGCTGCCACACGAGATTCTGGAGATGACAAACAAGTTCATGACCGACCCAGTCCGCATCCTGGTGAAACGTGATAAATTGACTCTGGAAGGCATCAAGCAGTTTTTCGTGGCAGTGGAGAGAGAAGAGTGGAAATTTGATACTCTGTGTGACCTTTATGACACACTGACCATCACTCAGGTGGTCATCTTCTGCAACACCAAAAGGAAGGTGGACTGGCTGACGGAGAAAATGAGAGAAGCCAACTTCACCGTGTCCTCGATTCATGGAGACATGCCCCAGAAAGAGTGGGAGTCCATCATGAAGGAATTCCGGGCAGGCACCAGCCAAGTGCTCATTTCTACAGACGTCTGGGCCAGGGGGTTGGATGTCCCTCAGGTGTCTCTCATCATTACCTATGATCTGACCAATAACAGAGAATTGTACATACACAGAATTGGGAGATCAGGTCGGTACGGCCGGAAGGGTGTGGCCATTAACTTTGTGAAGAATGAGGGCATTCGCATCCTCAGAGACATCCAGCAGTACTATTCCACTCAGATCGATCAGAACGTTGCTGATCTGATCTGAAGCCACAGATCCGTGAGGATGAGTGGAGACTGCTCACCTGCTGTGTACTCCTGTTTGAAAGCATTTAGGTCCAGCTTCTGTTGAGTGGGGTTGATGTGAACTCTCTTCTCATAAACGGCCTGCCCTCTCCCTTCCTCCGAAGAAGATGTGGGGATTCTGCTCTCTTTTCTTATTTACATGTAAATAATACATTGTTCTAAGTCTTTTTCATTAAAAATATAAAACTTTTCCCATTAAAAAAAAAGACAACTGTATTGCATGCTCTGCACATGTACCCCAAAACCTAAAATGCAATACAAAAATAAGAATAAAAAAAAAAAAGAAAGAAATTTGTCCAAGTCTCAAAAAAAAAAAAAAAAAAGACTTCTTGACTCTATAACTTTGCTTCTGTGGTCTGGACTTCCTTGAGGCTGCTCTTAAACTATGCTCTTTTTCAAGGCACCTTGGTAGAAAATGAACCTCTCAGGGCCTCAAAATGCAAAAGTAGCCAAAATCCTCCCTTTGCTTCCCATTTTTTTCTTTGTTCTTTTAGACAGGAGTCTCATTCTGCCACGGAGCCTGGAGTGCAGTGGTGGAATCTCTTGGCTCATTGCAACCTCCGCCTCTGGGGTTCTCTGGGTTTCAAGCAATTCTCCTGCCTCAGCTTCCTGAGTAGCTGGGACTACAGGCACGCACCACCATGCACAGCTAATTTCTGTATTTTTAGTAGAGATAGAGTTTCATCATATTGGCCGGGCTGGTCTCGAACTCCTGACCTCAAGTGATCTGCCCACCTTGACCTCCTAAAGTGCTGGGATTACAGGCATGAGCCACTGAGTCCGGCCCCATTGCTGTTACAATACACTTACAGGCTTCACTTAGGCTTAAAGGAGGACACCTGAGCAGAATTGGGGTTAGTTTTACTATTCCAGTCTACACAACAGAATTTGAAGCCTGCCACCCTCTTACTTTCTCTAACATGCTGCATTTTCACTTTTAAAGAACAGAGGCAGCTAAAGGCAAGTCTGTGTTCTCTCTCTGTTGGAGACATTTTTTACAACCAATTTTGTTAAACAGTTAGAAAGCCTTCTTTTTCATTTGATAGTCAAGACTTATGTGGCTCTGTTGCTTGAATTTACCAAAGAATCATGTGCATTTAAATAGTATGCTTGGTTCCAAGATGTCAGAAGAGGCCAGATACTGCTACTGCCTCTCTGGGATCCAACATACTACGCAGTTGCTAGAAGAGGAGTGTGTGAATGGGCTTTTCCAAGAGAAATAGCAAATGCTCCTGTTTCTGCTTCTCTTGGTAATAGTCCTACTTAAAGGATACGGTTGTTAATCTACAACAGGAAGGGGATGCTAAATCTGGTGGAGAGTGAAGAAGATAGCACAATGAGGAAAAGGAATTAACTTATAAAAACTATGTGGGGAAAAGCTTATTCCTTTGAGCTGACCTTGAGACGTTTCGCCGCCTACTTCTGTGCCACAAGCTGGCTTCCCATGGACAATCAACTCCTCTAAAACACTTAGTGTAAAGTCGTTGTTTGTCTTCATTAATTTACCCTGGTGACTCTGGGTGGGACATTACTCCATAGGGGGAAGTATGGTCCCAGGATATCCCTAGTCACTCACTGAATTACCAAGGGCCAAATTGTCACACATAGCTGTTTACTTCCCTTTTGGCAGCCTTCCCTGTGGTGATGGTTGCCCCCTACTTCCCTAGTAAGCCTAACTTGGTCTTTCTCACTTTTATCAGTATATTTCCATTCAGCAACCAAGCCATCCTAGACCAAAGACACTGTCTAGTCCATATGCCTAACACATGGCAGGCACTTAAAATATGTTAGCTGAATCCAACACTTTGGCCTTTACTTCCAAATTAACATATTCTCTCAATTGAATGGGACTTGTCTCTTCCTTATTGTAGATACTGTTTTCTCCAACTGTACCAGGACAGCCAAATGACTATTCCTACTATCAGAGATACTGCCCCACCTAGATGTCACCTAGGTGTCACAGATCCTAGGCATTCATTTGTTTAAATCCACTTTGAGAAGAGCTGTACATTAAATTGTTGTTTTTTGGTTCCAAATGGATTATTTAGGGCCTTTTTGACAAGTAGATTGTCAAAGCATTTGGCTGTTTTTTTTTATTGACAACAAAACCTTTCTCTTGCAGGTTGACACCAGAGAAAACACTAAACTTTGAAGTATCTAATGTTTATCCAAGTTTCAGTTGCAGAAAATAATATTTTTGAGGAATTACCTAAAGGATGTGTAGTCCAACCATTCCTCTGAGTCATCAAAATGTTATCTTTGGATCAAGTCAAACCATCAGAGAAAACTGATTGGCTTTTGCTTGTTGTGGCTGGTGTTTTGACATTAACCTACAGGGAGGGATATCATTTTTAGAGACCATAAAAAATTTTTGTTTGGGAACCTTTTATATACATGTTGTCAATGACTATCACAAAGTATTTTCTTGAGGGTTACACAAGAAAAGTTTCTCTTCAGTCTCAGTTCTAGGAATTTGACTTTATGTACACTGTGGATGAGGCTTCTTTGCATTCATTTTAGGAAGCTTGATTTTAAATTGGTGGCCCATCTTTAGCAATGCACCGGACCTCAAACTTTTGTATGCTCACCTTACCTCTGGCTTTATTGTAATTTGCTGTTCTTTGCTACTTTATTGTAATCTAGCTACTTTTCTTTTCTCTGTTCAGATTTCCCTACTTAATTTTGTACTCTAGTATACTTCATATATTTCTGTCACAAATCCTTTGGAGAAGAAGGCAGGCATAAATATATTGTGATTTTTATTAATTCAAGGGTCTATGTAGATCAATCTCAAACCTATATTATATTCAAATAACATTGTACAATAACCAAAGGTGATTAAAAGAGAATTCCATTTTTACTTGCTATTTTTTAAAACTTTGAGGTAAATCCACATGTATAGCACCCAACACCACTTACTCAAATTCTGTTTCTTCATCTATCCCTTTTCTTAGCCTCCGCTATCTTTCCCTTCCCATACCCCACAAGGCTCATCCACCAACACTCCATTCCCAGCAGCTATTTTATCCTACTCTCCTCTCTCTTCGTTGTATTCATTTATTACGTGACCTCTCTTCATCAAGTAAGATCCCATCTGTTTTTGAAGAAAGGAGAAATGAGAAAATGCAGCTGGCTCCTTGAGGATTCCTTTTGCTGGGGGAAGAGAGTAAGGCAAATAACACTGTGAAATAAACAATTTGTCTCATTACATATAAATATTTTTTAAAAATGTATCAGTCGCTAAAGCTTTATTAGGCTTTACTTAAGGTACCATCCAAAAAAGTCAGTACTTCTGGACACATGAGGGCTGTATTCGTCTATCTCACACTCCTACTAAAGACATACAGAGACTGGGCAATTTATTTATTTAGAGACTGTGTCTTGTTCTGTTGCCCAGGCTGGAGTGCAGTGGTGCAATCTCAGCTCACTGTAACCTTCACCTCTTGGGTTCAAGCAATTCTCCTGCCTCAGCTTCCCGAGTAGCTGGAATTACATGTACTTGCTACCATGCCCAGCTAATTTTTGTATTTTTTACTAGAGACAGGGTTTCACCATGCTGGCTAGGCTGGTCTTGAACTCCTGACCTCAGGTGATCCACCTGCCTTGGCCTTCCAAAGTGCTGGATTACAGGTATGAGCCACTGTGCCCAGCCTGTGTCTGGGTAATTTATAAAGAAAAGAGGTTTAATTGACTCACAGTTGCACATGGCTGGGGAGGGCTCACAATCAGGGCAGAAGGCAAATGAGGAGCAAAGTGGCAGGCAAGAGAGAACTGTGTAGGTGGACCCCCTTTTATAAAACCATCAGATGTCAGGCGTAGTGGCTCATGCCTGTAATCCCAGCACTTTGGGAGGCTGACGCAGGTGGCTCACCCGAGGTCTGGAGTTTGAGACCAGCCTGGCCAACATGGAGAAACCCCATCTCTACTAAAAATACGAAATTAGCCAGGCATGGTGGCTCATGCCTGTAATCCCAGCTATTGGAGAGGCTGAGGCAGGAGAATCACTTGAACTCGGGAGGTGGAAGTTGTGGTAAGCCGAGATCACAGCATTACACTCCAGCCTGGGTAACAAGAGTGAAACTCCATCTTTAAAAAAACAAAAACAAAACCAAAAAACCCAACAGATCCTGTGAGACTCATTCACTGTCTCTAGAACAGCATGGGAAAGACCCGCCCTCATGATTCAATTATCTCCCACTGGGTCTCTCCCATGACACATGGGAATTATGGGAGCTACAATTCAAGATGAGATTGATGGGACACAGCCAAACCATCTCAAGGGCCTTGATTACTTCTGAGGAGAGAGGAGGGAAAGAAGAAAAGATGCCATATACTGGAAAGGATGAGACTATACTGAGAAATTATCCCAAAGTAGGAAAATGCCATGTACAAGAACACATTCTTGGAATTCTTGCCTTTCAAAATTAGAACAACCTAAGTGTCCACTCTTTGAGAAATGATTAGGTAAATTACAATCTATTCTTGAAATGGCATATTGTTCAGCCATGAGGTGTTTATTTATTTATTTATTTTTGGCGCGTTTGTTTGCTTGCTTTTTGATACAGGGTCTTGCTCTGTTGCCCAGCCTGGGGTGCAGTGGTGCTATCTCAGCTCATGGCAACTGCGCTTCCTGGGTTCAAGTGATTCCCATGCCTCAGCCTCCAGAGCAGCTGAGATTATAGGTGCCCGCCACCACTACACCCAGCTAATTTTTGTATTTTTGGTAGAGATGGGCTTTCACCATGTTGATCAGGCTGGTCTTGAACTCCTGACCACAAGTGATCCGCCCACCTAGGCCTCCCAAAGTGCTGGGATTACCTGTGGTAATCCCATGGTAGCTGAGCTACCATGCCCAGCAAAGTGTTTATTTTGAAGAATGTATTGCAGCAATGAGAAAAGTTTATGTAATAATAAGAAAAAAATAAAAAAGCAAAACAGAAAATTGTATTGTGCTGTAATCTACTTATCAATTTGTGTATCTGTACCACCATTAGAGGAAAAAGCTAGGGGAACGGTAGTGGGGAGTCAGGTCAAGATTGAACCCTGAGGAACATTGATATTTATGGAATATTCCAGGAAGGGGCGCCTTCAAAGGAGACAAAAAAGATGAAGCAAAGAAGCCATGAAAAGGAGGGCACCGACAGCATGACATTCCAGAAGCTGAGAGAAGACGGCACATTCAAGGGGTCTGGCACTTAATATCCATTACCACATTTAGTCCTCACAAAAGGCTTGGGTGAGAGATCATGTTATACCCATTTTGCTATAAGCAAACTAGGTTTCAAGAGGTTGAGCACGTTGGACAATATCCCAGAGGAAGGGAGATGGGATTTGAACCGAGGTCTGCCTCTAGGTATAAACCAAAAACTACCTGAGGCAAGTCTCAATCAATTTACTAGGTTGGTGTAAAAGTAATTGTAGTTTTTGACATTAAGAAGTAAAGGAGGCTCGGCACAGTGGCTCATGCCTATAATGCCAGCACTTTGGGAGGCTGAGGTGGGTGGATCATGTGAGATCTGGAGTTCGAGACCAACCTGATCAACATGGTGAAACCCCATCTCTAGTAAAAATACAAAAATTAGCCAGTCATGGTGGCAGGCACCTGTAATCCCAGCTACTCAGGAGGCTGAGGCAGGAGAATAGCTTGAACCCAGAAGGCAGAGGTTGTAGTGAGCTGAGATTGTGCCACAGCACAACAGCCTGGGTGACAGAGCGAGACTCCGTCACAACCACAAAAAAGTAATGGAAAGTTTATTTTGCCAAGGTTAAGGACACACCTGTGACACAGCCTCAGGAGTTCCTGAAGACCTGTGCCCAAGATGGTTGAGGTATAGCTTCCTCTTATACGCTTTAGGGAGATATAACACATCAATCAATTGAACCATTTACATTGGCTCAATCTGGAAGGTGGGACAACTCAAAAGGGGGGTGCTTCTAGGTCATAGGCGGATTTAAACATATTCTGATTGGCAGTTGGTTGAAAAACTTATTAGTAGTAGAAAGGAATGTCTGGGTTACAATAAGGGGTTATGGAGACCTAGGTTTTACACCTTCAAGTAGCAGGCTTTAGAGAAAATAGACTGTGAATGCTTCTAATCAGACTTACGGTCTGTGTCGATGTTACTGCTGGAAGGGTGTAATGAGGGATGTCCAACCCATGCTTCCCACTATGGCCTCAATCGGTTAAATTTTAGGGTGCCCTGGCAGGGAGGGAGACCATTCAGATGGTTGGGAAGGCCTTCAACTTTTGTTTTTGGTTTACATTCACAGAGCATGTGCTCTTTGCTTTATACCAGGCTGCCTCCCTGCCATGTTAGAAAGATCTTCTGGATGTCTATGAGGTCGCGGTTTAGGTGGGATCAGTCAGTTGTATTTTCTCTTCAATATTTTTTTTTTTTTAAGATGGAATCTCGCTTTGTCACCCAGGCTGCAAAGCAGTGGCACAATCTTGGCTCACTGCAACCTCCGCCTCCCAAGTTAGAGTAGTTCTCCTGCCGCAGCCTCCTGCGTAGTTGGGACTATAGGCAGGTACCACCATGCCCGGCTAATTTTTGTATTTTTAGTGGAGACAAAGTTTCACCATATTGGTCAGGCCGGTCTTGAACTCCTGACCTTGTGATCCACCTGTCTCGGTCTCCCAAAATGCTGAGATTGATTACAGGTGTAATTTTTTTTTCTTTGAGATGGGGTTTTGCTCTTGTTGCCCAGGCTGGAGTGCCATGGTGCAATCTCGGCCCACTGCAACCTCTGCCTCCTGGGAAGCCATTCTCCTGCCTCAGCCTCCCAAGTAGCTGGGATTACAGGCACCCGCCATCACACCTGGCTAATTTTTTTTAATTTTTAGTAGATTGGGGAGATGGGGTTTCACCATATTGGCTAGGCTTGTCTTGAACTCCTGACCTCAGGTGATCTGCCCACCTCAGCTTCCTAAAGTGCTGGGATTATAGGCATGAGCCACCATGCCTGGCCAATACATCTATTTTCTATTCCGTACATATAGGGGTTCATTCTCTCACTCCTTATCAGAACAGGGTGATGGATTAGTATGGGGATTGCAAACTCCATTCTCTACAGGGCAGTTAGGGTAAAAGGGGAGGTGGTGTGGCAAATTAGAGCAGGCACATACTGTCGACAGGGGGTGAGAATGTGCGAATGTGGGCCACTGTTGTCAGGTATCCCAATTTGTTTAAAGGAGCCAAAAATCTGGATTTTATCTTTCTTTGTGAAATTGTTAAGTTTTGATGTTGGTAACTGATTAAAAACATTTTTTTTTTTTTTTGAGATGGAATTTCACTCTTATCACCTGGGCTGGAGTGCAGTGGTGTGAGCTCAGCTCACTGCAACCTCTGCTTCCTGGGTTCAAGTGATTCTCCTGCCTCAGCTTCCAGAATATCTGGGATTACAGACCTGAGCCACCACGCCTGGCTAATTTTTGTATTTTTACTAGAGACAGGGTTATGCCATGTTAGCCAGGCTGGTCTTGAACTCCTGACCTCAGGTGATCCACCTGCCTCAACCTTTCAAAGTGCTGGGATTACAGGTGGAAGCCACCGTGCCTGGCCCTAACTAAAAACATTTACAACACTGTGTAGACTAAATAAATCTGTGGAGTCCATACAGTCCAGTTCTAGACCCCTGGCTGAGCTCTCCAATGACAGAGTTGTTCTTCAGGGAAGCTTACCCTCAGTGGTGCTGATGCTTTGCAAAGTCAATCCCCAGGCTAAGAGGAAATCCCACCCCCTGTGCTGCAGCTGAGAAAGGAAGCAGGCCTTGGACGGGGCATTTCTCTTTCCATTTCCTTCCCTAGCTAGTCTCATTGGGCCCATCAGTCAACTTTCCATGATGATTGCTTTGTTGGGTTCTGATCCATGGAGTTAAAGGAGCATGGAGTGTCTCTCATCACAGCCTCTTTTCTAGGAAAATAAATGGCCAACTCCCTGGAGTTGGGGATTTTTTTATGCAATGACTTTCCTCCACGAGATTTATTGCAGCAGCTTTGTGAGAGATTTGTAGTAAGTAGTGTTCAGGCTGTAGGTCTTAAATCCTCAATGCCACAGTCATAACTCTCCAGGAAGGAAATGATAGAAGATCACAGTAGCTAATATTGCATTATGATGATACTGTCTTCCCAGAAATGATTGTTGTCTTGCTGCTGCTGTCTTACTTAGGAAATAGGAGCTCTTCAAATGTGCTTGAGATGTCTGTCCTGGTGGTGCTTTGCAAGAGCCACAAGAAACTACAGACTAGGGGAAGAGAGCAAACATTTATGAGCACCACCCATACTTTTTTTAAATATGGGGAGACTGAAGCTCAAAGAAATTAAATCATTTTCCCAGTATCTCTAGCTATAAAACCTCTGATTCCAAAGCAGATCTTGTCTATTGCACCACCTTTAACGTGTTTAAATTTTAGATATATAAAATAATATTAGTCTGGGCACAGTGGCTCACGCTTGTATTCCTAGTACTTTGGGAGGCCGAGGCGGGTGGATCACGAGCTCAGGAGTTCAAGACCAACCTGGCCAAGATGGTGAAACCCTGTCTCTACTAAAAATAAAAAAATTAGTTGGGCATAGTGGCAGGTGCCTGTAATCCCAGCTACTCAGGAGGATGAGGCAGAAGATTACTTGAACCCGAAAGAGGGAGGTTGCAGTGAGCTGAGATGGTGCCACTACAGTCCAGCCTGGGCGACAGAACAAGACTCTCTCTCAAAAAACAAAGGAATATTAATGAGACAAAGTTGATAGGAGTGAATGGTAAAATACTTTTATTGTTTTAGGTTTGATCTCAATCTATTTCATTTTTATACTTAGTCTACATTGTACAATAAATAGTTTAAATGATGCCATGAGGAAACAGACAAATCCAGGCTATGAAAAAAGACAATTGTCCTGCTCTCTACAAAAGTCAATGTTATAGGGGCAAAAAAAGTCAGGGAACTATTTTCTCTTAAAAAAGATTGAAAAAAAAACTGAACATAATAGATGATCTTTAATTGGATCCCAGCTCCAAGAGTGCCAACTGTGTAACTCATTTTGGGGACAGGGCATGGTGGCTTACACCTGTAATCCCAGCACTCTGGGAGCCCAGGGTGGGCAGATCACCTGGGGTCAGGAGTTCGAGACTAGCCTGGCCAACGTGGTGAAACCCTGTCTCTACTGAAAATATAAAAATTAGCTGGGTGGCTCATGCCTGTAATCCCAGCACTTTGGGAGGCCAAAGCAGGCGGATCACCAGGTCAGCAGATCGAGGCCATCCTGGCTAACAGTGAAACCCCGTCTCTACTAAAAATGCAAAAAATTAGCCAGGCATGGTGGTATGCACCTGTAGTCCCAGCTATTCGGGAGGCTGAGGCAGGAGAATCACTTGAACCCAGGAGGTGGAGGTTGCAGTGAGCCGAGGTGGAGGTTGCAGTGAGCCGAGATCATGTAACTGCATTCCAGTCTAAGTGATAGAATGAGACTTTGTCTCAAAAAATATATACAAAAATTAGCCCAGTGTGGTGGCAGGTGCCTATAATCCCAGGTACTCAGGAGACTGAGGCTGGAGAATCACTTGAGCCTAGGAGGCAGAGGTTGCAGTGAGCTGAGATTGCACCACTGCACTCCAGCCTGGGAGATAGTGTGAGACTCCATCTCAAAAAATAAAAATAAAATAATAAAATAAATAAAAATAAAGTCATCCTTGAAGCCCATAGTAGAAATATTCTGTATTTTTATAATCAGTAAATGCCTTGAATATATTGCTTTACTAAAAACAAATCAGTGTGACAACTTCAGCTCTATGAATCCCTTGTGGTTAACAAGATCTAGGGATGACAACAGTAAGAAAAAAAATAATTACAATTACAAATAAAACAGACTCAGAAAATTAGTTCAGCTTATGAATGACCACATAGCTTCAACTAAATTATAAAGAACGATTGACTAACGTGGCTCCAAAACGCAGGCCGGCCACCTGGTTTGGTGAATAGTTTTATGGAACACAGCCATTCTCATGTTTACATGTTGTCTGTGGTTGCTTTCACCATACAATGGCTGGGTTGCATAGTTTTAATAGAGACTATGTGGCACACAGCAACTAAAATGTTACTATCTGCTTGTTCAAGAAAACGTTGTTGACTCCTGGTCTAAAAGTATATACAGGAATATATATTAAAAAAGGATCAAAAGAGAATATAAAAAAAATGAAGTTCATTTATTATGGTGAAGCGACTGTATTTGAGTTCCATTCAAATTTTAAATTTTACATTGTTACAATGTGATTTGTTAAATATTTTTAATAAAAAAATAATGGAGAGTTTTTACTGTTTTTACAATGCATAGAATGATGATGGGGAAACAAATAGCAAATATGTACTACAGAGTTGTTAAATCCTGACTTGGAAATTCTAATACTCAGAATTGTGCTAGAGAGAATAATCAGAATGCGGGGGGATTGCGAAGGTAGTTCTCATGGGATTGTTCATAATAACAAAAATGGAAATCACAGGGTAACCATTAACCAAATAATGGTATGTCTCTATATGATTGAATATTATACAACCATAAAAAATACTTTTAAAAAAGCATTTCTTACTTATGTAATCAGAAAAAAATAAGACATTTAAAGGATGCAGTACTACTCACTGACATGGAAAACATTAATAATAGTGATATTGAAGTAAAATAAATTATAGAATATTTCCAAATACTTATTTATAAGTGTTATTTACATGTGCTTACAAATACACAGAAAAGTATGTCTGGAAAGATATTAACTATACCATCAACAGTGGT
This sequence comes from Callithrix jacchus, assembly GCF_049354715.1. NCBI lineage: Eukaryota > Metazoa > Chordata > Mammalia > Primates > Cebidae > Callithrix > Callithrix jacchus. The sequence continues at coordinate 153,589,304 of NC_133502.1, forward strand.
TTAGGAAGTAGTATTTGGGTGGACTTTTCCTTTCTCCCTAATATAATTATAGAGTATTTAGTGTTTTTTTTTTTTTTTTAACAATAAGCATGTAAACCAAGAGAAGAAACATATCCATATTTTTTTCTCTAATACTTATTAAAAGCTATTAAATGATTCAGTAAGATGAATATGAAAAGTTGAATACAAAATTAGAGAAAGAATATAATCTCAACTTCAGGAAGAAAACGTGCCCAGGAAAAGGACCTAGAAAATGTCAAAGCATTTTATTGCCTCTGGGCGATTACATCGTGCATGATTCTTGCCTTATCTCAATGAACATCTATTACTTGGATAATCAGGAAAATTTTAAAGTACAAATTTGTTAAAACAACTTTTAAAAAGAAAAGAATATTGTTAAAGCCTTCATCAGTCCATATTGCTCTCTTGGATCCCTTTATATCTGTCTTCGTTTCTCTCTGTCACACATGCACACACACACACACACACACACACACACAGTAGTTCGTGGCAAAACAGTGACTTCTATTAAATAGGTTTTCCACATCTGTTTCAAACGTCCTGCCCTCCTTCCTTCACAGCTCACCAAAATCTCACAAGTCATTTGAACTCCACAGATAAGAGGGAAAGAAAAAAAAAAAGAAGACAAAAGCATTTAGGGATATATTACCTGCAAGGCTCCTCATAAAATGGAAAGAATAAAATACCAAGATCCTTACAATGGCCTACAAGACACACACACACACACACACACACACACACACACACACACCCCTACCTCTCTTACCTTGTCTCTCACCACTCTCTCTGGAACTGTCATATTTCCTTCAGGTCCCAACTCAAATTTCATCTTATCTGGGAACCCTAACTTTAGCTTTCACCAATTTCACCAACTTGGTTTTGAAACCAAGTTTGACTGTATTTGACTATACCTTGAGGTTTAGTCTAAATGTGCTTTATTAAATTGGAATGAAATCATCAAAGCAAAAGATCACCTGGTAATTAGCTTCCAAGATGGCTCCCTGATATTCACACCCTTGGATAGTCCCTTCCCACACTAAATAGGGCTGACCTGTTAACCAATAGGGTACTGCAAAAATGACAAAGCGTGGCTTCCAAAACTAGGTCATAAAAGTCATTGAGCCTTCCGCATTTCTCTCTTAGATCACTCGCTCTGGGGGTGTCAGCCACCATGCCAAAAGAATGCCCAGGATCCCTACAAAAAGAACCACATGCTTCTGAGCCCCCACCTGCCAACAGGCTGTATCAACTTGCCATTCCTGTGTGTGAGCTGCATTGGAAGCAGATTGTCTGGCTCCAGTCAGATCTTCATATGATTGTAGTCCTGGCAAACATTTTGCCTGTAATTTCCTGAGTCATCTTGAGCCAGAACCACCCCGCTAAGCTGCTCCCAAGTTCTTGACCTACAGAAACTACAAGAGATAGTAAGTGCTTATGTCATTTAACCCAAGTCTCAGGATGAAACGTCTCTCATTTCTGCTCCTGTTCCTGCATGGGGACCCAGGAAATTTAGGCTGTTCATACCTACCTACCCTGCTGGGGGAGGAGCAGCAAAGTTTGTATCTAAAGTTTATCTGAACAAGTCTCCCTTGGCCTGTTTGGTGGGTCAGATTTTGCAATCCGAACTGTTACTACAGTAGACATTAGCCACATTTCCACAAAGAGATCATGATTTCCAGTTAGAGAGAATCATCTTGGCTACATGCCCTGACTGCTTCTCCATCATTGTTCCTTAGTTCTCCCTCAGCACTTTTCTGCCTCAATCAACCAACTCAAATGCCACCAAGAAACACTCTTAGTATATAAAGTATGAGCCATACTTTTAAGAGCATGTATGGCATGCATGTATCTCTGTATGTATGTTGTATGTGTTCATATGTCTGTGTATATGTTGTATGTATATCTGTATATATTTTGTTTTGTGTTTGCATGTTACATGTCTATTTTTGTGTGTGCTGCATGCACATGTGTATATCTGTATGTCATATGTATATGTATGTCCTGTGTGTATATCTTATGTATATCTGTATTATGTTGTAAGTATATCTGTGTGTTGTACATTGTGTCTGATTTGCGTGTGTCTGTATGTTGTATGTATCTGTATTATGTTGTGTATGTATCTGTGTTTGTGTGAATATCTGTATGCATGTTGTGTGTGTCTGAAGTGTATGTGTCTGTATTTTGTATATGTTTATCTGGTGTGCGTGTGTGTGTGCTTGTGTGTGTGTGTGTGTGTGTGTGCATGCGCATGTATCTGGACTTTACTATCCTGGGATTCATACAATTTCCCTTCATAAGAACACTATCAATACAACTGATTCTTAATTTTCATAAGTATGTCACAGTTGTATAAGATGTTAACATTAGGGAAAGCAGGATGAGGGGTATAAAAGAACTCTTCTGTGAATTAAAATGTTTTAAAGGAAAGATTTTTTGTTTTTTTTTGAGAGAGTGAGAGAGTTTCACTCTTTTTGCTCAGGCTGGAGTGCAATGACACGGTCTTGGCTCACCACAACCTCTGCCTCCCGGGTTTAAGTGATTTTCCTGCCTCAGCCTCCCAAGTAGCTGGGATTACAGGCATGTGCCACCACACCTGGCTAATTTTGTATTTTTAGTAAAGACAGGGTTTCTCCATGTTGGTCAGGCATGTCTCAAACTCCCGACCTCGGGTGATCCACCTGCCTCGGCCTCCCAAAGTGCTGGGATTACAGGCTTGAGCCACCGCACCTGGCCAATAAAGAGTTTAAAAAAAGGCTGGGTGCGGTGGCTCAAGCCTGTAATCCCAGCACTTTGGGAGGCCGAGGCAGGTGGATCACGAGATTAAGAGATCGAGACCATCCTGGTCAACATGGTGAAACCCAGTCTCTACTAAAAATACAAAAAATTAGCTGGGCATGGTGGCACGTGCCTGTAATCCCAGCTACTCGGGAGGCTGAGGCAGGAGAATTGCCTGAACCCAGGAGGCGGAGGTTGCGGTGAGCCGAAATTGCACCATTGCACTCTAGCCTGGGTAACAAGAGCAAAACTCCGTCTCAAAAAAAAAAAAAACCAGCTTCCCAAATTGGTAGGAAAGTCAATCTTCCCCTTTCATAGATCTAAAATATCCCAGGGGTACTTAACTTTTGTCCAAGGCACCATCCTAATTGTAATTTCCTCTCTAGTGGAGTTGGAGTCAGGCCTGATGGTTTCACAACCACAGCCCAGATGGACAGCTCTCTAGCTTGCCAAATGGACATTCCTATTTGCCGAACCTACAGGGTGACTGCCAGTAATCCATATCCCCTCCCAGACTGGTGTTGTAAAACACTGAAAGGAAGATAAAAATAAAAGAGGATTCTTGGAAAAAGACAAGGAAAGAAAGACAGATCGAAGGGTTAATGGCTAATTTGGGCAGAACTATATATTTAAGGACACAGGGGAAGGGCAATGAGGCCTCTGCCTGGTGTTGAGTCTCCAGATCTAGGGTGGGCTGAGGGAAGGGTCCAGAGGAGGAGGAGCAGAAAACTGCATGGCTGACTCAGGCCTTAGATATTCAAATCCTCCCTAGCACTGTGGGTGTTGCCATGGGCTCCACATTTTACAGATAGCTATTTGGGGTTTAAATATTCTTCCCCCTTCACCACTCCACAAATCAACCAAGACTCATTTGAGCAGGAGTGGATCTGCCCAGCCCTGCCTTTCTAGGCTGGAAACAAAGTGCTCAGCTCCTGGGGAGAGTGGGGTTTGTCCTTGCTCTCCACTCCCAAGCAACCTGTTGACGAGCTTATAATTACCAGAACTGTGTGCTACACAATAAATGTTCTTGGAGATTTTAATGATCGAAGTGAATGAACATGCTTCAACATTTGGAAACGTGCTTGAGAAGAATAATTGCTTCAAAGTGTTTCATAAATTGTTGCTAGGAGACCACATCAAGATAGGCCTTTTTACTTACAACTTGAAGTTCAACTGGCAGGAAATTCAGCCATTCAAAATATAGATAAGCAAATAGAACAATTTGAAAAAGGAAGAACGAAAGACAGAAACCTACCAGCTATTAGAGAAAATCTTCCACCAAAAACAAAATGGAGAACAAGAGGCAAGACAATGTCTTTATGGATTTGCATCTCAGTTCTTACTGGTTATGTGTTCTTGGGCAATTTCCTTGCACGTCTTTTATTTTCAGTTATCTCATCTGAAAAAAATGGAGATATCAATAGCTCACTCCTAGGATTAGAGATGACTCATATGTGGATGAATCCAGCACATAATGCTCAATATTTAATTATTTACACACAGTTGTTCCACAGGGTTTTGAGATCACTCACAAAATTACTTCCTGACTACTTTGTGTGCCCCCAAAAACAGGCTCTGACACAAGAAATTGGGTTTAGGTGGCTGATTTGGGAAATGATGCCAGGAAACTTCAGGGAAATAGCAGAGAAAGGAAGATTGAAAAAGGACAAAGTTCAAAAAGTTGCATCAATGAGCAGGAAAGTCCAGTAGCAATCAATCCTGCTGGTAACCCTCTGAAGGTTCATAAAGGACATGATGAAGGATTATCCTGCCAAGGGATGGGGAAGCTGAGGGATGTGTCCACCGACTCATTTCTAGGGGGCCAAGGGTTGCACCTGGGAACCTTAGGTTCCCAGCACCTCCATAATGCTCGAGCAGCCTGATAATTTCTGGTAGAACAGGAGCAAACCCTCTGGGAGAGAAGCTGGGAACCACAAGCACATGAGGTAGGCACTTGTCCATGTGTCCAGGAGCTGACCCACTCCAGCTGCATGTGGACTCAAAGGTGGGCCACAGGGATACAGGGTTAGGCATCAACAGGATCTGCTACACTTAGGATGAAGAAATTGAGGTCAAATAAAAACAAAGACTCTGTTATGGAATCTTTTTCTATTAAAAAAAATAGATTAGTGACCCAGCACAGTGGATCATGCCTATAATCCCAGCACTTTGGGAGGCTGAGGCGGGCAGATCACCTGAGGACAGGAGTTCAAGACCAGCCATGGCTAACATGGTGAAACTCCATTTCTATTAAAAATGCAAAAAATTAGCCAGGCTTTGTGGTGTGCACCTGTGAATCCCAGCTACTCTGGAAGCTGAGGCAGGAGAATCGCTTGAACTCAGGAGGCGGAGGTTGCCGTGGGCCAAGATTGTGCCATTGCACTCCAGCCTGGGTGACAAGAGCAAAAACTCTGCCTCAAAAAAAAAAAAATTACTTTGTAGAAAGGCTGCCTGTAATGATAGACAATCTTTTTTTTTCTGTTTTCTAGACTTCTAATCAATAAAATAGCCTGGAATTTGAGGATTCAATATTGCCAGGGGCAATATATGGTTAGGCAAATCCTTCATATATGTCAGTCCCTTGTTGACCAAATTCTAGGGAATCTGGAATGTTCTTATGGGGTTCAACTATGTTTGGAATTTAGGCCTGAAGCATTATATTTGAAGTTTGGGCACCAAGTGGTAGTTGAAAATTACGTTCCCATTCTGCATGGATCTGGAAGGAAGTAATTCAGCCACTTCCCTATCTAGCAGACCCTTCCCTGCTTGACAGCTGTTTGCCACTTAATCAATAGCAAGCCAGCAGGGCTCAGACTCGGCCTTCCCTAGTGTAGAAGAGGAAAAGCAATAAAAAATGTTAGCCTCTGAAGTTTTTTCAACATGTCTGTTCCCCACTCAGCTCTGGGAAGGGCTTTAGCATCATCATCATGCCCCATGGGAATGGAAAGCCATGTTGACGGCATAGACAGATAACAAGGGAATAGAGCAGAGCAATATGACAGGAGTAGGCAGAAAGGCTGGCAACCCCTTCCCCAGAGCCCCAACCTCCCAGCTCCCTTTCCAGGAATCATAAAGGTGAGATATGAAAATATGAGAAGGGATGAATGAAAAACAAGCAGGAGAAAGACAATTGGACATTATATGCCCCTAGTGGACGAACACAACACCATTTATGAAGTAGTCTGGCCAGAAAAATTGAACCTGGGTCTGATCGAGACTCTAGTTTTAACTACCAATGAACAGGAAATGCAAAGGACAAAGGAACATGTTAAATGCCACCACAGGGACGAATGCAAAAAATCCAGACTGTGGGAAACTCTACAGAACAACAAATCAGGTTTCTTCAACAAATACAGAGAAATCTATAGATTAAAAGAGACCTAAAAGATATATTGACTAATTGTGATGTATGAATATATTTAAATAATGAGAATTATTTCAATGTTCCTTCAAACAAATTAATTTTAAAATAATGAGGCTGGGAATGGTGGCTCGTGCCTATAATCCCAGCACTTTGGGAGGGTGAGGCAAAGGGATCCTTTGAGCCCAGGAGTTCAAGACCTAGGCAGCATGGTGAAACCTTGTCTTTACACAAAATACAAAAATTTGCTGGGAATGGTAGTGTTCACCTGTAGTCCCAGCTACTCAGAAGGCTGAGGTAGGAGAGTCATCTGAGCCTATGAGGGTCGAGGGGCTGCAGGAAGAGGTGATCACACAACTGCACTCCAGCCTGGGTAACAGAATAAGACCCTGTCTCAAAATAAAAAAATACATAAAATATAATGAGTGTAGGAGAAGTGAAATTTAAACACTGGATGAATAATATGATATTGTTAATTATTTGGGTAATAGTATTATTTTAAAATTGTTTTTATTTCAATAGCTTTGGGGGTACAAGTGGTTTTTGATTACATAGATGAATTGTATAGTGGTGAAGTCTGAGATTTTAGTGTACCTATCACCTGAGTAGTATACATTGGACCCAACAGGTAGTTTTTTTATCCTTTGTGCCCTCTTACACCCTCCCCTTCTGAGTCTCCATGGTCCATTACATCACTCTGTATGCCTTTGTGCACCCATAGCTTAGTTCACACTTATGAGTGAGAACATATACTATTTGATTTTCCACTCTTGAGTTATTTCATTTAGAATAATGGCATCTAGCTCCATTATTCTGCAAATAAGTGCTACAAAAGACATTATTTTATTTTTTTGTGACTGAGTAGTATTCCACGGTATATATACACCACATTTTCTTTATCCACTCAATAATGGTACTTTTTTTTTTTTTTTTTTTTGAGATGGAGTCTCTTGGTCTGTTGCCCAGGCTGGAAGTGAAGTGGCACGATCTTTGCTCACTACAGCCTCCGCTTCCCAGGTTCAAGTGATTCTCGTGCCTCAGCTTCCCAAGTAGCTAGGATTATGGACCTCAATGACTGGATAATTTTGTATTTTTAGTACAGACAGGGTCTCGTCATGTTGGCCAGGTTGGTCTCAAACTCCCGAACTCAGGTGATCCACCACCTCAGCCTCCCAAAGTGCTGGGATTACAGGCATGAGCCACCGCTCCCAGCCTAATAGTTCTATTTTTAAATAAAAATAATCTTGCCAATGTTGGCTGGGTGCAGTGGTTCATGCCTATAATCCCAGCACTTTGGGAGGCCAAGGTGGGCCGATCACCTGAGGTCAGGCGTTGGAGACCAGCCTGACCAACACGGAAAGGCTGGTCCTGACCCATCTCTACTAAAAATGCAAAGTTAGCCAGGCGTGGTGCCTCATGCCTGTAATCCCAGCTACTCAGAAGGCTGAGGCAGGAGAATTGCTTGAACCCAGGAGGTGGAGGTTGCAGTGAGCTGAGATTGCGCCATTGCACTTCAGCCTCGGCAACAAGAGCAAAATTCTGTCTCAAAAAAAAAAAAGCCATATCTTTAAAAGATTGATTATTAAATATTAATGATTAAATTATATAATGTCTGGAATGTTCAGTGGAGATGGATGGGCAGCCTTGATCATGGGATAATGAGTAACAACTGGGGTTCTTAAATTATTTTGTCTACTTTTGCATATATTTCAGATTCTCCACAAGAAAATGGTAAAATACAAAACAAAATAACAACAAACCCAACAGGTAAGTAAGCTGCCTTCAAAACGTGACCAGCAGTCATATGAAGTCTGTTTCAGAAGAAGGCATATTTTGGATGTGGGAATGTGTTCTGCTGTGAGGAAGCTGTAGCTTCTCAGCTCTGAAAAGGATCAGGAAAAGGTCCAGAGTGGAGAAAGCAGGATGCTGCTCCTCAGATTGATGCTTGATCTCAAGGATCCAGCCCCAGCAGGATCTCTCTGCATTCTGAAATGACCTGCCTAAGGTTTTGCATTAAAACATGTTTCCTACTGCAGATGCATGAGAGAGTGCTATGAGAGAGCCTGCAGGCATGGCTGCATTCGTGATTATGATCAAGACATACTGGAATTAATAAAAGAATTTGGGCCAGGCACAGTGACTCATGCCTGTAACCTCAGCACTTTGGGAGGCCAATGCAGTTGAATCACTTGAGCCCAAGAGTTTGAGATCAGCCTGAGCAACATGGCAAAACCCCATCTCTATAAAAAATACAAAAATTATGGAGGCGTGATAGTGTGCACCTATAGTCCCAGCTACTCGGGAGGCTGAGGCAAGAAGATGGCTTAAGCCCAGGAGGGTAAAACTGCAATGAGCCATGATCATGTCACTGCCCTTCAGCCTGGGTGACAGAGTAAGACCTTGTCTCAAAAAAATTTAAAAAAATAGCAATAAAAGAATTTGGAACCGTTTAAGTTTTACTACACTGAAACTATATCATAAAGCTAAAAGCAATTACCAATAATAATAATAATAATGGCAACTAACATTTATTGAGAGCTGACTTTAGGCTTTGATAGTGATCTCTGTTTAACAGATAAGGAAAGTGAGACATAGAGAAGTTATATACCCTACCCGAGGTGGCAGAGCTGAGATGTGGCTGAGCTGGAATTCAAACCCACTGTGTTAGTTTCCTAACAAAGGAACACAGATTGGATGACCTAGACAACAGAGATTTCTTTTTTCACAGTCTTGGAGGCTAAATAGCTGAGATCATGATGTTGGTGGGGTTGGTTCCTTTGTAAGGGAGATGAAGGAGGGATCTGTTCCAGGCCTCTCTCCTCGGCTTGTAAATGGCTGTCTTCTCCCTGTGTCTTCACATACTCTTCTGTCTTTACCTGTCTGTGTCCATATTTCCTATTCTCATAAGGATAGCAGTCACATTGGATTAGGGCCCACCCTAATGACCTCATTTTAATGTAATTACCCTTTTTAAAACTCCGTCTCTGGCTAAGTGTTGGCTCATACCTGTAATCCCAACACTTTGAGAGGCCAAGGCAGGAGAATAGCCTGAGGCCAGGAGTTCAAGACCAGCATGGACAACATAGGGAGAGCTTGTCTCTACAAAAAATTTAAAAGTTCACGAGGTGTGGTGGTGCCTACCTGTATTCACAACTACTTAGGAGGCTGAGGTGGGAGGATCGCTTAAGCCAGGGGGGTTGAGGCTGCAGTTGAGCCATAATCATGCCACTGCACTCCAGCTTAGGCAGCAGAGTGAGACCCTGTCTCAAACAAACAAAAGCCCTATCTCCAACTATGGTGGCATTCTAAGGTACTAAGGGTTAGGATTTCAACCTGTACCTTTTGAGAGAGCACAGTTTAGTTTGTACCCCTCTGTAGCCTGCTCCCAGAATGCTCAGCCCTCATACTTTTCACCAAATTCTCTACCACTGAAGGGACAATGGCCTGGGTAAAACTGCAGGTCCACTCCCTCACATTTTGAGTCGTAGGAGTATGTCAAGTGTGGGCTTTCAAAGCATTGCTGCTGTCCATTAGAAGTCCATGGTTTACAGTGCAGGGAACCTCCTAACATCTTGTGATCTGAATGAAAAGAAAACAAACATTTATTTTATTTTATTTTATTTATTTTACTTATCGACATGGTGGTTCTCCTGCACATGCCTTGGTCCCAATGAACTTGTGGTCACTAAATCCTCAGGGACCTTGCCTTCTCTGTTATCTTATTCCTCTTTTTTTTTGAGATAGTGTCTTTCTCTATTGCCCGGCTACATTGCAGTGGCGTGATCTCAGCTCACTGCAACCTCTACCTCCCGGGTTCAAGCAATTCTTCCTGCCTGAGCCTCCAAAGTAGTTGGAATTACAGAAATCTGCCACCATGCCTGGCTAATTTTTGTATTTTTTAGTAGAGATGGGGTTTCACCATGTTGGTCAGGCTGGACATGAACTCCTGACCTCAAGTGATCCACCCACCATGGCTTCCCAAAGTGCTGGGATTACAGGCGTGAGCCACTGCGCCCGGCTTCTTCTTTTCCTATACCTTCAGTCTCTTACTCTCTACTCCCTTTCCCCAAAAATCTGTAAGTATCCTTCTTTAAGACAAAAGCAACTTTGTTTGCTACGTGTTCCCTTGTCCCCCTCCAGTGACTGCTTCTTGTTCCTCACTTCTTAACCAAACTTTCCGAAGGATCCATCTGCATTCACTCTTCCCACTGTCCTTTCTCCTATTCAATCCTTGACTTCTCACAATAAAATCCCCTCCCACCTTGCTTCTCATGTCCTAATTTCTAAATCCACTATTAGTCACTGATTGTTTTTACTTTATTTCTTTATCATATTTGGCCTGCCCCTTCTTGAAACTCTCCTCCATTGTTGATATTGGTCAGGGTAGACTAAGTTATGTGTCAGTAATAAATTAATCCCCAGTCTCAGTGGTTTAACACAACAAACATTTACTTCTCACTCATGCAACAGTGAATGGTCTAGGGCTTTCCATGTGGTTAGTCCACGATACAGGTTACTTCCATCTTGTGGTTCTGTCAAGTCAAAAACTGGCCTCTGTGGTTGCTAAGCCAGAGGAAGATAGAGCTAGAGGGTCATATACCAGCTCTTCAATGCTTCTGTGCAAAAAAGACACATACCCCTTCTACTCAGCGCACATTGCCAAACTAGCCACCTGACTGTACCTCCTAGAATGGGAGCTGGGAAATGTGGAAGAGCTCATGGAAATGCAGTGAAGAATAATTATTTCCGGCCGGGCTCATGCCTGTAATCCCAGCACTTTGGAAGGCCAAGGCGGGTAGATCACTTGAGGTCAGGAGTTTGAGATCAGCCTGGCAAACAAGGTGAAACACTATCTCTACTAAAATGCAAAAATTAGCTGGGCATGTTGGTGTGTGCCTGTAATCCCAGATACTCAGAAGGCTGAGGCAGGAGAATCTCTTGAACCCAGGAATTGGAGGTTGCAGTGGGCCGAGACTGCATCACTGCACTCCAGCCTGGCAACAGAACAAGACTTCCTCTCAAAAAAAAAAAAAAATTAAGTATTTCTATTATATGAATTTCTATAATAATTTTTTATCTCCCAATCTTTTTCCTACATCATCAACTCTTCCTTCAAGACCAACTCTTTTTCATATGTACCTCACATTTCTCATGGTTCTATTCTCCATCCTCTTCTACATACTCTCCCTATAAGAGCACATCTACACTCACATCTGCAAGACTATTTGTAGAATTATTACTTCCAACCCACAGTCTCCATGTTAGAGATCTAGGTCTATAATGGGCATAATCCATCCAATAGCAGCCTGGTAGTTATGTCTTCTGATGTTCCATAGGCCACTGAAACCTAGGGAACTTATCATCTTTCCCCTCTAAAAACAAACCTATTCTTCCTCACATTTTTCATAGGATCCAAGCTGTTACCAAGGACAGAAATCCAGGGTAATCCTTGATACTTTTTTCTAACAATTTTTTCAACAAATGAATCAATCACCAAATCCAGTAAATTCTACTTTATAAATATCTCTAGATTTGGATCCTTCTCTCAATCTCTGCTGTCATTACATTTTCCTCAGGCTTTCACTATCTCCACCTTGATTGCTCTATTAACCTCCTCATTCATTTCTCTGTCTTATTGTATCACCCTCCCGTCATGCATGTTGCTCGAGTAAAGAGACCACCAGACAGACTTTATGTGGGCAATAAGGCTGTTTATTTCATGCTTGGGTGCAAGCAGGTCAAGTCCAAGAAAGGAGTTAGGCAAAGGGAGTAGGAGAGGGGATTCGTTATATATGTTGGGGCAAATGGTCAGCTAAAGGTGGTAATCTGTCTTAGGGAAGGGGAGGACGTCACCAGACTCATGATTACAAGGGTAGGGGTTGGTAACCTATCTTAGAGAGGGGAAGGGCGTCACAGGACGCATGATCACAAGGTAAGGGTCATTTATTACAAACAGGTATAATTATAAGGGTGGGGAGTATGATCACAAGGGTAGGGGTCATTTATTACAAACAGGCATGATCATAAAGGTAGGGAGTATCGGTTGCAGTCAGAAGGGAGGGTGTAGTAGATTACATAGCTACAGGGGTGGGGAATCCAATGTCTGGGGGGATTTTTGCAAGGCTGAACAGGAATAATGGATGCAGGTTGCAGCGATTAGTTGAGGTAGGAACAAGTTGTTTTCTTTTTGTGGTCACCTGGTTACTTGTGGTTGCTTCAGACTTTCTGGTTCCTGGAGACCATCCAGGGGTGTACGTGCGGGTCACCAAGGCTAAAGTGGCCAGGCCTGGACTTGGAAACCTAACACCTCCAACTGTTTATTTCTGGATACATTAAAAAAATCCACCTGCCGGGCACAGTGGCTCATGCCTGTAACCCCAGCACTTTGGGAGGCCAAGGCAGTGGATTACGTGAGGTCAGGAGATCAAGACCAGCCTGGGCAACATGGAGAAACCCCGTCTCTACTAAAAATACAAAAATTAGCCAGGTGTGGTGGCGGATGCCTGTAATACCGGCTACTGGGGAGGCTGAGGCAGGAGAATCACCTGAGCCTGGGAGGTAGAGGTTGCAGTGAGCCGAGATCACGCCATTGTACTCCAGCCTGGATGACAAAGTTCATGCCTGTCATCTCAGCACTTTGGGAGGCCACAGCAGGCAGATCACCTGAGGTCAGGAGTTCAAGACCAGCCTGGCCAACATGGCAAAACCAGGTGCCTACTAAAAATACAAAAATTAGCTGGGCACGGTGGCAGGTGCCTGTAATTCCAGCTATTCAGGAGGCCAAGGCAGGAGAATCACTTGAACCCCGGAGGCAGAGGTTGCAGTGAGCCAAGATCATACCACTGCACTCCAGCCTGGGTGACAAGAGTGAGACTGTGTCTCAAAATCATTTAAAAAATCTGTTGAATATCTACTATGTCCCCTGGACTACTGCCCTGGACTACGTGCATAGATGAAAGATACAGCTCTTCCTCATGAGGTGCTCACCGTGTAGCAGAGGTGGAGAAATAAACCGTTTGCAACACTGACAGGTCAATACTTTGAGACCCCAGAAGATGGGTCTGTAAACCAGGCAGATAAAAGGCAAATTTAGTCATGCTTTCCACTAACCTTAAATTCTTCCATGGTTCCCCAGTACCTTCAGAAGAAGCTTAGACTCCTCAAATGGCAAGCAAAGCCATTTTGATCTTTGAGACCCTCATCTCCTGCCTCAGTTCCCTTGTACTCTCATACCTTTGCCTCTTCATATAGGCTAATCCTTCTGCCCAGAAAAACCTTTCTTCATAATCTTTCTATCTACTCTTCATCTTTCAAAGCTCATAGCAAGAATCATGTCCTTGTGCAGGCCTTCCCTAATCCCCCAGCTGCTTCTGCGCTTCATACTGTCATAATTTTAGGACTGTATTCTAATAGTCTCTCTCCAAGTGCAAGGAGGAGCAGCATCTTACACCCTTTGGACTCTCCAGCACTGAGTCAGGCACACCACAGAGTTGAGAGAAATTTTCAGCCATTTGCTCCTCTACCTCACTCAAATCCCATTGCACAGGCAAACACCCTGAATGGCGATTGTTTGCCTGGACTTTGATCAATCCCTGTGGCCTTGTTCTCCAGCCTTAATAAATTGTTGATTTCCATTGTCTAATCATCCTCTGACTTGTGACTGCCCAAGCCCTGGGCACCATGCCCGTTCTACAAGCCCGCTGGTACCCTCAGCCTGCTTGTTATGTCACAGTATGATAGAATAATTCTCCTTTTACCTCCCTCTTCCCAGTGCTCTTTCTCTATCACAGTGTGGGGTGGGGGTAGTTTGTGTGTGTATGTGTGTGTGTGTGAGAGAGAGAGAGAGGAAGAGAGAGAAGGAATGTTGGGAGCTAATGAAACTGCTCCAGAGATAGTGCTCAGCTTCAGTCCAGACAGCAAACTCAACCTCTTCACCAATCTTCACAGATAATCATGCATACTAGACATTGATTAACTTGGTATATTTTATGAAAATGTGTGCATTGCCACAAAAGCCTTCATTGTGCAGCAGATATCTTTCTGCCAGGATTGTGGTTGCATTCTTCCCCCATCTTGCTGTCCTCCCCCTTCTTCACTGTCTCTTAGGAGCAATACAATTCCTCTCCTTGTCTCATGCAAAGCAGTCTAACAAACACTTTTTTCTTGATGGAGAAGGCCCTTGAGACTTCACCTTCCACCCCAAATGTCATTTCAAAGTATTCCTTCTAATGAAATAAAGGGCTCTCCCTCAGAGGGTTCTGGTAACCAACATTTTCTCCACCTCATTACTTGCAAGTTTTCACAGTTCTGCCATTTGGCTGTGGCTAAAGTTCATCCCTCAGGCCCCAAACAAGAAGAGCTGACAATTAGCAGAGTACAGGGCTTACTCACAGGACACCATTTGTATTAGTCATTATCATAGTGCTAATAAAGGCATACTGAGACTGGGTAATATATAAAGAAAAGAGGTTTAATTGACTCACAGTTTTGCATGGCTGGGGAGGCCTCAGGAAACTTACAATTATGGCAGAAGGAGAACCAAACACATCCTTCTTTACATGGTGGTAGGAGAGAAAATAATAGAAACTGAGTGCAGGGGGAAGCCCCTTATGAAACCATCAGATCTTGTGAGAACTTACTATCACAAAAATAGCATGGGGGAAACCATGCTGTTCTTGAATGTCCCCATTTAATTGCCTCCCACTGTGTCCCTCCCATGACACATAGAGATTTGGGAACTACAATTCAAGATGAGATTTGGGTGGGGACACAGCCAAACCATCTCACCATCTCCTGGGTGAGGAGCTTGTCTTAGTCATTTCACTGAGTCACCACAGTGCCCAGAACAGTGTCTAGCACACATAAGAGATATTTGCTTATGGAATACAGAATAGTTTGAGTGATTAACCAGCATCTCTCATGACACAGGGAAAAGATGACACACAACATTTGGAGAAAGGCAGGACCCAGGAGGCCCAGAACCCAGGCAAGGTGTGGAGGAAAGGAGGCTAGCCCCTTGGATAAAGGTGGTTTCCTAATCCTAGAAGATATGTCCATTTTTCTGCATTTAGTGCCTTTGGTAATAAGATATTTCCTTTGTAATCTTGTGCTAGGGTCTGAATGTTTGTGTCCCCACAAGATTCATATGTTAACATTTAATCTTTGATGTAGTGGTAATAAGAGGTGGGGCATTAGGCCAGGCATAGCGGCTCATGCCTGTAATCCCAGAACTCTGGGAGGCTGAGGTGGGTGGATCACCTGAGGTCAGGAGTTTGAGACCAGCCTGGCCAAGATGGCAAAAACCTAGCTCTACTAAAAATACAAAAATTAGCTGGGCATGGTGGCAGGCACTTAGAATCTCAGCTACTCAGGAGGCTGAGGCATGAGAATCATTTGAACCTGGGAGGCGGAGGTTGCAGTGAGCTGAGATCACACCATTGCACTCCAGCTTGGGTGACAGAGTGAGACTCTATCTCGGAAAAAAAAAAGAGGTAGGGTATTTGGGCGGTAATAAGGGCATAAATGCTCTGACCTCATGAATGGGTTTAATGCCCTTATAAAAGAGGCTTGAGGACTGTCTTGCATGTTCTGCACATGTACCCCAAAACCTAAAATGCAATAAAAAATTTAAAAAAAAGAGGCTTGAGGGAGTTGCTTGCCCCTTCTGCCAGGTGAGGACCCAGCAAGAAGGTGCTATCTATGAAGCTGGCACCATTAGACACTGAATCTGCTGACACCTTGATCTTGGACTTCCCATCCTCCAGAACTATCAACGATAAATTTCTGATACCTATAAATTACCCTATCTAAAGTATTTTGTTATACCATCCCAAACAGACTAAGACACCTTGTTTTTTGGTTTCATACTTTTTGGAAGTATAAACCTATAGGAGTTATTTTATGAGAAATCAAGATGTTCTGAACTGACCCAAGCAAATTTGGCCACTGAGCAATTGCCAGGTTCTTTGGGTAAATATCAGTAGCCTCAAGTGGTTAAAGGTGAGCAGTAGCCTGCATTCCCTACCTCACAATCTCCACAGCAGGTGGAGGTCTCAAAGCAAATTCCACCAAAGCTACAAATGTTTACTACCAGCAGGACAAGAATAGTTCTACAACTGGTTCTTGAGACTCTTGAGAAGACCCATTCTCTGCCTGAGGCACTACAAATAACACAAGCTTTATAAAGCAGGCATGAAGACCAGCCACTCTTCTGTAGGGTCAAGCCTCAGCCACTATGATGGAGACTGATCCAAGGAAGCACTCGACTGATCCAAGGAAATACCGTGTCCTTTGTAGGGACATGGATGAACCTGGAAACCATCATTCTCAGCAAACTGACACAAGAACGGAAAATCAAACACCGCATGTTCTCACTCATAGGCGGGTGTTGAACAATGAGCATATGGACACAGGGAGGGGAGCATCACACACTGGGGTCTATTGGGGGGAAATAGGGGAGGGACAGTGGGGGGTGGGGAGTTGGGGAAAGATAACATGGGGAGAAATGCCAGATATAGGTGACAGGGAGGAAGGCAGCAAATCACACTGCCACGTGTGTACCTATGCAACAATCTTGCATGTTCTTCACATGTACCCCAAAACCTAAAATGCAATAAAAAAACACGACCTCAAGCACCTAAAGTTTGACCACTGAGCTTGCTGGATCCATACACCTCACTCATGCAAGAGCAATAAGGCATCTATGTAACCAATTATATGTCTTGGACCACTGTTATCTTAGTAATTCAAAATTATTTCTCTAGGTGTGCATGGTGGCTCATGCCTGTAATCCCAGCCTTTGAGAGTCCAAGGTGGGTGGACTGCTTGAGCCTAGGAGTTGGAGACCAGCCCGGACAATGTGGCAAAACCCTGTCTCTACCCTGCAAAAATATAAAAATGAGCTAGCTGTGATGGTGCATGCCTGTAGTCCAGCTACTTGGGAGGCTGAGGTAGAAGAATTGCTTCAGCCTGGGAAGTGGAGGTTGTAGTGACCAGTGATCACATCACTGCACCCCAGCCTGGGTGACAGACTGAGACTTCATATTAAAAAAAAATCCCTCTCTGATTAAAACCCCTCAAGTGAGATTTTTGATAAGGATTTCGAAGTACTGCGTAGCCATCTTCGGAGGGTTAAGTCCTGATGAGAGAACCTCAAAAGCTAATTTACCTGCCCCAGGATATATATTAGAGGTCACTCGAGCACATAGGTATCATGCCATGTGTTAAAAGTATTTCCAAATACAAGGTCGGGTGCAGTGGCTCACGCCTGTAATCCTAGCACTTTAGGAGGTCAAAGCAGGTGGATCACCTGAAGTCAGAAGTTCAAGATCGGTCTGGCCATCATGGCGAAACCCCATCTCTACTAAACAAACAAAAATTATCTGGGCATGGTGGCATGTGCCTGTAATCCCAGCCACCTGAGAGGCCGAGGCAGGAGAATTGCTGGAACCCAGGAGGCAGAGTCTACATTGAGCCAAGATCGTGCCTCTGTACTCCAGCCTGAGCGACAGAGCAGGACTCTGTCCCAAAAAAAAAAAAAAAAAAAAGGTATTTGCAAATACAGACAATGTATGTAACATCAAAAAATAATATATATTCCATGATGAGAAAGGAAGTGCAGAGTTATAAGGAAAAGGAAAAAGTCCCTTTTTGGAAGTGGCAGCAGCAGGAATTCAAGTAGAACACTATGGGGAAAGGGAAGAATGCACAGGTGGGGTTGGAGTGTGGCAAAGGTTCAGTGATCATCTAGAGATTTCCTCTGCTTCAACACGAAATGACTTGGGTTCATTTTCATGTCAGAGGCTGTTCTATCATCAGTGGACTTGCAAGAACTAATTTCAGCTCTGTTTTTATAATGCCTCATTTTAGAAGGAATGGTTTCTTCTTCGGCTGTCAGCACAAATGTAAAAATTAGGAACATATCTGATTGCACCTGTAGTTACCCACTTGCAGCCACAATTAGCCATAAGCACCATCTGAAAATGGCAAAAGCCATTAAGCATGCCTGCAATTAAGTAATTGTGGGCATCATTAGTTGCATCGTTAGTCACATGAGTAAGTTTTATGGTCACCATGGCTACCTCCTGATACCAAATTACCCACCCAACAAGAGAGCACTAGAGCTGCAAGCTGACCCCCCTTCCTTCTCCAATTTTGTGAAAACTACATGCTTTTTTCCAATTATTTCACACAAATGAATGGGCAATGTTTGCAAATACAAACTATGTCAAGCAAAACAGAAATGGTAACCCTGGGTTCTATGTGTAAATTGTTCGTCTTTTATTGTGTTGTTGTCACTTGACATACAACAAAGCAAAGAAAGCTATCTTTCTTTCTGGTAGAATAACTCACTTGTGGTATATAGGCGACAATATAATCTTTCATTTGTACATTCCTGTATATGGTTTATTTCACACCATAGTTATCATTTCCCAATTTGAATATCTGCTACAAATTTTCAACTAGAGAGCTTTACATCCTGTTAAAATCTAAATGTTTGGATCTTTTTCCCAGAGGATTTTAGAAAATAGAAAGAAAATGGGCCCAGAGACCTAGGAAGATAGTTCCTGCCTAGAGAATGATGATCTGTAGAAATGTCATTGAGAAATGTATTCTTAATGAATCACCAGCCTGAGAATGAAACATAATGTTCTTCTAAATCCCAAAATATATATATTTATATAACAGATAAGAGTAGGGCAGAGAGATGCATACTTTAATTATATTTATTTATATTGTATGTTCAAGGGACTTGATAGTACAACAGATAACTCATCCTTTACTAAGTAGCATGTTTCAGATTTACCCATCCCAGAGTTGAGTAGCTAGGTCCTGTCGATTACATTTAAGAGTTTAGAAAGTATGGAATAGATAGGTGATTAAAGAGCTCATAGTCTCCCATTTGTCTATAGTTCTCATTTGCCATTTGGAGAGAGGAAATATTCTATCAGACTTTCTGAACCTAGTAACCTTAGGCAAAAAAAAGGGAAATCTGTCCCTAGAGCAGTGCTGTCCAATGGAACTTTCTGTGATGACGAAAATGCTCCATATCTGCACTGTCCAGCATATAATCACTAGCCACTTGTGACTATTGTGTGCTTGAAATGGGACTAGTATGGCTGAGGAACTAAATTTTACATTTTATTTATTTATGTGTTTTCGAGACAGATTCTTGCTCTGTCTTCAAGACTGGAGTGCAATGGTACTGTCTCGGCTCACTGCAGCCTCTGCCTCCTGGGTTCCAGTGATTCTCTTGCCCAGCCTCCTGAGTAGCTGGGATTACAGGTGCATGCCACTACACCCAGCTAATTTTTGTATTTTTAGTAGAGACAGGGTTTCACTATATTGGCCAGGCTGGTCTCGAACTCCTGACCTTCAGGTCATCCACTTGCCTTGGCCTCCCAAAGAGCTGGGATTACCGGCATGAGCCACCGTGTCCAGCCATTGATTTTAGTTAACTTAAATTTATTTTTATTTTTATTTATTTATTTATTTTTTGAGATCGCTCTTGTTACCCAGGCTGGAGTGCAATGGCGCGATCTCGGCTCACTGCAACCTTCGCCTCCTGGGTTCAGGCAATTCTCCTGCCTCAGCCTCCTGAGTAGCTGGGATTACAGGCACGCACCACCATGCCCAGCTAATTTTTTATATTTTTAGTAGAGACGGGGTTTCACTATGTTTGCCAGGAAGGTCTCGATCTCTTGACCTCGTGATCCACCCGCCTCGGCCTCCCAAAGTGCTGGGATTACAGGCGTGAGCCACTGTACCCGGCAGTTAACTTAAATTTAAATAGCCACATGAGGCCAGCAGTTACCATACTGCACCATGCAGCTCTGGAATACATGGCTACAGTCAGAAAAAGCAGCCAACAATGGATCCAAATATGATCAAAAGTGTGATAAATGGGTGGCAAAGTATTTAAATCCAAATTCACAGGCTGTAGTCTTGGCGTCACCACTTACTAACTGTATAATGTTGGATGAAACACTTCTCAAGTTGCATTTAAAGATATCACATTGGAGGTAGCGTGGAGATTGGAGAGAAATCAGAAATGACAGTGAACCATGCCTGGATGTCTGTGCTCTACCATAGAAAGCTGTTCAGGGGAAAACTCTGAAGGCCTTCCACCTTCATATATGATATTGCTTATACAACAGACCAGAGATTATTTTCCACCAGCTGGTTCTGAGATATTGGTATCCTTTAATTATTGTGCTAAAAATGGACATTGATTCAATTTCTACTTGACTGAATGACTTGAGTTGCAGAGTTCCCAAAGGACATGCATTCCTGCTGGTAACGATGCTTGGAAGCCCCAGATATATGCTGCTGGTTTGCTTTCTTTAATTTCTGCTCTTCTAGGGAGAAAGAAAGGATTGGGCAGTAGAATAGCTGTTATTTGTTTATTTATTCAGCAACAATGATGACATTACTGTGTGTTAGAAATGGTGAATGGTGTTGTAAAAGTCCATCCAGAGGCCAGATACTGTACCACATGGGAACATTGTGGGGGTGGGGGGAAAGCGCTGGGCTGCAAGTCAGAAGACCTGGGTTCAAGTTATGATTTTGCTGGCAATTATCACTGTGATTTGGAGACAAAGTGTATTTGGAGACACTGTGATTTGGAGACAAATTCAATAATTTGGAAAATTACTAAAATTCCCTTGAACTGGAAAAAAATCTGTGATACCATGAAAGGTTAGATCTCCATTAGCATGACTAAGGCCTGCTGCCTGACCTTTTGAGAGCTAGCCAGCAAGCAGAAAAATACTCCTTCACCCTCAGAATTCAACATGCTTACCTCTCCTGGTATTCAAGCTGAGAGGATCAAATTAAAATAAGAGACTACAAAAGAAGCTTTTTATTTAATTTTATTTTAAGACCTCCATCTCACTCTGTCACCCGGGCTGTAGTGCAGTGGTGCAATCTCGGTTCACTGCAACCTCCAACTCCTAGGTTCAAGTGATTCTTTTGCTTCAGCCTCCTAAGTAGCTGGGACTACAGGCATGTGTCATCATGCCTGGCTAATTTTTGTATTTTTAGTAAAGACAGGGCCAGGCTGATCTTGAATTCCTGACTTTGTGATTGGCCTGCCTCAGCCTCCCAAAGTGCTGGGATTACAAGCATGAGCCACTGTGCCTGGCCAGGAGCTTTTTATTAACTCAGGGGGTTTTCTTCTTGGGACCAGCACAAAACCAAAAATTCCCCAGGATCCCAGGGACAATCCTACTGCAGGCTGGGATTCAGAGAAAGGAGCATCTTACATGTTAAATACAGTGAGCTTCAAGTCTATCTTCAAATTATGTCAGTATGTTCAGCAATCTTATTCTTTGCTCTCCATTTTAAAGTTTTGCTTCCTTGTTCTCTTCGCCCCCCCTTGCCCCTAGTTTCAGTAAACAACCTGCCCACCAGTTCTAATCAGTAGTCCACATCTGTTACCCTGGTCATCTGCTCCATCCTGACTCATTCTGGTGACCTGCTCTGACCTGAGTCATCCCTGGTCACCTGCTCTGACCTGATTCACCTTTAGTTACCTGTTCTGTGACCATCTTTCCCACTGAAACTGCTCACTTCACCACTCTGGCTCGTACCCCTGCTCTCTTTAAAATAGTCAGTCAGAATTAGCTTAGACTGTGCGGTCCAACCCTAGCCAATAGGGGAATGACACAGTGGTAGGGGCTACCTGCATCAGAGATAAGAACCCCTTCCCTTCCTTTGTTCAGATGTGCTCTTGCCGTTGCTCCATCCGCAAGACACAACCTCTTATAGAAGTAAAATGCCTTGTGGAGAAAATTTATATTCAAGTGCTACTTCTTTTGTGGCACTGAAAGTTTATAACATACAGAATAAGCAGGAATTTATCAGCTGGAGGGGCAGGGAGAAGGACATTTTTGCCAGCATTGGTGATAGTGAAGAAGTGAGTCCTCACAGGTGACCATATTTTCCCCAGATTGGCTTTGCACATCTGCAGCCTCCAGTTCTCTGAGTTCCAGAATATTGCATCCAGTTGCTTACCTAAAATCGCTATTGGAGTTCTTACTGACACCTCAAGTTCAACAGTTCCTAACTGAATCATAATTTACCTCTATCCATACCCCCAACAGTCTGATTTCTCTCTAGTTCTCCCTCTCCTAGTAAACAGAACCACCGTATTGAATTGTGCAAGTGAGAAACCTAGGATTCCATCCACTGATAACTGTCCTTTCCTGTCTGATTGTTCTTCTGGAGATGGTCTACTTTTCATCTCCATTCCCTGATCTGATCTGAGCATTTGATCACCTCTCCTCTGGAATACTACAACATCTTTCTTATATCCACAATAGGCATGTGCCCAGTACTTTCTAAAAGCACAGCTAGAAAAACATTCTAAACATGCTAATCTGACAATGCCATTCATCAGATAAAACCTTTAAGTGACTTTTAGTTTTCACAACCTAAAGCACAATACACACACACACACACACACACACTTCCTGTCTATGTGAAATTTACATTATAAAAGCATTAATACATTATAAAAGCATTAATTAAATATACCAATTCATGTAAAATTTCAAGAAGGAGGTGAGAAGAGATGCATGACATATGTACTATCTCACATTGGCAGGAAGATAAGGGAAGGCTTCCCAGAAGCAGCAAAGTTTGAGCTGAAATCTAAGGGTGAATAATATTTAAAGAGGTGAGAGAATAGTGAAATAGACTCTTGGGGCAACATGTTCAAAAGGCCTTGAGGCAAGGAGGGAACAGGCTAAAAGAATGCCTGTGTGATCCAGCTCAACAGAGACATGTAGCTCAAGAAGGTAGAGATGTGGAACACTACATAGACCATGATAAGCAAATTTGACTTTATCCAAAGTAATTAAAAGATAAAGGTTGGGGTTTTTTGTTTGTTTGTTTTGAGATAGGAGTTCAATAAGCCTTTTTTTCTCAAGACACAGGTCACAAAGACCTTACTGATAAAACAGGATGTGATAAAAAAGCCAGCCAAAACCAGCCAGTATCAAAATGGTGATAAAAGCAACCTCTAGCTGTCCTCACTGGTTATTATACACCAATTATAATGCATTAGCATGCTAACAGAAACTCTCATAAGCACCATGACAGTTTACAGATGCCATGACAACTCACATGAGTTACCCTAAATGGTCTATATGGTCTAAAAAGGGGAAGAACCCTCGGTTCTGCAAACTCCCTGTCCCTTTCCCGAAAAACTCAAGAATAATTCACCCCTTGTTTAGCATCTGATCAAGAAATAACCGTAAAAATAGCTGACTTGCAACACTTGGGGCTGCTCTGCCTGTGAAGTAGCCACCATTTTATTCCTCTACTTTCTTCATAAACTTGCCTTCACTTTACTGTTAGCTTGCTCTTGAATGCTCTTTTGTATGAAGTCAAGAACCCATGTGACTTCCCAGGTTGAGCTTCAATTTTGGGGTTCACCCTGTGACATTATAAGACACTTGATTGATAGTTTTTGTTCTTTTGGGACCTTGAATATTTTATCCCATGCTTTCTGGCCTCCATTGTTTCTGATGAAAAATCATCTGTTATCTTATCGGGGTTCCCTTGTATATGATAAGTCATTTTTCTCCTTTCTTGGAGGTGTCTCCCCTGGACCTTTTTGTGTAGAGTGGGCTCTGGCTATGTTGCCCAGGCTGGTCTCAAACTCCTGGGCTCAAACTATCCTCCTGCCTCTGCCTACACCCAGCCCATCTTTCTCTTGCTGCTTTCAACATTTTTCTTTGAAATTTTCTCTTTTAATGTTTTTATTGTCATGTGTCTGGGTGTGAATTTTTTGCATTTATTCTACTTGGAGTGCATTAAACCTGGATTGTAGATTTCTCTGAGCCTCTGTTTATTTTTCTTCATTTTTTTTTTCCCATTTGTTCTTTAGTCACATAATCTCTATCAGTCCATCTTCTAGTGTGCTGATTTTTCTGCTAGTTCAAATCTACTGTTGAATGTATCTAGTGAAATTCTAATTTTAGTTATTACACTTTCCAAATTTAGAACTCCAATTTTTCATTTGGTTAATTTTTTATGATTTATATCACTTTACTACTATTCTCTGTTCAATGACATATTGACATTATACCTTTCTTTACTTCATTAAGCATGGTTTCTTTAGTTCTTTGAACATACTTGTAATGCCTGCCTTAACACTTTGTCCATCAAATTTGACATATGGGCCATCCTTGTCAAGGCAATTTCTATTGCCTGATTTACTGACTATGTATGGGTCACACTTTCCTGTTTCTCTGTATGTCTTTGACATTTAAGGTAATAGATAATAGCAATTCTAGATATTGAGTGCCCCCTCAACTCCAGGGATTATTTTTGTTCCTTTTTGCTTATTTATTTAGTGACTTGCTTAGATAATTTTAGAAAAGTCTGTTTTCCTCACAGTGTGAAGCCTCTAATGTTGCTCCTCAGAGGACATACACAGACTTGGACATGAACAATCACTGTGGGATGACAGTATTTTCGGCAGGAATCTCTTTATCTCTCTTCCCTTGATCTCTCTGTTAAGCTACCTGCTTTTGTTAGACACTGCCTAATTGTCAGATAATTGCTTTTTTTTTTTTTGACAGTGCCCTGAGGCATAAATCGCTCCACAGTCTGATCCAATTAGATTTAATCCCCAGAAAAATAGAGGTAGTTTCTAAGCCTAGTTTTTGAGGTTTGTTGTGACTCCAAGAGGGTTCCTCTTAGCAGGTATCTTTCCCTGGTTCTCTCTGGCAAACTAATTGGCCTATGGTTCAGCTTCTTGCTCCCATGAAATTACCAGCCTTCTCTTAACTGCTTATTACCAGAATCTCCACTGTATTCGAGAGAATTTTTAGACTTGAACTTTCTCATATTCTGCTTTAAATAAAGTCAGTTTCTTTGGAAAGAGCATTAGAGCTCTCTGTTATTAGGGACTGCCTCTTCTCCAGGGCAGAAATCCCTGAGCCACTGCCCTGAAGGTGAGGACAGGGAGAGAAGCCTGCTTCTTTTGAACAGACATCCCTGCTTTACAAACAAGGAAGAAGATGGAAATGGTAGCCTCAGAGCTACCTGGCATGAAACCTCTCCTGGCATGAAACCTCCAACCTAAAAGTAAACTGGAACAAGGACTGTTGAGACCCCAGTACTCTTGACCTCCCATAACTAGGACAGAGCCTCCACCTATGAATGGGAGTTGGGTAGAGGAAGGGAGCCCCTTACCTCTCAGCCACATTCACCAGGTATTTAGCTTCTGCTATTCAGAGGTGGGGGATGAAAAATGCTCGTGGCCTGCCCCTCCTAGAGTGCTAGTATATCCCTTGACTAGGAGCAGAGGGGAGAGGAGCCCCATTTTCATGGTGATATTTAACTAGATTGGACCTTCTGTCATCAGGTTGAGATGGGAAGGGAGGAGGGAGAGGGTGGGCTATGCCAGAGACTCCTATTGTTCCTGCCAAGATCTAGTAGATTTTCTTTCTTTCTTTCTTTTTTTATAGAGATGGGGTTTCACCATGTTGGTCAGGCTGGTTTTGAACTCCTGACCTCAGGTGATCCACCTGCCTTGGCCTCCCAAAGTGCTGGGATTACAGGCTTGAGCTACCATGCCTGGCCTAGATTTTTTAAAATAAGTGTTTCTTCATCTGCTATATGCTTTGGGACAATTTCGAGGGATTTATAAATGATTGGTTCTTTTTAAAAATATATAATGTTCAGTAGTTACGGCTAACTCTAGGGAGTGGGTCCATAGAGCTCCTCATGCTGCTGTTCCACAAGTGGAACTTCTAAGAGGCTTAAGCAGGGGATTTAATGACCAAAAGATCCTTCTGACTGTTGGGTGAAGAATGGATCAAAGCTAGATCACAGTATAAGCAGAAACACCAGTTAGAGGATAAACGGAGTTGTCCAAAAGAGAGACAAAAGTAGTGACTAAAGAAGTGGTGTGAAAATGGTGAAATAACCACCACGTCTTTTGTTTATCATTGTAATTCTAGCACCCAGCACATGGTAGGTACTTAACAAATATTTGTTAAATGAAAGAGTGACTGCTGCCCACCTTAGAATTAAACCGTCACATTATCAAGCTTCTCATCATTGACTTCTCTTTTGCTCTGATGCTGGATTATGGCAAGACTTGTTTTGGGGAAAGGGCTGAAAAATTATAGTAGAAATTCTAGTATATGAGAAAGCCTTTGAGTAGGGTGAGATGAGTCACCTCATCTGAGTTAGGAAAGCTTTTCAGAAGATAAAACATTTGGCCAGGCACAGTGGCTCATGCCTGTAATCCCAGCACTTTGGGAGACCAAGGCAAGCAGATCATAAAGTCAGGAGTTCAAGACCAGCCTGACCACCATAGTTAAACCCTGTCTCTACTAAAAATACAAAAATTAGGCAGGCATGGTGGCAGGCACCTGTAATCCCAGCTACTCAGGAAGCTGAGGCAGGAGAATCGCTTGAACCCGGGAGGCGGAGGTTGCAGTGAGCTGAGACTGTGCCACTATACTCCAGCCTGGGCAACAGAGCAGGACTTCGTCTCAAAATAAACAAACAAACAAAAAACATTTGATCAGGCTCTGAGTGTGACACTCGTGATACTGTAGCAGAAAAGAAGGGAAATCTTGAACTCTGGTATGTTTTCTTAGACAAAAGCAACATTTTAATTAGCAGAAAGTCTCTGGAATATTTGCTACACTTAGAATTCCAGTAAATTTATCTTTTTCCTTTCCTTGGTGTCCTTAAATGTAAATTAAGAAGGTTAAATTAGCTGATCTGGACAGATTCAGCCAGCTCTAACATTCTAAGAGCCTATGCATCCATGGATAAAAGTATGAAATGAATAAATTGTGAAAGGAACAAAATGCTCTTCCTACTAAATACTAAACTTAAATCAAGACAAATGCATTTAATTTGGATTATGTGTTGTTTCCTTTTTCCCCTTGAATTTCACACACATGAAATTATAGTCTGGAAGAGAACAGATAAAACATAGTTTTACTGAGCAAATAATCACTATTTTAGTAATCGGCAAAGATTAAAACATTTCAGCAACTTTTTTTTTTTTTTTTTTGAGACAGAGTCTTGCTCTGTCGCCCAGGCTGGAGTGCAATGGCGCAATCTCCACTCACCGCAACCTCCACTTCCTGGGTTCAAGTATTCTCCTGCCTCAGCCTCCCAAGTAGCTGGGATTACAGGAATGCTTCACCATACCTGGCTAATTTTTTGTATTTTTAGTAGAGACAAGGTTTCACCATGTTGGCCAGGCTAGTCTCGAACTCCTGACCTCCTGATCCACCTGGCTTGGCCTTCCAAAGTGTTAGGATTACAGGGATGAGCCATGGTGCCCAGCCCATTTCAGCAACATCTAAATGAATAAACACAAATCCAATCTAGTAACTTCTTCCTATACTTATTTGTTTCAAATAATAATTTCCATTTTCAAACGCTTTAAAAATTTTTGGCGGTCCATGGATTATTTGAAACTCATTAAATATAAGAGCATTCCCTGAAACACACATCAAAAAATACATATGCCCTCAGGTATCCATGCAATTTGAAGAGGTTTCTCAAACCTTAATGGCCCTGGGTTCCAGAGTAAGTTTATATTGTAATTTGCAATTTACAAAGGGCATTTTGTATCTTGCTTAACACACATCTCTGTTAAGTAAAGCAATATTAACTTCATCTTACATATGCAGAAATTGGAACTTAGAAGAGTTTATCATTCATCCTTTTCTAGGAAGGGAAGAGAAAACACTGAAGCTGCTTTTTTCCCGGAGTGTTGAAAGCCTCCCATGGCAAGAGGAAAGGAAATCAAAGCTAATGTCCTGTCCAAAATAGAATCTCTAAGGAGGGGCCCCTTCAGTCCAATGAAAATAGGGTACCAAAGGTTTATACCTCTTCCCTACTCCAAGCGCTACAAGAAAATTACCTTGTTGCTGAGCCTAAAAGAGGGAAAAGGACTGAAGAGTGTCGACAAGTTAATCATCACTCAAATTTGCAGCCTACAGATACATCACTGAATTTGATTAGTCAAAAAAATTTGGCAATTTCTGAATTTATTTAAAAATTGTTCTAAAATGTTAATGTCTTTTAACACCAAATAATCAAGTATATATCCTCTCTAGAGGAAAACACCTTTATCCTAGACCAGAAAAAAATCCAGCATATCATTTTTCAAATAAATGAGCAGCACACAGTCAAAAATAATCAAGAACACAAGCAAGATACCATGAGCAAAACCTTTAGAAACCACAGAACAAATAGACAATATACCAGATTTTCACATATTTCTGATACTGGAATGATGACGTTTAGGCTATAGAACAATATACTTAAAACAAGTATGCCTTTTTTTTTTTTAATAGCTGGGAAAGGAGGTGAGGAGGGGTGCGTGTGTGTGTGTGTGTGTGTGTGTGTGTGTGTGTGTTTTAATACTCAGAGAGAGAAAGCTTACTTCTGATTGGAGAAAAAGAATAACGAATAAAGTAACCTAACAAATTTGAAAAAGAACCAAAATGCATGTCTATAAATACAAATTATAATAATCAAAATTAAATACTCAATAATATTAAATATAACTGAAGACAGAATAAGCAAACTAAATGTAGTTCAGAAAAAAATTATCCAAAATATCACAAGAGATAAAAATATGGAAACTATGAGCATTCAGAGACATGAAGTATAGAGCAAGGTCTGATGTATGCTCCATTGAAGCTCCACAAGGAAAAGGAGACAGAATAGCTGTTAATCCTCTTACGGCTCTTTGTTTTTTATTAAAATAGTACTATAAACCCTATATACCCATCACGCAGATGTCACATTTAACAAGATTTTGCCACATTTGTTTATTTTCTTTCTTTGTTAAATATGTTAAAATATGTTAAAGGAATTCCCAGCGGTCATATTGTTTGGCTTTTATAGGCAATACTTGAATATTTAATTGCTAGGAATTTTCTAAAATGAATAAAAGGTACCACTCACGGATTGAAAAATCCCAACCATTCAC
Organism: Callithrix jacchus; assembly: GCF_049354715.1. NCBI lineage: Eukaryota > Metazoa > Chordata > Mammalia > Primates > Cebidae > Callithrix > Callithrix jacchus. Next base: position 153,618,448 of record NC_133502.1, read on the forward strand.
AAGCAGGATAAGCAAAAATAAACCCATATCTGGACACTGTACAGAAATTTTACAGAATATCAAGACAAAGAGAAACTCTAAAAAGCAGCCCTGAGTTCACATAAATTGCTCAAGGCCATGTAGCTAATAAATGACAGAGTCAAGCATCCTTTCAGGGTCAATTTATTTCTAAATTCAGCATCTTCCCTTAATAGTACACTAAACCTCTATACTAAACTCATTGCTTGTGTATCATGAAGAGAATTGATATATTTACATTAATAAATATATCTCTCGATATATGTCTTCTTTTACAGTAATTTTCTTCTAACCTATTTTTGGTTTACTTACTCTGTCTTTAGTTGTATTTAATATGTTATATTTACATTCTCCTTCAGAATTGGGACCAGAAAGAACTAACATTCAGTCCTTTACTAACAGATTTTTAACTAAGGATTAAGAGTAGACAGAGCCCTTACAGCTCAATAACTTTGTCTTAATTTTACAGACAAGAAAACTGGATTCTAAGTGAACAGACTTGGCTGAAGATAACAGCTAACATATCATTGCCCAGACATACAGGAAGCTTACGCTTGCGATGGAAACTGCTAATCATGTCCAAAATTTTTAGGGAGAGCTAGCTATATGGAAGGAATTTTTATTTTTAGATTAGAAAAAAATATTTCATCTGATCTGAAAAAGATGGGCTGTGTCAATATTTCTTTAATTTCCTAATGAGAGAAATAAATTGGACATCCTTAAAACAAGCAGTCGTAGAAGTAAATGAATGCCTTCACTCTGGTAAGGTTGGAAGCAATCAAAGAACTGGTGGAGTGAAAGCCACTAACAGTTGAGGATTAAATGAACCATAAGAGAAGACAAAGTGACATTTAATTCCAGCCTAGACCAGATATTGTTGGAAATTGTGAACTATACAGAACATTTTAATCAGACTTTGTAACTCTGTATGTAAGATCAGGATTCAGTGATTGATGAGTTGAAGATTCAATAAAAATTAACAACATTTTAAAAATAAATTCTTTTTAATTTTTAGAAGTTATACATGTTTATTACAGGAATTTTAGAAAATACTGAAAAATGTAATAATATAAATTTTAAAAGATAAATAAGAAATATTATTTAAAGTGCAATAAGGTCAGGCACAGTGGCTCATGCCTGTAATTCCAGCACTTTGGGAGGCAGAGGCATGTGGATTACCTGAGGTCAGGAGTTCGAGACCAGTCTGGCCAGCATGGTGAAACCCTGTCTCTACTAAAAATACAAAAAATGTTAGCTAGGTCCACACCTGGCACATACCTATAATTCTGGATACTTGGGAGGCTGAGGCAGGAGAATCACTTGAATTCAGGAGGTGGAGATTGCGATGAGCTGAGATTGTGCCACTGCACTTTAGCCTAGGCAACAAGAGTGAAACTCCATCTCAAAATAAATAAATAAATAAATAACAAAAATTTAAAAATAAAGTCTAATAAAATCAAAATAATCAATAATTCAGATACATTGATAATGTAGCTTTGTTTTCTTCTCATTTTTCTTCTATGCAACATAAATGTTTTTATCACTGTCATAAACAACCTCGCTCATAAATCTTGACCATAATCTTGTTTATTTCCTTTAAATAAACTTCTAGAAGTGAGGTTATAAAGGTAAGAGCTTTGTACAGTTCATGATATATTACCAAACTGACTTTCAGAATGGTTGAAATTACATTTCCAAGAACTTTATTCAAACTGGAGTCCAACAGTAGAGGATTTGTTTGTTCAGCTATGGTAAAGCATATGATGAACTATTATGTAGCCATTGAAAATCATACATTATAGAATTTGAATTCTATATAATGATACAGAAAATGCTTACACTGTAACATTAGGTTAAAAAGTAGGATACAAAACATTATACCCAAGAGGATCCCAATTTTGTTCAAAAAACTGCATGTACATCTAGAAAACACACATCAGTATGTATATAAAAGAAACTGAAAGGCAAAACACCAAAATATTAATAATGGTCAGCAGGGAACAGAGTTCTTGTAAAACTGCAGAGTTGTTAAGAGATTAGGCTTCCAGTCAAACAGAGCTGTGTTTGAATCCTGGCCTGCCTCTTGCAAGCTCAGGTTTACAACTTAGGCTACTTCTGTAACTTCTCTAGGACTCACTTACCTCCTCTAAAAAAATATGAAAAATGTAAAAAATGAAACTACTTCATAGGTTCATAGTTAGGATTAAAATAATGGAATAAATCTAGGACTGCTGAGATGCAGTAATCAATAAATGATTGTTATTTTTGTCTTTTGGATAGCATGATTACAGGGGCCTTTACTGTCTTTGGTATACTTCTTTTTAATTAAAAAAAATTTTTTTTTGAGACAGAGTCTCCCTCTATCACCCAGACTGAAAGTGTGGTAATGTAACCTCGACTCACTGCAGCCTCTGCTGCCTGAGTTCAGGCAATTCTTGTGCTTCAGCCTTAGTAGCTGGGATTATGGATGTATGCCACCATGCCCTGCTAATTTTTTTATTAGTAGAGACAGGGTTTCTATATGTTGTCTAGGCTGGTTGGGAACTCCTTGCCTCACAGAGTGATCTGCCCATCTCGGGCAGACAGATGAGGCTTTATTGTTTTTTCACATCCTCTGCAGACAATTCACTCCCTATTGTTGCACCAGGCTAGGCATTTCTACTGCTCTGCCCTTGGCATAGCACTGAATAGTTCCTGGCAGATAGTAAACACTCCATACTGTAAACTATTATTATTTCACTACAGGTCTTTTAAAACTTGAGAGGTTCCTAGGATTTTGCTTTTTTTTTTTTTTTTTTTTTTTTTTTCAGAGAGAAAAACGACATGGAAATATGACTTCATTCCCCAATAAAGAAGTAGAATTATCAGGCTGGGTGAGGTGGCTCATGCCTGTAATCCCAGCACTTTGGGAAGCCAAGGTTGGTGGATCACCTGAGGTCAGGAGTTCCAGACCAGGCTGGCCAACATGGTGAAACCTGTTCCCTACTAAAAATACAAAAATTAGCTTGGTGTGGTGGTAGGCACCTGTAATCTCAGCTACTCAGGAGGCTGAGGCAGGAGAATCACTTGAACCCAAGAGGTGAAGGTTTCAGTGAGCCGAAATCATATTGCTGCACTTTGGCCTGGGCAACAGAGTGAGACTCTGTCTCAAAAAAAAAAAAAAAAAATATTTTCAATTGTTCATTACTTCTAATAAAGAATAAGACAATGATGATTACTATTAATAATTTTGTTGTTCCTGTGTCAAGCATGCCACATACACCATTGTAGCCTTGCCAAGTGCTCTTCCTCATTTAATAATCATGATGCAATGTCACATTTGAGGAGTTCAGAAAACTTCTGTAACTTGCACAAGTTCCCACAGCTAGAATTTCAATCAGTCCCACACTTGTCTCACTCCTGATCCCTAGATTGTAACTAGTGTGTCAGGATGTTTGAGTCACTGACAACAAAAGCAAAGTGAGGAATAAAGGTTTTTGAGCTTCAGGTTCATTTTGAAAATGGAGGCTTGCTTCAAGGAAGTTCACTATTTTTGCCAAGAACCATGGTTTTTAGATTGTCAATTATCTGTACCAATACTCTCCTAAGCAATTACCCAGGGCCCTGAAGGAATTTATGCACCTTCCCATAGGAAGCAATTTACTTTCCTTTCTCAGGACAAAAGCAAGGGCGTTTTCTCATGCCACATAATAGAAATTTAATTTTTTTTCTAAATAATATTAAAATAATAAAGAGGGTCTAATTTTGGAGTTCAGACAAGGATGTTATAATGAGCCAAATGGGCTTTCTCAATAGGTTAATACCTGAAGGCACTGGTGCTCACTCTGTATTATATGTGCCTTGACATTTACTTCCTAGAGAGGCACCAACATTTACAGTGCTTTTAAATGCAAGACTGCTCTCAAGCCACAACTTTTAATTCTGCTGTGACATTATCCTTTCCTTTTCCCTGAAGTCATGAATGAGTTGTGCTTGACAACACATGAAGAAAATTGCTTATATCAGGAAAAGAACTGGTAATAGAATCAGAACTTAAATGCTGGAAGTGTTGGGATCAGGTTACTAAAGTCTTTCCTTTGGCAAAATTTCAACTCGAACTTTCTCTCACTATGGAAGCCCTTAAATTTCCAGGAAGATTCTTGTGTTGGCAGAAAGAGGGGCTAGAAGAAGAAATGACAAGAATTCAGACTTAAATATTCATTGAGGGTATATGTCCTGAAGGCTCTTACATGTGCTTGCACATTTACTTCCTAGAGAGGCGCCAACATTTACAGTGTTTTTAAATACAAGACTGCTCTCAGGCCACAACTTTTTCTCAAGCCTGAAGGTTCTCATACTTTTACCTTCACAGCAATCTTATGAGAGTTCTGTTTGTCTCTATTTTATAGACAGAAAAAGTGCCTTTTTTTTTTGACAGTGTCTCTGTCACCCAGGCTGGAGTGCAATGGCATGATCATAGCTCACTGCAGCCTCAACCTCATGGACTCAAGCAACAATCCTCCCACCTCAGCCTCCTGAGTAGCTGAGACTTCTGGCATGCCCCATCATATTGACTAAGTTTTAAGTTTTTGTACAGATGAAGTCCCACTATGTTACCCAGGCTGGTCTTGAACTGGACTCAAGCAATCCTCCTGCCTCAAACTCCTAGAGTGCTAAGATTGCAGCTCTACATGAGCCACTCACTGTACCTGGTGAAAAACTGCTTTTAGCAGAGGCTGAGGGACTTGCCCAAGGTCTCACAGCTCATAGGTGGTAAAATGGATATGTTAGCTCAATTGTCTCAAGTCTAGGGCTTTTTCCCTCATGCTACAGCTGCCCCTCCAAACTATGGCCACTTTCATGCCCAACATAGCATTATCAAGTTATGAAAAAAAGTCACATGGACTCTGGCATCAGATAGCTTGAGTCACCTGAATGACTATGTAAAGCTAACCTTGCTACTTAATAGCTATTAGACAGTAAACAAATTACCTCTTGGAGCAGTGACAGTGGGAATAATGCTTACCAAATAATCAATTTCGTCTACGTTTCATCACCCTTTGATTATATGAGGACATGTGACGGGTAGTAACTAGTAAAATGCAACCAAAAGTGGTATGTGTCATTTGTAGACTGAAGCAGTAAAAATTCCATGGGTAATTATCCAACCTTCTCTTCTTCCAGAAAGGGTTGGAAGACTTCAAGTTACATTGGGTGCAGCTAAAATATCTTAGACAGCCGGCCACAGTGGCTCATGACTGTAATCCCAGCACTTTGGGAAACCAAGGCAGGTGGCTCACCTCAGGTCAGGAGTTCAAGACCAGCCTGGCCAACGTGGCAAACCCCTGTCTCCACTAAAAATATAAAAATTAGCAGGACATGGTGGCATGTGCCTGTAATCCCAGCTACTCAGGAGGCTGAGGCAGGAGAATCACTTGAACCCTGGGAGGTGGAGATTGCAGTGAGCCAAGATCGTGCCACTGTACTTCAGCCTGGGTGACAGAGTGAGATTCCATCTGAAAAAAATAAAATAAAATATCCTAGCACCTTCATAAGCCTGGGCACCTGAATGATTGTGTAAAGCAGACACTATTATTGCCAACTCTCTCTCTGGACCAACTGCTGTGTCATACATACTGCGATGAAGAAATAAACCTTTCTCCTATTAAACCACCTAGATTTGAGAGTTAGTTTGTTATAGCAGCTTAATACAGTCTATGAAGACTATCTTTTATACCTCATTTTGCTAATCTCTAAAAGAGTAATAATAATTTTTACTTAATAGACTTACTATAAAGATGAAGCAAGACTTTGATATGGAATACATTATCAAAATACCAAGAGGCAAGAAAAAAGTTGAAGATATGGCAATCTTGGTGACTTGTTATCTCTCTGTGTTTTTCCTAAAAGTATAGGAAACTGGACTAGATGATCTTTAAAGATTCTGTGCCAGCAACTGCAACGTTCTGCTACTTCTCACCTCTAAATTTCTCTTTGACCTCAGACTTTGGCCATTCGCGTGTTCAATCCAGATTATCAGTGATGATTCTGTGTCAAACACTGTGCTGGGAATTGACCTCAAGAGTGGTCTATAAGAAGGGACAATCTAGACTGAGCTCATGCCCGTAATCCCAACACTTTGGGAGGCCAAGGTGGGTGGATCACTTGAGGTCAGCCATTCAAGACCAACTTGGTCAACATGGTGAAACCCTGTCTCCACCAAAAAATTAAAAAAAAAAAAAATTAGCTGGGCATGGTGGCGTATACCTGTAATCCTAGCTACTTGGGAGTCTGAGACAGGAGAATCGCTTGAACTGGTGAGGTGGAGGTCACAGTGAGCCGATATCATGCCATTGAATTCCAGCCTGGGAAACAGACCAATACTTGATCTCAAAAATAATAATCATAATCATAATAAAATTAAAAAAAAAATAAGGGACAGTCTGAATTTCCACTGAAGTTAAACTGAAGACAGGGTATGCATTTTCTGGGGACAGAAAGAAGATGGCCTGGAGAACCTTAGCATAGTTTCTCTTTCCTACTTTTGAGGAAGCCATAAATGAAACTCTCCAGGAAGGAGCCTAGGGAAGCTGGTGACAGTCATGAGCAGGCCCTTCGGGAAGGGAACAGCATGTCATTTTTGCTTTAGTACTCTTTTAAAATGTCTTTCTACATTCCTGCAACTAGCTGAGGGGGAGTAAGAGAGCAAAGCTGTCAGACCAGCAGCATCTTAATTATGGAGATTAGAAATATTTTATGCAATTGACACAGCCTCTTCTAAATTACATAGTATTAAGGAAAACGCCTCTGTCTAGCACCAATGGAAAAGGAAGAAAGGAGATCTGTGAGAAAGAACAGGTAGATTTTGACAGTTTGTTCAATAAAATAATAATAGGGAAAGAAACTTCAAAAACCAAGCTAATACTATACTTTTCATTGCCTTATGCAAATCTCTTAACAGGACTTGAGGTAAGCTGGGAATGACTGCAGCTAAGCTTCAAATTGCTAGTTCAGCAATTTGTACAGACCTTGTAGCCCACCCCGCCTACCCATTTCTCCACATTGCTCTGTAGCACCACACTAGCAGGCAAACTATGGGAGCACTTGGGAAGTGAGTTGGTGGTCAACTCAGGCTTAATTTCCAGGGAGTCTATGTCCTTTGCTCAGTGGGAGTAATATCAGTTAGTATCCCTGAAGTGGTACGTTGGTATTCTCAAAAAGTTCAATTACTTCCCAAGGCCTAGTAATTTCCTGCCAGGCACAGGAGCATCTGGTTCTACGAGAACTGAGTCCCACTGAAAGCATTCTGAAGACTGAAGCCTTTGGGAAAGAATATGGAAGACTCCTGTCAATCATACTTAAGCACCATTTTTCTGAATTGAGTAGGGGAGTTGATGAATAGGGGCATAGCTCTAGCACCTACTGTTTTTATTATTTAATCTTTCCTCCCTCTAGTCCTCCCTGTAAGATACCATCATAGCGATCATTTTAAAGCAAAAAGCTCACTGTATTACTACTTTTCTCAAAAGCCTCTGGTTCCTCTTATCTGTAGGAGGTACAAATTCCAAGGCCTATGAATACCAGAGGGTAATGTAGATAGGAGAAACTGGCCCCTGTCGGAAGATACTTTAGAGTGTCTGAAACTGTGACAAACAGAAGAGCTCATGCCACGATCTCCCAACCGACATGTTCTTCTTACAGTATGACATTGATATTCCTCAAGGATAGGGTTTGGGGAACACTTATAGTCCTTTCCCTTGATTCTGAATGGGCCTGTGACTATAGCAAAGTGATGCTGTGTGCTACCTGAGGCCAGGTTATAAAAGGTAATGCAGTGTTAGCCTGGTCCTCTAAAGATGCTCACCCTGGCCTGATGCGGTGGCTCACGCCTATAATCCCAGCACTTTGGGAGGCCAAGGCAGGCGTATTACCTTAGATCAGGAGTTCAAGACCAGCTTGGCCAACATGGTAAAACTCTGTCTCTACTAAAAATACAAAAATTAGCCAGGCCTGGTGGCAGGTGCTTATAATTCCAGCTACTTGGGAGGCTGAGGCAGGAGAATTGCTTGAACCGAAGAGGCGGAGGTTGCAGTGAGCCCAGATCATGACACTGCCCTCCAGCCTGGGTGGCAGAGCGAGACTTTGTCTCAAGTAATAATAATAATAAATAATAATACTTTTTTAAAAAAGATGCTCATGCTTAGAACTCAGCTACCAAGCTGTGAGGAAACCCAGGTCACATGGCAAGGCTCCAAGTAGGTATTCTCGCTGACAGTCAACAGCTAGTATTAACCTCTAGGCATGAGGAAACTTCAGGGTAACTCCTGCCTCATTCACTATCTAAATGCAATCACATGACAACGCTCAAGTGAGAACCACCTAGCTGGGCCTACTCTGGTTCCCCAACTGTGAGAGCTGATGATTGTTACTGCTTTAAGTCATCAAGTTGTAGTTTGGTTTGTGATACAACAATAGATAACTGGAACAGCCAGTAGATCTTATTGATTTCTAAGCCTGCACCTTTGCTTAGGTCATTTTACACCTGAGGGTTCTCTTTTTCTCCTATCATCTTCACTTATCCAAAGCTACATATTGTTCAAAAACAACTGAAACACCATTTCCTTTATGAAGCTTTTCCTCATCATGGCATTGGTGACCTGTTCTTTCCTTGTACTCTGGACACTCTATATGTTCCTCGTGATTAACAGGTCATTCCAGAGAACCCCCTCCCTGTTCTTAATAAAATAAAATATTTTATTTTATTAAAATATTTAAATATAGTTTTTTAAAAAGTATATGCTTTTGTCAAAACAACAAAAAAAATTCAGAAGTTATAATTCGGAACATGTCTCTCTTCTGTCTTGTTCTATCTTACCACAATTTATCCCCACCTCCTCTCCAAAGGTAACTGTTGTTAACAGATTGGTATATATTCCTCACAGCCTCATCTGTACAAACATGCACACATGTGCTCGTGCACACACAATTTACATCACACACACACAACTGACATGAACAGGATTCCATCATAATCCTGTTTTGTAAACTACTGTTTTTAGTTGATGGCATATTTTAGTTATGCATGGCCCATGTCATTAAATACAGGTTGCTCATAATTTTTTTTTTTTTTTTTTTTTGAGATGGAGTCTTGCTCTGGCTGGAGTGCAGTGGTGCAGTCTTGGCTCACTGCAACCTCCACCTCCCAGGTCCAAGCGATTCTTCCGCCTCAGCCTCCTGAGTAGCTGGGACTATAGGCATGTGCCAAATTGCCTGGCTAATTTTTGTATTTTTAGTAGAGACCAGTTTGACTATGTTGGCCAGGATGGTCTTGATCTCTTGACCTTGTGTTCTGCCCACCTTGGCCTCCCAAAGTGCTCATACTTTTTTAACAGTTGTATAGTGCTTCCAATTTTTTTAAGCAATTACTTAACCAATCTTCTGCTTTCGGAAATTAGATTTTTCTCAAATTTTTCATATTAAAAACAAGACTGTATTGCTGTTGGATATTCTAAGAGGAAGAATTGCTGGATTAAAAAATATATACCTTTTACATTTTGATACAAATTCATAAATTTCTCCCCAGAAAGAGAGTAACTATTTATATCACCATTAATTGTATATAGAGTACTATGACCTTGTCTCACACTGGTTGTTATTAAGCTTTTAAATCTTTGCCAATTTGCTAGGTAAGGAATGATGTCTCCTAATTTTTAAGTTTACAGTTTTATTATTAGTGAGGTGGAGCAACATTTCACATTTTATTAGTTCTTATATTTCTTTCACTGTGGATTTTGTCTGTTATGTCCTTTACTCATTTTTCTGTGGAGTGGGTTTTGTTTTGTTTTAAATAGAAGTTTCTTGTCTATTATGTAAACCTTTATATAGAATTTACAAGTATTACTTATCTCTGTCATCTATATTTATTTTATAGTACCTTTTGCATGTAGGAGTTTTAAAATATTTATGTGGTTAATCCTATCTGTCTTTTACTAAGGTATTAGGCTAGTGTTATTCAAAGAAACGCCTTCTATACCTCCAATATTAGAAAAATAAACATTTTTTTTTTTTTTTTTTGAGACAAAGTTTGGCTGTATCACCCAGGCTGGACTGCAGTGGTGCCATCTTGGCTCACTGCAACATCTGCCTCCCAGGCTCAAGCCATCTTTCCATCTCAGCCTCCCGAGTAGCTGGGACTACAGATACACACCATGATGCCTGGCTAATTTTTGTATATTTTGTAGAGACAGGGCTTTGCCATGTTGCCTAGGATGGGCTCAAACTTGAGAGCTCAAGTGATCTGCCTGCCTCAGCCTCCTAAAGTGCTGGGATTACAGGTATGAGCCACTGTGCCCAGCCAGAAAAACAAACCTGTTTTATACTAGAAGTTTTACAGAAAAAAAAAAAAAAAAAGTATTTTTAAAAGTAGTTATCTGATATTTAAAATAAGCTTTCCTTTGAGACATTCTAGGCATTTATAAATCTAAATTCCTAGGAATTCATTGACAAAATTCATTTATTCATTGAATAAATATTTGTGAAAGATTACTGGATATGAAAAACTGTTTTCTGGGCATTTGGTACACAGTGGGAACTTGTCTAGTGAAGGTAAGAAAAGGTTAATGGGGAAAAAAATGTAGCAGCATTTTTTAAATTAAAAAAAAAAAAATCTTTGTGGACCTCCTTTAAGCTTCTATAGCATATGGACTTTTCCTTTTCATTAAATTTAAACTATACTCTGTTTTTGGTTTAAATATCTTTTCACACCTTAAGAATGATCTAAAGGCAAGGAGTGTACTTTGTCTTTGAATTCCAGGGACCTAGGTAGGTATTTGGTTCATTATAATGGCATAAGAAATGTAGTTAAATAGATTTCCCTACTTTACAAATATCTTCTTTCCTTCTCAAACTAATACTCATAACCCTGCTTCTATTTCCTCCTCTTCCTCATCCCACTATCCCAAAATAAAAAACCAACACTAATTTTATGTTGGAAACAGCTCACATCCCTGAGGACTGATGCTTGAGCACAGGCTACTTAATCAAAATAAAACATGCTTAGCTCATAGAAAGCAGTCAATACAAAAATTATTAAATGAGTTGAATGGCCGGGCGCGGTGGCTCACGCCTGTAATCCCAGCACTTTGGGAGGCCGAGGCGGGTGGATCACGAGGTTAAGAGATCGAGACCATTCTGGTCAACATGGTGAAGCCCCGTCTCTGCTAAACATACAAAAAATTAGGTGGGCACGGTGGCGCGTGCCTGTAATCCCAGCTACTCAGGAGGCTGAGGCAGGAGAATTGCCTGAACCCAGGAGGTGGAGGTTGCGGTGAGCCGAGATCGCACCATTGCACTCCAGCCTGGGTAACAAGAGCGAAACTCCGTCTCAAAAAATAAAAAAAATAAATGCGTTGAATGATTACATTTTTTAAAAGAATGTCATTCAGAAAAGTAGTAGGAAGAAGCTACACCCCTCTAAACCCAAATTCTATCAAGCATTTAAAGAGTATTCATACATTGTTTGATCTTGCAACAAAAATCCAAGTGAAATTACAAATAAAAGCCAGACATATTAATTAACACTGGAGGAACATCAATTTACAAATGTGAGCAGAAACAAAGTTGCAGAGCTAAGGACTTAAGAATTGCCAGTGTTGCTGAATACAATGTTGTCTTTTTCTATTGTATACCTGAGTTCTTTTCAGGTAAAGTGGATTTCTAACTTCTGGTTTAACTGGGCGGCTGAGATACATTTCTAACTTCTCAAATAGAGACCTGCTCTTGCCTCTCCAGCAATGAATGAACAGTTACATTGGTTACAATTAGTTTTTGCTTTTGGAGCATCTCCCAGGGGTGATGTGCAAATGCTCAGGAGGAAGAGGTTGTGAGGCAAATCTGGAAGCTAGGGCTTTGCTGAAGCAAATATGCTTTTGTGGGATGTGGCTGTGAGCACAGTATGTGCTAAAATGTAAATAACACAGCCAAAGCACCAAATGCCATAGTTTTTAAATTAAGAGGACTATTCTGGGCAGTTATAGACATATACATATAGAGATGCATTTGTATTTCTGTTATCCCAAAACCAGAAATCATGTGAACAATGAGTTGGGCTTTATTAAAATCATTGGAAAGACCATTAATTCAATGTTTTCCCTCAGTGAGTGGCCAGCACCAAGCCCTCTGTCTGAAGCTCCAACCCTTGGAATTCACACAGCCAATTATGCAATACTAGACCATTGGGAAGCATTTCTGGCTGGCTCAGCTGGTGATCCGATTTTACCCTGCAGCACCAAGATTGATAGACCTTATAATTTTATCCTGGTTAGTGCAGATGCTGTTTTTACATGAGTTTTATAAAACCTCCTCTTTTTCCTAAAAGAAAAAGAAGAACAACCTAAGCCCCTTCAAAGGGGCTTGCCCTGACAACATCTCACGATGGTGTGATGAATACCCTGATCACTGGCTTAAGAAAAAAAAATCCCTTTTGTGATTTCTGAGTTTGCTGTGTTTTAATTTCACTGAATGCTGTGTGTACTTGTTTATGAGAAAGAGTGAAAAGGAATAGTAACTTGCCCCTCTCTCCTTTTACAAGGCTTTTTTTTTAGCCTGAGTGGGATGGGAAAGAGACTCATTCTTAGAAGGTACAGGATATCAATGCAAGAGCTGTTAGTTTCCCTGAGGCTAATGACGAGGTGTAATTTTGAAACACCACATTCATATGCATATATGGTGCATACATACATAATTAGTGTGTTTACAAAGCACCTTGCAGAATCTTAGAACTCTTAGTTCTATTAACCTTAAAGGGGAAACCAGAGTTCAGATCAGTCAAGCACAATGGACTATGGTTGCTTTCAATTATATTCACATATCTATGTCTAGGAAAGAGAGCTCCAAAAAAGTAAAATATATTTTATGAAGCACTGCCACAGTCTGTTACACATTTATCTGCTTCTACAGTTCCAATTACAGAATAAGCACTAGCTACTCTATGGAACAACAGCACTAGCCAAAAAGATTTTTCTAATCTGAGAAATGCTCCCATATTGACTCTGCTAAGAGAAACAACTCCCCTTTCCTTGACAATAAAGGAGGAAGACAGATGGCTTCTTGTTTAGGACTGTAATTTTACTTTCAGCCTCCTCCCTGAGTTAAAAACAAGATGTACTTTTCTGGCTTTGAGGGAAAAATCTCTAGGGAATGTTTTTTATTCCTGGCTGCACTGAATAATTCAACAAACATTTGAGAGAGCTGAGGGAGATACAAAAGAGAAAATACTTTTCCTTGTTCTCAGGGAGTTTACAATCTAATTCTGGAGTTTACAACCAGAATTGGGACTAACACCATTAGAGTTTTATGTCTTCACTTGTATTTATTGGTCTAATGGTTGCCGGAAACATGTAGGATTTGCCAGCTCCGTGGTATGGTGGACTCTTTGATCAAATTGAAAGGAAACTAGGAAGAATGCAGAATTCAGGATCTCAAGCAGCTGAGTACTTGCTGACCTAGCATCACATTTTCATGTTATTTAATCTTGACCACAAGACTTTACAGTCATACTTGCTACCAGCATTTCACAGCAGAGGACAGTGAGATTTGGAGAATTAACGCATCCACAGTCACAAACTCAGGAAATGGCACAGGAAAACACCAATTAGGAATTATTCTTCTCTGGTCCTTTCTGCTGCTGTCCCCTTACAAGTTCCCATTCCAACTTTCCTTTGCTTAAATTCCCTTTCAATGCATGTAAAGTCAACTTAATTCGGTGTTCTTTTCTTCCCTTTAAAGTACGCTTTAAAACTTGATGTCTCATATTTGGTGAATCAGTCCATTTGGAAGTCTCACTCCCTGGCATCTTTGCAAATCAACTTCCTTTTCTGAGTCTGTCTTTTGAGACATTCTCTGAGAAGATGAAATGAGATGTGAAGTTTATAACATTGCCTGACAATGTGGTTCTCTTAACGTTAATCATTATCGTTAGTTTTATTTCTTTCACTTTTTTTCTTTTTTTGAGACAGGGTCTCGCTCCGTCACTCAGGCTGGAGAGCAAAGGGCGAAATCTTGGCTCACTGCAACCTCCACCTTCTGGAGTGCTTCTCCTGCCTTAGCTGGGCTTACAGGCGCCCGCCACCACGCCTGGCTAATTTTTGTATTTTTAGTAGAGTCAGAGTTTCGCCATGTTGGCCAGGCTGGTCTCAAACTCCTGACCTCAAGTGATACACCTGCCTCGGCCTCCCAAAGTACTAGGATTACAGGAGTGAGCCACCACGCTCGGCCATTTCTTTCACTTTTTAACTGTTTTCACCTCACACTGTATTTCCTAACGACTCTTTTGGAGTCGCACATTTCTTGAAGGTACTGACCATGTCTACTCTAACTTGTTACTACTTCCTTGAGTGAGTCTATTGGTTTAGCAGCAGGAACTTGGTAAGTCTCTTTTGTTCGTACCGGTTACTGGAACTTAGCATGTCTTCAGTAAGTATTTTTAATATGAATAAATTAATGTCCACTTATTGTTTTTTGTAGACTATCCTGTATAAGAAAGTTAAGCTTAGATCCAATATGGCTTTGACTGGCGAGCCTGGATAACTTTTTGCCTTTTCCTTATTTCTGGTTCTTTATTACCATTTCAACCTTGGGGTCGTTTCATTAGGTTCTTGGTCCTTTCAAGGCTCAGTTTCCACATCAGCAAAATGGGGACAGTAGCAACAGATGCTTGTTTCTTCCCGTCTTCTATCACCAATTCCTTCTCCAGGAAAGGTTTCTTGTGCTAGCTTTCCTCTGGAGAGAGAGAGAGAGGAAAAACAGCGACGGAGAGGCAAGAGGCCATCAGGATCCTCAGTTGCGCACCCAGCGGGAAGGGTCTGTCCCGCCTGCCTCCGGAGTCTGGAAGCAACCGTGCCCCTCCTCGGCAGCAAGTCGGCCCCGATCTTCAGCTGCCTCAGTCCGCGCTGCCCGCTCGCCTCGAGGTAGAGAGCTGCCTCGGTGCCACCGCTAAATGAGCCCGGCGCCGCGCAGCCTCTGACACGCGCGGAAGGGCCCGGCCTCGTTCTGGCTGCCGCCGCCCTGCAGCCCGCGCGGCGCTGCACTGGGGGCGGGGAGTCTGATGGGAGACGCGCGCGGCGCTGAGGAGGCGGCGGCCCGGGAGAGGGAGCGGGAGAGGGACTGGGCGCGGGAGGCGGGAGGCGGGGGACAGAGGGAGGTGCCGCCGCCGCCGCCGCCCGCCCCTTTCCGCTGGGGAGCAGCTGCAGCAGCAGGAGCAGAGCAGGAGCCGCGCAGCCGCCGCCGCCGCCGGGGGATGTGGCGGGCGCCTGCCCCGAGCCGCGCCGTCCCTTGAGTACTAGCCGCTGCCACCGCCGCCGCCGCTGCCGCCGAGCCGTGCAGGGCCAGGCCGCGCCCTCCCCGGGCGCCCGCCGGCTCGCATGCCGAGGGACTCCGGGGCGTAGCTGCGCGCCCGGCGCCGCCTCCGGGCTCCTTCGGCCCCGCCATGGGCTGCTGCAGCTCCGCCTCCTCCGCCGCGCAGGTGAGGGGCTCCCGCCTCCCGGCCGCCCGCCCGGATGCCTCCCTTGCTCCGCGTCGCGCAGCGGGCGCCCGCCGCCCGTTGCCTCTCGCTGTCCCCAGCCTCCCCTGAGCGCACCGTGCAGTCCAAAGATCCCCACTCCGCCTCTCCCTTCCCCCGGTCCCGCTGATGCCCGCGCGCTGGCTCCGCGGCTGCCGGCTCGCAGGCGCCTCTGTGCGGCCCCCAGTGCGCCCTCAGCGGCCCCTTCCCCACTCGGCCCCCTCCTCCCAGTCACACCTGAGCGGCCAGTCCCGCCCGCCGGCAGGTAGAGGCTGCACTGGCGCCTCCTCTGCCCCAGGTGGCATCCCCTTCCCTGGTCTTCCGGGCCTGCCTCCTCTCTTCCACCTCCGTGTAGTCTCCCCGCCATCCGCCGCCTGTTTTCTGTGCTCCTCGCAGCTGTACTCCCACCAAGGGCTCTTCACCTCTCCCACCGAATTCCAGTTTCTGCTTCATTAGATATTCGGTCCCTTTTCTCTTGCCCGCCGCCCCCCAGTTGGGTTCAGGTGTTTCAGCGGGTCCCGGAGCCCTTCCACGGCCCGCTCTGCAGACCTCGCTGGCTCGCTCGCACCCCATCCCCCCTTGGTGCCGTGACCCGGGCCCCGCGGCCTCCCCGCACTTGGAGGCCCCTGCGGGAGCGCCGGCTCTGGGCTGGGAAGGAGATTGGGCACCTGGTGGGTGACGGGAGCGTTACGGAAACTCCCTCTTTGTTGCCAGTGTAACAGGAGGAAGAGGTTCCGAATTTAGTTTTTCTGTGGGCACTGGCTGAATGTTGTCGCTGAGGGCTGAGATGCAGAGATTTCTCCCAGCTTCTACCCTGCCCCCATCCAAATTTCGCTAACCTCCTTCTCTCGGATCTGAGCCCTTAACCTGGGTGGAAATGTTTAGACAACTGTATGAGGATCAAATGTAATAGAACTTGACTGCTGGCCGCTAATAACTGAGAGGAACTGTTTGTAAATTACCTAATTTAGTGGATTAGTGAGTGTATTTACAAATACGATAAAAAGCAATCAGGAATACTGCATCAAACTGTCTTGTGGTGGTGTATGAAAAATAGGCTTTGACAATGCCTGGGATGTAATCTCACAGTTTCATTAGCGTAGAATTTAACTGTGTCTGTGATTTGTTTGTTTTAGGGGTAGAAAGGGCTCTTGTTTTTAGAAATAAAGGATGGTTGGTTTTTGGTGAAGAAAAATTGGTAGTTTGGGGGGAAAAATCCTGTAGCGATCTAGCATCTGTGATAATGCCAGAAGTGTTTTTGCTGCTGCTAAATGACTATATATAACTCAGTTTTAAATAACCTGCATACTTGTTCTGAAAATCTGAGATCTGCTAGAGAGAAAATGACTAGAATTGCAGACGAATGGGGGACATTTATATTTTATTAGGTATCCATCCTATCATCCTATTCCTCCAGTCCTTCCCCCCCCCAATGTTTGCTTACACCCATTTGCTTTTTTTTTTTTCCTACTAATATTATAGTCAGGATTATTGGTGTAGTTAAACATTATTATTCAGTTATAATAGCAAAGAAAAACTATATGTAGAGGTGTTAGGAAGGAGACACTTGGTATATCAGAGTTTTCATATTAACATATGAAGGTGTAGAATTACAAATAACTTTCAACTGGTTAGGAATTGGGGGGTTCTAGTTGGGTGCTATTCATCTAATATTTATTTAAATATAATTTTCACCAAAAAGGGGTTTTTCAGATTGCCTTTCTTTTTAGAATTGAATTGATTTACATTCTGTTTCAGTGGTGAAATGCCTTTAAGACAGAAAAGTATTGATAGTTTATGGATGGCTTGTTCAGCACATGAACAATTAAATTTGGGAGGGATAGGTGCTGCACTGGAACTCTGCTTTAAAACAGGTAGTGGGTCTTGCATTTGTCTAACTCCACGTCATACTTTTTAGAATGCTATAGTATCATATACGTTTTCTTTTCTTTTACCTCCTCTCAGTGTAGAACATGCACATCATGCACCCAAGGGGTGCATTTTTTTTCCCGTGGATTCCTATAACCAATCAACAGCTAGCTGTCACATGCCTTTAAGTTCAGCTTGAGGGACTTGTAGTGTTCAATGGAGCATTGAGGAGCAGGTTTTGTGCCAAAGAGCTATTTTTTTTTATTTGAGATTTTTGGCATCCTTCTTCATTTATGAAATGTTAATAATCTGCTGGCATTTTAACTCTCCTTTCAGGAGCATCACCAGTTTTAGAACACTGTTGTTCCTATATTGTTTTGAAGCAAAATAGGGTTGCAACTCCACATCTTCTCCAGCCTCTCTTAGGGGGTCTCAAATGTTCAAATATATTTTCTTTTTCTTCTTTCTTCTTCTTCTTGACAGAGTTTTGCTTTTGTTGCCCAGGCTAGAGTGCAATGGCGCGATCTTGGCTCACTGCAACCTCTTCCTCCTGGGTTCAAGCGATTCTCCTGCCTCAGCCTCCCAAGTAGCTGGAATTATAGGCATGCACCACCTCACCTGACTAATTTTGCATTTTTAGTAGAGAAAGGGTTTCACCATGTTGGTCAGGCTGGTTTTGAATTCCTAACCTCAGGTGATCCACCTGCCTCAGCCTCCCAAAGTGCTGTTATTACAGACATGAGCCACTGCATCTGGCCAGGGGTCTCAAATATATTTTCACATAGAATATGTTTGTTTCATCCCTTCTACTGGATTGTGAGCTTCTTGAGCATAGGCACTGTTTTAGTTTTCCTTACCTGTGTATTCACTGCAGTGCCTCACTGCTGTACCTTGTATGTAATAGTTGCTCAGCAGTAGTCACCGGAGGGGATACATACACATATATTTGAACCTCTGGCTGGCAGGTGGCATCAAATGTGAATCTAGACCTGACCCTTCTTCTGTTTGAATTCCATGGGCTGGTTGACTAATTCTACCAAGCCATCCTCTTCTGAACTCAAACCTGGACTGTTTAAGTTAAAATTTACCTGCCTTTCCTATATTCCTTCTTATTCTTTTCGTGGTACCATCAGCTTGCAGAATTGTGCAAAGTTTTCCTTTGCTCCGGATGACTTGCTTAATGTGTGTGTTTGGAGCAGTGGCTATAACATCTTAAAAGAGCTTGTCTGTAAACTCTAATGATAACCTACACAACACATCAAAACAGTGTGCTTTGAGGTAATCTTCAGTTCAGCTTAGCTTTTCTCAGCAGTATCTTTAGCAACTTTAAAACTCTGGCAGGTTTTATCAATGTAAATAAAGTGCATTTTCTTTTTGTGGACAGGATTCACTTTTGAAATATAATTTATTTTCCTTTAGAGTCTCTTGCTGTGTTACAGATTCTCATAAAAGAGTTTGTGGTCTTCCAAACTTTCATCTCTTGTAATCTGTCCTGGTATTATTTTCATTTTCTTGGCAGTGTCTGGGTATCATAATTTTCCATCCAAATAATTACACTGTTTTAGGATTTAGATCAAAGAAAAGTATGACATTCTATACTAGTATTTCATTGCTAGACGAGCAAATTATGGGCAAAATAATTTGTTCAGTATTAGCTATGTACATCTAATAATCTTAAAAGTGTGTAATGAGTCAGGACTCTTGAACTTTTAAAATTATTTTTAAAAAATTAGTGGCCATTACAAGTTATTTACTAGTATTGGTAATTGCTCAGTACAAACCAGCACATGATAGTCTTTGCCTAAAAGCCTTTTGAGGTGAACATAAAAGTAAGATAGTCTTGAGTTTCTTTTTACAGTACTAATCCTCCCTAAGACTCTTACAATTTGTTCCCATCTCCCTATAATTCGTTTGTTCTGTTATAACCTGACATAATTTCTATCCTTGTAATGTTAAACTTCAAAGTTCACTTGTAAATCTTCAGATTGCTCTTTCCCATTGACAAACCAGTTTGAATGAATCTTTTGAAAGATTACTTAGCAAATTGCCATAAGTCTTTGTCCTTAATGGCTAGATCATTATTTCTCACAGCAGTGCTTTAGAGGCAAGGAGATTTTGCAAGTTCTGTGAAGTTCTGTGTCCTTCAGTTCTAACCTTAGAAATTGTGAGAGGGATGGAAGAGAATCTTTCGAGTTGAACAAACTGCCTCTTGTCTGTCTAGCTTTAGGAGACTTTTGTCCACTGTCTCATCCCATGGTCTTCCAATTGAAGGCTGTATAGTAACTGTCTTTTTCTAGCTCTCATATTCTGTTTTGGGAGTAATAAAAACGATCCAAAGTGGTTTACAAATGCTGGTTAATATTTGCATCTGTTAACTGTGCTTTAGCAATTTTAATAATACTATCATCTATAGCAGCTTTGTGGAGTTTGAAGTCAGATGGTAAAAATTAAATTTGAAGAGTGTAGTGGGAATTACCAGCAGAGACTAAGTTGCTCAATTAAATTATGACCTGCAAAGCAAACTTGCTCTAACCGGAACAGAAGTCACGACATGAAGCCTTTTTTTTCTTTCATCTTCTGATACTGTGCTGTTAGCATAGAGGATCCACTCCTCAAAATATGTAAATCAAAGTTAGTGTCCAAATTGGAAAATAATGTAGAAATGGTATTTTATTTTATTTTTTTAAGATGGAGTTTCACTCTCAGCGCCCAGGCTGGAGTGCAGTGGCATAATTTTGGGTCACTGCAACCTCCGCCTCCTGGGTTCAAGTGATTCTCTCACCTCAGCCTCCCAAGTAGTTGGGATTACAGGTGCTCGCCACCACACCCGGCTAATTTTTTTTTTTTTTTTTTTTTTGCATTTTTAATAGAGACGGGTTTTTACTATGTTGGTCAGGCTCATCTCAAACTCCTGACCTCAGGTGATCCACCTGCTTTGGCTCCCAACTGGGATTACAGGCATGACCCATCACGCTGGGCCAAGAAATGGTATTTTTTTTTTGTATAGCTGTTTTCCACAACCATTTTCATGTTTTAATTCCTATAGTAACTCTGAAGTTAATTTTACTTCCATGTTACAGCTAAAGAAATTGAGACTTGGGGATTAGGAAACTTGGCTGAAGACACAGGGATACTAGGTGATAGATTTAAACTTAATCACAGATCTTCTGAATCGGAGTCCTGTGCTTCTCTCTGTTCACATGCATAATTCCCAAACCTTTTTTTTATTTTTCAAATGGAGTCTCGCTCTGTTGCCCAGGCTAGAGTGCAACGGCATAATCTCGGCTCATTGCAACCTCTGCCTCCTGAGCTCAAGTGATTCTCCTGCCTCAGCCTCCAAAGTAACTAGGATTATAGGCATGTGCCACCACGCCTGGCTATTTTTTTTCTTTTCTTTTCTTTCTTTCTTTTTTTTGTATTTTCAATAGAGACAGAGTTTCACTACGTTGACCAGGCTGGTCTCAAACTCCCGGCCTTAAGTGATCTGCCCTCCTTGGCCTCCCAAAGTGTTGGGATTACAGACATGAGCCACTGTGCCCAGCCAATTCCCAAATCTTAAATTGCAGCTTACTTCTTTTTTTGTCACCCAGGCTAGAGTGCAGTGATGTGATCATAGCTCACTGCAGCTTCAATCTCCCAGGCTCAAGTGATCCTCCCACCTCTGCTTTCTGAGTAGCTGGGACTATAGGCATAAGCCTACACCTGGCTATTTTTTTAAATGTTTTAAATTTTTTATAGAGACAGGATCCCACTATGTTGCCTAGGCTGATCTCAAACTCCTGGGCTCAAACAGTCCTCCCACCTTGGCCTCCCAAAGTGCTAGGTTTATAGGTGTGAGCGACTGCACCTGGTCTACTTTTTTATCTTTAAAAAAGGTTTACTTAATAAAATTTTGAATTAAAGAATTTCCAAGTTAAATTTTATGCCACCATTTTGAACTTCCTGCAGTTGCCATCTGGAGAGTAGCATGGTACAGCGAAGCTAGTCCACTTAGAATGCTTCCAGGCTTAAGAAATACTATACCATCAAATACTATTTGATGCGGTAACGGTGCAATCATTTAAAAATGTTGCAGTCCTCGGAAAATTATTTGTTAAAATATATTCTACTCCCAGTAATTGGTTAATAGGTTTTCTGTGCTCCCCTTTCCCCCACTCAGACTGCAAAGAAAGAATGAAATATTTCAATTTTGTAATTTTGCCTCGGATTTTTGGGACTATAGGGGATATAAGAGATAAACCTACTATTGCTTTTCTGTTGATCTAAACTAGAATTTAGGAATATGAAGTAGTCTGAGGTCAGAGAGATAAATTATGAGGTAGCTGGGATTAGAAACCTGCTTAGTCTGTTAATCTCTTATCCTTTCTGTAGTACAGTACTATTAATTCTTAATATCTTAGGCTTTCTCCTCCTTTCAGCCTTGGCTGCATGTTAGAATCACTTGGAGAAATTTACAAAACACTGATGCCTGGGTCCTATTCCCAGAGATTCTTAGGTATTGGTTCAGGACTGCTGGCTGGGCATCAAAAAAAATTTTTTTCTTTTTTATAACTGCTTCTTGCAGAGCAGGGCTAACTCATAGCAGTGCACCCAGAGTAGCCAGCATCAAAAATTTTTAAAGTTCCCCTGGTAACCCTCATGTGTCACCAAGGTTGAAAGCCACTGTTCTTATCCTTTCTGTAGGTAATTTCATCCCTCGTATGGTTGCAGTTATAATCTGTATGCTAACGGTTCTCAAACTAAATTACTGTTCTGGTCTCTGATCCTTATATGCAACTGATTAATTAGCATTTACACTGGAATATTGTACAGGCAACTCAAACTCAGCATATTTAAATCTGACCTCAAAATTGTACCCCTCACCCCCAGCTTTTTCAGTACTTTATCTCTGGTTCACTGAATGATACCAGTGTCCTGGTTGTGGAAACTGGAGACTTGAGTCCTTTAGAGAGAGACCTGTCTTTCTTTCACTCTTCTATATCTAGTCACCACATCTTGCCTCTTTGACCTTCTCAATGTCACTGCCAGCACTCTGGTTCAAGCCTTTATCATCTCCAGCTCAGTACCTTGGTTACAGATCTCTTCGTAACTGTTTATGCTCCCTTCTGATATTTCTTCATATTACAATCTTCGTGATCTTTGAAAAATCCCAAGCCAGTTGTGTTCCTCTCTGACTTAAAACTCTTTAATGGTTTCCTATTGCTCTTAGGACAAAGACCAGAACCCCTAACCCTGGACAAGAAGACCCTGTGTGGCTGTTCTCCACCTGTCTATAGGTTCATCTTGTGCTTGCTTATCTTTGCACATTGCACTCCAGCCTCACAGATTCTTCAGTTGGTGGTATTCCTTCTTCTTTGAGGGCTTTTATGTGGTTCACTCGTCTAGAAGTCTCTTTACTTTTCTCCTTGGCTTTTGGCTGGTTGCTTTAAGTTTCAGCCTAAAAGTCACTTCCTTGGAAAAGCCTTTTTTGATCCCTTCAAACTAGGGCATGTCTCCTCATTAAACTCTCATGGTCTTAGTGTTTTCCCTGTGAGCACTTAAAGCAGTAAGTGCATAATTTTACAGTTAATATTAATGTCTAGACTAGGAGTTGGCAAACTACAGCCCATGGACCAAATCTGACCTGCTACCTGTTTTTGTATGGCTTGCAAGCTAAGAATGGTATTTACATTTTTAAGTGGTTGAAACAAATCAAAAGAATATTATTTCATGAGAAATTTATTTCACAAGTTATGAAATTTTAATTTCAGTGTTCACAAGGTTTTATTGGGACACAGTCATACTAATTCATTTACTTGCCTGTAGCTGCTTTCATGGCAGAGCTGAGTGGTTGTGACAAAGGCCTTATGACCTGCAAGCATAAATATTTACTCTGTGGCCCTTTACAGAAAATGTTTGCTGACCCTTGCTCTAGGCTGAGTTGATGAAAAGAGGGGTCATGTTTGCTTTGTTTATTGCTATCTTGGTGGTTAGCCGGTACCATACATGCTAGGTACTCATGAAATACTTGGATGAATTAACAAATACTCTCTTTCCCTCCATGGATAGAAGTGATTGAACTCTTACCTTAGAATTCTGGGATTTAAAAATTCAATATAAAATTTAAAAAAAGATTCTTCTTTAGAAGATTCTTAACAGAATTTTCAACAGCTCTCTGCAGCAGCTTGTCTGTTGAAGGTATACATGTCATATACAAAGCAAGTATAAAGGTATAAGTTACTGGGTCAAGGTAGATGAGAAAAGGCTAGTGCACTCCAGTAATGGGCCAGTCAGATTTACAGTGCTTATGTTTTTATAGCAAGCACAAA
Source organism: Callithrix jacchus (assembly GCF_049354715.1). NCBI lineage: Eukaryota > Metazoa > Chordata > Mammalia > Primates > Cebidae > Callithrix > Callithrix jacchus. Next base: position 153,642,178 of record NC_133502.1, read on the forward strand.
TGGATGAGACTTTATGGCAAGCATTGTAAAGAAAACGTGTTTGAGCTGGTGAAAAATTTAAGTCATTAAAGAGTTGGACATTGTTATCTCTGCTGTGGGAATTCACTCTGTGAAAATGGTTAAAGTTTTTGACACAGTAATATTTTTTCCCTTTTGGTACTTTTTGTTTTCTCATTTATTTGGAATATAGTATAGCGTAATGTCCCAATTTTGAATTTTTGCATTGTATCAAATTTAGTAATCTTTTTGGTAATTTAAAAAATGGATTTACATTTTTCAGTATGTTTTATTATACTCAATAGAGGGGTGCCAGTTTTTTTTCCCTCTGGGGGACGCTTTTGTAATTGTATAATATGATAATATTGTATAATAGGATTCATTTAACAAACATTTGGTTGATAGAAACCACTGGAATTTATTTGTGTTTGTGTGTGTGAAAATATTAATTATTCCTTTTAGTTGCTCTCTATAATATCCCACAACCAGATATTTAGACTTTTATTTAGTAGGGAAACCCTTAAAAGCAATTTTTATTCTAATTTCTAAAGTTGCCAGAAGTGCTGAAAATTCTTAAACAGAAGTGTTTGACTTCGGATATGTTTATATTATGTAAAGTAAAAAAACCAGCAAGATGATGGAAAAATTAAAAACAGATGATTGCTTCAAGATATTTAAGTATCAGGGAAGGTATTAAAGTTTGTGGGGTTTTTTGTAGGTTTGTGATAATATAATGATGATTATGATCTCAGAACCTTTTTCATTATGAACCACTTATGAAGTTACAGCTATAAGAAATTAGAAAGGCCGGGTTCGGTGACTCACACATATAATCCCAACACTTTAAGAGGCTGAGGCAGGAGGATTACTTGAAGCCAGGAGTTCTAACCCATCTTTACAAAAAATAAAAAAAGAATTAGCCAGGTGTGGTGGTGTGTGCTTTTGGTCTCAGCTACTTGGAAGGCTGAGGTGAGAGGAAGATCTCCTGAGCCGAGGAGGTTGAGGCTGCAGTGAGCTATGATTGTGGCTGCACTCCAGCCTGGGTGGCAGAGCAAGACCCTGTCTTAAACAAAAAACAAAAACTTAAATCCAAATAGCTAAAACATTCAGGAAAATTGGTTATCTCCTATAAGTCAAGGGGTAGGATAGCTTCCAGTTTGGTTAGTTCAGTGGCTTGATGATATCAGCGAGGACTTAAGTTCTCTCCTTGGTTTTTTTTTGTCATTTTAACGAAGGTAGCTTTTTCTTAATTAGCTCCCCTGAAGATCCCACGATGGCTATGGGTCTTCTTACCATCTTTTGCTGAGCTGACAGTCTCCAGTGGGTTTCTTGTCATGGGAATTAGAGAGGGCTGCACATTCATGCCTAAACAAGCTTTAGCAAGAAGAAGGCAAAGGACTCTGCAATTGGTTTAGACTAATCAGGACTTCCCTCTGAGTTAAGTGAGGGGCAGAGCAACACCGGAACAAAAGGAGGACTTTGCTAGCAAGGTAGTGGCAGGGAGCAGGAGCAGGCATGGTGGCTGGGTAGGTAGCTATTTCTGTCTGCTGTGGTTTTGCCATTTTCTTCTGTCTTTAAATCAGACTTCTGTAGTATTTCCTAACATTTTACTTATAGCTCCATTAGGAGCTTCACAGTTCATAGTTGAAAGTCACACAGTTATCTTCTTATTGTCCTAGTGATGCTGCTCTAGCCATCATTGAAACCCCTGTCTTTCTCCTTTGCCCACCCCCACTGCATCTTTCCCATTCTGAGCTAAAGTCAGTTTCAGATAACAAGAGCATTTGAGGTTGGAATAATGGTTAAGTAGTGAGTTAGTATTCCTGCAAGCCATAGCCCCTCCAGAGCACCTTGAGGGTTAGTATATCCTCTTCTCTCTCTAGCTCACAATCTCCTTTTCTACCTCTTTTGAAGTCTCACTTCTGTCTGTGTTTATCTCTGTTTCAAAACTGAGTATCAACAAATTGATAGTTTTCATTTTCCTTATTTTTCTTTCTATCTCCAGCTAACACACTTAAGGAGTTATAATACTGAGTAGAATATACCTCAGAGGGAAAAAGAGAGTGCCTCTGTTTTCTTTCTTTTTTAACCTGTTTAATTACAGGTGTTTTTTTTTTTTAAAGTAAACAAGAATTAAACTGAAAAGTCCGATTATTTAGAATACCTCTAATATAAAGAGTTCTCACAGTATATAGAATGCATCCTTGCAATAAATAATTTACAGAAGGAAGCTAATTTATAAATATGTTTAATCTTGTTAAATTAAAGCATAGAGGCATCCTTTTACATCTGTAACTTTTGTAGTAGTTAACAAAATCGTATTAACTGCCCAATTTGTTTTGACTCAAATATACTTTATTGGTTTGCTGAATAAATTGGAATGACCCTCTTGAGGTACATTAAAAGCCATAAAAAAGTTGACATTCTTTATTTGGTAATTCAAAAGTAATGTTATATATAAGAATCTTTCTATTGTAGCATTATTTATAATAGCAAAAAGAGTTTAATTTAAAACTATATATTTGCTATAGAACATTCTTCTCTTTTCTTAATCAAATTCATTTGAATTTAGTCTATTATAGTTCCTCATCCCCAACTAAATGATCTTCCCTTAGTCATTGAGTGGCCTTTTGCCTTAATAGTCCTTTCACTATTTCTTCTCTAAAGGGCTATTAGAATCCAGAGGATTGAGCACCATTGTGTACTGGCAGCAGGGTGGGCTCTATAGCCAGACTATATGGATTTGAATCCCACCTTGTCACCAGCTGGGTTATTTGGGCTACAGTTTTTTTTTTTTTTTTTTTTTTTTTTTTTGAGGTGGAGTTTTATTCTGTCGCTCAGTCTGGAGTGCAGTGGTGTGATCTCGGCTCACTGCAACTTCTGCTTCTTGGGTTCAAGCTATTCTTCTGCCTCAGCCTCCCAAGTAGCTGGGACTAGAGGCATGCGCCACGATGCCTGGCTAATTTTGTATTTTTAGTAGAGATGGGGTTTCACCATGTTGGTCAGGCTGGTCTTGAACTCCTGACCTCGTGATCTGCCCTCTTCGGCCTCCCAAAGTGCTGGGATTACAGATGTGAGCCACTATTTCAGCTACATTCTTTAACCTTTGGTGCCTTTCACCAGCTGTAAAATATAAACAATAATAAAACTTGCTTCAGAAGTTTGTAGCAAACTGTACTACTCATGAATGCATCTCAGAAATTGCAATTTTAATGTAAACCAAATCCCTCTGATGTTCTAATAACCATTAATCCTTCCCTTGAACAATTTTTTGCATTTGAGTTTTGGAAAGGTACCCTGACTTCCAAAAATTCACGTTTTTTTTTTTTTTTTTTTTTTTTTTTGAGACAGGGTCTTGCTCTATCACCCTTGCTGGAGTATGGTGGTAGATCTCGGCTCACTGCAATGTCTACCATCTATACTCAAGCAATCCTCCCACCTCAGCCTCCCGAGTAGCTGGGACCACAGGCAGGTACCACCATGCCAGCTAATTTTTGTACTTTTTGTAGAGATGAGGTTTTGCCATGTCACCCAGGCAGATCTCAAACTCCTGAGCTCAAGCGATCTGCCCACCTTGGCCTATCAAAGTGCTGGGATTACAGGCATGAGCCACCACACCTGACCTGGTTTATATTCTTGTGGTAATTATATTGTGAGACAGAGTATCATTTAAGAGTTAGATCCAGCTGCATACAACAGAAAAAGTAACTAGATACACCAGATAAAAATTTCTTAGCCAAAGTAAGTGCAGAAGTAGTGGTTTCAGGGCTGATATGACACTCCTTGTTCCTCAAAGACCCACTCTCCTTTTGGTTGGTTCCATTATATAAGCATATGGCTTTCACTCTTAAGATTACAAAATGGCTGGAAACTTTTTTTTTTTTGAGACAGGGCAACTCTCTCTGTTGCCCAGGCTGGAGTGCAGTGGTGGGATCTCAGCTCACTGCAGCCTCAATCTCCCGGGCTCAAGTGATCCTCCTGCCTCAGCTGGGACTACAGCCATGCACTACCATGCCCAGCTAATTTTTGTATATTGTATTTATTTGTTTTATTGTTTTTTTTGAGGCAGAGTTTCATTCTTGTTCCCCAAGCTGGAGTACAATGGCATGATCTCAGCTTACTGCAACCTCTGTCTCCCAGGTTCAAGCAATTCTTCTGCCTCAGCCTCCCTGAGTAGCTGGGATTACAGGTTCCCATCACCATGCCTGGCTGATTTAGTGTTTTTAGTAGAGATGGGGTTTCACCATGTTGGTGAGGCTGGTCTCAAACTCCCGACCTCAGGTGATCTGCCCTCCTCAGCCTCCCAAAGTGCTGGGATTTCAGGCTTGAGTCGCTGCTCCTGGCCTGTATTTTTTGTACAGATGAGGTCTCCCTGTGTTGCCCAAACTCCTGGGCTCAAGGGATATGCCTGCCTTGGCCTCCCAAAGTGCTGGAATTAAAGGCATGAGCTACCGCACCTGGCCCCCAAATTGTAAACTGTGTCTGGAAATGAGTGCCAAGAGGGAAACAAACAGAAATAATGAGAGGCTAAATTGGGTGGTGAGGAGTTCAGGGGACTGGGAAACTAGAAGTAAGGAATAGTTGGGGAGTGGGCTTCCTGAAAATGATTTTCCAACAAAAGATCTGGTCTGGAAGAATGGGGTTGAGAAAGAGTGAAAGGCAGACAGATTTTAGTATAAAGCAGGGAGAGGAGAGGGCATTCCAGTGGAAAGTAACAGCTTGATCAAAGGCAAGGAAGCAGACAACTTACTGCATGTCAGTGTGGAAAGGAGACCTGACCAGAGTAGAGTGAAAGGATGAAGAGATGTTACCTGTAGGGAAGGCATTAATATTTGAAGGGGAGGAAAGTGGGCAGCGATTTATATATATACAAATTTATGTATATGTGTGGCCCGGCACTGCCAGGGTTCAGTGACTCACACCTGTAATCCCTGCATTTTGGGAGGCTGAGGTGAGCAGATCACCTGAGGTTGGGAGTTTGAGACCAGTCTGACCAACACTGGAGAAACTCCATCTCTACTAAAAATACAAAATTAGCTGAGTGTGGTGGTGCATGCCTATAAGCTCAGCTACTTGGGAGGCTGAGGCAGGAGAACTGCTTAAACCCACTGGTAGAGGTTGCGGTGAGCCAAGATCGCACCATTGGACTCCAGTATGGGCAACGAGAACAAAACTCCTATCTTTAAAAAAAAAAAAATCAATGTACCTCTAACTGTAGAGGCCAGCGTACAACAGTTTGGAGCTGAGTCTGAAAATCGTCGTTATAAACTTCAGACTTTAAGTAAGGACCAATGGCTACTGTGCATTTCCTCCAAAGCCCTTCTTCTGTATTTTCATCTAAGAACTAAGTGTGAACAAGTCTATCATGACAGCAAGTTTGCTACTTGTGAATATAATTGTGTTCTTTCCCTATAATTTGCCAATTTCTGAGAATACAGTTTTAAATAAGAAATGGCTATTTATATGTTTAGTCAGTCTTTGGCGATAGATGGCCTCTGAAAGGGTTAATCTAATTGATACTCGAGTTGTTAATATTGAGTCTTCATCAACAAGGCTCTGGAGAGCAGTAAGACAGGAAAGGGTGAAGAAAATGGCCTCAGTGAAGTTGACTCTGGAGCACAAATGATTAGTGTGCACATTAAGATCAAATTACGAAGGCAGAGATTCCTACTATCAGAGCAAGAGCTGGAATTTTTAAAACAATAAACTTCACTTTGAACTCAGCATATTCAAGAGAGTTTTATTCCTTGCTCACTAAACCTCAAAGGTTTTCCAAATCTATTTTGCATGTGGTTTTGTATTTTCATGACAATTCTGAAGCCACAAGTGTTGGAAGACAATTCTAAAGATATCAAGTTTTAAATATACTTTGATATATTTTGAAACTAGCTGTACTTTTCATCAAGAAAAACATTTTTGAATGTACACTGCTGATAGAAGCAGATTTCAGTTATGAAAGTTTGGAAATCATACTTTAATAAGGCACTTCATTTTAAAACGGAAAGCAGTTCTAGTTTGGTGCTAGTTTTAAAAGTTTATAGTTTAATGTTATTTGAGAGAGTAAACCAAGACCAAATGGAAACACTTATAAATCTTGAGGTTGCAACAAGCAAGTTGAGCTGGGAGCCTTGTGGGTGAGGAAGGATCTGCTACTTAAATCAGGCTCTAAGACATGATGATAGGTAGATGGTGCTCTACACGCCATCCCTTTTAAAGATCCAAATGTTTCTTATATAAGAATATTTTAATTAGGATTTCTCCCAAGTATGTGCTTCCAAAGCATTAGGGCTACATGGTGTTCTGCCAGAAAACAGTTGTGAGGTCAGAAAAGTTTGAGAGGCTCTTTTGCTCCCTTCATAACACCCCCAGTCCCCCCTTTCCCCCTCCCATTTGAAGAATAATAATGCATATTAATATATTTAGGATCGTTGCCCTGCCTCCTAGGAAACCAATTTAACTTTGCTTAACTGGCCTTTATTGGACTTACCTGACCTTTGAAATTTTTTCATTACATCTTGAACTGTTCTCCTGCAGAGCATACTTTGGGTAACACTGCTTGAAATATTGGCTCTCAATTTCATTTTCCTAAATGACAACACAAGTGATTACAGTGAAACCAGAAGCAACAAGAGGGCTGTTGGATCAGATGACTCTTAACTAAGAATCTCAGATCTGAAGCTGAGTTTGAGTGCATCACAAACTTCATGTTCTTCTATAAAATATTGGCAGATGTAGATAAATTTCAGGTCACTCAACTATATTATAACTTAAAATCCTTTCATGTGAATCATTGTTTCTCAGATTAGTGATTTGAGATCTCCAGGGGATATTAGGTAGGGTAAATGATTGACAAAAGGATCCTTCAAGTTTGCAACTTAATAATATGAACTCTTATGGGGTCAGCTGGGCCAACAGCAAGAAGCAGAGCTGCCATCTGCACTGGAAGATTTTCTCCTTCAAGTCTGCTGTAGCAGAGGGGCAGTTACAGTTATCACTTAAACTCCAAATGGCCATCCAGAGATGGAATGATACCTTTTGTTGGAGAAAGAAGTGAGGACAGGGATGATGTTATATGGGCCAAGCAAATAATAGATCCTCAATAAATGTGTATTGAATACATTCAGATATTAAACATTTAGTTTGTGGTGCTGATACTTGTCAAGATTATGGTTAAAACAAATATAACTTGTCAATGGAGAGAATTGGAAATAAACCTGAAAATTAAAACTAGCTGCCATTCAAAATATTTAATTCTGGTGGGCTTTTGAACCCTACCTTGCTAGCATGTATTGCTACGTTATAATGAAGTCTTGGCGAACACATTAATATTAACCAATCAGGAAAAAAGACACATCATAAGCTAGAACCCTCTAGACCTCATCAAAACATCAGTAAGATGGTAATCAGCACTGGCCAATAGATTTATTATATAAGAATGAGGGCCTCTTTTCCCTTCTGCCACACCTGCTTCCCCCGTTCCCCCCACAACACACCGTTTGTTTCTGGCCCATTTTCTCAGTACCTGCCTGGGAGTAGAGTGGATAGAGCTCCAATCCTGAGTATTTTGTTCAGAGTGGGACCAGGAGGGTGACAAGCAGCACTACAAGAAGGACCTCTGCTTCTGCCCAGTGCAGCAATGAGGAAACTCAGAGCAGAGGGAAGATACTGAAAAGTAAAAGTAAAAGAACCAAGAATATCGGTAGAATAAAAAGAGAATTCCAAGTTGGCTGCATGCTTTGGTTCTGTTCAATGTTTATGGGCTGGTATGCTGCTCAGGCTGCTAAATACTGGGCTCAACAAAGAATGAGACTTTTCCCTCTGTAAGTGTGCAGTTTGTTAAGGGAGATGCTACAGAGGCATGTAGCTTTGTCAATGTGCCAGAGCACAGCTGAATCTATGTTTCCTTTTTTTTTTTGAGAGGGAGTCTCACCTTGTCACCCAGGCTGGAGTGCAATGGCACTATCTTGGCTCATTGTAACCTCTCCCTCCCAAGTTCAAACAATTCTCCTATTGCAGCTTCCCAAATAGGTGGGACTACAGGTGCCTGCCACCATGCCTAGCTAATTTTTTTTAAAGTTATTTATTTATTTTTTTTTTTGAGACGGAGTTTCGCTCTTGTTACCCAGGCTGGAGTGCAATGGCGCAATCTCGGCTCACCGCAACCTCCGCCTCCTGGGTTCAGGCAATTCTCTTGCCTCAGCCTCCCGAGTAGCTGGGATTACAGGCACGCACCACCGTGCCCAGCTAATTTTTTGTATTTTTAGTAGAGACGGGGTTTCACCATGTTGACCAGGATGGTCCCAATCTGCTGACCTCGTGATCCACCCGCCTCGGCCTCCCAAAGTGCTGGGATTACAGGCTTGAGCCACTTTTAAGTTATTTTTAGTAGAGATGGGGGTTTCACCATGTTGATCAGGCTGATCTCAAACTCCTGACCTCAGGTTATCCACCCACCTCGGCCTCCCAAAGTGTTGGGATTACAGGCGTGAGCTGTAAGGAAACACCGTTCCTGGCCCTGTGTTTCTTATATAGCTATACATTAGTATAGTTTACAAGATGTAAAGCACTGATAATTTCTTGCTGGATTTTAAACTAATTTTCAGAACGAAAACCTAGAAATACTAAAGTGCCCTAAAGAAACAGGTTATTTTTGAAGTTTGGTTTGTGTTTATGCACTGGTAAGGATGAAGTTCAGTAAACTTTAGGATAAAGTTACTGTGTTTGTAGGCATGACAGAGTTTTATGTACAGAGTGGAAAAAAATATTGTCCTTGAGTAGAAAATAAAGATTCAGATGCCTGTATGCAAGTCACAGTGACTTTTGAGGCAGTCCCATAGAAAAGATTGTACCTATAATATGTGTAATATTTTAATTTTCATGTTGAAATGACCAGCTTTTAAGCTAATACATATGTTTTGTTTTTTGATAGAGCAAGATTCTAGAAACTTTAGAGTAGAACACGTCAAAAGTATTCTTCTGTTGTTGTTGACTAACCTGTGGTGGCTCTTTTGTTGTTGTTATGTCTTTATGACCTAGCCATTTACCTCTGCCCTATTCCCCTGCCAGGAAACCCAAGTGCTCTTGCCATAGTCCCAAAGTCTCATACCTAACTGGGTACAGTGACCTGTTTAGTGTTCTATGGCCACTGAACTATAGGATCCAGAATGGATTCAGGGACATCCAACTTTTCAATTTGTTTCCTACCACATCAGACCACCTTCTCATTTATCTTCCAGCTTTCTCCCATTCAGACATACATTTTCTCTTTATGTTCTTTAAGTTTTTATATCTCATTTGCTTCCAAAAATGTTTTAGGTAATTTTTAATCAAATGTAAATATATTTAAGACTTTTGAAATGAAAAACCAAAAGCTGAAAGGAGGTGGAGGTGGGAAAGCACAAATGTACTGAAAGGAAAAAGCAGCACAAATGTACTGAGTGCATGAGCTGCTTCACCTACCAGTGTTTCTAGTCCTATTTTAGAATGCTACTGATTCAAAAGGAAATTATCACATGAAATCCTTTACAGAATTGCACAACTTCAGGGACTTAAGAGGTCTACCAAGGTAGCCATGAATTTTATATCACATCCTCTACATGGATTTTGTTCAGCCTCTGTTTAAACACTTCCAGCAACAGATAACTTGCTGCTTCCTGGGACATTTGTTCTACATTCAGGCAGTTACTAGAAATATCTTTTTGCACTACCAAGCTCTGTGTCCATGTAACGTTATTGTTCTGATTCTGCACCCTTTAGCCAAACAGAATAAAAAACTGAAATTGGCCTTTAATGTGTGCCAAGGTGTGTGTATGTGTGTGTTTTAAAGTTTAACACCTTTAGTTTTTACAACCATTTATAAATGTCAGACTTTCAGAATCTTTACTGTTCTGGACCCTTTCCTTATTTTTCTTTTATGCTTTCATTATCAAATCTATTTAATTTTTATTTTTATCTGTTACACATGTATGTTTTGGTTTCTTTTGTTTTTGTTTTGAGATAGAGTTTTTTTCTTGTTGTCCAGGCTGGAGTGCAATGGAGCGATTTTGGCTCATTGCAACCTCTGCCTCCTGGGTTCAAGTGATTCTCCTGCCTCAACCTCCTGAGTAGCTGGGATTATAGGTATGCGCCACGATGCCCGGCTAATTTTGCATTTTTAGTAGAGATGGGGTTTCACCATGTTGGTCAGGCTGGTCTCAAACTCCTGACCTCAAGTGATCTGCCCACCCTAGCCTCCCAAAGTGCTAGGATTACAGGCATGAGCCACCACGTCCAGCCACATGTATGTTTTAAAGAGTTAAGCTTTTCTAGGGCTTGTTATTTTAAAAAGCCACCTCCTCATTTTCCGCTGCATCACTTTTAAATATTTGATTCTTTTGCTTTTCCCCCTCTATGTCTTGCTTATACTTGTACCTCCTCACTTTTCAATTTTTGACATTAATTTTGGACTCCAATGTAGAAGATAAATATTGAGCTGTCTCCCAACACCATCCTCTGCCCTACCCCATGCACCTACTTCTGGTCGCCCTTATTTTTTTGCTGCAGATAGGTCATAACTTTGTTTGGATCAGTGTTCAGTTTTTTGTTTGTTTTTTTGTGTGTGTGATGGAGTCTTGGAATCTACTCTGTCACCCAGGCTGGAGTGCAGTGGCGTGATCATAGCTCACTTCAGCCTCAACCTCCTGGAGGGTCAAATGATCCTCATGCTTCAGCCTCCTGAACACCTGGAACCACAAATTTGTACCACCATGCCTGGCTGATTTTTAAAAATTCTTTTGTAGAGATGAGTTCTCTCTATGTTTCCCAGGATGGTCTTGAACTCTGGGGCTCAAATGATCCTCCTGCTTTGGTCTCCCAAAGTGCGGGGATTATAGGCATGAAACACTGCATGCTGCCTAATATTTAGTCTTCCTTTTATGACTAAGTGGTTGCTCTTAACAGCTAAGTCATTGAATATTTCATAATTTGTTGCTCTTGGAGATCATGATTGTCTTGTTCTATCTATCCAGCTTTCTATTAATATACACTTATAACTGATTGCGTATAAACTCTCACCTAGTTGTGTGAATCTCCTTTATGTATACAGTACAATTCATTTTTTGTTGTACAGTTCTATGAGCTTTGACAGATGCATGGCCTTATGGAGCCACCACCACCAGTACCAAGATACAGAACCGTTCTCACTTCCAAAAATTCCCTCGAGCTGCCCCTTTGTTGTCAGATCATTCCTCTACCCTTGGCAGCCATTGATCTATCCTTCTAGTTTTGCTTTTTCCAGAATGGAATCATACAGTACTGTAACCTTTTGAGTTTAGCTTCTTTTCTTCAGTGTAATGCATTTGGGATGCATCCATGCTATTGCATGCGTCAATAGTTTGTTTTTGTTGCTAAGTAGTATTACATTATATGAATATATCATAGTTTATCTATTCACCAGTTGAAGAACACTGGGTTGTTTCCACTTTGGGGTGATTTTTAACAAAGCTCCTATAAAAATATATGCAGTGTGAGCATTTTCATTTATCTTTGGTAACTATCTGGGAGTGGAATTGCTGGGTTGTATGGTAAGTGAATGTTTATAAGAATCTGCCAAACTGTTTTCCAAATGGGCTGTACCATTGTGCATTCCCATGAACAATGTATAAGAAGAGTTCCCGTTGTTCCGTGTCCTTGTGAGCACTTGGTATTGTCAGTTTATTTTCTAAATTGTTGGCATAGATGTTTAGTGATATCCCACTGTGGTTTTAATTTGCATTTTCCTAGTGACCAGAGACATTGACCATCTTTTCATATGCTTGTTTAACGTCTGTATATCTTTCTTGGTGTCATATCTTTAAAATTACTGCTGTATGCATTGTGTGTGTGTGTGTGTGTGTGTGTGTGTGTGTGTGTTAAGAGACATGGTCTAGCTCTGTTGCTCAGGCTGGATTGCAGTGGTGCAATCATAACTAACTGCAGTCTCAGTCTCAAACTCCTGGGCTTAAACATTCTTCCTGTCCCAGCCTCTTAAGTAGCTAGGCCTATAGGTGTGTACCACTGTACCTAATTTTTTTTTTTTTTAATTTTTATATAGAAACAGGGTCTCACTATATGCCCAGGCTGGTCTCAAACTGCTGACCTCAAGCTTTCCAGGTTTAAGCAATTCTTCTCCCTCACCCTCCCGAGTAGCTGGGACTACAGGCGCATGCCACCAAGCCCAGCTAATATTTGTATTTTTAATAGAGACGGGGTTTCACCATGTTGGCCAGACTGGTCTCGAACTCCAGATCTCGTGATCTTCCTGCCACCGTGCCTGGCTGATCCTTCTTTCTTGGCCTCCCAAAGTGCCGAGATTACGAGTGTGAGCCACCATTCTTGACCTTCATTGCTTATTTAATCTCTTACTGTGTTGTTTAATCACTTACTGTTGAATTGAGGCTTCTTCTATATACTCTGGATACAAGTCTTTTATCAGATATGAGACTTGCAAATACTTTCTGCCAGTATGTTTGTTTTTCATTATTTCAATATTTCAAAGAACAAACTTTTAAAATTTTGACAAAGTCTGTTTTATCAATTTTTCTTTTATGAATTATACTTTTGGCATTATAGCTAAGAACATTGCCTAGTCCAAGGTCTCAAATATTTTCTCTTTTATTCTAAAATTTTCTAGTTTTACATTTTACACTTAAGTCTACTGTCCATTTTGTTAATTTTCATATAAGGTTTGAGGTATAGGTTTAGTTGTTTTTTTTGTGTGTATGAATATCCAATTATTTCAGTGCAATTTATTGAAAAAGACTATGTATGTTTTCCATTGAATCACCTTTGTACCTTTCTTAAATATTAATCATGTATGTGTGGGTCTATTTCTGAGCTTTCTGTTCTGCTTCGTCCATCTGTCTGTCTGTCCTAATGGTAATACTATATGGTCTTGATTATTGTAGCTTTATAATATGTATTGAAATCAGGTTATGTGAGTCCTTTAACTTTTTCCTTCTTTTTCGAAGTTATTTTTACTATTGTAGTTCTTTTACCTTCTCTTATACATTTTAGAATCAGCTTGTCAATATCTACAAAAAAATTTTGCTGGGATTTTGTTTTGGCTTGTATTGAAACTATGGATGCATTAGGAAAGAATTAATTGTCAAATAATACTGAGTCTTCCAATCTATGAATGTGGTTTAGTTCTCCATTTATTTAAGCCTTCTTTGAGTTCCCCCCCCCCGCCCCCAATCAGTGTTTTGTACTGGTGTTTTCTTTTTTGGTTTACTCTCTTGGTTTGGTAGAACATCTCTGTCAGTAGCTTACTGAGAAAGGCTCCATAAGGGAAGTTTTTTGACATCGTGCATTTTTTAATTTAATTTTGTTTTTTTTTTCCTTTTCTTTCTTCTTCTTCTTCTTTTTTTTTTTTTTTTTTAGTAAAGACAGGGTTTCACCATGTTGGTCAGGCTGGTCTCGAGCTCCTGACCTCAGGTGATCCACCTGCCTCAGCCTCCCAAAGTGCTGGGATTACAGGTGTGAGCCACCACACCTGGCAATGTGTTTTTATTTTATGTCACATATGCAATAGTTGAGTAAATGTAGAATTGTAGGTTGGAAATTATTTTTCCTCAGAATTTTAAATGAGTTGTTCTATTGGCTTCTGACTTCTAGGGTCACTGTTGAAGTCTGATATTCTGATTCTTGACTCTTCATATTAAACTTTCTCTCTTGAATACCAGTAAGTGGGAAAAATAAAATAAAAAAAAATAAACTTACTTTCTCTCAAATCTCTTATGATCTTCCTCATAACCCACCTTCTGACATTTTTCAGCGATGGGCCTTCTATCAATTATGCTGGATACAGTGTGGGCTCTTTCAATCTGGAAATTTCTTGTTTGCAGTTGGGAAAATTTTTTCTTAATTCTTTCTTGGCTTTTTTTCCCCCATTTTCCCCCTGTTTCTGAATTTTCTTATCCTTTAAAAGTATTTTTGAACTCCTTGTCTTTTCTCCACATTGCAATAGATTTCCTTAATTTACTTTTCAGTTTTTCTATTGTGTTTTTATTTCAGCTATGATTTCTAATTTCCTAGGAAGTGCTTTTGTTCTCTTCAGTATTCTTTTTTGTTTTTATATCATCCATTCTTATCTCTCTGTGTGTGTTTTAATTTCACTTCTGTCTGCATCTGCATCATTTTTTTCTTCCAAGTTATTTTTTTCTGTTTGTCGTGGTAAAAGATTCCTTAAATGTTTGTTTGTCCTTAGCTATCTGGTTATTATTGATATTTAGGAGCAGGGCCCTAAAAGATTGTTTGAAAGCATTGTATTATTTGGGCATGGGATTGTTAGCTATGGCATTTTCTGTGGAGTGGTCTGGCTTACCTTTTTCTTTGGGAAGCACCAAGGGTCAGTATCAGTTGGTCTTTTCTCTTGGACTCATCAGATTTCTCCAAAGAAGTCTCTTCTGGGCTCCTGGAAAGGATATTAGTCTGGCTGCCAGAGTCCTGGGAGGACTCAAGCAGGGAAAGAAGGTTGGGGTGGGGGTTGGCTTCGATATTCAGTGTGTAAACTTCCACTTCATCGTTTTATTTTCTGTGTGGTACCTGTGTATGGTCCAACTCTTCTGGGTAGAAGAGGGGCAGTTGTCCAACTGCACAGAAGATCTGAATGCTCTAATGCAGCCCAGTGAATCCTTCCTTTTTAGCCCCATTGTCATCTGCAGTTCCAGAGATATTTTAAACCACAGATTCTTGAGTTTTGAGGGAGTTTTGTGGCGTAAGTGGATTAGCTTCCTATCTTTTCCCACTGCTGGTTTAGGATTCAGCTTTTTGGAGTATACTAGGTCAATTTATTCTCTCCAGCCTGCTTCTTAGTTCCAAATGTTTTAAATCCCTCTATTATTTCAGTGGAGTTTTGGAAGGGAGCAGAATTCAGTGCATGTATTCAGTTAATCGGCATTTACTCTAAGTAGACTATCCAAGTCTCTTTCATTGGTCTGAGTTCTAGTTTAACAATCTTCTTTTTTTTCTTTTTGAGACAGAGTTTCAGTCTTGTTGCCCAGGCTGGATTGCAATGGCATGATCTCTGCTCACTGCAACCTCTGCCTCCTGGATTCAAGTGATTATTTTTCCCCAGCATCCTGAGTAGCTGGGATTACAGGTATGCACCACCACGTCCAGCTAATATTTTTGTATTTAGTAGAGATGGGGTTTCATCATGTTAGTCAGTCTGGTCTCGAACTCCTGACCTCAGATGATCCACCCGCTTCAGCCTCCCCAAGTGCTGGGACTACAGGTGTGCACCACCGCTTCTGACCAACAATCTTAAAGTAGGGTATGCAAAAAAACAGCTCATTAAAGTACATACAGGTAATCCTTTCTTCTGGATTCTTAATGTTGCCTAACGTTGAATTTGCTTTTTCAGCAACTTCATTTAACATTACCTTGCTGTTCACCAAAGCCCTTAAAACCAACTTTCCCTTTTGTGCTGTTGTTTCTTGTAGGATTTTGAAAACCTAAGTATGAAGTTGTAATTTTCCCCAAGAGATTTAAAGCTGTTGATTTTTGCCCAGCTTTATAGACTATCATGAACTTTTATTTTTATTATCCAGTGTATGTGCTATTCCTTTCCCAAGTTTCTATTATCTGATTAACATGCAGACATAAAGCAAATTATGTCTTCATATTAATTTAGGGAACACCTCCTGATTGTCGCGTTCACTGTAGGGTGGTCTGGCTGGTTTGTTTTGGCCTTGATATTACCATTTTATTTTTATTGTTAAACATTCTTAAACATTTTCTTTCAGATCCTGTCTTTAGATAGTTACTCTCTTTAGCTGGTTACCTCTTTTCTCCAGACCATCCTGGCAGTTTCCTATACAGTTGATCTGTACTTTCGTCCATTTCCTCCCATCTTATCCCCTGAAATATTACCAGAGTTAGGATTAATAAATTTTAATAAAATTCAGGTATGTCATGTGTTTCCCAGTCTCCATTCTCCTATCAAAAAAGGACAAGACTTTAGCCAGGAATGGCTTACTCAGGTGCATGTGTTGGCTCTAACTAGTCACCTCTTTGTCTAAGTGCCCACAGCCCTCTGTTTGGTATTCTATTCTAGGGTTTTATTCAGAGTTGACATTATGCTCAATTGCTAAGTATGTAGTATTCACTTTCTTTCCCCTTTTAAAACCAGGGATGCTGCCGTGTTCTCTCTGTTTTATTGCTGTGGTTCTCTGCTGTTGCTTGAAAGTTACTGTGAGCTGCCAGCAGTCTTCTTGGTGCAGTCTTCTTTGTACAAATCTTCTTGATGTTAGTTCAGACATGTGACTTGTCTGGACCACCAGGGTGTAAACTCTTCCTTGGGAGACAGGAGAGGCAGGTCTTAGCTCTCTATTCTTAGTGTGCCTCACTAATAACATTCAGAGGACACTCAATAAATGTTTCAGTAAGCTTGTTTATTTGAAACAGTTTACTCACCTACTAGAGCTTAAAGGTTTATAGACCAATATTGAATCCCATCCTACTAAATTTTGGTAATACCTGTAAGGTTATACTTGCTTTCTTGTGTTAAAGTGTCAAAATTTGTCGGAAAAAATATCTTTTCCCGGTACCTGCTGATGTTCCAAGCGTTGTGCAGGGCTTTGGAAATAATCACAACGCATGACGGCTCTTAAGTCTCATGGAGCCCAGCAGTATTTTGTGCATGATCATCCTTTCCACTTGTTTATCGACATTGGAGGTTGCATATGTGATGTCCCTTTTTCTAAAAATTTTTCTCCTAAGGCTGTCTCTAGTCTTTCTTTACATATCGTATCTGACATGTATCAATTTTGTTGCTGCTGTCCTAGTCCAACTCACAGTTGTCTTGTGCTTAAACGCCTGCAGTCCTTTCTTCACTCAATAGCCTGAGTGATCAAAACGGTGATTCAGACTCCACATCCTCTCCCCTCCAGAGGCTTCCATCATACATAAATATAACATCCAGACTTCTTCTCTACCTTACTCTGACTCTGCCTCCCTTTCATCTCCCCACTACCACCCTTCTCATTTATTATGTTCTGGCCAAGTTCACTGTTGTCAAACATGTTGAGATCCTTCGTCTTGCAGGGCCTTCCTTTTCTCTCTGGCTCTACCCTCAGATCTGCCAGACATCCTCCCTCAGTGCTACACCTTCTACCCTAGCTGTCATTTTCTGTTTCTGTACTTGGCTGTATTTTTTCAAAGCTGAACATCACCTGAAATCATTATTGTTTTTTTTTAATTGGCTTTCTCCCTCCATAAGCACTGGGATTTTGTCAGGTCTGTTGACTGCTGTATCTCCAATGTTAGAACAGTACCTGGTCAATGTTTCTTGAATGAGTGATGCAGTATTGTATCAATTTACATTGTTTCTCTCTACTTCTCCATTCTTAGTTCAGAACCCTTTGGATGAGACAGGGCAGTTTCAGAACAAAGGCATTCTTCCAGACTTAATTAGGTTCCCTCTTCTAGGGTTAAGTGCTTAATCTTTGCAGCATCTTAAAACGGTAAAAACTAAATTCTATTCTTTGATACCATCTGTTTAATCTATGGTTAACTTTTCACACGATTTTTATTCCTGTTGGGATAATACATGAAAAGATCAAGTGTGGCTTTAAGTCCTTCCATTTTATAATTCCTGGACACATTTCCTGCTGCTGGTTTTCTTGTTATCCCATAATCTTGACAGATTTTTCTCTCACCTCTTGGATTCCTCCTGTCGGACCTTGTTAGACTTGTTAATTTTCTGTATGGCATGGATTGATGGTTTTCTAGAAGGTTCTGACAAATTTTTAATCTCATTTATCTCATCACTCCTCTGGTACAGATCTTTCATTCCTCTCCTATGGTCCCTGGTATCTTTTTTCCCCCCTAAATCACCTCCCTTAATTCCAAGTGGGTGGAAGGAAAAGGAATGGAATTTGGTCTTACAGGATATCAATAAAGGAACTATAGTCTGCAGGAATGGTAGGAGCAAAGACATAGAAGTGTGAAATGCATAATATGTTTGGCAGAAGTGGTTTGGGATGGCTGGAGTGTGTGTTTATCTATAGTGTGAAGTCAAGTCTGGCCAGAAGGGTAAAGAGTAGATTGTGACTCCCCCGCCCAGCCAGTCTCTGTTTCCCAGGCTGGAATGCAGTGATGCAATCTCGGCATGCACAAAATACTTCAACCTCCACCTCCCAAGTTCAAGTGGTTCTCCTGCCTCAGCCTCCCAAATAGGTGGGATTAACAGACACCTGCCACCATGCCTGGCTAATTTTTGTATTTTTAGTAGAGACGGGGTTTTGCCATGTTGACCAGGCTGGTCTCAAACTCCTGACCTCAGGTGATCTGCCTGCCTTGACCTCCCAAAGTGTTGGGATTACCAGGATGAGCCACTGTGCCTGACCTGACTGTGGTCTTAAGTGCTAGTTTTAGGATTGTGGAAGTCTGTACTTCGGTTTCATAATATTTTTGTTTTCCTAGTGTAGAAATTATTTTGTTCTGTTTTACATATTAGTTGAAAGCAAGAGACTTTTTATTTTTTTCCTCATCTTCAACGGTATCTAATAGAGTAGCTTGCACATAATAAGAGTTCAAAGTTGAGTTGAATTGAGTTCCGATAAAAGGGTTTAATTTTCCTAAGATAATCTAGAAAGCTGGACTTTTTCTACTGAATTAATCTAACGGAAATAATACATACTTTTTAAATTGTACACCTTATATGAGTCTGTACTGTGAACATTCATTTTTTGTCTTTGTATCTCCTACCTCACTTCTCCTTTTTGTAATATGTAATCACTGCAACAGGCAGTGCTGGGATCAAGGAAAGGAGTTTGGGAAAATTTAACTGCTCAGCATCTCCATCAAGTCTTCTTTATTTGATAGGACAATCAATCTTTTCATCATCCTCAGTGCAGTGCTATGCAGAGGCATGTTCATGTACCTCCTTCCAGTCAGAGAACTGTCTGTCTCTCAATGTAGAAAATCTGGATCTACCATTAAGAACTTATATCCCTTTGAGAAAGGCTGAGAGAAGAAAAAAAATAACCTTATGTGTTAGGTGTCACTCTTCAGTTTACAGGTGAAAAAGCTGATTCATAAAAATTAAAGCTCTAAGATTAATTAACTAGTAAGCAAATGAGTTGGAATTAGAACACAGGTCTAACATTATTTTCTTTCCTCTATTTGTTAGGTATCCCAAATTCTAAGGTTGATGAATGGGCTACTGATCAGTTGAAAAAATTCAATTTGTGCAGCATTGGCTAGCACAAATGCTGAAAGTAGGTCTTTCCATCTGCTAAGAGATCCAAGCAAATTCAAAACCTCTAGCCTTTCTTGTGACACATGCATAAAAGTAGGTAATAAAAAGAAAAATAAGTATTACTTTATGCCACATTAAGTATAATGTTAAAATAATTTCATTCAGTACATTTAATTTTCTTTCATATGTATATTACAGGCACCAGTCACTACACCCGGCTAATTTTTGTATTTTTAGTAGAGACAGGGTTTCACCATATTGGCCAGGCTGCTCTTAAACTCCTGACCTTGTGAATGCCTACCTCAGCCTCCCAAAGTACTGGGATTACAGGTGTGAGCCACCGCGCCTGGCCTCTTTTCCTATATTTTTAACAATGACATTGTAATTCTCAAAAGGACTTCCAAATGGTGGCATTTGGCATAAACTATTGCTGTTGATTGATTTTTTTTTTTTTTTTTTTTTTGTGAGACAGAGTCTTGCTCCATCTCCCAGGCTGGAGTGCAGTGGCATGATCTCAGCTCACTACATCCTCCACCTCCTGGTTTCAAGGGATTCTCCTACCAAGTAGCTGGGATTATAGGCACGCAGCATCATACCCAGCTAATCTTTTTTACTACTATTTTTAGTAGAGATGGGGTTTTGCCATGTTGGGCAAACTGGTCTCGAACTCCTCACCTCAGGTGATCCACCTCCCACAGTGCTGGGATTACAGGCGTGAACCCAGCCTGATAGTTTTTATTACAGTAAGAGTTTGATTAGACTATGAGTGACCAAAATCTATTCCTAGAACATAGAGTTTTGATGAATTAGAAGGGGTGGATGTTACTCCTTATTGTCTACATGTTTCATGTGGACTGTGGAGATAAATGGATTACATTTGGCTTTTATTAATACTTATAAGCTGTATTTTTCCTTTTTTGCTTTTTTCCAGTTCTGATTGAACAGGATTGATTTGAAAAATTTATATGTAAACTCAGGATGCTGGGCTCTTACAACATTTCATGGTGGATGATTTGTGTAAAATTGCAACTGAGTGAATTTCATTCAAGCAGTAGGAATCTTGAAGATGTGAGTCCATTATTAGCAAATGTTATGTTCTGAGTATATTGTCTGAGTTTTTTTTTAACCTGCAGTCACAGAGCAGTGACAGTTCATACTATTGAACATAGCCGTATCATACTTCGTTAAGCAGTTTTATATTTCTCTAAAATCAGTTTTTGATTTTGTCCTCAACAATATGTGTCTGATTTCTTTTTTCACTTAGTAGTATTAATAATAATCTACTTTCCCTGGCTGTGATGCTCTTTAGAGATCAAACAGCATTTTTAAGTTGCATGGAATCCCTTCCCAGTTGTCGTCTTCTGCTTTTTACCCACACCCACACAGTCACATGTTAGTGAATATGATAGTTCTATAGCTTATTATTTCTTTATGCTTGTAAATATGTTTCATAGTACTTAAACACACGGTAGGGTAGTAATACTGACATTGATGTTAAAGTAGTGAATAAAGCCAGTAAAAAAAAAAAGCAGTAAAGGATATATCCATCAGTAAGGTTTTGCTTATGCTTTTATAGCAGACTCTTATTCATCCATTTACTAGATAAACCACTAATTTTCATTTTACCAGATGTTTCCCTTAAGCAGCATGAAGCTTCTTTTCCACTTTTTTTTTTCTGTTTTGCAATATATCTTTTATATCAGCATTAGATTCAAACCTCCCCTTGGACTATGCCCTCAGTTTACTCATCTGGCCTATGTCACTGAACAAGAATTGTACTGGTGGAAGTGTATTGGCCTTTTCGAATGAGCATCTTCACTGCTGCCTCACTGCTTTTACTTATGAGGTCCTTGCTTGAAATTTTTTTTCCTCTTATCCGAATCCTATCCTGATGAGCCAGTTCATATTCTCTCTTTTCAAGAAGCCTTCCTCTTCAGTCCACACTGACCACTCCCTTCTCTGAACACAGCATACATTACCTTGGGTATTGTTACCTAAGTGTTTCATGTCACCTACCTAAAGAAATATTAATTTTTTTAAAGCATGGAATGAGGCCCTATCATTCTGAGCATGAAACAAGTTCTTCTACCCAGAATTTAATAAGATATTATTGAACAGTATAGGTAGAGTAAATAATAGCAACACAGCTATGTGTCCAGTGTTACTTTGGTATATGTAGTGGTATGTATTTCACATATACTGTGGTTAGCCTTGCAACTGTTATAGGTGAGGAAAACAAGGCACACATAGGGTTAAATGATTTGCCTATGTCATGTAGTAGCTTTTTTGTAGTAGAGCCAGGAACTCTTCAGTTATTTCCTTCAATCCCATCTGTGAATTTCTCAGGCATTTCTATCTTTCATAACCTTGATCCTATTGAAAAGTAAGCACCTGTGCTTTTAGAGCAATGAATTATATCATCTGAAATCCATACATGTAGACCTATATGAAGTTTAAATTCTTAACAATAATGATATAAAACAGTTCAGTAGTATTATGATTCCAAAATTAATTTGAAATCAGTTTGAAAAATAATTTTTTTCCTTCAGAAGTACATAGTTAAAGGCTTGGAACTAGTCTTGATAGGAAAGTGGTGTTTAAGAAACAACCATACTCTACGACTGTAGCATGTATTAGTGAGGCCTATCTCAATTTGTTGTAATGCTAGATTTACATCACAGATGGTAGCTGCAGCTTTGATTTCAGCTTTTTCATGAAAAATAATGTGTTTTACAGCATCAAGGATTATCAACACTTTCCAAAGTTGACTGCATGTGAGAAGTTTTGGGATAGCTCTAAGTTTTGTAAATTCATCTTCAGAATGTCATGAATATCGAGTTTTTGTTGGTTATATTTTGCTTTCAGCTCTTGCATTTTGTTCATGAAAATGTGAGCCATGGCAGTGGGATAAATGCTTGGTAATTCAGGCCTGTCCCTGAGGTATACACGTTGGAGGTAAACACAGACAATGAAAATGTGATTCCTTATAAAATTTTGTAACCTTCTTTTGAAATTGATTTCTAGGAAATATTCTCTATGTTTAAAATTTAGTGATTCTATTGAGTTTGGGGATTGGTCAGCTTATGAAAAATGAATGCAGTCTCTGCTTATTTGATCCGCATGTCTGGTTTGAATCAGAACACTTGTGTTTCCTTGATCATATCAGCAGTGCTACTGCTTTTTTCCTTCTGTAGTTTGAGTTTTGGTGTGATCAGATGTCTTGTCACCTCAGGGAAGAACCAAAAAAAAAAAAAATATATATATATATATATATATAAATTATATGTGTGTGTGTGTGTATGTATATATAGATATATATATATGTATTTTTTTTTTGAGATGGAGTCTCGCTCTGTTGCCCAGGCTGGAGTGCAATGGCTTGATCTCAGCTCACTGCAACTTCCAACTCTTGGGTTCAAGCTAGTCTCCTGCTTCAGCCTTCCAAGTAGATGGGATTACAGGGGCCTGCCACCACACCTGGCTAATTTTTGTAGTTTTAGCAGAGATGGGGTTTCACCATGTTGGACCAGCCTGGTCTCAAACTCTTGGCCTCAGGTGATTGCCCACCTTACCCTCCCAAAGTGCTGAGATTACAGGCGTGAGCCACAGTGCTCAGCCAAAAGAACAATCTTATGAATCCCCAGGGGGGTCTGACAAGTTGAGCCACTCCAAGCCCTTTAATTCCAAGTGTCCTTGATCTGAGGAAGCAGCTTAGTAAATCTCTTGAACAAGTTTTCACAGCCTAGCTATATGACTGCATTAAAATAAAGTCAACTTCTATATACCTCTTCATCTTCTTTCAAATATTTCTTGGATTTGTGAAGATTAAGGTGACTCAAGAGTCACAATCTCAGTCTGTCACTGCCTTCATCACAGCATGCAGTGAACCTGATTCATTCATTCAGTAAGTAGTTTTTGAAATTTCTACGTACTAGGAACTATTCCATTTACTGGGGATACAGCAAAGAACACCAAGCTTATTTTTTAGAGGACAAAACAGAGACATAGGTAAAATATATAGTATAGTAGATGAAGATATGTATTGCTTCGGAGAAAATTAAGTTAGGAAATGGGGATGGAGAGCCTGTGTGTGTGTGCTTGCGTGCGTGCGTGTGTGTGTCTGCTGTTTACAATAGGGTTGTTAGGAAAAGCCTCACTGGGATGAGGGGGCAAACCAGCTTGATATTTAAGAAAGGAACATTCCAGGCAGAGGGAATAGCAAGTGCAAAAGTCAGGAGGCAATCCTGAGAGCTGAAGCGGCATCAAGAAAACCAGAGTGGTCTGAGAAGTGGAAGGAAGGGAACAGCAAGTCCAGGCTCGTTTGTGCCTGAGCATCTAGGGTGTTCCAAGCCATTATAAAAACTTGGCTTTTGCTCTGCATGTGACAGGAAGATATTATGGGGTTTCAAGCAGAGAAATAATAAGAACTGGCTTTCTGATCACGTTATTAAAAGTAGTATTGAGGGGACATGTGTGGAAACAGAAGGCTATTGCAGTAATCAAGGTGACAGATAATGGTGACTTGAACCAGGATGGTGGCAGTGGAGAGCTGATAGGACATGGTCAGATTCTGGCTGTATTTGGAAGACAGAGCCATCAGCATTTCCTGATGAACTGGATATATGCTGTGAGAAAGTGGCAATAAAGTTTTAAGTCTGAACACCTGAAAGTGGAATTACTGTTTACTGAATTAGGGAAGGCTGTTGGTGGAGCAGGTTGTGTAAAATATCAGGAGTTGGTGATAGATGTGTGTCATGGATGAGACAATGGAACCCAAGTGTTGGTTAGCCTTATCTCTTGAATACACTTCAAAAATTGCACACCCCTCTCTGTACTGCAGTTATTCCATTCATGGAAATTATTTAAACTTTTCAGTGTTTAAATTAAGTGTCTTAGATTCCCTGATAGCAGGTACTCATGCCTATTAGCTAACGAGGTTACAAAAATATCTCAAATCTCAAGCAGGCCACACTCTGGTAAGCAGGTGGCACTAGATCCAGTGGTTCTATAAGGAGGATCCAAATGTTTCTCCTGCCACACCATATAGGTGAACCTGGAAAAAACAAGCAAACAAAAATAGAATAAAATGGAAGCCTCAACAATAATTTATAAATACAATAAACAACCCATGTTTGCAAAATTAGGCACTGAAAACAGTAGGGCTGATGGGAAAAATAGAGTTGGGACTGACCAATTAAAGCTGAGCAATTTTGTAAACCAAGTAGTTTAATAGGACTTAGTCCTTCCCATGTCACCAAGTAGTGCATGGGAAGTACTCACAAAATGTTAGTGGCTGTGGTTCATTTGTTGACACAAGAGTACTAAAAAACAAACTAAAACAAGAGCTAGCACAGTCAAGTCTAACTGGTATTTGTTTCCAGTATTACAGTCAGAAAATTCTATATAGCTATAAACCCTGGGGCTCATGCTTTCTTCTTTGAGAAATAGTCTTAGAGGGTATTTTGCTTCTAATAGAGACCGTTTCCATCAACATTTAAAAGCTGATCCAGGATATAGCCTTCTTAAATTAATCCATTATTTTAATATAGGGAGGAATGTATTTGCAGCCTTTATTTTTTTTTGTTGTTGTTTTTTTTTAAAGATGGGAGATGGAGCCTTGAAGTGTTGCCAGGCTGGAGTGCAGTGGCACAATCTTGGGTTCAAGCAATTCTCCTGCCTCAGCCTCTCTAGTAGCTGGGATTACAGGTACTTACCACCATGCCCAGCTAATTTTTATGTTTTTAGTAGAGACAGGGTTTCACCGTGTTGACCAGGATGGTCTCCATCTTTTGACCTTGTGATCTACCTGCCTTGGCCTCCCAAAGGGCTGGTATTACAGGCGTGAGAAACAGAAGGCACCTGGCCTTCTGTTTTTGTTTTTATGAGACAGGGTCTCACTCTGTCACCCAGACTGGAGTGCAGTGGCATGATCAGTCACCACAACCTCCACCTCCCAGGCTCAAGCAATTCTCCTGCCTCAGCCTCCCGAGTAGCTGGGATTATAAGCATGCCGCTACCGCCCAGCTATTTTTTTTTTTTTCTGTATTTTTAGTAGAGACTGAGTTTCATCATGTTGGCCAGCCAGGCTGGTCTTGAACTCCTGACCTCATGATCCACCTGCCTTAGCCTCCCAAAGTACATAATAGGCATGAACTCAAGTGATCCATCCGCCTTGGCCTCCCAAAGTCCTGGGATTATGGGCATGAGCCACCATGCCTGGCCATATTTGCAGCTTTCTCATCTGCATTTACAGCTTTGCAGATAACTTAAAAGAAGGAAGGTATAGTGGTTTTTGAAGCCACTGAGTCAACTACCACTTATGCTGAAGTTAGTCACTTCTGTAGACTTTCAGCTTTTTTTCCCCCCCTTCAGGTCATCTTATATTGCAAAGGCTTTCTTTTTAATAATCATGAGAAAACTTGTCTCTTCTTGAAAACATTATTATGCTGGGAAAAATTACATGTGAGCCAATGTGACTTCTCTATTATGCCAACAGCATTCATCTGTTGCCAGTCAGGTATGAGGTAATGCCTGTCAAAGAAGCACACTGCAGCAGAACAAACTGTGCTGCTGACCTAGGACTCCTTAGATCTGCCCTTCAACCCAGGAACCAAATGCAGATCAACTTCCTTATCGATACTCTAGGATTTTTCAGTTTAAAATAGTAAGAACAACCTTAAATTATTTTAATATGCTCAAAAAACATTTGAAAAAGCTCAACATCTATATATTTTTAAAAGCCATTTTACAACTAGGAAGAGAAAACTGTATCTTTAATAAGATCCATCATCTCAAGCCATCAAGCCAGTCTTGTGCTTGATGGTGATACGCTAGAGTATCTTCAATTTACATCAGGAATATATAAGTAAACCTTCTATCACCATTAACATTGTTTTAGAAGTTCTAATTCGTGCAATAATCCACAAAAGCAAAGTAAGTATAATTATCTAAAAGGAGATAAAATACAAAGAAAAAAGGAAATCAACTAAAAATTATAAGTGCTATATTGGTAAGTATACAAAAGTTGATATCTTTCTCAAGTGTTAGCAATAACCAGTTAGAAACATATAGTGTTAAAAAAATTCATGTTTTTATCAAAGTTTTAGCAAATATAAAATTAGAAATAACCCTAACAAATATGTCCAATTGAAATGAAGAAAACTATAAAACTTTTCTTGATATTTAAAAAATAATAATAGGGATATATATTGTTTCTGGATGCAAAAACTAGAATATTGAGATGTTATTGTTCCAGTTAAATTTATCATGATTTGAATAAAACTGACGAAATGATTTACAAAATGATTCTAAGCAAGAAGCATACTCCCACTATGACCAATTTTAAGCTACCAACGTAAAGTCAGGAAGAAATGTGCAAGGTTGGCTCTTATGAGCTGGCGTGAGCTGATGTGAGCTCACTGTAGCACACAAATGACACAGGCACAGCAGAACATGCTGAGAAACCGTCTCGAGATCACCCAGCCCACTGAGGTAAACTTGTAACTCCCAGGCCAGAGCACATTTCTTTTTGTAGGTGCCTTCCCCAAGAAGCATAAGATAGACATAATAGAGCAAAAAATTCAGTGTTTTCCTGAAGAACACCTTGACAGGAAACTGGACCTGCACATGGAGGGATTTATTTCTCCAGTAGAGAAATCCCTGTAGAGTGGCTAGGGCTTACCCTGGGAGCAACTTCTTTAGGAACAAAGTCATACAATGGCTGAAGACTAAGTAGTGAGGTGTGGCTAGGCAGATGCTCTGGACCAGAACAGAGATGATCCTCTGGTGGCTTCTTCTCTTTCTGAAAGCTGTGATACTCTCAGCAGTGTCACATGTGTTTTACTCTCTTCCTTGGTGGGGTGCTTATATTCCTTCTCTCTTTTTCTTTTTTTTTTTTTAAACTATCTTTTTGACATTGTTTAATTATTGCCTATAACAGTTTTCATAAATGTGGTCACCAGAAAGATGATTCATAGAGGCAATGGTAGTATGTGAGTGCATGAAGGGTTGTATCTAGGAGTGATGACTCAGGTGATACCTTGTAGTAAAGGATGTATCTCATAGTGGCCAGGCAGACATATCGTCAGGAAGGAGGTTTGAAGATGTAGAGGCTTGGGGACTTGTAACATGTTTGTTGGTTGACACAGGGCTTCCATCAAGGGTTTGCCCTTTTTATTCCACAGAGGATGACTACTAGCTGGTCATTTGGTAACCCAGGCTTACATGTGCCATCTTAAAATGGGTTGTTCCTTTGTGATTGCATCTGTGGTTCTAGTGGAAGATCAGCTTATTCTTGGGTGGACTTTGTGGAAAGAAGCAGGATTTAACTGGGTTTCAGAGAAATGAAGACTTTGTGAATTTGGGAGCCATATTATTCAAGTTGTATAGTTATTTGAAGCCTGTGATTGAGAATCATTGCTTAGGGCCGTACAGAAAGAAACAATTGACATGGGGTGGGATGGGGTGCAGAGACTGAAGAGAGAAGAAAATAGTTACTTTTGTGGGATTAATAAAGATTAATGTTACACTGTGAGAAAAGTAGCTGTAACAGACACATAGAAGACTGGCTGCTGGGCGAGATGAATTGCCATAATTGTATACAAACCAGTCAAGGTCTGAATGAGCTTGGGACCTGGCTTTGGAGTTAGATGGACAACAATAGTTTCTTACAAGTGCAATGTCTTAATGACTCATTGGGTGTGGAAGTTTATAGATGCCTGTGTTTTTAGAGCATTTACTTATTCAGGTTAGGTTCATTAGCATTCATATTTCTTGGTTTTAAGAACAAGCTTAGTATATCTCTCATTTGCAGAGCTATTAATTTGATGATTCAGTGTTCCCCCTCACTTATTTGGGTGTGTCTAATATTTTTATGTGAGTTTTTCTTTAATCACTTTAGCTCCTTAGCTGGTTTTCTTTAACTCAGCCTCTGGTGTGTCTGTATGTTTTCTTTTTTTTTTTTAATTTATTTTTTATTTTTTTACTTTTTTAATGGATTGGAGATTTCAGTGGGATGGGAGAATCACAAGGAATCAGGTGCTCAGAGGAATGTATTGAGTAGAGGTGAGAAACTAGGATGTTGAAAAGTAAAAAAAAGAGGGAGAGGAAGAAAAAGGGAGAGAGAACAGGAATATTGCTTCATTCTAAAAATGGGTATTAATAATGGCCGATCAATATTTTGTGTATTTAAAATGGAGAACTCTATAAATATTTATTGAGTTTACTTGTTCCGGATCTGAGTTGAAGTCCTGGATATCCTTATTAATTTTCTGTCTCGTTGTTTTCTTAAGGATGTTCGCTGATCTTGGAACCATTGAATCTCAGAGTTGGAAAGGACTGTAATAGTCTTCTAATCAGACTGTCAATTTGATGTTTGGGTCATCTGTATTATTTTCTTTTCTACTTCCTTCTTAATAATAGATTGGGTCTTAATTTTTTTTTTTTTTTGAGACGGAGTCTTGCTTTGTTACCCAGGCTGGAGTGCAGTGGTGTGATCTTGGCTTACTGCAACCTCCACCTCCTGGGTTCAAGCAATTCTCCTGCCTCAGTCTCCTGAATAGCTAGGATTACAGGTGTGCGCCACCACGCCCAGCTAACTTTTGTATTTTTGGTAGAGACAGGTTTTACCATGTTGGCCAGGCTGCTCTTGAGCTCCTGACCTCATGATCTGCCCACCTTGGCCTCCCACAATGCTGGGATTACAGGCGAGAGTCACCATGCCTGGCAGGTCTTGATTTTTTACTAGTTGGAATTTGCAAAGAAGGAGGATTTGGGGGTTTTGTGACAATGTATCATCTTCAGATTCAGGAGTCACTTGGAGATAACCCACGGGTCATACTTAGGGGTAGCTGAAGGCCAGCTGGTTATCTGATGCTGAAATGTCAGTGCACTTTCAGTGGTCCCTGCTGCAGGGTACTCCAGCCTTTAATTTTAAACCCTGGGCCGGAGGTGGGAGTTTAGTTGGACTTTGGACCCAAATTGTAGGGCCAGGTTAAACTCAGTGCTCTGATGTTCTGAGGACTTCCTCCATGGTTCTGATCTATTCTGGGGCATGGAGAGGGTGCTGGAGGTTGGTTGATTGTGGAGAAACAACCTTGTTGTATCCAGAGATAGTAAGGCAGGCCATCAGATCAAGAGCTGCTTATTTGTAAATTATACTGAAATGCTGGGAGAAGTTCTCTGAAAGTGGTCTAAATTGTAGTTCTTTAATATTTTCTGCTTATAGAATTTGAATGGGGAGTACTTGGGTGGTTTAAATTTTACCAAGGAAGGCCCGCTGATGGCTGTGAAGAGGCTGTACTAAGTGTCATTGACCTTAGAATCCACCAAGCCCTGGGGCTTTGGAGACTCAGAACTCAATTTTGCTAGATCTAGAGTATACCCTTCTGTTAATGTAGAATTCATGTAAAACTATATCATAAGGCTCATCTATCAATTCAGAAGGCGAATTTTTTGAAGAATCAATCGACAGGCAAACCGGAAATTTTCAGTCAGTTTGGTAAGTATGAAAGTAAAGCCAAATTATTACTAAGAACTATTACATTTATTCTTTTTTTTTTTGAGCTGGAGTTTCGCTCTTGTTACCCAGACTGGAGTGCAATGGCATGATCTCGGCTCACCGCAACCTCCGCCTCCTGGGTTCAAGCAATTCTCCTGCCTCAGCCTCCTGAGTAGCTGGGACTACAGGCACGCGCCACCATGCCCAGCTAATTTTTGTATTCTTAGTAGAGACGGGGTTTCACCATGTTGACCAGGATGGTCTCGATCTCTTGACCTTGTGATCCACCTGCCTCGGCCTCCCAAAGTGCTCGCATTATAGGCATGAGCCACCGTGCCTGGTCTACATTTATTCTTAATAGAAAAATAGTATGGTTATTTTTCTAAAATCCAGTCCCAATATGTATGAGTCCTTTCTCATTCCACCTCATGAGATAACCAGTGTTAACAGCTTAGTCTGTATATATTTTTCCCAATTGTCTGTAAATGCAATAACCTCCATTGCTCTATTGCCTTATTTTTCTATAGCTCTCTAGTTATGTTGTGCACTACACTTGTCAACCTGCGGGAGGCAAGAGGACAGTCAGAAGGTTGCCTGATGACGTGGAATCACATGAAGGGGAGTAGGTTGGATGACTCATGGCACAGCCACAGCTCAGTGGCCTGAATTGTCTATTCAGCAATAAAAGCACATCTGCATGAGAGGCTAGGTGCCAGAGTTCACTCTCCTACCACCCATTCCCCAACACAGTTTAGGAGAGCAGTATCAAGGTTTATCTCTCAGACTTTTATTTTTCACTATAACTACCCAGGTACAAGTCCTGGCATCTGATAGGTGCTAAATAAATAGTAGCTATGTATCTTCCTACCCTATCCATTTCCTATTTTCTGACAAATACAGTCTTTCTTTAAAAAAAATTTTTTTTAAGAGATGGGAGTCTCACTATGTTGCCCAGGCTGGTCTTGACCTCTGAGCTCAAGCAATCCTCCCACCTCAGCCTCCCAAAGTGCTGGGATTATAGGCATGAGCCACCACGCTTGGCCCTGAGACGTGCTATCTTTCTGTAACTGTGTTTATGTTGCAGTCTGGTTTTTCCTTGTCACATGAGTCCTTTGGTCTCTTTAAGATGATTTTTCTGAGATCTATTTTATATTATATTTTAGTTCTCTGCAACATTATTACCCTTTCCCCTTGTGTTGCCTACAGAGGGATTGAAAATCAGCACCTTATCTAGTAATTCTAGTAACTTCTCATTTCTCAGAAATATGCTTTCATTCATCAAATTTCATTATTACCCAAGTCTTTACATTAGTTAAAGAGCTTCTGCTTTTGTCTTCTATGTCTGATGTGATAGCTATATGAAAAGTGTTCATATGGAGTCTGTCATGAAGTCAGCAGAACTCTGCATGTGAAGTGGCCATTGTGGACCTTTTGAAGTGTTTTAATGTGATTTCTTTAATACACATAACAAATTTATTGAGATACAATTCATGTACCATAAAAATGATTTTTGGTGTGTTCACAGAGTTGTAAAACCACAACCACAATCAGTTTTAGAACATTTTTATCATCCCAAAGTAAACCCCATACCCATTAGCAGTCATTCATCATTTTCCCTCCACTCCCACTTTCTGTCTCTGTATATTTGCCTTATCTGGATATTTCATATAAATTGAATTATATAATATATGGGCTTTGTGCCTGGTTTCTTTCACTTAGAATCTTTTCAAGGTTCATTTATATTGTAGCATGTATCACTACTTCATTTTTATTGCAAAATTATATTCTGTGGTATAGTTGTACCGTATTGTGTTTAATCACTCATCGGTTGATGGACATTATATGTGATTTTTTTTAATAGCAAAGTAGCACTTTAGATATTATTGTTTTTGAAATACAATCAGGTGTTTTACAGAATTTAGGTGGAATTACAGATGGTGAGGAGGAAACCACAGTTTGTTTCTACCTGTTAAATATCACTGCAGGTGTTTTCTTCAAATATCAAGAGTAATATTTGGACATTTGAAAACTACCTTTGAAATCAAAAGACAAAAATATGTTAATAACATGTTATTCTTGGTTATGACCTATAATTTTCCTGTAAGAAAGTTATCCATGTAAAAAAAATAATTTATCAGCCTGGCTAACATGGTAAAACCCCGTCTCTACCTAAAAACACAAAATTAGCCATATATGATGGTGCATGCCTGTGCCAGCTACTTGGGAGGCTGAGGTGTGAGAATCACATGAACCTGGGAGGTGGAGATTGCAGTGAGCCAAGATCATGCCACTGCACTCCAGCCTGGGCAACAGAGTGAGACTCTGTCTCAAATAATTAAGATAGATAAATAGACAGACAGACAGACAGACAGACAGATAGATACAGAATGTACTGTGGTATTTTTACTGCAATTCTTATGCCTCTCATTTTCCTCTTTTCCCTCCTTTTTTCCACGTAGTTCATTTCACAATGTCTACACAGAATATGCTAACCACAGTAAACAGAGCAGAGGAAAGTATCATGGGTCCTGGAGCCCAACTGTCTGGTTCACATTCCTGCTGTAGTACTTACTGACCATTTAACTTGGGGATATTACTTAACCCCTATTTGCCTCAGTTTTCTCATCAGTAAAATGGGAACAATAACACTGTCAACTTCATAACACTTGTTCTGAAGAATAAATGGGTTAATATAGGCAAAATATCTGGCACATGGAATATGCTCAATAATATTAGCTAATATCTATCTCTGTATAGTATTATGATTTAGTGTTACACAGTCACTTTAAGTACTTGTCTAAAACATCATTTTGGTAATATTCTTAATTATGATTGCTCTATAACCTTTTTCTACCTTAATGTGTGCAGTTTTTCCTATCATTTGGCAACCCTCAATTATGAACTCAAGTGGGTTGTGTTCTAAAAGGGAGGACAACCAAGCATAGTGGCTCATGCCTGTAATCCCAGCACTTTGAGAGGACAGGACAGGAGGATGACTTAACACCAGGAGTTTGAGACCAGCCTGGGCAACATAAACAAGACCCTATCTCTACAAAAAATAAAAATACCAGCCAGGGATGGCAGTGCACACTTGTAGTCTTAACTACTCAGGAGGCTAAGGTGGGAGGATTATTTGAGCCCAGGAGTTTGAGGCTGCAGTGAGCTATGATTGTGTAACTGCTTTGCAACCTGGGTGACAGAGGAGGATTCTATCTCTAAAAAATAAATAAAATAAAATATAAAAGGGAGGACAGAAAAGGTAGAACCCAGAGATGGGAAAGGTAAATTACTAAGAAAACAGCAGAAAGTTGAAAGTAAAGTAGCTGAATCTCTTAAGCTCCAGCACAGTTCCTTTCGTGTGATAATAAATTATTTATCGAATGAATGGATTTTTAATAGTTTGGTTGATTATGGGTTTCAGAATTGAAGTTTCCCTCAACTTTCTTTAAAACTTTAGGACTTCACAGTGTATATGTATATCAAAACATCATGTTGTACACCTTAAATATATATACTTTTTACTACTCAATTATACCTCAATAAAGCTGTGGAAAGTTTAAGCTATAAAAAAGGGAATTCAGTTTTTCTCATTGTATTGTCATTTGAAAGTTACTAATTGTTTCTTTCCACAATTTTCTATAAAACTGTGCACTCGTTCGTTTCTTCTGGTTGTGTTTCCCTTACAACTAGTTTTTCAATTTTCAAGCACACATTTTGTAATATGTACAATATGGGAACAACTTAAAGATGTTTGAGATGAATATTTTTGGGAACTCACTTTTTTAAGTGCTTTAAGGGAAGATTTTCCCTGTAGGCAATTGGGAAAGGAGGTTTACAATGATTTAGGGCCTGGTTCTAGGAACTTAAAATAGTGTATGCTGAAAACAATACATGGTATAGGGTGGTGGTTCTTTCCTTGCAGGTAGGGAGGTCAGTTCAGCTGATCATACTCCTATTTAGAAAACTAGCTAGAATTCAAGCCCAAGTTTGTGTTTCTTTCCCTCTCCACACCAGTTTACCTCTCTAAACTGCCAGTTTTCCTGCATTCTTCAGGATAAATCTTGCTCCTACCTAGGTGATTCTCAGCATACAGCTTTCTAAGGAAGTTTGAAGTATTCTGATCTCCCATCAGTAAATGTTAGATAAAATGACTTAAACATTTTCTGGTGGTTTTGATCCTGTATCTTTTTATAGGTGATATAATGAGGAAGTAGAAAAAGCATAATCTGGATAAATGGGAGCTAATATATATATTTGTTATTTCTTTCATTATTAAAAAGCATTAATGGAAATCAGAATGAGAAAAATGCATTATAGATCAAACTACTTAAAAATTGCATCATGCCTTTCCATTGCTTACATATTTACATATTCTCTTTTGCATATTTGTATAATCAGAGCATAGATACAATTGCAAACCATGTTTCTAACATAACTGTTTATTATCATTTTTATGTTACTATATAGTCTTCATAATTATTTTTATGACTGCTTAATATCCCAGTTGTATATTTAACTATTTCCTATTAATAGTTCAAACATTCTATAAATGTTCAAACAATTTTTTTCTCATAATAGCATTGCATCGAACATGTAAAGCTATTTTAATGTGTTTTTTGTTTGTTTGTTTTTTGTTTTGAGATGGGGTCTCGCTCTGTCGCCCTGGCCAGGGTGCAGTGTGTGATCCCGGCTCATTGCAGCCTCTACCACCTGGGCTCAAATGATTCTACTACCTCAGCCTCCCAGGTAGCTAGAACCACAGGTGTATGCCACCATGCCTGGTTAATTTTTTAATTATTTGTAGAGACAAGGTCTATGTTGCGCAGGCTAGTCCCAAACCCCTGGGATTAAGCGATCCTTTCGCCTCAGTCTCCCAAAGTACTAGGACTATAGGCATGAGCCACCATGTCTGGACCCTATTTTAATATTTTGGATTATTTCCTTGGGCTTCTAAAATGTATTGCCAAATTACTTTCTAAAAGTGGTTAACCAATTTATATTGCTTTCAGTTACAGCGTAGTCTTAACCAATGTTGTCAGCCTTCTGAAAGTTTTTCAGCGGGAGTAGCATCCTAACTATAAACTCTTATTCTCTGATTTTTAGAAATATAATGAGAGGTTGGCATTGTCTGCATCTACTTCTCTCAATGGGTGTGTGACCAAATATGTTTTGGAGAATCTTACAGTAAAGGCTCAAAGAAATCCTGCTTGAAAGACTAGACTTCATTAACCCACATTTCCAAAACTTATTTAAAATGGGATTAATTTTTCTCATATAATCCATTAACAAGAAACATACCATATAATACCTGTGGGAGAAGAAGTCCACTTATGATGCAATAGAATACTTTTTGGGTAAATAATCTCATGTAAGAGAAGCAGTAAGGTGGTCTGTTCTAACGTGATGCCACTCTAATGGTAAGAGACCTTATGTGCTAGCTGCTGTAACTACTGGTGACGTAAGAGTTAACAAAACCAAGTCCCTGTCGCCAAGTAGGCAATAGAGTGGGAAGACTGAACATTATATATTCAACCATTTAGAGGAAGCTTCTGAACACATTGTTTTGCATGGACTAGGTTTTCATTTGAAGAATATTTGAGTGTTTTCTATAAACAATGTTAATCCTTGGGTTAAACAAAAAATAGACATGTTACACTTACCATCAAAAAGGTCATCACCTGGGAAAACATAAATAATTATAATATGGAATGATAATTACTGTGATAATTAATGTAAATACTGTGTATATACAGAGTGTGCTGTAGGAACACAAAGGAAGGGAACCCAATTTACCTTATGGGTCCCGCCTGTAGGTATTTGGTTCACTTAAGAGTTTTATCCCAGTGCCATAGGACTGAACACATATTTGTTTCAGTGCACGACCCCTGTGAACTGAAAACATCTTAATTGGCAAAGACAATACATAATTTTGATTTAGAACATTAATTTGCCAAATTCTGCCCTCCCATTTGCTATGTTATGATCAGTGTAATCTTCATGTTACTTCTCTATAAGTCAGTTCTTTTTTTTTTTATTTTTTGAGATGGAGTTTTGCTCTATCACCCAAGCTGGAGTGCAATGACACAATATCAGCTCACTGCAACCTCCGCTTCCCAGGTTCAAGCGATTCTCTTGCCTCAGCCTCCTGAGTATCTGCGATTACAGGTGCCCGCCACTACCCCTGGCTAATTTTTTTGTGTGTTTTTAGTGGAGACAGGGTTTCACTCTGTTGGCCAGGCTGGTCTTGAACTCCTGACCTCAGGTGATCCATCTCGGCCTCCCAAAGTGCTGGGATTATAGACAGGCATGAGCCACCGTGCCCAGCCTGTAAGTCAGTTTCTATCTGTTCCACTGTGGAAAGGGAGCAAGATTGGAGTAAGAATCTTATAATTGCATATGTGTGAGATTTTAAAAAATGGTTACAGCAAAGCAAGAAAAGTCAATATACCTATTAACAGTCTGGAAACTGTTCTGTAGCAGATGGGAGGTGGAAAGTAGAGCTTTGGTCTATCAGTCTTTGTATCATCAGGTACTGAAGAAATTCTGACCTTTATAGGATGTGATGGGAAAAAAATGAAGCCCATGAAAACTATAATTTAAAAAATTAAATAGTAATTTTAAATTATAAAGGTTGCTTATCACTGATTCAGAAGAAAGACGAGTTAGAGATATGGTTTGAGGATTGCAGGCAAGGCTTGTCTGTATAATTTTGATTGTTTCTAAATTAATAGAGCTAAAATATGTTATTAGCTATGTTGCAGAGCAGGATTAACTTGGCCTCTGCCTAGTAATTATTATGTGGTTGCATGCAAGAAAGACAGTCATTCAGAAGTCTGATGCAAGTGGGACATCTGTATAACAGGCCCACAATTATTTTTTAGGGGAGTTGTAGGAAGAATGAAGTCATTGGCAATTTATCTCTCTGTGATCTATCACTGTGTAAATACCTAACTTAAAAAGCAGCTCTGGTCGCCATTTCCCCCTTTCTCCTTAAATGGATGGATGTTTGTGATTTAGCATAAAGTTCATGAACTAAGAAAAGCAGTTGGGCACAGAATCCTGTATCTTTCCATGCAGTGTATCTTATTATCTTTAACTGTCTGTTAAAATCATGCTTTTAGTTTTACCTTTCCGTAATGAATTGCTGTCATCAGGCTTAGCAAATGAAACAGATTACTTATGGTAACTGTAAGTAGTTATGCACTTCAGATCCTTGACAGAGCCTTCCCAAAGGACACGCAATGTCTTTCAAAATCCTATTATAAGATTTTATTTGCAGATGCTATGAACAGAAGGCTAGAGCCTCTATAGTTTATTGCTACTCAACTTCATCAGGTCTGCTCACTCTATTGAAAACTCTGGCAAAAATGATATACATCAGCTCTTGTATTCTTTTGTTACCACTCCGTGCAAATAAAAGCATATTGGGGAATTTAATGAAGCAGTATGTCCTTGGAGGGAGCTTTAAAGATTCTGAGTGTACAACTATTCATCTTTAATACTGGAGGTTTCTGTGTAAAACTGGCAGGAGCAAAATAAAGTCTTCACAGACCCATGTTTGCCACACACACTTGAATTGCATGAATGTCTATGCAGTGGTGACCTTGGAGATGGATGTATTCAGTGACTATTGTAGTGACATTTGAGGTGTGTCAGGGAGTAGTTAGGTTCATGAGAACTACGGCAGAGCTGCTGGAACTGTGGGACTGTTTTGGAGATGGTCCCCTAACTCAGGAAGTGAAGACTCTGATGTTAAAATGAAAAACTGGGGGAGGGGTTGATTACTCAACAATTAATCAATTCAACCCAAGGACACATTTTGGAATCCATGCTGGATGAGAGTACATCTTAGCTTGCTTTGGCTTTGCTAGGTATAGTTGACTTCTTTGTCAGAATCTGGGAAAAGTAGCCGTGATGGATCTGTGCTGCAAAGATCTAGGCAAACATGAAGTTTAATATTCCTATGCTTGTCCTGAGGTGTAGTCTTCAGGTTATATGGGATTCCTGGCCTGCCAGCTTAACTCTCCTTACTAGTGACCATAAGAACACAGGCATATGTTGATAACCTTGTCAGAAGGATACTCTTGATTGTACTTAAATTTCTAAGCTTCAGTACTTTGTTAGTAATTAATACTTTTAAGCCTCCCAATTGATTAGAAAAAATACAAGAATATGGGTGGTGCTGTAGTTGTGAAATGGACAGCCCAAATGGTATTGGAATCTGTAATGGTTGGTCCCTTATTTTTTTGTAGACTTAACCCTGCCCGTATACCGCTTGCTTCTCTTCCTCAGGACCAGCCTCCGAGGCTGCTTTTTATTGTTGCTTTGAATGTCGGAGAATGCAGTTCTCTGTCTTACTCTGGGGGAATGCCAAAGGAACATGTAGTCATTTAGCCTGTGAGAAATTCCGAGTTGCAGCAACTCTAGATATATGTGACCAGATAGTACTTAACTCATTGTTAGTAGGGATCTCACCAGTGACAGCTACATGAAAATATTATTCCAATAGCTTAGTAAATAAAGCCCTATACAGTAATTGTCAGAAAACAGAGGAAGATATTTTTCCTCATTTCTGAGGCTGAAGGCCTCTTCCTAACTGGAGTCACAAAATCTTTAGTGTATAAAAACATCTTGATATGAAGTGAGAAATGACTGATTTTTTTTTTAAAGCAACTTATGTTCTATTTGTTTACTACTAAACATTTCTAGGTGCAGTATTTCTTATTTCTCCATCATAACTACCAAGAATTTTTAGAATGTTTTGGGGCACAAAACATTCTATTTTAGACACTGAAATATCATTTTAATGTTTGCCTTGGAACTTAATCTGCAAAAGTTTATGAGATAATTTCAACAGATCTCACAAATGTTTCCTCAACTATATCTGTATTTGCAGTAACATGGAAATTTAGGTTAAAACATTTTATAGGTGTATTTACTGAAACATACACACCTTTACTATAGCATATCAAATTCACTAGAAAGCTTTAGGTTTAGTTATTAGAGCTCATAGTGAATGCGAAGTCTAAGACACGATAGTACTATGACTTCTATAAGAGATACCATGGAAGCTAAAAAATTAGATATCTGTGCAGTACAAAATGTGGGAAGGCATATGAAGGTGTTACACATTGTTCCTCCCTAAGTTTAAGGATATAAATATAGCACAAACGAGGTATATGCCAGCTGTGGTCTGTTTTAGAATTGTTCCTTAATTCTCCAGTAGTAGTATTAGAAATTGTAATTCTGCCTTCTAGATTATTAACCTTGTATACATGTGCAAAAAAAGCATGTAATGTGGATATTGTTATAAGAATATATTCACACACTTATTTTTAAACATTAAAAACTTTTTATTATGGAAAATCTCAAACCTTTGTTTTACCCATTTTTGGAAATCTTTAAATCTTTCTTTCGTATCCCCAAGTTTGTCTGGTATCAATTCCTTGTGCCTGAAGAACTTTCCTTAACATTTCTTACAGTTCAGATCTGTGGCTAATAAATTCTGTCATTTTTTTTGGTCTGAAAAGTCTTCATGTCTGAGAGATATCTTCTGTCAGCATAGAATTTGGGGTTGGTAGTTTTTTGTTTTTGTTTTTTTTCATTTTCCTTTCAGTGAATTAAAGATGTCACTCTGTAGTTTTCTACTTTGCATAGTTTCTAACAAGAAGGCTGTTGTAATCTTTGTTTTTCTATATGTAATGTGTCTTTTTTTACCCCTTTGGCTGCCTTCAAGATCTTTGTATCTTTGGTTTTCAAGGGTTTGAGTATAGTATGTGTAGGGGGTATGTGTTTGTGTGTTACATTTATCCTGCTTCGGATTCTCTGAACTTCTTGGATCTGTTTTGATTTCTTTCATTATTTTGGAAAATTTCCAGTCATTATTTTTTCAAATATTTTCTCTGCCTCATTCTGTCTTCTTCTTGGATTTCAATTACACATTTGCCACATCATTTGTTCTTGATGGTCTATTCTGTTTTTCCCCCCCAAAATTAATAGGTCTTTTATTGCATCATTTAAGTATCACAAGTAGGTCTTAGCTATGATAGGCATCTTGTTTCTGTAGCTGGACAACTCTAAGGTCTTACTCATCAGCCTGCTGAACAGTTCCTTTTTCAGAGACACAGATACCATCCAAAAATTTCCAGATATCCTTGTTTTTAACTGTTGCAGCTTGCTGAATCAAAGCCGCTGAATTTGAAACAAGCTCAATGTCATTTCCTTCAAGGATTAATTCATCTTTCTGGGCTTGAGATACTGAACAAGCAACACCCGGTCTCATTCAAACCCTGCGGATGTATTTTTCACCCAAGAAATTTCGGATTTCAACAAGAGACCCATTCTCCTGGATAACGACGTTGATGGGGAAGTGAGCGTACACAGACCTTATCTTGCAACGGAAGCCCAGCGTAACACCCTTGATCATGTTCTGTACATGACTACAAAGAGTCCGAACGGTAGCCAATTCCAGTTCCTTTCGGTTACCCCACCATTTGTCAACCCGGAGCCTCTTTTTTTTCTTTCCAAGAAGACTGAGTTCTACATTGACGTGATTGAAGTCCTTCCGCAGGGTTCCTCTGGGGCCCTTCACGATAACTGTGCGTCCCTTCAGAGTAATGTCGACATTTTCTGGAATGTCGACATTAAACGCGGCAAAGAAGGAACGTCTTTCCTCATCACGTACTTGTATCTATTCTAGTTTTTAAATATTTCTCTCTCCCTCCCTCTCTCTCTCTCTCTCTCTCTCTCTCTCTCTCTCTCTCTCTCTGTCTCTGTGTGTGTGTGTGTGTGTTTTAGTTTGGAAAATTTCTGTTAACCTGTCTTTGAGTGAACCATTTTTTTTTTTCCTTGCGTGTGTTTAGTACACTGATGAGTCTGAGAGAGGCATTCTTCATCTTTGTTACCATGTGTGTTTGTTTGTATTCTCATTCCTGGATCCTGTCTTATAGTTTATATTTTTCTGCTAGAGTTTGAGAATCAGGTGTCGTACATAGATTTTCCACTTGTTTTCTTTGATTTTTGGTTTCCTCTTCTATAAAATAGAAAAGTCAGGAGTAATAGTAACTAACAGAATTGTTTTGGGAATCAAATGCGGTCATAGATAAAAATGTGTGCCCTTGGGCAAGCCCCTTCCCATCTCTGGGTCTCAATCATTCTCATTAAAGGCTTGTACTATATGATTCCTTTGGTACTATTTAGTTCCTCAATTGCAAGTAAAAGGATATTTTAAGAACAAAGAGAGGGTTAACTGAAAAGTATTGATGAAAAATAATAATACCCGAGAACCGAGTGCATGCTGGGTGACAGGTGCTCACATTTACTCCTCAAAATAGCTCTGTGAAGTGAGCAGAGAGAGCAGAGGAGGGGCTCCTCTGCTAAGTCTTCCTTTGTCCAACTTTTGTTCTTCCACTCTACTTTAGACTCTGTCAATATTTTTTATATATAACTCTTACCATCTTTCCACTTCTCATTTTCAGTGAAAGAATTTCTGTGTATTTTGCACAGAAGTAACCCACAGCAAGCTGAATGGAGTTGTTGAGATGCTGAATCTTTGTATTTTTCTAGTCAAGAGTGAAATAGCTCTTCCTTTATGTTATAGATGAAAATTTAAGCATTAATGAACTGAATGTTGGTCTAAGGTAAAAATACTAAGAAAATAGTTGTGGATAAAGAAACTACTCAGCCAACCTGAGGCTTCCCCTTTCTTCCCTCCCCATACATGCTGTTTGTCAAGACAAACAAATACAGCATTTAAAAGTAGCTTTTGCTTTATAAATTACTGTATAGTAAATATAATGAATATCAAAGATGTGTCCAAATTCTGTGTTTGGAAGCAGTTTTACTGTAATGGGTATTATTCAAGACTGAAATTATTTAATACAAAGAAACATTCTTCATTCACACTATGAAAAACTGGTCTTCCAAAATACCACAATACAGGCATTCTCATATGAATAATACAGGAAATTAAGTCAAATTATTTTGTAGTTTTTTCCAGTCATAACAAAGTTTTCACAAAAATGCTTTCCTGATCATAGATTTTTAGAGATGGAAGGAATCTAAGGGGTACAAACTAACTCTTTCTTGCCACCGAGAGAGATGAAGCAATTTATCTAAAGTCATGTAGCTAACTAATGACAGAGCCAGGGAGAGAACTAGTGCTTCATCTATTATGCCATAGTGCTGCATTCCTCTGGAAAAGAACTGCCTATTCATTCTTGGTTTTTAATGCTAGTTGGAATCTTAGGGTAAGGTTTTTTCCATGACTAACTAGTGTTCTTTTGTTTTCTGTGTGGGTGTTTGGGAACAAGCTAACTGGTTGTGTTTTTTGTTTTGTTCTGTTCATAACAATTGTACAGTGTAAGGTAATAACAGAGCATTTGTTTGGTTAAACACTTTAGGGGTTAGGAAGAAATGGTTTTAACTCAAATTCTCTGCCCTCATTGTTTAAAATAGGCAAATATTTTAACCTAAAAATGTGTTTCTTAACCTGGGGTTTGAATTCCCTAAATTCTTATGAAAATTATGTGAATATATGGTTACTTTTAGTTTGGAGATGGAGTTTCGTTCTTGTTGCCCAGAGTGGAGTGCAATGGCCTGATCTTAGCTCACCGCAACCTTCGCCTCCTGGGTTCAAACGATTCTTCTGCCTTAGCCTCCTGAGTAGCTGGGATTACAGGCATGCGCCATCACGCCCAGTTAATTTTGTATTTTTATTGGAGATGGGGTTTCTCCATGTTGGTCAGGTTGGTCTCGAACTCCCGATCTCAGGTGATCCGCCTGCCTCAGCCTCCCAAAGTGAGGCACTGCACCTGGACTATGCTTACATATTAAGAAAAGAATCTGTAGTTTCCATCAGGTTATCAAAGGATACATAGTTCAATAATATGGTTTTAGAGGAAGAGAGAACTAAGCCTGATTACACTCTATATATCCAAATTTTACTAGAGGGCTCCCTTATTTTCAGCCCCCTCCTGCTGGTGCCCTTTCTTCCTGACAAGCCTTTTCCAAATAGCCTCCTGGATCTTGTCATGGAAGCCACTGGAGGCCTCAACCTTCTCAGAGAAACCTTTCCCATAGGCTTTCCAAGAATATCTTATTTCTTCTTTCTTTGCTTACTTTTTCCAGGAGAAGGTATGAGACTTAAGGATTTTTGTTCATTAGAAGCATCAGGGGGATTATTTCAGTTACATTTCCATTAAAAGGCATTTGTGAGCTGACCTGAGATCCTGACTATTGAAATAAGAAAAAAAAAAAGCAACTGGAATTCCAGTCAATACTTTGCAAATTAACTTTTAGAATGCCCCTAGTTCTGTACTTCAGGATGCTCTATGTTTGATCTAGAAACTAACATTTTCTAGGAGTGAAATGAAAATGCATGAATTTGCATGGATTGTTTAGGAGTTGCACAGATCTGTCTATAATAGCGGAATTTTTTCTTCCTGAATATTATTAGACTTAGAAGAATCTACCCCTGAATAGAAATCCGCTCCCACCCCCGCCACTTTTTTTTTTTTGAGATGGAGTTTTGCTCTTGCTGCCCAGGCTGGAGTGCAGTGGCACGATCTCGGCTCACTGCAACCTCTGCCTCTTGGGTTCAAGCGGTTCTCCTGCCTCAGCCTCCCGAGTAGCTGGAATTACAGGACCCCACCACC
The DNA here is from genome assembly GCF_049354715.1 of Callithrix jacchus. Classification (NCBI taxonomy): domain Eukaryota; kingdom Metazoa; phylum Chordata; class Mammalia; order Primates; family Cebidae; genus Callithrix; species Callithrix jacchus. The sequence continues at coordinate 153,685,550 of NC_133502.1, forward strand.
AAACCCAGCTAATTTTTGTATTTTTAGTAGAGATAGAGTTTTGCTATGTTAGCCAGGCTTGTCTCGAAATCCTGATCTCAGATGATCCGCCCATCTCAGCCTCCCAAAGTGCTGGGACTACAGATGTGAGCCACCAGGCCCAGCCTGAATAGGAATCCATTTTGATGGGCAGCCTTCCTAGGAGATAACGTATATATAAACAGCACTTTTTTAAAGTTTAGCATCTGAATACACAAAGAAAAAGCTAGCATTAAGACTGAAGTTAGAAGAATGTATTCATTTATTTATTTATTCATTTAAAAAAGCCCTTACTAAGTACATATTATGAACCGTCAGGCATCATGTTAGATGCTGAGAAATAAACCTGGTCTCTTCGCTTGTGAAACTCAGTCTGCTGGGGACACAGCATAACAAATAAGAATGACAATTTAGCCTGCTAAAAACTCCATTATAGGTACCAAAAAAGCAATGAACTCAGTACCGGGCCTGGCCAGGAAGAGGGTTGGGAGTTGGGCCAGGGGAGTATTAGCTGTGGGAGTTAGCATAAACATCACAGAAAAGGTGACAAATATTTGAGTTGTGTCTTAAAGGTTCAATAGAAACTTGTTCAGCAAAGAAGGGCTCCAGCTCTAGCTGATATATTTGTGCCCTTTTAACTAAACTTAAGATTTAACACTCTCTTATTTTGTGTTTCCAATTAGAGCTCCAAACGAGAATGGAAGCCGCTGGAGGACCGTAGCTGCACAGACATACCATGGCTGCTGCTCTTCATCCTCTTCTGCATTGGGATGGTAAGGAAACTCTCATAGATAATCCGAACCTGGACTCATGATCTAAGTTGATTTAATGAGGGGACTTGTGGAATATACCACTCCTCATACAATTCAGTGGTATTTTGTCACCCTTGCTTTATTTTCTATATGAAAACTGAGCTCAAACTAAGGAGCAGTGGGGTCTCATATGACATTCATTAGATCATTTCAGAAAGCAGATCATTTGATGTAAGTCTCTGAATAGTGATCTTGTTGGGGGTGGTGACCAAAACAGTGACCATGAGTCAAGGGCCCTGTGTAGTCACGCAACCCAGTCACACCAACTTGTTGGCTATCTTTAGGGCAGTCAGTTCCTCCCAGGGACTTGGTGTTCCATAGTTCTTCTTAGATGGGAGGCTAGTTGCTCACTGCTCCTTCCTCCTTCTGCCCATCCTAGGCCCCTGCTGCCTGCTGTGTCTATTGTAATGAGTGGCATCTTTCAATTGGAGGTCAAGGGACCTGGTGATTTTCCAATGGGTATAGAGACTGGAGGAGCAGAGTGCTGGTATAAGGTATTAAGGGTGTGCACATTCAATTGTATACCCACTCTACCGTGAAGGAGTTTCTAACACAGACTTCAGTGGCATTAGAGTCCCTGCCAGTGTGCTGGGCTGGAAAAAAGATAGAAAACTGCTATTTTTAAAGTGGACTGATATTTAGAGATAAAAAGGACTCAGAACTCCTCATCTAGTCTATCACCCTTATTTTACAGATTAAAAACATCAAACTCAGAGATGGAAATGACTATTCCAAGGCCATGCTGCTAGTTCATGACAGAGCTGGGAACAAAGTCCGGGTCTTTTTACTTCCAGGTCAATGCTGTTTTCTAACACTCCATTTCCACTTCCTCAAGGGGACTGTGCAGACACATTATTCCTCTCTCTTTCTTAGTCTTTATGTAATTATGCTACCTCAGGCAGCCGTTTTCTTACTCATGTGTATTTTTAATCCCCTTCTTACTATACCTTTTATAGAGTTTCTGTAGGAAAATCTTATTGTCTCTTCTAACTGCCCACTAGGCCAGCGCCATTTGTGAATCACAGAGCAACCATAATCTTGACTAATAGGCACAATTGTAGGTACCAGGTCTGCCTCTGAGCAAAGGAAAAGAAAGCAATACATTTTAATGAGATCTGATAAATCTAGTAAAATAAGGAGTGTTTATTTTAAAGATAAAAGCACAGTTTCACCAAACTTAGGATATTTAGGAAAGGTCAAAATACATGTCTCCTAACTTATGACTTATAAGGTATTGCTCAAAAGTTTACTTAGTTTAATGGAATGGCAGCTGAAATATATGCAAGAATGTTTATGCAGCTTGTGAAGAAATTTTTTTTTTCTTTTGGAGACATAATTTTGCTCTTGTTGCCCCGGATGGAGTGCATGGCATGATCTCGGCTCACTGCAAATCTCCATCTCCCAGGTTCAAGTGATTCTCCTGCCTCAGTCTCCCAAGTAGCTGGGATTACAGGCATGAGCCACCACGCCCAGCTAATTATGAATTTTTAGCTGAGACAGGGTTTCACTCTGTTGGCCAGATTGATCTAGAACTCCTGACTTCAAGGGATCTGCCTGCCTCAGCCTCCCAAAGTGCTGAGATTACAGGCATGAGCCACTGCGTCTTGCCAGAGAAAGATTCTTTGATAACAGAATTAGTCCAAGGCCTTTCCCCACTCCCTGAATGTAACCGTAGGACAAATAGAAGCTGACCTTTCAAAATTATTTACAAAAACATATACCGTGCCAGCCAGGTGCTTTGGATTTTCTGTGCTAAAATAGGTCAGGAAAGTGCAATCATTAATGTTAATAGGCTGTTAATAAAAAATTAGGAGCTATTTGTTTACTGAAACATTTTAATGCAATGGTAATTAATATAATGTTGATTTTAGTGCGATGGTAATTAAGACCCACTGTGTGAACTCTTAAATGTTGGCATAGCATTGTTTTCGAGTGATTCTTTTTAATGGACTACCTTGACGGAATTAAGCTAATAAAATAATTCATATTTTGCCACGTAGAAACAGGAAATCTCAAATTTCTATTCAGTGGCATAACAGAGAGTCAACATTTTTTGGCTTCTGGGTATTTGTGTTAAATGATTTTTAGAAGATTTCTTGATTTCTCCCTCTTTGGATTTCATTCCTTAGTACTTTTAAAAGAAACATTTAACAAACATCTGTTGGGCATTAATCTATGCTCAACATTTTAGTACGTGTGTGTGTGTGTGTGTCTTTTTAATTTTTTTTAATTACTCTATGAAATAGATTTTATCCCCTGCTTATAGACAAAGTATAGCAAGGTTAAATATTAGCTTGTCTAACAATATACTGCTGGAAATAAGTGGCAAAGATAGAATGGGAACTGGAACTTTCTGGCTATGTTCTTTTCATTGAGTGACCCAGCTGCCTGCTTCTCTTACAGATTATTTCTTCTTAGTCATCTTACAGCCTGGTACTCAAACCATATCTTTATTCTCTATCTTTATTTGCATTTTTTTGCTCATTTTTTGACACCTATGATCTAGTTCTTAAATATTCTAAGATCTTGTCATCTTTCACTCATCTCTACTATTAAATCTCTATACATGTTCATTTCTTTATCAATGTTTGTACTTCTCTTTTATTTCTTTCCTTATTTTCAAGGTTATTCTGCTTGAGTTGTCTAGAACTTAAAGAGTTTTCCAAAGCAAATTACTATCAGCCTTCTTAAGCACTATCTTCTACATTTGAACTTTCCTTTTTCATCACTATTTTGGAATTACTGGGCATGTACTTAGTCTGCTCAGAAAAATTACTTGTAACATTGCACTGCTAAATTTGCATATTTCATTAAGGTAGTAAACAAGTGGTTTTTAGACCTAGTTGTATATTGAATTAGCTGGGATCTTTTCTTTCTTTATTATTATTATTTATTTAGTTAGTTTTAAGATAGTCTTAAATATTAGATAGATCAACAAGTCTTATTATTTTTTTTATTTTATATTTATTTATTTATTTAGTTTTAAGATAGTCTTAAATATTAGATAGTTGAACAAGACAGAAAATTAATAAGGATATCCAGGACTTGAACTCAGATCCGGAACAAGTAAACTTAATAAATATTTATAGAACTCTCCACTTTAAATACACAGAATATACACACTTATCAGTACCACCTCACACCTACTCACAGGTTTAAGTGAAATATTGGTTGGCCATTATTAAACACAATTATTGGCATAAAAGAGGTTTTCAGTACCCGTTTTTAGAATAAAGCAACACTCCCGTTCTCTCTCCCTCTTTCTCTTTCTTCCTCTCCTTCATTTCTTATTCTTTCTTTCTTTCTCTCTTTCTTTTTTTTTTCAAAAAAAAAAAAAAAAAAAGAAGTTGAGAGATTATCAAGGGCTAAGGGGAGAAGAGAATGAAGAGTGATGCCTTCATGGTTACCAAGTTTCTGTTTGGGGTGATAAAGAAGTTGTACAATTAGATAGTGAGAATGGCTATGCAACATCAGGAATGTGATTAATGCCACTGAATTGTACACTTGAAAATTGTTAAAATGGCAAATTTTATGTTACATGTACTTTTCCACAATTATAAAAATTTTTTTTTTTTTTTTTAATTAAAACCTCCATCTCTACCATTTAACTTGATGGGAAAAAAAAAAAGGTAGTCTTGCTGTGTCGTCCAGGCTAGAGTGCAGGTTGCGATCTCGGCTCACTGCAACCTCTGCCTCCCAGGTTCAAACGATCCTTTGCCTCAGCCTCCTGAGTAGCTGAGATTACAGGCACCTAGCATAATGCTTGGCTAATTTTTGTATTTTCAGTAGAAACAGGGTTTCACCGTGTTGGCCAGGGTGGTCTGGAACTCCTGACCTCAAGTGTTTTGTGTGCCTTGGCCTCCCAAAATGCTGGGATTACAGGTGTGAGCCATCATGCCTAGCCTAGGATTAGCTGGGATCTTTTCTTTTAAAAAAAAAACCAAACCTAATTCCTCAGCCCTACCTCAACAATTCTCATATAATCTCTGCAAATCTGATGTTCAAAAAGGTCAGACCCACTTTTATAGGCACGGATAAACCACTGAAAAGTGTTGAGCAAGAAGTGACATGAGTGGGTTTAGAAAGGTGGCTCCGGCAGCTAATGTTAAGGATGGCTTGGAAGGCATAAAGAGGTTTCAAGAGACCACTTTGGAGGCTGATGTAATGGTTCAGATAAGAGGTGAAAAACCTGAAATAAGGTGGTGCTAAAGGAGAGGAAGAGAGAGATTGAAGAATTAAGATGAATAACATTTATCAATGATGTTATCAGTGTTGTAGACAAGTGAGAGATGGATAAGGATGACTGAGAGGTTCTTGTGTTATGGGTTAAGGATAGATTTTTCAGCTCAAATCCCTCCCCAGCTCCTCCTAAGTTCTCAACCACGGTTTCTGTACACATTAGAAAACAAGAGTGGAATGGATAAATAAAGCACCACTTTATTAGTAGATACCTGATTATGCCCAATAAGGTACTCCCTGGTAAAAAATAACTTGTGGAATGAAACTTGGGTCCAAAAGGCTAAAGTTCCTTCCCATCTAGGATGGTCTGACTTCATTCTGTCTCACAGAGAGTTATTTGTCAGAAAAGGAGAAGAAGAGAGAATGGAGATCTACCTGGACAAAATCTGACCAGATCAGATTACCACAAAAAAGCAAGAACAGAAGAGACTGGATGGCCCTTTAAAGAGTGCTTACCATGGAAAATAGAAGATACACAGACCCCCTACAACTTACTTACCTTAGTACATATTGATGCTTACTATGAGCTAAACACTGTTCTTAGTACTTGACACATAGAAACTCATTTAATTCCCACATCTTCTCAAGGAAGTATACACTGTTGTTATCACATTTCCATTTTACAGAGAAGGAAACAGAGGCATAGAGATAAGCTCAATAACTGTCTAAGATTACATAGTGGCAGCACTGAACCCAGAAGAGGAAGAAGGGGAGGCCTCAAAACGTCATCCCCACTCCGTTGGAATTGAGGACAACAGAAAAAGTCGTTCAAAACATGGGCCCATAGGCCACAGTAACCTTGCTTGCCAGTGAAATGTAATCTCATCAATGTCTCAGGCTCTGACCAAATTGCTTGGCATCACCTCTTCCTTCAGTGTGGTGTAAGGAAGCTAGAGAATGAGGGGCAGAAGCACAGAGAGAAGAGACTGCAGTCTTCCAATCTTGTGTGTGCCATCTCGTAGATAAGTGGTGCCACTATTAGAGATGGAGTATATGCAGGAAAGAGAAGTGTGGAATGAGAAAATGAGCTGTGGACACGTAGAATTTGTTGGCAAGGAGAGGCAATTGGAAATGCAAGGTTGGAATCTTGGAGAATGATCTGGACTAGAGTTGGATTTCGGGGACATCTTGCATAGTTTGTCCCTTCAGACTGCTTTCAAGGAAGGACCTTTTCTATTTTATAGCATTGGTTTACTTCCCAGGGCATGATGTTTCTACCTCATTAACTATTATTGAGCATGCAGAACAAAATGAGAAATTCACTGCAGTATTTAGTCACCTGTTTGACAGGCCATTCTTTGCTGAGATCACAGAAATAAGAACAGCATGCCGAAGATTACCATAAGGTTACCTGATCTAAATGACTTTCTACTTTCTGTTAAGTATGTTTCTTTTCTTTTTTTAAAATATTGTGATAAAATGTACCTAACATATTTAGCACTTTAACATTAAATCCGTTTGTGTTTAATCTGCTTTTGCTTTATTTATTCTCAATCACTGTAGTAAATCAAACAAGTGTGAACTTCTCCCTGCACGTATACTCTCTAAAATTGTACTCTGTATCTGCTTTCCCTTAGAATCCTAATACATTGGAAGAGGAAGGGCTTTAGGGATTGATCAAATTCTATCCTTGTGGTGATAAGGAAACTGAGGCTCAGGGAATGAAAATTTACTTGCTCAGGATCGTAAGAAGCATTCGTGGCAAAGTGAGGGTCAGTTTTCAGTCTTCCTTGTCTGTGTTCTAGTCATTGTTGTAGCTGGCCATGAAATTGAGCCTCTAATTTTGCTTCCCCCTCGCCTATTATTTTCTTCTCTCGAGAATATTTCAGTTCTTTTTAGGGTAAACCTTGCATTTGTAATATGCTCAATAAATGCTTATTGAGTGGTTATTTCCTAGGCTTTCTATCATTCTTTTTTTTTTCCAGAGTCAAGGTCCCACTTTGCTGCCCAGGCTGGAGTGCAGTAGCATGATCATGGCTCACTGTAGTCTTGCACTCCTGGGTTGAAGCAATCTTCTTGCCTCAGCCTCCTGAGTCACTGGTACTTCAGGCGTGTGCCACCACACCTGGCTAATATTTTTATTTGTAAAGACAGGGTCTCACTATACTGCCCAAGCTGGTCTTGAACTCCTGGCCTCAAGTAATCCTCCCACGTCAGCCTCCCAAAGTGCTGGGATTACAGGATGAACCACTGCTCCTGGCCTCATTCTTGTTGGTTTTTTTTTTTTCCCTTTTTCTTCTTTGCACCTTCTTAGAGTGAGTCATCCTATTACACTTTTAAAAAAATCTAGAAATCTGACAGATTGGCAAATGTTTAAAATTAATTTTGTTTAATTTGTTTACATAAATACTCTGCGTCAGGCCTTTTCTAGGGTAGGATACTAATCTTGCCCTATTTGCTGGGTCCTAATAGCCCTCTGTGTCTCAGGGTTCTTAAAAGAAGAGAAACAGAAGCCAAATATTCCAAGGTTTTACAAATCAGTTATTATGAGATCAAGCCCAAGCACTGATGAGGTATGGGTGGGGATAGAGGTGAAGTGAAGGAGGTGGTATCTGAGAAAAAGAGAGTCTGCATATGTTTTCATTAATTCCAGGTGAGAGGGCTGTAAGCGGAACTCCTTTTTTCCCTATCTTTTTATTTTGAAATATTTTGCCATATTCATGCACCTTCTCCCACCCACTCTATACATGTTTTTGTTGACCATTTTATTTCAAAACTAAATGAAGTCCTTCTGCCTTGCTCAGTTGCATAGTAAGAGCTCCAGGTATAAAATTCAAACATGCTTGTAAAATAAAAATGTGTCCTATTTTTTTTTTAAACTAATAGCAAATAAAACTAAGCAAAAGCCCTTACTTAGGTACAACTAGACCTTGTGATATGAAGGGAAGATGAGCACCGTTCATCAATGAACAAATTGTCTTTCTCCCATTTAGGCAGTTGGTACTTACGAGTTGCCAGATTATGCCTCTGACCCACCATCCCTGTATGCCTTCATCTGATTTGAATCACCTCCTGTTTGTGAATAAATTTGTCTGTTCCTCTTCTCTCTCTCAAAATAGCAGTGCTGAAAGCACTTCCATAGCTCACTCATTTGAACGTTTTAGCCATGGTTTTCTTCCTTGCTTATAGTTTTACTTTCTAAGATTACTTTCTACTACATGCTTATGAAAGCCTTCTTATCCCCTTATCATTTGCTAAATTAAGGTGATTTCTCCTTCTGTTGAATGCCTTTTCCCTCCTCTCTCTACTGAACCATTAAATTATTGAATGTATTCTGTAAAGTTTCTCTCACCCCCACTTTAATTTTATGTGCCACATTTTTTTCCCTTCTGAAACTATATTGCTTTCCACATTTGGATTTTAGAATTTTTCTTTTTAAAGAGATTGTATTTTTAATTATATTTGGCCTAGTTCCCCATTGTCAGTGCTTGTACCATATGAGAAATCCCTAGGATAGTAGTCATGGTTTCTTCTCATCTTATTAGCTTATTATTCTCCTCGCCCACCCCCTACCCCTGACAGCTTCTCACCCTCTCTAATGCTTCTGGAAGCTACTAAGAAGTTTAAGTGGCCTATGTGAAAATATGTCAGTGTCCCAATATAGCATATATATGTAACATTTACAATTTATACCCCTGCCTACATCCCAGAGGGATGTGAGGTGGCTTATGATAAAGAAAAAAACCCACATGTCCAACAGTACTGTTAAAAATAGTCAGAAAAGGAAATCAGAAACCACTTAAAGGAATCTGTAACACAATGTTCTTATCAAACATAAGAAGAAAATTTCTATAAAAAGTGAAAGAAGAACATAACCTTTTAATTATATAACAACTTTGCTATTCTAGATTAGTAGTGAAAGAAGATTGTAATTGTGGTCTGAAAATATTTTTATATGGGAACAAAATTATATTCTCACTGTTCCCCCCTAGAAATTTTTGTTCTAAAATAGAGAACTGAAGGGGTTTTTGTTAGTGTCCAATTACTGTTGTTAACCTCTTTAGTCTGACTTCCCCATTCAAATTCACCGCTAACAGCTACCATATATTGATCACCTGCCATGTACCAGACATTCAGCCAGGGACTGGATATGTGTTATTTCATTTAGTTCTCATCATTAGGCTGTGAAATAGATGGTATTACTCTGTATTAGAGATGAGGAGGGAACAGAGTCTAAGTATGTAATTAAATCAAAGTCACACAGATACTAATTGGTAGAATGAGGGTTTGAATCCAGCTTTTACTGAATACAAAGTCCATTCCCTTATCATTAATCTGTGAGGCTTCTTGTTAAAAAATGTGTTAGAGGCCAGGAGTGGTAGCTCATGCCTGTAATCCTAGCATTTGGGGTGGCTGAGATGGATGGATCACTTGAGGTCAGTAGTTCGAGACCAGCCTGGCCAACATGGTGAAACCCTGTCTCTACTAAAGATACAAAAATTAGCTTGGTGTGGTGTGCACGCCTGTAGTCCCAGCTATGCAGGAGACTGAGGCAGGAGAATCACTTGAACCCAGGAGGCACAGGTTGCAGTGAGCCAAGATTGCGCCACTGCACTCCAGCCTGGATGACAGAGCTAGACCCCATCTCAAAAAACAAACAAACAAAAAGAAGTGTTGGAAAGGTTAGCTATTAAACCTCTTAATACTCACCTCCTTTTCTAGTTTTTACTCAGCACAGGGCTTTCTAATTTGGAGTTCAAAGATACGCTTAAAATGGTATGCAGATTCATACATGTAAATATGCAAATATGTATGCAGAGGATTAAATTTTTTTTCTCACATGTCTTAGTATTGGGTTGAAGTTCTGAGGTGGAATTAATTACCCTACAGTGTCCTTGGAGGAGTCAGGAGATGGGGAGAGGGGCAACAGGGTGAGTGTGCATGAGTAAGTACTGACCAGCTGTGTCTAACCCCAATGCTAGCAGTTTGATGCTTCTTGGAGGCAGGAGACTAACATGTATTGAGACATGCACTTTACATGTAACATGTGTTATCTCGTGATTTTCACAGCAGCTTTTGTGATAAGTGGTTTTTAACCTTAACGTATAGGTGGCAAACTGAGGCATAGAATTAAGCAAGTTTGTTCAAGGTCACCCAAGAAGAAAATGGAGTCATCAGTATTCCATTGATAAGTGCAGCTTTCTGACCCCAAAACCCACCATCTTTCCCTTATAGCATGTTCTCATTCCTAATAATAGTATCTAACAGCTATAATAGCTAAGACTTTATTGAGCTCTTACTATGTGCCAGGCAGGTTTTTTTTTTACCACTTTACTGGATTATATCATTTAATCCTTACAACAGCCCAATGAGCTACATACACTCATTTCAATTTTACAGATTAGTAAATTGAGACAGAAAGTTGAAGCTAGTGAGTGGCAAATTAGAGATAGTCTCTACTCTGTCTACTTTTTTACAAGGTATAGTTTTCAAGAAGTTTCTATGGACTGTAGCTATGCTCTTTATTCTTTCCTTGTAGCTCCCTTACCTGCACAATGAAAGTACAGGGGTTATTTAGAAAAGAATTTGTTTGCTTTTTTAGGTAAGTATATTTAAAGGGGAAATACTTTTCTCTGAGAAATTACATATGATTATAGTATTTTCCATTGTAGGCCTTAGATCTAACAGGGCTATTTACATAAGTACTACTCATGATACTTGGCTATGATTAATTAAATAACAATAGTCGCTACCTTCTTAGCCACTTTACTGAAGACAATAAAAACTTAACCTTTTAATGACCAGGTTGTAAGAATAGTTGTTAACCTCAGTCTTTCCCCCCAATACAATCAATTTGTCAGTAGTGATGCACTTCCTCTTGTTTTGGCTAGTAGCTTGCTGTCAAGCGTAGGCTTTTATTGCTTTGTTCAGTGCATGCTTGACTTAGCAAGCATGATGTGCTTCTGAAGTATCTACCATTTGCCTTTAGTACTGTGATGAAGCATATTCCCATGAAATGAAGTGACCTTTGCAATATACAGAGTGAGCGCCTTACTCCCCTCGTCTTCAGTATTAAGAACATAAGAACATGGCAGTGCTTCATGATGTAATTCTTTGACTTGTATATAGCTTTATTGCAGGAAGGAAACAGAAGTGTGTGTGTACTGAAGCGATAATAATTCAAAACCCACGTTCCAGTTTTTCTTTGAATTTGTTTCTTTCATCCTTTGCTGATGTTCACTTAACGGAACCCCTTTACAACCAAATGAAACTAAAGAAGGAGGGAAGCTGGGTTTGATTCTATTTTCTGATCTTTACTAGCTTTGATGGCCTTGGATAACTTGTTTAATGTCTCTAGGCCTCAGTTTCTTCATCATGAGGATTAGAGATAATGTACAACAAGCACCTAGTAAGAGTACACAGACTGGCACAGAGCAGATGTTTTATATTGAGAAGCTTCTGTTATTATTATTATTATTATTATAAAATTCAAATATGATCTCATGATGTAAAGGTTGGGATTTGTTTTGTTTTGGTAGTAAATAGTGTTTCCCTATGGACTTCTTTGTACTGCTTATGTGCAATCCAAGGAAAACAGTGGAATAGTGTTTGCAATAAGGAAAGATAGCTCTTTGTTCCCTTCAGCGGACAAAAGAAGCTCATTATCATATCAACTAGTGACTGTTGGCTATTGAAATGGTTTATTTGTATGTTTTTTTTTCTGTTTCTTTCCTAGGGATTTATTTGTGGCTTTTCAATAGCAACAGGTGCAGCAGCAAGACTAGTGTCAGGATACGACAGCTATGGAAATATCTGTGGGCAGAAAAATACAAAGTTGGAAGCAATACCAAACAGTGGCATGGACCACACCCAGCGGAAGTGAGTAGACTGTTGCTGAATGATGAACACATGGAAACTTTGAAAGAGGCACAGAGAAAATCCTGCTATTCCTACTGTTTGAAAGATAATATCTTACCAAATATTATTTTTATGTGACTTCTGTTGGCATGTTTGATTTTTTTCCAGTGAACCCTTGAATCATTCTTGTTTTTGGTCTACAAATACATTCTTCAGGAAACAGAATTAGCTACCATGTTAAAATGGCTACCTTTACCCATGTTAATGTTAATGGATAAAGACTTGATTTGAAAAGGTTATTCTTTTACTCTTTTTTTTTTCCATTAGCCTTTAAGTTGTACACTAAGTTTTAACACTGTAACATTTTCCCCTAAGATTACACTTAATGGGAGACAGAGGGATGATAATGGATTTTGAAATATTAACATTATAAAAAACATTTTATGTTGTATCATTTATAAGTACACATCAGCTTCCAGTTTTATAAAAGATACATTTTCTTTGTCAGACTTTAACATTTGCTTTAGGTTCTCAATATTCATCTTTTAGATTTCATGAAATTTCTGACTTAATTGATTTTTTTCTTCAAAAGAGCTATTATTTTGTTTTAATATCTATGGAGAAAATAGATTACATCTAGCATATTTTATGTATCATGCTAATATATTTGTAGAGACTATATATTTATGCCCCATGAAACCTTAATAGGCATTTTAAATATCTAACTTGTTCTTTAGAATTAACAAAACTAATTTTAAGGTAGTAGGCTAACTAATCCAGTTAATGTGCTTTATAGGAAAAGGCTAAGCAGGTAACATTTTTAAGGTTATAGGTCTATTATAAAGCATTTTCCAGGAAGGTAATATGTAACAACTGTATTTGTTATTAAATACATCTGTCGGTTAAATCTGGGCCCCTAGTGGGAATTATGATTAATTTGATAATGTCACAAACCTGAAGAAATCCAAATAGTTAATTTCTCAGCGTTATTCCTCGCATTAATGAAGACAAGATAATGCAGTTTAAACAAAATTTTAAATAACAACAATGAGTATTTGTATAGCATGCCAAAGTCAGCTAGCATATGATACCACCCTGAGATGTAGGTGTAACAGAGGCTTGGAAGATTGAAGTAATTCTCCGAAACTCACACGGCTGGTGGGCGGTAGAATATCCAGCCCAGAAATTGAGTTTTTCTCTTGATATGCACCTGCATCCATTGAGAGAAGTGAAAATTGGACTCTTAGCAATTTGAAGGATTGTTACATTTGTTCTTTATGATTGCTTCATGGCAAATTTTAGAATGTATATAGTTATTTCTTCTGACAAGACTACCTGTATCCTTTTTGTTTATTTATTTTTATTTTGAAATAACTTTAGACTCATAGAAGTTACAAAAATAGTGCAGAGTTCCACAGTACTATTTTTTTTTGTAGATAGCATCTACTTTTGAGATGGAGTCTCACTCTCTTGCCTAGGCTGGAGTGCAGTGGCGCGATCTTGGCTCACTGCAACCTCTGCTGCCTGGGTTCAAGTGATTCTCCTGCCTTAGCCTCCGGAGTAGCTAGGATTACAGGCACCTGCCACTGTGTCTGGCTAATTTTTGTATTTTTAGTAGAGATGGAGTTTCACCATGTTGGCCAGACAGGTCTTGAACTCCTGACCTCATGGACCACCTGCTTCAGGCTCCCAACATGCAGGGATTAGTTGTGAGCCACTGCACCCAGCCTATTTAACTTTTCAATGCTGCTAACATGTATCAAATACAAAATATTACAATTTAGATAATTGAGAAGAGGAAAAGGGATCTACTCCCTCAGGTCTTCTACTTACATGAGATTGGAATCATTTTTATGGATCCTTTCATAACTTGCCATGACTCCAAGCACATTCTCACCATAAAGTTTGTGTAAATGCCACTCTTTATATTTAACCTTGTGGTGATTCATCTGTTCAGTGGAGCAGATTGCAAATCCTAGAATTATGTATGTACATTTTGGCCTCTTCCAAGAGAGTCTACTTACTATTCTGGAAAAGTGGTCACTGTTCCCTGAATCCTTAGCATAGTCAAGAGCCATTCACATAGAGGGAAAATAGTTTCCCAAGTGTAACTGTTCTTTAATTCATATGCACATGCTTACAATTTATTTTTGATTTCTACTTCATCTTCTCTTACAGTATGACCTTTTTAGTGCTAACCTACTTAAATATTTCTGTCTATAAATGTTTTTTTTTTTTTAAATGAACAGGCTTTTTTTTACCTTTCTCAGATAAGTCTATGATATTTTGATTTGAGAAAAGACAGGAAAGCAGCAGTCTTTGTGTTTGCCACCTTTATTCCATCCTCTTCTTCCTCCTGAAGATGCATTAGTTTCCTTCCTTTACACTTATTTCCTCTTACTTTTTTGCTTCCTTATGAATTGTAGGCCCTTCTGGGGCTATACAATATTTTTATACCTCTTTTTTCTGCTAGTACCGCAGACTGACCTCGATCACTTTCTCCCATTCCTTACTGTCAGCCCCTACTACAGTAGCTGGTCTTACTAGGACCTTTATACGTATTTGTTGAAAAAGTCAACAAATCAGTCCTCTAAAATATCAACTATAACTCTTTCTTGCCTTCATGAATATTGTTTCTTCTATCAGAAAAAAAATTCCTCCCAATCTTCATATGGCAAAACTCTGCTCATCCTTCAGCTCTCAGCTTAAATGTCACTTCCCAGCGAGGCATTTTTATTCTCACAATTTAAATCTGATATTCAAAAGTACTCTCATTGTATCCTGTAATATGTGTAATTGTATACTTATTTTTTGATAATTTGTTAAATGTGTATCCTAAGTGACATGAGAGAAGAGGTGAGATATATTTGATTCATTGCTATGTCTCAGATCCTAGCTCACTTCCTAGAGCATAGTAGGCACTCATTTAAATCTTGTTGAATGGATAAATCAGTTTATTTCCTTAGAACATATATATATAAATTTATTTTATTTTACTTTTTTTTAGAAAGTCTGTTCTTTTTTTTTTTTTGAGACGAAGTTTCGCTGTTGTTATCCAGACTGGAGTGCAATGACATGATCTCAGCTCACCGCAACCTCCGCCTTCTGGGTTCAAGCAATTCTCCTGCCTCAGCTTACCGAGTAGCTGGGACTACAGGGGCACACCACCATGCCCAGCTAATTTTTGTATTTTTAGTAGAGATGGGGTTTCACCATGTTGACCAGCATGGTCTCGATCTCTTGACCTTGTGATCCACCCGCCTTGGCCTCCCAAAGTGCTGGGATTATAGGCGTGAGCCACCACGCCCGGCCAGAACATATTTTAAGAAGTAAATTAGTGAGTTTGAGGATTTGAATATTTTAAAATTATTAATGCATGTCGCTGAATGGCTTTCCATAAAGACCATTCCATTTATATTCCCACCAACAGTGTCTGAGATTACTTTATCTTTGCTAGTATTATTAGTTTTTATTATTTACTAATTTGTTAGGCCAGAAAACGGTGTTTTATAGTTTTAATTTGCATGTCTTTGATTATTAATGAGTGTGAACCTTTTTTCCCCATGTTTGTTAGCCTCTCATGAAGACTGTTGTGCTAGCATGTCTATTCTTGGTCATCTTATCTCTAATCTGCTCTATCCTTTATACTTGATAAGATTAAGTTCTTTAAAATAGGGCTCTTATGTTGTCATTTCCCTCCTCAAGAGCCTTTCCTTTGGTGGTGGTGGTGTCTATAGCATCAAAGAAGAGCCACTCAGCCCTGCCCTTTCAGACCTCTTGTGATCTGGACCTGTTTCACCTATTCAGTCTCCTCCCACTGTTCCTCAGTGTGATGTTCTTATTGTCCAAGATACTCAATTGATTCTTACCTCTTTGCTGTTCCTTCTACCTGTCTGCTAGTCTGAATTCTTGAAATGCTTAAGACACATCTTATAACTAACCCCTGTATGAAATGTTTCTAAACTAACCTTATCTGTAGTGAGCTTTCCTTTACTTTACCTGAACTTTCCTATGTTTACTTGTTATTCTACTGCCTTCAGTTTACACTCTAATTATATTTTGTGTTTCTCATTTGTCTGTATTAATTGGCAGTTGCTAGGTAACAGTATTACTATAAACTTAGTAGCTTAAAACAAGACACATTTGTGATCACTTTCGGTGGGTCAGAAATCTAGATGTAGCTTACCTGGGTCTTTAGCCACAGAGTCTCTCACAAGCTGCCCTTAAGTTGCTGGTCAGGGCTGGGATTTCATCGGAGGCTCAGTGAGGGGAGGTTCCCCTTCCACACGCTTGTGGTTGTTGGCAGCATAGTTCCTTTAGGATTGTTGGACTGAGGGCCTTTGTTCCTTGCTGGCTGCCATTTTTTTGTTGGTGGGGATGAGGGTGGTAGTAATATATTTTGAACTCTGATTAGGAATTCCAAAAACATACTTTTTCTGCCACATTCTAGATTGTCTACAGCCTTTAGGTCTATAATATGTAAGTAGACTTAGAGTGTATATGTCAATTTTAGATAGAAAATTATCATTATTGTTATTATTATTGGAGGCAGAGTTTCACTCTGTCACCCAGGCTGGAGTGCAGTGGTGCAATCTCACTTCACTGCAACCTCCACCTCCCGGGTTCAAGCAATTCTCCTGCCTCAGCCTCCCATGTAGCTGGGACCACAGGCATGCGCCATTAAGCCTGGCTTATTTTTTTTGTAGTTTTAGTAGACATTGTGTTTCGCCGTGTTGCCCAGGTGGGTCTCGAACTCCTGACCTCAGGCAATCTGCCCAGCTCGGCCTCCAAAGTGCCAGGATTACAGGCATGAGCCACCACACCCAGCCTTATTACTACTATTATTATTATTATTCCCAGAGAGGAAGCTCCCTATCTTCCATATCTATTTGGACAGAGCAGAGATTGTCCTATTTAGTTGTAAGATACCTGAATAAGTGAGTGTGTGGACTGAGCTGGGACAAAAGGTCTCGCTTTGTTGACCTCTGGGGAGAAGATTGGGGTGAGGGCAAAGGTGTTGTCCTTCTACTAAAGACGTTCCCACGTGTTGGGTGCCTGAGATGGGAGAAGATACGGCAAAGTGGCAGTAGCTCTTAGTAAGCATAGGTTATCATTGTAAAGTTGGGCAACAGTAAGTAAGGAACTGCTCTTAATCTTTTTGACATAAGCATTATATCATTATTAGAACTTTTTCCTCATTCTGCAAACAGTCCTAACACATCTTAATGTCAGCTTTCCTTATTACTCCAAGAAGTTTTCCCAGTGTGTCTCACACATCAGTATTGATTCTTCCCTAGAGGTTCTAAAGATATATTTTTGCACAAATCTAATTTTCTTTTTTTATCTTTTTGTCTTTCTTCCAAGGAAGCCATTTAAAGTCCCAATCACTGATAAAGTCTTCATTGCCCTAAAATGCCTCTCAAATTTTAGGTAATCTATATCAACAGGATGTAAAGAATTAGAGGTTTGAGGAGGGTAATAGCATCTATGTATGAGTAAAATCTATAGGGGGTTCATTTTATTTGAGCTCTTTTCAATTTCCTGCATAATCTTTACCAGAGTACCTAGTAAAAACAGAATCAGAGTGTGAGTTTTACTTCTTTCTCCTTGTGGTTCTCATTGGCAAGATACTTAAAGCTTAAAATGTTTGGCTAAAACGATCCTTCAGATCATTTTACAGGGGAAGAAACTGAGTCTAGGAAATGAGTGACCTGATGGTGATAGACCAGCATTCAATTCTCACCCTCAGTCAGTGCTCTTTGCATCATACACTAAAATACATCTGGTGAGTTGTAAGGTAATTCCAGCTTCCCACCTTTTTTGCTTTGGGACTTTCTCCCTCCCAACATTTAAAAGTGAAAGAAATTTTTAGGGGAACTTGACAAATCCCCATACACATTTTAAAAACTTTGAAGGGAACCAAAGCACTTATACAATCTAGAAAGGCTTTCAGTAATTTGAAGGCAATTTTGTGTGTTTCTTTCTCTGTCAGATAAAGAATATGAATGGTGATGATGAACCTGTATTCTTAATTCATATTTGGATTCTTTTTTTTTTTTTTTTTTACCATTTAATATGTTTTCAATATTTATTGAAAAATATTTAGCTTCAAACTGATAATGAGTTTCTTTTTCAGTAAGATAATTGATTGTTTAATAGACAGTGGTCTTATTTTAGGGAAACTATTTTTATAATATCTATATGGATACAGAATAGGACTTTAGTGGCCACTGATCACCTTCTTTAAAGTCAGATTTCTGTATCTTTTATGTCTCTGGTTCAGTCTACCCCATGATCACATATTAACATGTATAGAGGATTATTTAGAGGATTGTACCAATATGAAGACTGTGTTCACTCTTTAAATGATTGCCAAACTTTCTGGGCCTATACTTTACCATGTAACCATCTATTTTAGGAAGAATCTTATTCTTTAATTAGTCAGCATATAAAATATTATTTTGAAGACTTTTTAAAGAGTTACCAAATCTTATTGACTATGCATACCTGTTCCTGTTTGAAAAAGAACTAGAAAAATACAGATAAAATATGCTAAAATATTTGCATGGAAGGTCTTTTAATCAGCTAAGTACTTATACAGTTTTTCATTATGTGACTAGGACTTCTCTTCCTCCTGATGACTTAAATCATATTGCTGTTTACTAAATGACTATCCTTCACCATTTTTGAAAATTATGTTTATTATTTAGCCCTCAGCAGACATTTATTGTAAATCAGCTGTGTGCTACAGTCCATTATTAGGCATATTAAAATAACAAGCAACCTAAGTGGCTGAAAAAAGGGTTTGATTAAATTCATTCATTCATTTATTCATTCATTTGTGAACTCTATTTCTTGGCTATCTTCTTTGAGTTAGGCACGTGAGATATACTCTTGAGCAAAAGAAGCATACCTTTTTTATCTCATGGGAATTACAATTTAGTGCAGAAAACAGTAAAATTATCATACAATCACAAATTATTATAGCTATAGGAAGTGTTTTGAAGAGAGAGGTGTAAGGGTATTGGAGAGGTTATAATAGGAGGGCCCAGCCTGGTCTGAGACTGGAGTCAGTAAAATGATGCTGTAGAAGTTTGTCCATAGCATGCAATATATGCGTAGTATTATTAAGGGAAAATAAATTGCAAACCAGTATATACAGCATGATTTTATTTATATATGTAAAAATATACATGTACATAGGAAAGTATAGAATGACGTGAAAATGTTAACAGTGTGATTAACTGTTGAATTATGGATGTTTTAATTTTATACTTATCTCTTTTTTTCTAAGTTATCTATAATCAATATATATTACTTGGGGTAATGAAAAAAATTAAAAGGATAAAAAGACATTTGTAGTCCTTGTCCTTGAAGACCTTGCATTCTAGTGGGGAAGACAAAATACATAGATAAATTATGACAGTTCAGTGTTGGAACGTCATTTAAAAATGTTGTCTATTGTAAGCTGAGTGACTCTACTTTCTTGAATTCCTAACAGCAGGCTGGTGGGGAGAGGAAAATAAGGCAATTTGATGGTAGTAGTGGAGCTACCATTGTGTTATTTTCTTAATGTTGCTGTGACAAATTACCATAAACTAAGCAGCTTTAAACAACAAAGTTCCATAAATCAGAAATTGAAGCAAATTCATTGCTTTAAATAACAAAGTTCTGTAAATCAGAAGTCTGTGCACAGCATAGCTTAGCTGGTTCTCTGCTATAGATTTTGAAGGCTAAAATCAAAGTGTTGGCAGGACTGTGAATTTTTTTTTTTCCTTGAGATTCTAGGGAATGAATCCGCTTCTAAGCTCATTCAGGCTGTTGATAGATTTAGTTTCATATGGCTGTAGGACCGAGTTCCTATCTCCTTGCAGGCTATAAACTTGGAGTCATTCTCAGTTTCCAGAGGTAACCTGTATATTCTGTAGCATATATTCTATGGTTCATGACTCCCTTCCTCCAGTGTAATTGGGTCAGATTCTCAGTCTTGAATCCCTCCCCTTCAGGGCAGCATCTTGGTTACAGGTTGTACATGTGGGTTGAAGACTCTCAGCCAGTGACTGGGGATTCAGGGACAGGGTAATGTCAGGCAGAATTTTGGAGCCCCAGTTAAGTGTAAAGATGTGAACTAAATTTTCAGAAGGTAAATTTATGGAGATTTCATTGAAAATATCTTTTGTCATATTTTGGGGTTTCAAGGTAGGGCTTGCATTTTATTGGGGTAAAATCAAGTAAAGTAGGCTGTGGAAGGATGGTACACATAATGGTGATTGGAAAAAGAGGTGAATAGATGGTTATGAGGATTTGGGGACTGAGTGCTGGCTCCAGGAGCCCATCTTCTGATGAGGATGGAATTCTGATTAGAATGCCCAGCTTGGTTCTCATCAGCTGAGGAACAGTGTGGCTGAGTCTATAGGATGGAATTCTTGCTGGCCATCCTAAAGCCCAGGGAAGGCTGGTCCACATAGGAAGTTGCTCCCGATTCTATCTTGTGGAGTTGTGGAAGCTTAGAAGAAGAGATTTATACGTTTGTCCATTGGACTAATGCTTACGTTTTACAGAGTATTCTACCTACTTCTCAAGGTAGTCCTCAGAGCAGCCCGATAGATCACCTGCTAGTTCTCACACTTAGGGATAAGTTTAAACAAATGGAGATGCTCTAAGCCTTGGATGAATTTGGCTTTGCTTTGAGGGAAAATACTTCTCTCTCTGTCTCCTGTCAGTACTCTCTGATTCTAACTCTAACCTACTACTACTCCTACTTTAGCATAAGTGAAAAAGAGCAGCCTAGATAAATAACCTCACATAAGCTTGAATTTGAGAATTTATTTCTCTCAATTTACAAGCATTTGGAAATAGTAACATCTGTGATGTTCTAAATGAAAACTTACTGTATTATTTATATAGGTTTTTTGTTTGTTTGTTTTTGAGATGGAGTCTTCCTCTGTCACCCAGGCTGGAGTGCAATGGCAAGATCTCAGCTCACTGCAACCTTCGCCTCCTGAATTCAATTAATTCTCCTCCCTTAGCCTCCCGAGTAGCTGGGATCACAAGCACCTGCCGCCACACCCAGCTAATTTTTGTGTTTTTATCAGAGATGGGGTTTCACCATGTTGTCGAACTCCTGACCTCAATGATCCTCCCTGCCTCAGCCTCCCAAAGTGTTGGGATTATGGGCGTAAGCCACTCATCTGGTCTATACAGTTTTTTTTTTTCCCTAAACTTTCATTCTCTCTCATGGAAAATATTAGAAGTTGTAAAGCTGCTAAGTAAATTTTCAGAAGGTAAATTTGTGGAGGTTTCTTTGAAAAATATTTTTTATCATATTTTGTGACCACACTACTCTTTAGCCTAAAATTTTAAACTCTTTACAAAGATAACATCTGTATTGCTAGTGTAATTCTGCCTTTAAGATAATACTTACTGTGGAAAATACTGCTATCAATTTGAAAGAGGAGATCCAGCTATATACCTTAGAAAATGCAGGAGTTGAAAGTCAAAATGTTTCACCAATTCTAAATAGGGAAGTGAAAAGCTATTTAACAGAACTAGATGACATGTATGCAGCTAGGCAGCAAGGAAGGGATGATTGGTTTTTCTCCATGTTGTTTGACTACTAGGTGTGTATATTTGCCATGTCTAAGTTAAACAGCTGATACAAATGCTCAATCTCAAGTCTCACTACTTGAGTTGGTACTGGGTTACCTGACACCTGTAAAGTTTTTTAAAAGCTTTGGTCATTGTATATGAGCTCATAGACAATGACCTTTGTAATATACTTCAGGTAATTATTAACTGCTTCAACCATGAGTCTGATACTCATTGGTTTGCCACTCATTTGTGTTTACCTGGGTGTGAGAGTTGAGGGCACCTAAGAAGTTAGAGGGCACACAGTCCACACACAACCATCATTATATCTGACCCCAATTGCAAGATTAGGGGTCCATAAAACCACCTATTTCCTGGCAAATAACTTGCCAGGAAGACTTACAGAACTCACTGAATGCTACTGTACTCATGGTTATGGTTTATTTTTAGGAAGGATATAGAGTGAAATCAGCCAACAAAAGGAGTGCATGGGGCAGAGCTTCCATTGTTGTCTCACTTGGAGAGAGTGGAGTACACAGAGTCAGAGCACAGTACTTTCTCAGTATCAATATGTGACAATACACAGTGAGTGTGGCTAACCAGGGAAGCTCACCTAAGCCTCAGTGTTCATAATTTTTGTTGGGACTCCATTACATGGCTGACTCAGTCTCCAGTCTCCAGCTCCTTGGGTCAAGTTGATACCGTGTGATCCCAAACTCCTAATCTAAACAACATTGTTGGTCTTTCTAGGGTGCTCGACCCTCACCCTAAATACTATGTGGAGTGGTCTATTCTGACCCTAAAACACGTTGTTAGATGTCTGCCATGACCCAAGAGCACCAAGTAAACAAAGACACTCCTATAAGGCTTAGAAATTAACACCCAGAAGTGAAGGGCAAAGTCCAGATCTCTTTCTGAGTAATGTTACACTCTTACTACACACTGGGGCTCATTAGATTAAATTGGATTTTGTAAAGTCAATTTTCAGGAAGAAATTTAAAAATATTTTATTTTATAGTTTTGTTGAGTTATAACTTACATATAGTAAAACTTACTGTATATAGTTATCAAACTATAAAACATACAGTAAAATATACTGTGTATAATTATCAAACAAAAGTTTAGTTTGAATTTTGATAACTATATACAGTCATACATCCTCCACCACAACCCACACTTCTTTCGCTTTTAGAAAATTATCTTATGCCTCTTTGTAGTCAGTCCTTGCCCTCATTCTTGTCTCTAGACAACCACTGATCTGCTTTTCATAGTATAGTTTTGTTTTTTCTAGAATGTCATATACATAGAATTATACATTATGTAGTATTTTGTCTGCCTTTTTTCAACATTATCACAATAATGCTACTGAGATTCATGCATGTTGTTAAATATTATCAGTGATCAGTTCCTTTTAAATTACTAAGAAATATTCCATTATATGGATATAACAGTTTAGTTTTTTGCTATTTATTTCAATATTTAACTTTTTTTTTTTTTACTATTGTGAGTAATACTGCTTTAACAATCTGTGCATGTGATTTTATCTATTTCATTACTCTTGGATAGTTAGCTATGTAGCATTGAGATTGCAGAGTCCTGTGGTGAGGATGTTTAAAAGAAATTATCAAGCTGTTTCTCAAAGTGGTTGCACCATTTTGCATTCCCACTAGGAAAGTAAGAGGTTTATATTTCCTTTACTTCCTCACAAGCATTTTGTATTATGAGACTTTTTATTATTTGTTATATTTTATTTTGTTGTTTTATTTTTTTAGAGATAGAATCTGTGTTGCACAGGTTGGAGTGCCATTGCTATTCACTGCATGGTTTTAGCGTACTACAGCCTCGAACTCCTGGCCTCAAGTGACCCTGAGGCTCCCAGATACTGGGAGTATAGGTACAGATCACCATGACTGTCTCCATTCTTTTTATTCTTAGCCATTCTAGTGAATTTGTAGTAGTATATCAATGTGGTTTTAATTGCATGTTTCTAATTACCGATGATGTTGACCATCTTTTTAAGTGCTGGTTGACTATTTTCTTTTGTGAAATGTTCATATCTAGCACATGTTAAAACAAACTGGTTAGTCTTAATCAGTTATAGGCACTAAATCTGTATACAAGACGTTTGTTAGGTAAGTGTTTTGCAATTATATTTTCTAATCTTTGGTTTGCTTTTTGTTTTCTTAACAACATCTTTTGATGAGCAAAAGTTTTAAATTTTGATAAAGTTGAATTTGTCTTTACTAATAGCCCATTTTCTTTGTGTCCTGTCTGAGATATTATTGCCTTACCCCAAATTTACAATTGTAAATACGTTCTTATGAAAGTTTTTTAGTTAGCTCTTATGTTCATATATATGATTCATTTTGATTTAATTTTTGAATCTGCTGTGAAGAAAAGGTCAAGGTTTAGTTTTTTTCTCCAATACAAAAATACAGTTATTCCAGAAGACTGTACTTATTGGAAGACTATCTTCCCCACTGAACTACTTTGGCACCTTTGTTGAAAATAGATTTTATTATAGGTTTCATGGAATGAAAGGAGGCTGATGGAGTTTCTAGTAATAGCAGCTACCAATATTATGGAGAAATAGTAATAGTGTACCTCCAATTAAGTAAGCAAGAACATCATCTTTTTAATAGCACTGTTTTAAATAACTAGTTGCAGCAAATCATAATAAAAGAGATAAATAGAATATGTATAGGTAATCAGAAAGAAAAATAATACTATTTGCCAATGACCAGGGGCTATAACCTGGAATGTTTAGTAGATTCAACAAAAACGTATCTTGAAATGAAGTATTTAAATTATAGGTTATAAAACACATGCCTAACTAAAGTCAGTCATTTGTCTTATCAGTGCACAGAAAATACAAGGAAAAATATACCTTGTTTTATTAAAAAATAAAATCTAACAAGATATATGTAGGACCAAATACAGTGAGTTATAGTACTTAATTTAACAAAAAGCAAATAAGAGACATATAATCTACTCCTGGTTGAGTAGTCTTAATATAGTAAAGATGACAGTGCTAACAAAGTTAATTTATCGATTTAATACAGTACCAGTTAAGATCCCAGTAGGATGTTCATTGAACTTGATTGATAGCATAAATTACAGAGTAAAGAACCAGGCAAGAATTTCAGAGGGGAAATGTTTTTACATCGTTTCTCATTCACAAAATAATTTAAAAGGATTAGAAGTAGTTGCATATATTATATGACAATGAAATGGGAATAAAAAAGATCAGGAACTACACAATGGAAGTGGAGAAGTGATGAGACCAGAAATCTAGGCTAAGTGTAGTTACTGACATTAAGCACTAAATTAGCTGTGAACTTTCCGGTTTTATAGGCAGGAAGGGAAATGCATGGTTTCATCAGAGGTTGCAGATCCAAAAGCCACTAGGCATACAGTATAAATCACTTACATGGGTTGGGTATAAGACAACAGAAATGTTGAACACTTTGAAATTTATATGTGTGTGCCCCATACGAAGGAGATAGCTGCTAATTGGGGTGAGTTTTGGCATGTGAGTAGATGGAGGCAGTGATGCTAAGTTTTCAAAAGAAACCGGAAGTCTGTTTGTGAGAAGAGTGTGTCAGTCTTAGGATTTTTAAATGTTGTCAGTTAGTATACTAGCCAAATAAAAGGTGGGAGCAAAGGGTTACTCATTATGTGAGTAAAGATTGTGTATCTATAGTTGTTATTATCTAATTAATAATTGTGTCACTTAGAGGAGAATAAAACGGGTATTGCCATTCTAGGGCAAAACCTGTTCCGAATGACAGTAACAAGATTACCTGAACACAGGTTAATAACAGTGATGGAAACAAAATAGAAACAGCAGAAATAAAAACTGTGAAAGCAATCAATGTTTAACAAAAAAAAGTGGGTTGAGTGATATTGTGAAGAAAGCTATATTTAGATCTATTTTAATCTCATACCATGCAAAATAAGTTCCATGTGGGTTTAATATTTTAAAGTGAATATTCTACTTTGTATAATTGAATATTCTACTTTAATGAATAGAAATTATACTTTGTAAATTTCAATGTTATAAATGAATATTATACTTTGTATTATTTCAACAATTGATATATCATTAAAGCAATAAAGAAATTAAGTAAGGCCAGGCGTGGTGGCCTGTGATATCAGCACTTTGGGAGTTGAGGTGGGCAGATTTCCTGAGGTCCGGAATTCAAGACCAGCCTGGCCAACATGGTGAAACCTCCTCTCTATTTAAAAATAATACAAAAATTAGCTGGGCATGGTGGGGGCACCTTTAATCTCAGTTACTAGAAGGCTGAGGCAGGAGAATTGCTTGAACCCAGGAGGCAGAAGTTGCAGTGTGCCGGGATTGTGCCATTGCACTCCAGCCTGGGCTACAGAGCAAAACTCCATCTCAAAAAAAAAGAAAGACAGAAAGAAAGAAAAGAAAAGAAATTAAGTAGTTCCAAGGTAAGCATGTTTGATTTTCAAAAATTTGATTCTCTGATATAAAAGCAATACAATGGGAACAACATTCAGAGTTTTTCTATAATAGGTAAGATTTTTCATGCAATTGGGGATGTATCTGTATGGGTAGATCCAGTAGGCAAATATCAAAGGACAGGTTACACTGTTGAAAATAACAACAATAATGTTTGGCCTACGATCTTCATTTGTAAAAATGAAAATAATAGCAGTACTTCCTTGGGTGTTTTAGAGGACTAAAGATCATAAATCATGTATACTCCTTAGCACAGTGCCTGGTACCATGAATGTTAACTGCTGTTTATTATAAACATCTTCATTACCATCATCCAAAAACAAGCTTCAAAATTACTTATCAAAGGTTCTTTCCTTTTAAGCTAAATAAGGAAAACATAGCTATTTTAATCATTACATATTTGTAGTTTATAAAGCACTCCCACATATTGTCTCATTGATTCTTACTATCCCTGGGAACTGTTTAAATTTTTTCTTAGTGGAGGCTTTCAGGGTTCACTCTTTTATAGACACAGCTTAGTCTTCATCATCACCCTTAATTGTTCTACCTATAAAATCAATTCAGAGTAATTAAAAAATTCCCCACTCTCACCTTGGTCTTCTCTCCGTCCATCTTGCATTGCATGTCCTTTTATGCCCACTGCAGCCATTCTTTGACCGCTAGTCCTTTGACTCCAGTACTTTCTCTCAAGTGCTTTTTAATTTTTATTTTCTGATACAGAATCTCACTCTGTGGTCCAGGTGGGAGTGCAGTGGAGTGATCTTGGCTCACTGCAACCTCCGCCTCCTGGGTTCAAGTGAGTCTCCTGCCTCAGCCTCCTGAGTAACTGGGATTACAGTTGTGTGCCACCATGCCTGGCTAATTTTTTGTATTTTTTTTTTTTGTAGAGATGGTGCTTCACTGTGTTGGCCAGGCTGGTCTCAAACTCCTGGCCTCAAGCAATCCATCTGCCTCAGCCTCCCAAATTGCTGGGATTGCAGGCATGAGCCACCTGCAATCTACTTTCATCCTTTTTTGTTGTTGTAATATAATTTTTTCATAATGTTATGACAATATCTAGTATATATCGATGCCTTACTCTGCCTTACTCAGAAATTTGAAAGAAATCTATGATAGGCAAAGGATTCCAATGGACATTTCTTCAAAGCCAGTATATGAATGGTTAACAGGCACATGAAAAGATATCCAACATCGATAGCTATCAAGAAATGCAAATCAAAACCACAATGAGTTACTCTTTCACATCTACTAGAGCAATTATAATAAAAAGATAGTTATAGATGTTGGTGAGGATGTGGAGAAATTACAGCCCTCATACATTGCTGCTGGGAATGTAAAATGGAATAGCTATCTGGTAAACAATATGGCAGTCCATCAGAATATCAAACATAGAGTTACCATATGATCCAGCAATTCCACTCCTTAATATCTACCCAGGAGAACTAAAAACACATGTCCCCACAAAGACTTGTACATAAACGTTCATAGCAGCAGCACCATCTCATAGCCAAAAACAGAAAACAGCACAAATGTGCATCAGCTGATGACAGGATAAACAAAATGTGGTATATTCACACAATGAAAAGTTATTCAGCCATTAAAAGGCATCAAGTACTTATACATAACATGGCATGGATGAACCTTGAAAGTGTTATACTACATAAAAGAAGCCAGCCACATACTGTATGATTCTGTTTATACAAAATGGATAGAATAGGCAAATCTATAGAGACATAAAGTAGATTAGTAGTTGCCTAGGCCGAGGGAGTAGGAGTACATGGAAGATAATTCACTTATTTTCAGTTGCCTATAGCAGAATACCTGCAACTGGGTAATTTATAAAGAAAAAGGAATGTATTTCTTATAATTATAGAGGTTGAGAAGTCCAAGATGGAGGGTCTACATCTGTTGAGAGCCTTTTGCTGGTGGGGACTCTGCAGAGTCCTGAGATAGCTCAGGGTATCACATGATGAGGGGGCCAAGTATGCTAATATGCTAGGTCACATTTCTCTTCTTACAAAGCCACCAATTCCCCTCCCATGATAATCCATTAATCCATTAACGAGGGAAGAGATCTCATGATCTAATCACCTCTTAAAGGTACCACCTCTCAATACTGACACTCTGGGGATTAAATTTCAACATGAGTTTTGGACAGGACAAATATTTAAACCATAATAGATGGGAAGTAATTCTAATGGATATAAGGTTTCTTTTGGAGGTGACAAAATGTTCTAAAATTAGATTGTAGTAATGGATGAACTCAGTCAGATATACTTAAAAACAGTGACTTGCACAGTTTACACAGGTGAATTTTATAATATGTTAATTATATTTCAAAAAAGCTGTTAAACTAAAAAGAAAATGAAATTTCTGGCCATTGGCTCATGACACATATTATTTCTCAGTATGAGTGCTGGAACAAGTTGATTTTGGAATGTTCTTCCAATTTATTGGACTAGGTAGAAAAGTTTTTTTTCATGTGGCTCTTGTGGAATGTTTTTTTTTTTTTAAGAGACAGGGTCTTGCTTTGTCACTTAGGCTGGAGTGCGGTGGTACAACCTTGGCTCACTCCAGCCTCAACCTCTTGGGCTTAAGCAGTCCTCCCACCTCAGCCTTCCAAGTAGCTGGGATTACAGGCATGTCACCACATCTGGCTAAATTTTGTATTTTTTTTAGGGGCAGGGTCTTGCTATGTTGCCCAGGCTAGTCTCAAACACCTGGCCTCAAATGATCCTCCTGCCCTTGTCTCCCAAAGTACTGGGATTGTAGGCAACAGCTAATCACCCAGCTAAAGTTGTTTTAATTTACTTTCTTGCCTCAGTTTATTATAAATATCATTTTTAATTTATATCAGTTTATTATAAATATCATTCACTGTAAGTGACTCTTGGTTGCCATTCTGACAATTATATCTCTCTCCATAGTACATAGATAAGGAGGAGACAGGCATTGTAGCTAAGTAGGAGAGTCATTCTTCCCCTTATGCTTTTCCAGTTCCATGCCTTTGCTTTGCAATGTTAGTATCTACTTTGGCTCTTTCATCATCTTACTTTTTACTCTTAGTTTCATCTATTTGGAGGCCTTTGACAGTCTCTTCAAATCTATGAAGTATAAAGTCTGTCTTCAGAAAAATACACGTGAATTTGCACATCAGATTTTGCTTGTCATTTCTGGAGGCTCACACATTTCACTCAGGCTAAGAATCTTAACCCTTCACACTGACTTGGTGATCTCATGCATTCCCAGGGGCAAGTTACCATTTATATGCTGATTATTCCAAAATCTGTATCTCCTGTCCAGATTTCTCTGCTAGAACCCTACAGCCAACTGTATAGGTCCATATGGACACTTCATAGGCACCTCCAACTCAAATTGTCTAAAGTTGGAACATTATCCTTGTCCTTCTATACTCTGCTTCTCCTCCTGAGTCCCCTATCTTACAAAATTGAGCAGGATTCCAAACCAGAATGTCCTAGCCATCTTGTCTGAGATGCTAAGCATTATCTTTAATATTTTCCTTTCCCCCTACATAGAATCAGTCATCAAGTTTTCTTCATTGTGTCTAAATACTTTTGAAATCGGCTTCTTTTTATTCACATTTCCACCCTAATCCAAGCCATCATTTCTTGATAGAAATTTAGTAGCTTTCTGACCAGTCTCCTTACTTTTCACTTGTTCCCCTTTGATTCATTCTGCACATTGTAGCTGGTGAGCTTCCAGTGGCTTCCCAGTATCTTTAAGATGAACTCCAAGCTTTCTAACATCTTTTCTTTTTGGAGATGGAGTCTCACTCTGTTGCCCAGGCTGGAGTGCAGTGGCGCAATCTCAGCTTACTGCAACCTCCACTTCCCAGATTCAAGCAATTCTCCTGCCTCAGCCTCCCAAGTAGCTAGGATTACAGGCTTGCACCACCACACCTGGCTAATTTTTGTATTTTTAGTGGAAACAGGGTTTCACCATGTTGGCCAGGCTGGTCTCAAACTCTGACCTCAAGTGATCCGCCCACCTCGGACTCCCAAAGTGCTGGGAGTTACGGGCATACCATTTATAAGGCCCTACGTGATCTAGCAACAGCTTGCCTTTCCAGCTCTCTGTCTCTTTCACTGTAGTTACTACCAACCATCCTGACCATTTTCTTATTCTCAGCTGTGCCATGATCCCTTTCACCTCTTTACCTTTGCCCCATCTGTTCCTGCCCTGTTCCTGCCCCCTTTCCTCCACACCCCACTCTTAGTCATTCTTTAGGTCCCAGCTTTAGATATCCCTTCCTCAGGACACCTCTCCTGATTTTCCATTCATGGGGTGCGTTTGATGCCTCCTCTATGATCCTGTTTTCCCTGCTCTAGCACTAGCACACTGTAATTGTCTTCTTACTCTCTGGATTGTGAACACTGAGAAGGGAGACACTTATTTGTGTGGTCTTATGTATCATCGTATCTTTAGTAATTATTTAGGACTACACCTGGCAGAATAGGTATTTAATAAAATTCTTTGAATAAATGAGAGTATTTCTCTGTTCCTGAAATGTCTTCTTCCCTACCTTCACTCCACTCTGGCCCCACTTAGCAAAATCTTATATAATTACCATCCATTTATTAACTTAGGAGATAATTATGCAGCAGCTTCTTTATTCCAGGCATCATTTTAGGCACTAAGGATATAGGGTTGAATTAAGTAGTCAATTATCTCTGCCCTGTTGGAGCTGATATTCTCCTAGTGGCAGTGGAAAATAAACAGATAAATAGGTAAAATATACAGTGTGTGAGCGAGTATAAGTCCTGAGGAAAAACAAAGCAGGAAAGATGAAGGCACATCAGAGTAGAAAGCTGGTGTTTTAGATAGACTGGCCAGCGAAGCCTTCACTGAGAAGGTGTCCTTTGAGTGAAGACTTGAAAGGAGGGAAGGAGCTAGCTCTCTTGCTATCTAGAGAAAGAAACCAGACAGATAGGCAGTGCAGCGGCCCCAAAGTGAGACTGTGCCAGGTTGCTTGAGGAACAGAAAGGAAACCAGTGGGAGACCAGGGGAAGATGAGGTCAGAGAAGTGCACATTCTCTGAGTATTGCTCTTAGTCTGATCCTTGGGCTTCCTCTACAGTTTAAAGTTATTTTCAGCTCTCAATGCTGTAAATTACCAGAAAGGACCATGAAAGTTTCTCTTCTTAGCAGTTGCCTGTAAATCAAGGTCTACAGAAGTGCTGGCAGAGGAGGCTGCCATGCTGTTTAGAATTCAATTGTCTCTTTGGGGGTTGGTGAGATGCATCCTTAGGTTTTAGTTTTAACAAGTGGCACCTCTTCCTTAGGAGATTTTTGCCTCTTTCTAATTAGGATTGGGGAAGCAGTGGGAAAGGGGCACTCTCCTGTCATCAACCTTATGGGTTGGGTTTCTTGGATTTCACCAACTCTGGTGTGCTGCCCCCATAGTTCTGTCCTAATATAACGGAGCTCTTCTAGGGGTATTTGCATCCCACCCCAGATGAGACAACTGGACTTGCACCCCGACGCCAGCCCCTCTGGAAATAAGAGGCCTCCTCTGGGCAGAATTCCACTGTGGGTGGAGTACAGATCTGTGAGGCTCTCTGTAGCCTGTGTTTAGCAATAGCAAGCCTCTACTAGGCTGTCATGGTTTTCAGTTTAGTATGATTCATTCACGGCAACGCTCTCTGTGGAAAGGGGCTATAAATTGTAAATTGATATGAGGTAATAATTGGAAAAATGATCAGACTCCATTTTTATTCCCCTCTGGGGAAGACACATGTCAGGAATCACTAAAGCAGAAGGTGATGGAGGGATTTTTCAGCCAGCTTTCCGGCTTTAGTGCCGCAGTGCTTCCATCCTGATTAGAGAGGAGAGCAGCCAAATTCGGCAGGAGGCGGCCAGCAGACCTAGTATCTGCTTGCCACCTTTTGCTCCAAAAAGCCTTGTTGCAGAGTTGCCATGGCAGCAGGAGGCAATTTAATGGCAAAGGCTCATCTCTGGAGCAGCACTGCTGTTCCCCAGCCATTCCCTGTCTAGCCTTCAACTGAGGGGCTGGATATATCAGGGTATCACTGTTGCCTGGCCATTTGAGTGCATGTTGACTAATGGAAGAGTTTAAAGATCTTTTACATTCTAAGGATGGCAACATCTTCTATCCCCTGCTTCTCCTTGGTGCATAGCTCTTTGACGCCCCATCCTATAGTCAACTTTATCAGATTATTTGCAGTTCCTTCAATATGCTTTTTCATGTGCTTTTAGACATGCAGTTTCCTCTGCCTAGAGTGCTCCCTTCCCCATCTGTCTGGAAAATTCCTACTCAATTTCAAAATGTGGCTTAGATGCTGCCTCCTCCTCCTTAATGGTTTCTCTAACCCCTTATCCTCCCATGCAGAATTACACAATTTCCACTGCCATCTCAGCCTTGCCTCCTCTCACATGGTTTTAAAATGACTGTTTACATTTGTGTTTGTTCTTCTCTAGACTGTTACTTACTTGTATTCAGGAACTGCATTTTATGAATTTTGTATCCAAAGGGTCTAGCTCAGGAGTGTACACCTACTGATGTTTGTTATAAATGAAGTTTTTCTTATCATCCTATTTAATTCCTGTCATGTGAGTGTTGCATACCATGTAGAATACAGCCCTATATCATGTCCAGGTAGGGTTTTGTCTGTGGGGGGATCCCAGAAGATCGCACTGATTTAATCAACTGGCTCGGCTGGTCTGTAACTCACTCTCCTTTACATTTATTCTCACTTTCCAGTTTGAACTGAAAAGTTAGGTTAGTCACCTAGCTTGCCAGTCAGTTCCCTCATTTGTTAAATTAGGATGTTGTGAGGGTAAAGCCTGCGATGCTTTGTGACTCACAGTAAATTATTGGTGAATCTTATTTTCTTTGCCTTCTCCTATCTTCAGTAAAGAAAGTAAAAGCAAAACAGAAGTTTAAACAAGTTTTAAACCTTCTGTGGCATCATATCATTCATTTTCACCTTCTTGCTCTGAGCACAGCTTTAAAAGCCCCTTCTTTTTGTGGCGCTTACCCTTTTTCCTGAGCTTCAGTGATTTAACGTCCCATCTTTGCCTCTTTGCCCTGTTTTCTTCATCTTTGGTGTATCTGTCCCCCTCGTTCACTGTGTAGACAGAGCATTTTATTTAGACATCTCTCCCTTTCCTGCCTTTTGGGATAATTTGTTACTGTATCTCAAAAATATCCATTTAAAAATAAACCATTTTCTCTTCCTCAAATAATTTCTGGAAACCACCCCAACTGTAATATATACATATTTACATGCCTTACCTGCTATCCTCTGTAATGTTTGCTTTGCAGTTAGGTCTGAGCATTTTTCTCCATTCCCATCTAACTTTTAAGTTCAAAGCTTACTTAGGCTGTTTTGCAGTTTCCTTTGCAAATGTGTTTCTGTATCAGCTGATCATGCTATGTGTGTGTCGTATATGCCAGTGCCTGCAGGTGTCTAGGCTGTTTTGTTTATAGAGTATTTTCCTCTTACTGTTTCTTGTCTTTCATTCTCCCTTTTGGAATTTTATTTATTCCTGTTCCTCTAAAGGATGTGAAACTTAAACAGTGTTGTATTTAGGTTACTAATAGGACCAGTAAAAGATTCACTGAGGATAGCAATGACAAACTTGCTCTTAACTTAGGTTTATGGATCATCTGTGACATGCGCTCTCCACCTTGGAGATGGAGTAGAGAAGGAGAAGGTATGGAGTCCAAGACACATAATCAGACAGGAGAAGCTTTCTCAAAATGGATGTGCCACATCTCTTTCCTGATTCCGTTTTGGGAGTAGGCAGATACTGTGTATTACCCTCTCAGCTGAAACATCTGTAGTTTTCAGTGACTTACAATGACCTGGTTTGACAATGCCATGCTTATTTAAGATCCAATTATTTGTTTCGTTGTCAAAAAATAAAAACTATCACACACAGTTCATTTACTTTAAAGTGAAAACTGAAAAACTAATGTAAGCATTTATTTACCTGGTTAAGGAAATTTTCAAATCAATAGGCAAGAAAGTACAGTTTTAATAAATCATAAATTGGTTTGATATAAGCACTTTGCCCCTTCTGTAAATATTTAGTTAAATATGAATTAATTAAAATATAATTACTTGTATGCATGTTGCCATGGATTGGATGAACTTCAGAATGCTGGAAGCAGAATATTCAAAGTTAATGGAGAGCAGTTAAAGTTATCAATGATTATTTGTAGGAAATATTTTGAGAATAGTGCAGAATAGAAACTGAAACTCAGCATCAGAGATACTAGGTTCGAATTCATGGTTTGGAACCTACTAGCTGTCTTGGGCCTGGTGTTAGGCCTCAGAGCCTCAGTTTTAACATCTGTGGTGGTGATGGTCCCTACCTCGCACAGTTGTTGCAAAGATCAAAGAAGGTCTTGAATGTGACAGTGACTAATACCTACGCACCCAACAAATGTTAATAGAACCTGAACCTAAGGTCAAGGTCTCTATGTTATTTTTAATTTTATGTGTGTACATTTGGATATTGGAAATGCATAGAGAATTAAGCTTAATATATTATTTTTTCTTTCTTTCTTTCTTTCTTTCTTTCTTTCTTTCTTTCTTTCTTTCTTTCTTTCTTTCTTTTATAGGTCCTATGAAATTTACGCTTTAAAGAGGTTCTGTTTTGATGTGTTTTCAGGATTAGTTTCAAGATCTAGAGCTCCTTTTAGCAGTTCTTGTAGTGTGCTGGCTTTGTAACGGCAAATTCTCTTATCATTTGATTGTCTGAAAAAGATTATATCTTTCCTTCATTTGTGAAACTTAGTTTTGCTGGATACAAAATTCTTGGCTTGTAATTGTTTTGTTTGAGGAGGCTGAAGACAGGGCCCCAATTCCTTCTAGCTTGTAGGGTTTCTGCTTAGAAATCTGCTGTTAATCTGATAGGTTTTTCTTTATAGGTTACCTGGTGCTTTTGCCTCACAGTTCTTTAGATTCTTTCCTTCATCTTAACTTTACATAACCTGATACAATATGCCTAGGGAATGATCTTTTTCGTGATGCATTTCCCAGGTGTTCTTTGAGCTTCTTGTATTTGGATATCTAGGTCTCTAGCAAGGCCAGAAAAGTTTTCTTTGATTATTTCCTGAAATATGTTTTCTAAACTTTTATTTATTTATTTTTCTTTACTTTGGCAGGGATTGAGATTTTTAAATAGAATTTTCATTTCCTTTTTTTGTTGGAGGTTTCAATGGGACGGGAGAATCACAAGGAATCAGGTGTTCAGAGGAATGTATTGAGTAGAGGTGAGGAACTAGGATGTTGAAAAGTAAAAAAAGGAGAGAAGAAGAGGAAGAAAGAGGAAGAAAAAGAGGGAGAGAGAACAGGAATATTGCTTCATTCTAAAAATGGGTATTAATAATGGCCAATCAATATTTTGTGTATTTAAAATGGAGAACTCCATAAATATTTATTGAGTTTACTTGTTCCGGATCTGAGTTGAAGTCCTGGATATCCTTATTAATTTTCTGTCTTGTTGAGTCTAAATCTCGTTATGGGTCTTAAGATTTCTTATTGTTGCATTGATCCTTTTACCACTGTATCTTTGTTGCTTTGAAATCTATTTTATCTAATGTGAGAATTGCAACTCCTGCTTTTTGTTTATTTATTTATTTTTGCTCTCCATTTGGTTGGTAAATTTTTCTCCAACCCTTTGTTTTGAGTCTTTGTGTATCTTTGGATATACCGTTAGGTTTTGGCTGTATCTTCTGACTGGGGGATTTAGTCGATTTAAATTTAGGGTTACTGCCATTTGATGTTAACTGACTATTTTATCCATTCGTTGATGTAAATTCTTCTTTATGTTGATGCTCTTTACTTTTTGGTATATTTTTAGAAAGGCTCATACTGGTTGTTCCTTTCTATGTATAATGCTTCTTTCAGAAGTTCTTGTAAAGCAGGCCTGGTGGTAATAAAATCTCTGAGTACTTGCTTGTTCATAAAAGATTTTATTTTTCCTTCAATTGTGAAGCTTAGTTTGGCAGGATATGAGATTCTAGGCTGAAAGTTCTGTTCTTTAAGTATGTTGAATATTGGCCCCCACTCTCTTCTGGCTTGTAGGGTTTCCACTGAGAGATCTGCTGTAAGCCTAATAGGCTTCCCTTTATGGGTAACCTGTCCTTTCTCTCTGGCTGCCCTTAGTATTTTCTCCTTCATTTTGATCCTGGTGAATCTAACGATTATGTGCCTTGGGGTTGCTCTTCTTGAGGAATATCTTTGTGGTGTTCTCTGTATTACCTGGGGTTGAATATTGTCCTGCTTTGCTAGATTGGGAAAATTTTCCTGGATAATATCCTGAAAAGTATTTTCCAGCTTGGATTCATTCTCTCCATCACATTCAGGTACACCAATCAAACGTAGATTGGATCTTTTCACATAGTCCCCTATTTCTTGGAGACTTTGCTCATTCCTTTTCATCCTTTTTTCTCTATTCTTGTCTTGTCGTTTTATTTCATTAAGTTGGTCTTCGACTTCTACTATCCTTTCTTCTGCTTGATCTATTCTGCTGTTTAAACTTGTGCATATTTCACTAAGTTCTCGTGTTGTATTTTTCAACTCCTTTAGTTCATTTATATTCCTCTCTATATTGTCTATTTTTTTCAGCATTTTGTCAAACCTTTTTTCAAAGTTCTTAGTTTCTTTACATTGGGTTAGAACAAGTTCTTTTAATTCCCAGAAGTTTCTTATCATCCACCTTCTGAAGCCTATTTCAGATAATGGAACACAGTCCTTTTCCATCAGGGCTTGTTCTGTTGCTGATGAGGAACTGCAATCCCCTGTAGAGGGAGAGGGGTTCTGATTTTGGGTATGCTCAGCCTTCTTAGGCTGGTTTTTTCCCTTTATTATAAATTTATCCATCTGTCATCTTTACAATTACCGCCTTTCTAATTAGGTTTCTGAGTCGACATCCAATTTATTGATTCCCAATGCTGGGATTCAAGCAACCCACAGCGCCGGCCACAATAGCAGCGATAAGACTGATGGTGCTCTTCTGCCCGGGAATCTCTGGTCTGGCTTCCTTCTTGAGTTCGCAACAAGCGGCTCTGCCTTCCAGGAGCTCCAAACACCGGTCAGTAAGGGAACCAGTCCCGTCCACTCTGCATGAAGAGCTGCCACGCCAAGGCGCCAGCAAAAGTGCTGTGCCAGCCACAAGAGTCGCGCTGGCGACCTGTGGGGCTCCTCCACTAGAAATCTGCTGGTCCGTGAGCGACGAACATTCGTCTGAAAGTATGGTGTCCTCTCGTTCTCTGAGCTTTCACTGGGAGCTACAATCCTGAGCTGTTAGTGATCAGCCATCTTGGATCTGTTTTCTTTTGGATCTTTCTCTTGGATCTTTCTTTCTTTTTTGAGACAGAGTCTTGCTCTGTCACCCAGGCTGGAGTGCAGTGGCATGATCTTGGCTCACTGCAACCTCTGCCTCCCGGGTTCAAGTGATTCTCCTGCCTCAGCCTCCCACGTAGCTGGAAAATATAGATGCCTGCCAACACACCCAGCTACTTTTTTTGTGTTTTTAGTAGAGATGGGGTTTCATCGTGTTGGTCAGACTTGTCTCAAACTCCTGACCTCAAGTGATCTGCCCACCTCAGTCTCCCAAAGTGCTGGGTTTACAGGCATGAGCCACCACACCTGGCCACCTTAATATATTCTTAGACTATGGAAAGCAGGTAAGATATGGAGTGTAAACATGTGATGTATGTGAGTGTGTATTTCTTGAAGATACCATTTCAAATAAGTTTTTAGATCTTTTCAAGCCATATACACAGGCTAAACAAATGTGCAGCATAAATTTCACAGTGATGTAGTCATGGTAGCATTCTTCTCACCCTCCTGTTCTTGTTTTCCTTGTCCTGGACCTGTTGTGGGGGTCTAAGTTCTCAAGGGTAATGACCTTACCCTTAGTCATGAATACTCCTACACAGACTTTTTTTTTTCTAAATGAAAACTGTATGTTAGTATTGTATCTCTGTTTTATGCCCATATAAGAAAGTATTGCATTTAGTTCCTTACTATGAAATATAAAATGTGTGAAAAGCAAATAGTATTCTTAATGATAACGACTTGAATCACTGAGTGCCTACTATGTTAGGTACTTTAAGTATAGTATTGGTCACATTACAACAAACTATAAAGTAGGTATGTGGTTTTTCAGATAAGGAAACTGAGGCTCAGAAGAATAAATGTATTTTCCAAGGTCAGAGAACTATTAGAACCAGAAAGCAAGTTCACATTGGTCTGACTAAAGGAAAGGATAAGGTTGCTGCCCATTCACTGTATAGATCAAAGGAAAATGTTTTTAGGTATAAAAAAAGTTAGAAATATAATAGGGATACGTTTGCCCTTGGAGAAGGCAGAAGCCTGCAGGACAGACAGTGTGTCTATTCCCAAGAGGTTGTCATTGATCCAGTCTAGGCCCAGCAGCAAGGCCCTGGCAGCTTCCGGCTTTTTTTTTTCCTTTTCCCTAAGCTTCTTTTTCTGCTCTGGTGTGATTTCCCCAGATGGTTCTCAAGGCATTGCTCATCACTTAGAACAGTTTCCTCAATGCTTCTTTCCCATCCCAGTTCCAATGCCCACCTCCCACCCCATAGAGAAACACAACAGAATTACTATGAGAATTAAATGAGTTAATACATGTAAAGGATTAATACAGTGTCTGAGAAATAGTAAGTCCTCAATAAAATTGGCTATCATTTTAAAAAGTCTTTACCATTAAGTATTATTAGGCCAGGTGCAGTGGCTTATGCCTGTAATCCCAGCACTTTGGGAGGCCGAGGCGGGTGGATTGCTTGAGGTCAGGAGTTCAAGACCAGCCTGGTCAACATGATGAAACCCCATCTCTACTAAAAATACAAAAAGTTAGCCGGTGTGGTGGCACACACCTATATTCCCAGCTACTTGGGTGGCTGAGGCAGGAGAATCGCTTGAACCCAGGAGGCAGAGGTTGCAGTGAGCTGAGACCACACCATTGTACTCCAGCCTGTGCAACAGAGCAGAACTCCATCTCAAAGAAAAAAAAAGTATTCTTAGTATTAATGGTGGTGAATGATGGCAATGGTAGCAGTGATAGTGGTGGTGATGGTAGTAGCTGTAGTGGTTGATTCAAAGGTTTTATGACACATTTCTCAAGGTTCTCAAGGTCCTGATTTTTCCCTGTCCAAGATCTTCATGCAATTCATTATACAGGATCTCCGGCATAGACATGCTTAGTCAGATGCCCAGGATAGTTGAAGGGAGAATTACTAAGGGCATGCTTGTTTTCACTCAAAAGTTGTCAGAAATAATTCTCTGTATCAGCCATGGAAGCAGTCCACAAAACCTACTTCTAAACCGCATCTTTCTGCCTGGCTTTTTTTCTTTCCTTCTGTTTGTATAGACAGAACATTAATGGGTTTGGAGTCACTGATAGGATCATATATAAAATTTTTTTGTTTTTTAGTTTGGTAAGTTATACCTGACCTTCATGCCAGGTTCCCAGCCCCCTTGCTGCGCTGAAATGTTCAGTGTTACTTGATCTGCAAAGGCCTCTGTAGTAGTCCCCCCATCCTCCACCTTTTTTTCCTACTTACTGTTTTTTTCCTTGTATCCCTTTATATTTTCCATTTCAGCATATATATTGACTTTACCTTTTCTGCTTTTCAGTTTATTCCCCTGATTTTTATATTTGGTTATATTTCCCGTTCCAGATTTGAAATTCACACAGAGTTTAACTGTGTGAAAGGCTATTGACAGATGCATGATTTTATAAAACTTCTTATGGGCTCAGTGGAATTGAACCCTGGCTGGAGATTTTTAACTCTTATTTTAGGTGGAAGCATTCCTTCTTGTATTCCCTTCCTTGATCTGTAATATTGCACTTAGCTTATCTCAGTTGAGAATGTTTAGCCCTTACTTTCTCTTTGAGCAGATGTTAACATCTATAATCTTTATCATCTCATCTACTTTATAACATTAAAAATACTTGCTTTAGTGTGCTTTCTAATTTTCCCTTTCCTAAAATATAAATATACAGGACTTAAAGGGTATAATTTCAGACTTGGGGATTATTTTGTCTATCTGTAATGGACAATATTTAAACCATTAATAAACAGTATTTACTGGAGTTATAGCAGTTCAAAAGTAATTTGCATTCTTTCTAGAAGATGTGGATTCCAAAAGGTAAAATAAAGTAAATTAAAAATCCCTTTATTTTAACACCTAGAGATGACTGTAGTTGAAATGTTGGTGTATTTCCCTCTAGTCTCCATTTAACTTTATATATTCAGTTATATATATTAATTGCTATATATAATATATATTCATTTTTGGAATTATATAATTTTGTTTGTATGAATTATATATAATAAATGAATTACATTTATTAACTAAAGTTTACAGTTTATATCTGAACTGTAATTCATGCTGTACTAGATAGCAGTATTATGATATTCCAATAAGTTTTTTGGTGCAAATTTGACAAAACAAGAAAAAATTAATGATTTGAAGAAAATTAAAATAGATGATCTGATTATAAAATCTTCATGTGCACATTACAAACACTTAAATGTTAGAAAAATAGATCATGAAAATTATAATCCTATGATTCCCCTATTCCCACTGTTAACAGTCTGTTTATAAGCAATTTTTTAAAAATGTATTCGTGATGAGATTTTTATTGTGGAGGAATGTGGAATAGATGTTCTTTGCTCTAGGCTTAGTGAAATATGCAGTGACCCACAATGTGTTTTGTGAAATAATATCTCAGTTTTTTTTTCTCCATGCTTTAGGTATGTATTCTTTTTGGATCCTTGCAACCTGGACTTGATAAACCGGAAGATTAAGTCTGTTGCACTGTGTGTAGCGGCATGTCCCAGGCAAGAACTGAAAACTCTGAGTGATGTTCAGAAGTTTGCAGAGATGAATGGTGAGATATTAGGCCATCCAAATCTATGTCCTGTCACTTTGTTCTCTTTGTTAAATATAAATTTGCCCTAGTGTTAAATAAATTATCAAGCAACCTTAGAGAATCGAAGTAATTTTGGACTTCCTTGCTAAAAGATGTTAGAGTCACCCAGGGAGCTGTTAAACTCCAGATTCCTGGGCCCACCCCATGAAATTCTGACTGAGTGGGTCTTTGCACTCTGGAAATTTGTATTTTTTAAATAAATATCTCAGGTGTATTTGATGTAGTCTATTGAGTATTTGGACATTACTAAACTGCTCTGTGTAAAATTTGTTTTTTGTTCTCCCTTCCCAAGTATTGGTTGAAAGTATTTTAATTTGCGTATATCTATATATACATATATATGTATATCAAAACAAATTTTATATATTGAAATTATATATATATTTACCCTGGCTAGCAATGTAACTATATATATTATAGGAAATTTGAAAAGTTCAGAAAAAATAAATAGAAATTAAAATTCTACCATCAGTACTTTTTCAATGAGTTGGTGTGTATATAATTTTGTGTTCTGCTCTTTAAATTTAATGTTATGTCATAGATCTTTTTCTAAGGATAATTGTGAGAAACTTTGAGGCTAAACATATGGGAATTAGCTGAGAAAAATACCATAGTTTCCTAAAATTTAGCTCTGTTCTCTTAGGCTTTTTAATCTCTAGGTACCATCTTCAGGTCCGCATGATTTGCTTCACTTCTCTTCAGAGAATAGTTTTTTTTTTTTTTTAACCATCCTTTGTAGAGGCCCATGTTTTTAAATTTCCTTATGGTTTTATGCTTGTATTTAGTGTGTAGGAATCCTCAGAGCTGCGTTGGTCCTACCCAGATCCACAGGCTAGTGCTGATTCTTTGGAACAAGGACTGACCCACGTATCCAGTGGGTACAACTTCTAGCTGGGTAGACAGACAGGCTGGAACCATAGCTCTGCACATGGTAGCATGGCCCCAGAGTCTTTCAGTTGGGGATCCTTGCCTTCTGAAGGCAGGGGGACTGCAGTCTTCCAGGCTGGCAGTATCCCTGTTCCATCATTCCATGTCCTCAGCATAGGATAACATGGATTGATTTGGGTCTGGTTTCCAGTGCTGACTTTGTCACTGACTGGCTCTGTAATGAGGGCAAAAGGCAAAAGTTCTCTGAGCCTAGGCTTCCTCTTCTGAAAAAATGTGGATTAAAAATAATACTCCCTCATAGGTTGTTGTGAAGACTAAATGAGATGATGTGTGAAGAATACTGGATGCTTGGTAGGCACTGAATAAAGAAGTGCTAATCACTCTTTACAATCTCATTTTTTATTCCCATATGGTATCCCCACATGTGTTGTTGCTGAGCCTCACAACTGTCAGCCTCATCATTATAAGGTTTTTTAGGGAGGAGTGAACCCTTCTGGGTTTTCCAGAGTTTTAGACAGTGTGAATACACATAGTATACTCTGACATGTGGTGTGGTTGAGTGGTTAAAAGTATATGCTCTGGAGTCCAGTTGTTTGGGTTCAAATGCTGCTCCTATCACTTACTGACTGTGAGACCCTGGGCAAATTATTTGACTTCTCCTTGCCTCAGTTTTCCCATCTATGAAACGGAAAATATTTGTACCTAATATACTTTATAGGATTGTTATGAGAACTTGATACATGAACAATGCTTAGAACAGTATCTGGCAAATATTAAGTTGCTAAGAAAAATTACTGGTTACTGCTATTATCATTATAATTATTAATATTGTTATTTCACCAACCGAATGTAATAGTCTTTCTGCCTCCAGTCTCTCTCTACTTTTAGCTCTCTTTTGTACTGCTGCCACATTAATAGTCCTAGAGCTTCAATCAATGCTAACCCCTTGCTCAGAAATCATCCATAGTAAAAAATAAAAGCCTATATGTCTTATATTGTCATTCAAAGCTATGATCTAGTCATGAACTATCTTCCAACATATCTTCTCAAACCCACGGGATGTGAGTCTTGCTACCTTGAACCTGAGCTGTCATCTGGAGGGCTAAAAGAGAGCTAGGTCTTTGTTGGCTGTGTGGCCTGCTGAGATGTTCCCTGGAGGAGAAATGCCCCATGCTCCCCTGCTGGTATGCTTTGTTTCCAGGCTGGTATCCTTCTAAGTGAATATGATACTGACTGTGGCCTGTTCAG
Organism: Callithrix jacchus; assembly: GCF_049354715.1. Lineage (NCBI taxonomy): Eukaryota > Metazoa > Chordata > Mammalia > Primates > Cebidae > Callithrix > Callithrix jacchus. The sequence continues at coordinate 153,728,590 of NC_133502.1, forward strand.
GTCTAGTTAAGATGACACTTACTGGTGGGTTTTACAGCTTTGTATTTCTCACTGTGTCTTGCACAAAGAAGGTATTCAAGATGTCATCATGAATAAACATTATTTCAGAAAACAGACTTCTTAAGTTGGTGCCTAGCTACACAGGTACCTTTAGGCTTTTGTGCCAGCTCTATGAGTAATAATAAGGTAGCCATAACAAATGACAGCATCAAGAAGTGCAACAATGGAGGATGGAGACGACAAAATTTTAACAGGTAAATAGAAAAGTTGCAAAATTATATCAGAGAGAGAGCCTTTGGTATAGGGGCCTCAATGCCTTATTTAAGTAGCAACCCTAAGTTGAAATTTCTAAATATCTCAAAAGAACCTATGCTGTTGTTTGAATTGCTGACTACAAACTACATCTGGTAAGATTTAATTCCAATGTTACCCTCATCACTGAGAGAATTACTTCTCTGTTTTTTGATTATTTTTCCTTCTTTTGTCTTTTTAAGTTATCTGTTTTTTTTCTGAAGTGCAGAGACAGGCTGAAGTCCAGTTGTCTAGGCTGTAGTACAGTGGCACAATCGTGGGTTCATTGCAGCCTTGTACTTCTGGGCTCATGTGGTTCTCCTGCCTCAGCGTTCTGTGCAGCTGGGACTACAGGCATGTGTCACCATGCCCAGATAATTTTCTTACTTCATGTGGCAGTGAGGTGGTGTTGTGTTGTCCAGGCTGGTCTCAAATTCCTAGCCTTAAGTGATCCTCCTCAGCCTCTCAAAGTGCTGGGATTACAGGTATGAGCCACACACCTGACCATTCAATTATCCTTTCTATCATTTGAGGTGCAAGTTGTAGCAAATAATTCAAGAGTAGCAAATAATTTTTATTAGAATCTATGTCTGCATGTTGTTACAGCGTATTTCTTTTAGAAACTACACAGGCCTTTTGACCTCAAATATGTAGACCTCAATCATTAATTTCAGAGGGGAATATCTTTAATATATAATTCAAACTTAAGTGGGAAATTTTCAAATCAGTAAAAGGGGATAGTTAAGAGTCCATGAAAGAGCCTTAGAGCTAAAACTGCAAAAACTCATAGAAGAAAATGTAGGGGAAAGCTGCATGGCATTGCATTTGGCAGTAATTTCTTGGATGGCACCAAATTGCATCAAAAGCACAGGCAACAAAAGAAAAAAAATAAATTGGATTACATCAGAATTAAAAACTGTATGCATCAAAGGACAAACATCAACAGAGTGAAAAGTCAACCCATAGAAGATATTTGCAAATCAGATATCTGGTAAGGAGTTAATATCTAGACTATTTGAAGATCTACTATAAAAAAGCACACAGAAAAATCACACAAGTGTTGGTGAGGATGTAGAGAATTGGAACCTTTGAATACCATTGATGGGAATGTAAAACAGTACAGCTGCTATGGAAAATAGTATGGAAGTTCCTCTAAAAATTAAATCAGCATATGATATAGCAGTCCCACTTCTGAGAATATATCTAAAAGAATTGAACATAGGATCTTGAAGCGTTATTTGCACAACCATGTTCATTGTAGCATTATTCACAATAGCCAAGAGGTGGAAGCAACCTAATGTCCGTGGACCAATAAATGGATAAAGAAAATATGGTGTACTGCCAGTCATGGTAGCTCACACCTATAGTCCCAGAACTTTGGGAAACTGAGGCAAGAAAATTACTTGAGTTCAGGAGTTCAAGATCAACCTGGGCAATATAGTGATATCTCATCTCTACAAAAAATAAAATTAGCCAAACATGGTGGCATGCACTTGTAGTCTCAGCTACTCAGGATACTGAGGTGGGAGGATCGCTTGAGCCTAGGAGGCTGCAGTGAGACGAGATCATGCCACTGCACTGTAGCCTAGGTGATAGAGTGAGACCTTGTCTCAACAAAACCTCAAACACAAGCAAAAACAAAGAAAATGTGGTATATACATACAGTGGAATATTATTTTAGCCTTAAGAAAAGGAGGAAACAATGTCATATGGTACAACTTGCATGAAAATTGAGGGCACTATGCTAAGTCAAATAAGGCAGTCATAAAAGAAAAAGACTGCATAATTCCACTTACGTAAAACAAAAAGTAGATGTGTGGTTGCCAGGAACTGGAGGAGGCAGAAAAAGGAAGTTGTGGTTCAGTAACTAGAATTTCAGATTTATAAGATGAAAAAGCTCTAAAAATCTGTAGCACCACAATATGCATATAGTTAATAGTGCTGTACTATACACTTAAAAGTGGTTAAGACAGTCAAGTATATGTTATGTGTGTTTTACCACAATGAGAAATAGGAAAAAGAATTCCGACACATGCTATAACATGGATGAACCTTGAGGACATTATGCAAAGTGAAATAAGCCAGTCACAAAAGTACAAATACTGGATGATTTCACCTTGGAGTAGTCAAATTTATATAGACAGAAAGTAGAATAATAGTTGCCAGGGTGGTAGGGAGAATGGAATGGGGATATTGTCTAATGGGTAAAGAGGTTTAGTTTTGCGAGATGAAGAGAGTTCTGGAGATGGATGGTGGTGATTCTTGCACAACAGTTTGAATGTACTTAATGTCACTAAACTGTACACTTACAAATGATTAAGATAGTAATGTTATGTTTTCTGTATTTTATCATAATTTTTATTAAGTTCATGAAAGAAAAGAGTCCTGTTTGAGGTAGTAACAGTTTAAGTGCTAATTTTATACCTATTTTAAGATGCAAAGCAATGTAACATGTTTCTTACTAGAATGAGAAGATAATATAAATCCTTTTCAAAGAATTTTAAGTTTCCGTGACAACATTTGAAAGTACTTCTTAGCACTTACAACCATCCATTCACATGAAATTTTATTATCTCTAGAAATTAAAGGGGAAGAAGCCCTTGGTTCCTATGGTGGTGGTTGTAAGAAATGTACTTACTAGGCAAATAAATTATTTCCTCTTAAGACGGAGTTTCGCTCTTGTTGTTACCCAGGCTGGAGTGCAATGGCGCGATCTCGGCTCACCGCAACCTCCGCCTCCTGGGTTCAAGCAATTCTCCTGCCTCAGCCTCCTGAGTAGCTGGGACTTCAGGCATGCGCTACCATGCCCAGCTAATTTTTGTATTTTTAGTAGCGACAGGGTTTTGCCATGTTGACCAGAATGGTCTCGATCTCTTGACTTTGTGATCCACCCACCTCGGCCTCCCAGAGTGCTGGGATTATAGGCATGAGCCACCGCACCTGGCCCTTTGTTTCTTTTAAACAAGAAAGAGGAGTTGTTTTCTTGGGCACTCAGTTTGTGGAATGCCTCTGTCAAGTATGTCTGACTAAAATAGAGAGTTTGGAAACAATAGCTGGAAATTAAATTGGTATTGTGGAGATGTGAAAAACAGGCAAACAAATATAAAAAATGTGAGTGCTGGCTGGACGCATGGCTCACACCCATAATCCCAGCACTTTGGGAGGCCAAGGTAGGTGGATCACCTGAGGTCGGGAGTACAAGACCAGCCTGGCCAACATGGTGAAACCCTGTCTTTACTAAAAATACAAAAATTAATCAGGCATGGTGGTGTGCGCCTGTAGTCCCAGCTACTGGGGAGGCTGAGACAGGAGAATGACTTGAACGTGAGAGGTGGAGGTTGCAGTGAGTGAAGATTGTGCACTGCACTCTAGCCTGGGCTACAGAGCAAAACTTCATCTCAAAAAAGAGAAAAAAAAAGAACTGTGAGTGCTAGTGCATGAGTTGGGTGGTAGGGTACATATGTGCATTTGTTTTTATGGTTCATAATTCATATAACACAATATTTTAAATACATAATGCTAGAGAAGAAAACAGTTTAAAAATTGCCTTTAAAAAATTGAAGTTGCCAAATACTATAAGGACTCGGTATCAAACTTCTTGTAGTTGTGTATGAATTTCCTAGGGACAAGCCCTATACATCTGAGAATATCCAGGCCCTAATATAGAGGCTCACATAGTAGATATCCATAAATGTTTTTTGAAAGAATGATAGGGTGGATTTCCCTGTTCACCTCTATTGCCACTTAATAATTTCTCATTCTTACAGAACAATTTATCCTCAATTCTGTATCTGTGTGAGTTGACACCAACAGGTAAATTGTTCTGCTCCAATCTAAACACTATTTCTGTGAAATCAGTTGTTTTATTCATCTCTAAATAACTCATTTTATTCATTCATTTATCTCCCTGATACATACTATCCAAGTGATTATTCATGTCTCTTCTTCTCTTAAGCCCTCTTGTTTGTCCTCTTTCCTAAACTTATGCCCTGCAGAGAAAACTAAAACCATCTGGTGAGAGCTCCCATCTGAGTTCTTATTTTCAGCAGGGCATGAATTCCATCTTACTTTTACTTTCCTTCTCTTCAGTTTCTGATGAACAGGCTACTTTGCTCCTTATTATCATTATTTTTAAAAACTCAGATAACACATACAGTAGTTCTCCCTTATCCACAGTTTTACTGTTTAGTTACCCATGGTCAATTGCAGTCTGAAAATATTTAATGGAAAAATTTTAAAACAAACAATTCATAAGTTTTACATTTTGTACTTTGCTGAGTAGTGTGATGAAATCTTGCACAGACCTGTCCCATCCCACCTAGACATGAATCATCCCTTTGTCTAGTACATCCACACTGTGTATGCTACTCACCAGTTAATCTCTTAGTAGCCAGATCAGTTATCAAATTGAAAAGACATAGTATATAGAGGGTTTGGTACTACCCACAGTTTTGGGCATCCATGGGGGGGCGGGTCTTGAAATGTATTTCCATGGATCAGAGGGGACTATGTACAGTGTAGTGAGAGAGAAGAATCTCCCTCCTTCAGCTTTATGTGAAATTTTCATCTCAACCCAGCTATACCAACACAGGTGGTGAAGGGAAGGGGAAGACAATGCCTGCTCAGACAGTTCTTCTGCTTTCTCTCTTCTCTAATTCTGACGCAGCATCTCTGGTCCATAAACCACCCTTCACTTCACTCCCTGTCCCCATTGTTCAACATGGGCATCTGAATTGGAATAGAAACATCAGACCTAAGCCCCGGGTTTTGTTTCAACATACCATTTATTGGTACCTATTGTATGCCATGGACTGTATCAGATGCTTTGTGTATTATTTTTATTTTTTGCACTCACTGTCTAAATTCTACATGGCAGTTTACAAATGAGTACAGTCTCCCTAGAGTAGTGATGCATGTCTGTATTCCCAGCTACTAAGAGGCCAAGACAGGAGGATCACTTGAGCTGAGGAGTTCAAGGCCAGCCTGGGCAACATAGCAATATCACTCTCTCTAAAAATAAAAATAAAAATAAGTAAATAAATAAATAGAAATGAACATAACTTGTGAGTCATTTAGGGGCTGACCACGGAGTTTCAGTACTAATCGTTCACTTGAAATTTTTATTACCTTTTCCATGATTCTTATCAAACTAATTTATAATACCTATTTTATCTTTCCTAACACAGTAGTAAACTCTGTCAGAAATCTTGTTTTCCTTTTGTTTGCCTCCTGTTTATAGTATGTAGAAAAAGCACTCCCATTTAACTGTGCTTCTTCAATATAGTATATTTTGAAAAAAATTTGAGTGCTTTATAACCTGCCCTTGAGACAGTGTTTACATTTTGAGTAGAGCTGTGAAGCTTGGTATTTTCTTTTTTTTGAGATGGAGTCTCGCAACTTTTTTTTTTTTTTTTGAGATGAAGTCTTGTTCTATTGCCCAAGCTAGAGCACAGTGGCATATTGACTCACTGCAACCTCTGCCTCCCAGGTTCAAGTGATTCTCCTGCCTCAGCCTCCTGAGTAGCTGGGACTACAGGCGCGCACCACCACACCTGGCTATTTTTTTGTATTTTTAGTAGAGACAGGATTTCACCATGTTAGCCAGGATGGTCTCAATCTTCTGACCTCGTGATCCACCTTCCTCAGCCTCCCAAAATGCTGGGATTACAGGCATGAGCCTCCATGCCTGGTCTACCTTGGTGTTTTCTTAATGATTATTGTTTAGCCATTAAAAACTTTAACTGATTGTGTGGTCCATTCAGATAATGCTAGTTGTGAATACTAATAAATCTTTTGATTATTGTTATCTGATTGTTGGAGACAGTATCAATAGATGATCAGCATATTACCCTTTTTCTTACCAGTCAGTATCAATAACATTTAAACTCTAGATTAATTATGTATTCTTTTTGGCACAGTAAGTCAAAAGATTTGACTTGATATCATTTATAAATGAATGAAATGATCAACTCTAGCAACTGAATTGCCCCCAAGTCAGAGATCAGCAAGGATGCTTGGTTGTTTAAAAAGAAGGCAAATTCTTATATTTGATAATGCAGTTTAAACTAATTCTTTCATTCAACAAATACTTGGTACCCATTAAATATGCATCAGAGATACAAAGTACAGTGCCCACATGTAAGGAGTTTGCAGTATAGTGGAGTCAGAATTCTCCTTATCCTCCACAACATGTAGTAGAAGTCTTGTACGTGGATGTTCAAAATTAATTCACTCAGCAAATATTTATTATGTGTGCCTCGTATGTGCCAACAGTGGTTGACAGATGATGCCACATTCTTACGTGGATAATTTCTGTAGGTGGATACTTCTTGGGAGTTACAAATATGCCCATATTTTTCATGGGTTACTAGGAATTAAAATTGGAAAATTATCTTCCATTCTCTCAGCATATAAATAGTGGTTTCCTAATTAGAGAAAAAGAGGTTAAATTCATTAGACATCACAAGGCAATGGAAATCTTTCATAATAAAAACTGTTCTGCATTGAGAGGTGCTCTCTTCTATTAATTTCAAACTTCTAAATCGTATTTTAAAGAATATTTCTTCTTTAATCTATCATACAAATATTGTGGTGGTAAATTAAACAAAATTTTAAAGCAAGAAAAATTAGCCTTCGACATAGCAACTCTTGGATTTGTATCTTTATTTCAAATAAGGTGCTGTTTTAAACCGTTGGTTCACAACTAAGAGTGCTTTTGCCTCCCCAAAGATAATTGGCAATGTCTGGAGAGATTTTTGGCTGTGGTGAGAGCTTAGGGAAAGACTACTGGAATCTAGTGGATAGAAGACAGGGATGTTGCTAAACATCTTGCAATGCACAGGACAACCCCCTACAACCAAGAATTGTCCAGCACAAAATGTCATAATAGCAAGATTGAGGAACTTGTTTTATATAGTATACTTTGTAGCAAATGGTGAAAAGCATCTGAACATTGTACATAACACAAAACATAATAGATTCAAAACAAGTATTTTATCTTTTCCCCACTCAGGATATCTGTTTTATTCAACAGAAAGCTTTTGGATGACATCTGTGTACCAGGAAATATAGATTCCAGACATTCCAAAGGCATAAGGTTCAAGTTCTCAAAGAGTTTGCATTACAAAAACAGAGATAATATATAAATAAAAAAATTACAAAAGCATATGTCATGTTTTATCATAGAGCTAAGTAGTAAATAGCTTTGTTGGGTGGGTCAGAGAAGGCTTGACAGAAGAGATGAAGTTTGAATAATGTGTAGAAATTCTGCTCAGACATTAATGCTCAGGTGCTAGCTGGGAAAGAATGGAGCAAGCAGAGGGAGCAGCATATGTGGAAGCCTGGAAGCTTGTTAAACAGCAAGCATTGATTTCAAGTAGTTTATTATGTTAAGATGAGTTTGGAGTTTTAGGTAGAAACTTGCTTTAGAAGGATCTTGATTCCAGAGTGTTTGGACTTCATCCTGAGGATAGAGGTATATAGTATGACTAATTTGCATTTTACAAAGACCATTCTGATGGTTATATGCAGGATGGAGATGAGAAACACTTTAAAAGAGTATTTTAACTGACTCAGTAGGAGATCATGAAAGTCTGAGATAACATAGGAAGGTCTAATCCTCAGGATGCAGTATCTCTTGAATGGTATAGGAAGACAGTAAATAAAAAAGATGTAGGATGACTTGTATGTTTCACAGATGATGGAACCATTAACCAGGACAGAAAATATACAGGCAGAAAAGTACATGGTGGAACTAATTTTTCTCCAGAGATGTTCTTTTTGGGGTGTCTGCAGAACATGTATATATATTTTTTTGCCTAGGAGTTTATTGAATACTTGCCCAATTATGAGTATTAGGAATGGCACAAAGGAAGCATGGCAGCTTAGGGGCAAAGAATTCCACTTCTAAATATGCCACTGATTGTATTTAAGGCCTTGGAAGTATTACTTTTTTCATTTTTCGTCTGTAATATTTGGAGTGTAGTGATGGAAATGTACCTCTTAGGGGAGTCGATATAACTGATACTGAGCTAAAGAATAATAAATAAAGAGTAAATAATTGACTTATACAGCATTTGAAAAATTGTAGTAGTTAAACATTCTGGGGGCCATAGCAACCATTTACCATGATAAATGTTTTTACACTAAAGTTAGGGTTTCTCAGCTCACTCATTTTGATAGTCTGATTAACATTGGCTGAGTTGCGTGGATTGCCTCTGGTGTGCTTTAGATAAGCTTTTGTTCTTAGTTTTCTGCTTTTCATTACTCATTTATAATTTTTACCTGCTTTTGCATTAGAAGGAAAACTTCGTCTTACCAGTTATATCCAAACTTTGTGTGCTAAGTATTATTTATACTTTCACTGTAAAAAAATAAAACAGATTCTACCTTCAAAATGTTCACTGAAAATGCCTTAGCTAATGAACATGAAAGAAATACAATTGTAAAATCTTTGCCATTACTGCACCGTTTTAATGTTCTTCATTGAGGCTTCTCTGTTCATCAACCCTTTGAGTAGGAAGCAGTATAAGATTTCTTATGATTATTACTACTAACACATTGTAAAGATCTTTTTCATTTAATCTGTTTAGTACAGGATCTATTTAGTACTGGCCTATTCCCGGAATACCATCAGAGATAAGGCTATTATCCTTTCATTGAGTATTATCCTGGGAAAATATTTATAAAATTGAACTTCATTGCACCTGCTGACCTCCTTTTTTAAATGAAGAAAGGGTGGGGATAGAGATTATGCTAACTGAATTCAGATGAAGCTGTGGGTTTGGCAGCACTGACACAAAGTGCTTTAGTTAGGGCCTTTTATTTTGTCCAAGTCAATTCCATCCTGGACTCTGAAAGAAGTAAGTTGACAGTTCAGATCAGGAAGTTGATGATCACATTGGGTGCTCTGCACTTATTGACACAGTTGCTATTTTTCATAAGCAATTCTGTACTAGGACTCCTAGCTATTTGAGGATTAGTCTAAAATGTTTTCTTGCCATTATTGTGATGTTTTCTGCAAAATTGCTATAAATGTAATCTAGTGGCATTATATTCAAGCATGAAAGACATTACTCTTAGAAGAGTTAAATATTTAATATTCATGCTTAGCCTTTTTTAAAAAAATAGATTGTTAAAATGGAAAAGAATAGTCAAGCACATTTTTTAAAACTTAGTTTCTTACTGAGGCTATCTTAACCTTAAAAAGCTTGAAGAACTGCCACGTAACTTGTAATTATCTATTTAAAAATATTTTGCATTGTCAAATTAGTGGGACTATCTTTATATAAAATATATGCTACATGTGCTTATTTTGGTATGCTGTTAAGGCTCACATATTTAAACACTTAGGATTTTTGCTGGTTTGGGGCAGCATTGCTCAGTTAATGGTTACCTTTCTAAAAATTAATTTTGATTGATAGGACAAGATATAAATGAAACAAATATATTCCCAATTTTGTTGTATCATTAAATCAGTCTTTTTTCTATATTCCCTTACAGTTCTTTCTCATATGCTTACATGCCTTTTCCACAATTAACTCAGTGTTGCAGTCTGCTGTTCACATTATATTTTAAGCTTTTTCCATGGTGGTATAATATAAAAGTTAATTATCATAATACAAATACAAAGCTATTCTGTTTACTTAAGAATAAAGTATTTGACCAAATTAGTAATCTGGTAGGAATATCAGTTAATAACATATAAACAGTTTATGTGATAAAATGCAGCAAAATTAGAACTGGAGCCTAAGTCTCCTCACTTAACAATATATTATACAATGAACCTTCGAGTATTCTAGTTGCTGTATTTTAAAATTAGCAGGTCAGTAAAATAAGACATATAGGATTTAGTGGACTGTATTCATCTCAATTTTCTATTTTAAGAAAATGTATAATACCAGCTTATAGAGTTATACTGAATTATATAATATATAAATGTAGTACATAAACTTTACATTATATACATTTTACATTCATTAGATATGTGTTGGCCATATAATCAGAAAGATTAATGGTTTTTTGCATAACCAATCTAAAGTTGAATGTAAGCTTTAGAATCTTACACTCCGAAAACTAGGACTCATATTTATCAATTCTATAAATTTGTTCAGTTTATTTATAGTTAGAATTGATTCCTGCTACCCTTACAGTTTTCCTGCTTTCCTGCTTTTTTTTCTTCTCACGTATTATCTGATTTTACATGTGTTATGTGCAGTAATTGTAAACATTTAGTAATGGAAAGCATAGGAAAGATAGACATAGTGTGTAGTTGAGTACAGGCTTTGTAGTCAAAGAGATGTGGTGTTTAATACCAGCTCTACTCTTACTAGCTCTGTGTTCTTAGGCAAGTTATTTACCTTATATCTTAGCCTCTATTTCCTTCTCTCTAAAGTAAGCTTAATAAAACCTGCCTTATAGAGTTATAGTAAATTTTATAATACATAAATATCATCTTGCAGAGAACCTGACATTCAATAAAGGTAGTTCTAGTACTTACTACCTTTAATATTAGTTAAAATTTGTACATCAATTACATTAATAGTAATTCTAGAGAAGAATCAGTTTTAAATGATTGAAGACTGATAATATAGATCAAATCAGATTTTTATGAATTCTATGATGTTTGGAAAGTTGCATATGTTGAATAATACAAAATAAAATGAATCTGTAAGAGAATTTTTTCAGACTGTTGGGCCAGCTGACATATAATTTTTCTTTTAACAGGTTCAGCACTATGTAGCTACAACCTAAAGCCTTCTGAATACACTACATCTTCAAAATCTTCTGTTCTCTGCCCAAAACTACCAGTTCCAGCGAGGTAAATTTTATTACAAAGTTGTTAACTTGTGACTTGTTTTTGTAGGTAAATTTTAAGCAATATATGTTATTCTGAGAAAACAGTCATTTGATGATACCTATTGGCCAGGTCCAATACTTTTATAACAAAAATTTTAAAGTAGCAATAGAAATGACATGATTTGTTTCATATTTAAAAACAACACATAGACAACCAACTTTTTGTGTTCTGGGTTATTTTAAATTTCTTTTAGGGGCTTGCTTTTTTTGTTTTTATTTTCATGCCATAATTTTTAAGTACACAAAACCACTGAATTGCTGTAAAATCTGCAACAAAGTCAGAAACCAACTTTCATAATCTCCAAAGAGTTTTTGAATTGATCCCAGTAATATTTCCTGGGATTGTTTATTTACTTTGTAAATTTAGAACATATGCCAGTGATTATTCCCCTTGGTTTCTTTCAGGTTGTATTTTTTAGGTAACATTCTCCGTATTAGGTTGTTTGCTGTGTCTTATTCAACAAACATTTATTATTAAGTACCTACTGTGCGTAATACAAAGATGAAACAAGAAATGTTCTTTGGAAGGATCTCAAAGTAGTTATAAGTAAAGCAACATTTAACATTATAAATAGATTTTTGAAAGGAAATGAATTATCAAACATTGTAGAATATATCCTCAGAATTAGGTAGGTATATGTATATGCGTATGTGTATATTTTTGTATATGCGCTCGTGCACGCACACACACCCACAAACTTTGGAGTGTTGGTCAGATCACCACCTGAGTGTATATTGCCAACTGTGTGTAACATCAGTCAACTTCTTCAGGAAAATTGTCTTGAGGCCACTTTTATTGTATCTCAATATATTAGAGAAGCTGTTGTATAAAAATTTGGGGGACTCATGTCTACTTTCTTTCGGATTACTTAAGGGTGTAACTTGGGTTTATTAGTTTGAATTTGAAATTTTCTGTTGAAAGTAGAAAAAATCAGTTAAATATATTTTTAGCTCATTTATCTTGTGAAGTTGCTATTGAAAATCAAAATTTAAAGCCTGTAGACATAAAAATAAAAAGACTATTTTAAAAGATAGTAAGAAAGACCTACAAATTATGGCCTTAAACCAACAGGTAAGGAGATTGCATTCATAAAAATTGAGAATATTAGGGAGGCTGTGGCAGTAAAGAAAAGGAGATTCTTTGAAAAGTCTTAGGAGAAAATTTATCCATATAAAAATGAAAAAAGCTCTATACCCTTATGTACCCAAGTAGTAAAGTCTGTTTTAAATATCTACTTTGAGTATAGAATCATGCTTTCAAGATTAAAGCATATTATGACAGGATAACCAGAAAGCCCAGGTGTGAGAGGGAGGTCTCTGCTCTCCTGTAACGGGGGTTGGATGTGGGGTGGGACAGCTCAGCTCATCCTGCACCTCCTCTCCTTCCTCTGACCTCTGAAGCAACCATATTGAGGACTGTCTGTTCCTGGTTATATTGGGTTTTCCAGTTTCTGGTGCACACATGCATCTTACAGTGTCCTAGGGGTATTCACTGGAAGACAGAGCATAGTATTAGGGGAGAAGATTTTAGAGATGGACAGAAATGGCTCCTAACAAGATCATCATCTAATATCTCACTAATCTAGAATGCAGTGCTGAACCTATACTATCTGAAAACTGACTGCATGCTGTGTGTATGCTGTGTTTAAAGATCCTTATGTTTTACTTATTTTAGTACATCACAGTCTAAGTATGCTATCACTTTTGTCTGAACTAAGTCAGTTGGAAAGCAGGAGAGAACAGTTGATAAAAAGAAGGCAAATCTTGTTAATACCAGAGCTATTTAGTATTAGGTAAACAAAGTAAAAGGATCCAAGAATAAGAATAAATTTGTTTTAATAAAAAGACTTGGGCATTGCCCCATTCCACACACCTTAGGAGGTCTTTCTATAAAATTCTAGAACCTCTTCCTTTCGCCTATCCTTCCTGGGTATTCAGGGACCTTCTATAGCTAAAAGCATCACCTGTTTTAGAGAAAAGCAATTGTAAACTAATTTTCACTAAAGTATTAGTGACATACAATAACCAGACAATTACCATTCCTAAAAGCTTTTGAATTTTAAAAATAAATGCCAAGAAAGAGTTGTATTTTATCCAGATACATAACTCTGTATTGGTGAAATGCCAACCATTGTAGCAATATAGGGAATAACTAGCCTGTATGTTTACAATGCTTTTAGAAATAGCCAGATAAAACAGCAATAGTAGAAACAGATTACATAAATTCACCTTATTCCTCATGTATTTAGGTACCTCTGGATGCCAGAAAGGTTACTAGGTTCTGAGAAATTAATGATACAATAATGTAAAGATGAGAAATTAATAACAAAAGGCTGGGTATGGTGGCTCATGCCTGTAATTCCAGCACTTTGGGAGGCTGAGGGGGGTGAATTGCTTGAGGCCAGGAGTTCGAGACCAACCTGGCCAATATGGCGAAACCCCATCTCTACCAAAAACAGAAAAATTAGCTGGGCATGGGGTGCATGCCTGTAATCCCAGCTACTCAGGAGGCTAAGACTCAAGAATTGCTTGAACCTGGGAGGTAGAGTTGCGGTGAGTCAAGATTGCACCATTGCACTTTAGCCTGGGCAACAGAGCAAGACTCTGTCTGAAAAAAAAAAGAAAGAAAGAAATTAATAGCCAAGAAAAAATGTTATTGTTCCTGGTTTTCAGTGGAGGATTCAAGAATAAATTAACATTTACAAATCATCTGCTGTGTGCCAGCTATTCCACAGTATCACTCATATACATTATCTCATTTAACCTTCACAAAAACCTATCAAGATATTGCCCCCAATTTGTAGATGAGGAAATAGAAGATGAGAGAGGTTACAGTTAAGTTATCTAAAACCATACGACTAATTGTTATAAATTGGAATTTGAATCCAGGATGTTGTAGTCTATATCACAGTCAGAGTTCAACAACGACGAAGAGTGTGGAAGTGAAAGAAGACTGGACACGGTGACTCATGCCTATAATCCCAACACTTTGGGAGACTAAGGCAGGAGGATTGCTTGAGCCTGGGAGTTCAAAGCAGCCTGAGCAACATAGCAAGACCCTATCTCTCTGTAAAAAGTAAATAAATAAATAATAAAAATGTATTAAAAGGGGTGAAAGAAGAGAAAAAAGAAACACCAATCCATATTTAGTCTCATATTTCCTGCCTTTAGGGTACTATAGAGATATTGCCAGAAAACTTTATTGTTATACTTTCTGAAATAAAACTTTCGGCTAGAAATCATATGTAATTGTTTATTTATAACCTGAGGATCTAAAGTAATGTTATGAGATACAGACTCCTGCCTTCTTGTGAAAGCAAATGGACAAGTGGTATTAGGCATTGCTTGTTATCATACTTTAAGGAGCTTATTAACTGTGATGTTCTGAACTGAAAGTTAAATGTACAATATGTTTGCCAAGGTAAGATATAATTTTCATATGAGGGACTAATGTAAAACTTTTTTAAAGGCTCATCATAAATTCATTTTGTTCTTGTTGACTGCTTCAGCAAGTGAAACAACATCACTTCGTAATGTGACTATGTTGACATCTTTAAGATTCAATATTTGGTGGGCTTTGAAAGGTGGAAAAACTTAATGTATATAGAATACCTTTTGCTTGTCCTTTTAATTAAGAAGCACAAAATGTGTCATTTAGGTAAGATACTAAAGTAGAAATGATCTCATATACTGGCTCCTAAGAAATATTATTTTCTCAGAGACATATGGAATCAGTGAGTTCAACTCCAGCTAAATTCATTAAATCACTTGGGATTTAAATGCTAAAATATAAAACAAACCATTTCAATGACACAATTATTACTTAGTTTTTTTTTTTAATTTGATTTAAAAATATGGAACGCTTCACGAATTTGTCATCCTTGCGCAGGGGCCATGCTAATCTTCTCTGTATAGTTCCAATTTTAGTATATGTGCTGCTGATGTGAGAAGTTTATTTATTTTTTTTTTAAATAAGAAAACAATTCAAGTATCAAAACCCTATGCCTGGTAGAGTTGTTATTATTTGGGGAAATGTTGAGAAAAAGAAAGACAAATAAGGAAATCTAGTTTGTTTAGATTTTAAACAAGCGAATCTAGTGCTTTTTACTTTAAAGCTAAGTATTTTATTTTATTTTTGAATAATGTGCCTACATATTATTTCCTGTTATGTTTGTCTTCTATTTTTGTTATTCCTTACCACTAGGAACAGATAGACAATGTAGTTAATCAGCTTGTGCTAATTTTATACCTTTAAATTTAGAGTGTCAGGTTGGTTTTTTTTTTTTTAGCTGACATAGATTGAATTTTGGTGTGAAGGATTGTTGTTATTTTGCTCCAGTTCTTTGAAGGATACTTATAAAAGTACTCTTTCCAATTGGACAAGTGTTAAGAAGCAGTGTAAAAATGTTTGAAAGGGTAAGTTCAGAGCAGATATTACCCAGCATTTCCTCCTAAATAAAAATGAAGGGTTTTTATTTTGAGAGTTATAGTCATTCTCTTTTAAAATCATCTCTCCTCATCCTAAATTTGAAAAGAAGAAAAACACTAAACATACTGGGCATCTGTTCCTATATAATTTTGGATCATCGATTTATGGGTGCCCTCTTGAATGATCATGATGATCTGAAGAGACTTGCGGAGTACTTACTCCAATGGAGAAAGTAAGAGAGAAACGGAGTTACATGTAGGATGCAAGGTTAGAAGAAATGGGGCTTTTATAGTTACCTGGCAGCAAAAAGAAAACAGGAAAGCTGGGCCTAGAAAAATAGTGGGTACTTGAAAACAAGAAAAAGACATTGGTATCTTTAAGTGGATATATTTTATGTTCAAGGTTGGAGGCAAGTGAGTTAAACAGAGACTAAATCAGAGATGATAGAGTAATAAATAAAGAGAATGGAGATATAGATAATCATGAAACAGAGAGGATTTTAGTTTTGAAGGATAGAACACCAGGCTTTAGTTTTAAAATATGGTTAGAAGAGTCCTTAGGCAGAGACATTAATTTGCAGAGACAGCATCTAGACAACATCAGAAATTTCATTATGACAGAGTTGTCAGCCTAAAGGTTTCTGTCACAAATCAGCTTCTATTGACTTAGAAATTTAGAGTTAAGGCTGGGTGCAGTGGCTCAGGCCTGGAATCCCAGCACTTTGGGAGGCCAAGGCAGGCAGATTACAAGGTCAGGAGACAAAGACCATCCTGGCTAACATGGTGAAACCCCATCTCTACTAAAAATACAAAAAATTAGCCAGGCGTGGTGGCATGTGCCTGTAGTCCCAGCTACTCAGGAGGCCGAGGCAGTAGGATCGCTTGAACCTGGGAGGTGAAGGTTGCAGTTAGCCAAGATCATGCCACTGCACTGCACTCCAGCCTAGGTGACAGAGCAAAACTCTGTCTCAACAAGAAAGAAAGAAAGAAAGAATTTAGAGTTGATCTTTTTGATTCTCATATTTTTTAGCTAAATCTATTTCACTTAAAGGTATTCTATAATTTAACTTTTTTTCTATCATTAGCGAAGGTTTTTTTGGTTAAAAAGCAATGACCTAAATACCTATAATTCAAGCATTTCTTAGAATGCCCTGGCTTCCTGCACTTTCTGATACAATATCAAACCTTTGGCATTAACTTTCAATAATACCATTTTGGAGGTTTACACACATACACAAGGACACAAGAGGCAATTTTAAAAAATGAATATTAATGTCTTATGAAGTCATCATTTTTGGATATATTTACTAAAGCAAGACTGAGGCAAGGCCGAATCTTTAAAATTATATTATTTTAATGTTCCACCAACTATGACAGCATGGAAAATGTTACTTATTCTTACCACTAATGGTGTTCATTTACTAACATTTAAGGGAAACTGATACATAGTGTGCTTATACTCTTATTTGAAAAGACACATTATTTTTCAAAAAAGGAAACAAGGATAGTGTTTTGCATCAGGTCATACAAAGTTGCTTAGCTCAGCTTAGAAACTTTTTAGTGCCCAACCATGTAATTTTATTCACTTGCTGGACCACAATACAGTGGGAACCAAGAATGAGAACACATTTATATCATTCCAGTCAAAAATGTTGTAGCTGCGACTTAAAGTTCTATGAACATATTTTCATGGATACCATTAAAAAAAGTTATAAGAGCAGTTCTGGAAATGTGGGATTCATGTTAGCGATGGCTAAATTTTAACATAATGCACACATAAGTGTGTATGCATGGACTTGCATATGGTTCTCTTAGAATCCAAGTAAATCACAACCGAAGGCATATTCGTAGTTCTTTGTTTAAAATCTCTCAGAAGTTGAACAGTGTTATAACAAACCAGATTAATGTCACAGTTCACTCATAGCTGTAATCTTTCACGAGTAAAAGCTTCAGTCCATATAAGCCTAATACAAATGACTAAATAATTGGTTATTTTGCATCTTTTAGACACAGATAATCTTAAATTAATAGTAACTGATAAAAAGAAAATAGCCCAGAATTCTGTGACCCTAACAAGTTCAGTATTTTTCACTTTTTAAATATTTTCTGTTCTCATGATTAGATACACTTTTTCCTCTTCTATTATTACATTATCAACATTTCCATATATTAGTACTCATCGTTACTGTTTTAAATAGCTGCCTATTATGCTGTTTGTTGATGTCTCAGCATGAGTTTGTTTATCTGAGAGGTATTAAGCTTATGCCGTAAACACCTTTATTAATCTGAGATTTTGTATGCTGTGTTGTTAGAGGAAACATACTATTAATGGTGGCACATTTCAAGTAAAAGCATGTGCTTTTTATTTTTAAATCGCTTATGGCAAAAATTCATTTTCAGTTCAATAAAGTATGTTTGTAAGCTTTGTCATCTGCCCCTTGATTGGTAGATGTGCAGACTAAGGAGTTTTAAGTGTTTGGTTTTGCTTTTGGTAGTTCTGTGTGTGTATGTGTGTGTGTGCGTGCATTTCTTTTCAGAAGGGGAGGGTAATGTCTTCTGTTGGAACATGCACTCCACCCTCTTTGATAAGGCTTGTGGTAAGATTTGCATCACTACCCATGACAGTCATCTTCATAGCATTAAGCACACAGCTCTTAGCTCCCATAATAATGTGTGGAGGGTGGAGTGTATTGCAGCCATATTCACCTTTCATTTGTGTGTTTGATGTGGCATTTATATTAAGTAGGAGTAATTTTTTTTCTGATTTTTTTTTCTTGTGTCACCAGTGCACCTATTCCATTCTTCCATCGCTGTGCTCCTGTGAACATTTCCTGCTATGCCAAGTTTGCAGAGGCCCTGATCACCTTTGTCAGTGACAATAGTGTCTTACACAGGCTGATTAGTGGAGTAATGACCAACAAAGAAATTATATTGGGACTTTGCTTGTTATCACTAGGTAATTGTTTTTCTCATTATTAGCTATTGCATAGTATTGCAGTAGAAGACTGTTTTGTCTTTTAGCCAAAATATGAATACAACTGGGGATACTTGTAAAATGTTTAACTTCCCATAGCCAAAATCATTGTTTCAGATTATATGTAGTTAAGAATATGTACATATAAGTATGTATATATATCTGAAACTCATTACTTTTTTTTTCTTTCATTGGAGAAAACTGGTGTTTTCCCAAACATTGGTTACTAAGTCTATACCTACTTTAATATGATAGCAGGAGGCTTCTTTTAATGAATCAACAACCCTCTGTTTTTAGTTATGATTCCTAAAAGGTAGGTTTACTTATACAGGAGGCTACATATTCTCTTATGTATTCCCATCTAAGAACTTAGATTTCTGATAGATTACTTTTGAAGTATGCACTTTCCTTTTCATTGCTGCAGTGCATAGTATCAATGTATTGCTGGAAAAATTAGGAAATCTCCACCTGTTAGCCACTGAGTTTTCTAGTCAATAAATAGATAATAAATCAAAAACAAATTTTATTTTCAAGGTTAAAACTCACTATATTATTCTAGAACTATATGTAGCCTTATCTAGAACTATATATAGGCCTTCTTAGTTAGGAGAAGTTAACTATGGTAGGAACCAACAGCTATTTCATGATATAAGTAAACAGTATTTATGCCTGTTAACAATTATAACCATTAAGAAGATAAAGCTGTATTTCCATCTTTCCTGTCATTAGAGAGTATTTTCTTTTTGCTTAGGTAGTACTTGACTCAATTGAAATAATGCTGCCCATATGAAAATCTATTTCTGTGATATTTGAAAGGCTCCCATCTGTTTTTGGTTCCTGTACATTTATTGCAAAAGTGAGTACCTTAATAATGTTACCTAGACACAAATCCCAACCATTTATTTGGCTTTGCAAGTGGCCCAAAAAAACTTGACTATTAGTCTAGCTTTATATAAAAAATATTTGGTTTTTGAAATAGTTGAATACTTTAACCAAAAAACTAAAAATCCAATTAAAAATCGTGCCTAAAATGTTAAGCCATTGGAATTCTATTTTTTATCAGGATGATTCTCTTTTGAGGCTTAAGAATGTAATATAAACTTTAAAAATCTTTGTTCATTTGTTTGTGGAATGGGCCTTTACATAATTTTAAAAATTATAAATTTTTATTACAGAAATGTATTTCCCATATGAGGGTTAAATCTTTTTTTTCTTCTTTAAGATTTTTACTCAAGATTATGGCACGTGGGATTTAGCTTGGGTAGATGGTAGCAGAATTGGCTGTATAACTCAAGCAGCTTTTCTCCTTTTTGAGGAGGGTCTCCTCACCTGGGACCCCCGACTTCAGTTGAGAAATTAGACAGAGGATGTTTGGCCATAGTAGGCTTCAGGATGTTATTCCATAGGATCAGACCATCCACTGGAATTCTCGAGGAGAAACAGCTAGAAAAGGATAAGACGCCATCTAGTTTGTTGACTGACTGTCAGAGAAGTTAGTTGGTCCTGAAATACATAGATTACTCAATAAAGTATAGCACCGAATTTAACTGATGTCTGTCTATGTGTAGTAATTTTTCTTGTCACCAACATGACATGTCATTCTCTACACTTTGTGTGCTGGCGTGTATGTTTGCATGTCTGATGTCTTCCCCGTGGTGAATCCACAACAGTCTTGTGCTGTTTTTGAGTCACCATGTGCATTTGCATGTGTTTTTTTTTTTTCTGCAGTTTATTAACCCACAGTTAGGTGACTTTGGTTTCGAGTGATGCTATTTAAGTGGTACAAGTAGCAAAGCCAAATACAACAGCAGCCTGTTTCCTTCCTTATCTAAATTGTGGTCAGTAGCAACAAATTATTTCCCTGGGGGAAAAAATAACACTTGAAAGGGTTTTTCTTTGTATTTACCTGCATTTTCAAATAATATTCTGTATGTTCTCTATGTTCCCTGCAGTTCTATCCATGATTTTGATGGTGATAATCAGGTATATATCAAGAGTACTTGTGTGGATCTTAACGATTCTGGTCATACTTGGTGCACTTGGTAAGCGATTTATTTGTTTGTTTTCATGGTACTTAACTACTTTAGTAGAAAATAGAAATAAAATTTATTTTCACATGCTGTATCTTAAAGGAAGAGTATTAATTTTTGCCTTAAAATTTTTCATAATTATATTTGCCCCCCCCCCATTTCATCACTGTTAGCATTTGAAATCCAGACCTTTTTTCTATGCATATGTATATGAACATATATGGTTAAATTTTACCTGCTGAATATGAAATCTTTTAGTAATGGAATTTGTCCTCATTACATTTATAATCTTCACTGTTATGTTTAGTCTTACTGTTCTCACCTGTTGTCTTTTCCTAAAATTCATTCTTTCTTGTTTTGTTTTCTCTCTTTGCTACATGAGCTATGTTTTCTTTGGTTATCTTCACCCTTGCTTTGATGGTATACATTATATTTTCACTTCTACAGTTGTTTTCAGAAAATTCTTTAGACTACTGTGATTGTTCAAGTCAGAAATAATATATGTTCAGTTCTCCCCTACCTCCCTTAAATTTAACATAAACTTTCCTTCCTTTCATACCTACTCTCTTCTCCTCCCTCCCACTTTTTGCCCTTGCTAAATACTTGGGTTATAATTAAAGTATTACTTTCACTTGCTGTATCTTTTTCAAAATCTTATTTATCTTTGCCTTAAAAACTTTCATAATTATATTTACATTTAAGTTTTCCTGGACTAGTTTTAGTAGGAACTACTGGTCCTTCTTTCATAAAGTAGTACAGAACTGCTAGTGAGGAAAATTAAATCAGTTATTTGGAAATACATTTGAAGAGGTCTTCCTGAAGGTAAAGGAAAATGACAAAAAAAGTAAAATGTTAATTTAGAAGATGATAGCAGAAGAATAAACAATGACCTTAGGAGACAAAAAAACCAATGGAACAGAAATAATAATCAAATACAGAAATAAAAAATTTCAGAATTGAAAAAGATTTCCTCAAAAGATCATAGGCAAATTTAATTAAGATTCAGAATTAGGCCGGGCACGGTGGCTCAAGCCTGTAATCCCAGCACTTTTTGGGAGGCCGAGGCGGGTGGATCACGAGGTCAAGAGATCGAGACCATCCTGGTCAACATGGTGAAACCCCGTCTCTACTAAGAATACAAAAATTAGCTGGGCATGGTGGCGCGTGCCTGTAATCCCAGCTACTCAGGAGGCTGAGGCAGGAGAATTGCCTGAACCCAGGAGGCAGAGGTTGCGGTGAGCCGAGATCGCGCCATTGCACTCCAGCCTGGGCAACAAGAGTGAAACGCAGTCTCAAAAAAAAAAAAAAAAAAAGATTCGGAATTAGACAAAACTTTAAAACTCTACATATTAATAGTGTTGTGTTGATTAAATTAGGTCACATCTATAAAGGACTTAGCACAGTTCCTAACTCAAATTTAAATGTTTAATAATAAATAATGTCTACCACGGCTATTGTGAATAGCTTCCTCCTTGACATCATTATTACAATTTCATTCTATTTTTTTAACTTAATCTTTTCTTCTATAATTTATTTCTGTTTATAGAAAACATTTTTTTTTCCACTTTCTGAATATATTAAACATTTTTTCAAACAATTTTGTTGTACCTGCAAGACTTCAGAATGGAAACATTTCTCTTGTTCTAAAATGTTTTTCACCAATTTCTGGTAGTTTTGATTTGTTTCCTCCTTTTCAACAGATGAAAAATTTATACTTAGTGTTTGCCATCGATTAGGGTATGGAATTTTCCTTTGACGCTATTCACTTTTGAGTGCAGATGTTGATGTATATCAACGTTAGTTCAGTTTTTTATCTTCCAGACATTTATTGTATCAGTCACACACACACATATCTCTACTTGGAATCATCCATTTCCTTTCTGTGACCTACAAGGCCTTATGATTGTGGTCTCCAGATTGTATCTCCAGATACCTCTCCGCCCACATCTCTACCACTTTCCGCATCGCTCATTGCAGTAGCCACAGTGGTTTTCTTACCCTCATACTAGGCATTCATTGTTCTACCTGAGCCTCTTTGAAGCCTTTGCCTGGAGCACTCTTTCCTTAGATAGTTTCACAGATTGCTCTGTCTTTGATTCCGTTGCTCAGATTTCATCTTATTAATACCAGTGAGACCTTGCTTACCCATCTTAAATAAAATTGCAAAGCTTCCCAAACCAAACACTTTATCCTTCTTACCATGAGACTGTTTTTTCCTTAGGCTTAATATACTATATACTTCCTTGTTTTCTTTTTTTTTTGTTGTTGTTGTTGTTTACCTATTATTATATAAGTTCCATGAGCAGCAAGAGTTAGGACTTGGATTTGTTTACTGTTCCATCTCTAGCTAGAACAATAGGTGCTGTAGCATTCAGAATGTTTGCTGAATGGGTTGAACGTAGGTACATAAGTCAGCTTTCATATATAGAGGTAGACTTATCTCCCTCTTCAGTCTCGTTCTTTGAATCTCTCAATCAGTGTTGGAGATTAAAAAATGCTCATCCCTAGCACCCACCACTGTCAGAGATTTCCACTTTGTTCCTCCCTTCTCCCTTTGGTGGGAACTATTCTTTTGATTTGCATGTATTCATTATACAAATATTTAATCAACTTCATGACTCTGTCAGGGCTAGGCACAGAGGTGTCTGTGATGAGTACAACAGAGAAGATCCTTGCACTTTTCAAACTTCATTGATGTTTTCTGTGATGCTTATTTCCTTCCTTCAGCCTCCTCAACCTAAATGCTGAGGCTTTTTCTTTGTGATCAGTTCCTCTCAGGGGTATATGTTTCTACTGGCTCACTGTTAGCTTCATAGTCAATAATAAATACATTTGAAGGAAGTTTATTTGATACACTGAAGGATTTATAAGTGCTTACTGTGAAGGATGATAATAGAGTAATGGTCACTTACTTTATGCTGGCAAAAAGTTATAGCTATGTACTTCCCATACAAAGGGATTGCCACCGCATTAGTCCTATGATGATCTGTAGGGTCAAGAAAATTAAGGATTTATGTTACACATTTTCTTATGCTAATTCATGCAGTAACAGTTGGGTTTTTTGTCTCCAGGAGGCACAGGTGTACTGTGGTGGCTGTATGCAAAGCAAAGAAGGTCTCCAAAAGAAACTGTTATTCCTGAGCAGCTTCAGATAGCTGAAGACAATCTTCGGGCCCTCCTCATTTATGCCATTTCAGCCACAGTGTTCACAGTGAGTATAGGCTTTGGTGTGTCTTTCTGTTTTGTGTTTTTATTTGCAGGAGATCATTAATGAAATGGAAACTCTAGCTTTTGCATTTTTAACTCTGATCTCCAGTAGATAATATCTCTGTCCCACCATGTATGAAACACTAAAAAGTCTCTTGAAGGCTTCCCTCATGGATATGTGCTATTTGATGAAATATTTTTTCTACCATTTGCTTTTTGAGAGAGGATTTTCACCTAGAATATTTACATTACCATTTGCTTACATATTTCTTATTGTTGTAATATAATTACTTTTTAAAAATGGTTCCCTTTACTTTAGAAAAGTATGTTAAAAAATATATCATTCCACTTGTTCACTAATTATTTCCCCGCTTTTCTTTCAAACTCTTTGTTTAACAGTATGGCATTATTTGAAAAATATAGGCGTGGCGAGGTGCAGTGGTTTATGCCTTTAATCTCAGCACTTTGGGAGGCTGAAGTGGGAGAATCACTTGAACTCAGGAGTTCTAGACCAACCTGGGCAAGATAGTGAGATCCCCATCTCTCCAAAAAATAAAAATCAGTTGGGCATGATGATGCACACCTTTGGTCTCAGCTACTCAGGAGGCAGAGGTGGGAGGATCACTTGAGCCATGATTGTGTCACTGCATTACAGCCTGGCCAATAGAGTGAGACCTAGTCTCCAAAAAATATATATGTGTTTGTGTGTGTGTGTGTGTGTGTGTGTGTGTATGTGTGAGATTCACTGCTTAGGTATTAAGCAATAAAATTACCAATTAACATGAGGTTAAATAA
Organism: Callithrix jacchus; assembly: GCF_049354715.1. Taxonomy (NCBI): domain Eukaryota; kingdom Metazoa; phylum Chordata; class Mammalia; order Primates; family Cebidae; genus Callithrix; species Callithrix jacchus. The sequence goes on from NC_133502.1 coordinate 153,753,172, forward strand.
TTTATATGTATATCTTTCGTTCATCATCATATTCTTTCTGAAAAAAAAAAATCAGTCTACTTCTCAAAGCAATCATGAGCTTTTTATTGAGCATAAGAAACAAAAAATAAAGCCATAAAACCATTGCTGCCAAAAGATATTTGTTAGTTATTGTTATACAGATATTACAACAAAATATGAATGAAATAATCTCATTTTAGGTACAATTTGCTTTGCCAACTGCTGGAGATGGGACTTGGTGGTGGGAGGAGGCAAAGGGTGAATCTGACACAGATCCCACTCTTAAGGAGTTCTTGGTCCAGTAAGGAAGATACAAATAAAAACCTCGTTTTTGTGGTGTATCTGTTCAGATAAATTAAGAGTCTCATCCTGACTGACAATATGTTTTGATTCATAATGAGTGGCAAAGGGAAAAGGAGAAAAATTCTAGGACGTATTAATAAATTGATAAATCCTTTTATGTTTTGCTTTAAAGGACACTTGGCAACCATAATATACAATTGATAATAAATACTGCAAGAAAGATATATACTGATAAAGTATTATTGAAATGCAAAGAATGCTACCTCCAGGTTTCAGGATGAAGGGTTTTTTTTACTATTTATAATAATAACTAAAACCATTCTCTCTATACAGGTGATCTTATTCCTGATAATGTTGGTTATGCGCAAACGTGTTGCTCTTACCATCGCCTTGTTCCATGTAGCTGGCAAGGTCTTCATTCACTTGCCACTGCTAGTCTTCCAACCCTTTTGGACTTTCTTTGCTCTTGTCTTGTTTTGGGTGTACTGGATCATGACACTTCTTTTTCTTGGCACTACCGGTAAGAAGATATGCTTCCTTTCTCTTGGTGACAGGCGTGGTTTGCATTCCAATATTTTAGAACATCAGAGAGAGGTAATTCTTCAGACATTTGTTGATGAAGGTCCAATAGCTATCAGAACTTGCAGTGGTATGGCCCTTCAATAACCTACTCCACAGTCGTGATTTTTTTTTTTTTTTTTTTGAGACAGAGTCTGGTGTTCAGTGGCATGATCTTGGCTCACTACAACCTCTGCCTCCCAGGTTCAAGCAATTCTCCTGCCTCAGCCTCCCAAATAGCTGGGACTGCAGGCTTGTACCACCATGCCTGGCTAATTTTTGTATTTTTAGTAGAAATCGGGTTTCGTCATGTTGTCCAGGCTGCTTTTGAACTCCTGGCCTCATGTGATCCGTCCACCTCGGTCTCCCAAAGTGCTGGGATTACAGGTGTGAGCCACTGTGCCCAGCTCATCATATTCATGATTTTTTAGAACATCCTAGCAATGGAAGTCTAGATCAGGGAAGGCCTAAAATTGCATTCTAATTTTGAAATGGTCATGAATTTGAAGTAAATTCCTATACTGACACAGACATTTGGATTTACCATAAGATGAACCAGTGAATGCAATGTCACTCAGGAGTTACCTCACATCCCAGGTATAGCCAGGGATCTACTTACTTTCTTGGGATTTTCTAGTTTGAAAATGATCTGACCCTAGTTAGAGCTCCAAGTGATGATATAGTTCATAGTTAGACAGACTTTCTTATAGCCATACTCAATATCAAAGGGTAAGCTTAAACAAAACTAATTGCAAAAAGTATCATAAGGATAGTAAACTTGTATGTAACTGTGTAACTTATCTGTCCATTCGGTACACACACTCAGCAATTGAATATATTAATTTCTGTACTTTGTTAAGATATCATGATGATTGGATAAATAATAGGTCTTGAAGTGTTTGAAAATTCACACCTAAACTAAATAACTGATAATGTAAGAAGAATTTTATTAAATAGAACAACTTGTAAAAGCTTTATGTAATGCCTTTGAGGACATCAAAATGCATAATAGTACAATTCTTAATTTTACAACTTTTCAAGTGTTAGTTATTTTTGTCCCTTTATGAAATAGCACTAGGATCAGGTTTGTGGCTAGGGATAAGGCCCTATATTGTCTTCTATTTAACTGCCATATTTCTGGGTTTGTACTTTATGTGCTTCCTCTTTCCTTGCTTGATATTTTCCTAGGCAGTGCTGTTCAGAATGACCAGGGCTTTGTGGAGTTCAAAATTTCTGGGCCTCTGCAGTACATGTGGTGGTACCATGTGGTGGGCCTGATTTGGATCAGTGAATTTATTCTAGCGTGTCAGCAGATGACAGTGGCAGGAGCTGTGGTAACGTACTATTTTACTAGGTGAGAACTGGTTGTTATCAGAAAACTCAAGTTCATCTAAGGGATGGTGTCCAAGGCTGGAGGGAAAGGGAATCAGACTGGGGCTGTAGGAGTTTCATTTATTTAACAAAATAATTAGAAATGAATACAACAGAGTGTTGTATATAGTTGATAATTCTGGGAGGTGGTCAAATGAGAGATTATTGTTTTATTTATACTTTCTGCAGTTGTCTCAAAAAATTTATTATGATGTCACAAATTGTATTTAGCAGAAAAATAAATCTTATAGTGGTGCCATATGAACTTTTGCTTTATATAAAAGTCAATCAAAGGACAAGTCTTTTTAGTTTTAGATCAGAACAAGTGTGAGTTCCCTTTGCTAACTTTAGAGCCAAGTATAAAAGCTTTAGGCCTCATAGTTTTCTATTATAATGAGATTCCAACTCTATATTGAACATCTTTTTAAATTCTGTTTTCTGATTATATGATTAACCCCATAAGTATTCACTAATAAAAGCTTTCAGAGCACAGTTTTATTTAACTTCAAGTATTAGAGCATCAGAACCCCACAAAACTACCGTAGAGCAATGACATTAATTTTATATAGCATGTCTGTAGCATTTATATTCATTATATATCACTTGGCAATTTTGTCATAAAGCTAAAATAAGAATGATGAGCTGATTTTTTTTTTTCACTGCATTGGACTCTAAACTATACCTGTGTTTCTGTCCTGATCTAGGCTTTGTCTTAATTGTCTTTTTGGTCATTTTTTAAAATAGGGATAAAAGGAATTTGCCATTTACACCTATTTTGGCATCAGTGAATCGCCTTATTCGTTACCACCTTGGTACAGTGGCAAAAGGATCTTTCATTATCACATTAGTCAAAATTCCACGAATGATCCTTATGTATATTCACAGTCAGCTCAAAGGAAAGGTAAGGGGAAAATGCATTTCTGTACTTTCTGTGGGCACATTCCAGACCTCAGTTCTGCATGTAGTAAAGTACCAAATAATGTTAAATACAAAGTTGTGTTTTCTTCAAAGTCATTACAAGGTGAAATCCAGCCCTTCTCCCTTGTTGCCCAGTCATGCACTCTGTATGCTCCAGCAAAATTCATCCAATCACTAATTGCTAAAAGTATCCTGTGCTGCTCTTCCTCTCTGTTGACTCACATACCTTTCTCCTTAGAGCTTCTTCCCTATCCTTGACCATCGGAATAACATGCATTTCAACATAGTTTAACTCAAATTCTACCCCTTTGTAGAAACCTTTCCTGATTCCTCCCATTTCCCAAACAATGCATCTTTTTGTTCTCCACTCTCATAACACTTAGTATCTGTACTATATTCTGATTCTAACCATTTTGTGTTTAGTATTTTTTTTCTCCTACTAGATTGTAAGCTCCTTGCAGGTGTTATAAATTTCACTGTATCTTTTATGTAATAAAGACAAAATAAATATTCAACTGAGTAAAAATAATTCAGTCATTATATTTTAAGGAGGTAATGGACAAGTATGGAGGATTTGAAGCATAAACTGTGATTTTTAACTTTTTATTTATTTTTCTAATGTTCGAAGTCTTCTGTATGACAGTTTAATTCTTTCGTTTTTTGATTATTTCAATTTTTCCCCCATCTAGGAAAATGCTTGTGCACGATGTGTGCTGAAATCTTGCATTTGTTGCCTTTGGTGTCTTGAAAAGTGCCTAAATTATTTAAATCAGGTAAAATATTTTAAAAATAAATCTAATATTTACTTTCAAAGATGGGTTCATTGTTTCTTCTCCCAAGATAAAATAAACTAAATTGAAAGATGTTTTTCTTGTGGTACTGTACATTGTATCTTTGTTTTAATTGTTTTTTTAATAGTATGTCTGTTTCAATCATACTCTTATTTTTTAAATTAATGAAGGTGCTTACCAAGGCTCATTATTATTTTAATTTTTTTCAACTTTTAGGTTCGGGGGAACGTATACGGGTTTGTTACATAGGTTATTGTTTTTATTTTAATAAATAGATAACACATCACTAGGGTTCATCTTTCAGGAAAAACATTTATCTCTTATCCCTCAATTCACATTCCTTCATCTTTAAAATTTTCCCTAAGAATCTGACTATTCTACCTATTAGTATCCTTTCATTTTTAAAAATGTTGTTTGAAAACTTCAGCATAAAGCTGTGTGACACTTAATCCTTTTTACAACTAGCTACTATCATTCAAACTAGTATGCTCTCTATGCTGATACTTTTTTTTTTTTTTTTTTTCCCAACTGGTAAACACTATGATACTGGCCTGGGAAATATTATCAAAGGGAGTACTATTTATAAGGTTGAATGGAGGAATTGGGAATTGATATTTATAGGATAACAGGCCTTAGGGAAATGGGTTAGTCCTTTATATCTGAGGATCTAGGAGTCTCTGTGGGGCACTCCTTCCTTCTTTTCTTTATTTTTTTAAATTACTTTTCCATTCTTTGAAAATCAATTCTAATGTATTAATGCCCTTATCTAATAGGCCAGAGATGAAATTGACTTTCTCACCATTTATTGCTAAGTGATTGAAGACTAGCATTGCACTTTGCATTCACTTCAGGATAGTCACAGGTTGATAGTCCTATGGCCATGGTATTGAGCATGCCTGGGCTTTGATTTATTGGGTCCTATGGTAATATAAGAAAGTAGGTATGATGTTCCATTAGCAAAATACATTCTTATAGATCATAATATTCCCTATGGATGTACAAGTGTTTGGAAGCTCATTCTTAATATAATTAGTAATGGCCATAACAACTTGAAAATTTTTGTTCTTTAAAATTGGTTTCAGGCCAAGTTGTCTTTATCAGAAAGTTGATGGATACACCAAAGATGATCATAATTGCATTTTTATACACACCACTAAGTAGCTTATCCTTGGAGAGATATGCTAAGCCCAGATCTCTAGGCCCAAGCCTACTACCATCCCCTAGGTACCTTTTACTTTTGCAGTTTTCCAACACCGGACTAGTTCCTACTGAATCTTAATGATTCTGCCTGAGCGTCACCTCCCAGAAGCCATCCCTCTTCACCTCAGCCCCTCTGCTAAGCTTCTAGTACTAGGTCATACCTTAATTTTCAAATGCTAACAATACTATATCAAAATTATCTGTTAACTTCACCCTTAAACTCCTAGCTCCTTTAAGGTAAGGATCTTCTTTTTCTTGGTTTCCCCAGAAGCTAGCACAGTACCCAATATACAATAGGTGGTCTTTAAGTGTTTTCTGAATGAATTATTAATTATATTAGTGAACAGTTGGACTCTTTAAAAAGACTAACAGGATGATATAAAACTATAAAAATACTGAAAAGGAGATGTGCAGTTATACTAAGAAAGAAAATAAATCATATGATATCAAGATAGCTGATAAAAGGTTTAAAAAATAGAAGGTTTTCAGCATATCCCAAGCTAAACATTAGTCAGTGATTTAGTACCGACAACCCTGAGATGTTGGTCTTTGTTGTACAGGTTTTGTTCACTTTGGATCAGCATTTTGTAGGCATGATGTTTGAGGTTTAAGCAGAACATTAAAATAGTAGTAAATCAAACATGTGAGCAAAGGCTTAGGGAGAGTTATTCAACTCATACTTAGTAGTTCTGTTTGGGAATACAAAGTGCTACAATGTGGGGACTGATCACCTGCAGTGCTTCATGTCTCCTGGGCTCATAGGAAATGCCACATGTGAAATGTGGCCAACACAACTCTGTAAGGCTAGCATTATTTTCTCATCTGTTTTATAGATGAGAAAATTGAGACTGGCATCTTGTGACAGATCACAAGACCTAAAAGTGGAAGAAGTTTTCAACGAAGTTTTCCTAGCTCTTTCCAGTATATCACACTGCTGCCATTATATCACACTCATATACATGTAAATATATACATATTTCTGAGTGACATAAACAAACACAAATATGGTTTATTATAGAAAATGCAGACATCTCAAGTTATAATGATTCATTCTGTCAACTAAGACAATGATGTTTTTAAAGAAAATCTATTGAGGTCAGGTGTGGTGGCTTATGCCTGTAATCCCAACACTTTGGGAGGCCAAGGTGGATGGATCATTTGAAGTCAGGAATTCGAGACCAGCCTGGCCAACATGGTGAAACCCCATCTCTACTAAAAATACAAAAATTAGCTGGGTGTGGTGGCACTTGCCTGCAATCCCAGCTGCTCAGGAGGCTGAGGCAGGAGAATCCCTTGAACCTGGGAGGCAGAGGTTGTAGTGAGCCAGAGGTGGCAGTGAGCCAAGATTGAGCCATTCCACTCCAATCTGGGCAATGGAGCAAGACTGTCAAGGAAAGAAAGAAAGAAAGAAATATCTATTGAAGTTAAGATTTGCAACACATTTTTAATTTTTATGACCTTGAAAAGGTCTAGGAATTTAGAACAAAATTGGATGAAGGCTACAGTATGAGTTTGACTTTGTTCTCTGTTTAGGCTTCTATAACAAAATACCATATACTACATGGCTTCTAAACAACAGAAATTTATTTATCAGAGTTATACAGTTTATGAGAACTATTCCCATAGTGCTAGAGGCTGGGAAATCCAAGATAAGGCACCAGCAAATTCAGTGTCTTGTGTGGGCCTGTTTCCTCATTTAGAGATGGCACTTTCTTGCTGTGACCTCACATGGTGGGAGAGACAAAACAGCTCTTTGTGGTATTATAAGAAAAAAAATAAGGGCACTAATCCCATTCATGAAAATAGAACCCTTATGACCTAATCACCTCCCAAAGACCCTACCTGCTAATACCATTACCTTGCTGACTATGTTTCAACATATGAACTTTGAGAAGACACAAACATTCAGATCATAGCGTTCCCCTTCTCACCTTTGCCTCAAATAAGAAAGGAATAATTGTAGTTACCTTTTCCTTTATTTAATTTATAAGGATCCACACAGAATTGCACATACCCTATTCCCTTAGTATTGATGTCTAGCTTGCCCCTATTGAGTCATTATATAAATATTTTAAACTTTAAGAAAATTTCTAGGTTCTTCAGTAAAGAAAGGAAAGAAAATATAAAAATGAAGACATTGTGTTATGGGACAGATGGCCACACAGACCTGTTTCATGCATGGTGACCCTCTGCCCTAATATATTTTCTTTCACATAATCAGCACTTTTTCACTATATCTTGACACACAGAAGTACAACCAGGAACTGCATGGGCTAACAGGTATCATTTTAAAAAGACTCCTGGATGGTGGTCATCCTTCATCTTGCTCGTGGGGGTTGAATAGTTTCAAGCTTGTATCCTACCCAAGCAGATGTTGAGCGTGGGCTAAATGTTAATCACTGATGTCTGTCTGTGGGCAGTTTAGCTCCAGATAAGGAAGGCTGTCTGAGAAGAAGGTGGGTGGATTCCAAAAATCTCAAACAAAAGTCTGAAGAAAGCTCAGAGAACGGTTATCAGGGAAAGCCACAAAGGACTCCAAAATTCCTAAAGACCTTAAGCATGAATTCTTGTAGACTAGGAAGGATAGAAAGAGAGGGAATTTTCATTGGCCTGCTATGATCGGCAGCACATTTTTCTTTCTGAAGAGGTCATCTTGACCTTTGTGTATCCAGTTCATCTTCCTACCTTGGGAGTGAGTGAAGGAGCTTGCAAAATATTCATCTACTTTTTTTCAGTTGGATTGAATACAGAGGAATTTCATAGATCCAAATTTAGAAAGGCTAAATTTCTGTGAGTACATCCAACCCTTACAGAAATTTCTCAGAGGGGCGGAGAAAAGATATTATCACTGCCTCTTTATCTACAAACAAATAGACTTCTGCCCTAAAAGCAGATGGAATGGAGCAGGGCAGGGTGATAAGAAGAAAGCAAAAGAGGAATAATTATAATTCTCAAATGAAAGGAAGCTTCTAAAAATTAATGAGGGAGATAAAAAAGCTTTTATAGTGTAGTTTAGAAGTGTTGGGCTTTCTCGAATCATCTGGTCTGATGATAACACAGGAGAGAGAATGGAGATACGTGGGTCCTCTCTTGCTTCTGTCTCAAGGAAATTCATGGTGAACTGGAAAGGGCAGAACACTGTAGTTAAGAGTGAGTTGTTCCTTACTGGGGGTGGGAGTGGACATAAGCTAGTACCTAGCTGATTTAAATGCGTTATCCAATTTCCTTGATTCTAGACATTATGAAACTGTTTAGCATCAGGATGCATCTCATAATCAATATGTATATTTAATATGGTAGGATATTTTCTTCTGAAAACTTGTTATGAATAACTGGCTCATTAGTCTCTTGATGAGATCTTAGAATGTGGGAAATAAGGTACTTCTCTTCAAAGGAGTCAGATCCCAGATCACTGAAGACTTTTATCAATTATATTGTTTAACTGAAGAATTACAGTGAAAGATGCTGAAAGATCGGAGATTGTGGAGGAAGTTACTAAAACTTGAAATGAGCACATGTGGTTTGTATTTCCAATGAGAGGGTGGGTTCCACATACAGTAGATGAGGTTGATATTAATCCTTAGCAGTACTCTAGATAGAACAGGAGGGCAGCAAGCTTTTTCAGTAACGGGCCAGAGATAGTATTTTTAGCTTTGTGGGCCACACAGGATCTTTCACGGCTGCACAATTCCATCACTGTTGCATGAAAGCAGCCATAAACAATATATAAACAATGAGCACAGCTATGTGCCAGTAAAACTTTATTTACAAAAGGAATTGGCAGGTCAGATACGACCTGCAGGTGGTAGGTTGACCGCCCCTGCTCTCGAATAAATTGTTAACTTAGTGTTTTTGTGAGTACTTAGGGAACTGGTGAGAACTGAAAACCAATCTGTGTTCTTTGAGAATAGAGCTGGCTGGGGCAGTTCTTCTTTATCGTTTTTCAGCAAGGTTAATGTTACACAAGATCAAAAGTATAGTTTATTTTTACTTCATTGAGGCACTTGGCAGAGTATTTCAAAAGAAGCTTTTGTAGAATATAAAAAAAAAAAACTTGGAGCACTGCAGTTAGTTCACTCTGTGGTACCTGCTATTGTTTATCTGATAAGAAGCACTGGCAGAAGGCAATGTAAAGGAGCAAAAAGCAGGTAGATGCTAACAGAAGCACTTAGTATGAGTTCTTTAAAATATTCTGTATTTTAGTTTTTGCAATAAAAAGACTTGTAAACATAATATAGTAATATATTCTGATGATAATAAACTTCCCCAATTTTTATGATGGAATTCTATATACCAAAATCATACTGTATTTCTTAGAGAGCACCGTAATTTATTTCCTACTGCCCCATTACTGGAAAAAGCTTAAGAACCATAGGTAGTGTCCTGCTCAGTACAGTACTCTCTTTGGCTCTGAAATGTCCTGCATTTTTAATCAATGAATTTAATCATATAATGGCAAGTTAAATTTTTTTGATAACTCAAACCTCATCTTCATTTCAGACTCCTAATAACTAACAAGCTTATAATTAGATCCATAAATTGTAGACTATCTCTCCTGGGCTCAGTGGTTAAAGCTTTATAGACAGCACAGTGTAAAGTAAGTCCTTTATCTCCAACAGTTTCCCAGCAATCCCAACATTTGGGACCCAGCGACAGTTTAAGTCAACACTAAACCCAGAATTCCTCAGGACTGAAAGTTTTAGTCACAAAGTTCATACACTTTGCCTTCCTAAGACTCAAACATATTTGATGTTATAATTCTTTTTCACATTTCCCAGAAAACATCAATGCTGTTCTAGAATGTAACATAAAAAAGAATGGAAAAAAATCAGTCTATGACTAGTAGGTCAAAGAGCACATGGGGCAGCAGAAGCAGGTATAATTGAATGAAAGTGTATCCGCTAGAACTCAGTATTTTAAGGAACAGAAAGCTCAGCTCAATCTGGCCTGAACAAGGGAGAGAGAGAGAAAAGGGGAGAGGGAGACGAAAGTGGAGCAGGGAAGAGCTGGGATTCTTAACAATTTTTTAGCTTCTATAACTGAAAAGTTAGAAATCTGGCAAGTTCCCAATGTCCCAGTTGTCAGCAAGGCAAAGTACCTGGTTCTCCCTGCTCTGATTTCATGGTGTTGGTCTCACCCTCAGTTTTACACTGTGACCTTCAGCAGCTCTTCTCATTTTGTTAGCCAAAGAGCTATAGTCGTTCATACCCTCACACCTTTCCAGAGAACCTATGGAAGAGAAAGAAAGCCTCTTTTTTCCAGAGGCCCCAGGGAATATCACTTTTGCTTTCATTGACTCTGATTGGTTTATTCACCAATTCTGAACCAATCATTGTGGCCAGTAGGTAGAGTATGCTAATTGGCTTATGTCAAGACCCATCCCCAGAGCTCGAGGTAGTAACAGTCTCACTGGGACCGACACAGGAAATGGGGTAAGGCTGTTTCCTCAAATAAGATTTAGGGTTCTGCTCCCAGGAAGAGGAGGGGTATAAAATGCCAGCCATTAAAGAGTTGTGTACTACAAGAGCTGTGAGAAGTGAGAGCATAGAAGAAAGCCACCAAGGAGGAGATAGTGGATTTTCCAGATAAAACAGCATAGCAATCTGATGCCCACGCCTACCTCTTCAGCTTTTAAAGCATCACTGAAATGATTACATTGCACTGCTGATGTTCACAGTCACGACCCTGAGGCATCTAGGAAAGATTAAATTATGTTTGATTTACTAAGACAGGGAAGAAGTTAATGGATGTTAGAAAGGTTTGTGTATGTTTTAATAAATAACAGTGTTTTTAAAGGAACAAAATGAAGCCAAATGGAAAGTTATTTTTACCATGTGAGGTTTTAAGTCATATTTTCTTGTACTCAGTCTCAATCTTCACCTCATTAAAGGGTGCCATATGTTTGACTGAAATATTTTTAAGCTATGTTTTAGCTGTGTTCAGTTTATATCTTAACAAAAGAAGTTCAGTTTTTGATGAAAATGCTGTTTTTGCTTTTGTCCAGAATGCATACACAGCCACAGCTATCAACAGCACCAACTTCTGCACCTCAGCAAAGGATGCCTTTGTCATTCTGGTGGAGAATGCTTTGCGAGTGGCTACCATCAACACAGTGGGAGATTTTATGTTGTTCCTAGGCAAGGTAAGACCAAGTATTTTGTCTGCAACATACAGTAATTTTTACATATATATTTGCTCTTTTATTTTAAAAATATCCAGCCTACCAGAAACTAAAAGTAATAAATAGCAGGTTCTTAGAAAGCCCCTACTATGTGTCTAGCATTGTTATAAGCACTTGACATACATTGTGCTCATTTAATCCTCACAATAAATTTTTAAGGTAAATTCCATTATTATCCTCATTTTACAGATAGGGAAACTCAGACCTGGAGAGGCTAAGTCATGTGCTCATCCTTCTCTTTACATATTTCGAAATGTAAAGAATTATGAAATAGTCTTCCTTGTGGTTAGTGGTACTGCAGCTGGAGCCTGACTGCCTGGATTTCGGTTCTGGCTCAGTCACTGATAGCTGTGTGACCTGGGCAGGGTAGATAATTACTCTGGGCCTCAGTTTGCTCATCTGTAAAACTGGAATATAATAGTGCCAAACTTGTAGGGTCGTGAGGTTAATGCATGGTTAATACATGTAGGGTATCTAGGAGAGTGCCTGACACATTTTAAGTTCTCAATGTATGTCAGTTGTCATGATTATTATTATTATAGTATTATGTAAAGCCCCTTTAAAATAGAGCCGTAAAAGAATGAGACTTATACTTTCCTTAGAAGTGTCGAACAAGAGGCAATTTATTCTATACTATTAAAATACTGCAAAATATTCAATAACATAATTAGATTTCATTGTATCTGAACTTAAAACCATAAAATACTCAGAAAATTTTTTTAATTGAGGAAAGAAAAGGACTTATACTATCACCACTATAACTGAATAATGTATCATTTCTATATATTTCTTTCCATTTTTTTATTGGCTTGTATTTCTCTATAGTATAACAATCACAGCATACATACCTGTTTGTTCTGCCCATTTCTCTTTATAGTACATCCATATTTATTTTTCATCTTGCTTTGATAATTTTCACAATTACTCATTATTACCATGGTAAATATCCACCAAATAGTATTTTTAAACGTTCTCTTACTATTGAACACTTAGGTTGTTCTAGCCAACTGTGTTTTTTAAGTGTTTTTGTAAAGAAAGTATGTTTGGCATGGAGAAGCATAGCATTGTGTACGGTGAAGTGGATAGGTTCTCTACAGCTGATTCAGAAATACTTCACAGTCTTTATTTTTATTTTTGTTTACCTATTTATAATCTATCCCTACAGCTAAGGAAAGATATGAAGCAACTTAGAATAAAAGCATATATATGTATATACACATACACACAGTGATTTTTTTGTTGGTGATGGTGACGTAGTCTCACTCTTTGCCCAGGCTGGAGTGCAGTGGTGCCATCTCAGCTCACTGCAACCTCTGCCTCTCAGGTTCAAGCAGCTCTCTGCCTCAGCCTCCTGAGCAGCTGGGATTATAGGTGGCCGCCACCATCTCTGGCTAATTTTTGTATTTTTAGTGGAGACAGGGGTTTCACCATGTTGGCTAGGCTGGTCTTGAACTCCTTACCTTGTGATATACCCATCTTGGCCTCCCAAAGTGCTGGGATTACAGGTATGAGCTAGCGCACCTGGCCCCACACAGCAATTTTTAAAAAGGGAAATAAGAAGCCATTTAGAGAACTAAGGGAGATACTAAGTGGCAATATTTGATGATGATGATTTTAGTAAACCCTGATTAAGATACTTTGGATACCTGGCACTGAGTGAAGGGCTTTTGTTAAGTGTTACATATGGTCTTCCCCTGTAAGGTGAGCTACTGGTGTTATCTTTGGTTTCCTCTACTGTAAAATAAAGTTTAGAGAACAAATTAGGTTGACCAAATTTAGACAACTAGAATGATGTGGCAGTTCAAACTCAGGTCTATATGACTTCTAAGTTACTAATCACTGTGTGCTGTAATTGCCTCTACTGACATTAAATTTGCCCGTGGGTCTTTTTTTTTTTTTTTTTAAGCCTTTGACACAGTAATTCTGAGTCAATAGTAAGCCATTCCTGGTAATACTAATTGCAAACAAATACAGCATTATAGCGACCAATTGTAAACAATCTGAACCCTAGCAATAGAGAAATGGTTGGAATAATAGTCAACAGACTGATATTCACCTACTAAGCCATGTTTTTTATTAAGAGTTTATAGTACAAAGAAATGCATATAATGTAATAAATGAAAAAGCTAAGTAAAACTACCAGGCTTTAGTAGTGTTTAAAAATGTACATAAGAAAAAGAGTAGAAATGAATATTTCAAGTTATTAATAATGATTACCTTTGGATATTGAAAATATAGATGATTCCAAACCCCTACCCCACTTTACGATAGTATGATAATGTTCTCTATATTGAGTGTGCATTCTTTTTTTAATGAAAAATATAAAGATGGCCTGGGTGCGGTGGCTCACATTTGTAATCCCAGCACTTTGGGAGGCCGAGGTGGGTGGATCACCTGAGGTCAGGAGTTGGAGACCAGCCTGGCCAACATGGTGAAACCCCGTCTCTACTAAAAAATACAAAACAAAAAAACAAAACAAAAAAACTTAGCCAGGTTTGGTGGTGGGCACCTGTAGTCCCATCTACTCAGAAAGCCGAGGTGGAGAATTGCTTAAACCCAGGAGACAGAGATAGGAGACAGAGGTTGTAGTGACCTGAGATCGCACCACTGCACTCCAGCCTGGGTGACAGAGTGAGACTCTGTCTCAAATAAATAAATAAGGAAAATATAAAGATGATAAAGGACAATGTTCTAAAATTGGCATTTTTTCAGCAGCCTAGTGACCTGTCAAAACTTTTTCTTTATCATATTATTTTATTAATATCTTTATAGAGTGCCTACTAATAATATGGTTAGGACTATTATAGGTTCTGGTTATATACTGATTAATACATATAATTTAAAATCTAGTAGAGGACCAGGAGCGATAGCTCATGCCTGTAATCCCAACATTTTGGGAGGCTGAGGTGGGCGGATCATTTGAGGTCAGGAGTTCAAGACCAGTCTGGCCAACATGAGGAAACACCATCTCCACTAAAAATATAAAAATTAGCCAGTCGTAGTGGTGCATACCTGTAATCCCAGATACCTGGAGGCTGAGGCACAAGAATCACTTGAACCTAGGAGGCGGAGGTTGCGGTGAGCCGAGATCACACCACTGCATTCCAGCCTGGACAACAAAGTGAGACTCTATCTCAGAAAAAAAAAAAAAAAAACTAGTAGAAATGGCAGTTTTGTATCCCTCTTTTCACTTGGTATTACATTATGAACATTTCTTGTTTTATTAAAACTTTTCTAACTATGGTTATACAACTGTTGTATCGTCATTTATTTAATCAATCTTCAGGTTTCTTGTTTTTACAGTTGAGCTGTTTTGTTTTTTACTAACCTAAAGCTTATATTTGTATATAAATCTTGCCCACATCAATATTTATTTCCTGAGGCCAGAATCCTGGAATTACAATTGATTAGGGTTCTTGATTGTGCATTGCCAAATTGCTTTCCAGAAAGATATATTTTTAATAATGTAATATTTATAATATTTCAAATGACTTTAATAACCATAAAAGATAAATACATTTTTTAATTGAAACATTTCAAAAAGAGGAAAAGAAATCTTCTGGATTTCTAACATTTTAAGATAAATGTTCTTTAGTTTTTCTTTCATTATAATTAAATGACTGCTAGTATACAGAATTTGTTTCTAATCAGGTAGTTCAACTAATAGATCATAGTAAACATTATAAGACATGATGCCAGAAATGAATTGTTCATATACACAGCAACTTGAATGAATCTTGAGGGAATTATGCTGAGCAAAACAATTGAATCCCGGAAGATTAATTCCATGTATATAATATTGTAGAAATGACAACAAGGCTGGGAACCATAGCTCACGCCTGTAATCCCAGCACTATGGGAGGCCAAGGAGGGTAGATCTCTTGAGCCTAGGAATCCAGGACTAACATGGCGAAACCCTATCTCTACAAAAAAATATAAAACTTATCTAGGCATGTTATTCCCAGCTACTCAGGAAGCTGAGGTGAGAGGATCACTTCAGCCCAGAGGCAGAGGCTGCGTTGAGTTGTGATCACACCACTGCATTCTAGTCTGGGTGACAGAGCAAGACTCTTTCTCAAAAAGAAAAAAATGAAATGACAAGAGTATGGAAATGGAGAATGGATTTGTGGTTAGAAATCAGGTTGGGGAGGAGGGGAAATAGCTATAAAATAGCAAAGCGAAGGGTTCCAGTGATGATAGATAATACTGTTCATCTTCGCAATATCAATGTCAATATCATGGTTGTAATATCTACTGATATCACATGCTATAGTTATATTATGCTATAGTTTTGCAAGATGTTAACATTGAAGGGAACTGGGTAAAAGGTACATGGAAGCATTCTACTGTTTCTTCCAACTGCGTGTGAATTTGTAATTACCTCAAAATTTTAAATTCAATTTTTAAAACTCTGAATTTAAAAAGGAAAACTAAAAGACATCATTATGGGTTCCATTTCTATGGTACCCTAACGTTTTTATGGAATGTGAATTAGATTTGCAGGGGATCTTAGCTCTTCCAGTTTAGTGACTTGAAACATAGTCACTGGCCGATAGGTTCCTAAAGGTAAAAATAGATATTTATTTTAAATTTAAAGCTAATTTAAATATTTTAAGTATAGATATTTGTCCTAATAAAGCTATCTGAAAACCCCTCAAAATCTCAAATTTCTTTGCTTCTGTGTGAAATTATTTTACCTTTATTTGGTAGTATCTTTTCTCACACTAATTATATCTTCTAGTTGACAATTTATTCGACTTGGATTAATAAAATTGAGAATATGAATTATTACTTACAAATGCGATTTTGTTGGTAAACGATATCTTTCAAAATGTAGGTTTTCTGGGGAAAAGGCATCGTAAATGTTGCCCTTACGATAGCAAAAAAAGAAAGAAAGGGTGGGAGGGAGAAGCATTGTCAGGCATTGCATTAAATACTTTTAGAATGCTTGTTTTAACAATCATGGGATGCATCTATTATTATGTCTCTGTAAAGATGGAAAAACAGGCTCAGAATGGTTCAATGAACTTGCATAGAGTTACAAAACTAAGTACTAATTCTGTAATTCAAATCTACGTCTTTCTGACTCCAAAAGTAGCATCCTTTCCTTCCTGCTTCACACATCCTCCCCAAAGTGTGAATCTCTTCTACTGTATTTTCAAGAATTTATCCTCTAGCATGTCTAATTTTTTTTCTTTTTTGAGATGGAAACTTGCTGTTTGCCTAGGCTGGTCTTGAAGTCCTGGGCTCAAGTAATCATCCTGCCTCAGCCACCCAAGTAGCTGGAACTATAGGTGCAAGCCATCATGTTCAGGAAGGGATGTCTTAACTTCTAAAGTCATGTGCCCTATTAAGATAAAAGTTCGATCTTGGCTGTTCAATATATTTATATTTGTTTATCTATGATATATATATATATATATATATACACACACACACACACATACAGTTGTTACTAATATATGCCTTATAAAGCATACTAAAGAAGACATTTTAAATGTATGAGAAATATAATGGAAGTCCCAGGTGATCCTGTTAACAATACTCCCTAGGATGTGTGTACTCCACCATGGAGATGACTGATACGCACCAGTACTTCTTGAGACATAGGCTTTATCAGCACCTGGGATACTTTTTAAATGTCAGCTACTGGGCTTTATCTTGGATCCAACCAACCAGACTCTGGGAATAGGGCCCAGGAATCTGCATTCTAAGCCTTTCTACAGTTTGAGAACCATTCGTGTATCTACTTGAATAAGTGCATGATACTCTTTCAGTATATTTAGGAGTAACTACTACTTTTTTTTTTTTGGCAAAACATCACTAATTTTTGAAGTTGTTCCTCAAATGGCAATATCTAACCTTCCATCTCACCAGCTTTTTGTCTCAATAGCTAGTTTGTTTGAGCCACACCTTCTTTCTATAACTAATTTTACCATTTCAAAGGGGCTTAATTTTTAATGGCATGATAAGAGCATGAAGAACCTCAGCCCTTCAATAGGGTGGATGTGTAATATCTGCAGAGTATAGTGTAGTTATTATTCACTATAAAATTGCAACCAGGAGAGTGGAAGAAAATGGAAGTAATGGCTGAGCATGGTAGCTCACACCTGTAATCCCAGTACTTTGGAAAGCCGAGGCAGGTGGATCACCTGAGATCAGGAGTTCAAAACCAGCCTGGCCAACATGGTGAAACCCCATCTCTACTAAAAAATAGAAAAAAAAAAAAAGCCAGGCATGGTGGCTGGTGCCTATAGTCCCAGCTACTTGGGAGGCTAAAGTGGTGAATCACTTGAACCCAGGAGGCAGAGGTTATAGTAAGCCGAGATTGTACCACTGCACTTTAGCCTGGGCAATAAAGCGAGACTCTGTCTCCAAGAAAAGAAAAAGAAAATGGAAGTAATTAACCATCTATGGAAATAACCCCAGAAAATATGTCACTATAAGAGAAGATTTATAAGTGTATTGCTACAAAAATGGTGGGGAAGGCCGGGCACGGTGGCTCACGCCTGTAATCCCAGCACTTTGGGAGGCCAAGGCGGGTGGATCACGAGGTCAAGAGATCGAGACCATCCTGGCCAACATGGTGAAACCCCGACTCTACTAAAAATACAAAAATTAGCTGGGTGTGGTGACGTGTGCTTGTAGTCCCAGCTACTTGGGAGGCTGAGGCAGGAGAATTGCTTGAACCTGGGAGGTGGAGGTTGCAGTAAGCCGAGAGGGCACCACTGCACTCCAGCCTGGCGACAGAGCAAGACTCTGTCTCAAAAAAAAAAAAAAAAAAAATAGTAGAGAAGCCTTCCAAAACTTCGGTGGACCCAGATTTGTTCCATAAAAGCAATTTATAGCTTAACCAATGTCTCATCTGAGAGAGGGATCAATTTATAGCTGAACCAATGTATCATCTAATGCATTTAACTCTGGGTTAAGATAATGGTGAATGAAAAATGCTTTGATGATGACAAATATTGGAGAAAATGCCAACGAAGAATTATCAGTCTTAGCACTAGACAAGAAGAGGCTGCCATGATTCTAGAGGTCTCTCTTTTCTCTTGACTTAAGGCCTTATATAAGACAAAGTAAAGGACTAGGTAAGAGTGTCTCTAGAATTCAGTACAATCCATTACTGCTGTGTATCAATCAATATCCAAATATTTGCTGAGTTTTTATCTAGAAAGAGCACTGGGGTTGACAACATAAGACCATTATTTTTGTAGGATCTACTCTTTTTTTTACTCTCGTGACCTTGACGTTGGATCTACTCTTCAACTCAGGTCGGCTAGCA
Organism: Callithrix jacchus; assembly: GCF_049354715.1. NCBI lineage: Eukaryota > Metazoa > Chordata > Mammalia > Primates > Cebidae > Callithrix > Callithrix jacchus. Next base: position 153,771,779 of record NC_133502.1, read on the forward strand.
TCTCTAAGTTTGTTTCCCAGTCTATAAAATGGGATGATAATATATGCAATAACCATTCATAGGATTATTGAAAAGCTGGAATAAAATGTATTTTAAAAACCACAAAAATTTTAAAATGCTGCATGTGAAATGATGAAGCATCAGAGTAGGTGGTTCTTGACAATAACTAAATTGGTTATTTCTTTTATTGTTTTAGCATGGATGTTTTTGGCAACCTCTTCACAGAGAGTCCAAATATATACTTCATGGCAAATTATTTTAAATTTACCACATATTCTATGTGAAATAAAATACGAAACACAGAAAAAGTTCTAAGACTATAGATGTTTGTTGCAGCATTATTTATATCTGAAAACAGTATAAATCTCCAACAGTAAGAGAATGATTAAATGTATTTTAAATCACTCACAAAATGAAATTATGTAGCTGAGTAAATATTTATGAAGCATTTATAATGAAACTTCTATAAATATTAATGAAAAGCTTATAGTTATTTGTTTATATAATACTATTTCATATATATGAAAATGCTTAGAAAAAAATGCATAACATTACACTGAAATATCAATCTTTTCTGAGTGCTAAGAGTGTGCAAATTTTTACTAAAATATTCATACATTTATCTTAAAAATTGCCACAGATTCTAAATAGGTTAAGTTTTAGGGGAGCACACTTGAAAAACTTGATTATCTTTAAACCAGAATCATTTAAAGTATGATTTTAAAATGTATATGATAAGCATGTATACTCTGTGTGTATATGGGAATATGCGGATTTTATTTCCTTATTTGTGATGGAGTGGCCTCATGCAACCATCGTTTATAAATAGTGAAGAGAATTTTTAAGTCTGCAAATGATGAAGAAACAGTGGTTTTCTCCAGTAGGACATTAAATGTGATCTTTGTTCTCTCTGCTTCAGGTGCTGATAGTCTGCAGCACAGGTTTAGCTGGGATTATGCTGCTCAACTACCAGCAGGACTACACAGTATGGGTGCTGCCTCTGATCATCGTCTGCCTCTTTGCTTTCCTAGTCGCTCATTGCTTCCTGTCTATTTACGAAATGGTAGTGGATGTATTATTCTTGTGTTTTGCCATTGATACAAAATACAACGATGGAAGCCCTGGCAGGGAATTCTATATGGATAAAGTGCTGATGGTAAGTACTTCAAATGCCCTTTCCCATTTTAGGGATAAAAATGTTTTACAGAACATTCTCTATATTTAATTTGCACTATATGCAGTTGAGTAATTTAGAATTAAACCAGTAGCACTCACTCATGAATGAGGTTAATCTTGGGTAAGTGAGGGAAGAAGGTGTCTTGGCATGGACAAGATCATTTCAGATCCAATTAGCTAGAGCAGTACTTGTTAATAGTCCTAAGTTCATGCTCTTCCTGCTGCCCCTCTCTCTGCAGTTAGATAGATTTGAATTGACTTTTTAAACTAGCTTCTAGACCTTGAATTGGAAAACTGGGCTACTGATGTTCTGTGTGCCTTTTCCTGAAATGGGGCTCAAAGACAAGATATCCTGTTTCCCAGGTCCTAGTGCCTTCCTGTCTTTCTCTATCTACCACTGCCCCAAACGTTACTGCTATCACCCCTGGTCAAAACTCATCATCTTAAATATGGTAGGCCAAATTGAAAGCATTTTGTGATGAATACAGTTAACAGACCCATGACTGATAGAGTGCATTGTTTTTTATTAGTCAAGATCTAAACCTTTACACAGATATTATGTGCAGAAAATTTTTTAAAAATTTGAAAACCTTATTAAATGGTTTAAGTACCATTATAATTAATGTTAAATGTTACCAAAGTAAAGATGCTTTTCTAAATAATAGTAGTTTGCTATTAAGCTATGAAATATTTCTATCTCAAAAATGAGTAATAATAAATACTAAGCATTATACATTGAAATAACAAGTCATTTACCAGGAGCATATTTTATCCAGTTAAATCTAAAATAAGTATATTAATAAATCAGCTAGATTTTTTTTTCTTTCTTTTTTTTTTTTTTTTTGAGATGGAGTCTTGCTTTGTCACCTAGACTGGAGTGCAGTGGCGTGATCTTAGCTCTGCAACCTCTGTCTCCTGAGTTTCAAGCAGTTCTCCTGCCTCAGCCTCTTGAGTAGCTAGGATTACATGCGTGCCCCACCACACCCAGCTAATTTTTAGTAGAGACTCGGTTTTACCATATTGGCCAGGCTGGTCTCAAACTCCTGACTTCAAGTGATCTGCCCGCCTCAGCCTTCCAAAGTGCTAGGATTACAGGCATGAGCCACTGTGCCCAGCCTAGATTTTTTTTTTCCGATGGCAAAAATTCCAAATGATTTAGCTGACCTATTTGGCACTGATTTCTTCTTTTTCTGACATCAGCTAAATTGTGGACATTTTCTTAATGTCTAAACTAATTCTAACTGGTTTTTTCTTAATAGAATTTGATCATGAGTATTGCATTTCTTTTGTGATTAAAGCATTTAGAAGGGTGTTACTGTTTTTTGAGTTACTGATCAAAAGCAGAGTAAAAATACTGTTTTCCACCCTTCAGTTTTCTCTGTAGGAATGGCAAGGGTATTTAATAAAGAAGTGCTCCATAAACATTGACAGAACAGAAATGTTTCCTTGGGGCATATTCCCATTTCGACTACAGCTAACCATAGGTCTGGTTGATATACCCTGTCTTCCTGCTTTATGAAGTAATGTCATGGTCAGATTGACATTTAAAAAAAAGTACTTTGTTTATGATTTGCTTGGTTTTAAAACAAAAGCATTATGTGCTTAGCAATATCAATGCATTCTTTTACCTTCTATGGTTATTTAAAAGTGGAGGCTTATGGAGTAACATAATCTTGTTTCATTAAACCTTGATATAGAAAAAAATAAAACAGCAAATAAAATGATATTCTGAGTGCGAGAAAATAGCCTCTTTAAAATGTTAGGTATTTTCTCTTCCAGGTAGAACTAACATTATCTCTTGGAGCCTTAGTAAGATTGTCACAATGAATGGATGGAAAGAAGATTATTTGAATCAGCAGATTGCAATTCATTCCTACAAAATTTAGTAGCTCTCATGTGTGATACTAAACATTATTTATTGCTATGTTTTTAGGCCATTCATTTACCAAGATTGAGTCAAAAATGTAAATGTTCTTTAGAATTTATCTACTAGCAAATCTGAAAGGACCCAAGAATTTATGCAGTATGGTCCATGTTTTGCAGGAGTTTGTGGAAAACAGTAGGAAAGCAATGAAAGAAGCTGGTAAGGGAGGCGTCGCTGATGCCAGAGAGCTAAAGCCGATGGTAGGTGGAGATGAGGAGGTGGCCACCCTCCAAGAATTTCACTTTCACTTCCTCTCTCTCTCTGTCTTCACTGACTGCACTTCTTCAGGAGAAGCTTTTGTTATCTGTATCACGCAGGACGTGCTGCTCTTTCTGTTTGTGTGCTTACCCATCACTTGGATGGCAGAATTCTTGTCACAACTGAGACCACCTTCTGTAAAAGTAAGCTGAAAGGAACAGCATCCTTGTCAGTGCTCGGGGGGTTGGGGATGATAGTTTTGTCCCTAAGGTAAAACTGCTGTTGCTCTTGTTTCCTTTTTAACTGTCAGTGTTTGGCTTTCATCAGACTGAACATTTTGGTGTACACTTGAACTGACGGTTTGATTTTTTATCATTTTGGAAGGTGATCATAGCAATTCCTTTCAACTTGCTAAAATTCATACTCTCCCTTTAAAAGATATTGTTCTGTTTACATTGCTGTCCTTTTCCCTTGGCTGCCTTTTCCTTCTGTTGCCTGGATTGTACTTTGTTCCTTAAGCTATTTTTCAGTAACAAACAAGGCTGTTTTCATTAGTACTCACATTCCCATTCAGTTAGACAATCTAGTCTTTTCCCAGTTTAATTATGAGATGGATATATTATTTCTAGTCATTGATATTATATATATGTATATATACACAAATATATCTCTCTACTTTGATTTGAAAAAAGCAGCTTAATGAGCGTAAGAGAATCTTGAGCTGCTTTTCCTGTGGATATTGTCACTATATCGTAACAACAGATGCCTCTATCATATATCAGTCTAATTACTTCTAATTTAAACACTGTTAAACATAAAAACATTATTTTAAAAATAGCCTGTTTATTTTCAAATATTACATAATTGTCTACATCCTTAAATAATTAATTTTAAACAATGTGCCCCTGACTACATTAATGTTAAAAAGTGTGAGGTAAGAAATTTCCTTTCTGTCTTCCTTACACTTTAATAAATGATTTTATTTATAGCAAGCTTGTCTAACCTACTGTCTGTGGGTCACATATGGCTTAGGAAGGCTTTGAGTGCAGCTCAACATAAATTTGTAAACTTTCTTAAAACATTATGAGATTTTTTTGCAATTTTTTTAAGTTCGTCAGCTATCCTTATTTTATTTTATATGTGGCCCAAGACAATTCTTCCAGGGTAGCCTGGAAAAGCCAAAAGACTGGATACCCCTGATTTATAGGTTTTCAACTTAAAAATATGTGGTATAAAATAAGCTCATTTAGTAAGAGTAAAGGAAATAGGTTTATTTATGGAGGGAGGCAGGGAGGTAAACTAATTGTATATTCAACCTAAGTTAAAACCTCAATAAAATATTTAGATATAAACCCTTTCCTCTATAGCCCCTGCCAGTGCCTATTTTGGTGTTAACTCTTACTTAGTAGCCTAAATAATTATAAAATCAAATTTAAATGTTTAGCTTCCCAGAGCACAGATCATGCTAGTACCCACATAGTTCTGAATTTTAAGTTTGCATCACCCAGACATCGATTGCTTGGGCAGATGGGAGCTCACCAGAAATACTTCCAGTCAGGTTCCATGCCCGCCCCCACCGTAACCCCACACACACACCTTCTGTATCCCTCTTACTTCACAAAGACTGAGGAGGGCAGCAGTGGAGATTCTGCCAACCCTGTGGCAACATGGAGAAATAAGGAAGACTTCCTTTCTTCCACTGCTTGGTAGTCCTAATTGTTCAGCAAATGGATTCCAAGCCCAAAACTTAAAAAGACATACGAAATCCTAAAATATAAACCAAGCTTTCCCCACTTTTCTGTTTTTCCAGTGATTGAAACTTTCTTTACATCATTCAGTAATAAGCATTTAAAGAAAGGGAAAAATATTTCAAGACTAGGTTATTTGGCCATGAGCTGGCACAGATTTCTGTAGTATTCTTTAATAAATAGTAGATGAATTTTAGGAGATCAGAATGCAAGTATACCTTCCTTACCTAAACTCCTAATTTATAGGTAATAATCCTGGGAGAATTGCCCAGGTTATGTGGCATTCTATCAGATGCCAAGTATTTTAGAAAGAGTTTTTTCCTATTAGTATTTTCAGTTTGAAATACAGTGTCCCTTACTTCCAATAATGCATTAAAATCTTCATTTAATTTTTGCTTTCATTTTATGTTGTTCATCAGTTCATTGCTTGCAGATGAATGGCAAAAACCCTCTGCTGTATCCCAAAATACATCTGTGTGCATTGTTCAGGTGCTTTGGACATTGTAGCATTGGTCCCTAAGAATGATATTTTAAATGGTTAAAAAAATCTCCCAGAAGACAAGTGTGAAATGCTGCTCACAGAGTAATTTTTTGTTTTCAGCACCTCAGTACCTTCTTTCTTTTTTCTCTTTCACAGTATGCATGATTAGAGTTGGCCCCTACTAACACCATTCCCTTGCATGTGTTTCTAAAAAACTATCTGAGAAATTTCTACTGAGAGTTTGGGGAATTGGTAGAATTTAGGATTGCTTATATATTTATAGCAAATATATATTGTATTTGCTTGATATAATTCACATATTGTTGCTGTAGTTGAAAGTTCTATAAAAGAGAATCATGCCTATTTTGCAGTCACTCTAGAAACATTGCTGCTGTTTGAATTCGCTCAATGGAATGTTTTAATTTAGGCTTCATTTTTAGCCTATAAAATACTGTTCAGTAAAATGAGGCTTTGTATTTTTCTTTTGATGGGGGATTATTGAACTAAATGTGAGAACTTCCAGTTTTGTTCTTGAACTTTTCCTTTAGAGAGGCTAGTTAAGAAAACTTTAAAGACTGATGATTTTTTTTTTATGATTCTTTGAAAGAGATTTTAGAAAAATGTACCAAAAGTGATAAAGAGGTTTAGGAAAGAGATTTTCTGACTGTCTGCTTGCTATCATATAGGTAATAAAGAGAAAAGGAAAGAAAAATCCTAGACACTGTAGAAACATGGGCTAGAGAAGTATGCTCTGTGTATCTCAGAGATGATCCTGGCGGAAGCGTGACTTTCAACATTCATAAGAATTTCAGCTCTAGGAATTCAGAGGAGAAGGATTCTCAGTCCATTTTGCCCTCTTGCTGTTTGTGACCATGTGTATATTTGTAACATCATTCATGATCTCCTTTTAATGGTAATCATCTAAGATTATACTCTGTATGACTTTGTTTTCTAGGCTTCGGGAGCAAGTTCTGCTTGAACGTAGCCGACGGTTATGGAAATCCATTGACATTCCAAAACAATATATACACATAACTATGTATTTGTGTGTGTGGGTGTGTGTATATATGTATATGTATGTGTGTATATATATGTATATGTATATACACACACACACATAAATCAGCCAAAATCAGAGAAAAGGAACAGGGATTTAATACCTTTTTTATGCTTATTTTTGTCAAACATGTACTCCTTTCATACGGGTGGCTTTTACAAGGCAACTTCCGTCATTTAATGTTTTCAAATGTAATTGTCTTAATGGAAATGTTAAAATTCATATCTGATTAACATTTTTAAGAACTTAGAGGAGATTTTAACTATAGTTATTTAAAATTAGGTAAAATTATTGTACCAAATTATGTCTAAAGTTTATTCAGGGGTGATTTCCCTGATGTGTGTATAAAATCAAGATCTTATTTTACTGATGCATAAGTCCTAGTGGGTCAAGACTAGGCTAGGCATATGCTTTCAGATAAATAAGGAATTACTCCAATCAGTTTTCCCCAATCAAAGAAGCCATGTCATTTTACTTTTAGAAACATACAAGTGGGCCCAATATGGGAATTTTCATAATAGTTCATACATTTGTCAGCCAACATTAAAAGGTAACCAACTCCTCAGGTATTTGTAGTTTATCCTAACGCTTCTATAAAAGAAAGTAGGTAAAAAAAGAAAAGGGTAGATAATCTTTCGTATGCAAACTTTTTCCTTATATTTTGTCTTTCTTTCCTTTTTGACTTTGGTAGCATCCTCCACACATTTGTGTGCCTGATTTGAAAGGAAGCTGGGGCAGCCAGCGAGTTTAGCCTTTAAGTTTCTGTGTATTGATTTGCAGATTAAGTAATGCTGGGAGGAATAAAGAAGGGACAGAAACATGGAACATAAAGCATTGAAAATTCCGGTGCTTGGGTTTCTGCCTCAGAGGAACGTCAGTGGCTTAGGGTTAAACGGCCATTTTATTCAAATGCTTACTATAAAATCTGAAACATACTGGCAGGTGCTCCTCTCCTTGGCAATTCATTGAGTATCCAGAGTTCTACGATGTTTAACTGAATAATTGGCTAATGTTTTGATCCTCCAGTGTGACTTGTTTTTCTTTTTTTTTGGGGGTGGGTTTGGGGTTTTTCGCTTTTTTATTCCCGAAGCTTACCAGATATGAATGGCTAATATTCCATTGTTCTGCTTATTGTAATGGTGAATGCTTTAAGAAAAAAAATGTAATTTGCTAAGAATAATTCATGATCTGTTTATGCGATAACTCCTTTTTGTTACAATTTTTTTAAAAAAAGCTATTTTTGTTAATGTAAAGTAAATATTTCAGAGCAAATTTTTTAAACTTATTGCACTAAATACAGGCTCTGTACAAAAAAAAGTCTCAGCATTTTATCATTCCATGGAAGGAGAATCTTTTGAAAGAAAGCATTGCCTCCTACCAGAACTAGACAGTGAATTAGACTGGTGTTATGGAAATGCATACAAGTAATGTCACTAGGGCTTAATAAACAGCTGTTTGCTAATGTGCTTCCTTTCAAAGGGTTGGACCTTTAAATTGCTGCAAAAGGTAAATTGTATTTTTTTTTGTTAAGTATTGGTGTTCTTTACTATAGCTAGGCTAAAATTTGCTAAATGCCTTGGTTTCTTTTCAAAGTTCATGTAATATTTCTGATTTTTCAGAATATTTGCGATGAGTCTGGATTTAAAAATACACACACATACACACAATTAAGAGCTCATGTATTAGCAAGATCTGAGAAACCAACACTGCGAGAGTAGCTATTTTGAAAGAATAATTCTCCTGAGATTAACATCTAACATCTAGTATCACCAGACAGTATCACCGGTCTCTTTTATTCATCTGAAATGGAACAAATATAATTATGTAACTAACAATTGTCCAAATAGATGAGAGAGCAAATCATGTGAGAAAATTCAGAATAGCATCTGTTTCATAGCCACACAGATTTTGGACTTTCACAAACATTGGGAACTAAATTTAGAATTGGCAAAAAGTCTAGAAGATGGGTATCAAAGCAGAAGATATTCCAGGAGCTAGCAATTTTAAGAGGTGTCCCTTCAAAGTGACCTGATGGAAGTCCTGAACTTGGAAATTAGGTTCTACTCACTTGGACATCCCTGCATCATGGACTGTTGCTGCTCCCTGTTCCATATGCTCGCAGTCCCAGCTATTTGGAAGCCACCAGGAATGCTTTCTAATTATCATTTGCAACTAGAACTGTAATCAGAAAGAAATTTTGTATTTTTGTATAACTTGATTGTGTGCCATTTTATATAACAGGTCCTGTTTTACAAATAAATTTTGTTTTACTAACATTGTGTTTAGAAATTATGATCTATGTGTAACCATGTCATTTGAGTTGCAAATTAATTGCCAGGCTGTTTTCCTTAAGTAAATTCATGTGCCATATAGATATATGCAGATATGCATATATATTACACAGGCACACACAGAGAGATATTTGATATGTGGAATATCACTCTCTCATGAGCTTTATTCCTTGATTAATTTGATAATTCTCACAGAGGATTTTAAGCAATATTTAAATGTGTTGAGGTTATGTTTGGATATTCCTGCTGCCTCTGTTCATTCATTTCAAGTCATTCTTCAGCTAGCTATGGGCTGCCTTATTGCTATTCGCTCACTGCTTCCATCTTCTGCCCAAGTGAGAAGAATAGATGAAGAACAAAAATTTATCTATGAAATGTGGATTCCCAAATAATTTTATAAAGCATTGATTCAGTGTTGTGGTTTTTGTCTTTTTCTGTGGTGAATCTTCAAAACTTCATTCAGGACTCATATTTCTAGAGTTTTAGTTAGGGTCTTGTATTGTCAATTGTGATAGTGACCAGAGTGTCATGGGTTCTGCCATCAGATAATAAAAGCTCTGGTGCATAATTTAGGCCTTCTAAGCTCCTGCCTCAAAAATAAGGTCTTCCATAACGTGGAAGAGGAAAGTTATATTTCAGTGTAAATGCAAGAGACCCATCTTCTATGAGAGGCTTACCAGTGCAATAGTAATTAAACATTAGCAATTTAGCTAGAGCACTGAGATTGTATAATCCTTGCATGGATGAGCAGAGCTCAGACCCAGTTGTTCCTTTAAACCATTTAATGCAATGGCTAATGTTTAGGATTATAGTTTTTATCCTATCCTATAAGATAATTAAGTCCTAAGTCACTACAACTTAAGTAGCTTAACTGTGTGTTGGTCACCAAACTTTTTCCATAATGGTTAAGGGGGGAGGTACTTACTTAGTTTATTTTAAAATTATGCTAGAAATGTTCTTCCTTTGTAGAGATGCTCTCTTATTCTTCCCCGCCACCCCCCCCCACCTCCCACCACACCACCATTGAAGGGCATTAAGGTTCTGATTGTAAGTTCTTTCCAATACCACTGATCTTGGTATCTCCCAAGGGCTCCCTTGCCTTCCTTGGGCAGTTTTAGGATTTCACCCCAGTGGAGGGTATGAGGCACTGACCCCTTCATTCTGGACTGACTTTGCTTTAGAGCAGAGGTATTACCTCTCCCTCCCTCTTCAAAACAGCTACAGGAACTGCAGGCACCACATATGTGTGAGACCACATCACTGCCCACGAGGCTTCAACCATTTCCACCATGCACTATCACTAGCTACTAATGGCCACTTCAAGAGATCTCCTAGCCTGCAAGGTAGAATTTTGTGATCAGTTCCAAAACCTGAACTGCCAGTAACAGTGACTTGAACATTTTATTTGATTTTTGGACAGTAACTTTTCATTTAAATTGGACTTTACAATAGCCTTAACATGGCCTCTGAGAAGTTTCCTCCAGAAAGGTCTTTAAGCTTTTGCTTTTCAATAAGTAAATTATTTACTGCTTTTCTACTGATACTTTAAAAAAACAACAACAAAACTCTCAGAGTTTGGAGGCTTATCAGTGTACCTGCAATAGTTAATTTCTGTTTTCTTTTCATACATTCCATCTGACAAATAGGAATGCACTATAATGGCTTGCCTAGAGTTGTTAAAAAGTGGTCTGTGAATTTATATTGAAAAAAATTGGGGTTCATAAGTAAATGCATAATGCAGAGATTTGTGTATTCTGTATTCACAGCATAGGCTGCCTTTTGCTTTAAATGCATATTCATGTATCTTTATGTAGTAAGAATGCATGTTAGCCCTTTTGAAAAGTAGGCACTGTTCATACACAAGTTAATTCTTGGAATTAACTCATCTTTGTTAACTTATTGGCACATAGTCCAAATTAAAAAAAAAAAAAAGCAAGATCCTTGAGTATGCCAAGAGAAAACCTAAAGCTAGCAAACTTAAAAAACAAAACAAAAATTGCACACGTTGTGTACACTTGCAAATTTAGAATAACACACTTTTCCCATTGAAATCTCACAAGTTTGAGCCAAATTCTTATATTCCACATTTTGATTTTAAAAGGGTAATTTAAATCCAAGATTTAAATCTTTGAAAATATCTTTCTTATAGAAAACTTCAATGCAGTTTTTAAACTTACTGATTTCTGTGGAAAACCTTTCTTTTCTATAGAAATACTCTAGTGCTCTTTCTTCCTCCCCATCTTGATTTTTGTACATGTAAAGACAAATGATTCTGTTTCAATATTGCATGAACATTTGCCACTTTTGTAAATTATGTGGACAGAATGTGTTATTTTCTAAGGAAATTCATTAGTAAATTTGTGAAAAATATATGAAATTTTTAGAGACCTATTAGGCTATTCTTCAGATGCTCAGTTTTACAACTTAAATGATTTTCTCCAGGACATGGAGCTCAGAACAATAAAGCCTTTATTAATGGTCTAGTGAAGATCTAGTTGAACATGGAAACACTGTAATTTACAGATGTCTCAGAAATTTTTCACTTTTATTTCCTAAGACCTGAATTCAGTATTCAAAAACAAGGTCTCTTTGAGCTTAAGAAAGTTATGGACTATGTTCCTCTCAAATGCTCATAGCATGTCTATGAACACTCAAAATGCTCATAGAATTTCAGGGCCCTCAGACTGCCAGCTCCCCCCCACTACCCCCTCGGGCTGATGAACACAAGTCAAAAGCCTGCTCTAAAGTTGTTCTGATAATGTTTTTTGAAACGAAGAAGTGTGATTAGGCCTCCACTAGAGATACTCTTGAGATGATACTTACCACCTTTTGGCCTGGAATCATTTTATAACTTAAAAACTTTATGTAATTTAGTAGCAGGTTAGGAAATAGAAACCACACTAATCTGCAGGAATAACAAGATGATCAACACTGAATCTTCATGACAGTAAGATTTTGTTCCTTGGAGGTATGCGGGAGTGTACACGTGCATGCGTGTGTGTGTGTGTGTGTGTGTGTGTGTGTGTGTGTGTCCTTGGGGTTATTCCGGGCAAGGTACCAGATTATTTGCAATGGGACAAAATAATTGCAGAAAAAATAAATAGGGAATCCTTGTAATTAATCCATTAACTAAAGTACTTGATTCTTTTTATTGTAGCTCAGATATGACATTATGTGGCTTAGTATTATCAGTATATTGCTGTCTTAAAATATATTTGTCAACATGTCCAGGAACAGTTGAAGATGATGATGAATTATCAAACTCAAGTGTAGTCCATAGTTGGCAAAAAATAAATTTGGTAGAAAGTTGGAGGAGCAGATGCTAAGGTGTTTTTTCTCTCTCCCAGCATAAACCAGGGAGTTGTTTTCTGTTTTAGAGTTTTCCAGTCACCCACTAGAGCAGCTTCAGACTGCTCTACCAGTAGAACTCTGTCCCCAGTCCCTTATCTATCCATCTTCTATAGGGAAGCATGTGGATTTCTTCACATCTGCACCTTAACTATTAGGTAACAGTGCTGCGTCTACATGGAAGGCTCCCTGGGCCCTTGAAAAACCAGGCAGAAGTTATTCAAGGAGCTGGAAGTTCTTGTAAAATTTGATTCCAGTGGCTCATGATTTATAGTCAGACATCAAACCATTGCCTACCTTATCAGGCTGAAGAAAGTGGGAAATGTCATAACTGGCTGGTGAAAAAAAGAAAAGTCAGCTCCCTACCCTGCCCCACATTCCTAGAAGAGTTTTTTGGTTTTGGTTTTGTTTTGTGACAAGAGTCTTGCTCTGTCACCCAGGCTGGAGTGCAGTGGCACAGTCTCAGCTTGCTGCAACCTTGGCATGTTGCAACCTCCACCTCCCAGGTTCAAGCGATTCTCCTGCCTCAGTCTCCTGAGTAGCCGGGACCACAGGCATACGCCACCACACCTGGCTGATTTTTGTATTTTTATTAGAGATGGGGTTTCACCATGTTTGCCAGGCTGATCTCGAAATCCAGACCTCAGGTGATCCACCCGCCTCAGCCTCCCAAAGTGCTGGGATTACAGGCATGAGCCACCGCACACAGCCTAGAAGAGCTTTAACGAACCTTCCACAGTAGTAAATACAGAGACCACTGGTGGGAATCCCATGTCAGACAGAAAGGGGCCTAAATCCAGTGTAAGTATCTAAATTTGATACATCCTTTTGACACAGAAGGATAAGACTTAAAGGGAATATTCTGACTTTCCTGTATGAATCTGATCCACCCATCCTGTCATCTGGAGCTGTTGTTTCAGGAGTATGTGTTAAATCATATGAGTAAAAGTAGGCATTGAAAAGACTTGGGAATAATTGGGCAGATAGAATGGGTTCCATGGATCATTCTACCTGCCACTAGAAAATATGAGCTTTCTCTTCATTTACCATGTTGATAATCAGGTTGTGACTTTTTCATAAATTGTACTAGTTACCACACAGGAATGTGACAATAATAGCTTTGGGGACTGGACTGTTAAGTAGATTTTCCCCATCTTCTAGGTCCCTGTAGTCTGTGCTCAGAGTTTGCTTTTTGGCCCCTATTGTTTTTGCCTATTTTGATTTTCAGAGATGAGCACATGGGGACAGTTAACTTTTCTTCTGCTGTGTGGCCTTAGTGCTACTAGATTGTGTTGTGTTGTGGAGTTTTCTGATTTCTTCCCTATATAAAGGTACTAAGAGCTCCATAATGAAAAGAAGTTGTTATAGTTTCTCAAAATATTCTGGACCACTGAATGCACTTCTAATAGATTTTACACCTAATGAAGTTAGTTTCATGGTTATTAACTGATCTGATTATAGGAGGAAAAAACTTTATAATGAACAAAAAGGCGGGGAGGAAAGTGTGAGGGGCATCACATGAAATAACAGGGGCTATAAAAAACAACCAAAGACAAAAGCCTATCTTCTGAAGACCAAAGGTCCAACTTTACTTTCTGGCTGGCACAGCCTTTCTGAACTCCTTGAGTTTACAATAGAGCTCCTGGACTAATAAGGCAGCCAGATTTAAAGATCAGCCCATACAGTAGGGACCTGCTATTGATCTCTCAGGCACTGAGTCTTCACATCCAGTGTCAAGCCCAGCCCAGCATATGGGGTGGAATGAGCAGAAAACACACATCAGTGTGTCTTGATTTCTCACGACTGTGTAATGTGGCATGAGAAGTATGTTGTAGTGCCACATGTTTCTCAATCTGATGCCTTTTTGTCTTCTTTTTTTGCCATTTGCATCCTATTTCATAGTGCCAAAATGAAGTTTTATATCTCATCTTGTCTTTGTCCATTCTAAACTGGAGGATTGCAGTTAAGCCTTCCATGAATTCCATAGCTTGGGATCATTTACCTTACCATTATTTTGGATTTTTTTCTTATTACAGTGTCACTACACTGTATTCATGTGGGGAAACAAATATGTAGGTGCTTGAACATGCCCTACAGACACAGTTGTAGCCCTAGTATTTGTGACTGTCGTTATTGACACAGTGCAGACTTTACAGATGGAGCATTATGCTCTCAGAGGACTTTAAAAATATGTATATTAAGCAATTAACTTTCTGGAGTTGGAGTTATCAAATCTTGCTGGGAAATTAACTTCCAAGAGCTCTGAATTGGATGGAATTCCATCTGGCTTCAGAGAACAATGAGCCTATATGAAATGGAGCTTTGAAATGTTTTTCTTGTGCAGAAATATGAACTAGAAACAAAAGTGCTGATCTAATGCTAAGTTTTCTCTGTGTACTGACTCAGTTGCCAGAATTATAATGAAAACTGTATTTTAGTCTAACAAATGTATAGAAATTTTTTATGTAATAAATAAAATTTTATAGGAAAGAATGTTATTGTCTGCTGTGTTGTAACACTTCCCCATGCCCAGAGTGGTGACTGATAAAATCGTGGGCAACATCTTCATTTCAAATTAGGTCAGTATGCTGCACGGGTGCCCTAGAATTTTCTAACTATTTCCTTTCTGTCTCTCACAGCATGTTCAGGGGCCTAGGAATAGCAAACATAAATGTACTAAAACCAATTTCTGAAGTATAAAGTGTATCCACTGCCTAGCCAGACTTCATAGCTGGAGTCTGAGTTGCCATGTGAATGCTAAGATTGCAACTGAACTCCAATATCGGGCAGAGTAGAAAAGCCTCCACTGGACAGTGTCTGTCATGGAAAACATTCACTGTGCCCGGTCCAGTGCCCTGCACGTGAACTGAAGCCTGGATCTGTACTGAGTTTAATGCATTTGCGAAACTGTGGTGTGCCATCATTTAGGCAGTAGCTGTGCCCCATTTAGAGTTTAGAAAAATCAACCTTTTTAAAAGCCAATAATTGTGGATAATATTAGGGACTAAGGAAGGGATGTTCTTCAGTGGAAGACCTTTTCCAATACCATAAGCCTCTCCTAATTTGTTTTGTTATTTTGGATTTTTCTTGAGAGGCTGCTCTGTGAACTGTCTTATTAGCAAGTGTGAGCTGATGATAGTCCTGGTTGTTTATACTGTCCTGCCAAAAGAGTTGTTACAGAATATTTGTGAGGCATCTTAAACTTAGCTGGAGGAATTTGGGATTCTGAAGAATATTAACCAATCTGGACTGTTCTTTCTTTTTTTGAGTGGTTCTGATGCAGATTTACATAATTTCTATTACATAGACCACCTGATGATTAAAGGGCCTGTGAAAAGCCTTACATCTGAAAGGTACCTGAAAGTCTTTTCTTCCTGTTTGGCCATGGAACGCATACTCTGTATTTAACCTCAAATCGAAGAAAATAAAGAAAAATCTAGAGGATTCTTTTAGGAGGCACAGTACTTATGCACCCTATCTTAATATATAAGTAGTGATTAATATTTTAGTTGCTTTAAATAGCTGTACAGCTCAGAGCTCTTACAGATGTTGAAAGGTTCAGAAAGAAGCCAGTACCTCGTGGGGCTCTTTGGCCTCATGTCTTTGAGCAGGTGCTGTGGAACCAGCCCACTGAGTTTGTGCCTCTGCCAGGGGTATCCAATCTTTTGGCTTTCCTGGGTCACACTGGAAGGAGAAGAATTGTCTTGGGCCACACATAAAATATGCTAACACTAACAATAGCTGATGAGCTAAGAAAAAATATTACATATATATATATACTTTTTTTAAAAGGAAGTTTATGAATTTGTGTTGGGCTGCATTCACAGCTTTCCTGGGCCGCATGCGTCTTGTGGGCCATGGGCTGGACAAGCTTGCTCTATACATTGGGTTTGTTTTTGTTTTTAACTTGTGGCAAGTAGTAGTGAAAATAAGAACTACTTTATGCCTTTAATTTGACAATGTGCCTCATTTACTGTCCCAATTCCAAGAAAAATAATTTTAGCAGATTCACCTAGGTTAAGTTTAGGATTCCAGAAAAAGTGAAGCTAAGCTATTAGACCATTTCATGGGCTTATCAGCAATTTCAATAGAAACCTTAAAGCTCTCTAGGTACTTACAAGCTCCCTGGCCAGGACTGTCAGACTAAAGAGGCAACAGGAAGGAATCACCTTCAAGGCAAAACAAAGCAGCTTTCAGTCAATATCAGGTTGCATCCTGTAACCTCACACTGGGAGACAGGATATTAGGTATTTGTGGTTGGTCTACTCACTCCATCTTCCAGAAAGGATTCTCACAGCTTACAAGAAAATAAAACAATTTTAACACATACACACCACACATACAAGTTTTGTAATTAAGAGGCAAATCAAAAAAATTGAGGAAAGGAGATTAGCTATTTAAGAAATCCTAGGTTAGGTGTAAGACTAAATTCCAAACTTCCTGTCAGTCCTGGCAAAGAGGAAATCAAGAAAGGTACATAGTTTTAATGTTAAATTTGAAAAAGCATAAATAAAAGTTCAATAAGCAGGACTGGGCAGACATTCACAATGATGTAAATAATATTTAATAACTTGGAATAATGTTTACAATATAGTTAGTAAAGCAGGGGCTCAATCTTATAAGATAGGTAAGAATATTTCATATAAATGAGATCAAGCAAAGCATTGTTGGCCGGGTGCAGTGGCTCACACCCTGCAATCCCAGCACTTCTGGAGGCTGAGGTGGGTGGATCATCTGAGGGCAGGTGTTCAAGGCCAGCCTGACCAATGTGGAGAAACCCCGTCTCTACTAAAAATACTAAATTAGCTGGGTGTGGTGGCAGCGCATGCCAGTAATCCCAGCTACTCGGGAGGCTGAGGCAGGAGAATCGCCTGAACCTGGGAGACGCAGGTTGTGGTGAGTCAAGATCGCGCCATTGCACTCTGGCCTGGCAACAAGAGCGAAACTTCGTCTCAAAAAAAAAAGAGAAATGAAAATTGTTTTAAATTACAACATAGATATATTCTTCTTTAAGACTCCTGACTCTTCTGAAGTTGTCTACTGTCTTTGGCATTAACACCACCAATAACGTAACCTCCCAAAAGTATAATAATATGAAATATTGATTATTAAAATGGATAAAAAATCAGAGTTGCTTACGAAGCCCACTTGAGTGTAGAGTCCTTGTGTGTGTGTGTGTGTGTGTGTGTGTGTGTGTGTGTGTGTGTTTTGAGACAGAGTCTCACTCTGTCACCAGGCCAGAATGCAGTGGCATGATCTCGGCTCAATGCAACGTGCATTGAGAATTGCTTGAACTCCCCAGGTTCAAGCAATTCTCCTACCTCAGCTTACCAAGCAGCTGGGACTACAGGCACCTGCCACTACTCCTGGCTAATTTTTGTATTTTTAGTAGAGATGAGGTTTCACCATGTTGGCCCGGATGGTCTTGATCTCTTGACCTAGTGATCCACCCACCTTCGCCTCCCAAAGTGTTGGGATTATAGACATGAGCCACCTCGCCCATCATTTCCCAGGTTTTTATAATTTATTTGCAATGTTTATATTTCTCACCCTCACATAACTTGAGAGTAGTAGTTTTAGCATTTTTTTTGAATTTTTGCAAGGCATTCGACTTTTCAAAGGATTAATTTTTATAGAAATGACTCTTCATATTCATTGTTTTTATCAATATACAATATTTAAATACTCCTGGCAGTAGTGTACCCACCACACCTCCATAACATGTTGAAATATACACACCTGACACTTGCTAAGCACAACCACCTGATGCTGAGAATGAGCACACAGAACACAGGCCTCTGAGTGGAAGCCCCTCTCCAGGAACATTCAGCATGCAATAGTCATCAGTCAGTACATTCTACAGGAGGTTAAAAAAGATCAGTTAATGTGGCAAAATGGTTACGTAAAAGGCAGCTATGAAAGCCATCTATTTACATAAAAATGATAATTATGTTTATCTTTGCGGAATTATGAGTAATTTTAGTTTTTTCTTTGCTTATTTGTATATTTAAAATACTCCTCTATGGTTTTTAATAGAAAAAATTTATATTAAAAACAAATAGCTGGGTAAGATAACAACATGATAGTAACTAAACCAGTGTGTTAATAGGCCAATGGAATAGAAGAAAAAGTTTCCAAAACAAATCGTATTATTTATAAGGGATTAGGCCGGGCGGTGGCTCACACCTGTAATCCCAGCACTTTGGGAGGCTGAGGTGGGTGTATCACCTGAGGTCAGGAGTTCAAGACCAGCTTGGCCATCATGGTGGAACCCCATCTTTATTTTTAAAAAGGGGGGGGCAGATTATACCTAAAATAGAATATACCTAGAATGAATAAGGAAGGGAAGAATCCATTTAATAAATTGTGTTTAGGACAGTTGGCTTTCAATTTGAAAACAAATCTAAGTCAAATCTAAGTGGATTTAGGATTTTTTTTTTTCAGCTAGACAAGAGAGGTCAGGAGGAGTGGAGAAGATTTGATAAAATTATAGTAGAAGAAATAACCAATGATAGACTTGAAATAATAGGATGATAGAAATGATAGGTAGGGATTAGGGAGATACACACCTCACATTTCATGGAAATTGTGATGAGTGAGGCCTGTTTCAGATGCATTTCCGAAGCATGCCCACAGCAGTGTGCTAAATGTATCCACTTTCATTCAACAAACCTTCCTGGAGACCTCTTCTGGTCAGCCAGTTATATTCTGGGAGCTCAGTGCTAAAAACTCCCTGATCTTAAGTACTCATAGCCCAGTGAGGGAGGCCAAGAGCAGTGAGTGATGATAAGTAGCGGGTGCTTTGGAGCACAGAGGAAGGTGTTGAGACTCAGCTGAGTCTCGAAGGATGAGCAGGGATTAGCCAGATGATGAAGGGGTGGAAGGGTGATTCTACCCAGAATAGAAGCACTTTGGCACTCATATAGCAACATGAGGAATACAAGCCATTCAGGATGTCCAGAGCAAAGAAGATGTGGGTTTGCACTAAGAGGGAACCACCCTGGAGAGGATACAGGAGTTTTACATGTGTGTTCAGACCTACAGTATGAGTTGTGGGGAGCCTGTGGCAGGTTCTAAGCGGAGGAGCGATCTAGCCATATGGAGACTGCATTGAGAGTGGAAATTTAGAAGAGAAAGACTTAGGGGGAAGGAAGCCTGAGCCGGGGCCTAAGAGGAAGACTGGAGAAGAGGAGGATTCCAGTGGGAAATCCAACAGGCTTTATAACTAATGAAATTAAAGGGAAAGGGAAAACAAATCATGAAGGCCTACACTCAGGATGATGCGTGCCACCTTTTCCTTTAAATATAGGGGCTTGTACCAATGATCAAATTCATCTAAGCTCTGATTCTCTTTTTCATTGAATATTGGAAATATTTACCTTTTCTGTTCAATGCTAACTGTTGTAAAAATCTCTGTAATAAAAAGGAGCCCATTAGAGAAGAGTTAGAGGTCATGAAAATATTGATATGTGCAAGCAAAAAATGTTTTCCTAGCCGGGTGCGGTGGCTCACGCCTGTAATCCCAGCACTTTGGGAGGCTGAGGTGGGTGGATCACAAGGTCAAGAGATCGAGACCATCCTGGCAACATGGTGAAACCCCGTCTCTACTAAAAATACAAAAAATTAGCTGGGCATGGTGGCGCGTGCCTGTAATCCCAGCTACTCAGGAGGCTGAGGCAGGAGAATTGCCTGAACCCAGGAGGTGGAGGTTGCGGTGAGCCGAGATCACGCCATTGCACTCCAGCCTGGGTAACAAGAGCGAAACTCCATCTCAAAAAAAAAAAAATGTTTTCCTCTGATAATGATTTCTGGTTTTCAGCTCCCAATGTAACAATGGCTTGTGTGGCTTAGATAGTTGCAGACAAACTTTCTCTCAATGACTCCAACTCTGTTCTCCTACATTGTCACCCTAACCATTTGTGTACTTCTATGCTAACAAGAAATAACAGGCAATGTGTTTTTAGTGTATGTATGTTTATATATTTATGCCCCTTTTGTTTTCCAAAAAGGCATATATACCAAAAGATTTATTTTTAACCACAGGCTGAAGTGCAGTAATGCCGTCATAGCTCACTGCAGCCTCTAACTCCTTAGCTCAGGTGATCCTTCCACCTCAGCCTCCTGAATCGCTGAGACTACAGGCATGCACCTTCATGCCCAAGCTTTTTTTTTTTTTTTTGAGGAGACAGGGTCTCGCTTTGTTGCCCAGGCTGGTCTCCCAACTCCTGGCTTCAAGCAATCTTCCCACCTTCGACTCCCAAAATGCTGAGATTACAGGTGTGAGCCACCATGTCCACACCAAAAAGGTTATTAAGCTAAAAGTGTAAAGGCAAAGACATAGACAGGAAGAAATGAACATGCTCGACTCTAGGACTGATACGGTCACAGTGCATCGAAGCCTTAAATTCTTTCACCTTCCTCAGCAACCCGATAGGAAAGGAAAACAAAAAGATCTATAGAATGTTATTCTCTAGTAGAAGAAGGTTTATGCATTCTTCAATTTACTATGGAAGCAAAAATAACCCACATATGGCTCTTAAATTGGGATTTGGAGATGCTAAGCTAGAGAAGTCCCAGCGTGTAATTTCCTGATGCTTTAACTGAAATTGTTACCTAATTCCTTATTCAGGTCTGCCTCTATTATGAGTTACAAGACATGGTCTTAAGTGTAAATAGAAAGATAGCCTTCATTTATTTCAGATATATTTACTGAGTTCTATCTATCTTAGCTAAGGATACCAGAATAAGAGACCAGCCTCTGTCCTCTGAAAACTCACAGCCTATTTAGGAAGCAAAGGAGTAAGCAGATGATTGTAACAGAGTGTGCCAGCCACTCTAACAGAGTTAACTAGGAGGAGCAGGGAGAGCCACCTGAAGGTGGGAGGGGCAGGGAGGAGGGGGCTGTAATAAGTAAATAAGCATTTGGGGAAAGGAAGGTAGAGAGTGTCCAAGGAGGAATACCATGTGTGAAGAAAGGATGATGTATCTGTGAATCTGTACTGCAGTGTAGGTGTGGGGACACAAAATCGGAGCGGTCAGTAGGCATCAGATTTTGAGGGTCTTGCAGGCCACCCTAAGGGTCTTGATTCTATGCTGAAGAAAATGAGGACTCACTGAAAGATTTTAAGCAAGGGAGTGTTTGGTACCCTGACAGCAGTGGGGAGTATGGCATGGGATGAGTTGCTTCTGGGTCAGGAAAACAAAGTGAAAAGACCATTGTAGTGTCCCCTGTGATTTAGAATGAGGACTCCAACTAGGGCACTAGCAAGAAGAATGGAGAGAAAGGGCAGGAGGCCGAGGCAGCAGAATCACTTGAACCCGGGAGGCAGAGGTTGCAGTGAGCTAAGATCATGCCGCTGCACTCCAGCCTGGGTGACAGAGCGGGACACCATCTCAAAGAGAAAAAAAAAAATGGAGAGAAAGGGATGTATTTAAAAGCTAACGAAGAGATAGAATCATCAAACATGGATGTTTGGTTGGTGAAAGGGGCCAAGTGAAAGA
The DNA here is from genome assembly GCF_049354715.1 of Callithrix jacchus. NCBI lineage: Eukaryota > Metazoa > Chordata > Mammalia > Primates > Cebidae > Callithrix > Callithrix jacchus. The sequence goes on from NC_133502.1 coordinate 153,793,503, forward strand.
CAGGAGTCAAGCGTGAATCTCCAGGTCATGGTTTGCATGCAATACTGCATTAGAAAATAATTTGCTTTTCACCTGGAAAGAACCATATTTAGAAGAAGCCATATTTACTTTAATAAAGAGACAAGATAAAATAACAAAAAGCACTGACCTAGGATTTGGAGTATTGGATTTATCGCCATTGCCTCCAGTCCACTCATGGGTTATCTTCTCTGCCTGTTTTCTTGTCTATAAAATGGAATATGCTCAGCCTGTGCTGTAGGACTACAATGACAAATAAACTGAGGGGACAGGAATATGCTTTGAAAGCAATTAAATACAACAGAGTTGTTATCTCCTTATTTTCTGATGCCTAAAGGAGCCAGCACATTATAAGGAAGAGAACAAAGGTCTTGGGATTATGGATATAGATTTGAATCTGTCTCTGCTGCTTATTGTGTAAGCTGGGTAACCTTGGAAAGCCACAAATGCTTTTTGAGATTAAGTATCTTCCTTTGTAAAATGGGAATAGTCATGTTTTATAGGGATTTTGTAAGACAATGAAAATTTGTTCATTTCACTCAATCATTACCTAACATATTTAATGAGTACCTACCATGTGTTAGAAGCAAAGACTATAAAAGTGAACACAAGCTAGAGTCTCCACTCTAGTTTTATGTATAAAAGCTAATAGTGGCCGGGCGCGGTGGCTCACATCTGTAATCCTAGTACTTTGGGAGGCCAAGGTGGGCAGATCACTTGAGGTCAGGAGTTTGAAACCAGCCTGGGCAACATGAAACCCCATCTCTACTAAAAACACAAAATAAACTAGCCAGGCATGGTTGTAGGCACCTATAATCCCAGCTACTTAGCAGGCTAAGGAGAATCTCTTGAACCCAGGAGGCGGAGGTTGCAGTGGGCCAAGATTGGGCCACTGCACTCCAGCCTGGGCAACAGAGCAAGACTCTATTTCAAAAAAAAAAGCTAATGGTGGGATGTGATCCAAATGGCAGAGCAGGAAATTAAAAAACTCCATCCTTCTGCAAAAGCAGTGATCAAGTTGGCAAAGACTGTCCAGTCAATTTTTGCCAAATTCTAGAATCTAATAAAGAACTTACACACCGAGGCAAATGCTAAATGAAGAAATTTCAGTAAGAGAGTAGTGAGGCATGTAAACTTATTTGCATACCATCCCCACTCACCAGCTTCGCGGCGCTGTGAGAGTAGTGGCTCAGGCAGGTTTCTGACGTGGCTTGCTGATGCACAAGTTAGCAATGTGTGATGGGACCTTGTTCTCAAAAAAAAATTGTGGTTGTGTGTTTTGAACCGTCTGGTGGCTCCCTGAAGGATCAGCTCAGGGGTTTATCTTTGTGTCACGTGCCTCAGAAGCATCTTAGGGCTGAAGTGATCTCCCAGGTGACATCTGTCAATAGCACTTAAAGGCATCTATAGTAGCTGCAGCAACCTGTGGTGAGGAATAACAGATGTGGCAAACAGCAGACAGATGGAAGCCTGGGAAAGAACAGGGTAGAAAAGGACATACACAGAGGAATAATAGCTTTCCGAAGCTCCTGCATGTACCAGGAAATCTACGCATGTACCAGGAAATCTACAAGGCCACACACGTGCCCAGGGCTAGACACAGGAAGGACCTGAGAAGACCACAAACATTCACCCCTGGCCAACCTTTCAATGCAAGCAGGAAGTAAAGACTGAAGCAGAGTTGTGGACAGTCTTGCTAAGCGTTAAGCAGTGCCCCCATGGAGAATGAATGTGCAGACATTAGAAGGTGATCTCTTTTTTTGTGGCTCCAGGTATCTAAGGAAAACTCAATCAAATCACTAGCTGACCACAGCTAGCAAAACAGAGACTTCAATGACCACACACACACCAAAGAATACAGTCTCTACAAGAAATAGTTCAGAAAAGTCATTAAACAAATTAACAGCTATAACCCCCAAACAGCAGGAAGAACAAACCCTAGGAAGGCGAAAGAATCTGATTTCCAGAGTTGCCACATTATAATAAGCAAAATGTCCAGTTTTCAACAACAATAAGAAATTACAAGGTACACAAAAAAAATAAAGTGAAGCCCATTAGCAGAAGAAATTAACACAAACTGTCCAGATGTGGTGGCTCACACCTATAATCGCAATACTTTGGGAGGCTGAGGCAGGAGGATTGCTTGAGACCAGCAGTTCAAGACCAGCTGGGGCAACATAGTGAGACCCCATCTCTACCAAAAAATACAAAAATTAGCCAAGCATAGTGGCATGCATCTGTAGTCCCAGCTACTCAGGAGGCTGAGGTGGGAGGCTTGCTTGAGTTCGAGGCTGCAGTGAGCCAAGATTGAGCCACTGTACTCCAGCCTGGGTGACAGACCAAGACTTGATCTGTTTAAAAAAAACGTGTTTTAAAAAAGGAACTGTCTTTGTAGAAGCCCAGACATTTGACTTTCTAGACAGAGACTTTAAATCAAGTGTCTTAAATATGCTCAAAGACATAAAGAAAGTGAAGGACAAAGAACTAAAGAAAATCAGGAGAACAATGTTTTACCTAAAAGAAATATCAATAAAAAGATAGAAATAATTAAAAAGGGGAACTAAATAGAAATTCTGAAGTTGAAAATAACTGATATCAAAAAGTCACTAAGGGGGTTCAGTAGCAGATTTGAGCAGACAGAAGAAAGAATCACTGAATTTGAAGATAGATCAACTGAGATTATTCAGTCTGAGGAGCAGAAAAAGAAAAGAATGAAGAAAACTGAACAGAGCCTAAGAAAGCTGTGGGATACCATCAAGCATACCAACATATACATAATGGGCGTTCCAGAAAGAGAAGAGATAAAGAAAGGAGTAGAAAGAATATTTGAAGAAATATCTTTGTAAGGTCTGCGCTATTTTAAAAAAAAGAAGAAGAAGACTACTTGAAAAAATAATGGCTGAAAACTTCTCAAAAGTGATGAAAAACATGAATGCACAACTAAGAAGCTCAGCAAACTCCACATAAAATAAACCCAAAGAGATCCACACCAAAACAGATTATAACCAAATTGCTGACAAAGAAAAACAGAGAATATTGAATGCAGCAAGAGGGAAGTAACTCATCACATATAATGATTCTTAAAAAGATTATTCCCTGATTTATCAGAATCAGGGAATAATGTATAGTAACTGAGAGAAAAACAATTATTAATGAAGAATTCTTTAGCCAATGAAATTCTCCACCAAAACTGAAAGAAGGCCAGGTGCAGTGGCTCATGCCTGTAATCCCACTGTAACTCCAGCACTTGGGAGGCTGAGGCGGAGGATCACCTGAGGTCGGGAGTTCGAGACCAACCTGGCAAACATGGGGAAACCCTGTCTATACTAAGAATACAAAAATTAGCTGGTCAGGTGGCACATGCCCATAATCCCAGCTACTTCAGAGCCTGAAGCAGGAAAATCACTTGAACCTGGAAGGTGGAAGTTACAGTGAACTGAGATCATGCTATTGCACTCCAGCCTGGGCAACAGAGCAAGACTTTGCCTCCATTAATAATAATTTTCTATCTAAAATTGACATAAATAAGCAAAATCCATGAAGACAGAAAGCATATTCATAGTTATCAGGTACTGGGGAATATGGGGAATTCCTGCTAATTGGAAATAGGGTTTTCTTTTGGGGTGATGAAAATATCCTGAGGCTGGGTAAGATGGCTCACGCCTGTAATCTTTGGGAGACCGAGGTAGGTGGATCACCTGAGGTCAGGAGTTCAAGACCAGCCTGACCATCACGGTGAAACCCCATCATTTAAAAAAATAAAAATAAAAATAAAAAAGAAAATATTCTGGAACTATAGAGTGGTGATGGGTACAAAACTTTATGAATTTACTAAATGCCACTGAATTGTACACTTTAAAATGGGTTAAATGGTAAATTTTATGTTATATATGTTTTACCACAATAAAAATACATATAAAAAAGTCAGAATAGTTCAAAGAATTTTTATATATATTTTTCATCTACATTCTCTAAATGTTAGTATTTTAATGAATTTGCTTTATCTTTTTCTCCTCATTTCCACTCAATCTAGCTTTCTGCCCTTCTCCTTCCTCCTCCCCTGCTCCCCTTTCCTACCTCTTCCTCCCTCTCTCTTGCTCTGTCTCCATTTCTCTCTGTCTCCATCCCTCTTGGTCTCTTGGTGTCTCTCTGTCTCTCTCCCCCTGTGTGTGTGTGTGTGTGTGCACGTGCACGCAGACCTTCTTTAAAGTTTAATGTTGTCCCACTAATGTTCTTTATGGAAAATTTTTTTTCTGGCCAACAATCCAATCTGGGATCACATATTGAATTTCATTTTTATGTCTCTTTAATCTCTTTTAACTTGGAGCAGTTGCATAGTTTTTTTGTCGTTCAGGACCTTGATATATTTGAAGAGTCAGGCCATTTATTTTTCAGAATGACCTTCAATTTAGGTTTGTCTAAAGTTTCCTCATGATCAGATCCAGGGTATGCATTTTTGGCAGGAATACCATGGAAGGCATACTGTGTCCTTCTCAGTGCATTGTACCAGGAGACACATGATCTCATTTGTCCCATTACTGTGATGCTGACTTTGATCATTTGGGTAAGGTGGATCTTCCTGGTCTCTCCAATGTAAATGTACTGTTTCTCCCTTTGTAATTAATAAGTATCTTGTGGAGAAATATTTTGAGACTATGAAAAATTCCTGTTTCTCATCAACTTTTCATATATCTATTCACATTCTTCTCTGAAACAGCAAATACTGTTGTTTTCACATAATGGTGATTTTCTAATTTCATCATTCTTCCTATATTTATTAGCTGGTGTTCTACTGTAAGAAAAACCTTTCTCTTCCCTCCCACTTATTCATCAAATAAATATTTATTCATCAAATAAATATATGTCAAATAAATTTTTACTCATCAAATACATATTTATTTGTCTAATAAATACTGATTGTTCATCAAATAACTAAATATCAAATCCAAAATTGTTACTTTTTTCTGTTATCCTCATTTATTTTTGTGCCCACATTGTCTCAGATTTAGCCAGTAAGAGCCCATTCAAGCTGGCTCCTGTACTTTTGATCTGTCCCTGTCATTCTTCGAGTACTTCCTTGTTTACTGACACAAGCAGATGTTCCAGGCTCATCTTGTGCTTTCCTCGTCTCAACTCTGTAATCAGCCAAGTCTTCAAGCGAGCCCTGGTTCCTTTTAATGGAAACTCGTATTTGGAAACCAAGGTCTGGGCACAATATGTGCTCTTTGTGATAGCTATTCTGTAATAGCGACCACATAGTATACAGCAGGAGAAACAAAATGACTCTGCATTACTTTTTATAGGTCCATCCATACCTGGAATATAAACGAATGGGAGTGTTTTCAGACAAGCCTAGAGAAGATATCTACTGGGAAAGGAGATACCTTGGGGTAGAGAAAGGGAAAAGCAATGATTACCATATTCAAGTATTTAAAGGGATGTCCTCGAAGAAAATGGTGTCTATAGTCATGTCCTGAACCCCAAAGGGTTCTAATGGTTGGAAAAACAGGATTCTGTTTTATCAGTAATTAACATGTGTTAATCACCGATTACTATCAGACTGCGACAGTGAGTGCTGATTGCCCTGCTATTGATCTTCTGCCCATCTTCCTCATGAATATACCCAGATATCGTTCTGGTTAGCAAAATACCATACTAAAATACTCACCTTTCCATACTTCCCTGAAGCTTGAAGTGGCCATGTGACATAGCTTTAGTCAATGAGATATAAGCTGAAGAATAATGACGATTTCCAAGAAAATTTTGCCTTCCCAGTATAGGTGTTGCCCATCCTCCTGGTTTTCCCCTTCTCTGGCCTGTCTGGAATGCAGATATGGTACTACTTGGAGGAACAGAAGACATCTTACAAACATGAACAAAACCGCAGACCAAAGATGGCAGAACCAAAAGATAGAAGGAGCCTGGTTCCCAGAATGCATTCTCATATGATTTCTCCACACGCGGGCTTGCTGTCTTTTGGGCTTACTGTTACATGAGAAGAATGGATCTCTTTCCTGTTTAAGCCACTATGACAGGTTTCTGTTAAATGCAGCTGAGATACAGTCCTAACTCAGGCACTGTGCTAAGTCCTAGGAGGGGAAAGGCCACCTAGTGAGGTCACTGGAGTTTCCTGCTTATCAGACAGAATGTGAGGAAGACTTCCAAAAAACTGAAACAGTACCAAGATGGACTTAGCTCCAGGAGGAGACGTGATCCCCCTGACTACAAAGGAATGTGTGTAGAGGTACTTTTGCAGCTGGGATGTTATAAAGCAGTATTGAGCACAGAGTAAAAGGCTAATTCAGTGACTCTTTCTTTCTTTCTTTCTTTCTTTCTTTCTTTCTTTCTTTCTTTCTTTCTTTCTTTCCTTCCTTCCTTCCTTCCTTCCTTCCTTCCTTCCTTCCTTCCTTCTTTCTTTTCTTTCCTTTCCTTTCCTTTCCTTTTCTCTTTCTTTCTTTCTTTCTTTCTTTCTTTCTTTCTTTCTTTCTTTCTTTCTTTCGACAGAATCTTGCTCTATTGCTAAGCTGAAGTGAAGTGGCGCGATCCTGGTTCACTGTAACTTCCATTTTCCAGTTTCAAGCACTTCTCCTGCCTCAGCCTCCCAAGTAGCTGGGACTTCAGGCACGCACCACCACACCCGGCTGATTTTTGTATTGTTAGTAGAGACAGGGTTTCGCCATGTTGGCCAGGATGGTCTTGATCTCTTAACCTTGTGATTTGCCCGCCTCAGCCTCCCAGAGTGCTAAGATTACAGGCGTGAGCCACTGTGCCTGGCCTCACTGACTCTCAGAGTCTATTCTAGTGCAAAATTTTTTCTAAGGGTCAGAAAGTTAAAAAAAAAAAAAAAGGTGAACTCAGGGCATGCTGTTTTCGCTGGACAGTTAGTGTTTTTTATCTGTAGTCTGCATTTGGATACACGATTTTCTTTAAAGTTTCTAAGAACACACGCTCCCTCAACACCCCTTGGGTAAATATATTACAGCAATTTTCAGTTTCTAATGAAACATTTGTTTGTGTTTTATTTGTAGCAATCTAATTTATCCCTTTTTTTGCTAAAATTTTTATTTATCTTGGATTTACAATGTTAATATTGCAGTAAAACAGCATTTTTGAGTTTTAGATACTAATGGATTTATTATTTTTATCTGTGTTTAAAGTCATAGTAGTCTGGGCACCGTGGTGCACACCTGTAGTGCCAGCTACTCAAAAGGCTATGGCAGGAAGATCTCTGGAGCCCAGGAGTTCTGGGCTGTAGTTCACGATGATCACACCTGTGAGTAGCCACTGCACGAATGTTTATGTCCTATAAACTAACTAGTAGGGATCAATTTGTTGGCAGAGTTTCTATAAATATATGAATGCTCTTGGTGAGAAGAGATTTTTTTTTTTTTTCTCTCGGGATGGAAGTCAGTTTCTCTGGTGGGATACTCACCTGTGAAACATAAGAAAGGAAAAGTCAAGACTTTACTGGATTCTGTGGTTAATCTCAAGCCTGAGGTAGGAAGACAGACTGCACAACTTTGTGAAAGTACCCAGTGGTAACTGGCAAGTTATTAAGGGAACAATAGATGTTTGTTGAGTGAATCGACAAATGAATCTTTTGGCAGGCTGATTGTTTCTGAGTCGAAGCTATGAGATGATTTTGCACTGTCCACATAGGATGGAAATCAGTGTTTCTCAAAATACATCACTGTAGGGGGTGCCAGGAAGGGAAAAAGGCAGTGTTTAAAACAGAAATTACTCAGGGTTTCACTTCAGACCTGCTGAATCAGAATCACCACAGCCGGCAGAACGAAATCTGTGTTTTAACACACCCTAACCCAATCCAGAGGATTCTGCTGCATAATGAACTCTGAGAACTATGGACACACATGCTATTCCAACTGAAGTTTCCACGGAGGGATGGAACCTTAGAGGGAGGCAAGAGTTCCAGCTGGAGCAAGATTTTGGGGTGGTTGTCCTTGAGAAGGTAGCCATAGTATATGTGCTTGTCTCTAGCGACACCCGCTGGTTGAGAGTGACAATTAACAAACGTAACCCCTGAAATGACACAGGTGTTTTCTCTAAGGGGCCTCCAATATTAAAGGCATTAGTATTTACATTCTAAAAGTGGTAATTAATATACCCAAAGCCCCAGGTATGGGACACCAACTTTTATATGTGTATCCTCTTTTCAGTGGTTTTCAGGTGGAAGCAATATATACAAGAATATTGTCCTTCGATTATCTTACACATTTCTTAGAATGAATGTTCCTGTGTCATGTTCATTTGGAACAAGGCCAAGTTTTGAATAACTTCTGAAAGAATTTACTGAACTTTTTTATTTTTTAGACAGAGTCTTGTCACCCAGGCTGGAGTGCAGTGGCATGATCTTAGTTCACTGCAACCTCCACCTCCTGGGTTCAGGTGATTCTCCTGTCTCAGCCTCCCTAGTAGCTGGGGCTACAGGTGCCTGCCACCACGCCCAGCTAATTTTTGTATTTTTAGTAGAGGCGGGGTTTCACCATGTTGATCAGGTTGATCTCGAACCCCTGACCTCAAATGATCCACCCACCTCAGCCTCCCAAAGTACTGGGATTATAGGCGTGAGGCCACCACACCCAGCCAACTGAACTTTTTGACTAGGGAATTTGTTCACTGTGATTGTTTTATGGAAATAAGAAGAAGATAATTTTTATCTGATGTCGAAGACTCCAGGCAAGATAAAGAAAAAAAGTACCATGATATCGTAGAGAAAAATTGGTTCCTTTACTTCGCTGAGCACTTACTATATGCCAGTCTTCCTCTCAGGGAGCTCACAGTTGATAGGTGGAGAGGAGATAGGTGTGGTCAGTGTAGCAATGGATGTGTGTATAATGTGTCAAAGCAGTTGGTGGGGGCGACAATTCATTCTACTGGGGTGGGGTCAAGGAATAAGTTGAGGCCTGGGGAAAAAGTGTGTTCTTCCAAATTCTGCACAGACACACCAGATCTGAAGTTCCCAGAAGAGAGACTGGCTTGTGCTAAGGCATACAGGTGTGAAATAGCAATTGCAGCGTATGCACTTGGAAAGCAGTAACCTCCAAATGATGGGTTCTTATAAAGTGTGAGGCTGGAAATGATAAGAGATGAGGCCAAGGAGTCAGGCCAGGTCTCACTCACCTTCCAAGAAAGTTAGATTTTATCCTGTAGGTGGTGAATAACCGCAGAATAGTTTAAATTTAAGATCTGCTTTTTATCAGGTTGCTTATCCCACTGGAATATCAATGCACAAAGTATAGAACCTCCTATTTATCTTGACAGTGGTCAAAACTGAGTCAAAAGACCTAAGATTATATCTATTAATTGAGAATTTTTTGCAGATTAAACACAAAAAGTCCCAGTCCCTTTGGAAAGTCTCTTAGTATTCTGGTAATTACATTTGACCTGTGTGGTGTAAAAGGTTTTTGTTTCAGTTTTGGTTTTAATGCAGATATTTAACAGAGCTGAGTTTCTGTGCCCTTTATGTCTGAGCTTCTGCACTGCCTCCTCTCCTTGTCCTAACAGGGACTCACACAGAATTCCCCTGACACAGATCCCAGAAAATCCCATTAGGTGTCTTTGCTGGGGCCAAACCCTGAGCACTAGTTCCTAGAACCTGAGGCGTGAAATAAACCAATTCATTGTTTTCTGCATCATTTTGCATGCTTTTAAAATAATAAGTATAATGGATATATTGTCATGTTGCCTTTCACAACGAGGTAAGATGCTCGCTTTGTGGTCATGCAGATGATCAGGACCTTCCCTCTCGGAAGATGGATAAAGAATCCCTTTGTTTCACCCTCCTCCCTCCTGCTTGGTCTTCGGCCTTACCATGCATGTCTTTATGTACTTATCATGGTCTGGTAGAAAAGCATGCTATTTGAAATCTGATGGATTTGACTTTAGTTCTTGCCTACCCCATCACCTTGGCAAGTCCCTTAACTTCTCCTCTTTATTTACCTGGCAAAAGGAGCTAACAATACTAATAATACCTTCTCTTGAGGAGTGAGTGAACAATGTTATTACATCCTGAAATCAGTGCCCAACACACAGCAGGTCCTTAATAAATGCCAGGTCCTTTCCATTCTTTTTCCATCTCCCCCTTGACTTCAGGGAGCCATCAGAAGGCAAGGAAGCAGCGGGCATGGTGGCTCACACCTGTAATCCTAGCTACTCAGGCGGCTGAGGCTGGAGGATCACTTGCAGCAGGAGCTTGAAACCAGCCTGGGCAACATAGCAAGACCTTATCCCTATAAAAAAAATTTTTTTTTTTAATTAGCCAGGTATGGTGGCATGTATCTTAGTCCTAGCTACTCAGAAGACTGAGGCAGGAGGTTTTCTTGAGCCCAGGAATTTGAGGTTACAGTGAATTATGATTGGACTACTACAGTCCGGCCCAGCCAACAGAATGAGACTGTCTCTAAAAATAATAATAAGAAGTAAATATGTTTTAAAAGACCGGGAAGCTCACAACCTTTGATTCAGACTGCAACAATAGTAACTGGCCATTAGAACACGTTGCTCTGTGCTGTTCTATGGGGCTTACCTCTGCAACAGGTTAATTAAATAAAAGCAATCTTTTTAGCTTACAGATTTTCTGTCTTGATGTCTTTGCAAAGATGTTAAGCTCTTTTGGGTATGGAGTCTGATAGTCATTAACCAGCCCCCACCCTTCCTACTCCCTTGTTATTCCAAGAGGACCTGGGTTCTGTCAATATTTGCTCACCACTAGACATGGGCCACACCCTGATGTGACCCCAAAGCCAGGCTTTCCTGGCCTATGGGTGAAGCTGCCCCAGTTGCACAGATAAGCAGCTTGTGCCGGACTGGTCTGGCCCCAAATCAGGAGAGGATCTCTTAGCCACTCATGCTGAATTGTGACTTTTTTATTGGCTGATATTGCCTAACAGACTGTGGTTTCTTGCTCATTGGCCAAATCAGCAGCCTAAAGGACCTTACTCTAAAAAATTTAGTCAAAAGTTAATCTTTGACTTAGACAGACAACTTTTTTGGGGACAAACTTCATTGCACATAGTTTGTTCTGTCTGTGCTCATCTACTCTTAATATAATATTTTGGATATGCGAAACTGTTGGCAGATTGTGACTGAACAAAATTTGGCAGTGAACTTGACAATCAAAATAGAGCCAAGTGACAAGTTTGAAAAAGACACAAAAGAAAAAGACTTACAAGCTGAAGAACACTAGCATTAGCATTGAGACATATGGTTTTTAAAAAAATGCGAGTTTGCAAAGCTGTTGCACAAAACAGCACCAATATAAATGCCTGCCCAAGGGCGACTGCAAGACAGAGCTGGTGCCTGATATGTGAAGATAATGATCCTGAAATATTACCCTGCTGTATTTGTACTTGAAGGATTTTAAAGTATGTTCAAAGCAAATTCTATCTGTGTTTAATAAGATCACAAGATAAGAAAGGGGATTGTGCCTTCATTGTAGTTTTACAAAAAGAGTATCTTTCAAGACATACACAAGACAGGAGAACCAGCCTTTGGAAAGACCATATGTTGCAATCTGGGAATTAGAAGGTTTGAATGTCTATACTCCGCGAAGCCTCTTACTTGCTTTGGAACTCCCAACTCACAGGTATAAGCAACTGTTAATTATTAATAGAAATTAATTTAGTAATTTCTACCATCTACCTAGTTCAGAAGTTCTCTTAGAAGGTGACGTGTTTCCATGCTGCCTGCTCTGATGGTTGGAGAGCAAAATCTGTTGCTTCCTAACTCCTATGCAGTGCTCCTTGCTCTGTCTTCTGGAACAGCAGGTGCCTGTGCTGTTCAGCAGCCCTTGGAGCATTTGCTTCGAGGTCTCTTTTGTCTGCCATTATTCAGAACAAATGCATGGTCTCCAATCCTCCCATCCCCCATCCAGGATCCTCTGACTCTGACGCAGGCAGAATGCACCCTGTTACCTTGCATCACCCCAAGGTTTTTGCAGGAACAGAGGAAAGAGGCCAAATATCCTATTTTACTTATTTTTAGAGTAGTAGAAAGAGCAAGGCAGTGAAAACACTTGATTAAATAAAAGTTAAAATCATTGGTAACTTTTATTATTTACAAAATGTTGGCATCCTATTGGGTATGGGAAATTAAAGTTACAAACACTTTCTCCCTTGTCCCGGAGACATGCGCGTTGGGGTATACGGGAGAGTCACAAAGACTCTTTTCCTTACTGCGAAACACGCATCCCTTTCAAATATATCTTTCTTCTTCTTTTTTTTCTTTTTTTGAGATGGAGTCTTGCTCTGTCGCCCAGGCTGAAGTGCAGTGGCTCTGGCTCACTGCAACCTCCGCCTCCCAGGTTCAAGCGACTCTCCTGCCTCAGCCCCCTGAGTAGCTGGGACTACAGGCACATGCCACCATGCCCAGCAAATTTTTATATTTTTAGTAGAGATGGGGTTTCACCATGTTGGTCAGGCTGGTCTCAAACTCCTGACTTCACGATCTGCCTGCTTCACTCTCCCAAATCTCCCAAAGTGCTGGAATTACAGGCATGAGCCTCTATGCCCAGCCTCTTTTTTTTCAAATTAAAAGAAGTGCCAGAAAGTTGAGCTGATTATGAGTCAGTGCCAAGTTTATCCAAAATGGATGGTCTAGATAGACGTGCTGTTGTGTCTCTTTGATGTCCTACTGAGTTAAGCACTGTCAGACTCCATTCAGAATGACAGATATATAGCATAATTTCGATAAATAGAAAACATTCAGAAAATGTTGAATAAACTAATATCCAGAGTTCCATCGGTTTAACCACATCATTTATTTTTAAAAGGCAGATGTTAAGCCTTTTAAAAATTATTTTACTTTAGAATTATTTAGTTTCCGTATAAAACAATATCTGGAAGTGGTTACTCTGGTTTTCAAATATATGGTCTGATAAATACAATGCATTAATACTTTGTGAAGTCGGTGTGCTGGAATGGCGTACATTGCTCCTGGAACAGCTATCATTTACTGGACACTTTTCCCCCTTTTACCTGGTAAGCAAGTTACTGTGCTAAGGGCTTTATAGGCACTATCTTTAAGTCCTTTTAAGAATCATGAGACGGGGGGTTGTTCCGATTTTAGAGTTGAGAACACAATGACTCAGAAACTTAAGTTATGTTATGGAGGTCAGAGAGTCTCTAGCAAGTCTTTTAAGTACGCGTTAGAGCCACAGTCATTAACAGAGTTCTGGATTACAGGAGTTTATATAATAACCCATATTCAGAGAATAGAGCAACAACACTCATAATCCAGTCTTACATTAGGTTCACAAGTCTTGAAGAATCTCCTTTCAATTCCTTCGGCACATTGGTGCATTGTCAGTATTTTTCAGCCTTGTGCAGGCCTAACTTTTCCAGTAACTTTGGACTTCTGGTAGAAGTCACTATAGTACTGTGCATACTCAAGGGTTTCACTGAGTGCCTGTTGAGAGAAGTGATATCGTTAGGTTGGACTCTCCTACCTGAGTTACAACAGTAAGGAAATCCACCGACTTCCTTTTTTCCTAAAGGTCAGAGTTACATCTAGCAACCTAGGTGCTCAAGCCAAGTAGTAGAAGTTTCCTCTCAAATCAACAGGGTGGAAGCTAGTTCTATACTGAACAAAAAGGAGCCCTCATGTTGCGGGACTCCTGCCGGGATTATGACCTTGGGTCTCCTGCTCCATCCTTGTCTATCAGCAGCCATGAGACAGATACCGGGATAGGACAGACCTGCCTCATATGCTGGAGAATTGCTGTGACCATTTGGTTAATTAGAGGACCAAATTTGCATTGTAAAATGGTACCCTCTAAATTACAATTCCCTGGGGGTAAAGCCTATTTTCAATGGTCTGGACGAAGTTAAACATTTTTTTCTTACAAACTCTCAGTGGCACCATCAACTTAAATAAAGAAGGAATTTTAGCTTATTTGTCTGGTGTCCAGAGTCAAACAAGTTTGTGGGTAGAATATCCAAGTCATTTGTATTCAAAACTCGAGTTCTCCATCACCCTTCCTTCTCCCCAGTCATCTCCTAACTCCTAACAAGGAACAGAGGTAGATTTATATCAGCCCTGTGTGGGACATAATAAGTACTTAATAAAGTTTAGTTATCAAGTGAACAAAGGAAAAGTGGGAGGGAAGGAAAGAGTGGGAGAGACTTAGAACCTGAGTGTTTGAAATCTAATGTTAATAGTGTGAGGAAAGAGCTCTTTTAAAAGTCATTTGGCAATGTGTATTAAAAATCTCAAAACTGGGCCAGACATGGTGGCTCACGCCTGTAATCTCAACACTGTGAGAGGCCAGGGCAGGTGGATCACCTGAGGTCAGGAGTTAAGAGACCAGCCTGGCCAACATGGCGAAATCCCACTCTACTAAAAATACAAAAATTAGCTGGCCGTAGTGGCACACGCCTGTAATCTCAGCTACTTGGGAGGCTGAGGCAGGGAGAATTGCTTGAACCCGGGAGGTGGAGGTTGCAGTGAGCCAAGATTGCCCCATTGCACTCCAGCCTGGGCAACAGAACAAGGCTCTGTCTCCAAAAAAAAAAAAAAAAAAAAAAAAAGAAGAATGTGCACATTCTTTACCCAGCAATTCTGTGTTTAGAAATTAAGGATATGTGGGCTGGGCCCAGTGGCTCACACCTGTAATCCCGGCACTTTGGGAAGCCAAAGAGGGTGGATCATGAGGTCAGGAGTTCAAGACCAGCCTGTCCAAGATGGTGAAACCCCGTCTCTTGGCACTTTGGGAAGCCAAAGTGGGTGAATCACAAGGTCAGGAGTTCAAGACCAGCCTGGCCAAGACTGTGAAACCCCGTCTCTACTAAAAATACAAAAATTACCTGGGCATGGTGGCACATGCCTGTAATTCCAGCTACTCAGGAGGCTGAGGCAGAGGAATCTCTTGAACCCAGAGGTGACATTTGCAGTGAGCTGAGATCGCACCACTGCACTCCAGCCTGGGCAACAGAGCAGGACTGTCTCAAAAAAAAAAAAAAGAAAGAAAGAAAGAAAGAAATTAAGGATATGTGAAAAGATTTTGCTGCAAATCAGACTATTGTTCCTTGTTATGAAATATTGCAGCCAACCTAAATATCCAACAAGAGAGAATCAAGTGAATGAATCATGATACATCTACACCCGTTCTTCTCCTAACCTTTCCTATCTCAGTAAATGGTAACACTGTTAAACCAGTTGTTCAAGGCTGATAACCTAGAATCATTAACTTTCCCTTTCTTTCGACCTGTCATTTCGAGTCTATCATTTTCCTAGATATACAAGGAGTCATCTTATACATGTATTAACTTAAGCGATCAGTAGGTGTCATCAAGCCTAAAAGCCAACGTATCAAGAAAATATGATTGCTTTTAAGGGTTTACTCACCATGGCTATAGAAGGAAACATTGTTCAAGTAACCAGGTAAGTGGGTGTTGATTCCAACATCATGGAAAATAAAATTAAATTAATTGAGAGCCATAGGGAAACCTGAACAAGGAAAAATGAAAAGTAATGATACAGGGCTGCAAACATGAAGCATATGTACCGTGTTCTACTTTATGGATAACTTAAGAGATTCTGATTAGATGCAATCAGTACAACCTTTAGATCCTGAATACCATGTCCCTGCTCTTGCCTGCCTCTCTCTGGTCCCCTTCCATGGGGCAAGGAGTCCACCATGGGACTAAGGGAACATGCCTACCCTAAGCCTAAGACCACTCTCCAGAAACCCGGGACCCTATAACTCCCTCCCAAGACAAGGCCTGTATGGGTCTCTTCTCCAGGTACTTCTTCCTAAGAATGGATACTGGCTGTGATTGTGGCAGGGGATGTGGCTGGAGCTTGCTCTTGTGGGCTCAGGTGTCCACAAGTAAGCGTGAACAGCCACTCCTAATGTGGGCTGGGGCGAGGAGTGGGAAGAGAATGGGAACAGGGTCTTCCATTTGTTCACCAATGTTAGTAGCCATCCTGAATGCAATGTTTACTGCTGACTAGTTGTACTAACTCTTTCACTCCCATATAGGATATGACTGCATTAGATCTCAAATTCAACTTTTATAGCTACAAAGGTGATAAACAGTGTTTTAAAAGATAAGCAAAAATAAGGAAGTTGGCAGGGTGCGGTGCCTCATGCCTGCAATGCAAGCACTTTGGGAAGCCAAGATGAGCACATCACTTGAGGTCAAGAGTTCGAGACCAGCCTGACCAACATGGTGAATACCTCTCTCTACTAAAAATACAAAAATTAGCTGGGCGTGGTTGCAGGTGCTAGAAACCACCACGAGTAGCAGTAATCCCAGCTACTCAAGAGGCTGAGGAAGGAGAATTGCTTGCACCTGGGAGGTGGAGGTTGCAGTGAGCCGAGACGGCACCACTGCCCTCCAGCCTGGGTGGCAGAGTGAGACTCTGTCAAAAGACAAAACAAAACTATATATTTGGGATCCTTGAGATGGAAAATTTCTCACTGGAAAGATGGTCACTAGGACTCGTACTCAGTGAGGCTGGGACAGACGAAGCTGGAGGCCTTCCACGCTATGCAAGGTGGTTTGCATTTTCAATCTGTGTAAGTAACATATCTGTTTTATATTTTAGAAAGTTTACTCTGCCTGTTCTACATAGGAGAATGAGTTGGGGCTCTGATGTAAGATGAAGGACTAGTTAGAGGAGTATTGCAGTCGTGCAAAGGAGACAATAGGGGCATATAGGAGAATATTTGTGTAACTTGGCCTTTCTGTCTATATAAACCATTTAAACTTCAAAATAAAATCTCTGGGCTATGTAATGCATCACTAATTCCACTAGGTGGTGATGGCATAGCTATGAAGCAACACTGGCGAATTT
This sequence comes from Callithrix jacchus, assembly GCF_049354715.1. Lineage (NCBI taxonomy): Eukaryota > Metazoa > Chordata > Mammalia > Primates > Cebidae > Callithrix > Callithrix jacchus. Next base: position 153,810,339 of record NC_133502.1, read on the forward strand.
CCTGGGGTTACTCAGTGCACTACATTATTTCTAAGGTTATATTTTTCAATGTTTGCTCTTTGATTTACATTGACATTTACATTCCCTTTAAGTTCCAAGAATGTAATAAATGTAATATACTTTACAGTTCTTGTTTTAAAATTATAATTTCAATAACTCCCTTGACTAGGAGAATGTGAAGGTCTCTGTCCACCCCCTTTGGTTCCTATTTCTTTGCATTTACTTAAAAAAATAACAATCATAAAATAATGTCAATTGCCATTTCTTGAGCACCTTTTCTGAGTGAGTTATAATGCTGAATATTTATATACATTACCTCATTTACTCATGCAGAGTAGATGTAGTTCTTCTCATTTATAGACAAAAAAACAGAGACCAGGGAAGATTGGCGATTTGCCCAAAGTCACAATTATTATCTGCCAGAACCTGAATTCAAGCCCAGTCCCTTTAAACAAATTAGTAAGTGGACAAATTGGTAAACAAGCAAATAAATGAGTAAATAAACAAGATGATTATACCTAGATGAATTGAATAAATTGCTCATTATAGATAATAAAATATCAGTTACAACAAAGTTACAAATATAACCCAAAATATGCAAGTACGACAAAATAATGTTCTCATAACCCAAAGATAAAGATAAGATACCTATTAAATAACTTCTACTCTTTTTCCTCTTTCCTCCCTCCCTCCCTCCTTCCTTCCTCCCTTCCTTCCTTCCTTTTTCTTTTTCAAAACAAAATCTTGCTTTGTCACCCAGGCTGGAGTGGAGTGGTGCGATCATGGCTCCCTGCACCTTCCACCTCCCAGGCTCAAGCAATTCTCCCATCTCAGCCTCCCGAGTAGCTGGGACTACAGGCCCACCACGCTCGGTTAATTTTTTGTATTTTTAGTAGAGACAGTGTTTCACCGTGTTGGTAGGCTGGTCGTGAACTCTTGAGCTCAAGCGATCTGCTCGCCTTGGCCTCCCAAATGCTGGGATTACAGGTGTGAGCCACTGCACATGACCTATCTTCTCTTTCCCTTAACATATTAGAAATTCCCAATGGTATTAAAACTTCCTTGAAAGCAGGACTGATTCATAATATTCTTTCATTTGAACATACTATATTCTATTCAATAATTCTCTTATAATTGAACTTAGCAATTTCCTCTCAAAATTAAGGGTTTATTAATAATGCTATAATGATGATCTTTATATAGAAATTGTTTGTATCTCTGCCCATTTTGTTAAGGATACCTTCCTACAACTTAATTTATTGGATAAAAAGAAATTAACTTCTCAAACACTCTTGTTTGTGTTATTTTTTTTTAACCTGATGAGTAAAGGAACATATTTTCCTTTAAAAAGATGTAGCAAATATTCTCAGAAAAGAAAAACTATGCTGCATCCCTATAACCAGAATAACTACTTTTATAATTTTTGTGTATTTATTTCCTGTTCGATGTGTATTTATATATCTATATCTGTAATGATTATCCATATATACACCAATTTTCAGTTATGATAAAATATATATACATCTTGCCCTTGCTATTTAACATTATGTAAGGTTATATGTAGATATTTTCTATTTTTTATAGGTTTAGATATCAATATCTGAACACGCATAGATAATAAACATGTTTCATATCATTAAATATTGTTCAGAAATGTAATGTCTTTTTTTTATAGAGACAGAGGTCTGACTATGTTGCTCAGGCTGGTCTCAAACTGCTGGGCTCAAGGAATTCTCCTGCCTCAGCCTCCCAAAGTGCCGGGATTACAGGGGTAACCCTGCACCCAGACTCAGAAAAATGGTTTTTAATAGTGGAAGTACATTCCCTTATGTTAAACTTTTATTTACAATCTTTTTATTATAGAGATATCTTTGCCATCTGCTAATTCTTTCCTTAAGATAGACTTCTGGAAAGGGTATTACTACATCAAAAGGTGAAGGTACTCTATGAATGTTGATGCATATTGCCAAATTACCCTCCAAAAAGGCTCTACCAATTTACCTTTATACTGAAGTCTACGAATGTCACCAGTTTCCACATCTGGCAGATACTCATGTCATCATTCTCATCACCTTTAACAATCGTAACAGCAAAAGATGACAGTTTCTTGTTATTTTAATTTGCATTTTTTTCTTAGTGAACTAAATATCTTAAAGTAATTTATTAGTCCTTTATATTTTCTCTTCTGTAAATTCTCTATTCATGTCTTTTGCTATTTTGTTATTAAGATGTCACCATTTTTCTACTGTTGAATAAAAGATTTTTATATGTTAGGGATAATAGTGCTTTTTCAGTTATATTAGTAGCAATTCTTTCTCCTTCTTTGTAGTTTGTCTTTTAATTTTGTTAGTGATAATTTTACCCATAATCTATGATTTAAATTTTTGATAATTTCCTTAAGCCCCCAAATCAGTAAAATAATTGCCTATATTTTCTTCTATTTTTAAAAAATAATTTTATTTTATACATTAAGGAATAATTTATATTCTATTTTTAATGATTTTGTTTCTTTCACTTTTTATATTTATATACTAGCTAGAAATAATTTTGTTATATAATGTGGAGTAAGACATATTTGCTATGTAATTTATTCCTTCCTCCATTGACTTATGTGGATGTTTTGCCATACAGAGTAGATCTATAATATTCTATGAAGTATAGTTGTTCAGAGTTTAGACTCTGTGATCAATCATGTCTGGGTTCTGTTCTTAGCTCTGCTATCTTTTTGGTTCCGGGCAAGTTACTTAGCCCATTTAATTCTCAGTTTCCCCATCGGTAAAAGAGGAATTGTTGGGAGGATTCCATTATCTGGAGCATGTAGAACAGTCAGCATGGGCTGTGTTACCTAGGAAACATTCAGTACAGTATGCATTCGCTACTGGAATTATGACTATGATATCGACAAAGTTATTCATAACTTTAGTAAATTCTGATATTCTTGAATGATGCAGGAACACTCCAAACTTTTAATGAGTTACTTGGCATATGGTCAAAAAATAAAACAAAGCTGCATTCACATCTTCACAGTGAGCATTTGCTTGTCTCACTCCCAGGTAAGGGATACACTTCCACATCCACAGGGCACGCAGCTCATATCCTGCCTTAAAAGGAAGAACTGAAAGTACATAAAACCAGATTATCTCAAACGTTAGCGTGATGTAGGAGGAGGGCTTTTCTGTATTACTTTAATTTTCATTTGTTTTTGAAATGGAGTCTCACTCTGTTGCCCAGGCTGGAGTGCAGTGGCATGATCTCAGCTCACTGAGACTTCTGCCTCCTGAGTTCAAGCGATTCTCCTGCCTCAGCCTCCTGAATAGCTGGGATTACAGGCTTATGCCACCACGCCTGGCTAATTTTTGTATTTTTAGTAGTGATGGGGTTTTACCATGTTGGTCAGGTTGGTCTTGAACTCCTGACCTCATGATCCACCTGCCTTGGCCTCCCAAAGTGCTAGGATTACAAGCATGAGCCACTGCACCTGGTCTTGGTTTTGTTTTTGTTTTGAGACAGGATCTGGCTGTATCACCAGGCTTAAGTGCAGTGGCATGATCACAGCTCACCGCAACCTCCTCCTTCTGGGCTCAAGCCATCCTCCCACCTCAGCCTCCCGCGTAGCTGGGACTGCAATTGTGCACCACCATCCCTGACTAATTTTTGAATTTTTTGTAGAGACGAGGTTTTGCCATGTTGCTCAGGCTGATCTCAAACTCCTGGCTCAAGCAGTCCTCCCACCTTAGCCTCTCAAAGTGCTGGGATTATAGGCATGCACCACCACACCTGGACCTTCTGTATTACTTTAATTTTTGACAATAATTATGCATACTGAGGGGAAAACAATAAAGATGTACCCTTGGAAAAAATGCTTTCCTCAGCGAAGTTACAGACTAATCATCCAAGATTTAGAATTTATTGCAAATAGTAAAAACACTAACACTTCAATCTTCAAATACAGACACCTTTTAGGAACCATTTCAAGGTATGCCAAAATTTGGTATGATCTCAATTTTATTTAAATCTTCTTACATATTTCTTAATGCATGTGTATAACTTAATTATAGGGTGTAAAGTTACAAGTATAATTCTTTTTTTTTTTTTGAGATGGAGTTTCACTGTTGTTACCCAGGCTGGAGTGCAATGGCACAATGTCAGCTCACTGCAACCTCTGCCTCCTGGATTCAAGCGATTCTCCTGCCTCAGCTTCCTGAGTAGCTGGGACTACAGGCACATGCCATTATGCCCAGCTAATTTTTTTGTATTTTTAGTAGAGACGGGGTTTCACCATGTTGACCAGGATGGTCTCGATCTCTTGACCCTGTGATCCACCTGCCTCGGCCTCCCAAAGTGCTGGGATCATAGGTGTGAGCCACCGTGGCCGGCAAGTATAATTTTTTTGAGTCAAGGTCTCACTTTGTTGCTCATGCTGGAGTGCAGTGGCACAATCACGGCTCACCACAGCTTTGACACTTCCAGGCTCAAGTGATCCTCCTGCCTCAGCCCGCTGAGTGGTTGGGACTACAGGCATGTGCCTCCAATGCCCAGCTAATTTCTTAATTTTTGTCAGCTTCTTTCACTTAGCATGTTTTCAAGGTTCAATCCCTTTTTATCGCTGAGTACTGTTCTGTTGAGTGATATATTTTGTTCATTCATTTTTCAGTTGATGGATACTGAGGCTGGATTTGCACCTTTTTGCTATTCTGAATAATGCTGCTATGAACATTTGTGTACAAGTGCTGTGTGGACATATATTTTCAATTCTTCTGAGTATATACCTAGGAGTGGAATTTCCAGGTCATATGGTAACCCTGTATTTAACTTTTTGAGGAATGCCAAATTGATTTATGCAGCAGCTGCCCCATTTTACATTCCCACCAGCAGTGAGTGTATAAGGGTTCCAATTTTTCTACATCCTCAACGTGTAAGTTTCTATCTTTTTGATTATGGACATCCAGTGAGTGTGAAGTTGTATCTCAGTGTGGTTTTGTTTTTCTATTCCTTATGACTAATGATATTAAGCACCTTTTCATATATTCATTGGCTATTTGTATGTGTTCTCCAGAGAATTGTCTATTCAAGTCCTTTGCCCTTTTTAAAAATTGGATTGCCTTTTTGTTGTTGAGTGTGAATACTTTATACATTCCAGATATATACTAGACCCTTATCAGATATGTGATTCATACCTATGTTCTCCTACTCTATGAGTTATCTTTTTACTTCCTTATAGTATTCCTTGAAGTGAAAAGTTTTTAATTTTGATGAGCTCGAATTATGTATCTTTTCCTTGGTTGCTTGTTCTTTTGTTGTCACGACTCAGAAATCATTGTTAAATCCAAAGTCATAAATATTTAGCCTTAAATTTATCTTCTGAGAGTTGTACAGTTTTAGCTCATACATTTAGGTTATTGATCTATTTTGAATTAATTTTATATATGGCAAATATGGAGTATATGTAGGTGTATATGTATGATGTATTTGCAGGTGTCCAACTTTCTTCTTTCACATGTGGATATCTAGTTGTCTCATCACCCTTTGTTGAGCAACTATTCTTTTTGAAATGAATGGTCTTGATACCTCATCAATGTCCAAATCAATGGACCATGGACATATAGGTTTATTTCTAGATTTGCAATTCTATTCCATTGGTCTATAGGTCTTAGCTGAGCTTTTGATAAACACTGGCATAAGATGAATATATTTCATTCTCTAACTAGTACCTGGAGTATAGCTGAACACTGGTCCATGCTGCTTACCTGCCAGCTGGCATGAGTAAGAGATTGACAGCCTCCTCTGAGACATGAGGATTATAAGAAGGGCATGCACCTGAAAACAGTTTGCACCTCTGATCAACTCCAAGAGTCTCCAAGAGACAGACAAACAAGGTCCAAATTCCAGTCCACATAGCTTGGCTAAAATAATTTGAAGTCTAGTAATTTTTGGGCAGGTGTAATTCATACGCCATCTCAGCACCCTCAAATTCACCTGATAAATATTTATGGGGTTCTATTCTGTGCTGTGTACAACAAAGCAGCTTTAATTTGAGGACTTTTATTTCCTGGTATTCTTTCAACAAACTACTTAGAGCAAAGTTGCCAAAGACAGTAAGATAATTGTATGAAGTTATCTTTATTTATTTATTTATTTAGACAGGATCTCATTCTGGCACCCAGGCTGTAGTGCAGTGGTGCAGTCTTTGATCACTGCAGCCTCCACTGCAATTCTTGTGCCTCAGCTTTCCGAGTAACTGGGATTATAGGCATGCACCACCATGCCCAGCTAATTGTTGTACTTTTAGTAGAGATGGGATTTCACCATGTTGGCCAGGCTGATCTTGAACTCCTGACCTCAAATGATCTGCCCACCTCAGGCTCCCAAAGTGTTGGGATTACAGGCATGAGCCACTGTACCAGGCCTGAGGTTATTGTTACAGGCCAAAAACAGTTGAATGGTGGCTCTCATTTTTGAAAAGTTGATTTATAGCCCTTCTCTTTGTCAATAATTAGCTAGTAGACCAACTGTCTCTTCAAGCCACTCCTTGTTAAAGGCAATACAACCTTATCATTTGTGTATAATAGAATGCTTAGTCTTTCTGTTTTGCTTTGTTGAAGGTAGGGTGGTGAGATATCTGCAGGATTGCATTAAACTTATCCAAAATGATATTAGGTTGTTAACAAACAAGTTGTAAAGAAGGGAAGCAGAGACAATTATTCCCTGGGCCTGGAAGCTTCATTCTTCTGCTTTTAGGGACCAAAGCTTTGTTGCCATATGGTCTGCCATAACAACCCAAGACTGATCCCTTTCTTCCTGTTTACTAGTGCCAGAGATCCTAGAATAGCAAGGCGTAGTTTGTGTCTGGTAATGTTTAATCTTGATGACAGCTGGAACAAGAAACATAACCCTGAACCCTGGAACAAAGATGGTTTTCTGCTTGGTGCAAGTTCTCTTGCACTGTATTACAGGAAGCTCAGAAAGACAGCCAGACTTCTAAATTACATTATTCCCTTTTAAGTTGCTAAAATTGAGGCTGAGGCAGGAGAGTCGTTTGAGGCTTCCATTTGACACGGTAAGAATTAAGAACTTCAGTTCATCGAAAGACACTGTTAAAAGAGAGAGAAGGCAAGCCACAGACTTGAAAAGGATATTTGTGAAATACATATTTGGTAAAGGATTTCAAATTAAAATTTATAAAAACAACTTTTACAAATCAGTAAGAAAAAGACAGGCAACCCAAATGGATACAACATTTAAATGAGTACCTCCCAAAAGAGGACAGCCCTACTCTGTGCAGTCAGGCAGCCTTCTCATCCTGAGCAGACACAGAGGTATTCTCTGAAGAGGTTAAAACAGGACTTGCAAGGGGAAAGGGGAGGAGCATCTAAAACAGAGGTATCATGCTAAGTCAGGGGGATTAAGACCCCCACCCCAACTTCTAGAATTCTCACAACCAGGTCTTTACCCACCAAGCAGGAAACTGAAAGATTATTTTCCAGGGAATCTGACCAGCCCAAAGGAAAATGCCTAGGTGCTCACACAGGGGGTTCTCCAGCTAGAGGGCCCAGTCAAGTCACTATACAGTGAAGCATTTCAATGACAAAATCTACCCACGAATAAAAACTTCAAATTAGTTTTAGTGCTACTTTCTTCAATAAGAATTACCAGACCCTTGGGGCAAGTCTCTACCATGAAAGACAGAGATCAAAACAAAGAGAAAGACAACAATGACAAAGCAACTTAGCACAAACAGACTATAAGGTAAAGGAAAACTGTAAACTACTAAACTCAGATCATAGAAAAGATTGTACTCCAGAAAATAGTTTGCTATTTAGGCCAGTGGGGTGGCTCATGCCTGTAACCCCAGCACTTTGGGAGGCCAAGGCAGGCAGATCTTTTAAGGTCAGGAGTTAGAGACCAGTTTAGCCAACATGGTGAAACCCTGTCCCTATTAAATAAATACAAAAATTAGATGGGCATGGTGGTGCATGCCTACAATCCCAGCTACTTGGGAGACTGAGGCAGGAGAGTAGTTTGAACCCCAGGAGACAGAGGTTACAGTTAGCTGAGATCACGCCACAGCACTCTAGCCTGGGTGACAGAGAGAGACTCTGCCTAAAAAAAAGAAAAAGAAAAGGAAAAGAAAATAGTTTGCTATTTAAAAGAGGAAGGTTCAGAGAACAAAAAAATTTTAAATAGAAAAAAGTGTAAAATCATAGAAGGGTTGAAAGATGAATTTGAGGAAGTCTCTGAGAAAGTAGGGCAAAAATAAGATGGAAAAGATAAAAGTAGAGATTCATTCCAGGGGATCCAACATCCACATAACAATTTCTTTATACCATACATAGATAGAAGGAAAACTTGTTTGAACCAGCTAATTAGATGTAGTCTTGGACTTGAAGTTGGAGAAGGGTCTTCTGGGCTTTCAAGGGATCTGACACAAAGAGAAAATTCAGGAAGCCATGAATTGAATCTTCTGATCACTCGTTGGAATGAGCTAGTTTATGCTGCAAGTTTTCATGTTCAAGGGTAGTAGGAAAGATACATCATCCAAGTGTAATGAAATCACATTTAATCAGACAGTATACTTCAGTCTTAAGGGTTGCATTTGTTTGTTTTTTTTTAAAGAAAGAAAGAAAGAAAAAGGAATGAAGGAGAGGAAGAAAGAGGAAGAGAAAGAGAACGGGAGTGTTGCTTTATTCTAAAAATGGGTATTGAAAACCTCTTTTAGCATTTGGCTTTTAAAATAATATTTTAAAATTTAAAAATAGGAAGAGATCCAGGTGCAGTGACTCATGCCTATAATCCCAGCACTTTGGGATGCCAAGGTAGGTGGACTGCTTGAGCCCAGGAGTTTAAGACCAGCCTAGACAACATAGTGAAATCCTATGTCTAGAAAAAATACAAAAAAAGTAACCACTTGTAGTGCAGGCCTGTAGTCTCAGCTACTCAGAAGGCTGAGGTGGGAGGATCGATTGAGCCTGGGAGGTCCAGGCTGCAATGAGCCGGTATCGTGCCACTGCAGCGCAGCCTAGGCAACAAAGCAGGACCCTGTTTCAAAAAAAAGCATGAACAAAAAAAAAAGGAGGAAAGCTGAATGTAATGTAGTCTCCTGGATAGGATTGTAGAACTGAAAAGGACATCAGGGAAAAATTAATGAAATCTGAATAAAGTATGAAGTTTAACAAATAGCTGTGTACCAGTGTTGGTTCACTAGTTGTGACAAATGTGTCATAGTAATATAAGATGTTAGCAATAGGGGAAACAGCATGAGGTCGATGGGAACTCCGTATTATCTTTGCAACTTTTCTGTAAACCTAAAACTATTCTAAAATTAAAAAGTTTATTTAAATAGAAAAATAGGAGGAAAGAATTTTTACCTTAACATCAGACAAATCACAACTTTGGCATAAGCCTAGTCACTAGGCCACATGACCATAACCAAGCAAGAGTCAATCAGATGTCAGCCTAATAATAGGTCCTGTTATCTTCAGTAAAGGGAAAAAAATCACGAAAGTTGAAACTGCAAGTCAAAGTATGTAAAATCATAAAAATGGAGTGGCATGGAATTCCTATAGTCCCACTTACCAAGGAGGCTGAAGTGGGGGGATTGCTTGAGGCCAGGAGTTTGAGGTTACAGTGAGCTATGATCCTGCAACGGCACTCCAGCCTGAATGGCAGAGCAAGACCTTGTCACAAATAAATAAAATAATTAATTAATTAAAGAAAATGAAACTGATAAGACAGCAAAGTTTAGATGAGGTGTTGAGGAAGATAGGAAGCCATTGCCAATTTCTTGAGTGAGAAACTAGCGTGGTGAAAGCAATGATTTAGGGATTTATTCTATCGGCAACCTGCCAAATGGGTTGAAGCTGGGAAAAATCCAGGGCAGGGGGGGAACAGCAATAACTGGCATGTACTAAAATCTCAAAACTAAAACCCCAAAATGAAATTTTAGGTAAGGGTCTCAAGCAATGTTATTCTTAGTGCCATACGTGATCTGTTTTAAGCACCTGGAGACAAGCAGAGTCTATTGTGGAGACAGATGTATCAGATCTTAACCTGACTTTTGTTAGATATCTGAATCATAGAACTATTTCATACCCCCTTGTTCCAAGTTTAAGCTCTCCTGGCATCTTGTGGTTGGGACTGTATCTTGTTACTTCTGCTTGTCCTGCAGTGGCTCTGGGATTGTTAGATAATTAAACTGAGCCTGCCCTTATTTTTAATTTTTAACCCATCCTAATGGGGCTTTGTATTTGGAAATGATTTTAAACCTAAAGAAAAGCTGCAAGAATAAGAATGGTGCGTAGAACACCATGCTATGTGTTGTTACACCTTTGTTAAACATGTATTTTACCCCATATGCTCATCCATTCTCTATCTAGATCTCTCTAGATATATCTATTGAGATCCAGAGAGGTATCTAGATAAGTAGATAGATAAATTGATATAGGTGTATATATAGAGACTATTAGGTCCATACTCTCTCTCTCTCTCTCTCTATATATATATATATATGTGTGTGCGCATATCTATTAAGTATATAGTATATACCTAATACTTCTGGATCATTTGAGAATAATGTTCATATGTCATTTCCCTTTAGTCCTAAATACTTCAATGTGTATTTCCTAGAAATAAGAATATCCATTTAAAGAACCACATTATACTTCTTTTCTTCAGTTTGTTTACTTTGTCACTATTTCTGGAATTGTACCAAACTATGAGAACATCCATTATCCTGGTCTGACCTGACCCACTGCTAACTGAATTACAGAAGTGAAAAATTCAAAATTTCATTTGCATTCGGGTTTTGGTCTTTGAGAGTATCATAGAATCAAATTTTGCAGATTAGATTTGAATTTGACTCATCATGGGTTTGTTTTTTTCAGTTCAGCTATCCTAAGAACCTCTTTGTGAAAGAAAATACTAATACCAATCATGGCAAACACTAATCTAGTCTTCCTCGATACGTGTCAGTGTTCTAAGTACATTGTATTTACCAATGCATTTAATCCTTACAACAACCTTCAGGAAATCATAATTATCTCCATTTTAGACATGGAGAAATGTAAGAAGTTAGATAACATGAGCATGAATACACAGTTGATAAGGGGATCTCTCAGATATCTGTTTAAATTTGTTAATCTGTGTGTGTGTGTGTGTGTGTGTGTGTGTGTGTGTGTAGCCTTCTTACGTTTCATAATGTTTTCTTTAAAGACGATCCCAAACTATTTCTAGTTATTGATTACTTCTCATTGTGTCATGTTCCCCTAGGACACAAGCATTCATTTTCTTGATGTGTTGATTTTTCAGCTGAAGAAAAGGTAACTGGTCTCATGAGCCCGGAACAATGAACTCAGAGGAGGTTGTTTACATGAAGTTCTCCCACTCACCAGCTGTTGAGAGTCTGTGATTATGAAGAGCAGGATCTTATTACTTCAATGAAAGCATGTAAGGAGGTTCCCAAACCACCAACAGCCAAGTGGATTGGTACAGTGCGGCTGTCTAATAAATAATCAAAAGCATTTGATAGAAATCTGTCTTGCAGCACTGCCTTCACATTTAATGTTGCTTTCTCTTCTAGCCTTGGGTATGTTTAAATGATCCCCTTTTCTCACTCCAGTGCCAATACTGGCCTGAGGCTAGATCCACAGTGAAATTCTTGTTCAGGCTGGGTCTGTCCACTTTGGCTTTGCTATTTATAGAGCCAATGTGGGTTAATAACTACTATTTATTGAGTGCCTGCTCCATGCCAAGCATTAGGCTGGGAGCTTTACATACATTTAATCCTCGCAATAGCCCTGTAAGGTTGCACCTATTATCTCCACTTTGCCCATGAAGAAATGGAAACTCAGAGAGTTTATGTGCTACATATAAGATCACAGAGTTGCCAGAGTCAGGATTCAAATCTAGATCTAACTCCAAAGCCCTCAACACTTACACTGTTTTGCTTATCAATGCTCCAGAGATAATTACCCCAACCCCTTATCAATGGTATACTTCCTCTCATGATGGTGGTGTATGTGTATGGGAAGTGTCTGAGATGGAGGACCAGGAGTCTTTAGAGGTAGAGAAGGATCACAGAATTATCTTATAAAAAAACCCCACCATATTCTTTGAGACCAGCAGTTGATAAAATATGGCCCCCAGCTATTTTAGTAAATAAAGTTTTATTGGGAACACAGCCACACACAGTCCTTCATGTCTGTGGCTGCTTTTGCTCTACAGTGATTGAGCTGCATAGTTGTGACAGATTCCATCTGGCCCCTAAAATTTAAAATGTTGACTGTTTGGCCCTTTAAGAAAAAGTGTGCCAACCTCTGTTTTAGATGACTTTGGAAGAAAGTCAACCATCTTCATTCAGGTCAATTTATTATTTTTCCATTTGATTGAAAAAGTACCTAAAGAGTTATAATGCTAAGATAATTACTGCATTCTGATGGTGGTGGTGGTGATGGAGTGGGGGTTGAGGGGCTGTAGGGATCTAACCAGGAAAGGGAAGGGGCAAGGTTAGGAGAGGTCTGGGCCCCTGGATCTGCAGTCAACTCCTTACCCCAGACTCCTCCCATTCACGTCCTTCCTATTTCTCCTGCCAAATCAAATGTCCTAAAATAACTCATTGCTCATAAACATGCAAGTGGCTTCCCCCACACAACACGCTCAAAACCCAACACCTTGGCCTGGAATTCAGAGACCATTACAGTTTGGCCCCTACTAATCTCTCCACCCTGTTTTTCCCTTTTCACTTTTTTTAATCATGAGGAAATCATGCCAAATTTGCATTTATATACCAAAGCCAATTTTCTTGTCTTTGATTCACTTTTATGTAGCAGAAAAATAAACATATACGACTTTTGGTGTTTGTCTTAGTCCTTTCTGGTGGCTGTAACAAAATACCACATACTGCATGGCTTACAAACAACAGAAATTTATTTCTCACCAGTCCAGAGGCTGGGAAGTTTGATATTAAGGTGCTGGCAGATTCAGTGTTTTGTGAAGGCCTGCCTCCTGGTTCACATATGGCACCTTCTCACTTCATGCATCCTCACCTGGGTTTCTCCCAGGACTCTTTTATTCATGCCATTCATGAGGGCTCTGCCTCTGACTCAGTCACTTCCCAAAGGCCCCATTCCCTATTACTATCACCTTGGGGGTTAAGATTTTAACAAATTAATTTTGTGGAGACCCAAACATTTGAACCAAAACAGTGTTGTAGCAGGTGTGGTGGCTCATGAATGTAATCCCAACACTTTGGGAGGCTGAGGTGGGCAGATCACTTCAAGTCAGGAGTTCAAGACCATCCTGGCCAATATGGTAAAACCCCATTTCTACTAAAAATGCAAAATGTAGCCAAGTGTGGTGATGGGTGCCTGTATTCCCAGCTACTCAGGAGGCTGAGGTGGGAGAGTCGCTTGAACCCAGGAGGCAGAGGTTGTAGTGAGCCAAGATCGCACCCCTGCACTCCAGTCTGGGCAACAGAGAAAGACTTCATCTCAAAAACAATGACAACAACAACAACAACAACAACAACAACAACAAATTAATGTATTTGATCACAGGAAGCCAGGCTGAGCTTTCATATATGATGCCTCTTCACCCGAGCTAAAAGGTATAAACAAAATAAAAACTTGTAATTCATTAGTTACTTTTCTATAGTAGGCATTATCCAATTGTATTTAGAAAAATTATTCTAGCTATTTTTGAAGTTTATAATATTAGAAACTCTCTCATTGCTGTGTATTTTTCTTACAGATAATTTTCATGGCTGTAGAACATTTCATCTCCTGTATGTTCTACAGTCCTACTGTTTCCCCAGTATTTGGGCACTGAAGGTTGCCCTTTGCACTCACTTCATCCCCAACTCCATTTCTTGGAGTTGTTCTTCCATTGTTTCCCTTCTTTGCTCAGACTGTTTCTTTGGCTTGGAAAGGGTCCAGTCTTCCCTTTCTGTCTCCTTGTCTTAAGTCCTTCCTTTCTAGCATAAGCCGTATCACCTTTCTCCCTCAAACCCTTTTGTCACGAAAAAGTACAGATTGACCTTTATAATGAAGGATGAATTTCAAGAGGCTTATTTTCCCCAGAAGTGCTGACATAGTACCATCTTCACTAGCAGCAATAACATTGCAGTACCAAAGGACTCACAGACACTATTATTTTCTGGTGCTGTACTTAGGAGAACAGTTTATTTTAGAAAATGATAATAGAGGCCAGGCTTGGTAGCTCACGCCTATAATCCTAGCACTTTGGGAGGCTGAGGCAGGTGGATCGCCTGAGGTCAGGAGTTCAAGACCATTTTGTGCAACATGGTGAAACCCCATCTCTACTAAGAATACAAAAATTATCCAGGTGAGATGGTGCATGCCTGTGGTCCCAGCTACTTGGGAGGCTGAGGCAGGAGAATTGCTTGAACCTGGGAGGTGGAGGTTGCAGTGAACTGAGATTGCACCACTGCTCTCCAACCTGGGCAAGAGAGCAAGACTCCTTCTCAAAAAAAAAAAAAAAAGGATAATAGATAGTTAACATATAGATAGCTAAATATGTATTTTCTATATGTCTACCATTATTCTACATTGTCATTTATCTTCATAATAAACCTATCAAGTGGATATTGTTAATACTCTTATTTTAGAAATGAGAAAATTGAGGTACAGAAAGAATAAGAAATTGCCCAAAGACACAACTGGCAAGACTTGGGATTTGAATTCAGACAGTCTGGCATCAGAGTCTGGGTGCTTAGCCAATGAAATAGAAGTGCAGAGAATTTGTGATGGCCCTTTTTCTCCCTAATCTCAACGTGGCCCTTAACATTTTCAGAGTATACGGAGAGGGACAGGGACTGCTGAGCAGTGTTCTTCCTAGGAACATTCAGTCTATTCCTCTGTGTTGTAGAAATCTGGCTGGGGGCCACCATCCTTTCACAATGAGAAGATTGGCAGGCAGATAAACTTGCTTTGTTCTTGATCATTCTCTGAGTATGACGAGTTCAGAGGCATGACCAGAGCCAGGCAGGGTATGTTGAAAGCATTTGTGCCTTCTAGACCTTAATCATCTCAGTGTCTCTAGTGCCAGCATAAACTAGGCCATTACACATGGAAAAGGTATTGTGACACAATCACATACATCATAATGGCTGGGGTTTAATTAACTATCCCTCTCAGGTCTTCCCTCAGGAATGAGTGGGACTTCTTGCAATGAACTACATGGGAGTGAGGGTGGGGAGAGGAGATTCAGAGAGCCTTCCAAACATGAGTATAATTACAAAACTGAGTCAGAAAGGAATGAATGGTTTTGCCCTCCAGTTTAAAGAATGATGTAACTTCACAGTTCCGGAAAATCTTAAAAGTCATTTCTGCTGGGCACGGTGGCTCATGCCTGTAATCCCAGTAGTCTGGGAGGCCAAGGCAGGCAGATTGCTTGAGCTCAGGAGTTTGAGACCAGCCTGGACAACATGGCAAAAACCGATCTCTATGAAACATACAAAAAAAAATTGCTGGGTGTGGTGGCATGCACCTGTGGTCCCAGCTACTCGGCAGGCTGGGGTGGGAGGATGGCTTGAACCTGGGAGGCAGAGGTTGCAGTGAGCCGAGATTGCATCATCGCACTCCAGCCTGGGTATGCAATGAGCCAGACCTGCCTCAAAAAAAAAAAAAAAGTTATTTCCACCAGGTACCCTTCCAGTGTCTGAATGCTCTGCTAAGCAAATGCCCAGCCCCTGCTTGTATACCTGCACCAACTGGGATCTCACTACCAATTTATTCCAGCTCTGTGTGGCTCTGTTAGAAAGTAGGACATTTTGTTAAATGGAAATCTGCTTTCCTGTAGCTTCCACCAATTGGGTCTAATTATACTATGGGATGCTACAGAGCAAGTTAACGTACTCTTCCATACAACAGCCCCACAGAAATGTGAAGTCAATGATCATATCCACTTTCAGTTTTTCCTTTCAGGCTAAATACTTATAGGTGTTTTGGTTGTGTCTCTTCTCACATGGTTTCACTAGTTAGGTTTGTGTCCACTGACTGCTTACCACTTGTCTTAGAGCTCTTCAAGTATAGAGTGCCAGCCCACGTCAGGGCAGAACCATTCTTCCCTCTGTATTAGTCTGTTCTCACGCTGTTGATAAAGACATACTTGAGACTGGGTAATTTTTAAAGAAAAAGAGGATTAATGGACTCACAGTTCCATGTGGCTGCAGAGGCCTAACAATCATGGTGGAAGGTGAAAAGCACATCTTACGTGGCAACAGACGAAAGATAGCTTGTTCAGGAAAACTCGCTTTCATAAAACCATCTGATCTCATGAGACTTATTCACTATAATGAGAACAACACAGAAAAGATCTACCCCCATGATTCAATTACCTCTCACTAGGTCCCTCTCACAACACATGGGAATTGTGGGAGCTACAATTCAAGATGAGATTTGGGTTGGGGACACAGCCAAACTATATCACCTTCCTAAGAGACTCTGTCTATAATGAGTGCCTAGGATCAGAAATTTTTGCTCTGACTTCCAAGGGGTTCCAGGGATTTGGGGTGAGTTTGGTTTTTAGTCAGAAGAGGGCAGGAAAAACAAGGCCAGACATGGTGGCTCATGCCTATAATCCCAGCACTTTGGAAGGCCAAGGTGGAAGGGCTGCTTGAGGCCAGGAGTTTGAGACTACCCTGACCAACATAACAAGACCATGTCTCTGTTAAAAAAAAAAATCAGAATTAATTAGGTTTTTATGGTTGGAAAGAGATGATAATAGCTAATATATTTTGAATGCTCACTATGTGCCAGGTACTGTGCTCAAAATTTAACATGAATTATATCATCCACAACTCAACAACCCTTGTAGGTGCTACTTTTACGATTTCTATTTTACAGATAAAGAAACTGAGACCTAGAGAGGCCTTGGAGTCTTCCCAGGCTAGGTAGCAAATGCTAAGACTCAGGCCAGATACAGTAGCAGGGAGCAATGGGCAAAGATTTGGGGCTTCAACAAAGGGCAGCATTTGACTAGTGACTATGCTTCAGAAAAAAAACAGGTATAACAGGGAAAAGGGGAGTTGGGGTGAGAATAGGTCTTCTAAGACCCTAAAGATCCAGAAGGAAAAAGAGCTGTGCAAGGGTAAAACAGAAGGACATGATGAGTAAGAGAGTAATTATTAGTAACAGCTACCACTTGTTAAATAATACTAGCCAGCATTTGACCTACATAATCTCCTCTAATCCTCACAGCAACCCTAAAAGGGAATTACTACTATTCTGATCGCTATGCTACAGATGAGGAAATTGAGGTTTA
Source organism: Callithrix jacchus (assembly GCF_049354715.1). Classification (NCBI taxonomy): domain Eukaryota; kingdom Metazoa; phylum Chordata; class Mammalia; order Primates; family Cebidae; genus Callithrix; species Callithrix jacchus. The sequence goes on from NC_133502.1 coordinate 153,827,616, forward strand.
GCAAGGTTAAGTGACTCACTGAAGGCTATGGTGCTGGTGAGCAGCAGCATCTGGATTTAGATTCAGACTGCTGACTCCATGCCTATGGCCCTATACTGACTCCCAAAGGGAAAGACTGCTGGCAACACTGAAAGCAAAGAAATTTCTCTCCTAAGAGATGGGGGAATCTCGGAACATACGAGGCAGCACAGGGCTGCAGGCAACACCTGGCAGCACTCAGAGAGGATAAGGAACCTGGTTCTGGGAGGGACAGTTTTCCCAGACACTCTAAATCAGCCTCTCTATGAGGCTATTCTAACTTGAGATTTCCTCAGAAAGAGGTTCCTGGAGTCCCAGAAACCTCAACTGGATAAATATCTATGACTAGATAGGCTTTTTAAGAATCAGAAACCTAGGTTTCGAAGTGATATTTTTATGCCTCTGAAATCCTCCCCCGGCCCCCTTATTTTTGTAAATGATTTGCTTTCTCTCAGTTCCGTGGCTTTCAAGCTTCACATTCATCAGAATCACCTGGAGGAACCATTAAAACACAGATTTTTGGACTTTACTCCCAGAGTTCCTGATTCAGTTGATCCAGTTATAAGGCCAGACAACTTGTACTTCCTACAAGTTACAAGGTGATGTGGATTCAGCTGGTCCAGGGATCACATTTAAAAACAAATGCTTTATTTGATTTGCTAAACTACTTTTGAAAATTTCTTTTTTTTTTTTTTTGAGACAGAGTTTGGCTGTTGTTACCCAGACTGGAGTGCAATGGCACGATCTCTGCTCACTGCAACCTCCGCCGTCTGGGTTCAAGCAATTCTCCTGCCTCAGCCTCCTGAGTAGCTGGGACTACAGGCACGCACCACCATGCCCAGCTAATTTTTGTATTTTTAGTAGAGACGAGGTTTCATCTTGTTGACCAGGATGGTCTCAATCTCTTGACCTCGTGATCCACCCGCCTTGGCCTCCCAAAGTGCTGGGATTATAGGCATGAACCACTGAAAATTTCTAAATGGATTTGGCTGCGAAAAAATAAGTACAGAAAAGGCAAAGGACTTGCCTATAGGTCAGAGATACTGGGAAGGGTTGGGAGGCAGATTTAGAGCACAGCTTGGTAAGTGGCTGTGATGGAAGAACTTGCATAAACTAGGGATGACAGAAGTCACAATCAGAAGGAGCTAGCTGTTTCCGGACGGGACCGAGGGGAAGCAAAAGGCCCAGGATGAGCTGAAAGCCAGACTGGCCAGAGACGGAGATCGGACGAGGGCAGAAGTCAAATGGGGCAGAGATGTTGTCAAAAGCTGCAGTCTCCTGGCTGGGCTACAGGGAAGGAATTAGGCAAGCTGGAGGCAAGGAGCCAGGAGTGAGCTCCTGGGGTGTGGCCCTGTGACAGTGTCTGGTAATCACATTTCAGCTGCAACTCACTGTCCCCAAAAGCCTCTTTCTTCTTTCTCCTGTGGTGCCTGTCAGTTATAAAGTGCCCAGGAATTGCCCTCTGACAGTAATGAGGCAAAGTCCTTGCAGCAAGAGAAGTGGGAACATCGCCAAGCCCTGTTTCCTCCTCTTAGTGGTGGGTCCCATAGTGGCAGGCAGGGCAGAGCCAGGAAGCATGCAGTCTGGTGATTAGACTTTAGATGTTCTCCAATCCCCAGGCTGCATTTCTCCCACATGGGAAACTGACTCAGCTGCAGTACACAGTGTGGAGAATGACCTTTGTGGCTGCAGCAGTGGGCTAATGGCTGAGCACCTGGCTGCATTTGCTGTTCCACATGGAATTGAGAAGGGTTGAATAGGAGGCTCTCTTTTCTTGGTACCAAGAGACGGGTATGTCTTTGCAGGATTGCATGCCACTACTCCTTTCAGCTGGTGCACAGAGGCCCACCCTGGACCCTGGCTTTTTAAGCACTACCCACCTAGCCTTAACCAAGCTTTTTTTCCCTTTGGCAAACTTCATTTCATTTCTTGTATATCTCTGTCCAGTTAAAAAGGATATATTAAGTGCATACTATGTGGCAGACTCTGAGTTGGGGATGTAGATATGGGGTAAAAGAAATTCAGCCCTCAAGAAAATCACAGTATAGTCAGAGGAGTCCATGTGGAGACGTAACGACAACATTGAAGAATAAATGCTGTTTCTCAAACACAGAACTCCTTCCCTCCACGAGGCCTCTGTACTTGTTGTTCCTTCTGTCTAGAATGTTCTTTCCTAGATTCTTGTACAATTCATCTTCTCATTTTATACTCAGATCATTTCCTAGAGAGACCTTCCCTGATGTTTCTATGGAAAACTAAACTTTTCTAATTTTCTGAATCAATTTGCCTTATATATTTATGTAGGAACTAGGGTTTCACTCTGTCACCCAGGCTGGAGTGCAGAGGTGTGATCTGGGCTCACTGCAACCTCCACCTCCAGGACCGAGGCGATCCTCCCACCTAAGCCTCCTGATTGGCTCTGGCTACAGGCTTGCAGCAGCACACCTACTTTTAAAAAGAAATTTCTGTAGAGACAGGGTTTTGCCATGTTGCCCAGGCTGGTCTCGAACTCCTGGACTCAAGCAATTCACCTGTTGGGCCTCCCAAAGTGCTGGGACTACAGGTGTGAGCCACCATGCCTGGCCTAATTTTTAATCGTAGCACCTATAAGCACCTAGCACATTACTTTTATTTTTATTTTTTTGGTTGGCCTCCTTTACTGGATTGTAAGCTATGTGAGAGAAACAGGGCCTTGTCCACTACTGAATTCTGTTTTTAGAACTGGTACAGAATAAGTACTTAATACATATTTCCCTTTTATGCATTCATCATAAATGACTGGCCAATCGAACTTTTGTGAGCCTCTCCAGAGTCATCCAAATGGAACATGAGGCCTGTCTGCTTGAGGAAGAACTTTTTCAAGCCTACTAAATGCCAGACTTTCTAAAGTCTTTATTGTTGCCTCATGTCACACTAAGCAGGTTCTAACTCCCCACTAACAATAACTATAACGGGCCAGGCAGAGTGGCTCACACCTGTAATCCTAAAATTTTGGGAGGCTAAGGTGGGAGGACTGCCTCAGCTTAGGATTTTGAGACCACCCTAGGCAACATGGCTAGAGCCTGTCTCTACTAAAAGTACAAAAAATTAGCCAGGTGTGGAGGGTGCGCCTGTAATCCCAGCCAGTCAGGAGGCTGAGGCGCGAGAATTCCTTGAACCTGGGAGGCGGAGGGTTGCAACGAGTTGAGGTGGCACCACTGCACCCCAGCCTGAGCGACAAAGCGAGGCTCTGTCTCAAAAAAAAAAAAAAAAAAAGCGAATGATTATAATTTACTCAGTACTAATTATATACCATACATCATTTAATCCTCACAATCCTCTGCAAAGTCCGCATTATTTCCCTCGTTTTACAGAGGATTAAACAGCCTCAGGGAGAGTAACTTGCTCAAAATCACACAGGTAGCAAGGTGCCAGGGAGGGTCCCTGGGAAAGCTGTGCCAGGCCCCATAGCTCATATTAATCCCATACCCACGTTTCCGCCACTCTCAGCCCTATATCCCCTCTCCCACGTTTCCACTACATCCCCTAAAGGCCCTTTCCCACGTTTTCGCAACATCCCATCCCAGCCCTTTTCCTCTCATTGGACCGCTGGGTTCCCTCTATCGGAGCTGCGCCTCAAAGGCTAGTGTGGGGAGGAGCTTCAGATGCATGCGGGGTGCAGGGTGGGCTGATCGGCTTCTAGCACCAGATACTCTTTCCTTCCCGTGCCCTCACCACCCGCCGGCTGCTGGATGCCCAGTGGCCTATTTCAGGGCCGCAGAGACCGCTGTGGCTGGAGGAAAAAGGATGGGGGAAGGGAGTGCAGGCTGCAGAAGCACTAGCGGGAGGCAGACGGGCGGCGCTCCCCACCCTGCGCCACTCCTTCCCGGGTCCTGTCAGCCGCTGCGCGCAGGCGCGGGACGCTCCTCAGCCCCTCCCTTCTGCGAGCCGCCCTTTCACATTGGCAACCGCGGCGCGACGGCTGCGCGCGCGGGCTGGGCGCGACGGGTGGGGCCGGGCGGTGCCGGTGCGGGCTGGGTCAATGCGTGAGTAGCGGTCTTGGGGTGTGCGACTTCGCTGCGCCTCTTCGCACGGTTCGTTGTCGCGAGTTCGGGCCCAGCGGGCTTAGCCCCTCGCCATGGACGCCCAGAAAGTAAGCGGGGGAGGGGATCCTGGGGCCAGCGGGACGAGCCGCGCAGGCATAGGGTGGGCGGGGCCCCTGTCCCGGGTGGGCGGTGGGTCCGGCCGGATCGGGCCGGGCCGGGCGTCCAAGCTGCTGCTGCGGAGGGCGAGGCCCCCCGACCGCTCTCTGGGCGGGAGCGAAGAGGCGCCCACACGGCTGCGGGGACCGCGCCCGGTAACTCGGGCTGGCCTCTGCCCTATGCTGACTCCTGAGGAGAAACAGGGAGCCATCCGTTTTTTAAAATCAGCCACTCTGCAGCGCTCAAGGCCCATTTTGCTGCCTGAAGCATGCGCGCGTGCTGGTGGAGGTGTATCCCTCCTCAGCAGATGCGGAAACCGAGGCGCAGCCTTGTTTGGGGTCTCCCTGCTGACGCCCAAGCTGCGGCTTTTTTCTCGACCAAGTCTCCTCTCGGCACCTTGCTCTTGGTCGGGGACCGAATCTCCTTTGTACCGCCCACTCGCTCCCCTTCCCTAGACTTTCCAAAGCAGGTCTTAGTGTTCCTTGTATGGAGGGAAAAGACTTCAATTGTTAGGGTAGCCGTCCCACTGTCTGACCAGTTAGTGTTGCTGGGCACAGTTACTTATACTTTCCGAACAGTTGAGGAAAGGTTATATAATCATAAAGGTTTGATTCAGAAGAAATGTTTGGAGAACAAAGCCAATGTCTTGAATACAGTTAGAAGTGAGAGTTATTCAGTCATAATCTCCATATGGAAATAACCACCCGGTTCTCTTTGTTAGACTATAATGTAATTGAAAGATAGTACGGGGTAGGAAAGAAAAGAGAAGTATTAATAATGCAGCAGGGAAAACAAAGACATATCTGTGAGGCTATTCTTTTCTATTATTAGGACCGGAAAGACTTAGAGCAACGTTTTCTACAATTTTGTCTAGATTCACCTTCTTGAGGATCACTTCACTGAGGGCATGAGAGAAGTGTGATGTGTTGAGCATTGACTATTATAGTATTTAACAAAAATGCACGTGATTTCATACTATGTGTTAATCTTGAAACTCACCTTGTTATGCTCAATTTTTATTTCCACGACTATTTGTAAGACATGTTAAAAAATTGCGTTAAAAAATAGGTTTAAAACATTGTCTCTGCCTAAATTTATAAAACATCTCTCAGCTTATTAGATAAAAGTTATGATATTTGAATGGGCATTAGCAGAGGTCAGGTGAAGGAGCAAAGTCCAGAGACTTGGGTTCCAGGATGCTGTGTACTAGATCTGTGGGAAGGAGCAAGTCACGTAACTGTGATTGATCTGTTTCCTCATCTATACAGAAGTAAGAGTATTTTCTAGTGTTATAGTAAAAATCTGATAATTTATTATGAAAACACAGTATTTTAAAGTTTATAAAGTATGAGTACTAGAATTAGCTGCTCTTTGTTATTAGTACTAATGTATCTTAGTGATATCTTTGAGAATCAACTTTTCAATATTAGAAAATACGTTGATTTCATTGATGGTACCAAATCTTTCTAATGAAAACAAAACAAAACCTTTGGTTTATAGCTGTAAAAAGAATGTCCATGGCCCGGTGCTGTGGCTCATGCCTGTCATCCTAGCACTTTGGGAAGCCGAGTGGGGCGGATCACCTGAAATCGGGAGTTTGAGACCAGCCTGACCAACATGGAGAAACCCCATCTCTACTAAAAATACAAAATTAGCCAGGCATGGTGGCGCATGCCTGTAATCGCAGTTACCCGGGAGGCGGAGGTTGCGATGAGCTGAGATTGCGATGAGCCAAGATCACCCCATTGCACTCCAGCCTGGGCAACAAGAGCAAAACTCTGTCTCAAAAAACAAAACAAAACAAAAAGAATAACTGGTGCTAATGTGCATAACCAATTTAGTGCTGTGAACCTGAGCTTCCTTTTCATATATGAATTGCCGCAGAATCACTTACAAGTCTCAGATTCTAATGATCTAAGCTGGATATTGTTCTCTTTAAATAAGACAGTAGTATACCCCAGACATAATTTTTAGAGACTATTTTTTTGTTTTGGAATCTACATTGAAAATAGGAGCAAGGGTAGTACTTCAGTCAATAGAGTATAATAAAAATAGGTACTGCAGAGTGTGAGGAAGACCTGAATATATGCCTGAATGTTTGTTAGGCATTGGGATTTGGGCTTTACATTATTAAGAGGATGGCTCTGGAGCCAGGTCTCCAGTTCTGTTTATAAGCTATATGAGCGGGGGTAGTTTGCTCTGTGTTTCCATTTCTTCATCTGTAAAATTGAGATAACAGTTGTGCTTATCTCACAAGATAATTGTGAAGATTATGTTCTTTTTTTTTTTTTTTTTTTTTTTTTTTACGACAAAGTTTTGTCCTTCTTGCCCAGGCTGGAGTAGAATGGCACGATATTGGCTCACTGCAACTTTCGCCTCCTGGATTCAAGAAGTTGAGTAGCTGGGATCAGAGGTGCCCATCACCACACCTGGCTAATTTTTGTGTTTTTAGTAGAGATGGGATTTTACCAGGATGACCAGGCTGGTCTCAAACTCCTGACCTCAGGTGATCCTCTTGCCTTGGCCTCCCGAAGTGCTGGAATAACAGGTGTGAGCCACGGCGCCCGACCTCTTGTTCATTTTTAAAAGCCACTTAACAGTGCCTAGCATGCAAAAATAGTATTTGTTAGCTGTTGTTATTAATTTAATAATCCCAACCTCAAAGTAACTTTCTCTTTTCTTTAATTCAGTCTAGACATTTTTACTTTTAAAGCATGCTTTCTGCTTTTGTATCTGTAAGAAATGATTCACATGGTGGTGCCAGAGAGAAGAGTTGTTAAATTCTAATAGAAAGAGGATTGGAAGTTCTGACTCACACAGTCTGACAGTATAGGTTAAGTTAACTAGACAGTCTTACAGAGGGTTGATGGTGGCTAGTCAACAAATGGATTAGCTTGACCAGCTGCTCTTTTGTCTGTGAGAATAACTTGGACTTCAGTGTTAATGTTAGCAACAGATGCTCTGTTTGAGTAGAGGAAGAAAACATAATAACCCCGGGTATGTAAGGCATACTGTTGGATACAGAAAACCACAGTATTAACTCCTAGAAATAAACAGAGGGATTTTGTTTATATCGAGTTTCTGGGACACTTTTGTGAACAGGATGTGTTATGGATAGGTGGCTTTTGTTTGATACTCAAACCTTTTGATTATGCCTTTAAATGGTTTTAAGATAAAATCCCAAAGGTTTCTTTACCTGATGAAATATGTGCACGTTCAAAGAAAACATTGAAACAAATAAGACATTTGTACCTTTTTAGAATCTTGGAGGTTGGAATTTTACAGTTTAAGTTAATTTTTTTACAGATCATTCACATGCATAGGGATCACTCTGAGAAAGGTTCTTACTAGGAATAAGAAAGAGTGGAAAGGAAGGGAGGTGAGAGTTTAGAGGAAGGAAGTCACCAAGAGCATACATTGTCACTTGTTTGCTTTTCCCCACTTTTTTTCCTGCATATTCTTCCTACTTGGAAAGGGGTAGTGAATGACAGGTGAGGCTTGACTGGACAAAACTAGAGTGGGGAGACTGAATGGAGCAGGAGGAGTTTTAAACATGACAACCTACAGCAAGTAGCTTATCTACACTTGGCTTCCTTATCCCAGTTTCTTGCTCCAAGCTATGTGCTATTCTTTGCGTTCATATTTTACCTTACCAATTCGGAGAACCCCACCACATCCATAACCAACCAACAGTTGCATGTTCCAAAGTTACTCCTCAGTTAAAAAAACATTGTTTCTTGAGGAAATAAAAATAAAATGTGACTATTGTTCTGCATCCAATATTGCGTTGGACTGTCACAGCGGTTCATATTCCCATAGCACTGTTAGGGAAAATGAAGCCCAGAGAAGTTAAGTGTCTTGTTCACAGTCACACAGCTAGCAAATAGTAGTCTGGATTCAAACCAAGTTTTTCTTCACAACTCAAAGTTTTTTCATTACCACCCTTCTTGCCTGACTTCTTTGCATTTAAATGGTGGTATGATTAAAGTAATTAAAACTTAAAATGTAACAGGGATAAGCCCTATAAAGTGGGGTTTTCTCTCTTTTTCTTCCTTTTTTTTTTTTTTTTTTAAAACACAGTCTGGCTCTCTTGCTCAGGCTGATGGCTCATAACAGCAACCTCTGCCTTCTGTGCTCAAGCTATCCTCCCAGCTCAGCCTCCTGAGCAGCTGGGACTACAGGTGCATGCCACCATGCCTGGCTAATTTTTGTGTTTTTTTGTAGAGACAGTGTTTTGCCATGTTGTCCAGGCTAGTCTCGAACTACTGGGCTAGAAACGATTGGCATACCTTGGCCTCCCAAAGTGCTGGGATTACAGACATGAGCTATCACATCTGATCTGAAGTTGTTTTTTGCTAGGTAAGTGAAGTGAAAATAGTTGATAGATGATAAAGAACATGATTTAGGTAAAAACCTGGAATTTGGTCTCTCTTGTTGCCCCAAATAAAATTACTATTTATTTGCTTATTTTGAGACAGAGTCTTGATTTGTCGCCTAGGCTGGAGTGCATTGGTGTGATCTCAGCTCACTGCAACCTCTGCTTCCTGGATTCGACCCATTCTTGTGTCTCAGCTTCCCTGGTAGCTGGGATTATAGGCGCCCGCCACCACACCCAGCTAATTTCTTAAATTTTTAGTGAAGACAGGGTTTCGCCATGTTGGCCAGGCTTGTCTTGAACCCCTGCCTGACCTCCAGTGATCCACTCACCTCTGCCTCCCAAAGTGCTGGGATTACAGTCGTGAGACACCACACCTGGCCTAAAATTGCTATTTTTATGTTGTGTATGTGTGTGTCTTATATATATCTTTCTCTCCCTTTTTTTAAACTCTTTTGAGGTAATGTCTTAGCTATCTAAAGTAGAACTTGTGAGCAAGAAAGTAGAAATGAACACCATATTGACATACTTATGACCATTGTATATAATACAGATATCTTCATTTTTCAATTGAACTTGACAGTTTTTAATAATGAGAAAGATAGTGAAGCAGATATTTTTTTTGTTGTTGTTGTTGTTTGGTTTTTTAATTTTTAGCGCAGTACTTGTTTGCAATGCTTGGCTGAATGATTATTATTACTATTACTGTGATTATTATTACTATTACTGCAGGGTTATTCATGCAGTAAACACATATTGAATAGATATTCCACTCTAACTTAGGGTGGACAATATTTTTAAGTTGGTGGATTTTATCTCCAGACTTTTTAAAATACGTTTTTCACCCTTCGTTGGCACTTCTTCGCAGCCACAAGGTTCTGATAGAATCTGGCTTCAGTTATTGATGCTTGTTGATTGCTAGTTAAATGCATTTTGAACTAATTTATTATTTATTAAACTATTAAAATAGCCAGCTTTTCCCCTTCTATTGCATTATAAATGTAGATAATACAAGCTTATTGTAGGAAAATGGGAATATAAATAAAATGAAAATAAAATTAAAACCACCCAGTTTTGCCACCCAGAAATAACCTCTTCAACATTTATATCACCATCTAGTTTTTTGATATGTATATAAAAACTTTTTAAAAATTATGGTGTCATGCTATATATGCTGCTTTATAATTTGTCTTTCACATAATATATTATGGATATTTTTTCATAGTAATTCTATAATACTTTAAATGATTCAACAGAATTCTTTTGTATGCATGTTTTACTTCACTTTATTTAATCAGTACCCTTTTGTTGTACATTTTTGTTGATCCCAACCTTTTAATGTTATAAATATCACAGATGAGCATCCTTATAGCCAAGTCTCTTACACCCTTAATTATTCACTTAGAATAAATTAGAAATGGAATTACTGAGTCAATGTATATATACTTCAAAAATTCTATTTGATATGTATTGTCAAGTTGCCCTTGAGAAAGGTTGTTAGTTTATACCGATACTCTCATCTCCACTCCAGTGCCACCTTCCTTCATTAAATGGTGGGACCTCTAGTTTGGCCGAATATGAGCCTCCTTGACTTTGGGGTGAAACAGCCAGTTCAGAGGCCACTGAACATGGGTAAGGTTTCTTTATCCTCTGGTTTGCTTTATTTTCCTCACATCCTAGATGAGAGATTACTTCCTCTTCTGCCGTGATATCTTAAACTGGGTTCAGGGCAGAAAGGCAGCATTCATTAGCCAGCTCTTTTACTAGCATTTAGATTTTTCTCAGCTCGTAAGCTAGCCAATCAGAATTGATTGTAGGTTGTCTGGGTTACATCTGTATACGGGTAGTGTTTTCAACTGTTTCACTACAGTTGAAGGCTATACAGAAGGTACAGCCTTCCACCATTTGGTTATTTTATTTTATTTTATTTTTTTGAGACAGAGTTTCGCTTTTGTTACCCAGGTTGGAGTGCAATGGCACGATCTCGGCTCACTGCAACCTCCACCTCCTGGGTTCAGGCAATTCTCCTGCATCAGCCTCCCGAGTAGCTGGGATTACAGGCACGTGCCACCATGCCCAGCTAATTTTTTGTATTTTTAGTAGGGATGGGGTTTCACCATGTTGACCAGGATGGTCTCGATCTCTTGACCTCATGATCCACCCGCCTCGGCCTCCCAAAGTGCTGGGATTACAGGCATGAGCCACCACACCCGGCTAGTTATTTTATGATTATTAGATTCCTGAATTTCTCTGTTCTCTTTTTTTCACCTTCTTACATCACATCTGAGCATGATACTTTTGTTAAAACAACTGTTAAGATTCTGTTTATCTAGCTAACAGCCAGATAGAACTTTCTGGATTCACCTCTTTATCACTGTATGGTAAACCTACCTAATAGCAATAGTTTAAGCATACTATTAGAATGACCCTGTATGGCAGACTGAATGTGTGTTCTCAACTTCACTGGGTTGTGTAGTTATCTTGTCCAGCCCACTGCTACTGGACCTATTCTGTGCATAAGGCAGTTCTCCTGCCCAGCCTGCCACCACTGGTCTCTATCCCTTGTATGTAATCCCTCAATATAATACCGTGGTGGTTTTTAGTACTATTTGTTGGCTCTAGGTTTCTTTTTCAGCCTTTTGAACCTGGTGCCATCCCCACTGGAGTCGATGGAGGGGTTCATTATGAAGTGACCTAATTCAAAGGACAGGTCTATGGTTTGGGGTGTTGCAAGTGGCCTATTACTGGTGGCAGTTGGACATTTTTCAGGAATGCTACATGCTGGTTTGATCAGTCCCTTTCCTCAGGTTGCAGGAACCCTATGATTATTTCGTATAGTCCCCAGCAGTTTAAGCAGTCTAGAGTACAGGCTCTGGAGGCAACCTCCTGGATTCGAAAAGCAGAGGCTCTGGGGGCAACATCCTGGATTTGAATCCTGATTGCCAGTTGATAGCCGTGTGACCTAAAACAAGTTTCTTAGCATCTCGAATCTTTCATTTATCCAATCATACAATGTGAAGACTAATACTGCTTTTTTTTAAAATCAGTTGTGATGATTAAAAAGATACTCCATGTTAGTAGCACAGTGCCTAGCACATAGAAAGTGCTTAATGAAATACTGATTAAATTGGCTATAATAATAGTTTGACCCCCTTAACTTATAGATCCCTTTGTGGTGTTTGCAGGGGTTCTCGACTTTTGTATCTTAATTTTCTGCAATACTACTATAGAATTTTCCTCGTCTTAGAAGATGCTGCTGGGAAACCCATATGTCAGCATTTAATTATGTTATGCTGATGCCCTCTGATTTGGGGTTATAATCTGTTGATCAATTTCAGTTTTCCAGATTGTTGATCTTTTCCAGATTTCTAATCTGGAAGTAAACTCTTAGTCCTTTGGATGCCTTTAGCTGTTCTGACCTTTTCGAGAACCTCTGATGGCTACCTTATCAGGTAATATAATGTAGTCCTTTAAGAGCATAGACTCAGGAATCAAACTGTCTTTATTTGAATCCTGGATGTGTGACATAATAGCTTTGATATTCTGGGCAAGCTGCTTAACTTCTCCATGTGTCAGCTTCCTCATTGGAAAACGAGGATAATAATAGTATCTTACCTCATAGGATTCTTGAAAGGATTAAATGAACTAATAATATGTAAAGAGCTTAAATAGTGCTTGGCACTTAAGATTACCAAAGTGCTCCTTTGCTCAGTCTATTGATTATCCTTTTACTTGATTGATAGTGATTATAAACATAACTTTAAGCTGTGCTGCATTGAAGAGACTAACTCATGTCTTGTATATCCTAGATTACTTTGATTCAGTCCATGACGATGGTTGCAGTTATGCTTGGCTGGGGTGTATATAATGCTTTTTCTTGTTGGTGTAGCAGTTGCCTTAGTCTAAACCCATAGTTAAATCATTGTATTTTTTTATTGTTGTTGTTATGAGGGCCTTGTAATTGTGCTACATCACCAAAAGACAATTGCTGAGATTGCCTGTGCACAAATGCCAATTTATGTCGGGAATGCTACATGCTAGTTTGATCAGTCCCTTTCCTCAGGTTGCAGGAACTCTATGATTGTTTCGTATAGTAAATAAAATCATCTATTTTACTATGATTTAGCAGAATTGGCATTTGTCAAAGAATGTCTTCAGACCTGCGTCACCTGGAACTTTTAGTTATCACGACCTGAATCTTATAAAATATAATTTTCTAGATAACCCTCAGATAATTTATATTGCCTTTATTCATCTATGTTTATCTATTACTTTATCCATCAGTGTTTGGAAGGTAATGGGAGGCTTGAATCCCATGGGGCAGATGAAAGCTGTCTTTGCCCTCCTTCACCCATAAGGCTTTGTTGAAAAAAATTCCATAGTAGTATTCCAGAAAATTAAGATATAAAAATCTAGAACCCCTGCAAATATATGTAACATGGGCTCATTCTTTAAGTACATTTTTGGAATCTGTTTTATCAGTACATTGTGTATATATTTTAGGATAGAGGTTATAGGTAGAGGAACTGATAAATGAGAAGGCTCTTAGGTAGGAAGCAAGTCAAATTAGATATATTATTTATAGCAGGCTATGCAGCTGGAGTGTAACAAGGGAGAGGAAGTCTGGGGAGATGAAGTAGGTGAGGTAGGCAGTGGACAGATCATTAGAGATCTTACAGGTCATGTTAAAGATTTTCAGTTTTATACAAGGTACAATGGGAAACCATTGAAGAATACTGATCAGGAAGAGTGATGCTATCATTACCCTAGGTGAAGTTTATAGAGCACTGATTGTTGGCAAGAAGGATTATTATCAGAGTCTCATTAAGTAGTGTTGCTACAGTGAAAGCTGAGATGCAAGTTGAGATATGATGGTAACTTTTACTGAGACAGTAGTAATAATTTTAATGTCACAAGATACATGGTGAAACCCCATTTCTATTAAAAATAAAAAAATTAGCTAGGTGTGGTGGTGTGCACCTATAATCCCAGCTATTCAGAAGGCTGAGTGAGGCAGGAGAATCACTTGAACCTGAGAGGTAAAGGCTGAAGTGAGCCGACATCTTACCACTGCACTCTAGCCTAAGCAACAAAGTGAGATTCTGTCTGAAAAAAAAAAAAAAAAAAAAAAAAAAGCCAGGCATGATGGCTCATGCCTGTAATCCCAGCACTTTGGAAGGCCAAGGTGGGTGGATCACCTGAGGTCAGGAATTCAAGACCAGCCTGGCCAACATGGCGAAACTCTGTGTCTACTAAAAATACAAAAATTAGTTAGGTGTGGTGGTAGGTGCCTGTAATCCCAGCTACTCTGGAGGCTGAGGCAAGAGAATTGCTTGAACCTTAGGAGGCGGAGGTTGCAGTGAGCTGAGACTGCACCACTTGCTCCAGCCTGTGTCACAGTAAGATTCCATCTCAAAACAAAAAAAAACAAAATTTTAAAAAAGTTCCACCAGAAAAATTATAAAACATTGGTACCAGAAAGAAAAGGCAGATATAGTTCAGAGTAAAAAAAAAAAAAAAATCTCCTTAGTATAAAATAGCTTCCTATTTATGTTTTTTTTTGTTTGTTTTTTTGGTCTAAGTTTAGTTCAAGCTTTGCATTTGAGAAATTACATAGCAAAAATCTGTAGATAGCTGTAGCTTATTGCCCCAACTAGATAGGCCCTGAGCTCCAAAGATTTTAATGAGAAGCCTACTTTTTTTTTTGTTTTGAGGCTCTGTCACACAGGTGGGAGTGCAGTGACACAATCATAGCTCACTGCAGTCTCAACCTCTTGGGCTCAAGCCATCCACTTGCCTCATTATTTGACTTTTTATAGAGATGAGGTGTCACTATGTTGCCCAGGCTGGTCTCAAACTCCTGGGCTCCAGCTTCCCAAAGTGCTACAATTGCAGGTATGATCTCTGCTCCCAGCCAAAGCCTACCTTTTAATGCTCCTGTTATTTACTGAGTATAGTCAGGGACTTCTAAATGCTCTAATTTTGAATCAGATCTTCAAGCTAAATCCTCTTATCCTTTAAGAGCTACCCACCTGCTGCAAGTGAATAGACTCTGGTCTAATAGTGATGTTAGAGATCAGAATACAGGCTTTACCACCCTTACCAAGGTTTTCATTGTCCTTACAGCAGTACTGTTCAGTAGAAATATAGGAGGAGCCAATAGTAGCCACATCAAAAATGTAAAGGAAAAACAGGAGAAATTAATTTTAATATCTTATTTAATAGATTCAAAATATATTATTTCAACATGTAGTCAATATTTAACAATGAGTTTTTCTTTTTTTTGGTACTGAGTCTTAAAAATTCAGCATGTATTTTACACTTGTGCGTATCTCAATTCAAATTAGCCACATTTCAAGTACTTAAAAACCATATATGACTAGAAGCTGCCATCCTGGAAAATACAGGCTTAGAGCTCTATGTCATCCAAGCAGACCATATATTTCTAAGAGTGGAAATAGAGCAGAGATCCTCTATTAATCTTATTAATTTGTAATGAAAAGTAAACCATGAAAAAAAATTTTGGAACTTTTTTCTTAAAAGACCAGAATTTCTTTATGTTATGCCAGATTCTTGAATTATAATAGCTCTGTGGATATAAATTAAACTGTTAAAACCAACTACTTCCTTTACCAGAATTTCACTAATTTCTCAGTTTTATTTATATAAATACTAACTCTAGAAAGTGAAATATATTTTAAAATCACCAACTCTCAAAAGAAATTGGCGCATAAGTAACACCAATTGGGGTCCTTCTAATACCACAACAAAAGGAACAAATACACTCCTCTCTCCTGTGAACTTTACACTGTTTACTCATGTTATTGGTTAGAGAAGACTTTTTTGGGATCACAAAAAGTGCACACGTCCATTTCAAGATTGGCAGCTAACATAAAGACTGCACCTGAGAAGAGCTGACATATAGGTTATACAAATTCAAAGAATCATCAGAATAATACCCTCCATTTTCTATGATACTGTCCCATACCTCCAAAATACCACCCTTAGATTACAGTTAATCTTTTTTTTTCTCTCTGAGACGAAGTTTGACTCTGTGCCCCAGGCTGGAGTGCAGTGACATGATCTCAGCTCACTGCAATCTCTGCCTCCCAGGTTCAAGGGATTTGCCTGCCTCGGCCTCTCGAGTAGCTGGGATGACAGGCGTGCACCAGCATGCCCAGCTATTTTTTTTGTATTTTTTAATACAGATGAGGCTGGGATTACAAAGTGCTGGGATTACAGGTGTGAGCCACCATAACTGGTGATTACAGTTAATCTTATCTTTACCATTTCCCTTAAATTCATTCAAAATTCTATTGTCACAGAATGCAAGACCCTTTTCAACAGCCTAAAAAGTATTAATACCCATACTTCTGGAAAGAAACTACAATCTGTGTTAAAGCCTTCGGGGGAATGATATTCTATATGATTGCCTAAGGTTGTAAAAATACATTAGTGGATGAGAAAGAAAAGTCTTTAAAGGCTGATACAGTATTTCTAGGAAACACAGTCTCATTCTTTGGAGAGAGAGCACTTCTCTATCTCTTGAATTTGACAGGGAGTTCCAGTACAACATAAGAGTCTGTAATACACACCTAGATAAAAGGTCCACATTCTGAGAAAAGTTGCTTTACCCTAATGCCAAACTGCAAACACTAAAGGCCTAGATTATTTTAAGGAGATACACTCCAATCTGTAGGTGGAGACAGCTTCAGCGCCTTGGCTGTAATACACCACTGAGATGCTGTCAGAATGGATAAGCCAGCTGTAGAGGGCTCTGGAACCCTAGCATTTAAGATCATCTATATTTTAAAAGCTACGGAATGCATTAGTAAACATGGCTGCAGAATAAGCAACTATTCATATCATAAAGAATGAGAAAGTCAGAGTAACCAATGTGACCTTGTTGGCTAACAGATAAAATGCTGCCTTTCTGTTAAGCTTTCGAAGCTTAAAGAAAGAAGGAAACATCCTGAAAATTTCCCAAGGGCAGACTACTGAGACAAAGGCTCCAGAAGCTCTAATCCACTTGCCCTTTAATCTGTAACTGCTGTGGAGAGGATGAGCAAATGAAAGACTAATCAAGAGCTAAAATTTGCTTTCTAAAATAGTAAAATTTTATCAGGGAGGGGGCTAGGTTTTCAACCATTCTGGCCCTCACAAGAATGGAGACCGTCTGGAACTAACTGGAAAAGGCATAAAGATGAAAAGCACGAAGGAACTTGGTGCTCAGTAGAACTGGAAAACAAGTTACAAGGAATCAGAATATTTAAGACAAAATTACCACCAGCACCAAAATATATGAAAACTAAAGAATTAGTATTACATGCACTGAGTTCTGAAACTTGACCCTAGCTTGTGTATGTGATATAAAGCTAAAATTTTCACTAGGGTGGTAGGAGTCAAGTAAAAGATGTATATAAGGATAGTATGTGTCTAATCTAGGAGGTATACAAGAAGAGTCTGGCTGAATAGGTACCAAATCCAGCAGTTTTTAAAAAGTGTTTCTAGATATGGTAGGCAATATGCCAGGGCAGAGAAGAGAGCAGAAAAGATCTAAAAGATACAACGAAATGGATTTTCTACCCCAGTCTATCCCTCCATGTCCTCCAAATTTAATCAAGAGCAAAGACAGAAAGCTAGGCCATTATCACTATCTCCTTTTCTCTAATTTGTGCTCTACATGCAGTGATAAAGTTCTATAGATTTTACCTCCTTAATGGTTCTAGTGATAGCAGACATGTTCCTGGGCAGATAGTGGCAGGGTCCCTGGTGAAACCTGACCTTCAGGAGGAAGACAGCCTGATGCCTGAAAACTGGGCAGCCAGTTCCTGGTGGAATCCACCACCCTGAGTGAGAATCTCCTTTGTGCCTTTCAGCCAATCAAATGGTGGTCCTTTCAGGCCCACCCATGGACCAATTGGCACACACTTCCTCCTGCCCATGGACCAATCAGCATACACTTCCCCATTTTGAGCCAATAAACCCTCCCCCATACCCCCTCCAACCACCTCAGCCACTCATCAGGACTACCCATTTGGGGACTGCTTTCTATGGAGAGATGTTCTGTTGCTCAATAAAACTCTTCTCTGCCTTGCTCACCATCCAGTTGTCCATGTGACCTCATTATTCCTGGATGCAGGACAGTAACTTAGGAACCCCGCAAAGGCAGGTGCGGAAAGGGCTGTAACACTTTCCTGGCTACCTTGCCAAGCTGCCAGCAGGAGCAAAGGGGCTATAACATGTTCCTGGCCAGCTTGCCAAGCTGCAGGCAGTGACACAAGCTGCAGGAGTGAAGAGCAGCAACACTTGTAGGGGCCCAGACCTGGGGATTCCCTGAGCCAGAGCTGTAACACTATAACCCTCCCACCTTCCTCCAGCATCAGGCAGCTGCCCCACATGACAGGAAGTGACAGTAGGATTGGGTCAGCTTGGGAGCCATAGGCCCAAACGAGGTGGCGGGACTGAACAGGCTAAAACACTCTCTGCCCTTTTCACTGGCCAAGCTGTGGTTGGCAGGAACGAGAGAGCTGTAGCATCCCTGTCCCCCAACCCCTTGGGGCTCCCCAGTTACTGGCATCTCTGAGTTTTCAGGCACCACTGCGTTCCCCTCATCCAGACACAGGCACCCACAGAGGAAGCTGCTTGCAGTGTGCTTGGTCCAACTGCAGCCCTCATGGAGCCGGCAACTGTGCCAGTGCCTGGAGCTGCCTACCTTGCTACAGTAGCCAGTGTGGTTGGCTGTGCACAGTGACCAGACCCCACACTCACTAACTCGCTCATACACCCCTCACTGCTCCATGCCTAGCTCACCTTAGGTAGGTATGGGATCCAGGCCAGTAGCATGAGCTGAGCACAGTCTGCAGGGCTAAGTGGGCAGAACGAGCCCAGTGGGCATGAGTGAAACTCAGAGACACTGCCAGCCACAGAGGTTGCCGGCTGTTGAAGAAACATCCAAAGTATCCCAGGAGGTGGGATTACAGGCGTGAGCCAGTTGAAAATTTTTTAATTATAGCAGTTCTACTTTGGGTCTCACAGTTCCTGGAGATAAGGAGATTATTATTATCATCCCTAGGGCTGCCTAAAAGCTCTCTGTTGTATTCACTTACACTGTTTCTTCCCATTGTCACTACTGTTGGTATTTCAATATAATAACACAATAAAGTTACACTATGAAGAGCAATTACACCGAGAATTAAGTGTTTATCCTCTTCCCAAGAACTGGTGCACCAAGACTTGGAGAGGTGGACACAGCTGGAGAAGCAACACTGGAGAAGCAACGGAGGTAATACAGAAATGAAGAAAAGGATATCAAAGGACTTAAATCTTCTAAGTATTCCCCCAAGATAGGTTCAATATGCTTTTCTTTTTCTTTCTTTCTTTTTTTTTTTTTTGAGACAGTCTTGCTACAGTCACCCAGGCTGGAGGGCAATGGCACAATCTCAGCTCACTGCAGCCTCACACCCCAGGTTCAAGCAATTCTCCTGCCTCTGTCTCCTGTGTAGCTGGGATTACAAGCATGTGCCACCACACCTGGCTAATTTTTGTATTTTTAGTAGAGATGGGTTTTCACCATGTTGGCCAGGGTGGTCTCAAACTCCTGGCCTCAAGTGATCTGCCTACCTCAGTTTCCCAAAGTGCTGAGATTACTGGCACCACCACATCCAGCCTTAATACATATTTATTTATTTATTCTTTTTTGAGACAGAGCCTTGCTCTGTCGCCTAGGCTGGAGTGCAGTGGCACCATCTTGGCTCACCACAACCTCTGCCTTCCGGGTTCAAGTGATTCTTGTCTCAGCCTCCCGAGTACCTGGGATTACAGGTGTGAATCACCACGCCCAGCTAATTTTTGTAATTTTTAGTAGAGACAGGGTTTCACCATGTTGGCCAGGCCATTCTTGAAATCCCAACCTCATGATCCACCCACCTCAGCCTCCCAAGGTGCTGGGATTATAAGCATGAGCCACTGTGCCCAGCTGAATACATATTTAAAAGCAATACGATGGAATAGTAAAAATAGTTCTGTACAATACTCAGACTTTATAGTAGCTTTTAGTTAATAAGATTGGGCTCTTTCTGGCTAATGAACTGAGTCTGCCTCCCCATCTATGCCTCAGAATGGCAGGGTTATATCTATATTGTGCAGATGAGAAAATGGAAATTCAAAGTAACACTGTTATTAAGGTAAAGATGATCTTTGTCTAAAGCATGCTCTTAACTGCTTTGGTATACTGCCTCTAAATCCAATCAATTAACCCATCATATGGTATACTTATACAATAAAGTATGTATTCTTTAAACATCTTATTTGCCAAGAGTTTTCAGTGACAGAACTGCTGGAATTTTCATAGTAGAGAATCACAGCTTAATTCACTGGGGAGGCATATCTAACTCAGAGGAGGAACTCAGAGAAAAGTTGATAATATTCTCCCAGAACAAGAGTAGAAGAGTCTTCTGAAAAAGATCATCTTCTATGAAAAAGAGGAGCCAGGCCCAATGAATTCAACCCAGTAACAAAATTACAATCATCATGAGATATATGAGTTCAATAAAAACTGAAAAAAGGCCGGGTACACTGGCTCACGCCTGTAATCCCAGCACTTTGGGAGGCCGAGGCTGGCGGACCACCTGAGGTCAGGAGTTCAAGACCAGCCTGGCCAACATGGTGAAAACCCATCCCTACCGAAAACACAAAAATTAGCTGGGCGTGGTGGCTCACACCTATAATCCCAGCTGCTTGGGAAGTTGAGGCAGGAGAATCACTTGAACCTGGGAGGCAGAGGTTGCAGTGAGCCAAGATCGCACCATTGCACTCCAGCCTGGGTAACAAGAGTGAAACTTCATCTCAAAAAAAAAAAAAAAAAAATATATATATATATATATTTTCACTACTACAATGCTTTATGAACATTTGTATAAAATGTTGTCAGGCATGGTGGCTCACACCTGTAATCCTAACACTTTGGGAAGCTGAGGCGGGTGGATCACCTGAGGTCAGGAGTTTGAGACCAACCTGGCCAGCATAGTGAAAGCCCATCTCTACTAAAAATGCAAAAATTAGCTGTGCCTGGTGGCGGGCAGCTGTAATTCTAGCTACTCAGGAGGCTGAGGCAGGAGAATTGCTTGAACCTGGGAGGCGGAGATTACAGTGAGCCAAAATTGTGCCATTGTACTCCAGCCTGGGAGATGAGTAAAAAACTCCGTCTTGGGAAAAAAAAATCAAAAACATAAAACGTTATTCTCCTTCAGGCTGTTTCCTGGGCTCCTTATATAGTCCTTTATCAATATCTCATTATATTTTTTAGGATAATCCTTATTCCACAAAATCTTATAGACTTTATTAAAATATTTAAGCTCATAGGTGCTTACAGAAAAAAGTCCTATGTCTCTGAGAAAATTACAAAGTATTAAATTACTTGCATTAGATTTTTTTCTGAGACTATAAATAACTTTGTTTGGTTTTTGCTGTTGCTACCAATGAAGAATTACTGCAACTAGACTTGTGCTATCCAATATGATAGCATTGGTTACATGTGGCTGTATAAACTGAAATTAATTAAAGTTTGAAACATTAAATTTAGTTCCTAAGTTCTAGTCACACCTTAAGACTTCATTAACTTTCTGTGGCTAGTGGCTACAATATTGGACAGCACATTTATAGAGCATTTCCCTCATAGTGGAAGATTTTATTGGATAACACCGAACAAGAGAAAAAAATTAACCAAATGTTTTATTTAAATAAGAAGGATTATCAAAGTCTGAGCTATTTGCTAATAAAATTGCTTTATTTATTATAGTTCTACAGCATCTGTAAATGTTGCAATGAATGTTTCATTCTATGCATATTTATTACCTAGTTTCATATCTCTAAAATGTTTATTTTTGTAAATGAATAAAATATTGGTGAATATGTGTCTCCTTGCTTTTATTCTTTGGATCCTGATGTTGTATTCCGTTTTCACTTGTTTTTACAACATTAAAAGATTTTACTCTATTCCATTGCCATGGCCTATGAAGTAATTCTATTGATATTACGTTATACTGATCATTTTCAGTCAGAAAAGTATCATGGTGATTAAGTTGTGTATTAGGAATAAGAGAGCTCAATACAGTAGAAATATCTACCTCATCTTTTGTAATTATAAGACTTTGGAAATTTAGAACAATGAGAAATTTTACATTGTTCCTTTTGTTATACAATATGCTCTTATATAAAGTTTGTTTAGAGAATGCTTGTTAATGAGTTTTATAAATTTCTTTCATGAAATGTAGTATTTTAATGTTTTTCTTAATTCTAGGAAGCTCTACAAAGGATCATTTCAACTCTGGCAAATAAAAATGATGAAATTCAGAACTTTATTGATACACTAAATCATACACTAAAAGGAGTTCAGGTATGACTTTTTAAATGAAAAATTTTGTGTAAATATGTCACAATGAGTCAAACATGAAGTACAAATATACTCTATGATCTTTGGGTTATACACTAATGGAGTTAAGAGCACGGTTTTAAAATAGTGGATAAGGTAAAAATGTTTACCTTGCAGTTCCTGTTTTCTCCATGGAAAAATCAAAATAGGGAAAAGGAAAACTCTGGAATAATAGTTGTTGGGGAATACCAGAGTGTTCACTTTAGTCCTTTTCCATTTGACATTTTTTCTAATTTCAATTAAGAACAAATTGTACTTTTTGAAAAGTGCTGGCAAATAAGACATTTCTTTTGTAATAAACAATGGAAGAAAAATGTTGGCCATCTGTGGTGGCTTATGCCTATAATCTCAGCATTTTGGCAGGCTGAGGCAGGTCAATGGGTTGAACCCAGGAGTTTGAAACCAGTCTGGGCAACATGGCGAGACCCTCATCTCTACCAAAAACAAAAAAGAGAGATGCAAAAATTAGCTGGTTGTGGTAGCATATGCATGTAGTCCAAGCTATGCAGGAGGTTGAGATAGGAGGATCGTTTGAGCCCAGGGGGTTGAGGCTGCAGTGAGCAGAGATTGTACCACTGCACTCTAGCCAGCCTGGGTGATAGAACGAGACTGTGTCTCAAAAAAAAAAAAAAAAAAAAACAGAAAAGAAAATGTTAATGGTAAGAGGTCTACTTGTAGAAGTAGATGAAAGTAACTTAAAAATAAAAGGTAAAGTCCCCACTGAGGAGGGAGAGGAATACTTAAGAAAATAGTTCTAGGTTTGGGCAGATAATCTAAATTGAAAGTAATGGCATATTGATTGTGGAAGAGAGCTCAAGATAATATGGTTGCTAGAAATGTACAACCTCTCGAGACTGAATCAGAAAGAAATAGAAAATCTGAATAGATCAGTAATGAGTAAGGAAATTGGATCAGTAATGGGTAAGGAAATTGAATCAGTAATAAAGTCTCCCATCAAAGAAAAGCCTGCAACCTGATGGCTTTACTGCTGAATTCTACCAAATATTTAAAGAACTAATATCAGTTCTTCTCAGTCTCTTCCAAAAAAATCAAAGAGGAAGGAGTACTTCCAA
Organism: Callithrix jacchus; assembly: GCF_049354715.1. NCBI lineage: Eukaryota > Metazoa > Chordata > Mammalia > Primates > Cebidae > Callithrix > Callithrix jacchus. The sequence goes on from NC_133502.1 coordinate 153,850,695, forward strand.
ATCCATTTACAAGTTCAACATTACCCTGATAACAAAGCCAAACCAGGCATACTACAAAAGGGAGGCCAATATTCCTAATCAACATAGTTGCAAAAATCCTCAAGAAAATGTTAGCAAACTGAATTCAATAGCACATTAAAAGGATCATTCACCATGATCCAGTAGGATTTATGCCTGGGATACAAGGATGGTTCAACAGAGTCAATAAATGTGATACATCATATTAACAAAACTGAAGACAAAAGAAATGCCTGATTATCTCAGTAGATGGAGAAAAAGAATTTGATAAAATTCAACATCCTTTCTTGATAAAAAACTCTCAACAAATTAGATGTAGAAGGAATGTACCACACATAGTAAAGGCCATATATATAATAGCAATCCCACAGCTATATCATCTTATCAAAGGTGAAAAGTCAAAAGCTTATTATCTAGTCAGGAACAAGACAAAGATGTTTACTTTCACCCCCCTGCTTTTTTTTTTTTTTTTTTGAGACAGAGACTTGTTCTGTCGCCCAGGCTGGAATGCAATGTCGCATTCTCGGCTAACTACAACTTCCGCCTCCCAGGTTCAAGTGATTCTCCTGCCTCAGCCTCCTAAGTAGTGGGACTACAGGGGTATGCTAAGACACCCAGCTAATTTTTGTATTTTTAGTAGAGATGGGGCTTTGCCATGTTGGCTAGGCTGGTCTTGAACTCCTGACCTCAGGTGATCTCCCCCTCGGCTTTCCAAAGTGCTGGGGTTACAGGCGTGAGCCACTGTGCCCAGCCTACTCTCACCACTTCTGTTTAATACAGTACTAGTAGTCCTAGCCAGAGCAAGTAGGCAAGAAAAAGACATCCAAATAGGAAAGGAAGAAGTGAAATTATGTTTTCTGATGACATGATCTTATATATAGAAGACTCTGGGCCAGGCGCGGTGGCTCAAGCCTGTAATCCCAGCACTTTGGGAGGCCGAGGCGGGTGGATCACGAGGTCGAGAGATCGAGACCAACCTGGTCAACATGTTGAAACCCCGTCTCTACTAAAATACAAAAAATTAGCTCGGCATGGTGTGGCGTGTGCCTGTAATCCTGGCTACTCAGGAGGCTGAGGCAGGAGAATTGCCTGAACCCAGGAGGCGGAGGTTGCGGTGAGCCGAGATCGCACCATTGCACTCCAGCCTGGGTAACAAGAGCGAAACTCCGTCTAAAAAAAAAAAAAAAAAAAAAAGAAGACTCTAAAGACTCTGCCAAAAAAAAACTGTTAGAACTGATAAATTCAGTAAAGTTACAGAATGCAATATCAACACACAAAAATTAGTATTGCTTCTATACATGAAAAACGAACTATTTGAAAAAGAAAATAAGAAAACAATCCCATTTGCTGTAGCATAAAAAAGGAGTAAATTTACCTAATGAAATAAAATATTTATATACTAAAAGGTATAAAATAGTGATAAAAGAAATTAAAGAAGACATAAATGAATGGAAAAATATCATGTTTATAAACTAGATGAATTAATATTGCTAAAATGTTTGTACTACCTAAAGTAATCTACCCATTCATTGTAATCTATCAAAATACCAATACCATTTTCCACAGAAATAGAAAAAATCCTAATGTGTATATAGAATTACAAGAGACCCAGAATAACCAAAATGATTTTTAGCAAAAAGAACATTCATGGGAGGCCGAGGTGGGTAGATCACTTGAGGTCAGGAGTTTGGGACCAACCTGGCCAACATGGTGAAATGCCATCTCTACTAAAAATATAAAAATTAACCTGGTTGTGGTGGCAGGCACTTGAAATCCCAGTGATTCAGGAGGCTGAGACAGGAGATGCTTGAACCTAGGAGGTGGAGGTTGCAGTGAGCCAAGATTTGCACCACTGTACTCCAGCCTGGGCAACAGAGCAAGACTCTGTCTCAAAAAAAAAAAAAAAAAAAAAAACCCAAACAAAAAGCTTTATTACTTTAGCTATCTTGAACTATTTTATTGGAAAATTTGGTGAGTTACCTTCCTTTAAATAAGCATAAAGCTAATGGCTCTAAAGCTCTTGATCTGTGGACAAGAGAACCATCACATTTGGTATCTGGAAGGAGAGATCTTATGTAGAGCTAGCCCAAACCATTCTTCTGATTGATAAATTATTAGCAGTCTACCTTAACTCTAGGGAAAAAAAGGGAGTGGAAGCATTAAATTATACCCTTGTCTCTGAAGATGGGGGCTTAGTAGTAGGCAAAAGGCAACAAACAAGCTGCCATCTGGTGATTGAGAGGAAAACAGTCCATTTCTTTTTTCTTTTTCTTTTTCCTTTTGAGATGGAGTTTTGCTCTTGTTGCCCAGGCTGGGGTGCAATGGCACAATCTCGGCTCACTGCAACCTCTGCCTCCCCGGTTCAAGAGATTCTCCTGCCTCAGCCTCCTGAGTAGCTGGGATTACAGGCATGTGTCTCCATACCTAATTTTGTATTTTTAATAGTAGAGATGGGCTTTCTCTATGTTGGTCAGGCTGGTCTCGAGCTCCTGACCTCAGGTGATCTGCCTGCCTCAGCCTCCCAAAGTGCTGGGATTACAGGCATGAGCCACTGTGCCTGGCCCATTTCTTTTTTTGAATGAATAAACTGAGGTCTAGGAATGTAAGTACAAGGTCATCCTGTTACTGAGTGGCTAGTGTGCTCTTTGAGTTAGGTCTTCTCCGTTCCGCACTGCACATTCCACTTCTATAGTTGTTCTTATCTCTGCAAATAGAACTAGTAAAATGGTTAACACCGCCTTTGGTGAGGTACCAGTGAGGTGTCTAGTTTTTATAAACATTATAAGCAAGAGTTTGGACATTATGGTATTGCAATAGATGTGTGTGTGTGTGTGTGTGTGTGTGTGTGTGTGTGTATATATATATATATATATATATATATTAGTTTTCTTAGCCAGTGCCAGTTCCCTTGTCTTAATTGAATGATTCATCCAAGTTGAAAAATGTCTTAGGATAATTTCTTCTATCTCATAATCGTTGCAAGTGTGGATATTGCTTATCTAGGGATTTTAAGTTATTTTTTGTTGAAATAGCAGCATCCCACTTACGGAGGCAGTGAGGAACTCTGAGAAGTCAAGAGACTTGAAATGGTTTATTGCCCACGTTACTAGTAACTAGTTGTGTGGCTTTGGGCCAGTAACTTATCTGTATTTTAGTTAATAAAATACAGGATTCGACTACAGATTGTAGTCATTAGATGATTCAATATTTGATAAACATCTTAGGATCCAATAAATAATTGCTTAGTCTTTTAATTTCTGTTTATCTTACGTAAATACAGTGTTTTAGAGACCCTGAAAGATTTTAAAATTTAGACAAATCTGCCTCATTTCTGTATGTGCAAAGTGTTCCTCAGAATTACTGAATTAAAATCTCTGGAATATTTTATTAAAATACTTCACCAGTGATCCTGATATACACCAGAGGTTAAGAACTACTGGCTTAGAGTCTTCCTGAGAGACTGAAGATCTGGGTGAAGTTGGGAACCTTGAAATAACCTTTCATGTTGTCCTGTGGAAACAGTAAAGTGAAGAGAGTATGGGCTAGTTTATAAAAGGTAACTTAACTGATAGGATAGCTGAAATAGTACTCAGCATTAGCAGGCAGTTTGTTTCATTTATCTCTTTAAAGGCTTAAGTCAAATATTAGAATTATGTTATTTTTGTATTAGGCCAACATAGTTTATAATATAAATTTATTCTCTCTTTTGAGTATACCTTTTAGTTTTTAAATGTCTGATAGCTCTTCAGTAAAATTGTTTTGTTATTTAAACAGGAAAATTCATCTAACATACTCTCAGAGTTAGATGAAGAATTTGATAGTTTATACTCTATACTGGATGAAGTGAAAGAAAGTATGATTAACAGTATCAAGCAGGAACAAGCTCGTAAATCCCAAGAGTTACAGGTGAGATCATACAATTATTCAAATATGAATAATAACTTTAGTCTATTTAATGCTTGATTTATGGTAAGCAAAAATTAGTGAATTTTGAAGTTTGTCTATACCCTTACCTTGTAGAAGAATGGCTTTTTGTTTTGGCCGTAAGTGTTCTAAAACTGTGGTTAAAAAACATTTATTCTCTTAACCTTTTTTTTTTTGAGACAGAGTCTCCCTCTGTCACCCAGGCTGGAGTGATCTTGGCTCACTGCAACCTCCGCCTCCCAGGTTCAAGTGATTCTCCTGCCTCAGCCTCCCGAGTAACTGGGATTATAGGTGCCCACCACCACACCCGGCTAATTTTTGTATTTTTAATAGAGATGGGGTTTCACCATGTTAACCAAGCTGGTCTCAAACCCCTGACCTCAGGTGATCCACCTGTCTTGGCCTCCAAAATTGCTGGGATTATAGGCATGAGCCAACATGCCTGGCCAATTCTCTTCACCATTTTAAAGTGTACAGTTTGATAGTGTTAAATATATTAACATTGTTGTATAACAGATCTTCAGAATTTTTTCATCTTGTGCAAGTGTAACTTTATGTTCCTTAATGAACAACTCATTTCTCCTTCCTACGAGCCCCTGGCAGTCATCATATTATTTTCTGTTACCATGGTTTTGAATGTCTATATGTCTCATATAAGTGGAATCATATAGCATTTGTCCTTTTGTGACTTATTTCCACTCAGCATAATGTCCTCAAGATTTATTCATGTTGTAGCATATGCTAGGATTTCTTTCTTTTTTGTGATTTAATAATCTTCCACTTATGTATATACTATATTTTCTTCATTCATTTGTATGTCTGTGGACATTTGGGCAGCTTACCCCTTTCAGCTCTTGTGAATAATGCTGCAATGAACATTAGAGTTTAAATATCTCTTTAAGATCCTGTTTCAATTCTTTTGAATACATATACTTAGAAGTAGGATTGCTGAATCATGTGGTAATTATCTTTTTAGTTTTCTGAGGACCCTCTAAACAATGTTTTCCATAGTGGTTGCACTATTTTACATTTCTACTAAGCCCAAGGCTTCCAATTTCTCCACATCCTCACCAATGCTTTTTATTTTCTGTTTTTTTGGATAATGGCCATCATAATGGGTATGACATGATATTTCATTATGGTTTTGGTTTGCATTTCTCTAGTGATTAGTGATGTTGAGCATCGATCTTTTCATGTATTTGTTGGCCATTAATGTACTTTCTTTTTTTTGAGACGGAGTCTTGCTCTGTCACCCAGCCTGGAGTGCAGTGGTGCCTCTGGGTTCAAGTGATTCTCCTGCCTCAGCCTCCTGGCAAGCTGGGATTACCGGTGTGTGCCACCATGCCTGACTAATTTTTTGTATTTTTAATAGAAACAGGATTTCACTGTGTTAGCCAGGATAGTCTCACTCTTTTGACCTTGTGTGATCTGCCCGTCTTGGCCTCCCAAGCTTCTGGGATTACAGGCATGAGCCACTGTGCCCGGCCAACTGATTAATATATTTTCTTTAGAGAACAGGTTCTTTGGCCATCTTTTAATTGGATTACTTGTGGGGTTTTTGGTGGTGGTTAAGTTGTAGGAGTTCTCTATTCATTCTGTATATTAACTCCTTATCAGGTATATTATTCGAAGTTTGTTGAGATAATAAAAGAACAGAACTCCTTAAGAGTCTTACTATTTTGAAGCAGAGTCAGGGCTGAAGAAGGAGAGCTCCAATAACATTCATGTTATGGCATGTGGATTTTGATCTTGTAGGAGAGTTTTCCTTTTTAATTTAAGGTGCTTAAATTTTCAGAATTAGATAATCTTCACCCATTGTGGATTTTGGGCTTAAAATATGTCTTCAGACTTCTAGAACAAGTGATTTTTTTTTTTATATAAGAACTTATTGTTTGACAGCCTTATACAGAGCTGCATATATGTGTACACAAGTAAAATATACAGTGCTCTTCTTAGGCTGGGCTGAATTTATTGCTCTTGTAAACTGATGAATTTATATTTTTACTTTTGACTAAATTCCCAACAGTACATCATTGGGTCATATAAATTTATCTAAACTTTTTTTGTCATGAAGCCTCCAGTAAACTCTGTCCACTTTCGGTTTTGTGGATCTTAATTACAATAATGAACACAGTGATTTTTTTTTCAGCTTATCTGATCTGATTCATGGAAATCTGTTAAAATTGTATTTGGGCTTTTTTTAAATGGGACGACTTTACTCTGATTTTTTGATCAAGTATTCTAACAAATTCATTGTTAGCTTTTGATTATCAGTGGGGTATTTAAAATGTTGCAGAAAATGGAACAAACAATTTAAATTTTGTTTGGAAGTGGTGATAGCAAAGGTGTTAGCACGATCTTCTCTTACTTTATCACCATTTCAGCTCTATGTTTTTTTCAGTTATTCCATTCGGCTTTTATCTTTTATCTTATATTTTATTATCCTGTGTAATTCTTAATATTTTTGTCTTCTCAATACCACAGAACTATTGGTAATTTTTTTTTACAGGGATAGGGATCTAGGGGAGATCAAGGTATACTAAAGGGACAATAGTTGGTTATAAAATAAGACTGAGTTATTGAAACATAAACTTGGTGAACAAAACTATTCATTCTTGAACTTGTTACTGTGTTATGATTCAAAGGAAAAGCTATGATGATATATCAACCTAATGGAAATTGAACCATAAAGTTTTCTTGGGATAGCTTAAAAAACAAATATGAAAAAGAGTCAGACTTGGCTACTGAGGCCATTTCCATCTTTAGTTGAAGGTTGTAGAGAATCTGTTCTTTTTTTTAGGTTTACAAAGATATTCATAATATCTCTGAATAACTGGTAAGTTAATGCTCTTAAATTGCATTCCTCTGTAACCTGCCCCTGTTTTTGTTTTTCCAAAGAGTCAGACTTGGCTACTGAGGCCATTTCCATCTTAAGTTGAAGGTTGTAGAGAATCTGTTCTTTTTTTTAGGTTTACAAAGTTATTCATAATATCTCTGAATAACTGGTAAGTTAATGCTCTTAAATTGCATTCCTATGTAACCTGCCCCTGTTTTTGTTTTTCCTCTTGTCCTCAAAGCAAATCCATAGCATTTCTTAGAATAAAATATTTTATCCAAAACTTTGACCTCAGTCTGGACTTTTAATAATTCCTTGCGGTATATTTCCTGTTCTCATTTTTTTTACTTTATTACTACGTTGACATTGTCTGCCCATTGATTGTACCATTTTGTTCTCAATGATTTTGCTTAAACCTTTTTAATAAAGCTTATCTCTAAATGGGATATTCCAAATGGTTATTGGTTAATTCTTGCTTGGGACTCATGAGATTTACTGCCCCATAAGAGGGGCAGTATTTTTACAAAATTGTGATTAGGTTTTAAACTAACACATGAAACTGTATTTTAACCCAAAACATGACTGAACTGTTCTGCTTTTCCAAAGTCAAATAGTAGAACACATCAGAAACCAGTAAAATCGGCCATGGTTTATCTTTAGTCCTAATCCTGAGGGAAAAATAAGTAAATTTGAATCTCAGATTTAATATTAATAAATATTGTGAAGAAAAATCTTTGGTACATTTAAAAGCTTAGAAATAAGATCTATTTATTTGTTTGAAGGTAAACTAACAATCTTTTCAAGTTATACGTAGAGACAACTGAGCAAGAAAGATTGTATTAGATAGAATTCATATGTGAGCAATAAAGACAGAGCACATCACTATAACAACTGCCATCTTTTGAATTTCTTTGGAATTTTTTTTTGAATTCTAGGAACTTACATTAGTAGTTCCTATGCTATCCAGTCTTAGAAACTATAAATTAGCATTTATAGTAGTATGCATTACTTGTGTAGTTTGACGAATGAAGTACTAAGATTGTGCTCAACTGACTGTACCTGTAACTTCATTTACAAATTACGGCTTAAATAGTTAACTACCACCAAGAATTTTAGTCTTCATTACAGAGGATGTTGTCTGTAGATAGATTATTTTGATATTTTGATTTAAATTGAAGATATTTTCCTGACTATCCTGATTGAGAAGAGTGCTTAAGTTAATTTGGCTTTAGTTATTTATAATTACTTTATTTTCTTTTTCGTTTTAAATGATGAGTATATCTTTACCTTTATGCAGTTAAGCTGTTTTTGATAAATCATGGAAAGAGGTACAAAGTATTAAGATAATTAAAATTTGTTATTTATCTATCTATATATAAAACAAATATAACAAGTTTTATATGTATAAAACTGGTCTTGGTTATCTTGCTACAATAGCTCACTGAACTATTTTTGCTATGAAAATTATTTGTAAGTTCATTATAACAATTTATATTTAAGATTCTGATGGCAATAGGAAGTTTCATTTTAATGATTTAGTGTTTTTTTTTTTTTTCCTAGAGTCAGATTAGTCAATGTAATAATGCCCTGGAGAACTCTGAAGAACTACTAGAATTTGCAACAAGGTCATTAGATATAAAGGAACCTGAAGAATTTTCAAAGGTATGCGAGAACTGCATTAATACACTTAACAAGGAAAGTTGTGTTTTTAAAAGGCGTTTTTGTTTTTCTTTAGTTTTGGATTTCTTTCCTCATTTCTGATACTAATAAAGGCTTGGGGTTTCTTGATAGGTAAAATGCTAGCTGTTTGTTTTTTCCAAAGCAAACACTTAAAAGTATGTGTCTTTGTGGTCATTTATAAACATGTTTAAAAAGTGTTTTTGTGTTCCTTCTATGAACTGATTGGGAAAGCATCCTTAACTTTATGCATACGAGCACTGTAACTGTGTAACTTCTTATTGCAGATAAATGCCCCGCCACTTAATTTAAGTGAGTGTTTTATTAAAACACGAAATGTGTATCCTTACTTAAGGGATATGCTTAGTATAAAAATGTAAAGAGTAGAGCAAGAAACTACTATTGTTTTAACTTAGATCCTGGTGTTTAAGTGATTGTAACTTCTAAATTCTAATGCTTCTTTTAAGTAGGGTCATTTTAAATGATTACCATTTTGTCAAATAGAAATTCGGAAATGTAGAATATATTTTAAAATGATGTGAAAAAAGTGGGAGATTAAGCTATATAATTAGCAAAATATTACTGCGTAGTTATCAAGATAAGATTTGACTTTGATGTTATTTACTTCACCTTTGTGGAGTGTGTAGTGAGCTGCATTGGTGTTAGAAAGTAGCTTTATAATTGATTTATGCCTAGTGATTGTTTTCATTTTATGATTTTCTATAAACTTGAAGGTAGAAAAAACTTTTTTGAGAAGGTAACATTTACCACCTTACATCTTTGAATATTAAAATTGAACTTTAACATTGATTTCTTCTTCTAAACAAATGAATCAAAACAAAGGTTCTTTTGCTGTAAGCTAGTAAATGAATTAGTTCTTTACATTTGGAGGTGAGTTGTAATGAAGTTTACTTAAGACATAGTTAGACTTATCATATAAAGGGATTATGAGAGAAATGTACGATACTTAAAAGTACTTTAAAAGTATGATATGTTGGCCAGGTGAGGTGTGGTGGCTCGTGCCTGTAATCCCAGCACTATGGGAAACCAAGGTGGGTGGATTCCTTCAGCACAGAAGTTTGAGACCAGCCTGGGCAACATGGCGAGACCCTGTCTGTACAAAATATACCAAAAAATGAGCTGGGCATGGTGGTATGCACCTGTATTCCCAGCTACTTGGAGGCTGAGCTGGGAGGATTGCCTGAGCCTAGGAAGTCTATTTCCTATTTGTCAACAAATTCTCCTTTTAGTGGAGTCGGGCAGTTGTTAATGACAGGCATAGTCATAGCAGCAAGAATTACCAACTGACAGCCTGAGAGTGAGGAAGAAGACAAGAAAACTATAAAATATGGATGCTAATACTCAAAAATGCTTTGAATCCATTTGATTTAGGGAGGGACTGATACTTGGAAAAACTGTGATAAAAGTTTATTTCTCCCATGTTTCTCTTTTTGTTGACATTTTCAGAATTCTTCTCTCTTCTTTCTCCTAGATACTAACCTTTTCTCTTTCACTGTCCTTTGTTCTTTCCAGCTTTGTTGCTATTATAATTTGTCCTGAAAGATTATAGATTAGAAAGGTTCTGATAAAATAAGTCACATTGTGGTTTAATATGCTACTTTGCTTATTCTTACTATTTTGGTCTTGTCTTGCAGCAGTTTATAGTACTATTTAGTAGCTTAAACCATTTGGAGATGTGGTGAAATGAACTACAACTATGTGTCGCTTAATGATGAGGACGTGTTCTAAGAAATGTATCTCGTTAGGCAGTTTCATCATTGTGGGAACGTTGGAGTGTAATGGCACAAATCTAGATAATATAGCCTACTACCTACCTCACTTGACTGTATGGTATAGTCTGTTGCTTCTGTGCTACAAACCTGTGTAGCATGTCACTGTACTGAATACTGTAGGCAATTGCAATACAGTGGCAAGTATTTGTGCATCTCAACATACAAAGGGTATAGTAAAAATACAGTATTATAATTTTATGGGACCACCATTGTATATGCAGCCTGTTATTGACTGAAACATAGTTATGTGGTGATTACTGTATCTTTCAGTGTTTCCTAGGCAGAAATCTGGTTTTATCATTCTGGAAAAATGCTTAACTGAGAGCTGCTACAATTATTTTCTTCATATATTCAAATACTATCCAGATAATGATTTGATTCCCTGTCAAAAACTAAGTTAACTTTCCTAGCCAGCTATGGACTACAGGCCTGCCACAGACAGGACTAGTTGCTGACTGAATAGGTAGAGATGACTTTGGAGATTGTCAGTCTAGCAGTATATTGTTAGATGTCGGGAAAAAGAAATTCCTTTAAAATATACTGTTCGTGAATATCCCATATTAAAGTGCTTAAATGAGATTAATATGAATGGCTTATGGGGACAAAAAGAATAGCATAGGCCAAAATCGAGGCAGTGTGTCTTTTCATACTTCCTTATCTTCAAAAAGTATTTTAAGTTCTAATATTTAAATTATCACATTGCATTATCTCATATGAGAACTGAATATGAAGCTATGCTGTATATCAGCCTTTTACTTTCTGAAGTAAACAAATAGAAATAGCACAAATGCAAAAAAGATTTTAGAACATACCTTCACTAATTTTTTTAACTGCTAGAAATTTGGTTGTTAGTAAATTGATGCAGAAGGATCACCAGCAAATTGGATTCAGATCAATCATAGCTTTATTCCTGGACTTACAGATTGGCAACATCCCACCAAATGTGGGTTCTCTGCTAATAGCTGGCCTGTAGACCATGCTTGGGTCCTTTACTAGAATTAATATTTTTATTCCCACCCTGACTTTAGACCTTGAATGCTCTCTATATAAAGAGCTGGGTCAGTGGGACAATTTCCAAGTCAGTATAACTAACTTGCCATCACAGTCTTGCCACACATACTCCAGTTGTCAGACTAGAAGGGAGAAAATGGTTTCCTATCCATGGGGTCCCTAAAATATAGGAGTAAAAAGTACAGAATTAGGTGAAAGGGGAACAGTGTCTTCTGCATTTGATCACAGATGAAGAGGGAGAATGGGTTTAGTGTATTTCCCACATCTCACTCACAGTGGATGATTCATCTGTAGAATATTGTCCAATGAGTGTTAGGCTCTGACCACTGGCAAGAGTAAGAGGGGGAGTAGGTAGAAGCTATCTCAGTACTTTCAAATGAGCAGAAATGCTGCCAGAAACTTCCTCTGTAGGCTGAAGTGTAGAATATTAGGAGACAGGAGAGGATCTTCAACAAAAGCACGACTGTTTCAGTTTTGAGGGCAATATAAAAAAACAGATCTAAATATTTGTTAAGCATAGGTCAAACTGTAATTTTCACCTTAATGTGATCTCCTGTTGTACAAATGTGCCTAATCATAAAACAATTGCCTGCAGTGCTGTATTTCAAAGTGTGTTTTAAGTTATTTGCTGTGGCTTTTGTGATAGATTTTTTCAAATGATCATGCTTTTTGAAAAATAGTTCCTTTTATAAACAGATAAATATATATCTACCAAATGCAAAACTGCCAATGTATGAAATCAGCTGGTATGCAATCTGTTTTTTTTTCCAAAGATGTATATTTTTTGCCTGAAAAAAAATAATGTTTTGGCCGGGCGCGGTGGCTCACGCCTATAATCCCAGCACTTTGGGAGGCCGAGGCAGGTGGATCACACGGTCAAGAGATCAAGACCATCCTGGTCAACATGGTGAAACCTCTTCTCTACTAAAAATACAAAAAATAAGCTGAGCCTGGTGACGCGCGCCTGTAGTCCCAGCTACTCGGGAGCTGAGGCAGGAGAATTGCTTGAACCCAGGAAGCGGAGGTTGCAGTGAGCCGAGATCATGCCATTGCACTCCAGCCTGGGTAACAAGAGCGAAACTCCGTCTCAAAAAAAAAAAAAAAATAATAATGTTTTGAGGCTATCTCTTTTTCCCTCTCCCTTATTATAAAAAGAGAAATGATGATATTAAAGAATAAAGATAGAAACAATAAGATAGTTTATCTTCAAAGTGCTTGATAAATTCACAGAAGAAAATAGATTCTGTATTCACCCATTACAGATTAAGAACAAGAGAGATTGTGAAAATATATATTTAACTCATTTCTCTATAATTCGGAAAATATCTGGTTTAACTTCTTTAAATTTAATTGGCAGTTATGAAGATTGGTTTGTGATTACGTCTACATTATACTTGTATTGCAGTTTCTCTGCATTCATATCAGAGAGGGTGCCTACCTTTCTCCCTCCCCTCCCTCTCTCTTTCTCTCTCTCTTCCCTCATTCCCTCTCTCCATCTCTAAGTTAATTGTTTTAAAACTAAATCTTAGAATTCCATTTCTTTAATCAGTCATAGAAATGTGTCACCAGAGACCAAACTTCTTTAACTAGAATTGTGATACTGAATTTTGTTAAACATCTGTTTAATTAGTACCACCTGATTCTGAGATTTACCACTGCTTTGTTGCCAAGATGTTTATTTGAGCCTACATAATTCCACAGTGAGTTATGAAGAAGCTGCAATGAATGTTAAGATTTATTTTTAGGTTATGGTACTGTGTATTATTGAAAAGCTTCCACGAAGCTTAGTCATATTGTTTTACTCAACATCACTCTTTAGATCTTCTGTTGAAATCCTTTTTGCCAAGTTTGTAATTGAAAAAGTTCACCATTCCTGAAGTAGAAACTTAGAGGAATCAAGCTGTATAGTATTGTGTATCTTTTGGATACCTTTCTGTTTTGAGAGAAAAAAATTCTAGAAAAAAATTATTTTCCAATTTAAGAGAGTTATTGAAATTGGGACCTTTCAGAGAAATATCTTCAGAATTTGAAACTCTGCCTTCTAATCATTGCTTAGAATAACTTCTTAAACCTCTCTTGCATTCATGCAATATATATGTAGTAAAATTTGAACCTAAGTGAAAGTGGAGCCATGAGAGTTTTCAGTTTTACCAGCTGGGTGTATTCTATATAAATGCACGGACAACAGTTTTTCCTAGATTATCTGGCTTTTCATTTATTCCTTTCCTGATTTTTCACAAACAGCATGGTACATGAAGTGATACCATGGAAGCTTTGCATGCACACATATGTGCACACACACACTAAAAAAAGTCACCTTATTAAATTCAGTAACACTTGACACAAAATTGAATCATTGTGGTCAATTTAAAAAACAGTAGTGGTCTTTATATCATTGGGTTATGCGAGGGTGATTGATAATATTCCTCTAACCAAGTTCAAAACCAATTAGGAAATAAGATAAAACAAAACTGAGAAGAGGCCAAATAATGATAAAAGGATATTGGAAAATATGGCTGTTATTGGGCAAGTTTCCATAATAAATTCCTAGAATTAGACAAATTCACCCAGCTATAATTAGCAGGGGCTACCTCAGGTGATGGGCAGGGGAAGCATCTTTCAGTGAAAGTTATGGCACAGAGGGAAAGAACAGAATATATGTTCACTGTGGGCAAGCAAGCTGCCAGAAAAAGCAGAAGGTCCTGAGCTACTAATTTCTAGTTTCTCCTTTGAAACCCATTATCAGATAAGTCATACCATTTTCCTAGGAGAAATAAGGGAATGGAGAGGCAAAGAGTAATCCTAGTAGTACTTGTTTCATATCAGGTACAGAGACGAGTTCTCTATTCCCCTCCCCTAACACTTACATTAAAATCTTTATTTTGTAATTCTAGCTTTAATGACAGTAGTTTAAAAAATCAGTGTAATTAACTTTTTAATAATTTTCCTGTCTCTTGTACTAAGGTAGTTTTATAACTTAAGATACATACAGATGCCACAGAATTTTGCCTGTTTGCTGTAGAATGTGGGCCTTGGAAATGATTTTCAGAAACATTAAGAAACAAAATTTCTTAGTAAAGAAATAGAATGATTAGTGTACAGGTCTCAACTGATTAATAGTAGTGCTGAAACTGTATGATATGCTGATCTCTTAAATCTCAGTTCTGTGTATTTGAGTAGAAAGGGTACTCAGACCAGAATATTTTAGGGCAGATATAAAAATGACCAATAACAAATAGGAACAATATTAGAACTGAGGAAAAGAGGCCACAGAAGCATTGCTACATATATCTAATTAACATTCAAATAAAGTTAATAATTATTAAGTCTTACTCTGTCCTAAGCATTTTGCTAGGCACTGGGAATGCAGTGTTGATCAAAACAGCCTGGTCTATATCTGATATATTGTTAACTATACTGGTTACTGTGGGGAGAAAAGCTTTTGTTGGATATATTGTATGTAAATGTAAAAGGGACAAAAAAAGTGCTTGTTTTTTATTATTTTGTATGACCATGCAACACCAAGTAAATAGCTGAGTTCCCTTTCTAAACTGCTTGCATTAAAAAAAAGATGAAAGACAGACCTTATGTATAGGTTTAAGTTGGTAGCATCTATGAAATCATCATGGAGAAAGACCCCATTGCTAGAAGTGTTTCTCTGGTCTCTTTGTGTCTGGATTTCTGCCATTACAACTTTCTTTGGGGTAAAGCTTTGTAGAATTGCAGCCTAGTTGTATTTGTTAGCAGGCAAGCTCTCAGAATTCCTTGCCCTGTAGAGGCATATAGAGAAAACTTGTAACAACCATTATGAAGTAGTGAAAGAGATCTCTGAAGAAAAATTAGAGAGTAAATTTGACATGTACAAGAAAACCATGAAAGAAGTTGTCCCATGAAGGAGGTTGCTTGCTCTAGTTGACAAGTTACCAGACTGAATGAAAGTGGAGGTGTGTTTTGATAATCTTAAGGTAAGAAAAAAACATTTATAGTCACTGGGAATTTGAAGTGTTAAATTTTCCTCCAAAAAGGTGATCTATGTGGGATCTGGATTTTCTGCTATAGTTGTAACATCACATGATGAAAGCTTATGTGAACTATACACATACATTTCCTATAGTTTATGTTTTGGTGAATATGAACTAATCTATTGCAGGGTTTATATCCTAACTTTTCTTGCATGTCACTGCCATTGAAACTTGCATGAAAAGCACTAACTGCCTTCTTTCTCTTCTCCCTGATTGGCTCCAAGGCTGCCAGACAGATCAAGGATAGGTATGGTATAAAACACATTTTTATTTAAGTATCAATATTGAAGTCAGAAATGAAATTCAGAAATAATTTTTTTATTAGAATTGTGTTAGTTAAGATAAAAATACCCAATGACCAAGTACAAAATAAAATATCCTCTGTATATTTTCTTGGAATAACCGTTGTATCAATAAGTTTTTTTAAAAGCATAGTTGTGGATAATTATGTGCTTCAGAAGAATTTCATTTCTGGTGTAATAATGTAGTTAGTTTTAGTTTTAGAACAGTTCTTAATTAGCTGTACTAATGGAGAGGGGACTATTTTGAATAACTCAAAAATATATATTCCTGGAATGTGTTTTTTGTTGTTAAATTTAAATATAAGTGTATCTTATTTTCTATGAACTCACTGATTTTAAGTAGTCCTCAAGAGCTAAAGCTCTCCTACTTCATTACCCTCCTGTTTAACACCTTTGTATTCTCATTCCATCCTGTTCCTGGTGCCATCTCTTTCTATTTCTAATGCCACCACTATATAGTTAATAATCTATGGGAAGAGAAAATTAAAGAAAATTATTAAAGGTTTTGGCTTAAAAGGTCTTTCTCATTGGTAGAGCCAGGATTGAGAAAAGGTATTTAGTACTTGTTGCAACAAACATAGAGTCCTAAAGGAGTTGCTGGCAACATTTGGATTGCATTAACACAGAAGGAACAGTTTGGATCTGCCTGTCTTGTCACTGAGCATTGTCTGTATTGAGATTGTAACAAGACTTTCTTCTGAGGATCATGAGATTCTCTGAAAGGCACAGCTCTGTAAAGTACCATTCCAAATCCTAGGTTAAATTATTCTTCAACAGATAATTCATAAAAATTTTCGTTGTAGATTATGTGAAAAACAGTGCCTCTATTGTTAATCTTGGCTGAAAATTTTAATTCTGGGTTTCTCTCTCTCTCTCTTTTTTTTTTTAAGGCAGAGTCTTGCTCTACTATCCAGGCTGAAGTGCAGTAGCACTCCAACCTGAAGCTTCTGCCTCCTGGGCTCTGCCTCAGCCTCCTGAGTAGGTGGCACTATAGGTATGTGCCACCATACCCAGCTAATTTTTGTATTTTTTGTAAAGACAGGGCCTTCGTATGTTGCCTAGACTAGTCTGGAACACCTAAGCTCAAGCCGTCCGCCCAGCTTGGCCTCCCAAAGTGCTGGGATTACAGGCATACCCTATTGTGCCCAGTCCTATATTAATTTTTATATATATTTTATATATTTTACATCAGGCAGTAGCTAAAGGCATGTATCACTCCTTTAAATCCTGGATCTAGAAAGATGATTGTGAAAGTTTGAAGGTGAAAAATATTAGCTGTGTGAGGAATGGATGATAAATAGGTCAGTTTTGTGGATAAGGTAGATTTGGGTTGTGTCAGGAATTTGCTATGAGTCATCCATCTTCCTCCCTGGCTATATTATACTTCCTGTTTAGCTACCTATAATACTACATCTTGCTCTAGTTCCTAATTTTCTGAATTAGAAGTTACTTCCTAATCACGACCTTACAAAATCTCTCTTTTTTTCAAGATTCTGTATGGCTCTTTGCATCACAGAATCTTGTCTGTGTCCTTGAACTCTTTCTCTTTGCCCAGATTTGTTTGTGAGAATTTAATTTTATAACCAATTTCAAGGCTGTATTATTTACTGAAGCTTGTGTTTTTTTGCCTCCTCTAAGCCAGCCTCCTGGCTTGATTTTATTGATATCCAGGTGATCTCAGGAATTAGGGTTCAGGCACACTCCTTTGTTTTTTATTTTGCTTTTTTTTTTGGCTTGTTCAAAGCTTATAGCATTTTTGTGGCCCCTGCAAAGTTTTTATTTCCTGCCCAAGGAACATTTCTGAGTCTCAACTTAGTTTTTTTTTTCCTCCTGTCACCCAGGCTGGAGTGCAGTGGTACAATATTGGCTCACTGCAACCTCCGCCAGTACTCCTGCCTCAGCCTCCCAAGTAGCTGGGATTACAGGCACCTGCCACCACACCCAGCTGTGTGTGTGTGTGTGTGTGTGTGTGTGTGTGTGTGTGTGTTTGTGTGTGTGTGTGTCTAGAGACAGGGTTTTGCCATGTTGGCCAGGCTGGTCTCAAAGTGATCTGCCTACCTTGGCCTCCCAAAGTCCTGGGATTACAGGTGAGAGCCGCTGCACCCAGCCCTTAAACTTAATTTTTTAAATTTGATGTTTAGCTTTATAATGTTCAGGTTTCTCTGATGTAGTTTTTGGTATTCCTCAACAGTGAGCTTTTAGAATTCCATTATTGCCATTTAAAATGTAAAAATAATTTAAACATGCAGTCATAATAAAATAGTTACTTTAGCTATTTTCACCAAGCAAAGAAAGGATTTTTTTTTTGAGACAGAGTCTTGCTTAATCACCCAGTCTGGAGTGCAGTGGCATGATCACAGCTTACTGCAGCCTGGACCTCCTTGGCTTAAGGGCTCCTCCCACCTCTGCCACCCAAGCAGCTGGGACTGCAAGCATGTGTCACCATACCCATTAATTTATTTGTATCTTTTGTAGAGTTGGGGTTTCGTCATGTTGTCCAGGCTGGTCTCAGACTCCTGGGCTCAAGCCGTCCTCCTGCCTCAGCCTTCTGAAGTGCTGGGGTTACAGATGTTTGCCACCTTGCCTGGCCTAGGATTATCTTTTTATAAGGGCAGAGATGGATTTTAAGGGAGAATGTGTAACATATCTGAGCAAGGAATTAAATATAAACAATGAAAATATCTGAAAACTCATTATCATCTGCTATGGTAGAAGTTATACAGAGGAACAGCAGGATTAGGAGAGAAAACTAAGGATAGAAATAAGATAATAGCACATCTCTATTACTGGCGTGTACTTCTGGGCACTTAATAATACTGAAATATGATTAGTTGAGATATATTGCAGGAGTTATTGGTTCTTGAAAGACGGGTTATGAAAGGCTCAAGTTAATTAGGTAGTTTGAGGAAATTGAAAGTGTTCATATGTTTTGTAGTTGTTTTCTTTTTGCAGAAATCAAGAGGAAAGGATCCTTGAATTTACCTTGCACTAGTAGAAATGAACTAAGAAAATCAAGGGGAATTGAAACATACCTAGCCACATGGATCCTGTAGTATAGAGAATTATCTAAAGAATTTTAGATGTTTAGTTCAGGCTTTGAGGCACATGTCTAAATATATGAAGTAAAAAATTAAAGTTCAATCTTCTGAAAGATTGTAGCATTGCTGCACATCTAAATTGGTTCATGGAAACCTTTAAATTTTCATTCACTAGGAAATAAGGGTTGTTTTTGTTTTTTTAAGCTGTGATAAGCCTTTCTAATGTGTTTATAGGGCATATTCTTTTTCTTTGATGTCATGGTGATTAAAGTCTTACAGGTTTAAGATTCTCTAAAATACTTTCAGATATTTTTTCCCTCAATATTTCTGAGTAAACATTTAAATATTTGGTCAGGCTTTGAAGAAACCAAGTAGATTCAAACCTATTCACCGATTCAGTGAGCATTTATTAAGTACCTACAGCTCTTTCAGATGTCCTCAAATCAAAGGATACTTGGGGCTGTAAAAAATAACATCTGAAGGACTTAGGATTTGTTCCTTTTTATTGAAATTGTGTTATTTGAGAGCCAAACAGTTTAGTGTAATATGCATGAAATACTCAGCATTATAGTTGGCATATACTGCATTCAGTCAGTGTGAGTTCCCTTTTTTGTAAATTGTATTTCAGTGTAGCCCTTTCTTCTTGATAAACACATCAACTGTTGTTTACTCATTGTTACTATTAAATGATTACTAGTTTTAAAATGAAGTAAAATAACTGAAGATAGAAACAGTTTGATATTTTTCATCCCAAAATAAGTGAATACAACAAGTTTGACATCTTTCATTTCATTGACTTCTCGGATAGATTTGGCAGATATGGTTGACAAGGCCAAGTATTCCCTTTGTCCACCAGCTCTGTTTCCTTCCTTTTCCAAATTGTGTACTAGGAGGATAGTGTTCACCTGTAGTACTTCTCATCATTCTTGAACCAAAGATCGTAAGGGCTTACTTTGTGATACTTGTGGAAATGTACTGGAATAAGAAAAATGGAAATTTGAGATAAAATTACAAATTAATAGAATAAGAGGATTTCTTTTAATCTCCAGTTTTAATGGACTGCAGTTTCTGTGTACTTTGGATAAAGTGGCTTCATTCTTTTTTGGTTTATCTAGTAAATGTTTATTGAATTCCTATTGTTTCCATGGCGTATAGTTTTTCACAGGGTTGTTTCTTATAGTATGTTTTCCTATGTCTGATATTGATTGATCAGAGTGACACCTAGTATGGTATTCATTGATAGTGATTTCACTTATCCATGGCCTTTCTTTAGCAACTACCAAACTATACAATATTTGGTCAATCTGCCTCTACTCTTATTTGAGGGTACATGGGTTAGCTCTTTTGACTAGGGAGAATGTTTGAATCAGGGTGTGATTCAAATGAATTTAAGTTCATTATCTGGCATATGAAAAGGAGTAAGGCTGGCATCAGGAAGTCAGTAAGATTGAGTGTACAGAGGTTCAGGTGAATGTGGGGTCTGGTAAAGATTATTTTTATCGGATATGTTTCTTATGTTATTTGTATATGTGCAATTTAATACAAATTGGCTGGAGGAAAGTTGCTAATGAATTCTCTTAAATATCTTTAAAAAGACATTTTGTAGTGTTTTTAATCTAGTTAATTTTGAAAAGACTATAAGAGCAAATTTCTATTTCACTTTTACTTTTGTTATAGTCTCTGAAATTGTTAGTGATATAATTTGTCTTTTCATTTTAGAAATTAAATATTATTTGGTACTTCCTATTCTTTTATTTTAAAAAGTATGTTTGTGTTTACCATAGAGTCACAATGGCTTCAGCCTTTCGCCTTTCTTTGAAACCCAAGGTCAGTGACAACATGACTCATTTAATGGTGGATTTCTCACAGGAAAGACAAATGCTGCAAACTTTGAAGTTTTTGCCAGGTAAATACATGTATTACATGTAAAGTTTTGTATAAAAACTTTTTTTAAAAAGATTTTTTTGCAATGAACATTGGTATGTAAATATTGAGGAAGTATAGTGTGATTTTTTTTTTTCATTCAGCTAAGGAATAAGTAAATTTGCTAGTCTTTTATTTTTAGAGATTTTGTTGGTAGTAAAAATTGCATTTTAAGAATCCAATCAAGGGATCTTTTATTGTTAGCTTGGCAGAGGGAAGCAGTATGGTGTGATGGTTAACAGTGAGTCTCAACGCCAGACTTCTCAGGTTTGAATCCTCTTGCTTACTTGCTATGTAATCTTGAACAATTTACTTAACTTGCTTCATTTTAACATCTTTCAAATGTGATATTATTCTTCTAGGGTTTTTATAAGGATTAAATAAATTGATACCTCCAAAGTATTTCTAATACTATCTGCATATGGTTAAAATTCAGTAAATGTTAGGTGTTATTATTATTGTTGTTGTGATTGTTGGCTCAGATGGAACTTTAGTAATATGTTAACATTGTTTTATAAAGTATTAATGTGAGGATATTGCAGTAACCAAAACCATTTGTGATAGAGTTCCAAATTATTCATATATGTACAAGAGCCAATTAAGGACCAGCTTAGTCTGTTTTGTGTTGCCATAACAGAAGGCCTGAGACTGGGTAATTTTTTATAAAGAAAAGAGGTTCTGTAGGCTGAGAAATTCAAGACTGGGCAGCAGTGTCTGGCAGCTTCTGGTGATAGCCTCATGCTGCGTCAAAACATGATGGAGTACAGAAGCGGAACCAGACACATGCAAAAAAGGCAAAACAAGAGAGGCAGCCTCACTTTGTAAGACCCTTCCTTCATGGGAACTGGGAACTAATCCATTTTTACAAGAACTGACCTAGTCTTTTTTTTTTTTTGGAGACAAAGTCTTGCCTGTTACCCAGGCTGTAGTGCAGTGGTGCAATCTCGGCTCATTGCAACCTCTGCTTCCCAGATTCAAGTGATTCTCCTGCCTCAGCCTTCTGAGTTGCTGGGATTACAGGCACACACCACCACACTTAGCTAATTTTTTTGTATCTTTAGTAGAGACGGGGTTTCACCATGTTGGTCAGGCTGGTCTCAAACTCCTGACCTTGTGATTCACCCGCTTGGCCTCCCAAAGTGCTAGGATTACAAGCATGAGCCACTGTGCCTGGCCACCCAGTCTTTTCAGAAAGATGTTAATCTGTTGTGATGACCTAAACACCTCTTAAAGGCACCACTTCCCAACACTGCCATGTTGGTGACCAAACTTGAAAATGAGTTTGCTAGGGACAAGTCAGGAATATGGCTTACAACCTTTTGGTTAGGTTTTTTCTGAGCATCATGTTGCTGATAACTAAAACTATATAGAGGTGATTTGAGGGATCAAGGAATTTCCTGAAAGTGACATGTTTTACTTACAAGTACTTGTTTTGGAGGTTAGCTGTTTTTGAATAGAGAATGTTGGTTATATGAAACTGTTTCTTTTTTTCTTGAATATATATGATAAGGGACTTTAAATATGATTGGAAAAACAGGTTGGTAGTTGTAGCACTTTATTGGAACCTAGGAAGGGTAGCGCAAGTGAAGTACTAATTTGTGTGATATAGATTGGAAGTTCTAGAGGAGTTCGTAAAAGGAAAAGATGAGAGAAGGAACTGTAGTTGTAGAGGAAGAAAGTATACTTGTCATTGCCTACTTACCAAAACAATGGCCTTTCAGAATTTCTATATTTTCATTCACAGGGCTCTACTTAAGAGTGAAACTGCTATTAAAGCAGGAATAAACATTTTTGAAAGTTTTATTTTGGTTACCATATAATTTAAAATGGTTTGGTCTTTTCAGTCTGATATACAGAATTTATTAGTGAGAAGCTGGATTTTATTTTAGTTTTGAAAATTTGAGGTGGTAGTATCAAAGTTTCACAGTTTACCAGTTAACTGAGGTTTACTTTTAAGTAGAACACTCTTCTGTTCACCTGTGGGAGATAGGGACTTAAATTTCAGACTAGAAAGCATATCTCCAAATGTGAACTCTTACTTAAGAAAGGAGAATAGAAAATATGTTTAGAAGTCACATTAACTATATGTCTCTGCTTACCACCAGTATGACCCTAAAACTTTAGAATTTCACCCTTCTTCATACTGCTGTCAGATGTAAAACATTCTTAGTATAATCTCCATCTGAGCAGAGAGCAAAGAAAAATTTCAGCAACCTAGAAAGAAAAGTTGTCCTTTCCTGCTTATCTGTTTATAAAAGTCAGTTTAGTATTTTTATTGGAAAAAGGAATATATATGCATGTGGTAAGGCCGTTAAAGTAGTATAAAAGCGTGTAAAGTAAAAAGTAGCCTTTTCATCTCACACTTCAGTTTTCCCTAGGAGCTAGCACTGTTAACTAGCATGTATTTATCTTTCCAGAAACAGTCTATGCCTATACAAGTATCATCATATAGACAGAATCATATAATTGGTATTTTTTGGCAATTTCATGTGATTAAACCTAACATATAATTCACCTCCTTTAAAAAGGTGGAAGCTTATAGTAGAGCAAGAACTCAAAAAAAGGAAGCATACATATACACTATTATATAATATTGCTTTGCCACTTAACAGTATGTAGGAGTTTATTCCAGATCACTGTAGAGCTTCACTTTTTTTCATGACTAGATAGTAGGAATGTAATTAGTTCTTGATGAGTATTTAGGTTTATAGTCTGTTTATTAGAAATGATGCTGAAATGATCAAATACTTGTATATGTTTGCAGAGAGGTGCCACTGTCTCTTGAGGACAAATTCCTGGAAGTGGAAGTGCATGTTTATTTTAAATTTGAGTAGGTTTTTAAGTTGTCAAAGAGATTTCACAGTTTATGTGTACTGGAAAATATTTGAATGCCTATATGGTTATACAGCAAACACTGCTGTCAGGGTTTACTTTTTTCCTATTCCCCTAGGTGACAAATGTATTGTGATTGTTTTAGCATTCATTTCTTGAATGAGATTGTGGATTTGTCATATTTTCATAAGCCACTTTAAAAATGAACTTGCTATATTTGAATTTTGTCAATTTTTCATGGGATTGTTAGTCTTTTTAGTAATGATATGTAGGGCAGGATCTTTTAATAAAGAAGTCAACCTTTGTTCTATGCGGTGTATCTCCTTGCTCACCTTGATCATTTGCCTGTTGAATTTATGGTGATTTTTTTTCCTAACAACAAGTTTTAATTTTAATGCAGTTATATACATCATACTTTTCTTTTGTGACTCAGATTTTATAAAGATCTTACTTAGAAAGACTTTCCCTATTTCAAGATGTAAAAAATACACATATTTTCTTATATTTAAAGCTTTTTAGAAATAAACTTTAGAGCAATTTTAGTTTTATAGTAAAATTGAATGAAAGGTGTGGAGATTTCTCATATACCTTCACACATGTATAGCTTCCTTCACTATCAACGTCTCCCACCAGAGTGGTAATTTATTATAATTGATGAACCTACAGTGACACATCATTACCACCCAAAAGTCTATGGTTTACATTAAGGTTTCCTCCTGTTGTTCTACATGTTATGGGTTTGGACAGATGTATACTGACATGTATCCACCATTGTATTATAATAGTATTTTCACTGCCCTAAAAATCCTCTGTGTCTCACATTTTCATCCTTCCCTACCCCCAGTTCATGGCAACCACTGATCTATTTATTATCTCCATAGTTTTGCCTTTTCTAGAATCTTGTATAGTTGGAATCATATAGTAGGTAGCCTTTTCACATTGCTTTTTTTCACTTAGTAATATACATTTTAAGTTTCCTCCGTGTATATTAATGACCTGATAGCTCATTTCTTTTTAGTATGGAATAATATTCCATTATGTGGATGCACCATGATTTATTTATTCATTCATATACTGAAGCACATCTTGGTTACTTCCAAGTTTGGGCAGTATGAGTAAGGCTACTATAAACATCTGTGTGTACATTTTTGTGTAGACATAAGTTTTTAATTCCTTTGGGTAAATGCCAGTTACTGAATAGTATGGTAAAAGTCTGTTTAATTTTATAGAAAACTACCAAACTGTCTTCCAAAGTGTCTGTATGATTTTGCATTCCCACCAGCAATGAATGAGAGTTCTATTGTTCTACATTTTCATCAATTGGTGATATTGTGGTATTTTATTATTTTTTAAATTTCAGTTTCCCTAATGACATATTATGTGAAGGATCTTTATATATATTTATTGTATGTATGTCTTCTTTAGTGAGATGTCTATAAGGTCTTTGGCCTTTTTTTTTTTTTTTTTACATTGGATTGTTACTTTTCTTATTGTTGAATATTAAGAGTTCTTTTGTAGTCCTTATCAGATGTTTCTTTTGCAAATACTGTCTCCCTGTCATTGGCTTCTTTTTCCCTTGACAGTGTCTTCTACTGAGCAAGATTTTTAATTTTAATAATGTTTAGCCTATCTTTATTGTTTCTTTCATGAAGGATGCCTTTGGTTCCTTTGTTTCTTCTTTCACCAATACCACATCTTGATGACTGTAGCTTTATAGTATGTCTGAGAGTTGAGTAGTTTCAGCTTCCAACTTTGACCTTCTTTTTCAATATTGTGTTGCTTTTATCTGGATCCTTTGCACTTCCATATAAACTTTAGAGTCAACTGAATGATATCCACAAAATAGTTTACTGGGATTATGATTGGGATTGTATTCAATCTGTAGATCAAGTTGGGAAGAACTGACATCTGATGAACATTGAGTATTTCTATCGACGGACATGGAATATCTCTACAATTTAGTTCTGTGATTTCTTTCATTAGAGCTTTGTCATTTTCTGCATGTAAATATTGAACATATTTTGTTAGATTTATATCAAAGGATTTCATTTTTGGGGTGCTGTTGTAAATGGTATTGTGATTTTAATTTCCAAACTCCACTAGTTCATTTCTGGCATACAGGAAATTGATGGAATTTTGTATATTAACCTTGCATCCTGCAACCTTGCTGTAATCACTTATTAGTTTCAGGAGTTTTTTGTTGATTCTGTCGGATTTTCTACATAGATGATCATGTCATTTGTTAACAAACAGAGTTTTATTTCTTTCTTCTCAGTCTGAATACCTTTTATTGTCTTACTGCATTACCTAAGACTTCCAGTACTATGTTGGAAGCACTCAAAAGAGGGGAATCTTTGCCTTGTTCCTGAACTTAGTGGAAAAACGTTGAGTTTCTCACATAAAGTATGGTGTTAGCTGTAAGCTTTTTTGTGTAGCTATTTCTTAACAAGTTGAGTTGAGGAAGTTCCCTTTTGTTCCTATTTCACTGAGAGTTTTTATTTTGAATGAGTGCTGGAATTTGTTAAATGCATTTTTTGCATCTATTTATCTGATTGTGAGGTTTTTCTTTTTTAGCCTATTGATGTGATGGGTTACATTGATTTTTCAAATGTTGAACCAGCCTGCATACTTGGAATAAATACCAGTTAGTCAAGGGTATAATTCTTTTTGTTGTTGGATTTGGTTTGCTAATATTTTGTTGAGGATTTTTTACATCTAATTTATGAGACATATTGGCTTGTAGTTTTCTTTTCCAGTAATATCTTTGTCAGTTTTGATATTAGGGTACTGCTGGCTTCATAGAATGAGTTAGGAAGTATTCTCTCTACTTTTTTCTTCTGCAAGAGATTTAAGAGAGTTGGTATACTTTTGTTCTGAAAAATATGGTAGAATTCACTAGTGAACACTTTTGTGCTTGGTGCTTTCTGTTTTGGCAGGTTATTAATATCAATTCAATTTTTTAGATAGATATAGACCTATTCAGATTGTCTGTTTTCCTTCTGTGGATTTTGACAGATTGTGTCTTTCGTGGAATTGGTCCATTCATTTAGATTCTCAAATTTGTGGACATAGAGTTGTTCATAGAATTCCTTGATTAGCCTTTTAATGTCCATAGGATCTGTGGTGATGTGCCCTCTTTCATTTTTGATACTAGTAATTTGTGCCCTCTTTCTTTTCTTAGTCTGGCTAGAGGTTTATTGATTTCATTGATCTTTCAAAGAACCAGGTTTTGCTTTCATGATTTTTTTCCATTGATGTCCCTCTTTTCAGTTTCATTGATTTCTGTTCTTGTTTTTTGTTTGTTTTTAGAGTTGGGGTCTTGCTCTGTTGCCCAGGCTGGAGTGAAGTTATGCAATCATAGCTCACTGCAGCCTTGAACTTCTGGGCTCAAGGGATCATCCTGCCACAGCCTCCTGAGTAGTTAGGACTACTGGCATGTGCTACCATGCCCAGCTTTTTTTTTTTTTTTAGAGACGGGATCTTAGTGTGTTGCCCAGGCTGGTCTCAAACTCCTGGCCTCAAGTGATCTTCCCACCTCAGCCTTCTAAAGCACTGGGACTACAGGTGTGAGCTACCACACCCAACCTGATTTCTGTTCTAATTTTTATTATTTCTTTTCTTCTGCTTGCTTTGGTTAATATATATTTTTTTCCTTTAGTTTACCAAGGTAGAAGCTTAAATTTTTGGTTTTAGATTTTAGTTTCTAATATAATCATTTGTCAGTGGTGAGGATACATTCTAAAAAATGTGATGATTGGCAATTTTTGTCACTGCAAACATGTTAAAGTGCAAACATGACAAACCAAGATGGTATAGCCTACTACATATCTAGGCTGTATGATACAGCTGATTGCTCCTAGGCTACCAGCCTGTACAGCATGTTACTGCACTGAATACTGTAAACAGTTGTAACACAATGACAATAATTTAAATATCTAGACTGAGAAAAAAATACAGTCAAAATATGGTATTGTAATCTTATGGGACCACTTTTATATATGTGGTCTGTCATTGACCATAATGTTGTTATATGGCTCATGACCACATGTGCATTCAGTGTTATAAATTTCCGTCTAAGCACTGCTTTCATTGCATTCAACAAATTTTGATAAGTTGGGTTTTCATTTTTATTTAGTTCAAAATATTTTAAAATTTTTTCTTGAGATTTATTCTTTGACTATGTGTTACTTAGAAGTGTGCTTTTTTGGTTTGTTTCTGGGTTTTTTGGAGACAGAGTCTTGCTCTGTTGCCCAAGCTGGAGTGCAGTGGGGCAATCTCGGCTCACTGCAACCTCTGCCTCCCAAGTTCAAACAGTTATTCTGTCTCAGTCTCTCAAGGAGCTGGGACTGTAGCACTCCTGGCTAATTTTTGTATTTTTAGTAGAGATGGGGTTTCTCCATGTTGGCCAGGCTGGCCTTGAACTTCTTACCTCAAGTGATTCCCCCATCCCCACACCCCCCAAAGTGCAGGGATTACAGGCATGAGCCACTGGGCTTGGTTAAAAGTGGGTTGTTTGATCTCAAAGTATAATGGGACTTTCCAGCTATCTATCTTTTTCTATTAATTGATTTCTAATGCAATCGTTGTATGATTTCTAGACTTTTGAATTTGTTAATGTGTGTTTTATAGCCCAGAATGTAGTCTCTGTCTTTGCAAATGTTCTACAGGAGCTTGAGAAGAATGTGTATTCTGCTATTGTTGGATGAAGTAGTCTGTAGATATCAATTATATGCAGTTGATTCATGGAGTCGTTGAGTTCAACTATGTACTTAGTGATTTTCTGCCTCTCTCCCATCACTTGTATCATTGCTGTCATTTCTTTCACTTATGCAGCAGTATATATAAGCACATATATACATCACACACATTCAAATAAATAGTTGCCCTTATTATTTTGAATTAACTGTTGGTTAGATCAGTCAAGAATAAGAAAAATAAGTTTTTATTTTATCTTCACTTATACTTCTCCAGTGCTCTTTGTTTCCTTCTCTTTAAGAAACTTTTAAAAAACATTTCTTACATAGTAGGTCTATTGGCAACAGAGTTCCTCAATTTTTATTTGTCTGAGAGAGTTATTATTTATCCTTCACTACTAAAGGATAATTTCAAGGGATACAGAATTGCTCCCCTCTAGGTAAGGTCCCCTCCCCTCCACCCCCACCTGGCTGCTTTCAAGTGTTTTCTTTGTCTTTGATTTTCTGTAATCTGAATATTATATGCCTAGATACAGTTTGTGTGTGTGTATATATATGGCGGGAGCATTTATTTTAGTTGATCACTGAGCATCTTAGATCTGTAGTTTGGTGTCTGATATCAATTTGGGAATTTCTCAGTCATTATAGTTTCAAATATATCTTCTTTTCCTTTCTGTCTTCTCCTTCCATAATTTCCATTATATGTATTTACTTTTTTTGTAGTTCCATAGTAAATTTTGGATATTCTGTTCTGTGGGGTTTCTTCAAATCATTTTTGTCTTTGCTGTTTCATCTTGCAGGTTTCTCTTGAGAGTTCCTCAAGCTCAAAGAAGAGATCCTTTCCAGTCTGCTAATAAGTCCATTAACTTATTCTTAATTTATGGCACAGTGTTTTATCTTTAGCCTTTCTTTGTGGTTCGTTCTTAGAATTTCTGTCTCTCTGCTTATATTGCCCATTTGTTCTTTTATGCTATTGACTTTCTCCATTTTATGCTGTCTGCTTTCTCCATGAGAGCCCTTGGAATATTATAACTTTTAAATTATTGGTCTGATAATTCCAATATCTCTGTCGTATCCGAGTCTGGTTCTGATGTGTGCTCTCCTATTCAGACTACGGTTTTCTTGCCTTTCTGTACGCCTTGTAATTTTTTCTTGATAGCCAGACATGTATTGGGTTAAAGAAACAAATGTAAATAGGTCTTCATTAATTTGGTGGTAAGGTGTGTGGGAGGGGAAGCATTCTGTAGCACTATAATTAGGTCTCAGTCTTTTTGTGAGCCTGTGCCTCTGGACTTGTGAACTTCACAAAGGACTTCTCAGTTTTCCCCAGTCATCACTCCTGAATTTTTAGGTGGAACAGGATGGCTAGAGTGGGCTGGGGTTGGTTTGGGTATTTCCC
The DNA here is from genome assembly GCF_049354715.1 of Callithrix jacchus. Classification (NCBI taxonomy): domain Eukaryota; kingdom Metazoa; phylum Chordata; class Mammalia; order Primates; family Cebidae; genus Callithrix; species Callithrix jacchus. The sequence goes on from NC_133502.1 coordinate 153,880,164, forward strand.
TTTGCCCAGATGGAGTAGCTGATTGGAGTTGGATGTTTCCCTTTCCCCAGGTTACGTAGGCTATGATAAAACCCCAACAGATTAGACTCTGATAAATAGTTTCTCTTAAGGAAAAAGAAGCTCTGATGTATTTCAAAATACTTCCTTTTCTCCTTCCCCTGCCGTGGAAGCATAAGGGGATTTTTCTCCATTATTCATGGTGAGAACCTGGTAAGCTCCTGGAGGTGTGGGGACACTCCTATGACTGAGTCCACTTGGATCTGGACTCTCAGACATCCTGCTGTATCCCATAAATAATTTCAATTTCAATTAAAATTTAAATAAATATTTGGCCAAGGGATTATAATCTCAAGCATTTGAGATAGTTTATTTCCCTTTCAGTTCTCAGTGGAGTATTTTATGGAGAAAACTCAGTTTAATAATATCAGAAAGGCTTTTCTAATAGCGACAACTGACTAGCTATGTGACAAGATCAATTTCAGGAAATAGTAATTCTTCTCATCACTAAAAAAATTCAAGAAGCTTGACAATAACTTGAAGCCAATGTTGTAAAGGGAATGCATTCATCAGAAGATATCGACCAGTTGCTTCTCAAACTTTAAAGTGCATGCAAATCAGCTGCAGATTCTGATTCAAGAAGGTTAATGTTGGCTTTGAGGTAACTGTTAGGGCGATTTTTATATACGTTCAAGGTAAGAAGCACTGCCTTATTTATAAAAGCTCAGCAATGCAACACAATAAAATTATTTTATGCAGGATTTTTTTTTTCTTTTTTTTTCTTTGTCATGATAGGATCCCTCCAAAGTATGGTAGTTATAACAGTCTTTGGTAGTATATGAGTCCTCTTCTTTTTCTTTTTGAAATTTTTGAAGTTTTTTTTTTCAGATTGTGCCCAATCCCTTGCGCTGGTTTTCATGAATTCTTTAAGATGACATTGTTGCTTCTTTCTTTTTTTTTTTTGAGACGGAGTCTTGCTCTGTCACCAGGCTGGAGTATAGTGGTGCAGTCTCGGCTCACTGCAACCTCTGCCTCCTGGGTTCAAGTGATTCTTCCACCTCAGCCTCCTGAGTAGCTGAAACCATAGGCATGGGCCACCATGCCCAGCTAACTTTTTTGTATTTTTAGTAGAGACGGGGTTTCACTGTGTTGGCCAGGATGGTCTCGATCTCTTGACCTCATGATCCACCCTCCTTGGCCTCCCAAAGTGCTGGGATTACAGGCATGAGGCACTGTGCCCGGCCCATTGTTGCTTATTTCTAAGGTTCTCATCATTTACACTTCCTTATTTTCTGAGACAAGGTCTTTCTGTATCACCGAGGCTGGAGTGCAGTGGCATTATCATAGTTCACTGTAGTCTCTAACTCCTGGACTCAAGCAGTCTTTCTCGCATCAGCCTCCTGAGTTGTTAGGACTACAGGTGCATTCCACCACACCGAGCTAATTTTTAAATTTTTTTTTTTTTTTTGTAAAGATGGAGGTCTTGCTGTGTTGCCCAGGCTGGTGTCAAACTCCTGGCCTCAAGCCATCCTCTAGCCGTAGCCTCCCAAAGTGCTAGAATTATAGGCATGAACCACTGAACCCAGCCATCATTTCCATGTTTAAATCAGTATTCTTGTTATTGGTCATACTTAGGTCCAAAAAAGTTAGTTTACCAAACACAGACTCTACTTCCCAGGTTATTATAAATTACCAATAAGGCAAAGTCAGAAATTTTCAGAGATTGTGCCTTTAGGTTCCCAGGTCAGTTTGGTTTCTATCATTTATCCCTTTGTGTTAGTTTTTTAGATCACTCATTACTACCTGGCCAGATAGTTTAACTATTATAACATGTTTTTTTCTTTTCATCATTATTCAGGTATCTTTCTGCATACTACAGTTCTTCGATTTTATATATTTTTATATACTAATATATATGGCCTTAGCTTAGAGTGCCTTTCTTTAAGAATAGTTAAAGGCTGTTGTCTCTAAGTCAGACTATCTATGTTTAAATACTGTTTCTTTCTTAATTGTCTAGCTCTGTAATCTTGGGCAAGTTACTTTGACATCTTTGAGCCCCTAATAAAGATAATGATAATATAAAGTTTATGGTATTGTAATGGTAAGGATTAAAGTGAAAGCACTCAATAAATGATCGCTATTGTTGTTACTACCATTATTTTTTACTTTTCTATTTAACTTATGAAGAAAATCTTGTTTCATTGATGCCTTTGAAATTGTATTTTTCACTTTGTATTTATTTCAAGTTCACTGTTTTACTTGTACTTGGAGAATTTACATGTTGATTTATAGCAGTTGAGACTTTAACTGTTTTTTCTACCCCCTTCTCAGTTTTCTCATGTGAATCACTAATACCAATTATAACATTTTTTCCCGTAATGTTTTCTGTTGTAAGCAGAACTTTCCCCCCTAAAATCCAGTGTATACATCATCATTTTTCTTTATCTAGATTTTCCATCACTTCTAAAGTCTGACAGAGAGTGAACATACACATAGCTATTGCTACTACTTTGATTTTAAAAAAACAACGATTTAAAAAGCAGTCTTCTTACCATTACTTCCCTTCTTTGGGGCTTTCAGTGACAGCTTAACAGACCAATACCATGCTTATTGTATAGTCAAGTAGATTGCATGAACAGTTAGGATTTCCCCTTTTGGTAAACTATTAAGACAGTTAAAGGAATGAGGTATAATAAAAAAAAAGAAAGAAAGAAAGAAAGCTTTTTGAGACAGGGTCTTGCTGTGTCACCCAGGCTGGAGTACAGTGGCAGAACCACTGAGTGTCAACCTCCTGGACTCAAGCAGTTCTCCTGCCTCAGCCTTCTGAGTAACTGGGACCACGGGAATGTACCACCATAACCCAATTAAATTTTTCGATTTTTTGTAGAGATGGGGTCTCACTTTGTTGCCCAGGCTGGTCTCAAACTTTTGGGCTCAAGTGATCCTCCCGCCTCAGCCTCCCAAAGTACTGGGATCACAGCTATGAGCCACTGTGCCCAGCAGAAAAATATAATAGGTTTTAAAAATTAATGAAGAATGCATTTAAATCTCTAATTTTTAATAATCTATAGCATAAACATGAATCAAATTAACTTATAAAATGAAGAAATATCTCTATCTCTTAATTTTATCAATATCACTATAATCTATTCTAGAGTATATTTTGTGTAGTAATATTAGTTATGGACATATCCGAGTCTTAACAGTGGTAGTGATGATGGTCAGTGATAATTACGAAGTCATTATCTACTCTTAGCCATTTTTTATGCATTGAAATTTTGACTTTATATCCTTTCTCCTTTCTGAGTTTCTGGAGCTAAGAAAAGAAATAAGTCTGGCAATGCTGATGCCACTTATCCTTTTACATTCAGATGCAGAGAAAGCATTTAGTAACTTCTTCAACTAATTTCTGCACTATTGCTAGTTAGTCACTGTTGCTTTATGGAAATATGTAGGTAGATGTGTGGATTGCTTTCCTTCCAAAGAGTTCTGCATTTCCTAAGTAATATTTTTATGTTATAAATATACTACCTTTCATCTTTCCCTGAATGTATATGCCTTATTTGGGGAATTATTTTCTTCTCTATAAAATCTAGAGTGAACTTCCCACATGTTACATCCAAGTCAACCTTAATTTTGATATACCACTCTTAAATTATCTAAATATTCTTTGTCCCTCCCACATGTCATCACTTTCTTAGGTTTATTTTTTCTTTTTAACTTCAGTTTCCATTTTATCAATTGGCTTTCTTTTGGGGACCATTATTCACAAGAAAGAAGAATCTGCCTGCCAGTGCAGTCTTACTAGAATAGCAGCTGAATGGAGTGGTAAAGAGTAGGGAGCTAACTAGGCCTACTCACCAATTAAGTGACTTTTTTTATACCAATCTCTCAGGACTTTTAGTTGCAGATTTATGACTCAGCAAAATTTTCAAATTGCTATAGACGATGGCCTTTACATTTCCATGTAGGCATAGCAGAGCATATTAAATTCATGATTGCCTTCTCTTGGCAGTGAATAGTAGTCAATAATTCTTATGTTTCAGTAATAAAGAGTAACAAATGTTATTGATTATAAAGACGAAAATCCTACAAGACAGATGAAGGAAACTGATGGCAATGACAAATAATAAATGCTTCTTTGGTTGTCAGTTGCCTTACTAATAAGTTATATCCTATTCTAAGTATTTTTTGTACAATTACACATGCAGAGTTTAACTTTGGGGAGACTCTGTAGTTAGTGGAAATCGATCATACTTCTAAGTCAAATTTGTTTCATCTTGGTGTTATTTTACTGAGTTTATTATTTGTTAGGTCTCATATTGCTATGCATCTTAACTTTTATATGTAATTATTTTGTTACTGTTGTGGTTTTAAAAAAACTTAGCAAAAGTCATCCCTCAGTATTTGTGCGGGATTGGTTCTAGCACCTTTGTTGAATTACCAAAATCCACAGATGTTCCAGTCCCTCGTAAAAAATGGTTATTTGCATATAACCTATGCACATCCTCTCATATACTTTAAGTAATCGCTAATTACTTATAATACCTAATACTATATAACCACTATGTTAATAGTTGTTGCACTGTAGTTTTAATTTTTTTATTGTTGTATTGTTATTTTTACCTTTTCTGAATATCTTTTGATCCAAGGTTGATTGAATCTGTGGATACAGAGGGCCAACTTTACTTTGTTTTTTAGAACAGGGTTATATTTGTGGAGAATTGAGCATGATAGTACAGAAAGTTACCATAAACCCACTACCTCCCCCATATACAATATACCCTGTTATTGCTATTCTGCATTAATGTGGTACATTTGATATAATTGATCAACAGTGATACGTTATTAAAGTTTATATTTTATATTGGCATTTACTCTTTGTGTTAAGCAGTTCTGTGGGTTCTGATAAATGTATAATGTCTTATGTCTACCATTATATTACCATACGGAATAGTTTTACTGCCTTGAAATTCCCTTCTGTACCACCTATTCATCCCTTGTGTCCTGCAACCCTTCTATGGTCACTTGTTAGTTCCAGGAATTTTATATTCATTGGATATTCTACATAGACAGTCATGTCATTCACAAAGAGTTTTATTTTTTCCTTTATAATTGGTATTTTTCTTTATTTATTGATATGATTATATAATTTTTCTGCAGTTAATGTGATAAATTCAAATGTTTAGCCCTGCATAACAGGAATAAACCTTTTGAATTTTATTTTTAGTAATAAAATGTTTAAATCTGATACCTGCTGGACTGCATAGTTTTACACAGTTCAGACAAGTCTGTATCACTGGAGGACCGTGTTCTACAGTTGTTATGTCCATGGAACATGTGTTGATGTTAAAAAGCTATGAAATATGTCTTTCATGGAAAAGAAATTAATGTTCATACATGTTAAATGTGGCTCATTTACTTCAGTTTATTTTAATGAAATGTAGAATCTTGGGAGGAACATTCAGAAATCCTTAAGTATTTTGCAGGGTTGGGGAATTAATTTTTGTTTAGTCCTGAGAAATTACAATTCTTAGGTAAATGAGATTTTAAAAATACATTCAAGAGTGAAAATATACTCTTGAATTATTTTAATCATCATATTCAAAGCAATTTATTCTGTTTGTTAATGTTGATATAATTTGTATTCCACAGTTATTTGAAATATTATATTAAAAGTATAATATGTTCTGAAGTATCAAGTCATTCTTGATTCTTTATCCTTAGCATGTACTTTGAAAAATAGTTATTTTACATTTATAGGATATCCTTTTGCTTAATCCGATCTACTTTTGAGCAGTTTAAAAGCAGCATGAAAAAGCAATTTGAATGATACAGATATTTGATTAGTGCTAATAAATGAGGAATGTATGAGTCCTTTTTTTCTTCTTTGCAGTCCCCAAAGCTCCAGAGATAGATCCAGTCGAGTGTTTGGTGGCAGATAACTCTGTAACAGTAGCTTGGAGAATGCCAGAAGAAGATAATAAGATTGACCATTTTATACTGGAACATAGGAAGACTAATTTTGATGGACTTCCACGTGTGAAGGATGAGCGATGCTGGGAGATAATTGATAATATTAAGGGTACTGAATATACACTATCAGGTATCGTGACTGCATTTCAGGAATCTCATGCTCAGAAGATAAATGTAGTTCTGAAAAATATTTTGAGTTACTTTAAAGAATAAAGTTTTTAAGTTTCTTTAGCCATACTGGGTTTTTAGATATTTATTATGGAAATGATTTTCTGTTGAAACATCAAAGAAACCCTCTTTTTTTTTTTTTTTTTTTTTTTTGAGATAGGGTCTTGCTCTGTTATCACCCAGGCTGGAGTACAGTGGTGGGATCTTGGCTCACTGCAACCTCACCTCCTGGGTTCAAGAGATTCTCCCACCTCAGCCTCCTAAGAAGCTGGGACTACAGGCGCGGGCCACCATGCCTAGCTAGTTTTTGTGTTTTTTGGTAGAGACAGGGTTTCACCATGTTACCCAGGCTGGAAACCTTTGTTTTTATTACTTTTGGACATTTGTAACATAGTAAAACAGAATATACATAAAACAAGTATAAAGGGATAGTCTGAAAACAGTATTTAAGAATAGCATTTAATTTTTACCTTGGTTTTCTGACTCTTAAAAAACTATTATTTTTTTTTTAGATGTTTCCAGTACCCATTTCACTAATCACGTAAATACTGTTGCTTTTACTGTTTTAAGATTACCTTCATGTTAATAATTAAAGACCTGTGACTTGGTATAATATTAGAAATTTGTGTTGGGTTTTTGAAAGAGGCTGTCTCAATATATAGTGGATTTTTTTCTTTTTGAGATGGAGTCTTATTCTGTTGCCAGGCTGGAGTGCAGTGGTGCAATCTTGGCTTGCTGCAACCTCTGCCTCCTGGGTTCAAGCGATTCTTCCACCTTAGCCTCCTGAGTAGCTGGGACCACAGGCACGTGCTACCACACCAGGCTAATTTTTGTATTTTTAGTAGAGACGGGGTTTCACCATGTTGGCCAGGATGGTCTTGATCTCTTGACCTCGTGATCTGCCCACCTGGGCCTCCCGAAGTGCTGGGATTACAGGTGTGAGCCACCGCGCCCAGCCTGTAGTGGACTTTTATATTTGAAATGGCTAAATATTGCCTGAGTTATTCAATGCTTTTTATGTGTGAGCAGTGATGTTAGCAGCACCATCATTGAGCAGTTACCATTTGTCAGGAGATGGGCTCAAGTGTATTACATATAGTACATCTCATTTAATCAGCCTAATCTTATTTATCTTTACAACAATTATGAAGTTAGTTTTATCATTTCTGTTCTGCAGCTAGAAAACTGAGAGGCTCAGTCAAGTTGTTGAAGTTCCCCATAGCTAGTAATTTCTAAACTGAGATATTAATCTAGACTTAACTTCAAAATGCTTGTTACTAATCTCTGTTTTTACTTCCTCTTTAAATTCATTTTAACATAAAAAAACAATATTTCATGAATATAAAAATTAGGGTGTCCACTTTAAATTCAATATGTTATTGTAAATTGTACCATCTCTCTTTCAGTGAAATACTACTTTAAATGAGGCTTGAAAGGGTACTTTTTAATCACTTGGTTAAAATAAAAGTTGATGCTCCCTTCGGCAGCATGTATACTAAAATTGGAATGATATAGAAATTAGCATGGCCCCTGCGCAAGGATGACATGCAAATTCATGAAGCATTCCATATTTTTTTTGGGAAAACTGGCTAGCCATGTGCAGAAAGCAGAAACTGGACCTTTTCCTGACACCTTCCACTTAAATTAACTCCAGATGAATTAAAGACTTAAACATAAGACCTAACACCATAAAAACCCTAGAAGAAAACCTAGGCAATACCATTCAGGACATAAGCATAGGCAAGGACTTCATGACTAAAACACCAAAAGCATTGGCAACAAAAGCCAAAATAGACAAATGGGACCTAATCAAACTCCAGAGCTTCTGTACAGCAAAAGAAACAATCATTAGAGTGAACTGGCAACCAACAGAACGGGAAAAACTTTTTGCAGTTTACCTATCTGACAAAGGGCTGATACCCAGAATTTACAAAGAACTAAAACAGATTTACAAGAAAAAAACAAACAAACCCATTCAAAAGTGGGCAAAGGATATGAACAGACACTTTTCAAAAGAAGACATACATGATGCCAACAAACATATGAAAAAATGCTCATCATCACTGGTCATTAGAGAAATGCAAATCAAAACCACACTGAGATACCACCTCACACCAGTTAGAATGGCGGTCATTATAAAATCTGGAGACAATAGATGCTGGAGTGGATGTGGAGAAATAGGAACACTTTTACACTGTTGGTGGGGGTGTAAATTAGTTCAACCATTGTGGAAGACAGTGTGGCGATTCCTCAAGGACCTAGAAATAGAAATTCTATTTGACCCAGCAATCCCATTACTGGGTATATATCCAAAGGATTATAAATCGTTCTGTTATAAAGATGCATGCACATGAATGTTCATCGTGGCAGTGTTTACAATAGCAAAGACCTGGAACCAACCCAAATGACCATCAATGAAAGACTGGACAGGGAAAATGTGGCACATAGGCACCATGGAATAGTATGTAGCCATAAAAAACGATGAGTTCATGTCCTTTTTAGGGACGTGGCTGAACCTGGAAACCATCATTCTCAGCAAACTGACACAAGAACAGAAAATCAAACACCGCATTTCTCACTCATGGTCGGGTGGTGAACAATGAGAACACATGGACACAGGGAGGGGAACATCATACGCTGGGATCTGTTGTGGGGGACTAGGGGAGGGACAGCGGGAGGTAAGGAGTTGGGGAGGGATAACATGGGGAGAAATGTCAGGTATAGGTGATGGGGATGGGGCAGTAAACCACATTGCCGAGTATGTACCTATGCAACAATCCTGCATGTTCTTCACATGTACCCCAGAACCTAAAGTGCAATAAAATATATATATTTAAAATAAAAATAAAAAAAAAGGTTGATAAACTATGTATTTCTTTTGAAGAAAATAATAATTAAATCATGGTTCCTCTTATTTTAAGCATATCACTCTTTTAACATAAATTTTTACTCTTCCTGAATACAGAGACACAGTACTTAATGTTTGAAGGCTCATACTCATACTTTTGGGAATAGAGTTCTTTACTTTTCATGTTTGAAAATCATGTTCTCATTTTTTCAGGCTTAAAATTTGATTCAAAGTATATGAATTTCAGAGTACGAGCTTGTAACAAGGCTGTGGCTGGAGAGTATTCTGATCCAGTGACTCTAGAGACCAAAGGTAAGATCAGAAGCTATTTATACAGCATAAAACAAAGCTTAACATCTGAAGTTATTTATAACTTTGTAACAGGAAGCACTTCATGTGATGTTGAATTCCTTCTCCACTTCCCCTAGCGAAGCTTTCTCAACAGTAAGAATTTTAAGAAAGGGAAAATAGAACTACATTAGAGATTTTATTGGGTTTTCCTATGTGATTATGTTCATACAGATAGAATAGACTCAGATGATGGTATTGTATTATCTGGTGGATGATTAATTTACAAATTTCAATCTTGTTACTTATAGGTAAGTGTCACTGAGATTTACCCAGAGTTTTCTAATAGAATGGATTATGAATCAATATTGGGGAAGTATCTGGTTTAGTTCAGGTCCTTTCTGTTTTCCTGAATCTTATTGTAGTAATTAACATTTATATATGTTAATGGTTGAAAGCACTCTCAGTTCTTTATTAGATTACTTTATCAGTGTACTACATATTATTGATATCCATATTGCAGATGAAAAATAAAGTTGTAATATGTTAATTGACTTTCCCATCATCCCTAGACCTACTTTGGAAAGGTGTTAATAAGAATCCACTTCTGAGTTCTGTGCCAACCCTTACTATGAGCCTGGAACCTAGGTTCTTCTAGTCTCTGCAAGCAATTTGGATGTAATGAAAACTCCCTAGAGTAGCAGACTTGAATACAGAGGGTTTTTTAGGTATTTTATCAATTTGAAGGTCATAATGCTGGAGACTTTCACAATTGTGAGATGATTATTGACTGGATTTAATTCCAGAACCAGACTCTATACGTTCTTGTAGGCACTTGGGGCTTAAGGCAGTCCACTGACCTCTAGTTCATATAGCATTTGAATAGGCTTACCTGTCAAAATTTGACAGGATATGGAGGATGACAAAAAAAAATCATATCAGACTAAAACAAAATATGAGGCTTATAAATTACTGATGAGACAAACTCAGAAAAATGTTTGCATCACAAAGGTCTAAAATAAAATCTAACTTGAAGTAATTTGTTTGGATTAGCAGATGTTTTTATTTGAGAACTATAGGTAACTTAGCCAAGAAATGCAGTTACTCTGTATTACTTGTTATCAAAGTGAGATGTTACTGTGCTTTCTTTAGAAGTTTTTACCATTTGAAAATATAGTCATAGCTGGGCACAGTGAGCACCTGTAATCCCAGCACTTTAGAAGGCCGGGGCAGGCAGATCACCTGAGGTTGGCAGTTCAAGACCAGTCTGACTAACATGGGTAAACCCTGTCTCTACTAAAAATACAAAAAATTAGCCAAGTGTGGTGGTGCATGCCTGAATCCCAGCTACTTGGGAGGCTGAGGCAGGAGAATCGCTTGAACCTGGAAGGTGGAGGTTGCAGTGAGCCGGTGAGCTGAGATCACGTCATTGCACTCCAGCATGGGTAACAAGAGTAAAATGCTATCTCAAAGAGCTGCATAGGAAAGATCCACATTTTTACAAATGACACACTGAACAATTGTTTACCAATTTGGCTTGTTGCTGCGTTTTTCAGCCAACCAGTAGAAATTAGTACATGGACAAAAAACTAGAGAGAGAAAGGAGAAAAGGTAGAGACTAAATAGTTGAGCCTACCAAAATTTCATATCCTTCCACGTAAGGTTCTTGGTATGGAAAATAGTGAACATTGTTTATTTCTGTTCCTTCAACATATGTAGCACTATTTCTTCTGGCATTGAAATTCTCAAAAGTAATGAGTAATATAAGTTCTGTTCTTATCATCAGAATATTTAAGCTATATTATTATTTATTTTTTGTGAAGGTAAATGATATTATATTACTAAATCATAACTCTCCAATTTTAACTGATAGCAGCTATGATATAATTTCAACAAGAAAGCAGCCACTGGCACAAGTAAAACATAAGAAACATATCTGTACTCTGATATTTGGTGCTTTGTTTTAACAGACTTTTAAAGATAAGGGAACCAGTATCTAGTTTTATTATAGGGCTTATACAAGAGATAGGACCTCACTTTTGAGGCTAGATTTTTTTTTTTTAATACAGAGTGTTATCTATGTTACCTTAGAGGAGCTCTATAACTCTACTGAGGTCCTATAAAGGGATAATGTCCAAAAAGAGAAAAGAGATACGAAAATGACACTCCTTAGGATTAAAACCCATGCCTTTTTGTTTGGATGCTGCAGCATTTGATAATTCTGGTCTTAAGTGGTTTGGAATGGTACTTTCTTTTTTTTTTTGCCACCTTTGACACCAGAAGATGGCCCTTCTCTCCATCATAGCAAACATTAGGGGACAGCCTTAGGCTGTCTTTCTTTTTTTAAAAAAAACAGCCTTAGGATTTTAGCAAGCAGTTGAGAATTGATGGCACCTTAGAGTTAAATCCAACTTTCTTTCTCAAAAATGTAGGTGCTGTCACATGCATTACCTAATAGCTCACATACAGATGTTACCTTTATTAAGGCAGTTCATTCTTGGAAATGCAGGGTATCAGTGTTAACTTAATCCTAACCTTCTGGTAACCTGCCTATTAAGGAATTCTATTTTCATTTTTGTTAAGAAGCTGCATTATTTCTTTTTTCTGTAAGTTTATTTCTGTTTAGATGCAGATTTTGAAAGCTGTGAACTTCTTTGTATGGTATGACTTTTACTGGAAGCTGTGTGGTCAGTAGATTGGTATTCAGAATCTTGTTTCATAAATAAAAACAATGAACAATAGCTCCAATGCATAGTTGAAATTAAAGTGCTCTTTATAGAACAGTAGGGATAAAAGGATTATTGATTAATTAAGTAAACAGGCTCTCTATATGTTTATTTTGTTGTTTGATGATGCATAGTTCACAGACACATTGAAGCATTAGCTAAATTAAGTAATATCTGTAAATGAAATCAAGTTTTATAAAGGAATACTGTTATTTCTTAATAATTACTAGCAGTTTGAACTTTTGGAGGGAAATAGAATTAATATGCAGATTAGTTAGTAACTATGTAATAGCTGATACTTCGCAAGATTGAGATTCTGAGAGTTATATTTTAAGATAAAAGGAATGGTACATTGATCAGCCATGAATCAATACATTCTAATGATTTACCCTCAGTTTCCAAAAAGGGAAGCTTATAACTTGTTTCACTGATTTCTTAAATTAGCAGTTCTGAGTAAGTCTTGTGAAAAGTATGGATAATTCCTCAAAATATCAAATAATCTGGAAAGCACAGTTTTGTTTTATGAGTTTTTTTGTTTTCATTTATGTGGTCCCTTTTTCCTCTGTACTCTTTGCCATGTAAATCATCTATCAACTGGGTCAGTTTCCTTGTTCTGCCATCATGGCCTCAGTTTCTCCATGCTTGTCTTACTTTGAAACTGAGAGTTTAGGTGTGAAATTACTAAATACTAGAGCATCAGAGAAAATGTATATGCCAGGTTCTATAATTTTTTACACTGTGTAGCTTTATCCTTTTCCTTAATTCTTCCAGTTCCCCTTCCTATTTAGTTATAAAAGTCAACTGATATCCTAATAACAGGAAATTGAGGTTACTGTGTACTCACTGAGCTTTTAGTAGAATGAACAGCAGAAATGCCAGTAGCCATGCAAGTACATTGTATTTGGTTGGAGTATAGGATATATTGAGAAGAATAATGGGAAATCAGATAAGAATTATAAATTATAGCCTAATTGTTGAGAACTTTAAGAGCTAAGATTATGAATTTGAATTTTATTTTCTGTATTCGGTGTTGAATTGAGTAGGAAAATATTGTGATGATAGCTGTGTTTCAGAAAGTGGAGATATGCTATATTTTAAAAATATATTGAAATATTGTCTTAAATAGCACTTAACTTCAATTTGGATAACTCTTCATCCCATTTGAACTTGAAAGTTGAAGATACCTGTGTAGAGTGGGATCCTACTGGAGGAAAAGGCCAAGAAAGTAAAATTAAAGGAAAAGAGAACAAGGGCAGGTAAGCCAGGGCATTAAATCTGTCATATGAACAAATGCTTGTATACTGGTTCTTAAGTAACAGTAACTTACATTGAAATTCTTAGTCAATATACCTATGAGATTTATGGTATATTAGTAGCACCAAAGTGAAGACTATAATACTATTTGTCAATAGTTGAATGTCATTAACGTTTTTATTACTCTTTTTAATTTTCATTCCTAATCCTCTTATACATTTTCATTTCAGTATTCCAATTTTTTCAAGTTACATGTGCAGCAAGTTGACTTGCTTTAGAAGAAATTTCTGGTATAATTCCTGAATTTTAGACTTACAAATCACCTATGCTACCTGCAGGTCTGGTGTGCGCTAAATGACAGCGTTTAGCAGGTACAACCCTAGGGTCTTAACCTCTCATCAGCAACACAATGAACCTAAGAGGCAAGCTCGAGGACCTTTTGTTATTATCATAACTAACTTATTTAAATAAAATCAAAGCATGGGAGCCTCTTTCTTTTTTAATAGAAGAAATTTTTGCTCAAATTGAAGATAAATACCATGTGAGTTACAATAATGAACCCCAAAAAATTTCTCACCAGGCCTTTAATCTGATTTTATTATAAGCCGTTAAAGTTATGAAACAGTTTCTTAACAGTTGCCTGTTTTTATCTGACAGTGTCCATGTTACTTCACTGAAGAAACACACAAGGTGATGATCTATGTCTGTCTAGTTCTAGGACTTAGTATAATCTAGCTTGGCTGATTTAAAACAACTTTGATTTTTTTCTTTTAACCAATATGCAGAAGCCATTGCGGCAGCGTCCATAAGCTAAAACACTGCTCTGCATAGACTGTATTGGTAGCTTACGTTTTGAATTTACATTATAGTGTGCTGCATATTATTTGGATTATATTGTATGTGGTAACAAAATAAGCTCTGCTTTAAAGTCTTTCTTGAATTTATTTCCCTTATCTGATTTTTTTCTGCTTTTACTCATACTTGGCATCTTTCTTGTTGTACTGAATAATATTCATTAGTTTAACATTATAGCTTTGCTTTTATTTGACAGACAGCAGGTTTGAATGGTTCTCTATTTTATAGTGATGAGGCAGTTTCAAAAACAACAAGAACAAAAAATAAAGGTCATTGCTAAAGACAGTGCCAGAAAGATGAATTGTTTCAATTTGCATGAGTAATAATGTGCTTATTTTGAAGATACTACATATCTTTACCGGAAACCAGAATATGTTCTCTTCTCAAAATTAGCTTCCTCTTCTTTTCAGTTGATTTACTTATTATTGGTAAAAGTGATTTTATGGTGTATTATAAATTGGAAAATGCTGGATTTAATAGTCTATGAAATTTTGTTTGGTCACTTGGAAATTTTTAGATTGCATATTTATGATTTAAGGTTATGTCATTTCTTTCTCCCTCCCTACTTTTTAAGAGTATTTTATATATAGACTACTTGTGGAATGTTATACGCATTTATATATTCTTTCCATAAATATTTGCTCACTGTAGGATATCTGCTGGATGTTACAGGATTTATAGGGATTAAACACTATCTCTTCTTTCAAGAAATTTACCCTAATTCATGTAGATGAGATGTATGTAAAAGTAGCAATAATGCAAGGTAGATACATGTGCATTGCTAAGTGTGAATGAAGGTGTTCAGAGGAAGAAAGACATCTAGAGCTGCCAGGTGTTGAGGTGGTCAGGTAGGATAGTGAGCCTAACTAAATACTAATCAAGCCTTTATTGATGTGCTGTGATCGTATACGCAAGAGGCCACAAAGGAAAGGGTATTCACTTCCCCAGTGTTCAGTTTTTCCCAACAGAATGGACCTGGGTGAAGGTCACGTGAATCAACACGGATAATACAGATCTTCTCAATGCCAGCAAGCCCCAAACAAAAGGCTCTTGCCAGTTAATGGACCTGAGAACCAAGAAGGTGGGGAGTGAGGGGCTAAAATGGGAAAATACTAAAACGGAGTGTAGAAGAATGTTTTTAGACCATCACTCCTCCCCTGGCCTCTGCCCTAGAGGAGTTTTACACAGAGGCACCTGAAAATTATCTTGGCTATGGCCTCCCTCTGATAAGGGGACCTCAGAATAGAGGTGCCTTGGCTAGGAATGCAGATATGGTGTATGATCGTGATGGGGAGAAGTGTGGAATTGCAACTCTTTCTAGAAACTACAGTGCACTAGTTGTGCACCAAGTCTGATGTGAGGAGGGCAGCTCACCCTATCCTGTGCCCCCACCCTGCCTCACCAACAGGCCTATGCTTGGGCCTGAAAGATCACACATAGAATTTGGGCCTGGAACTGGACTCCTCAGACTGGTTATTTAGCCTGGTAGGATTTGGGGGACTTTCGTTAAAGAAATGATATTCAGGCTAGTTCTTGAGCAAGTTGAAAAATGTGTGGTGGTTAGACTTGCAGTGAAAGGGGTAACAGCCAGAGGAAAGGCACTGAAGCAGATGGTGTGAGTTTAAACATTTTGGCTGGTATATTTAGCTGTGTAGTGCTCTCTAGGGGTGAAAAGGCTAGAAAGGCAGATTGGGACTAAATCAAGAACCAGAATGCTGTGCTAAGTCATTTGTAAGCAGTATAGAAGTACATGAAGATTTTTAAATAGAGGAATCAGAGCTAGCTTTATCTTGTAATAATGAACAAGATGAATTGGATAGCAAAGAGATTATTTGAGAAGCTGGTACAACAATGCAGACGAGAGGTAGCTAAAGAGCCTTACTTAAATTCAGGCAGTTAAGTGGCCAGGGTGTTCTTAACACTGGGTGAGGGAGGGGATGGGAGGAGATCATGCTTGACGTAAAACTTGTAAGTTGTTTCTTGCAAAAGTGACTTAGGATTGGAAGTCTGGAATGCAGCAATGGAAGAGTTCTCCTTATTTAACTTTTCTCTGAAATTCAACTGCCAATGTCAATAGTTATGTCTGTTTTTCTTTTCTCCATGCTTCCCTTTCTTTACTACTGGTAAGTTATAAATTTTTAAAAATTGTTTTTCTGGTTATCAAAAGAGCTCTTAACACATTTCGAAGCAGTGCTAAGTGAAATTTTTCTATTTATTTATATGACTTTCACTTTCTATTTGTTGCCCTGAGTTACTTGGGAAATATTTTTCAGAATGCATGTTTTCTCTCAGCAGACCCTCTGACCCACCAGTTGGGGAGGTGAACATCAGTGTATTTTGAAAAAGTTTCCTGATTGTTTCTCATTCTGTTGTGCCTTTTCAATTGACAATCATTGATGTATTACAAAATGCCAAAGGCTTTTGTTTTTCCAATTTAGTACTTTGACTCAGGAAGGTACAGATGGTCCCTAATTGATAATATCACATATTTACTCAGGAAGATACAGATGGTCCTTAATTGGTAATATCACAAATTTACTATCTGTTTACTCAGATGAACTCCTTCTAGTCAGATACTGTACACCTACTGTGTACTGAGGATGCAGAGATGAGATGTGGTTCCTAGCAACAGTTATTTCCCTTTCCTCAGCTACTCCATAGCCAAGTTCCTCACTTGCCATAGCAAACAAGGACTAAGGGTGCCATATGATAGATTGTGTAAAACCTGTCTTTTCATCACCCCCTTTTTTTTTTTTCTTTGAGATGGAGTTTCCGTCTTGTTACCCAGGCTGGAGTGCAATGGCGCGATCTCGGCTCACCGCAACCTCCGCCTCCTGGGTTCAGGCAATTTTCCTGCCTCAGCCTCCTGAGTAGCTGGGATTACAGGTGTGCACCACCATGCCCAGCTAATTTTTGTATTTTTAGTAGAGATGGGGTTTCACCATGTTGACCAGGATGGTCTTGATCTCTTGACCTCATGATCCACCCGCCTCAGCCTCCCAAAGTGCTGGGATTACAGGCGTGAGCCACTGCGCCTGGCCTTTCATCACACTTTTGATCCTTGCTCCTTAATAGGAGAGTTTTGCTTTGTTTTACCTCAGTGGCTCCTAGCCCAGCTGAACAGCAAAGTCTTGAA
The DNA here is from genome assembly GCF_049354715.1 of Callithrix jacchus. Classification (NCBI taxonomy): domain Eukaryota; kingdom Metazoa; phylum Chordata; class Mammalia; order Primates; family Cebidae; genus Callithrix; species Callithrix jacchus. The sequence goes on from NC_133502.1 coordinate 153,897,412, forward strand.
ATTCTTATTTTAAAAACACAGACATGTGTTTCTCAAGCCTACCCTCCAGCATCTGATTTAGTAGTTTATGATAAATCCTGGTAATTTGCATTTTTTAATGTTTCCCAAGTGCAACTATGTAGGAAAACCACTGGTTTGGCTCATTTAATTCCTTCTCACTCCTGATTACACATCTACTTCAACCTTTCATTTGATTCTTACCTAGTTACCCACAACAAAATCTTGTTGACTTTCTTTGCTCTGTTTCTCAGCTGAATAGCAACCATAGTCATGACTGTTAGTAGTAAGGAGAATACTAGCAATACTAAAAAGCACTGGGCTTTGAAGTCAAGTTAGATATAATGAAGAGCTAGTGTTCTGAGATTATTGTATCCCATCTTCCTTTTCTAGTTATAAAAGTAATTTTTCACAAATACTGACATTTTTGATTAATTAAAAGTGAGTTCATTTTTGCATAATTACCAATATTTGCTATTGAATAACTTGGGCAGAGGAAGATTGATATGTCGTCAATTTATGAATTGGTAACTTGATAAACTGGGTAATCTTTGGTGAGCTCTGCACCCATTTTTTTTCCTAAGGGAGAATGTACTTTCATTTCAGATAACCTCAGTCACACAAAGTTCTTTTATTAAAGTTCTGGAGACCTAAAAGCTTTTTTGTTATAATTTATATACCATGTTGCAACAATTTTACTTTTACCTTCTTTCTTTTCCTGTCTTCCTTTAATGTTGCATCTAAAATACTGTTTTTCACACCTTTTTTAAAAAAAACAACAGTGTGGTTTCTTTAATGAAGTATTTCCAGAAGCCTAGTCTAAAAAGAGAAAAGTATAGCTGGTTAAAAAAGGGAAGAAGACCTAAAGCTGGCTTCTTCCCATAGTACCTCTGTAGCATCTGTGGATTTCCTTGAGTTCAGGAAATGGTTTAAAAATCGCTGGTTTCAAGATTGTTTGCCCCCTACAAGATCATGAATATAGAGCTACACGTACTTTTTTTTTTTTTTAAACTTTGGGGCAAATACAATGTTATATTTTCTCCTGAGCTTAAGAGAAAACTTTTGAAAACACATAGACCTTTTGTAATCAGGCTTTTAACATTCTCTATCAGCTTGTATAAAATGAGTCTGAAAGAAAATTATGATGTAGTTCTTTCTTACTGAGTTATCAGTTGACAGTGTTTTCAGTTTTACTTTCTTACTACTGACTCTTGCAAGTATTGTATAAGTATCAGCTTAGAAAACGTGGTCATTCCAAACCTTGAAGAAGTGAAAACATATATTTTTGTTATTCAGGATAAAGAATATAAATGTTTAATAATTTTTATTTGTTTCTATCCTTCATTTTGGAGAAGACTTCAACAACTATTCTGGAAAGTTTTCCTCCTCACATTCTGTTTTGCTGTCCCCCTACCCAATGGCAAGAAACTACTTTCTTCCTTAGCACAAGTTTCACAGAATTTTTAATCTATCTTTCCACATTCAGCTTTGTTCATGCTGTCTGTTCAAATAGAACCTATAGTCACTTTTTAAGTGTCTTTTTAAATAAATACCTTTACAAAAAGTACCTTTGAAATCCCTTGGGAAGGAATAAACTAAGTCATGTGAATGTTATAGTTCTAGACCTATACTTTTGCTACTTAATACTATTCACTAAAAAGACAGTTGAAGTGGTCCTGAGTTCTTTGAAATTGTCTAATAAATCTGCTGATAGCAAGACATTTAAATAATGCAGAATGAAGTCACTGAATTATATGAAATGAATCATATGAAATGACTTTAAATTTTATCTGTATTCTTGTTTTGCCTTTGTCAGGCATTTCTATTCTAGTATTGATAGCTTATATTAAAATCTACTAAATTGATCTTTTCTTAGGAAGAAAATTTCCAGTGCTATGTTGGAAAAATGTATTTTTACTTCTAATTAGTGGTGAAAATATAGTTATCCCATTTTCTCTAAATAATAACTTTAGGATAATCTTGACAAAAATATCTTTTTTTAAATGCAGTAATTCAATATAATTAAAATGTTATTTTGAAAACATCTTTGGGACTTAATCTATTTTGAGTTTTTGAAAGTTAGTAAAGATCCCAGTATTCTCAAGTTTTCCATATATCATATAATTTCATATAAGAGGAAGTCAAGGTGGATCTTGTCTATTTTAGTAGGAGAAATGCTTTATAATACTTGATATTAGCCTGTGCATGGATTTGGACAATTGCCATTTCTTTCTTTCTTTTTTTTTTTTTTTTTGAGACGGAGTTTCTGCTCTCGTTGCCCATGCTGAAGTGCAGTGGTGCAATCTTGGCTCACCACAACCTCTGCTTCCTGGGTATAAGTGATTATCCTGCCTCAGCCACATGAGTAGCTGGGATTACAGGCATGTGCCATGATGCCCAGCTAATTTTGTATGTTTAGTAGAGATGAGGTTTCTCCATGTTGGTCAGGCTGGTCTTGAACTTCCGACCTCAGGTGATCCACTTGCCTTGACCTCCAAAGTGCTGGGATTACAGGTGTGAGCCACCATGCCTGGCCACCATTTCTATTTTTAAGAAAGCAAGATTCAGAGCAAAATACTCACTATTTATAAAAAGGTTTATTTAGTTGTGCTTATAAGAAGAAACCTCTCTTTGCTTTTAAGTTTAATTGCAAAAAAAAGTAAGCTGTAACTCATTATCTTTCTTGAGTTCTTTTTGTTTCCTTTAGTAAGTCTTGTCGCATTTTAGCATCCTTTCTTATTTCAGCTGTGTGTTTTTTGTATAAGCCTTGCTCAGTCTGCATGCCATTAGTGTTTTCAGCCTGCTCTGTATTGATAGCTTCTTACATTTCAGTGTTTATAATTGATAGTGCGCTTTAATAATAGTTTAGATTAAATTGAATGTTATTTCTATAGCATAATTAGAAATCTTTTCAGAGGTTTCTTCCATGAATTGTAATTTTAGTTTATGAAACACTTATAATATGAAATGTTTGTTTTTCTTTTTTCTTCTTGCTTATCTAGAAGTGGTACACCATCCCCAAAACGAACATCTGTAGGCTCCAGGCCACCAGCAGTAAGAGGCAGTAGAGATCGTTTTACTGGAGAATCATACACAGTGCTGGGTAGGATAAAACATAATTGTTCTTTATTATCTCAGATTAAAAGCATCACAATCACACTGGTGGACTTCCCACTCAAAGTGACTGCCTGTATATTGAGTAAATCTTTGCAAGAAGTTTTTCTCAATTGAAGCCTAATTACTTTGGGGAGTTTTCAGAGTGTCTTACTAATATTGATACTTTTAAAACTCAACTTTAGCTTACATAGTGTTCCCACATCTTTATATATATAAACCTGGAGGGGAGATAGTAAGGAATAAAATCTCATAAGCATTTTATGTTCAGAAGAATAACACTAAACCTAAAGGTAAAATTATAGCAGGCACTCTGCATTTAGTGTCTATGGGTTAACATGATTATTCTTATACAAAAAGGACTTGAATAAAATTTTTTGTGCCTTTTTTTTTGAAGAGTGATAGGTAAACCTATGTGACTCATAACAAAGGGATAAGAGTCAAATCTACCTTTCTGATCTTTTGTAGGAGACACTGCTATTGAAAGTGGACAACATTATTGGGAAGTCAAGGCCCAGAAGGATTGTAAATCCTACAGTGTAGGAGTAGCATACAAAACGTTGGGGAAATTTGACCAGTTGGGAAAGACAAACACTAGTTGGTGTATCCATGTCAACAACTGGCTACAAAACACATTTGCAGCAAAGCATAATAATAAAGTCAAAGCTTTGGATGTTACTGTTCCTGAAAAAATAGGTGTATTTTGTGATTTTGATGGGGGTAAGTTTATTTTCTTATCCATTATTTCATCATAGTTGCTTGAATTTCAGTACCACAGGATTTCCATTTGTATTGTGGTAACGACATTTTGATCAAATAGACTTTTGATCACAATCATAATCTCAGTTTTAGAATTGACTAGAATGATATGTGTGATGTCTGCCTGGAGCTCTACAAAAGTACTCATTTATAATATACTAAATCTGAAAGATTTTGCTAATTTTAGTCTTCAGCACTAACATTTCTTCTGTCCATTTTAATTCCTTCCTTACAATGTTTTATTACCTTTACCTCTAAAGAGTGGTAGTCAAAATTTTCTAGTTGAAATAGACCTTAGAAATTACCCAACCCAGGATGAATACCCCATTTTACATGATGTGTTTATTACACATTGCATGCCTATATGAAAACATTTTATGTACTACTATGTACCTATGAAAATTTTTTTAAAATTCTGGAAGTTACAAGAGCCGTATTTTCTACTATCCTAGTAAATATAAGCTATACAGCAAATTTTTATTGTGCCAAACCCCATCAAACTTGATATGAATGGAATGTTCTTAATTTTCAAGATGCTGTCTTTAAAGATACTCCTCAGAATGACTCGTGATATCTTTATAAGGGCCAAAGGGGTTTTCCCCCAATATCAGAACTTATTACAGGACTATTAACGCATTGTGGTCTAATCAAAAAAAGAAATGAAAAGAAATTACTCCATCTGACACAGTATAAAAAATCATTATTACATTATCTCTGCAGGTTGTTGGCACTCCTGTGCTTGAATAATTTTTTTTTAAATTTTTTTATTTTACTTTAGGTTCTGGGGTACATGTGCAGGTCATGCAGGGTTGTTGCATAGGTGCATACATAACCAGGTGGTTTGCTGCCTCTATTCCCCTTTCATCTGTATCCAGCATTTCTCCCCATGTTATCCCCTTTGAAGAACTTTTAATGTGAAGTTTACTGTCTTAGAAAGCAGGCTGTTTCATTGTTGGACAGCTCTTGGTTAGAATATTTTTCTTAAGTTGACTCGCTTTGTCTCCCTATAACTCCGGAGACTGTTGCTCTTAAATTTTGCTATCTGAATGAACACAGAATTATATTTCCTCATTAATATTTGTATGATAATTCTTGTTTATTAAAAACTATGGGTATGCTAACATTGCTTTTCTTTCCCTGTTTTTCCAGACCATATATTCTCTGTTATTAGCTGCTCCTGTTAAAATTTAATTTTTCCAAGTCTTTATAATCTCCTATGCCTGTCTTGTATGTCAGTGTTTTTCTTAAAGGTTGGTTATTAGAGTGGAACACATGACCTCTGAGTGGCAAAGGGCACTAATTTGTCTGTGCTACTTCTAATAATATGACTTAGCACTGCTGACCAGTATTGAGCTTGTAGCTACCCTAGTCTACTAGATCTTTTTTCATGGCATTATGTTAAATTCTTTTTCTTCTTTTATTAGTCAGTTTAGAGTTTTTTTTTTTTTTTTTGAGATGGAGTTTTGCTCTGTTGCCCAGGCTGGAGTGCAGTGGCACAATCTCAGCTTACTGTAACCTCCACCTCCCAGGTTCAAGCCTCCTGAAATGCGCCACCACACCTTGCTAATCTTTGTATTTTTAGTAGAGACAGGGTTTCACCATGTTGGCCAGGTTGGTCTTGAACTTCTGACCTCAAGTGATCCACCTGCCTCAGCCTCCCAAAGTGCTGGGATTACTGGCATCAGCCACCACGTTCAGCCAGTTTAGAGTTTTTAAAAATAACTCAATGTTATATATAATATAAATGATGGCTATTACAGTTACCCTTTTTTAGTTTCATCTTAATAGACTTGGCCACGTTTCCCCTCCTGTTAAAATCATCTGAAAATTAACTTGATATTTATATTTTGAGAAAAGTTTAAATCCCATTGAATTAGTTATTTCATAAGCATATTCTCTACAGTCATCTAATGTGTAATAAATTTGAAGATGACATAATGTTGAACTAAAGTAATTCCCTAGATGTTTTATCTCCAAGTTGACACTTAACCTAATAATACTAAGTTTTGTTATTTTAGTAATATTCTGCCCAAATAATTCCATGAGCTATCAATTAATTTACTCAAAAAAGGAGAAAAAGCAGTTTTTTTAGTGATGACATGTCAGTTTTTTTGTGTTGTTTGTTTTTTAACCTACTTTGAATCAGATAAATCATTTTTCTCAGGATAAATGGCAAATTTATTAGCACACATTTTCTTTTTCTCTTTCAACTACAAAGACAACATTTGCTTATCTTCTCTTTCTTTTCCCATGCTATGTGAGTCCACAAAAGTAGTAGTGAGATAGAATTTTTAGCCTAGAGCATAACATATGGCAAGGGGAAGTTGTATTGTGGAATGGGATCAGATTCTGAGAGCCTTGAAAAATAATAATGGAGTGGTCTTTAGTAGTGGGGAGGGATGGTTCTGCATGTTTTAGAACACTATAGTCATAAAATAATCTAATTTTAGAAATATTAGAGAATCAGTGGTTTAAGCTGGAAGAGATTAAAAGCATAGACAACATAAGACTTTTCAGGAAGCAGTCTTCAAACAGTGTAGAGCAGGACTGTGTCTCTTTTGTTAGCTATTAAGTCCTTATTGCCTGGCAAGTGCTTTTCACATAGTAAGCCCTTAATAAGTGTTTGCTGAGTAACTGGCAACAAGGATCTGAGCAGTAGAGAATTAAGAGTGGATTTGACAGTGTGGAAGTAGAATTCATAGGATTTAGTAACTAAATATGGATCAGCTAAGGAGAGACAATTGAAAATGACTTTGAGGTTCCAGTCAGTGTGATCAAGAGGATGACAGTGTCAACAGGATAGGGAGCATAGAGTTTTGGGGGGAAATGAAATGCCAGCAGGATAACCATATGGCACGTTTAGCAAGCATTTTGAAATTCAGTGCCAGAACTCAGCAGTTAAGTAGAGCTGATGCTAAATATTTGAGACAGTATTACAGAATTGCTATTGAAGATTATACAGAACAATATATTTAAGCATTACTGTTCTGCTATTTACTAACTTTGTGATCAAAGTACTGGGTACTTTACATACATTACCTCAAAACATTAAGCAACCTACATGGTATTGTCATACATACTAGTTTCTTTTATCTTCCTCTTTGGTGGCAGTTGATTTATTAAGGAAGCATTATATAAAGAAAAAAGAGTGTGGACAAAGCAGCTACATTTAGAATAGGAAGAAAAGGAGGAGATTGTGAAGTTACCCCCAGAGTTATGATACAAACCAAGAGAATGGTCATCAGAGAAGAGTTTTAAGAAGTGATAACAGTTGTAAGGATGCCATTAGGTTGGACAGTTTGAGGTCAGACAGACAGCTTTTTTTTAGGGCATGATCCTATTGAAAGATACACTGTGAGATGATTTTAAAAATAAACAAAGCAGGTCAAGCATAGTGGCTCATGCTTGTAATTCTACCACTTTGGGAGTCTGAGGTACAGAAAGGATTGCTTAAGCTCAGGAGTTCAAGACCAGCTTATACAAAATAGCAATACCCCGCCTCTATTGGAAAAAAAAAACTTAACAAAATTGAAGCAATGATAATTATACTGTGATTTTAGAGACTGGAGTATGAGTATGGCTTCAGGTAGACAGAAGACAAGGCTTAATAGAGTAACCCTTAATTGGTGATTAGGATTTGGGTGAGAGCCTAGTTATAGAAAAAATAAGGAGGAAGAAATGGTCTTGGTTTATATTGGACTTATGAAGCCATTGTTAAATAATGATAAAGAAATCGTTTGCATTAAATAAGTAGAATAGTGCCAGATTATAGAGATATTATGGAGGTCTTGAAAACCAGGGGAAGAAAATTGGATTGGGCTTTGAAAACTTAAGTATATGTCCTTCTGATTTTCGTGTGAGAATAATTAATCCAGTTCTCATAGTTTATAAGAGAAATGAATGCCAACTTATATATTATTACTTTTTTGCATGATTATACATTAGAATTAAATGTTATAATTTTTTGTTTAATAGGCTTTTTTCTTTCTTTTTTAGGTCAACTTTCATTCTATGATGCAAACTCGAAACAGTTGCTATATTCCTTTAAGACAAAATTTACTCAGCCACTATTACCTGGTTTCATGGTTAGTATGTTTTATATTTTATATATGCCTAATTTACTTGGTTTGGTGACTATAAGGAGAATATTTTATTTTTTCTTCATATTCTTCTCCCTTTCCCCAATTCTCCCCTCCCAAATCTGTGATTTTCATATATTTTTGGTTTATTTTATTGAAGTTAATGCATGAAGTACAAATTATAAATACGTAGTTTGATGAGTTTTTATAGGATTGCACTCAAATATGTAACCAGCACCTAGAACATTACGAGAACCTCAGAAGCCCTCTCTAGTGTCCATTTCCAGTCCCTGATGGCCCTTCTCCAGCGTTAACACTGTATTGACTTTTAATACCCCAAGTTTGGCCAGGTGCAGTGGTTCATGCCTATAATCCTAGCACTTTGGGAGGTCAAGGTGGGCGGATCACAAGGTCAGGAGATCGAGATCATCCTGGCCTACATGGTAAAACCCCGTCTCTACTGAAAAGACAAAAATTAGCTGGGCGTGGTGGTGTGTGCCTGTAATCCCAGCTACTCAGGAGGCTTAGGCAGGAGAATCACTTGAACCCGGGAGGTGGAGGTTGCAGTGAGCTGACATCGTGCCATTGCACTCCAGCCTGGTGACAGAGTGAGACTCTGGCTCAGAAAAAAAAAACACAAATTTACTTTACTTCATTTTCAGTTTTATATAAATAGAATCACACAGTATCTTTTTGACTCAACATTGTTTGTGGGATTTATCCATATTCTATGTGGTTATATAGTTCATTCATTCTCATGAACTATAGCTGTATAGTTTTCCATTCTGTGACTGTATCACAATTTATACATTCTAATTTAGTTGGATATGTGGGTGGTTTCCATTTGTGGGTTTATACAAATAGAACTGCTGTGAATATTTTTGTTCATGTCTTTTGATAAATGTATGTGTATATTTCCATTGAGTATATACCTATGATTAGGATTGCTAGATTGTATGGTACATGTGTAATCAACTGTAATAGTACTGCCAGTTTTCCAAAGTGGTTGGTTATGCTAATTTACAACTAGCAGTATGTGAGAATTTGAGTTTCTTCAAATCCTTGTCAACGCTTGGTAATACCTTTAAAAAAATTTTTGTCCTAGTGGATAATATATTACATTGTGGTTTTAATTTGCATATCCTTGAGTATTAGTGCTGTTGAGCACCTTTTGACATGTTTGTTGACTATTTGGGTATATTTTTTGACTGTTCAGATCTTTTGCTTGTATTTCTATTAGGTTGTCTTCCTATTATGAATTAATTTGTAGGATCTTCTTCACTCTGGCTTTCCTTTTCCCTTGTTGGTATCGTTTGATAAACAAAAGTTAATTTTGTTGAGTTTATCAATTTTTTCATTTACAGTTAGCACTTTTTGTATTCTGTTTAAGAAATCAGTATGCACTCCCAAGGTCATGAAAATATTCTTGTCTTCTAAAAGGTATATGTTGCATATTTAGATATAGACTGCATTTACAATGCAAGTACAATGTAGAATTGATGTGTTTGGTATGAAGTAGGGATCTAAGTACATTCTTGAATTTCCTATGGAATTCCATATTGACAAGATCATAGTGCATTGTTGTCTTTGTACAATATTAGATGACTGTCTTAGTGTGCTATGCTGAATATATGTATGCACACCACACAGTAATTACATCCTATGTGATTGCAGGTCTACTCAATTTCAGGCTGATAAAAAAAATCATGTAAAAAAAAAATGAAACATGGCTTTAAATTTATTTTTTTAAGAAAATGTTGCTGTTTTTTTCCAACTGGTAGCCCTCTGCATTTCTTCATAGGTTAGGCTCCTGTGGGGAGTTCTGGGATCCAGTTAAAGTTTCTGTTACTTTGGCTAGAATTTTTCTTAAATTTGGAGGCTACCTCTATAAATCGAGATGGTGTATTTCAAATGCAAACTTAGAATATTTTTGCATGTGTGTTCTTCTGTCATCATCCCTAATTGTAACTTCTCAACTATAAGGAGGAAGTTTTCAGAGTTTGAGTGGGTTTAAAGTACAGTGCTTTAAAATCTCATTATCTATAATAATTATTTATTCTAGATACCTTAAACTCTTAAGTTTAAAACAATACTAATAACCAGGACACCTACTTTTACTTTTACATTAAAGGTAAGCAATTAGTGACTAAAATTATTGCTCATGGAAACATAAAGATATTGGAAGGGTTGTTTCTTTTTCTTTTCTTTTCTTTTTTTTTTTTGACTTTGTATAAGCCTCGGCTATATTATGCATTTTTGGATGTTTTTCCAAACTGGTCCATCAAGGACAAATTGTTTACCATGTGGAATGCAGAAAAAGGTTTTCCAAGTCTGAGATATGCTTTTACAAAGAGTAGATTTAATTTTTAATTTGAATCTATCTTGTGTGAATGTACTGAGTTTTTGTTTTTCATTCCAAATAATACTCTAATTATATTAGCAAATGTCATAAGATTCTGCAAGAAATTATTTTAAACTTGTTAAAAATTTTTTTCTTTCATTGAAGTTTTTTATTAACCACTGTTAAATGCTTTGTGTACAAGATTAATTTTAAGTCAGTTTTACTGAAATATAATTTATAGTATGATGCAATTCTGTGTTTTTTAGCAAATGCCTAGAGTTGTAAAACCACCATAATGAAGATACAGAGCATTTCCATCACCCTAGAAAATTCCTTTGTGTTCCTTTATAGTGGACCCTCCACGCAATGAGCTCTAGCTATCAGTAACCATTTCATAGGCCCAGTAGTTTTGCCTTTTCCAGAACATCATATAAATAGAATTGTATGGTATGTAGCCTTTTAATTCTGTAGTATAATGCATTCGAAATTCATCCATTTTGTTGTGGTGTCACTATTTTCTTTTTCATTGCTGAGTATTTCATATATGTATGTAACACAGTTCATTCATTCGCCAGTTGAAAGACACTTGGGTTTTTCCCAGTTTGGAGCAGTTATGAATAAAATCACTATAAACGTTTACATATGGGATTTTCCCTTGGATAAATACCTAACAGTAGTAATAGGCTTGCTGTATCACATTGAAAGTATATGTTTAATGTCATAGGGAACTACCAAAATGTTTTCCAAAGTGGCTGTACCATTTTTTGCCTTTCTATCAGTGATATGAGAATTGGTCATATCCTTGCTCTTATTTGGTATTAACAGATTTTTTGTTGTTGTTAAGCCATTTTAATAGGTGTATAGTGGTATGTTATTGTATTTTTATTTGTACTTTCCTAATGACAAATGATGTTTCATGTCCTTATTTGCCATTCATATAATTTCTTTGAAGTAGCGGTTAAAATTCTTTGCTTTTTAGGACTTAATTGTTTTCTTATTTTTTATTCTACTTTATTTTTAAGACAGGGTCTCGCTCTGTCACCCAGGCTAGAGTACAGTGGTGCAATCATAGCTTACTGCAACCACAACTGCCTGGGCTCAAGTGTTCCTCCCACCTCAGCCTCCTGAATAGCTGAGACTATACCAGCTATTTAAAAGTTTTTTTGTACAGCTGGGTTTTTCCATGTTGCCCAGGCTGGTCTCAAAGTCCTGGACTCAAATGATCTGCCAGCCTTGGTACCGCAAAGTACTCAGATTACAGGCATGAGGCACTGTACCTGGCCTTGTTTTCCTATATTTAAAAAGAGTTATTTATACAGTTTGGATATGAATCCTTTATCAGATATATGCTTTGCAAATATTTTCTCCTGGTTTATGGTTTGCATTTTCATTTTCTGAATGTTTCAAAGAGAAGTTTTTCATTTCGATATGAAGTCCAATTTAGTAATCTTTTTTCCCTTTATGGGTAACAATTTGCCCAACTCACAGTCACAAAGGGTTTATGTTTTCTTCTTGAAGTTTGACAGTTGTAGATTTTACATTTAGGTTCGTGATTATTTTGAGTTAATTTTTGTGTAAGGTATAAGGTATGGCTTGAAGTTCATTTTTGTGTGTCTGTCCAATTGTTTCAGTACCATTTATTGAAAAGACTGACTTTCTTCCATTGATTTCCCTTTGCATTGATCATGTTAGATTTTGAGTAAATATTTTCAGTAAATATTTTTCTAAACCATTTAAATACTTTCCAAAAAATAATATAGTAGTTTTATAATCAGAAAGTTGCTTTTGTATTTTGGGAGTTATCATTACTGAGCCTGCTAGTTTTGAGAATTTAGAATGTTGATGATATAGTTGTGAATTTCACAGTTCAGTAGATTCTTTGGTACAATAATGTAGTTACTTAGTAGATACACTTAAGGATATAATTGAAGGTGAGGATACTTAAAAAAAAATTTCCCTTGCTTTAAGCTTGTGTCTGCTATTAATACATACAGGATAGTTGATGTAGTGTCAGTGAGATCTATATTTTCATATTTTAATTCTTTTGACTGTGTCCCAAATCTTATTTCTCACATTGTTGAATCATAGCTGCTCTGTTCACAAGCAAAGCAGTTTTATCTTTCACAAAGTCATTCACATTTTTGATACGTGATAGAAATGGGAAGTACATCTGATATTGTGATTTGCATTTTTGTCAGGAGTCCCTCTTAAAGAATTATAAAAGAGTTCTTTTTGTTAACAAGGTATGGAAGAAAACAGATTTTACTGTTAACAGAGGGGTGTTAGATCTTGATAGTCTCAGGCTATATCTCATTATCAAAACCAAAAGCATAATTGGGAAGTAAGTTGATGCTTTCTATGCTTCCCTTGGTTGTGAAGGTTAGCATCAATAATGATAGGTAGTATCTTTTCCCTAGATTAATCCAATTAAGTTTCTCTATTTCTGTAGCCCTGAGTTCCTCTCTTGGGTGCTGCTTCAGTTGGTTCTGCTTCCAGCAGGACTTCCTCTGGCCTCTGGTTCCTAAAGAATTCTGAGTTAGTCTTTCCATTTCCCCTCAGCTAAAATTTGATGGTTACCTGTTTGAGAATGATTGATGCTCATATGTGTGGCATTTTGCCACAAATGGAAATTTTAAAATCACTGAAGTTCTAATTTGATTTGATTAGATTTTTTTGTCTTTTCTTAGGTATGGTGTGGTGGACTTTCTTTGAGTACTGGGATGCAGGTTCCAAGTGCTGTGAGAACACTTCAGAAAAGTGAAAATGGAATGACTGGTTCAGCTAGCAGCCTGAACAATCTTGTTACTCAATAATGCCTAATCAGAATACGTTTACCCTCCCTCTTGATTGGGTGGCCTTTTCTGTGCAGTTACTAATCACAGGAATTTGTGAGTAGTGAAAATCAGGTTTGCTGTGTTCTGCTTTGAGGCCCGGAATCTGTTATCATTAAACACAAAGTGTGAAGCATTTGCAGGAACCTACTGTGCAGTATCATAGAAGCAAGCAGATACCAAGGAAGAAACTAATGATTGAAGAGTAAACGGAGGGAAAGGCAGTGTTTAATTACCATAAAAAGTCATTTTTGTATTTCTTGGATTACTTTGATTCTTCTAATATGTTTAATTACATATGCAACCCTTAGTCCTGGGGAGAAAAGCTTTTACGTCTTGCCTTCTTTCTTCTGTACTTTGTCTTTTTTAAAAATCCCGTTACTACTTATTATTTAGTTCTTACACAGAAGCTTTAAAAATACAGTCTTCTGAAGTTTTCTAAAAATTGAAATCATATGTTGGGAATGATGAAAATGTTTTCAAATGGTTTATTTTTCCTCTTTTTAAAATAAGTTTTACAAAATTATCCTCTTTTGTTTATTTACTAGATTGTATATAATTTTCTTTTTTCCAAAATATTGTGATAAGTTTCTAAACACAACAGTTTAATCTTACCTTTAGTAGTTTGGTAAAATTCCCACTTGAATGTGGCACTAACTGGTAATAATTATGCTGATTTTTAACATCTCTAATAGGAATGAAAGTTTATTAAAGTTACATAGCGTATTGAAAAACATACTACTCAATTTTTATCTAAGAAGGATAGGTTATAAAAGGAGGTACCTAAATACTCAAAGTATATATTCTTTTGAATAACATATGGAATGTTTTAAGCAATTGTTTTGAAAAAAATCTGCATATCTTTGACTTAATTGGCACATAGGTTTTTCAAGCAACCATTCATTCAGAGGTTAGTTTTCTCTCTGTCCTTTGCTACATTTTCTTGTTAAAGAAATGTTAATTATTCCAAAAATTGACATAGATGTCTTTCCCAAACTTGGAGTAAAACCCATGGTTATTAAGCAGAACATAACTATTCTTAAAAAGTCAATTGTAATTTGTAATTCACATCCTTTGAGCCAAACTAAAAGTTAAAATGACAGTATTTAATGATTCCTTGGGCATTTTTAAGAGGTCTGAATTTGTTTTTTCTTAATTTTGAAACTTTTCATTTTTCTTGTTGTCTTTTTTTCTTTCTCATTTTAAATATATTGTGCTATGATAACCTTCCTCCAAGGATTGACCATTACTGCCTACATTTGGGTTGCTTTCTACATAAAAACCTGTGTAATAGTATTAATAATAGCTCATTCTCTCTAAAAATTTACTGCTAGCCAGGTGCAGTGGCTCAAGCCTGTAATCCCAGCACTTTGGGAGACCGAGACGGGCGGATCACCAGGTCAAGAGATTGAGACCATCCTGGCCAACATGGTGAAACCCCATCTCTACTAAAAATACAAAAATTAGCTGGGTGTGGTGGCGTGCGCCTGTATTCCCAGCTACTGGGGAAGCTGAGACAGGAGAATTGCTTGAACCCGGGAGGCGGAGGTTGCAGTGAGCCTAGATTGTGCCACTACACTCAAGCCTGGCGCCTGGCAACAGAGCAAGACTCTGTCTCAAAAAAAATAAAAATTTACTGCTTACTGATAGGATGTTTTGTTTCCTTGATAAAACAAATGTAAATGAGGAGTTTTATTTGAATTGGAATATTGTTTTTCCAGAGGACATTAATATCTACACTATTATCTAATGACATGTTGGTAATTTTAAAAACTGCAAAGCAGTTAGAGAATAAAGTATGCCAATAGGTATTCTTTTGATTCTCCAAGGAAATATAACTTTAGTTTTTGTTCCTCATAGAGAGTTTGAAAGAAATTTTCAAGATGTTCTGTTTCCTGTAGAGGGGCTATTCCAGGATCTAAGTAAATGGAAATTTATAATGCCCTTCATAGACTCAAACCTGAAAGCAGAAATTTTTAGTAGTTGAGTGGCTTTAAGTGAAATTTAGCAAATATGACACAGAAAAGTTCAGATGCTCTTGTATAAAATTCTTTACTACTGTCTTACATAATTGTTTCTTCTCCTTAATTCAGTGCCTTTTTCCTCTAAGCATACTCTTGGTCCCTGACCCATGCAGTGTCAACTGATGTTTAAGCTACAGGGCATTATGTTAAAGTGGTGAGGGCCCTCTGCTGCAGGGGCATGGGGAAAAGCATATATGAATCAAGGGCTGGAGGAGTGTACATGATTCTTGTGTTCCTGTTGTCATTTGAAACTCTTCGCTTAAAATTTTCTAATATTCGTTTGGAAAACCTCTCCAGTGGAGAGGTTTCAACTCTTAAGAGGCTTTGTAGTAATAGTATAAGTTCAGTAAATCCAGAGTCCAAATTCTCATCACATGTATTACTTGATATAAATTATGAAGTTATTAACTTCAAAATAAGAATCTGAGGATTTCTTCTTACTGTCTTTCTTAAAAGTCTCTAAAATTAAAGAACAAGATGTGTGGGGTTTTTTGTTTATGATGTTTTTATTTTATTTTATTTGTTGTTAAGTTAAACTGAAAAAAGTTTGTCATCCTCATTCCAAACTAAAAACTAATCAAATATAGTGCCTATTTAAATAATCTTAAGGTAACTATTAACCATAATATATAATATTCTCATTGACATTTGAATTTAAAAATATTGAGCTCTTGCTCAGTTTAAAACATTGTAGAAAATATTAAACCCTTTGAAACATCTTTTGTTGCTTATTTAGGTTTTGTTTCCACAGGTCAAACATGATTGCTTTCTATAAAAGAAATGCTTGAGAGGTTGACTATAATGGATATATCACAGGTGTAAAACAGTTGTTTTATAAAAACATGGATTTAGTATTGCATTTCTCTTTTAGCAACTGAATTCCAAACTACTTTTATTAAACTGGATATAGAAATGAAGGAGCTGCCTTAAGCACTGTAGAAAAGAGTTTTTGACAATTCCTTTTGTCTCTCATGGCTGACCATGTCACATTATATCTTTAAATTTTGGTAAATATGTAGATACCAAGCATTAATAACTAATGCATAGAGAAATTTAATATACAGCAATTATTTGAATGTCCCAGGTATAAGGTAAACTAATTGTAAGTATTAAGGACATGCCTGTCTATACATGGGTTGCATTGATGGCATCTGTATCATCTTGACAAATCGTGAACTACTGCTATACAGCTAGACTTGGCCTATTTACTCTTTTCTGCAAACAGTAATTCTTTTAAAAGAGACATACTGATTTGCTGTTATTTACTTATTTATGAAATTAAAGCATGAATAATATCATGTTTAATTTGAATTTTTTGTGACTGATCCTTGGTGGTATAAATAGTAAAAGTGAATGTAATGGAATCTTTTAATTAGGCTAAGATATGCTATTTCATGACTAGAATGATTAATTTTTCTTTATATACTTTGTCCATAAAATTATAATTGCTTAAGTAATTTTGTTGTTTCTTATGGAAACAATTGGAAAAGTATATGGAAAATGATTATTTCAAAGAGTATTCATTTAAAGAGGAAAGTGTAGACTTCTTACTATAAAATATGTGATTCCAGGCTTAAGAAATTAATTATATTTTAAAATAATTATTTTTTAAAACGTGATTTGTTTTTAAAAGATCAGTCTCCATTCATTAGCTAATTCATACAACAAATTTGAGTGTTTGTGATATGGCAGTAAAGATGTGATGATTACTTTGTATGCACATTAACCAAAACCAATGAAGTTTGATGTACTGTGCATATAGTTTTGCAGCTTTTTGAGTAGTGTGACAGAGTTTGCATCTTAAAAATGTTTTACTAATAAGTCAGAAGTTTAAAATGTCTTATAGTTTGCTAGAAAAAATCAAATTAACTGCATATAAATGGTTCACTTTTATATAGTCACATTTAATGAGTCTGAAAAAGTTTCTTCTTTGATTTTGTGTTTACTCTTAGATATATTCTTTTAGGGAAGTGTATGGTCAACATAAATTTACTCAGTATACAGATAATCATAAAGTTGTTATTTTTAACCAAAATACACATTTCGTAATGTTGGCATTGGAGTATTATAAGCGATCATGAATGTTTCCTGAATGATCATGGCAAGATTACCTCGCATTCAGCATAGTTTAGTTTTATGTGTCTCTTACAGTATGCACATTCTGCAGTTATTTATGATCCTGATATGTCACATATAATAGCTTTGTTACCTGGAGTATTTGATTAACCTAAACAATTTAAGCATTTTTAATTAGTTACAATTGAGTTTAAACTGATTACATTTGGTTTATGTTGTCTTCATTGAAAAGATACTGTTGGACATGCCATATCAAAGTTAGTATTCACTTATAAATAAATACCAGAATTTGCCAGAGTACACTTTTCTATTCAGATGACTCAATTATTAAATAAAAGAATATTATTTCTGGGTGAATATAAGGTACTGACTTCTGATTCATAATCATTTAAGCTAAGTGAGTTTAAACTGATACCTTTTCTTAGTGGTACCCATTCAATGTAAGCTGGTCCATGGGAATGGACATGTAGAGGATTTCACAGTATGTAAGGCAGAAGGCAGGTGAATGTGTTTGCTTTGGCCTGGAGCTTATTCAGTTTTGCTAGTATTAAAATAATTCAAATAGTAAGTGGTAAAACACATTTTTGTTAGTATTGGAACTTTTTGGAGAACATAAGGGCCATGAGAATGCATGATTTTTAACATTTCCTATATATCTAATGTACCAAAGCACTGAGTCTAATTTACCTATTAAGGGAGACTCTTTAAAATCAACTTTATAACTAATTCATACTGTAAGACAGATAACAGCTAAAGTTTTGAAATAATTTATATTAAAATCCACAAGTCTTAAAAATCCCTGGATATGATATAAAAAGGATTTTGGCTTCTTTATTGCAGTATTTAAAATTAATCACCTTAGCTCTACCATATACTAGATCTATGACCTCTACATAATCCTTTATCATCTTTGGGCCTCTATTGCCTTATTTATAAAATAACTATAAGTTGTACAGCCTACCTCACAGGGCTGTTGTGAGGAATAAAATGAAATGGAGTATGTGAAATTGCTTCAGCAGCAGTAAAGTGCTATGTAAATGTAAAGTGTTCTTTTTGGATAATAATGGATATTTAAGTGTTTGAATAATTCTAGATTGCATTTAGTTTGATAAAGCATGTGCTTAACGTGGTATCACCAGTGATTTCAAACATGACTTAAAAAATAAAAGAAAACCCCAATTAAAATGCTCGTTAATATTCATTTAGTTTGTGCATGATTTGTGGCCTCTCTATATTTTCTCAAGCTTATTTTGCTAGAGCTATAAAAGCTCTTTCACAGCATTGGTGTGTCAGTGTAGAATAGTGGCATAAATAAACAAATGGATTAAGCTACATTTCCTTGCAGGCATTTGCACTTTGAAGTTGGGGCTGCTCAGTGCCACATGCAAAGAGTGAATTTGGTCTAAAAATTCTTTCCAAACAACCAAATGGCTGGGCAGTTTGTTGTCACTGGGTAAATGATATAAAATGTAACCATGGAACATTTGACAACTTCATTGCATTGTTATTTTAAAAAAAAAGAATGAAGCATTTCAAAACCTTGTTAGTTTATCTGGATATCTCTTGGTATCTCTCCTGACATAATTGGTTTTGCTTTAAATTGGATTAAATGGTTTACAGGTTATCTGAATCTACAGATTTAGTATGTCTATTATTTGGACATGGTTTTGCTATGCAGTTGTGATAATAAAAATTCTAATTCCTCAGGTTTAGCCTTTATGTTATGAATGAAGACCTTTAATGAACTACTTATGATGTACTCAGTGCTGCACAATAGTATTTTAATAAGCACGTTGCCTCATTTTCCTTAGAAACAAGACAAAGCCTTTTTTAAATGTTTTTTTAAATTTAAAATAGGATATTCAAAGTGGAGTAACTTGTATTTTGAAATGATTTTATGTTCTGTATAGAATGTCCCACTTAAGATTTTACAGAAGCATCTGGAATATCTCATTAAAATTTTAAAAACATTTTTCCTGCTTTCTTTTGCTTCATTGCTTGATTTTTTTCAAGTATAAATACAATATGCTGTTGGGGATGAGAATATAAAAAAAAGTCATAGTTCCTTTGCCTAAAAAGCTTAACATTTTAGAACAGTACTGTTCAACAGAATTTTATGCAATTATGAAAAGTTATTTGTGCAGTCCAATACAATAGTGACTAGCCGTAGGCGGCTACTGAGCACTTTAAATATGGCTAGTGTACTAAGCAAATGAATTCTTAACTTTAATTAATTTAAACATAAAGAGTTTCATATTGCTCATAGTCACTGTGTTGAGCAGTGTACCTACAGATGGAAAATGCAACATGCTGTATAAGTAACTATAATATACTTAGGAATTTGGTTTCTTTGGATCTTGCCGTGTGTTGGGTTACATTTTGGTAAATGGTAACTAAGAGAATCAGAACCTAAACCTTTTTAAAATTCCTGTTCTAACTTGAAAGCAGTTTAGATTAAAAACAAAAATCAGTGAGACTGAAGCTCCTGTAACTAAGAAGTTATGTAAGAAGAATGAAAGGAGACTGGATAGTCTCAAGTCACAGGAAGAAGAATGAACGAAGATTGAGAAACCACTATAGAAGATGGAAAGTGAACGGCTGCATTTCTGGAGAACAATTTTAGCAACACCAAGATTTTTAAATGCACATAATCGTTAATTTCTAAGTATTTCTCTTACATATATAGTCACAAAAAAGCCAATATTCATTGCAGGATTACCATAGCAAATAGTAGCAACCTAATTATTAATTGAAGACGTACACATGTGAATGGCCTTAGAGGTAAATTCCTTTTCCTTTTTTGGTAGCAAGGCAAAGAACTGGTTAAAAAGGCCTAAGTTGCCTCAACAAAAGAATATGATAACAGAATTTTGAAGGCTCCCCTTTTCTAACTTGCTGCAGTAACAAATTACCATTATTAAGTTGTGGTCTAGATATTATATATTCTGCACATTCCCCTCCCCCAATAAATGTTATATAGACCATTATGACAGTTGGCTTACTTAACTGAAGCCTTTTCCTTGGTATACCAGCCCAATTTTGCCTGGCTGGGATTTCTGTGGCATAAGAGCTCAGGCTATTATGTGCACTCTACTTTTCTGCCCAAACTTTTCCTTACTAAACTCCATTTTACACTTACAGTGCATGGTACTTGTATTTTTTGTTTGTTTTTGCACAAGGTCAGCACAACAGCAGATAGTTAGACTGTGGTATTTCCATGAGCTCTTACACAGCTGTTAAAGGACATGCTGTTAATAGAAGTGTATTTAACCGTGAGATGATTAAACAGAAAGTCATCGAGCAATATATAGAGTATGATACCATGAGTGTGTGCATGCATTTATGCTTGGGTAAGAGGGGACCCTGACCTGATCCCCACACACTTGCTGTGCCTCTCTTCATGGGGTGAAAAACTGAGCCAAGAGATTATACCTACTTGGAATGCATATTCCCTTACCCTCTTCTATACTATGTTGTTGAAACAGTCTTTCATTGCCTGAGATAACACCCTGATTTCTTGTCCTACCTCCAAGACGATTATGGATTGTGGACACAAAGGTGAGGTTAGAACAAAAGTTTAGTAAGTGAAAGAAGAAAGCTCTCTGCCAGCAGAGAAGGGGTCCTGAATGGGAGTACCCACCATGAGGCTGGAGTCCAGGGTTTTTATGAACAGAAGGGGACAGCCCACAGACTAAAGAATATGCTTAGTCTGTGGGCTATCTTGGTGAACGTGTGACTCAGCTTGGCCTGGGACCAGTCAGGAGCTGAAATGATGATTCATAGATGCTGCGTAGCCTGGCCCAGGAACTATCAGAAGCTGGAGTGAAAGTTTGGCCCGGGACCAATCGGGTTGAGGTGATGATGCATAGAATCCAGTCTTAGAGTCCTAATAAAGGAAAGTAGACTACCCACTGGAACCTACTGGATCCCATTGTGCCCATACCTACAAAAGGAAAAGAAACTTTCCTGGGAACCTGCTGACTGTAGGAAGGACAAAGTCATTTCTATGCCAGGCCTTGTTCCTTTATCTGAGTGAGCTGGAGGTTTGTGCAAGTTTTTATCCAAATGGGCTGTAGGTTTTTCTATCTGTGCAGCCATGGGCATGCCTCCAGGCACAACACCCTGTGCTAGTTCCCTTGTTGGTGCCTGCAGCTTGAGTTTTTTCCCAGGCTGTTTTATGTTATGGGATGGAGCACTGACCCATGGGCCGAGGGTTCTCCGGAACCCTTCCCTTGTTACCTACCTAAGGCAAGCTAACTAATCTGATCCCCACACTCTTGCTATGCCTTTCTTCATGGGATGAAAAATTGAGGAGCCAAGAGATTACACCTACTTGGAATGCATGTTCCTTCACTGACTTCTATACTGTTATCAGATAGCCAGGACCCCAGAATTTCTTGCCCAGTCAGCTTGAAGCTTGCCTCCAGCATACGTGCAGTTATCTTGTCCAAATCCATCCTGATAAAAGACTACTACAGATGCATATACCCCTATGGCTGGCAGTTTGTGGGAAGTGCAGATGAAGCTTTTTATGCAGACTGAGTTGTCCACATGCATGCATGACAGGCCCCTTGTGGCAGGCTGAAGCTAGAAGTAAAAAGAGATCCAGGGGCTCAGGGAAGGGCAGGCCAACCTACTGTCACTTTCTGGTACACATCTGAAGAATCTGCAAATTGCATATTTGAATCTAGATTTCTGTTCCCTGAGAATAAATACGTGTTGAAGTAGAAGAGTATAACATTTTATTTGTTGGTTAACACTCAGCTGTTTAGACACTGAAAATACGTCAGGGTTGGCTTCCATTTGTATTCTTGCCCCAGACCCTGCAAATGTTAGGAGTGGGCCAGGGTGCTTGGATGTGTGCAGAGCTGAGTGGTTTATAGAATATGAATATTTACTTATAAGGGAGGCTGTTTTACGAATCCTTATACCCCCTCTTTCAACTGAATTTGCTAACTAGATTAAAGCATACTGACTGACGTTTGCCATGAGCTGAGGGCTCACATTTGACCTCTCAGTATGCTTGAGAAGTAGCACTGCCCCCAGTTGAGTTGTATATTTACCTTCAGTTCTGTTTGTTCGAAAACGTGCCTATGCAGGTGGCAGTCATAGTTGTAATTATGTAAGTATGTAAACCAATTATATAATGTAAATATATAAATATGAAATGAGTATGAAAAGTTACTTATAAGGAAAGTGGGGGAACCATTATAGATGAAGTGTTTAAAAAACTGCTGATAAGTTAGTTGTGGCCAAAATAATTGCGAGCGATGGGGAAGATTTTTGTTTAAAAATTCCCGGACTCCACATTGATCTTCCTTCACTTGTGTCTTTAAATTCCTCATCCATTTTACAGAAACAGAAACAAGAAATGATGGATGATGCATTATGTCTGTGGTTTTGTAAGAAAAACAGTGAGATACTCCAATCAGTTGGTCCATACTTAATATGAACTTAGTTCAAATCAGATTGGCCATTGTAACCCTGTACTGAAACTGCTTTTTAAAAGATTTATTCAGAACTAGATTTGTTATACACTTGAAAAGTATTTACTTCTAAGAACCTGATAATTTCTCCCTTTCCCTGTTACTTTTAATTTCCAAGTATATACAGAAAAGTAAAAAGCCAGTGCTTTGTGCTCATCACCTAGGTTATCAATTGTTAATTTTGCCATGTTTTGTGCCATCTATTTTGTTTTAAAATGTCACCTGTAAGTATGCTAGATGCATCAATGATGGCTTTTTAAAAACAGCCACATTCTGTTAACATTCTTAGCCAAATTAACAGTAATTCTGTACTGTTATCTAATGGATCAGTCAATACTAAAATTTCAGTTGTCTCAAAAACATCTTTTTACGGTTAGCTTGTTCAAATCAGGATTCAGTCAGGGTCCACACATTGTACTTCATTACACCCCTTAAATATTTGAGTTTTTTGTAGCTCCTTCTGCTTTTAAATGCCATTGATTAAAAAACGGAGGCATTTGTCTTGTAGAACGTCCTGTTTTCTGAATTTAACTGGTTGCTTCTCTATATCCTGTGTTAGATCTAGAGTTTGAGTAAATGCAGGTTCAATTTTTAGGCAAGAATCCTTCACAGGTGTGGCTGCATACTTTCCATCGCATCAGGAAGTACATAATATATGCTTGTCCCAAACTTAGTGAGATTAAGATTCATCAATGGGTTCAGGTGGTGCCAGTCTATTATGAAGTTCCCCATCAACCTTTCACCTTAATTTTAGCATCTATTGATGTTGCCCTTTCTATTATTTCATTAGAAATTGCAAAATCATGATTGTTTTATCATTCTCCATTTATTACCTGGAATTCTTATAAGCATTTTGGTTACACTGAAAATCAGTTCATATACAAGAAAGGCAGGATAAATGCCTGATGTTTTCCCTTTATCAGGTTTCAGAATATTTAATCTTTAACCTGGCAATCTTCAATCATGACTGAATTTTATTTTTTAAGGATCCATTGGAAACTCCAGAATTTTTATATTTTATGTGTTTCAATCAATAGCAGGTATGCGATGCTCAAATTTTCCCATGTTCCATCACATTAGCACCTCTGTTAATACCATTAGGCTTTGATAACTTCTTTCCTCTTGATGCAACCTACTTTTTTTAAAAAAATTAACCTACCGAGTACCAGTTCTGAGTGTGTTGGATAGAACTTCTACAGTAAGCTTGTATGTACGAAGGAATGATTTGACAAGGAGAAACAAAACGTTGGTAAAAGTGATAACCTCTAGGAAATGAGGAAGACTTCCTTTTTTCTGTATTGATAGAATTTTTAAAAAACAAAGCTTAGAAAACAAATATATGACGAAAGTATTTTCCGTTTTGTAGAAATAAATTATTACAGTAACTGGTTTAATGCTTTATGGTTTTAAAAAATTTATAACAAGATTAATAACTGAGCCTTAACAACAATCTTTTGGATTTTTGTTAATAAAAATCCACCGTTAAAAGTTAACCAAGGTGGGAAGATCGCTTGAGGCCAGGAGTTTGAGACCAGCCTGGGCAACAGGGTGAGGACCCCCGCTCCCTCCTCTGTTAGTCCCCAACGTCTCTACAAAAAAAATAAAAAAGAAAATAAAAAAGTTAAAGAATTAGGTCCAAAATTGTATCCAGCCTGAAACTGGAGGGCAACAGGCCGCTGGATCTTGGATGTCATAAAGGCACCTCAGCTCCATGAGCTGCTGCTATTTTCCACTCTATCCCCTATCTCTACTAATTGTATCCAAACCAAAATTCAGGGAGTTATGCTGAATCCCTCTCAGCGAAGCACACGCACTAAAAAATCATTCGCGTATCAGAAGCTCACATTTAATGAGCATTCCGCCTTATCTAAACTCATACGCTTTGGAAAACAGCTCAGCTGCCACCTCCAGTTCATCGTCCGCTGCCGAAAAGTTTTGAGAATTTTCTTAAAATCTGAGACTGCCTCAGTGCGGTGCTGTAGTTGTTAATTAGACAAGAGATAAGAGGGCTTTGGCAAAGTGTCTAGATTCTAAAAGCGAGGAATCGCCAGGGCTCAGTAAATTTCTGGCGGTGAAGATGCGACACGAGCCACAGACAAGCCGAGGCGGGCACTGGACCGTGGGAATCTCCCGGCTGGAACTCAGCCAGCCTCCGCGGCTCAGCACTTGACGGCCGCTTTTGCAGTGATTGCTGTGAATGCCGTAAAGCGGAGCGGCTGCAACTGCTGTTGAGTGGAGGTAACGTATGGGAGTCTCAGCTCCGTAGTTGGGGATAGGTGGGCGCCTTCAAACAGGTGCCGCTGGTGGCTCGGGTGCCCTTACCGGACATCCTCCAGTATTCTGGGCACCTGCCTACCCCTTGGCGGGGAGGCCGGCCACAGGCTGAGTGCGCTCCGGGCTGGGTACCCCTCAGTCAGTCCACGAGCATTGCGTGGTAGACTTCCACTTGGCCAGTCCTTCCCACACTTCTGGGATCAGGTAAAATCTACCTCCTGGGACAGGTGAAAGTTTAGAGGGCGATCGAGACTCTTGTAGTAGCAGGGTTGCCCTAGTGACACCTGACCTCAGGTGATCCTTCCGCCTCGGCTTCCCAAAGTGCTGGGATTACAGGCGTGAGCCAGCGCTCCCGGCCTGAAATTTCTAATTTCTAAATTAGCATGAGGTAACCCCCTTTTCTCTTGGATTCAGTTTTCTCAGATGTTTAAAAAAAAAAAAAAAAAGGACCTAGATGGTATATCAGATTCTTTATGCTTTTGAAGATAGCACGTTTCCAGTGAGTAAAAATCAACCTATACTAATATCGAAGTGAATGATAGAGCAGTACCTTAGAAATTGGGCACATGGAAGCTCAGTAGAAAAAGTTGTGTTTGAGCTAGACTATGAGGATGAATAGGGTTTGAGTGATTGGAAACCATCTCTGTTGGGCCATGGACGAAGATAGGAATATTATATTCTGTTTGTGGACATATGTTTAGTGAGGGTAGAGGATTTGGGAAGGCTGGCATTGAATGATGAAAGAACCGCAAGTGGAAAGAAATGCAGGATGTTCTGACAAGGAAGAAAAAAGGAACCAGGAAAATGCCCAAAGAACAATACACAGGATTTTGGGTTCTTGGATCTAGGTGACAGTATTTTTAACCTGGGTTTCTAAAAAGTAAGTTTAAGTGCTGTTGGCAAAAATGGGAATTCTATTGAATTCCAGCATGCAATAGTGTATTGGGAATAACGTAATTTAGATTGTAGAGTGCTGATGTTGCCAATAACTAGCCTTTTGGCTGTCATTTAATTCTTCTAGAGCCTATTCTCCACAGGGTGATGCTGGGTCAGCTGCTCTCTCTTGTCTAAAGCCTGTAAAACTAGAGACTGTGAGGATGGAGAGTGAGCCACTTTCTTCTGGAGGGGGAGAGGAAGATAGTTGACAGAGAATAAAATTGTTAATTTTGGGCCGGATGCGGTAGCTCACGCCTGTAATCCCAGAAGTTTGGGAGGCCGAGGTGGGTGGTCACCTGAGATCAGGAGTTCAAGACCAGCCTGGCCAACATTGTGAAACCCTATCCCTACTAAAAATACAAAAAAATAGCCAGGCTTGGTGGCGGGTGCCTGTAATCCCAGCTACTTGGGAGGCTGGGGCAGGAGAATTGCTTGAACTCAGGAGGCAGAGGTTATAGTGAGCCAAGATCAGGCCACTGTACTCCAGCCTGGACAAGAGGGAAACTCCATCTCAAAAAAAAATTGTTAATTTTTAACATGCTAAATTTGAGGTGAGGTACAGGAAATATAGTTGAAAACATAGGCAGATTGAGTGCATAGACTGTAATTTAAATAGTGTTTTCTCTCACAGGTGGTAGTTAAAATGTTGAGAATTGATTTGTTTTGAGGGAGAGATTGTAGAGAGAGTAACTGTAGGCTATTCCTACAGATAGGAGGCTAGAGAAATTATTGAAGGAGGCATATGAATCTCAGAGCTAAGAGCAAGGAGTCCTTTTACAAAAATAGTTACATATAATTGTAGGTTTTCAGGGGCCCACCTTTGTTATTAAACTAATTTAACAGCATTTGCAGCAAACGATAAGCACCTACTTTTGGGAATACTGGCAGAAAATAAATAATTCAAATAGATAAAATCTCCATTGCCTTTCTAATTGTCTACCCAGAAGTGATATTATTTATGTATTTATTTATTCAACAAATATTTATATGTTTCAAGCACTGCTGGTGCTAGGGATATAATGATGAACAAGGTAGACATTGTTCTTATCCTCTCTGCATGTAAAACCCTTAGCATTTAGATCAGAGCTTTTCAAATTTTAATGTACATATGAATCATCTGAGGATTTTATTAAAATGTAGATTATGAATCAGTGAATAGGGCCTGAAAATTCCATATTTCTAACAAGCTCCAATGTGATGCTGATGTTCTTGATCCTGTTTAGCAAATATGGCAATTATTAAGCCACTACCACCACCCATTATCTGTTTCTCTTAAGATAAAATAATTACTCCTTATGAAAATAATATGTGCCCATAAAAATATTGGAACAATATAGAAAAGTATAAAGAACCATGTAGAAATCACTCCTAATTCTCCCCACCCAGAGATAAACATTATTAATATTTTCAGGACCATTCATCCAGATTTGACATATGTACATACATTCACAATTTCAATGTTGCACTAAGTACATTATATGCTCTAAGCCCTGTGTTTGACTCTATTTGTTGTATGGTTTTATTAAGATTAATACCCAAGTGTCTGCAACCAAGCAATTAAGTACTTGAATTCTTGAGGAAGTCGCTTAAAAATAACTTGGGAGCCCGGCATAGTGTCTCATGCCTATAATCTCAGGTGCTCAAGAGGCTGAGGTGGAAGGATTGCTTGTGACTAGCAGTTTGAGGCAGCAGGGAGCTATGATTGTGACACTGCACTCCAGCCTGGGTGACAGAGCAAGACCCCATTTCTTAAAAAAATAAAAGCTTTTGTTACTCCAGAAATGGGGAGACATTAGCATAATTAAACCTTATAATGCATGTGGGCTCTAATAAATGAATATTTGTCATTTCATTTAGGTTGAGAGAAGAATTTTTAAAGTTTAAAAAAACTTAGTAGTTTTTTCTTATTACAAAATCAATTGATGTTCACATAACGTAAACAATAAGGAAAACAAATAAAACCTCTTACACTCTTACCAACCCAAAGACCATCCTTCCTGTCTTCACATCCGTTGCTAACCTGTCTTATCTAGAGCTTTCATTTCAGTCACTCTCTTTTCAAAACCCTCTTACACCATAGCCATTCAGAAGGGAGTCACTATGTATTCATGATTTTTCTGGAACATCTACTGGAGAGACTAAATTTCATTAGCTTTTTATCTTCAAGTGTCAGCATGTTTAGGTAGAGGTTATTTTGCAAAGGATGAAGAAGTGCATGAGTGGTACGCAGATAAAAGAGACGTCTTAACCCCTTTCAGTCTAATGTTTACTTCCTAACTGCTGACAGTTATGAGAAGTTAGAAGTGAAAGGAAAATAAATAGACAGTGAGAAAGACCAACAGTATTTAGGGACATTTTGATGGTAGCTGTTGCTACTGGCGTATTTTTGGCTTTTGAGAACAGCTGAAAAATGTTTATTTTTTTTGTCTTACCTCTGAATGCATTTCCAGAGGCATTTTCTCTTCATGCCTGCCAATTTGCTACTCAGTCTCCTATTTTGTTTTGCAGTTCAGGGCATATTTGTTGATTTCTTCTTATTTTATGGCTGGAGAACAAAAGACATAAAGATATCAAGAGTAGGTATTAGTATATTTGAAGAATTGAAGGAATAAATATAAGCACTTGAAGAACTAAAGATATTTAACCAAAATCAAACAGTGGAGATAAGTTAGGAGGAAATAGAACTGTATCAAATTTCTTACTCTAGAGAAATAATCAGAGATGAGACCTAAGATAAAAGAACAAAATGTTTATTGTGGCATTATTTACAGTTGAAAAAACTGAAAACATGCATGGAGTATTAAGAAAAACTGACCACATCCTAGATCACACACAAACTCAAAAAGCATCGAAGAGCTGCCTCACAGGCCATGTTCCTTGACAGAAAAAACGTTCTCAGTTTCTTCTTTGGCAGTGGTTCTCAGCATTGTCAGCAGCATCAGCATCATTTGGGAACTTGTCAGAAATGCAAATTCAGAGGTCTCATACCAGATTTACTGAATCAGAAACTGGAGGAGAAAAGCACTTCTCAAGCTTTGTTGGTCAGTTTGTATAGGTATCTATTTATATTTTCAGTTATTAAAAAAAATGCCATGATAAACATTTTTGTTCTTTCATTATTGATCCCATATTTGATTGTTTCTTTAGCATAGAAAATGACCAGATCAAAGAATGCCTCTAGAAATTTAATTTTTTCTTTGTTCTGTTGTTTGTTATTAGAGGTGAGAAATTAAAGAGGTTTTTGTTTCTTTAGAAATATCTTTTTTGTTCACAGAAAACAAAATTATCTTCCTTTCCAAATCCAAAAAGATGAAAACGACTGAGTTACTTTCAAAAGACAACCAAGTGCGCACCACAGACTAATGAGTAGAATCAATAAGAACGTGGTTTTGGCCCTTTTAACACTGACAAGTTCTGCATTTCTGCTGTTTCAGTTGTACTACTACAAGCACTATTTATCAGCAAAGGTAATTTTATTCCTCCTTTCTTATCATTAGAATTCATTTTAACTGTATATTTTCCTATCACATTTCTCTTTGCAATACATAAAACTAATCATGATTATTTAAATTCTTGGATTTTTTCTTTTTCTATTATGCTTTAAGTTCTGGGATACATGTGCAGACCTGGCAGGATTGTTGCATAGGTACACACATGCCATGGTAGTTTGCTGTCTCCATCCCCTCCTCACCTACATCAGCCATATCTCCCCGTGTTATCCCTCTGCAAACTCCCTGTCCCCTGCTGTCCCTCCCCTAGCCCCCTGCCCCCCCAACATACCCCTGTGTGTGATGCTCCCCTCCCTGTGTCCATGTGTTCTCATTGTTCAGCACCCACCTGTGAATGAGAACATGCAGTGTTTGATTTTCTGTTCTTGTGTCAGTTTGCTGAGAATGATGGTTTCTAGATTCATCCATGTCCCTACAAAGGCCACAAACTCATTGTTTTTTATGGCTGCGTAGTATTCCATGGTGTATATGTGCCACATTTTCTTTGTGTTGATCTGTTTAATATTGACAGTAGAGTGTTAAAGTCTCCCACTATTTTTGTGTGAGAGTCTAAGTCTCTTTGTAGGTCATTAAGAACTTGCTTTATATATCTGGGTGCTCCTGTATTGGGTACATATATATTGAGGATAGTTAGCTCTTCTTGTTGCGTTGATCCTCTTACCATTATGTAATGTCCTTCTTTGTCTCTTTTGATCTTTGTTGGTTTAAAGTCTGTTTTATTAGGATTGCAACTCCTGCCTTTTTTTGCTCTTCATTTGCTTGGTAAATCTTCCATCCCTTTATTTGCGGTCTATGTGTGTCTTTGCACCTGGGGTGGGTCTCCTGGATACAGCACATTGTTGGGTCTTGACTTTTTATTCAGTTTGCCAGGCTGTGTCTTTTGACTGGGCATTTAGGCCATTTACATTTAACGGTAATATTGTTATGTGTGAATTTGATCCTGCCATTTTGTTACTGGCTGGTTGTTTTGCCTGTTAGTTGATGCTGTTTCTTCATTGTGTCGTTGGTCTTTACCATTTGGTATGTTTTTGCAGTGGCTGGTACTGGTTGTTTCTTTCTATGTTCAGTGCTTCCTTCAGGAGCTCTTATAAGGCTGGTATGGTAGCGATGGAATCTCTCAGCAACTGCTTGTCCGTAAAGGATTTTATTTCTCCTTTACTTATAAAACTTAGTTTGGCTGGATATGAAATTGGGGTTGAAAGTTCTTTTCTTTAAGGATGTTGAATATTGGCCCCCACTGTCTTCTGGCTTGTAAGGTTTCTGCTGAGAGATCCACTGTGAGTCTAATGGGCTTCCCTTTGTAGGTGACCCGACCTTTCTCTCTGACTGCCCTTAGCATTATTTTCTTCATTTCAACCCTGGTGAATCTGATGATTATGTGCCTTGGGGTTGCTGTTCTTTTTTTTTGAGATGGAGTTTTGCTCTTGTTACCCAGGCTGGAGTGCAGTGGCGCCATCTCAGCTCACCGCAACCTCCGCCTCCTGGGTTCAGGCAATTTTCCTGCCTCAGCCTCCCGAGTAGCCGGGACTACAGGCACACGCCACCATGCCCAGCTAATTTTTTGTATTTTTAGTAGAGATGGAGTTTCACCATGTTGACCAGGATGGTCTTGATCTCTTGAACTCGTGATCCACCTGCCTCGGTCTCCCACACTGCTGGGATTACAGGCTTGAGCCACCGCGCCCGGCCCTGGGGTTGCTGTTCTTGAGGAGTACCTTTGTGATGTTCTCTGTATTTCCTCGATTTGAATATTGGCCTGCCTTCCTAGGTTGGAGAAGTTCTCCTGGATAATATCCTGAAGAGTGTTTTCCAGCTTGGATTCATTCTCTCCATCACATTCAGGTACACCAATCAAGTGTAGATAAGGTCTTTTCACATAATCCCATATTTCTTGGAGGCTTTGTTCATTTGTTTTCGCTCTTTTTTCTCTAATTTTGCCTTCTTGTTTTATTTCATTAAGTTGATCTTCGATCTCTGATATCCTTTCTTCTGCTTGATCGATTTGGCTATTGAAACTTGTGTATGCTTCGCAAAGTTATTGTGCTGTGTTTTTCAGCTCCATCAAGTTGTGTATGTTCTTCTCTAAGCTGGTTATTCTATTTAGCATTTTGTCTAACCTTTTTTTCACAGTTTTTAGTTTCTTTTCATTGGGTTAGAACTCCATGTTCCTTTAGCTCAGAGAAGTTTGTTATTACCCACCTTCTGAAGCCTGCTTCTGTCAGTTTGTCAAACTCATTCTTAATCCTGTTTTGTTCCCTTGCTGCTGAGGAGTTATGATCCCTTGGTGGACTAGAGGTGTTCTGGTCTTTAATGATTTCATCCTTTTTATGTTGGTTTCTTCCCATCTTCATGGATTTATCTACCTTTGATCTTTGAAGTTGGTGATTTCAGATGGGGTCCCTGAGTGGACGTCCTTTCTGTTGATGTTGAGGCTATTTCTTTTTGTTTTTTAGTTTTCCTTTTAAGAGGCCCTTCTTCTCTACGACTACTGGAGGTCCACTCCAGGCCTTGGTTGCCTGGGAATCACCCATGGGGGCTGCGGAGCAGCGAGGATTGTTGACTGATCTTTCCTCTGGTAGCTTCGCCCCAGAAGGGTACCCATCTAGTGTAGCCTGTATGAGGCATTTTTTTGGTTCCACAGGGGTTAGGGAGCTGCTTGAGGATGTGGTCTGTCCCTTGTTTGCCTGCTGTAGTGCTGCTGGGCTGCCTCAGCCTCAGCCTGGCTGCTATATAGGCTTCCTCTGGCTTTTGTTCACTCAGGTGCAGTTAGCCCCACCTTCACAATAGTGGACTCCCTTTCTCCTACCAAGCTTGATCGTCCCTGGTCGAGCTCAAACTGATGTGCTGGCTGCAAAACTCTTTAGTGAGAGGGCTTCAGTTTTCTGGGCTTTGTCGGGGTGGGATCTGCCAAGCTGTATCACCTGTCTCCCTGCTTTCAGCTCTCCCTCTTTCTCGGGGGTGAGTAGCTTTGTCCAGCAGGTGCTCTCAGTGCTAGTCAGATCTCTCGTCCAGATTTGTGCTGACAACCTGTGGTGCCCGCCGGAGCTGCTGCTCAGATTTGTGCTGATAACTTGCAGTGCTTTTGGCAGGGATCTCCTGGTCTGTGGGTTGCAGAGGGCTTGAGAGAAGCGCAGTATCTGAACCAGAGTGTGGGGGTGGGGGGTAGGGGAAGGGAGAAGTCCCAGATCATATGGTCCATTGCACTTGCCAGGTGAGGCAGCACCCTGCACTGCCTTGGTTCAACTTCTTTGAGCTACACCCACTGTTCAGCCATTGCCATTGAAATGAACCTGGTATCTCAACTGGAAATTCAGAGATCACTCACCTTCTGCGTCCCTCTCGCTGGGAGCTGCGCTCTGGAGCTCTTTCTATTTGGCATCTTGGCAGAAGTCATCTGTATCTATAGGAATAAAGAAGAGTCAATGATGTGGAAATAATAGCTTCTGAAGATTTCATAGAATATACCAGATAAGGAATTTTGAAGTTGAGACAGTGTTGTTACATTGTGAAAAGTTGCCAAACTCTCCCTCTGGGGTTTATTATAATAATTATTGAGAATTGTACTAGATGCTTTCCATGTTCAGTTTAATCCTAAAAACAATCATGGAAAAAAAAAGTTTTTTTTTCATGTTTTTATCCTCATTTCTTAGTTAGAACTATTCATCAGAATTAATCACTTTGCTCCCCTCCTCAGCTAGAGGGGAGTATGCTTCCCTGCTGTTTTTTATGTTGGGCTTGAACAGCAGAATGTTAACAGACACATGCAGAAGCTTCAAACAGGCTGTTTTGATTTGACTTAGTTTTTATGCTCCCCTGACCTATAGGAGAAGAGAAAAATGTATTGAGCAGACCAATATATGGCTGCCCAGCTGACTCACAGATTTATGAGGGGGGAAATAAATGCTTATAAGCCATAAGACTGGGGGAAGTTTATTATGCAGCATTGTTACATGGGGTTATTAGACCTAATTTTTATAGATGAGAAAAGTAAAACTTTTCTTTTCTTAAGAGAGGATCATGCCCTCACCCAGGCTGAAGTACAGTGGCATAATCATAGCTCACTGTAACCTTGAACTCTGGGACTCAAGTAGTACTCCTGCCTCAACCTCCTGAGTAGTTAGGACTACAGGCACATGCCATCATGCCTGACTAATTTAAAAAAAATTTTGTAGAGACAGGGTCTTGCTGTGTTGCCCAGGCTGGTCTTAAACTCCTGGCCTCAGGCAGTTCTATCACCTTAGGCTCCGAAAGTGCTGGAATATAGGTGTGAGCCACAACTGGCCTGGAAAACCAAAACTCTTGAGATGTTAAATAATTTACCTATCCAAACCACCCCATGTCTAATGTGCTGAGCTGACCTTTAATGTCCCTAGCTCCATTTTTTCCATGCTATATAATTTTAAAAATAAGGGGCTATGCTGATTCTACCTGTGATATTGGCTGTTTATCCAATGAATGTCTTTCCGTGACATCTTCAACCCTTTCCTGATTATTTTCTTAGGGTAAAGCCCTAGAGTTGAAATTCTAGATCTAATGTGTACATTTTACATTTTTGTTATGTATTGCAAAGTTATCCTTCCTAAGGATAAGCAGTATGCCTGATTTCTCATACCTTTTCATAAATAGCAGTAACAATAATAATGGCATGTGTTTCAGTTAGAGATGGCTGGCTAATAGTAGCTTAAACAAATAGAGGGTTGTCTGTCCATATCTGTAAGTCCAGAACCTCTAAAATAATCTTGGTATTTCCTTGTGCTCCAACAAGGCTAGAAGAAGTAATAGAGTGATCTACCAGGCTTCCACTCTTGTGACAGTGGCCAGCAGATTCCCAAATATAAGAGAATCTGGGGAAGTAAGGTTTTACTATTGTCATTTAGCTTTTCCAGCCTCTATAATAGAGATTGCAAAAGGGAATGGGTTTCAGAATGGGTGTCAGGTCAGCTTACCTATAGTGTCTGCCATAGCAGCTAACATTTTTTAATGTGCTTGATTGAGTAGATACTTTGCTAAGCACTTTACATACACACATTTAATTCTTATAACAACAAGTTGAGTAAATCCAGTTCTCTCCATTTTTCCAGCAAAAACACTGAGGTTTGGAGAGATTTAGTAATTTTCCCAATGTCACAGTTATTAAGTGGGGGAGATGGAATGTGAACCTGAGGAGTCTACCACAAAACCTCAATCATTAATTTTTAGTGTTCATAATATTCAGAAACTGAAAGCTATTCAACTCCATTAGAGGTCATTTCTTTGATTACTAGTGGGGTTAAACATCTTTCCGTATGTGTATTGATACTTTTTAGTTATATTTCTTCTTATTTATATCTTTCACATATGTTCCTGATGATGTTGTCTTTTTCTGTAGCTGTTTTTATAGGATATTAAATCTTCATCATATTTCAAATATTTTTCTTGACCTGTAGTTTGCCTTTTAACTTTATATTCATGATGTACTCCCTCAATAAATTAGTACCTAATTTCTAAGTAGACAAATGTCAAGATCTTTTTTCCTTAGGGCATCTGATTTTTATGTTATAACTAGCCCAAGATTATGGGAATATTTAACTGTATTTTTGTCTATTTAATGTTTAAATGTTTTCGCTAAATTGAATTTATTTTAGTATGAGGTATGAATTATATATCTAACTTATATTTTTCCCAATAGTTAACCAGTTGTCCCAATATCCCTTATTGAATTATCCATTGATTTAAAAATCCCATCTTAATTATATATTGAATTATAATGAAGAGCTGCTGTCTTGACCCTTTCCCTTGGTGGCAATGTAACATAGTTGTTGAGAGCATGAACATCACTTTGGAATTAAACCTCATCTATACTGTTTATTAGCTGTGGGATCTTGAGTTAATTACTTGACTTCTAAATGCTTTTGTTTCCTTATCTACAAAAAGGGGGCAATAACAATACCACCTTGTAGACTTGGAAAGCTTAAATGAATTGATACACATAAAACATTTGGAACAATGCACATTATACAGAAAGAGGCCACTGAAAATTGGCTATTATTTTTAAATTTTATAATGAAAAATAGTATTTGTTATATTGTGTCCATACCATACAAGCTACATTAGTAATAGGGCCTTATTCAGTTAAAAAAATATAATCTTTTGAATAGAAATAGTATGTAATTAAAGTTCAAGTAACCTTTATATACCATTAATTTTGTAAAGTTTGTTGTTCATACTAGATTCTTGTTTTTTATGTTTACTTTTGATAATAGGTAGACATTATACCTAAGTTCTAAAATATCACAGTTCTAAAATATAACAAAATATAGTTCAATTTTTATTTTATTGAACTATATGGAATGGATACAGTGACTCATACCTGTAATCCCAGAATTTGGGGAGGCTGAGGTGTGCAGATCGCTTGAGTCCAAGAGTTTGAGCCAGCCTGGGCAACATGGCAAAACCCCATTTCTACAAAAAATATAAAAATTAGCCAAGCATAGTGGCATGTGCTTATAGTCCCAGCTATTCAAGAAGCTGAGGTGAGAAGATAACTTGAGGCTGGGAGCTTGAGGCTGCAGTGAGCTGTGGTTGCACCACTATACTCCAGCCTGGACGACACAGGGAGACGGTGTCTCAAAACAATTTTTTTTTTAATATATGAAAATTATATTAAACCATTTCTAGCCCAGTAATTGTATCTTTTAAAATGGAATTTTTAAATTTACTCATGAATTCGGAAACCGTTATTGAAAAGTCCCAATTTGAAGAATATTTTGCCAAGGCAATAGAAACAATGAATGAGGTAGTTTTTTTCTTGCCTAGTATTTATAATTTAGTTTGGGACAGATGCTGATGGGAGTATAGATGCTTCCTATATGTTGTAGTGGAAGAAAACAGGATTCTGTCTGTAAAGAGTACAAGTGGTTTCTCTATGCCAGTAGGAAAAAAAATGCTTTATTCTAAAATACTAAGGAGACCAAGGTGCCTGCCCGTAATCCTAGCACTTTGGGGTGCTGAGGTGAGAAGATTGCTTGAGCCCAGGAATTTGAGACCAGCCTGGGCAACATAGTGATATCTCGTCTCTGCTAAAAATAAGAAAATTAGCTGGGTGTGGTGGTGCATGCCTGTAGTTCTAGCTGCTTGGGAGACTGAGGTGGGAGAATCCCTTTGAGCCCAGGAGTTTGAGGTTACAGTGAGCTAACATCTGCACTCCAGCATGGGCAAGAGAGGGAGACCCTGCCTCAAAAAATGAACAAATATATATGTATGTAAAATAAAAATAGTAAGGATTGACTAATTATATGCTAAAGATACCAACTTTTAAATTTTTTTCAATGTTGTTGTGGAAAATTTTTAAGGTTTTGGGGTTTTGTTAAACTTCTAGATCTCAGTTATACACAACATTTTGGAACTCAAGCTTTAGTTAAGTATATATAGATGCATCCTCAGTTTTCTAATGTATTTTCTTCTGACAGAGGAAGAGAACCTGAACTATTGTTAACTTTGTTTACTGAATATATCTAAATCGCATTACTCTTTTGTTCAATGAGTGGTATTTTGTGGGATATTCGTAGATAAATAAAGTCATGTAAAAATTATTTCTAGTTCAATTAAATGTTTGATTTGGTAGCCAAAGAATAAAGAATCGTAGTCTTGATCAGTGTGCAGTTATAGGTTAGCATCATCAACATAAAAACCAAGATTCTAAGTCATCCTTGAAGTTCAAGGTGATTTTGAGAGACACTTGGGGTTATGTCTTAGAGATAGGGATGAAAAATTGATTTTATCTTTGATCCCAACCCAAATTTAGTAGCAGTAAATTCTTGCAGCACTATGGTAAGAAGGACTGCAAAACTTTTCAGGCTTTTCAGGAAAGAATACTGTAATGGTTAGGGTAGAAGGGGTATTTGCTACTTTGGAGTTTAAGGAGTCTTACTTCTGACCATTTTTAGGGCCTTACCACAGAATTTCTCTTGGTCCTAGCTGGTTAGACAAGCCTAGCTTTTGTTTGATCCCCCAAATGGGATTTAAGTAATCCAGTTATCATGTTAGCATTGAAGATAAATAATTAGTATATTTACTTGGTCTGCTACAATTTCATAGATGGGTAGAGTTGACTCCTCAGATTCCAAAACAACCCTTCAGATCTTTGAAATACAAACTCCTTTGGTTTGGTGGCCTTGTGAGAACTGTCTGTGGGATTCAGCTTTCAAGTAACTGGCTTGCAGCTCACACCAAAATGAAAAGGACGTCTCTAGGACCCTGAAGAGAATTTTCATTGTTCACTGTTGTTTTTTTTTTTTGTACTGAACAGGATAGTATGATCATAATTGTGTGTGCTCATTTAATCTGTATTTATTGATCACTCATCTTACACAGTTTACTTAGAAATACAGAGGTAAATAGAACGCAGGCCCTACTCAAGAAACACATAATTTGATAGACATGGCAGAGACAATAATTTTTGAGTTTGGGGGCTACATAGTCCTGAGTTCAAATCTTCATGCAATTGTTTGGCTTTCAGCAAGTCACTTAACTTCTTTAAGCCCCAGTTTCTTTAAATGGGTCTAATAGCAACATTGCTGGTTGACATAATATATGTGATATATCTGACTTACTGTCCGCTACATGGTAGATAACTATTAGTAACTTACATTTTCTAGTACTTTTAAGGTTCACATTGCAGTTTGAGAAATAAAATTGTATTAAATTATTATAATGTCCCTATAAGCTTATTTTTTTACTTTTTCATAAACCAAGTTAACTGGGGTCGAGGTATGTTGAGTTTCTTAAGTTCAAGATTGCCAGTCAGGTCCTAAAACTTGTATTTATTCACACAACTACTCCAACATATAAATATAAATTTGTTCAAAAGAAATAAGAGTGATAAGATATGAAATGAGATGGCTTTAAGGAATGCTGTAGCACAACATAAAATTGTAAAATATTGATGCCTATGTGGAGGAAAGACAAAGCCAATGAACTATGTTTATATTGGGCACTGACTGACTCAAGCCTTTTTATTTTTCTTGACTTAGTCCAATAAGCAGCACCAGTGCCTGCAGTAATCAGCTATGTGTATAATCTAGGAGCCCACTTATAGAATTAGGTGCTAAGATATCTTATTTTGCATTATATTTAGTAGCCTATGTATGTTTGGTTAGAAGGAGGGAGGAGGGAGTTGAAAGGGGACTTTGGATTTCAAGTTTGGCGGTAGTCATTCACAGTGAACAATTTTATATGCCATTATTAGAAATGGAAATTAGTCTTGTAGCCATTTAGATCATGTGCAACAAAGGCTTTTGAATATTTTTAATTGGTCAGTTATTTGCTAAAATAATGCAAGAAATATGCTTTTCCCTTTATCTTTTTTGACTTTTGGGCTCCTTCCATTTCACTCTGAAGGATAATATATAGGTCTTTTCTGGAGGAAGAATATTATATTTGATAGCTTGATCTAATATGGTAAACTTTAACAAATACTACTGCCTCACTTTTTCTACCATCCTCTCTCACCCCTGCTATTATCCAGGAAAAATGTGATATGATTTCTTTTGTTAGAATTGAAGGGTATTTTTTTACTCTTTTTATTTATTCTCAAACATTAGGCTGTGTAGGTTTTCTGGCCAGTTTTGATTATTAAGAATTATAGCTTTTCTACCATTTCAAGTCACATTAATGAGTAATTCACTAACAAATCTAAGAACTTCAGTAGCTTGAGAGTAAATATAAAAGGAATGTTTCTACTGAAAGGAGAAACACGGAGAGGCAGAAGTGGAAGGCTACTTGGAGGGCTGTGGAATTTGCACTGGTCAGTGTTTCTGATCCTTAGGTTTGCAAATTTATAAGCAATTGAAAAAGATTAGTTCTTTAAGACTTATTTTTTTCTAAAAATACTACTGTTTGATACTATATGAGCATGATTAATGATCATACTAAATTAAGAATTTGCTTTAGGGGTTTCTGTAAGAAACATGGTTGGATACTGCCTTTCAAAAATGATAGGGCTTTCTCTTAAATGTTCACCTCCTGTTTTCTGGATGCTTTTTCTTTGATAATACATCTTTATTTGACCCAGATATCACTAGAGTTCAGTTGTTACCACACTTTTTCTACCAGTTGTTGTTGGCATTTGATTCCATCTGTTTACTCGATTATTCATTTCCCCTAAATTTTCACTCCAAATATTCCATAGGCAGTGTGTCAGAATATCTTCAGGCTTTTTTTTTTTTTTTACCCATTGACTTTAACTATATGGCATTTCTTTCAGAACATTCCGCCATTCATTTGTCAAGTATTGTTGAAAGCTTACTATGTGCCAAGCACAGTGATAGGCTATGAAACAAAGTGATGAATGAAGTTCAATCCTTACTGTCTGAAAACTCACAAATTGGGAAAGTTTGGGGGTGAAGGGGAGAAAGGTTAAGAAACATAA
This sequence comes from Callithrix jacchus, assembly GCF_049354715.1. Classification (NCBI taxonomy): domain Eukaryota; kingdom Metazoa; phylum Chordata; class Mammalia; order Primates; family Cebidae; genus Callithrix; species Callithrix jacchus. The sequence continues at coordinate 153,937,246 of NC_133502.1, forward strand.
AGCGACATATAAACAAACCACAACAATACTTCATAACTTTTCTGTTCCCTAGTGTCTAGCCTTTGTAATCTTTCTTCTGTAGTATTGTCAGAGATGTTTTTCTTATGCAGATCTGATCCAAGTTATTCTCTGCATAGTATACCTATGGAATACGAAGCAAACTTCTTAGCATAGCATGCTGGGTATACTTTGTTTGCTCTCCAGATTCTCTCTTTAGCATACTCTGTCCTTGGGGAGGCTGACCTTTATGGATTATATTAGCTAAGCTCTCTTGCCCTTTGGTTTCCAATTGGGTTCAGCTAATGTGATACAGCTGGAGATTAGAAACTGGGAAGAAAGAAAGGTCAGATTATTTATTCTCTTGGTTCTCTACTTGTAGGATCATTGGTTGACAGTGACTGCATTCCTCTTCTATAGCTATAGTTGCAGCCTCTATAGCTGCCGCTGAGTGTCGTTAAGTCTTGTTCTCCCGAGATGGATTTAACATTAAGATAATGAAATTTAAACTTCAGGGCCTCTCACTTCTGGGGACCTTTTAAGGGCCTTGGGAATATATTTACAAAGCTGTTTACTTTGGTAACATTTGCAAAATATATTTTTACATTATTCTTAAAAAGGGTCAATGGCTGGGCACGGTGGCTCATGCCTGTAATCCTAGCACGTTGGGAAGCTGAGGTGGATAGATCACCTAAGGTCAGGAATTCTAGACCAGCCTGGCCAACATGGTGAAACCCCGTCTTTACCAAAAATACAAAATTTAGCTGGGTATGGTGGCGCATGTCTGTAATCCCAGCTATTCAGGAAGCTGAGGCAGGAGAATTGCTTGAACCAATTCAGGAAGGGAAGCAGAGGTTGCAGTGAGCCAAATCACGGCTCTGCACTCCAGCCTGGGTGACAGAGTGAGACTTCATCTCAAAAAAGTGTTGGATGGGGAGGGCACTAACAAAATGGTATCTTCAGGCCCTATAAAACTGGAACATCCAATATTCCTAACCTTGACCTTTCAAGCTTAGGTAAGTACAAAGATTACAGGGAAGAGGGACTGCTGAATAACTTACTTGGGAAGGCTGTTATTGAATATTTCATGCATGAAATAATAATTTGAGTTGGTCTTGTAGGATGAGTAGGAGTTCTTCAGGTAAAGAAGGATGGAAAGGTTGTTACAAATCGAAGACACAGACTGTTCAGAGAATGAGTATGTTGATGTCTAGAGTAGAAGCATACTAGGTAGAAAACAAAGAAAGTACAAAAGCCCTAAGGCAGGAATATGTCTAGCCATTTTGAGAACAGCTAGAGATCAGTGTGGCTGTAGATGAATGAGTGATGGGGAGAATAATAGGTAAGATCAGAGTTTCCTATTATGTAAGGTCTCGTAAACCATTATAAGGACTTTGACTTTTATCCTGAGTGAGACTGGGAAACATGGGAAGGTTTTGAGCTATGTTACATGATCTGATAGGAGCATGACAATGGATTAATACACAGAGAGACCAATTAGAAGGCTATTCTAGTAATTTACACAAGAGATGATAATGATTTGGACAAGAGTTGATGATAGATTTGGTGAGAAATGGAAAGTAGAATTTTCAGGATTTGTTGATGGGTTAGATGTAGGGTATTAATTAGAATGACAGAAAAGAGGGATAACTCTAGTATTTTTGTCCTAAGTAATTGGAATGGCAAAATTGCTGTTTATTGAGATGGATAAGACTGGAAGAGCAAGGTAAGACTGGGAAGAGCAAACAATCAGGTTTTTTTTTTTTTTGTACATGTTAAATGGAAAGTGCTGTATTCATCTGTTTTTGCATTGCTATAAAGAAATACCTGCGGCAGGGTAATTTATAAAGAAAAGAGGTTTAATTGGCTCATGGTTCTGCAGGCTGTACAGGAAGCATGATGCTGGCATCTGTTCAGCTTCTGGGGAGTCCTCAGGAAACTTACAATCATGGCAGCAGGTGAAGGGGGAGCCAGCACCTCACATGGCCAGAGCAGGAGGAAAAGAGAGAATGAGGAGACCACACACTTTTAAACAACCAGCTCTTAGAAGAACTCACTCACTCCCCATCACAAGAATAGCACCAAAAGGATGGTGCTAAACCATTCAGGAGAAACTGCCCCCATAATCCAGTTACCTCCCACCAGGCCCCATTTCCAACACTGGGGATTACAATTTGACATGAGATTTGGTGAGGACACAGATCTAAACCATATTATTCTGCCCCTGGTCCTTCAAATCTCATGATCCTCTCACATTGCAAAGTACAATCATGCCTTCCCAACAGTCCTCCAAAGTCTTAACTTATTCCAACATTAACTCAAAAGTTCAAAGTCTCATCTGAGACAAGGCAAGTGTCTTCCACCTATGAGCCTTTAAAACCAAAAACAAGTTAGTTACTCCCAAGATTCAATGGGGATACCATCATTGGGCAAATACTCCTGTTCTAAAAGGGAGAAATTTGCCAAAAGAAAGGGGCTACAGGCCCCATCTAAGTTCAAAACCCAGTAGGTTACTCATGAAGTCTTAAAGGCCCAAAATAATCTTTTTGACTTAGTATCTCATGTCAGGGCACATATGTGTGAGGGGTGGGCTCCTAAGGCCTTGGGCAGCTTGGACCCTGTGGCTTTGCAGGGTTCAGCCCCCACAGCTACTCTCATGGGCTGGCATTGAGTGCCTGCAGGTTTTCCTGGTGCACCACGCAAGTTACTGGTGGATCTACCACTCTGGGGTCTGGAGGACTGTGGCCCTTTTCTCATAGCTCCACTAGGCATTGTCCCAGTGGGGACTCACTGTGGGGACTTCAACCCTGCATTTCCCTTCAACACTGTTCTAGTAGAGGTTCTCCATGAGGGCTCCATCAGCACCAGGCTTCTGCCTTTTCCATACATCCTCTGAAATCCAGGCAGAGGCTCTTAAGCCTCAACTCTTACACTGTGTACACCAGCTTACAGTTTGCACCGTCTGAAGCAAAGGGAGGTGAAGCAAAGGTCACTTTTGTTATGCCTTAGCAAGGAATCTTTCACCCCCTCTTCCCCTTTTTAAAGGGGGAGAGAGAAAGTCTCAACCTCTGAGCTTTGGGACCCTCCAACACATTGGGGAAGTTGGAAGAGAGAAATAGAGAAAAACCAGAAATATGGCAATACAGAGAGCTAAGTGAATGAAGTGTTTTGGTGAGACAGAAGTCAGCAGTTTTAGTAGATGAAATAAAATAAGTATTAATAATTGACCATTGGATTTAGCAGTGTGCAGGTTATTGGTGATGTCGATGATGCTCAGTAGAGTGAATTTAAGCTGAAGTGAATTCATGGAAGGAGAGGAATTGGAGACAGTGAGAAGAGACAACCCATTAGAAGTTTTGCTGTAAAGTGGGGGACAGAAAGTTGTTCTTTGGGAAAATAGGAGTTAAGAAGCTTTTGTTTTTTTGTTGTAATTATGTTTTAAGATGGAATAAATAATAATCATGTTTATATGCTGATGGTAATGATCCATCAGAGAAAGAAAAATTGCTGGAGCAATGTCTTTGTCCAGTCAAGCAGGGATGGGATTTAGTGCATAAGGGGAGAGGCTGGCATTAGATAGAAACATAGACATTTCATCTTTTATGACAGAAGGGAAGGTGTATTATATGGATATAATTTTTATATAGTAGGTAGGAAGATGTGGTGGGGGCTTTTGAAGATTCTTTTCTAATTTATTTTTTCTCAGTGAAATAGAAAGCAATGCCGTAAGTTGAAAGTTAGGATAGGGATGTTAGAGACAAGAAGAGAAAAAGTCATCTAGGAGAATGAGACAGTTAATACACAAGGGGAATGTAGTCTGATTTCTGGGCGGAATTAAAGCCCCATTTGAGATTAGTAGTCATGAATTTAAAGTGACATAAGCCAGGTGTGATGTCTCGCACCTGGAATCCCAGCACTTTGGGAGGTAGAAGCAAGTGGATTGCTTGAGCCCAGGAGTTTGAGACCAGCCTAGGCAATATGGTGAGATCCTGTCTTTACGAAAAATACAAAAATTAGCCAGGTGTGTTAGTGCATATCTATAGTTTCAGCTGCTAGGAAGGCTGATGTAGGAGGATCACTTGAGCCTGGTAGTTTGAGGCTGCAGTGAGCCATGATCATGGTATTTCACTCCAGCCTGGGTGACAGAGGCCCTGTCTCAATAATAATAGTAATAATGATAATAATAAAGTAATATCAGTCAGCAGCCACATTAGCTGTGCAATTGCAGGTGCTGAATAAGTAGAAAGTTGGGCTTTTGCTGAGCAAGTGAAATGAAGTCAGAGGTAAGTTGTCAGTGTATACAAGAGAATGATTATGAAACATGAATATTTGTGATTGTATTTTTCATAATAGCCAAAAACTGGAAATAACCTAAATGTTCATCAACTAATTAATGAATATATAATGGAATATTAGCCATATAAAGAAATGAAGTACCGTTATATGCTACAACATGAATGAACTTTGAAAACATCATGCTCAGTGAAAAAACAGGTGTAAAAGGCCGCATATGATTCCATTTTTATGTAGTGTCTGTAATTGGCAAATTCACAGAGAAGATAATTAGTGCTATGATTGGAGCTGAGTGGAGGAGTAAAAGGGAGTGACTGTTAATAGGAACATGGTTTCTTTTTGGAATGATTACAATATTCTGGAATTAGATAGTGGTAATAGGTGCACAACTCTAAACATACTAAAAATCCCTTTAGAAAGGCAAATTTTATGGTATGTGAATTATATCTTAATAAAGCTATTAGAAAATAACATGCTAGTTATTATCTCAGATGAGCAGCTCAGAATTAAACAGCTCAGAAAGTTAGTCTAATGTAGGACTAAGGTGAACAAGGAGTTGTGTTACAATGTTTGCAGTCTCTTTTCAAGTTTAAAGATTACAGTTGTTTTTTTCTCAAATATCCCTCAGTATTAAAAAGTAATTGGCTAAGTTGCAGAGCTTGTGAGGAGAAACCAAATCTGGCTCTGTCTTAATTACTTGGTATATTCATCTCTCCATCCCTTCCTTTCTCCTCCTAGTTAACAAACCTTTACTAAGCTATACAAATCACCACGCACTATCCTGGGTGCTACTGGTGATACAAAGATGAATTGGACTTGGTCTCTACCCTTGAATGTGAGGGTTAGTAGGGAAACGAGTTTAGGAATTTGGACCACATTTCATTTTTAAGGTGAGGCTACTTTAATTGTTCTTCAGCATCCTCCCATCTATAGCTTATAGATAAAGTATGCACACAAGGCATATGAAACTTATTTGGATCTTTAAGCTTGAAGCATTCTTCCTTTTGTCTCACATTCTTTCTCCTGTTACTTCAAAGTATTTTGGGGCTTATCAGATGAAAACTCACAATAATTTTCTTTCTTCTGTTGCTCTAGACCTGAAATGTTTTTTATAAAAACCTCAAAATTCAAAATTATGATGTATGTTAGGTCAAGTGTGCATACTGGTACTATCTGCAAAACAATTAATGTTTACCTTGCAGGATTGTCGTGAGGATTGTCAGTGAGAATACGTAATTACCTTGCAGGATTGTCAGTGAGAATACATAATGTTTACCTTGCAGGATTGTCAGTGATAATACATAATTCGTATATGGAAGTGTCAAACACAGTACCTGAAACGAGCTCCTCAATAAACATTATTATACTTTATCACTTTGGTAAGATCTACAAACACTAATTTTGTATAGAGAGATATGTTGAGATTACAGATACAGACCTAAACAGACAAACCCTAATTCCAAAGAGTTTGCCATTCATTGATGGAAATTAATTGGTTCAGAGATGTTGGCCATGTCAACCTTATTATTTAATAACTGAATTAACTTACTACAAATCTTTCTGTGTTTTCCACCTTGGATTTTTATATCATAAAAATGTAGAATTCTTAACTCATGACTGTATGAAAAATAGATACTTGGATCATGCTTTTTAATGATTATAAGCTAATTATATTTTTAATCTCATGCCTAGCTGAAATGTAATGTTGCATGCTGGGCTTTGAATTTACTAAAAAGTTCTTTTGTTATCCTCCTAGAATGCAGCTGGTTTGTCAAAATCCAAAGGAAGCCGAATTGGATTTGATAGCATACAGTGGGTACGTAGAATAAATAAGAAGTTTCTCAATTATAATGTTCATTTAGTTCATTCATTTACTCCATAATTATTTGTTGAATGATGGCAATAATAATAGCTACCTTGGGTGGTGGGTGGCCGGTTAGTAGTGGCAGGTAAGGAACAGGCCCTTTACTAAGTGCTTTATATGCAATATCTTACTTAGTCCTTAAGGAAACTTTAAGAAGTGAGTAAATATTGTTACTCTCCATTCACTTAGAGAGATTAAGTTTAGTTGGCCAATAATTTGGTAAGACCAGATTCTGTCTGCCTCTAAAACCTTCATTCACTTAGCTATGTATGATGTTTCCCTAAATGAATGAATATGAGAATCAGATTTATTTGAGTAAGCGAAAAGTAATGATCAGGAATAAAAATCTATTCAACATAGTTTCTTTATAAGATGAGGAGAAACCAGCAATATATACAATATATCCTTGTTTTGTTTTACAAATTTCAGAACCTGCACATTGATTAAATATATTTTCCTATGTTTTAAAACTAAATTTAGAAAGAAAAGCATTGCTGTGTTACTAATAAAAAATAACTTTTATTCTGTTAGTATACATTATGGGAATGACCAGATATTTCTTGATACACTTCAGTCTTTGGCTTCTCTATAACCAGAGATGTGGAAGGCTTTAAATTAGAAGTGGATTTAAGATCACTGAAAAAAGATCACAAGTAGTGGTCTCTTTAGGTCATTGCTAACACCAAGTAGATTTGAACTACTGTTTAAAAAGTAAAGTCTGGGATATCCTGTTATCAGTCTCCTCAGCTGTCTGTAAGTATCAGTGTAAAATTTAATTTGTTAAAAATAGCAGTCGTTTTGCTCTGTGAATTTAGGGTATTCTCAGAATAAGCATGATATACTTGGTAATCATGCTTGCTTGATATACTTGGAAAAGGTGAGCATGATATACTTGGAATTTATACTACCCAGTCAATTATAAAGATTTTAGATTAAATTAAAAAGGGGTATTTTGTATGCTTCTCTGTAGCCCTTCTCTACCTCCATCCCACCCTTAGGAAACACATACACATAATACTTGGACCAGATTTATCATCCTGTTGTTAAAATAATTTACTGAGATTCAAAATTCAGTGTTTAACAGCCAAAGGCAACAGGGGTGATCTATCGTAAAATTTAATATTGTAAGATGTGATGATACTTAGAGAAACATAAATTTTTCAGGTTTGCCATTTATTAGGAGTCTTCATCTGTACATTGAAGAACAATTTCAGAAAAAAATTTAAAGCTGTAATAGCTTCAGTAGGATAAAAGATTTTCCTTTGTCAGTATTAACCAACAACATTCCCAAACCTTTTCATAAATAGAGCAGTCAGAGTAGGTACAGGTTCACTGATATATTTTAAAATGGAATTTGTGAATATTTTAAAGCTTAAAATAATAGAAAAAGGTAGCTTGACTCTAACCTTTTCATTCAAGAGATGATCCTTGAGGTGAGAGAAAATAATGGATTTTTTTCAAAGTCTTTACTTTCACGGTACACAAGCAAAAAGTTGAAGAGCAGCTTACCACATTCAGTGAGTTCTCTTTATACTCTTTTATATTGAGGGGACTAAAAAAAATTGCAAATGTGGTCACTGAATCACTATATTTGCAAAATTACAGGAAGGGAGAAGCACTGACATACTCTCATTCTAAACTTTTAGAAGGAATAAAAGGTGAAACCTCATCAATAAGTGTGATATTGAGCCCTGGTAAAATTCTAGGGCTAAATGTTTAATGAGTTATTAAACAGATGACTTGGTAGCACTTAGAAAAGAAAGTGATCATAATTAGGAACTAGCCTTTTACTAAGAACAAGTCCTGCCTAATTTTATTAGATTTTAATAAAATTTTAATACGGAGACAGATGAATAGGGTGTTATGATCTCAGCCTAACCGCTTTTGAACAAGATGTTTTTCATTCTTATAAACAAAATGAATTACTGAAGATCAGATGATAATAGTGATTTAGAATTAATTGGATTTAGAATCAATTGGATATGTTTTCCAGGAGCATTAATGATTGTATTGATAACAACTTGGAGGATATGTTTAGAAGGTGAGTTATAGACTCTCTCCTTGACTCTGACATACTCTGTATTTATATTAATAATGATAATGAAGCTGTGTGTTCATCATATTTGTATTTAACACCAAGCTGAGGTCCGTTCAACAAACATTTAAACACCTTTTATGTAGTAGTTCTGTTATCTCATCTTTCTTCCAAACCATTTCTTTCTTGTTTTTTTCCCTAGTATAAAGCACAGAAAGCAATAACCCTGAAAGACACAAAAACAGCTAAATTGGACTATTAAAATTTTAAACTTCTACTCATCAAAAAATATCATTAAGGAAATGAATAAGGATGTCACAGAGTAGAAAATATTTGCAAAACATGTATCTCACAAAGGAACAGTATCAAAGATATATGAAGAACTCTCACTCAACTCAGTAATAGATTTTCTGTTCATGCCCTTTATCAAGTTGAGGAAGTATTTTATTCCTGATTTGCAGAAAGTTCGTTTTTTTTTGTTTTTTTTTTTTTTGAGATGGAGTTTCGCTTGTGTTACCCAGGCTGGAGTGCAATGGCGCCATCTCGGCTCACCGCAACCTCCGCCTCCTGGGTTCAGGCAATTCTCCTGCCTCAGCCTCCTGAGTAGCTGGGATTACAGGCACGTGCCACCATGCCCAGCTAATTTTTTGTATTTTTAGTAGAGATGGGGTTTCACCATGTTGACCAAGATGGTCTCGATCTCTTGACCTCGTGATCCACCCACCTCGGCCTCCCAAAGTGCTGGGATTACAGGGGTGAGCCACCGCGCCCAGTCCTTTATCTTTAAATTCTTGATATTTTACCTGTTTGTTTATCTTGTATATATTTTTATGAGTTCCTTCAGATTTTCTGAATAAGAATTTATTCTTAATTTCATGAAGCACCTTTTTGATCAGCAAACATTTCTTTAAATTAAGTCTTGCTTTCCTTGAAGTACACTTTTAGGCAGTAGTGTATGCCAGATACTCTGTGTATCTTTGCGGCTCTTAGGTATTACTTACTCCTGAGTGTGATTTAGTCAGTTTTCATTCTGCTTTTGAAGTTTTTTCTTTCAGTAGGGGACCTGACTTACTATCTAGCAGATTTATATTTTGAAATATTGCAGTATTAGAAAAGCACATTATATATGGCAGCCATCAAGCAGGCAGTGTATTTTGGTCTGAGTCTTTTGCTTAGAAAGATTAAGTAGCATTACAGATATGAAGAAAAATGGTACAAACAACTGATTTTTGTTTTTGAAAGATTAACAATATTGATTTTTAAAAACAGATAGTTCTTCTCTGAATTTTGCTTGAAAAGATTTAGCTAATACTAAGAGAATAATTTTGTAAGGCCCCACATTTTCATGTCAGATACCACTTCCTCTGAAATTTCTTATCCTTTTGATGTACAGAAAATTTGTAGCTTACTGGTCTGTACTTTTATAATATGTTGTATTTTTTGTTTGTTTTGCTTTGTTTTTTTTTTTTTTTTTTCGAAACAAAGTCTCACTCTGTCACCAGGCTGGAGTGCAGGGACACAATCTCAGCTCACTGCAACCTCTACCTCCTGGGTTCAAGTAATTCTCCTGCCTCAGCCTCCTAAGTAGTTGGGACTACAGGTGTGTGCCACCACACCCAGCTAATTTTAGTATTTTTAGTAGAAACGGGGTTTCACCATGATAGCCAGGATGGTCTTGATTGCTTGACCTCATAATCTACCCACCCCAGCCTCCCAAAGTGCTGGGATTACAGGTGTGAGCCACCGTGCCCAGCACATGTTGTATATGTTTTTTTAATAGCATATTTCACCTTATGTTGAAAGTATTCATCTTTCTTAGAAGACTACTTATTGAGAGCAGAGACCATATGTGTTATTTAATTGTTTATATTTTTAGCACAGATAAGCATGTATCTATTGGGTAAACACTCTATGCATTCTTATACAATGAATGAATAAAAATGTAATAAAATAGGCTATTGTGTTGGTTTACTGGAATTATGAGAATTCTTTTTCTCTCAAACAGCGTGCAGTTAAAAAATTTATTATGCTAACATCCAACCAAAATGTACCAGTGTTTCTTATTGATCCTTTGATATTGGAATTGATTAACAAGAACTTTGAACAAGTCAAAAATACTTCTTATGGCTCCACTTCAGAATGCAAATTTTTCTGTGTTCCAAGAGACTTTACCGCATTTGCACTGCAGTATCACCTAAGGAAGAATGAGGTAAGTGATTTGCTTTCAGATAATAGAATATGTCTCTTTTTACAAAATAGTATGGAATTAGGCTAGTTTAAAATGTAAAACATTAACAGAGTTTTCTAAAACACTTCATAAATTGCATCAGGAATGTTTTCAGCTTTAAAAAACAATACAATTAATCACTAAGGCAGATAGGGGATTTATTTTTCTTATATAATGAGAGGTTAAAAGGTTAGTGGCTATTGATATTAGTTTAGCTAGCCACTGATGTCAGAACTTGTATCTCTGAAATTCTTTACTCATTTCCCTCATTATCACACGATAGCTGTCATAATTCCAGATACCACATCCATGTTCACAGCAGGAAGACGAGAGGAAGGATGCTGTTTTTTTGCCTGGGGAGACTCCTCAGTATCAGTATTTTTAGGTCATTTCTGTTGAACTGTTTGATATCTCATAGAAAAAGCCTACAAGGCTTATAAATAATTTTTACAAAGAATATTTTATAATGTCACTTTATTTTCCCCAAATGAAGTTCATAGAAATTATAACCTTCCTATATACATAATTCCCCAAATCAATATAATGTCTTAACTATAATATAATGTAGAAATAAAAGGAAATGATGTGTATTTCAGTGTGCCGATGCTCCAACATGACTATACTGGAAGACATAATAAAGTAATTCAAATGCTTGTATTTAGAAGTAGGATCACAGAAAATAGTAGCTACAAATATAAACTTATACTATGAATGGTATTATTGATGGTAATATGATTTTCCAAAGTAGTGAGCAAGTTTCCAACAACAAAAATGTAAAATTGTCTCTCCATTGACATAACTATTGTATTCCTGAGAAATAAAGGCTCAGACAATTATAAACAAATTTTTTACTATGTGATTATCTGACAGGACACTTGAAATTTAGTACACAGAATAGATTTTTGTATTTTGGATTGTAGTATATCTAGTGCTCTTGGCCTAGGACTCTAAATGCCAATTTATTAATATGATAAACCAAAAATATCCCCACAAATTTTTAAAATGTCTATTTTGAGAACTATTATTTTAGAAGAAGCGGAATATGCCACAATTGGCAAAACTGATACTACCATAGTCAGAGGAAGAAGCAAAAGCTCAGTCATGCCCAGAATCAGCACATGGGTTCAAATTTATCCTTTTATACATATGACATCCTACTATTCAGGAGATTCAAGAGCCCTTGAGTAGTCCCCCCTAAAACGTCCTCCTGTGTGGAGCTAATTAGATTGTTAGGTTTAATAATGAAAGGCTCTATTTGCATGTGATTTTTCTTTATTAATGCCATTACCATAAAATGAGCAAACCTCTGCCAAGACAAACTGGGAGTGGACTTTTGCAGCACAACCTTGACCTCGGCCTTTATGTCAGTTGATCAGAACAACTATTTTCTTTTCTACTTCTCTTGTTGATGGTTGTAAGAAAGCAAACCATATCATAATTCTGCCTATTTTATCTGTCAGTCTTTCCTCCTATAACCCAAAGTCACGTTCCTCTCAAGATCTGGCTAGCCTTTAAATATTTCCTGATTTATCAGCTGATAATGCTTTCCTTTTATTCTATTCAGTAGTCCTTCTGTGAATTGGCCAACCTCACCCTCAGTCAGTACTTTCTACTTCTTAGGTGTACCAAGAAAGAAAAGGGAAAAAGGGAATATTACACTTGATAATGAAACAAATGATGTTGGAAAATGAACCTTGTCTTATGTTATGTTTGTTTACTTTCTAATGATTTGCATTATAATGGTGTTCTATTATGGTAGTATTTTAAGGTGTTGGGATACAAACTATGAGATGAAAGAGCTACTTTTTTGAAATACTTTTGAAGATAAAGGTTATAAAAGTTAAGAATTCCAAGTTTAATTTTAAGTGCTGTTCTTAAATCAACATTTACTTTATAGAAACTACCCAAGAAACACTAACATGAGCATTCCCATTCCAAGGAAGTGATTTGTATTAATTTTCATAAAGAGAGTCTTTTTTATTTTTTGCGACAGGGTCCCACTTTGTCACCCAGGCTCGAGTGCAGTGCGCGATCTTGACTCACTGCAGCCTTGACCTCTCAGGTTCAAGCAATCCTCCTGACTCAGACCCACAAGTAGCTGGGACTACAGGAATACGCCGCCACACTCAGCTAATTTTTTTTTTTTTTTTTTTCTAGAGATGGAGTTTCACCGTGTTGCCCAGGCTGGTTGCAAACTCCTGAGCTCAAGTGATCTACCTGCCTCAGCCTCCCAAAGTGCCAGGATTATGGGAATGAGCCACAGTGCCCAGCCTGTAAAAAGAGTCTTTGGCTATATCTTTCCTGCTACATACTTTGTCTTTTTGCTACTTTCCTTTATTCTTCCACCACTACCTTCTGCCCATCACCCTCATTTAAAAATACTGTTACAGAGCAGATTTGCACAAAAATATGGCTCAGTTCAATATAAGAATTACTTTAGTTTTGCTACTAGTATTTGGCTGTAAATATTCAATGTTTAAATTTTTTTTTTGATGTTTGATGCTTCTTTGGTTCTAGGAAGGCTGGATTCAGGTAGCTGAGAATATGGGATTTCAGTGCATAAAGATTGAGAGCAAAGATCCCCGGCTAGATGGGATAGACTCACTTTTGGGAACTGAAATCCCCCTGCACTATATCTGCAAATTGGCCACTCATGCGATCCACTTGATAGTCTTTCATGAGAGGAGTGGCAACTACCTGTGGCATGGCCACTTGAGACTCAAAGAACACATTGACAGGAAGTTTGTTCCCTTCCGAAAGTTACGGTTTGGTCGTTATCCAGGAGCTTTTGACAGGTAAGTTCAGAGTCAAAAAGTGAAATGTGAAATCAGTGTTGTTCAGTCATGAATTCTTGCAGTGTTTTTATGTTTGAGTATTGAAATCTAATATATAACTTATCTAAGTGTTTATAATAGCGTTGTTCTTAATGCCTCCAAATTAGAAGCAACCCAGATGTCCTTCTACAATAAAAAGATCGGCTGGGCGCAGTGCCTCATGCCTGTAATCCCAGCACTTTGGGAGGCCAAGACAGGTGAGGTCAGGCGTTCGAGACCAGTCTGGCCAACATGGTGAAACTGCATCTCTACAAAAAAATACAAAAATTAGCTGTGCGTTGTGGTTTTGCCTGTTATCCCAGCTACTGGGGAGGCTGAGGCAGGAGAAGCACTTGAGCCCAGGAGGGGCAGACATTGCAGTGAGCCAAGATTGTGACACTAACACTCCAGCCTGGGCAACAGAGCAAGACTCTGTCTCAAAAACAAAACAAAGAAAAACTATAAAAGAATAAATAATTTTTTATATTCATATAGTAAAGTATTACAAAGCAGAAAAAATAAACTAGAAGTCTGTACACATCATGGATGAATCCTACAATGCTGAGTGACACAATCAAGGCACAGAAGAATGTAAATATTATGATTAGTTTTATAAAAAGTTCAAACACAGGCTAAATTACGTTCATGGATGTATACCTTTATAGTAAAAGTATTAAGAAGACTAAGGAAGAGGTACCAGAAAAGACTGGATAGAGAAGTCTGGACAGAGAACTACAGGGAAGCTGGCAGAATTTCATTTCTGTGGTGGAGACTTTGGTGTTTACTTAATAATTCATTATTTTGTGCCTTTGTATTATATGCACTTTCCTGTATATTTTTTAAAACTTTGTGCAAAACTTTATCTTTGGCTAGTGCAATAATAAAAATGCTTCTTGTAAGAAACAGTTATTTGAAGGAACTTAAGTAAAATTTGATTAGCTATAGTTTGTAATAGTAACAATTACAGGATTAAAAACATTCTTGAAGTTATACTTGGAGTATGAAGTTTCTAACCTAGAATTGTCCTTTTTATTCTCCTTTTGAAATCAGTAATAACAGTGTTACAATCTGTTTTGAATAGCAGAATCTTGATGTAAAGGTAGCAGTAAATATTTGTAAGGATTTTCACATTTAAAAACTCCTCCTCAGCAACTTCCAGTGAGAATGCTTATCTGCTACACTTGAGAAGTTTAAGAGTATGTTTATTCGTACCTTTACACACACACACACACACACACGTTTTTTCTCCCTTTTTCTATCTAGAATCATGTGAGATTGCCTTCTTACTAGTACTTAAAGTCACATATTTGAGAACGACTGAAAAAGGTATTCAAAACTGAAGTCTTCTGTATTTTTTGGGTATGAAAATTCAAAACTTTTCTGAACCAAACCATATTTTCAAAATAAAATGACCAAAAAAATAAGTAGAGATGGAGAAAAATACTTTGTTTTTATTATTGGCTCCTCTTATTTTAGTCAAAAATCTTTTTTCTTTCTTTTTTTTTTTTTTTTTTAAGACGGAGTCTCATACTGTTGCCTGGGCTGGAGTGCAATGGTGCTATCTCAACTCACTGCAACCTCTGCCTCCTGGGTTCAAGCAATTCTCCTGCCTCAACCTCCTGAGTAGCTGGGGTTACAGGTACTTGCCAGCTACTTGGTATGATCAGCTAATTTTTTTTTTTTTTTTTTTGGAAAGACAGGGTTTCACTATGTTGGCTAGGCTGTTCTCGAACTCCTGACCTCAGGATCCACTCACCTTGGTTTCCAAAACTTCTGGAATTACAGGCATGAGCTACCATGCCTGGCTTTAGTCAAAATCTTAATACTCACTATTCTCTTGCTACTTTTTTGCATTTTTTTTCCTTATTCTGTATTTCAAATAACCCTCTTTAGGGACACATTATCTTTTAGTTTTTTAAAGCTTTGTGACTTTATTTCAAAGTTTTATAACTCAGTAAAGTTCAAAATTGTCAGTTACTTATTAAACATAAATGTGTGACAACAGATAAAAACTGTCTCTGCATTGTAAAATGTTATACGAATAGGAATGGAAAACTCTCAAATAATATTTTTAGAGTATGGGATCCAAAATGCATAAGATAGATTTGCAGATTAGCATTTTACCCATTAACGAGACTCTCAGGCCATTGTATTTAACTTGTGTGACTTAAGTGTTAAAAACATTTGCTTCTCTAAAAGTAAACTGAAAATAGCCTGGGGAGAACTGCCAAATGTGGGTGAAGGGGAGGAAGGCAGCAAAACACACTGCCATGTGTGTACCTATGCAACTATCTTGCATGTTCAGCACATGTACCCCAAAACCTAAAATGCAATTAAAAAAAAATTATGTCACATAACTTTTCTTTCTGCTTAAAATGCCAAAGTGTGTAGGAACAAGTACAAATATATAAATATATAAATTACATTAACCAAAATAATTAAAACTCAACCATTGTTTGATATTAGATTTTTCAAGGTCTTACTTAAGTTGCTAATTGATAGCTGAAGTAATTGATGAAAATATGCTTGATGTTTAGGTATTTTGCTAATGTTTGATATTTTTAAGAGGTTGCCAGTATTCTGGATTAAATCCTTTTAATAAATTTTATATTATTGTTATTATTTTACTTTAAGTTCTGGGATACATGTGCTGAACTTGCAGGTTTGTTAGATAGGTGTACATGTGCCATGGTGGTTTGCTGCACCTATCAACCCGTCATCTAGATTTTAAGCTCTGTGTGCATTACATATTTGTCCTAATGTTCTCCCTCCTCTTTCCCCCGACCCCCCATTAATATATCTTAACTTTTGTTTTCAGGCCAGAGTTACAGCAAGTTACTGTTGATGGACTGGAAGTTCTCATTCCAAAAGATCCAATGTACTTTGTAGAAGAAATACCACACTCTAGGTTTATTGAGTGTAGGTATAAAGAAGCTCGAGCATTCTTTCAGGTTAGAGACAACCAAATGTGTACTTTTAAATTAAAGAAAATGTTGGGATTATTTTTATTTTATTTTATTTTATTTTTTGAGACGGAGTTTCGCTCTTGTTACCCAGGCTGGAGTGCAATGGCGCCATCTCGGCTCACCGCAACCTCCGCCTCCTGGGTTCAGGCAATTCTCCTGCCTCAGCCTCCTGAGTAGCTGGGATTACAGGCACGCGCCACCATGCCCAGCTAATTTTTTGTATTTTAATAGAGACGGGGTTTTACCATGTTGACAAGGATGGTCTTGATATTTTGACCTCGTGATCCACCCGCTTCGGCCTCCCAAAGTGCTGGGATTACAGGCCTGAGCCACCGCGCCAGGCCTGGGATTATTTTTAATATTTGAGGATGGTAAGCTGAAGGGACTAATGGAAAATAGAAAAGTAAACATCCTTTTTGATGTGTCTATTTTCTTCTGGCTTGTTTTCTTTCAGTTTTTTAAAAAAGTAGATTAAAAGTTAACGTTAAAAACCAATTTTCTAAGTGAATTGATATTTATTTACTGTTTTATTTGAATAACTTTAATAAATTTAGCACTGGCTTCTGCCTTGAGTTAAGATAGCCCATTAACTTTGTAAAAGACAGGGTATTCTCAATCCAAGTAGGATAAAGCCACTATAGAAGATGGATCGTATATATTTAGAAAAGACTTCATGAAAATATAGTTTGTTTCAGACTTGGCATTGAATCTTTTTTTTTTTTGCATTTATGAAGGTTTTTGAAGATAAATGCTACAAAAAGACTAAGTGCTTTTAAAACTTTATTCTCCTGCTGCAGCTTTCAATTCAATACACACTTAGTGAAAGGTAAATATTCCCAGGCTTCTGGCTCTGGGAATATAAAGATGATTTTGAAATGCATGAAATTCAGCTCTAAGAGATGACATGAAACACAGAGATACAGTGAAAACAGGCAAATTTACAGTGAGGTTTTGGTACCCTAATTCTTTCACTTGCCCTTTATTCTCTGGGGTTCCCTGCCAAGAAAAGCTATATCCACTAGGGAAGAAACACAATGAAATATGTTCTGTCAAGTGCCCAAGACCTACAAATCAGGTTTTTCTAATATAGTGTACTGGCACCTAAAGCTGAGGCCTGACAGCCCAAGTGGGCCTTCCTAGCCCTATTTCCTTAAGTCATTGTGGAGCTGGGAAATTTATGCAGCCAGCCTCATGAATAAAAATCTGAAAAACCACATGTGTGTTGGGCCTGCTTTAGTAGAATAGTGCTGCCTGACATATTCCCACCACACAGTAACAGGAAGTAGAAGAGATGGAGTTTCATGCTTAAACTTGACCACTCTTCCTGTCCTAAAGGAGTTTGCTCTGGTTGTCATCTCTGTTATGCAATTATCACAGTGAATTTTGAATATCTGTCTTGTCCTCTTACCAAATTTTATGAACTTCTTGATAACAGGTATGTTCTGTTTTTTATTTGCCTGCGTTGGCCCAGTGTCTACTATTACCCGGTACAAAGAAAAGATCCAATAGCGTCAGTTTTCAAATTAAAGTGAACGTACATGTATTTGAACACTTGATGGCGCCAAACAGTCTTAAATATAATGCTTGGTGTAAAACAAGCAATGCATTAATCTAATAGACCTCATAAAGCAGTCTCCTTTTATAAAAAAAAAAAAATTTTTTAAACAATTTTAAATACATAAAACCTGCAAGTACACTACCAATACCTTTTTTTCCTGAACCACTTGGGAGTAACATGTTGACCAGATGCCCCACAACTTCAAAAAATTTAGTATTTTTAAAAAAGAGGAACATTCTCTACATGTCCTAATATTAAAGTTAGGAAATTAACATGTACATTTTTACTATTTAATCCCTGTTCAAGTTTTGTGAGTTGTCCCAGTAATAGCCTTGGTAATAAAAGGATTCAATTCAAAATCATATGTTGTCTTAATTTTCCTGTCTTTTTAGTCTTCTTCAGTCTGGGACAGTTTCTCAGTTTTTTTTATTGCTTTCATAATTTTAATACTTTTGAAGATTACAAGCCAGATGTTTTGTGCAGCGTCCCTCATTTGGGGTTTGTCTGGGGGTTCCTCGTGTTACATTTAGGTTATACTTCTTCAGAAGGTTACAAGTGGTGCCCTGTTCTCATTACTTCTCATTGGGCACAGCATAATTTTGTTTTGTCCCATTACTGCTGATATTCACATTGTTCACCTAATTAAAGTGCTGTCTGTGAAACTTCATATCTTCACCACTATGAAGTTTCTGTTTTTCCCTTTGTAATAATAAGCATCTGGCAAGAAGTTACTTTAAAACTATGTAAATATTGTTTTCCTCATTACATTTTCAGTTTATTTGTTCATATCAGTATGCATTCATGGTTTCCTTTTTTACCCAATGGGTAATTAATGAGCTCCAGCCTGTTGAATATCAGTGAAAAAACACAAGTAAAGTTGGCATACCTGTACACCTGGCCCAGGAATATCTAGATAGCAACATTCTTGTTTAACTTCTGCTAATTTGCTCTAAGATTTTGGGCAATTTTCTGAGCCTTAGTTTCCTCAGCTATGAAAAAAGTTGGTACCTTTTGTCATCTTATTCTTTGATATAAAATTCGTGGTTTTGGATTCCAAGATTCTTCTTGGGCTTTGTGTCCCCATTCATTGGCTGCACAGGAAAAATTAAATAAGCATGATATTTAAATTAGAATATTAATTTAGTCTTTTTTAGAGGAATAGTATTTCTAAGATTTGTACTTGGAATTTATTTTTATATAATTACTTAATTTATTTTATTTTTGACTTTTATTTTAAGTTCCGGGTGCAGGTGCAAGTTTGTTACATAGGTAAACTTGTGTTGTGGAGGTTTGTTGTACAGATTATTTCACCACCCAGGTGTTAAGCCCAGTACCTGTTAATTTTCCTGATCCTTTCTCTCCTTCCCCCATCCAAAAGTACTCACTGTGTGTTTTTCCCCTCTATGTGTCCACCATGTGTTCTCATCCTTTAGCTCCTACTTGTCAGTGAGAACATGCAGTATTTGGTTTTCTGTTCCTGTGTTAAGTTTGCTACGGATAATGGCCTCAGCTCCATCTGTGTCCCTGCAAAGAACATGGTCTTATTCTTTTTCGTGACTGCATAGTATTCCATTGTGTATATATACTACATTTTCTTAATCCAGTCTATCATTGATGGGCACTTAGGTTGATTCCATATCTTTGGTATTGTAAATAGTGCTGTAGGGAACTCACACATGTATGTGTCTTTATAATAGAATGAATGATTATACATTATTAGGTACGTATACCTGATAATGGAATTGCTAGGTCAAATGGTATTTCTGTCTTTAGGCCACTGAAGAATCACCACACTGTCCTCCACAGTGCTTGAACTAATTTATACTCCCAGCAACCATGTATAAGAGTTTCTTTTTCTCCAAAATCTCAACAGTTTCTGGGGTTTTTTATTTTTATTTTTTATAGTAGCCATTCTGATTGATATTAGGTAGTATCTCATTGTGGTTTTGATTGCATTTCTCTCTAATGGTCAGTGATGTTGAACTTTTTTTCATATGATTGTTAGCCACATGTATGCCTTTTGAAAAGTGTCTGTTCATGTCCTTTGCCTACTTTTTAATGGGATTGTTTGCTTTTTCTTGTAAATTTGTTTAAGTTCCTTATAGATGCTGGATATTAGACCTAATATCTATGATTTGCAAACCATAGTTGGTAAAAATTTTCTCCCATTCCTTAGTTACCTTTTTACTCTGTTGATAGTTCTTTTGCTGTGCAGAAGCTCTTTAGTTTAATTAGATCCTATTTGTCAATTTTTGCTTTTGTTGCGATTCCTTTTGGCATCTTCATGAAATTTTTGCCTGTGCCTATATCCTGAATGGTATTGCCTGGGTGGTCTTCCAGAGTTTTTGTAGTTTTGGATTTTACATTTAAGTCTTTAGTTCATCTTGTACAAGCTAGTTTTAAATGAAAAAAAGGTATGTATACTATGTTTAAAGTGTATAATAGATGTTTAAGGTATATAGGTGTATGCATGTATGCAGTTTGACACATACTAGGATCAGTTCCAAGAAATGGAATTTCTGGCCAGGTGCGGTGCCTCATGCCTGTGATCCTAGCACTTTGGAAGGCCAAGGCAGGTGGATTGCCTCAGCTCAGAAGTTTGAGACCAGCCTGGGTAACATGGCAAAACCTTGTCTCTACAAAAAGTACATAAAGTAGCTGGAAATGGTGGCGTGCACCTGTAATCTCAGCTACTTGGGAGGCTGAGGCAGAAGAATCACTTGAACCCAGGAGGTGGAGGTTGTAGTAAGCCAAAATTGCACCACTGCTGCTCTCCAGCCCGGGCAAAAAAAAACAAAGAAAGAAAGAAAAGAAATGGAATTTCTGAGAGTGTCACAGTGTCATGTTAGGAAAGGTATATCGGGGTGGGAATATGTCCATATGGGGACAGTACCAGTACCAGCAAGAGGTAACTGTCAGACCTGATGTTTTTGTAGAGCACAAAACTTTCATATCGGCTATTTAATCCTTTGAGTCACTCTGTGTAATAAGGCAAGGATTCTCTTAACAGATAAGAAAATTGATGTTTCAAGATGTCAGTTGCACAGTCATTGTTGGTGGAGCATGGACTGAGTCCTAGATCTCTACCTCTAACTCCAGGCTTTTCCCACTATAACAAGCATTAGAAGATGTTTCTCATTCCAGTCATATGTTGTAAGAGCACTTATGGCTTTGAGGAAAGGGTTGTGTTCAAATTAAAGAAGAGATCCTGTGTAATTTGTAAATTCTGTAGACAGTGACTTATCTGCAAGAAACTCTTCTTCCTGAAGGTAGGATACTTTTTTGCTTAAGATCTGTATAGTCCATCTGGGATCTATATTCTTGCCTGCTGTATTGTAAAAGAATCACAGGATATTTTAGAATGTTGCAGGCATGGGAGGGGCGTTGTCAATTATTTATTCATTTGCCCATTCATCAGTATATGTTTTTCAGATATTGTGTGCCAGGTACCATTCTAAACCTGTAGATACAGTGATGAAGAGAGATGTATATTTGCCCTCAGAGAACCATCTTTACAGTCTATTGGAGGGAATATAAATAAAATTGATGATTAGGATTAAATATGATATGAATTATAGTAAAAGGATTTACAAGTAGTAACTATTATAAGCTTGTTAAGGAAAAAGATATTTCATTTGTCTTTGTATGTCTAGAACCAAACATGATTCCTTGTTCTATAAAGGTTGAAGAGAAACACTTCCTGAATAAGAACTGGAAGAATAAATATATATGTCTTCCTGGGAAAAACAAGGAATGTTTCTCAGAGATTGGAGCTGAGACCTGAAAGATTTTGTTGGTCAGGGGCATATCAGACAAAGGAAACACCATATATAAAGTACGGAGGCTTGAAAAGTTGTGGTATATTTGATGAGTTACAAGTTATTGTGGTATATTTGGGGATTTAAAAGTTATGATGTGAAGTGTGAGGATTGTGCAGATGGGGCCGGACCCCAGTTGTCAGGGACTAGAACACAGTGTTTTCGTCCACCAGAACAAGAAGTTTACATTTTGTCCCATAAGTAGCGAAGCATCACTATAGAATTTACAGTGCTTTCCTCAGCTCCAGAATACTCTAAAAATGAAGAGAATCAGAAAACAAAGATGAATAAATGATATCATATTTTATGACTTTATAATTTGCAAGACATTTTTCTCCTTCAATCTTCACAGCAATCCTGCAAAGTATAATTATCCTTAAACTAAAAATGAGAAAATTAGATATAAGAGAGATTTGTTTATTCTTACATTCTCTCATTCATTCAGCAAATATTCAGGCACTGTTCTACCCACTGGAGACATAATAATAAAACAAATTCACTTTTCTCATGGAGCTTATATTCTTCTGATATGATTATGCCTATGGTCACAGCTAAAAAGAATTATACTAGATTTGATCATCTGATTCAAAATCTCAGGCTCTTTCTACCCTACTACACAGTCTCTAAAGACCAATAGAATCACTGAATGGTGAAAACATTATTAAATTCATTTTGTTTCTATGTTTGTAGCTATGTTTGTAGCTCTCATAATTAGCCTTATTTTATCCTGACTGCCAGCTACTAAATTGTGATGTAGAGGAGGGAGCTGATAAAAGGATGTCTTATCCTTTGGAAATCGTGGTTTTATTCTTTCCCTTTTAATTTCTCTCTCCTAGAATCTACTCTTACATGCTCATTTTAATGTGGGACAAACAAGTAACTATAAAATGGGATTTTTTTTTTTTTTTTTGAGACAGTCTCATTCTGTTGCCCAGGCTGGAGTGTAGTGGCGTGACCTTGGCTCATTGCAACCTCTACTTCCCGGGTTCAAGCGATTCTCAGTTTCTCGAGTAGCTGGGATTACAGGCGCAGGCCACCACTCTCAGCTAACTTTTATATTTTTACTAGAGATGGGGTTTTGCCATCTGGACAGGGCTAGTCTTGAACTCCTGACCCCAAGTGATCTACCTGCCTTGGCCTCCCAACGTTCTGGGATTAAAGGTGTGAGCTGTGCCTAGCCTGGGGTTAATTTTCAAATTTAATTCAGATGCCACAGAAAGTTTCCTAGCAATTTAGAAATGGCTGTAATAGCTGACTATTTATTATATCCGTAGCAGTACCTTGATGATAACACTGTGGAAGCCATGGCCTTTCGGAAGAGTGCAAAGGAATTACTACAGCTAGCAGCGAAAACATTAAACAAATTGGGAATACCATTCTGGCTGAGCAGTGGGACTTGTCTAGGTAAAATTCTTACGACTTTCCATTTGTCTTTTTGTCATTTTGTCCTCTGTCTTTAGGGATTACTGCTTGAGATGACAAAATATCAGTGATATTTGAAGTGTCATGTTTATAAACAGAATAAACATGAGTGCATGCAGCAAGGATCTATTGATTTCTTTAAAGAAATTAATTTGAGAAATATAAAAAAGAATGTTAGAAAGGCCATGTTTGTGTTTACTAAAAATTATAAATAATATGTATAAAATTTGTATTAGAACATGTAGACTATACAATAGTGCCGCCTTATCCATGGGTGATACATTCCAAGACCCCCAGTGGATGCTTGAAATCTCTGATAGTACTGAACCCTAAATACATGGCTTTTTCCTTATACATACATACCTATGATGACATTTAATTTATAAATTAGGCACAGTCAGAGATAAGCAACAATAAATATAATAAAATGGAACAATTTTAACAATACTATAATAACAGTTGTGTGTGATCTCTGTCTCTCAGAGTATGTTATTTTACTGTACTCAGTGTTGATTTTCTTATGATGGTGTGAGATGATGAAATGCCTGCATGATAAGATGAAGGGAGATGAAGGATGTAACATTACGATGTAATGTTAGACTACTATTGAAAACTTCTGGGCAAATCAAGGAATGTTTCGCAGAGGCTAGGGCTGAGTCCTGAAAGATTTGATGTAACACTTCTGAGTTGTTTATTTCTGGAATTTACCATTTAATATCTTCAGAGTGTAGTTGACTACGGGTAACTGAAACTCCTAAAAGCAAAACCATGGATAAGTGGGGACTTCTATAGTTGATTCTCGGATAAGCCTTAAATTAGCATTTTATTATTTCATCCCAAAGATTATTGCCTTTTAAAAATAATTATTAAAAACCCTTGTTTCTTTACTTATGTGCCATACAAACAGCTTGCATTGCACCAAATGTTTCTAATGAGAGAAACATTGAAGGGAGTGTCATAAGGTCTTCCATCAACCTTTCCTAGATCATTGTTAGTATCACTAATTGGACATCACTGTTCATCTGACATGGCCATACAGACTTTTATATAGTCCTTAAACACATTGCTATTAAAATCTGTGAGTGATTTCTGGGTCTCTGTCCACTGTCTGTTAAATTAAACTTCTTTGGAATTTAGAATTATTTATAATCTTAAATTTTGTTTTGTTTTTATTTGTTATCTTTTGATTATCATGATAATTACAGCTGTATTTGGTTTTTCTTTATTATAACCATATTCGTACAAAAGTTAATTCAACTCCTGCCTTAATAGGGTTGCCATCTAATTTATTGTTCACTTCAAGAGACTTAAGAGTGAAAGGAAGCACCATTAATAATTGTATTCAGGCATAAACTGGGATATATGCTTATCCCATCTCTTAGCCTTTGTTGAAAATTTACACTGTTCTTCCTGCCAAGGAGCTTACTACTAGAATAAGCCAAAAAAACCCAAAAAACAACAGTACATCTCTCACATCAAGTGATATTTACTTTAAGGTTTAATTTTTTAGAAACAAGATTGTTTTATAATGTGTATCATCAAAGGTATTTCTTAGTCATTTGACATGGTTTGTTTTGAGTTTTTAGTCACATGTTTTTTTGACTTAAGGGCATTTATGAGGGAGTTGTATTAGATGATATTTAAGAAACCTATTTTTAATGGTTTCTAATTCTTTAATAGAATTATTTTAGAATTCCAAACAATATTAATGAATAACAATGTCTATAAGGATAGTCGTAGTCATGTATTTACTTTTGAAATAATTGAAATAGAATGATTAGGAAGATCACAGGGGAGACCCAGGAGTCCTTAACAATGTTAAGGTATATGTTTTATTTCTTTAAAACAATGCTATAGCAACTAACTGAGAGCACATACATGGTAGACACTTAGAAATATCATTTGGCCATGTGTTGAAAATTGAAGCTGTTACTGCTTTTCTGTTTCATATGACTCATTAGGTAGTCACTGTTGAGAGCAGTTAGGTTCTACAAATGATTGCTCAAGAAAAATATATTGGTTAAGCAGAATATATGCAAAAATATTTTTTGCATATCTTAACAGTCCCCTCTATCACTAGAGATTAATGATTAAACATTCTCATCCGCAACTTATTGTTAAAGCTAATGGTTTATTCAGAAACTAAAATATATCATGAAAGTTTTTGAGAAAGCTGAGAGTGCTCAGACAGTGAAAATAGATACAAAATAGAAGGTTCAGGTGTCTACTCCAATAAAGTCATTTAGTTTGAGAGTTAGTTTTTAAAAATAATTTTGGTAAAGCACCTTAAGTCTAATCCTGTGAAATAAAATCCATTTTGTACTCCCAGACACTTGAGAGGCCAAGGCAGGAGGATCACTTGAGCCAGGAGTTTGCATCCAGCCTGGGCAATATAGTGAGACTCTGTCTCTTTAAAAAAAGAAAAAAAATGATTGTTACAAATATCATTTGTTGTAATAACTATTTTTTTCCAAGCCTAAATTTTGTTAACAAAATTTAATCTTCTTTTTAGGATGGTATCGACAATGCAACATTATTCCTTATAGCAAAGATGTCGACCTAGGAATTTTTATACAAGATTACAAATCTGATATTATTTTAGCATTTCAGGATGCAGGACTTCCACTCAAACACAAATTTGGGAAGGTCAGTAAAGGTGGCTTCATTTCATAAGTAACATAGCTCAATTGTAAAGCTTAAATTAAACAACTCAGATATGGTTAAGAATGCTGCATACATAATTTTGTCACTCAGTACTGACTAGGATGAGTTCAGCAGAAGCCTATTACCACTTGTAATTTCTGCACTATCTAGGGAAAAGCAAGAAAATCTTGCTTTCTATTGGGTTAGTGCAAAAGTAATTGCGTTTTTTGCCATTACTTTTGCACCAACTAATAATGATGAGAAAAGAAGGATCTTGAACTCTTATAGGTGAATTTATTGCTATTATATTAGGCAACAATGTAGACAAAATCAATATATATGATATACAATTAATGTAATAAGTAAGAATCCCACCCGCCCTACCTGAAGTTACATTGTTTCTCATGAGTTGTTCAATTTTACAGATGTTATTATCAACATAAAATATTCCATTGATTGCTAAGGGGTAGAAATTATTTGAATCATTTCAAATAAGTACTTCAATTTCTTGTTTATCTTACATGTCCTAGGTTATAGTAGTTTGCTCAGAGGTCAACCAGGGATAAGTCATTGTAGTCTAAATGAAATCTCCCTCTAGACAGTTTGGTTCCTATGCCCTAAGCCCATGATCTCTTGCAATCATTTTGTTCTTAATTTGCTTCTTCCCAGAAAGGTGTTATCCTACAGTAAGCAAGTAAAAATATGTTTAGTCACCAGAAAATTGTTTCTTCCATCATAAATAATTATTCTATTTTACTAAAAAATATAAATAAAATATTTTACTGACGTCAAAGTCAAGTAATAGAGCTCTAGTTATTCAGCAAACATTTATGAAACATTCATTATAAGTCTGGCACTGTCCTTTGCACCTGTGACACAAAGATGAATAAATGATAGTTCTTACCCTTGAGAAGCTCACTGTCTAATTGGGAGGGGGAAAGACTGCATAAATAATTATTCTGTGATTAGTGCTGTGGCAGACAGATGTACCAAGTCCAATGGGAATGTAATTATTTATATGATAAGTTTTCTTGAGGGAGATGTTCTCAGAATTCTTTATTTTTTTACCTTAACTTTTGTTTTTTATTTTTTCCGTGTGTGTAATATAATTATCTAAACTATTTATGTGGCTATGACGAATACCTCTTTACTTAAGTACTTATTTATTGATTGTTATGAGAGACTTGTTTCCTGATAGTTTTATTTGGTTATTCAAGGAAATAATATTTCTAATATTTCTTTGGTTCTTTTCCTTCTTTAGTCAGAAAGCTGCTCTGGAATAGGATGTTTCTTTTTTTTTTCTTTTTTTTTTTTTCTGCAGTGATAATTACCGTAAGTCATTTATTCTGAGTTATCATCAATTGTAAGAAACAACATTATTTTAGATGCAGTTAAGAAATTAAATGATGTTACTGATACATCCCAATTTCAGAGGTGCTTTAACTTGAAAAAAAGTACATCTTAGAATGAATACTCTGTGTATGTAAAACATAAGAATCTGTTTCTTTATTTAAAAAAAAAGTTTTTAAAAATGTATTTCCTTTGTTTCAGTGTGTGAAGGTTTTCATCTTTCCCATAGGTAGAAGACAGCTTGGAACTATCCTTCCAGGGAAAGGATGATGTGAAACTTGACATTTTTTTCTTCTATGAAGAAACTGACCACATGTGGAATGGAGGCACTCAGGCCAAAACGGGAAAAAAATTCAAGTATGAATCAAATAAGTACTTATAAAGGCACTGCAGAAATAATTTCAGGAGGTAGAAATAAAGAAGTAACTGAAAATGAAAAGAAAACCAAAGACCGCTTTCAAGACTCCATTATTATTAGCTAACACTTTCTTAGCTTATCCATAGAGTCTGTTTATGCCTGTGAAGTGAGAATATCTATAAGGACAGTTTGTGAGGAGGAATTGTCTCTGGGTTTTTCAGTTCAAGCTGATGATGCAGCTGGTCTATTCTCAGTTCTGAGAGAGAGAATGGGAACCTGAAGAGCTTATGTTTTGAGTCAGGCTGACCTGGGAAACCTTAGCTCCATCCTAATTTGTGGCGTTCAGCTTTTTTTAACAGTAATCACTTTATCTATTACATTGAGTAATACTACCATGTGTCATTTTACATATTCGGAACATTTTACATGTATTAACCCATCTAATCCTCAAAACAACCTTCAGAGGTAGATATTCTGAAGCCAGGGTGCTTGCTCTTGAATACCAGCTCTTTATTTTACCAGCTATGTTACCTTGAGCAAGTTATTTAACCTCTCTGCTTAAGTTTCCTCAGCTGTAAAATGGCAGTTACGCTAAAAATTGCCACAGAGTGGTTTTAAGGATTAAAAATTAATACACAAAAAGAGCTTTGAGTAGTGTCAGGATGTCCTGGGTGCTAAGTAATTATTAGCTGCTGTTACTACTACTACTGTAGTAGTACTAGTAGTAGTAAACTATTTCTCTTCTTAGTCTCATGAGAAATTTATAGATTAGAGACCTGTATAGTTATCTCAGTATTAAACTGTTACGTCAGTTCTTAGAGAACTTCTATGAGAGTGTTACCTTTTTTCTAAGAAAGAATTTTTAGAGCCAAGTATTAGAATCCTGTTATTCTTAAATTTCTTTCTAAGGCTTGAATTTTTTTCTCTCACTGACATGATCCGAAACCTGCAAATCTCAAAAGAACCGTTCATTTCCAACTACTACATATCTGGATAGAAAAAGCTTCTTTCATTCTGCCTTAACAGCTCTTTATAGTAGCAGTGTTTGGGAAGTGTGAAGTATTCTGATTATTTAGCAAGAGAAATGAGCAGTGATAGAACTGTCTGGACAGATGGTGTGAGTCCCAGATTTTCTATCATGTTACTGTGACCTTAAAAGGCAGAGAAAAGAACAGGAGATGGCTGAGTAGAGTAGTTTCTTTGGAAGATTCCCCCAGCCATATGCCATTTTTATTCTTTGCAGCACTATTTACTTTAAGAAAATGTAGTATTTTTAACATTACTATTCCTTGCGGATGAAGAAAAACAAAATATTTAAGCTAGCTGAGGGGTCTTTTTAATGGATTTTAAATTTTTGAATAGATTATATATTACATAGTTAAACAAGTCAAAGAATGTAAAGGATATGTGTGAAAAAACCTTTCTCCATCCTCTGCCCCTTATTTTCCTGTTTCTAGGTGTCCTTTCCAGAAATAACCATGATTACTCATTTCTTATGTATCCTTTCAGAGACCGACGTATGCTTGTATACATATAGTATTTACATTCATCTCTCCCCCTTTACACAAATAGTATTATAGTATATTACATATTGTATGTTCTTTTCCTCACATATCTACATATCTTGGAAAATGTTCCAAATTAGTATATATAGAAATGGCTGTACTTTATTTCATTGTATGACAATACCATAATTTATTCAACCAATTCCCTATTGATGAATATTTAAGCTGTTTCCAGTAGTTTGCTGTGACCCTCAGTTCTGCAATGACTGTATCTCTGGCCACATGTCTTTATGCATATGTGTGAAACACTCTGTAGGATAAAGTATTAGACTCAAATTTTGGGGTTAAAGGGAATATAAGCATATTTCAATTTTGATAGATACTGCCAAATTGCCCTCCAAAGAGATTTCCCCAATTTATATTCTCAACAACATGGTTTGAGAATATGGGTTTATTTTTTAAATGTGCACTCTCTGTAAAGAGAGGTAAACCTGCTTAATATTTGCCACTAATCAGTAACTAATCAGTTACTTGTATTCAGTAACTAAATCTACCAGACACCAAATATAGTTGGGAGAACGTTAGAATTACTATTGAAACTAGTCAGTGTAATGCATCGTCTCCCCTTCCCTAAAGGTCTTTTTATCTTTCTAATAATCTATTTCTTATTTTATATACAGTTCATTCTGAGAAAAAGCTTAATAATACAGCATGTTTACGATTTTTAAAAAGACGAGGAACTCAAGAAGGAAGAGAAAAGATTTTCTTTATACACTACTCTGCAGGCCTACCAAATGATCTCTTTGGTCCCAAGATTTAATAACATATTAACAGTAATAATAAAGATATAGCTACCAGGATATCTGCTAGCTATTAGCCACTGTGATAGGTAGTTCATATATATAATCCAGTTAATCTTCATACTATCCCTGTGGGTTCGGTATTCTCACCTCCAGTTAGACATTAGGAAACGAAAACTCAGAGTGAAGTAACTTACTCGAGGCTTTTGGCTGTTGATGGCAAGACAAAGATTTAATGCCAGATGTGTCTGACCCTCAGGTTAAGTGAATTAGTATGTATAATGCCATTTGGAATGGTACCTGGCACATTGTAAGTATTGTGTAAGTAGTAGCTACTGTCAGTACTGTATTATTATAACTGTTACTGTTATTATTATTACCATGCTGCATTGGCATAAGGTATGGTACCTTCAACACGGTGGTAAATTGGATTAGTAATTTTCTAGGCAGGCATTTTCTTCCCCCGTCTCATGCTACTCATTCCATCTTTAGTTCTCAGTCTTTCGCTCCTTTCTAGGACACCCTTCTTTCACCTGAAATCCAATTTCCATTTAAAAATGTTGACTGGATTCTTTATTATGTTTTTCTCCAGCATCCAAATCTGCCAGTAATAAAAGTGGCTAATATAACAACTCTGCCTATAGAATGTGAAGTTTTTATTCTTCAACTTCACATTTGCTAAAGATGCTGTGTAGATTTATTTGGTTTGTTTCTTTCCTTCCCATTTGAATCACCTGGTAAGGGTAGAGACCAGAAGCTTGAAAGGTAATAATAATAGTTAACTTTATTGAATACTTACTATAAGCCAAGCACCATCCCAAGCTTTTATATGTGTTATCTTGTTTAATCCTCACAATAAGTTTATAAAGGAGATTTTATCATGATCACCTGTATTTTATGGACAAACAAATTAAGGCAAACCTGAGTCAGACCCAGGTCTATATCACTTCAGAGCCCATGTTCTTACCAGTATACTGTTAGTGTCATCATGATCTCTACCATGCTGTTAATAACCCCTCCATGAAAACATTACCAAGGTAATACAGCTATTGCTGTATCCTCTAATAGGAAATCTACCCCTTGGGCTAGTTGTGAGTTCCCTGTACCTTCTGATAGTTATGGTTTCTGCTTATTGGATAAATCTTCAGAAAATTCGGATTCATCCTCTGTGGACCACACTCTTATCCAAGTGTGGATTTTATGTAATTTATCATTCATTTCTGTAAAATGTACTTACTAACTGCTGTGTGCTAAGGATACTGATGTGACTGTAACTTACTTTCTGCTCTGAAGGATCTCATGATCTAGACCATAAAACATGTTAAAGTACTCTGATAGCAGTACTGTAATCAAATATGTATAATCTGTAGTTAGGTACCAAATCAGCCATATCTAGAAACAATGGCAAAGAAGTGTGGCTTAAAAGTAATTTGTTGGGGGAACAATCCAAGATGGCCAATCGATAACAGCTTGGGATTGCAGCTCTCAAAGTGCAGAGAACTAGAGGATGCCACACTTTCAGACAAATTCTGGTCACTCACGGAGCAGAAGATCCCCAGCGGAGGAACCACACAGGTTGCTAGTGCGATTCTTGTGGCCGGCGCAGTGGTTTCGCTGGCACCTCGGCGCGGCAGCTTTCGGAGCAGAGTAAACAGGGCTGGCTCCCCTTCTGACCGAGGCTTGGAGGACCCACACGGGTCCCCAGCATGACTCCTGAGGCCGGTGCAGCGGCTGTGATGGCACCTCAGCGCGGCAGCTCTTGGCGCAGAGTAAACGAGACTGGTTTCCCTTCTGACCGAGGTTTGGAGCCCTGGGAAGGCAGAGTCGCCCATTACGGACA
Source organism: Callithrix jacchus (assembly GCF_049354715.1). Lineage (NCBI taxonomy): Eukaryota > Metazoa > Chordata > Mammalia > Primates > Cebidae > Callithrix > Callithrix jacchus. Next base: position 153,968,735 of record NC_133502.1, read on the forward strand.
CAAGAAGGAAACCAGACAGGAGAATCCTGGGCAGAAAAGCACCATCAGTCTTAACATTGCCGTTCTGGCCCTGGGAACTAACAACTTGGACGTCTACTCAAGAGACCTAATCTGAAAATTGGTAATTTCAAAGATGACAGGAGGATAAATTTACAATGATGGGAAGAAACCAGCGTAAAAAGGCTGAGAATACTCAAAATCAGAACACCTCTCCCTCTAAAGATGATCATAGTTCCACATCAACAATGGAACAAGGCTTGATGGAGAACGAGTGCATCCCAATGACAGAATCACTCTTCAGGGAATGGATAATAAGAAACTTCTGTGAGTTAAAAGAACATGTTGTAGCCCAATGTAAAGAAACTAGGAACTTTGAAAAAAGGTTTGACGAAATCCTATTGAGAATAGACAACTTAGAGAGGAATATAAGTGAATTAATGGAACTGAAGAATACAATTCAGGAACTCTGAGAAGTATGCACAGGTTTAAACACTTGAATTGTTCAAGCAGAAGAAAGGATATCAGAGGTCAAAGTCCAACTTAATGAAAGAAAACAAGAAGACAAGATTAGAGATAAAAGGATAAAAAGGAATGAGCAAAGTCTCCAAGAAATGTGGGACTATGTGAAAAGACCAAATTTATGTTTGATAAGTGTACCTGAATGCGACGGAGAGAATGAATCCAAGCTAGAAAATACCCGTCAGGATATTATTCAGGAAAGTTTTCCTAAACTAGCAAAGCAGGTCAATATTCAACCCCAGGTAATACAGAGAACACCACAAAGATATTCCTCAAGAAGAGCAACCCCAAGGCACATAATCATTAGATTCACCAGGGTTGAAACGAAGGAGAAAATACTAAGGGCAGCCAGAGAGAAAGGTCAGGTTACCCACAAAGGCAAGCCTATCAGACTTACAGCAGTTCTCTCAGCAGAAACTCTACAAGCCAGAAGAGAGTGGGGGCCAATATTCAACATCCTCAAAGAACAGAACCTTCAGCCCAGAATTTCATATCCAGCCAAACTTAGCTTCACAACTGAAGGAAAAATAAAATCTTTTATGAACAAGCAAGAACTCAGAGATTTTATTACCACCAGGCCTGCTTTACAAGAGCTTCTGAAAGAGGCATTACACATAGAAAGAAACAACCAGTATTAGCCTTACTAAAAATATACCAAAAAGTAAAGAGCACCGACATAAAGAAGAATTTTCATCAACGAATGGATCAAACAGCCAGTTAACATCAAATGGCAGTAACCCTAAATTTAAATCGACTAAATCCCCCAATCAAAAGACACAGCCAAAACCCAATGGCATGTTACATCCAGACCTGTTTCACATGCAAGGATACACAAAGACTCAAAACAAAGGAATGGAGAAAGATTTACCAACCAAATGGAGAGCAAAAATAAATAAATAAATAAATAAATAAATAAATAAAAAGCAGGAGTTGCAATTCTCATAGCGGATAAAATAGATTTTAAAGCAACAAAGATATAGTGGTAAAAGGATCAATGCAACAACAGAGCTAACGATTCTAACACCCAGATACATAGAGACTTAGATTCAATGAGACAGAAAGTTAATAAGGATATCAAGGACTCGAACTCAGATCTGGAACAAGTAAACTTAATAAATATTTATAGAGCTTTCCATGTCAAATACATAAAATATACATTCTTGTCAATACCACATCACACCTCCTCATAGGTTTAAATGAAACATTGATTGGCCATTATTAATACCCATTTTTTTTCAGAATAAAGCAATATTTCTGTTCACCCTCCCTTTCTCTCTTCCTCTTTCTTTCTCTCCTTTACTTATTTTTTTTTTCTTTCCTTCTCTCAAAAAAAGAAATCAACTTGTAAACCTCTAGATCCAGGTCGGCAATGTCTCTCTCATTGCTTGAATTCCTTCCTTCCCTTCCCTCCCTCCCTCCCTCCCTCCCCCCCTCCCTGCCCCCCTTCCTCCCTTCCTTCCTTTCTTCATTCCTTCCTTCCTCCCTCCCTTCCTCCTTCCCTCCCTTCCCGCCTTCCTCCCTTCCTGCCTTCCTCCCTTCCTCCTTCCCTCCCTAAAAAAAAAAAAAAAGTAATTTGTTAGGGAGACTTAGGAGAAATGTGGAAAAAGGCCTAAAAATAGGTTTATTTAACTATTTTCTAATTAGTTTATTTATATTTTTTAATTTAAAAAATTCTGTGGGCATCTGTATTCATAAAGTAAAAACTTTATTAGGGGGTTGTTTTCTTTAATAGATACCCAAAGGTGGAATTAGTAAGTCAGACAATATAAGCCTTTTAAAGAGTTTTGATACGTATTGCCAGATTGCATTCCTAAAAAGTTATTCAAATATGTATACAGTCACCAACATAAATGGGTGTGCTTAGTTTGCTAAATCATACTGAATTTTGCATTGTATTCAGTCATTCATGACTCCCCTCATCGTTTCTTTGAGTAACTTTTTTCACTTTCTTTTCGTTATTCCAAGGTATCTTCTATCATAAAACCAGGCCAATCATTAATAGCAAGTTACCATCAATTACTACCTTTCTGGCCAGGAGCGGTGGCTCATGCCTTTAATCCCAGCACTTTGGGAGGCCAAGGTGAGAGAACTGCTTGATCCCAGGAGTTCGAGACCAGCCTAGGCAAAAAATGAGACCCTGGCTTTATATAAATTTTTTTAGAAAATTACCCAGGTACGGTGGCATGTGCCTGTGGGCCCAACTACATGGGAGGCTGAGTTGGGAGGATCACCTGAGCCCAGGAGATCTAGGCTGCAGTGAGGCACAGTGCACTACTGCACCACTGCACAGCCTAGGTGACAGAGCAAAACCCAAAAAAAAGAAGAAAAGAGAAAAAAAGTATTACTTTTCTGTTAACTATTCCAAACATCAGCTGTCTTTTAATACACATCTAACCACCTCCCTGCCGTTCCCCAGTTTCCCTTTCAAAATCCAGCTTTAAAATATTACAGTCCATTTTGAATGCCTGGTTATAGGTGTTTGCTAGACACTTATTATGTAGAGACTTTTATATCGAAGCTTTATACAAGTGTGATTTTAGGTCAGTGAGTCCAGGAATTAGAAGACTTGGATTCAAATTGGAGTTCTGTTTTTTTATGTCATATAACCTACTGAGCTTCAGATTTCTCCTCTGTAAAATGGGAATAGCACTGTGTACTTCACAGGGTATAATGCTTAGATTAAATAATTTGTAGTTACCTGATTCAGTGCTTGGCACATAATAGATTCACAGCTGTTTGTTAATTCTTTTTTTTATTTTTTTAAATTTTACTTTAGGTACATACAATATCTGGCATTTCTCCCCATGTTACCCCTCCCCACCCCCTGCTGTCTCTCCCCTACCCCCCAACTGCCCACAGTGTATGATGCTCCTCTCCCTGAGTCCACATGTTCTCATTGTTCAACACCCACCTATGAGTGAGAACATGTGGTGTTTGGCTTTCTGTTCTTGTGCCAGTTTGCTGAGAGTGATGGTTTCTAGATTCATCCAAGTCCCTACAAAGGACACCAACTCATTGTTTTTTATGGCTGCGTAGTATTCCATGGTGTATATGTGCCACATTTTCTTTGTTCAGTCTATCATTGATGGGCATTGGGTTGGTTCCAGGTCTTTGCTATTGTAAACAGTGCTGCAATGAACATTCGTGTGTATGTGTACTTATAGTAGAACGATTTATAGTCCTTTGGATATATACCCAGTAATGGGATTGCTGGGTCAAATGGAATTTCTATTTCTAAGGCCTTGAGGAATTGCCACACTGTCTTCCACAATGGTTGAGCTAATTTACACTCCCACCAACTGTGTAAAAGTGCTCCGAGTTCTCCACATCCTCTCCAGCATCTGTTGTCTTGAGTTTTTAATGATCACCATTCTAACTGGCGTGAGGTGGTATCTCAATGTGGTTTTGATTTGCATTTCTCTAATGACCCGTGATGATGAGCATTTTTTCATATGTTTGTTGGCCTCATATGTGTCTTCTTTTGTAGGTGTCTGTTCATATCCTTTGCCCACTTTTGAATGGGTTTGTTTGTCTTTTTCTTGTAAATCTGTTTTAGTTCTTTGTAGGTTCTGGATATTAGCCCTTTATCAGATGGGTAGATTGCAAAATTTTTTCCCATTCTGTTCATTGCCAGTTCACTATAATGATGGTTTCTTTTGCTGTACAGAAGCTCTGAAGTTTAATTAGATCCCATTTGTCTATCTTGGCTTTTATTGCCATTGCTTTTGGTGTTTTAGTCATGAAGTCCTTGCCTATGACTATGTCCTGGATGGTTCTGCCTACATTTTCTTCTAGTGTTTTTATGGTGTTAGGTTTTATGTTTAAATCTTTAATCCATCTGGAGTTAATTTTAGTGTAAGGTGGCAAGTAGGGGTCCAGTTTCAACTGTTTGTTAATTCTAAATTAGGCAGGCAGAGCATAGAAATCTGATTAGGAAAATTCATTGCTAGGTAGCAATTAGAAAAAAAATCACATAGTAATGGATTAAAGCCTACCAAATGTTATAAAGATGAATATAAACTTGTATTACATATAACTGCAGAGAGATATAGTTTACAGGAATAAACATGTAGAGTACTGATTCTACAGAAGTTTTCTGTGAAAGTGAGGGTTCAGCCAGCACAATTTGAATGACGGTTGTTGAATGGGAAATTGCTATTAAATTAGATTTGGTTGCTTCTAGGAAAGGAGACTTATGGCCATGGAGAGATGATATTGGGTAATGTAAACCGGTTAATTGGCAGAAGGTCTTGTTTGGTGGGGTTTTTGATGGGATGTAATAAAGAATGTCTCTCATAAGGCTTTGGTGGAGAATGTAGTAAGACATGAGTCCTATTGAGGAATATTGTTCTTGCTAGTGTGTGTAGGCATGGAAAGCTGGTATAGTGAGTAAGACTTGGGTGGTTGAGGACCTATACTAAACAGGAGGTGACTCAAAGAAGTGGTAAAAGGTCTTAGCACCATGCCTGGTTATGAACAAGGGGAGTCCAAGAAAACTAAGTGTCCAAAATAACATATAACTTTATATCTTAGAGCCTGAGAAAAATTAGGAAATAGTGGATTATTAAGTTTTTAATTGAAGTGTATCATACATACAGAAAAGTACACAAAGCAAATGTATAACTCCAGGAATTAATGAACAAATATGTAACCTACACCCCAGTAAAAAAAAAAATAGGTGCTTGTCAGCACCCCAGAAACCCATATCATTTTCCCTTATGATCACAGCTCCTGTTTCCCACAAGGTAACAGCTATGCTAACTTCTGATATTACAGTTTAGTTTTACCTGTTGTTTTTTTAAATTTTGTGTAAACTGGGTGATAATGTTGCTGGCTTCCTTTCATTCAACATTGTATTTGTGAGAACCATTTATATTTTTGCATGTTGTAGCTATTCAGTCATTTTCTTTGCTGTGTAGTAGTTAATTACATGAATATGTCACAAATATTTATTAAGTCCACTAACCCAAATATTAGTTGGGAATTTGGGTTGTTTTCAATTTGGGGCTATTATAGATGATGCTGTAGTGAACATTTCTGTGCATGTCTTTCAGCGCCCTGGTACATGCTTATCTTAGTTTGCTTAGGCTGCTATAACAAAATACCATAAGCTGAGTGCTCATAAACAACAGAAATTTATTTCTCAGGGTTCTGGATGATGGGAAGTCCAAGATAAAGGTATCAGTATGATCCAGTTCTGGTGAAGGGCCCTCCTAGTGGTTGCAGACCGCTGACCTCTCCTCCCATGGTGGAAGGAGCAGGCAAGTTCCCTTGGGCCTCTTTTTTAAAAGTTCCATTCAAAAGCGTTCCACCCTCATGACCTAATCACCTCCCACAGGTCTTACTTCTTACACTGGCACCTTGGAGATGAGGCTTTCAGCATGTGAATTTTGAGGAGATGTAAACATTCAAACCACAGCAATGTTTTTCTATTGGGTTTATACATAAAGTGTGAGATTGCTTGGTCATAGGGTATTCATATGTTCAGTTTTGGTGTATTATTTACAAATAGTTTTCCCAAGTTTGTTATTCTAAGTTATGTTCCAATAAGTTATAGAACTTCCCATTGCCCCACATTCTTACTAACACTTGGCATTGTCAGACTTCCTAATTTTTAGCCATTTTGGTAGGTGTGTAGTGTTACCAAATTGTAGTTCAGATTTCCATTTCCCTGACTCAATGAAAGCAAGTTCATGTTTGTTGATGATTTGGATATCCTCTTTTGTGAGTTATCTGCTGAGTGTCTTGTCAGTTTTGTTTTTAATTTGAGTTGGCTGTCTTTTTCTTACTTGAAAATATTACCTCCCAATCTGTACCTTTCTTCTTTACTCTTTTTGTTTGTTTGTTTTGGAGTGCAGTGGTACGATCTCGGCTCACTGCAACCTCCACCTCCCAAGTTCTAGCAGTTCTCATGCCTCAGTCTCCTGAGTAGCTGGAATCACAGACACACTCCATTACACCCAGCTATTTTTGTATTTTTAGTAGAAACGGGGTTTCACCATGTTGCCCAGGCTGGTCTTGAACTCCTGACTTCAAGTGATCTGCCTGCCTTGGCCTCCTAAAGTGCTTGGATTATAGGGATGAGCCGCCCTGCACCCAGTCCTTTACTCTCTCTCTCTTACTAGTGATTTTTGATCAATAAAAAGTTATTAATTTTAATGTAGTTCAGTTTATTTCTTTCCCTATCTCAAGGTAATGAAGCTATTCCTCCTATACCACCTTCTAAAAACTTTATTGTTCTGTGTGTAATATGAAGTAAAGATCAAGTTTAGACTGTATACCTTATTTGGATTCACTAGTTTTCTACTAACGTACTTTTTCTGTTCTGAGATCTAATCTAGGCTACCACATTGCATTTAGACACACTACCTTTTGAAATTTGATTTTAGTCCAAGATTTTAAGCTTGTCACTGGTAATGCCAAATTATTGTACATCATCGCATGTCCCAGTTCTGCTCATTCAAGGGCCTTGAGTTCCTGTCTCTTTGTACTAGCTTCTTGGTACCTCTATCTAGAAATAATCTTCTCTTCCTCTGCATTACTATAGATTTTCTTTTTCTTTACCTCTCTCTTACTTTTTTGGAGTACTTTTGCTGATTAGTCTGCCCTTTCTACGTGATAGGTAAAATCAGGCCTGGTACATGTTACTTGTTTGGCCTGAGACTAAGTGAGACCTGGAGTCCTATATGAAACTATAAGTCAGATCCTCTTAAGTGATGATAGGGTGACACTAGGTTGATGCCTTTATCCAACCTAACGCCTTTGGAGAATTAAAGCTATAATTAAGTTAGCCTAGTAGTTTTCAATCATTTTGCTTCACAGGAAGTTAAAGATTAAAGGTAGTTGTTGAATCCTCACTGATCGTCTCTCTCAGTTTTACAGATTGATATTGTGCTCCTATAGTTATAACTGCAAGAAACGCATTTGTCTTTTTAGTACTTACAGCTGTGAAGCTAAAGGCAAATTTGAGTAATTTTTTTAAATGAGTGTATTTAAAACATTGACTTTTCTAAAAATGATCTCATATTTTCTGCTCCATTTATGCCTTTATATTTTACAACATACAGATTATGTCTTAGGTCTCCTTAATTATACTGCCAAACCACTAGTAATTAGCAGGTGCAAAATTGAGAAATTGAGAGAAGAACTTTGAAAGAACTGCTTTTGGAAGTTATACAGTTATGCATGTTATATGGTAATTGTATACAATATGTAGACATGGCAGTTATTTATATAGCAAGCTTTGTTTATTTCTTTAAGAGAAGATTGCCTCCAGATGAATAAACAGCGAATCTTTCATTTATGTGAAGTAAATTATATTTTTTAAGACTGCTACCTCACACCAGTTAGAATGGCGATCATTAAAAAATCTGGAGACAACAGATGCTGGAGAGGATGTGGAGAAATAGGAACACTTTTACACTGTTGGGGGGAGTGTAAATTAGTTCAACCATTGTGGAAGACAGTGTGGCACTTCCTCAAGGACCTAGAAACAGAAATTCCATTTGACCCAGCAATCCCATTACTGGGTATATACCCAAAGGATTATAAATCATTGTATTATAAAGACACATGCACATGTATGTTCATAGTGGCACTGTTTACAATAGCAAAGACCTGGAACCAACCCAAATGCCCATCGACGATAGACTGGACAAGGAAAATGTGTCATATATACATAATGGAACACTATGCAGCCATAAAAATGATGAGTTCATGTCCTTTGTAGGGACATGGATGAATCTGGAAACCATCATTCTCAGCAAACTGGCACAAGAACAGAAAATCATACACCACATGTTCTCACTCATAGGCAGGTGTTGAACAGTGAGAACACATGGACACAGGGAGGGGAGCATCACACACAGGGGTCTGTTGGGGGGGCCAAGGGAGGAATAGCAGGAGTGGGTGGGGAGGTCGGGGAGGGATAACATGGGGAGAAATGCCAGATGTAGCTGACAGGGGGATGGAGGCAGCAAACCACATTGCCATGTGTGTACCTATGCAACAATCCTGCATGATCTGAACATATACCCTAGAACCTAAAGTACAATAAAAAAACAAAAAACCAAAAACAAAACCTGCAGTATATTTTGTTGTTTGAACATAATTCTATAAGATGATATTCTAAGATAAATAAAAACATATTTTCAGTAAAGACTTGTACACAAATGTTTATAGTAGTCTTACTCAACGCCAGCAAGAAATAGAAGCAACCCAAATGCCCATCTGCTGGTGACTAGCTATAAAATTATGATAAATTCAAACAATGGACTACTACTGAGCAATGAGTAGCAATGAACTACTGATAAATGCAATACATGGATGAATTTCTAAAACATGACGCTAAGTGAAAGAAGTCAGATAGGACAAGTATATACGATGTATTTGCTTTTATTTGAAATTACACAGGAAAAAGCATTCAAGAGTCTAATAAGATTAGTGGTTGCCTAGGGCCAGGGTGGGTTGATTGCTTGACTGCCAAGGAGCACAGGGAACTTTAGACAGGGAGTTGGTAGAAATGTTCTATTTCTTGATTATTGTGGTGGTTACACAGGTATATACATTTATCAAAACTCATCACTTAAAAATTGATGCATTTCATTATACTTAAGTTATACCTCAAAAGAAGTTACCTTAAAAGGTTAAGACCTGACACAGTAACCCATGTCTGTAATTGTAGCATTTGGGGAAGACAAGCTGAGAGGATCAGTTGAGTGCAGGAGTTCAAGACAAGCCTGGGCAGCGTAGGGAGACCCAATGTCTACAAAAGAAATTAAACACTAAACTTAAAAAAGATTAAAAAGATGAAAAACAGTTTGTGACTTAGAAAACTGATGCTAAGAGAAAAAGGGTCTGAGATCACAGGTTGAAACAGAGGGATATATGGGACCAAAAGCAGTGAATTTGATCAGGGCAGACCTAATTGCAATGATAAACTTTGACACTTTCACATATGATTAAACAAATTGGGTAATCTGATGATAGTTTAAAAGCCTCTTGTATTGAGTATGAAAATTGAAATTATAATTTGAATTCTTTTAAAAATTATCTATTATATGTAAGGAGAAGTCCTGTAAAAACTGTCTGAAGGAAAGCAAGCACAACTGGAATCTAACTGGTTGCTGAAGAGCTGTAGATCTAGATTTTGGAAGTTATGCAGTTATCTAGAGCTATAGAGTTTTTGGAAGTTATATAGTTATATCCCACGGCTTTGTCCTCTGGCATTGAGGAAAACTTTTGTACTTGTTTTAAATTGATAGTTCTTAATGTAGTCATTATGTATATGCATTCAGGTATTAAATTATATCAGTCTGTACAGGGTTTAATTTGTCTACTCCTTATTCTTGATAGAATAAATTTTTTCTTGTTTTTCCTATGGTACAGATAACTACTAGTTTTGTCACTGGGGCAGTGGTCTTATGGGGATTGCATAGGAAAGTTAATAGTAGGATAAATGGAATCACTCATGTGCTGTTAAAGTCAGTAGGAACATGAAGTTTAAGAGGTAAAATTTTACTTTATAAAACACGTATATTCCTCACCCCCCATATATAAAACGTTAAAAGTTTAGGATGGGGGGTGGAGAATGGGATTAATAAAGATCTCAGAGAGACTGTAACCCAGCGTAGGCTCTGAAAAGTATGTTAGCAATTCCTTTATCACTCCTTTGCTTCTGTTATCTATGGTGGGATTGTGCAAGGTTTAGTAAAAGAGGTGGTTAAAGTACTAGGCAGCACACTGTAACCTTGGTTTTCAAGAGTTGAGTCTAATTCTTAGATGACTATTTAAGGGCAGTGTTGGTGATGATGACTTATGATTAATGTGACACAGTCATTTTTTACTTTGCCACATTTCCTTTGCTCCAAACACAAAACACTGATGAATATATCTAAAAGATAGAGCTGAGCTAAAAGAAAATAGAGTAGATTATGAAAAGCAATATTTCAAGACAATTTACAAATTAAAGACAGACAAGCAGGATAAATAATAAATCCAAGGTACTTCTTAAGGAAACCAATATCAAAACAAAAAATGTTATAGGATACCAGAGAAAATGGGTTCCTGACAAAGGAGTAGCAAGTACACCTTAGCAACAATAGAGGTCAGAGATAATGTAGTAACATCTCGCAAAAGCGGAGGAGAAATATTTGTCAACTTAGAATGTTATGTACAGTTAAAACTAACATTCAAGAATGACATCAAAGTAAAACATTTACATATATATATACAAAGACTAAAAGTTTATGCCTCACAGATCCACACTTAGAGACGTGAAAGAACCCAGAAGGAAGACATGATATATATGAAATGATGGTGAACAGAAAAATGAATTAAAAGGTCAGTAAATTTGTTAACCATTGCGTATAAAAAAAATGCCAACTAATGTATTAAAATGAGAAAGGAAGCCAGGCACAGAAAGACAAACATCACATATTCTCACTTATAGGTGGGATCTAAAAACAATTGAACTCAGGCATATAGAGAGTAGAAGGATGAGGCTAGGTGCAGTGGCCCATACCTGTAATCCCAGCACTTTGGAAGGCTGAGGTGGGTGGATCACTTGAGGCCAGGAGTTGAAGACCAGCCTGGCCAACATTGTGAAACCCCGTTTTTACTAAAAGTGCAAAAATTAGCCAGGCACGGTGGCACATGCCTGTAATCCCAGCTACTTGGGGGGCCGAGGCATGAAAATCACTTGAACCCAGGAGGCAGAGGTTTCAGTGAGCCAAGATTGCACCACTGCATGCCAGCCTGAACAACAGAGCGAGACTCTGTCAAAAAAAAAAAGAGAGAGAGTAGAAGGATGGTTATCAGAAGCTGAAAAGGGGCATGAGGGGGGAAGGTGGGGATGGTTAATGTGTGCAAAAAAAAATAGTTATAAAGAACAAATTAGGCTATTTGATAGCACAAAAGGGTGACTATAGTTATAACTTAATTATACATTTTAAAATAACTAAAAGAGTATAATTGATTGTAATACAAAGCATAAATGCTTGAGAGTATGGCTGCCCTATTCTCCATGATGTGATTATTATGTACTGTATGCCTGTATCAAAACATCTCATATATTCTGTAAATATATACACTTACTATGTACCTACAAAAATTAGAAATTAGAAAAAGAGAAAAGTCAAAAAACTCTTGACATAAGTTGAGGAAAAGGTGATATATCAGTGTTCAAAGAGTAAAGTATACTAAGTTTCATGTTTAGAAAGAGGGTAAAGATTCTGCATAAATTTACTTTTTAATAGAAAATGTTATAGTGAAGTAATATGTTTTAAAATAAACAGTAACTAGCATAGCAATATTATCTACAACTTCCAAACAGAATGAAAGGAAATATATAAACCTTTATCAATCCAAGTGAAAGTTTCAGATGTGGAGGAGAGGGTCAAAGAAAAAGAATGGTAAATCGAAAAGTTGAAAATAATTGTACTATGTTGACAATAGTCAACACTGTTAACAGTACTTTGTGTCTTAAACACTGTTCTGAGCACTTTACATTTATTTATTCATTCTGTACTAACATCTCTGAGGTGTAGGTACTATTATTATCCTCATTTTATAAATGATGAAATTAAGGCCCAAAAAAGATTGATGAGGTCATACAACTAATAATTGGTGAAGCCAGGACTTGAGCCCTGGCAGGCTGACTCTAGAGTTCAAAATAAGTTCAACACACAGTTTATCACAATAAATATAAAAAATACATAAATGAATTAAACTAACCTATAAAAAGACAAAGATTATCAAATGAGGGAGCAAAATTTAGATATATAATGCTTGCAAGAGGCACATCCCAAGCAAAACCACATAGAAAGGTTAAAAGTTACAGAGATGAAAAGCTGTACCCCAATATAATTAACCAAAGAAAACTGGCATTATAGTATTAGTATCAGACAGAAGAGAATTTTAGAGGGGAAACATTAAAGGATCAGAAGGCTCATTACAGAATCTCAAAGAAACAGTTTACCAAGAATAAATGATATTCATGAGCTTACATGACTAACAATATGGTTAAAAATATAAATCAGAAACTGATGAAATTCTAATGAATATTTAATATGTTCACAATTGTGGTGGGAGATTCTTACATGCTTTTATTTTTTTAAATTGCTGAAGACCAGGCACAGTGTGGCTCATGCCTGTCATACTAGCACTTTGGGAAGCTGAGGCGGGAGGGTCACTTGAAGCCAGAAGTTTGAGACCAGCCTGGGCAACATAGTGAGACCTCATGTCTGTAGAAAACAGTTTTAAAAAATTAGCGGGGCATTGTGGCATGTACCTATAGTCCCAGCTACTCAGGATGCAGAAGCGGGAGGTTCACTTGAGCCTAGGAGCTTGAAGTTATAATGAACTGTGATTGGACACTGCACTTCAGCCTGGGTGACAGAGCAAACCCTATCTCAAAATAAAACTGCTTGTTTAAAAATGAAGAAATTAGTAAAAATATTGAAGATCTGAACAAAATTAACAGGCTGATCTATTTGACTTTATACATATAAAGTCTTTACCCAATAAATGGTGAATATATTTTCTTATCAGCTATAAACAGAACATTTACAAAAGTTGATCATATACTGTATCATAAAGGCAATTTTAAGAAGTTTCAAAGCTTTAATAATTTTCTTGTGTGTGTATAATTCTCCATATTAATGGATTAAAGGAGAAAAAAACTACATGGTTATTTCATTAGATAGCATTTATGACCACAATGGAATTAAATCAGAAACTGGCAATTAAGACATCTTTAAAATGAGTGAAAACTTAAAAACATCCTCCTTAATAACTCATGAATTAAAAAGGAAATCATAATAGAAATTATAGCATATTTAAGACTTAAAGATGATGAATGTATTACATGTTAAAAATTTAGGCTGGAGCGGGGCACCGTGGCTCACACCTGTACTCCCAGCACTTTGGGAGGCTGAGGGCGAATCACAAGGCCAGGAGTTCAAGACCAGCCTAGCTAAGATTGCAAAACCCCATCTCTACTAAACATGCAAACATTAACTGGGCATGGTGGCATATGCTCGTAATCCTAGCTACTCAGAAGGCTGAGGCATGAGAATTGCTTGAGTCCAGGAGGCAGTAGTTGCAGTGAGCTGAGATGGCACCATTGCACTCCAGCCTGGGCAACAGAGGGAAACTGTCTCAAATATAAAAAACAAAACATTTTAGGCTGCAGTTTAGGGGTAGAAATAAGTACATAGCCTTAAAAACATTAAGTATGAAAAAGTAGATTTGAAAACAAGCATTCAGCTGAAATAAAAGAACAACAGAGTCAAGGAAAGTGAGGGAAGTTAGTCAAGAAAAGAAATTAATGAAATGGAAAATAAATATTATCAAAGACCAACAAATCCAAATTCTGGCTTAAAAAATTAATTTAAAGACTAGTAAAATAGCAAGATTGATTAAGAAAAAATAAAAATCTGGGATGGCTGGCTTTAGTTTATACTCAGGTGTGTTACACTGGCTCTCGAAAAAAATGAGGTAGTTAACTAGGCAATAAATGTGATCATTAAAATGTAAAAATGATAAAATTTTCTAGAAAAATCAACTCGAAAAGATCTAGATAACCTATATTTATTCAAGAAATGCAATTAGTAATCAGAAATCCTCCTTTCTCCTTCTTTTCCCTGCCAGAGGGTACTAAAACCTAGAAAGTTTACTGCAAAGTTTTATGGTGCCATCACAGAACAGATTATCCCTATATTGTACAGCTTATTTCAGGCAATAGAAAAATATAAAATTAAGTAACTATTTTATGAGAGTGATAGAAAAAGTGGATATGGACAATACCAAAAAAAAATTGTAAGGGAAATTACTGTCTCAGTGAATACAGTGAAAAAATACTAAATGAATAGAATTTTGTAGTGGGTACATGTTGGTATAATTCTCTGTATTACACTAATATAATTATTAAAGGATTAAAGGAGTTCCATATTAAAGGATTAAAAGATTAAAGGAACAAAAACACTATGATTGTTTTAATAGATGACATTAAAATTCTTTGATAAATTTTATAATTAGCCAAAAGGAGAGAGACCTCTCAACAAATTTGGATTTAAGGGAATCTGGGTTAGGCATGGTGGCTCACATCTGTAATCTCAACATTTAGGGAGGCAGAAGTGGGTGGTTCACTTGAGATCAGGAGTTCGAGAGAGGATCCAAGATGGCTGATTGCTAACAGCTTGGGATTGTAGCTCCCAGTGAAAGCGCAGAGAACAAGAGGACGCCACACTTTCAGACAAATTTTCGTTGCTCACAGACCAGAAGATTCCCAGTGGAGGAGCCCCACGGGTCACCAGCACAACTCTTGTGGCCGGCGTAGCGGTTTTGCCGGCGCCCCGGCGCGGTAGCTCTTCATGCAGAGTAAACGGGACTGGTTCCCCTTTTGACCGATGTTTGGACCTCCCGGAAGGCATAGCCGCTTATTATGGACTCAAGAAGAAAGCCAGACCAGAGATTCCCAGGCAGAAGAGCACCATCAGTTTTATCGCTGCTGTTTTGGCCAGCACAGTGGGTTGCTCGGATTCCAGCTCTGGGAATCAATAAACTGGACGTCCACTCAGAAACCTAATTAGAAAGGCGGTAATTGTAAAGATGACAGATGGATAAATTTATAACAAAGGGAAGAAACCAGCCCAAAAAGTTTGAGAATACCCAAAATCAGAACCTGTCTTCCTCTCCAGGGGATTACAGTTCCTCCTCAGCAACGAAACAAGCCCTGATGGAGAAGGACTATGTACCATTAACAGAAGTAGGCTTCAGAAGGTGGATGATAAGAAACTTCTGGGAGTTAAAAGAACTTGTTCTAACCCAATGTAAAGAAACTAAGAACTTTAAAAAAAGGTTTGACGAAATGCTAACAAGAATAGACAATATAGAGATATAAATGAACTAACCGAGTTGAAAAACACAACACAAGAACTTAGCGAAATATGCATAAGTTTGAATAGCCGAATTGATCAAGCAGAATAAAGGATATCAGAGGTCGAAGACCAACTTAATGAAATAAAATGAGAAGACAAGAATAGAGAAAAAAGGATAAAAAGAAATGAGCAAAGTCTCGAAGAAATATGGGACTATGTGAAAAGACCTAATCTACGTTTGATAGGTGTACCTGAATGTGACGAAGAGAATGAATCCAAGCTGGAAAATACTCTTGAGGATATTATTCGGGAAAACTTTCCCAATCTAGCAAAGCAGGACAATATTCAACCCCTGGTACTACAGAGAACACCAGAAAGATATTCCTCAAGAAGAGCAACCCCAAGGCACATAATCGTCAGATTCACCAGGGTTGAAATGAAGGAGAAAATACTAAGGGCAGCCAGAGAGAAAGGTCAGGTTACCCACAAAGGGAAGCCTATTAGACTAACATCAGATCTCTCAGCAGAAACCCTACAAGCCAGAAGAGAGTGGGGGCCCATATTCAACATCCTTAAAGAAAAGCACTTTCAGCCCAGAATTTCATATCCTGCCAAACTAAGCTTCACAATTGAAGGAAAAATAAAATCTTTTATGAACAAGCAAGTACTCAGAGATTTCATTACCACCAGGCCTGCTTTGCAAAAGCCTCTGAAAGAAGCATTATACATAGAAAGGAACAACCAGTATTAGCCTTTCTAAAAATATACCAAAAAGTAAAGAGCACCAACATAAAGAAGAATTTATATAAACGAATGGACAAAATAGCCAGTTAACATCAAATGGCAGTAACCCTAAATTTAAATCGACTAAATCCCCCAATCAAAAGATACAGCCAAAACCTAACAGTATGCTGCATCCAGACCCATTTCACATCCAAAGATACACAAAGACTCAAAACAAAGGGATGGAGAAAGACTTACCAACCAAATGGAGAGCAAAAAATAAATACATAAATAAAAAGCAGGAGTTGCAATTCTCGCATCTGATAAAATAGATTTCAAAGCAACAAAGATATAGTGGTAATAGGATCAATGCAACAATAAGAGCTAACCATCCTAACACCCAGATACATAAGACCTATAAAGAGACTTAGACTCAACGAGACAGAAAATTGATGAGGACAACCAGGACTTGAACTCAGATCCGGAACAAGTAAACTTAATAAATATTTATAGAGCTCTCCATTTTAAATACATATTTTCCACTTTAAATACACAAAATATTGATCAGCCATTATTAATACCCATTTTTAGAATAAAGCAATATTCCCGTTCTCTCTCCCTCTTTTTCTTCCTCTCCTTCACTCCTTTTTTTCTCTTTCTTTTCAAAAAAAAAAAAATAGTAGTTCATGCAGAGGAAATAGGACAAAGTCTCTAAGGCAGGTGCAAGCCTGGTATGTTCCAAGAGTTTCACGGCTGCCTAAGTTTGTATAACTGAGATAGTGTGGTGTGGGTGATAAGGGTTGAGGTCAGAAAGGTAATAGATTCCTTATTATCTACGGCCTTGTAGCAAGGTAACTCTAAGTCAAGTATGTAGCCACTTTAGGATTTTGAGCAACAGTGACATATTATGAAAACAAAACAAAAAAAGAGATCAAGAGGTCAAGACCGCCCTGGCCAACATGGTGATACCATGTCTCTACTAAAAATAGAAAAACTAGCCAGGTGTGGTAGTATGCGCCTGTAATCCCAGCTACTCCGGAGGCTGAGGCAGGAGACCAGGAGATGGAGGTTGCAATGAGCTGAGGTCGCACCACTGTACTCCAGCCTGCACTCCAGTCTGACAACAAAGCGAGACCTCAAAAAAAATAAAAAAATTAAAAAAGGAATCTGAAATTTCTTTAACCTAATAAAGAGAATATAAAAAAACCTAGAGTGAGCAATCATGTTTAATGATAAAACTTTAGAAGCCTTTCCGTTAAAATCAGAAAAAAGTTAGGAATGTGTGCTAGCCCTGCTTCCATTAAACAATATGCTAGAGGGGTTAGGCACTGGAATAACATGAGAAGAAGAAATTAAAAGTTAAAAGAAGAGGAAAAAATTGGTAGTGAGAATAAACCATTTATGTTTTGCAGGAAATTCTTGTCAAGAAATGGCTCTACTGCTCCAACTCTGGAGTTAATGTAAAACTTAAGTTTAAAAAAGTCAGGTTCAGTTATAGTTGATGTTGTCTGTCTCTCTGAACCTAATAATAATAAAACATTGTTATTCTAGGCTGGGGAAGAACCTCCTTTTAATTTAGCAGTTATGTTCATAAATTATACTCAAAATGCTTGTATGTAAACTGATGAAATTATCCAACTACCACCAAGTAGTTCTATAGATTTTAAGGATATCTGTGAGGGAAAAAAATGGTCTGTTCCAACTATTTAACTACTGTTTTATGTAAAGATAATATGAAGTAAAAGTGATATGAAATAGAAAATGGATGGCAGGATTTTTTTTGTGGTAATAAGACCTTTTAAACTTGTAGTCTGATTTAGAGTTGCCTTAGTCTGAATTTAAACCTGTTCACATGTTGGATCCAATCCCAGGGCCTTAAAGTACAAACTGCTCAGCTAAACTTAACCTTAGCTTTGAAAGTTAAGGTAACATTGCAGACTCATGGTGTATTTTAGTCTTAGTCATTATTTACTGGTTGCCTGGACAGGGTACGTGGCATGTGCTGTTCTGTGTCATTCACCCCCCTTCACTTCCTCTCAACAATGCTATTTTATAATTTGTTGTTATATTTTATTGTTTGTTTATTCTTCCTCTTCTCCTAGGAAGCTGGGATTTTCTTTTTGCTGAATGGATTGAAAAATAATTGGGGAAAAGAAAACCATAAAGGGTTTAGAGAGGTTTCTGTTTAAGTGCAAAAATCAACATTTGAGTTAAATTGACTTTGAATTATTTTCACATTGTTTATATATTTAAAATGTTTTGGTTTTGCTCATAAATGCTTCATTGTTCAAAACATTGCTTTTGTAAAATTTGTAGTATTCTCCTTCACCCCATCTATCCTGTATCTGTTATTATTTTCCCCTCTTTCAGCGGATGAGACCACAGAGGATAATTCTTAGAGAAGTTTCCTGGCCTGTGTTACAGGATAGACCATGATTTCTGTTTCAGTTCAACTTCAGTGTGTCAACTTGATAGGATAAGACAGGTGGACATTCTACTAACCAGCATCTGATTAGAGAGGGTGGAGGCTGGTGATGGATCGTTATATGTGATGACAAAATAAGCAATTCCGTGAACATGAGTGTGCAAAGTAAAATTGGGACCAGCAGATGGTGGGGCTAAGCTGTATCTTATTTCTCAGCTATGAGATTTTCTGTGACTGCCTTTTCACAGTAGCCAGTTGGGATTGTCCATTAACTGGATTTGAGTAGAAGGGAGTTGTTGCTTTCTTTAGAATTTGTTCAGCCTCTCCTTTCTATGTACGGCTTTATGTTCATTTGGTGGTAAAACACGATATTCAAAGGCAGAATATATAAGAACTGACCTTTTCTTGGAGAACATCCCAGTTAGATCCCATTTCCACAATATGATTACATTTTAAAACCTGGCTTTTCCCTGTTTTTTCTTTAATCCTCTGATATTTTAAATAATCTCTGTTATTGCCCCTTCAAACCTCATTACTGAAAGTTCTTCCCATGTTGAAACATTTCTCAGAAAAAAAATGCAGAATATACAGTAGAGCTATAATGTAAACTTAAACAGACCTGCTAGTTTAGCTTTCTTTTATAATATACAGAATTTACTTTACTTGATCCAAAGTACCTTTAAGAAACATGTTTTGGTTTAATTTCTGTTTGTTTTGTATTTTTTTTTGAGACAGGGTCTCACTGTGTCACCCAAGCTGGGGTGCAGTGGTGTGATCTCAGCTCATTGCAACCTCCACTTCTGGGGTTGAAGTGATTCTCCTGCCTCAGCCTCCTGAGTAGCTGAGATGACAGGAGTACATCACCACACCTGGCTAATTTTTTTTTTTTAGGAGAGATGGGGTTTCGTCATGTTGGGTGGGCTGGTCTCAAACTTCTGGCCTCAAGTGATCTACCTGCCACAGCCTCCCAAAGAGCTGGGAGCCACCAACCTCAGCCTGGTTTAATTTCTGAAACTTACCTACTAATTGACTTAGTTCTACAATATAGTTAAAATCATTATAACTCGTATTTCTTGGGCTGGTTTAAAGATATTCTTTAGCATTTAAGATGAAAGGTGGAAACCACAGGTAGGATCACATAAGCTATGGAACCAAATGAAAAGCCTGGAAATACAACTTGGAGTCCTGCTTACTCTGTATTCTTGGGAAATTCAGATTGTGAAAGAAAAGAAAATGATCATTTTCATCTATCTTTTGACAACTTTTTGTTTTGACACTTCTTTCCTTGATAGTTCCAACAGAAAGCCCAAGGCTGCTGCCTCAATCACTAACTTATTGACCTGGGTCTTTTTTACCCATCTCTGGAGCTTAGGGATCGGGTCAGCCTCTTGTCAATCTTACGGACTTGCAATAGGGAAGGAAAATTGGGGCACTGTTAACATTAGAAGAGGAAAGGGGTTCTGGACAGTCAAAAACAATAAATATCCACTTTATTTCCAAAGCTGTTTTATAGTAGAGCACTGTCCTTCAGCCAATAATGCACTAGCAGCTAGATTCCTTAACCAGACCTTCCACTGTTGAAGCCTAATCCCTCTGTTTTGCTGCAGATACCTGTTTCCCAAGTTTACACTTTGCTGGACTGAGTTTGTAGACATGAAGGTTCATGTGCCCTGTGAAACCCTCGAATACATTGAAGCCAACTATGGTAAGACCTGGAAGATTCCTGTAAAGACATGGGACTGGAAGCGCTCTCCTCCCAATGTGCAACCCAATGGAGTCTGGCCTATTTCTGAGTGGGATGAGGTTATCCAGTTATATTGAGATACTAGGTTGAATGGGAGAATTCCTCTTTTGGGAAAAAAGGTAGATAACTGTTTAAAAAGATACATGCCTGTTTGTCAAACATAAGTGGGAACCAAAGAAAAAAGTGACAAGTTTGAAGACACAGAAAGGGTCATCACTCCAGAGCCATCTGATTTAATTCTCTCATTTAGCACTTACTGAGGAATCTTCATGTGCCACATACAATGCTAAGTTACAGTGGAGAAGCCGAGATTAATGAGACAAATACCTGCCTCTTTTATTCCTCCCTTTGGTAAACAACTCGATTTTCCTTTGAAGGAACCCTCCCCCACCCTTTGAAGAGTTCAAGTTCTATAAAGGTTTTTAAAACGTTAAGTAACGTTTGAACTGGAAGATGAACTCACCAGGCAAATCTAAGGAAGGTTATACTAGTTAAAAAGAATAACCCATTCCTGCTCTGGGTATTTAAGCTGATATGTTAGTGCTACTTTTAAGATTGCGGAGTTTGAGTTAATATTCAAGTGATCAGACTTTGGGTGGCATCAAGAAAAGATGACATCAGGTATATTTTTCAACTAATCTTATGTGGAATTGAATTAGAGCATAAGGCATTACTCTTTTAGGGAAGATGAGAGCTTATTTATATCAGAGCTTATTTGTCAAGATAAGTAAATTTTTGTATACATACTGTTTTCATATTTGAAGTGAGAAGAAACTCTGTGCTTGTGTAATTTGCATCCATTGTGAGAAATTTTTCACTGACCTCTGATGGCACTTGTTGACAAATCATTCAAGTGAGACCATTCTACTAGACATGATTTTGAGAGTCCATGATTTCACAAAACTCACTTTTATTTTATTCTCAGTCACTCTCTTAGGTACAAATATGAGAAATTCTTGTACATTTTATATTTCCTGAATGTATAATCTTTGCACTCTCAATTTTAATAACACTAACATATTAATAAAAATTTTAATGTATTCTAATTTTTAAAATGTATCTTCATTCATCACAGCTTTATGTCTTTATTTATGGTCTATATACCAATTCAAATGGCATGTGAAGCTACCTGTTTCTTCTCTTCTTCTAATATATCAGATCTCCAAAATGGATGCTAAATGGTGGACTTGGCAACTGTTCACCCTACCGCAGATCATAGACTTTGTAAAGTTTGTGTCCATCCCTAGTATTTCAGTCTGTTAAATGTTTATGGGGCAAGAACTCAGCCTTCTGCTTTATCAAGTACCAAACATTCTGGAACCCTTCAGTTTCCTTTTCCCCTCAAGATGTCTGAGTCGGCAGGGATGGCTGTTTCCCCCATCTCTTCACCAGTCACTCTAAGGATATATTCCAAGTGAGAGGTAAAGGAAAATGCTGACATAATAAGCACTGCTCTTTTTCTCTTTGGGAAAGGAAGCTGAATCTTATATCTTATCTATGCTATTTAGGACTACTTTCTGGAGCTTGGCAGATTTTCCTCTAAAACCAGAGAACAATAGGAGTCTCAAAAATGGAAACCTGAACATCTGAGGGAATGGGCTGATAGACTTTCCTGAAACCCAATTAGGAAAAGTAACCTACAGTTACCCCATTCTAACTTTTTAAAGCAACATACAAACCTTCTTTGATAAATGACAGCCAACAGTCTTCCTGTTTTAAGCTGCATTCTCAATGCAGAATTACTGGGTCTTTCATAAATAACATGAGCAGGTTTCTGTGGACCTTTGAGATTATCAGCAAACTTGTCCCAAAATGGAACTATCACCATAAACAGTTTTCTCTTTTCTAGAAAATTGGCCCATAGAATACATTCACAAATTCTAAATAGCTGACCCTAAGTTCATTTTTCATGTTCAAAAATAATATAACAAACAATAATAGCATTTTTGGGCAAAATACACCCTACTTGAGGAGACCATTTGCTGGTGCTCATTATCTAGAAATGCATACACTCCACACTTCTGCCCATTTCAAATTGGGACTCACTCTCATTCTTTGCCAGGAGAGTTTACCCATTCCTGTTCAGATTAATGTTTTATCTAAAGTTCCTGGAGTGTCTGAAATCCAAGACAGGTTGGCCCCATTGACACAGGTTCTATATTCTTCCCTACAGAGACTACTGGCTGTTAAAATACTTTTCTTGTCTTCTGGTTTCACAGGCTTCAGCTCATGGGTTCTACCCTAAATTGGGGGAACAGAAGCCTTCCCTAGAATCTGAAGGCCAGGCTTCCCTCTGATTCTGATTCACTATACTTTATCTTATGCTTTTTAACAGTTGGATTCTGTGGAGTGTCCAGAGACCTTGGGTTAGGTATATCCATCATCAGTACCTCATTGGATCACTTTTCTTTCCTCACTTGAGTATTCTAGCAGTCATTCTCCTAATCTGACCATTTTCAGGTTTAGTTTACCTGGGGAAGTTGGCTTACCTGGGGAAGCTGGTAGCTTTTTGGTAGTTAGGCACCCATGGATGTCTCCAGAGACATCCTGAGAGGTAAGATTCCTCTTAATTGACAACCAGCGCAACCAGGTAGCCACCCAGTCCATCTCTAAGCAGGGAGCACTTGTCCTTCTCTCCTCTGCTGCAGCTGCTGATGTCTGGCCCCTGGAATAAAACCATAGTTCCCAAAACTGAGCATCCTTAAGAGTAGCTGCTCTGTGGGACAGCTGATTTCCTTGATTCCCTAGCTGTAAAACCTGCAATGTGACCACTAGGTGACAGAATGTTTGCCAGTATCCCCAACAAAACAAGTTAAAACTTAAGTGAAAGTCATTCTGCTTTTGAATCTTAAAAGCTAAAAGAGACCATAATGTAATACTCATTTTAAACTCTCTTATAAGAGGGATTAAATATATAAATAAATAAACTAAATAAACACAGAATGGAATGATCTGAACAAGAACAGCCGAGGCTAAAACCGGAGACTGCCATGACTTCTAGTCAAATGTCTGTTTTGCATCACAACACAGTATCTTTAACAGTGCTTGAGATGCTTAACAGAGAAGTCATCTGGTGCTTCAGTGAATCTAAATTTCAGGGTATTTCTGCCACTTAGTATCTTTTTGTTTAGACTGAAAACCTAAGATGACAGAGAGGTCAAGGAGAAGTATTTTCTTGTTCACAATTCTTGGGCAGCCTTCATATCTTTATCTGGAAAATACCTTCTCTCCAGACAATGAAATAGTTCACCTCTGGAGACATCAGCCTTTGGTACCTAATTCTCTAAGCTCAAGATGCATCCCATTGCTACTTTACCATTCTACTTCCCAAGGGAACCCTCAGCACCAATCTGCTCAATGCCTGTATGTGAAGAGTCTTTCCCCTTTAAAGTGACCTTTCATGAGGCTCTTTCTTTCCTAAGGGACCTTTATCTGGTAGTAGTGGTCTCATTCATACACACACAAAAATAATAGATGTAACTGGAATACTTCGCAGTTTTCAGGATTTTACTTGGCTGGAAAGGTGACTAGGGTATCTAGTTTTTAGTATTTAAACTACTTTAAATTATTTATATTGATTCTCTCTGATAAATGCAAGTAGTTAAGAATAGATTGTACTAATTCCTTTTTAAATTTGTGACCTCAAACCATTGTTTTTGTTCTTACACAACTATAGTACTTCAAATGGCACATAGATAGGCAAGATATTACATAGGTAAGCAGGAATTTATACATTAAGTACCAGAGCTAAATCTGGAAAACACATTTGGAATGAGCTTCCACACTTCAGTCTAAAATTTCACTCAAACTTATGTCTATACATTTTTCTCAGTTTCCCCCTAGTTTCACTTTCTGGAAAGTGAACAGTTTTTTAAATCTTAAATGCTATAAATCCTTAGGAGAAATATTCCCTCAAAACCTAGTCAGAGAAATGGTCCCACATTCCCACCTTCTAACATGTAGTTATTAGTTGTAACAGCTTTAAAGCATGGAAAAACTTCAGTTACCAACCAGTCAAGAACATTTCTCAAGAAAAATCCCAGCAACTATTCCTCTTTCCTCCTTGTCTTCCACTATCATTAAGACCTGGGCTAGATTACCTCTGACATCTCACTTAGGGATGACAATATGTTGGCATAAAAAGACCACAAGCTTTTGAGTTAGGCCTGAATTTGAATTTCATCTTAATCATGTGGTATTTATGGTGGGGGCCCTTTCAGTCTCAACTTCCACACTAGTCAATTGGGAAATGATACATACTTCTAAGGGTTTTTAGGGGGATTAAATGAAGTGTACAGTTCTTAGCCTCAGGCCTAGGATTAAGTAAGTACTCAAGAAATGTGCAATTTTCTAGTTCCATGTTTCTTTTCTAATCTTCAAATGGAATTATAGAAACCGTGGATCAGACACATTGCTTCATGCAGGAGGTTGCATGACTGAATTTGCTTAAGAAAAGAAAATTCTGTCAAGTCATTACAAATTAAATTGTATGGTTTATGAATTCAGAGACATTACCAGTTTGCCTCCTTTTCTCAATAGAACTTGTATTTTCATTTTTTTGATTAAGCAGTTGTCTCTTAATATTATCCCATTGCTACCTAGTTTGCTGGTCCCAGGCAGTTCACTGTACTTCCCTAGATTTGGTACCCACTCTCCCCTGGACTTCTTTTTCAATATTCTAGCCTTTCTTAGATGCACGTCATTACCTCCTTGTTAGTGAAATTAGATACAAGCCATGATTTGGAGAAGGAAGAAATCTGGAGTACTTAGTTTCATTTAATTGTCTATGCTGATGAATGCCTGTGTCATTGTTAATAAAGGAGAATTGAAAATACTCATTTCTACTTTCTGCCCCCAAACTTGTGTTTCTGTCTCAACTAGGCAAGAATCAGCAGGGTGGTGTGATGTCATTTTAAGCTGCTTTACATCAGACTGAAATCCTAATTATAGTTTATAAGTGAAACAGACTAATTCAATGGTGATACCTTTTGTGCAGGTCCTGTGCTTAAAGTGGCAAGTATAAATTTTCTAATAAGAAATCCCTGCTTCTGTCAGGTACGGTGGCTCATGCCTGTAATACCAGCAGTTTGGGAGGCCAATGCGGGCAGATCACTTGAGGCCAGGAGTTCAAGACCACCCTACTAAAAATACCAAAACTAGTCAAGGGTGGTGGCCAGCACCTGTAGTCCCAGCTACTCCAGAGGCTGAGGCAAGAAAATCATTTGAACCCAGGAGGCAGAATCTGAAGTGATACAAGATTGTGGGCAACAGAGTGGGAGTCTGTCAAAAGAAAGAGAGAGAGAGAGAGGAGGGAGGGAGGGAGAGAGAGAAAGAAAGAAAAGGGGGAGGGAGAGAGAAGAGGGAGGGAGAGAGAGAGAGAGAAAGAAAAGAGGGAGGGACGGAGGGAGGAAGGGAAGAACAGAAGGAAGGAAGAAGGAAGGAAGGAAGGAAGGAAGGAAGGAAGGAAGGAAGGAAGGAAGGAAGGAAGGAAGGAAGGAAGGAAAGAAAGAAGGAAAGAAAGAAAGAGAGATAAATCTCTGCTTCTGTACTATCAAAACTTCTACCCTAGAATGTCCCTTGGCACCTCCTAACCCAACCTGACACAGAGATTATGTAGGGACCCATTAACAAGCTGCTATATAATTATAAGCAGTTCTCACAGTAGAACTGTGAGAAAGGTTGAAAGAGAGTATAAGGAAAATTAGAAGTACTGTATTTTGCTATTGGAAATATTATTTCATGCACCTTTGAAAAAAATCACAGGATTTTCAGCCTTCTGATGATTAATTCAAAGCATGGGGAATAGTTCATATGTTTGTTAAATGAAAATCTTATGTAGCTATTTGTCTTCCACTTCATAACTACAAAAACATATGTATGAATTTCTAAACAAAGTGATATTTTAAGGATGAATATATTTAGTGTGTACTTGCCAGTTTACTATTTGGTTTTATCTTCAGGTACAGATAGTTTGTGGTACTACTTTAAAATATCTTAAATAATATTATTTTCATCAGAATTTAAATATATAATCCAGTTTGGGATGATGAATAAAATTTTTCTAATCTCTTGAGATATTTTGTATTTATTTTTGAGACTTGCCTTAAAAAGAAGAGACACTAACATTCATAAACAATCTGGTAAAATAGTAATTTGCCACAAATACAGTATTTCTAAAATGCAACTCTGGGGACCCTAGTAGTCTGTATACATATGCCTGGGTATCCAAAAGGTCTCAGAGATAAAACCTGCCAGCCAGAAACCACCAGAAACACACCTGTAATCAAACAAAGTTAGGTTTATTAGCTTGTTGAAGTAAGAGGAAACAGCCACCATGGGGAATCATAACATATTTCAGGAAGAAAGAACTAGAAAGGTCTTTTATAGGATTTGAGCTGATGTCAAAATTGCTAAAAGTAACTGTGGTGGAGTGGAAATACCACATGACATGGAGTAAAAAGTTCTAGTTTGTCTGAATCCAACAGTGTCATGAACAGTAAGGTTTGTTTCAGGTGTACTTGGCTAGTTCAGCCTTAAAACAGTCAGTGTAATGCACCATATCAACAAAGTAAAGAAAGTCATATCAATAGACACAAAGAGTCTGACAAAATCTAACCCTCATTCATGAGAAAAACTCAGTAAGTTAAAAATAGATTTACCTCAACTTGATGAAGAACATTTAAAAAAAGCCAATACATCTTACTTAATAGCAAAAAAAATGAATTTTTTTTTCTCTAAGATTAGGAACAAGGCAAGGATGTCTGCTTTCACCACTCTTCTTCAGCCTAATACTAGAAGTGCTAGTCACTGCAATAAGGCAAAAATAAATAAATAAAAGACATGCAGATTGGAAAGAAATTTTTAAAAACTTTTTCTTTGCAGATGACATGATTGTTTACATAGATAATACCAAGGAATTTATTTTAAAACAAGCAAACACCTGGAGCTAATAAGTGAGTTTAGCACAATCACAGTATAAAAGATCAAGACCATTGCCCCAAAATCAATTGCATTTCTATATTCGAACAGCAAACATGAAAACAAAAACACAGTACTATTTAAAGTCACCGCAAAGAAAATGAAGTACTTAAGTATAAAATTAACAAATTGTATACAAGATTTGTATGTTAAAAATGCTGATGAAATCAAAGACCTAAATAAATGGAGATGAATACCATGTTCATGGATTGGAAAACAACACAAAAATGTCAGTTCTACTCAATTTGATCAATAGGTTTAATGCAATTCCTGTCAAAATCTCGGACAAAATTTGTCTATGTTTTTAGTAAACATAGACAAATTTATTTTTAAATGTATGTGATAACTTTATTTCTCTAGACTATCTCAAGTAATCTTTATGAGGAAAAAGTAACAAAGTAGGAAAAAGTAACAAAGATTTGGCATCAGAAGACCTAAGTTCATTCTTGCACTTCAGTTGGTACTGCATCTGATCTTATTTTGCAGATGAGGAAGCTGCAACTCAGAGGTAACACAGATCTTAAATCCTTGCTTTTTTGACTTGAAATCCAGTGGCTTCTCACTCTGTCAATTCTCCATAATTGTTGATCTGCAAAAAAAAAAATTTTGTAATTATTACTTGAAACCAGCTTCTTATACTGAAAGTGAGAAGGATCACTCTACCCAGTATTAAGATTTACTGTATAGCTATAGTAATTGTCATGGACTGAATTGTGTTCCCTTATAGCTCTCAAAATTCATATGTTCAAGTCCTGATCCCTAGTATCTCAGAATGTAACTGTGTTTGGAGATAGAGCTTTTAAACAGCTAATTAAGGTAAAATGAGGTCATATGGGTGATTCCCAATTCACTGGTGATGAGTGTCCTTAGAAGACCTTAGGACAGGGAGAGGCACAGAAGGAGGACCATGTAGAGACATAGAGAGAAGATGGCCATCTACAAGCCAAGGAGAGGATCCCTCTGAAGAAACCAGCCCTGTCAATACCTTAGTCTTGGACTTCTAGTTTCCTGAACTATTAGAAAATAGATTTCTATTGTTGAAACCACTCAGCTGTGGTACTTTGTTATGGCAGCCCTAGCAATCTAATGTGGTACTCAAGACAGCATGGTATTGGTAAACAGTCTCTGAAACAAACCAGAGATTGACTCATATGAGTATGTCCAACTGATTTTTTACAAAAGTGCAAAAGCAATTCAGTGGAGGAAAGACAGTCTTTTTTTTTTTCTTCTATAGACAGGGTCTCACTGTGTCACCCAGGTTTGAGTGCAGTGGCACAATCATAGTTCACGTAAACTTGAGCTCTTTGGGCTCAGTCAGTCCTCCTGCTTCAGCCTCCCAAGTAGCTAGGACTACAGGTATATGCCACCACAACCAGCTAGTATTTTATTTTTTTTGTTGACACGGAGTCTCATTATGTTGCCTAAGCTGGTCTCAAACTCCCAGCCCCAG
Organism: Callithrix jacchus; assembly: GCF_049354715.1. Classification (NCBI taxonomy): domain Eukaryota; kingdom Metazoa; phylum Chordata; class Mammalia; order Primates; family Cebidae; genus Callithrix; species Callithrix jacchus. Next base: position 153,997,453 of record NC_133502.1, read on the forward strand.
GCTATCCTCCACCTTGGCCTCCGGAAGTGCTGAGATTGGAGGCATAAGCCACCACACTCAGCCAAGATAGACTTTTCAACAAATGTTGCTAGAGCAATTGGACATTCATAGGCAAAAGACAAACTCAATTTGAATGAACCTCACACCTTGTACAAAAATGTACTTAAAATAGATCGCATGCTTAAATGTAAAATATAAAACTGTATAAACCCTTTTGGGGAAAAAAAAGGGAGAAAATCTTCATGATCTAGGGTTATGCAGAGTACTCTTTTTTTGACAACACCAAAAGCGCAATCTATAAAGGACTAATACCTGGAATGTATAAAGAACCTGAACACTCAGCAGTTTTTTGAAAAATTCAATTAGAAAATGGGCAAAGACATAAACAGACATTTCATTGAAGAGGATATACAGATGGCCAATATGCACATGGAAAGGAAGTTCAACATCATTAGCCAGGGAAATGCAAATTACAACCACATGAGATATCATTGCATACCTATTAGAATGGCTAAAATTAAAAATAATGATAACACCAAATCTGCTATTTGCTTCTTTTATGATTTTCTTTTTGAATGTGTACTGTGCACCGTTGTTTTTACTTCAGTTTTACTAAAAAGTGTCCTTAAACATTTTACAAACATTCATAATAGGTAACAGTCTTCATAATAAAAAGGAATAATCCTGTCTCAGTTTTTGGAAGACAAGTTTTTAGGTTTTTGTTTTTGCTTTTCCTCCAATTCTTTATTAATTTACTCTGTAATTTTAGTAACCCTCTTTTAATAGTTTATTTTCTCTTTATTATTCCTTTGTGTTCTTTGAGTTTTCTTTAATTAGATTTATCAGTAAAGCCCGTTAGCAGCTAGTGCTATTTTTCCTAGTTCTCTGCAACTCTGTAGGGCTTTTAAAACCTAAGACATCTGAATTCAATTTTTTTCTTCTGTTAATCTCAATAATTTGGAGGATATTTTCTAGTGAATTTTGCAGGGAAGGTAATTGAGTAGCCAGTGTTCTGAAAATGTTATACCACCAAATGTCTTTCAGATGTCTTAGAAGATGAAAATCTCATAATTGGAGTGTGGAAGAGTTTGTTTTGGAGTCTAAACTGGGCAACCCTCTAATCCAGCCAGATCCTGCTTAGCAGAAAAAAAAAATTCTGGCATGTGACCTATAAACAAGGGAAAAGCTCTCCTTTTAGGATTATGTCTTCTTTTATCATCCCACTTGTAATTTGTTAGGAGCCATCTTTTCCCCGATGTCTTAGTGGGAGACCGGAGAATTATCTGGAGCATTCTGTGATGCTATAAACGATCTCTCTGTAGCCACTAGCCACATGTGACTATTGAGTGTTTGAAATGTGGCAAGTGTTACTGAATAACTAGATGTTTAATTTTAGCTGACTTAAAATAGTAGCTAACATATTGGACAATGCAGATCTGGAGGGTTTTATGGGATCAGCAAGGGTTTTGGATTTGTAGACTGGAATCCAGAGTCCTCCACTTCCTAGTTTTGTGATCTTGCACTAGCTTTTTAACTTCTGAGTTCTGAATTGTTTTTTAACTAACAGGGCTAAATTAATACCTACCTTTAAAGGCTATTAAACTAATTATAAAGAAATCTACGGTGTCTTGCAAACTGCTCAGTACATAGTAGGTGCTCAGTGAATGATAACTATTGTTAATATTATGTTCATGTGGCTTTACATCTGCCTTTGGCATAAATCCTATCAACTTGTATTTTTCTGATAATCCCATATAACAAGTTTTCTGTAAGCTTAGTATTTCAGATCCCTCCTGGGTAGAGGCCCTATCCTGACGTTGGTGATAAGAAGCAACCCTGGCCTCAAGAGCACAGGTACAAAGCCTATTCTTTGGGGAGAAAGTTTGTGGGGTTAAAACTAAAACATAATACTTAATGGAATTGAGTCTCAAAGACCAGGCTTAGGCAAGGAGACAAAGTCCTAGACTTTGTAGATGGCCAACTGAGCACCTCAGCCTAGAAAAAGCTCCAGGAAGGAGGACAGGGACTGGGTATTGAGGATCAGCTGAGTCTTAGGTCTTGAAGAACAGAAAATTTGAATAAATGAAGAAAGGAAACATTTCTGAATAACAGGAGTCAGTAAATTCACAGAATAGGCTTTATGGGTCAGTGAATAAGACCATCTGCCACATGGCTAAATAGTGAAAAACATGAATGGAAAAGTGGGCAAGGAACAGACTGCAGGGAATGAGGGGACTGAATATTCTGCTGTGAAGTTTGGATGTGAGAGAGTAGAGAAAAGTTCTGACTAGGATCATCATGCCTTCAGTAAACACTTCTGGCCTGGTTACTGCTCACTGGCACTGTCCTAAGGTCTGAGGTTCAATGAACATCCAGGAAACCCCTTCAAGGACAAAGCAGAGATTTAGGAGAATCCAAATTCACTGAGACTAGAGACCCTAGAATCCCAATAGTTGCAGGGACAGAGGACAGAAACTTAGCCAGGTGGGCATAGGACCTAGGTGGATTAAGGTCACTCCTAGGAATTCTCAGTCAGTTACACATGGGCACAAGGAGCCCAGATCAGGAAGCACTTGAGGCCAAGTGAGCAGGACACAGTTCAGAGATGGTCTGGGAAGTGGAGCTCAAGAGCAGCATTGCAAGCCACAGAAAGGAAGTGCGATAGGACAAGGCATGGTCTTATCCAGAGAGTTCCAGGGAATTACAATAGGCCTTTGAGAGCCAAGACAAAAGCTCAGTTTGATGAATTGACACCAGAGAGCCAGTGAGATTCTAGACCGTGGGGAAGACATGAAGGCAATTTTTGGAACACAGCAGAGGAGTGGAGACCAATCGTCAGTGCTAGCGCTGGGCATCACAATACAGGCAATGTGAGAGATGTGGGAGAGAGACTGGAGCCATTTCTACCCCTGTCGCTTCAGTTAGAAACTAGGACAGATAGACTTTTCACATGGTGATGCCCCGGCATAACTGGAAGCTAGGGAGAACAGAAGCCAGGAAAGGAGATAAGCTTAGTGGCGATTTTAAATTCGGGGTCTTAACTTAGTCCTCATTGCCCTATTGACTGTTCACCTCTGGAGACTATGGGCTCCAAAAGGTAAAAAGCAGTTGCTCTGGTTGTAGTAGGAGGGTAGTTTGTGCTAACAACTGACCTTCTACCCTACCTTTATCTCTATGAGAAGGCTTGGGACTCCAGTGGCTTTCTGGGCCATACTAAACAAGGCCATCTTGTCTTCACTGTTCCTCATTTCCACCCAGACAGATTCTGCTGCCTGGGTAAGAGAGCTCAGGTAGGAGAGCTCTGGCTGATGAGGCCTGGGCAACCCTATAATCCCTGCAGAGACCATAGGGACAGTGAGTGGGAGGGGAGCCAGGCACAGCTTGTATCTTGTTAAACCAGTCTGCGTCAGCTACAGTGAGTCTCAGAAACAGGTCTGAAATCCCAGCTGGTAACCTGTTTAGTTCAGGCAATGTGCAAATAAACCATATCCCTGCCAGCTAAGGATGCATGTGCTCTTGGGTAGTGAGAAGTATCTGTTATGAAAAGCAAAGGTAACAACAGTAGTGGGAAATTAAGGTTTCCTGTGTGTTTTCTTTTTGGTTGCATTTGAGGTGACAGCCTCTAATTTTCCTAAGCACAGTGGGGCCTCCTGGAAACATCTGCTGGATTTGAGGAGTAAGGGGATGGCTCCCTCATCCTCCTGGTGTGTGTATTTGGTTTGGGATTTGTCAGTCTGAGAAGCTGAGGGCTCTGGGCAGCTTGACCTGGCAGATTTTCCCCACTTGCCTGAAAAGCAGCGTAGAGGGCAGAGGCCCCTCCCCAGCTCCATCCTGCACCTTCAATCTCAGCTCCCGGAGCTGTGGCCTTTTATTTCAAGTCTGGTCCCCAAGGAGCTGAGTGGGAAATGAGGACAGCTGATAAGCCTGACAGTATTGACTTTATGGGGAGTATTCAATGAATTTACTTTCTGCAAGTAGGCTGCACCCTTATCTGCTGCCCACAGAGCATCTAAATCCTCATCTAAGGGACCCATTGATGAGTCATGTCCCTTATACAAAGACCAGAGAATAAAGAAGGAAAGGGGAATTACACCAGCCCTTTCTTTCCTCCAGTACCTGGTCCTGCCCACCCCAAAACCTCCCCTTGGTTTCGCCACTGTGCTTGGGTTTATTGGCTGAAAATAGAAGCACTCACAGCTCCAGATCTACAGAGTCAAGGCCAAGCCAGCCTGGTCTTGAGAGGTTGACAGCTGGGCACACCCAGGGCTCTGTGTCCCTCTAATTGTAACTATGGGAGGCTCACTTGAAGTAGTTGTGTCCACTGCTTTATGCTGCAATAGTCAGCATTTGCTCTGGACAGAAATACCATCATGGCTTTAACACAGGTGTCTTGGAGATGAAATGTGGGTGTGTGGGTGTTACCAAGGGGTCCTGGGTCTGGGGTGCTGGAGAGTGGAAGTTAAATGTAAGAGAAAGGCCTGATGCTCAGGAGAAGTTTTTCTTTCTCCTCTGGCTTCTCTTTCATCCAGTCCTGGGCTTTGTTTCAAATATTAGAAAAATAAAAATAAAAACTTTTTAGCAGCACAGAAACTAAGTAATTTGAAGGAGAGAGGTGGGAGCCAGAATGCTGGATTCGGCCGATGAAAGAAAAAAACTGAAAGTGCCCTCTGGCAGAAGTTAGAGGCATGTGTTTAGATTTGTTGTCTAGCTTTCAGATAGAGTTTTTTGGTAGTAAAAATAAAACGAAAACTGTGGGCCGGGCGCAGTGGCTCAAGCCTCTAATCCCAGCACTTGGGAGGCCAAGGCAGGTGGATCATGAGGTCAAGATATCGAGACCATCCTGGTCAACATGGTGAAACCCCGTCTCTACTAAAAATACAAAAAATTAGCTGGGCACAGTGGCGCGTGCCTGTAATCCCAGCTGCTCAGGAGGCTGAGGCAGGAGAATTGCCTGAACCCAGGAGGCGGAGGTTGCAGTGAGCCGAGATTACGCCATTACACTCCAGCCTGGATAACAAGAGCGAAACTCCGTCTCAAAAAAAAGAAAACTGTGTACTGAGTAACTATGGTTCCATTAGATGACTATTAGCACTATTTTTTAGTCTTTACTCCAAAGCACTAACTTTTCATACATTAGCTCACTGAATCTTCACTGTAACCCATGAGATATTACTAAGTTATAGCTGAGAAGATTGAGTCTGGGATAAGTTAAGTAACTTGCTCAGGATGACAACTTTGATAGCATCAAAGCAAGGATGCAAACACCTGCCAGTCAGCCTCCAAAGCCAAGGCAAAGGTCTCTCTTAGCTGCCACACGAAACTGCCTGCTATTTGGCATTTTTCAATATCCTATCTCAGTCCATAGCCAATCAATGAGTATTTATCTTTCCTGTGTTATAGGAAACAGGCTCAGCAGGATACCACTACCTGTCTAAGGCCATAAAAGCAGTGTATATCAGAGACTCTGGTCCAGAGTCTAACATCTCTCCTTCTCTGTCATGACTAAGAAAAGAACCATTTTTGTCCCCAAAAATGGTGACAAAACAACCAAATCTCCCTTTACTTATGAGAGAAGACAAAAGCTCTTACCCCTCTGGTGCATTGCCCACTGCTCAGGCGGAAATGCTGGCCATATCAGTGCATTTCTCCCTTCCAAGTGCCCTGGTTTCCTGTGTCATCTGCTTTCTTTCACCTGCTGCTACTTGCTTGATAATTATCTTATTTGAGGGCAGTTGGAATGAAGGAGGCAGGAATAGCCTGGGAGGATGTGAGCTATTCACTGAGTGGCTCTGTGGGCCTGTGAATAGAGTAGTATGAACATCTGTGAGAATTTGCAGCTTCTGCAGGCTCTGGAAAGATGTATGTCTAAAAACCACTAGTAAACTGAGCCAGCTATATGCCTGTTTCTTTAAGTATACGTTTTACTATTTGACTTCTTTGGGAGAAAGAATTTTTTGGTTTAGGATAACTTGTTATGTAACTTTATATTTAATATTTATAATTTTTCATATTGAATAAGAAAACCTGGACGAAATGCCTAGCATGACACCTAGAACTTAAGGTTGAATAATTGGGGCAGAGGATTCAGTTCCTGGCCCAGAGTCGATGCTTAATGTCAACCCCCTCCTCAAATCAAGCTGCCATCTCCTCCTGCCTGCATTGCTTTCATGGCATTCTAACCAGGCCCCCACTGCACCTCTTCTCTTGTTCTCTCCGTGTAGCAGACAAGATATTCTCTCCTTCTTAAAAAACAACCAAAAAAATAATAATAATCACCCTTTTATGGCCTTGGAAACATTTACCTCACAGAGTAAGCTATGTGTCTGCTGATAGAAAGCAGGGCAGGCTGGAGGCAGCTGTCTGAAGAAATAAGAGCTTTTTTGCATTCATTCAACAAATGTCTGATCAAGCAGCTTTTATGCACAAGTGGGCACAATTCCTGGGGTCTAGTGATTAAGGAAACTAAGTCTTTGTCCTCATGAAGTTTATAATGTAGCAAGTAAACTAGAATGAGATTTGTTTTGAAGAATTCAACATGGAGGGAGGGTCTCCTTTAAAGAAAAAAAGAGTTAAAAGAATTGAAATTTATCAAAAAGAGTTTCTTATGACCAAGAGTCACTCCCACACACCCACTAATTAAGTGTAAAGAGTGGACACAGTTTAACTTGGAAAATACAAATTCAAAAGGGGTTGTAATATTAATACAATAAACAAAATAAAATTCATGTTAAAAAGCAAGACATTTTATATTGATATAGGCTACAATCCTCTAAGTCAATAAAAAAACTTCCATGGGTCTTTATGCTTTAAAAGCAATGCATCAAAAGATGTAAAGATCTAAAGCAAACATTCCTGGAAAAACAAAAAGAACAGATGCAAAATAGTAAAGGGAGATTTTCACACAGTGCTCTCTTGAACAGATCAAGTAGGTTCAAAACTTCCAAGAATATAAGTTTATTTAATGGATGTGTAAAAGGACATTTTGCCATTCAAACAGAGAATATATCTCCTTTTCTAGTACCTGTGAAACATTTATAAAACTTGAATGTATGTTTAACAAAGAGGAAACGCTCAATTAATACCCCCAAGCAAAAGACATACAGGGCATATCTTTCACTATAATGCAACAAAATTAGAAACTAATAACAAATGGTTGCCAAAAAACACAACAAGAAAATTTAAAAACACTTTCAAAAAGAAAAATAAACAACAGACATTAGAAACCAGTGACAATGACACTAGGAATGAAAACAGGATATCCCCAAAGGTATATCAGAAGAAAGTTCACATGCTGGAATGCTTTCCTACTAAACAAGAAAGAGTAAAAATAAATAAATACCACTCGTTCCAAGAGTGGTAGGGCGGAGAGGAAATAAAATAAACATAAATAAAAAGAACAGATTTAATAAAGATTTGGTAAAAGGTGTATTTGAAAATCATAAAAATGATAAGCAAATTCCAGAGCTAGTTTTTTTTTAAGAGCAATAAAATGGACAGACTTTTGCAAGAAGGATCAAGAAGAGAGAGAAAAGTCATAAACATAATAGGAGGCATGTGAAAGGGGATAAAACAAATAGAGATTTTAAAAAGTAACTGAATAACTGTTATGTAACACTCTTCTAATGAATCTGAAAATGTCCAGAATTATATGTCAAAGTGCCAAAATTAATTTAAGGAGAGACAAAACACATGAAGGAACAAAACCTACCTAGAAGGTTTACTAGTAAATTGTATTACATATCAACAACCAGCTAATTCATCTTTTAATAAATTAATGGATGCATACACAATAGGTGGATGAAAGAAGGGATGAATAAATGATTGGGCAAATGGAGAGGTGATGGATGAATAGGGGCCTCAATACATAGAATTGGAGATTGGTAAAGAGGTCAAGAACGGAGGAGGGAAGAAGAGAGTTTTAAGAGTGGCAAAGGCTGATGCTTGACCTCCAACCAAAACAATCTTGGCCCACACCCACTTAGGATGGCAGAAATCCCTTCCAAAAGTTCCAAGTTTGGGCCATGGCTGTGGCTGACTCCTGTAATCCCAACACTTTGGGAAGCCAAGTCCAGAGGATTGTTTGAGTCCAAGAGTTCAAGATCAGCTTGGGCAAGATGGTGAGATCCCGTCTCTACTTTTATGAATAAAATAAATAAATAACAAAAATCCCCGGTTTGGTCTTTCCTGAAACTGACAACCCCTGTATACAGGACTAGAAGGCCAGGATTCACAGGCTAATCCAGACAGATCAATTAAACCAGGAGAACCAGAAAGCCTGACAGTGCCCAAGCTCTCCTAGTGACCTGCCCTTCCCTCCCCAGCCCTCTGTTTCTTCCCCAGGAGTTCGCAGGTGCAGTCTCTCCAGGGGGCGGTGAGAGCCATGAATAGTAAGGGTTTTAGCTCAAGCACACAGAGGCGTTTAGCTGCCCAAACCTAATCCCCCAATAATCGGCTTATGTAAATTCCTACTTCAGCCCCTTCCCCTGCAGGTCCTAGCCCCCAAATTCTCTACATTGGGAGACTGGCATGGGAGAGGACCCATCACTCTGAAGGATCACTGCTAGTGGAATGATGCCCCAAAGATTGTTCCCCCGCTTCTAAAAGTATAAAACCAACAATAGCATTTAAGAACATTTTGAAAGGAAAAAAACATCAATCCTGGTCCCAGTATGTCAACACAATCGTGCTCCTTTCTCTGCAGCCCCTGTCCTTTCTCTTAGTCCTTGTCCTCTTGCACACAGATCCTATTAGCTTATTGTTTCATTTAGCATCATACGTTTCCAATCTTGCTGCCCTATTACCACAATTCTTTTCCTCAGCTGTAAAATATTACCTTACAGTTTTTGGCTAAGGTGAAGGTTAATACTGGTTATTGCTTTAAAATGTACCATTTGCTGTATCAGAATTGCCATATAGGTAGAACAGAGGAGCAGAAAGAGGAGCAAATCAGGGAAGTTGACTGCAAACATTAGTTTTTTGTTGTTTGTTTTTCCGAGATGGAGTCTCACTCTGTCGCCCAGGTTGGAGTGCAGTGGCGTGATCTTGGCTCGCTGCAACCTCTGCCTCAAGCAAAACAACTCTTATGCCTCAGCCTCCCAAGTTGCTGGGATTGCAGGTATGCGCCACCACACCTGACTAATTTTTGTATTTTTAGTAGAGTTGGGTTTTTACCATGTTGGTCAGGCTGGTCCCAAACCCCTGACCTCAGGTGATCCACACACCTCGGACTCCCAAAGTGCTGGGATTACAGGCATGAGCCACCATGCCTGGCTTTAGGTTATGTTTCTAAAGATCACTTTTGACCAACTAATTTTCTCTAATCCACCCTCCAATCCATCCTCTATACTGCCACCAGAATGAGTCCTGTGACCTGTAACTAAACATAACTGTTCCCATGTTCAAAGCACATGGTTGTATTTGCCTGGGCTGCCCTCTCCTCCACTCCTCCACTTGTATTATAATTCCTACCCAGCCTTCACCACCCTTCCACCAGCCACCTAGGCAGTCAGAACCCCTGCTCTGGACATTGCGCTTTAGATGGCCCTGCTCTGGCCCTCCTCCAGTGCTCAACCAAGCCCCATGTCCTACCTTCTAGAACATATTCTGGGTATCTGGGACCCCTGAATTTCTGCTCAAATGGCTGTGAGCCCATTTCCAGGGCCTAGATAGGGCTATTCCTGAGGCCCATGTGGGCTAGGAGTTCACATCACATTCACAAGGTCCTTCACAGAAAAGGACAGAGCTAGTGGGTGGGAAAAGAATGTGGGTGGGGATGGAGTCTCCATTTGTACCCTTGTCATGGGCCCCACAAATGTCAGAGCCACCCTTGCTCCCAGGCCTAGTTCAAATGGCATCCGTCCCATGAGTAACCTCTGATCCCCCAGCTAGAATCTTCTACCGCTCTATCCCTAACTCTAATTTCACACTCTCGCATGCAAGACTGTCTATCTTATATTAGTCACATTGTCATGTCTTCTCCCTTCCAATACAGTTAGTGCCTTGAAAACAGATACAGAGTTTTCCTCACCTTCAGGCCCATCTCCCCATCCTACCCCACTCCCCGCCTACAACCGTAACCTAGCGATTTATCCAACACATTTTAATTTATAATAAAACTGTATTGTTTGTTTTGGAGGTGGGTAAGGTGGGTGGTGGTGTGACAAACAACTCCAAAGTCTCAGTGACTTAAGACAGTCAATATTTATTTCTCACTCATGTTTTATGAAGGCTATGGATGCTTGTGGGTTTTCTCTGTGGCGTCCAGGCTGCACAAGCAGCCCCAAATATAACTTTCTCATGGCTGAGCCTATCCAGCAATCCCAAACAGCATCCTGCTCTGTCCCCAGGCTGGAATGCAGTTGCCTGATCTTGGCTCACTGCAACCCCTGCCTCCCAAATTCTACTGATTCTTCTGCCTCAGGCTCCCGAGTGGCTGGAATTACAGTGGTGCGCCACCATGCCTGGCTAATTTTTTATATTTTTAATAGAGATGAGGTTTCACCATGTTGGCAAGGCTGGTCTCGAACTCCTGGTCTCAAGTGATCTGCCCACCTCAGCCTTCCAAGTGCTAGGATTACCACCATGCCAGGTCCAGCAACCCCTTGTAAAGCTTCATCATGAGCAGCATTAGGGCTGCTCACATTCTATTGGCTGATGCAAGTTGTATGGTCAAGCCTGGCAATAGGGCAGGGAGGTATAGTCTCTCCACTAACAGGGAGGCACTGTCAATCACATGGCAGTGAATGGGGCTATATAATCCTCTCCCAGGGAAGGGAGCCAATCGTTAACAATAATACAATGGACCACAATAAAATATACAATATACCGACTGTGTGCTAGGCATACTGCTAAATGCTTTACCTACTTTTTTCTCACTTAATCCTCGCAATTCTGTCTTTGTCCCCATTTTACAGATAAAGAAACTAAGGCAAGCATACATTTTATAATTTGCCCATGATCACGTAAGTGAATAGACAAGGAATTTCCACTTGGGTAATGTAACTCCGGAGTGCTTTGCTCTTATCCACTAAGGTTTAATGCATTTGTGAATTTATTGTGCCAGATCTCTCAGAGAGAATGGTACTTAGGAATTCATTACTTATTCATTCATTAATCAACATTTGATGAACACCTATTCACTGGGAGTAGATGGGGTGGGGAAGAGGCAGAGACGAAAAATAAGTAAATATTACTAAGTGGGGAGGAGTGTTAAGAATAAAGCAAACAGAAGGATGAAGACTGTGTGTGTGTAAAGATATCATTTTACATTTTTTTTTTTTTAAGAGACAGGGTCTCACTATGTTGACCGCTGGAGTGTTGTGGTTATTTACACGTGTGATCATAGTGCACTACAGCCTCAAACTCCTGGCCTCAAACTATCCTCTTGCCTCAGCTTCTGGAGTAGGTGGGGTTACAGGCTTACTAGCACATCAGACAGACGGTGCAATTTTAGATACTTCACTGAGAAGCTGATATTTGAGTGAAGACCTAAAGAATGTCAGTTCCTTGAGAGCAAAGACTTGTATCTGTTTTGTTTGAAGTTGTGTCCCCAGCATCTAGAACAGGGCTTAGCTTATGGTAGGCTCTCAATAATAATGTGCTGAATGAATGAAAGGAGGTTAGGGAGGGAATCATGTGGATATCTGGAGTAGGTGTTTAAGGCAGAGGAAACAGTCAGTGAAAAGACCTGGAGGAAGGAGAGTAACTGGTGTATTCCTGAAACAACAAAGAGACCAGAGTGGTTAGAACTGAGTGAGCCCCAGGGAGAAGAGACAGGTCAGAGGGATAAAAGGTAACTCTGGGCCCCTTATAAGGGCTTCAGCTTAACTCAGTGAAATGGAGAGCCACTAAGGGGTTTTGAGCGGAGGAGTGACCGGAATCTGACTTGTGTTTTCACAGCATCATTCTGGATCATGTTGGAGGACAGACAGAAGGAGGCAAGCGCAGAAGCAGGAAGACCCATTAGGAGGCCCCTCCCTCACTGCAATAACCTCCCTCACTGGGCACTGTGGAAACAAATGATAAATTCGGAACCCTGCCCAATACAGTGACTTAAATTCTGCTGTGCATCTTAATCTCCTGAAATACTTAGGTTTTAAAAATACACCCCTACCCCCCCTCCAAAAAAACCCTCCTGGTTTCGTGGGTCTGGGTTGTGGATGTTGGGATCCTCCTTCCCCACCTGTGATTCTGAAGCAAGTGGTTCCTGAACTCCAACTGGAGGTTCACTGAGGCTTAATAAACAACTGATGAATTAACATTGGATACGGACTTTCCCAGGTTCGAATGTGTTGGAGAAGGAGGCGGCTAAGCGGCTCCCCCAGCCCAGGTGTGTGGCAAGACCCCCTTACCGCCCCCAAGTCTCACACAAGGCGGGGCTCTCTTTCCTCCCTTGCTCCCTTTCTGGAACACAGGAGAGGGCTGATCCGGGAAGCCAGGGCGCGGGGAGTGGGGAGGAACCCGTGGGAGTTCCCGTCGGGAAGGGGCCCCCCAGGGCCCGCGAGACAAAGGGCGGTGTCCTATAAAGGCGGCGGCGGCGCGGTGTCCAGGCGAGGGCGCACACGGCCGGCGAGGGCGACGGCGCGGGCTCTTGGCAAGGAGGTGCGTGGACTCCAGGGGGACGTGGGCGCCACCAGGGTCGGGCTTGTGGGCCTACGGGTCTCTCGCTGAGCCACACTCACACTCACCCGGGAGAGCAGGGGAGCGTTGGAGACTTGGTAGCAGCCATCGAGCAAATTCGGTGGGAAGACCCGGGGACTTTCCGCGGGGCAGGGGCGGTGGCTCGGCTCCGGGGGTGCCAAGCCGACTCTAGCGTGTTGGCGGGGCCGCATCACTTTCAAGGGTGATGCCGGGAACCTCCTGTACCGCTCCCGGCAGCGCATCTCCCAGAGCCCTTCATGGAGCTCGCGTGTCGCGGAGCCACTCCCGGACACCTGGCAGTTTCGAAACTTCAGCCACGAGATGCTTTCCCGGACTCCCGAAATACTTAATCAGAAGGCAAGGCGATGGGTTGCCAGGGGGAGCAAACGTTGTCAAAACAAAAAGAAAAAGGTCTAGAAGTGCAGCCCGCAAGGAAGAAGGTTGGGCCGGTTGGGCGGGGTCCACGTGGGTCCAGGCTGCGAGGTGCAGGTGTTGCGGGCATCTTAGAACAGGTGGTTCCCCCAGTGCGAGGCTACTGTGAACCGCGCCAAAGAGCCGTATTCATACCGTGTGCTGATTTAATATATCAACATGCACAGTTGTGTAAGTGAGAAAAGTAACTTGCATAATATATATGGTGATTTTAAAGGTTGGGGGTGTGTGTGTAATACACCAAACTGGCTGCACCTGGGGAATAAGACTTGCGTAGCTGGACAGGTAGGGAGCCTTTTCTGCTTTACTTTAGACACATGTGTATGCTTGGTATTTTTATTCTTAAATGAGCTGTGTTATGTTATGTCTATAATAACTTCAAAAGGCAAGCTGTGCCTAGTGTTGGAGGTGAAGCACTGCTCCCCAGTCTAACTATATAAACTACCCTTCATGGTATTTTCACTTACTTTCAAGAGAAGGGTGAAGGAAGAGACAAATACACGGGATCAAATGCCAGGAAGAGACTTTTAAAGCAGAATGTAGAAAGAGCTGCATGTGAGTGAATGCCTGGGACAGCCCCCCCCCCCACCCTCCACCGCCCCTTTTCCTGTCCTGGAACCCCTGGCACAAAAAGTAGCAGCTCTTGTTAGGGGCATTGGTCACCTTCTTAGGGGACTGTGTCCTTCTTTTCTCTGCTAATGTGTTACCTTCAGTAGCAACAATATAAACAGAATTTATGCATATCCATGTTCCTGGTGTTTCTACCTGACTTTCCTCCAACCTAGGCATTCTTAACCTGGGGTACACAACCCCCATCCACCCAGGGATATGTAGATGGAATTCAGGGGTTCTATGAATTTGGCTGGAGAAAAATTACATCTTTACTTCCACTAACCTTTCATTGAAATATAGCATTTTCTTTATTTATGAATGCAGGTAATAAATTATAGTAGTATTAGCCATGGCAGTGAATTTGTCACCAGTGGAAATCATAAATACATGCATTTCATGTCACACATGTTGCAGATCTTTTGAAAACATCACTTACATTCACTTTTTAGAGATTATCGTAATAAGTCTAGTTATGTAATGGGTTAAAAATGAAGCACATGTATTGTTATATTGTATTTTAAGTTATTTTAACAACTACTAAATGTAATTGGTTATTTTCTGTGTCTATATATTTTAATTTATGGACTTAAAATAATTATTGTGAGATGGGAACCAAAGCCTTTTTACTTTATGTATTTAAAATCATTGTTCTGAAAAGGAATCTGTTCCTAGGCTTCCCCAGACTGCTAAAAGGGTCCATGGTACAAAAAAGGTTATGAACCCTGACCCGGCAAGAGTCCTCAATGGTGATGTAAATGCATCAATATCCAGTTCTGGGACACAGGCTGTACCGCTGATTCCCTGTGTGGCCTAAATGCTTCGCCTCTGTTTTGGCATCTATCAAATGTTCTCTGATTTTGTGGCATTTAGTGTATTTTTTTTTTTTTTTTTTTAGCTCTTACCTAACTCTGAAATCACGATTAGCAGCAATCAGTCCTTGCAACTGGAAAAACACTAAATGCAATTTTCCTTTGATTTAATAAGTACTTCACTGATTTGCCAGTGACCTCTACTTTGAGCTTTTCCAGCTTGTTAAATCACTGATTTCTGTTTCCCCTGTGGAGAAGGAGAGGAACACACTTGAGGATAAATCAACAAGGAATGATTAAGCACCTCCCAGGATGGCAGACTACATTTTAGAAACCAGTCTTCTCTGTTTTTTTCTGTCTGTTTCTAGTACAATAGGATAGAGCCCTCTTAGAAAAGAACACCGCAGTTAGTTTATCCTGCCTAATCTTTTTTCCTCCCAGCTTGAAAAAAGACCCCCCATGGGACTACGGTTGACTTAGTGAATGAGCTAAACCCTCTTTCGATAAGAGAAGCGTGAATGTAACTTTGCTCCTACAATCCTGGCCAGTGTCCCTGTGAACAAAACTGGATAGTTTTCTACCTTAAAATCTCCTTGATTCAGGTTCAAACTTTTACATTTTAGGTTTACTTGGGTATAGTTCTGACAACATTCATGTTTTCATAGATACCAGAGGTCAGGTTATTCAGAAATGACTTAGGGTAGATAAAAGGCAATGGGGCTGGGCATAGTGGCTCACGCCTGTAATCCCAGCACTTTGGGAGGCTAAGGGGGTGATCACCTGATGTCAGGAATTTGAGACCAGCCTGGCCAACATAGTGAAAAACCATCTCTACTGAAAATACAAAAATTAGCTGTATGTGGTGGCAGGTGCCTGTAATCTCAGCTACCTGGGAGGCTGAGGCAGGAAAATTGCTTGAACCTGGGAGGCAGAGGTTGCACTGAGCTGAGACTGCGCTATGGGAGGTAGAGGTTGCATTGAGTCAGATTATAAGATTGGCCATTGCACTCCAGCCTGGGCAACAGCAGCAAAGATCTGTCTCAAAAAAAAAAAAAAAAAAAAGCAATGGGCGGGCCATTGTGACATTTCAGAGTAGAAAGAGGTCTTGGGGATCACCTGGCCCACCCCTTTCAGTTTTGGAAGGAGACCTGGCCTGCCTGGGAGCCTGCTAGAGTTCCTGGTTAGCTGCTGCTCCACTCCTGTAGTCCCAGTGCTTCCCTTACACATCAAAACAATCAACCAGCCTCTCAGCACTCACCAGCAAGCATTATACCTGGTTCAGCAAATGTTGGTCCCAAAGCTTGGAGTGCATAGTATTGTAATTGGTTAATGGGCCCAACTAGGGAATGTCTCCACGGAGAGAGGATGTGGGTCCAAGTAGACAGTGGAGGGAGCTGGAAGCCATCCAGTGACCTTGGGCTGCAGTTCTTCCAGTTCGCTGTGAATTCGCAGCACAGCACTGGACTCTCCAACTCAGACACAAGCAGGAGAGGGAACAGGAAAGGAGCTGGATGGGGAAATGTCCTGGGGGCACAGAGATGATTGAAAAATGCAATTGGTGTGGTGGTTGGCCTGTAATCCCAGCACTTTGGGAGGCTGAGGCAGGAGGATTGCTTGAGGCCAGGAGTTCCAAGCCAGCCTGGGCAACATAGTGAGACCCTCTCTCTACCAAAAATAGTTTTTGTAAAAAAGCACAAAGAGAAAGAAAAATGCTTTTATTTGCAACAGTGATGCTTTCCATGTGTATAGGGAAGAAATTGCTGCATTTATTTAGCACCCATGTGCCAGACAGTTTATAATGTATTTCATGTAATCCTCACAAAAGTCCTGCAGATGGCTGTATCTCTCTCCATTTTCCGGAGAAGAAAACCGAGGCTTCGAGAAGTTAACTGTTAACTAGGAAATTTAGAGTAGAGAGTCAAAACTGGGTGTTTCTGCTCTAAAGCCCATAGCATTTAAAACATTTTTTTCTATTGTGAAGCAAATAATACATGAATAATTTCTTATAAAAATATAAAACAGCCGGGAGCAGTGGCTCACACTTGTAATCCCAGCACTTTGGGAGGCCAGGGTGGGCAGGTCACGAGATCAGGAAATTGAGACCATCCTGGCCAACATGGTGAAACCCCATCTCTACTAAAAGTACAAAAACATTATCTGGGCATGGTGGCACGCACCTGTAGTCCCAACTACTCGGGAGGCTGAGGCAGGAGAATCGCTTGAACCTGGGAGGCGGAGGTTGCAGTGAGCTGAGATCGTGCCACTGCACTCCAGCCTGGGCAACAGAGTGAGATGCCGTCTCAAAAAAAAATGTATGTATATATTTATTTATATAATATATTTACGTGTGTGTGTGTGTGTGTGTGTGTGTGTGTGTGTGTATATATATATATATATTTAAAACAATACTAAAGTATACAGAATAAAACACCACAAGTCTCCCTTTTTTCTCTTCTCCCAATCTTCTGTCCTCCCCCAGGGAACCACTGTTGACAGTTTGTCCCGAATCCTTCCAGGTTTTTGCTCTGCATACACACACACACACACACACACACACACACACCCATATATTCCTGTAAAGTGAATCAAAAGAGCACACAAAGCTCAGACCTTCTCTACTGCATGGTAACTTCTTCATTAGGAGGAAAATGATAAATTACAATGCTTACTTTTCTCTGTGTTATTTGTAGAGATAATAATTGTTAATTTTTTGTTGTTGTAGTTGAGACAGAGTCTCACTCTGTCACCCAGGCTGGAGTGCAGTGGAGTGATCTTGACTTACTGCAACCTCCACCTCTTGGGTTCAAGCAATTCTCCTGTCTCAGCGTCCTGATTGACACTGACTACAGGCATGCACCACCATGCTCGGCTAATTTTTAAGAGAGACGGGATTTCACTATGTTGGCCAGCTGGTCTCAAACTCCTGACCTCAGATGATCTGCCTGCCTTGGCCTCCCAAAGTGTGTGAGCCACAGAGCCCGGCCAATCATTAAATATTTATTGAGCCTTCACTATGCACAAGTCACTGAGCTAAGGTGCTTTATGTGCATCATTTTATGTGTCCTCACAATGATGCAGTACCCCTGAACTGACTGTTATTTATGAGGCATTTGAAACACAGAGAGGTTAAGTAGATTATTGAAGGATACACAGCTAGGGGGAGTAGAACCAACAGCCAAACCAGGGTTCTGGCCTTGGAGCTCTTGACCACCATGCACACAGCTCCACTGATGGCTGAATTCCTTGAAGACTCCTGTAGAGTCAGGGCTTGGTAGAAAGGGAAGATCTGACCTGCTCTTTAAAGAAATAAGTAAGTAGAGAGTGGGGAGGAAATGCAAGGACAGAAAATGACAATGTGTAAAAGGGTAGAGTTGAGAATATTCATGACTCTTTGGAGGAACTAGAAAGGGCTCAGTGCCCAGGGGAGCTGAGCGTGGAGCAGGCAGCAGACCAACAGCAGTAAGCCAAAATACCAACCTGCCTGAGGCTGGCCTTTGGCTTGTTTGCCACTACATCCCAAGTGTACCTATAACACATGTTAATCCAAGCCACCTGAAAAAAAGGGGCCCATGCCTCTAAGAGTGAAAACTGGCTGCATAATACTTGGCAGTATATGATGATAAACCACTTTTCTAGACTTGGAAAGGTCATCCAGTGCAGCCCCGAAGAGGCCCACCAAGTATCTTCTATGGAATCCACGCCAGATGACCACTCCCACCTGCTCCTTGTCTTTTCATTTTTATGAGACTAAATACCCCACAACAGGGTTTCAAGACACTTCATCAGAGGACTCTGTCCCTCCTCCCCTAAATATAGTCCAGTCTATATTTCCGTTCTTACAGAGAGGGACTGAATCCTCTGGGTGGGGTTTGCCAGATAACAAGAGAGCTGTATTGTTTTCTCCATTCCAAATTTTATTTTATGAATTAAACCTAGAATCATTTTCTTTTTTTACTTCATTCTGAGAATACACTGTTGATTCATACTCAACTTTCTGTTGGCAGCTGAGTGCAGTGACTCACGCCTACAATCCCAGCACTTTGGGAGGCCAAGGCGGGCAGATGACCTGAGATCAGGACTTCAAGATCAGCCTGGCTAACATAGTGAAACTCCATCTCTACTAAAAACACAGAAATTAGCCAAAGATAGTGGCAGGCACCTATCGTCACAGCTACTCTAGAGGCTGAGGCAGGAGAATTGCTCGAATCTGGGAGCTGGAGGTTGCAGTGAGCTGAGATTGTGCCATGGCACTCCAGCCTGGGTGACAGAGTGAGACTCCATCTCAAAAAAGAAAAGAAGAAACTTTCTATTAGCCAAACATATATTGTATTCACACATAAACTCAATCAATATTGTACCTGATTCCGAACAATGAGGAAGGCTTGGTTATAAAGGAAGAAATAGGAGTATCGGGGCAAAGCAGTCTTTCCATTGGAGGCTTCAAAATAGCCAGGGAGAAAGGCTGAAGAGTGTTGTTCTTACCTTCCCCTCTCTACTACATTTTCTTCTCTTGTCAAAAAACCTGAAATTGAGGAAATGAATCTCCTAAGCTCTGGGTCGAGAAAATCTTAACATCTCAGGTTCTTGGCAGGACACGTGATACCAATCAGGCCTCTTATAAGATATTGGCCCTGAGGGCCCTTTTTCTTTCCATCTCAGGAACTCAAACATGACCAGGAAGATCTTCACAAATACCAGGGAGCGGTGGAGGCAGCAGAACGTCAACAGCGCCTTTGCCAAGCTGAGGAAGCTCATCCCTACTCACCCTCCAGACAAAAAGCTGAGCAAAAATGAAACACTTCGCCTGGCAATGAGGTATATCAACTTCTTGGTCAAGGTCTTGGGGGAGCAAAGCCTGCAACAAACAGGAGTGGCTGCTCAGGGAAACTTTCTGGGGCTCTTCCCTCAAGGACCCCCCCTGCCGGGCCTGGAGGACAGGACTCTGCTTGAGAACTACCGGGTTCCTTCACCTGGCCCAGGCCACCACATTCCTTAGTGTGGCTCTAGCTGTCATCTCCCCGGGCAGCACTTGCTCAGAAATCACTGGCTGTGGACAGGCTTTTGCACAGTCCAGAGCTGACTTGATGATAAGTCGTGAAGCATGAATTTAAGCTTCCTGGGAGGTGGCTCAGGGACAGCTACAGGGAGCTGAAAGGAGCCATGAGGAACGTCACTGGTGGGCTGCCACCTGCCAGGGATGTCAGGTAGAGCAGCCTACCTCTGCCTATTTTAAATCCAGGTTCTGCATAAGAGTTTTGGATAAAAAATTCTAAGTAAGAAAAAAAAGGGGTTGAAAAATCACTGTTTATGTCTTCAGTTATAAGAAAGAAGTTTTCTCATGAGGGATCTCAGGTGAATAAGTAGAATATGCTTCCTTCAGAACATATTTTAAAGTTTGTTTTGAAAAATGAGATGTGATCAAGGGTGAACAAAATCTTAAGATTGATGAGCTGGGCGCAGTGGCTCATGCCTATAATCCCAGCACTTTGGGAGGCTGAGGTGGGCAGATCACCTGAGGTCAGGAGTTCGAGACCAGCCTGGCCAACGTAGTGAAATCCCCATCTCTACTGAAAATATAAAAATGAGCCAGGTGTGGTAGTGCACACCTGTAATCCCAGCTACTCGGGAGGTTGAGGCACGAGAATCACTTGAACCTGGGAGGGGGAGGTTGCAGTGAGCCAAGATCATACCACTGAACTCCAGCCTGAGCAACGGAGTGAGACTCCCTCTCAAAAAAAAAAAAAAAGAAAAAGTTTTCTCATAATGGACTGCAGATGGATGAGTAGCATATGCTTCCCTCGGAACAGATTTTAAAGTTGGTTTTGAAAAATGAGATGTATTTGATCAAGAGTGAACAAAATCAATCTTAAGATTGATGAATAGAAAGATAACCCCTGCAGAAACCAACCTGGGAGACTTGTGGGAAAAATCTGTGGAGAAAAGACACCCCCCGCCCCCAGCTAAGGGGTGGGGATTACAGGAATGCAGCAGTTATATGTGAAAAAGTTCTGTATCCTTTTAACTCTGTGGAAATGTGAGGTGCTACTTGTGCTGAGCCATTTGTACATAGTGAGTTCTAAAGCCAAATAGTGAATTATATCTGTGAGAGGAAAGGACTGGACAATTTATGTATTAGAGTTCATAGTTTTCTTATGAAAAACAGCTGAAATAAGTTAGCTAAAGCCTTAGTTTCACATGTCATGCAAAGGAACTTTTCACTCAGCCTGAATTCCTGCTGATTTAAGACCTGTAAAATTCAATTATAATTATGAAAATCCAAACATTACCATTTAACGACTCATTTAGCAGAGAGCTTAGTTTAAACAAAACATTTAGAGTAAACAATAGAAATGTAATACCAGACTCTAATGAACTAAGGAATTTGTAATTTGTCTTCTTTGCTATGGAGCATTAGCTTAGTCTTAGGCTTGGAGGGCTGGTACCCAACAAGTCAATGAAATGGCACAGATCTGGCAGAATCCATCACCATATGCCACCCTGATGATACTTGGAGTCAAAGATAAATCCCATAGTTGAACCTGGAATACAAATAATGTCATTTGATTATCTCTGGGACATTTTATTTCCCCAAAGTTCTTGACAGTACATTGGTTTTAAAACCTTCTGAACCATAGGTAGGAAATTGATGGATTTGAGATTAGGGATTTCCAGTGTATACACAATGGAGGAATTTAAATTTCCTGCCACTCAGAAAGAAGGTATTTTACTTGTGAAAACTTGAAATGAGGCTCCCTGGTCTGGTGATTAGAAGAAAGCTGGATGAAACTCTGAAATCTAATTCCCCTGAAATAGAAAGGTCATTATGTCATTAAACTCTATACAGCTTTCGCACTTGTAATGCAATGCATTTATTTGAACCAGTTAGTTTTCCTTCTAGGCCCTTTATTTAAACTGCATTCGGTAAACTTCCCCACCGACCCTGCATAGTCCAGAGAAACACATAAGCAAAGAGGCCAAAATGGTTTCCCTGAATGTGCTTTTCTTTTCTTCTCACTATCTTATGTGGACACAAGCTTACCCCCAAATTACTGGGAGATAGTACATTTCAAAGTTTTGGTGACAGTTGTCAATTAACATTACTTACTCTCTTATCTGAAATTAAATCAAAATAACACTTTTTATGGTATTTTTATGTTAGCTTGTTTTAACATGTTGCTAAGGAAAGCAAGAGCATCTCTTTGCTGAAATATAGGATTTTGCTGCTCTACCCAGGATGAGTCCACTTTTCTGCTGCTGGGGCCGTGATCTGTGTCAAAGGGGGCCATGATCTTGGACAAAGAAGGCCTTTCCACTGAAATTAACAGAGTGCTTCTGAAAAGTCATGAGGAGATTGAGTTCTCATTAAACTATATGAGGGGGAAATTATTTAAAGAAATGTTGCAACAAATCCTATACTAAATGAATAAACATCTAAATCATTAATCTGTATAATTCATCTCCTAAATGATTTCTTTTGCCTGCTTGCACTTTTGTATAGCAGGTCATGTTTAGTTAAAGTGACTGTTGAGCCAGGTGTGCTGGCATGTGCCTGCAGTCCCAGCTACTTGGGAGGCTGAGGCAGGGGGACTGCTTGACATTAGGAGTTTGAGGCCAGCCTGAGCAACATAATGATACCTATCTCAAAGAAAAGAAAGAAGGAAAGAGAAAAAAGAAAGGCAACTGTCAAAAAAAAATATATATATATAGTCAAATGTGGACCAAAACTTCCACAAGGTAACTGGAGACTGGAAGCTAACTCAAAAATCATTCTAGAGTTCTTCTCTGATTAAGAGCCTTCTCTTAAGGCTTGGTGATGGCAGTAGCAAGAATTTATGATTCAAAAACATTATAGTTCACTAGATGGTACATCCGTTTATAGATCATTTGAGCCCAACAGAATAGCTTCAACAGATTATATAACCTATGCTACTCTGTAACTGAAACAAACGGGTTCGGGGGCGGGCATGGTGGCTCACACCTGTAATCCCAGCACTTTGGGAGGCCAAGGCAGGCGGATCACCTGAGGCCAGGAGTTTGAGATTAGCCTGGCCAACATGTTGAAACCCCATCTCCAAAAAAAATTAGCTGGGCGTGGTGGCAGGCACCTGTAATCCCATCTACTCAGAAGGCTGAGGAGGAAGAATCACTTGAATCCAGAAAGTGGCAGTTGCAGCCCAGCAGAGAGCAAGACTCCGTCTCAAGAAAAAAAAAAAAAAAAAAGAAATGTTTGGTCTGCTATGGACACCACTAGAAACTTCTAGAAACCAGGTATAAACAGGTCCATTGATTCATATAGATTATTTGATGAGCTGTGGGATAATGCCAACCCCTTATTTTACAGAGGAGAAAATGGTTCTAGAGGGTTTTGAAGTGACTTTCTAGAGGCCACATGAGCAGTTAGTGGAAAACCAGGACCCAGATCCATGTCTGCAGACATCGTTTAGACTTTCTACAGCCCTGTTCAGCTACCAAGTCTTTTAGGATTGAAAATGAAAAAGCACCTTATCATTATGCTTGTCTCTTTTCTATAGCATTCAGTAATCTTCATATGTCTTCTTACCGAAATTCAATTATTGTGCTTTGTAAAAATGATTAGATATATCAACCAAAGATTTTATTTGTTGATGTTTTGTGAGTTTTTAACCATTGATTTTAATTTGTTATTTAACTCTTAATTTATTGCAAATAAATTATTTAAGAAAAGAAATTGTTATTTTCATTTAAAGAAAAATTTCATAAATTTACTAAGCACATTCACCCCTTCTCTCATCTTCACAGCCACTGTCCTGGCTTGGGACACGTGCCTCCCACCCCCCACCAGCTCCTCTGTGGTCTTCAGTATATTAAAAAAAAAAAACAAAAAACAGCATCACCTGAAATCAATTTTCTTCCTCTTCATGTCCCTTTTCTCACAGCTCCCTAATAGGCCTTCTCAAATCACAGCTGTACTACAGCCATGATCACTTCTCTGTTACAAAACCTTCAGTATCTTGTCCACCCTAGGAAACCAGGCCCTCTGCAGCCCCGCCCCAGTGTGTCCTTCCCTTCGCCCTCCACAATGCCTATATGTATTGTACATGCCAGTGAAACTACTTAAAGATCCCCAAACATGCCCACTCTTTGCTGCTTCTGACTTTACTCCTATGATGCCAAATGCTTGGATGAATGCTCCCATTCTCACTTGTTCTACTCACCCCTCCACCTATGCCAAATTCCACATGGCTGATCCTTTTTCCTCTGGTTGGAGTTCAGGGGCACCATCACTGCAGCCTCAAACTCCTGGGCTCAAGGGATCCTCCTGCCTCAGCCTTCTGAGTAGCTGGGACTACAAGTGCATGTCACCACACTTGGTTATTTATTTTTATTTTTTATTTTTTTTGTAGAGACAGGGTCTTGCCATCTTGCCCAGGCTGATCTCAACCTCCTGGGCTCAAGTAATCTTCCTGCTTCAGCCTCCCAAAGTGCTGGGGCTACAGGCATGAACCACTGCGCCAGCCCATCGCTGATCTTAAACACCATCGCCTAGATTTCTAGTACTTGATCTAATCTCTCCTCTCTTAGAATCCCTTTATGTGCTTTATGATCCTTATTTCTTCTACCTTATGTTATAGACATCTGTGTGTATTCTGTTTCCCCTAAAAAGCTAAAATCTGCTTGAGTTCAGGAAGAGTTTCTAATATTTAATCCCTGCAGCAGCACTGCAACTGACCCCTCACTTTTAAAATGTAAAAATTTATATGACGACTGACTCTGTTAAGAGTACTCTTTTAGCTTTCTCTAAAAGATGACATTGAAATGAAACTTGAACAGGCTGAATTTTTCTTAGAAACCCAAAGTCTAATGCTCTTCTTAAAAGTTTTTCTCATAATTCCTATTCAAGGATACCCCTGGCAGCACCTGCCTTAGGAGGTTTCATCACCTAAGAATGGCTTGAGATGGCCAAAATAAGTGTACATTATGCACGACTGGCTTTGTCCCTAAAAAGGCAAAAGATGAAAGGGCTGGGAGAATGCACAGCTTAACTGCTGACCCACAGGGCAAAGGTTAATCAAAAGTCACATCCTTAAATAAAAAGGTCAGAGATAACAAGGGAATCTAAAAGTCCAATGACAATGCAAAGTGAAGGATTTAAAGGGCAGGTGTTAGGAAGGGAATGCCAAGGAATGAATGCAGCTGAGGGATTGCAGAAAGTGGGGCAAGTTCTCCTGAACCACACTTGCACTTCTGCGTCCGTTAGAGTTTACTGTAAAAAAAAGAAACGCTCCATGTTATCTTCTCTTTATTGCTAATGGCTTATCACAAGATATTTTGAAGAGCACTAGATTTTTAGATAAACCTTCGGTTTGTAATCTAACAGCTAGCATTTATTCTAAGAATTTAATTTCCAGAGCCAAGAATTCGCTGATAGTCCGATGAAGCAAGCTATTCAATTGTCTTTATTAGTAAACGTTAAAAACAGAATGCAGTCAATATGTTCATACATTTGAACCTAAGTCGTCATCCTCCTAGAAACCTATCAAAAGGAAATAATTGGAATTATGGTCAAAGTATTAGGTACATAAGTATCTATTTCACAATTATTTACAACATTCATAAAATTACAGTATTCAGAGGTAAAGTCAAGATTGGCTGAATGCTTCGTTTTTATTTTGTTTTTACTTATTATTTGTTCTCAGAAACAGGGTCTCACTATGTTGCCCAGGCTGGTCTTGAACTCCTGGCCTCAAGTGATTCTCCTGCCTTGGCCTCCCAAAGTGTTGGGATAATAGACATGAGCCACCACACCCAGCTGGGTGAGTGCTTTCTACATGCCAGCACTATGCCAAGAGCTTCCTGTGTATCAGCTCATTTAATCTTTGTAACAATATTATAATATAATATGAGCTATGTTATATTAATTACATTAATATATTGTATTAATATCACTGTTCCCATTTTGCAGATAAAGAAACTGAAGTGTAGAAGGTTATCTAACTTGCTCAAATTTCCACTGCAGCACCAGAATTTGACCCTCAGCGGTTTTTACTCAAAATCACTGCGTTCTGTAAAGCCAGGTTGCTTTTCACAGACAGCTTTTTTTAAACATCAGAATTCTTAATTCTTTTTTATCCTAACCACCTAATGGAACCTCATGGACTAGGTATATTACCCAATAACAATATTGGGTACACAAACACAACCCCTGAAAAAAAAAACTTCCTATTTGGAAGCACCAGGCTGGAGTTAATACCATGATGAGACACCATGAGATGGCTGTCATACTGCGGCAGGCTTGAATGTGATACCTGCAGGTACAACTCGTTAGTTCCATGGTCTGGATGTGGTGACGTGCCAACATGCCATGGTTTTGGTGTTTTCCAGTCACTGCCTTTTGTGATGCCTAATCTTCCTTTCCCATCCAGTCATGACATGTTGGGCTAGTTTGGGCCAATGTGAAAGTCCATGTCATCTCCTTCCTACCTCCAACTCCACCCTGGCTCAAGCTTGACCTATGTCTCCAGTGTGTGTGTGCAGGGGAGGTACACACTCCCAGGGTGGGAGGTCCACTCCACCACATCTTCTGCTGTCCCCTTTTCACTTTCAGCTCCCCTGGAGTTGGGGAGGAAGGAGGGTTTAAGGAAACCAAGTGTTTTTAATCACTAGGCATGGAATTGCATTCTCACTCTCTTCATATATTTTTAGACTTTTTGCATCCGTTCTTTTTAACTAGTGATATAAAAGTACCTGGTTTAAAAAGACCAGAAAACAGCATAGAACGGCCTCTTAAATTCAGCAAGACTCTGTCTTACACATAGTCTCACAGCTACTGAGATCCTTTTCCCACTTCGGAGGAAGTGGAATGCTGTGATACCTTGCATCTGCGCCAGTAGCCAGATCATTTAATCATGTGTTTTGAATCTTTCACTAAATAAATTAAGATTTCAGTTTACCTTATGGCGTGTGTGTGTATACATGCATGTTTGTGTGTGTGCACCTGTTCGCTTTCTGCAGACTATAGTACACCTGAGATGGTACAGTTGTATCCCTCACACTATATATAGGGGTTGCACAGGGTATGGATTTTGAAAGAGATGTTGATAATAAGACAATAGTGACTGGAAAATGCCAAGGAAGGACTAGATAGTCTGTTACATGAGATTGTTTGGTCTGTAAGAGAAAGTAAGAGAAGTCATATCAGTGAAATCTACTAGTATTCCCCTTACTCCTTTCAGTTTGGACTAGTGAATGACTAAAGAAGGTAAGAGATGAGGTTCAGTTGGCCTCAGACCCAGGGTCTTGGGTTCTCTTTAACATTCTAGCCAAAGAGGTGGAGAGTATAGAAGATCTACATAATGAGCTAAATCCCTCAGGGAGGAGGAGCCTGGAGCAAGAGCTGTAACCCAGGTGTCCTGGGGATGTTCCCAGTCTCGTCACCTTGTCTGGTAGTATTACAGATGGAATATATTCTTACAGACATCCCCTTGTCAGCTCCCACTAGACTTAGGAGGATCAGTGGCCTTCCCTGCAAATACTGGATCCACGCTCAGTTTTTAAGCAGTATGTGAGAGGAGAGCCAAAAATGCTCTAATTCTTCCCGGATGAGCAGATTTTAGAAAGAGGAGGAGAGAGGGCAACTAAGGACAAAGCAGTCAAGTCTACAAATGAGCAGACATAGTGTTTACCAAACTGCAACAAGAAGCCTCTAAAAATCTCTTTTTAACCTTGGAGCCCTAATCTAGGCAAATATATTGTGAAATACTCAGGCATAAAAATTTGTTTTTGGAATAAAGTCACATTTATACTTGAAATGGGGTCTTTTTTATTATTATACTTCAAGTTCTAGGATATATGTGCAGAACGTGCAGGTTTGTTACATAGGTATACACGTGTCATGGTGGTTTGCTGCACCCATCAAACCATCATCTGCGTTAGGTATGAAACGGGGTCTTTTTAAGCAAAACTTTAAAGACATCAAATTTTCAAGGTATAAACATAATTTTTCCCCTAAGTACTCCTGTTTAAAAAAATAAGTGTGATGTGGTCAGGTTTAAGTAGATAAGCCAAATGTGTAAAAATTTAAAAAGCTCTACATCTTATCATGTATGGGTTATAATTATATTAAATTAAAATGACCTCAATTCAACTGCCGTCTTTTATAAGTTGATAGTGTTTTAAAATCTATAATTTTTATATTTTAGAAGTAATATTGTTTGAGATACAATTGAGATGATAAAAATGATAATATGCCCAACAGATGGTTATTGACAAGTTATTTTCTAAAGCTATTTTTAAGGGGAAAATAAGGTAAGAGTGAGATTAATAGCAGGAGTATTTTTTCTTTTGGAAAATGCTTTGGAGTAGATAATTTACTTATATGGTATAAGAATCAAAATTATACTAAAAGACAAATATTGAAAAGTCTTGTTTCCACTCTGTATCTATCAATTCTATCACCCATCTCTTTTTAGAATTTAATTATCTTTCAGTAGTTCTTTATCCAAATACAAATGGTTCCCAATTTTCGATGGTTTGAATTAGTATTTTTCAACTTTAAGATGGTGAGAAGGCTGGGCGCGGTGGCTCAAGCCTGTAATCCCAGCACTTTGGGAGGCCGAGGCGGGTGGATCACGAGGTCAAGAGATCGAGACCATCCTGGTCAACATGGTGAAACCCCGTCTCTACTAAAGATACAAAAATTAGCTGGGCATGGTGGCACGTGCCTGTAATCCCAGCTACTCAGGAGGCTGAGGCAGGAGAATTGCCTGAACCCAGGAGACGGAGGTTGCGGTGAGCCGAGATCGCGCCATTGCATTCCAGCCTGGGTAACAAGAGCGAAACTCTGTCTCACAAAAAAAAAAAAGATGGTGAGAAAGTGAAATGCATCCAGTAGAAACAGTACTTTGAGGACTCATACAACCATTCTGTTTTTCACTTTCAGTACAGTATTCAGTAAATTACATGTGCTTTCATTACAGTATTCAACAAATAGTCAACACTTTATTATAAAGTAGGCTTTGTGTTAGATGATTTTTGCCCAACACTATTGTAAGTATCCTGAGTATGTATTAGGCGGGCTAGGCTAAGTTATGATGTTTGGTAGGTTAAGCTCATTAAATGCATTTTCAACTTAGAATATTTTCAGTTTACAGTGGGTTTATTATGATGTAATCCTAAATTGAAGAGCATCTGTACAACTGTATATTCTCGTGTCCTTCTCTTTTTTACACCATCTTGCTTTTTTTTTTTTTGAGACAGAGTCTTGCTCTGTTGACCAGGCTACAGTGCAGTGGATATTGGCTCCCTGTGACCTCCACCTCCCAGGTTCAAGTGATTCTCCTGCCTCAGCCTCCAAAGTAGCTGGGATTATAGGTGTGCACTGCCATACCCAGCTAATTTTTGCATTTTTAGTAGAGACAGAGTTCCGCCATATTGGCCAGGCTGGTTTTGAACTCCTGGACTCAGGTGATCTACCCACCTAGGCCTCCCAAACTGCTGAGCCACCATGCCTGGCCTGCTGTTTTCTGGTAACATTATAACCTAGAGATCTTCCCAAATCATAGAGAACTTTCTCATTCCTTTTAATATCTGCATGTATTAAAACACGTCCATTTGTGTTGTTTCCAGTCTTTTGCTGATATTGATGCTGCAGTAAATAACCTTTAACATATGATTTCCCAAGAGTGCAGGCACACCTGTAGAATGAATTCAGTCTTAACGGCAATGTATGGGTGTTCTTGTTTCTGCACAAATTCACCTTCCAGTTATGTTGACAACTGCTGGGATACTTGCCAATCTGATAGGTGAAGATGTTATCTCAATGTGGTTTTAGTTTGTCTTTTTCTTATTATGAGTGAGGCTGACATCGTACGTGATAAAAGAAAAACTTCAGCAAAATTAAATTTAAAGGAGCTTAATGAACAATGAACAATTTGCAAATCAGGAAGCCTTCCCAGCCAGAGTAGGCTCTGAGGTTCCAGCACAGCCATGTGGTGGAAGATTTATGGACAGAAAAAGGAAAGTGACATGCAGAAAAGGGAAGTGAGGTACAGAAACAGCTGGATTGGTTACAGGTGGACATTTGCTTTATCTGAACATGGTTTGAACAGATGGCTACATTTGATTGGCCAAAACTTGGTCATTGGCACAAGTGTAGGCTATGGTGGGATTACTTGTTATGGTTGACAATGTACAGAGAGACTTTTAGGCTGAACTTAAAATGTGGAAGGAGACAGCATGATGCTAAACTTGATTTAACATGTTTGTGAATTGTTGGTATTTCTGTTTCTGTGGACTCTCTTAAATGTCCTTCACCCTTTTTTCTATTGATTTCTAAGAGCTCTTTATATATGAAGGAGATCAACTCTTTTTCTGTGATTTGGGCTACAAATATTTCCCCCCAATATTTCATTTGTTTCTTATGACTTTGTTTATGGTATGTGCCATATATTCAAATTTTATTTTAATGTAGTACAATTAATCTAATTGATGTTTCTGAATTTTGAGTTGTAGTTAAAAAGCTTTCCTTTTCTCTGAGTTTTTGTCTTTTTGGGTTCAGTTTAAAATCTTGCTGTGAGGTCCTATTTTTGAGGCTTCGAACACAAGAAATGGGGGGCCAGGGTATACTGAATATTCTCCCTCTTTTAATTAAGACTTCTTAAGAACATAAAATTATATACTTAAAGTAAATTCCAATGGAAAAAAATTGCTCCCTCACCACAGTCTAAATTTGGCTCTAAAAAAGGAGTTTCAAAAACATGCTCCCTGGAACTCTGACACAAGGAAGAGAAAGGACCCTGGATCCACTGGGTCTTGATAGATTAGTACCCTGTACACTGACTCTTAGCTGGCTGAGCTAAGAGGACACATACCTCTGGATTGGAACAAAAAGAAAATCCAAAAGAGCAAGGAAACAACAAAAAAAAATAAAGTTTCAGTTGACAACTGCTTGGCAAGTGGACCCCCTAGTGAGATGGCTGGGTAAAGGAGAGGCCCAAGACTCCTGTTGCCCACTGCTAGTCCCCAGTGTAACTGCAACCCAGCATAGGTATGGCCACGGAAGAGGGAGGGGCTGTCTGATGGCAGCTATGGCTGTGGTTGTAGATATGGGGAGGGGGATAAATACCTCGACCTGTTTTTCTCCTCCCACCTGCTGTTCTGCCACTGCCTTTCACTGGCCAAAATCAGCCAGAACCCAACCAGAAGGCAGAGAGGCCAGCGTGATGGAAGCTTGAGATGTGTATAGATCAGTCTCTTAGGGCACAGAGCAGGCAGAGCGCCTGCACTACCCTTTCCCCCCACAAAGAACCAGATAATATTTTTTTTTCTTTTTTGCTGAAGGTTATTCTACCCGATGGATAATAAATTTTAATGAAAGACCTTCGGATAGCTATTGAGATGGAAATGATATATAATACTAATATATTTTCTTGTGTTGTTTGGATAAATCTTACTTGGCCATGGTATAATTTTATTTTCATAGGCAGTCAAATTATGTTACTCATAACCATGATAATAAAATATTTCTGAAAAAGTCAAATGTTTCCACAATGAACCTTTACTAAAATCTATATGGGGAAGTAAAAAAATAATGTATATATGCAGAGCGCCTTGTCTGACTAAGGATACCTTGCCCACTTGCTTTTATGGCGTTGCAATTTCACTATTCTGTCTCTGTAAGAGGATGCATGAAACACCATGTGTCCACCTGCAGCCTGAGAGAGAGATATGGGCTATCAGAGCCAATGAGCTTCCCAGGCCTTTCCCTGAGCTGCTTCTTACCCTTCCCTCTGGACAGGAGATCCCCATCTCACACTTAAGGTGTTTTGAATGCTCATGTTGACTTCTAGCAGATAGAAATAATTTTCCTACCTGTCTTCCCAGACTAAATTTCTTCCCTGGGCTCCAGAGCTTCTGAAAACAACCTTGCAGTATCTCTTTCATCCCTGTCTAAGAGGCTCTGTAGCCCTAAGCTCCAGGAAGAAAGATGTCCCATCACAGAAGTTGAGAAGAATGGATGAACTGGTAAAACAGCAGGGGAAACAGCAAAGACAGCCCTTAGGACTAGAAAACTCCTTGTACTGTGCTCGGGTATCAGGATACACCTATTTGTATGCACAACATATATGTATTTGAGTATGGCAAGTTTTACTTGGGGAAGGAGTCAAAATATAAATATTTCAAGAAAGTGTTTTATATTCATTGCATGCCTATTATAGGTAGTTTATAAAAGTTACCTTTCATCCTTCTCACATCCATTTAATGGAGGCATTTGCTCCAGCTTACAGTTTGGAAACTTGTGGCTTAAAAGAGTTTAAGAGACAAACTTCAGATCACACAGCCAACAGCAAGGTAGGCTCTCAGCCCATGTCTGCCTTCAGCAAAGGCCAAATTTCTTTTACTATGTTCGTTTGTCTCTAAGAAAGAAATTTCTTATGAAAGACATGCTTACTGCAGGCAGGCAATGATTGAAATAAAGAAAAAAAAATGTGCAGGGCATAGTGGTTCACACCTGTAATTCCAACACTTTGGGAGGCCGAGGAGGGTGGATCATGAGGTCAGGAGTTCAAGACCAGCCTGGCCGAGATGGTGAAACCATGTGTCTACTAAAAATACAAAAATTAGCGAGGCATGGGGGCTTGTAATCCCAGCTACTCGGGAGGCTGAGGCATGAGAATAGTTTGACCCTGGGAGGAGGAGTCTGTAGTGAGCCAAG
The DNA here is from genome assembly GCF_049354715.1 of Callithrix jacchus. Lineage (NCBI taxonomy): Eukaryota > Metazoa > Chordata > Mammalia > Primates > Cebidae > Callithrix > Callithrix jacchus. The sequence continues at coordinate 154,029,637 of NC_133502.1, forward strand.
ATCATGCCACTGCACTCAAGCCTGGACAATAGAGTGAGACTCTGTCTCAAAATAAAATAAAATAAAAATGAAAGAAAGAGAAAAAAATGCATAGACCAGTTTGGTTGGTGATCTGAGTTTTCTATCCTGAAGAATGCTTTGGTTAAAAAAAAAAAAATTATCCAAAAGAAGTGACGGGGATGTCTGTTGCTCTCAGCATTTAAATTATATTGAATGACTTAGGAAGATCTCTCTCAACAGAAATAATCCTTCTCTAGCTGGAGGTGATTCCTTTTCTTCTGCTCCTGACCTTAGAGGTAAATCATGTCATAGATCAGGCCTAACCTATGACTTCCTTTCAGTCCCCAGAGTTAAACATATTTTATGTTCCCTGAGAATCACGGAAACATGCTCAGTCCCCAGAAAGTGCAAGGACTTCTTTGTCTCAGGGCTCCGTAATATTTTGGGAATGGGTTGGGGTTGTTGGGGGAAAGAGTCTTTTTTTCAACTGAGAATGGTAAAAGAAATTACTTGCAACATTTACTTCACAAATACAGTCCCTTTCCTATCATGAAAACTTCAACCAAACCCATAAACTGTCCATAGCAGAGAAAGGTGTACCCCGTCAAAAATGTTCCTGTGTCACCTATTCTAACAAGTGGATTGTTCAGTTTTTCTTTTGTGCTTTTAAGCACACATTACTCAAAGGCCTAAAACAACTACCATCGCCTGGCTTTTTCTTTTCCAGAAATAAAGGAAAGAGACAGAAGTCCAATTCAGAAAGTACTGAAATCAGACTTGCAATGGACATTGTTCCCTGCAAGTAAACTCCTTATCAGTCTCTTGCAGAGATTCTAAAACGTTATCTCGAAAGACCAGATTATGGGGCTGACCCACTCTCAATGCTGAGTAGGAATCAAACAGACATTCTTTTCTGTCAGCAACCCTGGCTTTGCCGATCCAGATAAATCAATTAATGGGACGCAGAGCTGCTGTCTTGCCTTTCTCTTCCCCATGCTTACCTCCCTGAGCTCCCCCGGACTCCTCAGTCCCCTGTTTAATACCATCTAAGAGTCCTTATTTACAAGAGGGCTTGTGCAGGTGCAAGCTTTCAGGCCAGCAGCACAGGAGCAATTGCATCCCCCCTCCCTTTCCATCCTCCAGGCTCCCCTCTTTGTGAGACACTTTTTTCTTTTCTCTGTTTTTCAGACCAAAGACGCCCCTCAGAAGCTAATCTAATCGGATTATGCTAATTTGTACTTCATGAACCTAAACAGCATAACTAGATCTGCAGAGGACTAAGGCCAGGAAGAGAGGGACAATGACTTTGTCAGTAAACCCACCCTGCAAAAAGTGCAAAAAGAATGTATGTCCTGTGTTTAGCCACACAAAACTGCTCCTCTGGGAAGCCTACAGAGCTCTTGACAATTTAGAGTGCCCAGGAGCGGTCTATGTTCAGAACAGAAAAGGCAGCACAGTGAAGGCACAATAAAGACCACAGTGACAAGGCCGTTTCCCCTGTGAAAAAGCAAGGCTCCTCGTCTTCCTCTTCCCAGTTTACTCACTTTCACCCTAATGGCTAATTGATTCATAGATTTGGAAGCTGAAGTCCGCTGGTACAGTTCAACAAATATTTATGGGCATCTCCTACCTGTTAAGGACTATCTGTCGTCCTATGGGATGCACAGAGTTAAGACTTTGTTCTTGTCTTTCAGATTTTTTTTTTTTTTTTTTTGAGACGGAGTTTCACTCTTGTTACCCAGGCTGGAGTGCAATGGCGCGATCTCGGCTCACTGCAACCTCCGTCTCCTGGGTTCAGGCAATTCTCCTGCCTCAGCCTCCTGAGTAGCTGGGATTACAGGCACACGCCACCATGCCCAGCTAATTTTTTGTATGTTTAGTAGAGACAGGGCTTCACCATGTTGACCAGGTCTCGATCTCTTGACCTCGTGATTCACCCGCCTCGGCCTCCCAAAGTGCTGGGATTACAGGCATGAGCCACCGCGCCCGGCACCCTTCAGAATTTATACTCTGATAAGGAAAGATATTCTAGGTACAGAAATGAGAAAACACCTGAATGGGGTGATTGCAATTCCTGTATTCTCTCTGCCTCATGTTGGATGACTCTGCTAGTCATTTTCCACAATCTTCCACAGATGGTTTTGGTATTATTTTTAGTTTTTTTGTTTGTTTTTTTTTTTTTTTTTTGAGACAAGGTCTCACTCTGCCACCCAGGCTGGAGTGCAGTGGCACAATCATGTGTCACTGCAGCCTCAAATTCCTGGGCTCAAGAAATCCTCTTGCCTCAGCCTCCCAAATAGCTGGGACTATAAATGTGTATCACCTCGTGCTGCTAATTTACTTTTATTTTTTTGTAGAGACAGAGTCTCGCTATGTTGCCCAGGCTGGTCTCAAACTTCTGGGCTCAAGGGAGCCTCTCACCTTGGCCTCCCAAAATGCTGAGATTACAGTATGAGCCACCGAGCCCGCATCACAGTTGTTAAAGATAATGTATGTAAGGCTGGTTGCCTCGCGGGGGGGCCAAATGGACACACCCATTCCTCTCCCTGCCTGAAAACTACGTCATCATTCTGAGCGCATTACTCAGCATCTGGCCTCTCCACACGGGCTCCCCATACCCATTTCCGCATTCCAATCTCAGTCCTGCACTCATCAGCAAACTAGGCACTCGGACCCGCAGAAATTTAAAAAATCCTGCCAAGACCTACCCTATGGCAGCTTGCCCCGTAAGTCCTCAGCCAGCACACTTGCCAGCAGTCCCACCTGGCTGCCAATGGCGGCTCGCCTCATCCATGCCCAGTCCCTTCATAACCAATGAGACTACCTCCGCTTTGTTTCCCCTGCAGCCAATCAACTACCTCCACTCCCTATACAACCCCAGGCCCTAAGAAGAGAAGTGCGACTTCTCTGGCCCCTTTCCCCGGGACCATGGAACCTCACCCAGGAGCCGATTAAATTTCTTTATTTCAATAACTGGCCTCAGTTGCCTCGTTCGAACCCTTACAATGTATGCTCAAACAAAGCTTTATATTTTATCAAAATTTATAACCTAAGTAGATAGTGTAATTTTCATAACAGACTATGAGATAAATAAAACTTGTATTTTCAACCCCAGTTTGAAGGCTTGAAACTGATACTTTGAGATATTAAGTAGCTCCTCCAAGAGAAATCCTCCAGTTACCAACTGGACTTATGATTCCAAAGCTTTCCAAAAGAAAGTTCCCTGTCCTCTTAGCATGCTACCTCACATAAGGATGGAGGGGACCTTATGAGGTCAGCAAGTCAGTTCTCATGCATAGGAGTAGGACTGTACACAAAACATTAAAAATTTTACACTAACAGCCTTTAAAAAGCCTTCATGCATTGTGAAATTGGAGAACTGACCCTCCTCCCCATCAGGTTCTGATGTCCTGCCTGGTTGGCACTCAGCACTTTTGCTAACTAGTTTCTAAGCAGGCTATACCCTTGGATGATGATGCCCAAGTATTTGGAGACATCTTCCCTGGAGATTATCTGCCACACACCTGCCTCTGCCACAGCTTGCGGTGGAACACACTTTTCTTGTATTCCAGAGGACTCATTCCCTCTGGATCTCTCACTGAGTTCCTGCTTCTGATCTGAGGGACTCTTGTAATTCACAGTCCATTTACAGAGTTGAAAAGATTTACTACTCTGAAATTAATGAAAGACTGAGGCTTTCTCAGTCAAATGCTCATTTTGCGACACCTTCCTTCCCATCAGCTCTAAAATAGCTTAAACAGCAACATGCAGCAATGATTAGTTTCCATCAACAAGAAAAGGAGGGCTTATTTAATCTCGGCTTTCATTCCTGCTCCCTCTCCATTTTTTGTTTTATTATACTTTAAGTTTTGGGTTACATGTGCAGATTGTGCAGGATTGTTACATAGGTATACACATGCTGTGGTGATTTGCTGCATCCATCCCTCCCATCACCTACATTAGGTATTTCTCCTAATATTATCCCTTCCCAATCTCCCGACCATCTGCTATCCCTCCCATAGGTCCCCACCCCCCAAAAGACCCATGTGTGATGTTTCCCTCACGGTGTCCCTGTGTTCTCATTGTTTAACACCCACTTATGAGTGAGAACATACAGTGTTTGGTTTTCTGTTCTTCTGTCAGTCTGCTGAGAATGATGGTTTCCAGCTTCATCCATGTCCCTGCAAAGGACATGAACTTATTCTTTTTTTTATGGCTGCATAATATTTCAGGGTGTGTATGTGCCACATTTTCTTTTCTTTTATATTGCATTTTAGGTTTTGGGGTACATATGAAGAACATGCAAGATAGTTGCATAGGTACACACGTGGCAGTGTGATTTGCTGCCTTCTTCCCCTTCACCTATATCTGGCATTTCTCCACATGCTATCTCTCCCCAACTCCCTCCCACCCCACTGTCCTCCCCTATTCCCCCCAACAGACCCCAGTGTGTAGCGCTCCCCTCCCTGTGTCCATGTGTTCTCATTGTTCATCACCGGCCTGTGAGTGACAACATGCAGTATTTCATTTTCTGTTCTTGTGTCAGTTTGCTGAGGATGATGTTCTCCAGGTTCATCCATGTCCCTACAAAGGACACGAACTCACCATTTTTGGTTGCTGCATAATATTCCATGGTATATATGTGCCACATTTTCCCAGTCCAGTCTATCATTGATGGGCATTTGGGTTAATTCCATGTCTTTGCTATTGTAAACAGTGCTGCAATGAACATTTGTGTGCATGTGTCCTTATAGTAGAACGATTGATAATCCTTTGGGTATATACCCAGTAATGGGATTGCTGGGTCATATGGAATTTCTATTTCTAGAAAATTCTAGATCCTTGAGGAATCGCCACACTGTCTTCCACAATGGTTGAACTAATTTACACTCCCACCAGCAGTGTAAAAGTGTTCCTGTTTCTCCAAATCCTCTCCAGCATCTGTTGTCTCCAGATTTTTTAATGATCACCATTCTAACTGACGTGAGATGGTATCTCAAGGTAGTTTTGATCTGCATTTCACTAATGACCAGTGATGATGAGCATTTTTTTGTATGTTTGTTGGCCTCATGTATGTCTTCTTTTGTAAAGTGTCTGTTCATATCCTTTGCCCACTTTTGAATGGGCTTGTTTTATTCTTGTAAATCTGTTTGAGTTCTTTGTAAATTCTGGATATCAGCCCTTTGTCAGATGGGTAAACTGCAAAAATATTTTCCCATTCTGTTGGTTGCTGATTCACTCTAGTGACTGTTCCTTTTGCCGTGCAGAAGCTATGGAGTTTGATTAGGTCCCATTTGTCTATTTTGGCTTTTGTTACCAATGCTTTTTGGTGTTTTGGTCATGAAGTCCTTGCCTATGCCTATGTCCTGAATAGTTTTGCCTAGATTTTGTTCTAGGGTTTTTATGGTGCCGGATCTTATGTTTAAGTCTTTAATCCATCTGGAGTTAATTTTAGTGTAAGGTGTCAAGAAGGGGTCCAGTTTCTGCTTTCTGCACATGGCTAGCCAGTTTTCCCAACACTATTTATTAAATAGGGAGTCCTTTCCCCATTGCTTGTTTTTGTCAGCTTTATCCAAGATTGTATGGTTGTAGATATGTTGTGTTGCCTCTGATGCCTCTGTTCTGTTCCATTGGTCTATATCTCTGTTTTGGTACCAGTACCATGCTGTTTTGATTACTGTAGCCTTGTAGTATAGTTTGAAGTCCGGTAGTGTGATGCCTCCTACTGTGTTCTTTTTGCTTAGAATTGACTTGGCTAGGCGGGCTCTCTTATGGTTCCATATGAAGTTTAAGGTGGTTTTTCCAGTTCTGTGAAGAAGGTCATTGGTAGCTTGATGGGGATAGCATTGAATGTGTAAATAACTTTGGGGAGTATGGCCATTTTCATGATATTGATTCTTCCTAACCATGAACATGGAATGTTTCTCTATCTGTTTGTGTCCTCTCTTATTTCGTTGAGCAGTGGTTTGTAGTTTTCCTTGAAGAGGTCCTTTACATTCCTTGTTAGTTGTATTCCTAGGTATTTTCTTCTCTTTGTAGCAATTATGAATGGCAGTTTGTTCTTGATTTGGCTCTCTTTAAGTCTGTTATTGGTGTATAGGAATGCTTGTGATTTTTGCACATTGATTTTATATCCTGAGACTTTGCTGAAGTTGCTTATCAGTTTCAGGAGTTTTTGGGCTGAGATGATGGGGTCTTCTAGATATACTATCATGTCATCTGCAAACAGAGACAGTTCGGCTTCCTCATTTTCTATTTGAATACCCTTTATTTCTTTTTCTTGCCTGATTGCTCTGGCTAGAACTTCCAGTACTATATTGAATAGGAGTGGTGAGAGAGGGCATTCTTGTCTAGTGCCAGATTTCAAAGGGATTGCTTCCAGTTTTTGCCCATTCACTATGATATTGGCTGTTGGTTTGTTGTAAGTAGCTTTTATTATTTTGAGATACGTTCCATCAATACCAAGTTTATTGAGGGTTTTTAACATAAAGGGCTGTTGAATTTTGTGAAAGGCCTTCTCTGCATCGATTGAGATAATCATGTGGTTTTTGTTTTTGGTTCTGTTTATGTGGTGAATTACATTTATGGACTTGCCTATGTTGAACCAGCCTTGAATCCCCAGGATGAATCCTACTTGATCATGGTGGATAAGCTTTTTGATGTGCTGTTGCAATCGACTTGCCAGTATTTTATTGAAGATTTTTGCATCTATGTTCATCATGGATATTGGCCTGAAGTTTTCTCTTCATGTTGAGTCTCTGCAGGGTTTTGGTATCAGGATGATGTTGGTCTCATAAAATGATTTGGGAAGGATTCCCTCTTTTGAATTATTTGGAATAATTTCATAATTATTCCATTTTTAATTATTCAGAAGGAATGGTACCAGCTCCTCTTTGTGTGTCTGGTAGAACTCGGCTGTGAACCCATCTGGACCTGGGCTTTTTTTGTGTGGTAGGCTCTTAATTGCTGCCCCAACTTCAGATCTTGTTATTGGTCTATTCATGGTTTCGACTTCTTCCTGGTTTAGGCTTGGGAGGACACAGGTGTCCAGGAATTTATCCATTTCTTCCATGTTTACTAGTTTATGTGCATAGAGTTGTTTGTAATATTCTCTGATGATGGTTTGAATTTCTGTGGAATCTGTGGTGATTTCCCCTTTATCAGTTTTTATTGCATCTATTTGGTTATTCTCTCTTTTCTTTTATATTAATCTGGCTAATTGTCTATCTATTTTGTTGATCGTTTCAAAAAACCAGCTCCTGGATTTATTGATTTTTCTGAAGGGTTTTTCGTGTCTCTATCTCTTTAGTTCTGCTCCGATCTTAGTTATTTCTTCTCTTCTGCTAGGTTTTGAGTGTTTTTTATCTTGCTCCTCTAGCTCTTTCAATTTTGATGATAGGGTGTCAATTTTGGATCTCTCCACTCTTCTTATGTGGGCACTTATTGCTATATATATTCCTCTTGAGATTGCTTTAAATGTCCCAGAGATTCTGGTATGTAATATCTTCGTTCTCGTTGGTTTTGAAGAACTTCTTTATTTCTGCCTTCATTTCATTGTTTATCCCATCAACATTCAAGAGCCAGTTGTTCAGTTTCCATGAAGCTGTGCGGTTCTGAGTTGGTTTCTCAATTCTGAGTTCTAATTTGATTGCACCAAGGTATGAGAGACTGTTTGTTATGATTTCCGATTTTTAGCATTTGCTGAGGAGTGCTTTACTTCCAATTTTGTGGTCAATTTTCTAGTAGGTGTGATGTGGTGCTGAGAAGAATGTGTATTCTGTGGATTTGGGGTGGAGAGTTCTGTAAATGTCTATCAGGTTTGCTTGTTCCAGGTCTGAGTTCAAGTCCTGGATATCCTTGTTGATTTTCTGTCTGGTTGATCTGTCTAATATTGACAGTGGAGTGTTAAAGTCTCCCATTATTATTTTGTGGGAGTCTAAGTTTCTTTGTAAGTCATTAATAACTTGCCTTATGTATCTGGGTGCTCCTGTATTGGGTCTGTACATATTTAGGATCATTAGCTCTTCTTGTTGTACTGACCCTTTTACCATTATGTAATGACCTTCTTTGTCTCTTTTGATCTTTGTTGCTTGAAAGTCTATTTTATCAGAGACGAGAATTGCAACTCCTGCTTTTTTTTGCTCTCCATTTGCTTGGTAAATCTTCCTCCATCCCTCCCTTTATTTTGATCTTTTGTGTATCCTTGCATGTGAGATGGGTTTCCTGGATACAACACACCGATGGGTTTCAGCTCTTTATCCAATTTGCAGTCTGTGTGTTTTGATTGGTACATTTAGCCCATTTACATTTAGGGTTAATATTGTTATGTGTGAATTTGATACTGCCATTTTGATGCTAGCTGGCTGTTTTGCCTATTAGTTGATGCAGATTCTTCATTTTGTTGATGCTCTTTACCATTTCGTATGTTTTTGGAGTGGCTGGTACTGGTTGTTCCTTTCTATGTGTAGTGCCTCTTTTGGGAGCTCTTGTAAAGCAGGCCTGGTGGTGACAAAATCTCTGAGTACTTGCTTGTTTGCAAAGGATTTTATTTTTCCTTCACTTATGAAGTTTAGTTTTGCTGGATATAAAATTCTGAGTTGAAAGTTCTTTTCTTTAAGGATGTTGAATATTGGCCCCCACTCTCTTCTGGCCTGTAGGGTTTCTGCTGAGAGATCTGCTGTGAGTCTGATGGGCTTCCCTTTGTGGGTAACCCGACCTTTCCCTCTGGCTGCCCTTAGTATTTTCTCCTTCATTTCCACCCTGGTGAATCTGATAATTATGTGCCTTGGGGTTGCTCTTCTTGTGGAATATCTTTGTGGTATTCTATGTATTTCCTGCACTTGAATATTGGCCTGCCTTGCTAGGTTGGGGAAGTTTTCCTGGATGGTATCCTGAAGGGTATTTTCCAGCTTGGATTCATTCTGTTCGTCACATTCACGTACACTTATCAAACGTAGATTAGGTCTCTTCACGTAGTCTCACATTTCTTGGAGACTTTGTTCATTCCTTTTGCACTTTTTTCTGTAATCATGGCTTCTTGTTTTATTTCATTGAGTTGATCTTCAACTTCTCATATCCTTTCTTCTGCTTGGTCAATTCAGTTGTTGAAACTTGTGCATGCTTCGTGAAGTTCTCGTGTTGTGTTTTTCAGCTCCATCAATTCACGTTCATTTCTCTTTAAGTTGTCCATTCTTGTTATCATTTCCTCAAATCTTTTTTCAAGGTTCTTAGTTTCTTTGCATTGAGTTAGAACATATTCTTTTAGGTCACAGAAGTTTCTCATTACCCACCTTCTGAATTCTGATTTTGTCATTTCATCACACTCATTCTCTATCCAGCTTTGTTCCCTTGCTGGTGAGGAGTTGTGATCCCTTGTAGGAGGAGATGTGTCCTGGTTTTGAGTGTTTTCCTCCTTTTTGTCCTGGTTTCTTCCCATCTTTGTGTATTTATCTACCTGTCATCTGTGTAGTTGCTGATTTTCTGATTGGGTCTCTGAGTGGAAGTCCAGATTGTTGATGATGAAGTTATTTCTGTTTCTTAGTTTTCCTTCTAACAGTCTGGCCCCTCTGCTGTATGACTGCTGAGGTCCACTCCAGGCCCTGCTTGCCTGGGGATCACCTGCAGCAGCTGCAGAACAGTAAGGGTTGCTACCAGTTTCTTTTTCTGCTATCTTTGTCCCAGAATGATGCCCGTCAAATGTCAGTCTGATCAGTCCTTTGCGAGGTGACTCTTTGGATATACGGGTGTCAGGGAGCTGCTTGAGGAGACAGTCTGTTCTTTATAGGAGCTCAATTGCTGAGCTGTGAGCTTCATTGTTCATTCAGAGCTGCTAGGCAGGTACATTTAAGTCTGCTGCAGCAGAACACATAAACCCCCTTTTTTTCCCCAGGTGCTCTGTCCCAGGGAGTTAGGGCTTTATTTATGAGTATCCATTGTGCTGCTGCCTTTTTTTTTTCAGGGTGCCCTGCCCAGCAAGGAGGCAGCCTAGTCACTGTCTGCCTGCAGAGGCTTTGCTGAGTTGCTTTGGGCTTCGCCCTGCTGCCATGTGAACTTCCCTGTAGTCCTGTTTTTATGGGTGTGGTTAGAAATGCCTTGGCATTGGTGGCCCGCCTCTATAATGGCGGACTCTCTCTGTTATGGCGGGTTGCCTCATCAATGGCAGACTGCCTCAGCAATTGCAGACTACTTTGTAGGGGTGGAGTGCCTTGGTAATGGCGAACGCCTCTCCCCCACCGAGCTGCACCATCCTGGGTTCAGCTGTGCTTGCTGTGAAACTCTCAACCTTGAACGTTTCCAATTGCTGTTTTTTCATTTGTTTTTGTGGGTGTGAGACCTTCCAAGCCTGATCACCTGGCTCCCTACCTCAGAGCCTTTTTTTTTTTTTAAGTTGAACGGTTGACTCTGTCCCAGGTGTTCCAGTCGCCTGCTGAAAGGGCACCAGGATCTGTGTGATTTCCTGTGTGGTGACCCACCGCATCAGCTGAAACAATGGCGCTGCCTGGGAATCTCCTGGCCTGGCTCCCTGTTTCAGACTCATTTAATCAGATGAATGGGTGAATCTGCCTTAACCGAACTCCAATTGCCAGCTTAAAAGGGCAACCAGACCAGTGTATTTTGTACAGAGAGCTACCACGCCTGGGCATTGGCAAAACAGCCATGCCGGCCAAAACAGCCATGCTGGAGACCCGTGGGGCTCCTCCACCTGAGAATCTCCTGGTCTGTGGGCAATAAAGATCCATATGGAAATGCGGCATCCACTCACACTCTGTGCTTTCACTGGGAGCTGCAATCCTGAGTAGCTCCTAAAGGGCCATCTTGGATCTTCCACTGTCATGCCACATTTTCTTTATCTAGTCTATCATTGATGGGCATTTGGGTTGGTTCCAGGTCTTTGCTATTGTAAATAGTGCTGCAATGAACATATATGTGCATGTTTCTTTAAAATAGAATGATTTATAATCCTTTGGGTATATACCCAGTAATGGGATTGCTGGGTCAAATTGTATTTTTATTTATAGATCCTTGAGGAATCGCCACACTGTCTTCCACAATGGTTGAACTAATTTACACTCCCACCAACAGTGTAAAAGTGTTCCTATTTCTCCACATCCTCTCCAGCATCTGTTGTCCAGAGTTTTTAATGATTGCCATTCTAACTGGCATGACATGGCATCTCAATGTGGTTTTGATGTGCATTTGTCTAATAACCAGTGACAATGAATATTTTTTCATATGTTTCTTGGCCACATAAATGTCTTCTTTTGAAAAATGTCTGTTCAGAGAGTGTGGTCAGGTGGCTCGGACTGAGCAGGGCTTTCCTTATCCCAGTTGATTGTGCAGCTCGCTTGTCTTCTATTCACCATGGCTTCTGATATCCAGGTGAAATAACTGTAGAAGCATGTCTCAGGCCAGGCTTTTGAGCTGATTCTCAGCCCTTGGTCAAAGGAATCTGTTCCAGAATTCCCCCTTTCCCCTCCAAAAAAGAAGGATCTTTCCCTGGAGGAAATTCAGAAGAAATTAGAAGCTGCAGAAGAAAGATGCAAGTCCCATGCAGCTGAGGTTTTGAAGCAGCTTGCTGAGAAACTAGAGCATGAGAAAGAAGTGCTTCAGAAGGCAATAGAAGAGAACAACTACTTCAGTAAAATGGCAGAAGAGAAACTGACCCACAAAATGGAAGCTAGCAAAGAGAACTGAGAGGTGCAAATGGCTGCCAAACTGGAGCTTTTGCGAGAGAAGGATAAGCACATTGAAGAAGTGTGGACGAACAAAGAATCCAAAGATTCTGCTGACAAGACTGAAGCTGACTACTTTGTTCTGAGAACTGACTTTCTCTCCATCCCCTTCCTAAATATCCAAATACTGTACTGGCCAGTGTCATTTTATTTTTTCCCTCCTGAGAAATATTTTAGAAGGTAATGTGGGACTGTATAGGTAGATCCAGACTGTAAGATGTTGTTTTAGGGGCTAAAAAGGAGAAACTGAAAGTGTTTTTTTCTTAAGTGTTGGTCTTTCTAATGTAGCTATTTTTCTTGTTGCATCTTTTCTACTTCAGTACACTTGGTGTACTGGGTTAATGGCTAGTACTGTATTGGCTCTGTGAAAACATATTTGTGAAAAGAGTATGTAGTGGCTTCTTTTGAACTGTTAGATGCTGAATATCTGTTCACTTTTCAATTCCATTTCTGTCCCAATCTTACCAGATGCTACTGGACTTGAATGGTTAATAAAACTGCACAGTGCTGTTGGTGGCAGTGACTTTTTTTGAGTTAGGTTAATAAATTATCAAGCTGTAGAGACCCTCCTGGTTGATACTTGTTCCAACGGGGCCTTGGAGCTGGTGGAAATACCCAATGCACAAATGACCGCACGTTCTCTGCCCTCAGTTTCTCGCCCCAGTGCAGTTTGCATTGTCTCCTTCCACAATTACCACTTTATTTGGATGCCTCAACCCAGGTCAGCTGTTACTATATTCTTTCAGATGTTTATTTGCAAACAAACATTTTCTGTTCTGAGTCCCCTTTAAAAGGCAGATTAAAGGCACAAGCATGTTTCTAGAGAACAGCATAGAGAGAATCTCAAGATGCTAGTTGGTGGTTTGCTTGCTCTATGATACAGGTGGTGTGTATCCTCATCCTTTCCTGCCCTAACAGCTGTGATGCGAGAATCAGAATATTAATAAAACTTTGTGTGCTGCTGTAAAAAAATGTCTGTTCATATCCTTTGCCCATTTTTTTGATGGAGTTGTTTATTTCTTATAAATTTGTTTAGTTCTTTGTAGATTCTGGATATTAGCCCTTTGTCAGATGAATAGCTTGCAAAATTTTTTCCCATTCTGTTGGTTGCTGATCCACTCTAATGATTGTTTCTTTTGGTGTGCAGAAGCTGTGGAGTTTAATTAGGTCCCATTTGTCTATTTTGGCTTTTGTTGCCATTGCTTTTTGTGTTTTAGTCATGAAGTCCTTGCCCATGCCTATGTCCTGAATGGTATTGCCTAGGTTTTCTTCCAGGGTTTTTATGGTGTTAAGTTTTATGTTTAAATCTTTAATCCATCTTGAGTTAATTTTTGTATAAGATATAAGGAAGGGGTCCAGTTTCAGCTTTCTGCACATGTTTATCCAGTTTTTCCAACACTATTTATTTATTTTTTGAGATGGAGTTTTGCTTTTGTTACCCAGGCTGGAGTGCAATGGCACGATCTTGACTCACTGCAACCTCTGCCTCCTGAGTTCAGGCAATTCTGCCTCAGCCTCCTGAGTAGCTGGGATTACAGGCATGCACCACCATGCGCAGCTAATTTTTTGTATTTTTAGTAGAGACAGGGTTTCATCATGTTGACCAGATGGTCTCAATCTCTTGACCTCATGATCCATCTGCCTTGGCCTCCCAAAGTGCTGGTATTACAGGCTTGAGCCACCGCGCCCGGCCCTCCGACACCATTTATTAAACAGGGAATCATTTCCCCATTGCTTGTTTTGGTCAGGTTTGTCAAAAATCAGATGGCTGTAGATGTGTGGCATTACTTCCAAGGCCTCTGTTCTGTTCTGTGTTCTATATATCTGTTTTGGTACCACTACCATGCTGTTTTGATTATCGTAGACTTGTAGTAAAGTTTGAAGTCAGGTAGCATGATGCCTCCAGCTTTGTTCTTTTTGCTTGGGATTGTCTTGGCTATGTGGGCTCTTTTTTGGTTCCATATGAAGTTTAAGGTGTTTTTTTTCCAGTTCTGTGAAGAAGGTCAATGGTAGCTTGATGGGGATAGCATTGAATCCATAAATTTCTTTGGGCAGTATGGCCATTTTCACAATATTGATTCTTCCAACCATGAGCATGGGATGTTTTTCCATCTATTTATGTCCTCTCTTACTTCCTTAAGCAATGGTTTGTAGTTCTCCTTGAAGAGGTCCTTCATGTCGTTAGTTGTATTCCTACATATTTTTGCACATTGATTTTGTATCCTGAGACTTTGCTGAAGTTCCTTATCATCTTAAGGAGATTTTGGGCTAAGACAATGGGGTCTTCTAAATATACAATCATATCACCTGCAAATAGAGACAATTTTACTTCTTTCTTAATTGCATGCCCTTTATTTCTTTTTCTTGCCTGATTGCTCCAGGTAGAACTTCCAAAACTATATTGAATAGGACTGGTGAGAGAGGGCATCCTTGTCTAGTGCCAAATTTTAAAGGGAATGCTTCCAGTTTTTGCCCATTCAGTATCATATTGGCTGTGGGTTTGTTGTAAATAGCTTTTATTATTTTGAGATATGTTCTGCAGATAACTAGTTTATTGAGAGTCTTAGCATAAAGAGTTGTTGAATTTTATCGAAGGCCTTCTCCACATCTATTGAGATAATCGTGGTTTTTGTCTTTGGTTCTGTTTATGTGATGGATTATGTTTATAAATTTGCGTATGTTGAATCAGCCTTGCATCCCCGGGATGAAGCTTACTTGATCATGATGAATAAACTTTCAGATGTACTGTTACATTAGCTTTGCCAGTATTTTATTAAAGATTTTTGCATCAATGTTAATCGTGGATATTGGCCTGAAATTTTCTTTTTTAGTTGTGTCTCCACCAGGTTTTGGTATTGGGATGATATTGTTCTCATAAAATGAGTTCAAGAGGATTCCCTCTTTTTGTATTGCTTGTAATAGTTTCAGAAGGAACAGTACCATTCTTCTTTGTATGTCTGGTAGAATTTGGCTGTCAGCCCATCTGGACCTGGACTTTTCTTGGTTTGTAGACTATTAATGCTGCCTCAACTTCAGACCTTGTTATTGGTCTATTTAGGGATTCAACTTCTTCCTGGTTTAGTCTTGGGAGGGTGTAAATGTCCAGGAATTTATCCATTTCTTCCAGTTTTATGGTTTATGTGCATAGAGGTGTTTTCAGTAATCTCTGATGGTAGTTTGTATTTCTGTGAAATCAATGGTGATATCCCCTTTATCATTTTTTATTGCATCTATTCAATTCTTCTCTCTTTTCTTTTTTATTAGTCTGGCTACTGGTCTATCTATTTTGTTGATCTTTTCAAATAACCAGCTCCTGGATTCATTTATTTTTTTGAAGTTTTTTTTTGTGCTTCTATCTCCTTTGGTTCTGCTCTAATCTTAATTATTTCTTGTCTACTGCTGGCTTTTGATTTTGTTTAATCTTGCTCCTCCAGTTCTTTTAATTGTGATGATATGGTGTTGATTTTATATCTTTCCTTGCTTCTTATGTTGGCATTTAGTGGTATAAATTTCCCTCTAGATACTGCTTTAAATGCATCCCAGAGATTTTGGTACATTGTGTCTTTGTTCTCATTGGTTTCTAATAACATCTTTATTGCTGCCTTCATTTCATTATTTATCCAGTAGTCATTCAGGAGCAGGTTGTTCAGGTTCCATGTAGTTGTGTGATTTTGAGCGAGTTTCTTAATCCTGAGTTCTAATTTGATTGCACTGTGGTCTGAGAGAGTGTTATGATTTCCGTTCTTTTACATTTGTTGAGGAGTGATTTACTTCCAATTATGTGGTCAATTTTACAGTAAATGTGATGTGGTGCTGAGAAGAATGTATATTCTGTGGATTTGGGGTGGAGAGTTCTGTAGATATCTATTAGGTCCACTTGGTCCAGATCTGAGTCCAAGTCCTGTATATCCTTGTTAACTTTCTGTCTTGTTGATTGGTCTAATATTGACAGTGGAGTGTTAAAGTCTCACACTATTATTGTGTAGGAGTCTAAGTCTCTTTATAGGTCATTAAGAACTTGCTTTATGTATCTTGGTGCTCCTGTATTGGGTACATATACATTTAGGATCATTAGCTCGTCTTGTTGCATTGATCCCTTTACCATTATGTAATACCTTTCTTTGTCTCTTTTGATCTTTGTTGGTTTAAAGTCCATTTTATCAGAGACTAGGATTGTAACTCCTGCTTTTCTATTTTTTGCTTTCCATTTGCTTGGTAAATCTTTCTCCATTCCTTTATTTTGAGTTCATGTGTCTTTGCACATAAGATGGGTCTCCTGAACACAGCACACGGATGGGTTGTGACTCTTTATCCAACTTGTCAGTCTTGTCTTTCTATTGGGGCATTTAGTCTGTTCACATTTAAGTTTAATATTGTTATGTTTGAATTTGATCCTGCCATTTTGATACTAACTGGTTATTTTGCCCATTAGTTGTTGCAGTTTCTTCATTGTGTCAATGGCCTTTTCATTTGGTACATTTTTGCAGTGGCTGGTACTGGTTGTTCCTTCTTTGTTTAGTGCTTCCTTTAGTAGCTCTTGTAAGGCAAGCCTGGTTGTGATGAACTTTCTCAGCAATTACTTGTCCATAAAGGATTTTATTTCTCCTTCACTTATAAAACTTAGTTTAGCTGGATATGAAATTCTGGGTTGAAAGTTCTTTTCTTTAAGGATGTTGAATATTGGGCCCCACTCTCTTCTGGTTTGTAGGGCTTCTGCTGAGAGATCTGCTGTGAGTCTGATGGGCTTCCCTTGTGGGTAACTTGACCTTTCTCTCTGGCTGCACTTAGCATTTTTTAATTCATTTCAACCATGGTGAATCTGATGATTATGTGCCCTGGATTGTTCTTCTTGAGGAATACCTGGTGTTCTCTGTATTTTCTGGATTTGAATGTTGGCCTTCCCTGCCAGGTTGGGGAAGTTCTCCTGGATAATATCCTGAAGAGTGTTTTCCAGCTTGGATTCATTCTCCCCATCACATTCAGGTAACCTATCAAATGTAGATTAGGTCTTTTTTCATAATTCCATATTTCTTGGAGGATTTGTTCATTTATTTTCACTCTTTTTCCTCTCATCTTGTCTTCTTGTTTTATATCATTGAGTTGATCTTCAATCTCTGATATCCTTTCTTCTGCTTGGTTGATTTGGCTATTGAAACTTGTGTATGCTTTGTGAAGTTCTTGTGCTGTGTTTTTCAGCTCCATCAACTCGTTTATGTTCTTCTCTAAGCTGGTTATTCTATTTAGCATTTTATCTAACCTTTTTTCAAGGTTTTTAGTTTCTTTGCATTGGGTTAAACATGTTTCTCTAGCTCAGAGAAGTTTGTTATTACTCACCTTCTGAAGCCTGCTTCTGTCAATTCGTCAAACTCATTCTCCATCCAGTTTTGCTCCCTTGTTGGTAGGGAATTGTGATCCCTTGGAGGAGGAGAGGTGCTCTGGTTTTTGGTGATTTCAGCCTTTTTGTGCTGATTTCTTCCCATCTTCATGGATTTGTCTACCTTTGGTCTTTGACGTTGGTGACTTTCAGTTGGGGTCTCTGAGTGGACATCCTTTCCATTGATGTTGAAGAAATTTCTTTTTGTTTTTTAGTTTTCCTTCTAACAGTCAGGCCCCTCAGCTGCAGGACTGCTGGAGGTCCACTCCAGACCCTGCTTGCCTGGGAATCACCCACAGGAGCTGCAGAACAGCAAGGATTGCTGCTGTTCCTTCCTCTGGTAGCTTCATCCCAGAAGGGTACCCACCAGATGTTAGCCAGAGTTCTGCTGTATGAGGTGTTTCTTTGGATATATGGGGGTCAGGGAGCCACTTGAAGAGGCAGTCTGTCCCTTATCAGAGCTCAAATGCTGTGCTGGGAGCTCTGTTGCTCCCTTCAGCACTACTGGGCAGGGACATTTAAGTCTGCTACAGCAGAACTCACAACTGCCCCTTTTCCCAGGTGCTCTGTCCTGGAAAGATGGGACTTTATTTATAAGTCCCTGATGTGCTATTGCCTTTTTTCAGAGATGCCCTGCCTAGCAAGGAGGGAGTCTAGTCACAGTCTGCCTGCAGAGGCATTGCTGAGCTGCTGAGCTGCCATGGGCTCCACCCAGCTGCTGTGTAAACTTCCTTGCAATTTTGTTTACACAGGCAAGGTTAGAACTGCCTTGGTAATGGTGGACTGCCTCGGTAATGGCAGACTGCCTTGGTAATAGCAGAAGCCCCCTTCCACACTGAGTTTGACTGTCCTTGGTTGAGCTCAAACTGCTATGCTGGCTGCAAAAATCTCAAGCCAGTGGGTTTCAGTTTGCTGGTCTTTGTGGGGGTGAGACCCAGCAAGCCAGATCACTTGGTTTCCTGCTTTCAGATTCCCTTTTTTCAGGGGAATGGGTGCCTCTGTCTCACAGGCATTCTAGGCACCAGCTAATAGGGCTGTCAAGTTATGTGCCAGAAACCCATGGCACTGGCTAAAACAGCAGCCCAGATTTGTGCTGGAAATCAGTGCCTGTTGGCCCTGGTGGGAATCTCCCGGTCTGTGGGCTATAAAGATCATGGGAGAAGCGCAGTATCTGAGCCAGACTGCCTGAGTGTCTGGAAAAAGTCCCTGATGGCCTCCATTGGGTAGGAACAGGGGTCCTCTGGCCCAGTGCACTTCCTGGGCAAGGCAGCGCCCCACCCTCCCTCGGTTTGCACTCCTTGGGCTACACCCACTGTCCAAACAGTCCCATTGAGTTGAACCTGGTAGCTTGGTTGGAAATGCAGAGATCACTTGCCTTCTGCTTCACTCTCGGTGGGAACTGCGCTCCGGAGCTGTTCCTATTTGGCCATCTTGGTGGAAGTCCTCACCCCACTCCCTTTTAAAGCAAAAGAACATCCTTATGAATTCTCATAGCCTCAGATGCTGGCTTGGGATGAGGACTGGAAGGGCAGAGGGTTGGAGATGGAAGATTTCAGACAAATTTAAATAAATAATTTCTTACCACTAAAATATCCTTATTCAACTCACAATTGCCCTGGGATAGCTTTTTGTCTGGAAAGTTTCCACTAATAGTTTTAAATCAATTTTCTTAGCTGGTTGACTATTACAGATCAATTTCAGACTTTTTTACTACTAGCAATCTAAACAATAATGAGTCTTTAAACACCTTAACCTTGGTGTTAATTTTGCTGTGGATGGCTTTCTGTTGTCGTCGTTGACATGGAGTCTCATTCTGTTGCCCAGGCTGGAGTGCAGTGGCGCAATCTTGACTCACTGCAACCTCCTTCTCCTGGGTTTAAGCGATTCTACCGCCTCAGCCTCCCAAGTAGCTGGGACTACAGGTGCATGCCACCACGCTTGGCTAATTTTTTGTAATTTTGGTAGGGATGGAGTTTCACCATGTTAGCCAGGATGGTCTCTATCTCCTGACCTTGTGATCCACCCACCTCGGCCTCCCAAAGTGCTGGGATTACAGGCATGGGCTACCATGCCCGGCAGCTTTCTTTTGCTGATGTAATGCTGCCCTATTGGATTTTTATGCTCCATCCACATTCTTTTGTCAAATTATCCTGATGAACTAAGGGCTAAGGGTTAGGGTGGATGGGGCTGCAGTGTAGATGATTTACTAACTTGACCACATTCAATTTAATTATCATAGACATTGCTCTGTGCATAAGATGATTTGTTTGTGAAAACTGTAGTGATAGAGTTTTTTTTTTAATCTAGAGGATTTAAAAAAATCTGGCTAACATTAAAAATAAATCCCTGATGAATAGAAAATGTTTGTATTGTGTAAGACCTAATAATAAACATTATGATGCTAGAAAATTTATTACTGAATGTATTCTGACAGTTTTTTCCCTTTTGTGTTGTTTAGTTTTTAGGATTCCCATAGGCAGAGTCTAGCTGATCCCTGATGTAGAATATATGTGAACAGTCCTCCAAACCCCAGTTGTAGAGTAGAGTGCAGTCTCTAAGAGCTGCTGCTACTGTTTGTGTAATACAGACAAAACAAAGAATGGAAAGGAGTTATATGTCAGGTTCAAACAGGCAGGATGCCAAAAACCAAGTCCAAATAGCCTTGGGTGTTTTGCCTAGGATCAGTTTCTAGGGTATCACAATGGAAATTCCCGCTTGCAAATGCTGCATCAGAATCAAAGTCCATGATTACCTCTGGGATTAAAGCCAGAGAAAGTTAAACAGAAAAGACCAGTTATCAGATCCATAGATTTGGTTTATTGGGCCTTCTTATAAAGACAGGGCGTATTGTCTCTGTGACTGTCCTTCATTATTCATGACGACACAGCTCTCTGGACTGGTGTGTTCTCACTATGGCATTCTTTTCTCCAATTTTATACTAGGTGTCTAGTCAGAGTAGTGGCTGGTCTTTGGACTTTGCAGGAAGGTGGCTGTGGAAAGATGCTGTGTGTCTGAGGTATTGCAGAAGCGGGGAGCAACTTTTCAGTTTCAGTCATTGACCATTTCCTCAGCTCCCAATTCCTACCCACTAAACACTGCAATTGCCCTGATGCCAGGAGTCCTTGACCTCTTTCTTCGTCATTCTGAAGAATATACAAGTTTATCTGCTTTCAGAGAGTAGTCTTTGGTAGATGCATCCAAGTTTGGGGTCGAAGGAGAACCCCTGAAGCTTTGCTGAAAATCACTGACATGAGGCAGTTTAACTAACAGGAGAAAAATGTGTACAAATGTATTTAATGTGTATATACAACAGCCTTCGAAATGAAGATCCAAAGATAAAGGGGAAATTGTCTATTTTTATGCTTCAGTTCAATAAAGTATGGCCAGCTATGTTCTCCTTGGATCCCAAACTTGGATCATGGACTGAAATACCAATGAATATAGCAGTGGGCCTCAGAGATTCCTAATATGATGCTGAGGAAGGGGGTGTTTGGGGTGCTTGAGCACATGCTTTCATGTTAGATATATACACAGAAACAAGAGAAGGAGATTGCTCTGTGGAATAGTCCATCATGTGGTGGCCACCTTGCCTGCCTGACACCTGTTCTTCCACTTACTTAATGCAGAAATTTTTGCATTGGTTCATGGACTTGGACTTGGGCTTCTAGGACACAACTACTGTGGATGTTGGGGCTCAGAAAACAATACCCTTAAATGAAGGCCTTAGAATCAGCCTTAAGAGAAAAAGTTTTTCTTTGACCTTTTCCTGCTCTCATGTCTCTCCATCCCATTCTCCCCTGAGGCTAGCCATAGAAGCTATTAAAAGTAATGGATGCCAGGCGCTGTGGCTCATACCTGTAATCCAAGCACTTTGGGAGGCTGAGGCAGGTGGATTACCTGAGGTCAGGGATTCGATACCAGCCTGACCAACATGGAGAAACCCCATCTCTACTAAAAATACAAAATTAGCTGGGCATGGTGGCACATGCCTGTAATCCCAGCTACTCGGCAGGCTGAGGTAGGAGAATCATTTGAACCCGGGAGGCAGAGGTTGCAGTGAGCTGAGATCATGCCATTGCACTCCAGCCTGGGTAACAAGAGTGAAACTCTGTCTCAAAAAAAAAAAAAAAAAAAAGTAATGACAAAAACCACAATTACTTTTGCACTGACCAAATAGACTCCCTTTTACCCAAGATGGATTAAATTAGTAGTAACCAGAATCCCTTTCCCCCAAAGTTAGCCATAAAACCTAAAAATATTACTCTAACTTGCCTTCTGCCTTACTGTGTAAAAACTGGTCATAAAGCAATTATCTGACCTACCTTGTTTGACTGTAGATCCTAATATCCCATTCCAAAGAGGGTCCTGCCCCATTCTCAGAAGGAAGAAATAGATTCTCAGAGAGGCCAAGAGAAATTTACAGACACAGGCCTTTCCCCACTCACACTGTTATCATTAGATTTTACACCTTTTGTTCAATCATATTTCTTCATGGCTGGCCATACTTTATTGAACCTAAGCATAAAAATAGACAATTTCCCATTTATCTTTGGGTCTTCATTTTGAAGGTATTGTGTATACATGTTAAATACATTTGCACACATTTTTCTCTGATTAATTAATCTGCCTCATGTCAGTGATTTTCAGCAAAGCTTCAGGGGTTTCCTTGGACCCCAAACTTGAAGACCAGAGTCATGGTCAACTTCTGAACTAGGCACACTGTGACTCCAGATCTTGGAGAATTTCTGCTATTTAGTGGCCTAATTTGCTTCCATGTGATAGGTTAGGACCCTTCTGAAAGAAATTCCTTGCTTTAAATTCATGGACGGCAGACAAAACACTGTGGTATACAAAATGGGGTTATGATTCTAGAACATTTGACAGTCAGCTAGTTCTCAGACTTTCTTAACCTCTCTAGTTTAAGTTAGAAGCTCAACCATCAAGAGCTGTCACAATACCTCAAGTTTCCTGCTGTTACAGCACTTATTATGCCATAAAATCTTTGTTCATTTGTTTCTGTGCTATTAAAGCAAAGCTTCCTGAAAGCCTGGAGATGTTCTTTATCTGGACATAAAGTTGATTAGATGCATGACTGGCCTTTGGAAATTTCATCATAAATATCTCCCAAGAGTCCAATGTAGGTGGTGATGGTGGTGGTCAGTTTTTCAAATAACTATTGAACCATTCACCATTCCACTTCTTCTGAATTGCAGTCTTTAGGGGAATTGATGTGTTCTCATCTCTATCTTCACTGACTCTCATGATCTACCAGCCAGTAGAAAATAGCCACTTAATGAATTTCAAGCCTGATTTCAGGTACCCTTGCCACTGAGCTCTGAATTCTGGAGGGATGACACATATTATAATATTAGCTCCTGGCCAGGCACCTCCAAGAGCCTCATAAAGTTTGCATGTGTCTGGAGCCCAAATTATATGTTTGTTAGAGCAATAACACAAGACAAGAATCTTAACCCTACTTAGGTGAAATTTACTTCCCCTTCAGGAAGGAGAGGAGGGCCCTTGTATGCAGAGGCCTATAATTGAGCTCCATAGTAGACATGGTATCTGCCACCCCATCTGCTTTTTAAGCAGCTCTGCCCTTGAATGTAAAAAAAATAAAATAAAATAAGAACCTTGATATTATGCTTTGGGAGAAGACCCAAGATGGCCCTTTAGGAGCAGCTCAGGACTGCAGCTCCCAGTGAAAGCACAGAGGGTGAGTGGATGCTGCATTTCCGGATAGATCTTTATTGCCCACACCAGGAGACTCCCAGGTGGAGGAGCCCCACGGGTCGCCAGTGCAGCTGTTTTGACCAGAGTGGCTGTTTCAGCTGGTGTGGGTGTTTTGTCGATGCCCCAGCAAGGTGGCTCTCCACAGGAAATACACTGGTCTGGTTGCCCTTTTAAGCTGGCAATTGGAGCTCCGGCAAGGCAGATTAGCCCATTCATCTGATTAAATGGGACTGAAACAGAGTGCCAGGCCAGGAGCTTCCTGGGCAGCACCATGTTTCACCTGGTGCAGTGGGTTTCCACTTGGGAAATCACACAGATCCTGGCGCCCTTTCAGCAGGTGACTGGAACACCTGGGAGAGAGTCAACCATTCAACTTAAAAAAAAAAAAAAGGCTCTGAGGCAGGGAGACAGGTGATCAGGCTCAGCAGGTCCCAACCCCACAAAAACAAACAAACAAACAAACAAAAACAGCAATTGGAAATGCTATGGGTTGAGAGTTTCACGGCAAACACAGCTGAACCCGGGACAGTCCACCTCTGTGGGGGAGGGGCGTCCGCCATTACTGCGGCACTCCACCCCTACAGAGGTAGTCTGCCATTGCTGAGGCAGCCTGCCATTGCCAAGGCAACCCACAAGAATAGAGAGAGTTCGCCATTACAGAGGCGGGTGACCATTGCCGAGGCACTTCTAACCACACCCATATAAACAGGACCACATGGAGGTTCACATGGCAGCAGGGCAGAGCCCAGAGCAGTCAGCAAAGCCTCTGCAGGCAGACAGTGACTAGGCTGCCTCCTTGCTGGGCAGGGCAGCCCCTGCCAAAAAAAAAAAAAAAAAAAAGGCAGCAGCATAATGGATACTCATAAATAAAGCCCTAACTCCCTGGGACAGAGCACCTGGGGGAAAAATGGGGGTTTATGTGTTCTGCTGCAGCAGACTTAAATGTACCTGCCTAGCAGCTCTGAATGAACAATGAAGCTCACAGCTCAGCACTTGAGCTCCTATAGAGAACAGACTGTCTCCTCAAGCAGCTCCCTGACACCCGTATATCCAAAGAGTCACCTCACAAAGGACTGATCAGACTGACATTTGACGGGCATCATTCTGGGACAAAGATAGCAGAAAAAGAAACTGGTAGCAACCCTTACTGTTCTGCAGCTGCTGCAGGTGATCCCCAGGCAAGCAGGGCCTGGAGTGGACCTCGGCAGTCGTACAGCAGAGGGGCCAGACTGTTAGAAGGAAAACTAAGAAATAGAAATAAATTCATCATCAACAATCTGGACGTCCACTCAGAGACCCAATCAGAAAATCAGCAACTACACAGATGACAGGTAGATAAATACACAAAGATGGGAAGAAACCAGGACAAAAAGGAGGAAAACACTCAAAACCAGGACACATCTCCTCCTACAAGGGATCACAACTCCTCACCAGCAAGGGAACAAAGCTGGATAGAGAATGAGTGTGATGAAATGACAAAATCAGAATTCAGAAGGTGGGTAATGAGAAACTTCTGTGAGCTAAAAGAATATGTTCTAACTCAATGCAAAGAAACTAAGAACTTTGAAAAAAGATTTGAGGAAATGATAACAAGAATGGACAACTTAGAGAGAAATGAACGTAAATTGATGGAGCTGAAAAACACAACACGAGAACTTCATGAAGCATGCACAAGTTTCAGCAACCGAATTGACCAAGCAGAAGAAAGGATATGAGAATTTGAAGATCAACTCAATGAAATAAAACAAGAAGCCATGATTAAACAAAAAAGCACAAAAAGGAATGAACAAAGTCTCCAAGAAGTGTGGAACTATGTGAAGAGACCGAATCTACGTTTGACAGGTGTACCTGAATGTGATGAAGAGAATGAATCCAAGCTGGAAAATACTCTTCAGGATACTATCCAGGAAAACTTTCCCAACCTAGCAAGGCAGGCCAATATTCAAGTGCAGGAAATCCAGAGAACACCACAAAGATATTCCGTAGGAAGAGCAACCCAAGGCACATAATCATCAGATTCACCAGGGTTGAAATGAAGGAGAAAATGCTAAGGGCAGCCAGAGAGAAAGATCAGGTCACCCACAAAGGGAAGCCCATCAGACTCACAGCAGATCTCTCGACAGAAACCCTACAGGCCAGAAGAGAGTGGGGGCCAATATTCAACATCCTTAAAGAAAAGAACTTTCAACCCAGAATTTCATATCCAGCCAAACTGAGCTTCATAAGTGAAGGAAAAATAAAATCCTTTGCAAACAAGCAAGTACTCAGAGATTTTGTCACCACCAGGCCTGCTTTACAAGAGCTCCTGAAAGAGGCACTACAAATAGAAAGGAACCACCAGTACCAGCCATTCCAAAAACATACAAAATGGTAAAGAGCATCAACAAAATGAAGAATCTGCATCAACTAATGGGCAAAACAGCCAGCCAACATCAAAATGGCAGTATCAAATTCACACATAACAATATTAAGCCTAAATGTAAGTGGGCTAAATGCACCAATCAAAAGACACAGACTGGCAAATTGAATAAAAAGCCAAAACCCATCGGTGTGCTGTATCCAGGAAACCCATCTCACGTGCAAGGATACACAAAGGCTCAAAATAAAGGGAGGGATGGAGGAAGATTTACCAAGCAAATGGAGAGCAAAAAGAAAGCAGGAGTTGCAATTCTCATCTCTGATAAAATAGACTTTAAAGCAACAAAGATCAAAAGAGACAAAGAAGGTCATTACATATTGGTAAAAGGAATGATACAACAAGAAGAGCTAACGATCCTAAATATATACGGACCCAATACAGGAGCACCCAGATATATAAGGCAAGTTCTTGGTGACTTGCAAAGAGACTTAGACTCCCGCACAATAATAGTGAAAGACTTTAACACTCCAATGTCAATATCAGACAGATCAACCAGACAGAAAATTAACAAGGATATCCAGGACTTGAACTCAGACCTGGAACAAGCAAACCTGATAGACATTTATAGAATTCTCCACCCCAAATCCACAGAATACACATTCTTCTCAGCACCACATCACACCTACTCGAAAACTGACCACATAATTGGGAGTAAAGCACTCCTCAGCAAATGCAAAAGAACGGAAATCATAACAAACAGTCTCTCACACCTTGGTGCGATCAAATTAGAACTCAGAATTGAGAAACCAACTCAGAACCGCACAGCTTCATGGAAACTGAACAACTGGCTCTTGAATGTTGATGGGATAAACAATGAAATAAAGGCAGAAATAAAGAAGTTCTTCAAAACCAACGAGAACGAAGACACAACATACCAGAATCTCTGGGACACATTTAAAGCAATCTCTAGAGGAAAATATATCGCAATAAGTGCCCACATGAGAAGAGTGGAGAGATCTAAAATTGACATCCTATCATCAAAATTGAAAGAGCTAGAGGAGCAAGATCAAAAAAACTCAAAACCTAGCAGAAGACAAAAAATAACTAAGATCAGAGCAGAACTGAAGGAGATAGAGACACGAAAAACCCTTCAAAAAATCAATAAATCCAAGAGCTGGTTTTTCGAAAACATCAACAATATAGACAGACCACTAGCCAGAGTGATAAAAAAGAAAAGAGAGAATAACCAAATAGATGCAATAAAAACCGATAAAGGGGAAATCACCACAGATTCCACATAAATTCAAACCCCCCATCATCAGAGAATATTACAAACAACTCTATGCACATAAACTAGTAAACCTGGAAGAAATGGATAAATTCCTGAACACCTGTGTCCTCCCAAGCCTAAACCAGGAGGAAGCCAAAGCTACGAACAGACCAATAACAAGGTCTGAAGTCGAGGCAGCAATTAAGAGCCTACCACACAAAAAAAGTCCAGGTCCAGATGCGTTCACAGCCGAATTCTAACAGACACACAAAGAGGAGCTGGTACTATTCTTTCTGAAACGATTCCAAATAATCAAAATAGGGAATACTTCCCAAATCATTTTATGAGACCAACATCATCCTGATACCAAAACCCTGCAGAGACTCAACAAGAAAAGAAAACTTCAGGCCAATATCCATGATGAACATAGATGCAAAAATCTTCAATAAAATACTGGCAAGTCGATTGCAACAGCACATCAAAAAGCTTATCCATCATGATCAAGTAGGATTCATCCTGGGGATGCAAGGCTGGTTCAACATATGCAAGTCTATAAATGTAATTCACCACATAAACAGAACCAAAAACAAAAACCACATGATTATCTCAATTGACGCAGAAAAGGCCTTTGACAATATTCAACAGGGTTTATGCTAAAAGCCCTCAATAAACTCAGTATTGATGGAATGTATCTCAAAATATTAAAAGCTATTTATGACATACCAACAGCCAATATCATACTGAATGGGCAAAAACTGGAAGCATTCCCTTTGAAATCTGGCACTAGACAAGGATGCCCTCTCTCCCCACTGCTATTCAATATAGTACTGGAAGTTCTAGCCAGAGCAATCAGGCAAGAAAAAGAAATAAAGGGTATTCAAATAGGGAAGAAGGAAGCCAAATTGTCTCTGTTTGCAGACGACATGATAGTATATCTAGAAGACCCCATCATCTCAGCCCAAAAACTCCTGAAACTGATAAGCAACTTCAGCAAAGTCTCAGGATATAAAATCAATGTGCAAAAATCACAAGCTATACACCAATAACAGACTTAAAGAGAGCCAAATCAAGAATGAACTGCTATTCACAATTGCTACAAAGAGAATAAAATACCTAGGAATACAACTCACAAGGAACGTAAGGGACCTCTTCAAGGAGAACTACAAACCACTGCTCAACGAAATCAGAGAGGACACAAACAGATGAAAAAACATTCCATGTTCATGGTTAGGAAGAATCAATATTGTGAAAATGGCCATACTGCCCAAAGTAGTTTACAGAATCAACACTATCCCCATCAAGCTACCATTGACTTTCTTCACAGAGCTGGAAAAAATCACCTTGAACTTCATATGGAACCAAAAGAGAGCCCCCATAGCCAAGTCAATTCTAAGTGAAAAGAACATAGCAGGAGGCATCAAACTACCGGACTTCAAACTATACTACAAGGCTACAGTAATCAAAACAGCATGGTACTGGTACCAAAACAGAGATATAGACCAATGGAACAGATCAGAGGCCTCGGAGGCAACACGGCATATCTACAACCATACAATATTTGATAAACCTGACAAAAACAAGCAATGGGGAAAGGACTCCCTATTTAATCAATGGTGTTGGGAAAACTGGCTAGCCATGTGCAGAAAGCAGAAACTGGACCCCTTCCTGACAGCTTACACTAAAATTAACTCCAGATGGATTAAAGACTTAAACTTAAGACTTGGCACCATAAAAACTCTAGAAGAAAATCTAGGCAAAACCATTCAGGACATAGGAGTAGGCAAGGACTTCATGACCAAAACACCAAAAGCATTGGCTACAAAAGCCAAAATAGACAAATGGGACCTAATCAAACTCCACAGCTTCTGCACAGCAAAAGAAATAGTCACTAGAGTGAATTGGCAACCAACAGAATGGGAAAAAATTTTTGCAGTTTACCCATCTGACAGAGGGCTGATATCCAGAATTTACAAAGAACTCAAACAGATTTACAAGAAAAAAAACAAACAAGCCCATTCAAGAATGGGCAAGGAAATGAACAGACACTTTACAAAAGAAGACATACACGAGGCCAACAGACATATGAAAAAATGCTCATCATCACTGGTCATTAGAGAGATGCAAATCAAAACTACATTGAGATACCAGCTCACGCCAGTTAGAATGGCGATCATTAAATAATCTGGAGACAACAGATGCTGGAGAGGATGTGGAGAAATAGGAACACTTTTACACTGCTGGTGGGAGTGTAAATTAGTTCAACCATTGTGGAAGACAGTGTGGCGATTCCTCAAGGACCTAGAAATAGAAATTCCATTTGACCCAGCAATCCCATTACTGGGTATATATCCAAAGGATTATAAATTGTTCTACTCTAAGGACACATGCACACGAATGTTCACTGCAGCACTGTTTACAATAGCAAAGACCTGGAACCAACCCAAATGCCCATCGATGATAGACTGGACTGGGAAAATGTGGCACATATACACCATGGAATATTATGCAGCAATCAAAAATGGTGAGTTCGTGTCCTTTGTAGGGACATGGATGAATCTGGAGAACATCATTCTTAGCATACTGACACAAGAACAGAAAACGAAATACCACATATTCTCACTCATAGGCCGGTGATGAACAATGAGAACACATGGACACAGGGAAGGGAGCACTACACACTGGGATCTATTGGGGGGAATAGGGGAGGGACAGCGGGGGTGGAGTTGGGGAGGGATAGCATGGGGAGAAACGCCAAATGTGGGTGAAGGGGAGGAAGGCAGCAAAACACACTGCCACGTGTGTACCTATGCAACTATCTTGCATGTTCTTCACATGTACCCCAAGACCTAAAATGCAATTAAAAATAAAGGAAACAATAAAACAAAGATGTAAATGTCACGAAAAGTCGATCATTTTTAAGGCCTTAGATTATTGGCACCTAAAGATGATCTTGCGTGATTAACCTGGAGTTATTAACTTCATCTGCTCTGGAAGTAATTATTTGAGAAATAGACTTGAGGGGAGCATGGAATTAAGGAAATTATATACAATTTAGCTGTTACGTCTCAGGGTTCCAGAAGGAACCTCTGACTTAGCTGATAGCACAGCAATGCCTCTGACGGCATTATAAACACTCAATCGAGTTAGGATAAGAAAGGATAGGCTGTTATCCCTAAGTTCCCCATGCTACTGCCTCTCTGGAGAGACAAAAAGCCTAAGAAGAGCCAGACTGCTTACTAACTTCCAGGTTGCCTTGTAAGTTTGTTAGAAGATGTCCTTTTACCTTTATTGACTTTTTTTTTTTTTTTGAGATGGTTTCACTCTGTCACCCAAGCTGGAGTGCATTGGCACGATTTTGGCTCACTGCAGCATCAACCTCCTGGGCTCAGATGATTCTCTCACCTCAGCCTCCCGAGTAGTAGTTGGGATAACAGGCATGTGCTACCATACCCAGCTAATTTTTTGTATTTTTAGTAGATACGGGATTTTGCTATATGGCGTCGGCTGGTCTCAAACTCCTGTCCTTATGTAATCTGCCTGCGTCTGCCTCTCAGAGTGCTTGGATTACAGGCATGAGCTACCTCACCAGGCCTATTGAAAATTTCTGAAGTATGAAAGACATACAGAAAAGTACACAAAGCATAAAATTGCAGCTCTATGAATTTTCACAAAGTGAATACTCCAAGGTCATAAAACGGAACACAGACTCCAGAACCCCACTCCAGCCTGCAACAGCAAACATGATCTGGACTTCTAATTTCATAAATTAGTTTTGCCATTTTTGAACTCTAATAAATGGAATCATGCAGAATGTATTTTTTAAAGCCTGGCTTCTTTTAACACCATGTATGTCAGATTTATTGATTTTGATGCAGGTAGCATTATTTTATTCATTCTAATTGCTGTATAGAATATTGTATATATATTCTATACCAAGCCTATACCAAGATTTACTCCTTTTAACAAACATTTGGGTTGGGGCTATTGCTGCTATAACACTTGTGTATATGTTTTTGGTGAACACATGCCCCCTTTTAAGAGTGAAATTTCTGGGTCTGAAGACATGTATATGTTCACTGTCAGCTTATATCACTAGTTTTCCAAAGTGGTTATACCAATTTATATTCTCACCAACAGTGTGAGATACTTCAAGTTGCCTAGCATCCTCACCAGCAGTTGGTATTACCTCTTTTATTTTCATTTTAGCCATTTCGATAAGCATTTCTTATTGTAGTTTATTTAAATTTTCATTCACATTTCCATGATGACTGTTGAAATAAAGTACCTCTTTAGAAATTTATTAATTATTTATATATCCTCTTTCCTGAATTACCTATTAAGGCTTTTGATATTTTATATTGAACATTCTTAATAAATTAGTTGTCTTTTATTTATTGATTTATACAAGTTATTTATATTTTCTGGTAAGAGTCTATTGTTGGAATATATGTGTGTTTGGGTATGTGTGTGTGCATATAACAAGTATCTTCTTTTCTTGCCTTTTTACTCTTCTTTTTCTTTTTTGAGACACTGTCTCACTCTGTCACCCAGGCTGGAGTGCAGTGGCATGATCTCGGCTCACTGCTGCCTCGACAGCCTGGGCTCAAGTGATCCTCCTACCTCAGCTTTCCCAGTAGCTGGAATTACAAGCAAGCACCCCCATGCCTGGCTAATCTTTTATATTTTTGTAGAGACCAGGTTTTCCATGTTGCTTAGGCTGGTCTCGAATTCCTGGGCTCAAGGGATCCACCTGCCTTGGCCTCCTGAAGTGCTGGGATTACAGGTGGGAGCCACCGCACCGGCCCCTTTTCACTCTCTTAAGGTATTTTTTTGATACTTGAAGTTCTCAATTTTAATGTAATCCTATTTATCAATTTTTTTTCTTCTCTGATTAGGACTCTTTGATGAGACGGTGTCTCTTGGATGGCATATCTTTTTTGGTGCAACTCTTCACCTGCCTGAGAGAAATCCTTGTTTGGCCCTGCCAATGCTGGCATCAGTAGTTTTATGTGGCTGGTCATCCACACTGTCCCTGAGGTGTCTTCTTGGTTCATCACGTAACCTTTTTGCTCTGGTAACATTGAAGCCAGCTGACTACACCTCATCTGTCTTAGGTTGGATTTCTTAGTCTGAGCTATGATCTGACTGACCAAACTTGCCAACCGCCCCATCTGCTTAGCCAGTCTCAACGTCCTTTTATCTAATTTTATCTTCAGCCTCTCTTCTAGTTTTGGATTTGCAGCAGCTGTCAGCCCAGTTGTCCTCACCTCAGTCTAGTAGGGAACATTCCCAGCCTTTATTTAGACTATGTCCTGGTTAACATTTTTTCACTTTGGCATCTCAAACTTAGGTGAATTTAGAGGACCTGAGGCCCTATTGAAGGCTTTTCCAAACTGAACTAGTATAGTTCAATATAGAGGACTCGTAGCTGAGAGGATGTGAAAACGGAACTAGAAAAACTCAAGAACATGGCTTTGGTCAAAGCAATAACATCATCGTTGTGCATTAAGGGAAGGATTATTGTCACCCCTACTTGCGCATATGTTATTATACATGTATAACACTGAAAAGAAGGATATAAGAACAAAAAACAAAACACAAACCAAAAGGGAGGAAAAAAAGGAAAAATTTCCATACTTTCTTTTTGGAATGTTACAGTTTTTCTGAACTTCCTGAAGTCTGTCACCTAAGCATCCTTTTTTATGGCAAACCAATAATTCTGTTCATCATTTCAATTAGGTCAAACAGGTCAATAAAGTAGAACACAAATTTGACTGCTTTTATACAGTGGGTAATTTCTATGAAATTAAGTCCAAATTAAATTCTATTCATGACAAGAGAAAGTTATTCAAAAAGTCATTATGATATCTGGAAAATAAATTTTGTATAATAATAACCAACCTTTATTGAGGGCTTTCTGTGTGCTGGGCACTGTTCTTTACTTTTGTTGATATATTTAGTATTTACAAAAAAACCATGAAGTCCCGAGTATTATTTTGTCATTCTAGGAATGAGAAAACTGGTACATAGAAATTTGCCTTTAGTACTTCAACTAGCAACTGGCAGAACCAGGCTTTGACTGAGGATGTCTGGCCTCAGCCCCTATAGTCTTAATCACTGAGCCTCTAAAATCAATATAATCTATACAATGCTAGTAGTTAAGAAGGCAATAGGAAAGGAACTTCCAAATTCCTACTAAGAGATCTGGATAGTATAGAACAGTAATATTTAAGGTTTATCAAGCACTTACCTTGTGACAGGCAGTTGCGCTAAGCAATTAAGAGGAAAAATATATTTCCTCTTAATTTTGGAAACAACACTGTGAAGGAAGTACTGTTATTTTTATATTAAAGACGAGGATGCAGGCTTATAGAGATTTAGCAACTACTTCCTATGAGGTTACACAATGAATGGAATGTCTGACTTTAAGGCCTGTATATTCTATGTTACCACCATACTACACTGCCTCCCAAGATGAGAAAGTTTTCAAATGAACTCAAGATATAGTCCAGGATGTAATTTGATATGCTGGTAGTGGCTGGTTAAGCCAAACAGAAAAGTAGCTGAAGAGTTGGAAGATGCAACCATGAGTTCATGTCCTTTGCAGGGACGTGGTTGAAGCTGGAAGCCATCATTCTCAGCAAACTAACACAGGAACAGAAAACCAAACACCACATACTCATAAGTAGGAGTTGAACAATAAGAACACATGGACACGGGGAAGAGAACATCACACACCAGGGCATACAGGTGTGGTGGCAGGGGAAAGGGGAGGGAGAGCATTATGACAAATACCTAATGCATGCCGGGCTTAAAACCTAGATGATGGGTTGATAGGTGCAGCAAAACACCATGGAACATGTATACCTATGAAACAAACCTGCACATTCAACACATGTATTCCAGAACTTAAATAAAAAGAAAAAAAAAGAGACAGCCAAGTATAGTGGCTCATGCCTGTTAATCCCAGTACTTCGGGAGGCCGAGGCAGGCAGATCTTGAGGTTAGGAGATCGAGACCATTCCTGGCCAACATGGTGAAACCCCGTCTCTACTAAAAATACAAAAATTAGTAGGGCATGGTGGTGTGTGCCTGTAATCCTAGCCATTCGGGAGGCTGAGGCAGGAGAATCACTTGAACCCGGGAGGCGGAGGTTAGAGTGAGCTGAAATCATGCCACTGCACTCCAGCCTGGGCGACAGAGCAAGACTCTGTCTCAAAAAAAAAAGAGGTGAAAGAAAAACCTTTGCTATCATCATCTGATGGTTCCTATCTGAAAGATGAGAGACATATTTACTGAGTGAATGAATATTGTAAATAACCTGATAGTCCAGTTGAAGCAGCAGAGACAGGAAAGGTTTTACATGGGGTTCTCCAAGATGGATTTCCAGTTTTATGAACTGCTTGATGGGAAAAATTGTTTCCAAGGTTAAAATACTGTGGGATATTATCCCCTTCTTAGATGATCATAATGCCTATGAAAAGCTCTGCTGTTATTAATAGTAAAAATATTCTCCTTAGCTTTTTTTGGATTAAGGAAGCATTACCAACTTTTGTATGTAAAACTATAAGAATATCCAGCTTCATGGATAAGAAATGAAATACTGGTAGATGTTTACATTTTACAGATTTTACATCTGACATGATTTACAGTTATTTAAAGCACATACAGTGATTGAAACATTCCTTGAACTATACATTCTACCTATACATATGTATACAATTCCACTAATTGAACATTAACAATAGTCCTGAAAATATATATAATGTAGACACATTCTATATGAAAGCTAGGCAAGTTTGGACTCAACCAACAAAGTCTGTATTTATTGTCAATTGTCACATGGAAACAGCGTACATTGGAATAATTTCCCTCTGTGATTGTTAACTTACCAGCAACTGCACTTGCCCTGTCTGTATTTATGGACCCTCCTGACCATGCATGCTCTGGTATTTGGACGCATTTATAAATCCCTAGGTATGATTCTTTTTATTTGCTCATACATCAAGTATATGTTGTGTTCTCATATGATGCTAGTGTTTTGGTTTGATCAACCCATCTACACAGATCACTGACATTTTGTGGGTTCCCAGCCACAGCCATCTGCATCTTCTTTCAAACCTCACCCAACCATCTCATTCTTTTTGAGACAGGGTCTTGCTCTGTTGCCCAGGCTGGTGTGCAGTGGTACGATCATATCTTACTGTAGCCTCAAACTCCTGGGCTCAACTGATCCTTCTGCCTAAGCCTTCCAAGTAGCTGGGACCAGGTGCAGTCACCACTCCTGGCTATTTTTAAAAAAAATTTTGTAGAGATGGGGTCTCACTATGTGGCCCAGCCTGGTCTCAAACCTCTAGCCTCAAGAAATCCTCCCACCTTGGCCTCCCAAAGTACTGGGATCATAAGCATCAACTGCCACACCTGGCATCATCCACCCCATTTTCTAATCTCCCTTCTTTACCCGTTGTCTAGTGTAACAAGATGCTTATTTATCATGAAATTCCGTTACAGCCCCTAAGACAAATGATGTTACTTCTACATTCTGAAAAGACCATTAAGCCCTGTCAATGCAGAACTTAATAAAATATAACAACTAGTCCAGAGAACTTCGTTTTCAACAATCCAAGAGGTCAAGAATTGAAGGGAAATTTATGGAAGGGAATTCAGAGGGCTAGAAGGCTTTGCTTTCCTACTCCTCTCCCTGTGAAGAAGGAGGTGCTAACTTTCCCCAAGCCAATTCAGACTCTATTTAAACAGATAAGGAATTATTTTTTCATATAACAGGAAGTCTGAGAAAGATACTCAATAACTTTGATGATCTGCTCTTTTCTCTCATGGTTACAAGATGCCTGCCCCAGCTCTAGGCAGAAAGACAAGGAGAAGGGCCAGTGTCAAGGGCATAGGTCCCTTTTATTAGAGAAGCCACATATTTTCATTGATCTATTTTTCTGTTTGTTTTTTTTTCACCAATATCATACTGTCTTGATTATCACTGTAGCTTTATAGTAAATCTTAAGGCTGGACAGTGTCAGTCCTCCAACTCTGTTTTTCCTTACTTTTTTTTCAGAAGGATGTCAGCCTAGGTCCCCTGAAGTTTTATTTGCCAATATCCTAACATAAGTTCACGCCTTGCTGAGGGGCTGAAAAAACTATATCTAATGTTTTAACCCAATACACAGAGTTGAATATGTGTGCTGGGTTAGTCGTCCAATGGTGTCTGCCATAACTATAGAGTTAAGGAGATCTTTCTATGTGAGCTCCATAGTATCATTGGGGAACCCACAAATGCATCCCATGAATGAGTCCACATTGAGACCCTGCCATAGAGAAGAATATCAATAGCCAAAAGCAAACCAAAACAAAGAAACAAACAAACAAAAAAAACTATGACCAACATTTGCCAACTAGAAATCGATTCCTTTTCTCTAATTTCCCTCCCAACTGCCCTAACCCTAGAAGACACAGAAGATGGAAGGAGCAGAAGATGAAGAAAGATTGAAGGACTCTGCCATGCCCATTCCCCCATCAAAGTCTCTGAGACAGGCAGTCCTGAGCTAATCGGAGGGAAGAAGTTCTGTTTGCGTGTAAGATTGATGTTTTAACTGGACTGGACCTTTTATTTTATTTTTAAAATACCTTAAATTAGCTGGGTGTGGTGGCAGGCACCTATAATCCCAGCTCCTTGGGAGGCTGAAGCAGGAGAATCACTCGATCCATCTCATTGATTGGAGGTGGAGGTTGCAGTAAGCCAAGATCCTACTACTGCACTCCAGCCTGGGCAACAGAGCAAAACTCCATCAAAAACAAAGAAACAAATAAAAACAAACAAACAAAAAACTTAAATGACAATAAAGCAATGGGATCTGCTGAGATCATGTCAAAGAATGGGATAGGGTTACTAATAATTACTGATTTGTCTTCCTGGTCCTTATGTCGTGGGTGGCCTTTTCATTGCTGTAGGGATGCTGAATCTGTTCATAAAGAAAGACGTTAAAAGAAGTATTTGAGTTCTTTTGGACAGGAGAAAACCTAGTAGGAGTACACAGGGAAGACTGATTGTAACAGAATAGTAACAAATTTTGGTCTGTCACTGCCAGTGGTGACCTCTCAAGCACTTAGTTTCCTACTTTAAAATAAATGGGTTGGCCAAGCACAGTGCCTCATGCCTGTACTCCTAGCACTTTGGGAGGCTGAGGCAGGTGGATCACTTGAGGTCAGTAGTTGGAGACTAGCCTGGCCAACGTGATGAAACCCCATCTCTACTAAAAATACAAAAATTAGCTGGGCGTAATGGCGGGTGCCTGTAATCCCAGCTACTCAGGAGGCTGAGGCACAGAACTGCTTGAACTTGGGAGGTGGAGGTTACAGTGAGCTGATATTGCACCATTGCACTCCAGCCTGGGCAACAGAGCGAGACTCACTTGCAAAAGAAATAAATAAAATAAAATAAAATAAAATAAAATAAAATAAAATAAAATAAAATAAAATAAATGAGTTAAAGAAAATGATTATACTAGACATCTCTTGGGATGTCTGCCTAACTCCCTCCTTTCTTTTTCTTTATTTTTTTTGAGACAGTGTCTCACTATGTTGCTTAGTGTGGTCTCAAACACCTGGGCTCAAGCAATCCTTCTGCCTTGGCCTCTCAAAGTCCTGGGATTACAGGTGTGAACTACTGCACCCAGCTGCTCCCACCTTTTTCCAGAAATTGCCTCTGATACATAGGAATGTTTCAGATCTGAACTACATGACCCAGCTGTTAGGGTCTGATAGGTAGGCCCTGACCGCATGACAGATCAATAAATTCACTCAGACACAGAATACAGTGAACGAGTGGGCTAGGGGTGTCTGTGGCCTCTCACCTGAAGTAGTTAACAGCCACTGGCATTCCTGGTCTTTATTCAGCACACATTAAATGCCAAGGCTTTGAGTCAACACCACCAGAGATTAAAGGCCAAGTTCCCAGGCCTAAAGCAAACACCGTTAGTGGGTAATATCCCTGGTCAACCTCCCCCTGAGAGAGCCATCTGGAAAGATCAAAGGTTGATTTTACGACCACATGAGCAAACAAGTTAGTTAGGTAAACTCACATTCCTTTATTTCTACTCTATTTAACTAAGGGGACAAGGCTGACTTCAGCCAATTCAGCCAAGTACAATAGTAAAGACCCTCAGGCCTTCCAAAAGAGCTTTTGTATATTCTCTATAGCTAAAATTTCTCCTACTAGCCTGACTGAACCCCCACACCCAGCCATCAGAACTGATAAACCAGGAGGGTACAGCTGTCCCAGGTCAGGCCAGGGTCTCTCTCCTGGCAATACTCAATAGGGGGACCCAGAAGCTTAGAAATGTTGCCATTGATTATCATCAATCACTGAGAAAAGTGCACAACCCCCCGCCCCCCGGCCCCCACTGCGGCTGGCCCCAGAAATGCTCTGCTTCTTGCTCTTCTTGGGTCTTAGCTGTCCAAGTTTTCTTGACTTTCATGAAATTCCCTAGTAGACTTTCAGCAAATTTCTCATTTTGCTTAAGCTGCACAGAACAGTTTTCTATTACTTGTACTCTGTTACTATTTTTTTTTTAAAGCGTTCATTCAACTGCCAAAAATTCATTTATCCTGTGATTTAATGGTACCTGTCACTCTTGAACAGAGATGTTGCAGAGTAACATGTTGAACTTAGGTGTTAATGGCCACAGACAACTGACAGCTACGGCATTGGTAAGTGACTACAGTTTCGGCAGTCCTTACTCTGATGAAAATTAGAGATAGTCCCATATAGCATCAGGTTTTTAGTCAGGGAAGTTTGTACTTGTTACACATAGAGAGCGTTTTTAGTTTACTAGTTTATATTAGTGGTATGAATGACAATTATAGAAAAGGATTTTAGTTTCCAGTGGAATAAATAAGTGAGCCAAGTCAGGTTTTCCAAGACACAATATCAAAGGCACTATTATTAGATACATGCTGAGTCTAAGGAGTTGAGTATATACTTGAACTGGTTTCACTTCAATCTCATGCACCGGCATCTAATTGTACTGATTGAATTCAGTGGGTATTTTGAAGGCAATTGGTGCTCTCTAGCTAATTCTCCATGATAATCCTGAATATTAGAAAAGGTTGAATTCAAATTACATATCTTTGTCTTAAACGTCACATATTAATATATTACCATTGATACAGTGTGGCTATCAAGTGCTTATCAAAATAACTTTAGAATGAAAATGCCTTACCAAGAAACTAAAGTTGAGGAGTGCAGTTGGTCCCTTT
Source organism: Callithrix jacchus (assembly GCF_049354715.1). NCBI lineage: Eukaryota > Metazoa > Chordata > Mammalia > Primates > Cebidae > Callithrix > Callithrix jacchus. The sequence goes on from NC_133502.1 coordinate 154,068,372, forward strand.
AATATGAAACTTCCTAATCATGGACTCTAAAGTACTTTAAAAAGTTCGATAGCACTGTAGAGTGACTACAGTTAACAATAATATATTGTTTATTTCAAAATGGCTAGAAGAGATGATTTGATTGATAGTCCTTTAAGATTCAAAAGAGAAAACAAAAAAGATGATTTGAAATGTTCCCAACACAAAGAAATGATAAACGTTTACGGCGGAGGACATGCTAAATGCCCTGATTTGATCATAACACATCATTTGCATATATCAAAATTTCACATGTACCCTGTAAATATGTGCAAGTATGATGTATTAATATAAAAAATAAAAAGTCATGGCCGGGCACGGTGGCTCACGCCTATAATCCCAGCACTTTGGGAGGCCAAGGCAGGTGGATCACGAGGTCAAGAGATCGAGACCGTCCTGGTCAACGAGGTGAAACCTCGTCTCTACTAAAAATACAAAAATCAGCTGGGCATGGTGGCGCACGCCTGTAATCCCAGCTACTCGGGAGGGTGAGGCAGGAGAATTGCTTGAACCCAGGAGGCGGAGGTTGCGGTGAGCCGAGATCGCGCCATTATACTCCAGTCTGGGTAACAAGAGCGAAACTCCATCTCAAAAAAAAATAAAGAAATAAAAAAATAAAAAGTCAGTATTATAGATTTCCCAAAGTAAAAGGCATGCCACTTAGTGGGTAGAAAGCAGTATTGCAGGGAAGAAAGAGCTAGGATTGCATGTATGATACTGGTTTCAGGACATTGTCAGTTTGCCCCAGGAAGATGAATGAGTAAACTGAGATGAAGAATGATTATATTAATTTTTCTAGAATTAAAGAGATAATTAACATTAGTGACATGACCATAAGCGTATATTGCTGAAGAAAGCATTTATTCATTTATAACAGTAGTTCTGAACCAGGGGTGATCTTGTGCCCCCAACCCCTGCCCCTGACCCAGAAAACATTTGGCAAAGCCAAGACATTTTTGGTTGTCACAAATGGAATGTGTGTATGTGTGTGCGTGTGTGCATGCGTGCACACATGTGGATGTGGTCCTGGCATCTAGTACCAGTGATGCTGCTAAATGTCATACAATGCAAGCAGAGTCCATGACAAAGAATTGTTCAGCCCTAAATGTTAATCATGCTGCTGTTGCAAAACTTGGTTTATAAAAATTAGATTCACATATTTTTGAACTAAAAAGTGCCTCCAACAGGTTTAGTCAAAACTCTTTTTCAGGCCAGGCGTGGTGGCTCACGCATGTAATCCTAGCACTTTGGGAGGCTGAGGCTGGTGGGTCATCTGAGTTCAGGAGTTCGAGACCAGTCTGGCCAGCCTGGCCAACATGGTGAAACCGTGTCTCTACTAAAAATACAAAAATTAGTCAGGTGTGGTGGTGGGGACCTGTAATCTCAACTACTTGGGAGGCTGAGGCAGGAGAATCATTTGAATCAGGAGGCAGAGGTTGCAGTGAGCCAAGATCATGCTGCTGCTCTCCAGCCTGGGCAGCAAGAGTGAAACTCAGTCTCCAAGAGAAAAAAAAAGCCACAAAACTATTTTTCGGATATTAATACAATTAGACCAGTTTGGCTTCCTTATGAATAAACTATACTTTGTAATTTGGATTCATTTTATCAACAATAATTAGGTAATTTTGTAAACAGCTTCCAAAAGTCAGGAAAACTTTGAATCTTCACATGTAAGTTTCCCAAATCTTGCGTTTGCTTCTAACCAATTTAAAGGTAACTGGTAATTAAAATGCAATTGGTCCCTTTAATATAAAACTTCCTAACTGTGCACTCTAAGGTACTTTAAAAAGTTCAATAACATAGTAATTTAAAGGTAAGAAGAAAAGGGTTTTTTTCCATTCTTCATTTCCTCCTCCTATGCTCATTTTAGTAGACTAAATAACTCAAGCACTGACCAGAAGCAAATATGGTGAGCACATTTAAAATTTAGATGGAACTTGTCTTTTTGTGAGATTATGATTTAATTTCCCCTAGATCTTTATAAGGAAATTTCTTTAGGTTATAGGCAGATAGGACCAAGCTTATTCTTAACGTTTTGAAATGCAACAGATATCAAATTATCTGTAGATTCTGAGACGATTAATTCCTTCCTGTTGGAATTACTTCCTCTGTTTAAGGAAGAAAAGTGCTTGATTCACTTTAACACCTCTGATGTTATTTACTTTTGCCCCATTGGTGTTAATAACGGATTTAATGATACCCAGAATGATACTGGCATAGACTCATGACTCGGTGATGCACATGTCTCAGTGATGTCTTAAGGATTACAACATATTAAGTATTTTTTAAGTCCAAATAACCATATATTTTGTAAAATTTAAGACTGTTAAAATGTAAAATCTTTTAGGAAATAATATCCCAACTCTGAGCCTAAATTCACAAAACTAAAATTCCAAAAATAATAGAATGTGTAAAAAAAGTATAAATAATCGCAGGAAAGTATAAATATTCACAGTTTTTTTTCCCCCCTTAGTTTTGCTAGAAAGTGTGCTACAAGGGGCCGGGCACGGTGCCTCATGACTGTAATCTCAGCACTTTGGGAGGCAGAGGCTGGCGGATCACGATGTTAGGAGATCGAGACCATTTTGGCTAACACAGTAAAACCCCGTCACTATTAAAAATACAAAAAAATTTAGCCGGGGAGACGGAAGTTGTTGTGAGCTGAGATCATGCCACTGTGCTCCAGCTTGGGTGACATAGAGACTCCGTCTGAAAAAAAAAAAAAAAAGTGTGCTACAGGTCTGAAGACATTTCTCTATGGGAAGTGCTTGCTTGGAAAACCACACTTGAAAAGTATTTGAAAAAGTCTATTCTTTCTTGATAAGTAATGTAGAGTTTTGCTTCAATTTTCCTACGTTTTAAATACTTAGTGTTTAGGCCAGTACTTCTCACATTCAGCAAAATGCTGGCTACATAATAGGCACGCAAAAACCATTTTGTTAAATGAATTAAAATTAATGAATAAATATTCAGATAAAAAATTTCTCCTTTTGCAGTGCATACTCCCGTGAAGCTGTCACCTACCTAGCAGCTAATCACGCATCTCCAATTTCCTGGTGCCAGCATAATCTGTTCACACATCAAATAAAGGTGTGCCAAACCTACTCCTTCTTGTTTCCTATTTATTTGAATGCAACCACAGTCCTCCTACTCACCCATTCCTCATTTTCTTTGACAAATGCTGCCTTTGCATCCTATTAAGATTGACACCCACCGACCATATTCTGCTTCTACTCTTGTTTCCCACAATTGGGTCTCAATTCCTGCTGCTACAACTTCCTCTACCTTTTGCTTGGACCGGTGAATACCCTCCGATTTTCCGTCCTCAGTCGCTTTTCATCAATCTATTCTCAATATTGTTGCTTGGTTGCACCTGCACTCCCTCACCCGCCAACAAACAACCCAGTTAGCTTAATGGTTAGGAGAAGGGACTCTGGCTCGGAGCATAATACAGTGATTGATCAAGAATTTAACCTCTGGAGCCAAACTGCCTGGCTTTGTCTGCCATCCGAGGACTTTTGCCAGCCTCATTTCTCACTGTGTAGACAACCCAGAACGTCTCCCTCCATCTCCCACCTAGCGTTTGTTTCTCACTTAACTTTTAAACTCCGGCTCACATGTCACTTTACCCACTTCCCGGAATTATAATCTTCCTCTCGGAACTGCCCTCGCACGGCATCTATACCTTTCAGTACCTGCTTTTGTACCATTATGTGCGTTTCTTTCTTTTTATAAAAAATCTCTTTTAGGGAACGCATATTTCTTGAGGGAAGGATATTAACGTTTTATTTTTATATCTCCAGTAAGTCACAGTGTGACTTGCACTGTGGTTGCTCGATAAATGTTAGGTGAATGACATCAATTGACAGAAATAAATCCAACCGTGAGTGTCTCCCCTTGAGGACCGTGTTTTGGTCTTCTGCCCGCTTTCCAGCTCCTGCACTGCGTCCAGGACGGGGAAGCTGGACCCTTATTAGGAGAACCCGGCCAGAGCCGGTTGTAGCTGCCAGGAACCCGCTCGCCCCGCCCACCCGCCGAGAGCTTGCGGCTCCGGCGACGCGCGGCCCCGCCCCTCGGCGCCAGGGCGCACGCGCAGAGCTGGAGTCCGCGCGGCGGAGCGCGCGGCTGCGGCCATCCCCTCCTATACCTCACCGCGCTCGCAGGGAACCCGTATCAGCGGCTGGTTAGGTTGCTGCGGTCGGTCGTCGTTATGGACTTTCCGTGGGACGACTTGGCTCTGACCTTCTCCCACACGTCCATGTTTCCCTTTTTTGACTTCGCGCACTATCTAGTGTCCGTGATGGCGGTGAAAAGTCAGCCCGGTGAGTGCGGGGCGCCGCGGGCCGGACCCCTCAGAGTGCCCCTGATGGCGAGGAACGTCTAAGTCGGGTGGGCGGCTGAACGGCCGCTAGCCCAGAAAGTTCGATGGTAGAGTTGGAGGGGCGCCAAGGGCTGGCTGGTCCGACTTACTGAGTGCAGATGGGGAAACTGAGGCCGGGGAAGGAGGCGCTAGTAGTCGTCAAAGGAGGCGTGACCTGGGGTCCGCGACGCCGCAGCCGGGGCGAGCGGGGCAGACCCTGCCACCGCCGGGGGAAGTCCCGGGACTGAGAAGCCGCCGCCGTGTTTCAGAACCACGGTACTGTCGCCAGCCCAGGGTTTGCACGGCCTCCTGGCGGTACCGCCACTCGCTCGCACAGTGTTCAAAAGTCACGTGAGGAGACAGCCGGTTTCTGACTTAGTCTCTTGGAGTTTCAGATGGTTGCGGACTACTCTGCAATTATGAAAGTTGTGCAAGCACTGAAACTGAAAAAGCCTCCTGTAGCCAGAACAGACTTCCCCTTCATGCAGTGAACATGTGAGAACGAGTGCGTTCCCGTTTCACAGTCACGACGGACACTGTAGAAGTAGGATAAACTGGCATACTTTCACTATCTGCAGTGGGGATATAATTGAAATTTTGAGTTCTTTTTTTTTTATTTTTTATTGGATTTTAGGTTTTGGGGTACATGAGCAGAGCGTGCAAGACCGTTGCGTAGGTACGCACATGGCAGTGTGCTTTGCTTTGCTTCTCCCCTTCACCCACATTTGGCATTTCTCCAGGCTATCCCTCCCCACCTCCCCCTCCCACTGGCCCTCCCCTTTTCCCCCCAATAGACCCCAGTGTTTAGTACTCCCCTTTCTGTGTCCATGTGTTCTCATTTTTCGTCACCTGCCTATGAGTGAGAATATGCGGTGTTTCATTTTCTGTTCTTGTGTCAGTTTGCTGAGGATGATGATGTTCTTCTCCATATTCATCCATGTCCCTACAAACGACACAAACTCATCATTTCTGATTGCTGCATAATATTCCATGGTGTATATGTGCCACATTTTTCCAATCCAGTCTATTATCAATGGGCATTTGGGTTGATTCCAGGTTTTTGCTATTGTAAACAGTGCTGCAATGAACATTCGTTTACATGTGTCCTTATAGTAGAACGATTTATAGTCTTTTGGATATATACCCAGTAATGGGATTGCTGGGTCAAATGGAATTTCTATTTCTAAGGCCTTGAGGAATCGCCACACTGTCTTCCACAATGGTTGAACTAATTTACACTCCCACCAACAGTGTAAAAGTGTTCCTTTTTCTCCACATCCTCTCCAGCATCTGTTGTCTCCAGATTTTTTAATGATCGCCATTCTAACTGGTGTGAGATGGTATCTCAGTGTGGTTTTGATTTGCATCTCTCTGATGACCAGTGACGATGAGCATTTTTTCTTATGATTGTTGGCCTCATATATGTCTTCTTTTGTAAAGTGTCTGTTCATATCCTTTGCCCACTTTTGAATGGGCTTGTTTGTTTTTTTCCTGTAAATCTGTTTGAGTTCTTTGTAAATTCTGGATATCAGCCCTTTGTCAGATGGGTAAACTGCAAAAATTTTTTCCCATTCTGTTGGTTGCCGATTCACTCTAGTGACTGTTTCTTTTGCTGTGCAGAAGCTGTGGAGTTTGATTAGGTCCCATTTGTCTATTTTGGCTTTTGTTGCCAATGCTTTTGGTGTTTTGTTCATGAAGTCCTTGTCTACTCCTATGTCCTGGATAGTTTTGCCTAGATTTCCTTCTAGGGTTTTTATGGTGCCAGGTCTTATGTTTAAGTCTTTAATCCATCTGGAGTTAATTTTAGTGTAAGGTGTCAGGAAGGGGTCCAGTTTCTGCTTTCTGCACATGGCTAGCCAGTTTTCCCAACACCATTTGTTAAACAGGGAATCCTTTCCCCATTGCTGGTTTTTGTCAGGTTTATCAAAGATTGTATAGTTGTAGATATGTTGTGTTGCCTCCGGTGTCTCTGTTTTGTTCCATTGGTCTATATCTCTGTTTTGGTACCAGTACCATGCTGTTTTGATTACGGTAGCCTTGTAGTATAGTTTAAAATCCGGTAGTGTGATGCCCCCCGCTGTGTTCTTTTTGCTTAGAATTGACTTGGCTATGCGGGCTCTCTTTTGGTTCCATATGAAGTTCATGGTGGATTTTTCCAGTTCTGTGAAGAAAGTCAATGGTAGCTTGATGGGGATAGCGTTGATTCTGTAAATTACTTTGGGCAGTATAGCGATTTTCACAATATTAATTCTTCCTAACCATGAACATGGAATATTTCTCTATCTGTTTGTGTCCTCTCTGATTTTGTTGAGCAGTGGTTTGTAGTTCTCCTTGAAGAGGTCCCTTACGTTCCTTGTGAATTGTATTCCAAGGTATTTTATTCTTTTTGTAGCAATTGTGAATGGCAGTTCGTTCTTGATTTGGCTTTCTTTAAGTCTGTTATTGGTGTAGACGAATGCTTGTGATTTTTGCACATTGATTTTATATCCTGAGACTTTGCTGAAGCTGCTTATCAGTTTCAGGAGTTTTTGGGCTGAGGCGATGGGGTCTTCTAGGTATACTATCATGTCGTCTGCAAATAGAGACAATTTGGCTTCCACCTTTCCTATTTGAATACCCTTTATTTCTTTTTCTTGCCTGATTTCTCTGGCTAGAACTTCGAGTACTATATTGAATAGGAGTGGTGAGAGAGGGCATCCTTGTCTAGTGCTGGATTTCAAAGGGAATGCTTCCAGTTTTTGCCCATTCAGTATGATATTGGCTGTTGGTTTGTCATAAATAGCTTTTATTACTTTGAGATACGTTCCATCGATACCGAGTTTATTGAGGGTTTTTAGCATAAAGGGCTGTTGAATTTTGTCAAATGCCTTCTCTGCATCAATTGAGATAATCATGTGGTTTTTGTTTTTGGTTCTGTTTATGTGGTGAATTACGTTGATAGACTTGCGTATGTTGAACCAGCCTTGCATCCCCGGGATGAATCCTACTTGATCATGATGAATAAGTTTTTTGATGTGCTGTTGCAATCCGCTTGCCAATATTTTATTGAAGATTTTTGCATCCATGTTCATCATGGATATTGGCCTGAAGTTTTCTTTTCTTGTTGGGTCTCTGCCGGGTTTTGGTATCAGAATGATGTTGGTCTTGTAAAATGATTTGGGAAGGCTTCCCTCTTTTTGGATTGTTTGAAATAGTTTTAGAAGGAATGGTTCCAGCTCCTCTTTGTGTGTCTGGTAGAATTCGGCTGTGAATCCGTCTGGACCTGGGCTTTTTTTGAGTGGTAGGCTCTTAATTGCTGCCTCGACTTCTGACCTTGTTATTGGTCTATTCATAGTTTCAGCTTCCTCCTGGTTTAGGCTTGGGAGGACACAGGAGTCTAGGAATTTATCCATTTCTTCCAGGTTTACTAGTTTATGTGCATAGAGTTGTTTGTAATATTCTCTGATGATGGTTTGAATTTATGTGGAGTCTGTGGTGATTTCCCCTTTATCATTTTTTATTGCATCTATTTGGTTGTTCTCTCTTTTATTTTTAATCAATCTGGCTAGTGGTCTATTTTGTTGATCTTTTCAAAAAACCAGCTGTTGGATTTATTGATTTTTTGAGGGGTTTTTCGTGTCTCAATCTCCTTCAGTTCAGCTCTGATCTTAGTTATTTCTTGTCTTCTGCTGGGTTTTGAGTTTTTTTGATCTTGCTCCTCTAGCTCTTTCAATTTTGACGATAGGGTGTCAATTTTGGATCTCTCCATTCTCCTCATATGGACACTTATTGCTATATACTTTCCTCTAGAGACTGCTTTAAATGTGTCCCAGAGGTTCTGACATGTTGTGTCTTCGTTCTCATTGGTTTCGAAGAACTTCTTTATTTCTGTCTTCATTTCATTGTTTACCCAGTCGACATTCAAGAGCCAGTTGTTCAGTTTCCATGAAGCTGTGCGGTTCTGGGTTGGTTTCTGTATTCTGAGTTCTAACTTGATTGCACTATGGTCTGAGAGGCTGTTTGTTATGATTTCAGTTGTTTTGCATTTGTTGAGCAGTGCTTTACTTCCAATTATGTGGTCAATTTTAGAGTAGGTGTGATGTGGTGCTGAGAAGAATGTGTATTCTGTGGATTTGGGTTGGAGAGTTCTGTAAATGTCTATCAGGTTTGCTTGTTCCAGGTCTGAGTTCAAGCCCTGGATATCCTTGTTGATTTTCTGTCTGGTTGATTTGTCTAATATTGACAGTGGAGTGTTAAAGTCTCCCACTATTATTGTGTGGGAGTCTAAGTCTCTTTGTAAGTCATTAAGAACTTGCCTTATGTATCTGGGTGCTCCTGCATTGGGTCCATATATGTTTAGGATCGTTAGCTCTTCTTGTTGTATCGATCCTTTCCATTATGTAATGGCCTTCTTTGTCTCTTTTGATCTTTGTTGCTTTAAAGTCTATTTTATCAGAGATGAGAATTGCAACTCCTGCTTTTTTTTGCTCTCCATTGCTTCTAATTTTGAGTTCTTTTAACCATGTGATCAAGGGACAGCAGTTGTATTTTCTTGGATTTTACACTGGGTATGTTTGCTCAAATCCTGTTTACTTTTGTAGTTTTTCTACCGTTCTTTTAGTTGTATGCATCTCTTCTTTCTTTGGGGTCAGGCATTTCTTTGCCTACTTTCTTTGTGTTCATGCTGCCTTTCATTTGCCTTCCCCCCAGATAGTTGATAAGTGCTGGAGAATGATGCTGTCCCTTCCTTATGGACTACTTACTGGTTTTTAAAAATTCTTGGACTTCAGAAATATTTTTCATTTATGTTGAAGTTTGTAGCTCAGTTTAAATCATTGGTACAATTTTTGACCTGGAATAAGGATGGTATTACTGTATTAAAGTAGAACACGTTATCTGCCTAAGATATTATTTCTTTGATTTGAAAAAAGTAAGTTTTGTTGCTACTACATATTCAGAATTTTATTTTTTTAAAAAGTTTTTTTGTATAGGCTGAATCAGATTCAAATTGTGGTCCAGGGACCCATGGGATTCTCTGACACTGCTAGGTTAAAATTACTTTAATAATGATGTAGAGATATGATCTTTTTCATTCTCATTTTCTCAAAAGTGTACAGTGGAGTTTTCCAGCAGCTGAGTTGTGATACCGTAACAGAAGGAAGCAGATTTGAGAATCTAACAGTTTTCTATTTGAAGCCAGACATTTGTTAAAATGTGCAACAGTGTGACTCTTGTCACTAAATTTTTTTTTGTTTTGGAAAAGTTATTTTTCATAAATAATACATTATTATTATTATTGAGACGGAGTCTCTCTTTGCTGCCCAGGCTGGAGTGCAGTGGCGCGATCTTGGCTCACTGCTGCAATCCGCATCCAGGTTCAAGTAATTTTCCCTGCTTCAGCTTCCCGAGTAGCTAGGATTACAGGCACCTGCCACCACAATCGGCTAATTTTTGTATTTTTATAGAGATGGGGTTTCACCATGTTGGCCAGGCTGGAAGAATACATTATTTATGTTAACATTTAATGCATTTAATTTTTTTAAAAAATGAAAACATGAAGAACAATTGTTGCATAGTGGACAAGTTTATGCAGTTCTGCCCCCAAAGGCTGAGGAAGCTGAGAGTCTGAGGAATCCAGTTTTTCAGAAAGAAACCTTTAAAAGGGACTTAAGAACAGAAGCCATGTCTTGAGTGGCCCCGAGGAGACAGTGGATCATGCCCATTACCCCAATTGCCAACCCCTAACGCGAGATGCTTAGGACAGTTGCTTAAGTGAAATAGTGTCCAAGTTGTTTAACCTAAGAGCAGGATTTATTGTAAGTATATACTTTTATACGAGGAACAGTAGATAAAATATAAATCTTAGCAGTAATCCCAGAACTGGGGTTAATCATAATTCAACATGGCAGATGTTAGAGTTGCTTTAGCATCCACAACTATTTAAAATTTTCTCAGTTATAATTTTAAGATGCTAAGTATTGATACATGTAACCCACATATACAAAACCCCTTGGGATTCTCAAGAAATTTTAAGTCAGGCTTTTTTTTTTTTTTAATTGCATTTTAGGTTTTGGGGTACATGGGCAGAACATGCAAGTTAGTTACATAGGCACACATATGGCAGTGTGATTTGCTGACTTCTTCCCCTTCACCCACATTTGGCATTTCTCCCCAGGCTATCCCTCCCCAGCTCCCCCACCCCCCGCTGTCTCTCCCCTATTCCCCCCAATAGACCCCAGTGTGTAGTACTCCCTTCCCTGTGTCTATGTGTTCTCATTATTTATCACCCGCCTATGAGTGAGAATATGTGGTATTTCATTTTCTGCTCTTGTGTCAGTTTGCTGAGGATGATGTTCTCCAGATTCATCCATGTCCCTACAAAGGACACGAACTCACCATTTTTGATTGCTGCATAATATTCCATGGTGTATATGTGCCACATTTTCCCAGTCCAGTCTATCATCGATGGGCATTTGGGTTGGTTCCAGATCTTTGCTATTGTAAACAGTGCTGCAGTGAACATTCGTGTGCATGTGTCCTTAGAGTAGAACGATTTATAATCCTTTGGATATATACCCAGTAATGGGATTGCTGGGTCAAATGGAATTTCTATTTCTAGGTCCTTGAGGAATCGCCACACTGTCTTCCACAATGGTTGAACTAATTTACACTCCCACCAGCAGTGTAAAAGTGTTCCTATTTCTCCACATCCTCTCCAGCATCTGTTGTCTCCAGATTTTTTAATGATCGCCATTCTAACTGGCATGAGCTGGTATCTCAATGTGGTTTTGATTTGCATCTCTCTAATGACCAGTGATGATGAGCATTTTTTTGTATGTCTGTTGGTCTCGTGTATGTCTTCTTTTGTAAAGTGTCTGTTCATATCCTTTGCCCATTTTTGAATGGGCTTGTTTGTTTTTTTCTTGTAAATCTGTTTGAGTTCTTTGTAAATTCTGGATATCAGCCCTCTGTCAGATGGGTAAACTGCAAAAATTTTTTCCCATTATGTTGGTTACCGATTCACTCTAGTGACTGTTTCTTTTGCTGTGCAGAAGCTGTGGAGTTTGATTAGGTCCCATTTGTCTATTTTGGCTTTTGTTGCCAATGCTTTTTGGTGTTTTGGTCATGAAGTCCTTGCCTATGCCTATGTCCTGAATGGTTTTGCCTAGATTTTGTTCTAGGGTTTTTATGGTGCCAGGTCTTATGTTTAAGTCTTTAATCCATCTGGAGTTAATTTTAGTGTAAGCTGTCAGGAAGGGGTCCAGTTTCTGCTTTCTGCATATGGCTAGCCAGTTTTCCCAACACCATTGATTAAATAGGGAGTCCTTTCCCCATTGCTTGTTTTTGTCAGGTTTATCCAAGATTGTATGGTTGTAGATATGTTGTGTTGCCTCTGATGCCGCTGTTCTGTTCCATTGGTCTATATCTCTGTTTTGGTACCAGTACCATGCTGTTTTGATTACTGTAGCCTTGTAGTATAGTTTGAAGTCCAGTAGTGTGATGCCTCCCGCTGTGTTCTTTTTTGCTTAGAATTGACTTGGCTATGGGGGCTCTCTTTTGGTTCCATATGAAGTTCATGGTGGTTTTTTCCAGTTCTGTGAAGAAAGTCGATGGTAGCTTGATGGGGATAGCGTTGATTCTGTAAATTACTTTGGGCAGTATAGCCATTTTCACGATATTGATGCTTCCTAACCATGAACATGGAATGTTTCTCTATCTGTTTGTGTCCTCTCTGATTTCGTTGAGCAGTGGTTTGTAGTTTTCCTTGAATAGGTTCCTTACGTTCCTTGTGAGTTGTATTCCAAGGTATTTTATTCTTTTTGTAGCAATTGTGAATGGCAGCTCGTTCTTGATTTGGCTCTCTTTAAGTCTGTTATTGGTGTATAGGAATGCTTGTGATTTTTGCACATTGATATTATATCCTGAGACTTTGCTGAAGTTGCTTATCAGTTTCAGGAGTTTTTGGGCTGAGGCGATGGGGTCTTCTAGGTATACTATCATGTCGTCTGCAAATAGAGACAATTTGGCTTCCACCTTTCCTATTTGAATACCCTTTATTTCTTTTTCTTGCCTGATTGCTCTGGGTAGAACTTCCAGTACTATATTGAATAGGAGTGGTGAGAGAGGGCATCCTTGTCTAGTGCCAGATTTCAAAGGGAATGCTTACAGTTTTTGCCTATTCAGTATGATAGTGGCTGTTGGTTTGTCATAAATAGCTTTTATTACTTGGAGAAATGTTCCATCAATACCGAGTTTATTGAGGGTTTTTAGCATAAACGGCTGTTGAATTTTGTCAAATGCCTTCTCTGCGTCAATTGAGATAATCATGTGGTTTTTGTTTTTGGTTCTGTTTATGTGGTGAATTACGTTGATAGACTTGCGTATGTTGAACCAGCCTTGCATCCCCGGGATGAATCCTACTTGATCATGATGGATAAGTTTTTTGATGTGCTGTTGCAATCGGCTTGCCAGTATTTTATTGAAGATTTTTGCATCTATGTTCATCATGGATATTGGCCTGAAGTTTTCTCTTCTTGTTGAGTCTCTGCGGGGTTTTGGTATCAGGATGATGTTGGTCTCATAAAATGATTTGGGAAGGATTCCCTCTTTTTGGATTATTTGGAATAGTTTCAGAAGGAATGGTACCAGCTCCTCTTTGTGTGTCTGGTTGAATTCGACTGTGAACCCATCTGGACCTGGACTTTTTTTTTGTGGTAGGCTCTTAATTCTGCCTTGACTTCAGACCTTGTTATTGGTCTATTCATAGTTTCAGCTTCCTCCTGGTTTAGGCTTGGGAGGACACAGGTGTCCAGGAATTTATCCATTTCTTCCAGGTTTACTAGTTTATGTGCATATAGTTGTTTGTAATATTCTCTGATGATGGTTTGAATTTATGTGGAATCTATGGTGATTTCCCCTTTTTTTTTTTTAATTTTTTATTGGATTATAGGTTTTTGGGTACATGAGCAGAGCATGCAAGACAGTTGCGTAGGTACACACATGGCAGTTTGCTTTGCTTTGCTTCTCCCCTTCACCCACATTTGGCATTTCTCCCCAGGCTATCCCTCCCCACCTCCCCCTCCCACTGGCCCTCCCCTTTTCTCCCCAATAGACCCCAGTGTTTAGTACTCCCCTTTCTGTGTCCATGTGTTCTCATTTTTCATCCCCCACCTATGAGTGAGAACATGCGGTGTTTCATTTTCTGTTCTTGTGTCAGTTTGCTGAGGATGATGATGTTCTTCTCCATATTCATCCATGTCCCTACAAACGACACAAACTCATCATTTCTGATTGCTGCATAATATTCCATGGTGTATATGTGCCACATTTTTCCAATCCAGTCTATTATCAATGGGCATTTGGGTTGATTCCAGGTTTTTGCTATTGTAAACAGTGCTGCAATGAACATTCGTTTACATGTGTCCTTATAGTAGAACGATTTATAGTCTTTTGGATATATACCCAGTAATGGGATTGCTGGGTCAAATGGAATTTCTATTTCTAAGGCCTTGAGGAATCGCCACACTGTCTTCCACAATGGTTGAACTAATTTACACTCCCACCAACAGTGTAAAAGTGTTCCTTTTTCTCCACATCCTCTCCAGCATCTGTTGTCTCCAGATTTTTTAATGATCGCCATTCTAACTGGCGTGAGATGGTATCTCAATGTGGTTTTGATTTGCATCTCTCTGATGACCAGTGACGATGAGCATTTTTTCTTATGATTGTTGGCCTCATATATGTCTTCTTTCGTAAAGTGTCTGTTCATATCCTTTGCCCACTTTTGAATGGGCTTGTTTGTTTTTTTCCTGTAAATCTGTTTGAGTTCTTTGTAAATTCTGGATATCAGCCCTTTGTCAGATGGGTAGACTGCGAAAATTTTTTCCCATTCTGTTGGTTGCCGATCCACTCTAGTGACTGTTTCTTTTGCTGTGAAGAAGCTGTTGAGTTTGATTAGGTCCCATTTGTCTATTTTGGCTTTTGTTGCCAGTGCTTTTGGTGTTTTGTTCATGAAGTCCTTGCCTACTCCTATGTCCTGGATAGTTTTGCCTAGATTTCCTTCTAGGGTTTTTATGGTGCCAGGTCTTATGTTTAAGTCTTTAATCCATCTGGAGTTAATTTTAGTGTAAGGTGTCAGGAAGGGGTCCAGTTTCTGCTTTCTGCACATGGCTAGCCAGTTTTCCCAACACCATTTGTTAAACATGGAATCCTTGCCCCATTGCTTGTTTTTGTCAGGTTTATCAAAGATTGTATAGTTGTATGTATGTTGTGTTGCCTCCGGTGCCTCTGTTTTGTTCCATTGGTCTATATCTCTGTTTTGGTACCAGTACCATTCTGTTTTGATTACTGTAGCCTTTTAGTATAGTTTAAAATCCGGTAGTGTGATGCCCCCCGCTGTGTTCTTTTTGCTTAGAATTGACTTGGCTATGCGGGCTCTCTTTTGGTTCCATATGAAGTTCATGGTGGTTTTTTCCAGTTCTGTGAAGAAAGTCAATGGTAGCTTGATGGGGATAGCGTTGATTCTGTAAATTACTTTGGGCAGTACAGCCATTTTCACGATATTAATTCTTCCTAACCATGAACATGGAATGTTTCTCCATCTGTTTGTTTGTGTCCTCTCTGATTTCGTTGAGCAGTGGTTTGTAGTTCTCCTTGAAGAGGTCTCTTACGTTCCTTGTGAGTTGTATTCCAAGGTATTTTATTCTTTTTGTAGCAATTGCGAATGGCAGTTCACTCTTGATTTGGCTTTCTTTAAGTCTGTTATTGGTGTAGACGAATGCTTGTGATTTTTGCACATTGATTTTATATGCTGAGACTTTGCTGAAGTTGTTTATCAGTTTCAGGAGTTTTTGGGCTGAGGCGATGGGGTCTTCTAGGTATACTATCATGTCGTCTGCAAATAGAGACAATTTGGCTTCCACCTTTCCTATTTGAATACCCTTTATTTCTTTTTCTTGCCTGATTGCTCTGGGTAGAACTTCCAGTACTATATTGAATAGGAGTGGTGAGAGACGGCATCCTTGTCTAGTGCCAGATTTCAAAGGGAATGATTCCAGTTTTTGCCCATTCAGTATGATATTGGCTGTTGGTTTGTCATAAATAGCTTTTATTACTTTGAGATACGTTCCATCGATACCGAGTTTATTGAGGGTTTTTAGCATAAAGGGCTGTTGAATTTTGTCAAATGCCTTCTCTGTGTCAATTGAGATAATCATGTGGTTTTTGTTTTTGGTTCTGTTTATGTGGTGAATTATGTTGATAGACTTGCATATGTTGAACCAGCCTTGCATCCCCGGGATGAATCCTACTTGATCATGATGAATAAGTTTTTTGATTTGCTGTTGCAATCGGCTTGCCAATATTTTATTGAAGATTTTTGCATCTATGTTCATCATGGATATTGGCCTGAAGTTTTCTTTTCTCGTTGGGTGTCTGCCGGGTTTTGGTATCAGGATGATGTTGGTCTCATAAAATGATTTGGGAAGGATTCCCTCTTTTTGGATTGTTTGAAATAGTTTTAGAAGGAATGGTACCAGCTCCTCTTTGTGTGTGTGGTAGAATTCTGCTGTGAACCCGTCTGGACCTGGGCTTTTTTTGTGAGGTAGGCTCTTAATTGCTGCCTCGACTTCAGACCTTGTTATTGGTCTATTCATAGTTTCAGCTTCCTCCTGGTTTAGGCTTGGGAGGACACAGGAGTCCAGGAATTTATCCATTTCTTCCAGGTTTACTAGTTTATGTGCATATAGTTGTTTGTAATATTCTCTGATGATGGTTTGAATTTCTGTGAAATCTGTGGTGATTTCCCCTTTATCATTTTTTATTGCATCTATTTGGTTGTTGTCTCTTTTCTTTTTAATCAATCTGGCTAGTGGTCTGTCTATTTTGTTGATCTTTTCAAAAAACCAGCTCTTGGATTTATTGATTTTTTGAAGGGTTTTTCGTGTCTCAATCTCCTTCAGCTCAGCTCTGATCTTAGTAATTTCTTGTCTTCTGCTGGGTTTTGAGTTTTTTTGATCTTGCTCCTCTAGCTCTTTCAATTTTGACGATAGGGTGTCAATTTTGGATCTCTCCATTCTCCTCATATGGGCACTTATTGCTATATACTTTCCTCTAGAGACTGCTTTAAATGTGTCCCAGAGGTTCTGGCACGTTGTGTCTTCGTTCTCATTGGTTTCGAAGAACTTCTTTATTTCTGCCTTCATTTTGTTGTTTACCCAGTCAACATTCAAGAGCCAGTTGTTCAGTTTCCGTGAAGCTGTGCGGTTCTGTGTCGGTTTCTGAATTCTGAGTTCTAACTTGATTGCACTATGGTCTGAGAGTCTGTTTGTTATGATTTCAGTTGTTTTGCATTTGTTGAGCAGTGCTTTACTTCCAATTATGTGGTCAATTTTAGAGTAGGTGTGATGTGGTGCTGAGAAGAATGTGTATTCTGTGGATTTGGGGTGGAGAGTTCTGTAAATGTCCACCAGGTTTGCTTGCTCCAGGTCTGAGTTCAAGCCCTGGATATCCTTGTTGATTTTCTGTCTGGTTGATCTGTCTAGTATTGACAGTGGAGTGTTAAAGTCTCCCACTATTATTGTGTGGGAGTCTAAGTTCTTTTGTAAGTCCTTAAGAACTTGCCTTATGTATCTGGGTGCTCCTGTGTTGGGTCCATATATGTTTAGGATCGTTAGCTCTTCTTGTTGTATCGATCATTTTACCATTATGTAATGGCCTTCTTTGTCTCTTTTGATCTTTGTTGCTTTAAAGTCTGTTTTATCAGAGATGAGAATTGCAACTCCTGCTTTTTTTTGCTTTCCATTAGCTTGGTAAATCTTCCTCCCTCCCTTTATTTTGAGCCTTTGTGTATCCTTGCATGTGAGATGGGTTTCCTGGATACAGCACACTGATGGGTTTTGGATTTTTATCCAATTTGCCAGTCTGTGTCTTTTGATTGGTGCATTTATTCCATTTACATTTAGGGTTAATATTGTTATGTGTGAATTTGATAGTGTTATTTTGATGCTAAGTGGCTGTTTTGCCTGTTAGTTGTTGTAGATTCTTCATTATGTTGAAGCTCTTTAGCATTCAGTGTGATTTTGGAATGGCTGGTACTGGTTTTTCCTTTCTGTGTGTAGTGCCTCTTTCAGGAGCTCTTTAAAGCAGGCCTGGTGGTGACAAAATCTCTGAGTACTTGCTTGTTCGCAAAGGATTTTATTCTTCCTTCACTTCTGAAGCTCAGTTTGGCTGGATATGAAATTCTGGGTTGAAAGTTCTTTTCTTTAAGGATGTTGAATATTGGCCCCCACTCTCTTCTGGCCTGTAGGATTTCTGCCGAGAGATCTGCTGTGAGTCTGATGGGCTTCCCTTTGTGGGTGACCCGACCTTTCTCTCTGGCTGCCCTTAGTATTCTCTCCTTTATTTCAACCCTGTTGAATCTGACGATTATGTGCCTTGGGGTTGCTCTTCTTGCGGAATATCTTTGTGGTGTTCTCTGTATTTCCTGCAATTGAGTGTTGGCTTGTCTTGCTAGGTGGGGGAAATTTTCCTGGATGATGTCATGAAGAGTATTTTCCAGCTTGGATTCATTCTCTTCGCCCCCTTCTGGTACACCTATCAAACGTAGGTTAGGTCTCTTCACATAGTCCCACATTTCTTGGAGACTTTGTTCATTCCTTTTTGCGCTTTTTTCTCTGATCTTGGTTTCTCGTTTTATTTCATTGAGTTGGTCTTCGACTTCAGATATTCTTTCTTCTGCTTGGTCAATTCGGCTATTGAAACTTGTGTTTGCTTCACGAAGTTCTCGTATTGTGTTTTTCAGCTCCTTTAATTCATTCATATTCCTCTCTAAGGTATCCATTCTTGTTATCATTTCCTCGAATCTTTTTTCAAGGTTCTTAGTTTCTTTGCATTGATTTAATACATGATCTTTTAGCTCACAAAAGTTTCTCATTATCCATCTTCTGAAGTCTAATTCCGTCATTTCGTCACAGTCATTCTCCGTCCAGCTTTGCTCTCTTGCTGGTGAGGAGTTTTGGTCCTTTCTAGGAGGCGAGGTGTTCTGGTTTCGGGTGTTTTCCTCCTTTTTGCGCTGGTTTCTTCCCATCTTTGTGGATTTGTCCGCTGGCCGTCTGCGTAGTTGCTGACTTTTCGTTTGGGTCTCTGAGTGGACACCCAGAATGTTGATGATGAAGTATTTCTGTTGCTTGGTTTTCCTTCTACCAGTCTAGCCCCTTCGCTGTACGACTGCTGAGGTCCGCTCCAGACCCTGCTTGTCTGGGGTGCACCTCTAGTAGCTGTGGCACAGCGAGGGATGCTACCAGTTTCTTTTTCTGCTCTCTTTGTCCCAGTATGATGCCTGCCTAATGTCAGTCTTTTGGATATAGAGGGGTCAGGGAGCTGCTTGAGGAGACAGTTTGTACTTTATAGGGGTTTAATTGCTGAGCTGTGCACTCTGTTGTTCATTCAGGGCTGTTAGGCTGCTATGTTTTATTCTGCTGCAACAAAGCTCATTAAAAAACCCTTTTTTTTTTTTTTTTTTTTCTCAAATGCTCTGTGTTGAGGGGTTTGGGCTTTATTTTTGGATGTCCGATCAGGTGTCCTGCCCAGCTAGAAGGCAGACTAGCCACTGTTTGGCTGCCGAGGCTCCGCCCTGCTGTTGTGTGATTCGCGCTGTTCCTGCCGGCTCTGCTGTGGTCTCTGCCACGCCCTGCAGCGGAGTCTCTTCGTTGTAGCGTGTTGCCTCAGTAACGGCAGGCTGCGTCAGCAGAGGGCGTGTATCTCAGTAGGGACGGGTTGCCTCGGCAACGGCTGGCTGCATCAGCAATGGGTGTGTATCTCAGTTGGGGCGGGTTGCCTCGGCAACAGCTGGCTGCGTCAGCAGTGGGCGTGTATCTCAGTTGGGGCGGGTTGCCTCGGTAGTGGTGGACGCCCCTACCCCACAGAGCGTCTCGGACCGTCTGCTCGGGATAGTTTGAAATCGCGGTTTTGTTCGTCCCACTGGGTATCCCAATCCCTGCAATCCCCTGGGCTGGCTTACTGTCCAAGTCTCGTTCAGTCTCAAGTCCAGCCCTCTCAAGTCTCAGGTTGCCGGTTCAACAGGGCACCCGGACAAGCACGCCCTGTGGGGATTGCTGGGTAGGGCCGGCCACCGCCGCCCTGGCTGTCGGCTTCGCCAGGCAGACCTACTGCCTGGCGTCCCGTGTCTTTTTTATACTTGGGAGTTTCCCCGTTCTGTGGGCAACAAAGATCAGTCTGGAAATGCCGCTCTGACTCACCGTTTGCGGATTCAACGAGAAGAGCTCCAATCCTGGGTTGTTCTCACAGCGCCATCTTGAGTCCTCCCGGTGATTTCCCCTTTATCGTTTTTTATTGCATCTATTTGGTTGTTCTCTCTTTTCTTTTTTATCAGTCTGGCTAGTGGACTGTCTATTTTGTTGATCTTTTCAAAAAACCAGCTGTTGGATTTATTGATTTTTTGAAGGGTTTTTTGTGTCTCTGTCGCCTTCAGTTCTGTTCTGATCTTAGTTATTTCTTGTCTTCTGCTAGGTTTTGAGTTTTTTTGATCTTGCTCCTCTAGCTCTTTCAATTTTGACGATAGGGTGTCAATTTTGAATCTCTCCACTGTTCTCATGTGGGCACTTATTGCTAAATATTTTCCTCTGGAGACTGCTTTAAATGTGTCCCAGAGATTCTGGTATGTTGTGTCTTCGTTCTCATTGGTTTCAAAGAACTTCTTTATTTCTGCCTTCATTTTATTATTTATCCAGTCAACATTCAAGAGCCAGTTGTTCAGTTTCCATGAAGCTGTGCAGTTCTGAGTTAGTTTCTGAATTCTGAGTTCTAACTTGATTGCACTATGGTCTGAGAGACTGTTTGTTATGATTTCAGTTGTTTTGCATTTGCTGAGGAGTGCTTTTCTCCTAATTATGTGGTCAATTTTAGAGTGGGTGTGACGTGGTGCTGAGAAGAACGTGTATTATGTGGATTTGGGGTGGAGAGTTCTGTAAATGTCTATCAGGTTTGCTTGTTCCCAGTCTGAGTTCAAGCCCTGGATATCCTTGTTAATTTTCTATATGGTTGATCTGTCTAATATAGACAGTGAAGTGTTAAAGTCTCCCACTATTATTGTGTGGGAGTCTAAGTCTCTTTGTAAGTCCTTAAGAACTTGCCCTATATATCTGGGTGCTGCTGTATTGGGTCCATATATATTTCGGATCGTTAGCTCTTCTTGTTTTATCGATCCTTTTACCATTATGTAATGACCTTCTTTGTCTCTTTTGATCTTTGTTGCTTTAAAGTCTATTTTGTCAGAGACGAGAATTGCAACTCCGTCTTTTTTTTTGCTCTCCATTTGCTTGGTAAATCTTCTTCCATCTCTTCATTTTGAGCCTTTGTGTATCCTTGCATGTGAGATGGGTTTCCTGGATACAGCATACCGCTGGGTTTTGGATTTTTATCCAATTTGCCAGTCTGTGTCTTTTGATTGGTGCATTTAGTCCATTTACATTTAGGGTTAATATTGTTATGTGTGAATTTGATAGTGCCATTTTGATGCTAAGTGGCTGTTTTGCCTGTTAGTTGTTGTAGATTCTTCATTATGTTGAAGCTCTTTAGCATTCAGTGTGATTTTGGAATGGCTGGTACTGGTTTTTCCTTTCTGTGTGTAGTGCCTCTTTCAGGAGCTCTTTAAAGCAGGCCTGGTGGTGACAAAATCTCTGAGTACTTGCTTGTTCGCAAAGGATTTTATTCTTCCTTCACTTCTGAAGCTCAGTTTGGCTGGATATGAAATTCTGGGTTGAAAGTTCTTTTCTTTAAGGATGTTGAATATTGGCCCCCACTCTCTTCTGGCCTGTAGGATTTCTGCCGAGAGATCTGCTGTGAGTCTGATGGGCTTCCCTTTGTGGGTGACCCGACCTTTCTCTCTGGCTGCCCTTAGTATTTTCTCCTTCATTTCAACCCTGGTGAATCTGACAATTATGTGCCTTGGGTTGCTCTTTTTTGCGGAATATCTTTGTGGTGTTCTCTGTATTTCCTGTACTTGAATATTGGCCAGCCTTGCTAGGTTGGAGAAATTTTCCTGGATAATATCATGAAGAGTATTTTCCAGCTTGGATTCATTCTCTTCGTCACATTCTGGTACACCTATCAAACGTAGATTCGGTCTCTTCACATAGTCCCACATTTCTTGGAGACTTTGTTCATTCCTTTTTGCGCTTTTTTCTCTAATCTTGGTTTCTTGTTTTATTTCATTGAGTTGATCTTCGACTTCTGAAATTCTTTCTTCTGCTTGGTCAATTCGACTGTTGAAACTTCTGCATGCTTCGCGAAGTTCTCACAGCTCCTTCAATTCATTTATATTCCTCTAAGTTGTCCATTCTTATTTCCTCGAATCTTTTTTCAAATCTTTTTTGAAGGTTCTTTGTTTCTTTGCATTGGTTTACAACATGTTCTTTTAGCTCACGGAAATTTCTCATTACCCACCTTCTGAAGTCTGATTTTGTCATTTCATCACACTCATTCTCTGTCCAGCTTTGTTCCCTTGCTGGTGAGGAGTTTTGGTCCTTTGTAGGAGGCGAGGTGTTTTGGTTTCGGGTGTTTTCCTCCTTTTTGCACTGGTTTCTTCTTATCTTTGTGGGTTTATCCAGCTGTCGTCTGAGGAGTTGCTGACTTTTTGATTGGGTCTCTGAGTGGCTGCCCAGATTGTTGATGATGAAGTATATCTGTTACTGAGTTTTCCTTTTAACAGTCTAGCCCCTCTGTTGTACTACTGCTGAGGTCCACTCCAGGCCCTGCTTGTCTGGGGTACACCTGTAGCAGCTGCAGAACAGTGAGGGATGCTACCAGTTTCTTCTTCTGCTATCTTTGTCCAGAATGATGCCCACCAAATGTCGGTCTGATCAGTCCTTTTTGAGGTGACTCTTTGTATATACAGAGGTCAGGGAGCTGCTTGAGGAGGTGGTTTGTATTTTATAGGAGCTCAAGTGCTGAGCTGGGAGCTCTGTGGATCATTCAGGGGTGTTAGGCAGGTACGTTTAAGTCTGCTGCAGCAGAACTGATAAACCCCCCTTTTTTTTTTTCCTCAGATGCTCTGTCTCGTGCAGTTAGGGCTTTCTTTATGAGTATCCGTTGCACTGTCTTGCCCAGCTAGGAGGCAGTCTAGTCACTATTTTTCTGCTGAGGCTCTGCCCTGCTGCTGTGGGCTCCGCCCTATTGGCTGAGTCTCTCTGTTATGGTGGGTTGCCTCGGCAACAGCATACCTCAGTAGGGGCGGAATACCTCGGTAAGGGCGGACGCCCCTCCCCCATCGAGCTGCACCATCCTGGGTTCAGCTGTGCCCGCAGTGAAACTCTCAACCTTGAGCGTTTTGAATCCCCTTTTTTTTTGTCCCTGTGGGGGTGGGACCCGCCGAGCCTGATCTCCTGGCTCCCTGCCTCAGAGCCCTTTTTTTCTTTTCCTTTTTTTTTTTTTTTTAAGTTAAATGGTTGACTCTCTCCCAGGTGTTTCAGTCGTCTGCCAGTAGGGCACCGGGATCTTTGTGATTTCCCGTGTAGTGACCCACCGCGCTGGCTCAAACGTCGCTTTCCGGGAATCTCCTGGTCTGGCTCACTGTCCAAGTCCTGTTTAATCAGATGGATATGCTAATCTGCCCTCCCAAATCTCAGATTGCCAGTTTAACAGGGCACCCAGACCAGTGCGTTTTGTGTGGAGTGCGGTGCGCTGCGGCGCCGGCCGAAATGGCCGTGCCAGCTGAAGCAACTGTGCTAGCATCCCATGTCTCTCCTACACCTGGGAATTTCCCCATTCTGTGGGCAACAAAGATCCGTCTGGAAATGCGGATTGCACTCACCCTCTGCATCTTCACTGAGAACTGCAATCCTGAGTTGCTCCTACCGTGCCATCATCTTTTTCCACGTCAGGCTTTTTTAAAAGATGTAATTTACATACAGTCTGTTAATTATTTTTAATACAAACTTCTGTGTTTTGGGACAGACACATACAGTCATTTAACCACCATTAGTATCAAGATATAGAACAGTTTCCTCACCCACCCCCAAATTCCTTCCTGCACTTTTGTAGTAAGCTATCCTCCTTGGCAACCATTAATCTGTTTACTAATTTTTAGGGATGTAGAGGGCTCCTGAGATTCCAGACTTTGAGAACCACATGATTATTGAATATGAATACAGTGTCATACAGTACCAGTACTTGTCAAGAGGTAAAAATGATAGAATTCACACACAAGAGTGTTGAGTGTACCTGTTTAACCTTTTACCTGAATTGTGTTAGACTGCCCATTTCCTTTGACAGTTCTGTTATCGGTCTTCAATACCAAGTCATTCTGATGATCAGAACACAGTATTTCATTTATGTTTGTCATGGTACTGATGAGTTTGTGACTGTTATTGGCCATTTATATTTCCTGTAAAGCACTTAATTTTTTTTGTCCCTTTTCCTATTGGGTTGTAGGTTGTTGTCTTCTCTTGACTGTCTTTGTGAATCATGTATATTAATTCTATTTATGTCTGTAGTCCTTTTTTTCCATAACTCTTGCTATATTTTAACTTTGTTTATATAGTCTTATTGAAGTTTAAACAATTTCATAATTTTTACTCTTTCATAAAAAATCTGTTAATTTTTTTTCCCTATATCACTATTGCGATTTATGTATTTTAAGATGGTCTTTCTCAGGCCTAAGATTATAAAAATACTCATCCTTGATCATTTCTAAAACAATTCTATAGTTCTAAAAAAGTATAGGTTCTTAATGTTTCTGCAGTATTTTTGTGTGATACAGATGTTCCTTCGCAAGTCTGATCATGGCTAGATAGAACAGTTGGAACTCAATGATCTCAACAGAGTATTCTCTGTACTTACTGAACTGGTTCTGATCTAAGCCTTTTAGTAAGATCATCCCTCCTACATAGACCTCTGGAGTGCCCTTAGTCCTTGTTTGTTTTCTTTAGCCTGTGATTTTTTTTTTTCCTGTGAGCTACTGAAATCCTTCCAATGAATTCTTTATGGTTTAAGTTTGTTGCTTTTTGTGGCTTGTAGCCAAGACCCTCCATTTCTTTTTCTAGCTTCTTTATATTAAAGAATGTTTTGTTGAATGCTAATGATAGTGACTTTGTCTTACTCCTGATATTCCTGATTTTAATGAGAATGCTTTTAAAGTTTTTCAAGTGTGATGTTTGCTATAGGGTTTTTTTGAGGGACACTTTAAGGAAGTTTTATTTTATTCCCAGCGTTCTAGGATATTCTTGTATCTTATTTTTTTTTTTTTCCTGAGAACAAGTTGCTCTGTCACCCAGGCCGGAGTGCACTGGCACAATTCTGACTCATTGCAACCTCTGCCTCCTGAATTCCAGCAATTCTCCTGCCTCAGCCTCCCGAGTAGCTGGGATTACAGGCGCCTACCACCACTCACGGCTAATTTTTAGTATTTTTAGTAGAGATTGGGTTTTACCATGTTGGCCAGGCTGGTCTTGAACTCCTGACCTCATGATTCATCTACCTTGGCCTCCCAAAGTGCTGGGATTACAGGGGTGAGCCACCGTGCCTGGCTGGATATTCTTATATCTTTATACTGTCCTGGTGGAGAAGGTTACATATTTTATCAAGTGCTATTTTTTTTCAAAATCTATTGAGATCATATTTTGTTTCCCATTTAAAAATGTAACATAGTGAATTACATTAATACATTTAAAAAAAATAATGAATCATCCTTATATTTTTGGACTAAATTGCTTGATACATTATTTTAATTCATTAGGCATTTTGATTTGGTAATACTTCATGTAAAATTTTTGCATTTATGTTTACAATAGAAATGAGCTTATTTGGTCATTTTGTTGTGTTATCCTTTTCCAGTTTGGGCTCAAGGTTATGCTGTTATTGTAAAATAGATTGGGAAGCTTTCCATTTTTGAGCTTGGGATGGTTTGTATAATGGATATTGCTGTTCTTTGATATTTGTAGACTCTAACTATGTAGTTTTGTGTTTCTTGGTGTATTCTAATGGGTACATCTTACTTTTTTTTCCAATCCAGACTTAAGTCATTTTGGTAATTTATATTTCTTTCAGGAATAGATATTTGGATTTCCAAGTCTATTGGAGTAAATGTTTACATTAAATTGTAGAAAATTGCTCTGTATTCTTCAGTAGTTAATTCTTAAATGTTATCTATTTCACTTGAATCTTCTGGATCTTAATCACTTTATTTTTCTATGGTAATTTTTTTTTTTTACAGCCCATATATGTCTTTTTTTCTTCTAACTCATTTTGATTAAGATACATTTGTTCAGGTTCTGTCAGTAGTTGCAGTGAGTAGCTTGTATTACTCTCTATTTATGTGGTCAGCATTCCTTTTTCATATTTGAAACTGAAGAGCTAATATGTGTATACTTCTCCTATTCCAATACTATTTATTTTAGATTTTTACTTAGCATATGTATGCTTTACTTAATTAGCAACTTTTTCCTATCCTCCAGTGATTGATTCTCTAGAACTCATACCTACAGTGAACTATAATTCATATATATACTACTACCAGAGTTCTTCACATCTTTACCCTCTCAGACATGTTACTCCTTGAGACTTTGTTTTGGTATGTACTCTACCACTTCTAATACCTTACTGTCTACTTTCCTACCCCATTTATATCTGATCATTTGTACTATCTGCCTAGATCATTAAAAAATGCCACTGGAGGCTCAAACCTGTAATCCCAGAACTTTGGGAGTCTGAGGCTTGTGGATCACGAGGTCAGGAGCTTGAGACCAGGCTGGCCAACATGGTGAAACCCTGTCTCTACTAAAAATACAAAAATTAGCTGGGCATGGAGGCAGGTGCCTGTAATCCCAGCTGCTTGGGAGGCTGAGGCAGGAGAATCATTTGAACACGGGAGGAGGAGGTTGCAGTGAATTGAGGTTACATCATTGCACTTCAGCCTGGGTGACAGGAAGAGACTGCCCCCACCCCCCGGGAAAAAAAGCCACTGGAGGCAAAAGGATAAAGGGGATTAACTCTTTTTCTACCTAAGGTGTGAAGGACTATATCCCATTTTTGTTTGGTTCAGGTTTTAGGCTTTAAATCCCAGGAAAGATAATACTCCACCATTCTATGTAACTTTTGCTCCATAAGCAAAGACATGAAAGACATTAGGTAATACAATAAGTCAGATTACTTTTTTTTGTTTGTTTACCTCCATTTGTCTCATGTGAACATGCTCCTGAACCCTACCATGTGGTTGGCTATAGTTTCAGTTTGGGCTAATAGTGTTAAGTTTTTTTTTTTTTTTTCTTTTCTCTGTCTCCTGGGCCTGGCTAACATGGTGAAACCCTGTCTCTACTAAAAACATAAAAATTAGCCTGGTGTGTTGGCACATGCCTGTAATCCTAGCTACTTGGGAGGCTGAGGCACGAGACTCGCTTGAACTCAGATGCTGGGGTTATGGTGAGCTGAGAGCACGTCACTGCACTCCAGCCTGGGCAACAGAGCAAGACCCAGTCTCAAAAAAAAAAAAAAATAAGTAAATAAATAAATATAATTTGAGTTAGAGAAAATTTTCATATAATCTAGAATGTTTTATCGGTCTTTTTTGGTGTGTTTTTTGACTTCAGCATTTAAAAAACGTAGGCCAGTTGTTGATGTTTGTTTTCTCCAAGTAGCCCTCAGTTTGGGCTTGTCTGATTTGATTAGTTCAGGTTGTGTATTTTTGTTAGAAATACCAGAGAAGTGGCTGGGTGTGGTGGCTCATGCCTGTAATCCCAGCACTTTGGGATGCCGAGGCAGGCAGATCATAAGGTCAGGAGATCCAGACCAGCCTGGCCAACATAGTGAAACCCCATCTCTACCAAAAATACAAAAATTAACGGGGTGTGATGGCATGTGCCTGTCTGCACACTGATGTCTGCAAGGTTTCCCGGCTTTGAAGTTATGATTTCCCTTTATAATTAATAAGTAATTAGTTAGGACTCATGTTGAGAAAGTATAAATATCTGTTCCTAAGAAATCTTTCACCTTTGGGTTTATTTTGTTACTCTGTTTCTGACCTGTCTTGTTGAAAGCTTAGTTTATTTATTTCAGCTTCTTTATAATATACTTAAGATTATAAATTTTTCTTAACAAATCACTTTGGCATATGGTCTGGGAGTACTTACTATAGGGTTTGGGATGAAAGGAGACAGTAAGTGAGAATATTGTTTATAATGATCTATTATTAGGAAACTGGCAATGACAGCCTGAACAGAAGAGTATTTTAAAGGAGGCAAAGTGCCAAAAATCACGCAGTAGCAAAATGTTTCCAGTCGTGCTTTAAAGAATAAAATATAAGGTTTTTAATGATTGTGATTGGCACATCTATGAATAATAGTTATTGAAAATTATAAATTAAGAAGTTTATTTCTTTGGTGCTTGTTTAATAAATATATAATGATCTCAGACTGTATTTTACTTTACCATTTCAGGAGCAGTTGCATTGGCATGGAAGAATCCTATTTCAAGCTGGTTTACTGCTATGCTCCACTGCTTTGGTGGAGGAATTTTATCCTGTCTACTGCTTGCAGAGCCTCCGTTGAAGTTTCTTGCAAACAATACTAACATATTACTGGCATCTTCAATCTGGTAAGCTGCCATTATGGTGATCTATGGGACATTTAAACAATTGAGTCATAATTGTTAGTGAAATAAATTTTTTTCTTTAAACAATGTTTTATGTCCTTGAAAAGTTAATGCCAAAGGTTGTTTTTTGTTGTTGTTGTTGTTTTTTGAGGCAGAGTCTTACTCTGTCTCCCAGGCTGAAGTACAGTGGCATGATCTTGGCTCACTGTAACCTTTGCCTCCTGGGTTCAAGCAATTCCCTGCCTCAGCCTCCTGAATAGCTGGGAGTACAGGCACCAGCCATCATGCCCAGGTAATTTTTGTATTTTTTGTAGAGATGGGGTTTCACCATGTTGGCTAGGCTGGTCTTGAACTCCTGACCTCAGGTGATCCACCTGCCTTGGTCTCCCAGAGTGCTGGGATTACAGGCATAAGCCACTGCGCCTGGCCATGCCAGAGGTTTTAAGTGCAAAGTATGTCTCTTCTTTCTTTTTTGTCTCCCCTTATCTTCTCCCAGAAGCAATTATTGTCTGTCATTGTCTTATGTATCTTTTTTTTTTGAAACGTAATCTTGTACTGTCACCCAGACTGGAATACAGTGGCATGATCTTGGCTCACTGCAACTTCCGCTTCCTGGGTTCAAGCGATTCTCCTGCCTCAGCCCCCCGAGTAGCTGAAATTACAGACCCACACTACCACGTCTGGCTATTTGTGTTTTTAGTGGAGATGGAGTTTCACCATGTTGGCCAGGCTAGTCTTGAACTCTTGACCTCAAGTGATCTGCCCACCTCAGCCTCCCAACATGCTGAAATTACAGGCGTGAGCCACCACGCACGGCCTGTCTTGTATATCTTTAATATTAACATTGCTAATATGAAAGGGAATTAAATATTTGGCCCTAAAGAGTTTCTCTTGTGAACCTAACTGGTACACACATGGTAAAATCATGAATGTGACCAAATAAAACTAAACAAAAAGTCTGAATAATCATGGCTTATATTTAATTATTCTTCTCATACTCTTTGTTGATTTTATGAGATCTTTAAATTTTATAATTTTGAAGTGAAGAAAAAATGTTACTAGGAATTGCTTTGAATTCTTGCAAATCCAAATTCATTATCCTTAAGAGGACTGATCCATCAAGTTAAAAAAATCTGTAATACAAATTATAGTGCTTTTTTATATCTAAAGCAGAAACTGTTTTCTATTAAAAACCATGTCATCAAATATATAACAAATATATATATAAATACATAACATCAAATATATTTTAGGAACACTTACAGTTTATTTTTATTGTGATAATTTAAAAATGAATATGTAACCAGTTCTAAAAGGGATATTACAAATAATAGTAATAATGAGAAAAAGTAATCCTGGGAACCTATGGCCATGTTGAGTTGTTACCATATGTCAGTTAATTTCTTTATATTCATTTTCATATAATCACAGGAATACTGTAAGGTAGCTATCATTATTCCCATTTGAGAAGTGGGAAAATTGAGGCATAGAAAAATGCTGCTGTAATTTTCATGTCTAGTAAGTCGTTGAGCTAGAATCAAAACAAGTTTTTAACTGGCCAGACTCAGTGGCTCACACCTGTAATTCCAGCTCTTTGGGAGGCTGGGGTGGGTGGATCACAAGGTCAGGAGTTTGAGACCAGCATGGCCAACATGTTGAAACCTTGTCTCTACTAAAGGTATAAAAAAAATTAGCCAGGCATAGTGGCGTGTGCCAGTAATCCCAGCTACTTGGGAGGCTGAGGTAGAAGAATTGTTTGAACTCGGTAGGCGGAAGTTGCAGTGAGTCGAGATCACACCATTGCACTCTAACCTGGGCACCAGGGCAAGACTCCATCTAAAAAAAAAAAAAAGAAGTAAAAACTTTAGAGTCTTCCCACTTAATAGCCACTATGTCTCACAGATTTGTTTAGCCATCTCTTAAAGTTTAGTCTTCCAGTTGCTATGTGTTTTTAAAACCTTTCCCAAAGACTTTTATTTCTGTAACAATATTTTTAAAAGTTACTAGCATTTTGGAAGAATTTTTTAATGTGTATAGATGCTGAAACGATACAAAAAGGAAGATACCCAGAATTTGATACTTTTCATTATTTTTACTTGTACTAACCTCCTGGATGATTGCAGGAGCTTCCTAAGTGGTCTTGCTGCTCCTTTGATTATCCCTTTGAATCTATTCTTTATTCTTCACAGAGCAGACAAAATTATTACAGTTGGCCTTCTATACCCTTGGGTTTTGCATCCTTGAATTCAACCAATTGCAAATCAAAAATATTTGGAAAAAAATCCAATAAAAAATAGCAATGCAGCAATAAAAATAATGCAAATAAAAAATACAGTGTAACAACTCTTTATGTATAGTATTTACACTGTATTAGGTATTATTAATAATCTAGAGATGATTTAAAGTATAAGGAGGATGTGTGTAGATTAGTGTAAGTACTCTGCTATTTAAATAGGGACTCTCACATCCACAGGTTTTGAGAGAGAGTCCTGAAACCAGTCCCCCACAGATACTGAGGGACAACTTGAGTAAATTAAAACATGTCACTCATGTGCTCAGTAATTTTTTATCTTATTAAGAGCAATACCCCAAACCTTTACCATGGCCTGTAAAACCCTGCAAAATCTTTGCTTTCACTTTCTTTTACGTAATGTTTTACCACTCCTGCTCACTTTTCTCTAGGTCACATGAGCTTCGCTATTTCTTTAATACGTAAGGTATTCTTCTATCTCAGTGACTTTGTACTTGCTTTCTTCTCTTTGTAATCATTTTTTCCTCAGAAGTCTCATGTTTTGTTTTATCAGAGAGACCTTCCCTGACTAAAGTAGCGCCTCCTCTCCCATGACTATCACATCATCCTTCTTTATTTTCTTCTTAGAATTACTGCTACCCAACATGTTGTCTGTTGATTTTTTTTTTATGTTGCTCTAACTGTACTAGAATAACAGCCCATTAGAGAGTGAGCCACTGTGCCTGGCCCCTGGCTAATTTAAAAAATTTTTATATTTGTTTAGATGAGGTCTCACTATGTTTCCCACGCTGGCTTTTTTAAAAAACTGTAAAAGTTATTTATTCACTATATACAGAACTTGTCCCCTATAAAATGTACATGTAAATCACTAAAAAGTAAAATTTGGTGAACATTTTTTCAGTTACAGAACATACTAAATCAGCTGGATAATAGCTGTCAGCCTCAAAATAATCTAATTATAGTACCCAGTCTCCTTTATATCTAATGCAAAGTTAAATACTTATTTTGGGGATTACTTCCTAGTATGCGTTTGGTGAGGCAGAGTAAACATTTTAATATAACTCTAGTATATGACAGTTATGGCACAATAAACCGCTTATTACAGATTAAAACAAAGCATTTTTTTTCATTATTTGTAATAATGGGATCAAACAAGTACTGGATACTTTTAAATGGCAGATAACCACACAATTACTATCTTTGGTAGTATATTGGGTTCTATAATTACATTAAGATATGAATGCTATAAAATAGTTATGAATAATACACCTCAAACAGAACAACGAGGTCATACTATAATGATTTATTAGATTTTGCTCAGTAGACATTTATTGAATAAGGGATTTAATCTATTTTTCTCCTCAATTATCCAGTACAATGTTTTGCCCACAGTAAGGGCTCAGTAAATATTTGCTGAACATACTGACTAGGATAGAGGTGAGAAGAGATGGGCCCTCTTAGCTGGATGTCAAATATAATTGGAATTTACTTGGGAAGGAATGTAGTTGAGGAAAATGTAAACTGCATGTGTTGTACAAGTAAATAAACACAGTTGCCAACAAAGCAAATGGTTAAGCACAAAACACTGGAACCAAAATAAAGAAAGGCAAAATTTGCTAGTCATGGCGAAGTGGAACTTTTATATTGGACCATACCTTTTCCCACCCAATTGAGTTTGAGACAGACCAACAGAGGCACTGTAAGAGACTATGGCTGTCTTCCTTGATATTCAGACATCCTAGTTTCCAATAATTTATTATGGACCTGTTACCCGTGAATCAGTATAAACCTATTCATATTTAGGGATGAGTTTCTACAAGTATAAAGTTGAATTTCCTTTCTTTTGTCCTAAAATGTTTGCTTTCAAGCTTAAAGGGACTTCAATTATTCCATGTAGTTTTCCATAACATTCTTTTATCTTTTCAGACCAGAGTCAAAATATTTGTACAGTATTCATGCTGCAGCACCTTCCACCCACCCTTTGGTCACTTGAACTGCTCTTCTTTGGTTCTTTATCTGCTTTCATATCTTTCTTATAGTAAGCAGAACTGTACTAGGTATTTCAGCTGCAGTTCGGTCTGGCGTTGTCGGAATGGCTTCTGCTCTGCTGTGGTCTTCCAGCTGGTCTATTTCTAGGATTATATGATCTTCTGTAGTTGTAATAAAAAGACTGACTTCTTGACGTCCTTCTTTCATAATTTAGGCTTCTAGAACTTCTGTATCTGTCATAATCATCATAGCATGAAGAACTGTACCTATTCCTCCCTTCCTCGACTTTCATCTGATTTGGTGTCTTCCCGTCCTCCTGGGCAAACTGTATTGCAGTCTGCCGCCCACAAATCTACTTTCTGTCCAAATTACGTAAAGCGTCTTCAGCATCACAAACATTCTTGAACATAAACAAATCCTCTTGGACGGTGAGTATAGTAATCAAGTAGAACATACACATCATCTATAGGATCGTAATGATCAAACTCACACTATAAATCTTCAGACCTGATGTTGTTGGCTACGTTCCTGATGAACAGAGGCATGTTGGGAGGATGCCGGTAGTAGGGCAGCAGCGTGTCTCTGCTGGGTGCACTAATGGGCTCAGCAAACTATCCACGGCTCCGGCTGCTAAGCCTCAGACACACACAGCCAGAGGGCTCTGCTACTGCAGCCACCTCTTTTCCTGAGACTTCACTCCTGCCTCCATTCCCCGCTCTTACCTCCGTGCAAAGCCAGGACCTCAACGGTTCTTCCCATGAAATCACCAGGTCTGTGCCTGCCAGATGTTTTTTTTTTTAATGTAAAATTACAAGTAATACTGAATTCGATAAAAAAAAAGTATTTGTATCACGAGGTCAAGAGATCGAGACCATCCTGGTCAACATGGTGAAACCCCGTCTCTACTAAAAATCCAAAAATTAGCTGGGCATAGTGGTGTGTGCCTGTAATCCCAGCTACTCAGGAGGCTGAGGCAGAAGAATTGCCTGAACTCAGGAGGGGGAGGTTGCGGTGAGCCGAGATCGCGCCATTGCACTCCAGCCTGGGTAACAAGTGAAACTCCGTCTCAAAAAAAAAAAAAAAAAAGTATTTATAAAATTATCCAAAATAGATGTGATAAAATTAAAAGTTATATATCTATCATTTAGATTAGGAAAAAAATTGTCTCTTAAACAAATCTTTGTATTAAAAAAACTGAAAATAGCTGGGCGGGGTAGCTCAGGCCTGTAATTCCAGCACTTTGGGAGGTCAAGGCAGGCGGATCATCTGAAGTCTCGAGTTTGATATCAGCCTGGCCAACATGCTGAAACCCTGTCTCTACTAAAAATACAAAAATTAGCTGGGTGTGGTGGCCTGTGCCTGTAGTCCCAGCTACTTGGGAAGGTGAGGGAGGAGAATCGCTTCAGCTGGGGAGGTGGAGGTTGCAGTGAACTGAGATCATGCCAGTGCACTCCAGCTTAGGTAACAGACCAAGACTCTGTCTCAAAAAAAAAAAAAAAAAAAAAAGAAAATACAGAAAACCACAAAGCCAAACATAAGACCTAATAAATTATTATAGGGTACATCCTTGTAACCACTACCCAAATCAAGAAATACAACTTTGCTGCTGGGCTGTCACAGCCTGGCTGGGTGTGCCCACTCTCAGGGCAGTGCTAACATGCCAGCCCCCTGCCACCTTTGCCCCCTCTGAACTTTGGGTGCTGAAGAGTGCAGGAGGGGAAGTTGAGGGGGAGCCGAGGGTGACCAGGTGCTGGCCTGCAGATACCTCTTGGTGCCAACAGCCAGGGTATGATGAATGGTGTCAGAGGCAGACAGGCTCCTGGGCAGAAGCTGGCAGGTCCACAATGAAGCCCAACCTTCAGGCTCTGGGAGGCCTGAAGCCTCGAGGTGGGCTGCCAGTCCTGCCATCAGAGGGGGAATTCATGGTGCCTTTTCCTGTGGCTGCCCATTGCTGCCCATGGACCAATCAGCATGCATTTTCCTCCTCTGAGGCCCTTAAGCCCTGGGCTCAGCCAGGGCAGGACAGAGGAGGAAGAATCTACTGTATGGCCGGTTGCAGCGAGGACCTGCCCTCTTCAGGGCCTCCTCTGCTTAAAGCTGCAGACATGGGGAGGAGCTACCCTCTCTGCTGAGAGCTGAGCATAGAGGACCTACCCTCTCTGCAAGGCCTCCTCTCTGCTGAGAGCTACAGATGTGTTTGATTAGCTGCAGAGAGGAGCTATCCTCTCTGTTGGGAGCTGAGCACTTGTTGGGATGACTTGCCTGCAGAGAGGAGCCTCCTCTGCTGACAGCTGCAGAGACGATGGGAGGACCTGTTTAAAAGAGGAGCCACCCACTCCAGGGCCTCCTCTCTGCTGGGAGCTGTACACTCAATCGTTTGGCCTGCCTATAGAGAGGAGTTACCCACTGTGGGTCTTTTCCGAGCTGCTCTAACACTAAACAAAGCTGCTCTTTGTCTTGCTCACCCTCCACTTGTCTGCATACTTCATTCTACCTGGACACAGGACAAGAGGTTGGGCAAAGTTGCCACCAGCCACAGAGTTTCTGGCCAGAAAAGTGACATTCCAAAGATCTCAAAATACAAATAGATACTTCCTACTTACCATCTATTTGGAAACCAGCTGTACAATTCATACTGGAAAGGTAATGCTTTGTTCTTTGTTTTATTTACCAGTTTTCAGTACAGTGAACTGGATCACTGTCATCTTCCGAAGATAACTAGCATAAAGGAAATAATTATGAGCTCATGGACTAACCATATTTCATTGGTTTCAATACAATTTCAGTTATTTTCATATTGAAGCTCAAATGATCCCATCTTCAGCCAGTGGAAGCCTCTTGAGACAGACTTTGAATTAGCTTACTTTCTACCTGGTGGTGAAAGTTTCATTTTATGCTTTTCTTCTGGAATCACTTGTTTCTCTAAGAATTTCTGGTGTCATTTAGTGATAAATGGCATTTCAAGACCACAATTTGAGAGCTAGAGATGCTTACTGTTAGTGGGTTGATCATTGACTAGGCCTTTTCAGTGATCAGAGGTAGGAAAAATGAAGATAAAATAACTCATGAGTTCATATTGAAATTTCCAATTCAAATTCAGGACCGTATAGCTTTTATTTAACTTTTCTCTTTATATATATGTATCTCCTTTCTTCCACCCTAAGAATTTGGGGTTTTAAGGACATAGGATGTGATTGAATTAATATATTCTAACATTGTTGATTTTTTTTTCTGTATGATGCTCACAGTAGTCTTAATGTTCAAAGACTATGAAAGAAATGATTGTAGAAAATTATTATTGCATATACTTGATTCATTCTCGCATTTTAACAATAAATGTACTATTTTACACTGTCATTTAAAATATATTACTCTATTTTCTTGTGGCTTAAAGCACTGCTGTCAAAGTCTGGTGATCTTTTAATTTTCTTTCTCTTTTAAGATCTTTGTTTTCTAGATTCCTAAAGATTTGTTTTTTCATTAAAGCCCAGTCATTTAAATAAAATATCTTGGTGTTGGTTGTTGTATGACAGTATTCTCTTGTACCTGGTGTGTTATTTTTGGTACCTACAATTTTTTTTTTTAATTGAGAAAGTAATAGTAGCATTTGTATTCCTCCTTTGCATTGGTTTTCTTCAAGAAATCTTATTATTGGTGTTTTGGCTCTTCTTTGCCTTTCTTCAAGGAATCTTTTAAACTCTGTATTTCTAAAAAAATTAACCTATTTTTCTCTTTTCACCTGCTGTTTCTTTGAAGGCACTGTCTGTTATGTTTATTTCTCTTTGTGTTTTCTGGTTTGTTTTTTATTTTGGAAATTGATTTTTTTTTCCTTTTATCTCTCATTCTTTCCTGAGTGTTGAATCTTTGGTTCTCAATTTTGCTTATTCTGATATGTGTTCTTTTATGTTTTACATCACTTTCTTAATGTCTTTAGTTTGTTTTGAAATAGTAGTTTACAGTTTTGATCTGTTTTGTGGACACATTTTACTGAGTGCTTTCATTGTAGGGATTTATTCTGCTTATTTTTTTTCTTGTTAAAATTTTTTGTAGGATTTGATCTTGATACTTTTGGTCATTTTTATATGAAATTGGCTTTCATAAACTTGCAGAATGTGGTGAAAGTTTTTTTTGACTTCACAGAGCTCCTGCTTTTGTTTTTATGTAGTGTTCAAAAGACGAGGACCTGCTTTTTGAGATTTCTTGTGTCTCTTACCTTCCTCAGTTTGGTTTGGACCTTCTCTTTCTTCTGTTGTTCTATGCTGCTTAGGTGTGATTCTTCTCAGTTTCTTCAAGTGTGTACTTGTTCTAGAAGAGAACCCTGGTGGATCCATTTCAAACGCTTAAAGCTCAGAGGGACTAAACTGTTTCAGCCCTTCCAGAACTTCTTATCATGGACTCTTTGTCTTATCTGTTGTTAGAAATGTCAGAACCCTGTCAGTTGTAGCATTTGTGTATGTGTGTGCTTGCGTGTGCATGTGTGTGTTTCCAAATTAGTCTGCTCTGCTTTTCATTGTATACCCATTAGCTATTTTTGTATTATTTTGGTTTTAAGTTCTTCAGTTGCCACCTTGTTGCTTTCTTTTTTCTGCCAAGTAGTACAGTGTTGTGGGTGTTGGTGATTTTCCTCTACCCACTTGCATTTTTGGGTTTGAGGGGATATCTTGTCACATAGTTTTGTTCTAAGTAGAGTTAACCCTTGAACAACATGGATTTGAACTGTGTGGCTCCACTTATATGCAGATTTTATTCTGTGTCTGCCACCCCTAAGGTAGCAAAACCAACGCTTGCTCCCTATAAGCATACTCTTTGTGAAGATGAACAGGATGGAGACTTTAATGATCCACTTCCACTTAATTAATAGTAAATACATTATCTTTTCCTTAAATTTTTCTTAATAACATTTTCTCTGGCTTACTTAATTATAAGAATACATCTGGGACAGATAGGTGACAGTGAAAAAATTATATAATACGTATAACATAAAAAATATCTGTTAATCACCTGTTCATATTATTGGTAAGGCTTCTTTTCAACAATAAGGTATTAATAGTCAGATTTTGGAGAGTCAGAAGTTATATGTGGATTTTTGACTGCATAGGGTTTGGGACCCCTAACCCCTTATGTTGTTCAAGAGTCAGCTATTGTGCATGGGATTTTGGTTTTCCTATGTTGTTGCTCTGTGTGTTTTTATGGGAATTTGAAGAGCTCAAAATAAACAATTGTGTAGCCACTACCATCTTCTCAGAACCCTTACCACTAGTTTTTATGGTCCCTTCTGTAGTCCCTTCTGTGGTCTCCTCCCATTCCATCTCCTTTCTTCTGCCTTCAGAGGTAACCATTATCTTTAACTTCATGATGCCCAGTGAAATAACTAGAAGCAATAAAGTGCTCATCCACAGAAGAAAAAAGATGGGTATTAATATAATGGCATTATGTAATAGAGTTTAAGAATTATTTTCCTAAAATAAATCTCTTAAGCATATACCAAGAAAACAATGTTGCTTATGTACAGGTATATACAAGAATGTTTCTAGAAACGCTATTTATGATAGGGAAAACTAGGAACAACTCTGTCAATGGATAAATTATGACACGTTAATTCTGTTATGGTAAAGACTGGTGAAAATTAAAATTATAACCACATATAATAAGAATAAATCTCAGGAATAGAACTTAAACAGAAAAATACATATGATTCTATTTATAAAGCTTTCAAGAACTGTATTGTTTATGGATATAAACATATGCTAAAACTACATAAAAAAGCTAAGATTTGTTTTCAGCATTATGTTACTAAGATTCACCTGTGTGTTTGTATGTAGCCATAGAACATACCTTCCTTCTGCTGTATAGTCCATTATATTACTATCTATATTTTGTTTGTTGATAGCATTTTTATTGGTTCTAGGTGTTCTGTTAGGCATTATAAAACAAAAATAATAGCAATTACTTATATAGTGTTTATTGTGTGTCCCAGACAGTTTTTCTAAGTGTTTTACTTATTTCACTTAAACCTAAGGAGAACTCTGTGAATTAGGTATTATTTTATTCAATTATATGTTAAAGAGCATGTAATTGAGGCATAGAGGGGTTAATAACTTGCCTAAGGTGTCACAGGTACTGCGTAGTTGAAGCTGGGATTCAAACCTGGGGTATCTAGTCCTTTAATCTGTACTTACATAGTATATTATTTTGTACTTTAGAAACAGGAACGTTATTTCTGTTCTCAGAGATCCTTAAATATAAAAAATGATGCTGTCTTAAAGACTTAGTATATTTTTACTATTTTCTTTTTTACAGTTTCCATATTAAGAACAATCTCTGTTTCATTTGATTTTAATATGAGAGATAAAATGGTGTTAGAAATGTTTTTAAACAAGCAAGCTTTAGTATAATAGCTCATAGTGTATACATCTGGAAATTAGCACCATCTACTGGCAAAGAGAAGCAATAACTTGGTATGTTAAAGTATTGTTTGGAAGACAGCATACACTTTCACAGGTTTTTCCTTTTTTTTTTTTAAAGCTGTTTCTGGGGAAATTAATATTTTATAGTTTTTAAATACTTTTGTGCCCCAGTTTATTTTTTTTAAACGTTCAAGTATCAGTTACTATATATGGCACATTTGTGTAAATGAGACTACATTTAGATGAGAAAAAAATACAACAAAAAGTATCATTTGATAAGTGTCATTCTGTCTATTTTTCAAAGCATGTACAAAAATTTGCAATTTGTTAGAGTGATAAGAGCAAGAACAAAGCTGTCATATTGGACTAACATAAACTATATTTAGTTTATCATTGTGTTTTGGCTTAGTTAAGTGATACTGTCTTTGATAGAGGAGTGGAATTGATAGAATGAAAACAGAGTTAGTTCTCAGTGACTAAGCCTGGGAAGCTTCTCTCTGTACAACTTTTTGTATTAACCTAAATTCTACTCTCTCTTTTTTTTTTTTGTTAA
Organism: Callithrix jacchus; assembly: GCF_049354715.1. Classification (NCBI taxonomy): domain Eukaryota; kingdom Metazoa; phylum Chordata; class Mammalia; order Primates; family Cebidae; genus Callithrix; species Callithrix jacchus. The sequence continues at coordinate 154,107,530 of NC_133502.1, forward strand.
TCAATGAGAGCTTCTTATGTTGCTCAGGTTGGCCTTGAACTCATAGCCTCGCCTCTGCAAGCGCCAGGACAACTGGCCGGAGCCACCACGGCTCGCTCTACTCTCATTTTTACTTAAACTGGTTGAGATTTCATTTGTTAGTGGTCTAGGATCTTGTGTGTATCCCGTTTGAGACTTTTAGTCTTTTGGTATTATTTTCTCTCCATTAACTTAACCCTATACAAGTTAAATGTATGAGAAATCAAGTGTTTTCTCATTCCATTTCTTCTTTCTTTTTCCAATGCGTTTTCTTTAGGCACGTTACAAGTTAAAGTTACCTTAGATATGACAATTTTAGTTAAAGGTGAAATTATGTTTACAGAAGAAGTTATAAGGTGATTACCTAATAAGTGTTGGTTGAGGGATTTATTAAAAGAATTTTAGAAAGCTAATTTGTAGTGGGAGGGAGAGTAGGGGAGGGATAATGTGGGGAGAAATGTCAGGTATAGGTGATGGGGGGATGGTGGCAACACACTACTTTGCCATGAATATACCTATGCAACAATCTTTCATGATCTACACATGTACCCCAGAATCTGAAGTACAATAAAAATAAAATTAAAAAAAAAGCAAATTTGTTATAGAGCAGGAATGGTTTTTCAGGATGGCATTGGTCTGATATGTTTACTTGTAAGTCTGCTGAGCACAATAAACAATTGTACTTTTGCCCTGTGCCTACTGAACTCTCAAATGTAAACAGTTTTTTGGTTAAAAAATGTTAGCTTATTATAGGTATGCTTTAGAAAGATTTGATTAAATAGAAGAGTTGCAGTGATTGCAAATTTTATGTCTTATGCTATAATGTCACATAGCTGAATGTAAAAGTTGAAGATTGCTGTTGTAATAATGTAAGTTTTTAACTCACGTTAAGCTTAGGTTCAGTGTAAGGAATGAAAATGAGGTCAGTTGTAATATCCTTTTTGTTGTTTTTTGAATATTTTACTTTTGGGCAGTAAGTAATGCTAAGGTGAAAACAACTCCCCCTTAATGTAATCTATAATAGATACAAAAATATTTTTATTTTATTAAAAATACATTTAAAAATTAAGTGTATATACTGTTCCTGCATTACCTAACCAACTTCTTAGAAATTAGTCTATGTTCAAAGAGAGAAGTATACAGAGGCTTTCAAATTTTCAAATTCATATACATTATATGAATGTATAAAAATTTTAAATCAAACTAGTTGTTTTTAAAATCTTATATAAACATGTAAAATATGAAAGCCATACAAATGGTTTTCAGAAATCTTTTTACTACTCTCAGATAGTTTATTCTTCTTTCTCAAACTCTTTCATTATCAACTAATTCTTTGATTTGATGTATTTTATATTTTGTCTCCATATTGACTGCTAATAAATGATTTAATTCAGGGCTACTTTTCATCATGCTGAGTTTTAGGTTAGAGGGTAACAAGATGAATGATTCCTGTCATCTAAGAACTATTATAATTTATTATGAGCATTACCACCTTTATTTTATATTATAAAGAAAAATTTATAAAGAGCTATTTCTAGGCATAGGAACCAATTGGTTTTGTTATACAGAGCCATCAGAATGTAGTCTGAGCTGAGATGATGAAATAAAACAAAACTCCCAAAGTCAATGACTATGGTAATATCTGAGTGGGACCTTGAAGAATAGGAAGGAATTGGTAAGTGGAGATGAGGAAGAAAGGTTGCTTTAGGCTAAACAAACTATTGTATCTTTTTATTTAGTTGCTGAAGCAATATTTTGACAAACATTTTATATTTCATGGACGTTGAAGAATTCTGACTTTATGAATTATGAATTGCAATAAGATTAATAGCTTCTTTTAAAAGAGATATATTCTTTCATGCCATGAGTTTTATATCACCCCATTAAAAAGAAGATATGTTCTACTTTAAGCACAAAATTGTCTGCCAGAGTATTTTGGGAATGGAGCAAAAAAAGCAGTATGTTTTCCAGTAGATCTTACTGCTAGTATTTGAACAGATGCTTAGAACAAATGAAGTTTAAAAAAATAATTTACCAGAGATGGGATGAATTATTTTTAATCACAATTTAATTTGGTTAAAACTTAAACTTAGTGAACTAAATTAAAGAACAAGCTTCAGATTCTTTCAACTGTATGGAAATATATTTTTTCATAATATAAATCTGCCTCCTTATGAGCCATCATGTATCTTTGTATAGATTACAGTTTATGAGCTGCACAGTGGGGCACAGGTGAATATTTTAGTTGGGTTTCAATTGTAGCCCTTGCTGTTACCAAAGGGCCTTTTCTGTAATCAATTTTCCCAGAGGACAAATACACTGTGTAGGAGTCCCTATCCCTGGAATGATTATTCATTTGTTTGGTTACTGGATTCAGCAGTTAACTTCTAGAATGATATAGGCACAAATTAAGAGCTCACTAAATATTTCTTATATCTATAAAGTATTCGGAAGTCCACAATTCACATTCTCCTCTGATCATGACTTTTTGTCAAATGACATATGTTTCATGTGATTTGAAAAACTAACTCCCTACCCAAACAATGGTTTTATTAAATTCAAGTTAAATGTTTATATGGAAAATTCCATTTGTTGTTTTTTGCCAAATTGTTATTGCTGTTAGGTTGGATTGTAATTTGTTTTTCTGATGCCATTCATATATTAAAATGTTAAAATTTTATTTTCAGGTATATTACATTTTTTTGCCCACATGACCTAGTTTCTCAGGGGTATTCACATCTACCTGTTCAACTACTGGCTTCAGGAATGAAGGAGGTGACCAGAACTTGGAAAATAGTTGGTGGAGTCACACATGCTAATAGCTATTATAAAAATGGCTTGATAGTCATGATAGCTATTGGATGGGCTCGAGGTAATATTAGCAATATGTGTTCATAAATACTCTCTTATTGGTGTATTATTAATACCGTTACTGAACAATTCTCTAGTTACATTAATAATATTTTAATAACAGACTTCTGGAAAGTAAAAACCTTGTTTCTGTTGGCTGGTACGAGGCATAAGCCATTATTTAGAGCCTGTCTTATAATAGAAAACTTTTATGATTGGTTTGATTAAGATCCCCAGAACCAGAAAGATCCCCAGAACTTGGTTTGATTAAGATCCCCAGAACCCGAAAGATTTATAGTTAATTAAGATATAGTGCCACTGTAAATAAATGTTTACATAAGAAATTATGTGGGACATGTGAATAAAAAATATTGCTCTTTTCTGTGTTTTTTTTTTTCTTTCAGAATTACTAGAAATAGTAAATATGATTGACTGGGTTCATGATCACTGAACTTTGCATCACTTGCCTTTTTGTTTTGTATGTAGGAATTTAACAAATTTCTCTAACCTCCTTTTACAATATACTGTACCTATAACCAGTCATATTAGGAAAGGAAGTAATAAAGCAGAAGATTTTATTTTTCAGTTCTAAAATGAACCTCTGGCCATACCTTTGTGCCTAAGGTCCCAATTTTAACCTTAATTACAGTACAGTAGTAGACAGTTGCCCTGCTGGCGAAAGAGAAGAATTGCAGTTGTTTTAGTACCCTAAATATACTAGGCAACTTTCTTCTTCTTTCCAAAAATTACATTTTGGGAATCCTCTTAGAATTTTTTATCAGGTGATAGAATTATGACTCCTTTTAAATATTTTTTTCAAGAAAATTTGGCTAACTATTTTTGTTTATTTTTTTATTTTTAGGTGCAGGTGGTGCCATTGTAACAAATTTCGAGAGGTTGGTAAAAGGAGATTGGAAACCAGAAGGTGATGAATGGTTGAAGATGTCATAGTAAGTTGATATAAATTATACTGAGACCTAGATGTTTATCCTTACATCTTACCAATTTTCTTTTTGAGAACATTTTGGGGACTTTTAAATGTGGATGGAATTTAGCTGAAAAAATAAATAGTAATGATAATGGGAAGAGAACTAGCACATTTTATTCTTTTAAAAAGTCTGCTCTCTCAAATGTAGTTTAAAACATATGTTTTCCTTCTCTGTGGGTTTCTCTCCTTAGAAAACAAAACCAAACAAAAACCTCTAGATTACAGTAGACTTGTGGGTAGAGTATATATTTAAGAAGTGAAAACTACATCGGAATAGACGTCTCTGGATGGAAATGAATTGGTGATAGGCTCTTGGCATTTTCATTAATGTCTATGACATCCAGATTTCAGTTTATATACATAGTTTGTTACTAAAATGTCAAGTTTATGGAAACAAATTAATACATTATCATAAAGTCCTTTGAGTTGCTTTAAAAAATGACAGTTGTGCTCAATTACAGATAAAAATAAGAGAACGATTAGAGAAATAACCCATTGTGTGATGCAGACTGCCTTTTGCATCTATTTAAGAAAATCTGTTCTCTGAAGACACTGACTCAGTCTTATTTATTAATTTTTTTAAGAGACAGATTCTCTTTCTTGTCACCCAGGCTAGAGTGCAATGGTGTAGTCAGAGCTCACTGCAACCTACCTCTTGGGCTCAAGTAATCCTTCACTTCAGCCTCTCACATATTAATGGTTGGTACTACAGGTGTGTGCTATCATGCCTGGCTAATTTTTTATTTTTTATTTTTTATTTTTTTTTGAGACAGGGTCTTGTTCTGTCACCCAGGCTAGAATACAGTGGTGCATTGGGCTCAAGTGATCCTTCCATCTCAGCCTCCTGAGTAGTTGGGACTACAGGCATCTGCCACCATGCTCTGCTAATTTTTAAAATTTTTTGTAGAGACAGGGTCTCATCTCACTATGTTGCCTAGGCTGGTCTTGAACTTCTGGGCTCAAGCAGTCCTTGTACCTTGGCCTCCAAAAGTGCTGGGATTACAGATGTGAACCACCACACCCAGCCAGTATTTTTATTTTTGTAGAGATGGGGTCTTGCTATGTTGCCCAGGCTGCTCTTAATTTTTGCCTCAAGTGATCTTTCTTCCTTGGCTTCCCAAGGGGCAGGGATTATATAATGAGCCACTGTGCCTGGCTGGACTCAGTCTCTCTTTTTTTTTTTTTTGAGATGGAGTTTCACTCTTGTCGCCCAGGCTGGAGTGCAATGGCATGGTCTCGGCTCACTGCAGCCTCCACCTGCCAGATTCAAGCAGTTCTTCTGACTCAGCCTCCCGAGTAGCAGAGATTACATGTGCCCGCCACTACGCCTGGCTAATTTTTTTATTTTTAGTAGAGGTCGGAGTTTCACCATGTTGGCCTGGCTGGTCTCAAACTCCTGACCTCAGTTGATCCACCCGCCTTGGCCTCCCATAGTGCTGGGATTGTAGTCATGAGCCACTCTGCCTGACCAAGACTCAGTCTTAAAAAAGTCACAGATATATTTCTGATACACTTAAAAATGAAGAAGAGAAATATACTTACTGTTCTCATAATTCAAGAAGGAAAAGACTTAGAGAATGTTATGAGGAAAGACTTAATATAAAAATAAGCTCATTTTCTAATTTAAATTGGATTAAAAATAGATTATAATGGATTAAAAATGAAGGTTGAGGCTGGGCAAGGTGGCTCATGCCTGTAATCCTAGCACTTTAGGAGGCTGAGGTGGGCAGATAGCCTGAGCTCAGAAGTTCAAGACCAGCCTGGGCAACATGGTGAAACCCTGTCTCTATTAAAAGTACAAAAACTAGCTGGACATGATGGTACATACCTATAATCCCAGCTACTTGAGAGGCTGAGGCACAAGAATCACTTGAACCTGGGAGGCAGAGGTTGGTATGAACTGAGATCACACCACTGCACTCCAGCCTCGGTGACAGAGCCAGACTCTTGTCTCAAAAAAAAAAAAAAGAAGGTTGTGAAAGGCAGTATGAGTGACAAAGTACATTTGCGTGAACTAACAAATTCCAGGATATTGGAAAGTACCCCTTTAAGCTTGAGTGAAGTAGTTAGAAATAGAACAAAAGAGGCTTTGATTAAAGATAAGTTATAAATAAGATATTCATGATATTCAGGGGAGATTTTTCTCATTTTGAGTATATGGCTTGAAACACCTTCCATAAAACATTTTTTTTGGCTTTTATAGCTAAAATCAAATTTTGTTTCTACTTTGTTCCAGACCTTGCATTGACTCCTCTAAATGGTCTATAAGGCCCTCCAAGGGGTACCTTTCCTCCTTTCCAGATTGCTTTGATTTCATCTCTTGCTATTATCTCCCTTGCTCACTCTATGCTTGAGCAAGTGAAGTATGGTCTGGTTTAACACTTGCTTTTATCACTACCTGGAATGATTTTTTGTAGATGACTAACGCTCTTATCTACTTTGCTCAAAGTATTTTCTCAATGTTTCCTTCTCCTGAGGACTACCTTGCTTAAAATTGCAACACCTCCTTCTTTACTTTTTTCTACAACATTTATCACCTTCTAACATGTTTTATAATTTACTTAATCATTATGTTTATTCCCCCTCCCCTTGGCTGTTCTTCCCACCCTTCAAAGAATATAAAATGCCAGGGACAGAGATTTTTGTCTTGTTTCAGTACTCTTGTGTCCCAAGCACCTAGCACATAATAGATAAAGGATACTAGATGACTGTATGAATTTTCAACAACTGGGTCAAGTGAGATTGATCATTGGTTCATTATGATGGTTTGTGTTTATGTGGGGCAGGACTGGAAGTTGCTCTCTGTGAGGCATTGAGCAAGTGGTAAGTGAAGACCTAAGACATTACTGTATGCTACTGTAGACTTTATAGACACTGTACACTTAGGCAATACTAAATTTATAGAAAAGATTTTTCTTTAATAATAAATTAACCTTAGCTTACTGTAACTTTTAAGAAATTCTCTTATTTTTAGAATTTTTTATTTTTACTTATTTTGGATGCGTAATAGTACATATGTATGGAGTACATGTGATATTTTGAACCAGGCATACAATGTGTAATGACATCAAGGTAATTGGGATATCCATCACATCAAGCATTTATCATTTCTTTGTATTTGGAACATTCTAATTCCACACTTGGTTTTTTTGAAACATACATTAAATTATTGTTAACTCTAGTTTCCCTTTTGTGCCACCAAATACTAGATTTTATTCCTTTTAACTATAGTATTTTTACTTGATAAACTTAAAATTTTTAAAAACTCTTTGAAGCTTTTGTAGTAACACTTAGTTTAAACACAAATCCATTATACAGTTGTACAAAAAATTTTCTTTCTTTGTATTCTTATTCTATAAGTGTTTTTCTATTTTTAAGATTTGTTGTTTTTTACTTTTTAAACTTTTTTTGTTAAAAATGAAGATACAAACACACACATTAGACTAGGCCTACACCAGGTCAGGATCTTCAATATCATCATCTTCCTTGTCCACATCTTGTCCCACTTAAAGGTCTTAGAGGCAGTAACACACATGGAGCTTTCATCTCTTATAAAAACAATGCCTTCTTCTGGAATATTTCCTGAAGGATCTGACTGAGGCTGCTTTATGCTCACTTTTTTTTTTTTTTTTTTTTTTTAATAATAGAGGCTAGTGCAGTGGCTCATTTTGGTAATCCTATTACTATGGGAGACTGAGGCAGTCAGGTCACTTGAGCCCCAGAGTTCAAGACCAGCCTGGGCAACATGATGAAATCCTGTCTCTACAAAAAATTAGAAAAAACATGAGCTGGATGTGGTGGCAATGTAGTCACAGCTACTCGGGAGGCTAAGGTGGGAGGATTACCTGAGACTGGGAGGTTACAGGGAGCTGTGATCAAGCCACTCTACTCTAGCCTGGGCTCTGAAGGTGAGACCCAGTCTCGAAAAAAAAAAAAAAGTACGGTATATGAACCAGTAACATAGTTGCTTATGATCATTATCAAGTATTATGTACTCAAAACAAAGCTGGAGACATCATGTTGCCAGACTTCAAACTATACTATAAGACTACAGTGATCAAAACAGCCTGGTCCAAAAACAGACTCACAGGCCAGGGGAACAGAATAGAGAACACAGAAATAAAACCTGCACATCTACAACCATCTCATCTTCGACAAAGGCAGCACAAGTAAGCAGTGGGAAAGGCACTGTTGATTCACTAAGTGGTGCTTGGATAACTGTCTAGCCATATGCAGAAGATTGAAAATGGACCCGTGTCTCTTACCATATATGAAAATTAACTCAAGATAGATTAAAGATTTAAATGTAAGATCTCAAACTATAAAAATCCTTGAAGAAAACCTAGGAAATACCCTTTTTGACATAGGCTTTGGCAAATAATTTATGGCTAACTCCCCCAAAGCAATTGCAACAAAACCAAAAATTGACAAGTGGGAATAATTAAAGAGCTTCTGCAAAGCAAAAGAAATGACCAACAGATATATCCTGAGAGGGAACTGAAAAAAAAAAATTAGAGTCGACAGGCTACAGAACAGGAGAAAATGCTTACAAACTATGCTTCTAGCAAAGATCTAATATCCAGAATCTACAGGGAACTTAACCAACAAACACTAAAAAATCCAATTAAGATTGGGAAAATAACATGAACAGACGCTTCTCAAAAGAAAACATAAAAGTGACCAACAAACATGACAAAGTGCTCAACATCACTAATCGTGAGATAAATGCAAATCAAAACCACGATGAGATACTCTCTCACGTCAGAATGGCAGTTATTCAAAAGTCAAACAATAGAAGTTGGTGAGACTGCAGAGACAAAGGAATGCTTACACAGTGTTGGTGGGAATGCAAGCTAATCAGCCACTGTGGAAGGCAGTTGGGAGATTTCTCAAAGAACTTAAAATGGAACTACCATTCAACCCAGAAATCCCACTGCTGAATATATACCCAAAGGAAAATAAGTCATTCTACCAAAAAGACACATGTCCCTGTATGTTCATTGCAGCACTCTTCACAATAGCAAGGACATGGGAGCAACCTAAGTGCCCATGAGCAGTGAATTGGATAAAGAATATGTGGTACATATACACCATGGAATACTGTGCAAGTATAAAAAAGAACAAAATCATGTCCTTTATAGCGACATGGGTGGAGCTAGAGGCCATTATCCTAAGTGTCATAACAACAAGAACAGAAAACCAAGTACAGCATGTTCTCACAAATGGGAGCTTAACACTGAATATACATGAACATAAAGATGGGAACAATAGACAGTGGGGATCACTAGATGAGGGAGAGAGGAAGACGGGCATGGGCTGAACAACCACAAGATGGGAACTATGCTTATTGCCTGAGTGATGGGATTGTTGGAACCCTAGGCCTCAGCATCATGCAATTTACACTTGTAACAAACCTGTGCATGTGTCCTTTAGTCTATAATAAAAGTTAAAAATATAGTATTATATACTGTACATAATTGTATACGCTAGATTTGTATATGGCTAGCAGTGTAGTAGAACTGTTAACACCAACATCGCCACAAACACATAACTAATGGATTATGCTTCAGTGTTATAGCTGCTACATCATTAGTCTAGGGTTTTTTAGCTCTGTTGCAATCTTATGCGACCACCTTCAAATATGCCATCCCTCACTGACCCAAACATTGTTATGCAGCATGTGACTGTGTGTCTGTAACAGTTCACATATCTACCACCAAATACTTTTGCATTCCTATGACATTTTTTAATGTATCCATTCAGTGCATATTTCTTGAATGCTTACTATAGGCAAGAAACTTCGCAGAGCACAATATACTCCAAAGTAAAGTCTTCAGAATAGTGTATAAAATCATGTTAATGGAAGTAAGCGAAAGTGAAATTGGCCTTTTTTGAGACAGGGTCTCTCTGTCACCTAGGCTCAAATGCAGTGGTGCTGTTATGGCTCACTGGAGCCTTGACTTCCCAGATTTAAGCAGTCCTCCCCAATACCTGGGACTACAGGTGCATGCCACCATACCGGGCTAATTTGAAAAAAAAAATTTTTAATAGGTGGGGTCTCCCTATGTTGTCCAGGCTCTGAAATTGAAACTGGAATCCTAAGCTGTTTTTTGAACCAGGTGCCGTATGCCAAGTGTAGGTACTTTAAAAAAATATGTGCTATCACTAAGCCTCACAACAAACCTGAGAAGTAGGTATTATTTTCTTCTAGTTCACAGGTTAGAAAACCAAGGCTTTGAGAAGTTAAAAGATTTGCTTAGGCTGGGCACCGGCTCATGCCTGTAATCCCAGCACTTTGGGAGGCTGAGGTCGGCAGATCACTTGAGGCCAGGAGTTTGAGAGCAGCCTGGCCAGCATGGTGAAACCTTGTCTCTACTAAAAATACAAAAATGCACGAATCTGTTTCTGGCCTCTGTATTCTTTTTCATTGATCTAAAAGCCCATCCTAATGTCAATACATACTTTTGATTACTGTAACCTTATAGTAGTGAGAGTCTCCCAGTTTTATATTTTCATTTGTTTTTAAAATTGCTTTGGCTATTCTAGGTTCTTTGCATTTGCATACAGATTTTGAAATCAGCTTATAAATTTCTATAAAAAGTCAACTGCAGTTTTATTGTGATTGTACTTTATCTACATATCAGTTTGGGAAAAAGTGAGACATTAGTCATGTAAACACTTCTGATATATGAGCATTGTATATATCTTAATTTTATCTAGGTTTTAAAAAATATTTTGTAGTTTTCAGTATAGAGGCTTTGCGTGTCTTGTTAAATTTATTCATAAGTGTTTTACATATTTTGACATAAATTGAATTAAAAGATTTATCTCCCAATTGCTACTAATATGCAGGAATACAGTTGACTTATATATACTTTAACTTTGTATTACTTATTAGTTCTAGTAGTTTTTGTAGGTTCTTTTTTTTTTTTTGAGACAGAGTTTCGCTCTTGTTACCCAGGCTGGAGTGCAATGGTGTGATCTCAGCTCACCGCAACCTCCACCTCCTGGGTTCAGGCAATTCTCCTCCCTCAGCCTCCTGAGTAGCTGGGACTACAGGCACGCGCCACCATGCCCAGCTAATTTTTTATATTTTTAGTAGAGACGGGGTTTCACCATGTTGACCAGGATGGTCTCAATCTCTTGACCTCGTGATCCACCTGCCTCGGCTTCCCAAAGTGCTGGGATGACAGGTGTGAGCCACCATGCCTGGCCTTTTGTAGCTTCTTTTAAGATTTATATTAATATCGTGTGCAAACAGAGACAGTTTTATTTCTTCTCTTTATTCTTTCCTCCCCCTCCCCTTTTTTTGCTTTCTTGCAATGGCTAGCACTGACACATTATTGAATAGAAGTGAGAGCAAGGCCTTGTCAGATAAGGCCTTGTCTTGTTCTGTTGATCACTAATAGTCAAAGACATACTCTATATAATTTTAATGCATTTAAATTTGTTAGGATTTGTTTTACAGCCCAGCATATGGTTTATCTTGGTGAATATACCATGTGCACTTGAAAAGAATGTATATTCTGCAGGTCAGGGTGATTGATGGTGTTGTCCATATCATCTGTGTTCTCTCCTGATCTTTTTTCTTTAGTTTAGTTCTATGAGAGAGGAATACTAAAATCTTTAACTATGATTCTGAAATTGTCTATTTAAAAAATTTTGTTTCATGTATTTTAAAGCATTCATATTTATGATATATCTGTTTGATGAATTGATTCTTTTATTGTTATAAAATATCCTTTATCTCTGTGATATTCTTTGCTTTGAAGCTTTGAAACCTTCTTGTGCATACTATTTACATAGTATAGTAAGTCCTCACTGACCATTGTTTGTAGTTTCTTAGAAACTGCCACCAGTTTAAGTGAAACTATATACTGTATGCGATAGGAAGTTAATTCTTATATATATCAACTAACCTATTCTAAAATTGGTTTCGTTATGCTGTGCATTGTTTAAAGTTGCAATTACTAAGAACCTATCAATGATATTAATTGAGGACTTAGTTGTATATCTTTTATCCAGCATGTAGTTGGATCTTGCTTTTTTTTTTTTTTTTTTGAAATGGAGTCTTGTTCTGTCGCCCAGACTGGAGTGCAGTGGCCACTATCTTGGCTCACTGCAACCTCCACCTCCTGGGTTCAAGTGATTCGCCTCCCTCAGCCTCCCTAGGAGCTGGGATTACAGGCATGCACCATCAGGCATGCACTATCATGCCTGTATTTTTGTATTTTTAGTAGAGATGGGGTTTCACCATGTTGGCCAGGCTGGTCTTGGACTCCTGTCTTCAGGTGATCCGCCTGCCTCAGACTCCCAAAGTGCTGGGATTACAGGTGTGAGCCACCGCACCTGGCTTGAATCTTATAATTACTGTGTTTCTTTTCTGGTGTCACATTTCCTTGTTTTTTCATATTTTGTGTGTCCCAGCATTTGTATCATCACATCTGGTGGAATAATCACCTATTCCAAACTTTACAGAGTGGTTTTCGTAGGGAAGGCTTTCACCTGTGTGTACCAATTGGGCAGGTATTGGTGGCTATTGTTCTGAGTTGGCATACTGATGTAGTTTCTGTGCACCTTCTTTAACTATAATCAATGTCAATGATGACTTTGGGTGTCTAAGTAGCTTAAGCTTTAAGAGTTTGTGGCGCCAGTACTGGCAGCATGAGTTGTTAGGATCCTCAGTTGCAAGGACTTTTGGCCTTCTCCAGTTCTTGTTTTCCCAACAATGGGAGGGACCCTAGTTGACGGGATCCTTCTTGGCATCTGGTCTGACATGGCTCGCAGGCCCGCCAGGATTCACCTAGTTGCCTGGTCTCAAACTCCTGGGCTCAAGCGATCCACCCTTTTCAGCCTCCCAAAGTGCTGCAATTACAAGCATGAGCCACCATGCCCAGCCCTTAGGTAGTCTTTAAACACCAGTATGTGGAATTGTTTCTTAATTTTCTTTTCATATTGCTTATTGCTGCCAGTTCATTTAAAAAAAAAATCTAGTTCTGCCAAAAACAAAGTCAAGTTGTCCTCTCTACCCACAGTAACTCTTTTAGCATGTTTTCCTTATTTTCCTTCTTCACCCCCAAGTTTTAAGAAGCCACAGCCGTGCTGGGCTACCGGGTGCATGCTTGGATTGGCTGTGGAGCCAATGTGCTGAGCTCAGGGTCTCTTGAAACTATTGTAGCACCTGGGACTTGGGCTGCACATTTACTCTATGAGGTCTGAGTAGATGCAGATTGGCCACAAAACTAGGGTCTGTGATGCTGAGATGTACCACAGCAGCTTGTTCCTAGGGGGAAAGGGTGTAGCTGTGACTCTGATCTTGGGGACAGTGCACAGAATTGGCATATCTGGAGAAGAAGGAGTGCTCCAGAGGCCTAAGCCCCAGGGAGCAAGAGTCCCAGAGTCAAGAGTTTACACCAGAAACTCAGGCTCTGGGGCATGAGGCACTGTGCAGTGGGGACTCGACCCTGGGCTGGTAGTACATGGCAGAGGACCAAGTTTTATGAGGCCAGGTACAGCAACAATAGTTACCCAGTAATGGTGGAGCACAGCAGTGTCCTGGGCCCTGGAGGACAGGGAGTAGCATAATGACAACTCTACTCTCTGAAGAGGTGGGATGCCTCAGCAGGTTAGACTCTGGGGACTAGTCCAGTTGTATAGAAGTAGGGGGCCGGGCGTGGTGGCTCACGCCTGTAATCCCAGCACTTTGGGAGGCCGAGGTGGGTGGATCACGAGGTCAAGAGATCGAGACCATCCTGGTCAACATGGTGAAACCCCATCTCTACTAAAAATACAAAAAATTAGCTGGGCACAGTAGTGCGTGCCTGTAATCCCAGCTACTCAGGAGGCTGAGGGAGGAGAATTGCCTGAACCCAGGAGACGGAGGTTGTGGTGAGCAGAGATCGCGCCATTGCACTCCAGCCTGGGTAACAAGAGGGAAACTCCGTCTCAAGGAAAAAAAAAAAAAAAAAAGTAGGGTGTTGCATGTCTGTTCCACCTAGAAGACAGGGTGGTTCAGCTCAACCAATGCTCCATTTCCCTGGGATGCGGGACACTGCATGTTTTGGGTGCCAAGGTGGATCAACTGCTTGGCTAGACCAGTGCTCGGGTTCCCTAGGAGGTGGGATGTCATGTCAGCTCAGGTGCTGCCTTGATTCAGGTGCCAGAGGTGTGACTGGTCTGCTTGGCCAAACCCTATTTCTCAGAAGGTGAAATGCTGCATTAGCTTAGACCCTGAGGAGCAGGACACAGCAGCAACTGGGATGCAGGGGATGGAGTGGCTCCATAGCAGCTTGAGCCCAGGGGTAGGACACTGTAGCAGATAGGCTTGAGGATAGCAGATCACCAGACAGGCATGGTGTGGTGACAACAAAGCCTCAGGGATGGAAGGGTATAGAAGCTATTTGCCTGCAGAGCAGGATGCACTCCCAGAGTGGCTCTGCTTTCAAGATTGTGTAGCACAGTAGCAGGTAGGGCTACAGAGGATGAGGGAGGTGTAGGATTCTTCCTTGGGGTGAATACAGCCATATGGACTCCGGACATTTCTCTCAGCTGGTCTCAGTACCTGTGGAGGACTGCAGAAATACACAGTGGTGCAGACAGTGGATGAGAGTTGTTGGGGTTATGTTTTTTTACCATTTTCTGGAAGGGAGAAATCCCCCCTGGTTTCAAGCTGAATCTGTCGAGAAGTAGAGGTGGAGACGAGGTCTTTTTGTCCAGTCACTCTATGGCCATACTGGGTTTAAGTGCTGTTGAAAGTTGCATCTACTCCTTTGCTGTATTCTGGTACTCTCCTTTAGTTATTTTTATCAAAATGTAGTTGTTATTCATTGTTTGTTTTGGTGGGGGGCGGAGAGCGGGGGCAGTGCTAGGAACTTGTAGTTGGTCATCTTGCCAACATCACCGTATTTTCTTGTTTCTTATGCTTTTGATGTGAAGAAGAATCCATTGCCAAATCTAAAGTCATGAAGATTTTATCCTGTGTTTTAAGAGTTATCTTATATTCAGCGCATACATCCATTTGAGTTAATTTTTTTTTTTTTGAGATAAGGTCTCACTTTGTTGCCCAGGCTGAATGCAGTGGCCCTGTCACAGCTCACTGCAACCTCAACCTCCCAGCCTTAAGCAATCCCCCTGACTCAGCCTCCTCAGTAGCTGGGGCTATAGGCATACATTACCATACCCAGGTAATCTTTTATTTTTTGTAGAGATGGAATCTTACTATGTCACCTAGGCTAGTCTCTCAAACTGCTGAATACAAGCGATCCTCCTGCCTTGGCCTCCCAAAGTGTTGGGATTATAGGCATGAGCCACTCTGTCTGGACTGAGTTAATTTTTATATAGCATATGAATAGGGGTTCACCTTCATTCTTTTGTATGTGGATATACAGTTGTCCCAGCACCATTTATTGAATTATTTTCCCATTGAATAGACTTGGCACCCTAACAGAAATTGAGCATAGATATATGGGTTTACTTCTAGACTGTCTGTTCTATTCTGTTATTTATGTGTTTATCATTGTGCTACTACCATACCATTTTGATTACTGTAGCTTTTTAGTTAAGTCCCAAAATTGGGCAGTGTGTGTCTTACTTGGTCCTTTTTTTTTTCAAGGTTGTTTTGGCCATTCAGGGTCCCTGGCAGTTTTATGTGAATTTGAGTCTTCCATAAAAATCCTAGGTAATTTTTTCCATTTCTGCAAAAAGAAAAAAAAAAGGAGGCAAACAACAGAAACAGGATTAGAATTTTGATAGAGATAACGTTGACCACATAGATTGCTTTGAGAATTATTGCTGTCTTATAACAATATTAATTGTTCCTTTTTTCTTTTTTTAGACAGAGTCTCACTCTGCCCCCCAGGCTGGAGTGCAGTGGAGTGATTTCAGCTCCCTGCAACTTCTACCTCCTGGGTTCAAGTGATTCTCCTGCCTCAGCTTCCCAAGTAGCTGGGATTACAGGCATCTGCCACCATATCTGGCTAATTTTTGTTTTTAGTAGAGACAGGGTTTTACCATGTTGGCCAGTCTGGTCTCAAATTTTTGATCTCAAGTGATTTGCCCACTTTGGACTCTCAAAATATTGGGATTAGGGGCATGAGCCACTGTACCTGGCCAGTTTTAAGTCTTCCAGTTTGTGAACATGGGATACCTTTCCATTTAAGTAGGTATTTTTAAACTTTTTATTTATTTTTGAGATAAATAAATAAAAAGATAATCTTTTAATTTATTTATTTTTGACACTCCAGCCTGTCACCTAGGCTGGACTGCAATGGTACAATCTCAGCTCAATGCAACCTCCACCTCCTGGGTTCAAGTGATTCTCCTGCCTCAGCCTCCTGAGTAGTTGACATTACAGAAGCATGCCACCACACCCAGCTAATTTTTGTATTTTTTATAGAGACCAGGTTTCACCAGGTTGCCCAGACTGGTCTCAAACTCCTGGGTTCAAGCAATCAACCCTCTTTCGCCTCTCAAAATGCTGGAATTATAAGCATGGGTTACCATGCCTGGCCCTTAGGTATTCTTTAAATGCTAGCACATGGAATTGTTTCTTAATTTCCTTTTCATATTACTTATTGCTGCCAGTTCATTTAAAAAATATCTAGTCCTGCTAAAAACAAAGACAAGTCATCCTCTGTCCCCACAGTAACTCTCTTAGAGTGTTTTCCTTATTTTCCTTCTTCACCCCCAAGTTTTAAGAATTAAAATGTATGTATAATGGAAAATTTGGGAATATGTTAACATAAAAGAAATCTATTGTTTAGTGACAACTTCTGTTAATGTGTCAGTATATTTCTTTACATTTTTTGAATAAATATATTTTTATAGTAAATAAATGTAGTAAGGCTGAATAATAATTTCTAAAGTTCTCATGGTTTTTAACCCCTGGTACCTGAAATCTTACTGATACGGGAACATGCTCTTTGCATATTTGCAAGTTAAAGATCTTAAGATGAAGAAATCATCCTGGATTTCTGGTGGGACTGAATGCAGTCACATGTCTCCTTTTAAGAGGAAAGCAGAGGGAGATTTGACCACACATCTCGGAGATGAGAATGATATAGCCACAAGCCAAGGAATGCTGGTGGCCACCAGAAGCTGAAAATCACAAGTAATGGATTCTTTTCTAGTATCTCCAGAGGTAGTGTGGCCCTAGTGACACTTTGATTTTTGACTGAATGAGACTGATTTTAAATTTCTCTGTTTTATTTGTTATAATTTGTTATAATTTATTGCAGTAGTCACAAGAAAGTAATACAGATTTTGGTACCAGGATGTGGTGTGCTGCTGTAACAGATACCTGGGATTAGATAATTGGTGGAGGCTAGAGGAATTTTGAAGCGCATGGTAGAATTATGGATGTTAAGGGTACTTCTGGTGAGGGGCCTGAAGGAAGTGAGGAGCACATTAGAGAGAGCCTATAAATATATAGTCTTAGAGAATACATATATGGTTATAAGCAAAATATTGGTAGGAATATTGTTACAGATGCTGGTGAAGACTTCAAAGGAAATGAGGAACATGATTTTGGGAACTGGAGAAAGGTTATCCTTGTTATGCAGTGGTGGAAACTTAGCCACACAATTGTTTGCCACAGTTGTGTGGAAAGCATAACTTGTAATCAGTGAATGTGGATATTTTTGCTGAGGAAATTTCCAAGCAAAGTTTTCTAGTTATAGCATGGTTTCTTTTTGATGCTTATAGTAAAGTGCAAGAGGAAAGAGTTAAATTGAGGGAATGAATGTTACTAACCAAATAAAACCCCTCAAAGCCAGGACTCGAACATTTGGGAAATTCTTAGCCTACTGGGACTGCAAAGTTGATAAGGCTGGGATATTCACTCTGGAGAGAAGACCAAGGGTGTGGCTGGACCACTTTTCCTAGTTTTGAAGGGATTGGATGTTTGATTCATGGATCCATTCAGTCGTAATAGCAGAAGCCAGGAATAGAGAGGAGGTTATCCAAGAAAGATCTGTGGAAGACTCTCTTTGTCTAGTGACATGGAGTGCTGTGCATACACAGGAGACCCACTGGGAATTTGGAAATATTAAATCAGAAGAAACACTGCCAGCTTGGACTGAAAGGAGAAAGATAGGATTAAATGAAAGAAGGCTGTCAGACTTTTAAAATTCAGCAGGCCAGAATCAGGCTGATAAAACTGCTCAACTACAAACATATGCTTGGAAAAGGAAGAATGACTTCATGGTAGGAGCTACTGGCCCTGAGGCCAGGCCATAGGTTGGATTCGGGTGCAGAGACCAGAACCATCAATGTAGAGGGTGAAGATGTGGATTCACCTCAACCTGCAGAAGATTATTCTCACGCCTTGAATCCTGATGGAACTTGCCCTTCTGGATATTGAAATGGCTTGGGACTGCTGAATTTTTTTTCCTTCTCTTTTCTCCCTTTTGGAATAGCAATATCTATAACTGTTATCCAATGCTTATTTCACCATTGCATTTTGGAAGCAGATAACTTGTTTGCTAGTTTCAGAGGAAACTAATATAGTAAGCATAAGAAATTTCTAAATACATCCTAATTTTTTAACAAATCTCATACTCCAGTTTTAAATGGACTTTTTTCCTAAACTTCAGCCCCTTCTCTAATGCCTTGCTCCAATGCATTGTTTATGAAATCCTTGTTCCTTAGATTCAGTCCTTAAGAGAATACAACCCAGAATGGTAGATGTGTATGCCAAGGCGATGTACACAATGAGGCACTGTGGTACAGAAAACAAACTGTGAGAAAGAGTAGCAAAATAACCTTCCATGTTTTTATCATTTTAAAAAATTTTTAATTTTGTGTGTAATTTCTAAATTGGTAATCATAATTTGGGAATATTATAAAACTTTTTTTTTTAACCAATAGAGATGCACAATCAAAAAGGTTTAGAGACCGTTGTTCTAAAACCTGACTCTTCACCTTGGCCTCTTGGAAGTGTTGGGATTACAGGTGTGAGCCACTGTGCATGGCTGAACTCTAAATTTTTGCTGGACACTTGGTTACCTATTATGTTTCCTAGCCTTCCTCAAAGCTAGCTGTGGCCATGTGATACTCAATGGGACAATGGGATGTAAATGAAGTGATGAGTGAAATTTCTGGGTCATGTCTGACAGATCTTTGCCTTGCTGGCTGTGAACTGAAGATGACAACAATGACCTTGAAAGCCACACATTGCGGATGGTAGAGCTGTCTTCCACCTCTGGACCACTCACTGTTTGACTTATAGTTACAAGACAATTTTTTTTTTAAATTGTGGTAAAATCTGCCATTTTAGCCATGTAAAATTCAATGGTAATAATACTCATTCTGTTGTGTAACCACTATCATGATCTGTTGCTAAAACTATTCCATTACCCAAAACAGAAACTCTGTAAACCATTAACTCCCCAGTCTTCCCTCTCCCATTCCCTGGTAACTTCTAATCTACTTTCTAAAAATAAATATGTTTTATCTTAAAAAAATAAATAAATAAAATAAAACCTGACTATTGGCAATGCATTTGGTGGTCATATGGATCCATTTCTTGCTTCAACAGTGTTTGGATGGAACAGATCTGGGGCCTAAAAAAAAAGAAGAAAACAATAAAATAAAATAAAACATGACTGTTACCCAGTCATATTGTTAAGCAAGATCCAGAACCTGAAATGGATTCTTTCTTAGAGTCTCTGGAGGTAGTGTGGCCCTACTGACACTTAATTTTAACTGAGTGATACTGAGTTTAAATTTTTCTGTTTTAAGCCACTGAATTTGTTGTAATTTATTACAGTAGCCACAGGAAAGTAATACAGGTTTGGTCTATTGTCAAAACCTAACCCTGTTAGGAACTTAGTCCTCAGCTTGTTATAATTAAATAAATAAAATTTTAATAAAATGGCTTATAGGAACCCTTAGATTTGTCATATTTTGCAGTGTGGCATTCCTAGAGTTTATCATTTGTCTTTTTTACTTGTAAGATAGAGAGCTAGGCAATGATTTGTTACTGAGATATACTTTAAATATGTGGCAAGTATATAACGTAAAGCAATACTTCTTATTTGGTAGATTAGCATCTCATTTTAGACTTTACAATTTAAGCGTTAATATATTAGCTAAAACTAATATGCTGTGCTGGAGTTAGCTAAATGATGTGCTGAAGATGGCTTTTAACCGTTTTGTGATAACCAGTTGTGTGCATCTCTCCTCTTCAACGCAGTAACCTGACATTGGCCATGATGGGAGTATTTACATCATGGAAATGGGCAAATGCTAAAAATTCAGGCTTTCTTTTCCTCCAGTTTACCCTGTGAGATTTTTAGCATTGTAAGGTTTTAAATCACTAATTCCAGATCATGCTGTAGAACGTGGAACTTTGAAATCCTTTATGAAAAAACTTATATGGCCAAATATGTTTCAGAAATACTGGATATAGAAATGTACTCCTTTTGTTGGAGAGTCTGAATATGTATGGTTATTTTAAAATCTATAGTTTATGCTGTGAAGAAAGGTATTTAACTTGTGTAACTCAGCATTTTCAACACTGTTTAAAATGTATTAACAAAACTCATCTTTGCATTACATCTATTAATGGCCTATTAAATTACTGTTTTTCAGAGCACTCTAGGAAAGATAGAGATAGATCATATTTGTTCCTTGCTGATTTCAAATGTGTTTTATTTTCAGCCCTTCCAAGGTTACCCTGCTGGGGTCGATTATCTTTACATTCCAGCACACCCAACATCTGGCAATATCAAGGCATAATCTTATGTTCCTTTATACCATCTTTATTGTGGCCATAAAGGTAAGAATTCAAAGTACGTATAATTATTACAAATCTTGTATGACATTCCCCTTCGATACAATTCTGCATCCTGGGCAAGTAAGAGGAACATTTATTTATTGTTATTAGCTAGGAAGAAGAATTTGGGGAGGTTTACTCAGCACATCTATGACTTTCTGAAACTTAGCTTTTCTGTGATTTCTCATTTGCTTTATGCCAGGGCTATCAGGAAACACTTGCAGATAGCCTAGTAGTATATTGGAGAACAGAGTGTAGTGGAAATAGCCAAGGCTGATCAGAGACTGCAAAGATGATACTGTCTCATGTGTAAAATGAGGTACTTGAGATAGGTATTCTCTAAGTTTCCCTTAAGCTCTATAATTTCAAATATTTTATATTAGGACATATTTGTGGTTATTCTTTTCTATTAATATTGCCTGGGTGGAAGCTTTATTCCTTCTTGAAGATAGGTTAAAGACAAGTAGTCTTGGGTTCAAATCCCAGTTTTGCTGCCTAATATCTGAATAGGCAAGCCACTTAATGTCTTTGAATCCTGATTTTCTCATCTTCATTGTACGACTGTTGAGAGGATTGGAGAGGATGCATGTCTTTCTGTCACTGTATCTGATATGTCTTATGAATTTTATATCATGAGGCTAATTCTGATTATTCTTACCATGATTAAGTATTGTTCCCTTTTCACAAGTAGACAATTGATTTTATAATAAGATTATTGTAGCCTATGGTCACCTCTATTTTAGTAGATATTTTTGGCTAAAACTTATCTACAGGATTTTTAAAAGGAAAACAGGATAGATTATATAAATATGTGTCTTAGAATGAAGTTACTGTATGAATTATTTATTTTTGTTTTGGTAGTCTCTGAAATGGAGATGGTCTGTGGCTGTAATTCAAGTAACAAATACTGGAGGCAAAATCTCTTCACAGCTGGTCTCTGCTAGTCCTCAAAGTTTGAACTGTATATATTTTTTCTAACAGCTTCATTGAGATGTATTTTTCATACTGTGTTAGTCTGTTCTCATGCTGCTAATGAAGAAATACCTGAGACTGGGTAATTTATAAAGAAAAAGAGTGGACTCACATTTCCACATGGCCAGGGAGGCCTCACTGTCATGGCAGAAGGCAGAGGAGGAGCAAAGATACATCTTGCATGGTGGCAGACAAGAGAGCTTGCGCAGGGGAACTCCCATTTATAAAACTATCAGATTTTGTGAGACTTATTCACTATCACAAGAATAGCATGGGAAAGACCCTCATGATTCTGTTACCTTCATCTGGCCTTGCCCTTGACATATGGGGATTATTACAATTCAAGGTGAGATTTGAGTGTGGAGATAGGAGTGATATATGGTTTGAGCCAAACCATATCTTGTATCATATAATTCACTTTAAGTGTATAATTGAAGTTTATTAGTATATTCATGGAATTTTGCAATTATCACTACAAATCAGTATTAGAACATTTTTATCACTCCAAAAAGAGACATCGTATTCTTTAGGAATCATTTCATATTTTCCTTAATACTTCCAGCTGTAGCCCATTTTATTTATCCATTCATCAATTGATAGACATTTTGATTGTCTCACTTTTTGGCTAGTATGAAAAATGAGCTTTGAACATTCATGTAAAAATTTTTGTGTGGACATGTGATTCATTTCTCTAGAGTGTATCATCTATGAATGAAATTTTTAGGCCATATGTTAATTCTGTGTTTATCCCTTTGAAGAACTGACAGATTGTTTTTTAAAGTGACTTTATCTTTTTATATCCCACCAGCAATGTATGAGATTTCCAATTTCACCACACCATTACTAGCTCATATTATTGTCTGTCTTTTTTATCATAGCCACCCTAGTGGGTGTGAAGTGGCATCTCATTGTGGTTTTGATGTACATTTCCCAGATGACTGATAATGCTGAGTATCTTTTTTGTGCTTGATAGCAATTTGTGTGTCTTCTTTGGAAAAATACCTAATCAGATCATTTGCTCATTTTAAATTTGTGTTGTTTCCTGTTGAGTTGTAAAATTATTTTTATATTTTGGATACTAGAACCTTATCAGACTTAATGATTTGCAGATATTTTCTTCCATTCTGTAAGTTTTTTTTTCACTGATGGTTTCCTTAGAAGCACAAATTGGTAAAATTTTGATGTAGGCTGGGCGCCATGGCTCATATCTGTCATCTCAGCACTTTGGGAGGCTGAGGTGAGCAGATCAGTAGTTTGAGACCAGAGTAGCCATCATGATGAAACCCCATGTGTACTAAAAATATAAAAATGAGCCAGGTGTGGTGGTGGGTGTCTGTAAACTGAGCTACTCAGGAGGCTGAGGCAGGAGAAATGCTTGAACCAGGGAGGCAGAGATTTATTGAGTTGAGATTGCACCACTGCAGTTGAGCCTGGGCAATAGAGAAAGACTGTCACAAAAAAAAAATTTTTTTTAAATGAAGTTCTGTTTACTCTTTTGTTGTGTATTTTTTGTGTGTCACAGCTAAGAAACCATTGCCAAATCTAAGGTCATGAAGATTTACCTCTATATTTTCCTCAAGAGTTTTATAGTTTTAGCTCTTGTGTTTAAGTTTATGATCTGTTTTGGGTTAAGTTTTGTGTATCGTATGATGAACAGTCAAACTTTTTTCATGTGGATATCTAGTTGCCCCAGCGCTATTTATTATAAAAACAATTCTTTACTTTTGTGAATTGCCTTTACAGTCTTGTCAAAAATCAGTTGACTGTAAATTTGAGAGTTTATTTCTGGATTCTCAATTTTATTCCATTCACATGTGTGCCTGTCCTTATGTTATTATGACTACGTCCTAATTGTTGCAGCTTTGTAGTTAGTTTTGAAATCAAGAAGTGTGAATCTGGTAGGATCCAAGATGGCTGATTAGAAGCAGCTGTGGTCCACAGCACTCATGAAGAGGAGTGAAAAGGGGAGAGTGAATTCAGCACCTTCAACTGAAATATCAAGGATCTTGCATTGGGACTGTCTAGGCAGACAGCTCAACCCCTGGAAAAGGAAGAAGAGCAGTGGGGTTGGGGATGATGGCTCACCTGGGAGCATTATGGAGCCAAAGGAACTTCCACAGCCAGCCAAGGGAAGCGGTGAGTGATTATGCAACCTTGTCCATGAAGCCATGCTTCTCTCATAGACCTTTGCAACCTGTGAATCAGGAATCAGGAGATCCCCTTGTGAGCCCGTGCCACCAGTGTCTTGGGTTCGATACAGAGCTGTGTGGAGTTTAGGCAGAGCAGCCACTCAGGCACACACAGAGACCCAGGAGTTTTATATACTCTGGCCCTGGGGTCAGCAAACGAGGAAATTCATCTATACATATCCCTAGGAAGGGGGTTGAATCCAGAGAACCAAGCAGCATCGTTCTGCAGGCCCCACTTCCATGGCACCTCACAATTTAAGCCCTTGGGCTTGGATTCCAGCCTGCCAGCAGAGCAGGCTGGAATCTGCCTGAGACCAGTCTGAGTTCCTGAGGGGAGGAGTGGCTGGCATCTGTATGGTTTGGTTGACTCAGCCGTTCTAGCCTGCTGGCTTTGGAGAATACAAACAGTCTGGATGCACAACACAGCACAGCTGCCTGGCCACAGATCATGGCCAGATTGCTTCTTTAAGCAGGACCCCGATCCATTTATCCCCACTGGGCGGCACCTTCCTGTGGGGGCTTCAGTCACTTCAGCAAGGTTCCATTGGGATGTAGCTGTCACAGGGAGGAGTGGCCACCATCTGTATGGTCAGTAGACTCAGCCGCTCTAGCCTGCTGGCTTTGAAGAATACAAATGTTACAGATAAGAAAGGGTTTCCCTGCAGTGCAGCACAGCTGCTTTGCCAGATCATAAGCAGACTGCTTCTTTAAGCAGGCCCCTGATCCATTCTTCTTCACTGGACAGGACCCCCTGCAGAAACTTTATCCATTCCAGCCAGGGTTCTGCATCTCTCCCTGGGATGGAGCTCCTGGAGGAAGAGGCATCTGCCATCTCCGTGGTTTGGTTGACTCATCCATTCTAGGCTGCTGACTTTGGAACGCCCCAATGATTTGGACAAGGAAGGGTTCCCCCACCCAGTGCAGTACACCTCTTCTACTGAAAAGCAGCCAGACTGTTTCTTTAAGCAGGTCCATGATTCTGTTCCTCCTGACTGGGTAAGACCTCCCAACAGGGGTCTCCAGCCACCTCCTACAGGTGCGTTCAGTCCAGCAGCAGGTCAGTACTCCCCTGGGATGGAGCTTCCAGAGGAAGGAGCTGGCTGCCATCTTTGCTGTTTCATAGCCTTCACTGATGATACCTCCGCGTTTGGGAAAAACCAAGGCATCTAGGTTCTGGAGTGGATCCCCAGCAAACTGCAGCAGCCCTACAGTAGACTGGCCTGACTGTTAAACAGAAAACAACAATATCAACAAAAAAGACCCCACAAAAACCCCATTCAAAGGTCAGCAGCCTCAAAGATTGAAGGTAGATAAGCCCACAAAGATGAGAAAGAATCAACACAAATACAATGAAAACTCAAAAAGCCAGAGTGCCTCTTCTGCCCCAGATGACTACAGCATCTTTGCAGCAAGGGCACAGAACTAGGCTGAGGCTGAGGTGGCTGACTTGACAAAAGTGGGCTTCAGAAGGTGAGTAATAACAAACTTCACTGAGCTAAAGGAGCATGTTCTAACCCAATGCAAAGAAGCTAAGAATCCAGATAAAAATCCAGAGGTGATAGTCAGAATAGCCTGTTTAGAGAAGAACATAACCAACCTGATTGAGCTGAAAAACACAAGATGAGAACTTCACAATGCAATTACAAGTATCAATAGCAGAACAGATGAAGTGGAGGAAAGAATCTCAGAACTTGAAGACTATCTTTCTGAAATGAGACCGGCAGACAAAAATAGACAAAAAATAATGAAAAAGAATGAACAAAACCTCTGAGAAATAGGGGATTATGTAAAGAGACTGAACCTTTGACTGATTGGAGTACTTGAAAGAGATGAGGAGAATGGAACCAAGCTGGAAAACATACTTTAGGATAATATACAGGAGAAATTCCCTCACCTAACAAGGCAAGCCAACATTCAAATTCAGGAAATCCAGGGAACCCCAGTAAGATACTCCATGAGAAGGTCAATCCCAAGACACATAATCATCGGATTCTCCAATGTTGAAATGAAAGGAAAAATATTAAGGACAGCCGGAGGGAAAGACCAGGTCACCATTAAAGGGAAACCCAGCAGACTAATAGCAGACCTCATAGTGGAAACCCTGCAAGTCAGAAGAGATTGGGGGCCAATATTCAACATTCTTAAAAGAATTTCCAATGCAGAATTTCATATCCAGCCAAACTAAGCTTCATAATTGAAGGAGAAATAAGATCCTTTTCAGATAACCAAATGCTGAGGGAATTCATCGCCATCAGGCCTGGCTTGCAAGACTTCTTGAAGTAAGTACTAAATATGGAAAGAAAAAATCATTATCAGCCACTACAGCAGCACACTGAAACACAGACCAATGACACTGTGAAGCGACCACATAAACAAGTCTGCAAAATAATCAGCTAGCATCATGATGACAGGATCCAATTCACATACAGCAATACTAACCTTAAATGTAAATGGGCTAGATGCCCCAATTTAAAGACACAGAATGACAAGCTGGATAAAGAACAAAGACCCATCAGTATGCTGTGTTTAAGAGACTCATCTTCTCACCAAAGACACACCTGGTTCAAAATAAAGGGATGGAGGAAAATTTACCAGGCAAATGGAAAACAGAGAAAAGCAGGGTTGCAATCCTAGTTTCAGACAAAACAGACTTTAAAACCAACAAAGATCAAAAAAGACAAAGAATGGCATTACACAGTGGTAAAGGGTTCAATTCACCAAGAAAAGCTAACTATTCTAAATATTTATGAACCCAATAAAGGAGCACCCAGATTCATAAAGCGAGTTCTTAGAGAACTACAAAGAGACCTAGACTCCCACACAATAATAGTAGGAGACTTTAACACTTCACTGACAATATTAGACCGATCATTGAGACAGAAAATTAACAGAGATACTCAGGACCTGACCTCAGATCTGGATCAAGCAGACCTGATAGACATCTACAGAACTCACCACTCAAAAACAACAGAATATGGATTTTTCTCATTGCTGCACAGCACTTAATATAAAACTGACCACATAATTGGAAGTAAAACACTCCTCAGCAAATGTAAAAGAACTGAAATAATAAACAGTCTCTCAGACCACAGCAAAATCAAATTAGAACTCAAGATTAAGAAATGCTCTCAAAACCAGACAACTACATGGAAATTGAACAACCTGCTCCTGAATGACTCTTGGGTAAATCATGAAATTAAGGCAGAAATCAAGAAGGTCTTTGAGACTAATGAGAACAAAGATACAGCATACCAGAATCTCTGGGATGCAGCTAAAGCAGTGTTAAAATTTATAGCACTATAATAGGGAAATTTATAGCATTAAATGCCCACATCAAAAACTAGAAAGATTTCAAGTTAACAACCTATCACCTCAACTAAAAGAACTAGAGAACCAAGAGCAAACCCCAAAGCTAGCAGAAGACAAATAATCAAGATCAGAGCTGAACTGAAGGAGATAGAGACATGAAAAACCCTTCAAAAAAAAATTAATGAATCCATGAGCTGGTTTTTGGAAAACATTTATAGACTGCTAGCTAGACTAATAAAGAAAAACAGAGAAGAATCAAATAAACACAATCAGAAATGATAAGGGGGATATCACCACTGACCCCACAGAAATATGAACAACCATCTATAATCTCTGTTTATAGTATACAGTATAGTATTCTATAAACAGAATAGTATACAGTATAGTATACTATAATATAATATTCTATACTATATATATATATTCTATAAACCATTCTGTTTATAGAATACTATACTGTATACTATAAACAGAGATTACTGTAAATACCTCTATGCAAATAAACTAGGAAATCCAGAATAAATGGGTAAATTCCTGGAAACACACACCCTCGTAAGACTGAACCAGGAAGAAGTTGAAACCCCAAATAGACCAGTAATGAGTTCTTAAATTGAGACAGTACTAAATAGCCTACCAACCAAAAAAAGCCCAGGACCAGGTAGATTGACATGAACGTTCTTATCTTCTTCTTGATCCCAGGGAGAAAGTATTTTGTATTTCACTATTAAGTATAATGTTGGCTATGGGTCTTTTCTAGATGCCTTTTAGCAGAGGGGGAAGTTAGTTCCCTTCTACTTCTAGTTTGCAGAATGGGTGGGAGCTGTATTATTTTTGAGTTTCTTAAACTTTATAAAGAAAATGAATGTGTATTGTGGGTTTGGTAAGAATAAATACGCTGGCATCTTACATTTTCTTGAGTTATAGGAACAGTTTTTGTTCATGGCCTAATTTGTGGAATAAAAATAATAATTTTTCTTACAATTGTTGCTGGTTATAAAGTTCTGTATTTTAACATCCAAACTTAAACACCATACTGCAATGTAATAATAATAAAGATATTTAAAAATAGGAAAACATACAGTGTTGAACTTCTAAAATATTTCTCAACATTTTCCCAATTAGAAAGTATATCCACCACTTTCTATATAGAATATTTATTTTTAACTCATTCATTTACCCAAATCCCATTTAGATTTGACTGATACTGAGAATATATTTGATAATTTTAATCATTATGATTTTTTTTATTTTTTAAATTTTATTTCAGTAGTTTTTGGGGAACAGGTGTTTTTTGGTTGCATGGGTAAGTTCTTTAGTGGTAATTTCTGAGATTTTGGTACACCTGTCACCTGAGCAGTGTATATTGTACCCAGTGTGTAGTCTTTTGTCCTTCACCTGCTCCTGCTCTTCCCCTAGGGTCCTCAGAGTCCATTGTATCATTCTTATGCCTTTACATCCTCACAAGCTTAGCTTCCACTTGTAAGTGAGAACATACAATATTTGGTTTTTCATTCCTGAGTTACTTCAGTTAGAGTAATGGTCTTCAGCTTCATCCAGGCTGCTGCAAATGCCATTATTTTGTTCCTTTTTATGACTGATTAGTATTCCATGGTGTATATATACCACATTTACTTTATCCATTTCCTGGTTGATGGGCACTTAGGCTGGTTCCATACTTTTGCAATTGCTAATTGTGCTGCTGTAGACATGAGTTTGCAAATGTCTTTTTCATATAATGACTTCTTTTCCTCTATGGAGATAACCAGCTGTGGGATTATTGGATCAAATGGTAGTTCTACTTTTAGTTCTTTAAAGAATCTTCATACTGTTTTCTATAGTAGTTGTACTAGTTTATATTCCCACCAGCAGGGTTAAAGTGTTCCCTTTTAAACCACTCTACACCAATATTTTAAAGATATTTAAAAATAAAAATGATTTGAAAAAAATAAAAATGAAAATGATTTGAAAAAAAGATTGAGAAATATGGATTATCTATTGGCTGCTAAGTATAAGGAGTAATTGTGACATACAGCTATTATGAAATAAAGCAGAAGGAATGGTAAAGAATGACTAAAAATGAAAGAGGCTGTTGGGTTTTGAAATTAAGAGATATATGGTGACCTTGGTAAAAGCAATTTCAGTGGACTGGTAAGGGATAGAAAAGTGATTGTAATTCATTGCGGTGAATAAAAAAGTGAAGATGAAGAGTATAAACTATTTTAAAGGGATTTTGAGGGAGTATAAACAGGAATAAAACTTGGGAGAGCAGTTTGGTAATATCTGACAAGGTTGAAGATTCATAAATCTGTGACCTGTTACCTCCATTTTTAGGTATAACCAACAGCAGTGTTTCCAAGGTATGGTACAGGGCCCAACTTTATCAGGATCACTTTTAAAAAATGTTTTAGCAAAGTGGCATTCAGTATTTATTTATGAAATCATTAGAAGTGAGCTCCTTTAAAATGTTTTAAAAATCAACTTTTATGCATATTAAACTATATTCATGGATAATAAAGTACATTCAGTCTGGGAGTACATTTTGATGAGTTTTGACAAATTTGTACATCTGTGTAACCACTACCACAGTTAAGGTATGAAACATTTCTATCACTTCAGAACATTCCCTTGTACCTTACTCTAGTAAATCCCAGCCACTACCCATAGCCCCAGTATACTATATTTATCTACTTTCTATCACTACAGATTAGACTTGTCTTTTCTGTAGTTTTATATAGTCATACAGTATGTACTCATTTTGTTTTTGAGATGTACCCATGTAATTGCATATTCCTAAGTAGTAATAGGTACCACAATTTGTTTATCCAGTTATCTGTTGATGGATTTTTGTGTATTTCCAGCTTTTGATTATTTGAAAAAGGTTGTTATAAATAAAGCTGCTATGAAGATGTATACATAGATGTCTATTCATAGACATGTATTTTCATTTCACTTAATAACTAGGAGTAGAATTGCTGGGTCATATGAAAAGCATACGTTTAACTTTTTAAGAAACTACCACACTCTTTTTCAAAAGGTTGTATCATTTTACATTTCCACCAGCAATGTATGAGAGTTCTAGTTGTCCTAGATCCTTGCTAATTATTTGGTATTATCAGTCATTTTAATTTTAGCATTTTATAGGTATGAAGTGGTATTGTAGTTTTATTTTGCATTTCTCTGACGGCTAGAGACTTGAGCACCTTTTCATGTGTTTACTGGCCATTCATACGTCGTCTTTTGAACAATATCTGTTTAAATATGTTGTCCATTAAAATTGTATTATTATTGAATTGTAATAATTCTCTATATATTCAGAATTCTCTATAAATTCAGAATGTCAATTTTTGGTGAGATACATGTATTGCAAATAATTTTCTCCTAGTTTATGCTGTTCCTTTTTATTTCTTTAATTTCTTCAGAAGAGCTAAATTTTTGAATTTTGTTGAAGTTCACTTTACTAGATTTTCCTTTTATGGCCCTTCTTTTGTGTCCTATTTAAGAAATTCTTTTACTCCTTAAGTTTTTGAAGAGTTTTCACCTGTTTCTTCTAAAAGTTTTATAATTTTTGCTTTTACTTTTAGAGTCTGTGAACCATTTCAAATTAAGTTTTACAAGTCCTATGAGGTAAAGATCAGTTTTTTTTTTCATATGAATATGAAGTTGTTACAACATGGTTTGTTGAAAAGATAGTTCTTTCCCTCATTGAATGATCTTGCCACCTTTGTTGAAAATCAGTTGGCTTGACCTATGTGGGTCCATTTCTGGACTATGTTCTGTTCGATTGATTTATATGTCTATTTCTAGCCCATACTAAACTGTCTTAATTACCAGAACTTTATAGTAAGTCTTAAAATCAAGTAGTGCAGTTTCTTCAACTTCATTCTTTTAAAAATATTTCTCAGGATAGTTTAGGTCTTTTATATTCGTAAGTAACTTTTATGACTAAGTTGTTACTTTATATGGAAAAAAAAGCCTTCTGGAATTTTTTTGAGAATGAACCTATAGATTAATTTGGGAAGAAATCACATCTTAAAAAGATTTAGTCTGCTGATCTCTGAACATGATATGTTTCTCCATTTATTCAGGCCTTCTTTAAGTTTTTGGGGTACTATTTTGTGTTTTTTATTGTTTTATATGTATCTTGCTTAATTTAAATTTATCCTGAAGTAGTTCACATTTTTGGATACTTTAGAAATAGTAGTTTTTCATATTTCAATTTGGAATTTTATGTTGCTTGTATTTAAATATATAGTTAATTCTTACACATTGTTCTTGTATACTATAACCTTGCTAAATTCGCCTGTTGGTTCTGGTAGCTTTTGTGTGGATTTCTTAGCATTGTCTATATACATGGTCTTATCTATGATAAAGAGAGTTTTACTTTTTCCTTTTCAATCTGGGTGCTATTTTTTTCTTGCCTTATTGGCTAGAATGTCCTGTACAATGTTGAATAGAAATGGTGAGAGTAGACATCTTTGTTTTGTTTGTGACCTTAGTGGAAAAACATTCAGCCTTTTACCTTAAATATGATGTTTGCTCTTAAGCATCTTGTAGATGTCCTTTATGTGGTTGAGGAAGTTCTCTCTTATTTCTATTTTGCTGGCATTATTTATCATGAATGGGTATGGAATTTTATCACATGCTTTGTTCTGTATCAGGTAAAATAATTAAAGGAGTTTTCTCCTATATTCTGTTAATATAGTGGATTACATTGATTGATTATTAAAATATACATAAATCTTTCATTCCTGTGATAAACCCATTTAGTCATGATGTGGTATCCCTTTTGCATATTACTGAATCCAATTTTTAAAATTTTTTTCAAGATTTTTTTTTCTTGTGTGTTAATGGATACTGGTTTGTAATATTCTTTGTAATTTTTTTTTCTCTTTTTTGTATTAACATAAAATGGGGCTCATTAAATAAATGCAAAAGATTACCTCTGTTCTTTGAGTTTATGTAGTTTTGATATTATTTATTGGTAAATGTTTGATAGATTCATTAATGAAGTCATTTGGGCCTATAATTGTCTTTAAAATAAATAATTTCTTACATAGATATAGGGCTATGCAGATTTTTAAGTTTACTTGTGTCTGTTTAGCTACATTGTGTTTTTTTAAGGAATTTGCCATTTTACTTAAGTTTTTTAATTGTTGGCATGATATTGTACAAAATAGTTTTTTGTTCTCCCTTTAATGTCTGTAGAAGTGGTAATGTCTCCACTTTCATTCCTGATAATGGTAATCTATATTTTCTTTTTCTCTCTTTTAAAATCACTCTACATCGAGGTTTGTCAATTTCATTCATTTATTTCCAAGAGCCAGCTTTTGGTTTCATTGGTTTTTCTGCTTTAGATTTCATTAATTTCAAGTCTTTATTGTATCCTTCCTTCTGTTTACTTTGGTGGTTACTTGGTTCTTCTTTTACTATAAAGAAAAGATTGGTAAGTTTGACTCCATAAATTGTTTTTTAAAGTTGCTTGGCAAAGCCAGTGTGGAAAACATCAAAATAGCTATCAAACTGTGATAAAATACTTAACAACTATTTCAGAGGGCTCGTATGCCTGATGTATAACAACCTCTTAAAAATTAAAGGATAAAGGACCAAGTCTGCTGGAAAAATTAAAAGAAAGTTATTAACAAAAATTCACACAGAAAAGATTGGGAAATATTCCTCAAACATTAAAAAATATGAAACTCATACTTGAGAAATGTTAATTAAAATAACACTGCGATACCATTTCTATCAAACTGGCACAAAATTTAGAATTTTTATTTTATTTTATTTTATTATGGAGATAGGGTCTCGCTCTGTCACTCAGACTGGAGTGCAGTGGCATGATCATGGCTCACTGTAGCCTTGACTTCCCAGGCTCAATCTTCCCACTTCAGCTTCCTGAGTAGTTGGGACTACAGGTGTGTGCCACCATGCTTGGCTAATTTTTGTATTTTTTGTAGAGACAAGGTTTCACTATGTTGCCCAGGCTGGTCTTGAATTTGGGCTCAGACAATCTTCCCAGAAACTGTAAAAATTTAAAAGTCTGGCTACCCATTCTATTGATGAGGCTGTGGGGAATCAGGCACTCCTGCAAATGTTCTTTTTCAGTGTTTTCTGGATTTCATCCATGTTTGTGTTTTTCAATATATTTTTAGCTATTCTTGTGTATTGATATGAACTTTAATAGCAATTTGTCTAGCTCTGTAAAAAACCGTGTTGGTATTTTTATTGCAGTTATGTTAAATTTAGAAGCTAATTTAAGGAGGCAGTTATATACATAGGAAGGAAAGCATGGAGCGAGGAGTGAGGACTGAGCCATGAAATTCTCTGATATTTAGAGAAGGGAAATCTAGAATGGGAAACAAAAAAGGAGTGGTTGATGAGAGTTTTAAGGAGGAGGAGATAGTTGTAAGGAGCATAGATGTGCTGAATAATGATGAGAAGTATCTTCAGGTAATGTATTGTTTAATACATGAATGAGGGACACTGTTCTTAGGCCCTTTTGGGGATATAAATGACCATATAAACATTAAATAAAGTATAATATATACATTTTATTCATTGATGCGTTGAATAAGATGTAATGTATTGTTAAATACATGAATGAGGAACACTGTTCTTAGGTGCTTTGGGGGATATAAATGATTATATAAACATTGAATAAGACCTAAATCCTGTCCTATTATTGTCTAAAAAGGAATGAGACATGTTAACTTGACTTTTAAACTTTATGAGGAGAGGTACTAAGTTTGCTGTATTCGTCACTGCATCCTTAGCATTGAGTCTAGTGTATATAGTTGATTTTTAATATATATTCGTTGACTAATAAATGACCAATATGCTCTTTCACAGGTCTCTTTAATTATTCCACACTTAAAGATATACACCAGAAATGAACAGTTCATTTGCCTGTTTTTTTTTACATTTTATAAAAGTGTAAATTCTATGATTTTAATTTATTTGAATCATTCATGTTAATAATTAGTGATGTCTGAGGAAATGACATAATCTATGGAGAAAGCATAGAGTGATCAGAAAACCTAGTTGAATATGCCATGTGCTGGTAGGGATTCATTTTAGGGCCAAGTAACTTTCATTGGAAGACATTGATAAGGGTTTAATGGAACAGACACGAGTTACACTGCAAAGGATTATTTGAATTTGGGCAGGTGGAGACAGGAAGAAGTATGTTCTGGATGAAGAGAGAGGTTAATTATGCAAATTTTCTTATATAGATATTCTGCAGTATTTCTTGAATTATTGCTATGAGGGAGATGTAACATTTATTAATTCAGTTAATTCTCAATGCTAGGCTCTATAGAGGATATCAAAGTAGATATAAGTACCATTTGTACTTATACTATGGGTCACATTTTACTGGACATTTTGAAATGGTGTCACTTGAGATATAAAGAATATAGCAGAGCTTTAAACAATTTCTTTACCTGAATTAATTTATATTTTAGGATATGTTGAAAATACCAAAATATTTTTGGGGTTCTATTTTCTTTTGTTTCTTCTCCTCTTAAAGTAAGAGACCATGAAGCCAAATGCTATTTAATTTAGGTAATATGCTTTTTCTTTTAATGGTTTGCTAAATAAGGAGACAGTTATATTTTATTTGTAAAAGAATAATGATTTATTCTATTTGTCATAATTATATTTGTCACCTTGTTAAATCAAGGTCTGATAAGAGATGGAATTCACAGAAGTTTGTCCTTGAACCTCATATGTCTATTTCAGCAGTAATTTCTTTATTTCTTTATTTTTATTTTTTTTTCAATTTTAGGTTCTGGGGTACATGTGCAGGTCATGCAGGGTTGTTGCATAGGTGCATACTATATCCAGCATTTCTCCCCATGTTATCCCTCCCCACCATTCCCACCCCCTGCTGTCCCTCCCCTACCCTGTCAAATGCCCCCAGTGTGTGCTGCTCCTCTCCCTGAGTTCACGTGTTCTCATTGTTCAATGCCCACCTGTGAGTGAGAACATGCAGTGTTTGGTTTTCTGTTCTTGTGTCAGTTTGCTGAGAATGATGGTTTCCAGATTCATCCAAGTCCCTACGAAGGACACGAACTCATCGTTTTTTTATGGCTGCATAGTATACCATTGTGTATATGTGCCGTATTTTCTTTGTCCAGTCTGTCGTTGATGGGTGTTTGGGTTGGTTCCAGGTCTTTGCTGTTGTAAACAGCTGCAATGTACATACGTGTGCATGTGTCTTTATAGTAGAACGATTTATAATCCTTTGGGTATATATCCAGTAATGGGATTGCTAGGTCAAATGGAATTTCTATGGCTAGATCCTTGAGAAATCGCCACACTGTCTTCCACAATGGTCTAACTAATTTACACTCCCACCAACTGTGTAAGAGTGTTCCTATTTCTCCACATCCTCTCCAGCATCTGTTGTCTCCAGATTTTTTAATGATCGCCATTTTAATTGGCGTGAGGTGGTATCTTAATGTAGTTTTAATTTGCATTTCTCTAATGAGCAGTGATGATGAGTATTTTTTCATGTTTGTTGGCCTCATCTATGTCTTCTTTTGTAAGTGTCTGTTCATATCCTTTGCCCACTTTTGAATGGGCTTGTTTGTTTTTTTCTTGTATATCTGTTTTAGTTCTTTGTAGATTCTGGATATTAGCCCTTTGTCAGATGGGTAGATTGCAAAAATGTTTTCCCATTCTGTTGGTTGCCAGTTCACTCTAATGATGGTTTCTTTTGCTGTACAGAAACTCTGAATTTTAATTAGATCCCATTTGTCTATCTTGGCTTTTGTTGCCATTGCTTTTGGTGTTTTAGTCCTGAAATCCTTGCTTATGCCTATGTCCTGGATGGTTTTGCCTATATTTTCTTCTAGTGTTTTTATGGTGTTAGGTTTTATGCTTAAATATTTAATCCATCTGGAGTTAATTTTAGTGTAAGGTGTCAGGAAGGGGTCCAGTTTCTGCTTTCTACCCATTGCTAGCCAGTTTTCCCAACACTATTTATTAAACAGGGAATCCTTTTCCCATTGCTTGTTTTTGTCAGGTTTGTCAAAAATCAGATGGTTGTAGATGTGTGGTGTTGCTTCTGAAGCCTCTGTTCTGTTCCATTGGTCTGTATCTCTGTGTTGGTACCAGTACCATGCTGTTTTGATTACTGTAGCCTTGTAGTATCATTTGAAGTCTGGCAATGGGATGCCTCCGGCTTTATTCTTTTTGCTTAGGATTGTCTTGGCTATGCGGGCTCTCTTGTGATTCCATATGAAGTTTAAAGTGTTTTTTTCCAGTTCTGGCATTAATTTCTGATGTCAGCAATACTTCTCAACTGCGTGATGAGTATTTTGGGAGTGGAGATTCTATTAAAACACTCGACTTTGAAAAATACTTACTACAGTTCATGTTCTCAGAAAATATTTTAAACCCTGACACTCTTCTCTTGGATTTTGTAAAAAAAAAAAAAAAGACATGGCTGTTTTCCTGACAGTAGACTATTGTTTTTGGTTTGAATTCTGTTATTTTTTATTTGCAGTTCATTGTCAAGCTATGACCAAGGTAATTATGCTAGTATATCTCATTGTAACTATTTATTCTAAGGAATAATTTAATATAAAAAGTCCTTAGATCTTACCCAATAATGGCATAAACTTGGAGGTTAATGTTACATTTAGACTCCTCATTTTACATTCTCTCCAAGTGTGTATACTCATATTTATGCATTTACCTTTCACTTGTAAGATAAATGATTTCCAGATTTATATTCATTATTTAAATGTTCCTAGGAAACCTCTATTACTGCCCTTACTCTTCTTTATCTTTTGTAATTACTGATTTACTTGTCTGTCTCTGACAAGTCTGTAAGCTCCTTGAGGGCAGGGACTACATTCAACATCTTCTGGAAGACAGTTGTTAATACACAAGCAGAATATTTTAATCCTACTGATAATATTAGATTTAGCACTGTGCTATTTCAGTTTGCCCTTCTACAGTGTAACCCTTTAGGGGTCTTACTTTAAGCCTGAAGTACATCCCTGGGCAGTTTCACCTTGGCTGACCTTGAACTCCAGCTTATCTTCTCAATACCAAACAGCTGGCTGCTGAATTGTCTGCTCAGCTATTTGGCCTCCCATCTATTGCTGTCTGCTAAGCTTTTGGATTCTCTTCCTTCTTAGGTATGCAGAGTTTAGGGATTGGTAAATTCCTCCATGGTGAATTGTACAAGGATTTGGGGGCTCACTTCCATGTGGTTTCCTCCTCTTTGGGCTGTATTGACCTCAGGTCCTTACAGCTTGGTTTCTCAGATTCCAACCTATTGCTCCTTATCCCACCTGAACTTCTGCTTTTTATTCCCCTGCGCTGTGAATTTAGGTACATATCTTCACAAGAAAAAGCAAGGGTGAATGTGGAACTCACTTTATTCAGATTCCTTTCTCTTGGATAGTAGCCCCATCAGGTTCTGCCTATTTCAGTTGTTTCCCAGTGTCTTTTAGCAGTTACTTTATATACTTCTGTCTTTTATTAATTTTGGGGAGAGACTGAGTTCTCATACAAGTTATGTAGTCATGACTGGCTTGAAAGCCCATGAGCATGTATTTTTTAAAAATTGTCTTTTTTTTTAATTGAGGTCAAATTCACCTAAACTTAGCTGTTTTAAAATACACATTTCAGTGATGCTTAGTACTCTCGCAATGTGGTGTGTGAGTGTGTTTTTATGTATATAAATGATAGTACACTGTAGCTCTTGTTTTGTGTCTCATTTCTACCTAACAGTATGTTCTAATAATTTACTTTTTCTTTTCTATTCTAAGTTGCATAGTACACATTTAACTTATCTAGTCCTTGTGTGATGAACATATGCTTTTCCTCCAACTCCCTCACTGTATTGCAGCTAGCAAGAATTTATTCTTAATACCGTTTTCCCCAAGCCAGGTAGGTTATGTAGGGGTCTTCTTTGGAAGTTTGATCCCCAAAATTTCTAGTTTGAGTCATTATCTGTGTTCTGAAGGGATTGCGTCTTGGGGAGATTCCTGGATTTTTTGTAGCTATTCTAGACTTCAAAATTCTCCTCCCAGAATTATGTTGGCATCAGTTTAGTTTCTTGAGCATATCTAAATATCTGTAAACACCACGTTTTGCCAGATAAAGGAATGGGAGTACTCTCTACCCCTTAAGGTCTTGGTTCCTATATATAAAAATATATATGGAAAAATTTGGGTGATAGAGACTTTTTACATTCCTTTGGGAGTAGTAGTCTGCAATTCACTGACAGTCTGACTTTAGATGATGATAGTCAGTGAATTTAGTAATCAAACTGAAAATCTGGATATTGTAAACTACTGCTTATTAGCTATGTGACTTTGGGCAAGTTATTTAACCTCTTAGAGCCTTGGTTCTACAACTCTATGATGAGGGTTATAATAGAGTAGTTGTTGGGTTAAAATTAAAGAGAATAACAATGTAAAGCAGTTATCTCAGTTCTGATACATGTTAAGTGCATAGTAATATTGATATTTTATCTTATTTCCTTTGAATACTAAATGCATTTTTGTGAAAATGGTTATTTTGTTCATTTGGCATGTCAAAATATGGTACCTTCTATTATTTTTAATGAATTGTCTTCTTTTCCATTAAGTATAAACTCACGGAGAACAGAGATTTTACCAGAATTTAACTTAGATTGCTTCTCCTGCAGATTACATTAAGAATGCATTTTACATTTTTTTCCTTTTTTCCCCTCTCTTTTGAAAAACATTTGTACTTAATGTTTGTACTTAAAGTACAAAGCATTTGCACTTAAATTCAAAACTGAACTTTTTTTCCTCAGATAACCATGATGACTACACAGACTTCTATGACATTTGCTCCTTTTGAGGATACATTGTGTCGGATATTGTTTGGCTGGCAGCAGCAGTTATCATCATCTGAGAAGAAAAGTGAAGCAAAATCACCTTCCAGTGGCACTGGTTCATTGGCCTCGAAGCCTAGTGATGTTGCTTCAGATAATGTTAAAAAGAAACATACTAAGAAGAATGAATAAATTTACTTGAGAGCTCTACAAGGCCAAAACATTTTTTTTTTCTTATCTACCTGTTAGATTGTGATAATATTTCTGTGTACATGATGTGAAATGAAGACTGTATATATGGAATGGAGGTGACAGAAAGAAAGAAATTCTTTGAGGGAGACTAACCCTTTCTGGATTGTAATTCTTGAGTGTTATGAGTGTATCATGTGAATATGTTTTTCTGGTAAAAAAGATTCTGTTGTGATTATTTGAATAGTTTTATATTAATAATAGAAGGAAATTTTTTTTTAAATGTTAGAAAAAGCAAACCTGTCATTGAAAATTAACAAAAATTTTAAAACTTTAAAAAAAGTAGGTATTTTCATATTTTTAAAATTTGAATCTATTTGAGCTTTAGTTCAGCAGAATTAATTTTTACATTATCATTAAAATTGCTAGGTATGGAAAACAATTCCTATTTTATTTTGAACACTGAGAAGAGTAAACTTTTCCTAAAACACTTTATATTATAAATGAAAATAAATTGCTAGTTTATATTTTAGATATAAACATTGTATATTTTATTAATATGTGTGTCAAATGGAAAATATCTGAAAATTTTTTTCCATAGTGGATATTTTCTACTAGAAGTAATTTTACTACTTTTCATTGAGAACAGAGCGTGAGCCTTAATCTGAAGTCTTTCTCATGCCCTTGTTTTAAAATAACTACTGTTTTTTTCTAAAAAAAAAAAAAAATCAAGGGTATAATTTTTAATAAATTGTTAATCCCATGTTTTGTAATTTTCATTTTATAAGCTTGGCTTATGTTTTTCTCTCTCGTTAAAACACATTTGTTTTAATTGTAGGAGAAATTACTCTTCTCAACATTTCTCATATTCTTCTTTCTAATCTTCATTGGTCTGAATATATTGGTAGTAGTTACCATAATTATTCAACAAAAAGTATCTCAATTCAAAAATTTTTCTGGTATGGCTTCTTTGTAGTGTCTACTGTTTTAGTTTTCTAGTAGAATGTCTTTGACAAGCTTTCATATAGTTTTGTTATATTTTCATCTACATGTACATGTGTTATTAATTTTATTTTAAATGCAAGCTAATCACCTTCATGTGAAAATGGTCTGAGAGCCGGGCGCAGTGGCTCAAGCCTGTAATCCCAGCACTTTGGGAGGCCGAGGCGGGTGGATCACGAGGTCGAGAGATCGAGACCATCCTGGTCAACATGGTGAAACCCCATCTCTACTAAAAATACAAAAAATTAGCTGGGCATGGTGGCGCGTGCCTGTAATCCCAGCTACTCAGGAGGCTGAGGCAGAATTGCCTGAACCCAGGAGGCGGAAGTTGCGGTGAGCCGAGATCGCGCCATTGCACTCCAGCCTGGGTAACAAGAGTGAAACTCCGTCTCAAAAAAAAAAAAGAAAGAAAATGGTCTGAGAATTGCCCTTGGGCATTTGTTAGTAACCAGCTAACCAAGAAGAAACACGGAAACCAGAACTTCATATGGCAGTCCATTCAGATGAAGAATGATGACATAAAATCTGGTTTTGTCTTAGCAAAATAAAAAAAAAAGAAAAGATACTAAATGATGTGAGATTTTCTTACTTTATGATTTAAAAGTCTAGTGATAACATTACAACTCTGGACATAGTTTATTTTACCAAAACCATGAACCTACTACCTGTATCAGGTATTTTGGATGGCTTAGAAGTACTCAAGTCACATTCAAGTTAGAAGTTTTCTTGTTTTTTGTTGTTTTAAATTTTTAACAAATATAACACCAGCAGGTACTATACTTTTACTTGCTTAAAAAATTGGGAGAGGACACTTTCGATAGTTTTGGAATGCCTAAGAAGTTTATTTTTAATATTGTGACAGAAAGCATTAAATATTTAAGAGTTCTATATGATATTTGGTACTCTTACAGTTCAGAACTTTTCAAAATGAATACTTTGTTCATTATTGACCGGTTTTGAAGTTTGGGTTTAACTATAGTTGAAATGGAAGGAATCTTGTTTTACACTTGTATTAAAGATAAATTTATTAAAGTAGTTATTTAGCACCAATGGAGTATTACATTATTTTTTTGTTTCTTGTTTTATATTTTCCTTGAGGTGGGGTTTCAGAACTCATCTAGTGTTTTGACTAATATAGTACATATTGAGTGATTACTGTCCAAATGCATTGGTAAAAACTTTATTAATCTATGAAAGTATCTTATAATCCTCAATTCAAGGTTCTTATGTAAAATATGTACTGGAGAACATGACTTAGGCCTGAAACCCCCATCCTGAATCTGTTCAGATCACTATGAGAGTCTTTACTTGGACTTGCAAAGCAGGTTGTTAGACCTTACCCAATGTGAAGCGTGAATAAAGCCTATAGACCTGCCTTACACAGCTAATCAGAGGTGGCACTGAGAACGTCAAGACTTAATAGGTCTCCTTAAAAAAAAAAAAAAGGAGAAGAAGCTGGCAGGACCATGGGCCAGCTTCTCAGTGATCTCACCCTCAAGTAAAACATGGCCAAATGAGTTATCAAACTGATTTATCAAATTAGTCACTCTTCCTTACTGAGGGAGTATCAAGTAAGGGCTGGAGAGAGACCAGATATGTAGAGTGAGTGGGTTTCACTGGAAATGCAAGCCTCCATGTGAGTAGAGACCCAAAGACAGATGAGAGAAGAAGGGAGAGTCTGGTTAGTGTATTTTTTTTTTTTTTTTCTAGTCCTTAAAGCCAGGCACCTTTCCATTGAAATCCACTTCAAATCACAAGCT
Source organism: Callithrix jacchus (assembly GCF_049354715.1). Taxonomy (NCBI): domain Eukaryota; kingdom Metazoa; phylum Chordata; class Mammalia; order Primates; family Cebidae; genus Callithrix; species Callithrix jacchus. The sequence continues at coordinate 154,149,405 of NC_133502.1, forward strand.
GATTACAATTGAGTGGAACATTTCATGTTGTAAATGGAATAATGTGTTCAGAATGCTCTCCCTTTCCCCCAATAGAACCCTTTATAGCGTTGGCCCCAGGTATAATTCACATCCTTGGCTTTTTTCATTCAGTTGTTTATTCAACAAATATTGAGTGCTAGTTATGGGTCAATCATTATCCTAAACTCTGAAGATAACAGAAAACAAGAAAAATGCTTGCTCCCTTGGAGTTTATATTCCAGTGGTGGACAGATAATAAACAGATGTATTCTTGTGGTGATAATAAAAGTTATGAGTAAATATTAAGCAGAGAGGGGAGTGGGAGTGTTTGTTAAAAGAGGACTGCTAGGCCTTTCTGTTAAAATTGCATTTTGGCAGAGACCTGAAGGACGTGAGGGAGCAAGCCATGTAGACTTTGGGTAAGTGTAAGAGTCATACTAATCCTTCATATACTTGATTTAAAGCATATATTCCCCCAAATTATTGAATTTATTTTTCTTATTAAGAACAATTTTACTCTGTAGTTTGTTAACAGACATACTTCTTAAACTATTTTTTACATTTTTTTTCTCTTGAGATAAATGATACAATAAAATGCACAAATAGTATACATGCCATGCATTGTGAAAAATGCATATAACTTTATAACCTTAACTTCTACTTAGATTTGTTACTAGCACTTCTGGGAGTTTCTTTCCAGTCAACTCCTTACAACTGAATTTAACATGAGGCATGCAATATGTTCTCTTTTATGTAGGCTTCTTTAAAACTCAGCATAATGCTTTTGATATCATCCGTCTTGTTGCATTTATTAGTAGTTTATTTCTCTGTAATTGCTTACTAGTTCCACCTTATGGATATACTACAGTTTTTATCCTATTGATGCACATCAGTGATGTTTCTAGCTTAGAGTTTTCCGAATAAGCTACTCTGAACATTTTTGTATACATCTTTTGGTGAACATTTTGGTGAATGATTTCTGTTTCTTTGGGCATATACCCAGTAATGGGATTGCTGGATTGAATGGTAGTTCTAAGTTCTTTGCGAAATCTCCAAACTGCTTTCCACGATGACTGAAGTTATATACTTTTTTTTACCAGCAGTGTATAAGCATTCTCTTTTCTCTGCAGCCTCACAAGCATCTGTGATTTTTAAAATTATTATTATTATTTTTGAGATGGAGTTTCGCTCTTGTTACCCAGGCTGGAGTGCAAATCTCGGCTCACCTCAACCTCCGCCTCCTGGGTTCAGGCAATTCTCCTGCCTCAGCCTCCTGAGTAACTGGGGTTACAGGCGTGCACCACCATGCCCAACTAATTTTTTTGTATTTTTAGTAGAGACGGGGTTTCACCATGTTGACCAGGATGGTCTCGATCTCTTGACCTCGTGATCCACCCGCCTCAGCCTCCCAAAGTGCTGGGATTACAGGCATGAGCCACCGCACTCAGCCTAAAATTATTTTTTAAAACGTTCTTTATACTTTAAGTTCTGGGGTACATGTGCAGAATGTGCAGGTGTGTTACATAGGTATACATGTGCCATGGTGGTTTGCTGCATCCATCACCCTGTCATCCACATTAGGTATTTCTCCTAATGCTATCCCTCCCTTAGCTCCCCACCCCCCAGCAGGCCCCAGTGTGTAATGATCTCCCTGTGTCCATGTGTTCTCATTGTTCAGCTCTCACTTATGAGTGAGAACATGCAGTGTTGGTTTTCTGTTCTTGTGTCAGTTTGCTGAGAATGATGGTTTCCAGTTTTATCCATGTCCCTGCAAAGGACATGAACTCATTCTTTTTTTATGGCTGCATAGTATTCCATGGTATATACGTGCAACATTTTCTTTATCCAGTCTATCATTGATGGTTGGTTCCAAGTCTCTGCTATTGTGAACAGTGCTGCAATAAACATATGCCTTCATGTGTCTTTATAATAGAATGATTTATAATCCTTTTGTATATACTCAGTAATGGGATTGCTGGGTCAAATGGTATTTCTATTTCCCGATCCTTGGTGAATCACCACACTGTCTTCCACAATGGTTGAAATAATTTACACTCCCACCAACTGTAAAAACATTCCTATTTTTCCACAGCCTTTCCAGCATCTGTTGTCTCCAGATTTTTTAATGATCGCCATTTTCTAATTGATGTGAGATGGTATTTCATTGTGGTTTTGATTTGCATTTCTTTAATGACTAGTGGTGATGAGGTTTTTTTCATGTTTGTTGGCTGCCTAAATGTCTCCTTTTAAGAATTGTCTGTTCATATCCTTCACCCACTTTTTGATGTTTTTTTTTTTTTTTTTGTAAATTTAAGTTCTTTGTAGACTGCGGAAATTAGCCCTTTGTCACATTGGTAGACTGCAAAAATTTCCTCCTATTCTGTAGGTTGCCTGTTCACTCTGATGATAGTTTCTTTTGCCTTGCAGAAGCTCTTTAGTTTAATTAGATCCCATTTGTCTATTTTGGCTTTTGTTGCCATTGCTTTTGGTGTTTTAGTCATGAAGTCCTTGCCCATGTCTGTGTCCTGAGTGGTATGGTCTAGGTTTTTTTCTAGGGTTTTTATGGTTTTAGGTCTTACATTTAAATCTTTAATCCATCTTGAGTTAATTTTTGTATAAGGTGTAAGGAAGGGATCCAGTTTCAGCTTTCTGCATGTGGCTACCCAGTTTTCCCAACATCATTTATTGAGTAGGGAATTCTTTCCCCATTGCTTGTTTTTGTCAGGTTTGTCAAAGATCAGATGGTTGTAGATGTGTGGTGGTATTTCTCAGGGCTCTATTCTATTCCATTTGTCTATATCTCTGTTTTGGTATCAGTACCATGCTGTTTTGATTACTGTAGTCTTGTAGTATAGTTTGAAGTCGGGTAGCATGATGCCTTCAGCTGATTTTTTTTGCTTAGGATTATCTTGGCTTTGCGGGCTCTTTTTTGGTTCCATATGAAATTTAAGGTGTTTTTTTCCAATTCTGTGAAAAAAATCAATTTGACTATTTAATAATTGCTTTTTTTTTTTTTGAGATGGAGTTTCACTCTTGTTACCCAGGCTGGAGTGCAATGGCACGATCTCAGCTCACCGCAACCTCCGCCTCCTGGGTTCAAGCAATTCTCCTGCCTCAGCTTCCCAAGTAGTTGGGACTACAGGCATGCACTGCCATGCCCAGCTAATTTTTTTGTATTTTTAGTGTTGACCAGAATGGTCTCGGTCTCTTGACCTTGTGATCCACTCGCCTCAGCCTCCCAAAGTGCTGGGATGATTGCCTTTCTTTCTTTATTTTTTTACACTGTGCCAGGCTGCAATGCAATGGCACACTCTGCTCACTGCAACCTCTGCCGCCCAGGTTCAAGTGATTCTCTTGCCTTAGCCTCCCAAGTAGCTGGGATTACAGGGTGTGCTGCCACATCTGGGTAATTTTGTACTTTTAATAGAAGCTGGTTTTGAACTTCTGATCTCAGGTGATCCACCCATGACCTCCCAAAGTGCTGAGATTATAGGCATGAGCCACTGTGCTTAGTCAATAATGGCCTTTCTGACTGATGTGAGATGGTATCTCATTATAATTTCTATTTCTCTAATGATTAGTGATGTTTGGCATTTTTTCATATGCTTGTTGCCACATGTATGTCTTCTTTTGAAAAGTGTTGATGTCCTTTGCCCCCACCCTGCTCTTTGTTTTTTTAGACTGAGTCACACTCTGTCTCCTAGACTTGAGTGCAGTAGTGCAGTGGCACAATTTTGGCTCACTGCAACCTTTGCCTCCCGGATTCATGTGATTCTCATGCCTCAGCCTCCTGAATAGCTGTGATTACAGGCACACACCACCATGTTCAGCTAATTTTTGTATTTTTAGTAGAGATAGGGTTTCACTATGTTGTCCAGACTGGTCTCAAACTCCTGGGCTCAAGCAATTCTCCCACCTTAGCTTCCCAAAGTGCTGGGATTATGGGTGTGAACCACCACACGTGGCCCTTTGCCCATTTTTTAATGGGGTTGTTTATTTTCTGCTTGTCAATTTGTTTAAGTTCTTTATAGATTCTGAATGTTAGACTGTTGTCGGATGCATAGTTTTCAAATATTTTCTCCCATTCTGTAAGTTGTCTGTTTACTCTATTGATAGTTTCTTTTCTTTCCCAAGGCGGATGTCCAGAATGGTGTTTCCTAGGTTATCTTCCAGAGTTTTTACAGTTTCAAGTTTCACATTTACATCTTTAATCCATCTTGAGTTGATTTTTGTGTATGGTAAAAGGAATGGGTCCAGTTTTAATATTTAGGACATGGTTAAGTTATCCTAGCACCATTTATTGAATAGGGAGTCCTTTCCCCATTAATTCTTTTTGTCAACTTTGTTGTAGGTTATATGGTTGTAGGTATGCAGCTTTATTTCTGAGTTCTCCAATGTGTTCCTTTGGTCTGTGTGTCTTTTTGTACTAGTATCATGCTGTTTTGGTTGCTATATCTTTGTAGTATAGTTTGAAATTGGATAGTGTGATGCCTCCAGCTTTGTTCTTTTTGCTTAGGATTGCTTTGGCTATTTGGGTTCTCTTTGGTTCCGTATGAATTTTCGAATACTTTTTTCTAATGCTATGACAAATGTTGTTGGTAATTTGATAGGAATAGCATTTAATCTGCAAATTGCTCCTGGCAGTATGGTTATTTGAACAATATTGATTCTTCCTATCCATGATCATGGAATGTTTTTCCATTTGTGTTGTCCCGGCAGTGTTTTATAATTTTCACTGTAGACGTCTTTTGCTTTTCTGATTAGCTACATTCCTAGGTATTTTATTATTTATTGCTACTTTGTGGCTATTGTGAATTGGATTGCATTCTTGATTTGGCTCTCACTTGGACATTATTGGCATATAGAAATGCCGCTGATTTTTGTACATTGATTTTGTTTCCTGAGACTTTTCTGAAATTGTCAGATCTAGGAGTCTTTGGGTAGAGACTCTGAGGTTTTCTAGGTATAAAACCTTATCATTTGCAAAGAGAGATAGTTTAGCTTACACTTCCGTATTTGAATGCCTTTTATTTCTTTCTTTTGCCTGATTGATCTGACTAGGACTTTCAGTACTATGTTGAATAGGAATGGTGAGAGCAAGCATCCTTGTCTTGTTTGATTCTCAAGGGGAATGCTTCCAGCTTTTGTCTGTTTAATGTGATGTTGGCTGTGGGTTTGTCTTAGACGGTTTTTATTATTTGAGGTATGATTTTCAATGCCTAGTTTGTTGAGGATTTTTAGCATGAAGGTATATTGAATTTTATCGAAAGCCTTTTGTGTCTGTTTGAATAATCATGTGTTTTTAAAATTCTGTTTATATGATGAATCATATTTATTGATTTGCATATGTTGAACCAACCTTGCATCTGTGGAATAAATCCTAATTGATCATGGTGGATTAACTTTTTGATGTGGTGGTGGATTTGGTTTGCTAGTATTTTGTTGAGAATTTTTGTATCTGTGTTCATCATGGATATTGATGTGAAGTTTTCATTTTTTTGTTGTGTCTATGATGGGTTTGATATCAGAATGATGCTTGCCTCATATAGTGAGTAAGGGAGGAGTCCCTCATTCTCAGTTTTTTGGAATAGTTTCAGAAGGATTCGTACCAGCTCTTTATATGTCTGGTAGAATTGGGCTGTGAATCCATCTTGTCCACGGCCTTTTCTGGTTGATAGGGCTTTTTATTACTGATTCAGTTTTGAAATATTACTTATGTGTTCACAGTTTCAGTTTCTTCCTGGTTCAATCTTGGGATGTGTTTTGTTTCCAGGAATTTATCCACTCCTTCTAGGTTTTCTAGTTTTTGTGCATATAGATTTTGATAATAGTCTCTGAGGATTTTTGGTTTTCTGTGGTGTCAGTGGTGATGTCCCCTTTCTCATTTTTGTTTGTGTTTATTTGGATCTTCTTTCTCTTTTTATTAGTCTGGCTAGTAGTCTATCAATTTTATTCTTTCAAATAACAGACTTTTGGTTTTGTTGATCTTTTATATGTTTTTTTAACATCTTAATTTCATTCAGTTCAATTCTGATTTTGGTTATTTGGTTTCTTCTGCTAGCTTTGGGATTAGTTTGCTCTTGTTTTTGTAGTTCCTCTAGGTGTGATATTAGGTTGTTAATTTGAGAGTTTTCTAACATTTGATGTAGGTGTTTAGCGCTATGAACTTTGACTTTAACTATGTTAGCTATATCCCAGAGATTCTGGTATGTTGTATCTTTGTTTTCATAGCTTTAAAGAATTTTTTAAAATTTCTGCCTTAATTACCTTTTTTAAATTACCCAAATGTCATTCAAGAACAGGTTGTTTAATTTTTATGTGATTGTATGCCTTTGATACATCTTCTTAGTATTTATTTCTATTTTTCTTGTGCTGATGTCTGAGAGTATAATTTTTTTTTTAAATTTGTTGAGATTGCTTCATGGCCTAATGTGTGATCTGTTGTGAAGTATGAACCGTGTGTAGATGGTATATTGTATTGTTTCATGGAGCATTTTGTAGTTTTCTGTTAGATCCATTTGGTCAAATGTCAAGTTTAGATCCTGAATATCTTTGTCAGTTTTCTGCCTTGATTATTTGTCTAATACTGTCAGGGGGGTGTTGAAGTCTCCCACTATTACTACATTGGTATCTAAGCCTCTTCATATGTTTCTAAGAATTTGTTTTATGAATCCAGTTGCTCCTGTGTTGCGTACACATATATTTAGATAGCTAAGTCTTCTTGTTGAATTAAACCCTTTACTATTATGTAATGCCCTTGTCTTTTTTGATCATTGTGGATTTAAAATCTGTTTTGTCTGGAATTAAAACAGCAACATCTGTATTTTTTTTTTTTTTTTTGTTTCCTTAGTAGATTTTTCTCCATCTTTTTACTTTGAATCTTTGGGTGCCATTGCAGCTGCTATGGGTCTCTTGAAGACAGCACACAGTTGGGTCTTGTTTCTTTATCTAATTTGCTTGTGCTTTTAAGTGGTGGCGTTTAGCCTGTTTTCTTTCAAGGTTAATACTGATGTGTGCAGATTTGATCCTGTCATCATGTTGTTAACTGGTTTTTATGTAGACTTGATTATGTAGTTACTTTATAGTGTCAGTGGTCTATGTACTGAGTGTTTTTCTGGTGGCTGGTAATAGTCTTTTGTTTCCACACTCCCTTAAGGACCTCTTATAAAATAGGTATGCTGGTAACAAATTCTCTCAACATTTGCTTGTCTGAAAAGGATTTTATGTCTCTTTTGCTTATCAAGGTTAGTTTGGCTGGATATGAAATTCTTGGTTGGAATTTTTCTTTGAGAGTGCCGAATATTGGCCGCCAGCCTCTTCTGGCTTGTAGGGTTTCTACTGAAAGGTCTGCTGTTAGCCTGATAGGGGGTTCCTTTTGTAAGTGACCTGCCTTTTCTTTCTAGCTGCCTTTAATATTTTTTCTTTTGTGTTGACCTTGGGGAATCTGATGACAGTGTGTCTTGGGGATTGTCCTCTTGAATAGTATTTTAGTGGTGTTCTCTGAATTTTCTGACTCTGAATGTCAACTGCTTTAGCAAGGGGAAATTTTCATGGACAGCATCCTTAAATATGCTTTCCAAGTTGCTTGCTCTACCTCTCTTTCAGGGATGCCAATGAGTTGTAAGTTTGGTCTCTTTACATAATTTCATATTTCTTAGAGGTTTTGTTCATTTTTAAAAATTCTTTTTTATTTATATTTTTTCCAATGAGTTAATTTGAAGAACTGATCTTCAAACTCTGAGATTTTTTTCCCTCAGTTTGGGCTTTTCTGCTGTTAGTACTTCCAATTGTATTATGAAATTCTCAGAGTGAGTTTTCTAGCTCTCTCATCCCAGTTTTTTTTTTTTTTTCTTAAAATGGCTATTTTGTCTTTCATCTTGTGTGTGTGTATCTTAGCTTCCTTGGATTGGGTTTCAACTTTGTTCTGAATCTCAATGGTTTCCATTGCCTCTTTGTCCTGAATCTCAGTGGTCTCCATTGCCATCCAGATTCTGATTTCTAAGTCTGTCATTTAAGCAATTTTAGTCTGGTTAAGAACCATTGCTGGAGAGCTAGTGTGGTTGTTTGTAGGAAAGAACACACTGGCTTTTTGAGTTGCTAGAGTACTTGCACTGATTCTTTCTAATCTGTGTGGATTGTTATTCCTTTAATCTTTGGAATTGCTTTTGTTTGGATGAGTCTTTTTGCTTTTATCCTGTTTGATGCCCTTGAGGGTTAGACTGTGGTATTGGTTGGGTTCAGTCAACTGGCTTTGTTTCTGGACAATTTCGGGCGTCCCAGACTCAGCACCCCACTTTTGGGCTGCATGCTTCAATCCTGGGGCCCTGGTACCAGGTCTATGGCTTTGTTCTTTGGTCCCTCAGTGTTAAGCACCTGCTGCACTGGAGGGGCTGAGGTGTTCCCAGTCCAATGGAAACAACACTCCAATGGGGAGTGCTGACTGAGTGCTTTGTCAGGGCAGTAGTAGTGGAGGCTCACATCTGTGTGCAGTGGTACAGTGGGGTTCATGTGTGTGGTGCCAGCAGGTGTGGAGAGGTCCTGTGTGTGCATGTGCGATGGTGTGGCAAGGTCCCTGCACAGACTCGTGTGGAAGCAACAACATTGCAGCAGCACCCATTTGTGCACATGTTCTTACTCATATCTTTTAATGAACAGAGGTTTTTAAATTTTGAAGACATCTAATTTCCCAATATTTTATTGCTTTCTGTGTGTTAAGAAACTTTTACCTATCTCCAGCTCATGAAGATTTATGCTAGTCTGAGGAAACCCAAATAAAGGAGTGTCTAGAGAATCACTTAAAAGAGAAACACTTTATGCTATTATGTAAAGCAGTAATTCTGTTACTCAACAAGTCTCTTAGGCCTGGTTTTTGGTTCTGCTGCCTGAAGATCACTGTATACATAATGTATGTGGTTACTTTTTCTGTCCTTATGCTGTAGGCTATACATCACAAGAATTTAGGACTTTTCTGTCTATGTAGGAGCTTTCTGTGGGCAGGCTTGATCATGGTTTATCATAACTGATATTTAGGAGAGCTGATTACTAAGAATGTGTTAGTAGCAAATATTTTTTAAATGATGTAAAATCATTTAAGCTAGGTTTAGGAGTGTGGTTAAAATGGTTAGGAAGGCAGTGGTTCATATTGAAATATATGATCTAAGTGTGTATTTGTGGTGATTAATGGTCTGGTATGTAAATCAGTAGACTAGCTTAATTTACATGGAAGACTGTTAAGCAATCCATGACAATACAGAGATATGTGGCATACAAAACTGGAAGAAGAGAACTACTACTTCCACATTTAATAAAGAGAATTAAGATTTAAGTGAGATCAATACAAAAAAATTTATATGGGGGATTATTATCAGCAAACGGTGGTTTGAAAGGGGCAAGGGAAAGAGAGGGACTCGAAGACAAATTTAGTAATTTCATGTTTTTCTTTCACCAGTGCAGAATTGTAGTAAAGAGAATAAACTTGATAATGCTTATTTGGATTTTTATAAAAATGTGTAATCAGGCAGTGCTTCACTTAAAATGTAGTCTAATCTCAAAGTAGACTGTAGACTGAAACATTCCTTAAAAATAATAGGAAATGAATCTGCTACAGTGGCTGATAGCAACATTGTTATATTTGACATGTTAATGAGCTATGAGAAGAAGTATATAGCATCCTGATTAAATTTGCAGATTACAGTAGATGTTATGAAAGGCTGTAATGACAGAAAAATTCAAAGTACTAGTATGCTTGGAAAATGATTTGGCTTAAATATATATAACTACATCTGGAAAGAAATAATATAAGATCAAAACCTAAGAACTTTGAATGACAAAAATTAATGAAATATTAATATAATTTTATTTTGAGCTGCTTTCCAGTTTGGGCATTTTATTATTGAGGAAGAAGGGAGTAATTCATATTAGAGGACAAATAACAGTCTTATTTGTTAGAGGAAAAAAGTCTTTGCTAAAACTGCTGATTTTAAGGAACTGTTTTGAAAATAAAATGTGTATGAAAATGTTTTTACAACTATTTCACAAAGAAGACTCCCATTTATAAGTGAAACCAGAGTTATATATTTTGGAATGCAAATAATGTCATTTCCTATGTATAATACTTGAATTCCACGAGTCAGAAAGGCAGGAAATTCGGAAGTCCATTCTCCTCATTACACTGTTATTTATTATTGTTGTGATGCTGTGGTGATGTGATGGCATTCTAATAGAGGAGCTGAGTCACTCCGTGTATAACAGTCTGACTCATGCATTTAAATAATTCCTGTCATCTTATTTACTGCATTACTATGCCAACCATCACGATCACATTCCATGTCTGAGGTTTCATGTTCTCAGTTGGACACAAGTGCTCAAAAGCTCCCATTATTCTTTTCTATAACTATTCATTATCTATAAGACACATTTTGTCGTAATTAAATCCATTTGAATAGAACCTTGAATTAAAAAGGTCCCCTGTCTCTCCCTCCAATCTTTCACCCTGTGTGGTTATGTATTCAAAGGACTTCTCATATGATTCTGCCTCCTCTTGAGCAGTGTTATAGTGTTGCTCATAGTAAAGGAGACTTGAAGGCAGACTCTAGAATCTTTCAAGTAATTTCAGATCCTCTCAACTAAATCCATGGGATGCTAGGGTACTCCTCAGCTGGTAATGACACAAATGAATGGTTATTCCTCAGTGGTTGTAGTGATTTGACCTAATGGATCCAGAGTACTTCTGGCTAGTTGAAGCAGTTGAGAAATGTTTGAGCAGAACATGTGGGCAGCCTGGAATAAGGCTGAGAATTTTTTAGGAAGACATGCTGCTCCTTAGGAAGGCTCTATTGGATGGTGGCTTTTTTTCCTGTGTAGTCATAGACAAGGTGCTTCCCTTTGCAAAACGTAATAGATGAAATGGTAAAATGGGTAGAGTCTTGAAATAGATGAAGGGAATGGTGGAAGCAGCCAACTGGGGATTACATTATTCTTATATGGCCTGGAAAATGTTGGAGGCCCAAGTGAAATTGGAGAATACAGTTGAAAGGGCACCAGTTTGCTCTGTTGGATGATTTTTTTTTTCTGCTGGGTCCAATAGCTCAGGTTTAGAAGTGGATAGGTAATATGGAGTGTTTGCAGTAACCTTACTGGCACATTATCTTCTCATAGGCAGGCTAGGTGAAAGCTTCATGAGAAGATTCTTCGGTAAGCTTGAAAATAGGCCAAGGGAAGTTTATGTAACTAAAATATTTTGTGACATTAATTTCAAGTAGACTGGTGCAACCATTTTCACAATTGTGATGTTCCTGCCAGGGAAGCTGATATTCATGCAGGCGTGTCGGGCTCTCCGTTCTTCTAGGCAGTGTGTAGATGGACAACACCATTTTAGTGAATGCTTTGCTCAACCATGTTTACTCCTTTCAGTTGGTAATATAAACACTGTGGCCCTCAGAGATGCAGTGACTGTGGTGATTACGAATGCTCCAGGCTGTATTACCTGAGGTGCATTTTTAAGGTGATCCAGTTAATTCTTCTGGCTTTAATTCCTTGTCCTTTAGGTAAATGTTGGCCTACAATTTACTTCTTGTGTATCTGCCTAAAAGGAGAGAATGAACTAGTCATGCCCATTGGAGTACTCCAGATTATGATAACCATTATCTTTTATTTTAAATTAGTACAATTGCAATGAATCAGCGTGGTTAGCAGGAGACTGCCTCTGTCTAGATTCAGTCAGATTTATAGGACTGTAAGGCTGAGAGGCGTATCTTGGACCACGGTAAATTAACCAAGATAATGCCACCTGTCAGGCCCCCTTGGAACCAGCTAGCCAGTCTCTCCTGAAAACATCTCTCCAGATGTTTCTTCTGCAAAACTTCAAAGAATTCATTGTGATAATGTCTCCATTATGATATATGACATTCCTAACCATCTTTCGGCATTGTTTCTCAAACATGAGGGCACTTATCTGTTTTACTGAATCAGAATATTCAGGTGAGAAGTCAAGAAATGTGTGTTTTTATGAACTCCTGGGTGACTTTTTTCATTGGGCAAGCTTGGGAACTTTGTAGGTTTCACTTCAGTTCTATCTCAATTCCTTTACTCAAATATTATATTTTTATTTTTATAGCTTTATAATGTTTTTAACTTCTGTAAAAATAAGCTTCCTCTATTACTTTTAATGTATTAGATTCTAAAATCCAACTTATACTTGGAGTATTTAAAAATAGTTTTATCAACTCTCCAAATGAAGTGAATTTAATCAGCATTGAGTAAATTTAGAAAATAATTTGGGAAGAGTTGGCATTTATTTAATATGAAATCTTCCCATTTATGTTCAATGGAATGTCTCTCCCTTTATGCCTCTTTTGTGTAAACATTTTTGTAATATTATTTATATTGATCTCTTAAATTTCTTAAGCTTATTACTTTTTATTTTTTGGAGACAGGGTCTCACCCTATCACCCAGGCTGGAGTGCCGTGGTGTTATCATGGCTCATCACAGCCTCGACTTCCTGGGCTCAGGTGATCCTCCTGCCTCAGCCTCCCAAGTAGCTGAAACTATAGGTGTGTCCCACTGTGCCCAGCTAGTTTCTTGGTATTTTTGGTACAGACGTGGTTTTGCTATGTTGTCCTGGCTGGTCTCGAACTCTTGGGCTCAAGGGATCCTCCCATTTTGGCCTGCCAAACTGCTGGGATTGTAGGCATGGGCCAGGCATCTGGCTAGCTTATTACTTTTTAAAAATTATTTTTTGTTATGTTCGTTGCTACTGTGACTAGAATATTTTTAGCATTATTACTTTGAATTGGTTAACATACAAGAAAAAATAGTTTTTATTTAAGTTTATACTCTATTCAAATTTCATTTATTATCTAATATTCTTTTCCTATTACAATATCCCATCTAAGATGTTACATTACATTTAGCAGGCATAACTCCAGCTCCTCTTTGCTATGACAGTTGCTCCGGCTTCTTTGTTTTTGATTACTTTGACTGTTTTGAGGCATGCTGGTCAAGCATTTTGTAAAATGTTCCTCAATTGGAATTCGATAATTTTCTTATGATTAGACTGGGACTGTGTGTGTGTTTATTTTCAGAAGAAGAACACAGAGATAACGTGCCGTTTTCATCACATCTTGTTGAGGGTACATATGATCAACATGACTTTTAACTATTGTTTTTAACTTAATCACTTCAAGTAGTGTTTCCTGGGTTTCTTCACAGTAAAGTTATTCTTTTTTAAACCAATTTCATGCTATACTTTTTGGAAGGCAGTTTCTATGTGCAGCACACACTTAAGAAGTAGGAATTTAGGTTCCACTTTCTTGAGGATGGAGTATCTACATAAGTTATTTGGAATTCTGCACAGATTTGCCTTTTCTTCCTCACTTAATATTTAGGCATTTGTTTATGTCTGTATGGTCTCATGAATATTTTATATTTTGAGTCATTATTATTACCTAGTACTGCTTCATTTATTTTGTGATTCAAATTGTTATAACCGACTATTGGGAGCTCCTTCAGTTTTCTCCTAGGTTCCTTTTACATACTCCAATTAATGTGGGCTTTTTAAACAAATAAACAAACAAACACCACTTTAACTTTCTGGTATTCAAACATATCCCAGGCTCATCTTGTGTATTTTCTGCCTTAGTCTTAGAATTAGCCATTTCTCTAAAGAGCCTTTTACTTCAAAATACTGCCCTATGCATGCTTTTTGCCACTGCGTTAATGATGCATCTGTGCCCTCTTAGCTAACAGAGCAGGGAGATATGTATGTGTGTACTGACCCATGTATATACACATAACTATAAATATTTCTAAATGTAACCATCTGCATCTATAGCAAGCTAAACGTGAATTTATATTGATGACTTCAACTGTAATCCATTACTAAATGGATTATTCTAGTCTTCTCCCCTTGTTTATCTGTAACCTCCAACAGATGGGAGAAACCTGACTTCTATCATCTACCTTCTGCTATCTATTTATTTGGTAGTTCAGTTCTAGTATACATGTGTACCTATATCAGAATTGTTAACCTGTAAACCCATGAGAGAAAAAAACAACTTTGTCAAGTAGAGTACAGTGCCTACATACCGTTTCCTTTGCCTTTAGTCTTATAGACTCCACTCATTTCCAAAATTACTTAGGTCAGCACCCTTTTTTCCCCATCCCCTTCAGTAAAATTATTTCATGCATTTATTAGATTGTTTTGTCACATTCTGCATTCTATCCTGGGATCCCCTGATCTCTTCAATGATATTTGCACACATTAAAGTTTATTCTTTGTAATTTAAAATTCCATGGATTTTAACAACTGCATGTCACATATCCATCATTACAGTATCATACCCATCAGTTTCACTGCCACCACTTCCTCCCAAAACTTGTGCTTGACTTATTCAACTCCCCTTGCCCTTGAACTCCTGACAACCACTGATCTTTATATCATCCCCACAGTTTGCCTTCATCAGAATATTATATAGTAAGAATCATCTACTATGTAGCTTTTCCAGACTGACCTCTTTTACTTTGCAATGAGCATTTCAGATTCCTCTATTTGTGGTTTGATAGCTCATTTATTTTCTCTGAATAATATTGCATTGTATGGATGTGTCATAGTTGGTCTCTCCATTCAGCTATTGAGCAACATCTTGGTTGTTTCCAGTTTTGGATAATTATGAATAAAAATGCTGTAGACATTGTGTGCAGAGTTTTATATTTTAAGTTTTTAAATCAATTGGGTTAATACTTAGGGATAGCTGTATCATATGAAAGACTATGGTTAGTGTTATAAGAAACTGCCAAACTGTCTTCTGAAATGGTTGTACCATTTTTGCATTCCATCAGCAATAAATGAGAGCTTCTGTTGCTTAGTATTCTCAACAGGATTTGATATTGTCAGTTTTCGAATTTAAGCCATTTAATAGTAGTGTGGCAGTACCTGATTGTAATTTTAATTTATGGCTCTTTAATGACAAAGGTGAAAGGCCATTTTTTTTCCATATGCTTTTTCTCCATTACTAGTTTTAAAAATAGGATTGTTTCTTTCATTATTGTTGACTTTGAGAAGGCCCTTCTATGTTGCGGATCTAAACCCTTCATCAGACATGCATTTTGCAAATATTTTTTCTCAGTCTGTGGCTTATCCTTTTATTCTCTTGTCAGGATCTTTTACAGAACAGAATTTTAAAATTTTTGTGGGTACATAGTAGTGTGTATATGTATGGGATACATGATCTATTTTGATACAGGCATACAATGCATAACAATCACATCAGGGTAAAAATGGGGCATCCATCACCTCAAGCATTTATCCTTTCTCTGTGTTAGAAACAATCTGATTATACGGGTTTAGTTCTTTTAAAATGTAATAAATTATGTTGATTGTAGTCACTCTGTTGTGCTATCAAATACTAGATCTTATTTCTTTTATCTAATTGTATTTTTGTATCCATTAACCATCCCCACTACCTACCTTCCACCCCTACTATCTTTTCCAGCCTCTGGTAACCATCATTCTACTCTATATCTCCATAAGTTTAGTTGTTTTAACTTTCAGCTCCCACAAATAAGTGACGACACACAAAGTTTATCTTTCTATCGCTTGCTTCTTTCACTTAGCATAATGTCCTTCAATTTTATCCATGTCATTTTGAATGACAGGATCTCATTCTTTTTATGGCTGAATAGTGCTCCATTGTGTATGTGTACCACATTTTCATTATCCATCCATCTGTTGATGGACAGATACTTAGATTGCTTCCACATCTTGCAACTGTGAATAGTACTAAAATAAATATAGTAGTGCAGATATCTCTTGGATATACTGATTTCCTTCTTTTGGGCATATACCTATCAGTGGGATTGCTGGATTATATGGTAGTGTTCTTAGTTTTTTGAGAAACTCCCAAACTGTTCTCATAAATGATTGTACTAATTTACATTTCCACTAGCAGTATATGAGGGTTCCCCTTTCTCCACATCATTGTCAGCATTTGTTATTTCCTGTCTTTTGGGTAAAAGCAGTTTTAACTGGGGTGAGATGATATCTCATTGTAGTTTTGATTTGCATTTCTCTGATGATCAGTAATATTGAGCATTTTTTATATACCTGTTTGCCATTTTTATTTTTTCCTTTGAGAAATATGTATTCTGATTTTTTGCCCATTTTTAAAATTGGATTGTTAGACTTTTTCCTGTTGAGTTGTTTGAGCTCCTTATATATTCTGGTTATTAATTGCTATCAGATGGGCAGGTTGCAAATATTTTCTCCCATTCTATGGGATGTCATTTTAATTTGTGGTTGGATTTTTTTTCCTTTGCTGTGCAGAAGCTTTTTAATTTGATGTGATCTCATTTGTCCATTTTTGCTTTGGTTGCTTGTGCTTGTGGAGTATTACTCAAAAAATCTTTGCCCAGACCAATGTCTTGGAAAGTTTCCTCAATGCTTTCCTTTAGCAGTTTCATGGTTTGAGGTCTTAGATTTAAGTCTTTAATCCATTTTGATTTGATTTTTGTATATGATGAGAGATAGGGGTCTAGTTTCATTCTTCTGCATATGGGTATCCAGTTTTCCCAGCATCATTTATTGAAGACACTGTCCTTTCCTTAATATATGCTCTTGGCATCTTTGTTGGAAATGAGTTCACCATAGATGCACGGATTTGTTTCTGGGTTCTCTCTTCTGTTCCATTTCTCCATGTGTCTGTTTTTATGTCAGTATCATGCTATTTTGATTACCATAACTCTGTAGTACAATTTGAAGTCAGGTAATGTGATTTTGTCAGTTTTGTTCTTTTTGCTCAGGATAGCTTTGGCTATTCTGGGTCTTCTGTGGTTCTATATAAGTTTTAGGATAGTTTTTTCTATTTCTGTGAAAAATTTCATTGGTATTTTGATAGGGATTGCACTGAATCTGTAGATTGCTTTGGGTAAGATGAACATTTTAATGACATTGGTTCTGCCAATCCATGAACATGGAATATCTTTCCATTTTTTGGTGTCCTTTTCAATTTTTTGCTCAATTTGTTGCATCAATGTTTTATAGTTTTCATTGTAGATCTTTTACTTTTTTGGTTAAGCTAATTCCTAGGTATCTTATTTTTTTTGTAGCTATTATAAATGGGATGAGTTTCTTGATTTATTTTTCAGATTTTTCATGTTTGGCATCTAGAAATGCTACTGATATCTCTCTATCTATCTATATATATAGAGAGAGGTATCAGTAGCATTTCTAGATATCTATATAATATATAGATAATAAATATATATAATAAACAATATATATACATATATTTTATATCCTGCAACTGTACTGAATTTATCAGTTCTAATAGTTTTTTGGTGAAGTCTTTAGATTTTTCCAAATATTAATATAAGATCATGTCATCTGTAAACAACGATAATTTGACTTCTTCCCTTCCAATTTGGTTGCCCTTTTTTTCTTTCTCTTGTCTGCTTGCTCAAGCTAGGACTTCCCCTACTATGTTGAATAACAGTGATGAAAGTGGTCATTCTTGTCTTGTTTCAGATGTTATAGAAAGGCTTTCAGTTTTTCCCTGTTTAGAGTGATACCAGTTGTGGGTCTATCATATATGGTTTTTGCTGTGTTGAGATATGTCCTCCTATATCCAGTTTTTTCAGTGTTTTTATTACGCAGGGATGTTAAATTTTATCCAATTCCTTTTCAGCATCAGTTGAAGTGATTATATAGTTTTTGTTTTTCTTTCTGTCGATATGATCTATGACATTGATTGATTTGCACATGTTGAACAATCCTTGCATTCTTGGGAGAATCCCAGTTGATTATGATGAATTATCTTTTTAATGTACTGTTGACTATGATTGTTAATATTTTTTTGAGGATTTTTGTATTGATATTCATCAGGGATATTGGCCTATAGTTTTCTTTTTTTAAAATGTATTTTTGTCTAGTTTCCGTATCAGGATAACACTGGCCTTGAGAAATGAGTTTGGAAGTATTCCTTCCTCTGTTTTTTGAAATAGTTTGAGTAGAATTCATATTAGTTATTCTTTGAATGTTTGGTAAAATTCAGCAGTGAAAACATTGGATCCCAGGCTTTTCTTTAATGGAGATATTTTATTACAGCTTTAATCTTATTACTGGTTATTGGTCTGTTCAGATTTTGGATTTCTTTATGATTCAGTCTTGGTAGATTGTATGTGTTTAGGAATTTAGCCACGTCTTCTAGGTTTTTAAATTTATTGACATATAGCTGCTCATAGTAGCCTCTAATAATCCTTTGAATTTCTGCAGTATCACTTATAATGTCTCCTTTCCATCTATAATTTTATATATTTGGGTCTTCTCTCTTTTTCCCTTAGCATTGCTAAAGATTTGTACATTTTGTTTATTTTTTAAAAACAACTTTTCATTCATTAATATTTTGTATTTTTTATTTCAATTTTAAGAATTTTGTTTTTGCTGTGATGTTACTATTTTCTTTTTCTCCCCTCTCCTTTTTGTAATTCTTATTCCAGTATTGAATCTGATCTTTATTATTTATTCCTTATTTATTTATTTAGAGACAGGATCTCACTCTGTTGCCCAGGCTGGAATATAGTCACACAATTTCTGCTTACTGCAGGCTTTGCATCTAAGGCTCAAGCAATCTGCCCACTTCACCCTCCTGAATATCTGGGACTACATGCACATGCCACCATGCCTGGCTAATATTTTCATATATATATATTTTTTAAAGATGGGGTTTCACTATGTTCCTCATGCTGTTCTTGAACTCCTGAGCTAAAGTGATCTGCCTGCATTGGCCTCCCAAAGTGCTGGAATCACATACCTATGCCACTGCACTCAGCCTATTTCTTCTCTTCTATTAACTTTGAGTTTGGTTTTCTTTTGCTTTTTAGGTTCTTTAAGATATACTGTTGGGTTGTTTGTTTAAAGTTTTTCTACCTTTTTTTTGATGTAGGCACTTATTGCTGTAAACTTTCCTCTTAGTACTGCTTTTGCTGTATCCGTAGGTTTTAGTATGTTTTGTTTCCATTTTCATTTGCTTCAGAAAAATTTTATTATGTTTTTCTTAATTTCTTCATTGACTCACTGCTCATTCAGAAACATATTGTTTAATTTCCATGTGTTTGTATAGTTTCCAAAATTTCTCTTGCTATTGATTTCTGGCTTTATCCAATTGTAGTCAGTGAAGATACTTGATATAATTTCAATTTTTTGAAATTTTAAAAACATGTTTCATGACCTAACATATGGTTTATTCTTGAGAATGATCGATGTGCTAAGGAGTAGAAGGTGTATTTTGCAGCTGTTGGCTGAAATGTTCTGTAAATATCTATTAGGTCCATTTGGTCTATAGTGTAGATTAAGTCTGATGCTTCTGTGTTGATTTTCTGTCTGGATTATCTGTCCAGTGCTGAAAGTGGGGTGTTGAAATCTCCAGCTATTATTGTATTAGAGTTTCTCTCTCTCCTTAGCTCTAATAATATTTGCTTTATAAATGGGTGCTCCAGTGTTGGGTGCATATATCTTTCCAATTGTTATATCCTCTTGCTGTATTGAACTCTTTATCATTACATAGTGAACTTTTTGGTCTCTTTTTATAGTTTTTATTTTGAAATCTATTTTATCTGATGTTAGTATAGCTACTGCTGATCTATTTTGGTTTCCATTGGGATGGAATATCTTTTTTCATTCCTTTGTTTTCAGTCTCTGTGCCTTTGTATATGAAATGTGTTTCTTGTAGGCAACAGATCATTGTGTCTTTTTAAGAAAATCTATTCAGTCACTCTATATCTTTTGATCAAAGAGTTTAGTCCATTTACATTCAATGTTATCATTTCTAAGTAAGGATGTACTCTTACCATTTTGTTATTCATTTTCTGGTTGATTTGTGGTCTTCTCTTCCTTCTTTCCTTTCTTCCTATCTTCCTTTTAATAAAGGTGATTTTCTCTGGTGGTATGTTTTAACTTCTTAATTTTACTTTTTGTGCTTTTTGATTTGAGGTTACTAGAAGGCTTGCAAATAATATCTTATAATCCATTATTTTATACTGATGAAAACTTAACACTGATTGTACAAAAAAATGAGCAAAGAGAAAACTAATAAAAACTAAAATTTAATGTCATCCCTCTACTTTTTAACTGTCTTTTGTTTCTCTTCATATCTTATTGTACTGTCTATGTCTTAAAAAGTTGTTATAGTTATTTTTTGTTAGGTTCATCTTTTAGCTTTTGTACTCAAGATATGAGTAGTTTATACACCACAATTATAGTGTTACAATATTCTGTGTTTTTCTGTGTACTTACTACTACCAGTGAATTTTGTACTTTCAGAAGAACTATTATTGGTCATTAACATTCTTTTCTTTAGATTAAAGAACTCTAACATTTCTTGTAGAACAAGTCTGATGTTGATGAAATCTCTTAGCTTTTGTTTGTCTGGAAAAGACCTTATTTCTCCTTCATGATTAAAGGATATTTTCATTGGATATACTAATCTAGGATAAAAGTTATTTTTTCTTTCACTACTTGAAATATGCCATGTCACTTTCTCCTGGCCTATAAGGTTTCCACTGAGAAGTCTGCTGCCAGTATTGGAGCTCCTTTGTATGTTATTCATTTCTTTTCTTTTTCTGCTTTTAAGGTCCTTTATCTTGGACCTTTGGGAGTTTGATTATTACATGTCTTGAGGTAGTCTTATTTGGGTTAAATTTGGTTGGTGTTCTATAACCTTCTTGTACTTTGAATATTGATGTCTTTCTTTAGCTTTGCGAAGTTATCAACCCTTAGAATAAACTTTGAACCCAGATCTGTCTACCTCCACTTTAAGGAAATAACTCTTTGATTTGTCCTTTTGAAGTATTTTCTAGATCTTGTGGGTGTGCTTCTTTCTTTTTAAATCTTTTTTCTTTTGTCTCCTCTGACTGTGTATTTTCTTTTTTCAGTTTTTGTTTCAGACAGGATCTTGCTCTGTTACCCAGTCTAGAACGCAGTGATGTGACCATGGCTCATGCAGCCTTGACTTCTTGGGCTCAAGTGATCCTCTCACTTCAGCCTCATGGGTAGTTGGAGCTACAGGCACATGCCACCATACTCAGCTATTTTTTGCATTTTTTTCTAGAGATGGGGTTTCATCATGTTGCCCAGGCTTGTCTTGAATTCCTGGGCTCAAGTGATCTGCCAATATTAGCCTTCCAAAATGTTTGTATTACAGGCATGAGCCACCATGCCTGACCTGACTGCATATTTTCAGAAAGCATGTCTTCAGTCTCACTAATTCTTTCTTCTGCTTGATCAATTCTGCTGTTAAAAAACACTGATACATTCTTCAGTATGTCACTTGAATTTCTCAGCTCCAGAATTTCTGCTTAATTCTTATTAATTATTTCAACTTCTTTGTTAAATTTATCGATGGGATTCTGAATTCCTTCTCTGTGCTATCTTGAATTTCATTGAGCTTCCTCAAAACAGCTATTTTGAATTCTCTATCTAAAAGGTCACATATCTCTGCCTTCCGAGGATTTGTCACTGGTGCCTTATTTTATTTGGTGAGCTCATGTTTTCCCGGATGGTCTTGATGCTTGTGGATGTTTGTCAGTGTCTGGGCATTGAAGAGTTACGTATTTATTGTGGTGTTCACAGTCTGGGCCTGTTTGTACTCACCCTTTTTGTGAAGGTTTACCAAGTATTTGAAGGAACTTGGGTGTTATGATCTAAGTCTTTGGCCACTTCAGCTTTATTTGCATTAGTGGACACCCCAAGCCCAGTAACACTATGAGTTTTGTAGACTTATAGAGGTACTGCCTTAGGCGTCTTGGTTGAGATCCAGGAGAATTCCTTGAATTATGAGGCAGAGACTCTTTACTTTTATGTTCTCCCAGACAAATGGAGTCTGTCTCTCTCTGTGCTTAGCTGCCTGGAGCTGAGGGAGGAATGAAACAAGCACCCCTATGGCCACCACCACTAGGACTGTGTGTAGTCAGAACCAAACCCAGCACAGCACTGTGTCTTGCCCAAGTCCTACAGTGACCACTGCCTGGCTACTGCCTACATTCACTCAAGGCCCAGGTGCTCTACAATCAGTAGGTGGTGAATTCAGCCAGGCTTGTATCCTTCTCTTCATGTTAGAGAGTTTCCCCCAGACCCAGGTGGGTCCAGAGATGCTATCCAGCTGCCAGGGCCTGAAACTGCGAAACTTAGGCCTCTATTTGGTGCTCTATTATACTGTCACTGAGCACGCTGCAAGACAAAGTCCTTTCTACTCTTCCCCTCCCCTGTCCTCAAGTGGTGGAAGAGTTTCTCTCTGTGGCCACCACTGCCTGAGGCCCACAGTGAATGCTGCCTGGCTACTACCAATGTTCACTCAAGGCTCAAGGGGGTCTTCATTCAGTTTGCTGTGAATGCTGCCAGGTCTGGGGCTCTCCGTTAACAGCAGTGGGCTCCTCTCTGTGCCAAGGCAGGTCCACAAATACTGTCCAGGAGCCAAGGCTTGGAATTAAGAACCCCAGGAGCCTGCTTGGTGCTGTATCCACTGTGGCTGAGCTGGTATCCAAACTACAGGACAAAGTGCCCTTTACTATTCCCTCTCCTTTCCTCAAGTACAAGAGTCTC
Source organism: Callithrix jacchus (assembly GCF_049354715.1). Taxonomy (NCBI): domain Eukaryota; kingdom Metazoa; phylum Chordata; class Mammalia; order Primates; family Cebidae; genus Callithrix; species Callithrix jacchus. The sequence continues at coordinate 154,171,997 of NC_133502.1, forward strand.
TTCCCATAGCCTTCATAGCTGGGAATGTGCTGGGTCACACCTGAAGCTGGTATGACTCTGAATCTCCCCCAAGGCCCACAGTGAGTGCTACATGGCTACCTCTGCTCATTATTCAGGGCCCAAGGGCTCTTTAGTCAGCAGGTGATGAATCCTGCCAGGACTGGTTCTTTCCCTTCAAGGCAGAAGGTTCCCTTCTGGCCCACTGTGTGTCTAGAAATGTCATCTGGGAGCTAGGAGACCTCACAACTGTGCCCAATGGCGTATCCTATTATGACTGAGCTATCCATGTTGTAAGACAAAATTCTCTACTTTCCCCATCCTCTCCAAGTGGAAAGGAATTTCTCCCAGATCTGCAAGGTGCACTGCCTGGGATTGAGGAGGGGTGGCACAAGCCCTCTCTTGGCTGCTATAGCTGGTGTCTCACCAGGTTGCAGCAGCACCCCAAGTCTGCTGACTCTGAGATCAGGAGTGTACCAGGACTCGCCCAGGAATTGCACTCCTTGTGGCCTAGGCTGCCTTTCAAGTTTATTTAGGATTCCAGAGCACTTTAGCCCATGGTGGAGAGGCTTGCTAGCACTCAGGTTCTGACTCCTGGAATGGATGATTCCCTTCTGGCTAGGGCTGATCTAAATGCTTCCTCCTTGGGCGCTGGCTGAGCTCTGCTGTGCTGCTTTCTGCTGTGACAGGGCAGCACTGAGTTCCAATGCAGTCTTATAATCAGTGCTGTCTCCATCCCCCAAGTTCACAGATGTTCTCTCTGTGCCACGTGGCTGTTGCCAGGGGATGTGAGAGGGTGGAAGCAATTCAAGATCGCCTTACCTACCTTCTTCAATGCCTCTTTCCTAAATATGACATTAAAACCAGGCACTGTGATCACTTACCTGTTTTGTGCTTCTTATGAAGGGGATATTTTTTTCACCCTGTGGATAGCTGTTCAGTTTGGTGTTACAGTAGTGGGGATGATTTCTGGAGGGCTCTATTTGGCTATAGAACCCTTCTTCTCCCTTCCTCCAGAAATTTTAAATTTTATTTAATCCCAACAACAGTTTTTTCCTTCATGGATTATACTTTTGGTGTCATATCTAAAAAGTCATAATCAAACCCAAGGGCACATAGTTTTTCTCTTATGTTTTCTTCTAGAGGTTTGATGGTTTCTAATATTACATTTAGATTTATGGTTCATTTTGAAGTAATATTTGTGAAAGATGTATGGTCTGTGACTTTGTTATTATTATTAATTTTTTATGTGTATGTCCGTGTTTTCTAGCAGCATTTGTAGAAAAGATGATCTTTTCTTCATTGAATTGCTTCTGTTTATTTGTCAAAGATTATTCGACTCTATTTGTGTAGATCTATTTCTGGGCTTTCTATTCTGTTCCATTGATATGTGCATCTGTCTTTTTGCCAGTACCACACTCTCTTTATTATTGTAGCTTTACAGTAATATACATTTTTGGCAACCATGTTTTTAACTTTTTCAATGATTGTTTCTCGGTTGATTCTCTTGTGATTTTAAAAAAATTTTTTACCAATATATGTTTACAAAATTGACCTGAATTTCCAGGGAAATATTAAATCATGGTAATTGTACGTTCAGTGGCTCTCAAACTTGGATGTTCACCCAATTCAGCTGCTGTGATGGCTAGTATGGCTCGTTTTATGTGTTGGCTTGGCTAGACTGTAATATTCACTCATTTACTCAAACACTAATTTAGATGTCTCTATGAAGGTAATTTGCAGATGTAGGTTACATCTACAATTAGTTGACTTTAGTTAAAAGAGATTACACTTGACAATGTGGATGAAACCCATTCAATCAAGTTAACTGCTTAAGAATAAAAACTGAATTTTTTCAGATAAGAAGAAATTCTGCTTCAACACTGCAAATCAACTACTGCCTGAGTTTCTAGCCTGGCCCTTATAGATTTTACACTTGCAAGCTCCATAACTGTGTGAGTCAATTCCTTAAAATAAATCTATGTTTGTGTGTTTGTTTATATCCATTCACCTATTCATCCATCCATTTATCCTATAAGTTCTGTGTTTCTGGAGAACCCTAGCGGATACAGCATCCAAAAGAATAAAATCCCTAGGAATAAATTTAATGAAGAAGGTAAAAGACTTGTGCTTGAAAATTATAACATTGCTGAAAGAAATTAAAGAAGATCTACATAAATGAAAAGATAAATTCCATGTTTATGCATTGCAAGACTATTTTTTAAACGACTGTACTTCCCAAAGCAATCTACAGATTCAAAGCAATCCTTACCAAAATATCAATAATGATTTTTGCAGAATTTGAAAAGCTTATTCTGAATGCATATGGAGGTTATGCATGAGCTCAGCAACATGGACATCTACTCACCAAGGCTGACTTGGCTACAGGCACTGCCAAGTGCCCAATCTGCCAACAGCAGAGAACAATACTGAGTTCCCATTATGTCACCATTCCCCAGGTGATCAGCCAGCTACCTGGTGTCAGGTTGATTACACTGGATTGCTTCCATTATGGAAGGAGCAGCATTTTGTTCCTACCAGAATAGATGCAAATTTGAGTGTAGATTTGACATCTTTGCTTCTAATGCTTCTATCAAAACTATTATCTGTGCTGTGTTAGGCCATTGTTTTGTTGCTATAAAGAAATATTCAAGGATGAGTAAGTTGTAAAGAAAAGAGGTTTAGTTGGCTCAGATTCTCCAGGTGTACAGGAAGCATAGCTCTGGCGCAGGCTTCTGGGGGGACCTCAGGGAGCTTTTACTCATGGTGCAAAGCAAAGTGGAAGCAGGCACATCACATGGCAAGAGTGAGAGAAAGGGGGAAGGTGCCACATGCTTTTAAACAACCAGATCTCCCAAGAACTCATTATTTATTGCAAGGACAGCACCAAGCCATCAGGGATCTCCCCCATGACCGAAACACCTCCCACCAGGCCCCACTTCCAACCTTGAAGATTACATTTCAACATGAGATTTGGATGTTACAAATATCCAAACCATATCATGTGGACTTACAGAATCCCTTATATGTATATTCCATTATCTGCATAATTTCATATGGCATTGTTTCTGATCAGGGAAGTCACTTCAGAGCAAACAAGGTGCAGCAACAGGCCCATGCTCATGAAATTCACTGGTGTTACCATGTTTCTCTCTTGTGTCTCATCTCTGCTCTTGACTGATTCAAGGACCTAAGATCCTAAGCCCAACTGTTGTAGGAAAAGCACATTTCAGGTAGGGACTCAGAACACCCTTTACAACATTTTAAAACTGAGTTACAGAAGTTTTAGTTTCAGCAGTTCCTAATTACCTTAAAGAAGGCAATTTCCACATGTCTTATAAAAACCCAGTTTGAAAAATCTAGAAAAACAAGGAAAATCAGTAATATCACAGCATGCTTTGGATTCTTTCATCTCTTCATAGGGTGGCACTGAAGTTACAGACTTACATCCTCCCTCATTGAGGAAGACTTGTCAAACCATCACTGGATGGACAGACTGAGAGAAACAGACTAAGGGCTGTGGCTGTGTATACTCTCCCATCTCCTTGCCACAAATCTTGCCTTTCTCATCCCTGAGCCCACAGGTGCTGTTCTTACACAGGTGCTGTTCTTAGATGGGATTAGCAGAAAGATGTTGGGATCTCAGCCATGCATGGTAGAAAATATAAGCAGGCGGCCGGGCACGGTGGCTCAAGCCTGTAATCCTAGCACTTTGGGAGGCCGAGGTGGGTGGATCACGGGGTCAAGAGATCGAGACCATCCTGGTCAATATGGTGAAACCCCGTCTCTACCAAAAATACAAAAAAATTAGCTGGGCATGGTGGCGCGTGCCTGTAATCCCAGCTACTCAGGAGGCTGAGGCAGGAGAATTGCCTGAACCCATGAGGCGGAGGTTGAGGTGAGCCGAGATCATGCCATTGCACTCCAGCCTGGGTAACAAGAGCGAAACTCCGTCTCAAAAAAAAAAAAGAGAAAGAAAATATAAGCAAGCTGAGGCTGAGTACAAGCCAGGAAGATTAACGCATCCATTAGGAGGCTCCATATGAAGGATATTCCAAGGACTGCTATTGAATCGGGGCATAATCCACTTGTATTAATTGGATAGGCCAACTGCAGTAACCAAGGTCTTTGAGTGTATAATGACTCACGAACAGTCCAAAATAGTTCCAGTTGGTGGATAACTATGCTTCACCCAGAAATCCAGGGATCCAGGCTGTCAGGCTCTGCCACCTTTAATACATGGCTCTCAAGGTTGCCCCAGACATCAACACCAAGCCACTGGAAGGGAAAAGATGTCACACAGGAGGTGTTTATGGGACAGACCTGGAACACTACTTCCCAGGTTCCTTTGGTAGAACTGAATCGTATGTACACATCTAACTGCAAGGGAGACTGGGATATGGGCCCAAGAAGAAGAGGAAATTAATTTCGTGAGGAATAGCAATCTCTTACACAGTGTCTGTGCCCAAGGGATGGCGATGTGGTGTCTGGATTAGGGCAGCAGGAGCTAAAGCCAAAGTTCTGCTGGACTTCAGACAAGAGGTAGCATTTTCCTTGGAACAGTTCTGCCTGGTTTAGAGTAAGACCTAGCCAGTTGCAGGTATGGAGAGTGTTTCGGTGGTGGGAGTGTTATGGATGTTAATGTCCAGGCCCTGGGGGAAAGGGACTGCAAGAATGAAGTAGGGCGGAGTTCCTGAGCCTAAATCACAAGGACTAAGATTCAAGTCCAGGCTCTAGTGATGATATTGAAGGCCAGTAATGTAGACAGAGATTTGGATGAAGGTTTACACGTGAGGACTTGCCTTGACATTAAGACGTAATTTCAGGTCTCCCTTGTCGATGTGTCTAGAACTGCTTGGGTCAGGCTTAGCTCTGGGTTAGTTGGGGATGGTTCTCATGCTGAAATTTTCCTTAGGCCTCTCTTTTCCAGAAGGGCACTCACTTATGCCCTTCAAAGGGCTTAATTTCTCAAGAGCAGGGGATGCGGGCGGGGTGGTGGTTGAATCCTAGTACCTATGGCTTCCTCAAGCAGCCTTAGTCACATTCCAAGCTTTTAGGAGATTACATTAAAATGATGCTAAGATACAGGTTAGAGATGTCTGATGTCCTGTGATCTCACAGGACACATTCTGTCTCACAGTTAGGCATGTAACTTAGGGGCTAAATACCTACCATTAGATTCTATGTAGAGAGCTGGAACATCAATTATATGCTTTGTTTGCTTTGCAGGTGGCTGAAAAATCTTAACAATTGTTAAGCCTTTCTGAAAATTGCCTTTTAAGGATGACACTGCATGTACTGTCTAGAGATGTTGTTGGAACAGATGTTGCGAGAGGCTCTTACACTCTAATATGCTGAGAATGCCCGTGTATCCCCCAGGCTCGATCGCAGAGAATGCAACACATTCATAGCACTACAGGGCGTTGCCTTCAACTTGACCCTTCCATTCTCTTGATTGTTCAATACACAAGGGTTATGAAGAGGCTGAATGACGCTTATTACACTCCATTGTGGTTGCCAGCTATGTGCTGGAAGATTTTTGAAAACAGAAACCACTGCAGGTTAATAGTATAATGGAATGTGGAAGATTTTAGTCTTGGAGAAAGCGAGACTATTTTGTAGAGCAAAATGTGGGATGATAAAGGCAGCAATATATTGTGGTATTGGAACATAGGATCTATGGTTAATGTGCGATTTGCTGGAAACTGGACCTTGGGTTAATTGTAATCGTTCAGTGGCTCAGTTTCCTCATCTTGGAAATGGGAGTTATAACAGCACTCAATTGCACAGGGTTACTGCGAGGACGAAATGAACCAATGTATGTAAAGTGCTTAGCACAAAACCTGGCATGTAATAGGCCCTCAAAAAATCATTTATTATTATGGGCTAAGATTTCTTTAAAAAAACTTGTCATTTGAGTAATAAAAGTGGGAGATTAATCAGTCACCAAATTTAAACACTTTTTCTTCATGGTTAGAACTGAATCCTTAGAATTCTGTTGGTAAAAGGGAATTTAAAAAAAATCAACCCCACCTCTAGTTACCCACCTTAAAAAATATTAGATCAAGTAAGGAAGATGTCCCCCAAAAAAGTCTAGAGCAGAGGCTCTTACAGTGTGAGCTCCAGGTCAATCAATGCGAATCAGTGTCATAGGGAACTTGTTAGAAATGCAAATTCTCCGGCTGGGCACCCCAGACCTACTGAATTAGAAACTCTTGGGGTCGGGCTCAGCAGTCTGCTTTACAAGCTTTCTAGTTGAATCTTCAGCTCATATTTGAAGACCACTGGCCTAGAGCCATCAGAGATGAGTTGTTGATAAAACGTAGCCTGTAGTCATGGCAGAAAACTTACGTTTACGAGCCCGGACTTGCACTTCCAGCTGCCTTCTGGAATCTCCGCTTGAGCTCCTCGTTCCCCCTACTCTGCTTCCTCCTATGGCATCTTGGCTAATAGGCCTGCCACCCACCCTTCTAAATTCTTCTACCCTCTCACTTTTCAGCCACCCAGCCATAAAACCTGTTGATTCCCTTTCCTGAATGCTTCTATCTGTCTGCTCCTCCCTCCCACTCTCTCCACCTGCATTCAGGCTCTAACTACCTCTTGTTGGGTTGAGGGCAGTAGCGTCATATTTTTGTTGCCACTTCTGACCTTTGCTTCCTCAGTTAGCCCACTCTTCTCTCCACACTGCCGCAGAGCACTGGTGGATCCGTTGTTTCACTGCTTAAAGACCTTTCATGCAGTAGACAAATTCCTTACCATGATATTCCCAGGGCTTCACAACCTAACCAGAGACTCTGTTTCCAGCCTCCCCTTCTTCCCACCCCTCTGTCTCATGCCTTATGCCTTTCTTGTCAATGCCACGCTCCTTCCTGGCCCCTTACTTGACGTACGTATTTGCTCTGCCTTGCATGTTCCTCCTCATTGTCTGCTCACTGAGGTTCTATTTAACAGGTCAGCTTGAAAATCACCGATCCTAGAGCCTTCCTTGACTCTTCTTTTCTTTAGACGGAGTCTCACCCTGTCCCTAGGCTGGAGTGCAGTGGAGCAATCTCAGTTCACTGTAGCCTCTGCCTCCTGGACTCAAACAATTCTCCTGCCTCAGCCTCCCGAGTAGCTGAGACTACAGGCGCGTGCCACCATGCCCAGCTAATTTTTCAGATTTTTAGTAAAGACGGGATTTCACCATGTTGGCCAGGATGGTCTCCATCTCTTGACCTCGTGATCCGCCCGCCTCAGGATCATGGATATGATCCTGGGATTACAGGGGTGAGCCACCGTGCCCAGTGACTCTTCTAGGGATATTTAGAATCTCTCTTAGCAGTTCTTTGGCCATATTCTACTTTTAAAGGCATTTACTACTCACATCGACAGCTTTCCTACTAAGCTGGGAGCTTCTCAGGGCCAAAACAAACACTCGAAGAAACAATCTTATTCATCTTTGCACCTCCAGCGCAGTGGTTAGCACTTATTAAGTAGGTGCTTAATAAATGTTTCCTGAAGGAATAAAGCAATGAGTATGTGTTGTTAGAAGAGGATTTTCCTCCTAAGGAACAAAACCTCAGCTGCCCAGGCATAGGATCCTGCCTTTGAGAGAGTATTTATGTTCTGGATCATGGCAGCCACGGAAAGGATCTGTCTCTGAGGGAAACCACGGGAGAGTTTGGGCAGGTGAAATGTAATTATCCACGCTGGCTCTATGCCAAGGGTTTGCAGAGCCGCCGCCAGGCCAGGGCTAAACACGAATGGGTATGACCTTCATCTTGCCTCCCTTCTGAAGAGCAGCTCCTCCAGCAGCCGGGGGCTCTGGAACAGCTTGCTAGGGCCTGGGGTCAGTCTCACTCGCAGGAAAGAAGCAGCAGAGCCCCGTGACCCCGCTGAGCTGGCTCCGTCGCCGTTGGTTTAAGCACACAGCCTGGTGTGGAAAAGGCAGATGGCCTGTGATCTTCCTCTCCTTTTCAGCTGCACCACTGCACCCCTTTCAGCTGAAGTTAGCAACACACACTTCCCTTTCAGGGCACAAGACCCCAGCATGTAACGATATCTTGATGTCAGGTTACCAGAAGCCAGTTTCCTCACTGTGTTTATGTGTCTGTGTCTTCGTGTATTTTCTAAAACCAATAAATCTCCCTATCCAAATTACAAAGCAACACAGGCATAAATGCAGAAAATGGAAAAGCTATTTTGCAGCTGACTGAATCCTTTCTGGAAGAAGGTACGGGCTACAGAAAAAGTGGCTGATCTGGGATTTAAACTCAGGAAGTGTGACTTTGCTGCAGGTTGGGGTCTCAGTGGGTCTACCTGGGGTGGGGGTGGGTTGGAGGCAGCAGAGGGCAATACACATAGCAGGGACCTCGGAGCCCCCTGGTTTTGAATGTAACTAAAGCCATAGAACCTTGGACCTTCCATAAATATGACCTTGGAGGTGGCTACAGGAGACAGGTGGAGGAATGCAGAGTGGAGAAGGAGGCATGTCCTTTCTACAAAGCAATCTCACATTTAGTTGGTTTTGTGCCTCTCAACCATTCTCCAGACAAGATTTTATGCCCAGAGCAGAGACATGCCCCTAAACAGCAATATTCCTGTATGTTCTACTTTTCATTTCCTTGATTCTCCCTCCAAAGGTCTCCAAGCAATTTACAAACTGTAGGTTGTATTTGCAATTTGTACCCTTAAAGTTTATCTATGTTTCTCTCCCCTCTCACTTTTCTTTTGTCTTTTATGATTGTGACTAAAAAAGAGGAAGAGTGGAGAGACCAAAGCTCATGAATGTATATGAAGCCATTACATTTGCTGGGTGAGATGCATGCTCAGGCACTTCTTTTTAAATGCTTGTCTCCCCATTGTGAGAACTGCTTTGGAGCTTTTCCCTCCAATCGCACAAATTCATTATTTACTCTTTTACTGCATCTATTTACAAGTCCGCATGGACTCTCTGGGAGGCCCAATTCGGGCCTCAGAGCTCCTGTAATGAAGCCTGGCTCACTCTGCTTTGATATAGCTCACTGCTACTGCTGCTTGGGGGATAGAGTGTGTGCCCACCACTTTTTTGGAAGGTCAGAGTGACTGAGGACAAAGGATTTTAAATTGTGCTCTGTGGAATCCTGGAATCCTGAGTAGGCTGCCAAAGAATTCTAGGAAATAACACAAATAAAATCAGCCGTGGACATTCTTTTATTTCTCAAGGCACTGTGATTTTGGTTTTGTTGTTAAACTGTTTCTGGGGTTAAAGTACAGAGCTAGCGCAAGCAGACTGTACTCCCTGAAGTTTGTTTTAAAAGTTCTCCAGCGGGGTGGAGCGAGCGTGTTTGGGGGAGCCAGATGGGAGTAGTCATGGGGACATTCCCTGGTGGTGACTCGTCCCACATAGGGGTTTGTCTATTTGACCAGGTTGTCAGACCCAAGAGGACGATGCCTGGCAATAAGCACTTAATAAATCTTTGTTGAATAAATGAATGAATGACTGAATGAATGATTTTTTTGGGCCATTCTGTGCCTCTGATGGTCCTATCTATAGGCTTTATTCTGTTCCAAATTTTGTGCCCATTTTGAACAAAGAAGGAATTTTATCAGCAGCTTTACTGTATGTGCCTCATATGCTTAGAGTCAGGACCTTCAGGCCTGACTGGGACAAGTGAACTCCTCTTGACCCACTGACTGACCCCATCAAGCGTCTCAAGTTTTCTTTGTAGCACAAGGTTTGCTCCCAGGGCAATTCCAGGATGCTTGGCTCACTTTTGGTTCCAGCTCTTCCCTTTCTCCTCCAGTGATGACTCCCTGTGATTTCAGGGCAGGAGCTCTGGGGTCCTGGCACCCTGGAGTTTCTCTCCAGATGACTGTCTATCCTCCTACTCTGAGGTCTTGGCCACCAGCCGAACTGACCAGGTCCCTGGTATCAAAAGGTTTGCAGCCTGGCTGTTTCTTGGAATCTGCTTTTCTAGTTAGCCAGACCTCCCCCCTCAGAGAGCACGTGTGTGTGTGTGTGTTAAAGAGGGAGAGAGACTTTCACTCAGTTTCTCTCTTCGAGTGACCTGTAATGCTCTCCCAGACTCCCATCCTCGAGACTCCCCAGAAAGGCCAACATTCTCAAAGTTTAGAGGAAAGGGAAGTCTCTAAGCTCTACCTTCCTTGTCATAGATAAGTTAACAGTAAGAGTACAAGTATTTCCACTAACAAACACATAGAGTGACCCCTTGGGAAAGTATTGGAGTCCCTGGTCTTTTGCTTTCTAAGGTTGCATTTGTAACAAAGGAACAAAACTATTGACAAAAATATGATTTATTGCAATTACTTTGGGAAAAGCACTCAACCTGAGAGAACTTCACTTCTTAGAGGACTCTGCTCATTTCCCTCCATAGAAAATGAGGGGGTATCTCCAGGCATCCCAGCGTTGCTCAATGGTGATGGAAGCAGATGTCCTAGTGGTAACTTCTGGTGAGGATGTGGGAGCCAATGGCCTGCAGGGAAGAAACAGTAAAGAACCTGGGAAAGTCTCCATGTGAGGGAGATGTGGAAAAGAAGGTTTTAGAAGAAGCAGCTGCTGGAATTGAAGAATTACAGAAGGGTGGATAGGAAATTTTAAGAAGTGTCACCTGGGTTCTGATTGCAATCTTCTTAAGTGTTTCTTAAAAGCACAATGAAAGGTTTAAATTATTTTTGGCTGCGGGACTAGTTTATTTGAATGAGACACTATGCTGGAATCAAACCACTTAGGAACCAGAGATTTTATTTATCAAATATTAAGTGCCAGCTACTGGGGGTACAACAGTGAACAAGGCCGACCAAAAATCCATTCTCAAGGGCTTACTAAGAGAGACAGAAAGTAAATAAAATAAGTAATTTATGTCGTAGATCATAAAGTGATAAGTACTATGGAAAAAATAAAGTAGGAGAGGCAGATAGGGAATACCAGGGAAGAAACGTATTGCAAATCTTAAATATGGTGGTCAGCAAACTCCTCCCAAAGAAAGCAACATGGGAGCAAAGATTGGAGAGTGTGAAGGGGTGAGCCAGGCAGGCAAAGTCATGGAAGAGTTAGAAATAGGGCATATTTGTGAATCAGCAAGGAGGCCAGCATGGTTGATATGGAGTGAGTGTGGTAGGAGAGATCAGAGAATCGAGGCAACCTAACCATGCAGGACTGTGTAAACCATTCTAAAACCTGTGGCTTTTCCTCTGGAGGGGACTGAGCTGAGAAGTGGTAAATACAGCTTAGGTTTTTTTTTTTTTTTCCTGGTTTGTTTGAGACAGAGTTTCACTCTTGTTACCCAGGCTGGAATGCAATGGCATGATCTTGGCTTAACTGCAACCTCAGCCTCCTGGGTTCAAGTGATTCTCCTGCCTCAGCCTCCTGAGTAGCTGGGATTACAGGCGCCCGCCACCACACCTAGCTATTTTTTTTTTTTTTTGTAGTTTTAGTAGAGATGGGGTTTCACCATGTTGGCCAGGCTGGTCTCAAACTCCTGACAGGTGATCCACCCGCCTTGGCCTCCCAAAGTGCTGGGATTACAGGCATAAGCCACTGTGTCTGGCCCAGTTTAGGTTTTAGTAGGAGAAAAGATGGAAGGGAAGGCAGATGTCAACAGAACAGTTACAAATTATCATAAAAATCCAGTGACAGATGAAGATGGTGACATAAATATAGTGAGATGTGTTTGGATTTATTATTATACATCCATGTACCTATTACTTATTTAAATTAATAAATCATTTAATAGCTTAATGAACACTTATTGAACGTTCACATAGATTATAATCTAAAATCCTAAACTCCCCAGCTTCAGAATTCTAGGATTCTAAGGAATCAGAGATGGTGGCCTGAGAAAGTGAGAAGCTGACATCTTCCTGTCATAGAATCTACTGAGAAGCATAAAGAATGAGTTTTTGTCAGGTGACATTCCATGTGGATGGAGGACCAGGTACAGCAAAGACCCTGAGCTGAGCAAGGGGAACTCAGATGCATAGGATGTGGTTGGAGCTTTGTGCATGAAAAGAGTGTGCTAGAGGTTATGCCTCCAAACTTGGTGGGAGGCAGTCGTGAAGCACATGTTGATGATGAAAGCTGTGGAGGAAAAGAGGGAAGATGTCGCTGTTGGACCAACTCAGGATTGCAGTTCCCAGTGAATCCGCAGATGGTAAGTGGACACCCCATTTCCATACGGATCTTTACTGTCCACAGACTAGGAGATTCCCAGGTGTAAGAGCCCCACAGGCTGCCAGCGTGGCAGTTTGGGCCAGTGTGGCTGTTTGGGCCGAGGCCGCAGCACAGTGACACTCCATACAAAATACACTGGTTTGGTTGCCCTGTTAAACCAGCAATTGGAGATTTCGGAAGGCAGATTAGCACATTCATCTGATTAAATGGGACTTAAACAGAAAGCCAGGCCAGGAGATTCCTGGGCAGCAACGTGGTTTGAGCTGGTGCAGTGGGTTGCTGCATGGGAAATCACACAGATCCCAGCGCCCTTGCAGCAGGCGACTGGAACACCTGGGAGAGAGTCAACTGTTCAACTTAAAAAAAAAAAAAAAAAGAGATCTGAGGCAGGGAGCCAGGTGATCAGGCTCGGTGGGTCCCACCCCCACAAAAACAAACAAAACAGCAATTGGAAACACTCAGGGTTGAGAGTTTCACAGCAAGCACAGCTGAACTCAGGAAAGTGCAGCTCGGTGGGGGAGGGGCATCTGCCACTACCGAGGCACGCGACCCCTACGGAGGTACTCAGCCATTGCTGACACAGCCTGCCATTGCCGAGGCAACCCACCATAACAGAGAGAGTTCGCCACTACAGAGGTGGACCAACATCGCCACTGCAGTTCTAACCACACCCATATAAACAGGACTACAGGGAATTACACACGGCAGCAGGGCGGAGCCCACGGCAACAGGGTGGAGCCCACGGCAGCTCATCATAGCCACTACAGGCAAGCAGTGACTAGACTGCCTCCTCGCTGGGCAGGAAAGTACAACAGATACTCATAAATAAAGCCCCAACTCCCCGGGACAGAGCACCTGAGGAAAAAAAAAAGGGGCTTTATGAGTTCTGCTGCAGCAGACTTAAACATACCCGCCTAGCAGCACTGAATGAACAATGGAGCTCACAGCTCAGCACTAGAGCTCCTATAAAGCACAGACTGTCTCCTCAAGCAGCTCCCTGACACCCGTATATCCAAAGAGTCACCTCACAAAGGACTGATCAGACTGACATTTGGCAGGCATCATTCAGGGACAAAGATAGCAGAAGAAGAATCTGGTAGCAACCCTCACAGTTCTGCAGCTGCTACAGGAGTTCCCCAGGCAAGCAGGGCCTGGAGTGGACCTCAGCAGTCCTACAGCAGTGGGGCCAGACTGTTAGAAGGATAACTAAGAAACAGAAATACTTCATCATCAACAATCTGGACATGCACTCAGAGACCCAATCGGAAAATCAGCAACCCCTCAGAAGACAGGTGGATAAATCCACAAAGATGGGAAGAAACCAGCGCAAAAAGGAGGAAAACACCCGAAACCAGAACACCTCGCCTCCTACAAAGGACCAAAACTCCTCACCAGCAAGGGAACAAAGATGGACGGAGAATGAGTGTGATGAAATGACGGAATCAGACTTCAGAAGGTGGGTAATGAGAAACTTCCATGAGCTAAAAGAGCATGTTCTAAATCAATGCAAAGAAACTAAGAACCTTGAAAAAAGATTTGAGGAAATAATAACAAGAATGGACAACTTAGAGAGGAATATGAGTGAATTGAAGAAGCTAAAAAACACAACATGAGAACGTCGTGAAGCATGCACAAGTTTCAACAGCCAAATTGACCAAGCAGAAGAAAGGATATCAGAAGTTGAAGATCAGCTCAATGAAATAAAACGAGAAGCCAAGATTAGAGAAAAAAATGCAAAAAGGAATGAACAAAGTCTCCAAGAAATGTGGGGCTATGTGAAGAGACTGAATCTACGTTTGATAGGTGTATCTGAATGTGATGAAGAAAATGAATTCAAGCTGGAAAATACTCTTCAGGATATTATCCAGGAAAATTTCCCCAACCTAGCAAGGCTGGCCAATATTCAAGTGCAGGAAATACAGAGAACACCACAAAGATATTCCGCAAGAAGAGCAACCCCAAGGCACATAATCGTCAGATTCACCAGGGTTGAAATGAAGGACAAAATGCTAAGGGCAGCCAGAGAGAAAGGTCGGGTGACCCACAAAGGGAAGCCCATCAGACTCACAGCAGATCTCTCGGCAGAAACACTACAAGCCAGAAGAGAGTGGGGGCCAATATTCAACATCCTTAAAGAAAAGAACTTTCAACCCAGAACTTCATATCCAACCAAACTGAGCTTCATAAGTGAAAGAAAAATAAAATCCTTTGCAAACAAGCAAGTACTCAGAGATTTTGTCACCACCAGGCCTGCTTTACAAGAGCTCCTGAAAGAGGCACTACACATAGAAAGGAACCACCAGTACCAGCCATTCCAAAAACATACGAAATGGTAAAGAGCATCAACAAAATGAAGAATCTGCATCAACTAATGGGCAAAACAGCCAGCTAGCATCAAAATGGCAGTATGAAATTCACACATAACAATATTAAGCCTAAATATAAATGGGCTAAATGCACCAATCAAAATACACAGACTGGCAAATTGGATAAAAATCCAAAACCCATCGGTATGCTGTATCCAGGAAACCCATCTCACAGGCAAGGATAGAAAAAGGTTCAAAATAAAGGGATGGAGGAAGATTTACCAAGCAAATGGAGAGCAAAAAGAAAGCAGGAGTTGCAATTCTCATTTCTGATAAAGCAACAAAGATTTTAAAGCAACAAAGATCAAAAAAGACAAAGAAGGTCATTACATAATGGTAAAAGGAATGATACAACAAGAAGAGCTAACGATTCTAAATATATATAGACCCAATACAGGAGCATCCAGATACATAAGGCAAGTTCTTAACGACTTACAAAGAGACTTAGACTCCTACACAATAATAGTGGGAGACTTTAACACTCCACTATCAATATTAGACAGATCAACCAGACAGAAAACTAACAAGCATATCCAGGGCTTGAACTCAGACCTGGAACAAGCAAACCTGATAGACATTTACAGAACTCTCCACCCCAAATCCACAGAATATACATTCTTCTCAGCACCACATCACACCTACTCGAAAATTGACCACATAATTGGAAGTAAAGCACTCCTCAGCAAATGCAAAACAACTGACATAATATCAAACAGTCTCTCAGACCATAGTGCAATCAAGTTAGAACTCAGAATTGAGAAACCAACTCAGAACCGCACAGCTTCATGGAAACTGAACAACTGGCTCTTGAATGTTGATGGGATAAACAATGAAATGAAGGCAGAAATAAAGTTCTTCGAAAGCAATGAGAACAAAGACACAACATACCACAATTTCTGGGACACATTTAAAGCTGTCTCTAGAGGAAAATATATAGCAATAAGTGCCCACTTGAGAAGAGTGGAGAGATCTAAAACTGACACCCTATCGTCAAAATTGAAAGAGCTAGAGGAGCAAGATCAAAAAAACTCAAAACCTAGCAGGAGACAAGAAATAACTAAGATGAGAGCAGAACTGAAGAAGATAGAGACACGAAAAACCCTTCAAAAAATCAATAAATCCAAGAGCTGGTATTTCAAAAAGATAAACAAAATAGACCACTAGCCAGACTGATAAAAAAGAAGAGAGAATAACCAAATAGATGCAATAAAAAACGATAAAGGGGAAATCACCACAGATCCCACAGAAATTCAAACCATCATCAGAGAACATTACAAACAACTCTATGCACATAAACTAGTAAACCTGGAAGAAATGGATAAATTCCTGGATACTTGTGTCCTCCCAAGCCTAAACCAGGAGGAAGCCGAAACTATGAATAGACCAATAACAAGGTCTGAAGTCAAGGCAGCAATTAAGAGCCTACCACACAAAAAAAAGTCCAGGTCCAGATGGGTTCACAGTCGAATTCTACCAGACACACAAAGAGGAGCTGGTACCATTCCTTCTGAAACGATTCCAAATAATCAAAAAAGAGGGAATTCTTCCCAATTCATTTTATGAGACCAACATCATCCTGATACCAAAACCCGGCAGAGACTCAACAAGAAAAGAAAACTTCAGGCCAATATCCATGATGAACATAGATGCAAAAATCCTCAATAAAATACTGGCAAGCCGATTGCAATAGCAAATCAAAAAGCGTATCCACCATGATCAAGTAGGATTCATCCCAGGGATGTGAGGCTGGTTCAACATACGCAAGTGTATAAACATAATTCACCACATAAACAGAACCAAAAACAAAAACCAGATGATTATCTCAATTGATGCAGAGAAGGTCTTTGACAAAATTCAATAGCCCTTTACGCTAAAAACCCTCAATAAACTCGGAATTGATGGAACGTATCTCAAAATAATAAAAGCTATTTACGACAAACCAACAGCCAATATCTTAGTGAATGGGCAAAAACTGGAAGCATTCCCTTTGAAATCTGGCACAAGACAAGGATGCCCTCTCTCACCACTCCTATTCAACATAGTACTGGAAGTTCTAGCCAGAGGAATCAGACAAGAAAAAGAAATAAAGGGTATTGAAATAGGAAAGGAGGAAGCCAAATTGTCTCTATTTGCAGATGACATGATAGTATATCTGGAAGACCCCATTGTCTCAGCCCAAAAACTTCTGAAACTGATAAGCAACTTCAGCAAAGTCTCAGGATATAAAATCAATGTGCAAAAATCACAAGCATTCCTATACATCAATAACAGACTTAAAAAGAGCCAAATCAAGAACAAACTGCCATTCACAATTGCTACAAAAAGAATAAAATACCTAGGAATACAACTCACAAGGAACGTAAGGGACCTCTTCAAGGAAAACTACAAACCACTGCTCAACGAAATAAGAGAGGACACAAACAGATAGAGAAACATTCCACGTTCATGGTTAGGAAGAATCAATATTGTAAAAATGGCTATACTGCCCAAAGTAATTTACAGAATAAATGCTATCCCCATCAAGATACCATTGACTTTCTTCACAGAACTGGAAAAAACCACCATGAACTTCATATGGAACCAAAAGAGAGCCTGCATAGCCAAGTCAATTCTAAGCAAAAAGAACACAGCAGGAGGCATCACACTACCGGACTTCAAACTATACTACAAGGCTACAGTAATGAAAACAGCATGGTACTGGTACCAAAATAGACATATAGACCAATGGAACAGAACAGAGGCATTGGAGGCAACACAACATATCTACAACCATACGATCTCTGATAAACCTGACAAAAACAAGCAATGGGGAAACGACTCCCTGTTTAATAAATGGTTTTGGGAAAACTGGCTAGCCATGTGCAGAAAGCAGAAACTGGACCCCTTCCTGACACCTTACACTAAAATTAACTCCAGATGGATTAAAGACTTAAACATAAGACCTGGCACCATAAAAACCCTAGAACAAAATCTAGGCAAAACCATTCAGGACATAGGCATAGGCAAGGACTTCATGACCAAAACACCAAAAGCATTGGCAACAAAAGCCAAAATAGACAAATGGGACCTAATCAAACTCCACAGCTTCTGCACAGCAAAAGAAACAGTCACTAGAGTGAATCGGCAACCAACAGAATGGGAAAAAATTTTTGCAGTTTACCCATCTGACAAAGGGCTGATATCCAGAATTTACAAAGAACCCATACAGATTTACAAGAAAAAAACAAACAAGCCCATTCAAAAATGGGCAAAGGATATGAACAGACACTTCACAAAAGAAGACATACATGAGACCAACAAACATATGAAATCATGCTCATCAACACTGGTCATTAGAGAGATGCAAATCAAAACCACATTGAGATGTCGTCAGCTCATGCCAGTTAGAATGGCAATCATTAAAAAACCTGGAGACAACAGATGCTGGAGAGGATGTGGAGAAATAGGAACACTTTTACACTGCTTGTGGGAGTGTAAATTAGTTCAACCATTGTGGAAGACAGTGTGGCAATTCCTCAAGGCCTGAGAAATAGAAATTCCATTTGACCCAGCAATCCCATTACTGGGTATATATCCAAAGGACTATAAATCGGTTTACTGTAAGGACACATGCACACGAATGTTCATTGCAGCACTGTTTACAATAGCAAAGACCTGGAACCAACCCATATGCCCATCGATGATAGACTGGACTGGGAAAATGTGGCACATATACACCATGGACTATTATGCAGTAATTAAAAATGATGAGTTTGTGTCCTTTGTAGGGACATGGATGAACCTGGAGAACATCATTCTCAGCAAACTGATACAAGAACAGAAAATGAAATACCGCATATTCTCACTCATAGGCGGGTGATAAACAATGAGAACACATGGACACAGGGAAGGGAGCACTGCACACTGGGGTCTACTGGGGGAACAGGGGAGGGACAGCGGCGGGGGGAGCTGGGGAGGGATAGCATGGGGAAAAATGCCAAATGTGGGTAAAGGGGAGGAAGGCAGCAAAACACACTGCCACGTGTCTACCTATGCAACTATCTTGCATGTTCTGCACATGGACCCCAAAACCTAAAATGCAAAAAAAAAAAAAAATTCTAACACATTTTAATATGTAACTTTTTTAGGTGCCTTGTCTTTAAATAGCATTTTAAATTATAATTAGTATGCATTATTGTACTTATTTTTATGCATAATTTTGTTGCCCTTTACCAGTTTTCATCTTCAGATTTCTCCTAGTTAGTCTGCTTATCATAATAAAGAACCAACTGAATGCTGAATTGTATCTGATGACATGTGGAAGATACATAGGATGCAACTTCTTGTTCTTTTGATAATAACGTTTTGATCTTTATATTTTCAACACTGTTTATCTTTATTTTGGTCTCAAACTCATTCTTCCTTATTTTTTTAATGCTCTGTTCATTTATGTTGTTACCTTTAATTCAGATATTTAAAAGTTGTACCTATTTTGTAAAGACTTAATATTGTAAAGCTGTCCATTATTCTCGGATAGATCTGTAGATGCAATGCAATCTCAATTAATACTGGACTATTTTTATGTGCATGCATGAAAACTGAAAGCTGATCTTTAAATTTTGTATGGACCAAAGACTTTCAGACTAAGTATAATAAACCCTCTTAAAGAGCAAAAAAAGAAAAAAAGAAAGCTGCAGAATAGAGTGGGGTTTGGGGAGAGACTCCCCTTAGCAAACGCCACAGCCTTAAAGGAAGACCTGCCTCTCTCAGTCCCACGCTGTTCTAGGGGAAGGAGATCGCTAGTTTGCCTGCAACCAAATGGGATGCTTTGAGACTCTGAGGCAGAGGCAGAGCTGGAAGAGCCTTCAGCAATCACCCAGCTACTTCCACTCATTATGTGTGAAGAGCATGGTGTGGAAACCTTGGAGGCTGGGTGAGTTTTTAAGGTTACCGGTTAGAAAACGGCAGAGCTGGGCCTTTAGCCCTGGACAGAGTTTTGTCTATTGCACCTGAGGTTTCAGACGGTTTATGCAGCCTCTCCCTTCTCTCCTTTATCCAGTGGGACGGGAGATCAGGCATCAATTAGCAAGGACCCATCCATCTGAGGATCTGGTTTGTCTTGGCAGATAAATCATGGACGGCACAGATTTTGCCCCAGAATCAAGCTGGTCTCGGGCTTTTTCTCAGGAGTTTTGACCTATGGCCCACTTTTTTTGCATCTCTTGTCATCTGCCTGGATTTGAGACTTGCTCCAGGCTCCAGTCTGTTGCTCCTGTGATCTGCTTTTCTCTGCCTGATGACCTATCTGAGGCTAGACCCAGTTCTGTTTGCTCACTTTCCATCCACCCAACTTCTGTACAAGCCTACAATACCAAAGTCTCATTTCTCTCCCACTATAAACTCCAAAATACTCTTTTCTAAACCCAGCAGTAGGGTTTCTCTTCATGTCTGGCCCACTTTCCTTTTTCTGCATACCTTCTTTTCCTTGTGTCCTTAGTTCTCTTCCTTTCTGTTTTAAGTCCTGGTATCTTCTTCCTCATCTTGTATCATCTTCCTTGTTAATTACCCCACTACTCACAAAGAATGTTTAAGGACTGTTGGATAATTTGGGAAGAAAGAATCCCTTTGGGAGTGAGGGGTAAGCAGAGAAAGAAGCTGTGAATATTCAGGCTTAGTTATTTTTTCGCTGTCACATCTGCTTCCCATAACAAGTGGGGCACTGAATTTTAGGTTTGATCTGCACTGTGTGGAGTGGAGCTGTTATGTCTACTTTTCTTCCTTCTTCTTTGAACTATGTATTTTCATGAAATGGACAAAGATTTCCATTCTTCAGATTGCAATTTTAGATGGCCACATGTGAGCTTCCTGGTGAACTAAACACTTATCTTTCTCTCACCTGCTGCCATCAACTCACAACACCTTAGTGTGACACCCATTGTGCCATTTCTCATGGCTCCAACTTTTGATCAGCCTATGCCTTCAAATAACACCTCTTTCTGATGACTGTCAATTTTATACCATTAGCCCAAAAATCTCTCCAGATTTAGACCCCATTAAATTGTCACAAAGCTAACCATTACAAGTTTCCAAATGAGTTTGAATCCCATAATTTTCTGGCCTTCATCTAAGGGAAGTTGCTCAGCTGTTTTGGTTTTGTTACTTAGCTTTTTTTTTTTTTTTGAGACAGAGTCTTGCTCTGTCACCAGGCACCAGGCTGGAGTGCGGTGGCATGACCTCGGCTCATTGCAATCTCCGCCTCCCAGGTTCAAGCAATTCTTCTGCCTCAACCTCCCAAGTAGCTGGGACTACAGGCGTGTGCCACCACGCTCAGCTAATTTTTGTATCTTTTAGTAGAGAAGGGGTTTCACCATGTTGGCCGGGATGGTTTCGATCTCTTGACCTTGTGATCCACCTGCCTCGGCCTCCCAAAGTGCTGGGATTGTTACTTAGCTTTTGAGCTACTTTTTCCTCTCCTGAAAATGGGAGAATATGAATACCCACCTGAAAGGGCGGGTGGGAAGACCAAATGACATAATTGATGTAGAAGTGCCTTGTAGCTTGTCATGGATATAAAAAGCCCTCTCCAAATCTTCATTGCCTTGTGAGTTGCATTTGCAACTTCAGCAGATACCAGATAAATTTAGAAATTGCCCCTGCAATAGACATATGTCGCCACCAGGTGGCAGGAGAAACCTGTGAAGCACTCAACGAGGACAAACGTTCTCAGAGAGAAGAAATAAATTCTGATTGTTAGAAACAGCCAATTCTTTAGTGATTATTAAATAAACAACAAAGCTTATTTATAATTCACAGCAACCCTGAGTACACCAAATATTAATCCTCTAATACAGGGTGTTTCAAACAGTTTTTAGGTTCTGGTGCTCATTTTCCAGCTGAACTTTTACGTAGAACCCCAAGTATAAAAAGTAGATAAAAGTGGCAGAACTTTTTCTGAAGTAGGGCAGGAACACTGGGAGTCAATTCACTCATCCTCCTTCTTTATCCTTGAGCCACCTCTGCCAAACCTCAGGTCTTCATGGGACAGAGTTCTAAACCACTCTTAACTGTCTAATACCCTTTAAAAATATTCCTTTGTCATTGTAAAAATATGTATATTACTTTAAAATATGTGGAATTTTAGAGTTTATATAAAATATAAATTATAAATGTGTATAAATATAAAATTATAAAATTTGGACCAGGTGCAGCAGCTCATGCCTGTAATCCCAGCACTTTGGGAGGGCAAGGTGGGCAGATCATCTGAGGTAAGGAGTTTGAGACCAGCCTGACCAACATGGCAAAACCCTGTCTCTATTAAAAAATACAAAAAATTAGCCAGGCAAAGTGGCAGGCACCTGTAATCCCAGCTATTCAGGAGGCTGAGGCAGGAGAATCGCTTGAACCCAGTGGGCAGAGGTTGCAGTGAGCCAAGATTGCACCACTTCACTCTACCTGGGTGATAGAGTGAGATTCCTTCTAAAAATAAAATAAAATAAATATAGAGTTGTAGTATATAAAATACAGAATTTTTACAGAATCTATATAGAATCTATATTATATAAATGTGCAGATTTTAAGTTTTAGAATGAAAAAAATCATTTTTTGAGGCACATTAGAAAGTGCCTAAAAAGAATATTTCTAACATTCCAAGCTGCTCTTTACCTCTGACTTCAGCCCATTGGATATTTTCTACCTAGCTGTTGGTTCAAGAAGGCAGACTGAGCACACACATTCAACCTCTTCCACCTTTAAAAGTGTCAGTAGGAATAAGTGAATTTAATGTAAGAAGGTATGAAAATAAATTAGTTTATTAAAAAGTGAGAATGAATGTGACATAGGAGAAGGTCAGCTGTTTTGAAGAATTTCTAGAATATAGAAGGCATATGATATTTAAGCTCATGTGCAAACCAGACTAGAGAGGGCCAGGGCTCAGTTCAGCCCTAGAGAAAGCAGGAGTGAGGGGGAGCAGGTTTCTGTGGGGAGGAGGAGAGCCTCCCCCACTCCCAGGAGTCCATGGTGTGGAGAAATGTAACAGGAAAGTAGGGGGCGTGGCCAACCTGGAGATAAGGAGCCAACTGTCTCTAGGATGGCTGCCTTGATTAGGTTTCAAAGCCCCTCTCTCTATGAACGGGTGTTCTTTCCATCTAAGGCTGAAGGGAAATTGATATTTTCTAAAGTAATTGAGAGATCTGTATGCAAGGGGCCAAGCTTCACAACATGGACGGTCGGAGTCCAGAAGACGATCTTCTTAATATAGGCTCTGGGTCAGTGGATGTTAGAAGTGGTGCCACCTGCCTGCTCTGCTTTCTCCCACCAGGAAGAGATGCCTTCTAGTGAACACACTTCCCCTACAGACAGAAAACCCACATTCACTCCCCTCCCTAGAGGGACAAACATAAACCCATCTCTCTCCATTGATTAACCTACCAAGGGTATCCAATCTTTTGGCTTGAAAGATTGGAAGAAGCCACATTGGAAGAAGAATTGTCTTGGGCCACACATAAAATACACTAGCACTAACAATAGCCAATGAGCTAAAACAGAAGATAATTGCAAAAAAAAAATCTCATAATGTTTTAAGAAAGTTGATGAATTAGTGTTGAGCTGCATTCAAAGCCATCCTGGGCTGCACGTGGCCTGTGGGCTTGGGGGGTTGGACAAGCTTGACCTAGACCATTCTGCAGAAATGTGAATGGAGAGCCAGTGCTCACCAGGCTCGTGAAGAGAATGAGCGGCATAAAATGAGAATAAACAAACAGAACTGACCCCAGAGAAAATGGGGACTATTCAGGGAAAAGAAGGGAACTTTAAAAGGATTATGAAGAATGTGAATTATTCAGGATAATAATGTACTCATAAAATGAAAAGTGGATATTATGATAAAGAGGCCATAAGTGAACAGAGAAAATTCCATGGAGATTTAAAAATAAGATCCTTGAATGGAGGCTGCCACAGTGCACAACTCTAGGGGCCTCCTTTGCATTGGAGTGCTGTGGATGGAGCCCTCCGGATGTGCAGTGCACAGCTGGTGTGGTCACATGAGATGACTTGAATGTGGAGGTCAGAGCACCTGGGTTCAAGTGCAGACTATGGCATAGCTGGAGAGCTGGCTTGACCTCTCTGGGCCTTAGTTTACTCCTGCTCTAACACACTGTGCTGCTAGGGATATATTTAGTGAGGGCACAGCAGAAGGCCTTTCTCTGTCTTTGGTTCCTTTAGATGTTAAGAGGTAACCCTCCCCTCTCCACCACTTCCCGAAGGTGGCTCTGCTCCTGCCTAGGTCATTTAATATGTGCATTTATCCAGGTGTGGTGGCTCATGCCAGCACTTTGGGAGGTCTAGGTGGGTGGTTCACCGGAGGTCAGGAGTTCGAGACTAGCCTGGCCAACATGGTGAAACCCCTTCTTTACTAAAAATACAAAAATTAGCCAGATGTGGTGGTGGCCGCCTATAATCCCAGGTACTCAGGAGGCTGAGGCAAGAGAATCACTTGAACCCGGGAGGTGGAGGTTGCAGTGAGTCGAGATTGTGCCATTGTACTCTAGCCTGGGTGACAAGAGTGAAACAAACAAACGTGTGTGTGCGCATGCGCGTGCATTTATAACCTGTTGTAACTCTTTCCTCCTTTGGATCTGAAGCTGGGAATGTGAAGGAATTGGGAGGGCACCCTCTCCCACTGCCCCTGCACCCAATCTTTGGCTAGTCCCAGCACAATTCTTTCTTGTCAGTGTTTCAATACTGGGCTAGTATATATCTCCTTCATAAAGATGAGAATATAGAAAAATCAATATAAGGTTTATGGAAAAATTCTGTAGCACAAGAGGAGCATGGTAATGTACTGTGACTAAGCAAATTCACTCTCCTCTGAAATAGATTTTGTGGAAGAGAAGAAAATCATTAAAAAATAAAATATCAATTCCTAAAAAGAGGATACTTTCTTCCACTAAACTGACCAGGCTCTTATGGGGGGTAGGGATAGGAGGTAAGAAAAAATTTGATGCATAGAAATGAAAAAATACAGTAGCTAAAATAAGATTTATATAAGGATAAAGAAAATGAAGACATACTACTATAAAAAGGCAGTTAGGCCAGGTGCAGTGGCTCATGCCTGTAACCTAACACTTTGGGAGGCTGAGGCGGACGGATTTCCTGAGCTCAGGAGTTCAAGACCAGCCTGGGCAAAACAGTGAAACTCCGTCTCTACTAAAATACAAATAATTAGGTGGGCATGTTGGTGTCTGCCTATAGTCTCAGCTACTCAGGAGGCTGAGGCAGCAGAATTGCTTGAACCCAGGAGGCAGAGGTTGCAGTGAGCTGAGATTGCGCCACTGCACCCCAGCCAGGGTGACAGAGCGAGACTCTGTCTCCAAAAGCAACATGAAAGAAGATAGCAACTATCAGCAATAGAGAGCAGAAATTCGCTTCATAATTAGTAGATGTTCTAGAAAAAGAATCCAGAACAAACGGAGTAGAGGCAATAAACAAAAAGGCAAGAAAAGTATTTCTGAATTTAAAAGAAGTCTTTAAAAAAACTGATTTCAAAGAAACAGAAGCAAATGCTGCAAACATTCTGAAGAGAGAAGAAATTGGTTGCTACAAATGAGCAAAAAGGAGATTGTCAATGCTAAAAGCCAGAAAACAACATACTGATGCATATAGAACTTACTGGAGAAAGTTGTGGTTTTTATCTTAAGGGAATAGGAAGACACTGTGAGATATGTTTGGGGTCTGGAGAAATGTGTTGAAAAGTGTACACCTGCATAATAGTGCTTACGAAATTAGTCATGAATTGTTCAATTGTTGAGACATGAGTTACACTGCAGTGAGCATTGACTATATTAAACATATAGACATAATTTGAGTAATAGTGATAGATGTGGTTACATAGAAGGGAAAAGGTTATTGTAAAGAAATTATATCCATAGTATATACATTTAAAAGAGAGTATTATCTGAATTCAAAATAAAGGAAGGTAGAAAGGAAAGAGTAGAAGACAAGAGAAAATGCCAGCGCTACTCTCCACATTTCCAATAGATTAGAGTAAAAATGACAGTCTTTATATTTGATACCCAAACATAGATTTTAAAGTTTTAGGTACAATTTACCAGAATTCCAAATATTTTCAGAAGATTAAAACAAAGCACAGCTTATAAAGAAAATTAGAACAGAAAGGAAATATTAAAAAGCACACACACAGAAAGCATAAAATGGTGTAGAAAAACCAAGTATAACAAGCATGAGAATAAATGTACATGGTTTAAATTTTTCATTAAAAAGTTAAACATTCTCCAGTTTAATCATAAAATAAATGCAGTGGTTTGCTACGTTCCTAGATATCCCTAAAAAAAATTACATGAAAAAGCAACAATAAACTTAGAAGACAAAAACATATTATAAAAACAATAAAGAAAAAGAAAGCAGCATGGTCATAGTAATCATTAATTGAGCATTTAGAATCATTTTACATGCTAGAAGTTTCGATATAGATCAGTGGTTCTCTAAGTGTACATCAGGATCACCTGGCGGCCTCTTAACAGATCCGTGGGCCCCACTCATATAATTTCCGACTCCCTAGGTCTGGGGAGGGGCCTGAGAATTTCGATTTCTAACAAATTCCCAGGTGGGACTGATGTTGCTGGTCCAAGGACTACACATTGGAAACACTGATTGAGAGTGAAGATTTCATGGTAATGAAATTTTATGTGCTAAGAAATAGCATCAAAATCAACATAGCAAAAAAGACATTGGAAGTATAAGAAGACAAGAGAATATCAAATTTTAACACATTATTTATATTAAATAGAAGTAGTTTAATAAACAATACAATTAAATATTTTAGTATCATTATAGTAATACTATACAAATAGAAATATATCATTTAAACTATCCATGGGATATCTGCAATTAATCATGGATTAGTATACCTTTATAAATATCCATCTCTAAAGATCAAGATAGAAAAATACATGATTAAAATTTTCAACACGTAGATATTACACATAGGAGCTAGAAAATAAATGAAATACTGATTTTAAAAAGTACAAATAAAGAATTTAAATAAATAAACTTAAAAATAGAAAACAGTGGATTTTATAAATAATTATTAGAACTAGTTCTTAGCCAGGCATGATGGCTAATGCCTGTAGTATAAGCATTTGGGAGGCCAAAGCAGGAAGATTGCTTGAGCTCAGGAGTTCCAGACTAGCTTGGGCAACATAGTAAGACCTGTCTCTATTAAAAGTTAAAAAAAAATTGCCAAGTTTGGAGGTAAATCCCTGTAGTCCTAACTACTAAGGAGGCTGAGGTGGGAGCCCAGGAAAGTGATGTTGCAGTGAGCTATGATTGAGCCATTGCACCCCAGCCTGGGTGACCAAGGCACTGTGTCAAAAAAAAAGAAAGAATTGGTTCTTAAAAAACAAAGTTCTGGAAATTTTAATCAAGATCAAAGTGGGAAAAATGTATATAAAAGTAATATGATAGATCAGATCAGTAATATAACAATATTAAAAATTTAAGTTAGTAATATGGACAATTGCAATAGTGAATTAGAGATTCTCCAAGAAATGGATGGATTTCTTGAAAAAAAGAATTAATTCTCAAAAAGAACTCCCCCACCACACTCTAGGCTGAAGATGATTATGTTCTTCCCCAGTTGAAAGAACTGAAAAATTTCCAAATCATCTGCATTGGTTCTAGAATGTGGAACCCAATGAGTTTAAAGCCAATTCAAAAGTAGCATAATTGCCAGGCATGGTAGCTCACGCTTGTTATCTCAGCACTTTGGGAGGCTGGGGTAGGTGGATCACTTGAGGTTGGGAGTTTGAGACCAGCCTGGCCAAAGTGGTGAAACCCCATCTCTACTAAAAATACAAAAATTGGCTGGGCATGGTGGCCCACACCTGTAATCTCAGGTACTGTGGGGAGGCTGAGGCAGGCGAATCCCTTAAACCTGGGAGGTGGAGGTTGCAGTGAACCGAGATCACGCCATTGCATTCCAGCTTGGGTGACAAGAGCAATACTCTGTCTCAAAAAAGAAAGAAAGAAAGAAGAAAGAAAGAAAGAAAGAAAGAAAGAGAGAAAGAAAGAAAGAAAAGTAGCATAATTTAAATCTTCTTAATCAGGATGGATGAAAAGGAAATCTATTTCCTTGAATTATAAATGTTAAAAAAATAAAGAGTGAACAAAGATGACATAACAGAATAAAATAGGATTATTTTTAGGAATTTATTACAGTAAGACATCATAGCCATAGAGTCACAGTAAGACCCTTAAAAATGACTTTATTACTGCCTTAATAAATGCTGAAAAAGTAATAAAATGTAAATACATAAACATCATACTCATTTTACTAGAACACTTAACATTATCAAGAGTATCTTGTCTTTGACACAGATGTAGTTGGTGGTGATCAACTATGGTGATCCAGTTTCCATTAATTTTATAAAATTAATGGAAGCATTTACAATTCCCCAAGTAGGCAGTTCAATTGGGTCAGTTTTCCCCTGCTTATATGGAATGCACCTCTTAAGTAGTGTGTGTATCAAGCCTTCTTAAACGTTCCCAGTGTCCTTAATTCCTTCACTTCTCCGGTGCCATCTGTGGCTCCAGTTTACACGTGACTCACATGGCTCCAGCCAGGGTGCATATGTGGGAAAGACCTACTTGGGATTTCTTTTCTCTGGAGGAGAATGAACTAGAAAGCATTTCTTAGACTTCCTTTTCAGTGTGTATAGTTCATGGGTATCACTTTCTGAGCCATACAGCATCTGTGATAGAGAAGACTCAGGGGCAAGAGTTTGCAATGAAAGATATGATTGTATGAACACACCTCTGCTGGCCTTTTGGTCCAGAAAGTAGGAGAGCTGAGCCATCAGTGCCATCTCTCTGTTCTTTTTGCCCACTCTCTGGCTGTCTGCCCTCTGGGCTGCCATGACAGATCAGGCTACCGCCTTTGCCAAGGTCTTCCTGGCTAGATGCCTTACTGCAGTCATCTCCATGATGCCGTGGTCCTCAGCAAGTGGGCCAACCTTCTGCTGCAGGTGCAACGTGCCAGTGAGCAGATCATGTCTGATAAGTGGGTCAATGGCATCATGGCCTGCATGGTTTGTATACCCAAGGAGCAGTTCTTCTGGAGGGACAACCTGGCCAATGCCATTCACTTCCTTCCAAAGCAAGCCCTCAAGTTTGCTTTCAGGAATAAGTATAAGCAGGTCTTCCTGAGAGGTGTAGACAAGCACATACAGTTCTGGAGGTATCTTTCAGGGAACCTGGACTCTGGAGGGGCAGCCCAGGCCTCCTCTCATTGCCTTATCTACCTCTGGATTTTTCCAGAATCCACTTGGCAGCCAGGCAGTTGGGCACAAAGCAGTAACTCAAAGGCCTGGGAGACTGGGGAAGATCAATCACTAAATCTGCTGGGATCAAGGACCTATATCAGAGCTTTAGTGCCTTGGACTGGGCACCATCATCTTTCTGGCAGTCTCCCTTAGTGTGTATGATACAGCCAAAGGTGCACTCCTTGACCTCAAGAACCTTCATTGTGGTGAATTGGATGGTTGCCCAGACATCATGGCCATGACCTAGTGTGGTCTCCTAACCATTCAACATTGTATGGAGGTGGATGATGATGCAGTCCTGGCACAAATGAGCTGATGTCAGGTATGTGGGGACCCTAGATTGTTGGATGAAGATCTTCGGAGATGAAGAGAGCAAAGCCTTCTTCAAGGACGCATGGTCTAACATCCTCAGAGGCATGTAGTGAGCCTTCATACTGGTCCTAATGACAAAAGTCATCCAAGTGCGTCTGTCTCCTTGAAAGCAATGGGAGCCAAGAGAATTTTGAATAGTAAATAAGAAAACACTGTTAGGGACCATTAACCTTCAAGAAATTCCAAGTGCCTTTGTCCTGGCCACATTATCTCTGTAGAGGGATGGAGAAGTCTCTAGAAAAGGAGCTCATTGTGATCACCCATTGGCACTGGATTCTGTGTGATATGGTTTGGCTCTGTGTCCCCACCCAAATCTCATGTTGAATTGTGATCCCAGTGTTGGAGGTGGGGCATGGTGGGAGGTGATTGGAATGTGGAGCAGCTTTCCCCCTTGTTATTTTATTGATAGTGAGTTCTCACAAGAGCTGGTTGTTTAAGAGTATGTAGCACTTCCCCCTTATCTCTCTCTCTCTCTCTCTGTTGCTCCCCATAGCAAGACATGTGACTTCCCTTCACCTTCTGCCATGATTGTAAGTTTCCTGACGCCTCCTCAGCCATGTTTCCAGTATAGCCGGGGGAACCATGAGCCAATTAAACCTCTTTTCTTTATAAATTACTCAGTCTCAGGTAGTTCTTTATAGCAATGTGAGAATGCACTAAAACACCATGTATTGATTACTAAGAGGGTGGTGGGGGGAATCATGATGTCTTTGCAGGCTCACAGGTGAGGCAGCTCCACTATTCAGACCTGGAGTCTAGATGCTTATAGGACTCAAGTTGTGTTCAAGCATTTATTTAAAACAAAAGAATCATGTCTTCCATTTGCACTTAACCACTAGCTCCTCTTTTGAATAGCCAAATATTTGTAATTGTGTTATATGTTGGACATTCTGCTGCAAAACAATGAAAACAGGACATTGAGGAAAAAAATATTGGTGATGGCACTGAACTTTCTGCAGCTATGTGGGTTGCAGTTTTAAGTTATTTTCCTTGGCAATTGAAGGACATAGTGGCTTAAAAAGTGGTACTGGGACAATTGGGTATGCATACACAAAAGAATGAGGGTGAATCTCTACTACACACAAAATGCAAAAATTAACTCTAAAATAGGTTAGTGACCTAAATGTGAGAGACTATACAATTTTTAAAGAAAACATAGGTGTAAGTCTTCACAGTTTTGCATTTGGCAATGAGTTTTAAAATATGGCACCTATAGCACAAGCATCAAAAGAAAAAATAGATGAGTTTCATCAAAATGGAAAACCTTTATGCCTCAAAAGTTTTCAAAGGACACCATCAAGAAAATGCAAAATGATAGAATGGAAGAAAAATATTGCAAATCATGTTTCTGTTAAGGTATTTGTATTTAGAACATATAAAGAACTGTTACAACTCAATAATAAAAAGTGAAATACAATTAAAAATGGATAAAGGATTTCTCCAAAGAAGATATACAAGCGGCCAGCAAGCACTTGAAAAGAAGCTCAACATCATTAGTCATTAGGGAAATGCAAATCAAAATCACAGTGGGGCACTACTTTATACCTACTAGAATGGCTATAATTAAAAATACAGATAATAACAAGTATTGGTAAGAATGTAGAGAAATTGGAACACTCATACACTACTTGTGGGAATGTAAAATGGTGCAGCTGCTTTGGAAAAGTCTTTTAATTCTTCAAAAATGTAAATGTAGAGTGCCTATGTGATCCAATAATTCTACCCTTAGGTATATACCCAAGAGAAATGAAAACATATGTATGGAAAAAAAAACACAAAAAACTTGTACATGCATGTTTATAACATATTATTCATAACAGCCAAAAGGTGAATACAACTCAAGTGTCTACCAACTGATGAATATAAAAACAAAATGTGGTATATCTATACAATAGAATATTATTTGTTCATGAAAAGGAATGAAGTACTGAAGTACATAAAAAGGAATGAAGTCCATTCCCACAATGGTATAAAGATATAGTTATAGGAGACTGACTGATTTATTAAAAAAAGAGGTTTAATTGACTCACAGTTCTATGTGGGTGAGTAAGCCTTAGGAAACTTACAGTCATGGTAGAAGGGGAAGTAAGGCACATCTTACACGGTGGCAGGAGAAAGAGAGTGCGGGGAAACAGCTGCTTCTAAACCATCAGATCTCATGAGAACTGCCTATCACAAAAACAGCATGAGGGAAACTGCCCTCATGATCCAATCACCTCCCACCAGATTCCTCCCTCTCTACATGTGGGGATTACAATTGGAGATGAGATTTGGGTGGGGACACAGAGCCAAATTATATTATACACTATGGGTATGAACCTCAACCATATTATGCTAGGTAAAAGAAGCTCTTTGCAAAAGACCACATCATTCCATTTATATAAACTTGCCACTGTAGGCAAATCCACAGAGACAGAAAGTTGTCTAAGGCTGAAAGTAGATGAGGTGTTTCAGTGCTAAAGGATATGGGGTTTCCAAAAACTGCATGTCCTCATTTATAAGTGGGAGCTAAAGGATGAGAATATATGGACACATAGATGGGAACAAAACACACTGGGGCCTATCAGAGGGTGGAGGGTGGGAGGAGGGAAAGGATTAGAAAAATTAACTTATGGGTACTAGGTGAAACACGTGGGTAATAAAATAATATATACGAAAAACTTCCATAACACAAATTTATGTGTATAATGAACCTACATATGTACCCCTGAACTTAAAATAAAATAAAAAAGGATATGGGGTTTCCCTTGGAGTGATGAAAATATTCTAAAATTGATTGTGATAATGGTTGGATGTCTCTGTATATATACTAAAATACACTAAAGTGTATTGTTCACTTTCATGGGTGAATTGTGCATGAGTTATATCTCAATAAAGCTGTTGTTTTTAAGAAGCTAGAATATTGTAAAGATGATGGTAATGTGCAGATTAGATCTCTTCAATATATCTTCCATGTCTCTCCTCTTTTTTTATGTTTAACAAAATATGTTTATCTTTTTGCTTAGAGTTTTGAGTTTCTCATTTATCTTCCACTTTGGTAATCTGATATTCTGTAGTATTTACCTGCTTTCGTTACAACTTTAATTCCACAGTTTTGTTTTCGTCTTTACCCAATCTTTCCTCATGTCCGATTGTTAACTTCTTCATGCCTTTGATTTAGTTTCATAGATGCAATATATTCTTGAAACTTGCTGAGGATAAAACTCATGAATTGTTTCACTTTTTGTCCTGCTTTTTGGATGAAATCTACTTCATAAAAGCATTTTAAAATCTGTTTCCTAAGAGCATTTTTTAAAAAAAGGTTCCTCTGATCTTCAGTGCTATGTGTTTATGTCATAGATGTGGTGATTTTACTGTTTTCTCACTTGGGGCATTTCACCTCCATGGAGACATTTTGTCCTCCAGTGGACCAGCAATTAGCACTAATCAGCTGTTTTTTAAAATGCTGTATATACCCTGGGTAATGCGATCGTAGTGGTCTTCAGCAGGGTAGGTCTAAAAATTGCTAATGGAGTGTTAACTAAAGTTTATTTGTCTTGCTCCCTGAAAATTTGGAGGTGGGGACATCAGATATCTGCTATAAGTCATCATCTTAGCCGGTCCATTTCTGGTCAAATTTATTTGCCAAAAAGGTTTAATGCAGAATTACCTATACATAGGTTAGGAATATTGAGACTTATAGACATATTGGCAGGAATTCAAATAATTGGAAAAGCATTTGGAAAACTTCAGCTTTGAAAGAAGAATGACTTATCATGTGATAATAATGGCAGGAAGAGGCAATAATGGAAGCTTTTGTCAGAAATAGTGTTAGCTAGGTCAGTGGATCTAACATTTGATTACTACCATACATAAAAATGAATTCCAGATGGACTCAAGAGTTTAAAGAATGTACAGTCAGAAAACAGATTAAAATAAGAGAGTTGTTATTTTTTCCCCTCTAGCAGAATACCTTACCAAGTATTGAAGTCATAGAAAAATAATTATAGAGAAAGGGTTTCGAGTTTGGATCCATAAAATGAAAAACTGTCAACAACAAAAATTCCTAAAATTTTAAAGACAAACATACTTTGGATGTATTTGTAGTGAAAATACAAAGTTATGGTGATAGCATTTCATTTCTGCATGGAACCTCAGGAATTACTCTGGTCAAATTTCTCCCTGGGGGCTTGTGGCTAAATTGCTATGAGAAGACCATCAAGTATACTGATTAAAAACATGACTTTTGGAGTTTCAAGGTCCGGGTTTGAGTTTCAGCTTTACTACCTATTAGCTGTGTTATCTTGGGGAACCCAGTCTCTTCTGAGACTCAATTTCTTCATCTGTCACATGAAGGATAATCATAATCTCTACCTCACCAAGTTACAGTGAAAATAAGATGAGATAAAGGATTTAAAGTACCTAACAATGCCTGGCATGTAGAAAGTGCTCGATAAATGGTACTGCTTTTATTTATAATTGCCATCATCATCCTCATCATCCTTATTGTCAATCATGACTGTTATCAACATCACCATCACCATCATCATCATCACTACCCATATTTGAATCCTGAATCAGCTTTCCTGAGTGTCAGAATCTTTTTAGAATCTTCAAGGTGCCTTGTAAGAAGTCAGCCTTACAGGTGGATAAGGGGGAAATGAGGCTAGATTGGGCAAAATCCCAGCTGTTGCTTTGCTCTGGCTTCCTCTCTTCCCTCTGCTGGTTTCCTGGCTTGGCCCTGCTCTCCCTGATTTAAGACATTTTGTCTCCTGGCCAGTCCTGATGTTCCAGGACACCATGTGACACTGGGAAGGCTATAAAAGTTTTCTGAGCCATGGTTTTCTTGCTCAGAATTTGGAAATAATAATTCCTACATCCTCGCAGCTGTGATGAGGATTTTAAAAAGTGCATGGTTATGAAATTGAGCATAGTAGCAGGCTATTGCAGGTCTTCCAAACTCTTAATTAATTTTGAGAGAAGGTGACTTGCTCAATGTCACATATCTTATTGAACCAAGGAATGCCCTTGGGCACACAGTGTCTAACTATTGTTAGATTTATGGCCTGGTCTTGTGTTAAATATGGAAAGGCAGGCTGTTGCTTGGATATGCGATGCTTGACCCAGTTCTCTCTGAGCTTCATATTCCTCCACTTTGGAAATTCCTAGGTTGGCTTTTCCTCACCAAGTAGTAATAGCCTTTTAGCTTTCTCTGATAGCTTTCTTTCCTTTTCTTTTTTTTTATTTTTAAATTACTTATGACCACTTTAAAAATACATAATTTAAAGATCCAAATCTGACACCCTTCCCCCATGTAGCAGTTGGCAAACACACTAAAAATATGCTAAAACTTAATTTTATGTGTATACTTTTTTTACCCCCAAGAAATAATAAAAAAATTATACTTGCAAAACATGTAATGTGGGTCTTGAATCAAGTAATCAAGTTACTTCTGCCAGATGCCTCTGACAGCACTCAAGAGGGTCTGGACTCCTGGGGTTACTTTCCCTGTGTGCACCCATCTGCACATCTATACTTTGTGTGTGTGCAGGGTATAAGCTATTTGTGACCCACCCTCCAGTGCACAATTCCTGGTGTTAAAAGGCAATACTAAGGACATTTTTTTTGTTTGTTTCAAACAGCATATTTTTGCCTCAACAGTCTGATGCTAAAGCAGACCTCCTCTGGAAAAGCAAGTCTGTTTCTTGCGCAGTTCCCCCCCACTGCACCCCCCCTTCAACCCTAGCCATATGCTTTTCCTATCTAACTCCCATCCCTTGGATGCCATACGGTTTGGCAGAATCTTGGCATAGGGCTCAGAGATCTGAAATTATGTGGGATGTGGTGTCTGACCACTCTCCCTTTGTCTGTCCGGCTTGACTTACTGCAGTAATGTGGCTATGCATGGTGATATGGGCCTGATTTCCCACTCAGGTAGTTGGAATCAGTTGCATCTCATTGATATTGATATGCTCACCCTGATTTGAACACTGCCTTTTAATTTAGAGAATTTTATTGGGAAGGTGTTCTTAGCATATGTTCCCAAATGACATTATTCTTCTGTAGCTGTGATTCATTGGGAACGGATTCAGTAGGAGCTGGATCATATGCCCCTTGGATGTGATTTTTCTACCTACAAGTGGTAGTGCCATAGTGCCTGGCACCATCGATGAATGACTTATTTAATAAAGAAGATGTACTTGCATTGTGATGGCCTCTATGCTGCAAACTCTCCAAGGTTAGTTGTGAAAAACTGTGAAAAGGGCACAATATCCACTGCCATCTTGTTTCCCTGACCTCTGCCTTCCCCAGCAACTTCCCACTGGCACCTTCCTCCCCTAACCTACCTGCTAAAGGCTGTTCATTGGTAATCAAACTTTGGACCTATGCACTGCCAGGAGCTAGCCCAAGGCACCTATGTAACTCTTTATTCATTCATTCATTCATTCATTCATTCATTCATTCATCTATCCATTCATCCATCCAGCCATCTATCCATTCACTCACTCATGAAAGTTACTGAATCCTTGCTCCCAGATAAGTCCTCCCCTAGGCCCTATGAAGGAGATAGGAAAGTAAGGGACAATTACTTGACAGTGAGATAAAGAACAAAGAAGAGATTTTAACCCAGTTGGGGCTAAGCATAGAGGGGGCCCTAGGGGAAGAGTTCTTGAGAAGCAAACTATAGAACTGAGTCTCCTCACTTAACCAGGCTCCTTTCATACCACAGGACTGGTTCCTGTCTTGTACTTTATTAGTTATCTTCCTAATTCTTCATTCTCATCTTTGGGTGGATGTCTCTTCTTGAACCTCAGTGAATTTGGTGGAACCCAGGTATTCTATTTAATTTCCTTTGTCCCTCTCTTGAATGATGGAATGTACTGGCCCCCCTGTCCCTTGCCAGGGACCTTTCAGAGCCAGGTATACCACTTCTTGGCTCCTGAGCTCTTTGGCCTCTGAGTCTTGGACCTCACTGCTGGGTCATCCTCCCAAAGAGTCAGAATACCCAACATAGGTATGTGGAGAACCAGAGTTTTTCATCTGGGCTGGGGGCCCCATACTTGTCCTGAACTAGGTTCACAACCCCAGACCCTTCTCTCTGGTCCCACTTGTGGTTGTTTTTTTTCTTCCTCCCAGCTCAGAGTCCACATTTAACAATTGCCCCCATCCTGCACCAAGATTCTAGTATGCCTTACATCTGAGCGATCTGAACTGTACGTATAACAATCCAAGAATAACTTTATTGACACCTCCACTGCCACTGCTCTTCAAACCAGTTCTGTTGGGAACCCCTTTTCTATTCCTAGATAGCATCTCAAACAAAGATAGAAGCTTTTTTTTTTTTTTTTTGGTAATACCAGGTATTAGAATAATCTCATATTTTGAGTATCAAAAAGCTCAATTTGATTTAAATTAAAACTTCACTCTTTTATCAAATTCTGTTTGTCTTCTACTGCCCAGCTCAGGACAGACCCAGGCTCAATTTCCAGCTTTGGAGAAGGGAGATGTGATCTGTTTTTGACTCTGCCTCCCGGCTCTTGTTCTCTCCTCTCTGTTCACTTACTGGTTCTGGAGAAGTGAGGAGGAAGAGTGTTAAGGAAATATTATTTGACAGTTGCTGGCAATAATAGGGCCTGATGCTCTCTGTGTGGTGGAGACCCACATGCTCAAGGAGAATCTATGAGTCCTTCAAGCCACTCTCCTGGTCCTCTCAGAGATCCCTGATACTGCATGGCCCTCCCAAGTTGTTGATGCATAATCTAGCTGGCTATCATCATCTGCTCTACCTCCCTGAGCTCTTGCTCAGAGGAAATGTCTCCAGACGTCCTGCTGAAATCTCTTCAGTCTGTGGGCAATCTTCCTTTGCAGGGGTTTTTTCAAGATGGCTGAAGCTTAGCAACGTTTGGTGAAGTCACCTTAACTCATATGGAAACCTACACCCCTGCCTTTTCTTCTGAGGAAGTGGAGCTTGCTCATACTGTGGCTATCCTTCTCCACTCTGCAGTCACAGGCAGCTCCCTAGGAACTGTGGTGAAGCAAAGTATACACCCTGTGACCCTGCCATGGAGAGCAAAAGAGGATGCCACGCACTTCCTGCCAGGCAAACAACAAAGAAACTCACTTCAACTCATAAAGCTTGTGTAGATGACCTAAGGGATTCAGGTCTCATTTCTGGCCACCTTTCAGCTTTGAGCTTTAGCCAAAATTCTAAGGCATCAACACAATCACCATTTAGCAAGGACACACTGTGGGGTGTTTAATTAGGAAAATTGTGTCAGAAGGGAACAGTCTAGCCTTTGAGAAACTTATCCTGTACTGTTTATAAGCTGAGATGCCCTTACTGCTCAGCACAGCTCACACAGCCACGGTAAATGCTGTAATGGGCCCTGTTTTCTCCTTGATTGGTATGAGTCTCTCCAAGCACATTTTCAGCCACTGGATCTGGAAGAAAACCAGTGAAGAGCAGGATTGAATGGGAAAGTTGTTAGGTGGACTGAAGTCATACCTGCTGTGCACTGTGGGCCATAAGCATGCAATAAAGAGGAAAAAGGCGTATTGATAAAAGCTGGTCATGGTGACAGATAACATATGTGCCATCATAAAACAAGACATCAGTGAGTATGACTCTCACCTCCTCCACCTGAGCCTCAGCCTGTGATGGTAGTGGACATGTATATGTGTACATGCAAGAATGAAGGAGAAAGGTAGTTCATTAAGAGTGTTAAAGTGTGTAAGAGAGGTAGTGGATAAAAAAATATGAGTGTTAAGAAGGTGTTATTTTAAGAAAGAGAAACCTCACTGGAAGAGAATTTGAGCCTGTGAGGTATGTATGTGTGTGAGAGGCAAGTGAGGAAAAGGTGGAGAGAAAGAGAAACTGATAAAAAAGAGAGAGAGAAAGATTTAATAGAAAAAAGGGAGAAAAAGAAAGAAGAAGAGAAAGAAAAAGGAAAAATGAAAGGGAGAAAGAATGAGAGAGAAAGAGAAAGGAAAAGGAAACAGTAAGAAAGAAAGGGAGAGTAAAAAAGGAAAAGAGAAAAAAGGTAATGAGAAAGAGAAAGGGAAAGAGAAAGAAAGGCAAAGAGAAAGAAAGAGAAAGATATAAAGAAAAAGAGAGAGAAAGGGAAAGCTAAAGAAAGAGGAAGAGAAAGAGAAAAGGAAAGAGAAAGGCAAAGAGAAAGGAAAAGAGAAAGGTAGAAAGAGAAAGTAAAAGATACAAAGAAACAGAAAGAGAGAGGAAAAGAGAGGGAAATAGAAAGAGAAAGAAGAAAGAGAAAGAAAGGGAAGGAGAAAGAGAGAAAGAGAAAGGGCCAGAGAAAGATGTAGCAAGAAAAAGAAAGGGAGAGAAAGAGAAAGTGGAAAGGAGAAAGGAAAGAGAAAGTGAAAGAGAGGAACAAAGAGACTTTATTCATTTATAGATTATAGTCACATTCTCAAGGGGAAAATTATAATGTCCTGTCCAAATGAGAGAAAATTCCAAAAGTAGTCACAGTTTCTTCAGATGAGAAGGAACGAGTGGAATAATTCTGGAAGTATGAAAAAACAGGATGTTCTGACAGCCACCAAAATGAAATTTTTGAAGTGCAGATAAAGAATTCAAAATTATTTATTTTAAAGAAAGTCAAAGAGATTCAACAGAAATCTGAAAATCAATACAAAGAAATAAGAAAGTTAATTTGGAATGTAACAAAAAAATGTATCAAAGAAATAGTTATTAAGAAAACAAACAACTTCTGCAAAAGAAAAATTTATGAAAGGAATTACAAAATACAGTTGAAAGTTCCAACAATAGATTAGACCAAGCAAAAGAAAAATCTTAGAGCTTGAAGACATGTCTTTCAAATTAATCCACTGGACAAAAATAAAGAAAAAATAATTAAAAAAATAAATTAAGGCTTTGAGAAGTCTGTGACTATGTAAACTATTTGAATCTATAAATCTTAGGTATTTCTGAGGGAGAAAAAAAGAAGCAAAAAGTTTAGAAAACATATCTGAGGAAATAGTTGAGGAAAACTTCCCTACTCTAGCAAGAGACCTAGACATCTAGATATAAGAGACTCAATGAACTCCAGGAAAATGCATTGCAAGAAGGACCTTGCCACAATATATAGTCATCAGACCAACTAACAAACATAAAGGCAAAAAAAAAAAAAAAAGAATTCTAAAATCAGCAAGAGTAAAGCATGTAGTCACCTATAAAGGAAACTCCTTCAGACTAACAGTGGACTTCTCAGCAGAAACCCTATAAACCAGAAGAGTCTGAGGTTCTGTTTTCAAAGTAAAGAAAAAAAACTTGTCAGCCCCAAACTTTGTATCCTGCTAGAATAAGCTTCATAAATGCAAGGAAAATAAAGGCTTTCCCAGACAAGCAAATGCTAAAGAAATTCATTACCATTACACTGCTCCTACAATAAATGCTCAAAGAAGTTTTAGACATGGAAAGGAAAGGTTGATACCATTATAAAAACATGTGAAAATATAAAACTCATGGTCTTATTTAACACTTACACAAATGAGGAAGAGAAAGAAATCAAATGGTAACACGACAGACCACAAAACCACAAAGACAAAGAGTGAGAAAAGAAACAACATGCTCAAATAACTAGATACAATTAACATTATGACAGGAAGAAAACCTCACATATCAAATATTAACCTTGAATGTAACTTGAGTAAATGCTTCCCTTAAAAGATATAGATTGGCAGAATGGATTAAAAAACATGAACCAACTATATGCTGCTTAGAAGAAACTCACCTTACTGGTAAGGATAACGACTCAAGGTAGAGGAGTGAAAAAAGATTACATGTAAGCACAAACCAAAAGGAAGCAGGAGTAGCTTTACTTATATCAGATAAAAGAGAATTTAAATCAACAACAGTAAAAAGTACAAAGAAGGTCATTATACAATGATAAAGGGATCAATTGAACAAGAATACATAAGAATCCTAAATATATATGCACTCAATACCAGAGCTTCCTGATTCACAAAAAAATATTATTGGACCTAAGAAAAATGATAGGCAGTAATACAACAATAGTGGAGAACTTCAACAACCCACTGACAGCACTAGACAGATCATTGAGACAGAAAGTGAAAGAAGAAACACTCAACTTCAATTGGACATTAGACTAAAGGGACCTAACAGAAATTCTATGCCAAACTGCAAAATATAATTCTTCTTATTAGTGCATGAAACATTCTCCAAGATAGATCATATATTAGGCCAGAAAACAAGCCTTAGTAAATGTAAAAAAATGAAAAGCAAAATTATATCAAATACATTATCAGAACACAATGGAATAAAACTAGAAATTAATTCCAAAACAAACTCTCAAAACTGTAGAAATACATGGAAACTAAACAATATGCTCCTGAATGATCTTTGGGTCAAGAACAAAATTAAGGTGAAGATTAAAAAGCATTTTTAAACAAATAAAAATGGAGATATAACAACCAAAACTTCTGGAATACAGCAAAAACAGCACTAAGAGGGAAGCTCATAGCAAGAAGTCCTACATCAGAAAAACAGAAAGATAAAAAATTAACAAACTAATGATACAACTTAAGGACCTGGAAAAACAAGAACGAACCAAACCCAAAGCTAGGAGAATAAATAACAAAGGGTAGAACAGACTAAATAAAATTAAGACCAAAAAAAGAAAAGGATCAATAAGACAAAAACTTTTTTGAAAGATAAAAAACATTGACAGACCACTAGCTAGAGGAACATAGAAAAAAGAAGATTCAAATGACACAATCAGAAATAAAAAAAGGAGACATTACAACTGATACCACAGAAATACAAATGATAACCAGAGACTACTATGAACAATTCTCTGCTCACAAACTAGAAAATCTAGAGGAAATTCCCCAAAACATAAAAGCTCCCAAGATTAAACCAGAAAGAAACAAATCCTGAACAGACCAATAATAAGTAGTGAGATCAAATCTGTAATAAAAGATCTCCCAATAGTAATAAATAAAAAGCCCAGGACCAAATGGGTTCACAGCTTAATTCTACCAGGCATACAAAGAAGAACTGGTACCAATCCTATTGCAAAAAGAAAATTGAAGAGGAGAGAATCCTCCCTAATTCATCCTACAAAGTCAGTATCACCCTGATCCCAGAGCCAGACAAGAACACAAAAACAACAACACAGCTACAGACCAATATCCCAGACTAACATGCATGCAAAAATCCTCTGTAAAATATTACCTGAACAAATTCAACAGCATATGAAAAAGATAATACACCATGACCAAGTAAGTTTTATTCCAGGGATACAAGGATGATTCAACATATGCAAATCAATAAATGTGATCACATAAATAGAACTAAAAACAAAAACCATATGATTATCTCAAGAGATGCAGAAAAAGCATTTGATAAAATTCAGCATCTCTTCATGATAAAAACTCTCAACAAATTAGACATAGAAGGAACATACAACAAAATAATAAAAGGCATATATGACAAACCCACAGTGAAAATAGTGCTGAACATAGTACTGAATGGGGAAAAGTTGAAAATGTTCCCGGCAAGAACTGGAATAAGATAAGGATGCCCACTTTCATCACTCCTACTTAACACAGTACTGGAAGTCCTAGCCAGAACAATCAGGTATGAGAAAGAAAGAAAAGGTATCCAAACTAGAAAACAGGAAGTCAAGTTATCTCTGTTTGCTGATGATATGACCTTATACCTAAAAAACCCTAAAGACTCTGCCAAAAGACTCTTAGATTTGATAAATGAATTCAGTGAAGTTTCAGGATACAAAA
This sequence comes from Callithrix jacchus, assembly GCF_049354715.1. Lineage (NCBI taxonomy): Eukaryota > Metazoa > Chordata > Mammalia > Primates > Cebidae > Callithrix > Callithrix jacchus. The sequence goes on from NC_133502.1 coordinate 154,213,957, forward strand.
TCCCTGTGCAAAAACCATTAGCATTTCTATACACCAGTAACAATCAAGCTGAGAACCAAGTGAGGAACTCAGTCTCATTTATAATAGCCACAAAACCAATAAAATATCTAGGAATATATTTAACCAAGGAGATGAAAGAGCTCTAAAAGGAAAACTACACACTGATAAAATAATTTATAGATGACATACAAAAAAAAAATGGAAAAAACATACCAGGCTCATGGATCAGAAGAATCAATATTGTTAAAATAAACACATTGTTTAAAGCAATCTACAGATTCAATGCAATCTCTATAAAAATACCAACTTCTTCTTTCACAGATTTAGAAAATATAATCCTAGAATTCCTACCTAACCAAAAAAGACCCCAAATGGCCAAATCAAGCCTAAGCAAAATGAACAAAGTGGGAGGCATTACATAAATTGACTTCAAATTATACTATAAGGCCACAGCAACCAAAATGTGTGGCACTGGTATAAAAATAGACAAATAGAACAATGAAACAGGTTGGAGAACACAGAAATAAAGTTACATACCTACAGACAACTGATCTTTGACAAACTTGACAAAAACATACGCTGGGGAAAGGATACGCTATTCAATACATGAATGGTGCTGGAAACATTGGATAGCCATATGCCCAAGAATGAAACTGGACCCTATTTCTCACCATAAACAAAAATTCACTCAATATGGATTAAAGATTTAAATATAAGACCTGAAACTATAAAAATAGTAGAAGAAAACCTAGGAAAACCTCTTCTGGACATTGGTGTAGGCAAAGAATTAATAACTAAGACCTCGAAAGAAAATGCAGCAACAACAAGGATAGACAAATGAGACTTAAGGAGCTCTGTACAGCAAAAGAAACAGTCGACTGAGTGGACAAACAACCTACAAAATGGGAGGACATATTTGCAAACTATGCATCCAACAAAGGACTAATATCCAGAATCTGCAAGGAACTCAAACAACCCAACAACAACAATAACAACAACAAACAAATAATCCCATTTAAAAATGGGCAAAGGACATGAATGGATATTTTAGGACATACAAATTGCCAACAAGCTATGAAAAAAATGCACAACACCAATAATCATTAGAGGAATGCAAATTAAAACCATAATCAGACACCATCTTACACCAGTCAGCTGGCTACTATTAAAAGTCAAAAAATAACAGATGTTGGCGAAGATCTGGAAAAAAGGAAATCCTTCTTCACTGTTGGTGGGAATGTAAATTATGGAAAACAGTATGCAGATTTCTCAACTAAAACTAAAACTAAAACTACAGTTTGATCTAGAAATTCCACCACTGGGTATCTGCCCAAAGGAAAATAAATTTTTATATAAAAATATATCTGTACCCATATGTTTATTGCAGCACTATTCACAATAGGAAAGATATGGAATCAACCCAAATGTCCATCAACAAATGATTGGATTGAAAAATGTCATACCTGTATACAATGGAACACTACTTAACCGTCAAAAAGAATGAAATCGTGTCTGTTGCAACAACATGGGTGGAAGTAGAGGCCATTATCTTAAGTGGAATAATTCAGAAACAGTAAAATATTTCATGTTCTCAATTACATGTCGGAGCTAAATGATGTGTACACATGCTCATAGAGGGTGAAATAATGTACATTGGAGACTCAAAAGGGTGGGGTGTTAGGAAGGGATGAGGGATGAGAAAGTACTTAATGGGTACAATGTACACTATTCAGGTGATGGCCACACTAAAAGCCCAGACTTCACCTGTATGTGGTATATTCATGTAACAAAGCTGCAGTTGTTCTCCCTGAATCTATTAAAAAAAAAAAAAAAAAAGAGAGAGAGAGAAAGAGCATTCTACAGCAGCTTCAGTAAAGGTGCACCACTAGAAACACAAACCCTCATACCCAGAAGTAAGGTAGGCACGACAGAGACCAAGAGCCTGGTCAAAGGGGAGGAGTCATTGATACTTTGGCTGACTGGTGTAGACTTGGATCCTTGCTTTCTTTGACCTTTAATGATTTCCAAGCCACCCTGTGTAGTTAGAATCCAAGTACTGGGCCCTCTTTGGTACCCCCCCAGTGCTCCAGTCTCCCATGACCCCAACAGGAAGAACTCAGTGTCACACCTGCTCCCTGTTTTCACCCAGCCTCTCAGCTCATCTTCCCAGCTGTGTCTGCTCACCCATCTCCATGTGGCCCAGGTGAATGAGATTTTAGAGAAGCTTCACAACTTTTTTTAGTACACTCTGTCTGCTTTGGTGTCAGAAAGCCTGGGCTTGATCTAAACTTTCTAATTTCCTCCTGGACAAGTTTGGACAAGTCACTAACCTTCTCTAGTCCCAGTTTCCACTTAGCCCCCGTGGTGATTTTAAGTCTTGAATGAAGTCATTGTTAAATAATGCACAGATAGCAGTTAAGAGGACTCTAAGGCAATAGTGTTAAAAATGACATATAATTGTGTTTTCAAGCTAGGAAATGCTCAGAAATTATTTTTTATGGCCACGTGCATCATATCAGTGTTTTTAACCTTTTCTGAGGGTAAGAATTACTTGGAACTTTTAGAAAATGCAGATTGCTGGACTCTGTGTCAGAGACAGAATTTCCAGGGGAGAAGCCTGATAGTCTGCATACTTAGCAAGCAAGCCTTCCAGCTTCCTATCAGCAGTCAAGCTTGGGAAATCTGGTTCTATGGTGCTGTATAATACTCAGGTGCTGGGAATCTTTAGAGGAGGTAAGCATGAGGAAGGGAGGTGGAGGGTGGGAAAGAAGAGGCATTCAATAATTTACTAGCGACGAGGACCGCAGCCTTATCTTTTAACTGTTGGGCAGTACAGTTATCGTTACTAGTCCTGGCTGTGAATGAGTCAGGAGCCTTTGCACTGAGGCTGCCCTTCTCTCTGTTGCTCTCATCTTGAAGATTAACAGCCCTATTCTTCAGTGGCTGCACCTGTGGGAGGAAGTCAGGGCACAGTAAAAGCGTGAAGGCAAGGAAGGGCACTGAGAAGTATCCACTCTAGCTGTCACTGGGGCTCTGCCGGCAGGAGTCTGATGAGGGCAAAATGCTTTGGGCAAGGCGGGCTTCAGCTTGACCCAGAGGTGAGTTTGTCCAGCCCTCCCTGTCTCTTGTGGGTACAGAACTTCACTGCTCTCTGGCTGCATAAACGGACCGTCAAGGGCAGAAAGCACATTGCAGCCTACTCACCTCTTAGGAAACAGGACACTGACTTTGTTTTCTCTAGCAGAACCTGGCTGCATGGTTACAATTGCATGTGCTCTTCCAGGGAAAACTGTGGTGGGAAATGATGTTTGTCACATGGAGGCTTGGTAGTTACAATTTTTCTGCAGTATTACCGGCTCCTTCCTTGTTTGAGCAGCAGGGAGTGAAGGTCTCTGAAAGGGTAGAACTACATGGTAGGAGGATTCAGATCCCTGATCCCAGGATAAAGAACCTCCCAGACCTTCATGGGATTATGGCAGCTATATGATATACGGCACTGAGATGCTTAGATTATTATCATAGGTGGGACATCCCTGCAGGCCAGCAATTCTGTGATCATAATCTGTGTCATCTTTGCAATCCCCAAAGCTAGAGACAGTCCCTAAAATCGAGTAGATACAAATGAAAATACTCTAAGTAGACAAGGTAGGCCCGGAGTCACACTCACTTTCGTGGCTTTGTCTTTGTAAAAGGTACAATGCTAAAACACAAGTTTGGGGCCAGATAGACTTGGGTTCATATTTCTGCTCTGCCACCGGTTAGCTGGGTGGTCTTACCACCTTTGTGAGCCTCAGTCTTGACATCTGTAAAATGGGCCTGAAAGCTTCAACTGCTATGATTGTTCTGGGGATTAACAGATGACATTTTTGACATAGTTACAGGGCTGCCAGAATGTTCACTTACGTAATACATTGAGCTTGGTTTCCATCTGTGACCATCCCTGAATCCATGCATAGATCTTTTTCTGGTTGGGGTATGTAAAAATAAATGTATTGGACCTTTCTTATAACTAGAGAAGAACTTGTTATAAGGATGGAGAGGTTTCTCAGGACCATAGAGGCTAGAGGTAAGTTGAATCTCAGGCTACTCTGATTCCTGGCCCACAGGTTTCACTATTAGAGGCTCTCCTTTTAAGTGACCAGTGTGACTTGACTGAAGTCTGGGCAGGAGGGCTGAGCCCACTTTATTGGAACATAGTTCTGAGAAGAATTATTCACCACTTCTCTCTCACATGTAGTCAGTGCTTTCAAAAGTTACCTGATAAGAATCACCTGTGGAGCATATTAAAAAATCTAGATTTTGGCCAGGCATGGTGGCTCACGCCTGTAATCCCAGCACTTTGCGAGGCTGAGGTGGGTGGATCACCTGAAGTCAGGAGTTCAAAACCAGCCTGGCCAATGTGGCAAAACCCCGTCTCTACTAAAAAAAAACAAAAAACAAAAATTAGCTGGTCGCAATGGCAGGTGCCTGTAATCCCATCCAGTTGGGAGGCTGAGGCAGTAGAATTGCTTGAACCTGGGAGGCAGAGGTTGCAGTGAGCCGAGATTGTGCCATTGCACTCCAGCCTGGGAGACAGCAAGACTCCATCTCAAAAAAAAAAAAAAAAAAGTCCAGAGTTCCCAGCATTGACTAGTTTCTGGCACATAGTAGGCTATGAAAAATGAATAAACAACCAGTGAATGAAGTCTTCTTGTGATGACTGGAATTGTATCCTATACAATTCCTAGCAAAGAATGGGCTGTGTGAACAATCCAACTATATCTTCATGGCTGGTGTTTTAGATGTTAATAATGACCGGCCACCATTTACTGATCACCTACTCTTTGCCAGGCATTATGCTAAGTGCTCCAGTATAGATTTGGTGCAGGTGCTGTTGTTATTCTCTCTCTCTCTCTGTCTCTCTATTTTCTTTTTTTTTTTTACAGAGAAAGCTCAGAGAGGATAGGTAACTGTTTTGAATTCCTACAGCTAGTAGAAGAGGACCTGGGCTTTGAACCCAGGCAGTCTGATTCTAGCACTGGAGCTACAAACTGCAACACACTAACCACATCTCAGGTATGATGTGAGTTACTGAGAGTCTTTTACTGGGGCAATAAGGTTGGGCCCTCGAGTTGCAATTTAAAACAGCCCTTTGTTGGTAGTCTGAGAGGCTGGAGGCAGGGAGACCAGCCAAGCAAACAGGGGGAGAGATGAAGAGGTCTGGATCAGGACAGTAGCTGGGTGGGGGTGGGAATGGGGGAGCTAAAGGGGAGAATCTGGAGGTGGCACCTCAGACTCCCCACCCTAGCAGCCCTGGGTGTCTGTTTCTGATTTATGGTCTTCCTATCTACAGGCACCACATTTAGTTAAATGACCCTTAAGTAACCCTGGAGGGTGCTGTACCCCTTGCAGCTCTTGGGGCTGGCCCCTGGTGAGGAATAATGGGAATATTCTCTCCATGGCTAAGAGCCTTTCTGTGGGTTTGCCCCGATAAGCTCTCCCCCTCACTCAGCTTTATACATTTATGATTATTTGATTTGATTTGCTGATCATTTTTTTTAACTCTTTTTTTAAATAAAAATTTTAAGTTGACAGATATTTTAAAATTATGTACTACATTAGTTTTGAAGTGTATGTGTATACACACATACACACATAGTGGTAGAATGGTTAAATCCAGCTAATTAACAAATGCATTATCTCACATAGTTATTTTTATGGTGAGATCACATAACATCCACTCTCTACATTTTCCTAGAATACAATATATTATCATAAACTATAGTCACCTTCTTGTACAATAGATCTTTTGAAATTTATTCCTACTAACTATAATTATGTAACCTTTGACCAACATCTCCCCATCCCTCCTCCCTCATAAACACCTCAGCCTCTGGTAATCACCATTCTACCAGCTACCTCTATGAGATCAACTTTTTTAGATTCCACATATGAATGAGATCATGTGGTATTTGCTTCTGTGCCTCTAATTTCATGTAATATAATCCCCTACAGGTTTATCCAAATTGTCTCCAATGACAGGATTTCATTCCTTTTTATGCCTGAGTAGTATTCCATTGTATATATATATCATATTTTCTTCATCCATTCATCCATTGATGAACAATTACTTGCTTTCATATCTTGGCCATTGTGAATACTTCTTCAATAAACATAGGAGTGCAGATATCTCTTTAACATACTGATTTCACTTTCTTTGGGTATTTACCCGGTAGTGGGATTGCTGGATCATATGGTAGTTCTATTTTTAATTTTTCGAGGAACCTCTGTGCTGTTTTTGATAATGACTGTATCTTTCTGAACTCGCTAATGTTCTTTACTTTGATTTCTACTCGAGTCTTATTATTTTTATTTATTTATTTTTTTGAGACAAAGTGTTGCTCTGTCACTCAGGCTGGAGTGCAGTGGTGTGATCTCGCCTCACTTCAATCTCCACCTCCTGGTTTCAAATGATTCTTGTGTCTCAGCCTCCCGAATAGCTGGGATTATAGGCATGCACTACTATGCACAGCTAATTTTTGTATTTTTACCAGAGATGGAGTTTTGCTATGTTGGTCAGGCTAGTCTCAAACTCCTGACCTCAGGTGATTGCCCGCCTCAGCCTCTCAAAGTGCTGGGAATTACAGGCATGAACTGCCATACCCAGCCTACTCAAGAGTCTTCATCCTTTTCTACTACTTATATATTTTTTCTGTTTGATTAATAACAATTGCCCTCTTCATTCCATTTCAGTTTATTCCATCCTAGAATTTCCTTCCCTCTGCACTTTTGTTGAAGCAGCTTTATATGTTGAAAAGAGCCAGAAACCTAGATCTGAAAAACCAAATACCCAATGACAGTTTGATAATTAGCTTCAGCCTTTATTTCGTTGGTGGTAAAATGGGGGTAATTTACCTTGAAGAGCTGGTCTGAAGGTTAAGTAAGATGTTTGTAAAATGGTTCTGTACACCCTATGGTTTTGTATAAAATGGTAGATTGTTTTGTTTTGTTTTTAAGACAGAGGCTCCTTTGTCTCCCAAGCTGGAGTGTAGTGGCATGATCATAGCTCATTGCAGCCTTGAACACCGGGGCTCAAAAGATCCTCCTGCTTTGGCCTCCTAAAGTGCTGGACAGGCGTGAGCCACTGCACCCAGTTATAAATGGCCATTGACCTAATTTCATTTTATTGTTCATAATTTCTTCACCTTCTGTAACCCCCTTCTACCCTGCTCTTGCTGAGAGCTTCTCTTCGGCTCCATAATAATTCTCAATGACAGGAATTACTAAAGTGCAAAATACTTCCCTGCATATTAGGTAGGGCCTGATTTAAATGATCTGGCCAGAGAGACTCAATGGCCACTTCCTCTTTCCTACACAAAGTAGGATTTTCTTTTCTAATGTGACCAGAATACTCTTTCTTCAGGTTTCAATTTGTAGCAATACTCTCTTTTTTTTTTTTTTAAAAAAAAGGAGTACAGCAGTACAGTAGGCCCTGTATAAGGCTATTTTCTCATAATGTTGATTGAAAAGAACCTCAATTTTTGGCTGGGGCCACTGTGTGTGTAGAGTTTTCATGTTCTCTCCATGACTGCATGGGTTTTCTTTGGGTGCTCTGGTTTCTTCACACATTCCAAATATGTGCATGTCGGATGAATTGGCGTGTCGGTTTGAGTGTTGGGTGTGTGCAGGAGTGTGGGATGGTGTTCTGTCCAGGACTAGTTCCTGAGCTGGCCACCTGTGATTCTGAATTGGCGTAACTGGGTATATAATTATCTTACTAGTTTTTAATAACCTTTCTTAAATGTGTGTATAGCTCACATTTATTCCAATGTTTAGCATTAGAAGTGTTTTGGGTTGTTATTTAGAAGTTTGGTGATGTTTTTCTGACCAGCAATATGCCATGAAAACTTAGCTGTGGTTTCTATAACTTAGCCTACAATAAAATTGGATTCATTATACATCGTTTTACTTAATGTTGCAGTTTCTAAGAACCTACTGACAATGTTAATTGAAGACTTACTGTATTTTATTTTTAAGAAAGCAAATTGTCAGTCACATTAGGGGATTGTTTAATGACTTGGTAATGACTTTGTGTTGGCCAAAAATATTAGAGATAGAAATTAGTAAATTCACTAGGAGATGAAACATCTTTAAGTTTGCAAGCTGGATTTGAAAAGTGTTTTCCAAATTTGCTTAATCTTAAGAATAACAGGGAGCACTTATGACAATACAGATTTCTTGCCCCAACTTAGAATGAGCAAATCTGCCCCTGTGAATGATTCCTATCTGGCAACATTGGGAAAGTACTGATTTTGTACATTTGTGAGAGATTTTTGGTACCTGTGTTAGGATTCCTTCCTTAACCCCATATAGCAATACATTTTAAAAGTGAACACATCCAACATTATATATTAACAAATCCAGCATGTGCTTCTTTTTTCCTTGTACAGCCACTCACATACAGAAAGCGAAAGCAAAATGCGTTCCTCTGTAGGTCAACATAAGACATTTAGAATATTGGGTTATGAGTTAATTCAGTCTCTGTAGTCTTCCTGTTTATTCTTAACTTAGAAAAAGAAAGATGAACTCTCTTGCTTTTTTAATTCCCCGAAAGAATTTGCTCAAAGAAATATTTTCTCATATCTACAAAAGAAACACATGACTATCAGAAGTTGGATTATCATTTCAACAGTTTCTGACATTAAGGGATTCTCAAACTATTCGAGCAAGGCTGATTTTTTTAAGATTCAGATGGAAAAACAGGCACTGTGCTGGATGCTTTCTCGTTTAATCTTTATGGCAGTTCAGTGGGGCACCGCCTAATAATGACTGGCCGTCAGTCATTTAGTGGAGCATTATCACCATTTTGCAGGTAAGCAAAGAAAGGTTCTGAGATTTTGGGGAATTTGCCTCAATCTGTTGCTATTAAATGCTGTAGCTTTCTTAAAATTCTCATTAACAAGAATCACTCTTACATCTGAAATGAATTCCTATTGGATCTAGAGAGTTGACTTGGGGTATGCTTTTTTCAGAGATTAATGGTTAACCTTAATATGGAGAATATTACTAATATTCTCCATACTAAGGTTATGGAGACAATATTGTTACCAATATTCTTGTTACCAGTCTACTGGTAACAAGAATATTGGTAACATGCCGAAACACTTTTGCTGTAACAGAAAGAGAAGGGGTTTTATAGTCAGGAAGAGCGTACCACTTCGGGGCTATGTGACTTGAGCAAGTTACTGAACTTTTTTGAAACTCAGTCTCTGAAAAATGAAGACAATAGTACCCAATTCACTCCTCAGAGAAGATTATGAGAAGTGAATGAAACAAAGAATTTAAAGGGTCTAAGAGTGTCTATCACATGGGCAGTGCTTATAAAGTTTCATTCTGTCTTCCTTTTCCCTTCTGGTCACAACTGGAATAACTGCCTGTCATTTTACATTTTCTCAAGCTTTTCGCTAATGCTTTCCTAGCTACAGTAGGATTCTGAGTATAATATTTACATATATACATAATAACTGACATCTATTGAGTGTTTTACATGCATTATCTCCTTGAGTTCTCCCTACAACTTTATGAGGAAGATATTACTATCATTTTTAGTTTACAGAGGGGCAGCATTATAAATCCATGAACCTCAAGTAGCGTTGTGTGGGAACACACAGCAGGGGCTTCTAACTGGGTTGGTAGAACCAGAAAGACTGGAGAAAATGAGTTCTAAGCTCAGTCCAGAAGGCGGAGCAGGAATCAACCACTCAACCCTCCATGTTCACACCCACAGCACACTTGGCAAGAGCAAAATGTAAACTTAGGTTAAGCTCCTGAGCTGTTAGCATTGTTTATTTCCAGCATACAAACACAGCATTCCCTGTGGTCCAACAGCCCACATCCCCCACATTCTCTGAGTCCTTATTCTGCCTTATTGTTCTTCTTAGCACCTAATACTATTTAATATTAAATTACATATTAATTCACATCTTTGCCTATCATCTATTTTCCTCCAATAAACTCTGTCAGGGTGAAGATCCCATGGAGTCTTTTTGTCCACTGCTATGTCCCTTTCATCTAGTACAGCTGTTGGCACACAGCAGGTGTTCAATAAACAATTTAGAATGAATAAACTATCCACACCTGTCAAACACTTAACACATAACACTTAACACATAGCCTAAGGCATTTCTATTTACATTAAAATAACAAATATTTCTTGTGCATACCTACTATGTGCTAAATAGATCAGGGAATTTCACAGTAAATTATATGTCTACCTCCCCTGTGATAAACTCCTCAAGGATGGAGACTCCTCTTTTGTGTTTATGCCCCATTTCCTGCACATAGCAGATATCCGGTAATGTTGAGTATAGGGATGATTTGCAAGCCTGTGAGGAAGGCATTATTAGCATCTGCAAAGAAGGAAATGAACTGAAATGACTTTCCTGAGTTCACACTGCCAGTAAAAGACCAGGTTCGACTCTTGCCACTGCATTACCCTGAAACATGTGTTCTTGCAAGAAGACATTATTCTCATTATTTGCTTTTACTCCAATACAGCATATGGGTTATGATGGACACCCATTAGATTGTAAGTCCTTTGAAGGCAGGGCCATGTCTGGTGTCTGGTTCTTTTATCTCCGTGTCACTGGTATCTACACAATGCCTGGCTAATAGTGATAGAAACTCAATACCTGTATGGAAAGAAGGAACGAGTTCATTTTAGAACACATTCCTTTGTAAATGTGTCTGTTTCTTTATGATAAACTTTCTTGAGCATTTTACCCTTTAAGATGTACCTGGCTGGAAGACATATACCTGTTCCATGTACCACACAAGAGTGTGGGGGGCTTGCTCTGCTCACTTGAAAAGCTCACTCGAACTTCCTTCCTCCTTTCTTCTCTCTTTTGGGTTTTGCAAGTTCAGCATTCACAGGGGATACCCATTTCATAGGTAGCTTGCCAGCAATAATGGCACATTGTCCCCAGATGGCTGATGGGCCGTTAAATGTAGGTTCTTTGGGTATGAGGGTCAGGCTGCCACGTCTTATTCACCCACTGTGATAACTGAGAGAAAAAAAATAGCTTGCTTTTCACTCACTGTAGTTTTGTGTCAAGAAACAAAGTGTATGAAACTTGCAAACTCTGGAGTCAGACTGCCTAGTTTTGAATCCTGCCTCTAGCGCCTATGATTCGTGTAATCTTGGTTCAGCCACGAAACTTCTCTGTGCCCCAGTGTTCTCATCTGCACAATGGGCATAATAATTATATCTGCATAATTAATGCATGTGTGTGTATCTCATATGGACCTGTGCAAGCACATAGTCAATACCAAATAAATGTTATTATAACTAAACACATTTCCATTATTTCTTTAAACAAGTTTCGCTAGTGCCCATTAGGACTCAGGACTGTGTTCAGTGCTGAAGATACAGTAATGATAAGATATAGTCCCTGTCCTCAAATTGCTTGTAATCTTAAGTGGAGAGAAATACAGGAAAATGGGTAGCTCTTGGACAGTGGATGAGTGCTGGGAGGATTGAAGTTGAAGATGTCTTGAAAGCACATGCAGTGGCTTCTAACATGGTTGGTGGAGCCAGGAAAGACTGGAGGAAATGATTCTGGGTGAGTCTAGAAGGCTAAGCAGGAACTAAGCATTCAGAGTGTTGTGATGTGGGGTAGATTAAGGGCATTCCAGGCAGAGGACTAGTCTGTGCAAAGGCTATTTGGAGGCTAAACAGAACATGTGGCCTTTGGGAGCATGCACATGGTTCAATACAGTTAGAATTTGACTTTCTGTGCAGGATATGGCCTGAGGTGGGGAGTCAGGGGCTGGAGGGGGTCCCACAGGTCAGTGTTTTCCAAAATTTAATGTGCTGGCAAACCATCTGGAAATTTTGGCAGAATGCAGATTGTGATTGAGTGAGTGGTGAGCTCTGAGATTTTGCAAGTCTAACAAGCTTCTAAGGGCTGCTGCTGCTGAATCTCTTTGAAAAGCGAGGGGGTAAAATATTATGAAGGACTTTATTGTATTCTGCAAAAAATGAGGGGTTTGAATTTCTCTACAGATGAATGCCTCCTCATCCACTAAGATAAAACTTACTGTAGTTTTTATGTTTCAATGTTAAATTGGCTTATTGGAATGTTACTCATAGGATGTTGAGGAGTGAGGAGACCTGCAACAGAATCACTGAGGGATGCTGATGAAAGCTGCAGTGTCTCCTTGTTTGTGACAGATGACAAGTGCTGACAAAGTGAAGGGAGTGCTGGAGATAGAACAGCAACGTTTTGCAACGGCCATAGGAAAGACTGGTTTATGTTGGACATATCAATAGATGTGAAATCTAGGGGAATTTTGATTAAGATCAGGACATTCACTTGATCTTCTATTATGACTACTTTTTAATAAATGGTATATTAGAAGCAAGAAAAAATATACTTTCTATACATAGTGGAGAGTGTGGACCATACCTTGACGCTGTTTATATTTAACATCAATGAGGGGCAGACCGACCGCGCAGGCCTTAAGACGTGATACTTTGAGAAGGACACATATCATACAGCATCACAGCTGGAAATGCATCATCTGGATCTACTCATGAAAAACATCAGTGCATAATAAAGAATTTGATCTTGTGCCCTCAGCTTCTGGGAAATAACCTGTGTTATATCTGTTGGAGTGTTTTTGTTCAGGTTGGGAGCTGGTCACACCTTCAGTCTTAAGGTAGGGCTGGCCATGCCAGAAAGACCAACCATGTGAATATGGTAAGAACTTTGGGTCACATGATATTGGTAGACCTAGAGACTGAGTCCAACCCTGGGGCAATTAATCAATCAATCATGTCTATGTGACGAAGGCCCTAAGCAAACTCTGAGCACTGAGGCTTGAGTGAGCTTTTCTCAGTAAGGCTTGTGTGTTGTCACACACAGATTCCCGGAGGGTAATACATGCTGACTTCATGGAGAGGAAGACAGAAACTTCCCATTTGGGCCCCGCCAAGACTTTTCTCTACACATCTCTTCCTTTGGCTTATTTTAATCTGTATTTTCCCCTGTAATAAACTGTAACCATGGGTAAAATAGCTTTAAGTGAGTTCTGTGAGTCCGTCTAGCAAATTATTGAAACTTCAAAGGGTTTTGGGAACTCCCTGAATTTGCAGTGGTATCAGATGTGAGGACAGACTTGGGGACTGTGGCCTCAAGCTATGGCATTTTGTTAGCTTGGCCATCAGAAAACTCTAAATGAGGAACTTTCTGTTTTGAAAAGTGGATAGTATTCTTCAAAAAATGTGAATGTTGGCCGGGCACAGTGGCTCATGCCTCAAATCCCAGCACTTTGGGAGGCCAAGGCGGGTGGATTATCTGAGATCAGGAGTTTGAGACCAGCCTGGCCAACATGGTGAAACAGTGTCTCTTCTAAAAATATAAAAATTAGCTGGGCGTGATGGTGCATGCCTGTAATCTCAGCTACTTGGGAGGCTGAGGCAGGAAAATCGCTTGAACCTAGGAGGCAGAGGTTGTAGTGAGCTGAGATCACGCCATGCACTCCAGCCTGGGAGACACAGCAAAACTCCATCTCAAAAACAAAACCAAAACAAACAAAACAAAACAAAACAAAAAAATGTGAATGGTATAAAAGATAGAGAAAGTCCAATGACCTGGTCCGGACGAAGGGAGACTAAAAGACCTGACAACTCAGTGCAATACCTAAGCTTAGACTGGATTCTGTACTGAAAGAAAAAAATCAATGCAGGATATTAAGTCTATTAATAAAATTAAAAAGTGAATGGTAAATAATTACATCCATGTTAAATTGACAGAAATCAGTAACTCTGGTTTGAAGAGAGCACTCCTATTCTTTCAGCAAATACACACTGACATGCATAGAGGTAAAGAGCCGTGATTTCTCAAATGGTTTAGAAAAATTATGTACAGAGAGCAAATGATAGAGCAGGTAACACAAAATATTATCAAGATGTGAATCTGGATAAAGAATAAATGAGTGTTCTTTATGCTGTATTGCAGCTTTTCTAGGTTTGAAATTATTTTCAAGTAAGAAGTTACATAAATTACAGGCCCTGCACCTATTACCCAGATCTTGGTATCTAAAACTATTCTCTAGTAAAATAAATCAGTGCCCCTTGGAAAAAAGAGTATTTTAGGAGTGGAATAGAAACAATGTAAAATGAGCATGAGACATCTTGTAGTACCTGAAGGTAAGAAAGGGATCAAGACCAAAGAAATGAAAAACTAAATTGATTAAGGGTATGTAACAGGGAAAGGGGAGCCAACCCAGTGGCCAGTGCTGGAACAATTTGTGCAACAAAGTAAAGCAGTATCGGATTGGAACCTGAAGTGTCAAATGAGTGGCCAATAATCTATGCTGACATAAAAATGACTGAATGAATAAATACATGAAGAGAAGAGATACATTGCCCATGTAGAAGAATTCTGAATAATTTATGTAGATTCTCTGCCCTCTAGAAGGGGAAAGCACAACTTTCTACTTCATTCATGTGAGCTGTATGCAGTGGCTTCCTTCCAAAGAGGACAGTATGAAACTAGATTTTAAAAAATGTCCTTACAGTGGAGAAAACTGACAAATACTACCTGAGTCAAGTGATCAAGGTCAATATCAACAGGGATAAACTCTGTTGATACTATACACCCTTTATACAATGTGATGAAAATGATACCTTACCTCTGTGGTTTTCCTGCCCCAAACGCGTAACCACAGTGTAACCATGAGAAAAACATGAGATCAATTCCAACAGAGGGGCACCTATGACTAGTATACCTCAAAACTGTCAAGGTCACCAAAACCATGGAGAATCTGAGGAACTGTCGAAGCCAAGAGGAGCCTAAGGAAATATGACAGTTACACATAATATGGTATGCTGAATGGAATCGTAGAATAAATGAAAGAGACATTAAAAATGTATCAATATTGGTTCATAAATTTTAACACATGCACCATTCTGATGTAAGATGTTAAGAATAGGGGAAACTGAGTAAGGACATATATGGAAACTTTCCAAACTAGCATCTCAATTTTACTGCAAATTTAAAACTGTCCTAAAAAGTCTACTAGAAAATAAAAAGGCAGGTCCTAGATTAAGTCACTGGGAGTGGAGTCCAGGAAGCTGCATATTTATAGACTCAGGTAATTCAGATCAGTCAGTGATTAAAAATCACTGATCTCACACTTAAAGTCACTTGGTTGCTCTGTTTCTCCCCAGCTAGACATGACTTAGTCAAGATCTCCTTGTCTCTGAGACCCTGGGGGGATTTGGAGCCTGGCCCGGGGAAGCGGTCCATGTGTGCTGACTGAATAATTAATATTAAAGACCAGCTCTGCATGTGTGACAGCTCAGGTGGAGAGTGACAGTTAAAGCAGTATTTCCCTCTGTTCAATTTCAACTAATCCTCATGAGTGAGCACTTGCTATCCATCAGGAGTCAGCAGATATTTACCTAGGACAACCCACTGTAATGATTCATGATTCATTGTTCTCATTGAGCAGTGTCTGAAAGGAAGGAGTTGCCACTGCCCAACCTTGGGGACATGCTCTCTGGGGGATTGGGCAGGGAAACTGGGGAGGGAATGAGGCCCAGCAGTCTGCAGACATCAAAAGTGCATGCTAGGGGAGCTGCTTTCTGTGTCTCCAACTGAGCAGAGCTGGGAACTGAGCCAGACTATTGCCAGGGCCACCTGCCTGCTCATTCACAAACACTTATGGGGCACTGGCTTCCTGCTGCTTGGCTTGGCTGAATGCTAGGGCCAGAGAAGCACTGCCTTCCTAGGGAGCCCCTGCTGAAAGCTCGAGAAATGCCGGTACCGCCCCCTTGCTCTCCTGGCTGCCCCATGGTCTCGTCGTATTTTTGGTCCTTTTCTTCCTAGTTGGCTGCTTTTTCCTGGATTGAACTTTGGTTCTAGCTGCAGGTCCTACTTTTTTTTTTTTTTTTAATAAGTCTGGGGCAACATCTTTGTGATTGAAACTTTGCTAAAGACACTCTTTGGCTTTGCTCTGGGACCTCCGTCACATTCCGCCTGTGTAGGGCCCAGTCCTGGAGAGTATGTTGACTATCAAGGAAAGTTTAAGAGCAGTGTTGGGAAAGAGCTCCTAGAAGAGAAACAGGAATAGCAGTCTGCTCACTCTCTGCCAGGGCACTATGCAAATATCACCCCACGTACCCTTAAAAACAGCCCAACACACTAGTAGTATAAGCGTATCAATTTTCTGGAAGAATTGAGGCCCAGTAAGATTCAGTCCCCTGTATGTAGTGAGTGACAGAGATGGTCTTTGAATGCAGGTAGTCTCGTATTATTGTATAAGCTAGGTTGGTTAACAGAGACTAAGTAATGGTGACTTGAAACAGAAGGTTTATTTCTTTATTTCATAAAAGTCCAAGCTAGGATGAAGGGATGGAGAGTCGGGTTGGCGTAAGAGACACACCTATAGCCCACCTCAATCACCCCAACACTCATCCCAACACTCACTCCAACAATCACCCAGACCTATTTCAACCTTGTAGCACTATGCGTGCCTGAGGGCTCTCCCTGATCCCAGAGCACTCTGCCTGGTGGTGCAGCAGGCTTATGGTGCCATGAAATAAATGGCCCCTTCCTCCAGTATCCCTCAACCAATTTCTGCAGGTGTTAGTATATATAACTACCCTCGCTTCCCCTTACCCCCAGGGCAGGACAGCTTAGAATCACACATTCAACACCCTCTTCTAGTTTTCCCATTTTGGTTGAGATCCAGCTGCTCACAGTGGTAACTGGCTTGATAATGTATCATGGGTTTTCTTCTCTGCTTCACTTCCCCATTCCCCTCCTGCTGTTTCTTGGAATCATCATTGAAATAATTGCATTGAAATCCTTATCTCCAGAGAAGCCCAAACCAAGCAAAACACCGTTACACTCCACAAACCCTCAGTGACCCAGGCTCCTGAATGTTGTCATCATCATCCTGGGTCAAAGCTGGCTTATTATCAACATGTGCATTTTCCCACCCTTGAGAAAGAATAGAAAGGGGAAAGCAGGCTTTCTTTTAACGAAAAAAACAAAAACAAAGACCACAGAAATAGCACACATTACTATCCCTGCATCCCAATGGTCAGTACCAAATCACATGGTTATATCTAGCTGCAAGGGAGCCCTTGTACTCAGCTAAAACTCAAGAATTTCATAGCTAAAAGGAAGAAGTGAAGGATGGATTAGCATTAATTATAGCCACAATACTAAATTACCTTGTTGAGAAGTTAGGAGCAGGGGTGGTGTTGGGTGTAATTGATGAGATTAGGGAAGTAGCCTGTGTCAGAATATGAAGGGGGCGTTTTGCAGGTTAAGGGATTCTGGCTGTTACTGGGAGGTGAGAAGGAGGGGTCATTGTAACTTTTTCATCAGGCATGCAACTTGATGAAATTAATTTATTTAAACAGAACCCTCCACTGACAGTTAAGTGTTGGGCTGATGAGGCAAGACTAGAGATTGAGTCAGCAGGTGGCTGACCTTTGCAGGGATCCAGGCCTGACCAGGGGCATTGACAGTGGAGATGGAGATAAGGTGACTAATTCAAGACATGTTTAATTAGTATTGAGATGAGAGTTGAGGAGAGCATTAAGACTGATGCTCTAATTTCAAGCTGAACTCCTGGGATCTGTACAGTTAGAGGCTGAGACATTGTGGAACTCTTCCAGCTCTGTCTAGAGGCAGAATCTCTCTGTATGAGAGAAAATAGTTTTTCTATGTCAGAATTTTCACTTGCCAACAGAGTGGCCCTAGTTAAGTCACTCCAAGCCTAGGTTTCTTTGCTTGTGAAACAAATTCTTCTTATCTTTTGTGGGCATTGTTATGGTGAATAAATAGGGTAAGAACCTTTGAGGGTAGATTAAATGGGAAGTTTTATAACAGGGAAAACTTAGGACAGACTTGAAAATTGAGAGGGTAGAAATCTAAAAAGTGAGCACAGCACACAGAGACATTTTAGAGGGAGCTTTCAAAAAGACTTTTATTGTATTTAGTGTGTACTGGAAAAACTCAGACTTGCCTCTTTCACACTCTTAGCTGTGTGACCTCAGGCAAGTTACTCAACCTCTCTGGGCCATAAGCACCTCTTCAGTAAAGCAGAGATAAATACCTCCTCCTTACTGGGTTGTGATCATCATGTGAGAGTTGGCAAAGTGCCTGACACGGAGCCTGGTGCACAGTGGTGCTTGACAAATGTAAATTCTCTCTTCCCTTTGCCTTTGTTTAAGATAAATCAAAAGATTCAGTTGACCATGTTGGTTTAGTCAAGCAATGGTTAATTCAGAGAGGAAAACTCACCCATCTGATAGTTGGAATTTGGTCAAGGCAACCTGGTTGTTTGACCCAAATCTTCTTTTTTCTACCAGTTGCGTTGGCATGGTTTTGGCACAGCCATCGTGAGAGCTGCTTGCTGGAACACTGGGAGAAGGTAGCTCTGTGGAAATACAAGGCAGAACGAATAGAGTATAAAAGTGACATGAAATCCATTAACTAACATTTCCCCCTCCCACTTCAGGGTAACGACTCCAGAATTGAGAGGAATAGCTCCAACAGAAGGAAAGGGAGCCATAGTTTGCGGTCCATATGCCCACTTCATTTTGCAGTTACTCCTGGCTGTCCATCTGTTCATGACTGCCTAGTCTAGCCATGGGGCTTATAAAACGGTGTCCACATACATGGATGCCTTCACTAAACAGATGCGAGAATGAGGAATGTCCACGTCTCACACCAAGCACATTCAGCATCCCTTTGTGCCTCTTTCTGCTCTCTGCTCTGTTTACTTTGCCTTTCAATTTCACTTAAATATATTTCCAAACTGTATTTACAAGAAGATGGGAAAAGGAAGGGGTTCTCAAATCTGTGGGATTCCTATGCTGTGCTAGGTACTCACTGGGAACTCTGTGTCTAATATTAACATATCTACGTCTAATACTAAAATCATTGCCACAGGGTAGCCATGAGTTTCACCATTTTACTGATGAAGAAACTTAGGCTCAGAGAAATGAAGTCACTTGTCCAAATTCATACACTAGGAAATGGTGGCACTGGGATTGAACTCTAGTCTAACTGCAGGCATTTACTCTGAGACCGATGATGAATAATGATTAGAATGATTAGAATACCTCCTAGCGTGTACGTACGTGTACACACACACACACACACACACACACACACACACACCCTCTCAAGAAACCAACTAGCTGACCTTTTCCAGCTTTCTGTCTCCCCTGTATTTTGAGTTTGAGCTGAAATGTCTTCTTTGATGCTAGAGGATGAGCTCCCTCTAGTGGCAGAGTGTGGTTTGGCGCAACCTCCGTTGCCTGGAGACACTGGTAAATACAAAATGACATTTTCTTTGATGTAGCAAAATTTTATCTAAAGATACATTATTGAGACTCTTTTAATACAATGCAAAAAATGGAATCCAAATCTAGGCTTACATCCAGATGGAGGAATTACATTTTCACTGAGTTCTGTGATTTTCCAAGAGCTTTCACATTTCTGTCTCAAGGTCTTCACAGCATTCCTGGGAGACACTTGTCCTTTCCTTATAGTTGGGAAAGCTAGGAATCAGAGAGGTTAGGTGGATTTTCCAAGGTTGCACAGCTGGTCAGGAAAGAAGCCATAATTCTAATCTGAGGTGTCTATTTTTAGACCCTGTGCTCTTTCGACCACATCATGCAATCTTTCTCTCTTTTTTTTAGAGACAGAGTCTCGCTCTGTTGCCCAGGCTGGAGTGCAGTGGCACGATCTTGGCTCATTGCAACCTCCACCTCTTAGGTTCAAGCGATTCTCTTGCCTCAGCCTCCCAAGTAGCTAGAACTATAGGTGTGCGCTACCATTGCTGGCTAATTTTTGTAGTTTTAGTAGAGACGGGGTTTCACCATGTTGGACTGACTGTTCTCAAACTCCTGACCTCAGGTGATCCACCTGCCTTGGCCTCCCAAAGTGCCAGGATTACAGGTGTGAACCACCATGCTCAGCCTCATGGAATCTTTCTATTCCAGATCTGGATGCACATCACAGGGGGTTATCCATCAGGTGAAGGACAGGTAATCATGGTGAAGATGTGGGGATTAAATGAGACAGATTAAATTATGGCACATAGTTATAATTTCCTGCCATTCATTCCTCTCTCCTCTGGTCCATCCTGTCACTGCCCTAGAAAGATTAAAGTAAAAAGTGCAGATTACATCAACTCCTTCCCTGAAAACCCCCATGTCTCCCATGACTCTCAGGATAAAATCGAAACTCTTAGTCCTGTCATACAAAGTCTTTCATGGTCCAGACCCTCCTTGCCTCTCCAGGCTTATGCACCTTGACCTACTGTCCCCTTGGGAAATTCAGCGTTTCTTTTTTCCCTAAAAATAGCAGCTCCTGTCGCACCTGCGCTACCTTCTCTATCCGGAGCAATTCTACTAACCTTCCCTTTCCAGGTGAGACAGTACCTTTCTCTGAAGAATTTTGAAACCCCCACAGATCATACTGTTTCCTCTTTGGTAATTCTGACACTTGATGCTCACCCCACAGGGTTCTTAGTTTATGAGCTGTGATTTTACTTTAAGCATTTCTCCCCCCGCTTAATGAGTCTAGTTGTTCCTGGCTTAGTTCATCTCTGGGTCTCCAAAGCCTAACACAGTTCCTGGCACACAAGGAGTTCACTTAATCTTTGCTGAATGGCTTCAGGAAAGCTGCAAAACAAAACAAAACAAAACAAAACAAAACAAAACAAAACAAAAAACCACCTCTGGGAATTGTGGACAGATCTGAAGCCAACTTGATGTGTTAAATGGGGTTTAGGGCTACTTGATTATTTGTAACGTAAATCCATTGTAAGGCTGTATTCAGATGCCACTGACCATGGTTTTAAAATAAATGTAAACAAGTGTCTTAAGAAGAAAATGGTTGAAATTAAGAGCTACTTGGTTAACCTTGGAGGTTTTCTTCACGGTGCTTTCAGAAACTTGGGAAGGAAGTTTGTGGCTTCTTGAATGACTCATGCCTTAGAAGGTCTGGGTTGTTTTGCAGCCCAAATGTAGATAGTTGACTACAGCAAGAGGATGCTGGAGGAGAGAGCTCTTAGTGGCCCTTCTCTGTGGATTATGCTGGCCCATCTTAATTGTGCCTGTAGGAACCCATGAAGAACTGACCCAGCTGGTCCCTACTTGACCTTTCTTGAGTTAAATTTTGAATTATGTTAATTATCAACTAGGAAAAGCTCCTGACTAAAGTAAAAAGTGAAGATTACATCGCGCTTTGTCTTTTATTCCCTGAAACTCTACTACACCATCCCTGACCAATGAGCTTTTAGCACCTGCTCAAACTTCGTGGGCTCACTCCTCTGGAAATAGCCCATCCGTTGTTATGGCAAAGACTTTCCTTAAATATTGATCTAAACTTGCCCTGTTTAACATCCCACCTACTAGTTAGGTGTAGGAGGCATAAAACCTTCTTTTCTTCCCTACTAAAAATATTTTCTTCATTGCCAACTTTTGAACCCCTTTTGCTCATAGACATAGGTAATAGCTTCCCCCGAGCAATATCTGAGCAGGCTTGGAGGTCTGGCTGCCTGGTGGGCAGCACACAGTTATCATGATAAGTATGAAATGAGATATATCCAGCCACACATGAACATGAACACATCCGTAGCTTTCTCTGTCGAGAGATGGCCAGGGCTGGATAAAAGTATTTATTACAAACGATAATAACAGGAATTAAAACCCCCCCATGCTCCATCAATCATAAAAATCAATGATTTTATCTTATGTGTTTGCTGCCAATTGTCTGTCCATATGCAGAGCTCACGTTTATAGTTACACTGACAAGCTGGGTATTTCATGTGCTTTTCTCTGCTGAATGTATCTTATGTTTCATGGCATTGAAAAGCTGCCTATATTATCTTAATGGCTATAGAACAGTTACTTGAGTGGAGACACCATGATTTACTCCACCACTCCCTCACAGTGGACAGGTGGGTCGTTTCTAGATTTTCGGCTATTGTGGATATAGTATGACTCAGTGCTACCCCTTCCTGTTCCCTGCATGGCCCGCAGCTTCCTGCTAGAGACCCTGGCCCGGCCCTGAGTCTGTCAAGTCTGAGGATAACAGTCTGTTGGGCTTCGATGTAATCCCATGGGTCTGAGGGAGTCTGTGACTTACAGAGCTTTAGGAAGGCTTGGCTTCTCTATGGCCAGACAACCCCTACCATGTGGCTTTGCCTTATACCTGGGCTTTCTCTCTGGTTTCCAATTCCCTCCCTGGGGACCTAACCCAGTCCCTTGTGGTCAGACCACATTCTTCTCAATGTGGCCACCCAGACCCCTCTTAGTAAATGAAGGACATGATTCCCCAGCTGCTGGTGGTGTTGCCTACAGATAACTCTACAGGGATTGCCTTTGTGGAAGATAGCCACCTCACCCAGGCCACATGAACTTTTCTGGGCTACCACCATGACTGATGGGAGGATATAAGGAACTGAACCTGGCTCTCCAAGCTGGGACAACTCTGAATGGCCATCATAGTTTCAGAGTCCAGTGTAAACTTGGCTGAGGCCTCCATCAAGGCTGCAGCCCATCGTCTCCCTCTGCCCAATCCTGCTTTCTTCCTTCCCCTCTCTTCCGTAGCCACTGATCCAGAGAACACGCTCAACTGAACCTCCTGCACTCTAATCACCATCTCAGAATGCTTCCTGGGAAATCCAATCTGTGACCTCTCCCTGGTCCCTGCTCCCTGTGCTCTACTCCCCCACGGCAGCTAGTTGTCACCTAGGAGGCTCATAGAGGTGGGATGTCCCCTTCCCTGGGCCACTGCCTGGGAGGCTGATGCAAGTGGGATGTCCCTCTTTCCCGGGCCACCACTCATGAAGATCCCCTGAGCTGCAGCATTGCACTCAGCTACAGTCAGAGCCTTACTGACCCCTGGCTAAGTCAGTTTCCAGCTCTTCCTCTGAGATTGTTTTCAATTCTTATCTCTTCCTTAAACCTCCACAATCAAAGCCTTACTGAGTTCTGGTGACTGGGTAATGAGACTATCCAGAAGAGCATATTCCTTCCTTCTCTCCCACCTATTTCTTCCTTTCCTCTCCACTATCACTACTTTGTGGCCTTCCATTGTCTGTCTCTGCTTAGACTGTGGCCACGTTCTGTTAACTGGCCTCCCGGTCTGCTCTTGTCTCTCTGCTGTCTTCCTCTACACTGCAGCCAAAGAGACCATTCCAAGGCTCACACTGACTGATGTCATTCCCTTGCTGGTCACACTACAATGACTCCTTGTGATTTATAAGACAAGCCTAGACTCAGCCGAATGTGGAAGGCCCTCTATGGTCTAAGCCCAACTGCCTCTGAGTCTCCTGTAACCCTGGACTTTCCTCTGGTTTCCTGCTGAAAACTCTTGCAAGTGTCCAGGAGTTTGCTCAGGTTGTTCCCACTGCCTGGAATCTGTTCTCAACTTTCTTCACCTGGTTAACTTGCTCATTCTTCCAGATTCAGCTCAGTTGTCAACCTTTCTAGGAATATTTTTTCTAAACCTCCAAGGGAGGACTAACGACCCCCAGTTAGATGGCCTCATGACCCCCCCGCCCCACCCCGCCACACTTACTGCTTACCTTTGATATGGCTGTGGGTTTTTTTGTTTGTTGGTTTGTTTTTTCTTTTTTATGAAACAGGGTCTCATTCTGTTATCCGGACTAGAGTGTGATGGTGTATTCATAGCTCACTGCAGCCTAGGCCTCCCAGGCTCAAGCCGTCTCCCTACCTCAGCCTCCCAGCTAGCTGGAACCACAGATGCATGCCACCATGCCTGACAAATTTTTAATTTTTTTGCAGAGACAGGGTATCACTATGTTGCTCAGTCTGAGGTCTCAAATTTTGGTTTCAAGTGATCCTCTTACCTTAGCCTCTCAAAGTGGTGGGATTACAGTCTTAACTCACCACGCCCAGCCTTACCTTTAGTACAGAAACATGCCTTCGCTTCTGTCTCTGTGTACAATGAGTTTTTTGAAGACATTGAGCAAGTCTTATTCATACCTGCATTTCCAATACCTGATGTACCTGGCATCGCAGAGGTGTCTCTACAGGACCCAGCCTGAGGCTCTTAATTTGCTGTGCTGCATTGGTTTGCAAAGCATTATTATCAATTTAAATTGTTACAAGCAATGTGCAAATGAACCAATTTCATTATAACCTTACCAAAGTTGTGTATTGTTCGTCTTAAATTCGATAACTGTAAAATGCTCTCCATTGTTTTGATTGCATTTTTATGGATATCGGGATTAAACATTTTCCCATGGGACTTGCTGATTAATTGCATCTCTTCTTGTATGGATTACATATTCCTGCCCTAACCTTTGCATTGCCTCATGTCAGTTTCTTGACTTAGAAATATCGACACTGAAGTAGGCTCGTCCAGATGTGAGTTGGCTTGAATGTGGCTGAGTGATTTTGAAATAGTTACGTCCCTCTGTGGGCTTCAGTTTCCTTTCTTTAAAATTGTAGGTTACTTTACTTAGCTGCTGGCTGGAATCACTTGGTAGCTCTCAAAAGATACGGACTCCAGGACTTAACTCTTCTGATTAGGTCTCTCTGTGGTTTTTCTAAGTCCTCTAGGTGACTCTGGTGCAGCCACTTTAGCCAGCTTCGTAGCCTGACTTTGGGAGTCGTGGACCTCCCAGCTCTGTGGTCTGTGTGGCCTGGATATGTGGGGCCTGCAGAAAAGAAGAAACGAGGAATCTGTGGCTGTGTTTTGAGACCTGAGGCCCCACGTGGAATGAAGAACACTCTTACTCAGAGGGAGGCCACAATGAAAAGGTGGCTTTTGGCCGGGCGTGGTGGCTCAAGCCTGTAATCCCAGCACTTTGGGAGGCCGAGGTGGGTGGATCACGAGGTCAAGAGATTGAGACCATTCTGCTCAACATGGTGAAACCCCGTCTCTACTAAAAAAAAAATACAAGAAGTTAGCTGGGCATGGTGGCGCGTGCCTGTAATCCCAGCTACTCAGGAGCGTGAGGCAGGAGAATTGGCTGAACCCAGGAGGCGGAGGTTGCGGTGAGCCGAGATCACGCCATTGCACTCCAGCCTGGGTAACAAGAGCGAAACTCCATCTCAAAAAAAAAAAAAAAAAGGTGGCTTTTGGCTCTGCAGATTTGGAAACTCGCCAAAGACTCACATGACTCAACACAAAGGCAGGAAGCCTTGGGGGCTGTGGGGAGAGTCAGGACAGCGATGCACAGAAAGGGCTTGGTTCTGGTGCTCCCACAGAACAAACCCTCTGTAAATAAACACCGTGTTCACACACTCAGGCCTGGCAGGTGCGTGTCTTGGCCCCGCTCTCTGCTGGCTGTATGACTTCAGGCAGGTCTTGGTTACTTCATCTGCAAAGTGGGGATATTAATAGTTTCTGTCTCACTGAGTGTTTTTTTAGTTAAACCTGTATTTACATATTTATAAATTTATTTTATTTATTTTTTTAAGACAGGGTCTCACTCTGTTGCCCAGGCTGGAATGCAGTGGTACAATCACAGCTCACTGTAATCTTGAACTCCTAGCCTCAAGCGGTCCTCTACCCTCGACTTCCAAAGTGTTGGCATTACAGGGCATGAGCCACAACACCTGGCCTTAACAGATTTCCTGAGATGTAATTCACATGCCATACAATTCACCCATTTAAAGTGCAATTCGGTAGTTTTTAGTATGTTCACAGAATTGTTTCACCACATCACAGACTTACTTCGAAGATAAAAGGAGACCATGCAGGAGAAACATTTAGCACAGTGTCAGATGCATAGTGTGAGTAATGAATGCCAGATATTATTATCCTCGGTGGATTCCTTATCCTTGGTGAGGTTTGAGAGTTTTTGGAGTGATAATTTCATAGGGTTATTGCCGGGGACAGTTGGATATCAGGGAGAGAGGAATAGGGCCCAACTGAGCGAGCTCCCAGGTCTCTTCTACCTTGTGGGGCAGCACATCTACAGCAATAATTATTAATGTACATGTGTGCACGAGTCCTGCGCGAGTTATGCAAAATTCCTTAATCCTCACATTGGCTCTGGGAGCTTAGATTTTATCCTCATTTGTCCCCACTCCTCAAAGGTGAAAACTGAGGCTTACAGAGGCTGTGGCTTTTTCAGGATCAAAATTCCATGATTTCTTTATATAGGGCAGATAAATACATCTATTTGCCACCTACTTTTGTTTGGTTTTGGACATTTAAGTTGCAAGTTTTCAGAAAGGATAAGACCCATTGGAAACATTCCAAGAAGCACAGAAATTGACTTTAAGTTTATCTGATGAACGGTAGTCAGCAGTTCCCCTCTCTCTGCACTTTCTCATTTCTTGCTTCTCCTTGGATTTTCTCTTGCATGCTATAGAAGGAGACACAGAAGACAAGGACAAAAGGCAAGAGTGGGCTCTTTAATGAGGGTATGATGGGTCTGGGAAAGTTAGGAGGCAGCACGGTGTGCGTGGACCCTACAGTGTGCATTTGGTTTAAATCCCAGTGCAAAATTGTATGGTATGTGAATTGTATCTTGAGAGAGTCCCTGCCCACCCTGTTTTCCTCCAAGTGGGTTTGAGTCAGTCCCAGTCCATCCTGGGCTACTTTCTTCTTTCTCAACTTTCAACTGAATGTGCTGATGCCACTCTACAAGTGCTTCCTTGTCCCTGTCCCATCCCCATCCCCATCCCCATCCCCATCCCCATCCCCATCCCCATCCCCATCCCCATCCCCATCCCCATCCCCATCCCCATCCCCATCCCCATCCCCATCCCCATCCCCATCCCCATCCCCATCCCCATCCCCATCCCCATCCCCATCCCCATCCCCATCCCCATCCCCATCCCCATCCCCATCCCCATCCCCATCCCCATCCCCATCCCCATCCCCATCCCCATGGAGGCTGGGAGGGGGCGTCTGCTACAGGTACCTCTCTTCCTCCCAGGGAAGTAGACTCAGTTTCATCAGCCTCTTTGTTAGAGAAAGAAAGATAGATGCAGCCCGGGCCGCTGGTACCTTCTACTGTGACCTGAGATGTGCCCTTGCCCCATGCCTCCTCATGTATTAGGACACTCTGTTCAGACAGAGGTTTTGCTATTCCTGAGTCTCAATAAAACTCGATGAGTCCTAGCCTATATAATTGGTCTATCTCTGTCCCCTCTTCTAAGCTTCTGTTCTGGTGCTGTCTTGTTTGTGAGGCTGGCTCCAGTCTCTTTGGACATACCCCAAATGCCAACTGTTGACCCCTCTCCTGGCTGAGCACTGCCTGTTTTTGTTTATGATTAAATCCATGGGATCTAGCTTTACGCCTGACACACAGTAGGAGATAAATATTTATTGAACACATAAATTATAAGCATTCAAGGGAAATGGGTATTGCGGGAATGGGTGGCAATCAGTTATTTGTTTTCAAGTCAGGATGATTTAAAAAGTTTTCATTGTTTATTCTCACCCAAACCTAACCTGCTAAAGAAACATATGACTGATTTTCTTAGATTTTAAAAGGTGCCAGAGGACTTAATTTGACATACTGAAACTCTTCAAATTTCTGAACGTTACCCCGGATGCTCTTGCCATATCATCCCACATCCTGTTCGAATTTCTCCTGTTTAGATTTGATGTGTCTTCCTACCCCACGTGGGGATAAACAGCTCTTTGACAATTCTGTAATAAAATGACTTCAGCCATCTTTTCTATTTAAAACCTGTATCTATCCAGATATTTATTTATAAGCACATCCCCTTATATGGCTTGAAGGGATTTAGATACTCTTTGGAGGTATTTCAAATCTAAGAGTTCACTTTTGAAAAATCAAATTTTGTGGTTGTTTCTCTGTGGGGAGACCAACCACTTTATGATAAAATAAAGGGAATAACAATGGCTGGGCATACTCGGAATGTGAGGTCAGCTTGAGAAGGCGCCAGGGAGTATGGGAAGTTTTCCTCCAGGTTTCCCTTGCTGCTGCTTGTTCTTGGCCCATCAGGAGGAAAGCCCCAGAGGCCCCATTCTAGAAAACGGGCTTGTTCTCCAGAGCACCTTCACTTGCCACAGTGGAGCTGCATCTGTTTGCTCTGCATTTTAACACATTCATTTCCTGGCCTCGGTTACAGATTGAACTGTGTTTCCTCCCCTACCAAATTCACATGTTGAAGCTCAACCTCCCAAGGTGACTATATTTGGAGATAGGGCTTTTATGGAGGTAGTTAAGGTTAAATGAGTTCATAAGATTGGGGCTCTAACCCAATAAGAGTGCTGTCCTTATACAAAGAGGAAGAGACATCAACGCACTCTCTCCCCACACACAGAGGAAAGGCCATGCCAGGACACAGTAAGAAGGCAGCTGTCCTTCTCTTCACCAGGAAGACAGCCTTTGCTGGAAAGTGAATTTGCCAGCACCTTGATCGTGGACTTCTAGGCTCCAGGACATGAGAAAATCAGTGGCTGCTGTACAAGGCAGGCTGGTGTTCTATTATGGTAGCTCAAGTACGCTAATACAGGTTCCAAATGGGTTTTCTTTTTCTATTCCTTTTTCTCCCCAGGTACAGTGTATTCATTTCTTAGGGTTACCACAAGAAATTAGCATACACTTGGTGACTGAAAACAGCAGATATTGATTATTTCAGAGTTCCAGAGGCCAGAAACCCAAAATCAAGGTCAGAGGGGTCATACTCCCTCCAAGCCTCGAGTGAGATCATGTCCCTGCCTCTTCCCACTTCTGGAGGCTCCAGGCATTCCTTGGCTTGTGGCAGCACCACTTCATGTTGTGCCTCTGTCATCTCACGGCCTTCTCCTCTCTCTGTGTCTTTTTCTGTCACCCATAAGAACGTTGGTCATTGGATTTAGGGGCTACCCAGATACTCTAGATGAGTTTATACCAATATCTTTAATTATATCTGCTGAGACCCTTTTTCCAAATAAGGTCACATTTACCCTCTAAGGGGCTTAGGATGTGGATGTATGTTTTGGGGTCCCACCATTCAACACACTAGATAGGCTATTTTATGTAACACTAGTGATGACCAACATATGTATATTGTTTGATAATTGTGCCCTTTCACCAAGCATGAGCTCATATGATCTTGACAAATGCTGGGAGTGGTAGCTCTTGTTATCATCTCCATTCTAGAGGAGGAAAGGGAGTTAAGTGACTTGGTCAAGGCTACACAGTGAACAAATTATGTGGCTACATTTTAATCCAAGGTTTCCTGTCTCCAAATTCCATGTTCTTTTTACTCTTCCCTAGTGGCTGTCTACACTGATGAAATGAAGAAGAGTAGCTGTGTACCTGTATTAAATGCTCACTCTGGACCTGGCCCGGTGCCAAGGGTTTCATTTGTGTTATTTCGCTTAATCCTCACCACAACTCTAAAAGGTAGATGCTATTATGATATCCATGTTACATGTAAAAAAGTGAGGTACAGAGAGTTGAAGTTAGTTGTCTAAGGTCCCCAGTTGACCAATAGCAGAAGTAGGTTTTGAACCCACATCTTTCGTAATTCAAAGCACAAAGTCTTAATCCATGTTCGCTGCTTCCTTGAAAGAATGATGTAGTACCCTGACATTTGCAAGTACCTGCGGAATTAAAATCCAAATAGCACATACATTAATGGGACAGGCTTTGGAGTCAAACCTGCACGATTTTATCTGCCTTTTGAGTTCAGAGAAGGAACACAGCTGAAAGGGCATGGATTCTGGAGCCAGTCTGTCTAGGTTTGAATACTTGTTCTACCAATTCCTATCTATGTGACACTCAGTACGGCTGTTTTCTTCAGTTAACTAGGAGTGATAACCCTGGTACCTACTTCATAGGGTGCTTCTGCAGATTTAATGAGTTTATGATAGTATTTGAAAAGCTTTTAGAATAGTGTCTGGCACATGGCAATGGCTATGTAAGGGTTCAACTTAAAAAACAAACCCAAAAATTTTCCTAGAGTCTCAAGATAGGGGTTAGACATACCTTAGGGAACTTATGTAAAGGTTAAATGCAGATGTTCTCAACACATTGCCTGATTCAGTGTTAGAGACAGTAATGGCTCTGGTTATTATTGTCTATGGGGAGTCAAAGGTACCTTGATCTCCTTCCCTTCCCTTCTTTGGAAAGAACATTACAGCTGCAGACTCCAGGTGTGGAGGCTCTCAACTTCCCACCCCACTTGGCACAGACAGGCAGAGTTGTCTTGGGTGATTTTAAGGATAGTAATTTTGCCTCCCTTTAATTCCAGAGAGTTGCCAATTTTGCATCTATCAATATTGCTGTAGAGGAGTGTAGTTTACTGTCATGAAACAACTATCTTCACTCTTAATAATAAGGGGCGAGTGGTTGATAGCCACAATCTTACCCCAGTGTTCCTGGAATATTAGCCTAGAAGCCTCATGACTGACTATTAGAGTTTCTGGTAGTGTAGGGAAGCAAAAGTGAAGTTTAGTGACAGGAGTCCAGGCTTTTGGGGAAGGGTCTTCAGAGACAGGTTACTTTTCAAAGACTGTATCATGTCACGAAGAAAGAAAAGTGGATGTGAGGCTGGGATGAGTGGGTCTTCTATTCTATTTTTCTCTACTTTGGCTTTTTCTTCTTCAGTTTCTCATGTCTTTTTTTTTTTTTTGAGACGGAGTTTCACTCTTGTTACCCAGGCTGGACTGCAATGGCACGATCTCGGCTCACTGCAACCTCCGCCTCCTGGGTTCAGGCAATTCTCCTGCCTCAGCCTCCTGAGTAGCTGGGATTACAGGCACGCACCACCATGCCCAGGTAATTTTTGTATTTTTAGTAGAGACGGGGTTTCACCATGTTGACCAGGATGGTCTCGATCTGTTGACCTCGTGATCCACCCGCCGAGGCGGTCATCAACCAGCTGGTAGCAGGTCTTATGCAGATAATATGAAATGATACCATCTAAAATTTGGATAGGTCTACAGTTAGTAGATTCTTTCAATCTACCTGATTTCATTTAATCCTCATAATGACTCAACGTGATCTCCAGTTTACAGATGAGAAAATTCAGGACCAGAGAAGTTAAGTCCCAGCACATATAGCGAGGAAGCTGGAGAATGGGGATCACAGCTCAGATTTCTTGAGTCCAGTTTTTGTATAGTACCTCGGCAGTGCTGGAAGGAGACAGAGCCAGGGATATCTCCTTCCCTCTTTCCTTTGGAAACTGTTTCTTCTCTTCCCGTCAACTCTCCCATCCTGCAGACCCAGAAGACCTGAAGGGGTGTAGCGCCCCAGCTAGCTCTCTTCAGCCAGATTTTCTCTAACCCCCTCCCCCAAAATGCTAAGCAAATGTTGCACACAGGCTTCTGCAGAGGACACTGTACCTGAGCCAATCCCCCAGGGTGTGTTTGTACCTTATGCATCCCTGAAATCCTGGATCTGGAATGGAGCTCTCCTGCCTCACCTCCAGAGGAGTAAAGCTATGCCCTGTTATCTTTCAGCTGTGTACCGATTGCTCTTCCCCCAAAAGAAACTGAGCTTTGTGAAGGCAAGACGGCACTGGTGAGGTGCTTAGTTGATGGAAGTTTCCCAAAGTTGAGTTGTACTGTGGATTCCTTCCAGTTCTGGCCTGTTTTATTTTTCTGAGTGAAGGAGTAGGGCTGGCTTCATGTGGATGCAACCTTTGTCATTGCACAGGGCTCTGTACTTAGAAAATCCCTGAGCATGGCTTCATGCTCTGTTGTCACTTTCTTGACAAAGAGAAATTCTTAATAATCTTTGACTAAGGGGCCTTGAAAATCATGTAGTTGCCCCTTGGAAGGAGGCTTGTCCGTCGTCAGGTTTTTCAACCAAAAGCCCCATGAGCTCCAGAGGCCTGATTTTCCTTTGGGTGGTGTACATTACATTTAAACAGATGTATAGAAGTTAGCATTTTTTAGGTCAATCTTTTCCTTATCATTTGTATCCCTGGTACTATGATTAGGAAGTTTTCTTCTGCCCCTCCAAGGTGAGATATCTGCTTTTTTTTCTTTTTAAAATATTTTAAGTTCTGGAATACATGTGTAGGATGTGCAGATTTGTTACATAAGTAAATATGTACCATGGTGGTTTGCTGCACCTATCAACCCATCACCTAGGTATGAAGCCCACCATCCATTAGCTATTCATCCTGATGCTCTCCCCCAGCACCCCTGTGCCCTCCTGACAGGCCCCAGTGTGTGTTGTTCCCCTCCCTGTGTCCATGTGTTCTCATTGTTCAGCTCACACTTATAAGTGAGAACATGCTGTGTTTGGTTTTCTGTTCCTGTGTTAGTTTGCTGAGGATGATGGCTTCTAGCTCTAAACATGTCCCTGTAAAGGATGTGATTTTCTTCTTTTTTATGGATGCATAGTATTCCATGGTGTATATATACCACGTTTTCTTTATTCACTCTATCACTGATGGGCATTTGGGTTGATTCCATGTCTTTACTATTGTGAACAGTGCTGCAAGGAACATACAGGTGCATGTGTCTTTATAATAGAATGATTTATATTCCTTTGGGTATATATCCAATAATGGAATTGCTGGGACAAATGGTATTTCTTGCTTTAGGTATTTGAGGAATCACCACAGTGTCTTCCACAATGGTTGAACTAATTGACATTATTGGCAACAGTGTAAACCCATTCCTATTTCTCCACAGCTTTACCAGCATCTGTTGTTCCTTGATTTTAAATAATCACCATTCTGACTGGTGTGAGATGGCATCTCACTGTAGTTCGATTTGCATTTCTCTAATAATCAGTGATGTTGAGCATTTTTTCATGTTTGTTGGCCATATAAACATCTTCTTTTGAGAAGTGTCTGTTTATACAATTTGATGTTTGTTTGTTTGTTTGTTTTGTATACTTGTTTAAGCTTCTTGTAGATTCTAGATATTAGATCTTTGTCAGATGGATAGATTTCAAAAATTTTCTCCCATTCTGTAGGTTTTCTGTTCACTCTGATGATAATTTACTTTGCTGTGAAGAAGCTCTTTAATTAGATCCCATTTGTCAATTTTTGCTTTCGTTGCAATTGTTTTTGATGTTTTTGCAAAGAAATCTTTGCCCGTGCCTATGTCCTGAATGGTATTGTCTAAATTTTCCTCTGGGATTTTTATAGTTTTTGGTTTTACACTTAAATCTTTAACATATCTTGAGTTGATTTTTGTATAAGCCATAAGGAAGGGTCCTATCTTCAATTTTCTGGATATGGCCAGCCAGTTCTTTCAGCACCATTTATTAAATAGGGAATCCTTTCCCTGTTGCTTGTTTTTGTCTGGTTTGTTGAAAATCAGATGATTGTAGATCTGTGGTCTTATTTCTGGGATCTCTATTCTATTTCATTGGTCTATGTGTCTATTTTTGTACTAGTACCATGCTGTTTTGGTTACTGTAGCCTTGTAGGATAGTTTGGCATCAGGTAGCATGATGCTCCCAGCTTTGTTCTTTTTGCTTAGAATTGTCTTAGCTATATGGGCTCTTTTTTGGTTCCATATGAATTTTAAAGTAGTTTTCCCCCTAATTCTATGAAGAATATCAATTTTAGTTTAATGGGAATAGCATTGAATCTACAAATTACTTTGTGTTGTATGGTCATTGTCACATTATTGATTCTTCCTA
Source organism: Callithrix jacchus (assembly GCF_049354715.1). NCBI lineage: Eukaryota > Metazoa > Chordata > Mammalia > Primates > Cebidae > Callithrix > Callithrix jacchus. Next base: position 154,247,533 of record NC_133502.1, read on the forward strand.
TTCACGAGCATGAAATGTTTTTCCAATTGTGTTCTCTCTGATTTCCTTGAGCAGTGATGAGTAGTTATCCTTGAAGAGGTCCTTTACTTCCTTTGTTAACTGTATTTCTGGGCATTTTATTATCTTTGTGGCAATTGTGAATGAGAAATCATTCATGATTTGGCTGTCTGCTTGTATAATATTGGTGTATAGGAATACTTGTGACTTTTGCACACTGATTTTGTATTTTGAGACTTTGCTGAAGTTGCTTATCAGCTCAAGAAGCTTTTGGGCTGAACCAATGGGGTTTTCTAGATACAGGATCATGTCATCTGCAAACAGAGACAGTTTGACTTCCTCTCTTCCTATTTGAATACCCTCTATTTCTTTTTCTTTCCTGATTGCCCTGGCCAGAACTTCCAGTACTACGTTGAATAGGAGTGGTGAGAGAGGGCAACTTTGTCTTGCGCTGGTTTTCAAGGGAAGTGCTTCCAGCCCATTCAGTATGATGGCCGTGGGTTTGTCATAAATGGCTCTTATTATTTTGAGGTATGTTTCATCAATATCTAGTTTTTTGAGAGTTTTTAACATGAAGGGATGTTGAATTTTATCAAAGGCATCTATTGAGAGAATTACGTGGGTTTTGTCTTTAGTTTCATTTATTTGATGAATCACTTTTATTGATTTGTGTATGTTGAACCAGACTTGCATCCTGGGGATGAAGCTGACTTGATTGTGGTGGATAAGCTTTTTGATATGCTGCTGGATTTGGTTTCCCAGTATTTCATTGAGGATTTTTATATCAATGTTGATCAGGGATATTGGTCTGAAGTTTTCTCTTTTTGTTGTATCTCTGCCAGGTTTCGGTATCAGGATTATGCTGGCCTCATAAAATGAGTTAGGAATTGTTTGGAACAGTTTTAGAAGAAATAGTACTAGCTCCTATTTGTACCTCTGGTAGAATTCAGTTGTAAATCTGTCTGGTCCTGGGATTTTTTTGGTTGGTAGGCTATAAATTATTACCCCAGATTATAACTTGTTATTGGTCTATTCAGGGATTCAACTTCTTCATGGTTCACCCTTGGGAGGGAGTATACATCCAGGAATTTGTTTATTTATTCTAGATTTTCTAGTTTATTTGCATAGAGGTATTTATAGTATTCTCTGATTATTGTATACATTTCTGTGAGGTCAGTGGTGATATCCCTTTATCATTTTTTAAAAATTGTGTCTTTTTGATTCTTCTCTCTTTTATTAGTCTAACTTCTAGTCTATTTTATTAATTTTTTCAAAAATCCAACTCCTGGATTCATTGATTTTTTTTGAAAGTTTGTGTGTGTGTGTGTCTGTGTTTGTCTATCTCCTTCAGTTCTGCTCTGATCTTGGTTATTTCTTGCCTTCTGCTAGCTTTGGGGTTTGTTTGCTCTTGGTTCTCTGGTTCTTTTAGTTGAAGAATATCAATTGTAGTTTCATGGGAATAGCATTGAATCTACAAATTACTTTGTGTTGTATGGTCATTTTCACATTATTGATTCTTCCTATTCATGAGCATGAAATGTTAGGGTGTTAACTTGAGTTATTTCTAGCAGTTTCATATGGGCATTTAGTGCTGTAAATTTCTCTCTTAACACTGTCTTAGCTGCATCCCAAAAATTCTGGTACATTGTCTTTCCTCTCATTGGTTTCAAGGAACTTTTTGACTTTTGCCATGATTTCATTATTTACCCAGGAGTCCTTCAGGACCAGATTGTTCAATTTCTATGTAGTTGTGCAGTTTTGAGTGAGTTTCTTAATCTTGATTTCTAATTTAATTGCACAGTGGTCTGAGAGACTGTTATGATTTTAGTTGCTTTGCATTTGCTGAGTAGTGTTTTACTTCCAATTATGCGATCAATTTTAGGATATGTGTCTTGTGGAGCTGAGAAGAATGCATGTTCTGTTGTTAATTGGGTGGAGAGTTCTGTGGACATCTATCAGTTCTGCTCGATCCAGAGCTGAGTTTAAGTCCTGAATATTTTCGTTAATTTTCTGTCTTAATGATCTGTCTAATACTGACAATGGGTTGTTGAAGTCTCTCTAAGTCATTTTGTAGGTCTCAGAGAACTTGTTCTATGAATGTGGGTGCTCCTGTATTGGGTGTATTAGCTCTTGATGTTGAATTGAACCCTTTTCCATTATAGAATATTCTTTGTTTTTTTTTGATCTTTGTTAGTTTTAAAGTCTGTTTTGTCCAAAAATAGGATTGCAACCTCTGCTGTTTTCTGCTTTCCATTTGCTTGGTAAATTTTTCTTCATTACTTTATTTTGAGCCTCTGTGTATCTTTGCACGTGAGGTGGGTCTCTTGAATACAGCACACCAATGGGTCTTGGCTCTATCCAGCTTGCCATTCTGCACCTTTTAATTGGGGCATATAGTCCACTTACATTGAAGATTATTATTGTTATGTGTGAATTTGATCCTGTCATCTTGATGCCAGATGGTTATTTTTCAGACTTGTTGATGTAGTTGCTTCATGGTGTCATTGGTCTTTGTACTTTAGTGTGTTTTTGTAGCATCTAGTAAGGATTTTTCCTTTTCATATTTAGTTCTTCATTCAGGAGCTCTTGCAAGGCAGGCCTGGTGGTGATGAATTCCCTCAGTGTTTGCTTTTCTGAAAAGGATTTTATTTCTCCTTTGCTTATAAAGCTTAGTTTAGCCAGATATGAAATTCTAGATTGGAAATGCTTGTCTTTAAGAATGTTGAATATTGGCTCCCAATATTGTCTGTCTTGCAGGGTTTCTGCTAAGAGGTCTGCTGTTAGTCTGATGGGCTTCCCTTTGTAGGTGACCAGCCTTTCTGTCTGGCTGCCCTTAACATTTTTTCCTTCATTCCAAACTTTGAGAATCTGATAATTATGTGTCTTGGGGTTGATCTTCTCATGGAGTATCTTACTGGGGTTTTCTGGATTTCCTGAATTTGAATGTTGGCCTGTCTTGCTAGGTTGGGGAAGTTCTCCTGGATATCCTGAACTATATTTTCCAACTTGGTTCTGATTTCCCTCTCTCAGCTACCCTAATCAGTCATAGGTTTGGTCTTTTTGTGTATTCTCATAGTTCTTGGGGGTTTTGTTCATTCGTTTTTAGCTTTTTCTCTATTTTTATCTGCCTGTCTTATTTAAGCAAGACAGTCTTCAAGCTCTGAAATTCTTTCCTCCATTTGGTTTATTCAGCTCTTGATACTTGTGGTTGCATTGTGAAGTTCCCATGTTGTGTTTTTCAGCTCCATCAGGTCATTTATGTTCTTCACTAAATTGGCTATTCTGGTTAACAGCTCCTATGATGTTGTATGATGGTTGTTAGCTTCTTTGCCTTGGGTTAAAACATGCTCCTTTAGCTCATCAGAATTCACTACTACTTACCTTCTGAAGCATAATTCTGTCAGTTCATCCATCTCAGCCTCAGTCCAGTTCTGTGCAGTTGATCATTTGGACGTGTTGATCATTTGGACAGTGATTATTTGGAGGAGGTGTTGTGATCATTTGGAGGAGAAGAGACACTCTTTCTGAGTGTTTTCAGAATATATATATTTTTATTGTACTTTAGGTTCTGGGGTACATGTGCAGATCACACAGGATTGTGTGGCACAGGTACACACATGGCAATGTGGTTTGCTGCCTCCATCCCCCCATCACCGACATCTGGCATTTCTCTCCATGTTATCCCTCCCTGACCTCTCCACCCTTCTTCCCACTGTCCCTCCCTTGGCCCCCCAACAGACCCCAGTGTGTAATGCTCCCCTCCCTGTGTCCCTGTGTTCTCATTGTTCAACACCCACCTATGAGTGAGAACATGTGGTATTTGATTTTTGTTCTTGTGTCAGTTTGCTGAGAATGATGGTTTCCACATTCATCCATGTCCCTACAAAGGACACGAGCTCATCATTTTTTATGGCTGCATAGTGTTCCATCATGTATATATGTCACATTTTCCTTGTCCAGTCTATCATCGATGGGCATTTGGGTTGATTCCAGGTCTTTGCTATTGTAAACAGTGCTGCTATGAACGTACATGTGCATGTGTCCTTATAATAGAATGATTTATAATCCTTTGAGTATATACCCAGTAATGGGATTGCTGTTTCAAATGGAATTTCTATTTCTAGTTCCTTGAGGAATCGCCACACTGTCTTCCACAATGGTTGAACTAGTTTACACTCCCACCAACAGTGTAAAAGTGTTCCTATTTCTCCACATCCTCTCCAGCATCTGTTGTCTCCAGAGTTTTTAATGATCGCCATTCTAACTGGCATGAGATGGTACCTTAATATGGTTTTGATTTTCATTTCTCTAATAAGCAGTGATGATGAGCATTTTTTTCATATGTTTGTTGGCCTCATATATGTCTTCTTTCGTAAAGTGTCTGTTCATATCCTTCTCCCACTTTTGGATGGGTTTGTTTGTTTGTTTCTTGTTAATCTGTTTTAGTTCTTTGTAGATTCTGGATATTAGCCTTTTTTCAGATGGGTAGATTGTAAAAATGTTTTCCCATTCTGTTGGTTGCCAGTTCACTCTAATGATGGTTTCTTTTGCTGTACAGAAGCTCTGAAGTTTAATTAGGTCCTGTTTGTCTATTTTGGCTTTTGTAGCCAGTGCATTTGGTGTTTTAGTTATGAAGTCCTTGCCTATGCCTATGTCCTGAATGGTTTTGCCTAGGTTTTCTTCTAGGGTTTTTATGGTGTTAGGTCTTATGTTTAAGTCTTTCATCTATCTAGAGTTAATTTGAGTGTAAAGTGTCAGAAAGGGGTTCAGTTTCTGCTTTCTGCACATGGCTAGCCAGTTTTCCCAACAACATTTATTAAACAGGGAATTGTTTCCCCATTACTTTTTTTTGTCAGGTTTGTCAAAGATCAGATGGTTGTAGATGTGTGGCATTGCCTCCAAAGCCTCTGTTCTGTTCCATTGGTCTCTGCCTCTGTGTTGGTACCAGTACCATGCTGTTTTGATTACTGTAGCTTTGTAGTATAGTTTGAAATCAGGTATTGAGATGCATCCAGCTTTGTTCTTTTTGCCGAGGATTGTCTTGGCTATGTGGGCTCTCTTTTGGTTCCATATGAAGTTTAAGGTGGTTAAAAATATGGAACACTTCACAAATTTGCGTGTTATCCTTGTGCAGGGGCCATGCTAATCTTTTCTGTATTGTTCCATTTTTAGAATATGTGCTGCCGGAGTGAGCACTCAGTGTTTTTTGTTGATTCTTTCCCATCTTCATGAGTTTATCTACCTTCAATCTTTGAGGCTGCTGACCTTTGGATGGGGTTTTTGTGGGGACTTTTTTTGTTTATGTTGTTGCTGTTGCTTTCCATTTGTTTGTTTTTCTTTTAACAGTAAGGCCCCTCTTCTGTAGGGCTGCTGTGGTTTGCTGGGGGTCTACTCCAGCCCCTATTCACTTAAGTCTCTCCTGCCCCTAGAGGTGTCACCAGTGGAGGCTGCAGAACAGCAAAGATGGCTGCCTGTTCCTTCCTCTGGGAGCTCTGTCCCAGAGGAGCACTGACTGGATGTCAGCAGGAATGCTCCTGTATAAGGTATTTTGTGACCTCTGTTGTGGGGTCTCACTCAGTCAGAAGGAACAGGATGAGAGTCTTACTTAAGACTCTTGGTGGAGGTGGTGTGCTGCTCTGGGGGAATCCCACTTGTCCAGACTGCCGGATTCCTCAGAGCCAGCAGGAGGAAAGACTAAGTCTGCTGATCCAGGAGACCACACTCTCTTCCCTCCAGGAGCTCCATTCCAGGGATATTAGAGTTCTGTCCCTAAACCCTCAGCTGGAGTTGCTGAAATTCCTGCAGGGAGGCCTTACCTGGTGAGGAGGAATGGGTCCCGGTCTGGCCTAAAGAGGCAGTCTGGCTAAAATTTGCCACAGCCTGTGCTGCACTGTTGGGAATTCCTTCTGGGTCCAGACTACCCAGTTTCCTTGGCACCAGCAAGGAAAGACGGCAGACTGGAGCTGCACTGATGGCCGCCACTCCTCTACTGGGGAGCTGTCATCTTAGGCAGCAGGCAGCCACAAAGATGGTGGCTGCCCCTCCCCGTGGGAGCTCCAAAGTCTTAGGTAGTTTCCAGCGGTGCGGCCATGGAGAAATCTGCACAGCCCTGTGCTTGGGACCTAGGGCCCTGGTGGTGTGGGCTCACGAGATCTCCTGATCTATGAGTTGCACAGATCTGGTTTCTCGGGCAGCTTAGCACAATCACCCACTGCCTCCCTTGGCTGGGGTGGGAGTTCCCCTTGGCCCCTGCAGCTCCCCAGTGGACCTTGCTCCACCCTGCTTTTCCTCACTCTCTGTGGGTCTCACCAACTGCCTGGTCAGTCCCAGTGAGAGAGCCTGGAAACCTCAGTTGCCGTGCTGGATTCACTCACCATTTTCTTTTCTTTCTTTCTTTTTTTTTTTTTGAGATGGGGTTTTGCTCTTGTTACCCAGGCTGGAGTACAATGGCGTGATCTCGGCTCACCGCAACCTCTGCCTCCTGGGTTCAGGCAATTCTCCTGCCTCAGCCTCCTGGGTAGCTGGGATTACAGGTACGCGCCACCATGCCCAGCTAATTTACCATTTTCATTCTTCTCAGTGGGAGCCTCCAACTGTAGCTATTTCTAGTCGGCCATCTTGCAATTTTTTCTTTGGTTTTTGGATTTGTTTTCATTTATCTACCAACTAAACAGGGACTGTAGTTAAGCAATGCCTTTTACTAATGGAGCAGTCATAAGTTTGCTCCAGAAACATAATAGTAAAAATCTGCCAAGGTATGAACAAATGCACGGTCTAGCTTGCTAAATGTTGGAGCTAATCGAAGATGGATCCATTCTTCAATCTGGGACTGGATTCAAGCCAGGGACTTACCTGGAAGGTCAAGGGTCCTGGGCTCCAGAAAAGGTCAACCTTTATTCCTGGAATCGTTTTGCCATCTCTGTTCCCTTTGGAACACAGAGAGATTTATTGAATTAGGGAGTGCTGTTGGGAGTCAAGAGGGTCCTGGTTTGACTATCATCTTTTCTTGCATGTACAGTTTGTGGGAACTTGGCATAAAAACAGCAAGCAAGAGACAATGCTCTGCCCTTTTGGAGTTTAGAACCTAGGGGAAAGAGCAAACAGGTAAAGCACATAATAGCACCAACAGATAATACAAGCACCACTGTGTGTTATAATAGAAGACCACAGGGAGAGAAGATGGAGGGTAAGGAAGGCGTCCAGGAGGAAGTGACGTTTGAGGAGAGAGGGGAAGGATGAGTTTATCAGGCAAGGGGATAGGAATAGGGGGATGGAAGGAACAGTGTGTGCAAAGCTTCTGAGATGGGAGAAGGCATTTGAGAAATTAGAAACAGCCAGTGTGGAGTGGAGAATATGAGAGGCAGGTGGTGCCGTTGAGTCTAGAGAGGTAGGTGAGTATGTGCAAAACAGAGATTAGGATTTTGATCTTGGTCCTTAGCACAAGAAGTCGTTGATGCCATTAAAGGACTCTTAGTTCCATGTTGTTAAAACCAGTCTGTTTGAATTATGAAGAGAAGACTGGATGGGACAAGAAGTGGGTCCGGGCAGGAGGTCGTGCTGGTGCCCAGGCAAGAGCTAATGGAGGTTCAGACTTGGTAGTACACCAGTGGAAACATCTGTGGGTTACTGAGAAAGAAAAGAATGAGACTTGGTGATAGATTGTTATGGGGGTTTATAAAGACTAATAATACTCCTTACCTTTTAGGGAAGTAAGGTTGGAATGAGAAAGCACAGGAACAATGCTCGCACACAGCAGACACTCAGTAAGTATGTTTCCTTCCTCATCCTTGAACCTGGGTTTCTGAGGCTCTATCAGGCCTTGAATACCCTCTTGGAGATGTCAGCCTCAGCTTCAGCTTCTCAGAGGGTTCAAGGGAATCACCTCTCACCTTTCTAGATTATTGCCTATCTTGTGGCACTTAGTGGGCAGCCATTCCTTACATAGAAATTACTGTCAGCAAAGGTCCTCAGGTCTGTGTCTTCATGCTGCCAAACCCACCTCTGCCACCATGCACTTTTCCAAACCTCAGGCTGCAGGTGAGGAGAAACTGTGCAGGCAGGTTAGTCCTCTGCTTAGGTGGAGCTGAGATCCCATGAGGGGGGCCTCTTGGTAGCTGAGCCATGGACCGAGCAATACCCGTGTCCTCAGAAGAGGAGAGTAGGGAGCAGAGGCCGTGTGGCTTCTGTCTTTCCCTAGGTGAAATATAGGAGGAAGGGATTTATAATGAGATCATAGGGGAGAAGGTCTCAGTCAGGGGTCAGGCTCACATATATATGCACTTGCGTGCATGTACCTATGTACCCAGGGCTGTCCGCAAGTACATGCTGATCAATGCACATGTACTGATGTTATGTCCAAGTGCTTGCAAGCTTAGGCTCAGGTCTGCATGTGCGTGTATGTGCATGCCTTTTCCCATGTGTGTACATACATGTTTGGATATGTGGAAGTGGGTATGTGTGCATGTGAGCACATCATGTATCCATGTGCCTCTGTGTGTATCCCTGCAGAAGCCTTGGGCCTAAGCAGCCCCACCCCTTGATTCACACATGCCCCTGACTGCCAGCAGGTGGCCCCTGAGCACCATGTGCTGGGCTCTGGGGAAGGGGTCAGTGTATTCCTGTTGCCCTCTCCTTCCTGAGAATTCCTGTGGTTAGGAAGGCCAGAACCTTCTGCATTGCTCTGACTTCTTGGGACTTTACCTCTGAGGCTCTGTCTACCTGGGGTTCCACCCTCATGCCACACAAAAGAGAGGCAAATCCAGTAGCCAAGGGCAGTCCTGGGCCTAAGGAAGGCAATTCTGACCTGCATAAGGTCCTGAAAGTGTCAGGGCTTACCTTTACATAGGGCTGCTGAACACCTTTGGTGTTCCCAGCTCTGTGCTAGGCTCCTGTAGGGAGATGCTGGGCCGGACCAAGGCAGGCAGCAGGCACATAGGCAAGCCCTATGCCTGAACTGAGGCCGAGGAGGAGTGTGGTCTGAGGATGAGGACTGTTCCATCTGGGCCACAGAAGGGGCAGAAGACAGTGCCCAGGTATACTTGCTGACCCCTGCTTGAAGTGGCACTGAGGCCAAGCAAGAGAGATGGCATTTCCCTTTCTTGGAAGGGGGGCAATGCCGTCATCCATATCTCATAAAGACAACAACCAAGTGCACAGAGACAGGCAATCTTTATTAATTGTGACTGTTTGGCCTCAGGACAGTCAGGAAGGCTTGAAAAGGAAACCAAGGACTAGTTGGATTTGACCACATGCCCCTGAGAGCCACCAGAATGCCAGAGAGCTCCCTTAGTCCACTCTGCCTGGCTTAGCCCCCATGAATGGCCTTGAGCAGACAGGTCCCTGGACGGCTGGTCTCTGGATCTTCAGTGCCTCGCACAAGGCTAAGCCAGGGTGGACACTCGCTGGTGACTCTGTGGTTTGGAGCCCTGAAGGGGTGCCAGGCAGTGCCTGGAGCATCTGGGGAGGTGGGGTGCCTAGGTGAGGGCAGTCAAGGGGGCAGAGGGCAACTGGAAAGAGATGGTGGTACTTGAAGCTGAGTCTGGACCAGAACTGCTCTGGTTGGGTTGAAGGAAGTCTGAGAGAGGTAAGGCTCCATAGAAGGGGCTCAGATTAAACCCTTGTGGAGCTGAAAAAGACCCAAGCCATCAAGCAATTCCATGGTTTTTATACAACTTCCTGCAGGGCACTAGAGGACCCCCGAGATGCCTGAGAGCAGGCAGTGGTGGTGTGAAGGAAGTGGAGAGAGACGCATTAGGCAAAACTCTAGACCCCTGCCTCAGTTCAGCTGAAGCCACTCAGCTTGTTATCATGAGGATAAATTGGGTTTATTTGAAATCAAAAGGCTATTTATTGAGTGCCTACTGTTTGTGATCCATGATTCTAGATTCTAGTACTAAGTGAGGAACATGGTATATAAGGTCCCTGCTTTCTTGGTAATTTTACTCTAATAAGGGAGACAAGTAAACAAATAGATGTTCATTTTGGGTGGTGAGTGGTAGGAATATAATAAAACAGGGTGTGCAAGAAAGTTATGTGTGGGGAGGAAGAGCCTGGGAAGTTAAAGATGGGCTCTCTGAGGTCAGAGTGGAGCTGAGGCCTGAATGCTAACAGTGGGGAGAACGTTCTGGATAAGACTTTGAAGAAAAAGCTTTGTGGGAAAATTTGAAAATTACCTAGTCTTCTTTATATAAATTCATTTAAATTTCAAAAGTAATATGTATTCATTGTAAAACATTTTCAAACTTGATTATTGTATTTAAGATACAATGTAGAAGCAACTCCTTCTCTGTGTCCCCTCCCTTTACTCACATTTCCACTTCCTGGAGAAAATCCTTTATTGGATAGATAGGTAACCTCTCCAATTTCTCTCCATGCATTTGTAAATATGTATATATATGCGAGTATGTGTGTGTGTGTGTGTGTGTGTGTGTGTGTGTGTGTGTATTTTATTTTAAAATTTTTATTTGTTAAGAGACGAGTCTCACTCTGTCACCCAGCCTGGAGTGTAGTGTTGCCTTGAATTTCTGGCTTCAAGCAATCCTTCTGCCTCAGTCTCCCAAGTAGCTGGGACTACAGGCGTGTGCCACCATGCCCTCCCAATGAAATCTATATGTTAATTACCAACTCTATTTTCAGTTGATTGTCTCCTAAAACATTGAAGCTTAACAAGTCCAGAATGGTGCTTTGGATTCTCTTTACTAAACCTCTTCCTCCTCTGGGCTTTCTCATCTTAGTCATGGCACCTCCATCTAACATAGGTTCAGTCCTAAGGCTTGGAGACATCCTTAAATCGTTCTTTGCCATCTGACGACATGTCCAATCTCCTAGCACATCCTGTAGGCTCCCCCTCCAAAGTCTGCCCAATAGCTGGATACTGCTTACACTCCCCACTGTGTCCAGCCTGATCTAAGCCATCAGCACGCCTTGCCGGGACCTCCTGACTGCACTTCAATCGTTCTCCACCTAGCAGCCAGAGTGATCTTTTAAACATCGTGAACCCAGTCATGTCCCTCCTTGCTTAATACCCCCAGTGGCCTCCCATCACCCTTGGGAATAAAACCCAATCCCTTCATGTGAATTCTAAAGGATTGGGCCACTGTCTTCCTCTCCAATATCATCTTGTTCTTTGTTCTCTTATTCATTATCCTCATCTACAATGGACATTCTTTCCTTTTCTCCTTCCTATTGTATCCAGAGGCCTTGAATTTGCTGGCCTGATTCTTTCTCTTTTCTTTTCATTTTTGTTCACTCTTAAATTTTACTTCAATAGTTTTGGGGAGCAGGTGGTATTTGGTTACATGAATAATTTCTTTGGTGGTGATTTCTGAGATTTTGGTGCCCCCATCACCCGAGCAGTGTACACTGCACCCAATGTGTAGTCTGTTATCCCTCACTCCCCTCCCACCCTTTCCCGAGAGTCTGCAAGTTCCATTCTGACCTTAGCTCAGTGTCACCCTCCAGGGAGGCCTCCTCATGGCTCCATGTAAAATCATCTCTCTTTTGCCCTCCTCTCTCTCCTCCCCCTGCCATCTTCTTTTATTTCCAGTTTATTATTTCCTTTATAGCATTTACATGTTCAGAAGTTAACTTATTTCTTTGTTCCTTCTCTGTGTCTTCTACCTGCTTGGAACACAGGCTCCCTGGGGTAGAACGTTTGACTTTTATCCTTGTTTCCGGACCTAGTGATGTATCAATAAAATTGTTTCCAGATTGTTGCTAACAAACAAGGCGCCGGTGAACATTATTGTACATATGCCTTTGGGTAATTGTGTAAGAGTTTCTGTGGGGCAGTTTCCTAGAAGTAGCATTTCTGGGTCTAAGATAATATATTTTTATTTTTTATTTTTAAAAGCTACAGCACCCAGTATTCCCAGGCAGTCTCCCATCCAGGTACTAACCAGGACCAACCCTGCTTAGCTTCCGAGATCAGATGAGATCGGGAGTGTTCAGGGTGGTATGGCTGTAGACTAAGACAATATATTTTAAGGTTTGATATTGTCAAATTACTGAGCAAATTATGATATTAACTTGTACTCCCATCGACTTTGATCAATGGCTTTCTCCATATCTTTGTCAACACTGGATCATAGAAATCTTTTCCCTCTTTTGGCTTATGCTATCAGCAAAAATCAAGTATTTTACTTTGTTTTAATTTGTATTTCCCTAATTATGTGAAGTCAAATATTCTTTCATATGCTTTTTAGTCATTTGTACTTTTTATTTGAATGACAAACACATTGCTAGCCCCATCCTCACACATGGTTCTGTTTGTAACAAATAATAGACAACTGGTAGATGATTATCAGTATTTGCCACATATCATGTGGTTATATATATTTTTCTCGCTGTTTATCTTATTGACTGATAAGAACTCTTTATGTTTTCTGGAGTTAACTTTGCGGTATATGTCACAAATATTCTGTTTTTCCTTTGTCTTTCAATATTGCTTAGGATATTAACGTTTTTTTAAAACATGGAGATGGATTCTTAACTTTTCCATTTGTTATTGTGAAAATAGCATGTGCACCTGTAATATGCTTTAAAATCTATAAAATGATATTCAGTGAAAAGTGATTCTCTCTCCCATGACACTAAGATAAGCTTGCTGTGTTAGGCCATTCTTCCATTGCTAGAGAGAAATACTTGAGACCAGATAATTTAAAAAGAAGAGAGATTTAATTGGTTCATCATTCTGCAGGCTTTACAGCAAAGATGGTACTGGCATCTGCTTGGATTTTGGGGAGATCTCAGGAAGCTTACAATTATGGCAGAAGGCAAAGGTGGGAGCAGGCATGTCACGTGGCCAGAGCAGAAGCCAGTGAAAAAGAGTGGAGGAATGATGCTGCCAACTTTTAGGCCACCAGATCTTATGTGAACTCAGAGTGAGAACTCACTAGTCACCAAGGGGAAGGCCCAAGTCATTCATGAGGAATCCACCCCCATGAGCCAGACACCCTCCCGCCAGGCCCCACCTCCAACAGTAATTCCTCATGAGATTTTCTGGGGACTTACATTCAAACTACATCACTTGTGTATCCTTTCAAAATGCTTTTGTATATTTACATGCACATTCATTCATCATTCATTTTTCCAGCAAATATTTACAAGTCATTTATACTTTTAATAGATACTGGCTATCTACTATGTTCCTGACATTGTACTAGGTATATAAAAAAAGATGATGTATAAGATACCTGTATATAGTCTTCCTTTGGTTTTAGAGGGGGAGATGTGCTGTGTTTATTTATTTTTATTTTTTTACATTTGAGAGGCTTCTATACTAGCATAAACATATCTACCTCATTGTTTTTAATGTTTGACTATTCTATTTTATGTATATACCAAAATATATTTAATCTGGTCCTTATTGATGGACATTTACATTGTTTCCTGTGTTTGCAATTACGAACAATGTCGTAGTGAATATTCCTGTAGCTATATCTCTGCAGCCATGTACAAATATATCTGTAGCACAGACTCCTAAAATGGAATTGCATTTTAAGTTTGATAGACATTGCCAAATTGTCCTCCAAAGCTGTGTTCCAATTCACACTCCCGTCAAATGTGTGAGAGCGCCCATTTCTTTACTTTATTTGCAGCCCTGGATATTATCAGTCTTAATTTTTGCAAGCATAATGGGCAAAGAATGACATTTCATTGTTTTATTTTGCATTTGCCTCATTAGGAGTGAAGCTGAGAATCTTTTCATATGTTTATTGGTCATTTGTACTACTTCTGTGCTGTCTACACCCTTTCTCTATGTTTTTATATTGAGTTGCCTTTAAAAAAATTTAAATCGATCTGTAAATTCCATATAGTATGGATATTCATGTGTTGTTATGTGTTGCAAATAATTTTTGCTAAGCTGCCCTTAGTCTTTTAAGGTTGTTTATGGTAGAACCCCACTTTCTTGATGGAGAACACAGGGTACTCCTGTTTAAACCACGTTTCTCTAATGTCTTCCTGCAGATGTCTGAACTTATGCTTAGGGTAGTTTTCTTTTCTTTATTATTTTTAATCCAAAATTCTTAGGTGACTACAGTAGAACCCTGATGTAAAGGCAGGGAAGAATCTGTCACTGACTTTCTGGTTGTCATTTTCCCTGTGTTGATAGGGTACTTCACCATTTATTTGCACATTTTCCTACCAATGACAGCTTTTTGTTTGTCTGTCTAAAATGTTAGGACTGCGTGTCTTTTTTCTAACTGAAAAGGTTGTTATTACACATAACACTGGATGGCCCCTCATCCCCTCGGTTTAGTTCATCATCTTAACAACTACTCCAGGGAGTCCTAGTGATTCAGTGGAAATGACTCAAGGGCCATCAGTGGGTGTAGACTAAAGAGGATGGGTAGAGGTTCTTACTCCTCCTCCATTTGAAGAACTGCAAGTAGGCTTCTGTATTATTCCTTCTGGAGAAAGCAAGGGTTTTTGTCTTAGCAATCTTGGAAACTGCTACTCTAGAGTGAGGTCTTTATTTCCCAAAGCTGTGAAGCTCTGGGGACTTCGAAGAGTCCTTTTATATTATATATTATATATTATTATATATATCCTCCCTTTATATTATAATCTCTGCCTCCCCTCCTGATGTGAGACCTGTCTTTAAGCTTCATAGGTGTTCATAGAACAGATTTTGGTTAAAAGACCATCATGAAATCATTCTGTTTTTTTGGCAAAGTACTCAGATTTATCAGTCTCTTATTTTTAGAGCAGCAGCAACTCACATCTGCTCAAGTATATGAATGTTCCTATTTCAGCCAAGAACTTCACCTGGGGCAAAGGTACAGCAAGAAAGGAAGTAAGTGGGTCATTTCTGAACATAATCACCAATAATTCCCTATAGCAGTCCTGCTGCTTCTGACTGCAATACTGGGAACTCCAACCATGAAGACAATAATGACTTTTTTTTTTGAACAGGAAGCCCACAGTGCTGGTTAACTCAACAACTCAACAAGGACCAAGGTTTTTTTTTTGTATCTTGTACAACATGTTGGTCGTGGTTTGGGGGCATGTGCCCATACAACACTGTATGGTGTTTTTACTGCTGGTGAACTCTCCACCGAATATCTTTTCAAGAGTGAAGAACCTCCTGCCCCCAACCCAGAAGTTGATTTCCTCATGTCTCATTTGTTGGAACTGAAACACGTCTTCACTCCTAAACCAGGCACTCCCAAACAAATGGGCTTAGTTCAATCAATTTACTATCTGCTCAAGATTTTACACTGAGCTGAGGAGAGGGTCATCTTTCCTGGAGTGTTGGTTACCTGGTCAAAATCAGACAGCCAGGAAGGGGGAAAGCATAGGCAATCAAGAGCAGTTGCTAGGATACCAATTTTATTTTAGTCAATTAATTATATATTTTCCAAAAACATTAATGCAATTGTTGTTGAAGCCATCTGATTTAGTCTTGAACCATAAAATTTAGGAAATTTTATGGTTCATTTCAAATGACTGTAAATAAGAAAGCGTGTGCATGTGCATATCTTAAATCTTGTTCCACTTCTGGAAGGAACACTGAGTAGGGAGGGGAATAGAACTTTGTTGCTGTGAACACAATTACTGAATAGTTGGTGTTAAGAAAAAAAAATCAGAGATTTATTAGAGGCAGAACTAGATGTACAGTTCCTTTATAAACTCCTCACTCTTCTCTGAATATTTAATACACACTATCCAATTTTAGAATGTCATCTGTTGGAATTTGCATCCATCTAGTTTGGCAACAATGGATGGCAACCATCTACTAATGAGTTTTAATAAATTAATTAGTTATTATGGTATTGTTTTAGATTGGTTGAAAGGAGTTTGGACATGAGGGTGGCTAACCAGGGCTCAACTGGTTCTAGATATTTTCTCTCCATTAAACAAAATCACAGATATATATATATATATATATATATATATATATATATATATTTTTCAGATAGAAATTTGCAGCTTCCACATGCTGTCTAAAGAAAACAGTGGTGGAGAACAACTTGGATTGTGCTAGTGGGCTGTGACATACCTCCATGAAAGTTGGCTCTGCGGTAGGTGATGGTTGCAAGGTACAGATTTCCATGGACAGAAATAAAATTGTATGTGTTCTGACTAAATCTGCTGCTGGGCTCTGAAGACACTGGAAATCCAGTTAAGTTACATGCAGTGCATACTGTTCAGAGCATGGCAGGAGTAACAAGAAGACTATGCACTGGGTCAGGATGTCTGTGGTGTCCAGAGAACGCCATCAGCACCAGAAGACATGAATTATATGATAGGTAGCTCCAAGCTATTTGAGCTAAAATTGCCCCTCCGGGGTCTGGAACTGAGTTCAAATTCCTCATGCTGTTATGCCATGGAATGTAGAAAGGAAGAGAAGAGAAGGCTCACCTCTTACTATGCTTTTCTATGCTTGCAAACAGCAGACCTTATTCTCCAAGTAATTTTTCTTTATGCATCCAGACGTTTGAACAATGCAGTGCCGAGTCAAGCCTTGAGCTTCTACAGCAATTCATCCTGAAATTAAGTGCCATTCTCGGCCTTGGCCAATATTTTTTTCCGCTGTCTCAGAGCTCCAGAGACCTGATGGTCTTGTTCTACTGAGGGTTGGGGCTAGAGAGACATACTGATGATGGTGGTCTCAGCATGGGGATGAGTAGCAAACAAAGGATGGGGTGTGTGTATGTGTGTGTGTGTGTGTGTGTGTGTGTTTGTGTTTGAAAGAGAGAGAGAGAGACTGAGAGATACTGACAGAGATTGACAGAGAATGTATCTGTTTCTAAGAGAAGCCCTGGTAACAGGTTTCTGGGTAAATGAAAGTTGTATTGTCTTCCACCAGAGGTGACTTGAAAATAAAGTGCTTTAATGCTAATACTGCAGATGTCTGCAGGAAACTCAGCACCACACTGAACACTGTAGTTAGATAGCTGTGCAAAAAAGTACATGAAGGAAAGGGCTAATGTGCAATACTTCTATTTAAGATAGAAGGAGGAAATAGAAATTGTGATAGCATGCTATTTCAAGTAATAATAGAAAGTACTTGATGTTTACATGGTGAATGGATCAATACTAATTGTGTAGTCAGCGCACATACAGTAGTTTGGATTATACAAGTGATAGATGCACTCAGTATAGCTGAAATTTCCACCCTGCAACATTTATTTCTTGCTGCGTGTTAGATGGAATTTTCCACCCAACTATCTGGAAGGATTTGCATAAGAATGGTGATAGAGCAGTATTCTTTAATGATGTGCTTTTCTTTGTTAAACTTCAAAAATGTCTATGGTACATGATGAGGTTTGGGTGAATTGCCAAGCTAATGCTTTTATATTTTCTTTAAAGAGCTTATCTTCACTGTGTTGTGGGAGTTACTTTATATTGTGGTTATAAAGGCAGTGGCAGTAAAGCCGAATATGTAGCAACCCCCAATAAGTGCCTCCCCCTCCTCAAGAGCTTGGCCCTGTAAAGAAGGGAATTTGGGAAGTCACTTGGCTGCCGTTGGTTCAACTGCATGGAGTCTGTTGAACTCATTTTATGTTCTGTACCTGGTTCTGCTCACCAAGAGTGAGAAGGCCATTCTCCAGCTCAAACAATGACCTCTTGTTAGTCTAAATCAGCACCGTTCCTGTCAAACAGGCTTGAGATCAGCCCAAAGCCTAGTGCTTTCACCGAGGTTGAGTTGAATTATTCAGATGAAAAGTCTGTGTTTGGAAATGACCTTTTTGTCCTCTCCGCAAGAACCTAATGTTTACAATGTGAGGAGGAAAAGGGACTGGAATCTTGGGAATTCCAGGAATGCAGCCACCAAGCAAAAGAGGACTCACTCTCCAGATTTTGCTCCTCAGCAAGGATTTGCAAGTACAAAAGTGGAAAACAAAACCCCAAAGCTGGAGCCCAGAAGGGTGGTCCAAGAGAGGACTTCACAGCAACCACAGTTTCAATGAAACAAAGAACCTTGAAACCCAAGTGTGGAAGGAAGCTTAGAGGTCACTTAATCTGACCCTTTGCCTAATGCATAAATCTTTTGTCCAACACAGCTTTGTAGCTCATTGATCATAAACTGTTGCTTGAATACAGCCAAGGACAAAGAACTCAGTTTCTCCCGACAGCGAGGGTAACAGACAACATTATATGGAGGACTTGCTATGCGCCAGGTATAGTGGCAAGCCCGTGAGATTCATTCTTACTGAATGTGCACAGCAGCCTCGTGAGGTAGGTGTTTGTTGTCATTCCCATTTTACAGATGGGGAAATGGAAGCTTTCTGTGTTGTAGGAAAAGGATTTAAGCCCGTGGAGCTCCAGTCTTATGTCCTTAACCCTTAGACTCCTCTGCCCAGCCTGTTTCATCATTGGTATTGCTGATCATTACTCTTCTGTCCTTTGGAGACACTTGGAACATACCTTATCCTTTTTTTCCATGATAGCTCTTCCAACATTTGAGGCAGCTTTCCTGTCCCTCATCTGGTTTCTCAGTTCTTTTTCTTTCTAATTCCAAGCAAAACATTCTCCTTTGGCTCAGTTTGATGAGTTCCTTTAGAAACATTTCTATTTACCAATGCTCTTCTCAAAACATGTATTTATCGAACGTTTTACAGAGACTTTTTGCCTTCTTTTATTAGGAGACTGTGGGCTTTGTTGGTGACATCTAACCATGAAGGTATCTATTTTGGGTGCCGATACTTTCCAAAGAGCACATGATGAACTTTTTCCACAGCCCCTTTACAGGGAGAAGGCATTTGAAAAACCCAGAGCATTAAAATAAGCCAGGATTGAGCTTCTATGTCATCGCTAATAGAAAAGGCAATGTCAGGATAAAGAATAGGAAGCTTTCCTGCAAAGCTTTAGGGGTGGTCCTTCAGGGTCCTGTGGGAGAACTGCTCTTGGTTGCCTCTGACCTGGATGCTCCGAAGCTCACTGGCAGGTCACCAAGCTCCTCTGCATTCGCTTCCCGGCTTGTGAAAGGTGATCATGTTGTTGACACTCTGGTGTTATGTTTCTCATGGAGTGAGTTCTGACTCAGAATCAGGCAACCTGGGGCTTGTTGCCTACTCGTGGGCGAGAGTCACTTTTCCTCTCTGCGCTTTAGTGTCCTGAGCTGTGAAGTGAAGATAAGTAAGCCTTCATAACCAGGCGTGGAAAAAGTTAAATGAAATCATGTTTGTGAGAGCACCAAGCTTCCTCAAAGTTGGTTGAATTGGTCTGTAATGAACCTCGTGTAGGTCTTGCAGGGGTCAGAACTATGGCTCATGTGAAACCAACTCATCATAGTAGTGAGGACTGAACTGACCATTTTCTTCTCTTGCCCAAATTCTTATTGAAAGGGCCTGGGGAATCATGCCCTACAAACCATAAAGTCTCATGAGAAGGGTTTTATTTATCCCTACATCAGGTGGCTTACTTTCCATTCTGGCTCTGGCATAACATCGCATGATAGATAAAGAAGGAAATAAAAATATTTTAACCCCAAATATGTTTTCTTTGCCTCATCTTGAAATGCTCATGCAAAGCTGACACTTGTGGGGAAAATCTACATTCTGAAGAAAATCCGCTTCGTTTTCTTTCCTTTTTTCTAATCCAGGAGAAAATCAACTCTCATAAAGCCTGCTACCTGGAGACTTCCTCTGCATAACGGGAACCCTGGTCTCCACAAGCCCTTCTAATGCAGACATCGCTTTCTATTGATTCGGGGACATTAGACAGTAGTTTAACTCTTCCAACCAATTGCCAATCAGAAAATCTTTGAATCTTCCTGTGACCTGGAATCCCCTGCCTCCAGCTGTCCTGCCTTTTCAGACCACAGCAATGAGTATCTTACATGTATTGATTGATGTCTTATGTCTCCCTAAGACGTATAAATCCAAGCCGTATCGTGAACACCTTGGGCACATATTCTCAGGATATCCTGGGACTGTGTCATGGACTGTGGTCACTTATATTAGGCTCAGGATAAATCTCTTCACAATATTTTACAGAGTTTGACTCTTTTTATTGATAGTAGAAATGGCTAACATTAAATGAGCATTTCCTACAGGCTAGCTTCAGAGTTATATTATCTTATTCATTTCTAATATGAGTTTTAGGTGAGATGTATACTTTTACCACCCAATTTGGAAACTGAGGTACAGAAAAAGTATAAGTATCTTGCTCAAGGTTCTGGGATTTGTAAGTGGTGGTGCTGAGGTCTGAACTTAGGCTGTCAGGTACTTCCTCTAAGCTGTTGATAAATGTCTTCTTTAAATGAGTATTATTTTGCTCTGAAGAATCTCTGAGTACTGATGAGCTTGTGCTGGAAATATGCTGTTTCCTTCCCAGTCCCTGGAGAACAATGCCTGTTAGAAGTTACATGCATAGTGTCTCCCTAGCCATGAGGTGGGTCTGTCTGATGGTTGAGCTCGATCATTGCAGGCCCATGGAGACTCCCATTGTGGTGCAACTCTGCATAAATCAAGATCAGCACAAGTGAGGCTGTCATTGAGCTAACAAAAGAAATTGATGACAGAGAATCGCATTGAAAAATTTGTAAGTTAAAGACACAGACTTGCTAAAGCAAAGCTATTTTGAGTTAAAAAGTGTTCATCACTAGTAAGAAATTGAAAAAAATAATTTTTAAGGAGCCATTTATAGAATTCGCAATTTTCTCTAATCCTTGTGATTTTCTCCAAATACATATCGTTGACAAAATAATTTTGTTTCCTTACCCACCCGTCTTTTTTTCTTTTCTGATTTCAGGGCAAAGTTAGAATAGGGAAAGTGATGGTCCTTTATTGGTTTAAAAATTCTTAATTGTTTTTACATGATGGGACACTTGAGTTTTCATTTAATGGAGTGGAAAGAATACTGGGTTGTGTAAGAATTTTGGTTTCTAGTCCTGGTTCTGTGTGATGTGACCTTGAGGGAACCACGTTCCTTCTCTGGGTCTCCTATTCCTCATCTGTCGGGGTTGGTGCAGGTGATTTTTGAAGTTGTCTAGGTCTGTATGCCATGTGTCAGAGCAGGTCAAGGCAAGGCAAGGCAAGTCCATTTAGTTAACACATTGGAGCTCCCATTAAGCATCAGACTTTGTGCTGGTGTGGGAGGTACAAACAGTGAACACAAAGACGTGGAGCTTCAGGCCAGTGCAGTTGCAGCTGGAATTACATCCCACCACTGCCTCTTGCTAACTAGGGAATCACAGTTCTGTTGTTTTCCTTTTGTGCTCCATTTTCCTCATGGGATTGTTGTGCTAAGAAATGCATACATGTCGGGCCGGGCGCGGTGGCTCACGCCTGTAATCCCAGCACTTTGGGAGGCCGAGTCGGGTGAATCA
Source organism: Callithrix jacchus (assembly GCF_049354715.1). NCBI lineage: Eukaryota > Metazoa > Chordata > Mammalia > Primates > Cebidae > Callithrix > Callithrix jacchus. The sequence goes on from NC_133502.1 coordinate 154,268,810, forward strand.
CGAGGTCAAGAGATCGAGACCATCCTGGTCAACATGGTGAAACCCCGTCTCTACTAAAAATACAAAAAAATTAGCTGGGCATAGTGGCGCGTGCCTGTAATCCCAGTTACTCGGGAGGCTGAGGCAGGAGAATTGCCTGAACCCAGGAGGCGGAGGTAGCGGTGAGCCAAGATCGCGCCATTGCACTCCAGCCTGGGTAACAAGAGCGAAACTCTGTCTCAAAAAAAAAAAAGAAATGGATACATGTCAAGATATTTCTGTGGTGCCTGGCACATAGTAAACATTTAAATAATGTTGACTTTTATTAAAATTATTATCGGAGGAGGGAGGCAGATGCTAATCAAATAATCACATATAAGCAAAAAAATCAATTTCCTAAATGTTCTGATAGCATATATCAGAAGGATTTCCTTCTCCTGGGAAGAAGTGATGGAGGTTAAGATCTGAAGGATAATTTCACTAGTTGAAGGGAGAGTGGAATAGAGTCCTAGGCAGGTGGAACGGAATAGCAAAGCCCTTATAAAGGGAGGAAGCACAGATTTCTGGGAGCTTAAAATAGGCCAGCGTGAAGAAGAACAAGGAGAAACATGGCAAGAAAGGTGTTTAGAGAGGGGAACAGGGCCCATTTGAGCCCAAGATGTTGGGAAAATGGTTTTTCATTTGCTTACTGAAAGTCAGGGTTCCAGGTACAGCCATGTCTCTGATACCCTGAAGTGCTGTTTGACAAGGGTTTGCCTTCCTTTAGGGTAGAACCTAGGAGGAACCCGCTTCTGAGGGACACTGGGACAGTGCGTGTGATGAGTGATGGCTCAGAAGGGTTGGGATCACCTGGGCCATCATGCACATAGGTCATGCTTCAGGGACCAGAGTCCCAGACTGTGATCTCATCATTTCAATGCCCTCTTCAATGTCCTATGACTGGTCAGATCTGAATAGAGTTGAAAGGCCAAACTTAATTTTTTACTGTCCATAGGGGGACAGGTCTTAATGGGTCTTCAGCTATTGCAATCACATTCCTCATTTGAGAATCCGAAGAAACCTGTGGATTTTCTATCTAGAACCCGAATTTGAGTGCATTTTTTTTTTTTTTGAGATGGAATTTCGCTCTTGTTACCCAGGCTGCTGGAGTGCAAAGGCGTGATCTCAGCTTACTGCAACCTCTACCTCCTGGGTTCAGGCAATTCTCCTGCCTCAGCCTCCTGAGTAGCTGGGATTACAGGCATGCGCCACCATGCCCAGCTAATCGTTTGTATTTTTAGTAGAGACGTGGTTTCACCATGTTGACTAGGATGACCTTGATCTCTTGACCTCGTGATCCACCCTCCTCGGCCTCCCAAAGTGCTGGGATTACAGTGTTGAGTCACTGCGCCCGGCCTTGAGTACATTTTTAAGCTGGGTTGGTAGGTCCCCATGAAACTCATCCATGGTCCCACGTTATGCAATCCTTTCATCATGTCTTAGTGCATTTAATGTTGCTATAAAGAAATACCTGAGGCGGAGTAGTTTAAAAGAAAAGAGATTTATTTGGCTCATGGTTCTGCGGGCTGTACAAGAAGCATCATGCTGGCTTCTGCTCAGCTTCTGGTGAGGGCTTTTGTGTTGTGTTGAAACATGGAAGAAAAGGTCAAAAAGGAAGAGGGCATGTGCACAGGGGGATCAAACCCAAGGGGTGTCCTGGTTTTATAGCAACCCACTCTCATGGGAACTAATTTATTCTCCTAAAAACCAATCCAGTCTCACCAGAGCAAGAACTCACTGCCCTGAGAACAGCACCAAGCCATTCAGGAGGGATCCACTCCCAAGACCCAAACACTTCCCACGAGGCCTCACCTCCCAATACTGCCATGTTGAGATCAAATTTTAAAATGAACTTTGTTTGGGACAAACAAGCCCTGTGCAAACCTCAGCACATTGCCAGGTGATGTCCAGCATCGAAGGCTATGGATCTTCTGTCTCTGTCTCCCTGCTCCCTGGTCTGTCCTCTCCTTTCCTTTTCTACTGTTGTCTTGATTTTGAACCCTCATCACTATCCTAGGCTGTTTTAATTTCCTCTGAATTGTCTCTCTGCATTTAGTTTCTCCCCTTCCAAATTCATTCTATACGTAATCTATAGAAGGAAATTATATTGAAACAGTGTATGTGAGATAAAAGTTAATAAAATTGTAAAAATTTATTTTTAGGATAAAGCAATAAGGTTTATTATAGATACTCTGGAAAATACATGTAAGTTTAAAAAAAATTTATAATCTCAGCACCCAGAAACAACCAATGGTAAATTTTTCTTGCAACGTTTTCCTATGGAAAATTTCTTTTTAGTAGTTATGATCAAGCTTTATATGCCTGTATATTTTTACATTCAAATGTTTTACTTGACATTTTATATTTTTCTTTAGCTCAAATGCACATATGTTTTAAAATTTGTTTATGATGGAAAGTTTTCTTTCTTTTCTTTTTTTTTTTTTTTTTTGAGATGGAGTTTTGCTCTTATTGCCCAGGCTGGAGTGCAATGGTGGGATCTCTGCCTCCCGGGTTCAAGTGATTCTCCTGCCTCAGCCTCCTGAGTAGCTGGGATTACAGGCACACGCCACCATGCCCAGCTAATTTTTCGTATTTTTGGAGGAGATGGGGTTTCACTGTGTTGGCCAGGCGGGTCTCGAACTCCTGACCTCAGGCAACCCACCCGACTCAGCCTGCCAAAGTGCTGGAATTGCAGGCGTGAGCCACCGTGCCCATCCTACGGAAAGTTTAAAACATACACAAAAACAAAGACATTATTATAATGACCACTTCCCCCACATGCCTAATGTTTACCTTCAGACATTATCAAATTTTATCAGTGAGTTTTTGATGTGTAACAGGTGGCCTCAAAATTTAGTGGCTTAAAATGACAACTATGGATTTAGTTAATAATTCTCTGGAGCAGCAATTTGGGCTGGGCTCAGCTGTGTGCTTCTTTTGTTAGTCTTGGCTGACCTCACTCATGCATCTTTGTACATCTGTGTTTTGCTGCCACTTAGCTAGATGGCTGTCCTTCCATGCTGGCTGATGTCTGGGGTGACATGAAGAACTAGGTCTATGTATCTCTCATCATCCACAGGCTATCTTTGGGCTTCTTCATGCTGTGATGGAAGGATTCCAAGTACAGTGAGAGGGCAAGTATCAGTGCACAAATACTTTTCAAGTCTCTGCTTGCATCTCATTTACTAACATTTTATTGACCAAAGCAAGTCACAGAGTTGATCTACCCTCAAAGGGTTGAGAAATAGATTCCACTTCTTAAAAGATGTTACACATCAACTGCAAGGACATGGATGTAAGGTGGAAAAACATTTGTGGCCATTCTTCTTTTTTTTTTTTTTAATTTTTTATTGGATTTTAGGTTTTGGGGTACATGAGCAGAGCATGCAAGACAGTTGCGTAGGTACACACATGGCAGTGTGCTTTGCTTTTCTTCTCCCCTTCACCTAACCCCAGTGTTTAGTACTCCCCTTTCTTTGTCCATGTGTTCTCATTTTTCATCACCCGCCTATGAGTGAGAATATGCGGTGTTTCATTTTCTGTTCTTGTGTCAGTTTGCTGAGGATGATGTTCTCCAGATTCATCCATGTCCCTACAAATGACAAAAACTCATCAATTCTGATTGCTGCATAATATTCCATGGTGTATATGTGCCACATTTTTCCAATCCAGTCTATTATCAATGGGCATTTGGGTTGATTCCAGGTCTTTGCTATTGTAAACAGTGCTGCAATGAACATTCGTGTACATGTGTCCTTATAGTAGAACGATTTATAGTCTTTTGGATATATACCCAGTAATGGGATTGCTGGGTCAAATGGAATTTCTATTTCTAAGGCCTTGAGGAATCGCCACACTGTCTTCCACAATGGTTGAACTAATTTACACTCCCACCAACAGTGTAAAAGTGTTCCTTTTTCTCCACATCCTCTCCAGCATCTGTTGTCTCCAGATTTTTTAATGATCGCCATTCTAACTGGCGTGAGATGGTACCTCAATGTGGTTTTGATTTGCATCTCTCTGATGACCAGTGACGATGAGCATTTTTTCATGATTGTTGGCCTCATATATGTCTTCTTTCGTAAAGTATCTGTTCATATCCTTTGCCCACTTTTGAATGGGCTTGTTTGTTTTTTTCCTGTAAATCTGAGTTCTTTGTAGATTCTGGATATCAGCCCTTTGTCAGATGGGTAGACTGCGAAAATTTTTTCCCATTCTGTTGGTTGCCGATCCACTCTAGTGACTGTTTCTTTTGCCGTGCAGAAGCTGTGGAGTTTCATTAGGTCCCATTTGTCTATTTTGGCTTTTGTTGCCAATGCTTTTGGTGTTTTGTTCATGAAGTCCTTGCCTACTCCTATGTCCTGGATAGTTTTGCCTAGATTTCCTTCTAGGGTTTTTATGGTGCCAGGTCTTATGTTTAAGTCTTTAATCCATCTGGAGTTAATTTTAGTGTAAGGTGTCAGGAAGGGGTCCAGTTTCTGCTTTCTGCACATGGCTAGCCAGTTTTTCCAACACCATTTGTTAAACATGGAATCCTTTCCCCATTGCTTGTTTCTGTCAGGTTTATCAAAGATTGTATAGTTGTATGTATGTTGTGTTACCTCTGGTGCCTCTGTTTTATTCCATTGGTCTATATCTCTGTTTTGGTACCAGTACCATGCTGTTTTGATTACTGTAGCCTTGTAGTATAGTTTGAAATCCGGTAGTGTGATGCCCCCCACTGTGTTCTTTTTGCTTAGAATTGACTTGGCTATGCGGGCTCTCTTTTGGTTTCATATGAAGTTCATGGTGGTTTTTTCCAGTTCTGTGAAGAAAGTCAATGGTAGCTTGATGGGGATAGCATTGATTCTGTAAATTACTTTGGGCAGTATAGCCATTTTCACGATATTAATTCTTCCTAACCATGAACATGGAATGTTTCTCCATCTGTTTGTGTCCTCTCTGATTTCGTTGAGCAGTGGTTTGTAGTTCTCCTTGAAGAGGTCTCTTACGTTCCTTGTGAGTTGTATTCCAAGGTATTTTATTCTTTTTGTAGCAATTGCGAATGGCAGTTCGCTCTTGATTTGGCTTTCTTTAAGTCTGTTATTGGTGTAGACGAATGCTTGTGATTTTTGCACATCGATTTTATATCCTGAGACTTTGCTGAAGTTGCTTATCAGTTTCAGGAGTTTTTGGGCTGAGGCAATGGGGTCTTCTAGGTATACTATCATGTCGTCTGCAAATAGAGACAATTTGGCTTCCACCTTTCCTATTTGAATACCCTTTATTTCTTTTTCTTGCCTGATTGCTCTGGCTAGAACTTCCAGTACTATATTGAATAGGAGTGGTGAAAGAGGGCATCCTGGTTTTGGTATCAGAATGATGTTGGTCTCATAAAATGATTTGGGAGGATTCCCTCTTTTGGGATTGTTTGAAATAGTTTTAGAAGAAATGGTACCAGCTCTTCCTTGTGTGTCTGGTAGAATTCGGCTGTGAACCCGTCTGGACCTGGGCTTTTTTTGTGTGGTAGGCTCTTAATTGCTGCCTCGACTTCTGACCTTGTTATTGGTCTATTCATAGTTTCAGCTTCCTCCTGGTTTAGGCTTGGGAGGACACAGGAATCCAGGAATTTATCCATTTCTTCCAGGTTTACTAGTTTATGCGCATAGAGTTGTTTGTAATATTCTCTGATGATGGTTTGAATTTCTGTGGAATCTGTGGTGATTTCCCCTTTATCATTTTTTATTGCATCTATTTGGTTGTTCTCTCTTTTCTTTTTAATCAATCTGGCTAGTGGTCTGTCTATTTTGTTGATCTTTTCAAAAAACCAGCTCTTGGATTTATTGATTTTTTGAAGGGTTTTTCGTGTCTCAATCTCCTTCAGCTCAGCTCTGATCTTAGTTATTTCTTGTCTTCTGCTGGGTTTTGAGTTTTTTTGATCTTGCTCCTCTAGCTCTTTCAATTTTGACGATAGGGTGTCAATTTTGGATCTCTCCATTCTCCTCATATGGGCACTTATTGCTATATACTTTCCTCTAGAGACTGCTTTAAATGTGTCCCAGAGGTTCTGGCACGTTGTGTCTTCGTTCTCATTGGTTTTGAAGAACTTCTTTATTTCTGACTTCATTTCATTGTTTACCCAGTCAACATTCAAGAGCCAGTTGTTCAGTTTCCATGAAGCTATGCGGTTCTGGGTCTGTTTCTGAATTCTGAGTTCTAACTTGATTGCACTATGGTCTGAGAGGCTGTTTGTTATGATTTCAGTTGTTTTGCATTTGTTGAGCAGTGCTTTACTTCCAATTATGTGGTCAATTTTAGAGTAGGTGTGATGTGGTGCTGAGAAGAATGTGTATTCTGTGGATTTGGGGTGGAGAGTTCTGTAAATGTCTATCAGGTTTGCTTGCTCCAGGTCTGAGTTCAAGCCCTGGATATCCTTGTTGATTTTCTGTCTGGTTGATCTGTCTAGTATTGACAGTGGAGTGTTAAAGTCTCCCACTATTACTGTGTGGGAGTCTAAGTCCTTTTTTTAAGTCCTTAAGAACTTGCCTTATGTATCTGGGTGCTCCTGCATTGGGTCCATATATGTTTAGGATCGTTAGCTCTTCTTGTTGTATCGATCCTTTTACCAGTATGTAATGGCCTTCTTTGTCTCTTTTGATCTTTGTTGCTTTAAAGTCTATTTTATCGGAGATGAGAATTGCAACTCCTGCTTTTTTTTGCTTTCCATTTGCTTGGTAAATCTTCCTCCATCCCTTTATTTTGAGCCTTTGTGTATCCTTGCATGTGAGATGGGTTTCCTGGATACAGCACACTGATGGGTTTTGGATTTTTATCCAATATGTCAGTCTGTGTCTTTTGATTGGTGCATTTAGTCCATTTACATTTAGGGTTAATATTGTTATGTGTGAATTTGATACTGCCATTTTGATGCTAAGTGGCTGTTTTGCCTGTTAGTTGTTGTAGATTCTTCATTATGTTGATGCTCTTTAGCATTCAGTGTGATTTTGGAATGGCTGGTACTGGTTGATCCTTTCTATGTGTAGTGCCTCTTTTAGGAGCTCTTGTAAAGCAGGCCTGGGGGTGACAAAATCTCTGAGTACTTGCTTGTTTGCAAAGGATTTTATTTTTCCTTCACTTCTGAAGCTCAGTTTGGCTGGATATGAAATTCTGGGTTGAAAGTTCTTCTCTTTAAGAATGTTGAATATTGGCCCCCACTCTCTTCTGGCTTGTAGTGTTTCTGCCGAGAGATCTGCTGTGAGTCTGATGGGCTTCCCTTTGTGGGTGACCCAACCTTTCTCTCTGGCTGCCCTTAGTATTCTCTCCTTTATTTCAACCCTATTGAATCTGATGATTATGTGCCTTGGGGTTGCTCTTCTTGCGGAATATCTTTGTGGTGTTCTCTGAATTCCCTGAAATTGAGTGTTGGCCTGTCTTGCTAGGTGGGGGAAATTTTCCTGGATGATGTCCTGAAGAGTATTTTCCAGCTTGGATTCATTCTCTTCGTCCCCTTCTGGTACACCTATCAAACGTAGGTTAGGTCTTTTCACATAGTCCCACATTTCTTGGAGACTTTGTTCATTCCTTTTTGTGCTTTTTTCTCTAATCTTGGTTTCTCGTTTTATTTCATTGAGTTGGTCTTCGACTTCAGATATTCTTTCTTCTGCTTGGTCAATTCGGCTATTGAAACTTGTGCATGCTTCGCGAAGTTCTCGTATTGTGTTTTTGAGCTCCTTTAATTCATTCATATTCCTCTCTAAGTTATCCATTCTTGTTATCATTTCCTCGAATCTTTTTTCAAATCTTTTTTCAAGGTTCTTAGTTTCTTTGCATTGATTTAATACATGATCTTTTAGCTCACAAAAGTTTCTCATTATCCATCTTCTGAAGTCTAATTCCGTCATTTCGTCACAGTCATTCTCCGTCCAGCTTTGTTCCCTTGCTGGTGAGGAGTTTTGGTCCTTTCTAGGAGGCGAGGTGTCTGGTTTCAGGTGTTTTCCTCCTTTTTGTGCTGGTTTCTTCCCATCTTTGTGGATTTGTCCGCTGGTCGTCTGCGTAGTGGCTGACTTTTAATTGGGTCTCTGAGTGGACACCCTGAATGTTGATGATGAAGTGTTTCTGTTGCTTGGTTTTCCTTCTACCAGTCTAGCCCCTTCGCTGTATGACTGCTGAGGTCCGCTCCAGACCCTGCTTGTCTGGGGTGCACCTCTAGCAGCTGTGGCACAGCGAGGGATGCTACCAGTTTCTTTTTCTGCTATCTTTGTCCCAGGATGATGCCTGCCTAATGTCAGTCTTTTGGATATAGAGGGGTCAGGGAGCTGCTTGAGGAGACAGTTTGTACTTTATAGGGGCTTAATTGCTGAGCTGTGAGCTCTGTTGTTCATTCAGGGCTGTTAGGCTGCTATGTTTGATTCTGCTGCAACAGAGCTCATTAAAAAAACCTTTTTTTTTCTCAAATGCTCTGTGTTGAGGGGTTTGGGCTTTATTTTTGGATGTCTGTTGACGTCCTGCCCAGCTAGGACGCAGACTAGCCACTGTTTGCCTGCTGAGGCTCCGCCCTGCTGTTGTGAGGCTCGCCCTGGCTCTGTTGTTCTGCTGTTCTCCGCCACGCCCTGCGGCGGAGTCTCTCTGTTGTAGCGGGTTGCCTCGGCAACGGCAGGCTGCGTCAGCAGTGGGTGTGTATCTCAGTAGGGATGGGTTGCCTCGGCAACGGCTGGCTGTGTCAGCAATGGGCGTGTATCTCAGTTGGGGCGGTTTGCCTCGGTAATGGTGGCCGCCCCTCCCCCTCAGAGCGTCTCGGGCAGTTTGCACGGGGCTTGTTTGAAATCGCGGTTTTGTTCGTCCCACTGGGCCAACCCTAACGCTCTGTCCTGGCAATCCCCTGGGCTGGCCCACTGTCCAAGTCTAGCTCAGTCTCAAGTCCAGCCCTCTCACGTCTCCAGTTGCCAGTTCAATGGCGCACCCGGACAAGCGCGCCCTGTGGGGAGCGCTGGGAAGGCCTGCCGCCGCCACCCTGGCTGCCGGCTTCGCCAGGCGGAATATCTGCCTGGCGTCCCGCATCTCCTCTTCACTTGGGAATTTCCCCGTTCCGTGGGCAACAAAGATCAGTCTGGAAATGCAGCTCAGACTCACCTCTCCGCGGACACAATGAGAACTCCAATCCTGGGTTGTTCTCACAGCGCCATCTTGAGTCCCTCCTGTGGCCATTCTTATAATCTACCACAAATGTATTACTAATCTTTACTTATTTATATATTTTATTTTATTTTTTTAATTATACTTTAAGTTCTGGGGTACATGTGCAGATTGTGCACAGTTGTTACTTAGGTATACACATGCCATGGTGGTTTGCTGCATCCATCCCCCGGTCATCTACATTAGCTATTTCTCCTAATGTTATCCCTCCCTAATCCCCCCACCCACTGCTATCCTTCCCCTAGTCCCCCCACCACCCAACAGGCCCCAGTGTGTGATGTTCCCCTCCCAGTGTCCATATTTTCTCATTGTTCAATACCCACTTATGAGTGAGAACATGTGGTGTTTGGTTCTTGTGTCTTGACACCACAGAAGTTCTTGTGTCAGTTTGCTGAGAATGATGGTTTCCAGTTTCATCCATGTCCCTGCAAAGGACATGAACTCATCCTTTTGTATGGTTGTGTAGTATTCCATGGTGTATATGTGCCACATTTTCTTTATCCAGTCTGTCATTGATGGGCTTTTGGGTTGGTTCCAAGTCTTTGCTATTGTAAGCAGTGCTGCAATGAACATACACACGCATATGTCTTTATAATAGAATTATTTATAATCTTTTGGGTATATACTCAGCAATGGGATTACTGGGTCAAATGGTACTTCTATTTCTAGATCCTTGAGGAATGATCAAACACTGTCTTCCACAATGACTGGACTAATTTGCACTCCCACCAACAGTGTAAAAGTGTTCCTATTTCTCCACATCCTCTCCAGCATCTGTGGTCTCCAGATTCTTTAATAATCACCACTCTAACTGGTGTGAGATAGTATCTCATTATGGTTTTATTTGCATTTCTCTAATGACCAGTGATGATGAGCTTTTTTTCATATGTTTATTGGCTGTATAAATGTCTTCATTTGAAGTGTCTGTTCATATCCTTTGTCCACTTTTTGATGGGGTTGTTTTTTTCTTGTACATTTGTTTAAGTTCTTTGTAGATTCTGGATATTAGCCCTTTGTCAGATGGACAGATTGCAAAAATTTTTTTCCCATTCTGTTTGTTGTCAGTTCACTCTATTGATAGTTTCTTTTGCTGTGCAAAAGCTCTTGAGTTTGATTAGATCCCATTTGTCTATTTTGGCTTTTGTTGCTATTGCTTTTGGTGTTTTAGTCATGAAGTCCTTGCCTATGCCTGTGTCCCAAATGGTATTGCCTAGGTTTCTTTCTACAGTTTTTATGTGTTAGATCTTATGTTTAAATATTTAATCCATCTTGAGTTAATTTTTGTATAAGGTGTAAGGAAGAGATCCAGTTTCAGCTTTCTGCATGTGGCTAGCCAGTTTTCCCAACACTATTTATTAAATAGGGTATCATTTCCCCATTGCTTGTTTTGGTCAGGTTTGCCAAAGATCAGATGGTTGTAGATGTGTGGCATTACTTCTGAGGCCTCTGTTCTGTTCCATTGGTGTATAGGTCTGTTTTGGTAATAGTACCATGCTGTTTTGATTACTGTAGCCTTGTAGTATAGTTTGAAGTCAGGTAGCATGATGCCTCCAGCTTTGTTTTTTTTTTTTTTTTTTTTTTGACTAGGATTGTCTTGGCTATGCAGGCTCTTTTTTGGTTCCATATGAAGTTTAAGGTGTTTTTTTTTTTCCCAGTTCTGTGAAGAAGGTCAATGGTAGCATGATGGGGATCACATTGAATCTATAAATTACTTTGGGCAGTATGGCCATTATCAGATACTCATTCTTTCTAACTGCAAACATGGAATGTTTTTCCATCTGTTTGTATCCTCTCTTGTTTCCTTGAGCAGTGGTTTGTAGTTCTCCTTGAAGAAGTCCTTCACACCCCTTGTTAGTTGTATTCCTAGGTATTTTATTCTCTTTGTAGCAATTGTGAATGGGAGTTCACTTTTGATTTGGCTCTCTGTTTATCTGTTACTTGTGTATTTCTAATCTTAACATTAGTAGGTCATCATTTTTTGATGTTATTGGTAACTTGCCATGAATATAATGTAGATGACTAAGTAATATGTTACCTATTACCTAGTAGATGTACTGAAGCTTGCATGACCATTCCCATACTGTTGGGTGTTGAGACAGTTGGCATTCTTTCTGCCATTATGAGTAATGCTACAATGGAAGCTTTGTCACAAAGTTTTTTCTGGTTTTAGGATTTTTCCTTAAAGTAGTCACAAAAGTGATATTACTGCATTAAACATTTTTAGAGCTCTTAGTACACTTCGTTACATTGCTTTCCAAAAAGATTATATCAATTTACCCTCCCACCAATGTGTGTGAGTACCCCATAGGGATCCTGCTACAATGCAAATCTGATTGTCTTATGTCTGGTATAAAACTGATCTCTGTTGCCTTCACAGTAAAACAAAACTATACTACATGATTTTTGAATAACTAAAAGACTATTTTAACTTGATAAGATTCTATTTCAGGGTTGTAGAAGCTAGTTGGAGAAAGACTCGGTAGGTTCAGAACCCAGTTTTTGCCTTTTCCTGGTAGAAATTTGAATTTTCATCATTTTTATGTGGTTTTCAATTCACATGTTACATGTTTTCAATATGTAAGTATCATATTACAGAAGAGGAAACTGAGGGTCAGAGAGTTCAGTGCTTAGAGTGGAAACTTACTTATAGCTTTCTCTCTGTGGGATCATCTATTTTCGCCTCATATAATCTTTGAAGAGGAATTCACATACATAAGCTTAAATACATATTTAACCATATAAATACATTCTAACATACATTTGTTTTGTTGGTTAGAATTCTCTAGTTCTTAAAAATGAGACTAAAATGTAGAGTGAGACAGATGTGGATTTGAATTTAGTTTCTGTCATTTACTAGAATTTGAGCAAGACTTAATATCTCCAAGCCTCAATTTTGTGATCTGTAAGACACGGATAGTAATACCTTGGTCTTAGGGATTTGGTGATGATTCAACGTATATTTCAAATGTCTAGCAAAACCATTCAACAGTTCTTCTTCTTATTTGAGATGAATATGTAAATGGAAGATAAAAAAATAAATGTAACCAAAATTAGGAGGCTTTACTAATCTAAGACTATAAATGAAACTGGGTTTTAAAAGTTACCATGGTTTGGGACCTAGTTCAGTCTGCTAGTTGAAGTTCTTGCCTTTTCTGAAGTTTTCCTGTTCTCAATATTTGTGGGAACCTCCAGGTTGATGCATGTTTGGTCCTCCTTGATGCTTACCTATCCTATTCCCTGCCTAAAAGGGAGAGCAGAGACCAAAATGCCATCCTTGAGGTGAAGTTCCTCAACCAACGATTTCCTAGCAGTCCTGGCTGCTGTTCTGGATGCCTCCAACACCCCATGACCAGGGAGGAAGGCAGCCATTGATGAGAGCAGGGCTTATACTTTATTATTTCTTCAGAGGAGTATCTGGTGAAGCTTTCTCTGAGCCCCAAGGATCTCAGGACTTGCCTATTATCCCACTGCAGATAATATATCTACATGTTTACTCAGGGCTGCCTGGTTTTCTCATGCTTTCTTTCTTAGGGATATTCTAGAATGGCATCATTCAATAGAAATATAGTATGAGTCCCGTATATAGTTTTGAATTTTCTAGTAGATACACTAAAAGTATATAGCTATATATAAAATTAATTTCCATAATGTGTTATTTAGCCCAATATATCTAAAATATTATTTCAACATGAAATTGATTTATAATTATTTTTATTTTTAGCACAAACTTTTAAAATTGCGTTTTAGGTTTTGGGTACATGTGAAGAACATGTGAGATGGTTGCATAGATACACACATGGCAGTGTAGTTTGCTGCCTTCCTCCCCCTCACCTATATCTGGCATTTTTCCCCATGTTATTAATGAAATTATTGACATGATTTTGTTTGAAGTTTTTGAAATCTGGTGTATATTTTACCTCCGCAGCACATTTGAAGTTGGACTAGCCACCTTTTAAGTATTCAGTAGGCACACATGGCTGGTGGCTACTATATGAGACAGCACAGTTCTAGAGGAAAACTACTAGGCTCCAAGTGATACAATCTCCAGGAGTCTAGGTCTTGTAACCATTTGTCCTTAAAACCTACTTCTACCTCCAGCTAGGCTGGGTCTGTAAGGCTCTTGGTATACTACATACTGGGTCTAGAATTTGTCCCATTAACCTATTATTTATTGTATTTAGTTTACCAATTGAGACACTGTTTTCCATTCAGTGAATTTCCTTTCAGTGGTCTCTTGCATTTTCCTATTTTGATTGCTCCTACCCTGATGTATTAGAGAGAAATGTTTTTTAACTTTGAGCATAAACATATGGAGGGCAAGAGAGTCAGAATCTTAATTAACTTCATTTCTCCCACGAGGCTCCTTTGCTCCTATGTGAATTTTCGGATACAAAGTGATGTGTGGAAACCTGTAACCCAAATGCTGTACAAGGATATGACGGGGAATTGATGATTCTTAGCAATAGCCAGCAGTGTCTGAGCCTTGGGCAATGGCTTAGCTAAAATGCTCTGATACGTAAGTAATAATGACATGCTCAAGGAAGTGTGATGTTAGATGGAGCATAAAGAAATGATATGGAGGTGCAGATAGCAAGAAACTCCGTACTGACAGAGACCTCCTGGAGGACGCATGCACTGGGAAGAATTTTCAGTAGTGTCAATACGGTCACCAAGGTCCTACCGAAAATAAGAGCTTCACATGCCTTGTTTCTTGAGGTAGGAATTATTATCCTTTTTTCAAAGATGAAATAGTGAAACTCAGAGAGGTTAAATAACTTAGCCAAGGCCAAAATAAAGAAAGGACCCAGGTCTAGGGTTGGGAGGTCCTCCAAAGACCCTTTTCATTGCTTTATTGCTGCCTTTGACGATTAGATGTGTAAGGATTGACCTAAGGGACCACCTGGAGTGCACAGAAGAGACTTCATTAGATGATAGCAAGACGTCTTTGCAGCAAACATTTACAATTTCTTACGAAGGATATGTCATAGGGTGTTATTGTTCTAGCTGCTATTGCAATGAAATCAATTACTTCAAAATGCCATAAAATAACCCCTTCTTATGCTCGTGACTCCATGGGTTAGAAATTCAGACAGGGCAGAGTGAAGTTAGCTTATATCTATGTTCTATGTCGTGTGAGGCCTCAGTTGGAAGACTCAAAGGCTGAGGGCTAGAATGATTTGAAGACTCATTCACTCTGGTATCTGGTGGCCGAGGTTGGCTGATGACACATGTGACCTCCCTGTGTCATCTCTCCAGGAAGAAAGCTTTGACTTTCTCACAGTATGGTGGCTGGGTTTTAAAGGCTAGAATCAGACAGAAGTCACATTGCTTACCATTGCCTTGTCCCGGAAGTCATGCGCCATGCACTCTTATATTGTATTCAGCAAGGTGGTCACAAAATCCTGTCTAGTATCAGTGGGAGGTGAGATAGACTCTGCCTCTTGATAGGAATTGGTGAGGTTCCAGAAGGGCATGTGGGACCAGAAATACTGCTGGTCCCAATGTTAGGAAAGTACAATCTGCCACAGTTTTTATCGATGTTGTTGACCAACTGCTGGATGAGGAAGAAAAGGTAGGTAGGTAAATGGGAAGAAAATGTTTTATTGAAATGCCAGGGCTTTTAGCAAATGTCAAAATAGTGAAAGGGAATTAGGAAAATGATGGAAAGGCAAATTAGTTCAAATGCAAATGGGGAGGCTTCCTCCTGCTGAAGACCCCTTCAAGAAAGCAGTGATGTCACTCTTGACTCTGTCCCCTGGCCTTATTCTCTTCCTTGCAGCCTCCATTGGCCAGGGCTCTGTGTCCTATGTAACCTTTGATAGCTCAGGCCCAGGTAGAGCCATGACAGCTTGACTTGGGCCTGCCCTCCTTTCTTCATGGCTTAACCTCAAGCCCTCTTTCACTAGAGATTTGGAATTTCATTAAATCAGGGCTTGAACTGAGAAATAACGACTGTCTTTATATGCACTGGCTCTACTGGCAAGCTATTATATTAGAGAAAAGATAAGGTTCTGTAACACTGCAGGAATAAAGCCCAGAAAATTATGCGAAAAGCTCCACCATCCAGGATAAATGTTATAGGAGGCATTAACCTTCCATAAAAATCCCTTTGCTAGGCAAGAATTTAAATGACAGTCACTGCGAGAGGAGATATTTAGCCTTAGAAACATATTATACTGCCACCTCCTCTTAGAATAGCCAGTTCTTTGGTTATCTATCAGTAGTTGAATATTGTTCATCTTTTTCAAAGGCATGCTTAGAAATACAGCAAATGTATATATGCAGTTTTGTGGATGTACCCTATACACCACTTCATATTTCCAAGAAGTTGTATATACAATCTGTTTTTATTTGGGAAAACCGAATAAGAAACGAATATGCAAGCTAAGCTGAAACAAGCTCTTATTACAGCCTCCAAATTACTTGCCTTGAGGAAAAAATATTTTTTCTCCCTAAGGCATAAAGCATGATTCTATAATGAGTATGTTAGGTCAGAAATTACAGAGATTATATAAAGTTGGCTCTTCCAGTAAACAAACCAACAAACCCATAAGGGCAAAGATTTTCTATAGACATTTACACATTTTCCACATATGTGTTTGTATATGTTTGGTGGAAATCTCAGGTGATCTTCTAAAAATGATTATTCTGCTTTAAATCCTCATTCTCTGTGTCCCAACATAGGAAGCATTTGTAGCAGAGTGAGAAACCAGACACTTCCCTATTGTCTTAGAGTCTCACTGAAGCTCTAGAGCTGCTTGCGGCACTTCCAGAGTTTGGTATGAAGAAGATGCTTAATTTCTCTTTTTCTTTTTTCTTTTGTATCCAGCAAAAAGGATGCTGAATTTCTCAATGGATTGAGTGGATACAAGTTCTTAATGTCTACCCTTCTGAGCTCTACTGTTCTTTCTAAGTGGTTGCTCCCCAGGAATTCACAAATAGGACATTTTTTT
Source organism: Callithrix jacchus (assembly GCF_049354715.1). Lineage (NCBI taxonomy): Eukaryota > Metazoa > Chordata > Mammalia > Primates > Cebidae > Callithrix > Callithrix jacchus. Next base: position 154,284,952 of record NC_133502.1, read on the forward strand.
TTTTCTGTTGAGAGAACAGCTTTGAAAATATTGTTTGAAGAACCAAGAACTGAAACTTATAATGGGTGGTTGACAGATCCACGATCGCCCTTTAGTTCTTTTAACCATGTTGGTATATTCATGAGTCGATGACTTTTAAGAATTTTAAGACTTTCTCTAGACTAAATCACAATAAAATGAACTGAGATCAACTTTGAGAGCTGGAAAGAGCTACAAACAATGAAAGGAAAATGGACTTAAAGTTCTATTAGGGAAGAGTCTGTATGATTTTTTCTAATACTAAAGTAATGATGCACTTTACTAGTTTGTATTAGACAATACTTATTTAGAATATGGAATAGCTTTATGCTTTAAAGTGGACTAAGTAAAAAAGAAATCTTCAGCACATCATATGTGATGCCAAATGAGATTTGTTATTTTAGGAAGAGTGAAACTTATATTTATTAATGGCCACTCTGTGCCAGGTGCCATATTCATTAAATCCATTTGATCACTGGACAATGTAGGTGTTATTATCCCACTTTTTCAATTAAGAAAACCAGGACATAAGGAGATCTACCAACTTGCCTAGACTTCCTTTTATCTGGAGGAAACCAGAGTTTGACACTTACCACCTCAGAATCGTTATAGGTCTTTAGATTTTCTCTACATTTTGACATGGCCAGCCCGTAAGTGGAAGACCAAGGTAAAATATTGGATTCGTTCTTCCAGTTAAACCTAATCCATTGACAAATTCTCTCAGTTTTGCTCCTACATTGATCACACATCTACATATTCCTTTCTGTCATCACTGGCATCATCACTGGAGTCCAAGGAACCATGATCTCTCTCTAGCCTGACCCCTGCCATGGTTCCGACATGTGCTCTTTGCTTCCTTGCTTGCTCGCCTCTCATTATCATCACAGAGTAGCCAGAACCATCTTCCAAGAAATAAGGGAAAAATGCATTTCTCTTCTGCTTGGAACTCTGCTGACTTTCTATTGTACCTAGAACAAAGTAAGGAATGTCTCACCTTGCCCCGCAAGACCTTGCAGGATCCGGCCCCAGCCCTCCTGTCTCATCGCACCTCTGACAGTCTCTGCTTTGCTCCGAAGCTCCCCTCCTGGCTGACATCTGATTATTTTTGGAGAAGAGCAGATTCTTGCTTCTTGCTTTTTTCCCGCTTCACCTTAGTATATTCTTCTGACTCCTCACATGGCTGGATCTTGCCCCTACTGTCTCAGTTTGAAGGCCAGTTCCTCTGTGAGGCCTTCCTGGACCTCCCTATTTAAAGCAGCCTTCTCTGCTGTATTTTTTGTTATCACAACACCTTGTTCACCTGGCACTGGTGACAAATTGTGATTATTTTCTCTATTTGCTTACTTGTGTGTTATCCCTCCTTGCCCATTACCCTGCTCTGACTGTAAACCATGTGAGAGCAGAAACTCTGTCAATCCTGCCTCAGTGCCCAACACATGGAGGGCATTCAGTAAATCTTTGATGAATCAATTAGTCCATATTTGGTGGTCTTTCTGCTCTTAAAACCCCTCACCATCCCAAATCATAAAGTCTATTCGATGATCATTTACTTTTTTAGTGTCATATTGGGCAAAAATATTGGAGTTGGCTTTAAGCTCTCTGGTCTCCTTTTCCATTTTAACTGTTAGGTTGTCGTATAGCATTGAGTGAGTCATTATTCGTTTCTAGTCTTCATATTTCTCTTCTGCCAAATGAGGAGCAGAAAGCAGAGACTCTCTAAATTCCTTCCCAGCCCTGACTTCTGATTGTTTTCAATTTTCCTACCACTGTCTTCCAAGAGAAACCTCAATTGAAAATAGCTTGGTTTTAACTAAGTCTTTATATTGAAGTAGTCTGCAATTTATTTAGGTGGACCCAGTGTTTCTTTTCTGTTTGGAGACTTTTGGGTGATGTTAAAGGAATGTGCTAGGTGCTGATGTCTGGGTGCTGACCCTCTCACAGTGTTGCCCAGGGAGGCAGATGGGTTTACTGCTGGCAGCCACCTGTGATCGTGGGGAGAAACCCATTTGCCTTTTGCAACCCTCAGCCAGGTTGAACAAGCACAGAGGAGAGACAGTACTTAATAATACATAGTGCCCTCAACTTCTAATCCTCATTATCCCAGGAAGGGAGTTCCTTACCAGGAATCCTGGTCTGAAAAAGGTGACTAGAAGCAGAGAAGACAAATTCCTGAGTGGGGGCTGGATCAGGACTGTGTGGCAGGGCCCAGTCGGTCACCTTTGTCTCCAGGCCCAGTAGGAATCTGCTTTCTTCTGCAAGGATTGTCTGGGGAGGGAGGAGAGAAAAGTGGGTGCTATTTGCTATGCTGCTGTATGTGCACTGACTGCATCACTGAACACTGCAAGGAAGTTAGGATTTTCAGAGTACTCATTTTCCAGATGGGGAAGCTGAGGTGTATAGAGAGGTTAAGTAACTTACTTGAGGTCCTAGCCTTAGGTAGTGGTAAGGTTCTGGAGTGTTTCTATTGTAATCCCTACTCCTTTCTTGTCTCTTCAGACAGTTTCTGGTGTCACATGGGATCCCAAGCTCTTCAGAAGGAGCCATTCTCAGGAACTGTTTGATAAGCCACTGTGGTGGTTGGAGGGTACTGGGATGACATTTGGCAGACAAATTCCCAACAACTGAGCTTTGCAGCTTTATTTATTTATTTTTTAAAATAAAATTAGGCAACTTGCATCAGATATCAAGATAGAGACAAAGAAATGAATACGGAGAAGAATCCTCTGCTTAATAGGAGAAAAAAAAAAAAAAAAACAACACACCAAACCCAATAATGTTCAAGTAAACTTTAAAAAAGGAAAACTATTTTTATTTATATCTTTGTTGACATCATGGCTTTTGGATGTTTTAAGAAAGCTAAAATTTCCTCAAGCCAGGAAATCAACCTTCCAGCAGATAGCCGAGAGCCAGAAGGAGGAGATATTCAACCACGTTTTTGGAGTACCGACATTGGGCCAAGCCCTGCTGGTCACTGGAGATAAAAAGGTGAAAAGACACAGCCCCTGCTCCTGCAGAGTCAGCCTGAGGGTGGAGGTCAGGGATCGACAAATGGACAATTTAATATGCTGTGGTTCAGGCTGTGACGGGGCTGAGGACAGGAGCCTGTGGGAATAGGGGAGAGAAGGTTCTGCAGAGGAGATGGATTTTGAGATGGGGCTAGAGGATAGGCCAGCAACAATAGGGTGAGGGAGGAGGGACTAGGCCAGGCAAAGCTATGGAACCACTGGACTGCAGAGTGTCGGGGGAAGTAGGAGAAGAGGCTGGAGAAATGGATTATAACCTGCTTGTAAAGGGCGTTGGATTTCAGACTGTGGAACAGACTAGAGGGATGTTGTTCCAACAATCCAGGTGAGACTGAAACAGTTTTGAACTTGGCTTGTGGCATGTAGGAAAGAAGAGAATAAGACAGTTCCCAATTGCACAAGGAATTCTATGTGTAGAATTCTTATATTTAGGTGATAGAATGGCACAAAGTAGACACTCACTGTTTGAATAAAAGCTTGGTATTACAGATGGATTACATTACACATATGATTAGATATTTACATAGAGATATACACTCACATTCACCAGCTATATAATTTTCATGATAAATATACCTGGGGATTTTAAGTTAAAACATTTATTTTCATAGCAGAAAGTGAATGCAAATTATGGCAATTTTGAGGCATCTGATGCATCATATATTAAGATGACAAATTGTTCCTTCCAAATAATTCATATTTAGTAACAAAGTTTTCTGCTTGATTGCTTATTATATTATTGTACTATTATGGGTATTGTATTTGACCTTAGAGTGGAATTTGCTGTTCCATGTCCTTAAATAAATTCTCAGTAATATATTTTATTTCATTCCTCAGAGAATTAAAGGAGTTCAGTAGTGTTGAAGCATGTGCCTGTCTTCCAGGGTGTTAGAAAAACACAAAACACCTTGTTGCAATTTATTATTATTATTTTTTAAAAAGTTGACACTGAAGATGGGATATACTCATGGTGTGATGATGAAGGTGGGCTAAACTTGAGCAACTTATGACTGCTTGTCCTTCACAGCTAGAGAGAGCCCATGACTGCCTGCCCTCCCAGTATAATTTAGATTCTCTTTCCTGCCTGTCCCCCGGTCTCCCTCCTGGCTCCGTTTTCATACTTCACAGTGTTTTTCACAATTGTAAATTACATATTTGTGGTAGATTAAAGATGACTGCCAGTTCTTCATTAGGAAGACGCGGGGTCTGTGTACCCTCCTTTGAGTCTGGGCAGGCTTCTATGGCTGCTAGACCAATAGAACATGGCAGAAATTATTATGTGGGAGTATCCAGGCTCAGACCTTAATAAACTGGAAGCTTCTGCTTCCCATCCCTTAGAAGATCTCCTGAAGCCGGGAGCTTCTAAGTGAGACATCTGATTATTCTGACACAGCCACATGGAAGAGTTACCGTATAGGCTTTCTGGTCAACTGTCCTAGCTGAGCACTGTCTTCCAGCCATCCCTGCTGAGGCATATGATGTGCTGGTGAACTGCTTTGGACCCTTGAGACTACAGCATATCTGCTACTTAAATACTGACTTTCATCCACATCATGTGACACAGAACTGCCTAGCTAAACTCTGCCTGAATTCTTCATCCTCAAAACTGTGAGATGTAATAAAATGGTGGATGCCTTAAGCCATTAAATTTTTGAGTAGTTTGTTATGTGGCAATGGACAATTGGAATAACATTCATGTTTATTTACTTATTACTATCTATTTTCTCCTTTAGACTACAAGCACCATGAGGACAACAGGGGCCATACCTGTTATGTTCACCATTGTGTATTCACTTAGGCCACTCTTGGTACACAGTACGAGTTTAATAACTATTTATTTCAAGAATGAACGGAAGTTCTATGACTGAAATTGGACAGAGTAGTTAGTCTAAAACTTAGATGTGGATCCTCTACTCGAAGACTCCTTGGGTTTCCTCCCATGTGATATGTGTTCTAATAATAAAACTCTTTTGCTTTGTTTGCATGGGATGCATTGTGAAGCTAAGGGTGCTATCAGTTTCAATTGAATGATATATTCTTTTTTCTAGCACACATCACATGCCCAATTTTTTCTGGGAGCCAATGTCAAAAGTGTGATCATTATTTGATTCTGGAGTGAATTAAGAAGCAGTCTCTCTCTCTCTCTCTCTCTCTCTCCTTTCTCTCTCTCTCTCCATCCATCTAATAATCATCTCTGTGTGTGTCTATGTATCTATCATCTATCTATCCATCTGTCTGTCTATCAATCATAGTTTTGGCTCTGAGGCTCTGATGCAACACTTGAAAAATAATTCTTGGGTTTACTGGCATTTGATACTTCACTGTGTCCAGAGAAACAAACATGTTTACAGTGGAAAGAATGGCTTCCCTGCCTGACTGGCTTTTATAGCCAAGCTTCTGCTTTCTCGGTGTTCATAAACTGTAACCATTAGTAAGGCATTCATTAAAAAGTGAACACTGGCATGGAGTGCTTTATCTTTTCACTACACAATCTATATCTGTGCCAGCAAAGCTAATTATTATTATTTTGTTTGGTTGCAATTTCACCTCCCACACCACAGCATATGGTAAACATGTGATGACTCTGGAAGCATCTTTATTAACTTCTCTAAGAATCTTTTTCATCCCCTAGATGATAGGTGTTTTGGAAAAGGCCAAGCTGATGTGACTACTGAGATGGCTTGACAATGTCCTTCTGGATGGTTTTAATAACAGTAGTTCATTTTCTTAAGAAAAGAACTTTATTGTGAGTTAAAAAAATGCTGCCATAACATTTTTGGCAGGCTGTGTTTTAAATGGGTTGTTCTGTGGGTGTGCACATCATTAATACGACCCCTTGGCTGGGAGGTGGGTGTGTACCAAGACAATTGGATGATGGACTGGATACTTACTTTCTCACAGTTGGACACTTTACATTAGGTGGACCAGAGTCCTAAAAGCCCTCTTGTTTCCTTATAACATATATTTTTCCTTGTGGGGATTTTAAGGAATTTGACGGTATAGTCAGAGATAATGCAAAAGGCAATGTCTGATAATAATTTATTAATGTAATTAATAATATAGAAGACTCAGGGAACAATTACATTTAGGGGGTCCATTGGGTAGAGGTGTGTAAGTGGATAGGGAAAGCTCATGTTGTCAGTGATTGTGGTAAGAGCTATGTTTTACCAAGGGAATCTTAACATTTCATTCATGATTGAAAGTAATCAAGAAAAGCTGATGTTTTAGTCAGGATTCATTTGGTTAAAAATGATAACAAAACAAGTCAGACTATCTTTGAAAAAGATAACATTTGTTGACACATGTAATTGAAAATTCTGATTCTTCAGGCATAGTTGAATCCAGGTGCTCAAATCATGTTACCATGTTAGATTCATTCTAAGGAATGGTTTTTCTAAATGGTAGTAAAGAAGGCCTCTAGCTGGGCCTGGTGGCTCAAGCCTGTAATCCCAGCACTTTGGGAGGCTGAGGCGGGTGGATCACGAGGTCAAGAGATCGAGACCATCATGGTCAACATGGTGAAACCCCGTCTCTACTAAAAATACAAAAAATTAGCTGGGCATGGTGGCGCGTGCCTATAATCTCAGCTACTCGGGAGGCTGAGGCAGGAGAATTGCCTGAACCCAGGAGGCAGAGGCTGCAGTGAGCCGAGATCGCGCCATTGCACTCCAGCCTGGGTAATAAGAGCGAAACTCCGTCTCTAAAAAAAAAAAAAAAAAAAAAAAAAGAAGGCCTCTAGCAACTCAAAGCTTTTGTAGTCCTTACAACTTAATATTTTAGAGAATAGATTGTTTTCTAAAAGCTTCAGCAAAATCCTGGAGATGATTCTCATTGGCCTTATGTAGGTCATTTAATTATCCCCAAACCAATAACCGTGGCCACAAGGAGGACGTGTTCTAATTATCCAGGTCTGGGCTATATTCTTATCCCTGGAACTGAGAAGTAAGGTCAACTCCAAGTGTTGATTAAAAATGGTGGCAGAGTGTTCTTTCAGGAGCACTTCAAGACCTATTTCATTACAAATGCTTACTAGTCTTCTGGGATCCTAGGAGCAAAGAGTGGGATGCTTCCTGAATCCAGATTCGGGTGGAAAATTTGAATCTAGACCCATTTTGCCATTTCACTTAATGATCATGGGCTGGCTACTTTCTCTCATAGGGTCTCAGATTCCTTGTTTGTAAAGTGAAGAGTTTGGATAAAGTGATTCTGAAAATTCTATCTGGCTCAAGTGTTCTACAGTTTTATTTATCCTTGCTAGAAGGATTATTGTAAACATCCAGGGAGAACAAGTATGTAATATGCTCCAAACTGGAGGGATTTCTGATTCTGATGTTGATGGTGATGATGATGACAGCAGTCCTGCACTCTATTAGAAACAGCCCCCGGTCCTTGCTGCTCTCAGAGATGCTGCTTCAGAGCTCTTCCTCTCACTTTCCCCAAAGCTCATCAGCAATGCTGGCAAGAGACGTTCTGGCTGCTGTAAGGTCACTGGGATAAATGGGAAGGTTGGCCGATTGCCTGAAAATGAGTTTGGCTTAAAAGTTTCTTGCCCAAGAAATGGAAAGAAAAAACCTGCTGGGATAGCCAAGGGGAAAGAGAAGAGTGAGTGACCTCTTTAGAAAGATCTGCAGCCCTGGAAATCTGACTAATGGCTGGAGAGGGTATGTGATGATAACTCACAGCGGCCACTTGGATTTAATTATAGCAACATTTGCAGACAATAAGTGGGTCTTGAGTGAAGCCTGCCTGATGATATGGCAGTGACAAAAGCTAATCTGGATTTCTAGCCAAAAGGATGGATGAGAAATGACTTGGGAACTGTAGGATATTTTTTTTGTTATCACCAAGGCCAAATATTTATTAGGGTTCTTGGGGTGAAGATGGTACTGTTCCAAACTGTGGAAAAAGGAGTGGATTTTGAGTTAGAAAACCTGAGTTCACTTCTGGAGATTTTATTCACTGGGGCTCATTTTCATTATTTTCAAAATAAGGAGCTTTGTTCTTTGTGGTTGAAAATTAGTAATTTTGAGACTATGGTTTGGCTAAGGTACATTCTATTTTTTAAAACATTCTCTGGTTTTTTAACTTCTCTTCCTTCCATGTAGAAAAAGAAGATAAGTGTCTTGACTTTTAGGTACTCCTAATAAAAAGGAGTCATAAAGAATGCAGTAGAAAATTTAAAATTCTTAATAGTAGGCTGTCAATAGGATCCTAGGAGAAAAATTATGTTCTGAACTGCAAAGTCAAACATTTTTCCAACTTGCTTTCTGTTTATTGAGTATTTATATGTCAGCACAGTGTTGGTACTTTATGTACAGATCAATACTGTGGGGTAGGTTTTTCTAAATCTGTTTTAAAGGTGAGGATATTGAAGGTCAGATAGGTTGAATAATTTGTTCAAAAAATTCTAGTTTTTAGAATGAACATTAATACATTTCTAGTCGCAAAATTAACTTTCAAGGCTGCAAAAATCAAAACTCTTCATTTTGCAAATAGTGAAAATGAGTCTAAGTGAATAAGTAAGAACTCTGGAAATTAACCCAGGATTTCTAACTCCAGGTCCAGTAAGTCACCTTATAAGGGATGGAGTGGGAATTCAGGTCTGTCTGAAACCAAGCGTTGTTCTCCTAGCACTATGCTATGCTTTTGCTCCATTTCTTTCTCTTTACCTCCTCTCTAAGTCTTATTAAATGCAGGCAGCTTGGGAATTTCTGATCCTAGAAACCATCCTCTAGAAGTAGGTTTCTGCCTTGTATGTGGGATGTTTGAAATCCAAGCTTTAGAATGTGAAGGCAAGGTTCTTCTGCAGTTACACAGAGTGTGGAAGGGTCTGGGGAATGGGACCCTAGAGGACATGGAGTATTGTGGTTAGTAGCTTGCAGTCAGCTAGCACTGCAAGAATATTGGTTGGTGAGGATGCTTGCTCCTTTTCTCCTTGAGGCAAACTCCATTTTCTTTTGTGTAATGGAGTTGTGCTTCCAAGAAAATGGTCTTATAGATATTCTGATTGTATCTCATATCTATGTAGTAATCATGATCTTAAATGATTCTTTTCCTTTGGTTGACTTGTGAATGACAATCACGACTTGTGAATGATCTCAGCCACTGTATTAGTTAGCTTTTTCTGCTTACAAACCTTTCCAAATTTAATGGCTTAAACAATAAACATCTATTTAGATTATGATTCTATGAATCAGCAGCTTAGGCTGGACTCAGTTGGGTGATTCTTCTAGTCTTGGATTGCCTCAGTCTTGCATCTCCTACCAGTCACCTGGGTGGCTTTCTTTTGGGGATTAGTAGACTGTTGGCTGGAGAGATGGGGGCAACTGGACCATATGTCTTTCATTGTCAAGCAGGATAACCTGGGCTTGTTTACTTGATGTTTGGACAGTATTTTAAGAGAGATAGAGAACCGTGCAAGTTCTCCTGAACCTTGAAACTGTCTTGACACTACTTTTACTGCATTCTGTTTGCTGAAACAAGTCACAAAAACCACTCTGGTTAAACAAGTTGGGAAATAGCTTTCATCTTTTGATGGGAGGAGGTGCAAAGATACATTGCAAAGGAGAATTCATACAGGGAAATACTCTCATTATGTCAATTTTTGTGAACAGTCTACCATAGCTATTCCCATTGATGTTGAGCTGATGAATGACCATATAGATGTCACAGTTGCTATAGAATAATAGCATGCTGCAATAGAATATAGGGCATTGTCTTCAATGAATAAATGGAGCATCCATTGCAGATTTTTGTCCTTTCTCATTAAGAAGGAATTTGGGTTGGCTTGCAGAGATACATGTAGCAGGACAAGGTCTAAGAGAAAATAGAAGGCTTAGGAGCTAGGAGCATAGTTAGTATGAGAAGACACAGTTTGTTGTATAGTTGCTAGAGGTGGGCTATACATTTGCATCTGGGATCCTAGTAGCCAAAGTACAGAGGAGAACATGATTAGTTGTGTGAAGCATGATACCCATAACAGAGAAGGAGGCTAGCATCTGAGCTCACTGTTGGGTGTGACAGGTCAGAGTTGGTATGAGTGTAGCTTAGGGAGGGAGCTTTCCTTTGAGCCCCATGGGGAAACCTGTAGGGTAAAATGGACTAAGCAAAATTTGAAAAGTGACTAAGGGTACTCCAAGTCAATATGTATATATTGAGTATATTTGATGAAAACTAAAGCCCACAGACATGTTTTACAGGTTATAGGTGCTTGACAACTTCCAACGTTCTTGTGCATCATCATCTTTTTATTGCCACTAACAATGGTTCAAGATAAGTAGGGAAGATATTATAATATAACCCTTATTTAATAGATAAGGAAACTCAGAGAGGTCAAGTGACTTGCAAGGTCATATGGTATAAGAAGACATGTTGTCTTATTCTGACATGACACAGAAGTCATGTCTGACTTCTGTGACACTGGGCTGTGTCAGAAATATTGGATGAGCTGCTTTGGAAGATACAGAGGACTGATGTGGCCTCAAACTATGAAATCTTCAGGGAAGAAAAGATTTAATAACAGTAATAATAACAATAAAGATTTTTTTCTTGCCTTCTCTTTTATATATATTTTTGGTCTTGATATTTGCACGGCCTCTTTGAGTTATTTATTCCCATTTTACAGATGCTAACCAGAGGCTCAAAGAGTATAAAAACTTGACTATTTTCTCCCAGATGGTACTGGCAAAGTTGGTTTGCAACCTCAGGTCTCTCTTAGATCAAATTCTGGAGACTTCCCACTAATGGATGCTGGCTGAACCACAGGTACACTTGATATTGATAGGGGACACTGTAAGATCGTATTTAACAATATGCAGATAGAGTCTTAGGAAATCAGAAGAAGCAGAGGCCAGGAAAGATGAACTTCGCAGGGGAGAATTCATGAAGGAACACAGAATTTGCCAAAACTCAAAGGATTGGCAATGATGCCCATGGGAATGGAAGGCCAAAGAGTAGACCAGGCAGGGGAATGACACCAGGATAGTGGGTGATGTGAGTTTAGAGTAACCATGAATGAACAATTACATTTTAAAATGTATTCAACTTACTGAATGGAGACTTATTGAGTACCAATAGTGAAAACAAAGATGAATTAGATCTGACCTGGCCCTCAAAAAACTTGAGACAAGTATCAACAACCGTAAGGAAGGTGGGAACTGAGGTGAAGAAAGTACTGGTTAACCAAATAATGATAGAATTGTCAAGATGAGGATCTTGAGCTTGATTTTATTGAGATAAGGAAGAAAGAAAATACACACAAAACCAAAACCAAAAAGAATAAAACAGAAAAAGGCTTTATGTAAATATAAGGATTCTGTAAGTCAGGTGACAAGTGTAAGGAGAAAACAGTCTTAATGTCAACTATTGAATAGTCTGAATTCAATTATTGAATAGACTGAAAACAGTCTTAATTTCAACTCTTCAAGCTAAGTGTCCTGAAGAGGGTACAGGTCCAGATACCTGGGTCAAGCTATGGCATACCGTTTGAGCATCCTGAATGCAGGAGATGGCTGTAGATTACCTTAGCACCATCATTAGCTTTGGCCTGAAAACAGTAGTTAGAACTAAAATATGTATTTATGTGACTTTCTTTTAAAAAGTCACCCTATTTTCTCTGACAGAGATAATATATGTGCATCGTAAATATTTTTTTAATGTAGAAAAGAACAGATAAAAATCATTCATCACTATACCATCCAGAGAGAAACATCGTGAACCTTTTAAAGAGCTCCCTCTAGACACTTTTTCTAGTCATGTGTCTTATATAGCTGTATTCATCTATTTCTTCCTATGTGTGGATCAGAGAGTGATAGCTCAATCTTTGTGCCCTTATCTCTGAAAACTTTTTTAGGAGTCTTAGAAATGGAATCACTTGGTAGCATTGAGAATCGTCTTAAAACTAAAATTATTTCTAGAAAAGGGATAGCAATTTTTACTCTCACTGTATATGGGAATGCTCATCTTAATGCACTGTTGTGTCTTGAGTGGTATCATTAAAAATAAATCTGTTCCCCAAAGCCCATAAACCCAGTATAATCATGCATCAGGCAAATCCAACAGGGAGACATTCTACAAAATACCTGATTAGTACTTCTCAAAACTGTCAAAGTCATCAACAACAAGGAAAACCTGAGAAACTGTCACAGCCAAGAGGAGCCTAAGAAGACACTATAACTACATGCAGTGTGGTCTCCTGAATGGGATCTGGAAACAAAAACGTTAGGTCAAACCAAGGAAATCTGAATATGGAGTTAATAAATAATAATGTATCAATATTGATTCATCATTTGTCTCAAATATACCAGACTGATGGAAGATGCTAATAATAGGGGAAACTGGGTGTGGGCTGTATCCTCACAATTTTTCTAAAAATGTAAAGATGTTCTAAACTAAATTGATTGAAAAACAAAGCACACACACAAGCACAAGTGTAACAAACCAAGTCACTGATGTGAATAGGTAACTATGAATGCATTTCTAAAATTTGCTAATATTACTAGTCTATACCTAACATAATGAGTCATTTGTGATCTCTAAGGTTTTCTTGAAATAACCAGAGTTCACAGATGAAACTGCAGAAGAGAATCATATATAATACATATTGGGTTGAAAGTATGGTGCTTAAGAACATAGAGACTGGAATCAGAATGCCTCAGTTTAAATCCTGGGTCTGTTATTTACCAGCTTTATGATCTTGGGTTAGTTATCTCATGAGTCTGTGCCTTGGTTTTTAAGTCTGTAAACTAATGGTAAAATAATTCAGTGGGTTGCTCTGAGAATGACATATGTTGATATTTGTACAACAATGCCATGCAATTAGTGGTATAAAAATGTTTGTTAATAGTGAGAAAAAAATAAATCTGTTAATTTACTTATGAAATAAACATTTATTGAGCACCCCTGTGTGCCAGGCGTTGTGTTAAGTGGTAAGGACAGTTGTGAAAAAGAGAGACAATGCTGCTACCCTCAAGGAGTTTACTGTTTAATTGACAGAGACAGATAATAAACAAGTAATTGTAGATTGCAATAGGGCTAGGAAAGAAATAACAAGACCAAAGAGATGGTAAAAAAGATGCTTTATTTACGTTTCTTTGACTCCTTGTGATAATGAATATGTATCAATATTTTTGCTAATGACTTAGTGTTCTTTTTTTGTTCATTGTATGTGCCTTTTGTCTGTGTTTCTATTGTGTGATTGTTTTTTTACATTGATTTGTGAGGGCTGTTATTTATTAGTGGTACTAAATCTTTCCCCTAGTTTTGCCTTTTAATTTATTTTTTTGAGGTTGGGTCTCATTCTTCTGCTCAGGCTGGAGTGCAGTTTTATGATTGTGGCTCACTGCAGCCTTGACCTCACCTCACTAGTAGAGACAGCCTCAACCTCACCTCACCAGTAGAGACATCTACACCATGTCACCCAGGCAGGTCTTGAATTCCTGGGTTCAAGTGATCCACCCGCCTCAGCCTCCCAAAGTGCTGAGATTAAAGGCAAGAGCCACTGTCCTTGTCTATTTTTGTTTTAAAAATATACACATGCGAAATTTTAATTGTCATGAGGGCCACTTTATCCCACTTCTCTTTGAGACTTCCTCCATTACTTTTACAAGAAAAGCATAAATTTTTTCTTCCAGTCCCAAACAAACATGTTTTCTAATATATTTTTCTTTCCAATATTTCCTGAGTTCATTTCTTAGATTTAGCTCTTTTATTCATCTGACTTTTATTTCTGGATAAATATGATGTAAAGATTCAGACTAAAATTTGTTCTAAATCTGGTCAATTTATTGAATAATTCTTTTTCCCTCTATTTATTTGTGATGTTATTATCATTTCCTAAATTCTTTTACATACTAGAGGTTTATTTCTGTAATTTCTATCAAATTTCTCTGTTGTTAAAAACATTACCATACTATTTTGATTACTGTAGCTCTATGGTATATTTTATTGATACAGCAGGTAGCTACCTCATCACCTTTTCCCCTCCAAAATTTTCAGTTATTACTGCCTATTTTTTCTTTCAGATAAACTCTTTAGTTACTTTGAAAACTTCAATAAAAGTGCAACTAAGCAACTGGAATTTTATTAACATCTCATACTATATTGAATAGAGTTTTTATCTTTCCAATATTACAATTAATGTTCCATCAAGGAACATATTACATATTTCTACATAAAATCTTTCTCAAATCAATTATTAAATATTTAACTCTATTTCCACAGATTTGAATGGAAATGTAATTAAATATTCAATGCTTAAATGAATTTCAACCTAGTATATCTACTCACTTTTATTTATCAGTATGTCTATTCTATGGTTTTAACCATTATACCTTTATAGTACATCTTGATATCTGATGGTGCAAGTTAGCTTTTATTATATTTACTTTCTTTTTACTTAAAAATTGATACGTAATAGTTGCACATATGTAATATCTCTATTTGTTTTCAAATCCATTAATCTTTTTTTCCCTTCTGCTATGAGATTTGCTTTGCGGTTCTTCATTTCTAACTTCTCTTGCTAATGATGAGTTGTTTTTTTTTCAGTCTTTCTTGATTAATATAATTTTTAAGGCCATGAATTTGGCTCCAATTATAAATTTGGCTGCATTTCATAACTTTTGTAATGTAATATGTCCACTATTCCAATTTGCTAATTACACTGTAACTATAATTTAGATTTCCCATTAATGGTTATTTACAATATAATTTTAAGATTTCAAAACAGCTGTTTTTCTTTTTCTTTTTTTTTGAGACGGAGTTTCGCTCTTGTTACCCAGGCTGGAGTGCAATGGCATGATCTCGGCTCACCACAACCTCCGCCTCCTGGGTTCAGGCAATTCTCCTGCCTCAGCCTCCTGAGTAGCTGGGATTACAGGCATGCGTCACCATGCCCAGCTAATTTTTTATGTTTTTAGTAGAGACAGGGTTTCACCATGTTGACCAGGCTGGTCTCGATCTGTTGACCTCGTGATCCACCCATCTCAGCCTCCCAAAGTGCTAGGATTACAGGCGTGAGCCACCACGCCCGGCCACAGCTGTTTTTCTTTATTTGCATAAGCATTTTATTTTAAATTTCATTATGTTGTAGTCAAAAAATGTGACTTGTACAATTGATGATCGGGGGAATTCCATGGCTTTTCATGATTAAACTTTGTGTTTCCAACATAAAAAACATGATAAATGTTTGAGATGACGGATATGCTAATTACCCTGAATTGATCACTATACATTGTGTGTATCAAAAGATCAGTTCTTATGCCATATATACAATTATTATATGTCAACTAAAAAAAATTTCAAGGCTGAGCACAGTAGTTTAGATCTGTAATCTCAGCACTTTGAGAGGCTGAGGTGGGTGGATCACTTGAGGTCAGGAGTTTGAGACCAGCCTGGCTAGCATGGTGAAACCCTGTCTCTACTAAATATACAAAAATTAGCCAGGCATGGTGTTACACACCTATAGTCCTAGCTGCTCAAGAGGCTTGAGGCACAAGAATCGCTTGAACCCATGAGGCAGAGGCTGCCATGAGCCGAGATGGTGCCACCATGCTCCAGCCTGGGTGACAGAGCATCTCTGTCTCAAAAAGAAGAGTCTCTGTCTCCAAAAAAAAACAAAATTCAAAAAACAAAAAACTTTCAAGAAAATTTATACATCTGGAAAAAATGAAATGGCACCAAGGGGTTTGTTTGAAAAGCAAGAGTCCACCTGTCAACCTTTTCTTATTCTTACTCTATCTCTTGCCTTTGTGTTTTTACTTTGGGGATTGTTTCCACATTTCATTATAATGTGTTTATGGTGCCATTACTTGATTTATCAATTGTAGGTAATATTAATTGACTCTGCACTATGGATGGCGAGAACTGACATCCTTACACTATTTATTTTCCCTTTCCCAATTTCTAATAGTTAAATTAATCTTTTCAGTTTTTTTATTAATTACTTTAAAAACTTTACAACATTAAACCCCTTTCTCATTATATATTTACAAGTTTTTTTTAGATATTTTGGTATTATATTATTTACCACTTATATAATCATGATTGCTCTACCTTTAATATGTATTGTGACAATTATCAGTATAAATTGACATTTTATCTTACACTGTTTTTTTGCCTTAAATTTTGATTTTTTGATATTAATAGTCATTTCTGCTTTTCTCTTTTTTTTTTAACCACCTTTTTTGTTAATCTCTCTATAACATTCTTGCTGAGAATATAAATTTTATCTCTTCCCTAGTGTTAAGAATTTTCTTAACATAATTATAATTTATTTCTTAACATATTATAATTATATTATAATTACAATTTAGACTTCTTTTATCTAGTGTTAAGAATTTTCTTAACATATTATAATTTAGACTGCTCTTACCCAGTGTTAAGAATCTTACCTAGTGTTGAGAATCTTCCTAACACTAGGTAAGAGAAGTTTTAAATTATAATATGGAAGTCTAAATTAGGTGTATTTTGATAATGATATGTCTGTCATTTATTTTTATTGTTTTGTAAAAACTTTTTTTCAATTCCACCTTTTTGCTCTATGGACGATTTATTTGTTTTCAGTGATCCTACATCTATCTATATTGCTCTACAAGTTAATGTAACAATTTTAACTTTTCCTTCATATTGTAATGAACTAAACATGCTTTTGCTACTCTTATCTTCCCCCATCCACTTCCTGACTCTGATAACACTAAGACGCATAGCTATTATTAAATTATCTTTTTTACTTTTGTATTTATTTTCTTTCGAGATGATATTCTATTTCCTAGCCACATTTATAGTACTTGGTTATCCTGAGTTCTATGTTTATTGATTTCATGTAATGTCCAGTTTTTTAATACTATGGAAGTCTCATTTTTGACGTCTTTGTTTTGTGTTAACTCTTGATGAGTTAGAATATATCTTCAATTACTTTTTCTGAGGTGTATCTGGATCATAATCTTTATCAGTGCTGTTTTTGTCAGATAATATCGTCCTACATTTTCTGATTGAGTCACTGTTTTAGTTACTGTGCCATTATTTAGTCATTATTTATGTATATAAACATATTTATACACACATTTATTTATTACATCGATATATTTATTATGGAAATTGGCTCATGTGATTATGAATGCCAACAAGTTTCACCATCTGCTGTCCACAAGCTGAGAACCAGGAGAGCTAATGGTGTAATTCAGCCTGAGTTCAAAGGCCTGAGAACTAGGAACTCTGATGTCCAAGGGCCAGAGAAGATGAATGTCCCAGGTCAAGAAGAAAGAGAGAAACCTCACCCTTTTTTAGCCTTTTTGTTCTACTGAGGCCCTCAACAAGTTGGATAATAACTGCCCACATTGGTGAGGGTGGATATTCTTTACTCAGTCTACTGATTTCAAATGCTAATCTCTTCTGGAAACACCTCCACAAATACACCCAGAAATCTTGTTTTACCAGCTATCTGGGCATCCCTTAGCTCAGTCAACTTGACACATAAAATGGACTATCACAATTTTTCCTTTAAAAAACTGTGGAGACCTTGCTTCGTTGTGTTTTGGTATTTAGTTTTAAGGAGAAATCTGAGAAGACCCTACGTTTTTATCTTTTAAAATAATTTATATTTATCTTCTGTTTGGCAGTTGTTCTTTCTGGTTGCTGGTCTCTTTTTAATCAATGTTGACTGGTACTTTTAAGTCTTTTTACTTGGTAGACATAAATTTTTCTTTAATTCTGGGAGGGTTTTTTCTCCCCCCACTTTTAATTTTGATTTTTGCTCTATTTCAATTTTGTTCCATTTGTTTTGGCCTCCTTTTTAGGAATATCGATTATCTGCAGATTTGATTTCTGTTCTTACCTCTACATCTATCCATCTTCTCTCATTTTATTTTCTTCTCTTCCCTGTCCTTTGCATTTTTGAAGGATTTTTCAAGTTTGTTTTTAGACAGTAAATTTGATTTTCTACAGTGTCTATGATTATATTTTCTGCCTCAATATAGATTTCGATTGAGTTATTTCATTTCTAGTTTCCTTCTCTCTCAGCAAGCTTATCTTTATGTCTCTGTATTTCATTCACCTGTTTTTAAAGTTGCATCTAACACCCAATACTCTTAATTTTTAATTGCTTAATGGTATCCTTATTCTCTGAACTTCATTAAAAACTAAAATGTATGATTTCTACATTTCTTTAGTCTTCTGTATAAATAATTTTCAGAAGACAGCTGTTTGAATCAGTCAAAGATTTTAGTTTAATGTGAAAGAAACTGATTTTGGCTAATTTGAGTGTGTTGATGTTGGGTAGTCTCTGGATTATTGAATAGTGGGCATGCATTGGATAAGTGAACCCAGAGATGACGTGGCTAGAATTCTGTTAAAATCACACCAGAACTGGTTGGATGAGCATTATCTGCTATCTTTGCCAAGCACCCAGTGCCACAGCTTCCACCTCTGTCATTACTGCCTCCTGAAACTACATTGCTGCCATGATTGCCCTTCTGTCATCCAGAATGGATTCTCCACTGTTCTGCTTTTTGCATTACTAGACATTGGTTCGTAGTTCAGAAAGCATTCACATGATTGGCTGAACCATGTCCATGGTCTAACTGCAAGTAAGTCTGGTAGAGCAAGTTTCTGATATTTTTAGCACCAGTAGAAGGTGAACTCTGTCTCCTACCAAAGCCTGTAAAGACAGTGAAAATGTAAAGAATGGACAGTCAGTACAGTAGGGTCCTTATATTATTCTTTGTATCCTGAGTGCTGTGCTATTTTTCCTTCTGTTTCAGAAACTTCTAAATTCCCAAGCTTGATTTTTACATTTTTTAATGAGCATATTTCTTTTAACAAGGATATATATAGCAGAGCTTGACATTTGCCAAAAACAAAGTGAGTAGATTTCTTTGGTCCCTGGCACTGCTGGTGATTACTTTTCAAATCCTTCTTTTGCCTTTTGAAATACTAAGCATGGTGGGCAGAATGGGAAAAAGCTTTCCCACAGGAATAATTTACATTTTTTATCCATGTTGGTTATTGTTGAAGTATCAGAGGTGGAGTAAAAAAGGAGAGGTAGCTCTCAGCCTGAACTGAAACAGCTATCTTTTGGAATAGGCATATTAGGCTTCTTCTTTTAATGGCCAATATCATACTGAATGGGCAAAAGCTGGGAGCATTCCCCTTGAAAAATGTTACAAGGATACCCTCTCTCACCACTCCTATTCAACATAGTATTGGAAGTTCTGGCCAGGACAAGCAGGCAAGAGAACAAAATAAGGGTATTCAAGTAGAAAGAAAGTCAAATTGTCTTTGTTTGCAGATGACATAATCTTATATCTAGAAAATCTCATTGTCTCAGCCCAAAAGCTTCTTGAGCTGATAAGCAACTTCAGCAAAGTCTCAGGTTACAAAATCAATGTGCAAAAAGCACAAGCATTCCTATACACCAACAATAGACAAGCAGACAGCCAAATCATGAATGAACTCTCATTCAAAATTGAAATAATATTTAAGTGGGCCGTAACCTTATTTTAAGTTGAGGAGCATCTCTATTAGGTGAAGTGTCTATTCAAGTATTCTGTTCACAATTTAATTGTCAGTTTTCTTATTGAGTTGTAAGTTTTTTATGTATTCAGATTATAAATATTTTCTCCAATTATATGGCTTATCTCTTCATTTTTTAAAAAAATGTCTTTTGATAAGCATAGCGTAATTTCAACTTTTGATGAGATCTAATTTATCATTTTATTTGAATTGTTGCTGGTTTTGTGTCCTATCTAAGATTTTATTACCTACCCTGAAGTTGCAAGGATTTTCTTCTTTGCTTCTCTTTTGTTTCGTTGCATTCAGGCCCATGGACAATTTTGATTAATTTTTGTTTATGATATAAAATAAGGCTCAATGTTCATATTCTCACCCAAAGGTATCTACTCGTTCCAGCACAATTTGGGGAGAAAACGTTTCTTTCTTTTTAAAATTACCTCAGCACCTTTTTTGAAAACTCGTCAAATATGTGTGCATGTATTTCTTGGTTCTGTATTCTATAGAGACTGATCTATATGTCTATCTTTTTGCCACTACTATATTGTTTTGATTAGTGGGTCTGAAGAGTAAGACTTGAAATCAGGTAGTACAAATATACCAACTTTTTTCTTCTATTTCAAAAATGCTTTTTATTTCCTGAGTCATTTTGATTTTCATATAAAATGTATAATTAACTTGTAATTTTCTACAAAAAAAAGTCCTGCTAGAATTTTTTGACATTATGTTAACACCATAGATAAGAAACATCTTAATTATATTGTCTTCTAATCCATGAACATGGTTTACTTCTCCATTTACTTAGATATTTGCTAATTTATCTCAGCAATATTTTGTTCTTTTTCTCAAACTTATATTTATTTGGTGCTATTATAAATGCACTTTAAAAATTTTGTGTTCCAATTGTTTGCTGGCAATATGTAAAAATTAATATTGATGTTATCTTGATTAAAAAAAATTTAATTCCATATCTGAGATCTTGGTAAATTCCCTCGTTAGTTCTAGTAGTTTTTTTGGTTTCATTCTGAGAGTTTTCTTCATAGTCGTGTTATTTGTAAATAGAGGCAGTTTTATTTATTCCCTTCTAATCATGATGCCTTTTAATTTTTCTTAATTTGTTAAATTGCTAGCATACTAGTGTTGAATAGAATTGGTGAAAGCAGGTATCATTGCCTTTTTCTGATCTTAAGAGAAAAGCTTTCATTATTTTATCATTAAATATAATAATAGCTATAACATTTTTCCTAGTTATTCTTTATCATATGGAAGAACTTCCATAACTGGCTGAGAGTTTTTGTCATGAATTGGTGTGAAATTTTGTCAACTGCTTTTTTTCTTCAGATGTTAAAACATCACAGGATTTAAAAAAATTTTTATTTTAGGTTCAGGGCTACATGTGCAGGTTTGTTATATAGGTAAACTTGTGTCATGGAGGTTTGTTGTACCTCCATGTTGTACATTACAACCTCCATGTTGTACACGTTAAGGATTATATTACCACTTAGATACCAGTAAGTCTAGTACGCAATAGTTATTTTTTCTGCTTCTTTCCCTCATCATGCCCTCTACCCTCAACTAGGCCCCAGTGTCTGTTGTTCCCCTCTTTGTGTCCATGTATTCTCATCCTTTAGCTCCTATTCATAAGTGAGAACATGTAGTATTTGGTTTTCTCTTTCTGTGTTAGTTTGCTGGAGATAATGACCTCCAGCTCCATCTATGTCCCTGCAAAAGACATGATCTCATTTTGTTTCATGGCTGTGTAGTAATCTATAGTTTATATGTACTACATTTTCTTTATCCAGTCTACCATTGATGGACATTTAGGTTGATTTCATATCTTTGCTATTGTGAATAGTACTGAAATGAACATATGTGTACATGTCTCTTTAGTGTTGAATGGGACAAATGATAGTTTTGTTCTTAGCTCTTTGAGGAATTGCTACACTGCTTTCTGCAATGGCTCAACAATTATACACTTCCACCAACAGTGTATAAGTGTTCCTTTTTCTCTACAACCTTGCCAACATCTATTATTTTTTGACGTTTTAGTAATAGTCATTCTGACTAGTGTGAGAAAGTATCTTATTGTGGTTTTGATTTGCATTTCCCTAATGATCAGTGATAATGAACTTTTAAAAATATGCTTGTTGGCTATATGTATGTCTTATTTTGAAGTGTCTGTTAATTTCTTTTTACCCACATTTTAATGAGGATGTTTTTTTCTTGTAAATTTGTTTAAATTTTTTACAGATGCTAGTTATTATACCTTGGTCATAAATTTTTTACAGATGCTAGTTATTATACCTTGGTCATAAATTTTTTACAGATGCTAGTTATTATACCTTGGTCAGCTGCATAATTTTCAAAAATGTTCTCCCATTTTGTAGGTTGTCTGTTTACTCTTTTGATAGTTTCTTTTGCTGTTCAGAAGCTCTTAAGTTTAATTATATCCCATTTATTAATTTTTGCTTTTGTTGCAATTGTTTTTGGCATTATCATCATGGACTATTTCCCGGTTTTTATGTCCAGAATGGTATTGCCTAGGTTGCCTTCTAGGTTTTTTTAAAATAGTTTTCAGTTTTACATTTAAGTGTTTAGTCCGTCTTGAGTGGATTCTTGTATATTGGTGCAAGGAAGGGGTCCATTTTCAATTTTCTGCAGATGGCTAGCCAGTTATCCTAGAATCATTAATTAAATAAGGCATCTTTTCCCAGTTGTTTGTTTTCGTTAAAATCAGATGGTTATAGATGTATGGCCTTATTTCTTGGCTCTCTATTCTGTTTCATTGGCCTATTCTGTTTCATTTGTTATTATAGTAACCAAAACAGTATGGCACTGGTACAAAAACAGTTTGATGTTGGGTAACATGATACCTGTAAGTTTATTCTTTTTGCTTAGGATTGCCTTGGCTATTTGGGCTCTTTTTTGGTTCCACATGAATTTTTAAATAGTTTTTCTAGTTCTGTGACTAATTTCCTTGGAAGTTTTTTAGAAATAGTGTTAAATCTGTAAATTTCTTTGGGCAGTATGGCCATTTTAAGTATAGTTAGTTATATTGATTCTGCATATCTCTGAGTATGGAATGTTTTTCCACTTGTGTCATCTCTGATTTCTTTGAGCAATATTTTGTAATCTCATTGTAGAGATCTTTCATCTCTCTGGTTAGCTGTATTCCTAGGTATTTTATTCTTTTTGTGGTAATCATGCATGGGATTTGTGTTTCTGATTTGGTTCTTGTCTTAGCTGCTATTGAGTGTGCAGAAATGCTAGTGATTTCGTATGATGATTTTGTATCCTGAAACTTTGCTGAAGTTGTTTATCAGCTGAAGGAGCTTTTGGGCCAAGACTATGAGGTTTTTTAAAATCTAGAACATGATCATATCACCTGCAAGCAGGAATAAATTTGTCTTTCTCTCTTCCTATTTGGATACCCTTTATTTCTCTTCCCTGATTGCTCTGGCCAGAACTTCCAATACTAAGTTGAATTGGAGTGGTGAGAGAAGGCATTCTTATCTTGTGCCAGTTTGCAAGGGGAATGTTTCCAGCTTCTGCCCATTTAGTATGATGTTGGTTGTGGGTTTATCATAGATGGCTCTTATTATTTTGAAGTATGTTCCTTCAGTATCTAATTTATTGAGACTTTTAAACATGAATGGATGTTGAATTTTATTGAAAGACTTTTCTGTATCAATTGAGGTAACCACATGGTTTCTGTCTTTAGTTTTGCTTATGTAATGGATCATATTTATTGATTCACATATGTTGAACCATCCTTGCATCCCAGGGATAAAGCCTATTTGATCATGTGGATCATGGTTGTGCTGCTGGATTTGGTTTTCAGTGTTTTGTTGAGGATTTTTACATCCATCTTCATTAAGGATATTGGCCTGAGTTTTATATTTTCACTGTGTCTCTGTCAGGTTTTGATATTAGGATGATGCTGTCCTTATAGAATGAGTTGTGAATGAGTCCCTCTTCATCAATTTTTTGGAATCATTTTAGTAGGAATGGTACCATCTCTTCTTTGTACATCTAGTAGAAATTGGCTGTGAATTCATCTGGTCCTAGGTTGAGTTTTTTTGTTTTTGGTTGGTAGGCTATTTATTACTGATTAAGTTTTGAGGCTCACTATTGGTCTGTTCAGGAATTCAATTTATTCCTGGTTCAGTCTTGGGAGGGTATGCTTGTCTGGGAATTTATCCAACTCTTCTAGTTTTTCTTGCTGTGTGCATAGAGATATTCATAGTAATCTCTGATGATTATTTATATTTCTGTGGGGTTAGTGTTAACATCCCCTTTGCCAAGTCTGATTGTGTTTATTTGGATCTTTTCTCTTTAATGCTTTATTAGTCTAGCTAGTGGCTATCTGTCTTATTAATTTTTGTATTAACTTTTTTAAAAAAACAACTCCCAGATTTATTAATCTTTAGAATTGTTTTTTTTGTTTGATGTCCTTCAGTTCAACTCTGATTTTGTTATTTCTTATCTTCTGCTAGCTTTGGGGTTGGTTTCCTCTTGCTTCTCTGGTTCTTTTAGTTGTGATATTAGATTGTTAATTTTAGTTCTCTCTAACTTTTTGATGTGGGTGTTTACTGCCATAAATTTCTCTCTTAACACTGCCTTAGCTGTGTCCCAGAGATTCTGGTATGTTGTATCCTTATTCTCTTTAATGAGCTTCTTGATTTCTACCTTAATTTCATTATTTACCTTAAAGTCATTTAGGAGCAGGTTGTTTAATTTCCATGTAATTGCGTGGTTTTGGGTGACCTTTTTTTCCCCTCAGTTTTGATTATGTAGTTGATTTTAGAGTATGTGACATGTGGCAATGAGAAGAATGTATTTTCCATTGTTTCTGGATGGAGAGTTCTATAGATGTCTATCACATCCATTTGGTTTGATGTTGAGTTTAAGTCATGAATGTTTTTATGATTTTCTGCCTCAATGATCTGTCTAATACTGTCAGTGGAGCGTTGAAGTTTCCCACTATTATTGTGTGGGACTCTAAGTGTTTCTGTACATCTCTAAGAACTTGCTTTATGAATCTGGGTGTTCCTGTGTTGGGTGCATATATATTTAAGACACAGATCTTCTTGTTGGATTGAACCCTTTACCATTATGTAATGCCCTTGTTTGTATTTTTTAATCTTTGTTGGTTTAAAGTCTGTTTTGTCAGAAATTAGGATTGCAACCCCTGCTTTATTTTTCTTTCTAATTTCCATTTGTTTTGAATATATTTTTTTCCCTCCAATTCTTTATTTTGAGCCTGTGGGTGTCATTGCATGTGAGATGGGTCTCTTAAAGACAGTGTACCATTAGGTCTTCCTTTTTTATCTAGCTTGCCACTCTGTGCCTTTTATTTGGGGACATTTAGCCTATTTACCTTCAAGGTTAGTATAAATATGTGTCAACTTTATTCTGTCATTGTGTTGTTAGCTGGTTATTATGCCTGCTTGTTTGCATGTTGTTTTATAGTGTCACTGGTCTATATACTTAAGTGTGTTTTTGTATTGGCTTGTATTGGTCTTTTCTTTCCATATTTAGTGCTCCTTTCAAGATCTCTTATAAGGTAGGTCCAGTGGCAACAAACTCCCTCCACATTTGCTTATCTAAAAAGAATCTTATTTCTCTTTCACTGAGGAACCTTAGTTTGGCTGGATATAAAACTTTTAGTTGGGCCGGGTGCAGTGGCTCATGCCTGTAATCCCAGCACTTTGGGAGGCCAAGGTGGGCAGATCACGAGGTCAGGACTCTGAGACCAGCCTGGCCAATATGGTGAAACCCCATCTCTACTAAAAATACAAATATTAGCTGGGTGTGGTGGCATGTGCCTGTAGTCCCAGCTACTCAGGAGGCTGAGGCAGAAAAATTGCCTGAACCCATGAGGCAGAGGTTTCAGTAAGCTGAGATTGTGCCATTGCACTCCATCCTGGGAGACAGAGCAAGACTCCATCTCAAAAAGAAAAAAAAAATTATTATTATTATATTAATGTTGAATATAGATCCTCAATATTCTCTGGCTTGTAGAGTTTTTACAGATTAGCCTGATGAGGTTCCCTTTGCAGGTGACTTGCCCTTCCTCTCTAACTGCCTTTAACATTCTTTCTTTCACCTCAACCTTAGAAAATGTGTTGATTATGTTTCCTGTTGCTGATCCTCTTGTGTAAACTTTGGCAGGGATTCTCCATATCTCCTGAATTTGACTGTTGGCTCTCTAACAAGGTTAGGGAAATTTTCATGCACTATATCCTGAAATATGTTTTCCAAGTTTTTTGCTTTCTCTCACTTCCTTTCATCGATGCCAATGATTCATAGATTTGGGCTTTTTACATAATTCCATATTTCTTGGAGGTGTTGTTCATTCCTGTTTGCTTTTTTCTTTATGTTTGTTTGACTCTCTTATTTCAGAGAGGTAGTATTCAAGTTCTGAGATTCTTTCCTCAGCTTGGTCTATTCTGCTGCTAATACTTGCAATTGCATTGTGAAATTATTATAGTGTGTCTTCCAGCTCTGTCAGATCAGTTAGTTTAAAAAAAAATACTATTTCATCTTTTAGTTCCTGTATTGTTTTATGGTGGTTCTTAGTTTCCTTGGATTGGGTTATGCTTCTGAATCTTCTGAATGAAGTAATCTTCATTCCTATCCATATTCTGAATTTTATTTATGTAATGTAATGTTTATTTATGTAATGTAAGTTAATTTAGCCTGGTCAAGAACCCTTGTTGGAGAACTAGTGAGGCCATTTGGAGGACATAAGACGCTCTGGCCATTTGAGTTGCCAGAGTTCTTGCATTGCTTTCTTTCTCATAGCTGTGTGTGGGTGTTCCTTTAACTGCTGGGCCACCTCTGATTGAAGTGGTCAGGCAGAGGCAGGGTGTTGGAGTCCCAGGTTGGGTGGCCTTACCCACTGAGGAGAAGTAAGGACTGAGACCTCACTTTTGCAAGAGGTAGATGCTCTGTGCTGGGCATCTGGACCAGACCCTTGCCCCACAGACTCTCCGGAGACCAAAAAAGCAAGGACGAGGGCTGTGATACAGCCAAGATGGCAACCTATGCTCCCACTGGGAGCTCTGTTCCAAGGAGTTGCAGAGTTGCTACTGGCTTTACTGTCCCAGTTTGGGTGACTAGAGACCCCATACCAGGAGAACCTGCCTAGTGATGAGATACAGGATTGAAAACTCATGTAACAAACAGTCTGACTACTTTTCCATAGGGCTGCTGTAGTACCTGAAGATGTCAACAGTGAAGGCTGCAAAACAGCAAAGATGATGACCTCCCCTTCATCTCAGGGAGATATGGAGTTATTGTTGGCTCAGACACACTGGTGGGGTGGGGTGCTGGGGGCCCAGGTTGGGAGGTCATGCCCAGTGAGGAAAAGTGGGGTCATAAAACTGTGTAAAAAAGTAGTCTGGACACATTTTGGTAAAGCAACTGTGCTGTGATGGGGGTCTGCTCCTGCCCTTAGTCACCTCAGACTCTTCAAAGCCTGAAAGTGACAACGGTGAAGACTAGAAAACAGCAAAGATGGTGGCTTACCTCTCCCTCTGGGGGCTCTGTCCTAGGGAGGAACTGCTGCTATCTGGAAAACACTGGTGAGAGTGGTCGTAGACCTCAGTTGGGAGATTCCATCCAGTGAAGAAAAATGGGATCTGGGACCCATGTAAAAGCAGTCTTGCTGATTGTTCATGGAGCTGCTGCACTGTGCTGGGGGATCACTCCAGTTCCTTGGTGGTCTTGGATTCCCCAGAGCCTGAAGGCATCAATGGCTAAGGCTATAAAACAGCAAAGATGGTGGCCCATCCCTCCCTCTGGGAGCTCTGTCTTAGGGAGGTGTAACACTGCTACCCATGGCTGGCTGGAGTTCCAAGCCAGTGGGTCTTATCTTGTGAGGTGCTGTGGAAGCAGGGCCTGCAGACTGTTGGTGCTCAACCCCCTCGATTCAGCCTTTTTTCTAGGGGTATACAGGGTCCTAACCTCTTGCTTTGCTGGAGTTGCTGCTGCTTTATTGGGAAGCCTGGGCATCGAAAGCTCCCAGGGATCTGCTGATGCCTGAGTGGCTGCTCTGCTGAGACTCTATGCAGCTCTGCATGTCATACTGTGGGCCCTGGTGGAGTGGGTTCACAAGGGAATCTCCTGACCTGAGGGTTACAAAGATTTATGGGAGAAGTGCGGGTCCCCCACTCACTCACTCACTCACTCACCACTTCCCTGGGCATGGAGGCTCCCCTGGCTTCTTGCTCTTTGTTGCTCCTGGGTAGGCAGTTTTATCTTGCTTTTTTCTATTCTGTTTTCTGTTGGTCAAGGATTTTTTTTTTAATTAATCCCTATGTGTGTAACTAGGTATTTCATTTAAAGGTGCTATATTTACTTGCCTCTTCTATTTCTCTCCATGAGAACAGTGCACACTAGCTGCTTCTAGTGGACAGTTTTGGCCAGCCCCCTTGGGATATTTTTGTTTTGTTAATATGGTGAATTGCATTGGTTTATTTTTAAATGTTAAACCAACCTTGCATTACTGGAATAAATACCACTTAGTCATGATATATTAACTATTCCTTTGATATATTGTTAGGTTTAACTTGCTAAAAGATTTTTGTATCTGCGTTTATAAAAATATGAATCTGTAGTTTTTTAAATTGTAATATCTTATGTAAATTTAGTATCAGGATAATGATATTCTTTTTTCCTGTTTTTTTTTTTTTTTTTGAGGATTTTATGTAGAATTATTTTTTTTCTTCCTCATATATTTGGTACAATTCACCAGCAGGGATATCTGAGCCTGAAGGCTTTTCAGAAAAATTTTTATACAAAGGTTCTTCTTTTAAACAAGTAATTTTATTTCTTTAGTAGATATCAGGTTATCTCTTTCTTCTTGATTGTGCTTTACTAGTTTTCAAAAAATATGTTTATTAATTTAACTTGTCAATTTTCTTAGCTTTTTAATATTTGTACTATCTACCATTATAACCCCTTTTTATTTGTGATATTGGTAATTTGTGTCTTCCCTTTTCACCACCATTTTCAACTCAGTTCCACTAGATATATAGGAATTTTTTAAAATTAAGGAATCGACTTTTGGCTTTATTTATTGTTTATTTTCTATTGCATTGATTTTTGCTGTTTACTTACTTACTTCCATCTGCTTTGGATTTACTTTGTTCTTTTTTTCCCCTAGCTTCTTAAGGTCATTAATTACAAATTGTTATTTTTTCTTTTTCTTTACATAAACATTTAAAGTCATAAATTTCCCTCTACTGCCTTAACTGCAGCACACAAATTTATTTATATGTTGTATTTTTATTATCATTTGTTTTCAAATATTTTCTGATTCTTTGATTTTTATTTGACCCACGGATTACTGAGATATCTGTTGTCTACTTACTAAACATTTGTAATTATTCTAGCTATATTATTGTATTGGTTTATAATTTAGTCTTTTAGTGGCCAAAGAACATACTTTGTATAACTTTGATCTTTTGAAATGTATTAAAACTTGCATTATGACCTAACATATGTTCTATATTGGTGAATATATTAAGTGTATTTGAAAATAATGTATATGGTATAGTTGTTGAGTGTAAAGTTCTATAAATACAAATTAGGGCCAGGCACAGTGGCACATGCCTGCAATACCAGCACTTTGGAAGCTGAGGCGGGCAGATCACGAGGTCCAGAGATCAAGACCATCATGGCCAACATGGTGAAAACCTATTTCTACTAAAAATACAAAAATTAGCTGGGCATGGCTGTAGGCACCTGTGGTCCCAACTACTGGGGAGGCTGAAGCAGGAGAATTGCTGGAACCCCGGAGGTAGAGGTTGCAGTGAGCCAAGATCATGCCATTGCACTCCAGCCTGGCAACAGAATGTTGAAGAAAAAATACAATTAGGCAAAAATAAATGACATGTTCAGTGATCCTATGTATTTACTTGTTTTTTTTTTTTCTAGTTTTTAAGTAATTTGCTGAAAGAGGGGTATTAAATTCTCTAACTGTATAAAATTATCAATTTCTCCCTTTAATCTTACAATTTTTGATTCACTTATTTTAAAATTCTGTTATTAAGTACACACACATTTATAATTGCTATGCCTTCCTGATGAATTAATCCTTTTATTATTATAAAATATTCTTTATTATTCTTGCAAATACTCTAGAGATCTATTTTATCTGATATTATTACAACCACTGTAGCCTGATTATGATTACTCTTTACATGGTATATCTTTTTTTTTTCCATTTACTTTCAACTTTTTAATTTATATTTAAGATATGTCTCTTGTAGATAGAATTTGGTTGGTTCTTCATTTTTAAAAATCCGTTCTGATAACCTGTGTGCTTTAATTGCAGTGTTCAGCCCAATTAACATTTAATATAATTACTGATATGGCTGGATTTAGGTAACCATTTTATTTTCTATGTATTTTTATTCACTCTCCTTTTCCCCACCCTTATCCTACCTTCTTTTGGGTTATTTCAATATCTTAATTTCCATCTTAGGACACTTATTCATTTGAAATTATACTTCTATACATTTCAAAAGCGTGTTTGCTCTATACATTCTTTTCACAGTTTGTGCAATGCTAATATAATAAAAAGTAGAATTATTGTAATATAAAGGTCTCTTTACTTTCTATCTTACCATTCTTTAAGTTATAGTTGTCACGTATATAACATCTAAGTACATGGTAAATCCTATAAGAAAATGTCATACTTTTTGTTGTGAATAATCATTTGTATTCTAAAGAAATTAAAAGAAGAAAGCGTTTTATATTTACCCATATATTTACTATTTATATTTCCTACTCTTCATTCATTCCTGAAAATCCAAGATTTCCCCTAATACTGTTTCCTTCAACTTGAAGAACTTTTTGTACCATTCTGGTGGAGACGAATTCCCTGAGTTTTTCATTACCTAAAAATGTCTTTATTTCACTTTCCTTTTTGAAGCAAGTTTTACTGAATTTAGAATTTTAGGATGACACATATTTTCTTGTAACATGTTAAAGATGTTCTACTGTCTTCAAGCCTCTATAGTTTCTGGTGAAAGATTTGTGAGAAAAGTTGGTGATAATTTCTATCATTGTTCTCCTTTATGTAATGTGATATTCTTCTCTGGCTGCTTTCAAATTTTTCTCTTTGTCTTCCCTGGACATCAATTTGGCTCTAATGTACTTAGACGTGGATTTCTGTGCATTAATTCTCTTTGAGGTTTTTTGAGCTTCCTAAAGCTGTAAATTTACACCTTAAAAAAGTGGAGATTGTTTCTGTTATTTAGCTTTAAAATATTTTCCTGCCCCATTGTCTTTCTTGGTAAGATATTTTGAAATTATTTCATGGGTCCCTGAGGTTCTGTTTATTAAAAAAAATTTCCCCTACCTCTCATTCAAATTAGATGACATTTATTTTTTTAATTTTTTATTGCATTTTAGGTTTTGGGGTACATGTGCAGAACATGCAAGACAGTTGCATAGGTACACACATGGCAGTGTGTTTTGCTGCCTTCCTCCCCTTCACCCACATTGGCATTTCTCCCCAGGCTATCCATCCCCGGTTCCCCTCCCCCTGCTGTCCCTCCCCTATTCCCCCCAGTAGACCCCAGTGTGTAGTACTCCCTTCCCTGTGTCCATGTGTTCTCTAGATGACATTTATTGAGCTATCTTCAAATTCACTGACTGTTTCCTTTCATCTCCATTTTGCTGTTAGCACCATCCTCTGAATTTTTCATTTCAAATGTTTTAGTTTTCAGTACTAACATTTCCATTCATTTCTTTTTTATATTTTGTTTTTTCTTGCTGAAGTTTTTAATCTTTACGGTCATTTATTTCCTTGACATTACTGAGTATACTCACAATAGCTGTTTTAAAATTCTTTCCTGATAATTCCAATATATGCGTCATCTTGACACTGGCTTCTCTTGTTTGCATTTTCTCTTGAGACTGGGTCACGTTTTTCTGGCACTTTGTATGTTGAGTCATTTTGTATTGTATCCTGAATACTGTAGAGGCGGGATTGTAGAGACTGAATTTTCTTATATTGCTCTAAAGAGTGTTGATGTTTTGTTTATAACAGGCATCTTATTTCCTTTGGCTTAAACTGAAGCCTGTAATGCGTTTGGTGAGGGGAAGTTCAGAACCGAGTTTAATTCTCTAATCCTTAACCGCTAGCTGCTTTCCATTTGACCCATTCATACATAACTCAGGGGTCATCCAGAAATTTGAGCTAAGTGTAAACAGAATTTGGTGGTATTCTTTCCTAGCTTTCTCCCCCAACTTCTGATTGTCTGCTTTGCCTGGAATTTTCTTGGTTCCTCCAGCCAAAAAAGTAGGAGACTTTTTCTTGGAATTTCAGCAATGCTACTTTGGTCATGATTCTGGTTGCCTTTAGGACATACCTGCAAAAACTACAATTTACACTGTGCTGACTTCTTACTGTAAGTTTGACTGCCTTCCAAAATATGCCTGCTTTTTTTCACTTCTTGGAGCCATGAAGTGTTTATATTTTTTCTTCCAGCATTTATATATACTATGTATGGGAAGATACATTATTAGACACCCACCCCTTCGTGTCAAAAGCAAAAGATTTTACTTCTGTCCTTGAAAGTCTATGATTTTGCCTAGTGCTTTCTTCATTAATCCCTACTTTACTTGAGTTAGCTTGATTGGGTTTTTGTTTCTTGCAGAACTATAACAGAAGCCATTAATTATAGAATCCAGGATTACTGTAGGCTTGTCAGAATGTTGCAGTGGCAAAGGCATAGGTTTGGGAAACGGATATACTACTCTATTTAAGCTATATGACTTAAACAAGTATTAATGTTAGTTATCTATTGTTGTATAATAAATTACTTGAAAATGTAGTCACTTAAGATGAAACACATTTGTTATTTCACATAGATTTTCAGGGTCAAGAATTTTGGAGCTATCTAGATGGATGATTCTGTCTCAGAGTCTCTCATGAAGTTGCCATCAAGTTGTCAGACAAGGCTGCAGTGCTAAAGACTTGACCAAGGCTGGAAAATCTATTTCTAAGCTCACCCACTATTGTCAGGAGGCTGTTGGCAAAAGCCGTGTGTCCTTGCCGCGTGGGCGTCTTTATAGGGCCACTTATAATGTGGCTTTTTCCAGTGAGCAAGTAGAGAAAGTATGTGTGTGTGTGTGTGTGTGTGCACGTGCACAAGGGGGGGTGTTAGCAATTAATTCACATAACTGAACCTCCTTTCTTATGCTATCCTTAGCAATTGGCTTTGAGTTGCTTGGAATCTAACCTGCTAGGTGGCTGGTTTACTTACTGTAGCTTTCAAAGCTCCTGGTCACATTAAAGCTCTTGCATTGTTTCAGCACCATTACCTAAAGGTTTAATCTGAGGTAGCTTTGTCATTCTAAGATAAAAATCTTAGAATTTATGAAAACCTTAGAGATATGAAAGAATACTGAGCATCATGCTTTGACTCACTGATACCCTAATAATTCATTTTGGACTTTTTGGAAGACCCTAGAGGGCATAGCTGCACGAAAGTTTTAAGAAGAGAATAGTGGGCCAGGCATGGTCTCTCGTGCCTGTAATCCCAGCACTTTGGGAGGCCAAGGCAGGCGGATCATGAAGTCAGGAGTTTGAGACCAGCGTAGCCAATATAGTGAAACCCCATCTCTACTAAAAATACAAAAATTAGCTGGGTGTGTGGCAGGCGCCTATAGTCCCAGTTACTTGGGAGGCTGAGTCGGGAGAATTGCTTGAACCCGGGAAGCAGAAGTTGCAGTGAGCCAAGATCACACCATTGCACTCCAGCCTGGGCGACAAAGTAAGAATCCATCTCAAAAAAATAAAGAAGAGAATAGCTGGGTTGATTCTGGTACTTCTTATAATCAACAGAATTCCCTCCCTCCCCTCTGTCCTTTCCATGAGCAATTCCCACTGAGCCACAGCAGAGAGGCTTGCATCCTGGCTTTTCCCTACTCTGTAGCCAGCCCATTTCCATTTTTTCCATTCTTACTCCCAAGGAGGAAGAGTTGGACTTTAATAGTCAACTCCTATGAGGTTGCCCTCCCTGGCTGTCTCCAAGCAGTAGCGTATTGCTTCTGTTCTACATCTGGAGTTTCCTATTCTCTGTGTCTTTGTACTTTTTGGATCCATATTATTTATACTGTACAGCTAGCATAGAAGCTAACATTTAGGTTGTAGCTGTGAACCTTAAAGTGTATCAGAATTTCACGCTCTCCAGACAGAGAGGTTGCTGAACATGTAGAAATAAACTTGCTTTTAACTTGGGGCACTTGTAACAATAGCAATAGCAGCAACAACAAAATTGTCATTGTGAGGGAACCTGGAGAACTCCTTGAATATATACATTGCATTACCCCATTTTATGTGAAATGGTTCTAAAAAATAGGTATCTTTTGGTCTTTTGAATAATTAACATGGCTCTAATAGACCTCATTTTGCCAGAGTATGAAATGAAGGAAACAATTGTGAGAGTGCCTTTGGAACACTCATTTGTGTAAAGTAAATGAAAGAGAATCATAGCATTGCCTCTGGAACCTGATCTTTCTTTCCCTGCTATTGGAGTGTGTAGTCATAGTCTTCTAATTATGGTATCTTTGAGATTCCTTTTCCATTTGGCACTCAGTCCAACTAAGCTGTTTTTCTGACATCTGAACCAAGTCTCCTTTATCATTTTTGACCAGGATGCCTGCCTATATTTCCATCCTCAAGATTAGGCATTGAGGATGCCTTGACCTTTCCCTTCCATACATATCTTTCAATATCCAAAGGTATCACTCAAGCAACAAGAATACTCAGTGATATGGCCAATGGCTGCTAAAGAGCAAAGGGGATGTGGGAGGAAGGGCAGGAACCAATGTGCTGCTATGCATCCTCAGTCTCTCTAGTGATTTAGAGTTGGTTGATCTGAAGAGATATAGACTGTGATGAACATCGCTTACTTCATGACCTTTCTTCACTAGCATGTGTACAAGCATGGCCTTTTCTGTAGTGTTTATGTCAAGAGAGTGTCCTTAAGCTCATTAGCTACCTCTTTTATCTTAAAAATTATGACCTAGTACCCCTGGCCATCAAAAAAGTACTCATCCCCTAAAGCTCACTGATGTCTTTAATTGAGTAGATTCCATATTTGTTTCTTTGGGTCCCACAGCAGTAATCATTAATGCACACTCTGGAGTCATTCTGCCTGGGTTTGCATCCTTGCTCTGGCATTTACTAGCACTGTAGTCTTGGGCAAGTCATATATCCCCCTCTCTGTGCCTCATTTTTCTTTCTTTTTTTTTTGAGACAGAGTCTTGCTCTGTCACCAGGTGCCAGACTGGAGTGCAGTGGCACAATCTCGGCTCAGTGCAACCTCCGCCTCCCAGGTTCAAGCAATTCTCCTGCCTCAGCCTCCCAAGTAGCTGGGACTACAGGTGTGCACCACCATGCTCAGCTAATTTTTGTATTTTTTAGTAGAGACGGGGTTTCACCATATTGGCCAGGATGTTCTCAACCTCTTGACCTTGTGATCCGCCTGCCTCGGCCTCCCAAAGTGTTGGGATTATAAGCGTGAGCCACTGCGCCCAGCCTGTGCCTCACTTTTCTTATTTGTAAAGTGGGGATAATTATGGTACCAACCTTATAAGGTTGCTGTGAAGAATAAGTGAGTCAGTATTTATGAACAGCTTAGAACAATCCTTGGCACTTACTAAGTGTTAAGGTATTGCTGCTTGTCTTCCTCTTCTTTTACTTCTCCTTCTCCTATTCTTGTTAAGCATTCTGGATCCTGGTCTTTCCTATGGTCCCTGAGTTAATCAAAACATAGGGAACAGCAGAGAGCAAGGCTGGAGAAATTATATGTCAAGCTCATATGACTTGTCTTTCCAGAAAAATATAACTTACTTAGTGAGCCTTTATTATATGTTAGACATTTAACATGAATTTCTCTAATCCTTACAGCAACCCTGGAAGGCAGATATTATTATTCCTATTTTATAAGTAAAAATAGAGTAACTTTACCCAAGTTACTTTGGTAACTTGCCCAAGGTCCCACAGTTTCAGTTCATTTTCTGTGGCTGTTGTTGCTATTAAGGAATATCCATTGGGTAATTTATAAAAATTAAGAGGTTTATTTATAAAATAAAATTTATAAAAAAGGAGGTTTATTAGGCTTATGGTTCTACAGACTGTACAAGAAGCATAGCGTTGGCATCTGCTTCTGGTGAGGGTTTCCAGCTGCTTCCTCTCATGGTATAAGGCAAAGGGGAGTCAGTATGTGCAGAGATCACCTGGGGAGAGAGGAAGCAAGAGAAGGGAGGTGACAGGCTCCTTTTAACAACCAGGTTTTGTGGGAACGAATAGAGTGAGAATTTACTCATTGCCATGAGAACAGCACCAAGCCATTCATGAGGGATCTGTCTCCATGACCCAGACACACCTCATTAGACCCAACTCTGGTATTGGAGATCAGATTTCATCATGAGATTTGAGAGACAAACTTATCTAAACTACAGCACAGAGTAAGGGCAGTTTTGAAATTCAAAACCAACTCATCTGACTTCAAAGCCCACTGAGTTTTCTCTCTGCAATGGGGACTTTTGTGATTCCTTGGTTCCTTGCATTAAGATTTTCTTTGTTTCTTTTTTGAGATGGAGTTTCGCTGTTGTTGCCCAGATTGGAGTACAATGGCGCAATCTCGGCTCACTGCAACTTCCGCCTCCCGGGTTCAAGGATTCCTCTGCCTCAGCTTTCCAAGCAGCTGGGCTTATAGGCATGCACCACTGTACTAAAAATTTTTGTATTTTTAGTAGAGACGGGGTTTCACCATGTTGGCCAGGCTGGTCTCAAACTCCTGACCTTAGGTGATCCACTATCCTCGACCTCCCAAAGAGCTGGGATTACAGGTGTGAGCCACTGCGCCTGGTCTGCATTAAGATTTTCAAGTCCTAGGGAAAGGGATGGATGGAAGAGGCTTGTATTATTTGGATGATATCAGTAGCTCTCCTTGTAGAAAGCAGAGTAACAGGCTCAGAGTTATGTGAGCACTTGAGTGCTGATCTCACAAGTTAATAGGCTGTAGATGGCACCAGTAGCATGACCAATAAAGCTGTGGCATTTTAGTCATTTAAAACTTAACCTTGCCTTTGGTATATTTGAGACTTGACTACACTAAATGCTTTTGGGTATATGTCTAGGTCCCTACAGGACAGTACAATGGATGACAGCATCTTTATTTCTAGTAATGTTGATACAGTTTTGTCCAAATACATGGAATATTCCCACCTTCACTGGTTCCTTTCCTAGTAACAAAATCTTGGGCCGTTTATGACCTCACCCACGTACCTCTCTATCGAGAGACATAAAATATGGCAGTGCATTTTTGTGCCAATGAGCAGAGAAATTGTCAGCTTCTCTTTTTTTTTATTCATATGTTTCTCAGGGTTGTCACTTGGCATTATGGGTAATGTGCATATTGATTGGTACATATTGACTGGGAGTTGCAGACATCCTAACAAAATGAATAAATGAGATGTGGAGTTTCTCTTTAATATACAAATTTGAGGGAAGTTGCTGAGTTAACTGGAGGATACTTTGGTTTAAAATAAAAGTTAACATGAGCCAGGCTGCCAGCAGAAGTGCTAAGGGGAGACATTTTATAATTTATCAAGTTTTAAGTCTTTGTCTCACCAATAAACAGAAGTATTATTCATTTTGATTAGCTAAAGAGCGTCCTCACAGACAAGGATCTGATTCTGAGTTTGGAGATTCTTTACTGATTATAAGTTCAGGCTCCTGAATGGCTCCCCTTGTCCTCTCCCCCTTCCCACCCCGTGCACCACTTCAGAAGAGTGAGAGGCAGTTATATTCCTACTCTGTAATTCCTTCTTTTGCCTCTTTCCCCACTAATTCACTCTGAACTCCAGACACACTGATTTCCCTTTGCTTCAAACTGGTTTTACCTAATTATTAACCCAGCAGGAAGAATTAACTTGTAACTCCAACGTTGCTTTTGTGTCTCTTGAGACATCTCAGCATGACTGAGCACCATAAAATTTGAGTTGTGATTTCTGTACCTGGAGTATAGTTGTAGAGAAGGAAACTTGAAGGGTAGCTTGTAACATAAGGAAATCATTTTGATGGGAGTAAACGTCTGCAAGTGAACATTCACTAATGAGGCTGAGAGTTTATTTATAGCAAATAATCCCCGTTATTATTCTTTACTTGCTATGCATCACCACAGCACTGGGTTGTATACAACATGCCAAGATTTTTGCTGAGTGTTTTCTCTTTAAGTCATATGGACAAGACAGTTTAAACATGTGAAACATAATCCAATTAGAGGAGTGGGGAGTTTTCTTGATCTTTTATGTCACCAAGTTAAGAAATTAAGATAAACGGTTCATGTGTATATATCTGAATTGATAAATCTAAGATCAGCATAGTCAAAAGGGGTGAAAGTAGAATCTATTGAGAGAGAGGAATTGTATGTGGAAGACAATAATAAATAATGTTATATGCTATTTGCTGTGGCTTTTTAACAATAGCTATCATATTGAGCTGTTACTTGATGCCAGGAAAATCTATCTTGCTGCCTGTTTTTTTTAAATAAAGCTTTATTGGGATTGGACACAGTGGTTCATGACTGTAATCCCAGCACTTTGGGAAGCCGAAGCAGTAGATCACTTGAGCTCAGAAGTTTGAGACCACCTGAGTAACACAGTGAGAGTCCATCTTTAACTTTTACCAAGCTAAAAAAAAATTAGTTGGGGTCAGGTGTGGTGGCTGTGCCTGGAATCCCAGCACTTTGGGAGGCTGAGGCGGGCAGATCACTTGAGGTCAGGAGTTTGAGACAAGCCTACCTGACATGATGAAACCCCATCTCTACTAAAAGTAGAAAAAATTAGCTGAGCGTTGTGGCAGGCACCTGTAATCCCAGGTATTCAGGTGGCTGAGGCAGGAGAATAGCTTGAACCTGGGAGGCGAAGGTTGCAGTGAGCCGAGATCACGCCACTGCACTCTGGCCTGGGCAACAAAAGCAAAACTCTGTCTCAAAAAAGAAAAAAAATTAGTTGGGTGTACGTACCTGTGGTCCCAGCTATTCAGGAGGCTAAGGTGGGAAGAACATTTGAGTCCAGGAGGTCAAGGCTGCAGTGAGCTCTGATTGTGCCACTGCATTCCAGGCTGGGCAACAGAACAAGACCCTGTGTCAAAAGGAAAAGGTTTTATTGGAACAGAGTCACATTTATTTGTTCAGGTATCATCCATCTATGGCTGCCTACACATTATAATGGCAGAATGTAGTAGTTGCTGCTGCTTTACTGTTTTACCTATTTGGAGCACAGATAAATTAGATAACTTGCCAAAGCTCACACAGTTAGGAAGTGGTTGACCCAAGATTCAATCTCACGCAGTCTGACTCCAAAGCCTGCTCTCCTCACTACTGTACCATACCGCCCCTCTTACTATATAAGACATAAGTCTAGTTGCCTCTTGAGCTTACTACTCCATTGTTTCTCTCACCAGTCTGGCTCAAACTCTGTCTGGACAGAAGAGCAATTTAGGTGAATTAGAGGCTACACTGTGGAAGTGGCTGAAGGTACCATCAGCAGTGAAGCCATCTGCTGTGCCCCCCTCAAATCGTATAATGAAATCCTAACTTCTAATGGGATGGTATTTAGAGACAGGGCCTTGGGGAAGTAATCAGGTATTGAGGATGGAGTGCTCATTAATATTAGTGCTCTTATAAAAAGATATAAGAAAGTTTGCTTTCTCTCTCTTAGTCATGCGAAGATACACAAGAAGAAGACTGTCTGCAAACCAGGGATAGTCCCCTCACTGGACACCAGATCTGCTGGTGGCACCCTGACCTTGAAATTTTCAACCTCCAGAACTGTGAGAAATAAATGTCTGTGATTCATGCCACTCTGTCTATGTATTCTTTCAGCTTGAACTGACTAAGGCAACACCTATTCCCTACCATTGGGTCCAGGTATGCTAGACTTAACTCTGCCTAGGCAGACATTGGTGTTTTCTTTTTAAAAGTTTACTTCCAGTCAGGCAGTACAAATGGCACAGGATAGGAATTCAAAGACTGTCATTATGGAGTCTCTCTGCCCAGTTCCTATTAGCTTTCCTTCCTAATATAGCACCTTGAATTTCCATTGAGAGAGCACCTTTCCACCATAGTCATTCATGTAGACTGAGTGTGGTTGACCTCACCCTAACTCCAGTGATGGGTCCTGATTAGCCCATCAAAGTGTCCTGTCCTTCTCTCTATCATAATGGTGTAGGGGTGGGCACATGATTTAAGCTGATCCAACTAGAGTATAGCTCACCATTTGCCATGGAAATGCAGGTGCATAAATGCTCTCTTCCCCACGGAAGGTGGTATTAAGAGGATTTGCAGCACGGAACTGTCTTCTCCGTGAGGGGAGAACTTGTGATTGCTAGGGAGCTGCTATGTAGAGCTTGAGGTTGGAGCTATCCCAGATTTTTACCTGGGGCCTGAAACCAGACTTATTCCTAGAACATTTTACTTATGAAAAAAAAAATTGTGTTTTTGTTCAAGCAGGTTTGGGTTTTGGATTTTCTGTTGCTTGCTGCCAGAAGATTTCAAACTGACAGAGGCAGCAATCTAGTATAGTACAAATAAGATAAAACTAGAGTGAGGAAATCTGTGTTTAAGACCTGGCTGTCTAATGAACTAGTTTGTGTTCCTGCTGATTTATGATTCCTGTTATCCCACTTGAAGGAAAAGGACAGCCCCGTCTTCCTCATAGGACTGTTGTGAGAAGGAAGATATATCATTTATACCTTCAGAATTGTGTTTGAAGGTAGAGAAGGTATCCCTAATGGGGCTGAAATCCTGCAGACAGAAGTCAACTCTACTTTGTCCACTGGGGTATAGCAAAGCCCTCCAGAGCGCAGTCTTGCTTCCCTAGCAATCCCACAATTGTTGGATGATGCCATTTTTGTGTCTGGGTTGATAGACATCTCACTTTATTAGTTTTCAAGAGAAAGGATTCTTTCATTAGTCTGCTCTAGGTTTTCTACTTTGAGTCAGGAACAGAGGACAGAGTGGGTAGATGAATAATGAGAATGCCATGTTGACTCAGGTGGAAGTGATTGTGCAGAGGCTAGTTGGCCACACGTTAGGGATGCAGAGAGGGCACACTTGCACCTGTACCAGACCTGCATGTGTTTCACATTTCTTTCTAGGTAGAATTTTTTTTAAGTAAATGGCATGTTATACCATTAGAATAGCAGGCAGACAACCAGGCTTTCAGTCCAGGTTCCATTTCTCACTGTACAATGCTGTGCTAGTAACAAAAGGGTTTGAATTTCCTGAGGCCTCAGGTTTCTCATCTGTTAAACGGGCATCTAGTTTGTACACTGGCAACCTTACATTGCTGGCATGGGAATAAAATGTGAAAATGTCAGTGACAATGTTTTGGATTTGCAGAAAGCTCAAGTAAGACACTAAATATGCAAAAATTCAGAAGGTGCACATGTTTTTAGATTTGTTTCTTACTCACTAAAACCCTTTGCAAAGGGAATTCTTGCTCCATGAATTACACTTTCCAATGACATATCTCATAGGGGATGGTAACACCTAAGCTGCTGATGATTTTCAGGACTCAGTATGTACCTGCAGCTACTCTCTAGAGAAGCCTGTGGATCACTGTCGTTGCCATCATCATCTTGTGTATCTGCATCTCAACACTGCATCATCACCGCTGCTGTTTATTAAACACCAAAGGTATAGCAGGCATTATGGTTGGTGCTTTACATATATTCTCTAATTTAAACCTTGAGATATCCCTGTAAAATATTATCTCCTTTTTCTGTATGAAAAAATCAAGATTCAGAGAGATTGAGTTTCCTAAGGTCACGTAGTTAGTTGAGAGCTGTGCTGTAACCCAAGCCCTTGCTCTTTTCACTGCAGCATATTGCCTCTACCAAAGGGAGCTTTGGAATTAGACCTGGAAGTTCTTATCTCGTTCCATTGCTTCAGCAATTCAACACAAAGGCTCTGGTCCAACCCTTTCCTTTTGTGTCCCGGTAGGTAATATTTCATCCTTCTCCCCTCTGATCCCACCCTCATTGCCAGATTCTGGAACCGTCTGCATGTTTCTGGTCTGTAGTTCAGCTTCTCTCCCCAGGCATTTGAGAAAGGCATTCTCCACAAAAAGGGAAAACACATTTTATTAAAGCAAACATGCAGTCCTCAGCACTTTTACTTATCTTATTTATACACTGCAGTGCAGCTTTCTATGACCTAGTGATTATCATTTCCCAGAGCTATCATCATTTTAAAGCTACCTGTTCATCCCGCTTCAGCAGATGGTACTACGCTAGGAGTATTGTAAGAGCTTTAAAGAAAGGAAAACAAACAAAGGAAAGATGTGTGGTTGGGTCAGCCAGTGGAAGAACTCAACTTGCATTGTCTCCCGACACTGTTTTGTTTCAGCTGGGGCCGTGACGTGTGACATGACTCCTACCGGTCTGACCACTGGGGAAATTTATTTAGGCAGTGGTTTTCTTTCTCCCTTTTTTCCCTGTCAGTTGGTGGTCTACAGTTGGTTTAAAATAGTCTTATATTCGATCTTCCCAATTAAATCTCATATTTAAATTGAAGTTATTTGTCCTTTTACTCGCTCATTTGACAAAAGACTTTATGAGCTTCTACCCTGTGTAAGGTACTGTTCTAGGCTTGAATTTCCATTGGCACAAATAGTTCTATGTCCTTGGGCAAATCCTTTGCTTTTCCAGTCCTCACTTTTTCCTTCTAAATGATGAGGGAGCTGGCTCAGGTTGCTAAACCTCATCTCAGAAACAGAGGGATTGGAGCTTGTAAAACCATTTTACAGATAGAAAAGGTTATAAACAAGCCAGGCTTGTTAACAATGAACAGCGTCCAAGGAGAACTCCCCAAAGGGTAACAATTCAAGTAGGTGGGCTGCTCAGGCCGAGTGAGGACCAAGCTGTCCCTCTTCTCTGTTTCAAATTCTCTGAAATTCTTAATAATCTAGAGCCGTGTTTCTCAACCTTTTTTTCATTATCTCTCTCAGAATCAGCGTTTTAAGACATTTTTTTTTGCTAATCCCTTCCCTGTGAAATTTTAATCCCACAGAAATACTGGATACCTCTTTATGTGCTATGATCTTTGGGAGGCAGGCAACA
Source organism: Callithrix jacchus (assembly GCF_049354715.1). NCBI lineage: Eukaryota > Metazoa > Chordata > Mammalia > Primates > Cebidae > Callithrix > Callithrix jacchus. Next base: position 154,327,657 of record NC_133502.1, read on the forward strand.
AACCATGGTAATATCTAAGGTTTTTGGCCTTCAAGAACCAAATTTCACCACCTTGGCGGTTATATTGGACCCTACTAAAAATGCATGCCCTAGAGCAGTGATTTTCAAACTTGTGTTTTAGCCTATGCAAATTCTTTGTAAAATTCAACATATGAAATTGATAAAAGCAGTATTTTATTCATCCAATGAAGAAACAAGTTAATATCCTGGTAGTCTCCAAAAGGAACATTGAATACAGGATACTCTAATGCACTTTTTTTTTTCTTTGAGATGAAGTCTTGCTCTTGTTGCCCAGGCTGGAGTGCAATAGCACGATCTTTGCTCACTGCAACCTTTGTGTCTCGGGTTCAAGCGATTCTCCTGCCTCAGCCTCCTGAGTAGCTGGGATTACAGGTGCCCACCACCACACTCAGCTAATTTTTTGTGTTTTTTAATAAAGACAGGGTTTTGCCAGTTGGCCAGGGTGGTCTCAAACTCCTGACATCAGGTGATCCACCAGCCTTGGGCTCCCAAAGTGCTGGGATTACAGGCGTGGGCCAGGATGCCTGCCCAAATGTACCTTTTTAAAAGTGTAGTTTTGAGATATCTTAAAATATATTTTGAGGAAAAGAATTTAAATGAAACATTGACAGAACCCCTAAAACACTGGCACACAGTTTGAACACCATTGCTCTATAGTTTTCTGGAATATGAAGTTTAGCAGCAGAGGGGATGGCTCTGAGGTTATTTGCTGTTACACCAACTACCAGCTGTACCATCCTGGGCAAGTCTAAAAGTTTCAGTTTTATCATCTGTAAAATGGTATTTGAATGAGAATGTATTTCACAAGATACCTATGAGAAGTGTAATAGATGATCAACTGTGTCTGGCACATGGTACACACTCAGAAGAATTTAGTTATCTCTCAAGCCACTCTGTGTCTTTATATTTTCTTCCACTGATTATAGCCACTTGTACTTGAACACACAGAAAACAATAGCTGCTGAGGAACTGTGGCCAAATAAAACAAGGAAGGACTGCAGTATCACTCTCAATGACTCTGTTTTCCCTTTCCTGTACCCAGAACAGGGAAGTGTATTATAACTCTGCCTGAAATGATGTTAAACTGGCGTGTGTCCTGACTTCTTTTTTTAGGAAACTGGTGGACCCGGTTATTAACTCTTCACATTCTAAGAAAGGTAAATCTTGTTTAAAAAAATCATGTATCATTAAATTGAGACCACCCAGTTTTATAGTGGAAACACCAAATGTTGTTTTATAACAAACTTTCTTTAAAAAGTGTGCCCTATTTTGAGGACTTAGCAGTACATATAGTTTTTTTTTTTTCCTCTTTGGACATATGAGTTGTCTATTTATGTACATTTATGGATTTGTTGTGTTTTGAATATAATAATAACCATTAAGTATCAGTGACCTTGTTCTCTTCAAAGTTCTAGTTAGGATTGTTATCTATAAAGGTGGGAGGTGACTTGCTGGGATTTGACACCAAGATCATTAAGAATACTACCAGATATCAATGTTGTAAGGAGAGTTCAGGGCTGTAGTCTAATCCCAGCTGAATTATTTCCGAGAATTTGCCACAGTCATCTGTAGAAGAGGCTATAGGGGCTCATGTAATGTGCATTCTTTCAGATCCATCAATATGAAAACCAGAAATAGTGATTCCAGTGACCCTCTACTCCCCACAGTTTTCAAGAGGAAAAAACTATGGAGAAAATGAAAAAAAAAAAAAAAAAAAAAAAAAAAAAAAAAGCACAACAGGTTCACTGCATTAACCTTAAAATTTCTGCTAGGGGAAATACATAGTATTTTTTTTTTGTATGTGTGTTGACTCCAGTCGTTGATAAAACTGAAGTTCTACATCATAAATTCCCATTTGGACATTCAGTTCTGAGAACCTGCATCCAGAAGTCTTATCACTTTGAAGTAAAGTCACAATCACTAATGGAATCTGCTAGCTTTTCACACACTCAAATTAGCTTTGGTTCTTTTCCCCAAACATATGTTTAAAGGCAACATGCACATATTGTACACTGACCCATCAGAACAATCAATGCCGTGGGGGAGGCTTGTGGACTTACCTATTGGGGTTGAATTAAAAAAATATATTTCTTTCAGGAGGAGAAATAGGATTTCTGAGCTCTCTTCTGGCCCCAAAGAAGGGAGAATCTCTTTCTTGCTTCCCTATGAAAGAAGGGAATGTAAATGCCATTTTCCTTTGCGACTGTGAATAATAACATTTATGCTCTGAGATTGGTTTGCTTCTTTAATATGAAAAATGATATTCTGTTTGGATGAGACATTTCCTTGAATGCTTAGCATAAATTGAGCCCTTAAGCTTTTAACAAGAAATTCTGGGCTGTCTTGCCTGAAAACTCTGAGTAGATCTTGGAAACATTGCAGCTTTCTTGATTTGATGCAAAAAAAACTAGCCTTTTTCGTGAGATTACTAACAGCACCCTTTGTTTGATATTCAGGACGAGCCATCCAAAACAATCCTTGTTTGTATATCATTTTTTCTCTATCCTTATCGCATTGTCTCTCTCAGATTCTGTTGCTCACTTGGCTCTTTATTTCTTTGTCTCTCTCCTTCTTCTCCCCTTTTCTCTTCCTCTTCCTCTCCACACTCCTTCTTTCTCTCACATCTTTGCATACATACTTCCTTTCCTTTTTCCTTTTCAGTCCCACCCTGGATTGACACAGACCCAGTTAAGGTATTACAGAGCTGAGAGATATGTATGCTGGAGAAGGAAATGCATTTTTCGTCACTCATAGTGACAATTAGAATGACAACAACAAGGCCAGACTCCTTCATCATTTTTTTTAAAATGCTGTCAGCATCAACTTTGCCAGAATTATTCTGGCTGATGCATGAGTGGACTTAGTCATTTTTTACATTGTATGATGTAGAGCTTCAATATCATTTCAGAGAATAAATTAGCCTCCATCTCATTTAAACCAGAATCCTAAAAACCCTTCTCAGCAACATGCTATTTTAGCCAAAGAAGGTGTATTTATATAGATATAAAATCTCTACAAATTTTGGCTGGGATGTTTGTAGAGATGTAAAATCTTTCTCTTTGTAGTGTAGATGATGCATTAAATTCTAGTGTCAAGAGATCAAAGGCATTTTGGTGTATCACATTTGGATTCCCTAAGAGGACTCAGTGGGTAAGCTGCAGCCACTCACATTGGGATTCTAACGTGTACCTTGATCATTCTTCGGTTCTGGAGAATACACAAAGGATGGCGGAAGCACTTGGGACCCTTCCAAGGGAATGCAAATACAAATGGCTAGTTGTTTCACAAACAACTAGTGTGGTTTGCATTTCTGTACTGGCAGGATGTATCTCCATGCTAGACAGAAATTTGGTTAAGCCTCTTTGAGACAGACTGTCCCTACCCATGACTTGGGTATCCTGTTCTGCTGCTTCTCGTTTTGATGCCTGCAATGGATAGTCTGCTGACAGACTAAATGGGGTCCAAAGAAGACCTGTGTTCATGTCTGCAGCTGCCAGAGATCTCAGAGTATTTTATTGTTTGAACAGTTTTTTAGCAGGGGAATGAGTTGGAGAGATGACTGCCAGTCAGAGGCTGATGCCACTAAAATCTCACTTGGAGAGGCTGAAGTCTAATCTTTCTTATAACATGTAACCTTCTGAAATAGGCCCCTGGGTGACATAGTCCAATTCTTGATCAGTAGGAAGCTTGGATAATGGAAATTCAACAAATCTCATCTGGCAAAGCCAACACATTTTTGTGTGTTCCTGAAGGTAGTTATATTTCAAGGTATATTTATTTGATTTCCCGTGACCTCATCTAGGCCTGGTTTTCTTTTTCTGCTTTTGCCTATTTCTCCAATGGTTAATTTCTTTAAGGCTTAACTCAAATGACCCCCATACCCCCTCACCGTGTATGTGTGTGTGTGTGTGTGTATTTTTAAATCAATATCTGCCTTCCTGGGTGGTCCTTCTTTTACACTCATTTCTGCTCTGGCACTTGTATGACATTGTAGAATTGGTTTGTCTCTCTCTACCGGGCATGTGTGCTCTGAGGGCCAGGACTGTGTCTTAGTCATATCTATGCCCCAGTATCTGGCACAGTGCCTAGCACATTCTAGGTGCTTAGTGAATACTGAATAAATTTGACGTACCAATTTACAAAAAAGAATTAGGATTTTGTACATTTGTGTCCTACCTTCCCCAGACTTAGTTCAGGTGCATACTTGGAGAAAATTTAGAAACCGTGGCATGGAGAAGAGTTAAAAATCATTTAAGTAAAGTCAAAGGATGTTGAACAACCCTGGGAACTCATCAATCCTAATTTAATAGGAGCGAGAGATGTTTCACATTTCAAATTCTGGCTTTCTGGTTTTTGAGGGTAATGCCGTGTTGACCAATTGTTCATGCCCACCACTTTTTTTCTTCCTTTTTCATCTGTGAATAACAATCTCATTGATGTTGGGAGATGTTCATGGATGTTGAAAGCACTTCACTTTGTTGTCTAAAGAAGGCTTTGTCCTAAAGGCATGAGATTATTCTTTCACATGAGGTGGAAAGGAAAATAAGAAAGCCTCCTTCTGTCCTTGGGTTCACATTGTAGGAACTCTTTCTTGCAGCAATAAAAGGCTTTGGAAGAGACCTTTCATTATAAGGGTTTCATGTTAAGTACTGCATATGGGGACAGAGCTAAATTCCAATTTACTCAGCTGTATTTCCCAAGATTTGTTCCCTTGCAGCATCGGAGCTCTGTGCAAGCTCCATCAGGCCACTGCAGACCAAGCCAGAGGATTTGAATATTAATGCCTTTCAGGTTTCCTTTTAGAGGAAGCCCTCTTAGTCACAATAGTGAGACCCTGCCTGTGAGTCTATGACTGAACACAAGTATAAAGAGTTCAGAGTAAATCAGTAAAAGGAAGAACCAGGAAAATGAACATAAATCATGCCCAACCATCCAACATGTCTCACCTTCTATCAGGGTATAGAGAATGCTGTTCTGAGCGAGAGATGCTCATTGCTTAATGAAGCCTTGTTATTTAGGAGCCAAAATAAAATCGGTTTCCCATGTAGTCATTCTTGATGAGATTCTGAGTCTCACAAAAGAATTTGCAGATTCTTTCCGCTCACATCAAGCATCTAAATGTTGATCTGGAGAAACAAAGACATGGAAAAAGAAAAATGAATTTGTTGTCAAATTGAAATACTACATTTTTGTAATGCTGGCTGATGTATCTGTAATTCTCATCTGCCATTCCTTCATCACATGTAAGTGTGTGTATGTGTGTGTGTGTGTGTGTAATTTTTCCTTCCAAACCTGCAAAACATTGCAAAACTCGATTTAAATATTTCAGGCGGACTGCACCCAGCATTTGCATTCCTCTGACTCATTCAGAGAAAAGACATCTGAGCAGAAATACAGCAGATAAAAGAGAAACCATTAATCCAAGGAAGATTACTGGCACAGAATCTTTATCTTGTATCCTTCCTGAAATGAGACAAAGATCTCACTATGTACATCCCTCTGGCTTAGCTTCAGATAGTAAGCAATATAGAAGTATAGACATTGTCCTTTTTAAAGGCACATTGCTGCATTTGTCTGAATTCTGAAGCATCATCTTTCTGTTAGATTCCTGCTTCCTTGAGTGTCTTGCCTTCTTTCTCACCATCTTCTGCCCTGGCTTTCATTCCGTATAGTGTAGCCTTCTAACTAGGATCCTTGCCTTCCCCAGGATGTTAGGGTTGACTTTTAAAAGACTATTATTACATAATGTCCAGGTTAGTACTAAGTGCTCTGAGCCATGAGGGACTACAGCCAGAGCCTTAGCTTAATTCATTTACTGTAGGAATCTATGTGTAACTTTACTTTCTTTATCTGTTAAATGGGCAAATACCTGACCCTTATACCATACTTACGAAATGTTGGGTTCATTTGAAAAACTTTTGGGAATAGAAGTGATGTATAAATATAAGGTATAATATTTAAAATATAATATTAAAAACATGTTGAATACAAAATTAAATCATTTTAAGAGTATTAGCCCAATTTACTATGAGCATTGAAATCCGTCTTTTTTAGGAAGGATCTCTACTGCCTTCTGAGTTAAAGCCAAATGCAGCAGTCGTCACCATTGCCATTTTGAGCATCTACTGCACTGTGCTAGGCATTATTCAGGAATCACTTCATTTAATTCTTACAGCAACCCTGAAAAATAAATGTTTTCTATCAACATTTCTATTTTGCAGATGGAGAAATGGAAGTTTCAAGAGGGTAAGAAATTTGTCCGAACATTCATAGCTAATGGGTGTCTGGATTTGAACTCAGGTGAGTCTAGGCTCTAAATTATTTCCAATCTTTTATCCTGCTGCTGCAGTTTATAAGAATCCAGTCAGGTTAAGACTCAACTTTGATGTGTCTTCATTTACATATTTCCACTCCAGATGGATGAGAATATGTGCAGTTACAAATGTATTACACACAAGGTGGTTTAATAAGCAGTTTCCAAGTTTAACAGCCCTCACTGTCATTTCCTGATGAATCGCCTCAGTCTATAGATCAAGCTCAATGCCTCTCAGTTTTGCTGACAACCAGGAACACTGGCCCTCACTCTATATACAAAGTGATGTTCTTACCCTGAGTGTCCCATGATGAAGGGAATATCAAGTCTGAATCTCTCACAGAGAAGTGACACTAGCCTGAGATGTCTCTGGGCACTACAATTGTCTCCATCTTAATCTATCAGAAGGGTGTTATCAAACAAGATGTGTTATAACCATCAGATACTCCAGGACTTCCACAACGGAAGGGATGATTGTGATAATGATGAAGATGATAGAGAAAGGGTTAGCAAAGTGAGGAGCTGGAGAATGAATATTTATTCTCTACCTAGAATAAATACTTGCAGGCCACATGGTCTCTGTCATTAACTACTGAACTTTGTCATTGTATTGTAAAAGCAGCTATAGGTAATACATAAATGAATAAGCATGGCTGTGTTCCAATAAAGCCTTATTTACAAATGCAAGTAGAGTGCTAGATTTGGACTGCAGGTATAATTTGTTGACTTCTGATTAAAGGAATTTGGGCCAACTATTTTGAGCAGGAATGATAGGAGTTATTAATCCCATTTTTATTTTGGACCTCCTCAACCTAAGGTAAAGAGAGAATGAACAGTATACAGTATTCTCCTCTGGTCATTGTTCCTTTCTAAGATTTCTAAGAAATATAAGTCAGGATGATGACAATGACAGTGATGACGACGATGATAAAATAATGATGCTATTCACAACCATCTGAAATTGATGTGAGCAATTCTTTCTGTCTCAGGCCATAATTTTAAGCTAAATTCTTCTCTGACCGCTATTCCTGCTGAGCTGCCAATGGTCATTGGCCATTTAAAAAATAACTTATCTCTATGTTGCAATGAGAGCAAAATCTACTATATCCAATTAAGTCTCCACTTACGGCAGCCCAGGGAGTGTGATCACTTCCTGGAGATAGATCCGTGTCCCTGTGACCTTAGCTTCCTATACTTTGCATTTAGCTATGAAATTAAATTGCAGGAAATGATACAGTTTTGAATCATTTCATTCAAAAGGTAGAAGCCAGAAGTTCTCCTATGAGTGACAAATGCATGGACTGCTTTTTAGATGGGAGACATCAGTACTTTAAATGGGCTCTGTAAACTGGGCCAGAGGTTCAAACATCTCCAAGCCTGGTGGGGTTTGTGCTTTCAGATTTGCTCCAGCTAGATTTTATTTCCAACAAAGGCTCTTATTCAGATAAAGGAAGTTTGCCTTTCTTGTTTCCTAGGAGACTTTTTTTTTAAATAGTTCTCTGGAAAAGATTATTCTTGAGGCATTCTCAATCTAACTTCCTCTTCTGGTTAAGAAACTGAAGAACATTAAAACTTGAGGTTATGGAGAGTTATGCCAACTGGGACTAAGCTGTTATTATTTTGTTGATTTAAACTGACAGAAAGGTGAAGTCAGAATAAAATCTTGTTTCTCCTGTAATTTAGAGGCTAGGAACCATGATGGCTTTCCCCGCCCAATAATGTTCAAATTATCCATTCAGAGTGATTTGATTTCAGTTTGAAGCTGGAGATCGCAGTAATAATCTTTCTCCGTATGAAGCACTTATTTACGAAGTAGTCTTTGCCATTTTTAATTGCACTTTCCCCTCATGCCCTTATTAATTATCTCTCTAGTTCCTCTTAGGTCTTGTCACGATGCCAAGTATTGAAATAGAAAAGGTTTATTTATTTCCAAAGACATGCAGAACAGGACAGGTTTTACATCTTGCTGATTTGACTCTTAAAAGGTCATACTTGCAGTGGGCAAAAAGGTGCTTCATGTAAATTGGAAACCCCCTGGATTTTCTGCTGGTAATGCACCTTTGGGACTGTGGCTTGCCTGGGGCGTCCTTGGAAACCTCAAAAAGTGAGGTGTTTTGTGAACCTAGTGAAGCTGTAGTTACCAATTAAAATGCTCCTTTGGTCAGTGATGGTCAGCAGCTCCCAAATGCTCCTGGGATATTAAATACCCTTTCCTCCCATATGACCACAGCTTTGTTTTCTTCTCCTTCCCCTTCTTAGTCAAACCAGTCTCTTTGGTGTGCCCGAAGTATTCTTAACACTTTTTCTGCCTCTGTGTTCATGTCATTTTCTTCATTTGGAATGTCTTTGTTTCAGTCTGTTGAAATCTTACACATACTCCTTCAAATCTCATCAAATTTTCAATTTTGCATAGAGCCTTTTATCAACCCTCTTTTGGCTCTCTGGAGTACCTGAATTATACTTCTTTTGTCCTGCCTGGTATTATAACCATTAGTAATCTTGTCTTAACTGTCCCCGTTTGATTGTAAACTCTTTTTAGGCAAGAAGGTACTGACTTATTTTATATTCTCCCAGAACCTTGAATGTGCATGTGTGTGTGTGTTTGTGTACATGCACATGTGTATGTAGTAGGTTTCCTACTCAGGTTTGATGAACTCAACTACAACAAAATATTCTAGTTCAATTCTTGAGGATCTATTTTAGAGAATGTTGGCAATAAAAGAGCTCCTTTGAAAGGACAGATCTGATTGTCCTACCTGGGCTTTAAACACGCCAGAGAATTAGACGAGGTCTAAAACAAACTGGATCCTAAAACTTACTGGAAACAGCAACACCATGGTTAGATCCCCTTTCTCAGTTCAAGGTGATAGGGACATGAGAAAATGAGATAATTATTGACAATAAAACAAAAAAATCTCTGTGACTGAGACAATATGCTGAATATATACAAATAACTTGTTTTCTATCTGTAAATTATAGAAGGAACATTGGAGTTTTTTTTTTTAAAGTAGAATTTTATTAGTTTTCTTTTCATAATACAATGACATGAAAAGAAGAAAACCAAAAAGTACATAATATAACCAACTGAATGACCTGTCTGCATTAAACTATAAAGGAGCAAATGCATAAGTTGATAATTCAAACATATCAATAATGCAAAAAACAAGACATGAGCTGCTGTGCGTGGCAACAACAACAACAACAAAAACTTGTGTCTTAAATTTGAGAAAATCATTTTGAAATTCCCCCTCTAAACTTTTAAATTATTCCTCAAAATGGATGATGTTGTACTGTGACCAATACTTTTTAAGAGACTTCACAGAGGTACGTAAGGCTTCAATGGACATGTTCCAAACTACATTATTCCTTCATTTCTAAAACACATTCTTCTCCAGAAGAGCAGAAGATGTCTGCATACAAGGCGTTAACTGCTAGTTTAAAAGTTTAAAATTTCTCTGTGCATAGAGAAATTCTCAAATGATTCTGTTCAGTTCCTCTTTGGCTGGGGAGTGATCTTACCCCCAAACCAGGTGACCAAGGCAACACCTCCTTTAGGATGACTTAAACACATTTTTAGGACTATTCAATATGGGTAGTGAAATTAAACATATCCTTAACATTTGGTCTTGTCGGTGTTTTGGATTTTAGCTAGTCACATAGGTATATGTGATAACGCATTGTCTTCATTTGTAATTCCCTATGACATCATTTTATATCCTTATTTCTTATCTCTATATATCTTCCTTGGTGAGGTGTCTTTTGAGATTTTTTGACTACTGTTTTTTAAATTGGGTTGCTTGCCTTTTTAATTGTTGAGTCTTAAGGGTTCTTTGTAAATTTTGTTTAACAAAATATACAGGTGTGAGCCATGGTGCCTGGCCTTTCCATGTCTTTTTTTTTTAATAAGAAATAATTTTTTTATTGCATTTTAGGTTTTAGAGTACATGTGAAGAACATGCAAGATAGTTGCATAGGTACACATGTGGCAGTGTGATTTGCTGCCTTCTTCCCCATCATTTCAATGCCAAATAAAATAGCTGGCATTTCTCCCCATGCTATCTCTCCCCAACTCCCCACCCCCCCGTCCCTCCCCTATTTCCCCCCAACAGACCTCAGTGTGTAGTGCTCCCCTCCCTGTGTCCATGTGTTCTCATTGTTCAACACCCACCTATGAGTGAAAACATGTGGTCTTTGATTTTCTGCTCTTGTGTCAGTTTGCTAAGAATGATGTTCTCGAGGTTCATCCATGTCCCTAGAAAGGACACGAACTCATTGTTTTTGATTGCTGCATAATATTCCATGGTGTATATGTGCCACATTTTCCCAGTCCAGTCTATCATCAATGGGCATTTGGGTTGGTTCCAGGTCTTTGCTATTGTAAACAGTGCTGCAATGAACATTCTTGTGCATGTGTCCTTATAGTAGAATGATTTATAATCCTTTGGATATATACCCAGTAATGGGATTGCTGGGTCAAATGGAATTTCTATTTCTAGGTCCTTGAGGAATCGCCACACTGTCTTCCACAATGGTTGAACTAATTTACACTCCCACCAGCAGTGTAAAAGTGTTCCTATTTCTCCACATCCTCTCCAGCATCTGTTGTCTCCAGATTTTTTAATGATTGCCATTCTAACTGGCGTGAGATGGTATCTCAATGTAGTTTTGATTTGCATTTCTCTAATGACCAGTGATGATGAGCATTTTTTCATGTGTTTGTTGGTCTCATGTATGTCTTCTTTTGAAAAGTTTCTGTTCATATACTTTGCCCACTTTTGAATGGGCTTGTTTGTTTTTTTTCTTGTAAATATGTTTTAGCTCTTTGTAAATTCTGGATATCAACCCTTTGTCAGATGGGTAAACTGCAAAATTTTTTTCCCATTCTGTTGATTGCCGATTCACTCTAGTGACTGTTTCGTTTGCCGTGGAGAAGCAGTGGAGTTTGATTAGGTCCCATTTGTCTATTTTGGCTTTTGTTGCCAATGCTTTTGGTGTTTTGTTCATGAAGTCCTTGCCTACGCCTATGTCCTGAATGGTTTTGCCTAGATTTTCTTCTAGGGTTTTTTATGGTGTTAGATCTTATGTTTAAGTCTTTAATCCATCTGGAGTTAATTTTAGTGTAAGGTGTCAGGAAGGGGTCCAGTTTCTGCTTTCTGCACATGGCTAGCCAGTTTTCCCAACACCATTTATTAAACAGGGAATCCTTTCCCCATTGCTTATTTTTGTCAGGTTTGTCAAAGATCAGATGGTTGTAGATGTGTTGTGTTGCCTCTGATGCCTCTGATCTGTTCCATTGGTCTATATCTCTGTTTTGGTACCAGTACCATGCTGTTTTGATTACTGTAGCCTTGTAGTATAGTTTGAAGTCTGGTAGTTTGATGCCTCCTGCTGTGTTCTTTTTGCTTAGAATTGACTTGGCTACGCAGGCTCTCTTTTGGTTCCATATGAAGTTTAAGGTGGTTTTTTCCAGTTCTATGAAGAAGGTCATTGGTAGCTTGATGGGGATAGTGTTGAATCTGTAAATTACTTTGGGCAGTATGGCCATTTTCACGATATTGATTTTTCCTAACCATGAACATGGAATGTTTCTCCATCTGTTTGTGTCCTCTCTTGTTCGTTGAGCAGTGGTTTGTAGTTCTCCTTGAAGAGGTCCTTTACGTTCCTTGTGAGTTGTATTCCTAGGTATTTTATTCTCTTTGTAGCAATTGTGAATGGCAGTTCGTTCTTGATTTGGCTCTCTTTAAGTCTGTTATTGGTGTAGAGGAATGCTTGTGATTTTTGCACATTGATTTTATATCCTGAGACTTTGCTGAAGTTGCTTATCAGTTTCAGAAGTTTTTGGGCTGAGGCGATGGGGTCTTCTAGATATACAATCATGTCATCTGCAGATAGAGACAATTTGACTTCCTCCTTTCCTATTTGAATACTCTTTATTTCTTTTTCTTGCCTGATTGCTCTGGCTAGAACTTCCAGTACTATATTGAATAGGAGTGGTGAGAGAGGGCATCCTTGTCTAGTGCCAGATTTCAAAGGGAATGCTTCCAGTTTTTGCCCATTCAATATGATATTGGCTGTTGGTTTGTCATAAATAGCTTTTATTATTTTGAGATACGTTCCTTCAATACTGAGTTTATTGAGGGTTTTTAGCATAAAGGGCTGTTGAATTTTGTCAAAGGCCTTCTCCGCATCAATTGAGATAATCATGTGGTTTTTGTCTCTGGGGAACATTGGAGTTTTATCTGTATCTTCTTGAGGTTGACTACAACCTTCTTGTATAAAAATATTATTTGTTATGGGGGTTAGAGATGAGTGTTACCCAGAGAGGCAGCTTTAATGTTTTGCGCTTTAAGAGTCTTTCCAATTCTCAAACTTACCCTTCTCTAACTTGTAGGGCAGTTGAACATCTTCTAACTGAATGATCTCAGCAGGACATCCTGAGCTTCTAATGAGGTTAGCGTTCCAGAAAACATTTGGCTTAGAGAATACCTAAAACGACATGTACTCTAAAGGCAGTTAAAATTTAAGGACCCAATAGAAGTGTGCTCTCTCTCTCTCTCTCTCTCTCTCTCTTTCTCTCTCTCTCTGTCTCTCTCTCTCTCTCTCTCTCTCTGTGTGTGTGTGTGTGTGTTTTGGCCTCTGGAATGTGAAAGCTAGTATTCTCTCTAGTAATTTGTTTTTCTCTCTCATACTGATTACATACTCAGATTAAAAATGTAATAGGTTGCATATTATGTTATTCTCAGAATATCTGAAAGGAAACCAAACATTCCATCCTTCATGAGTCAGTTTTCCTACTTGTGGTGTAGAAAAGAGTGACCTCTCAGAGAAGCTGATGAAATTGACAGATTACTTTTTTGAAATGAACTTAAATTTTCTGCAATATTCTGAGTCCGAACCATCAACTGAGTAGCTTTCCTTTTTGTGTGTATATTTTAAAGTGCCAGTCATGGTTGAATGTTAATAATCAATCTGGGCATTGATCTTCAAAAATACAGAATGCCTTTCCAAATGTGCTGACTATTGTGTTTAATACAATTTTATTTTTGTTCTTGGTATAGACAGGAAGGAGAGGTCAGTCATGTATTTGTGGGATTTGTATGTTCTTGGCATTTGAACATTTTTGAATCTTTCCTTATCCATTTAATTTTTTATCCATCAAAGATTTAATCTGTGCCTCTACTGTGAGCCAGGCTCTGTGCTAGGAGCTGGGAAATGTCAGTGAAGCAAAAGCGAAGTCCTCATAGGAGGCAAATAAAGAACAATTTCCAAGGGGGGGGAAGCTTCAGACAGTCCCCCGATAACTGCCCTTTCAGAACCACTGTTGTCGGCTACTAGCTCCATACAAACCCTGTTCCCTCCTTTTATAACCCCACAGCCCTGGAGACCTTTGTGTGCCTTAGAGGTCAGTTCACAGATGTGGCCCTGGGACGCACTCCTCTTTATCTATATTGTACTTACAAGAGATGGAGCCTCATGGGTCTTTTCTAATTTTTTCCTTTTTCTTTTTTTGATTAGCATCTGCACAAATGGCCTCAGTTCATTGCTTTAAACTAACTAATCCGGCTTGTTAAGACGGAGATTGTCATCCACAAGTTGTTATTAGCAGTTTTCTAAAGGAAGAGGGTCCCAGTCAAAGCAGGGCAGGCTTTGGAGAAAGGTTATATAATATATGTTCTTCAGGAGCCATATGAGAGGGAGACAATGCTGCCTCCCAGGGCCTGTTCTCAAGAGCTACTTTACAGGCTTACATAGTCCTGCCTATTCTACCTCATGAAAAGGGAGATCCAATCATTGCTTTCTGGAAACTATTCTCCTCATCTCTTTGGCTGTCATATGTATTTAACAGTAGTGCCCTCAAGGACAATGGTAGGGGGGGCCGGTAAGCATGCTAGGGGCTCCAGCCTACAGTCTGTAGTTTTTCATTTCACGTTGCTGGGTTTGCTAAGAATGGTCTTCTTTGTTTCCATTTTGAGTCATGGCTGAATTCTTATATGTTGTCTGATCTTCAAGCTCAAATACCCAAGGGACCAGGCAGCTGTGAATCAACCGTGTATGTATGTGTGTGTGTGTGTGTGTGTGTGTGTGTGTGTTTTCTAGGAGGTACTATAGCAAAGAAGACAGTATACTTTTCCTTATTTCTTTAAATCGATAGGGATTTGGAGGAAAAGACTTTAATAAAATAGAATTGTGACTGATTATTTTCCCCTTTCCGAGCACTGCTGTGAAATCAGAAGGTTATGAATAGCATGAGGAAAAAAAATAATAAAAAAACCCTTTTCTAAGGCAGTCCTATGGATTTAAACCCAAACCTTAGATTTATAATAAAAGCTCAGTGTCTATATGCTAACCTCCACCTTATGAGATGGATCTCTTTTCTGATGGCGGAGTATAAAGAAATCTTCCACACGCTTTCACTTATTGGGAAGGTACACAGTTGCTTATCTGTTGTTTTTCTTCCACATAGTCTACACTGTGATTTGGAAATTTGACATCATGTATTTTTTTCCCCCAGGCCAGATGTTTTATCTTGCTATGTTAAGTCATCTTGACATGTTGCCATGAAATGGAAACAACTGCTCATTTTAATATTGCTCCATATCTTTATTACAAGGTACGTCTCATGCATCTTAATTCCTCATATTTTCCCTCACTGTCGTTCTCTGATCTTCTGCGTCCCAACCCCCCTCTACTCCTGAAGAAGGCATATTGTAATTGTATGACAGTCGTGTCCCAGTAGCTAAAGAGGTTCTAGATAGCATAATGAATATGCAGCGTATTATCTCCCAGGATGTGTGCCTGTGTCTTTAATCACAGCTGGAATGCAAAATCGAGCTCCACCTTTCAACTCTATCTCCATCATGCTGAGAGAGTGAGAGAGAGCGAGACGGAGACTGCTAGACAGCTCGAAAGAGATTGCAGCTCAGATGTCCTGAAAACAGCAAATCCCTCAGACCTGGCAGATTCCGTTACCATGAGAACTGCAGATATTTCCATTGTGATGGTTCGCTCCAACAGCCATCTGTTACACCCATTTGATTAGGAAGTACAGTTCAGCTTGCATGGGATTTTCATCACACCTTATCCCAGGGCAGTATATAGAGGCGCTTGCTTTTTTATATGCTAAACTCCAAGGCTTCAAAGTACTGTAATTTACCTAGGCGGAGGGCATTTAATGAAATGGTATGAGAAGGTCACTAAAGACCGAAGTGCTGAGAAGAAATACATACAGGAGATGTAAGAGAGGATTAGACTCTACAGCTGAAATGCAACCAACTCAGAAAATTAACCACGTTTAGCCATCCCTTCTCTTGGTAGAAAAATGTAAAATGGGGACCTGGGATCTGAGCGCTTGCATTCCAAAGGGTGGAAGATGTTTTTGTGTGGTCATGGCATGAGTATTACTGGAGCAGTAATTATTTTTCAGGACTCAAGGACAGTCAAAAGAAAGGGAGAGAGAGGTAGTGCCTCAAACACATCTCATCAGCAGAGATGAATCCACTGTATAAAGATTACATTAGCTCTAAAAATTTTATGATGCCATCTAACTTTTCCGTAGACACAAAACGACCTTAAAAGTTCCTTGAAGCAGTGCTGTAATTTATAGATTTAAACCAGTTATTTGGACTAGTTGCCCCTCTGTGTATTTTTGTTGGGGAGGAAATGCTGATGGTACATCATATAGACATAAAAATAGGAATTTCCCTCAATTAAGACTCTTCAAATACCTTCCCTGGTGGTAGGCATTCTATGTCCAGGCTTCCAAGAGGGCCAGCATGGTCCAGGAGGAGCTACCTGGAGTGTCTTAAATTGACCGGAGCTCCTGTAAACCTGGGAAGCTAATTAAATGCTTACACACTGACATGAATTTGTGATTGCTGTATAGGGGCCCTTGATGTGGCCTTCTTTGTTTTCCAGCCAACATTTTCTAGGATGGACTCTGATAATATATCACTCAGGTTGGGTGAAAGCAGCCAAATTTTCCAAACTTGCTAAGTTTGCAAGTCTCATTATATCACGTTTTGTCCGTTGGTTTGGTTTCTGGGTGACTCTGTCTGAACAAGGGAAATGCTCTCCCTATCCGATTGCAACGAGGCTAAAGAGCTTTTCACCTGCTCTCCTTCCTGGCCTGGTGTCAGGTTGTCATCCAGGGAGGCTGGGATGTCAGGAGAAACCCAAAAACTCATTCCCTGCGTTCATGCCAAAGATCTATTTGTGGTGTGAAAGAAAAAATTCTTCATAGCACTTGTTCAAGATGGTAAGGCAGACTTTATTCAACTGGGGCTATGGTGACAGGTGTGGGGCCCACTGGAACAGGTCTTGCAGTAGGGTAGAGAGATTGGGCTGGACTCCGACTCCAACAAAGATGAGTGGGGATTTATAACCAAGGAGCAGATGGGGGTTGGTAGATGGAATATTGCTAAAAGGAAAACATGAGGAGTTAGGGGGATTCTTGTTAGACCAACTCTGTAAAATTGTTGCTGAAGGCAGACTCGGTGATAAGATGTAGAGGGTGATCAGAAATAGAGGGTGAAAATTTTCAGTCACTGACTTGGCAGGATTCTTTCTCAAACTGGATTCCAAAGGAGGGAGAGGGAAGCCCAGTGTTGCCCTAGTCCGAAAGGACTCAGGAGCCTGATTCAAGTTCGGTCACAAGACAGAGTCTTTGTCACAGGCCAGATAAAATCAGTAATGAGGACTATGGAGATTAAAAATCAGAACAAGATGTTGCTCCTTTTTTCCTTCTTTCTTTCTTTTTATTTTTTTTCGCTGAAACATAGTGGATTCTTTCATTCTGCAGTGGAAAAATTCAGACTTCACAGATGAGGATCTGTGTTTTCCTTGAATGAGGAACCAACTAGTTAGCCAGGAACTGAAGGTATAAATGAGTCTCCATCCCTCCTTTGCAAGTCGGAAGTTAGGAGGCTCTGCTCCTCCACCCTCGCAGCAAATGCTGCACATGGCAGATCCTCCAGTGGTGTTGACTTTCTGTCAGTCCTACACCCTGGAGATTGCCCTTTCTGGAGGGTTTTGAGGCAGGGCTCTGGTTTTATGAACAGAGTGTCTGTCTTTGAAAGGCAGCAGATGCAATGAGGGCCTGAATCAAAACAATAAATACCATTCAGGTTTCCTGCTTGGAACTTCTTATATAGTAGTTCCTTTGTAAGAGCAAACATGGACTAAAATGCCTTCTCCCTTCCTCCTTGCTCCCTCTAGCTCCTCTCCACAGCCAGGATCTCAGCCACCTTTGGAAAGCAAAGGTTAAGTACCTGAGCCAAAAAGAGTTGAAACACAAAGGAGAGGAAAGCCAAAGTATCCCTTACTTGCCAGAAAGAGAGTGAGTGGGGTAGAGAGCTTTTGGGGAGGGGATGAATTTTAGTTGAAGCTGGAAGAGAAACAGACCTTAGAGGGGAGTGCTAGCTAGAAATATTCTCCTCCAAGCTGGGATGTTAACAGTGGCACCTTCTGACTTAATGTGGCATCTTTCTTCATCGTTATCAATCTCATGAGAGCTTTCCTGCCATCTGTACCATTCCTGCTTCAGGCTCCCATATGAAAGTCCAATCTGGCAGCATAAATACTGGCTAATGAAGAGTAGATGTCTGACTGCCTGGGAGAGAAGCGATCCTGTGTCATTGATGGAGCAGAATTCATTCATTTAAAACAAAATCTGCTTTTACACAGCCATTCAAGAAGAAATTTTCTCCCCTTTTCTCTCTCTCTCTTTTCCCCTCCCCACTCCCTCTCATCCTCCTTTTTTATTTTCTTCCTGTGTCATTCTACATGAGCGGAGTTCATAGAAAAGTCAGCATAAAAATCGTCTTTGCCCAGAATGCTATACCTTGGAGATTAAAAATAGGAATGCGATGTGGACTTGCCGACATGTGGTGGGCTATTTTTTTCCCCTTCAGTGGGAAAGCTATAACTACATAGATTAGCAAAACTTGTGCAAGAATGGATGTAAAACAGATTTATCTCTGTGTCAGCTTTATCTGATCCATTTGGTCTTGCAGAGTTTGGATGGCTTCCTTTGTTACAATAACCAGCTTTCAAACATCTATGTCCTCAGGGTATTAAATGTCAGCCTCCCATGTACCAGTCAAGGATAGAGCGTTGACAGTCTGTGGGCTGGAGGAGTACTCTGTGTGTGCACATGAGAGGAGTCCCTCCTGCACCAAGGCTGGCTCCCGGTACGACCTAGAGGAACTCCTACAACCTCACTGCATCACAGCATCACAGTGGAGGGGTGCTGAAGCTTGCAGCGGCCATTAATATCCTTTTACAAAGAATTCAAAAAGATTTCCTGTCACTGACAAGGACAGATTTGTTAGAGGGCTCTCAAGGAAATGGACAGTAACTAATTAATTGAACACTCCATGACTTTCTGTAGTACATTTTTTCATTTATCTGTTCTAGTTTCTCAACATGCAGGTCTAGCTCTTCTTTTTCTTTCATTCCTTCCTTTATCTGCCTCTTTCATTATTTCTATCATCCTCTTCTTTCCCTCTTATCTCATTTTCTCCCAGATCTCTTCTCTCTCTCCTTTATATAATCTATACTTAAAAGACATCCCTAGTAGGGTCCACATATGCGAAGTTTTTAGCCAGCAATATGGGTACATTTCTTCTGAGTCTGATACCTGTCATCTTTTGGGGTTGGAAGAGGCCTCAGAAGTTTCCTCTTTGTACTGGTTAGATACATAATCTTCAACTTCCTTGACAAGGTATTGCAAAGTTTTTGTTAAAATCCTACAGTGCTACGTGTATTATTATTATTACTATAATGATTATCCAGGAATAACAAAGTATGTATGCTGTAGAAAATAAGGAACAATGTTGTCTTAATTTACAGAAAAATTAGTGAGATCCTGTCTAATTAAATGGCATTTCATCAGACCCGGCAAGCAGTTCTGTGGATCTTGAATGCTAAATGTAGATATTGCCTTATCCTTATAACTGTGCTGCCTGGTTCACTGGGTTGGAGCAGGGTGCCAATGAGCTCAAGGTCTCCTGCTCCTTCTTCTTCCACTTCTGCACATGGAGAACTGGAATTCCTTAGTATGCACGACCTCTGTTCTCATGTCTGTCTATGTGAAGAAACACAGGGCATGGAGTGAGGTTGTTGGAGAGAGAGAGTTCTAGATGAAAGCAGACCGACCTGGGATTGAATCCTGGCTCTACCACTGTCTTTGTGTATGTGGCCTTTAGCAATCAGTGGACCTCTTGGTACCTCAATTTTGTCATCAGGAAAGTGGGGATACCAGTATCGTGACTCACAGTAAACTCATGGTGTGAATGAAGTATGTCTTACAGGGTTGGAGACTGAGTGCTGACTCTGGAGTGACCAGCTGTCCTAGTTTGCTTGAGAGTGACAGGGTGCTAGAAACACAAGACTTTCAGTGCTAAAACCAGGACAGCCTTGGGAAAATTGGGGTGGTCAGTTATCTTACTCAGGGTAACTTATCCCCTTTGGAGGACTTGGACCCAGCTTAAACAGGTACCCCAAGGGTTGATGGAACTTTCTCTGTGGTTGAAGAAGGTCTTGTTTTCTTCTGTGGACTAATTGCCTAATCTATTGTGGATTTATGGATTTTTTTTTTGATTTCCAACTTTTATTTTAAGTTCAGGGGTACATGTGCAAGATGTGCATGTTTGTTACATAGGTAAAAGTGCACTATGGTGGTTTGCTGCACAAATCGTCCCATCACCTCGGTGTTAAGACCAGCATTCGTTAGCTATTCTTCCTGATGCCCTCTCTCTCCTCCCACCCTGAACCCTCTTACAGGCCCCAGTGTGTTGTTCCCCCTCAAGTGTCCATGTGTTCTCATCATCCACCTGTAAGTGAGAACATGGGGTATTTGGTTTTCTGTTCTTGCATTAGTTTGCTGAGGATAATGGCTTCCAGCTCCATTCATGTCCCTGCAAAGACATGACCACATTCCTCTTGATGTCTGCATAGTATTCCATGGTGTATATGTACCATATTTTTTTTATCTAGTCTATCATTGATGGGCATTTATGTTGATTCCGTGTCTTTGCTATTGTGAATAGTGCTTCAGTGAACATATGCATGCATGTATCTTTATAATAAAATGATTTTTATTCCTTTGGGTATGTACTTAATATCGGGATTGCTGGATCAAATGATATTTCTGCCTCTAGGTCTCTGAGGAATTGCTAAACTGTCTTCCACAATGGTTGAACTAAGTTATACTCCCACCATGTAAAAGCATCCTTTTTTTTCTACAGTCTCACAGCATCTGTTATTTTTTGACTTTTTAATAATAGCCATTCTGATGGGTGTGAGATAGTAGATCTATGGATTCTGAACTCTGGTTTATAGAAAGCTACTCACCATTCTTATCCTCAATATCTCAAGGGGTAGCATAAAACTTAAAAAATAAAAGTATGAAGATGTAAAATGAAACAAACACATTCCTTCCTCCGAGTCAGAGCTTATTCATTCTTGAAAGCCCAGTACATTTGTTATCCCATTCATGAAACTTTCACCCATGCCCATCTTTTAGCATGATTCTGTGCTTTCTGAGAGTAACGTATTAGGTTATTGCCTTCCCTCCAGCTAGATTTTTAAAATTGTTGAAGGCGGAAAGCCTGCCTTATGTTTTCTGATAAGCCATTGAATAAGTGAATAAATGAAAGAATGAATGATTTATAAGTAGGAAAATGAGTCAGAGAGAATAAATGAGTGAATGAGAGAGTGAATGAATGCACAAATATACGAATGATTTTTATATGATTGTTAGTCAATTACATGTCTTTTCAGTCTTGATCTGGCGCTGTTGTGGATTTTATGTATGTCTAAACTTTTTGACCTTCAAATCCCAGACACCAGTTCTTGGCTTTAGCTGCTATATTAAATTCCTAATACCTAAAAGGACCCAGCTCATATTGGGGGTGCCACTCACTGATAAGCTAGGAGAATATAACTTATTTTTTTCTTTATAATTTTTTGAATTAATTTAAAAACAAAAGTAGAACCTGCCTATGTCAAACAAATAATTATTTAAACTACTCATGAGTCTAAAATGAAAATAAACATTTATATTATCTTTTCCCCCCTGTACCCCAATTTTATCCCTATGCAATTCAAGTTTCTGCTTTTACATTTTTGATGTCTACAATTAAAATAGTAAATCATAGAATTTATAATTTATCTCTTGAGATTTTATTGATATTCTAATGGTTAGCTTTATACCTTTACAAATTCCCCATTCTCTGTTTGATGACTTATATTTAGACATTATCTATGGAATTCTCACTATGTAGCACACTTACATTTATTTCTGCATTTCCCTTTTGTTCTAGAATTTTGTTGCACTGATTTTTATGTTGTCAAGTTTTGAAAGATTTTCATTCTTTTGTTACTACAATTGTTTTTGGTATTTATCCATGAGTTGATTGCAATTATTAACCAAGGAAAAACAGTATTTACAGAACTCACCCCACTGAAGAGATTGGATCCAAAGGGAAGGGAATGTAGTCCCAAATCACTCAGGAGCTCCTAAGCCACAGAAGCCAGAGTTTGCTTTCTTCATTTCTTTGGAGCTTGCTTTCTTCTGGGTCATGCTCAGATGTTATTTTTTTTCAAATGTTTATCTCATCTCATTTTTCTTGTCATATTCAAATTTTGTTTTACTGAAGCCCTTTATAAGAACTAAACTATGAAATATAACGGAGTTACATTTAAAAATCTTTGAATATCTAAAACTGTCTTTAGTTTTACTTCACTTTTGATTGACAGTTTGACTGGATGCGTATTTCTAATTTCAAACATCTTCCTCAGAACGTTGAAGGAATTGCTCACTTATTGCTGTTGAGAAGTGTACTATCATTCTGATCTTGTTACTTGTAAGAACCTACCTTCTTTATGATAATTTTTAGGATTTTTGAAATTTTACCAGGATTTCTTCAGATGTGTGTTGTTTCTGTTCACACATTAACTTGGTAGGTCTTTTCATTATTATTATGTATGTGTTTTAGAGACAGGGTCTTTTTCTGTTTCCCAGACTGGAGTGCAGTGGTGTGATCATAGCTCACTGCAACCTTGAACTCCTGGGCTCATGGGATCCTTCCACCTCAGCCTGTCCAGCAATTGGGACAACAGGCATATGCTACCACGTCAGGCTAAGTTTAAAAAAAAATTCAGAGACAGGGTTTTGCTATGTTGCTTAGGCTGGTCTCAAACTCCTGGCCTCAAGCAATCCTCTCATTCAGACTCTGAAAGTTTTGGAATTGCAGGGGTGAGCCACTGTGTCTAGCTGGTCTTTTCATTCTTAAGAATTATCTCTTTCTATACCCCCAGGATTCCCACCCACCTTTATTTCTTTGATTATTTTTTACTCTCTATTGTTGCTAATTTTCTGCTTTAGGACTCAGATATGTTGCCTTCCTTGCTCTATCTTCCACAAGCTCATATTTTCTATCTCTTTTCATTTTTGCTCTTTTTCATGAAAAATTTTCTCAATCCAGTCTTCACCCTTATTTGTTATAATTGTCTATTCCATACGTTGAATTTTTTAAAGTTTAGTAACCATATTTTTAATTTCCCAACATTTGTTCATGTACTCTTATTTCATAGAAGCTTTTATAATCTATTCATTTTTTTGATATGTGTTCAACACCCACTCAAATATCTCTCAAGTAACATCTGAAAACATCTAAAAATTATTTTCACTTTTCTGAATCATTTCTATTTCTTCTGATGTCATATTGGGTTCATCTTTTTTTAATGTAAATTGATTTCCTCAAATGTCTTGTGATCCTGATTATAAATGAAGGAATGGTTTGATTCATATAGGTAATGTACATGGGATTTTCTCTGCCATTTTTAGAAGTCTGTTTTCTCAATAGGTTTCTCTTTTAATTGAAAAGTCTTACTTAGGGCTCTAAAAAGGTGAATGGACGGACAGATTTTCAGGTAGGATCCATAACAAAGAAGAGGCATGTAGGCCAGGCGCGGTGGCTCAAGCCTGTAATCCCAGCACTTTGGGAGGCCGAGGCGGGTGGATCACGAGGTCAAGAGATCGAGACCATCCTGGTTAACATGGTGAAAACCCATCTCTACTAAAAATACGATAAATAAATAAATAAATAAATAAATAAATAAAAAAAATAAATTAGCTGGGCATGGTGGCGTGTGCCTGTAATCCCAGCTACTCGGGAGGCTGAGGCAGGAGAATTGCCTGAACCCAGGAGGCAGAGGTTGCGGTGAGCTGAGATCGCGCCATTGCACTCCAGCCTGGGTAACAAGAGCGAAACTCTGCCTCAAAAAAAATAGAAGAGGCATGTAGATTAGCAAACTTCTCACAATCTCCAATGTAATAGAAATTTACTCTGGGGTTAGAAAACTACAGTTTATTTTACTCCTATATGGAGCTAACTTCTCCTATCGCCCATCCATCTGGTCTAACATGAAAAGGTATAGTCATCTCTTCAAACTCTTTCAGGCCCTATCTCCAATACTAACTCCCTTCCCAGTCACATTTCTAATATTCCTAGAGAGAAGTTATCATACTTTATCCTGAGGGCATAAAATGCTGCTGCCATTCTCATAAACTCTGTAAGCCTGAGGACACAGCAAAGGTCTGATGAAGACTCACATTCCTATTGTAATTCTGTAGTTTATTATCCTGATAATGAGTCCTCTGCACATTCATGCTCTGTCATACACTTGGTAAGGACTGCTTCGATTGTTTATTTTTAAGCTATGGTTTTCCCAACTTGTATTCTTCACTGAACTTATTCTAGCTGCTTTATATTTTACAGGATTTCTTCAATATTTCTTGTGACAGCTGGCTTCCTTTATATTTGGTTTCATGAAATCCTTTTTGTCTCATATCAATATATCAACATGACCTCAGTATATGGGGAGGTGATGCATGTGCTGGGTCTATCAGTTAGAAATGCAAGGCGGAATATAATTTTTGAGAAAGTGTGTATAGGGTTGATGGAGTGCCTGATGAACTTGAGAACGTTCCTGTTTCATTTAAGTGACTTCTTCCCTTTGGCCAAACATACAAATTCTTCATTTTATTGTAGACCCGGCCTCCTTTGCCTTCTACCTCAAAGGCCCAGATGCCTTTGCACTTTCTCTCTGAAACTTCTTTTGACTTCTTTAGCTCACCTAGAGTCTTTTTGGAACTGCAGAAACACCTCAAGTTAGGGTCAGAGAGGTGAATGCACAGGACATTTTCATAGCTTTTTTCTGTTTGTTTTCTATCCCTAAACTGATGATAAAACCCTTCAGGACTGACCCATATATCTTTTTGCTTGTGTATTTGTGTAAGAGTGTATGTGTTCTGGGAAGAGAGTGGGGTTTAGAGGGTAAAAGGATGTGCCTTGCTAGCCCTCAGAGCATGGTTAATGAATACTCATTGATAAATTTTTTAAAAAAATGAAAATGAAAATTCATTCGCACAGGAGCTTGACTATATACTGTTCTTTTCCATAACCTTATTTAGGAATGTACTAGAAATGTGCCACTGAAACCTTGATAAAAAATTTTTTTTAGTCTCCACAATTTTTAAAAAACGTTTTAAAATAGCCCATTAGTGCCTGAGAGGGTTTAGGTTTGTAATACATAATTAGGCATTTTTCCCCTGCAAGTCTGAAATCACATATTCATGGGAATCCGACTTCCCTGTAATCTTACTCTTTTCTTCCTTGCACAAGGAAGGTTGAAATATTAATTGCTGCATCAGCCACTTTAAGATTAATATATATTTTCCGCCATTCTAAGGACTACGTACCTCCTGTGTGACTTCTAACTGTCTATTCTCACAGCTGTCTGAGAGATAAGCAACTCTGTGTCTCTGAGAGTAATCTATAAATCGTATTCAAATTCATGTGTCCAAATGATCCTTTCTTTAATCTCTAAAATAACTCTACTGGAGACTTGCTAGTGAACTTCAATTGAAAACACTGTGTTTTCCACCTACTCATATTCCTGTCAAATATGTTAGTGTCGGAAAAAGAAGAATAGAACTGGTGAAACAGGCCTTCAAACTCTCTGCTGGCAAGAGAGGCTGCATGGATACAATAGGGCACCTGGTTCAAATCAGTAAGCTCTGGCTTTTGAAAGCAAACTAGAAAAATGAGAATGAAGTAATTTGGTTGCTGCTAGAAGAGACATCTCTTGTGAATTGTTTTTGTCATGCCATTGCTCTCAAAGAGAAAATGTCTTGATTCTAATAATAATTTAATGTTCTTAAAATGTGCCAAAAAGAGGTTATAAAGGTGAGTTATTGTGTGAGTATCAGAAGACACCCATGGCTTACAGTTTGGCTCAGTGGTGCTTCAAGTTCTGTACCATCTGAGCCATTCTCCCAACCCAACCTCTCCAGCCTCCAGCCCTATTGGGTTTGAGTTATTCCCATTCTCTGCATATTCCATGTCCTCTATATTCACACTAATATGCCTTTCCTCCTGCCATTTCTCTGCCTAGAATACCTGGTTTTATTCTTCCTCCATCTTTGAAACTTTTCTAATGAGCAGGTAACCTCTCTAAGATATTCCTCAAAATTAAAGAACTAAATGATTTCTTACTAAAATCCTGATTTATTCCTAATACTCTGTCAGCTGGATAGGATATAGAGAATGATTTATAATTAACATTTATTCAATACACATTATGAGACAGACATTAGGCTAGGTCATATGTTTGGAGTGTTATCTAAGTCAACTGTCATACCTTGCACAATTTCTAATTTGTAGATAAAGAAACAGAAATTATCCACCTAGTAAAAGAAAAAATATTATTTGAACTCAGGTCTATCTGACACCAAATTCCATGTTCTTTTCCCTAGACCATGGTGTTCATGACAGTAGATTTACAATCTAGTTTGGGTATGCGATAGAGACAGAGCTATGTAGAATCCTAAATCACTGTGAACTCAAAGTTGGGAAGACTTTTTGACATCATATAGCTCAGCCGTCTTTTGGATCCTGGATATTTTGTATATCATAAAAATGAAAAAATAACTTCTATCAGAAAACCTTCAGCAACAGGAACTCCATACTTGTCATGTTGGATGAATGGACTTGGGTGAAACTTTAAATTTGTCTCTATTGAATGCCATATTGACAGCTTTGTCTCTTTTACCAGCCAGTTCAGAAAATGTTGTAACTTTGTTTGGTCATTCAATATTATCATTTTCCCTCCAAGTTGTATATTTTCCCCAGAGTGCCATAAATAATACCATTCTGCCATTGACAAAAGTATTCTTGAAATGGACTTGTGAGCATATCACTAGAGCTTTCCTAGCTGGTTGACAACAGTGCAATGATTGACATCCTTCAGGTGTGGTCATTTGATTATCTAGAAAGTTCGTCAAATGTATTTTTGCTCTTAAATTTTTGGCAAGGAGAGGCTTTGTTAAATACTTTGATGAAATGCAGAGCATTGCGTTTATTCCATTTTCCTATTATACCTTTCTAAAATCCCTGCACAGAAAGGAATTAAGCTACTCTGGTGTGACTTGTCCTTGATGAGCTCAGGTTGGCATCACAGCATCTTTTCATTTCTTTCCAAGTCTGCATAAGCTGCCTATTTGCTAATCGGTTCTAGACTTTGGCTAAAGAATGATACAGATGACTTAACATCCAAATTCTTGCAATTTTGAAAAAAATAGGACATTGAAAAAACCAGAAATAGTGACTTGGTCACAAACAGTCCATAATGAGGCACATGTTGATTGACATAGCTCATATGCACTTGTGGGAGAATAGAAGGGCATGGGGCAATCAAGAAAGTCTTCATGGAGGAGGTGAACTTTAGAGGATGCCTAGAATTGAGTTAGGAAGTAAGAAGATTACAGGGAATTCCAAATGATGAAACAGGATAAGCAAAGATACGGAAGTCTTGAATATGAATGAATTTGATGTGGGTCCAAAAGTTGGTGTGGCTGGAATAGTGAGTACATACTGAAAAATATCAAGAATACAGCAGGACAGGCAGGGTTGGTCTTGCTTGTGGGATGGCCAGAGAATGCTGGCTTTGAATACCATGAAAGGATAAAAGGCATTGAAGGTTTTTGAGCAGAGGAGTGACCTAGCAAAGAGTAGCATGAAAGAGGATGCTGCTGGTAGCTGTGTGCAGGATTGCACTGTGTGGAGGAGCAGCTGGAACCCAGGGGGCTTAATTGGAACTGGCACAGTGATCCCCACATGAGGGTGGAAGAGTCTTACCATGTATAGGATTTTGGAACTGAATAGGAATGAACACAAGAACCACTTCAATGAGAAAGAGTCCAGATTGGATGGTTGACTGACTCTCGGTGATGGAATTATTGAATGAAGGAATATGAGGAATGAAGGGTAGTGACAAGATCATCTTCATTCTTCACCATGAATATAACTCTTCCAGTCTTGGTGTTTGGGAAGACTCTGTTGTCGTAAATAGAGACTCTGTAGGGGGTTGAGGTGGGCACGGATACTTTGGTTGCAAAACTGGGTTAATTGGAAATGAAATCCTATACAGAATTATTATTTAAAGGTATTTTAAATACCCCTCTACCAAAACTTACATTTGGAGGTGAATCCATTGTAGGTATCTCTTTAAATATATATGTAGGGGCAGGAAAATAACCTCCCACCTCCGCTCTTTAGAGGAAATAAGAGGCTCTGTAACTATTGAGGAAAAATACATTCACCTTTAAATTATATTGTTTTAGAGGTTAAAAGTATATAATTTCCCAAGGAACACATCGTGATTCAGCCTGCTGGGAGGCTATTGCTCAATTATTCTCAGCAGTGGCAAAGGTGCCTACAATTCCTTCAGCTCTGTTTAAGCTGGTGGGAGCAGAGGTTGTCCAGGCTGCAGGCCGACAGGGCAGATTTGGGCCTGACAAGTGTGACACTGTCCCTTGGACTGTGGTCCCTCTGCTGATATGCCAGGAGCCTACCTAATCACAGGTTGCCTGCACAGGTGGCCCTGGCCTCTGTGCCTCAGGCCTGTTAGTTAATTTGTCTGGCTGGCATATCTCTGAGCATGTTCATGTATCAGGCTCCATCCCCAGGGTGTGACCAAGTGGAGAGATCCATGCAGTTTCTAGTCTGTGAAAAGAGGTCATATCTGGGATTAGCTGACTGAAGGGGCCATGGTGGCTGCTGAGAGGACCCTGCCCTTGCAGGTATGGACTCTGTCACCTTCAAGCTGCAAAGGTCTTGGTGAACAAGATGAGCTGTGGAGTGGCTCAGCAGGCTCCAGGCTTGTGGCCTGAGGATGCATCTTATTAGAGATACAGCTACTTGTTATTGGGCATTGTGAGGGGCTATGACCATCTTACATTTTTGTAACTTTAATAATTTAGCATCTGATGTTGTCAGAGGCTTCAAGTGTGACACAAGGGGGTCATCCCCTGTTTGCATGTATACACGAACGTGTAGATCATTAATATAGACAAGGTGCTATTCTGTATTTTTTTTCTATGTGCACCATGTCTTGATGTTCTGGTAATTTTGAAAAATAGAATTATTGAAACTCACCGAACAGGATTTTAGGGCTATCTTTCTTGCCGCCATGCTTCCTTGATTTTATCAATTTGAATGTGACTTGGCATAAGCAGAAGCAGTGCTTGACCTAGGCAGAGGGTGGTGGAGAGACTGAATTGGTAGCTTCAAAAAGTAGTAGAGAAAAGATATCACCCAGGTGGGAAAGTGGGGGCAGTGTGAGAGCCTGGGGAGCTCTCATCCCCTCACCCCTCTTCCTTTCAGGCCATCCATTCCTCCCACCAGCAAGCCTTGAGAGATTGCTTGCTGAGGCTCTGGAGAAATGAGCAACCAAAACAAATCCACTGTAATCAATTCTAAGCTTGATTCTGGTCTGCAGTTTTAGCTTTTGGGAAATGATCACCGGCTCATGTTAGAGATTTATAAACAGGCCCCAATGTCAGTCAAAGGCAGAGCATCAAGAAAGGAAAATGCTAGAATCTTTGACTCATCAAAGAGAATCTGTAGCTTTTCCAGCTCTCCTCTCTCATTCTCAGCATCTCTGTTGGTAACAAGGAGAGTCTGGAAATTGTTTTTTAGCAAATGCATTTGAGGGCAGGTTGAAGGGAAGTGACACATTGACAGGTGACTGTGGGAACAAACCTGGAAAAGGATGGTTAAAAAAAGTAGCTGCTGAAAAAGAGGGCCTCCCAAAATTCCTTCAAGGTTTAATTGCAGGTATGCAGCTGACCCGTGTAAACTGGAACTTCAAGGGAAGTGGCAGCATATCTTCTTCCCTTTGAAAACACGACAGATCTTAGAACAGCCTAGTAACAGAAGCAGCAGTCCCAGCCCCAATTATTCTGGACTGGCTTTGATGGCATTGCCTGCATGCACCCCATCTGCAGTTTGGTTTATGCAGCTCTATCCCCCACCTTTGTGCAGGCTTCCTACATCATCATCACCATCATCATCTTCATCATAATAGCAAGTAGCATGTAATGATGTTTATGCTGTACTGGGTGCTGCACTCAGGGATTGTTTTTTTCCATGAAGTAAGCCTGTGGGGCATTTATTGTTATCATTTCCCATTCTATAAAAGGGGAAATCTGAGGCTCAAGGTATTAAGTGCTTTGTTCAAGTCACGCACGTAGGACATGATTGAGTCAGGGTTCAATTCAGAAAGGCTGCCTCCAGAGCCCCTATGCTATACATGAACAGATGGGTGGCTGAATGGATGGTTAGATAAGCAAATGAATGAATGATTTTCAGTAGGCTCTCAAGCAGTGTTCTCCTTGCCCTGGCTTAAAGATTCATAAAGCCCAGGGGAGTGGGCTGTGGCATCCCTCTGCAGTCCTTACCAGTGGTAGGCATTTGTTTCCTGTTTGGGGTGTATGTCCCCTTCCTCAAATGTACAGCTTTCCTGGGGCAGGTTGCTGATGCCTCTGTGTGAGCCCCATCACAGCCCTCTATGGTAGCACTAGGCAGGGCACCTCTGAGAGTTTCTAGGAACCCCAGGGGAAAGGAGTATCCTCAGCCTCATGTACCTTAGGTCTCCGAGTGGTACTTAAATTCAGAGGGACAAAGTCAAGTACCCCTCTCCATGGGTGGGTATAGGGAAGAAGGGGAGGCAAGTTTCTAGTACATTAGTATTAATTGCTTCCACTTATAAAGAGACTAATATGTGCCAGGCAGCATGCTAGGTTCTTAAGAGCATTGTCTCATTTACTTACTGTAAGTCAATAAAGTACCTACTTTATTACTATTTAACTAATGAAAGAGCTAAGACCCAGAGATAGTTAATTAAAATATTAACAGTACATAATAACATCAAATAAGTTTTGAGCACTTATTATGTTCCATTCTGGGGATTTTTCATACATCCTTTCATGTAATGCTCCTAGTGACCCTCTGACCTCCATTGGGTTATTTCTCCTGGTTTTACAGGAAGAGTAACTTGCTCCACTTTACTTAGTGCACACACAAACAATGACGTAAGACATGGCATCTGCCCTCTTAGAGATCACAATTCAGATGAAGAGAGGAAACTCTTTTTTATGGAATAATTCAGGTTCTGTTTACAGATGGGTGTAAGAGTGGGCGGAGGCCCAGGTGGCCTCAGAGAAATATTTCTCTCTAGGAGAGGGAATGGGGAGGAACCTATGGAAAGTGGTAGTGAAATACCTCATTTTAGTTGTGTTGGAGGGGTTGGAGCAAGACATAGGGCTTGACAGTAGGAGGTTCTCAACATTTGCAAGGCATTTCCCTTCTGAGAGGGGCAGTGGTATAATCAGTCTAGAATGGCTGAGCTTGACTATCTTCCTAAGAAAAGAGTTGGAGGGATGGCCCATAGATATATCACTAAATGAACATTAAATATGTTCACATTGAATTAAGAAGATCAGTATGTGTTCTCAGGTGTGATAAGGATTCACTCTTTAGTCACCTTTCTAGTTGGGCAACACAGTTTGTGGGTAGAAAATCCTCTTAGAATTCATTAAATTCTGAAGAAGTCACTCTTAGAATTCTCTGGGCGTGGAGTTAATGTCATCCAGACACCTATTTCTCCCTGATTTGAAGACACTGGGATCCGAGTGAGGCAGAGAACTCTCATAGAGGGGATTTTTGCCATTGTATATCTGCTTCCACTGCCTGCAGTGGTCAAATCTCCCCATTCCCTACCCAGCCAGAGAGGTCATGGAGCTCTGGGCTCAGACATAGTACCCTGGGAAATAGCCCACCCACATGTGGATGTGATAAGAGAGGCAGCATCTGGGGCAGGAACTGAAGTCCAGGTTTGGAGATCACCCAATGGGTTGCCTGAAGGGGCTGCCAAGAGAAGTTGAATTCACAGTGAAAACAGGAGCAATGGGAAGAAAATGAAGCATTAGAGCAAGACATTAGAGAGGAACAAGGAAGACATCCTGGATTCAGAGAAGGTGGCTACAGGGATTTTCTAAGTCTCATTGGCCTTGGGTTTGGACAAGGAGAGATCATAGGACATCATTTTTTCCTAGAACAAAATGTCCCCTAAACCCTTTATTCACTTGGAAAACTCTTATGCTTATTTTTCTCTCTCATCCACTTTGAGCAATTCGGTTTTGGGATAATGCAGTCTTATTTGCTATACTTCGATCCAGCTCATGGCCTATAGAAGCTGAAGGCATGTTTATTGACCCAATTATAAATTTAAACATAGAGTTATTTTGTTCTGCTCAATTTTGCTGAGAATCTAAAACTCTTTAAAAAATAATCTGTTTTTCAAAAACATCATTTAAAAATGAGATTAGTTGGAATATCAGCTCTTACAAGTTCAGAGTGCATGGCAAAATCATATTTTGGGACCTGGAAAACTAAGTGGATCCACTGAGTCCCCTGAGGTCCTGGCCCCCGTGAAGTCCAGCTGATGTCATCAGTCTCACTCTTTAACATCCCTCTTCTTTAAATTCAATGGGATTTGAGGCCGCTTCTGTCTCTGCCTGTGGAATGTGCAGATGGTGCTGGCAGCTGCTCAAGCTGGTGCTCCTCCTCAATGCTTCTTGTTCCTCTGCTGGGGGACACTGCCCGTTGGGCCTCGTGCTGGCAGAGGCTGGAAAGTCCAGGGGGAGGGCAGCTGGGGAATCTGACTTTTATGCCTGGAATGAAAACTCCCCTGGGTGGCCTGGAGACAGTGTTCTGACCCTCTCTGAATCACCCGCACTGAGATGGCCGTTGAGCTACCAGGCACTTCTGACTCCAAGGAAAAGCTTGCAGGTCCAGGCCTCATTGCTGTACTCAATTTCCATCTTCAGGAGGGAAACATCTCCTGCTTCCGCCTTCAGAGAGCCTTTCTCTGTGCTTCTTTGTGAGCCATTTCTGAGAACTGCCTGCTTTCTGTTGCTGGTGGTGAATTGATTGAGAAGATCCTTTGTTGATAACCCAGCTTCAAAAGCATGCAGGCTGCTGTTTGTCTTCTTTCTCCCTTCCAACGGAGGAGATGCTCCTAAAGAAGAGTAGGGAGAAACAAAAATACCCGTTTGATTGACTTAGAAGCTTACTAATCTTTTTGTAAACGGGCTGTAGTGTCACTATTTTACAGGTAAGTTGTATTATTTCCACATGTTTTAACCCTGTTAAATGGGGAGTGGGTAAATGAAACCATTTTATCTGTGAAGAGTAAATTCTGTTGTCAATGTTTATAGTTTTCTTTTGTACAGATAATTATTTAATTTTATTTTGGCAAACATTAATTGGGTGCTTAATACACATTAAATGTAGATAAAATGAGATCCACAATTTTGAGGCTCTCATAGGCAGCTGGAGGAGAGATAGGTAAACAAACAACCATAGTTTCTAGGGCAACTGGGGCACCAAACCCTCTGATACTGACTATTATGAGATCATATTCCCTTAAGGGCACTGTGAGGTCTAAATTGCCTTATAGGCCCCAAAACATGTTAGGTACCTCATGCATTTAGAAGGTATTTAACCAACATTTATTGAATGAATAACTAAATGAATGAATTGAATTTTGAATCCTATCATTCCCATATTCTTGCATGCTTTTTTTCTAATATAAGGATGAAGTGGTCTCATGAGCTCCTTGGCTAACTTAAATGCTCCTCCCTACCCCTCCAAAAAGGATGTTCAACTTGATACTGGTTGGAGTTTTAAAGAAAGAATATAGTCAGGCTCACACCTATAATCCCGGTGTGATTACCAGCTTTGGGAGGCCAAGGTGGGAGGATCATTTGAGGTCAGGAGTTCAAGACCATTCTGGCCAACATGGCAAAACCCTGTATCCACTAAAAGTACAAAAATTAGCATGGCATGGTGGCATGTGCCTGTAATTCCAGCTACTCGGGAGGCTGAGGCATGAGAATCACTTGAGCCAGGAGGCAGAGGTTGCAGTGAACTGAGATGGCAGCACTACACTCCAGCCTGGGTGTCAGAGTGAGACTCTGTCTCCAATTAAAAAAAAAAAAAAGTGAAAGCATCTAGTCAGATGTGGGCCTTGCTTAACAAAGCTGGGGAGAATGGCATTTACCTTGGGAAATTTTCTATGGTTCAGGGGCTGGATTTGGAGGATTCAGAAAGTTAATACTTGGCCAGTAACTCATCCAGAGGAAATACCCAAAGTGGAGGCCAGATGGGGCAAGTGGATTGCAAAATTGGCCCTAATTCTTGGCTCCCCAAGTTCCTACACTTAGCAATGTGACTGTAACTGCTCGCATCAAGGGTGGAGCTATTCCCCTACTTGTTGCATTTGGGTTATCCTGTGGTTTGCTTGGCAAATTGAATCAAGTGGGACAGATGGTGTTCTATTCAAACTTATACCTCAAGGGACCTCTCATGCCACTGCTCTCAGATCCTTGCCACTGTCATGTGAACAAAACGGAACCAGCTTTATAGAGAATGAGTCACCCCTGCTCCCGTAGTCACCAGGCAGCCAGCTGCCAGAAGCCAGCCAACCTCTAGTCAGCCAGCCCTCAGCTGATCTACCAGGAGACTACAGACAACATGAGTGAGCCCACTCAAGATCTGCCAAGGTTGGCCCAGATCAGTAGCACACTCAGCTGACCTACAGACTTGTATTCAGTCATAAGTACATCTTGTTTGAGGCCACCAAGCTTTGCAATAGTTTATTATGTAACAACAACCAACTTCTATACCAGGATTCCCAGTTCTTCATTTATGTGTAGGAGCAAAGTCAATTCTCTCATTCCAACTGACCCATGTTCACTGACTTAAGCAGAGGTCTGTCTCCCACACCAGCTCTTGGGGCACCACAGGACAAGAAGAGTTTGGAGAGTCAGGGCTTGGAACAAAGAAAGGTACTTGATCAGAAGATTCCTGTGTTCAGTGGGCTTTAGCTCTGATGTAGCCATTTCTACAACAGGGATGCTGCAAGTTCAGTGGTACACAGCAGCAGTATTCAAAGTCAGATACTCCATGTTGCCTGAAATCTCAGAAGGGTCTATAAAGGCAGGCATCTATTACATGCCAGATCCTGGGCCAGGGCTGGGCAGATACTGCAGATGCTCCTCCTCATTGTTCTTTATTTTCTCTGATGACTTTATCCTCTTCTGATTTCTACTTCTTGCCTTAAGAATGTAATATTACCAACATAGTGAAGCCTTACTCTCATCTAGAAGCCAGTCAGCATTGTTAAGTTACCTGTAACTATGTGTTCATTTAATGGTTTAACTCCAAGAGGGAACTTCATTTTCCTTTTCATTGAACTCTCTGAAGCCTTCACCACACTGCCTGAGATGGTCTGGCCCAGCCTGCCTTCTAGAACTCTGCTGCTCCCTTAGCACACTGCTGGGCCATGAACTGTTAGTTATCACTCTGGGACAAAATAAATACAGAAATGGAGGGTGAGCATTTAAAAAATTTTATAACAATTTAGTATTGTTGTAACATACAAGACTTTGATTAGTAAATGTGTGTCATTGAGCAGGTTATTGACAGTTCGGGAGATGCTGAACTTGCACAGTGAGTCACAGGTGGTAAAAACTGCATACTAGTCAAATTCAGATATAGTAGGACCATGAACCAGCCTGCAAAGGATTGGCAATAAAACACACACACGTGTACACACAACACTCTCACTCAAACTACACATGGCTTTCACTAGAGAGTTTGAAAAAGCAAACTCTGCTCAACTTCCAAGTCTTAGCTTAGCTTTTTTTTTATGTGAAAGCCTGAAAAATATTTTTTGTGCTCTCTACCCTTTGTAGATACCTTTACTAATAAAATTATTTTCTTATATAATGATTACTAATTTTCAGTGACTTCTAGACTATGAAGATATAGACAGTGCTAAATTATCTTGGGTTTGCTTATGGGGCATTAATAAAATTCTGTAATGGTTGTAGAGCGACTAACTAAGGAGAAGAAGAAATGCGGTTTCCTCGGCCCCTACCACTAAGACTTCTTCTCATGGATATTTCTCTGGTACTCTGAATTCTGAAGAGGTGGAGAGGTGTTGTCTTAGGTTTTGTCCTGTATTTAGATGAATGGCCCCTATATTACTCAGCATGATTGAGCATGACAGAAACTAAGTTAACTGGCTTAGACAGAAAGGAGATTTATTGGCTCTGACACCAAACTGCAGGATGGATGGGCAGGGGTACAGCTGGCTTTAGGGATGTCAGGAACCAGGGACTGCATTTCCACCAGGCCTCTCTCTCATGTGCTGCCTTTGCTTCGACCTCACCCTGAATGTTAGTTTCTTTTCACCAAGTTTTGGACACAGACAGGTGCTTGGTCACATCCTCTTATCTTTGACTCCAGGGTGGGAAAAACTCTTTTCTCTTGGTTCCAATTTGAAAAGTCCTGGGGAAGGACTCTGATCAGTTTTTCCTGATTTCATGGTCCTTTCTTGGCCTGAGGTGGTATGGGGAGTTACAGATGGCCAACCGTACTAGAGCGGGATAGGTGGAGAAGGGGAGACTCCATCCTCATTCCAAAGGGGAGTGTTGTTCCCAGAAAGAGGGAAGAGTGCGAGGCAGACAAAAAGTAACTGCTCATCACAGCTGAGGAGCATTGATTAGCACAGATCCCTGTCTGAAGAGAAAGCCAAGTCTTAACATCCATCCACGTTTGATGTCTTCCTCCACAGCCACCCCTTCTGGGTCAGGACATCACAGGCTTTCCTCATCATCAGCATCATTGTATTTAATTAGAGAGCGCCAGCTATATGCTAGGCACCAGACTAGGTGTGTCATATATTATCTCATGTATTTCTACAATAATCCTATACGGCAGAAATTCTTTTCCTACCCTGTCAAGGTTCAGCCACATTAAGTAATTACTCAAGGTCACACACCTAGTAAGTGGAGAATCTGCAATTTAAGTCCTAGTTTGACTTCAGAGCCTGTTTTCTTTCTGCTACCTTGTTACTGCTTAGGATTTGTGCAGCTTTAGGATGAAAGAAACTCCTAATAACAATGTGTAATTGAACTCAAAGACTTTTGCCCTCCAGCCATGCCCTCTAAAATCTCCACTGGAAATTCTGTCTGTGATGATTTGTGAACATGTTTTATGAGAGCTCCAGGCACAAGGAACAGCGTTTGGAACGGGTTTGGAACAAACAACTCTTCTAGCCCATTCACCAGTCTAAATCTGCAGGTGGTCATAGTTGACTAACTGGCAAAACGAGTGGGCGATGAACCGCACTGATTATTCATTTTTGATGGAATCAATTGTGGGGTCCATGATCATTGTTTTTTTAGAGTGTTTGGAAAAACAAGCTGAAGAAATGCCATAAAAATGTGTTATGTTCCCAGGAGAATGTTCTGTGTTTATCCCTAGGCAGAGTCTCAATTTTAGTTGACAATAAAATAGTAAGAACAATAATGGCAATAGTAAATGTCCACAGTCTGTCACCGGTTCTTATCTCCCTCCAGTAGTGGAATGCATGAAAATAAGGTAAATTTTAGTGTTATTTTGAATAAAAGAATCAAGATATCCTACAGCCTCTTAGTATGATATGTAAAGGTTAACTTAGCGTTCTTGTTTTGGAATGAAGTTGATTCCTCTTGTAACATTGAAAGTAAAGATGAGTGTATCATTCATCCTTTGAACATTTTTCTGCCCCTATGAGGAAGAGAAATATTCCATTGTATGTGGGGGAAATCAGCATGAAGGATTGACTGGATTATTATTTGCTAGGGGATTAGAAAAGAGTCTGGCACATGGTAAGGACGATAAATGTTGGTTAAATTAAACTATAGTACTCGGCAGTTTATGAGTTTTGGATATACGATATACTTTTTAACTCTCGCAATAACTGTGGGGGTTGGTATGACAGTGATTATTATTCTCATTTTACAGATGAAGAAATGTCATACAGAGAAGTTAAAGGACTTGCTTAAGGTCACCCAGCTAGTAACTGAAAGGGATTAATTGAAAATTCAGGATTCTATTTACCTTTTTGGTGCTCAGGCCACTTGATCAGCAGTAGCCAAGATTTTATTTTCATGGGCCAGTTTAACAATTATGTTTCTCTTGTCCATTATGCAGCTCCTATAATGCTTCAGAGCTTCTGGTCACATGCTACCACAGGCAACAGTTTTAACATAGTTTTAAAACTCTGCAGGTTATTCCTCATTTCTCATCTTCCCACATTTCATTCTGGGCCCATCCCTGGCCTGCTCTGCATCCAAGAGGCTGACCTGTGGGCTGTACCAGCTCTATGCTAGCTGGCTTCCAGTTGACCAGTGGGAGTCCCTGCCAGGAGACTGAGTAATGACAGGAGAGAAACTCTGCTGCAGTGCGGCACGGGAGGGGTAGTGATTTTCCTCCAAAGCTATGGCTTCTGCTGGTGGCCCCTTCTCCATGGCTACAGCACTCACCAGGCTCCAGTGACACAATTTCCTCCCCTTGACCCTTCCGGGCATCTCACTGCCCTTGTTTTTTCTCCCACCCTTCCCAGCTCTGTGAGTGGTTCTTTCATTAAAGTCTATTTATTTGAACCATCTGGGGTGAATTCTGTTTCCTGCTGAGACCCTGACTGTTACAAAGACCAATATTGACTTGCTTATTTTTAGATTGCCAAGTAAGGGCATAAACAAATAAGCAAAACCCAAACAAAACTGCTGTCTACTACCACTCTATTTATCCTACTAAACGAAGATATTTTAGCACCGAAGAAAGGAAGAGGGGAATAATTGTAGAAAATCTAACTATATTACTTTATTCTTATTTTATTATGACCTACATAAGAAGCAAAACCTTTATTAGAAATGGGATGTGGTCAACAAGCCAAGGTTTGGGAGTTAATGGGTGTACTCACTTGATCACTCCAGCAATTTGTTCCCCTGGTATTTAACACAATTAGAAATCTGATACATTATACATGCAGTGCCCAATACTTACAGTGCACTCATGGAGTTCCATAAATGCTCCATAGGCTTTTTTTTTTTTTTTTTTTTTTTTTTTTTTTACAACAAAGCTGCATTGAACATCGATTTTATATCCCTCCAAAAACTGGGAATATATGATGTATAAGACATAATCTCTGCCATTGCAGTCTAGTTAGAGGGAAAGACAAGAGGCAATTGTAATATATTGAGAACTGCTGGGAAACAGGTTAGCAGAGGGCTGAAGGAGCATGTCTCAGAGACAGCAACTAATTTTGGGGGGGTTTGAGGGGGTTGCTGATGTCTAGACCAGGTATCACGTGACCAGAAGCTCTGAAGCATTATAGAAGCTGCCTAATGGAAAGCGAAAGGGCATTTCCAGCAAAAAGCCTCACTTGAATGAAGGCATAGATACATGGCAGAAGATGGTACCCATGGGAGTGTGTCTTGAAATTAACTTTGGGAAGCTGAATTTTAGGGTTGAGAGTGAGTTGCAGAAAGGAGCCAGAGGATGAGGGAACTTTAGATTCAGTACTGAGAGATTGAACTTTCATCCTGAAGGCAGCTGTAATTTATTGGAAGGTTAAAAAAATTCTTTTTTTAATTAAGGGATGTAACATGGTCAGACTGGCATTTTACAAAGATCACTAGTTGTCACTGAAGAGAGGAATTGAAGGGGACTGAGATTAGGCATTCAGCTTCTAGTTAGAATGTT
This sequence comes from Callithrix jacchus, assembly GCF_049354715.1. NCBI lineage: Eukaryota > Metazoa > Chordata > Mammalia > Primates > Cebidae > Callithrix > Callithrix jacchus. The sequence goes on from NC_133502.1 coordinate 154,366,999, forward strand.
ACTGCAATGGCTTAGAAAATGTAAAAAAGTGAGGTTCTTGATTAAAGTGACAGCGTAGATGTGATATTCCCAGTGCAAATCCCCTCAAATCCACCTGCTGATCAAGGGGGAGGTCAGAGAGAGTCCTGCTTTGAACTTTCTTCTTAGCTTTAGCCTCCAATCTGCCACCTAGTAACCCTAGATCTTGGCAGTCTGTGAAAAGCCGCAATTAAGAAGTTCCCACCCTCTCATGAGTGTTTGGATTTGCATGGAGTTAGGAATCTCATGAATGCTATGCTTTTACAAAGGGGTGCACTGGTGAAATAAAAGACAGACTTTATATCCCAGGAAATATCTCTGGGTAAGTGCCACTTCCTTTGCTGACTACTTTGCCTGCATGTTTATACAATGAGGGCCTGCGGTTTTGGGAAATCTCTTCTCTGTGTGTGTGTGTGTGTGTGTGTGTGTGTGTGTGTGTCCTATTCTCCCCATGCCCTCTTGCCTGCTATCACCTTGGAAAATGAAACCTTGTTTGCCATCTGCCTAGGAGCAAACCTCCCCTTTGCAAATTTGGACTCTGAATTTTCAGATACTGTTATGTGATTGGGGCTACATTTCTCTGGTCTTTTTGTCAGGTTTTTCATTCTAAAACAATGAAAATTTTATACACACACACTGATCATTTTTATGAGCTCTGAAGCATGGGGAGTTTCGGTTTTATTTATCACATGTATCACTTTGTCTATGTCTTTGTATATATATTTTAGAAATTTTTGTAGTAGCTCCATGGGAAACTGGGAAACCTAGTTTATGTAAGGTAAACCCAAGCATCCTTCTTTATTGGGAGTGAAGCATTGGGTAGGTTACTGAACCTCTCTGAGACTCAGTATCATCATGGGTAAAATGAAAGTGTCTTATAAACTCTTAGGTACATCCAGAAAACTATCGTTTTTGCTATTATTTTTAATAACACAGTTTGAATGTATTTCAAATGTCAGGGTAACCTTTGTATATCTTTCTTACGGTGGTTATAGTAAGTCGAGATGGTTCTTAGAGTTATCAAATCTGATATTTTCTTTTTAGATGAATATGAGAGGAACTACTCTCAACTGAGTACGACAGAGTATTTGTTGATTTATGTGTTTAAATTCTAGAGAAATTCTGTCATTCCTGCCTATAGCTATCTACTATTATTAATAATTTATTATGAAAAACAAAAATAAACTTTTTAAATTGCTTGACTGCAGATAGTGCATTTTCCCGTGATCAGCTAAACTCGTCTTCATAATTGTCACAAGGGTTAATTTAGATGACCACCATTATCCCCATTTTACAGATGAAGAAATGACATGGCTGCCTAGCTGGCCTTCTTGACTTCGACATTCTTGCCGACATCCTTTCCCAGAGGCTCGTATCACAGTTCCTTGGCCTCTTGAAATCTGTGACATCAGCTGTACTCCGTACATCAAATCTTTTAAGCTAGAAAAAAAAATAAAGTTTTAGCCATTCAGAACAGGAAGTGCTCTGATTGATCATTTAATTCAACCCTATCATTTTTCAGATAGGGCGACAGAAGAAGGGACTTGACCAAGTGAGTTATTCGCAGAGCAGAAAATAGATCCCAAGTGTCTTTTTTTTTCTGTTTGGGGATTCTTTCAGCTGTACCACTGCATCTTCCCAGACAGACTCCTTGTCTTACTATCAGCATTAGTGTGTAACCACAGTCCCTAAAGACACACCCAAAGGTGGGGCTGCTATGAACTGGAATCAAAACATGTGAGGTTTAGTTTTAATGTGGAGAATATTTTCATGCTTCTAATTTCTTCCTGTTTGATATTTATAGAAAAAACACCTCAGAAACTTGGCTAGTTTACATTAGTCCACAAGATTTTCTTAACCAAATAAACATTATTTGAATTTACTTTCTAGTAACTTAAGACTAGAATTAATTCAGTTCAATAACTTAAGACTAGAATGAATTCAGTTCAATTTGAGATACATTTATTGGAGGCCTGTGTGTCAGGTACTGAAAACACAGTCACTGTGTTTTTATCAAACTTACATACCAGGAGCAGAGAGAGAGAACTGTCAGGAGTGAAATGCAATACAAGGTGAGAAAAGGGGTAGCAGAGGTATGCATGCAGCGTTCAATACTGCATGAGCACCAAGAGGGAGGAGTCACCCTGGCCTAGAAAGGACGGGGATGAATCACAGAAGAGGTGACTCTGTTAAAGCAAATCTTAAGGGTAAATGAATGTTTCCCAGATAATGGAGCTAGTAGTGGTGCTGATGAGGGGTCATGGAGGTGAGGCTTAAGATGTATCCATTGGCTTGTGCAATGTGGAGTTCCCAGGTATTATTGGCGAGAGTGTCTAGGGTAGAGTTAAGGAGTGAATTATAGAATCTAAGTACAGTGAAAGTGAACAACTCTGTCTAGACACTGGGTTATAAAAAGAGGGAAGGAGAGGGCAGTAGCTACTAGACGGGGATATGGAAAAGGAAGGGACATTAAAGTTAAGGGACACTTGCTCATGTTTCCCAGGATTAAAGGAAGGATCCAGAAGAAAGGGAGGATCTGGGTCATCACAGATTGAAGGACCACTTGTGGAAAGGGATAAGATGAAGAACAATCAGGAAGAATGTGCCTGGAGCAGCGGGAGGAACATATCTTCCTTGGGCACTGGAGAGAGAAATTCAAAGGGAGTGGGTGTGTTGGATGGTTGTTGGTGTAGACAAAAGAGGATCAGGAAATCCGGGCGGGCTCACTTGTTTTGTCTGTTGAATGTTTTCTGTGAGATCATCTGAAGGAGACAGATGAAGGGAAGACATAGGGGGCTTGAGGTGAGTGGAAAGGTTTGGAGCCACCATTGAAGGGGACGAAGAAGGAACTGGCCAAAGATGAGTAAAAGCAATGCCTGTTAAGGCACACTAGGGCTCACTGATGTTAAAGAGCTCAGACCTCCCCTGACAACAATCCAAAGAACTGTGGTACCTTCTTGAATGCCACTGTGGATGGTGTCCAGGGTGAAGAGTATGTTGTTCTATTGGGGTCTCTTTAAATTTTTGTATGTTTGGTTTAGGGATTTTTTTAGCGTTATTTTCTGAGGACTTCACAGTTTATCACTTTTTTCAATTTTTTATTTCTATAGGTTATTGGGGAATAGGTGGTGTTTGGTTACATGTCTAAGTTCTTTAGTGGTGATTTCTGAGATGTTGGTGCAACCATCACCTAAGCAGTATACACTGCACCCTATTTGTCATATTTTATCCCTCACCTGCCTCCCACTCTTCTGCCCAAGTCCCCAGAGTCCATTATATCATTTTTATGCCTTTGTGTCCTCATAGCTTAGCTCCCACATATCAGTGAGAACACACAATGTTTGCTTTTCCATTCCTGAGTTACTTCACTTAGAATGAGTCTCCAGTCTCATTCAGGTTGCTGCAAATGCCATGAATTCATTCCTTTTTATGGCTGAGTAGTATTCCCTCATATATATGCCACATTTCTTTATCCGCTCATTGACTGCTGAGCATTTGGGTTGGCTCACATTTTTGCAGTTGTGAACTGTGCTGCTATAAACATGTGTACAAGTATATTTTTTTATATAATGACTTGTTTTCTCCGGATAGCTATCCAGTAGTAGGATTGGTGGATCAAATGGTAGTTCTACTTTTAGATCTTTAAGGAATCTCCACACTGTTTCCCATAGTAGCTGTACTAGTTTACATTCCCACTAGCATTGTAGAAGTGTTCCCTCTTCACTGCATCCATGCCAACATTTATTTTTTTATTATGACCATTTGTGCAGGAGTGAAGTGGTATCACATTGTGGTTTTGATTTGCATTTTCCTGATCATTAGTGATGTTAAGCATTTTTTTTCCGTATGTTTGTTGGCCATTTATATATCTTGTTTTGAGAATTGTCTGTTTATGTCCTTAGCCCACTTTTGGATGAGATTGTTTGATTTATTTTCTTGTTGATTTGTTTGAGTTCATTGTAGATTCTGGATATTAGTCCTTTGTCAGATGCATGGATCGTGAAGATTTTCTCCTATTCTGTGGGTTGTCTGTTTACTCTGCTGTCTGTTCCTTTTGCCACGTAAAAGCTCTTTTGTTTAATTAAGTCTCAGCAATTTATCTCTGTTTTTATTGCATTTGCTTTTGGGTTCTTGGCCATGAAATCCTTGCCTAAGCAATGTTGAGAAGGGTTTTTCCAATGTTATCTTCTCTATTTTTTATAGCTTCAGGTCTTAGGTTCAAATTCTTAATCCATCTTGAGTTGATTTTTGTATAAGGTGAGAGATGATGATCTGGTTTCATTCTCCTACATGTGGCTAGCCAATTATGCCAGCATCATTTATTGAAAAGCGTGTCCTTTCTCACTTCATGTTTTTGTCTGCTTTGTTGAAGATCAGTTGGCTGTAAGTATTTGAGTTTATTTCTGGGTTCTCTATTCTGTTCCATTGGTCTATGTGCCTATTTTTATACCAGTACCATGCTGTTTTGGTGACTATGGCCTTATAGTATAGTTTGAAATCAGGTCATGTGATGTCTCCAGATTTGTTCTTTTTAGTTAGTCTTGCCTTGGATACGCAGGCTCTTTTTTGTTGCATATGAATTTTAGAGTTTTTTTTTTTTCTAATTCTGTGAAGAGTGATGGTGATATTTTGATACGAATTGTGTTGAATTTGTAAATTGCTTTTGGCAGTACGGTCATTTTTACATTATTGATTCTACCCATCCATGAGCATGGGATGTATTTCTATTTGTGTAGTCTATGATTTCTTTCAGCAGTGTTTTGTACTTTTCCTTGTAGAGGTCTTTTATGACCTTGGTATATTCCTAACTATTTTATCTTATTTTTTGCAGCTATTCTAAAAGAGGTTGAGTTCTTGATTTGATTCTCAGCTTGTTTGCTGTTGGTATATAGAATGGCTGCTAATTTGTATACATTAATCTTGTATCTGGAAACTTTGCTGAATTCTTTTACCAGTCTAGGAGCTTTCTAGAGGAGTCTTCAGGGTGTTCTAGGTAAACTATATCATCAGCAAACAGTGACAGTTTGACTTCCTCTTTACTTATTTGGATGCCCTTTATTTCTTTCTCTTGTCTGATTGTTTTTGCTATGTTGAAGAGGAGTGGAGAGAGTAGGCATGCTTGTCTTGTTCCAGGTTTCAGAGGGAATGTTTTCAGCTTGTCCCCATTCAGTATTATATTGGCTGTAGGTTGTCATAGATGGCTTTTATTATATTGAGGTATGATCCTTATGTGCTAATTTTGCTGAGTGTTTTAAACATAAAGGGATGCTGGATTTTTTTGAATGCTTTTTTCTGCATCTATTGAGATGATCACGTGATTTTTTAAAAAAAATTCTGTTTTTGTGGTATGACATTTATTGACTTGCATACGTTAAACCATTGCTGCATCCCTGCTATGAACCCACTTGATCATGGTGGATTATCTTTCTGATATATTGTTAGATTCAGTTAGCTAGTATTTTTTAAAAGATTTTAGCATCTATATTCATCACGGATAATGTCTGTAGTTTATTTAGTTCTGCTCTGATCTTGTTTATTTCCTTTCTTCTGGTGGGTTTGGGTTTGGTTTGTTCTTGTTTCTCTAGTTCCTTAAAATGTAACCTTGGATTGTCTATGCTCTTTCAGGCATTTTGATGTAGGCATTTAGGGCTATGAACTTTCCTCTTAGCACTGCCTTTGCTGTATCCCAGAGGTTTTGATGGATTTTGTCATGTTGTTGTTCAGTTTGAAGAATTTTAAAATTTCTATATTGGTTTTATTTTTGACCCAATGCTTGTTCAGTAGCAGGTTATTTAATTTCCGTGTATTTGCTTGGTTTTTAAGGTTCCTTTTGGAATTGATTTCTAGTTACTCTACTGTGGTCTGAGAGAGCGCTTGATATAATTTTAATTTTCTTTTTTTTTATTGCATTTTAGGTTTTGGGGTACATGTGCAGAACATGCAAGACAGTTGCATAGGTACACACATGGCAGTGTGTTTTGCTGCCTTCCTCCCCTTCACCCACATTTGGCATTTCTCCCCAGGCTATCCCTCCCCAGCTCCCCTGCTGCTGTCTCTCCCCTATTCCCCCGAATAGACCCCAGTGTTTAGTACTCCCTTCCCTGCGTCCATGTGTTCTCATTTTTCATCACCCACCTATGAGTGAGAATATGCGGTATTTCATTTTCTGTTCTTGTGTCAGTTTGCTGAGAATGATGTTCTCCAGATTCATCCATGTCCCTACAAAGGACACGAACTCATCATTTTTGATTGCTGCATAATATTCCATGGTGTATATATTGCCACATTTTCCCAGTCCAGTCTATCATCGATGGGCATTTGGGTTGGTTCCAGGTCTTTGCTATTGTAAACAGTGCTGCAATGAACATTCTTGTGCATGTGTCCTTATAGTAGAACGATTTATAGTCCTTTGGATATATATCCAGTAATGGGATTGCTGGGTCAAATGGAATTTCTATTTCTCAGGCCTTGAGGAATCGCCACACTGTCTTCCACAATGGTTGAACTAATTTACACTCCCACCAGCAGTGTAAAAGTGTTCCTATTTTTCCACATCCTCTCCAGCATCTGTTGTCTCCAGATTTTGTAATGATCACCATTCTAACTGGCATGAGATGGTATCTCAATGTGATTTTGATTTGCATCTCTCTAATGACCAGTGATGATGAGCATTTTTTTCATATGTTTGTTGGCCTCATGTATGCCTTCTTTTGTAAAGTGTCTGTTCATATCCTTTGCCCATTTTTGAATGGGCTTGTTTGTTTTTTTCCTGTAAATCTGTTTGAGTTCTTTGTAAATTCTGGATATCAGCCCTTATCAGATGGGTAAACTGCAAAAATTTTTTCCCATTCTCTTGGTTGCCAATTCACTCTAGTGACTGTTTCTTTTGCCGTGCAGAAGCTGTGGAGTTTGATTAGGTCCCATTTGTCTATTTTGGCTTTTGTTGCCAATGCTTTTGGTGTTTTGGTCATGAAGTCCTTGCCTACGCCTATGTCCTGAATGGTTTTGCCTAGATTTTGTTCTAGGATTTTTATGGTGCCAGGTCTTATGTTTAAGTCTTTAATCCATCTGGAGTTAATTTTAGTGTAAGGTGTCAGGAAGGGGTCCAGTTTCTGCTTTCTGCACATGGCTAGCCAGTTTTCCCAACACCATTTATTAAACAGGGAATCCTTTCCCCATTGCTTGTTTCTGTCAGGTTTATCAAAGATCGTATGGTTGTAGATATGTTGTGTTGCCTCCAATGCCTCTGATCTGTTCCATTGGTCTATATCTCTGTTTTGGTACCAGTACCATGCTGTTTTGATTACTGTAGCCTTTGAAATCCGGTAGTGTGATGCCCCCCACTGTGTTCTTTTTGCTTAGAATTGACTTGGCTATGCAGGCTCTCTTTTGGTTCCATATGAAGTTCATGGTGGTTTTTTCCAGTTCTGTGAAGAAAGTCAATGGTACCTTGATGGGGATAGCATTGAATCTGTAAATTACTTTGGGCAGTATGGCCATTTTCACGATATTAATTCTTCCTAACCATGAACATGGAATGTTTCTCCATCTGTTTGTGTCCTCTCTGATTTCGTTGAGCAGTGGTTTGTAGTTTTCCTTGAAGAGGTCCCTTACGTTCCTTGTGAGTTGTATTCCTAGGTATTTTATTCTTTTTGTAACAATTGTGAATGGCAGTTTGTTCTTGATTTGGCTCTCTTTAAGTCTGTTATTGGTGTATAGGAATGCTTATGATGTTTGCACGTTGATTTTTTATCCTGAGACTTTGCTGAAGTTGCTTATCAGTTTCAGGAGTTTTTGGGCTGAGGCAATGGGGTCTTCTATGTATACTATCATGTCGTCTGCAAATAGAGACAATTTGGCTTCCACCTTTCCTATTTGAATACCCTTTATTTCTTTTTCTTGCCTGATTGCTGTGGCTAGAACTTCCATTTTCTTAAATTTATTGAGGCTTGTTTTGTGGCCTATCATATGATCGATCTTCAAGAAAGTTACATGTGCTATTGAATAGATTGTATATTCTGTGGTTGTTGGATGGCATGTTCTGTATAGATCTATTAAGCCCATTTGTTCTAGGGTATAGTTTAATTTCATTGTTTCTTTGTTGACTTTATGCTTAATGATCTGTCTAGTGTTTCCAGTGGAGTGTTGAAGTGCCCCACTGTTATTTCATTGCTATCTATCTCATTCATTAGGTCTATTAGTAATTGTTTTATAAATTTGGAAGCTTGAGTGTTAGGTGCATATATGTTTAGGATTATAACATATTCCTATTGGACAAGGCCTTTTATCATTATATAATGTCCCACTTTGTCTTTTTAAACTGCTGTTGCTTTAAAGTTTGTTGTGATATAAGAATAGCTACTCTTGCTTGCTTTTGGGGTCCATTTGCATGACATATCTTTGTCTACCCCTTTACCTTAAGTTTGTGCAAATCCTTTTGTGTTAGATGATTCTCTTGAAGGCAGCAGATAGTTGGTTGGTGAATTCTTATCCATTCTGCAATTCTGTATCTTATAAGTGGAGCATTTAGGCCATTTACATTCAATGTTAGTATTGAGATGCGAGGTACCATTAATCATACCATCTGCTTGTTTTGTTGCTTGTATACCCTGGTTTTTTGTTTTTTAAATTGTATTTTTGTTTTATGGGTTCTATGAGATTTATGCTTTAAAGAGGTTCTGTTTTGATGTGTTTCCAGGATTTGTTTCAAGATTTAGAGCTCCTTTTAGCAGTTCTTGTAGTGGTGGCTTGGTAATGATGAATTCTCCTAGCATTTGTTTGTCTGAAAAAGATTATATCTTTATTTCACATATGAAGTTTAGTTTCACTGGATACAAAGTTCTTGGCTGATAATTTTTTTTTTTTTTTGAGGAGGCTGAGGATAGGGTGCCAATCCACTCTAGCTTGTAGGGTTTCTGCTGAGAAATCTGCTATTAATCTGATAGGTTTCCCTTTATAGAATACCTGGTGCTTTCATCTCATAGCTCTTAAGATTCTTTCCTTCATCATAATTTTAGATAACCAAAGACAATGTGCCTAGATGATGATCTTTTTGTGATCAATTTACCAGGTGTTCTTTATGCTTCTTGTATTTGGATGTCTAGGTATCTAGCAAGGCTGGGGAAGTTTTCTTTGATTATTCCCCCAAATATGTTTTCCAAACTTTTGGATTTCTCTTATTCCTCAGGAATACCAGTTATTTTGGGATTTGTTATTTAACATAATCCCAGACTTCTTGGAGGCTTTGTTCATATTTTCTTGCTCTGTCTTCTTTTGTTTCTGTTGGATTGGGTTAATTCAAAGACCTTGTCTTTGAGCTCTGAATTTCTTTCTTCTACTTGTTCAATTCTGTTGCTGAGACTTTCTGGGTCATTTTGCATTTCTGTAAGTGTGTCCATTGTTTCTTGAAGTTTTGACTGTTTTTCATTTATGCTATCTATTTTCTTGAATATTTCTCTCTTCACTTCTTGTATCATTTTTTGGATTTCCTTACAATGGGCTTTGCCTTTCTATGGTGCCTTCCTGATTATCTTAATAACTAACCTCCTGAATTATTTTTCAGATAAATCAGGGATTTCTTCTTGGTTTGAGTCCATTGCTGGTGAACTAGTGTGATTTTCCGGAGGTGTTAAAAAACATTGTTTTGTCATATTACCAGAGCTGGTTTCTGGTTCCTTCTCATTTGAGTAGGCTCTATCAAAGGGAAGGTCTAGGACTGAAGGCCCTTGTTCTGATTCTTTTGTCCCCTGAGGTGGCTAGAGCTGTAGTGATTGTTTTCTGTCTTCTAGATCTGGCCACTCTCTACAGACAACCCTCAGTACCAGCCTGGAGCCTGATAGACTTGGTGCTTCTCATGTACTACTGCTACCACCATGATGCTCTCTACTAAAGAACACTTTCTGCCCTGGGTCTACCAGGCTCCAGGCTGGTGCTGGGGGTTGTCTGTAAAGAGTCCTGTGATGTGAACCATCTGTGGGTCTCTCAGCCTTGGATACCAGCACAGTATTTGGGTTGTCTTCCAGGTCCCATGGGAGCAATCTGCTTCCTTCAGTGGGTCTGTGGGTTGTCTCAGATTTCCTGATTCATTCCTGCAGTCATTCTGTAGCAAAAATTCATGATGCAAGCCTCCACACATGTCTCTGCTCATCAAAGTCAGAGCTGCAATGTAGTCCTGCCTCCCATCTGCCATGATCCTCTCCCTCACTCTTGAGTCTTCGTCTCTTGATTCTTCTCCAGATATTTTCGTGGTTCAACAAATCAGCATTGCCTAGTACAAGGATAACAGCAAGAAATATCTCAAATTCCCTCCAAAAGCTCTAGTATCTAATTAGCATTTATATGGAAAAGTCAGATTCCTAATGAAAATAAGATGCAGAAACCTCCAAGTTGGCACTGTAAGTAGAATTTCTTAAAAAGGAAGGGCAAACAAATGAAGAAATCTCAGCCTTTTTTTCCAAGCTTCACCGTCCTCCTGGTACTCCTCATGTACTGTTGCTGCCACCATGATGCTGTCCACTAAAGAACCCTTTCTGCCTTTAACATTGGGGTAAGTATGTATCTAGGTAAACGACTCATCCACTTGTCCAGCTGAGTTGTACCACACCAGTTGCTTGGAGACAGGAATGGAAAAATAAAGAGTATTAAAAAAAATCCTTATGTTATTAAATGCTCACAGATTTTTAGTTATTATTCTAATTTTAAGGGTATGAAAGCTGAGGATTACTCCATATCTGCAAATAGGCAAGACTTGATCAGGGTCCCCTGATTTCACATCCTGGACTCTTCGTACTCTCCCTTACTGGGTAGAAATTAAATGGGAAAGCTAATTTTCCTTTGAGGTCATGGAGGCTCAATCTGGCTACTCAGTACATTCCTCATTCAAGGGTTAAGAGAAATGTGAAGAGAAATGGCCAGTGTGAAGCTCCTTCCTACATATTTTCCTAAACCTTCATTGGGGAAGATGGGTGAAACACAGCCTACTTGATTGTTTTGAAACCCATAAGTTTCTAATAAATATCATAAGTTTCTTGAATTTTCCAAATGTGTGGACTCTTGATGGGTTGGAAAAAGTAGACTTGGGGTTAAAAAATTCCTATTCTTCTACCCCTTCTTACTCCCTTTAAGTTTTATGGAAGTATCATTTTCAGTTTTAAACTTCCTGATTTCATAGCATCAATAATTTGGTTTGAGTCTATTTCTATCTAGTAATTTAAAATACTTTAGATATAAGCTTCTAGATGTCGACTAAAGAAAGAGGGAATAAGGTGGGAGGAATGAGTCTGTGGTAAGGGAAGTTCGTAAATCATGGGAAGCTCGAAAATTCAGCAGGAAAATAGTTGGAAAGAAGCAGCTGCAATGTCCTGCTAAGTTCATTGTTCCAGGACAAGCATGATTGTCTCTTTAACTTCATACTTTCCACCCATCCCCTCCCTCCCTTCTTGTAGTACTCTTTCCTTTCCTTCCCTTTTTTTCCTCCTTTCTTTGCTTCAACGCCTTGGATATTGAGTTTATTTTCCATGAATGTTCATTTCAATAAAGCCAATACCTAATGAAAAGCATGAAAGAAAGAAAATAGCTTAAAGAGATAAAAATACTGTCTTTGTTTAGGAGAAATAGTAATTTGTTTCCTGGGAGAATGACAAAAAAGAGGCTCACAACCACTTCTTTGCAGAGTTGCAGATCAAGGTTGTGTTGCTGCTTTCAGGTAATTTGGAAGCAATGTGTATGTTTGAAAAAGGACTCATTCTTTCACAGGTGAAACTTAGACTATCACCTTCTATCATAATTATAAACAGATTTAGATTGAAGTAATTGTGGAATGCTTTGTCCTTACAGTTAGTCAGGGACATGACCACAAGTGACTCTGATGGGAATGCCTGAAAATGGTGCAGTTCACCATCACAGCCCCTAAAGTGGCTGAGGTATGCGAAAGTGCTGGTTTGATCCAAAAGGTATAAATAGCACTCGAAGGGGAAGGCTGAGCAGGGCTTGCAAGCTGCTGTGTTGGAGGAACAATTTGACAGAGACAGAGCAAGATGATGATAACTTGGAAAATGAATAATTTGTCATGATTGCCTCTTTCCCCTTCCTCCCTAGAGAAAGTAGCTTGCATCCACTGGAATTCATGTGTGGGGGAAAAAAGCATTGTAACCAAGAAAGCATATCGTTTTATACTTTCCTTTTCTGGTTCTACACTTTGGGTGCATGGAGGCATTGGATTTTAAAAGTTCTGCTAAAAAGATGTGGCATGTTGCAGGATTCCTCTAAGATTTGAGATATTTTAGTTCTAGTAGCTTCTTCATTAGGAGGTGCCGCTTCTAGATGCAAGTACTTTGGATTTATTTGTGATTATGTAGTCATCAGATAACCTAGCTACCTCCACCAGTGTTGCTACAAATGCATTTGCCCCATAAACTCCAATGGTGCCAACAGCTATCATGTGTTTGAAGACAAATCCCATGAAGTTTTGGTGTAAGGAAACTATCACCATGATCCCGCCATGCAGTTTCCAAAGGAAGCAAGTGAGTAGCCCAAATTTTTATAGCAAAAACTTTGAATAGTCTGCCCGCTTTTCCTTTTTAAGATAACATTTACTATTTTGAAAAATAAAAATAGCACTTTTCAAAATATAGAAAAGTGTGAAAATGAAGGAATAGAATATTATTATTTCATCACCATGTGTGAATGTGTTAAGACTCACTGAGGACCTTCGAATCTTCTAACAGATGTGGTTTTCTTTGTCCTCTCCTACCCTCCCCCTCCTCCCCCTCCCCCTCCCCCTCCCCTCCCCTCCCCTCCCCTCCCCTCCTCTCCTCTGCTTATAGTTGCCCTTTCTCTCTTGTCTCCTATCTACTTTTGTGTCCGTGATTTTGATTCACTGGCTCTGCCTTTGGGCTACTCACTTGCTTCCTTTGGAAACTGCATGGCGGGAGCATGGTGATAGTTTCCTTACACCAGAACTTTATGGGTCATGGGAATATTTTACAGAAGAACAACTCAGTCGATTTCCGAATGTAAGGTTGCTCTAGAACAGTGTTTGGAGATTTCTACCCTGTGGTAAGAAAATGCCTCCCTAAATCCATCACTCTGGGAAATGGACGTGGGTTACAATGGAGAGCTGTGGTGGAAGAAATGGGGCTGAGACCAGGGTTGCCAGATTTAGCAAATAAAAATAGAGGATGCCCAAATGTTTTATGAGGCATACTTATATGTGTGTGTGTGTGTGTGTGTGTATGTGTGTGTGTATTTTATTGCACTTTAGGTTCTGGGGTACATGTGCAGAACATGCAGGATTGTTGCATAGGTACATACATGGCAAGGTGGTTTGCTGCCTCCATTCCTCCGTCACCTATATCTGGCGTTTCTCCCCATGTTATCACTCCCCAACCTCCCTACCTCCCGCTGTCCCTCCCCTATTCCCACCCAACAGATCCCAGTGTGTGATGCTCCCCTCCCTGTGTCCATGTGTTCTCATTGTTCAACACCTGCCTATAAGTGAGAACAAGTGGTGTTTGGTTTTCTGTTCTTGTGTCAGTTTGCTGAGAATGATGGTTTCCAGATTCATCCATGTCACTACAAAGGACAGGAACTCATTGTTTTTTGTGGCTACATAGTATTCCATGGTGTATATGTGCCACATTTTCCTTGTCCAGTCTATCATTGATGGGCATTTGGGTTGGTTCCAGGTCTTTGCTATTGTAAATGGTGCTGCAGTGAACATATGTGTGCATGTGTCTTTATAATAGAATGATTTATAATCCTTTGGGTATGTACCCAGTAATGGGATTGCTGGGTCAAATGGAATTTCTATTTCTAGGTCCTTGAGGAATCGCTACACTGACTTCCACAATGGTTGAACTAATTTACACTCCCACCAGCAGTGTAAAATTGTTCCTATTTCTCCACATCCTCTCCAGCATCTGTGTTCTCCAGATTTTTTAATGATCGCCATTCTAACTGCTGTGAGATGGTATCTTAATGTGATTTTGATTTGCATTTCTCTAATGACCAGTGATGATGAGCTTTTTTTTTTCATATGTTTGTTGGCCTCTTCGATATCTTTTTTTGAAAAGTGTCTGTTCCTGTCCTTTGCCTGCTTTTGGATGGATCTGTTTGTTTTTTTTTTTTTTTCTTGTAAATTTGCTTTAGTTCTTTGTAGATTCTGGATATTAGCCCTTTGTCAGATGGGTAGATTGCAAAAATTTTTTCCCATTCTGTTGGATGCCAGTTCACTCTAATGATTGTTTCTTTTGCTGTGCAGAAGCTCTGGAGTTTAATTAGATCCTATTTGTCTATTTTGGCTTTTGTTGCTAATGCTTTCGGTGTTTTAGTCATGAAGTCCTTGCCTATGCCTATGTCCTCAATGGTTTTGCCTAGGTTTTCTTCTAGTGTTTTTATGGTGCTAGGTCTTATGTTTAAGTCTTTAATCCATCTGGAGTTAATTTTAGTGTAAGGTGTCAGGAAGTTGTCCAGTTTCTGCTTTCTGCTCATGGCTAGGCAGTTATCCCAACACCATTTATTAAACAGGGAATCCTTTCCCCTCTGCTTGTTTTTGTCAGATTTGTCAAAGATCAGATGGTTGTAGATGTATGGCATTGCCTCTGAGGCCTCTGTTCTGTTCCATGTCTATATATCTGTTTTGGTACCAGTACCATGCTGTTTTGATTACCGTAGCCTTGTAGTATAGTTTTAAGTCAGGTAGCATGATTCCTCTAGCTTTGTTCTTTTTGGTTAGAATTGACTTGGTATGTGGGCTTTCTTTTGGTTCCATATGAAGTTTAAGGTGTTTTTTTCCAGTTCTGTTAATAGGGTCATAGGTAGCTTGATGGGGATAGTGTTGACTCTATAAATTACTTTGGGCAGTGTGGCCATTTTCAGGATATTGATTCTTCCTAATCATGAGCATGGAATGTTTTTCCATCTGTTTGTGTCCTCTCTTATTTCCTTGAGCAATGATTTGCAGTTCTCCTTGAAGAGGTCCTTTACATCCTTTGTTAGTTGTATTCTTCGGTATTTTATTCCCTTTGTATCAATTATGAATGGCAGTTCATTCTTGATTTGGCTCTCTTTAAGTCTGTTATTGGTGTAGAGGAATGCTTGTAAATTCTGCACATTGATTTTGTATCCTAAGACTGCTGAAGTTGCTTATCAGTTTCAGGAGATTTTGGGCTGAGAAGATGGGGTCTTCTAAATATATAATCATGTCATCTGCAAATAGAGCCAATTTGACTTCCTCCTTTTCTAATTGAATACCCTTTATTTCTTTTTCTTGCCTGATTGCTCTGGCTAGAACTTCCAATAGTATATTGAATAGGAGTGGTGAGAGAGGGCATCCTTGTCTAGTGCCAGATTTCAAAGGGAATGCTTCCAGTTTTTGCCCATTCAGTATGATATTGGCTGTAGGTTTGTCGTAAATAGCTTTTATTATTTTGTGATACGTTCCATACTTATATTGAAAAAAAATCGTTGATCTGAAATTCAAAGGAAGTGGGCACCCAGTATTTTGTCTGTCAACCTCTAGCTGAAACAGTAGCTTAACCTGCAGAAAGGCAGTGGATTATGGAAAAGAAAAAGGTGACTAGGGAAGGCAGCCTCATCTCACTTCAGGTGGATTCATGGGAGCCTTGTTCATTTCTATATATGGATGGCCCCAACCCTAGGACCTAAGTCTGACCTGTACTCTCCTTTCTCTACCCTCAAATAGTCAGCTCCCGATGCCTTAAAACTCTTTATCCACCATCCCCGCCACCCCTGTCTAGTTCAGGTTTTCGCCAGTGGCCCCCTTGCCTTGTGATGCCTTCCTAGACCAGCCTCTAATATGAACAAAGTAAAAGCTCCCCCAACCCAGTGTTTATGATGCTGCTGAGAGTTCTTTCTAAACGCAAATCTAGGGAAGGCCACTCCCTCTGCGTAAAACCTTTCAAAACCTTCCCATTGCTGTTAAAGTCTCCTCTCTAGAAAGCCTGCTTAGGGTTTTTTGATATGGCCTCTGTCCTCCTCTCCACCCTCGTGCCAGATTTCTCCATATCCCTTTACATTCATCCTAATTTTCCCTCCAATTATCTGAATAAAATGTGTTCTTCTTGGATTGAAGACATTGTACATTTTGAAAAATTCACTCAAAAAGCATTCATTTCTTCTCTACCAAGTGCCATTCATAGAGGTGAACAAGATGTGATTCCTCCCCTCACGTAGGTCTAGGCCAGGATTCAGCACTCAAAGATATACAGGGGCTGGAATGGCCATACTGTGAGGGAAAGAGTGGGTAAAACATGGCTTCCTTGCTGTATCCTACCTTTTCCACTTTTGGTAGAAACATGAACGTAAGAAACATTTTGTTTTTTCCTTCAACTCCAGTATTAGAAAGACAATAGCACAAGCTTAGTGATAAATGGAGCTGGCCTTGGCCTCACTGCTAGGGGCATGTCTTAGTCCATTCTGGCTTCTGTAACAAAATACCTTAGACTGGGTAATTGATAAATAATAGGAGTGTATTGCTCATAGTTCTGAAGGCTAGGAAGTTCAAGATCAAGGTGCAAGCTGATTTGGTGTCTGCTCCTCATAGATGGAACCCTCTTGCTGTGTGCTCATGTGACTGGAGAGGTGAACAGTATCCTCACATGGTAGAAGGAGAAAGGCAGCTCCTTAAGGCGCCTTGTGTGAGGGCACTAATCCCATCCATGAGGGCTCTGCCCTCTAACTTGGTGGCCCCAAAGACCCTCACCTCTTACCATTCTCATGTTAGTAATAATTAATTGTCATTAAGTTTTTACATATGAACTTGGGGGGATACATTCAGGCCATAGGAAGGCACAAGAAAAAGTGATAGAAACGGGTAAATCAGACCCTATTTAAAGAGTCAGTCATTACTCAGTTCTAGTGAGCTGGTACCTTGAGGGTATTTCAAGAGAAATCAGAAATCAGAATTTTAATATGAAAACCTTCAATGATGAGAGTAATTAAAAACAACATCAATATACCCATAAAACTCTGAGAGCCAGGTAATGAAACAGATCTGTGGGTTTGCTTTTTCTCTTGAATCTCTAGTGTGAGAACTCTGCCAACTGCCTGGTTCACTCATCAATCACATCCTATTTACCTGGAAAACTCTTACTCATTCTTAAATGTATCAAAACACCCCCTTGTATACCATAAATATATAGAATTATTATTTGTCAATTAAAAAATAAGTTACTCTGATCATAACCTTTCTTAACTGCTACCTTTAAACCTTAACTATGTCACGTTCCCCTCCAGGGTGTTTCTGTAATGGGAGGCACTACAGGAAGCCTCTCTTTCCCTATCCCAGCACTTAACCCACTGTGTTACAGCTGCCTGGGCAGTTATTTCTCTTCCTTCATCATCTGTAGTAACTTCCATGTGGGCAGTAGCTCTGTGTATCCTGCTGGCTTCTGTTGTCATGTGCAGTATTCCTGTCTCCAACCTGCATGGCCATGAGCCTGCTGTAAATTCTCTACTACTCTGTTAGGAATTGGGCCGTTAATTTATTTGCAGGATTCTGCCCACCCCCTCTGCCTTTTTCTCATCTTCGTGGTCCAGGCTTGGGTCAGCCACTGTATTCTAGGAGATGTGGAGGGTGGAGGTAGGTTGAATCCTGCTTGCTTCTTGTCACAAAGATCAGAGTATGAATTATAAGCAGATCTCTTGTTGGACAGAAGCATGGATGCTCTGGCACTTTCTGTGTAGCACATCCAAGGTGACCCTTCTTTCTCCCACCAGCTTCATGAGTGGTAGTGTTTAGCCATTCTGCACCTAAGATCATCTGGCTTCATAAATGTTCCTTGGTATTCAGTAAAATGCACCAAACACTTTTGATACGTAAGGACAATGAACTCAGAAAGAAGTTTTATGACAGAAACTACTTCAGATAAGACTTTGATGTTATTCTAAGTCAATTTTTCATAGAAACTATTCTACTGTACTTGTTTAGAGGCCAAGCTTTTTTATTCCCTTAAAAATGTATCCTTAACTTGTCAGTTCAGTTTCTGATGTTCTCTATGAAGAATGAGAGGTACTTTACAATATGTAAGGCGTGGAGGTAGGGGTGTGTGTGTATGTGTGTGTGTGTGTCCCAGTGTCAGCTTGGTGGGAGATCTTCTGCTGGTTGCATCTAGTCTCACCTCCACAAATGTGGGGATAATCCCTCCTGTGTCTTCTGGGAGCTATTTTCTACTCAGTGCATGGGTGCGCGCGCGCGTGCGTGCGTGTGTGTGTGTGTGTGTGTGAAGGTCTCTGTATGTGTATGTGGGGTGTGTGTGTGTGTGTGTGTGTCCCTACAAGTGACCTGGACCACTGAATGAGGCATTTTTGACATGGAGTGGATTGGATACGAGGCTGTGAAATCTCTTAGGGCAGAAAGGAGGTGAACATCTTGTGGGGGATGCACTGGTTACCATTAATTGGTAGTGGTTAGTAGTAACAGTGGGGAAGCCAGGTTTTCACTCTGCTCCCAGGCTGACGGTGCTGATGATGAATGGCTTCTGCTGGGGCACATGCCTGTGGTCTCTCCATCTCACTCTTTTTGTCTGTGTGATTAGTCCTCTTCCTTTCTCTTGGTCCATGGAGACTTTTATCTAGTCTAATGGCAGAAACAATCTCCTCTCAAAGTCTGCTCTCAATCTTTCTGTTTTACACCTAGCCCAGTAGCTTTTGAACTCAATATTTAAGAGTAGTCCCTTGTGGTTTTCTGGGTATTCAGTGTGGTGTTGACCTCCAAGCAGTAGTTGGCTCACCTCTAGGCAAAGAGGGGATGTCCTTGGAGTAACAGTGAGGAAATTCCATGAGAGCAGACATGAAGGCAAAATACACTAATTACTATTTCAAATTATTATTATATGTTATATCCTACTTGCTTGTTCATGTATATGCAAGATTTTAATAGGAGAACATCTGTAAAGGGTAGACTTTAAAAAAATTCAGGCATATTTGCTAAGCTGACTTTAAATCAAATAAGGATAATAATTTGCATCACCCTTGGTTTGCAAAGTACTTTTACCATATGATGTTAATCTTATATCCAACTTGTTAAACAAGCAGGATCTGTCATGTTTTTCTCTGTTTCACGATAAAGGATCAGAGAGGTTACATGACTTCCACAGAGTTGCAAAGCGAGTCAATGTCAGAGGACCCAGGACTTTGGACTCTAGTCTCAGTCTCATTCTGCTCCCCCAGGACTGCTTCTCTGTGATATGAAAGGGTTAGCCCTGTCACTGAGTAAGCTATGCCTCGTAGGTGCCCATCTAAGGACAGGATGTTTCTCCATCTATGGCATCGTACATACCATTCTTTGTCCTACATACAGTCAGTGGTAGATAGATACGCTGCCCTAAGTGACCTTTCATGAAGAAGTCCTCTTGTTTTTTTTTTTTTCTATCATAGCTTACAGGACTGCTGAAAACTTTGACCTATTTCATGATTAAGTATTTAATTAGTTAGTTAATCCACCTATCAACTATTTATTGATGCCAAGTTCCGGGATAGGCTGTGGGGAGAGAAGTGTATAATTTGTTCTCCGGCCAGAATGCACAGGAATGAGGAAGGACCAATGAGGCGTAGTAAGTGGCTGACTGCTGGTGGTGTGTTTAGGTAGTGATAGAAGTGTTTTAAAAGTGTTGTGGGAGAACAGGGGCAAGACCATTAACCAAGACCAGGCAGGGAAAGTTTTCATGGAGTGAACTGAAAAGTTGATCAGCCCAGAATAAGGAAACTACATTCAAGCAGAGGGGTAGCCTTGAAGAAAATCGTGGAAGCCTGGGAGTGCGAAGGCCAGTGTGACTGATGTTGGGGTGAAGGGGTGAGTGATGGGACAAGAGCCACAGAGATTGACAGAGGTCAGAATGTGAGGGGCCCTAGAACCTACACTGGGTCTGGACTTTATGCTGAGGCAGGTGGAAATTGCTTGGGGATGGTCAGAAAGGGGATGATAATAGTAATTTTAAAAAGTCTTTTTTGAGGCAGAGGATGGTTTAGAGAGAAATGAGACTTTAGGCTGTCACATCAGTTAAAGGAAGAAGGCCTTGACCTGGGTACCATCAAGGCTGTGGAAGAGGACAGGGATACAACTGTGAGGTGGTTAGGAGAGGTAATTGATGTTGGTAAAGATGAATGGGTTGTGGTCATGCTTAAGAGAGGGAAATCTCTAGGCACCATCTCATTCCTGGATGGACAGGTGGAGGATACTGTCTCTTATGAGCAAGGGAAGCCTTGGAGGAGGAGCAGGTGGTGAGCATGGGGATGATCATTTGCGTCACCATTGGTTTGCAAAGTGCTTTTACATGTGATGTTAATCTCATACCCAGCTTGCAAAATAGGCAAGATGGGTAGAGTTTGGTCAGGTACATAAGAGGGTCCCATGGCAGCATTTAATAGGCAGGAAAGAATGGTGATCCATTGTGAGCAGAGGTATACACTGCCAGACCTAAATAAACTCACAGGGAAGCTCTTGTTGCCTCTTCTGACATCCAGTGATATCAACCTGAGATTGAGAGGGGATCTGGACTAGTACGAAAGAGGCGTTCTCAGCTTCACTCTAAAGGTTTGTCTTTATGCTATAGGACCTTCATCTTATGAGTTTAAGACCTGGAGGGAGGAAAGGTGAGAAATTTGCAAAGCAGCTGCAACTAAAATCAAGAATTAAAGAATAATGTTCTTGCCTGATTTGTTAGGGAACAAGAGAAATAACTTCAAATCAAACCTTAGTTGATCCAGATCTAAAATAGATTTAAATCAGCTCTCCAAAGCCTGGCAGGTTTTTAAATCAAAACCTGTGTTTCAGGTTCCTTTTGTTAAAGAAATGCCCTTACTTGTTAGAACATCAAAACCTCATTAAATTGAATACACTGGACTATAAAAGATGGAGAATGAGCAATTCTACTTAGCCGCTGCAGCCCTCCACACGGTGCCCCAGAAGGACAATGAGTTCCAAAGGTCAGGGTTACACATGGCATGGTAAGTGTTTTTCTCCTTCTAACACTCAACAGGCTTGGAAAATGGCCAATTCGAGAGATAGAGAGAAAGAGGGAGAGGAGAAGAGGGAGGGAGAGAGAGAGACAGGAAGGGGATAAGGGGAAAGAGGCAGGGAGGGCGAGAGAGAGAGAGAGAGAGAGAGAGAGAGAGAGAAAGAGAGAGAGAGAGAGAGAGGGAAAGAGAGAGGGAGAGAGAGAGACAGTCTGTAGTCAGGCTTCTTCAAGAATGAAACTTTATCCCCCTCTGTAGAAAAAAAAATGTGAAAAAAGGCAAACCCTGAAGAAAAGCAGCCAGCTGCTAACTAGTTGTCTAGCTGTCTATTTGTGGGCGCTTCCTTTCATCTTGTCATATCTTTTGTGGTGTTTGAAATGTTTGGAGCTTAAGAGTGGAGGAACACTCAGTGGAATCCAAAATTTTATTAAAAGAAAGGGAAAGGGAGACAGCACAGTTCTGACAACAAGTGAGTATTTCAATGTTGGGGCCATATTCTGCCCAAATATCAAGCAGAGGAGCCCTCTATTTCTAGCTAAATGAAGCAGAAAACATACTTCGATTAAAAATACACAAGAAGATACCGTGTAGGAAACCAACTTATTTTGTGGGAAGGCTGCAGAGCAATACAAATGGACCTTAAGAAGGGGCCAGGAGGAGAGGGGCCTCCTTCCCAGGCTGGGCCAGGGTCCTTTTGTGCTGGTTCATTGGAATGCTAATTTCTGCTCCATTGTCCCGGAGAAGCCACTCTGCTTTCTTGTACTGGAAGCCCTTTCTCACTCTCTTGTCTTTGGTGGTCTTCACCAGCTGCTTCTATTAGCTTAGAGCCTCAGGAGATTTTATTTCCATGAATGTTGTTTTGTCCAGACCTCTGTTTCTATTTGATCGATTCATCCATTCGATTCTCATTCCTTCTTGCATTCGTCCTCAGGGGTTAAACCACCAGATTATGGTTTCCTTGTCAAAATTAGAAACCCAAAGTGGACTGTCACAAGGATCCTGGGGATTTTGTCTTTGACATCCATTTCGGAGGAAATGGAGATTGAAATCTTAGCAGGAGAATCTCTTCAGGGACTCTGATTTTTCTTTAAAAGGAACCAAGTCCTGAATTAAAATAAATACCTAGACTTCAGATGAGGCATCAGAGAATCAACAGAGGGCCTAAGTCTTTGTTTCACTGGCTGGCTGTGTGCACCATAATTAAGGGGAAAGAGCTTAGGGAATTATCCACAGCTCAGTTTTCATAGCCAGTTTTCTTTTCAAATTGGATACTTAACATATTGCTCAGAAAATGTATTTCAAAGACTTCGCTAGGTGCCTGTGGTATGCTGTGGCATTGACAGATGGGCAGAAGCTGGGAGGATGGGTGGGTTCTGTTCCTTCGTGTCCTAAAATACCAGCCGCTGTTGGGCTGCACATTTCTGTGCTACTTGGGGCTTTTTGCCTAGCACTGGAGTAAGCTGTGGTCTCTGTCGTTTCTTCTACTACATGAGGAGGCAACTGGCATAGTGTGACAAGGTGGGAAGAACCGAAGCCAGGTCCGCCAGATGTGGCTTCTGCCACCCATCCTCCCTGGGCCGCATCTGTAAAATGGGGAAAATCTGCCTTATGGTTGTGAGGATTATATGAGATTACATATGTAAAGTTCCAGGGATCTGGAAGGCATTTGAGAAAAATTAATTACATACTCGTCTATCCCTTCACCCCTACCCTCATGGAAGATTGAGAAATGACTCTAAACCTAACAAAGAGTTTGATGCTGTCCCTCAAAATGTGTCATGCTTCTTCCTGTCTCCAAGATTTATTTGGCACTGCTGTCCTTCTGATTGGAATGGTCTTTCCCTAGATTCCCATCCCCACAGCACCCCATGGCTGGCTCCTAGGCATCATTCAAGTCTGAGCTTAAACGTGGCTTTTTTCAAAGGCTCTTCTAGCCCTGGTTTAAAATAACCCTAGGCTACTAGTCACAACAGCAAAGACATGGAACCAACCCAAATGCCCATCAGTGATAGACTGGATAAAGAAAATGTGGTACATATATACCACGGAATATTATACAGCCATAAAAAGGAATGAAATTGTGTCCTTTGCAGGGACATGGATAAAGTTGGAAGCCATCATCCTCAGCAAATGAACACAGGAACAGAAAACCAAACACTGCAGGTTCTCACTTGTAAGTGGGAACTGAACAATGAGAACTCAGGGACGCAGGGAGGGAAACGGCACATACCAGGTCCTGTCAGGGGAGGAGACTGGCAGGGAGAGCATAAGGACAAATGGGTGATGCATATGGGGCTTAATACCTAGGTGATGGGTTGATAAGTACAGCAAACCACCATGGCGCACGTTTACCTATGTAACAAACCTACACGTTCTGCTCATGTATCTTGGAACTTAATGTAAAAGAAAAGAAAAAACCTAGGCTAGCCCCTAAGTCACCTACTTTTTTTCCTAGTACTTACAGCAATCTTAATAGTTTTTTTTCCTCGATGCATATTACCTACTTCTTTCTGCTAAAACGTAAGAACCATGAGTGTGTAAACTTTGTCTTGTTTACTAGGATACTGTGTGGCATAGATGTTTATGTGCTTTGGCCTGATGCTGGCCGAGGATACAGGCATGAATAAGACCCAGAGCCTACTCTCCAGGAACTGTCAGACATGTTAAGAAATAGTTTATAATGCACACAGAATTCATGTGACTATATCTCTTTTTGGCTTCCACAGAGTAGGCAGATATAGACATATATAAGTTTAAATAGTAATCTGAGGTCAGTGCATTAATAGAAGTGTGTTCTAGATACAGTGACACAAGAAAGATTGGATGATTCTCCCTGGATGTACTAAGTAAGGTTTCCAGGAGGAGAGGTAATTCAGCTAGGACTTGCAGGTGCTGGTTAGGTAGACTGGGGTGGAAAGGCATATCAGCAGGAATCCTGGAGATACAACATAGCACACAGCACATAGTGAGACATAGTTTGTTCAGGTTTTTATATTAAACCTGTAATATTTCAGCATATTGGCTTCTTCTCTGCATTCCGACCTTTAAGGGTTATTTTTAATTCCTCATCCTGACATCTGTGATATTAAAAATCTCTCCTGACTTGGAGTCATCTGAGGTATGTCCATAAAACCCTATAAAACTGGTCACATGCTGGAATTGAAGGGGTAAGAAAGGAAATGGGCATAGGAGATATTTACCCAAGAAAGGTTTAAAATGGAATCAATCATGGGGGAAAAGTGTGCAGTGGAAAGAGCTCTGGGCATAAGTTAGAAGACCTGGTCCCTCACTCTTTCTGTGACTTGTGTGGTCTTAGATCATTTAATCTCTCTGAGCCTCCAGTTTCTTCGTCCATAAAGCAACAACAACAACAAAATAAAATGATAAATTGTGGTTAATAATACCTGATAAGATTGGGAATCACAGGTGATGAGTTTGAGCTTCCAAGGAATCTTCCCTGCAATTTAAGTGAAACTATGGGCTATGAGAATACCTGGAGGTGCTGGGATTCTATGGACTTTAAATGTTTATTGTTATTTGACTTTTTTCCTAACCATTTTCAGGTTTAGATTTGCAAAATATTTTCACTTCCTTGTTTTTCCCAATCTCCCATACATTCATTCGTGATTGATAGTGTTGGTTTTTCCATATTGTCAGCCAAGAGTTGAGCATCATATATCTCTATCCCAGATATCCTCCACAAAGCTAATCAAATACTATCAGTTTTTTGCTCACACAGATATTAGTGAAGACTAGAGACAGTCATTGAGAATCATGCCCTATGTCAGTATGCCGAATCCATTTTCCAAAGTTTTCAGCGTGTGTGTCTCTCTGTTGCCATGAGACGAGCTGTGGTTGTGCCCTTAACTGGCTGGACTGTTGGCATGTGTCCTGTGAAAGCTTTAAGGAATCCTGGGCATGATCTGATCTACCTACCTCATTTTACAGAAGAAGTTGTTGAGGTCCTAAGAGAAAAGAATTTGTTCAAGCTTTGACTGTCAGTAGATGAGCCAAAACAGAGTGAAACAAACAACAAAGAAGGAGAAATCACCTGTGGCATAGCCTTCCCTGTTCTATTTTATATTTAAAATCTATGTAGAAATTACCAATGTATGAATTTGTCTCAGAAAGGATCAGGCTGGCTTTTAAAAATATACACTACAAACAGGTTTCTAAAAAGTAATTGAGAATGACAGGGCACTTGCCCACAGACTGGGAGCAAATATTTGCAAGCGATATATCTGATTAAGGACTGTTATTCAAAATATACAAAGCACTGTTAAAACTCAACAATAAGAAAATAAACAACCCCAGGTTAAAAAATGGGCAAAAGATCTGAACAGACACCTCACCAAAGAAGATACACAAATGTAGAATAAGCATATAAGCACACGAAAAGATGCTCATATTATATGTCATTAGGGGACTGAAAATGAAAACAATGATACCCACTTTTTAGGGTGACTGAAACCCAGATCACTAACACCACCAAATGCTGGTGAGGTAGCAGAGCAAGAGGAGCTCTCATTAGTTGTTGATGGGAATGCAAAATGATATAGCCACTGTATTAGTCTGCTCTCATGCTGCTAATAAAGACATACTCCAGGCTAGGTAATCTATTTTAAGAAAAGAGATTATTGTTTTGTTTTTGTTTTTGTTTTGATGGAGTCTTGCTCTGTTGCCCAGGCTGGAGTGCAGTGGTGCCATCTCAGTTCATTGCAACCCTCCGCCTCCCAGGTTCAAGGATTCTCCTGCCTCAGCCTCCCGAGTAGTTGGGATTACAGATGCTGCCACCACACCAGGTAATTTTTTTGTATTTTTAGTCGAGACAGGATTTCACCATGTTGGTCAGGCTGGTCTTGAACTCCTGAGCTCAAATGATCTGCCTGCCTTCGCTTCCCAAAGTGCTGGGGTTATAGGCATGGGCCACTGTGCTCTGCCAAGAAAAGAAGTTTAATTGACACAGTTCCACATGGTTGA
The DNA here is from genome assembly GCF_049354715.1 of Callithrix jacchus. Taxonomy (NCBI): domain Eukaryota; kingdom Metazoa; phylum Chordata; class Mammalia; order Primates; family Cebidae; genus Callithrix; species Callithrix jacchus. The sequence continues at coordinate 154,392,973 of NC_133502.1, forward strand.
GGAGCCCTTAGGAAACTTACAGTCATGGCAGAAGGTACCTCTTCACAGTGTGGCAGGAGAGAGAATGAGAGAATAATAATCAAATGAAGGGGGAAGCCCCTTATAAAACCATCAGATCTCATGAGAACTCACTCACTATCTTGAGAACAATATAGGGGAAACCACAACACTGTTGTAATAATCCCCTTGACTCATGGGGATTATTACAGTTCAAGATAAGATTTTGCATAGGGACACAGCAAAACCATATCAGCTACTTTGGAAGACATTTTGGCAGTTTTTTTTTTTTTGCAAATGAAACACACGCTTACCGTACAGTCTAGCAATTGTGCTCCTTTGTGTTTACCCAAATGAATTAAAAACTTAAGTTCACATAAAAACCTGTACACAGATATTTACTGCAGCTTGACTCATTAGTTGTCAAAACTCAAAAGCAACCAAGAAGTCCTTCAGAAAGTGAATGGATAAATAAACTGGTAATCCAGACAGTGGGATATTATTCCGTGTTAAAAAGAAACAAACAATCAAGCCATAGAAGGGCCTTCAATGCATATTACTAAGCGAAAGAGGCCAACCTGAAAAAGCTGCATACTGTGTGACTACAACTGTATGACATTCTGGAACAGACAAAACTCTGTAGACAGTAAAAAGATCAGTGGTTGTCAGAGATTTGGGAGGTGGGAGGGATGAATAGGCAGAGCACAGATGATTTTTTGGTCAGTGAAGACTGCGTGATACTACAATGGTAGATACATGTGATTAAACACATATCAAAACCCATAGAACTGTTAACACCAAGAGTAAACCCTAATGTAAATGATGGATTTGGGATGAAAAAGATGTATTCATGTAGGTTCAAGGACTATAACCATATATATATGAAATATGTATATTTCCAAGGCCTATATCCCTTGGAAAAATACTATTCTCAGCTAGATCAGAGCCCTGGGACCTGTTACCTTCAGTCATTTGCCTCTGGGTGTCTCTACTGGGTTTGTTTAACTACACAGGCCAAAACTAGAGTGCTGAGAAGCTGCGTAGGTCCAGTCAGGTGTGATTCCTGATATCAGAATGTATTTTGGTTCATGGTATAACTTTGTCCAGTGTTGTAAATAAAGAGAAAAGTCATCCCTTACTGGGAAAGGGAGCTAGTGAGAGCCTCATCATGTCTAGGACATAGTTAGGTGGCTGAGATTTTAGGCAAGGATCTGGGCTCAGGAGAGAAATAAAGGCAGACACTTTTCATATAGCTTATGACAAGTGATGGTGGTGGTGGGAAGGAAAATAATGAAAATAATAATAATTATTATAATGACAAGCACTTACAAAGTTTCTTACAAATGGGGTGAATGCTATTCTACACATTTTGCATCTTATTTACAAATTTAATAAGATACGGAATTTGGATGGATGTCTAGGCCCTTCCTGAAGAAACAGGCCTTGTTTCTAGACCTTAGGGCGGAAGTTGCTGAATTGCTCCACTGGTTAGAGTCTGGGCAGGTAGAAGACTTTGAGCCAAAAGCTGGGGAGGGCTGGATGTTGGGGGAGGATTGCTAAGGTGGGTCCTGAATGAAAATTGGAGCAAAGTGTACTGGAGGTTTAGGTGGGGTCTGAGTACAAAACTGCAGTGACCAATGTTTCTCTTCATGTTCTTCTCCAGTTTGTTATTGCTGCAATGGTAACTAGCATCTTGTTTTCTTGTCTGTGGATGGGTGACCTACTAATCTGCATTCTCATTAGCCTTGAAATTCTTGCAACCATACTGTCCAAATCTCTTGCTTTTCTGCATTAAAAAATAATTTAAATATAATGCTATCTAATCTAGTAATGCTGGATACTGGGGAAAGATATATAGATTCAAGTGGTACTTCCACAATCATAATACCACTTTGGTAGCATTCCTCAGTATATTCTTTGGTTTAGTCTAGACTTTTCCAGGGCTCTTGTAATGGTGCAATTAATTGCTAGATGCCACGAACGCTCAGAAGAAGCTAAGATTATGAGATGATACAATTGAGGACAGACATCTCTACAGCAGAGCTAAGCACTCTCCGTGTTCCTTCTGTTCCTCCTGAAAATGTGCCTCAGGCTTTTCATGCTTGACTGTTATAATGCTGTGAGAATTAAGGAAAATACGTGCTGTTATGGTGTGGTGTGGTGTGGAGGGGCTTTTAACCTCTGTAAACTTTGTTATATCTGTTTGTGGGAACGTGGAAGAAGGCTTGACGTGACCTGTTGCTATGGTTTGTGAAGGAGGATCATGAAGCCAGTAAGGATTCTGAAGAGTCCATGAGCCAGACTAGTTTTTGCTTTTTGCTTTGTTGTACTGAAACCCAAAGGGGACCATGACTTCAGATGGAAGTGCTGGTAGTGGATATGCTAGGGAAGGCAGAAGCTGAGCTGTTAACAGCTTCTCTTATGAACTAGCAAGGGGACCTACATTTGCATGCTATATAATCTTCAACCTTCTAGAGAACAGGAGGCATGCTTTGTGCTTCTTGGTTCCATAGTATCTTGACTTCTCAGGAAATATTTGGTGACCTGAATTTAAGAGTGGGCTTTCTTTTCACATGATAGTTGGGTAAGATAACCTGATGGTTTCTATGGATTTCTCTAAGACTGAGAAGAAGTAGATGAGTGAAATGAAACCTAATGCTCAGCACATAGTAGAGGCTCATTAAATATTTGTGAATAAAAGCCTTTTTCCTGGTTACATGTTAAATTATAAAACTGGGGTCAAAAGGAGATCTGAGACTTATCTTGTTTAAGCAATATTTCTTACTTTCCACCTTTTCTGTTCAATAGAGAACCCTAAACTCTTCCAGTGATAATTTCCACAGTCTGAGAAACAGCCCCTGGCCAGGAAGGACACATGCAGTGTAAGCAGGGGTACTTGGTAAGCATTTGGAGGAACTACCCAAGAATGTTTGGATCAGTACCTCAGCAAAATCGCTATTGTAGAGAAAGAAAGAAATACAAAGATGCCATCCACAGAGACTTACTCCTCCACTCCCCTTTATTCCTGCTGGAACTGTGGATCCTCCATTTCATGACATGTGAGACGTATAAGATGAATCCATAATCAGCTCTTAATTCACAGGTCTGAAGCTCTTTTCTCTACTGATCTCCTAAAACACTTTTTAGTCTCTTTCATTGGTGGACATTATCCTTAATATTTTGTACTTTCTGGAAAACAGCTTTGCTGTGTTCAAGAGACTTCAGTTTGCACTTGGACATACATATTTTTGAATCTAGTGCATTGTGACTTTGAGCAAATTATTCTGTTTCATTATCTCAAAGAGTGGAAGCAATACCACTCTACTGCACTGCTGTGAATGAAAAAGAGATGATACGCAGTACTGGGCACCTGGTAAGCATTCAGAAAATATTTGTCCCTTCCTTCTTTGTTGCTGCCTTAATTTTTGTTTCCTACCCTGGCATTCTGCTTCTTTGTCATTTTTTAGGCAGAGCTGAGCATAATGAGCCTGCATAGAGCCCCGTTGCCCTGTCTTTGGGTCTTGATTGTTTTTGCCTTTCCCCCTATAAATGAAGCATCACCTCCTGGTTCCTTGTTGATTTTCAGAGGCACGACTGTTTGACAAACCATTTCAGGTGCTGTCTGCAGGCTGCCTAATGAGCCCTCATCTTTCACATCACTGACTGTTCAACTGATTTAGGGAAAAGTGCCCCCCACTGATGTGTAAGAAGCAGATGCAGCATAATTGTTCCATATCTTTCCCCCTTTTCTTTTTATCTGTCTCCATTTCTATGCATGCTTTCCCAGGAGATCTAATAGTTTCCATTACCACTTCTCTACTGGGAATATATTCCAATAATGCAATGTTTTTGCTAATTGAAGTACTATATTAATTGATATTTATGGGTATTTTTCTTAATCTGATGTTTGTTGCTGTTTCATCTAATGCTTATTATTTAATGGCCAGGTTTCCCATTTCTGGATTGCTTTAAACCTTGAATGTGCTTTTAGCTGGCCTTTAAACATCACCTCTATTTCTTCCTGTTTTGGTGGCTCTCCCCTTCTTGCCTTTCCTTCTTAAGGCAGCACATAGAAATGCTTGTGTGCTTGTAGTTTAACTGGTGCATAAGTGCCTTTAGCAAACTTCTTTAGCGATGTGATTCAAAATAGCAGCACTTTCGTAGAACCTATGCATCTTATTTTCAATCTGGTTTCCCTTATATACTTGTGGTTTGTATCCTGGAATAGCAAAATATGCCCTTGAATCATGGATTCCCAGGGCTGTATGGGACCTGAAAGGAGATCTATTCAAATCCCTATCTGATGCTGTTTTGACTTTCTTAGGCAATGTAGCAATATCTGAACCCCTCACCTGCTTGTGACCTGGACAAACTAGAAAAAACAGTGTGGTACTGAATTCTGCAGACAAACTTGGTGAATACATCCATGGTTGTGTTAATTTAAAAACAGCAGACTTTTTTTTCTGTGTTAAATTAGAATGTGTTGACTATCATGAGTCCTAGAGAATTGGTGGTCCCTTGGTAATTTGTGGATAAAGCCTTAATACTCTGTCACAGATGTGTTGCATGCTTATGGTAGCAGTCTTTCCCAGGGTTGCGGAAGGAACTTGGACGTAGTGATTCAGTTAATCCTGTTTTGTAACTAGGATGAAAAAAATTCAAGGGAAAAATTGCCTCTGCCAAAATTTAATAACTTGATGCTAAGGAGCTGCTTAATTGCAATTGTTATTTTAGGCGTAATTATTTAAACCAGGGATTCCCATCTTTTTTGGATATGCATTTCTATCCTCACCTCTTCCACAAAGGATTTGAGGCAGCTCAAATATTTGTTTCATTACACAGCAACCCTTCTCCTCAAAGAACTGAATGGAATATATTTATTTTTAAATTCACATAAATTAAATTAAATTGTATTTTGAACATTTTTGAAAAGATTAGGAAGGGGAATATAGTAGGAAAAGCTCTGCAATTGGAATCAGAGGACCTGAGCTCCACTCCCAGCTTTGCAGATTAATAGCTGCATGGTCTTGGACAAGTCATTTTTGTTTTGCATCTGTAATTTGGGGAAAATAATATAGGTGATTTAATACTAACATGTTCCATTTATAATTATTAATGTGTATCAGGTATATAATTTAGCTCCAGATCCCTCTATAATCCTGCAAAGTATGTCTGATGTCCCCCTGTTTTAAAGATAAGAAAAATGAAGGCTGAAAAAGTTGATGTGACTTGTTCAAATGAGCCCAAATAAGCACAGGAATGGCAGAACATAGATTTTTGTGGCTTTTCCCATGATGCCAGGATGTCTCTAGGTAGAAGGAGGACCCAGTTGAATCTAATTCTGTTCATTGTATGTTTGTCATGCTTATGGAGAGGTGGTCAATGAGAATAGCTCCTTAGTGAAGTGATAGTCACTTAGTGATGGGACACTGGGGCTGCTGAGCCCCGCCTCAGTTAGGTTCACATTTTATAAGCTTGGTGTAGCTACATAGCTTGGTTCTTACCTGTGCAACTGAAGAAAGAAAGGTTTGTGATAGGATAATCTTGGTTCAAGTCTAGCTCTGCTTGCCTTAGTTATCTAAACATAGTGGCTTGAAACAACACACATTTATTATCTTGTAGTTTTTGTAGGTCAGAAATCTAAGCGTGGCTGAGTTGAGTCCTCTGCTCCGGGTCTCAAAGGCTGAAATCATGGTGTCTGGCTGGCTACATTCTCATATGGAGGCTTGACTGGAGAAGAACACACTTCCAAGCTCGTTCAGGTTGTAGGCAGAATTTATTTCTTGGTGGTCTATAGGAACTGGATGCCTTGGCTTCTCTCTTGCTATTGGCTGAAGGACATCTGCAGGTCCTACAGTTCACCTGTGGTTCCCCACCATGTTGTCCTCTACCTTGGCAGTTCACAACATAGCAGCTTCCTTCTTCAAATCCAGCAGGAGAGCCAGACTGAGTCTACTAATAAGGTGGAGTCTTACGTACAGTAACCTCACCATGGGAATGACATCGCACCCCCTTTCCTATATTCTGTGGGCCAAAGGAAAGTCCCAATTCCTACCTACACTCAAGGGGACTGCCAGAGTTGGTTTGGAGTTTCAGTGGAAGCTGTAGCTTTTAAGAAAAAATCACTAACATGTGGTCTTTCAGCTAAGAAGATTTGACCATTTGTGGAGCTTCAGAAGAGCAGTGAGAGGAAAGGTGACACCTGCCTGGGTGGTCGCATTAACCAAATCTGCTTGAGGCATCAATGTTGAAGAGAAATCTTGTTACACAGAACTGATGTTTGGTCCCTCATTCACTCTTCTTGAATTTTCTTTGTTAAATTGGGACTTTAATTACTTATGGAGTTGTGGTGGGATGATGGATGTCAAAAAAGTTACTTACAAACAGTAACACAACACATTTACTAGTCACCTTTCTGCCTGGAAGAGACAGGATACCCCTCCACATCAGCTGCTGAGAGTTGGCATGTTGCCAGCTTACTTTCTAGGAATTCATCTGCCCCAACCACACAAAAATAAAAATGCAAACACTTTCTGGCCTGATGAAAAATAATGCAATGATTTGCACATTTTGGATGCTTAAAAATCTACAGGGGCCATTGTAAAGACTCTTCCAAGCATCTTTGAAAAGGACTGACATGTCATCATTTTGCTGGGAGTTTTCATCCCTTTTTCATTCCACCTTGTAATTTTCCTTCTGGACCAGTTAGAAAAAAAAAAGAATTTTAAAAAGCAGCAGTAAAAGAAAGCCTTAAGAAAACACTCCCATGTCTCTCAGTTAGCCAGAGGTTTCTGAAATGGTCACTTCCTGCCTAATTCTGGCCTTGCGTCCTTATTCAGGTGCCTGAGTTGGGACTCGTTGGGCAAGAAAGCAGGGCCATAATGATATCTTCTATAAACATATGCTCCATTTTAAAGGGATTCTTAAGATTACCAGAATATTTATAATTTTCATCTCAAGGATTGGCTGAGTTGGATGGTTTAATTTTTGATGGTTCCAAATCACAACATATTTCTGACAAATGGTGGATGGTCTTGTCTTTAGCAGTCACTCTGTATCCTCATGAAATTAGGTGGTTGGCTCAATTTGATTATTACAGTTTTCTGTATTCCTTTTGGGGTTACCATTAATAATGTTCAGCAATTTTAAAAACAATTTTTGTTGAACCTTGGTGTACAATGCATGCTAACTTTCTTTATGTTTGACTCACTATTACATTCAAATGACCCAGTTTTGAGGAAGATATTGGTACCTACACTTAGCTTCTCTATTTGCTTTATAATCCATGATTTACTGATTTTCTCTATACACGAACTCATATTCAATGCCATAATGCCTCATCTAGTTATCTAATTGTGGGTTTGATTTCTTTAGGATAATCTTAACAATGCAGTCAGTAAATTGAAAGAATATCTAAACAAACATGACAGTATTTTAAGTGAGCCTTTAAAAAAAGATTTGCATTTGGAAACTATTCTCTCAGAAAACTTTTCTGAGCACCTATTCAGTGCCAGGCATTCTGCTTGATGTTTGAGTAAAAGAAAAAATGCAATCATCACATCATTGGTTGTAAGTTCTTTGAGGCAATGACTGTGTATTACTCACCCTTGAATATGCCAAACACAAGTACTTGAAATATAGTAATAATCATGGTAAAATAAGTAGTGGTAATGTATAATTATTAATAAAGTACCCTGGAGCCAGATGGCTTTAGTAGTGAATTATTTCCAAAGTTAAAAGAACAGATACATACATTATTTCACATAGAAAATAAAGGAATTTTTCATGTAGAAAGCATTCTTTGTTGTGAGGGAGGCAATGCATTTTCTGAGCTCTTTTCCTACGTTTGTGTGAGTTCTCATAGGAGGCAAGACCCATGACCCATAATATAGGCTCATACGGAGACTGGGCCTTGTGCAACCTGCCATCCTAGGGTTTTGAATCTGAATGAGTGTGGCAAAGAAACAGTAGCAAAGCAAATATTCTGAAATGGTAGGGGTGGCACCTGGGCCCAACAGTGGTACTGCCCATGAAAACATACTAGCTGTGGGCTGGCATATTTGGTTTCCCTTGGTTTATGGGCTTGGTCTTCTAGCTTTGTAATTTATTCTATGATCTATCCATTGTCTTACTAATCAAACCATTCTCTGATGATGTTTTCTAGCGTTGGTGTCTGTTATGACAGTTCTATTTGATAATACCTCTCAAATACACTCAAGTCTTCCACCAGTTTCTTCAAGTGTTTTTCCTGTACCATAGATTTGAATGCACTTTCCTTCCTAGTTACTTTCACCTGAAAATATTTCTGTTGTTTTCAACCAAGAATCCTAATTGGTGTAGAAATTGTCATAGGAAAGGATTGCATACAAATCATTCTCAGAAGGTAGGGAAGTGTGTGTGTGTGCACGTGTGTACATGCACATGTGCAATTGGAATTGTATATTTGCCCCAACTGGAAGTGAGGGTGGTGAAAATCCAGATAGTCAAGGAAACTGGCAGTGCCTGGCATGCATTTATGAAACAGCAAATTATTATATAACTTGTGGTCACATAGAATGAAGGGCCTAGTGGAGGCTTTAGGAAATCAAGTGGCCGTCACCATGAAATAGCCCGGCATGGAGGGATTAAAAAATGCCAGAATGGTCACAGAGTAATAGCTCTGAGTAACTTAAAGAAAGAGAAAGACTTGTTTAAATGTTTTGGTTCAACAAATAAATAGAAATCCAGGAAATATTAATGTCTGTGCTAAAGAGTTGTGTTTCCTTTCACTATGGCAAACAAAATGTGGTTTACTGAGGTGCAATGTCAGTTGAATGCGTAGACTTAACAGGTTTATTATGTGAAGAGTGTGGAAAGGAATGACACCTGAAGACTTGGAAAGACGATCCCATCCTCCAGCTTTCCTTGTTAACCAAATAGCTCATTCTCTCTTACATGGTGATGCTAGTAATATCTTGCTAAATGATAACCTCTTTACCAGAGGGGATTACTTTTTAAAGGAAAGCCAGTTTGTACTCCTGTCCTTCTTTATTTCTAAACAAACTAAAAGAATTCAGCATGTCTCAGTGGACTTAGCCCAGAAGACTTCAACATCAAAATAATTTTAGGACTTCAGCAATTTATGTTGGCAAGACTCTGGAGAATGTGTGTGAGAATGCTTGCCTGGGTGCTCAATCAGGGAAGAGAAAACAGAAATTTAGATAGAGTCGAATACTTTGATATGGGTTTGCTTATCAGAAATTCTGGATTCAGTGTGCCATATTTAGCAGATGGAACCGTTCTATTTGATTGGTTGACTGAAATCAGGATATTATTTTTATAATCCTGTTCCATATTGAATGAAGCTTAGATACAGAGTTTTCTTTACTTATTATAAGACAGGGGATACTGATGGGAGAAAGTAGCATTTACTAGGGGTGAATCAGCATAGAAAAATTTGGAGATGAAGAGACCCATTCATGGCACTTAACTAGGGGAGCAAGGTCAGTGGTTATCACCATTATTGGAGTCTGGAGCAATATTTGGTTGGTGACTAGGATCAAAATGAAAGGCAGCACACTAAAGTTCTTGACTTGTATGATTGAAAAAAAAAAATCCCCTGCAAGTCGATGAACTAAGGCCTGATATGAACTACTAAAAAGATCATGTCCAGTAACCAAATTCTCAGACCTGAGTAAGGTCATGAAATATTTTGATTAAAGAGAAAACTGCATTCCTGGAGGGGTACAACCCCACAGTCACATCACAGCTATGTACTGGGAGTCTTCCTCCTAATCTTCTCCAAAGGGACCTGCCACACTGTGATGGTGAATACTGAGTGTCAACTTGATTGGATAGAAGAATGCAAAGTATTGCTCCTGGGCGCGTCCGTGAGGGTGTTGCCAAAGGAGATTCACATTTGAGTCAGTGGGCTGGGAAAGGCAGATCCACCCTCAATCTGGATTGACACAATCTAATCAGCTGCCAGAGCAGCTAGAATGAAAGCACGTGGAAGAACATGGAAGGACTAGATTGGCTGAGTCTTCAGGCCTCCATATATCTCTTGTGCTGAATGCTTCTTGCCCTCAACCATCAGACTCCAAGTTTGTTCTCTTTGGACTTACACCAGTGGTTTGCCAGGGGCTTAAATACTTAAATACTGATATGAAGTCAATAAATCTTATGTCACATGATAAAGGAAAAAGGAAATAAAATGAAGATTTCTTTTAGTACAAGTGTATGCATGCACAAACATATTTTTAACTAAAGAAGGAGGAAATATTCATGACAATTATAGTCCTCGTTTCTGCAACTGGTCAGGTGGTTGTAGCTGGTATTGATGACTACCTTCTTATACTACCCATTCTGTATTCCCTTTTCCTTCAGCAAGACCCTCAGCTGGTCTTTTTTTTTTTTCCTGGTGGAGTGACCCAAACCTTCATTCCTGAAGCGTCCTGCCTGGCTCAGGATGTTGTAGTTTCCCATTGACCTTAATCACGTGGCATAGTAATGCTAACAAATGCCCTAATGGATCTCCTGTACTCCATGTTTACTCTTCCTTACCCTTCCTTACCTCCGTTGTGGAGTGGTAGACTGATTTCATCTTGATAGTCCAGATCAGTCACCCCAGCCAACACTGTAACTCCCTTCTTAGCCTGTTGACTTGAAGGTAGGAGGAGCCCAAAGTGTCCAGGTGGCAATCTTAACTTCCAGTTTAATGGAATTGTTGTTGTGTCTCCTGGTGGCAGTGTTTCTCCCTCTGGAACTATGGCCTCTAGGCCAGCAGAATGTAATGTTGCAGGAACAGAAAGCAAAAATTTTGCTAGTGGATCATTAGGGGTGATGGTGAGTGGTGCCACTTCCACTTTTACCCCTTGATTACTGGGCCTGTGAATCCTGGCTATGGGATAAACAAACAGTACCATATAGTGGACACTGATTCAGAGCATACATGGCCTTTTGGAGAACTTTGCCCGAGTCCTGCAAAATATTGTCACCTAGTTGGCATTGTAATTGTGACTTCAAAAGGCCATTCCACCATTCTATCAATCCACCTGCTTCAGGATTATGCTAAGACCAGTGAATTCAATGAGCATAAGCCTACAGTCACATTTCTTTAGCTGTAAAGTGAGTGCCTTGGTCAGAGGAAATGCTGTGTGGAATACCACTGCAGTGGAGAAGGCATTCATGAACCCATGGAGTGTAGTCTTGGCAAAAGCATTGGATTCAGGATATGCAAATCCATATCCGAAGTAAGTGTCTATTCCAGTGAGAATAAACCTCTGCTCTTTCCATGATGAAAGGTCCAATATAATCAACCTGCCACCAGGTAGCTGGCTGATCACCCCCAGGAATGGTGCCATATTGAAGGGTCTTTTTTTAAAAAAAAAAAAGAAAGAAAGAGAAAAGGGGGAGAGAGAACAGTAGGCTTGCTCTATTGCCCAGGCTGGAATACAATCTTGAAATAGGTATGAAAAACCTCTTTTATGCTGATGATTGTGCTTAACAGCAGAGACAGGGAGGAATAAGGAAAGAAAATAGCAAACAAACAGCCAACCAATATTTCGTTTAAATCTGTGAAATGCTGTGCAAGTGCTGAAGAGTGATTTGCTTCCATTTGTGTGGTCACTTTCAAAATAGGTGTACTGTGATACTAAAAAAAAAAAAAAAAATGTATGTTCTGTGGACCTGGGGTGAAGAATTCTATAAATATTCACTGAGTTTACTTATTTGAGGTCTGAGTTCAAATCATAAATGTCTCTGTTAATTTTCTATCTCATTGATCCGTTGAATATTAACAATGTGGTGTCAAAGTCTCCTGCTATTAGTGTGGGAATCCAAGTCTCTTTATAAGTCATTAAAAACTTGTCTTATATATCTGGGTGCCCCTATATTGGGTACATATATATTTATGATCATTGACTCCTATTGTTGCATTGATCTTTTTTTTTTTATTGCATTTTAGGTTTTGGGGTACATGTGCAGAGCATGCAATACAGTTGCATAGGTACACACATGGCAGTGTGTTTTGTTTGCTTTCTCCCCTTCACCCACATTTGGTATTTCTCCCCAGGCAATCCCTCCCCACCTCCCCATCCCACTGGCCCTCCCCTTTCCCCCCTATAGACCCCAGTGTTTAGTACTCCCCTCTCTGTGTCCATGTGTTCTCGTTTTTCATCACCCGCCTATGAGTGAGAATATGCGGTGTTTCATTTTCTGTTCTTGTGTCAGTTTGCTGTAATGGCCTACTTTGTCTCTTTTGATCTTTGTTCCTTTAAAGTCTATTTTATCAGAGATGAGGATTGCAACTCCTGCTTTCTTTTGCTCTCCATTTGCTTGGTAAATCTTCCTCCATCCCTTTATTTTGAGCCTTTGTGTATCCTTGCATGTGAGATGGGTTTCCTGGATACAGCACACTGCTGGGTTTTGGCTTTTTATCCAATTTGCCAGTCTGTGTCTTTTGATTGGTGCATTTAGTCCATTTACATTTAGGCTTAATATTGTTATGTGTGAATTTGACACTGCCATTTTGATGCTAGCTGGCTGTTTTGCCCGTTAGTTGTTGCAGATTCTTCATTATGTTGATGCTCTTTAGCATTCAGTGTGATTTTGGAATGGCTGGTACTGGTTGTTCCTTTCTGTGTGTAGTGCCTCTTTCAGGAGCTCTTGTAAAGCAGGGCTGGTGGTGACAGAATCTCTGAGTACTTGCTTGTTCGCAAAGGATTTTATTTTTCCTTCACTTCTGAAGCTCAGTTTGGCTGGATATGAAATTCTGGGTTGAAAGTTCTTTTCTTTAAGGATGTTGAATATTGGCCCCCACTCTCTTCTGGCTTGTAGAGTTTCTGCCGAGAGATCTGCTGTGAGTCTGATGGGCTTCCCTTTGTGGGTGACCCGACCTTTCTCTCTGGCTGCCCTTAGTATTTTCTCCTTTATTTCAACCTTGTTGAATCTGACGATTATGTGCCTTGGGGTTGCTCTTCTTGCGGAATATCTCTGTGGTGTTCTCTGTATTTCCTGCAATTGAGTGTTGGCCTGTCTTGCTAGGTGGGGGAAATTTTCCTGGATAATGTCCTGAAGAGTATTTTCCAGCTTGGATTCATTCTCTTCATCACATTCTGGTATGCCTATCAAACGTAGATTAGGTCTCTTCACATAGTCCCACATTTCTTGGAGACTTTGTTCATTCCTATTTGCGCTTTTTTCTCTGATCTTGGTTTCTCGGTTTATTTCATTGAGTTGATCCTCGACTTCTGATATTCTTTCTTCTGCTTGGTCTATTCGGCTATTGAAACTTGTGCATGTTTCGCGAAGTTCTCGTATTGTGTTTTTCAGCTCCTTTAATTCATTCATATTCCTCTCTAAGGTATCCATTCTTGTTATCATTTCCTCAAATCTCTTTTCAAGGTTCTTAGTTCCTTTGCGTTGATTTAAAACATGTTATTTTAGCTCACAAAAGTTTCTCATTATCCACCTTCTGAAGTCTAATTCCGTCATTTCGTCACAGTCATTCTCCGTCCAGCTTTGTTCCCTTGCTGGTGAGGAGTTTTGGTCCTTTCTAGGTGGCGAGGTGTTCTGGTTTCGGGTGTTTTCCTCCTTTTTACGCTGGTTTCTTCCCATCTTTGTGGATTTATCCACCTGTCGTCTGTGTAGTTGCTGACTTTTCAATTGGATCTCTGAGTGGACACCCAGATTGTTGATGATGGAGTATTTCTGTTACTTGGTTTTCCTTCTGCCAGTCTAGCCCCTTCGCTGTACGACTGCTGAGGTCCACTCCAGGCCCTGCTTGTCTGGGGTGCACCTGTAGTGACTGCGGAACAGCGAGGGATGCTACCAGTTTCTTTTTCTGCTATCTTTGTCCCAGGATGATGTCTGTGAAATGTCAGTCTTATGGATATAGAGGGGTCAGGGAGTTGCTTGCGGAGACAGTCTGTACTTTGTAGGAGCTCAAGTGCTGAGTTGTGAGCTCTGTTGTTCATTCAGGGCTGCTAGGCTGCTATGTTTAGTTCTGCTGCAACCTAACTCGTAAGAAAACCCCTTTTTTTCCTCAGATGTTCTGTCTGGGGGGGCGTTGAGGCTTTCCTTGTGAGTGTCCGCCTCACTGTCCTGCCCAGCTAGGAGGCAGCCTAGTCACTTTTTGCCTGCCGAGGCTCCGCCCTGCTGGTGTGAGGTTCGCCCTTTTGCTGCTGGCTCTGCCCTTCTGCTGTGGTCTCCGCCCTTTTGCCACGGGCTACGCCCTGCAGCAGAGTCTCTCTGTTGTACCGGGTTGCCTCGGCAATGGCAGGCTGCATCAGCAATGGGCGTGTACCTCAGTAGGGGCTGATTGCCTCGGTAATGGCTGACGCCCCTCCCCCGCGGAGCTGCGCTTTTAAAAAACCTTTTCACTGGGAGCGTTTGGAATCGCCGTTTTGTTTGTCGCACTGCGCTCCCCCAAACGCTGAGTCCCTGGGATTTCCTGGGCTGGGTCACAGTTCAAGACCCGTTCAGTCTCAAGTTCAGCCCTCTTGGGTCTCAGTTTGCCGGTTCAGTAGGGCACCCGTAACAGTGTGTTTTTGTCTGGAGCTGTGGAGCGCCTCTGCGCTCCGGCTGCCGGCTGCGCCAGCGGAGACCTCTGCCTGGCATCCCGCATCTCTTTTATACCTGGGAATTTCCCCTTTCTGTGGGCAACTAAGTTCCGTCTGGAAATGCTTCCCCGACTCACCCTCTCCGCGCGTCCAGTGAGAGCTTCAATCCTGGGTTGTTCTCACAGCGCCATCTTGAGTCCTCTGTTGCATTGATCTTTTTATCATCATGTAATGTCCTTCTTTGTTTCTTTTAGTCTTGGTTACTATTGTAGTCTATTTTGTCAGAGACGAAAGTTACAACTCCTGTTTGTTTTTTTTTTTGTTTGTTTGTTTTGTTTTTCTTTCCTCTCCATTTGATTGGTGAGTCTTCCTCCAACCTTTCATTTGAGTCTTTGTGTGTCCTTGCTTATGAGATGGATCTGGATACAGAGTTTGACTTTTTATTCAGTTTGCATGTCTGTGTCTTTGATTGGGGCATTTAATCCACTTAAATTTAGGATTAATATTGATATTTGTGAGTTTAATATTGTCATTTAATGCTGGCTGGCTATTTTGACCATTAGTTGATATAAATACTTCATTATGGAGATACTCTTTATCTTTTGGTAAGTTTTTGGGATGACTGATGCTGGTTGTTCCTTTCTGTGTGTAGTGCTTCTTTCAGAAGCTCTTGTAAAGCTGGCCTGGTGGTGATGAAATCTCTGAGTGCTTGCTTGTTCATTAAAAATTTTATTTTTCCTTCATTTATAAAGCTTAGTTTGGCTGGATATGAGATTCTGGGTTGAAAATTCTTTTCTTTGAGAATATTGAATATTAACCCCCACTCTCTTCTAGCTTGTAGGGTTTCTCCTCAGAGATCTGCTGTAAGTCTGATAGGCTTCCCTTTGTGGGTAACCTGACCTTTCTAGCTGCCCTTAGAATTTTCTCCTTTGTTTCAACCCTGGTGAATCTAACAATTATGTGTCTTGGGGTTGCTCTACTTGAGGAATATCTTTGTGGTGTTCTCTGAATTACCTGGAGTTTAGTATTGTCCCACCTTACTAGGTTAGGAAAGTTTTCCTGAATAATATCCTGAAGAATATTTTCCAGCTTGGATTCATTCTCTTCATGACATTCAGGTACACCTATCACACGTAAATTAAGTCTTTTCACATAGTCCCATATTTCTTGGAAACTTTGCTCATTCCTTTTTAGTTTTTCTTCTCTAATCTTGTCTTCTCATTTCATTTCATTAAGTTGGTCTTCGACCTCTGATATCCTTCCTTCTGCTTGATCAATTCGAGTGTTAAAACCTGTGCATACTTCTCAGAGTTCTCCTATAGTATTCTTCAGTTCCATTAATTCACTTATATTCCTCTCTAAATTGTCTATTCTCGTTAGGATTTCGTCAAATCTTTTTTCAAAGTTCTTAGTTTCTTTACATTGAACATGTTCTTTTAATTCATAGAAGTTTCTTATTATTCACCTTCTGAAGCCTGATTCTGTTAATGGAATGCACTCATTCTCCATTAGGCCTTGTTCCCCTGTTGATGAGGAACTGTGATCCTCTGTAGAGGGAGAAGCATTCTGATTTTGAGTATTCTCGGCCTTTTTACGCTGGTTTCTTCCCATCATTGTACATTTATCGACCTGTCATCTTTGTAATTACCGACTTTCAAATTAGGTCTCTTAGTGGACGTCCAACTTGTTAATTCCCAGGGTCAAAATGTGAGCAACCCACTGCACCAGCTAAAGCAGTGGCATCAAGATTCTTGATGCTTTTCTGTCCGGGAGTCTCCTGTCTGGCTTCCCTCCTGAATCCCTTCTTCAATCACCTCCAAACGTCACAGGCCAAAAGGGGAACCAGTCCCGTTTACTCTGCACCAAGAACCACTGCGCCAGGGCACTGGCAAAACTGCAGTGCCGGCTGCAAGAGTCATGCTGGCGACCCGTGGGGCTCCTCCGCTGGGAACCTCCTGGTCCTTGAGCAACAAGAATTCGTCAGAACATGTGGCATCCTCTCGTTCTCTGCGCTTTCACTGGGAGCTACAAGCCTGAGCTGCTAGTGGTTGGCCATCTTGGATCTCTCTCCTGAAGGGTCTTTGTTAGTTTCTGCTGCTGGCAAATTGGGGACTCAGCAGTGGCTGTAGCCAGGTCAGTCTTGGCAAGTCGAAGTCCATGTTGCTGAGCCCATACATAACCCCATCCTTGCCACAATGGCCACTTTGTTTATGGGCCCATTGGGCAATGACAGGGGTGACTTGGAAAAGAGGCTGAGTGATGTCCACAAAATGGGTCATCCTATCCACTTGCTTATTAAAATCCTTCTCTGCTGAGGTCACCTGTTGGTGAACACTCATGTGAAATACAAATATCTTCACAGTTTTTGCCCGCTCAATGAGGTCCCTCCACATACCTCTTCCCCAAATTTCTTGTCACCAAATTTCCAGTCATGCTTCTTCCAAGTCCCTGACCATTCTGCCAAACCATAGGCTACAGCCATGAATCAGTATATAATTGCATATCTTGCCATTTCTCCTTCCATGCCAAGTGCACAACTAGGTTGACTGCTTGAAGTTGCCCCCACTGGGAAGATTTGTTTTCACTGCTGTCTTTCAGGGATGTCCTAGAAAGGGGCTGTAGTGCTGCAGCTGTCTGCTTTCTGGTGGTACCTGAATATCATGCAGAACCATCTATGAATCAGGCTCTAGTCTTCTCTTCCTCTGTCAACTGATCATAGGGAACTCCCCATGAGGTTACCAGTGCAGGTTGGGGAGAGAAGGCAGGGTGGCAGGAGTGGAGACCGTGGGCATTTGAACCACTTTTTAAATGTAACTTGCTTGTGCATTCAGGGCCTGGTTGAGCCTGATCACATAGATACGACTTTTATTTGTTGATGGAGTGCTGCTGTGCATGACCCACTTTATGGCTAGATGGATCAGAAAGCACCCAGTTCATGATAGGCAGTTCAGGTTACATGGTGACTTGATGACCTACAGTCAAACATTGTTTCTATCAAAGCCCAATAATAGGCCAAGAGCTGTCTCTCGAAAGGAGAGTAGTTATCTATGGAAGATGGCAGGGCCTTTCTCCAAAATCCTGGAGGCCTCTGCTGTGATTCACCTGTGGAGGCCTGACAAAAACACCAAACAGCATCCTGTCTGCCACTGCCACCTCAAGCAACACTGGATCTGCTGGGTCATATGGCCCAAGTGGCAGAGCAGCTTGCACAGCAGCCTGGACCTGTTGCAGAGCCTTCTCCTGTTCTGGACCCCACTCAAAACTGGCAGCCTTTTGGGTCACTTGATAAATGGACCAGAGCAACACACCCAAATGAGGAATGTGTTATCTCCAAAATCCAAATAGGCCCACTAGGTGTTGTGCCTCTTTTTTGGTTGCAGGAGGGGCAAAATGCAGAAACTTATCCTTCACCATAGAAGGAATATCACTGTAGCCCCACATCACTGGACCTCTAGAAATTTCACTGAGGTAGAAGATCCCTGAATTTTAATCAGATTTATTTCCCATCCCCTGGCACACAAATGTCTCACCAATAAGTCCACTGTATTTGCTACTTCTTGCTCCATGGATCCAAGCAGCATAATAATGTCATCATTGCAATGGACCAGTGTGATATCTTGTGGAAGTGAAAAGTGATCAAGTTCTTTCCAAATAAGATTATGACATGAAGCTGGAGAATTGATATACCCCTGAGGTAAGACAGCAGTGGTATATTGCTGATCTTGCTAGCTGAAGGTAAATTGCTTCTGGTGGACCTTATGGACAGGAATAGAGAAAAAGGCATATTCCCAGTCAGTAGCTGCATACAAGGTACCAGGATATGTGTTAATTTGCTCATGCAATGAAGCCACATTTGGTACAGCAGCTGAAATTGGAGTCACCACTTGGTTAAGCTTATGATATCCACTCTCATTCTCCAAGATCCATCTGTCTTCTGCACAGGCCGAATGAGAGAGTTGAATGGGGATGTGGTGGGAATCACCAGCCATGCATCTTTCAAGTCCTTGATGGTGGCAATAATTTCCGTAATCCCTCCAGGGATGTGATATTGCTTTTGACTTACATTTTTCTAGGTAGAGTAGAGGCAGATCTAATGGCTTCCGTTTGGCCTTTCCCACCATAATAGCCCTCACTCTACCAGTTAGGGAGCCAATATGGTGGTTCTGCCAGCTGCTAAGTATGTCTGTGCCAATTATGCATTTGGAACAGGGGAAATGACTGCAGGATGAGTCCAGGGACCCACTGGACCCACTGTAGGTTGGACCTGAGCTAAAACTCCATTAATTACCTGACCTCCATACTATTAGAAGTAGAGTCCTTAGCATTTTTGGGTCCAATTACATTAAGCAGCCAACTCCAGAAATCCCAGAACCAATGAAAAAACTATATCTTTAATAGTCTGTTCCTCTAGATCTGCTCCTGGTACCAAAATTTGTCTTAGTCAGGTTTCTCTAAAGGGACAGAACTAATAGGATATATATATGATCATGTGATCATGTGAGTTAATACTAGGTATTAAGTAGTATTAACTCACGTGATCACAGGCCCCACAATAGGCCATCTTCCAGCTGAGGAGCAAGGAAGACAGTCCGGGTCCTAATGCTAAAGAACTTGGAGTCTGATGTTTGAGGGCAGGAAGCATCTAGCACAGGAGAAAGATGTAGGCTGGGGGCTAAGCCAGTCTAGCCTTTTCATGTTTTTCTGTCTGTTTTATATTCTGGTCACCCTGGCAGCTGATTAGATGGTGCCCATCCAGATTAAGGGTGGATCTGCCTTTCCCAGCCCAGGGAAATACTAATCTCCCTTGATAACACCCTCACAGACACACACAGGAGCAATACTTTGCATCCTTCAATCCAATCAAGTTGACACTCCGGATTAACCATCACACAAAGTAGGTATGTACTGGAGTATGAAAAAGATGCAGATTCTTCCAGGATTCTTAGACATGGACTATGAGCCCACATTAATTATTGGGAGCCCAGAATACTACTATGTTCAATCATAGTAGTCAGAGTGGGAATTCATTAGGTTCAGGTGATAAACAGAGCTTTGCCCTGAGTGTGCCTCGTATGAGCTGTGTAGGACCCTGATCCTACTCCTATTCCATAGTTGTTTTTTTATTTTGTGACTGTACAGTTGGAATATTTGGCCTCAGGAACTAGAAGAATTCTTATCTTGGTTCTGTGATCTTAGATAAAGGAATGATATGGTAGAAAAGACCAAAGGGAAGTCTCTGGAATTCTTCCTTTCTGCTAAAAAAAATTAAAGCAATATTTTACTTTTTGGAAATGTGTAGTGATTAGTGCTGTCATCAAAGAAGTGAACATGGTGGGGATGGGAATTCTTATATTTAATTCTCCATGAATGGCCAATGCACAGTGTAAATAGATTTTGGAGTGACATGATGCTGATGTAGTAGGAAGGAAAACTATAGACATTCTTACTATTAATTTGATACAAATGTCTTAAATAAAATGGTAGCAAAC
Organism: Callithrix jacchus; assembly: GCF_049354715.1. Taxonomy (NCBI): domain Eukaryota; kingdom Metazoa; phylum Chordata; class Mammalia; order Primates; family Cebidae; genus Callithrix; species Callithrix jacchus. The sequence continues at coordinate 154,412,999 of NC_133502.1, forward strand.
TGAATACAGTAATATATCAAAAGAATCATCCTTAATAACTGAGCGACTTATTCTAGGAATATGAAGATGATTCCTTTATTTATTCCAAAATAAAAACAAATTGATTAACATAGTACATCACAACTCTAGGCAAAACAACAAGAGCTACACAATGTTAGTAGGTAGTAAAATGGCATTTAATAATATTCTATTTCAGATTTTGAAAAACAAATTAAGAGTAGGATTTTTTCAGTGTGCTAAAAATGAACTATTTACAAGTAATCATGATAATACTTAATAGTGAAATACTAGGCTTATTGCCACCAAGATCAAGAATGAGGTATTTTTACATAACTTCTTTTTCTGAAAGTTCTGGACCACACAATAGGACATCAAACAGAAATAAGAGACATAACTATTGCAAAGGAAGAGACAAAGACATGATGATTTTCATGCATTTATATTAATAGAAAACCTGGAAATTTCAACTGTAGAACCCTTAGAATGAATGAGTTTAGTAAAATCACTATATAGGAGATAAATATACAAACATTAACAGATTTTATGTAGTAAATAGAACAAAAAAATTATAGCTGATGTGATAGAGAAAAACATCTATCTTATAATTGTGACAGTAGTAAAAACAGTACTTTTTAAAGCATGAAGAAACTTAAAAATTATAGAGTAATGTAAAGAATATTTTGATAACTAGAGTGACACAGCATGTTCAATATTGTTAAATGAAAAGACTGAGTAGCACAAAATTGTCTTATTCTCTTAGAATGCTGTGCTCAGTTCATTCTAAGTCTTTTCAAGTGGGAGATAAGAGATTGAGCCTGATCATAAGCCAGTCATTATTACCTTTTTGCAATACAAGTGCCATAATATAACCTATGGATAATATAGCACCATGACTCTGCTAGCAGGATAGGAAACTGTACGCAGGACCTAGACATTCAGTTGAGATATGGCTTGCAAAAGACATGGTAGGAAGACAGAAGATACTTGTAACTTCCACTTAGGTGCTCCCATTCCCTGTCAGTGCATCACCACAGGCAGGCAGATACACACTACTGCCACTCAAGGAAATGGTAGATACTTGGGAAGTTTCAGTCAGCTTAATATCCTTAAATAGTTACAGCTGGCTTTATTCAAGGGCACACCATCCAAAAGGGGCCCACAGGCTGGTTGTGGTGTCTCATGCCTATAATTCCAGCACTTTGGGACTTTGAGAGGCTAAAGTGGGAGGATCACTTGTGCCCAAGAGTTCACGATCAGCCTGAGCAACACAGCAAGACCCCATCTAGAAAAGTTCACTAAATGTGGTGGTGAATGCCTATAGTCCCAGCTACTCAAAAGGCTGAAGTGGGAGGATTGTTTGAGCCCAAGAGTTTAAGGCTGCAGTGAGCTATGATTGCACCACTGCACGCCAGCCTGGGTGTCAGAATGAGATCCTGTCTCCAAACAAAAAGGGTAGGGCTCACAGTTGGTTTATTGCTTTGCTGTTGCCGTCTTGAAATTCTTAAGAATTTTTGAACAAGGGGTTCTGAAATTTCATTTTGCACAATACTTTATAAGCTTTATAGCCTGTACTGCACACTAAAGTAAAACACAACTTGTATGAGATGTCAGAGTATTCATCTTTTTCTGTCCTCAAACTCAGCTGCTGCAGAGTTTGTCGTACTAAACAAATTCAGTTTAGTACTATCTCAATTAAAATTATCTTTTTAGGACCTCCTAACAGAGGTACTTCATGAACAGCAAGGAGTTCATGGTGACTAGAACAGGGAGATGGTAGAAGGTGCTATTGTAGAGGTAGGTGGAGGCTAGACTCTGAAGAGGTTTGCACACTATGCAAGGAATTTGGATTCTATCCAGTTAACAATGAGGATGATATGAAATAGTTTTTAAATTATAAAAATCAAACATACAGTGAAATCAAAAGAATTTTAACATTAGATAACTGTATACTCACCATCTAGATTCTATTATTAATATTTTATTATACTTTAAAAAATCACATAGCTCTAAAAGACTTCCAGCAAGGAAGCAGGATCAATGCAAAGGATATGGAAGATGTTCTGGAGGCAGAGAGATGAGTGGAAAGGTGACTAATTAGGAGGTACTTCCAATATTACATATAACACAAAAATCACATGAAAAAATAATTTCCCTTAGCTCACAATACTCATGTTACAAAAATGCAGTATTCAGAATGCTTTATTACTTCCTGATATTTTGGTGTTCAAGAGTAAGATTTCGAAGCCAGTCTGAATTCTGTTTCTTTCAAGATAACTACCCCACTCCTCCCTCCCCTGGTAAGCTTTGGAGATTTTCTCCCTTAACTATATAATTAACAAAAATTCCAGATATCTAGGTTTGGGCTTGTTTCTCTTAATTGTTCTGGGTCAAATATATTTTTTAAAGTAAAAAACTTGTTTTAGCTCTGGCAAGTTTTCTTTAGTTATGTCTTTGATTATTTTATCTTACGGTTTCTGGGATTATCTCATTCTTAGATTATATCATACTTTTCTTTCTCCTTTTCATTATTTACTTAATTAATTAAAAATTCTTGTTCTTCTCCTTTGAGTTCTTAGGGACTTCAGTTTTCCCTCTATAGGAGTGTCTTGATTTATCACAATGTCAATTCTATTTCTAACAGAGATATCATTTCTGGTACTGCTTTCTAATCTTACCTGGCTTCTATTTTAATCTCAGTTAATTGTCTTGCACCTTATCCTATTATATTGTTACCTCTCCCTTCTTTTTAGTCATTTATTATTATAATTATAATTATTTTTCAAAGGTCTTCTTTGATTACTCAGGATGATGCTATTCTTTCCTCTAGCTGCAGTTTTACTTCACATGCTCTATACTGGATTTTTATTTTATTCATCTGCACATAAGGGAATATTTCTCTAAACTTGTATTTGCATAGGCCGAATGCATGGATTGGCTAGTGACTTTATTGGCTTCTTGGGTACAGGTAAAGCTATTTCTTACATCTAGAATTGGGGGCACACTGTTGTGAACATATTTTGGTCCATGTACCATGGATATTATTATTTTACTGATTATCAATGATATAGGTTGAAGCAAGATCATATTTCGTACAATCACCTGGTTCTCTGATTCTGTGAATCAAAGGAGTACATACAAATAACTATTTCCAGCATATACTGTCTGTATTCACCTCATAACACTTTACCTACTAAAATGCAATGGCTCCCTAACACACCCCATAAGTAAAAGAGCATTAGATTATTAAGCTGTAAGTCGGTGACCACACATAGTACTATATTGCCTAGCATATAATCATATTGAAAGAAGACTTAGTGAGTATTGATGATAATGATTTTGATTATATAAAATAGATATTTTCTACCATGTGTAACTTTAATTTGGTCCTTGCATTTATGATTTCTGGAGTTACATTCTTTGGTGTATGCCGTATCTCCTTAGATTAACACACCAGGTCGGGAAACAGATGCCCAGTGGGAAAGATTTCTACTCTTATTCCTTCTACACATGGACATTTTCCCTTCACTGTTTTGCAAGTAAGGGTTGTCTCATCCACCTTTAAGATTTCTCAATCTTAGCTGTGCTGAAAGATTCCCAAGTGTGTACATTTCTGCTGCTGACCAAAGTTGTATTTCTGATTAATTTAAGCCTGCCTGTTTTTTGAGTAGACATCAGATGTGCCACAGGGGTGAAGCATGTGTACTAGGTATTTGGGTGGGGATATAGAAAACTCAGGGTATAGGGCTCAGGGGAAAGAAAGGGAGGTGACTTAAAAGAGCATATATAACTTGGATCTCAGAGCTTATGGGGTTCATTATCTGCTAGGACAAAGAAGGCTTAAGGAAGGACAATAACACAAGGCAAATTTACTTAGAGGAGGTAGTAAATCAAATTTTTCTCCCCCACAGCTGTATAAAGAACTCTGTGAAAGAGATAAAGTCATATTAATATTATGATTAAAAATCTTTCCTGGTTGCTCATTTTCTGGAAGACAAAGTACAAATTTTGTAGCATGTCATTTATGGTTCCTCAGAGTTGGACTCTACCTGTTGTTCCCCTATATGCATATGTTATACTTTAGCTGCTCTAGGTATTCTTGCACACCTCCATACTTTCATTCATGATGTCCTTGCTGATTGGAATAGCTTCTCTTCCTACCTTAATCAGTCTTCATCCTGAGTCAACAAATAATGGCTCCAATGCTGTTATTTCGGCAGAGTCTTTCAATATTTCTCCACTTAGAATTATTTATTTCTCTATGCTTCTATAACTTGGATAAGAGAACTTTAGAGTTATGTCCATTTGTCTCCTCTAGTAAATTGAGTGTAATTGGAGTGACATTTTGAATATTTGCAGTAGATATCAAAATAACTGATACCAATTTGTTCAGTGAACATATATTCATTCAACACTCACCATAGTCGTCCCTTGGAATATAGGAATGAACAAGACAGAAAAGGTTCCTGACTTCATGAAGGTCATGGTTCAGTGATGGGCTGGTACATGACAAATAAATAATTTCAAATGGTGACCCAGCGTAGCTGCTTACAAAATGCTTGATGAGCTAATTTTTTGGATGAATATTTGGTGCTATCAGAAAATAAGGAAATACAGTTTTTGCAGCAGTTACTTATGGCTTTAGAACATTCAATACCTACAAAAGTCTGAGCATTATATAACAATAAGCATTTTTCTTAAGCTCACATGCCTGTGGGTCAGCTCAGTTGATCTAGGCTGGTTTCACTCATGTGTCTGTAACTGACTGAGTACAGCTCATCTAGATTGGGCTTGGCTGATGTAACTCATCTGTCTTTTGCAACCAAGAGGGTAACTCTGACATAACATATAAGAGTACCAGTCCCAGTAAACAACCTATTCCAAGCCTTTGCTTGTGTCTTATCTGCTACCATTCCACAGATCAAAGTAAGTCACATGGTCAAGCACCCAGTTAAAGGGTAAGGAAGTGTAGCCCACTTAAAGGGAAGCCACTACAAAGTTATATGCAAAGAATTATAGATTTATAATCTTCTTATTGGGTAGAAAATGAAAAATTGCCTCAGGTCTCTTAATGTATATGACCTCAAATGATAAAAAGGATTGGAGCCTATTAAATCCTCAAGCCAGTGCTTTGATAACTCTCTTTATGTTTCTGTCTGTCTTTTTTCCCCATCCTACCCAACCCTTCACCACTACCATATACTGGCACATTCTCTTGATCTTGGTTCATTTATGTGAACTCAGTGATGCTATGGTTTTCAGCATCTGCATTTCTTGCTTGAAAGATCCTTCCTCCCTGCTGGTGTGTGTGTGTGTCCTGGGTTGCCTCAGAATAACCAAAATTAATTCCAAATAGAAGTTTGTGTATAAATACAGTACTAGTTCACTCACTCAACGGGGAAAAAATCTGAGATGAATCTTTTACAATGACCCCAGAGTTCTCGATAGACTCAAACTTCTGGCTTGGCAAGAAACCCTTCATTGACTGTCCATGTCTCTACTGCCCTATTGGAATTTCCTGGGATTGCTCATACATAAAATACTTACCTTCACATCTTTGTCTTGGGGTCTGCTTCTGGGGGAAGCCAAGTAAGAACACATGTACTGAAAGTCTACTATGAGCAGAAAGCACCTGCAGAAATCCACTCTTACTCTAGTAAATGAATCCTGAGAAGTTGTATTTGTTACTATATTACTTTATTTAAAAAATCAAATAGGTAATAGAATGTGAGCTTTGCAATCAGACAGACCTGGGATCTAGCACTTTCTCCACAACTTACTTTCCTAACCTTTCTGAACTTCAGTTTTCTCATCTGTAAAATGGAGATAACTCCCCCCTCCTAGTGTGAGGAGTAGATGCAATAACACCAGTAAAGTGCCATCTACAGTACCTGGGACATAGTAGCATTCAGTAAGTTGTAGCTATCTTTATTGTTAAGGCACCGGCTACTTTCAGATAATAGTAAAAATAACATTTATACAGCAATGAGAGTAGGCATTATCTTATTGCGTGTTTATTATAAGTGTATGAAGCAGGTGTTATTATTTTTATGAGACACATTTTACAGAAAAAGAAATTAAAACTCAGAGACGCCAAGAGACTCACTCTGGATCACTTAGCCAGCACTGGGATCAGAAACAGCTTTTCCGACTTCAGGATTTGTATTCTTTCCATTATACCCTGTCTTCCTTCAGCCATTTTAGTTATTTATTCTCTGCCTTGCCTCATCTAAGTTCCTTAAAGACAGGAATAGATTCATTCTCCCCATGGAATCTGGGGCTCCACTCAAGGAATGTGGTTATTGAGAAAGGAAATAAATAACTGTCGGGGGGAAAGACAGCTTGTAGGAGAATGTGATGAATCCAGCTGAGAAAGCACCAAGGGCAAAGACACATGCAAAGCTCATACCAGAGGTCAGGCCTCTGGGCTGTTACTTAATAAAATTAACAGCTCATATTTGTCTAGCATTTTACTGTTGTCAAAGTACTTCTTGATGGTTAGTCTTACTTGATTCTCGCCACAGCCCTGGGATCTGAGGTGACTTCCTTTGTCAGCATTCTTATGGCAGGAAACTGAGGCTCAGATAAAACAAAGGATTGACTGGAAACAATCCAGCTAGTAAATATTGGAGCTAAAAGACTTGAGAGAGTTTGGAAACCAGATCTTCCATTGCCAACTTCCAGGGTTTAGGAGGTAGAATATTTTCCTACACTCATAACAACTAGAATTTGCAAAGTACTTAGCAGTTGAAGCCTGTTCACAAATATTATCTCAACTATGTTTATAGCTACAGAGACTTGTCCCTATGTTATGGAGGAGAAATCTGGGGTTCAAAGAGGACTTGTCCAAGGACATCATTAGCAATTGGCTGAGCCAGGATTAAAACTGGAATCCTTTGACTACGAAATCATGACTTCCTCCACCACAGCACTCCACTGGACCCTAAATGCAACTTCCCTAAACAAAATGGAGAAATCACTTTTCTTGATCTAGTCCCAACTTTTTCCCAGAGAAAAATCTTCCTTTTCAGCCTTTCCCCATCTTTAGTCCCTAGTCAAGATCAGAACAGTCTTCACGAGGGGCAGGAAAGAGGCCGCAGGGAAGGTCTTGGCAAGAGTAGAGATCTGCCCATTTGTTAATTAAGATCAGCTGGGCCTCCTGAACCTCTCCTCTGCCAGTAGCAGTGAGGTGTCTCACTGAATTAAAAGCAGCTTCAGAAGTAGACGTTTTTCATACACCAGAAACTAGTGTTGCTGCCTGGGCAGGGTGGAATCCATGGGTCTCCTGGGAAGAGCCTTCTATTTAACTATTGTCCACCCGCCTCTCATCCAGCAATTGGGAAACACAGTAATGAAGACTGGGAGGAGGAGGACCAAAGCTGCATGCTTGCCTCTTCCACATGAGAAATAGCTTCTTGCTTGTAAATAGCAGAGGATCTGGGGGAAGACCAAGCCTTGGTAACACATCAATCCAGGGAACTTTTATATTAGTTGCAGAATCTGGGTGTTTATTTTTCTTTGCTTGTATTGCAAATTTATAACAAGCTGAGAAAAAAGCAGACCTCTTGTTTTTTTCAGTTGGCCTCTCACTCTCTTCCCCAAAAGGTCTGGGTTTCCCTCAAAGTTACCAAGTGCTAATTTGAAAAATATGTTGCTGATAAGCGGGGGGGGGGAGCATGCCTCCAATGTGAAATGCCCTCTGGGGCATGAGGGAGCTCCCAGAGAGAGAGAGAGAGAGAGTGTGTGTGTGTGTGTGTGCTAGCGTTGTGTGCACTCTGAGCAACAGAAGGAAAGGGAAGCAGAAAGAAAGATGGGCTGATGGACATGAAGACATAGGAGCCTGCATGCAGTTGGAGAACACTGTGAACTGCAGGAAGAACCCTCCGTTGCATTTGAAGCATACACAAATTTCATTGTTGGTGTCATTCACTGCATCTCCGAGTTCCCTATAGGACACTTCATAAGATAAATTTATTTTAGAATTTAGCACAAGGAAATACTTGCTGCTTCCAAGGAGCCCATATGTTTTCTCCTCATGAATATGTTACTAATTAGTTTCTGATTTTGTTTTGTCTATTGGGAAACTTAGGGGAAATTTTAAAAACAGCTATGGTAGCGATCCCATCACCTGCTTAACAATATTCTGTTTTTCCCTTGACTTGTCTCTCTTATTCTAATGCAATTTCTTTTGTTGCGATGATTTAGAAACAAATATTTTACTACTTTTTGTATGTTGTATGAATGGCTGCAAAATCTTTTTCTAATGAGGTAATATATAAGTAAATAAACAAAAATAGATATGAATTAGCCTTGCTAAAACAACCTTTGAGTGAGCAAAGGCAGGAAATTCCGAAACTGACTTCAAGCTTTTTTCTCATTTATATAAAATTCCACGACTTAATTTCTTAACTTCTACCACCCTTGAGAAATGCACTGTGAATGGAGACAACATTCAAGAAAAAGCTAAGAGCAGTGGCCATAGCGTATGGCTGCTAACCTTGTGCTCTTCTTGTCGGCAGTGTGTCAAAGACTAAGAGCATAGAATTAAATGAAATGTGAACATTTCAGAGAGATCTTCCCCTGGATTTGTCTCAGGGCTTTTAAAAAATTTTTTATTTTTTATTATACTTTAAGTTCTGGGATACATGTGCAGAACGTGCAGGTTTGTTACATAGGTATATACGGGCAGTGATGGTTTGCTAAACCCATCAACCCATCATCTACATTAGGTATTTCTCCTAATGCTATCCTTCCCCTAGCCCCCCAGCCCCTGACAGGTCCCGGTGTGTGATATTCCCCTCCCTATGTCCATGTGTTCTCATTGTTCAACTCCCATTTATGAGTGAGAATATGCAGTACTTGGTTTTCTGTTCCTGTGTCAACAAACATATGAAAACAAGCACATCAGCTGGGTGCGGTGGCTCAAGCCTGTAATCCCAGCACTTTGGGAGGCCGAGGAGGGTGGATCACGAGGTCAAGAGATCGAGACCATCCTGGTCAACATGGTGAAACCCCGTCTCTACTAAAAATACAAAAAATTAGCTGGGCACGGTGGCATGTGCCTGTAATCCCAGCTACTCAGGAGGCTGAGGCAGGAGAATTGCCTGAACCCAGGAGGCGGAGGTTGCGGTGAGCCGAGATCATGCCATTGCACTCCAGCCTGGGTAACAAGAGCGAAACTCCGTCTCAAAAAAAAAAAAAAGAAAAAGAAAAAAAGCACATCATCCCTGGTCATTAGAGAAATGCAAATCAAAACCACACTGAGATACCATCTCATGCCAGTTAGAATGGAGTTCATTAAAAAGTCAGGAAACAACTTTTTCCTGAGAAATGGAGATCCTGGAGAAATGGAGAAATAGGAATGCTTTTACACTGTTGGTGGGAGTGTAAATTAGATCAACCATTGTTTAAGACAGTGTGGTGATTCCTCGAGGATCTAGTACCAGAAATACTATTTGACCCTGCAATCCCGTTACTAGATATATACCCAAAGGATTTAAAATCATTCTGCTATAAAGACACATGCACACGTATGTTCATTGCAGCACTGTTTACAATAGCAAAGATTGGAACATACCCAAATGCCCATCAGTGATAGACTGGATAAAGAAAATGTGTCACATATACACCATGGAATACTATGCAGCCATAAAAAAAGGATGAGTTCATGTCCTTTGCAGGGACATGGATGAAGCTGGAAACTATCTCTGGGCTTTCTAACTTCCTCAAGGCAGTCTGCTTTTTTTTTTTTTTTTTTTTTTTAAGTATTGGAAACAGCATTAGATTTTAAGGCCAAGTAATAAAAAGTTTCTTGCTACAACTTTGAGGACTTGGGCCTGACCTCTCTGACTTTCTGCAAAGAGGAGAAAATAATAACTTTACAGCATTAATTTGGATAACAAGTGAAAATGAAGGTGAAGGCGCTATGTAAATTAAGCAAATCTCATTACATATCATGATGAATTCAGGATTCTTTACAATTTTCCCCCCTCACCATCTGTGATCTTATTACACAACATGCCCCCAACCCATACCCAGTGGCCCCTGTGCACCAGTCATTCCTTGGCCATGCCAAGTCTGTGATCAACTCCTACATGACCTTTGAAGTTCAACTGAAAAATCACCACCTCACTGAAGTCATAGTCCTGCCATTCACAGTGTACATGTTACTTTTTCTCTATTCTCGGTCCACACTTGGTTTACACCATTAATGTAGCACTTGTTGTATTGCAGCTGGTTGTTTCCTGCTCGCCACCTCTCAGTGCAGCTTCTCATTGGCAGGAACTGTCATTCACCTTTAAATCTCTAGCACACTGAGGCACATCCAGCTTCCAGATGTTAAAACAAATCGCAAACTAAACATGGGGTTTGATACCTTTGAGCAGAGAAGAAAGTTTTCTAAAAATCCATCTGTACCTTAGATATATTTTGTGCTGTGAAAATGCGAGTTGATGAAAATGAAATGCCAGGCAGTAGCATTGAAATGGACTGTTTCTTTTATGACTATCAAATGGGGATGAGTAGATGCTCTCAATTTCCTCTGAAAACTAAAAAAGATTCCTGACTTCCAAGTCGAAGGCCACATTAATGCATGATTGGAGCACTGGGGACATTTTATTGTTAGAAAGGAAACAAGGCAGATGGGACAGTGGTGGGGACAGCAGAGCAGAGAGATTTAGAGTTCAGGCTGCGGCGGCACTTAGGTAAGCAATTTAATTTCCTTGTGTTCCCACATTTGAAAAATAGGGAAAATGATAGTAACTACCACTTTGGTTTGTTTCAAGAATTAAGTGAGATAATACACGAAAAACACAAAGTATGGTGTCTGGCACATGGCAAGTGCTCAAGAAATGTAATTTCTTCTTATAATTAAATTGCAACCTCATTTTCACATAGAAGGTCTCAATAGTCCCTGAGCTTTCAGAGTTCTGACAACTCAATTGTTGCCTTCCTCCTTTCTAAGTGGACCTGTGTGCTTGCATTGTGTGGGAAAGATTGTCTTTCTTTCCCAGACTTCTGCTGGGCTGCAGTGGATGCCACAGGAGTGATGGGGCCTGCAGGTACTCTGATTGAAGGCACATGGTCTAGCATCACTCTATTCATACCTCATCAAAAGCATGAACTCATATCTGGATGTAGCAGCTGGGGAGGAGCATTGACAAAGAAGCCCGTGTTCAGAGACTTATTTCCCTGTGTGTACCAAGAAGGTGACAATCCCTGTGTTACATAGTTTCTGGAAAGAACACATGATAATAAAGTATGTTAAGTTGCCTCATAAATAAAAATAGGGAGCTGTCTCTATCTTTGTTATTTGGTAATAACAGACTATGGCTGATTTTAGTCCCATGGACAACATGGGACTTGGATGGCTATCCACATTATACTAGCAATAGCCATCAAGCCCATGTGTGGGGGATAGTCCCAGACATGGAAGAATTGTGAGAGAAGACACATTTCAAGGATGTCTTTCAGCACTTTGTGCTAGGTGTGGATTTTATCCAAACAAAAAGAGGGGAGAAATTCTTCTCAGCTACAAATGAAACTTGGAGTAATCTCTCCCAGTTGACAGGGAACCACTATAACCTCTGCTGACCTAAGAGAGCTGCTCCTTGCATTATGGAAGGTTGTCACAGAAATATTGCATTCACTTAGCCAAGGGAGCTGTATCAGCATTTTAGAGGATTGCTGAACTCAACTATTTAGAGAGCCTTATGTCTTCTCCCCGACAGGATACCACAGCGGTGGTGAGGATGAGAGGGAACAAGACTGTTCGAGCAGGGGCATGGTGATTTAAACTCAGCCCCTGCTCACTTTGATAATGGGCATCAAAGCAGGAGGGATCTTGTTCTAATTTTGAGTGTTCTTCATTCGGGAAATAGCTGTATTCATGAAGATTTGTGTGCAAGGCAGATTTTTAGAATCAGATGATTTAAAAGCTGTTTGGGAAGACCACTATTTGAAGGAATTCATTGAGGACTCTGGGAATCTTTTTGTGATGGCAGTTTTAGGTGCTTTGTAAATTCGAAGTTTTGCAAGTTGGATTGTTTTTGAATGGCGGGCAATACTGACAAATATGTGCTTGTTTTAAGCTTTACTACATTTCTTATAAACATTTGCTTGCTCATATTACCTTTCCTTTGAACTTTGTCAAGTATTGCAAAGTTCTGGATTTCATTGGAAATTAATTCAATTAATGTAGCATGGATAGTTTGTTCTGCTTCAAGCACTGTGTAAATCCAATTTTTTGGCATATTACAAAGCAAAGGGGTTGGAAATTGATGTATATTTCACATATCTACAATATTCATGTCTCTCAAGTATTCTCTTGAAAGGTGGAGCTAGCTTTTAAATATTCACAAAATGTTTCCATGAGATAGCAAAAGAATATGAGGTGTTTGTTTAACATGACTTAATTTAATATATTGGGAAGTGAGTTTGCCTATAAGCTTTGCCTTGTGTCCCCATAAATGGAGCATCTATACTCTACCTGTTATTGTTGTGGACATTTCTATATTCTTTGTCTTATTTAATTATCACAACAGATATTAGTTAATGGGCTTTACAGGTGAGGATCTGAGGCTCAGAAAATATAAATGAATTGCTTGATGCCAGCAGTACGGTAATTTGTAGATCTAGGACTTAAAAGTGATTCTTTTAAGATTTATGTTCTTTAACATAATCACGTAAACAGTGAGCAAAATGAACCAATGGTTTGAATCAAGAGTGAAGGATATTGGAGTAGAAGGAAGGATTTTAAATTAGGGGCTGAAGATATAGTTGGCAAAGAATGGAAGAGCTTCTTATTATGGCTATCATAACCATATGGCTACCATTTATCAAGTGCTTACCATGAACCAGGCATTGTGCTAAGTGTTTCTCATTAAGACTCACAGAATTCCCAGGAAGTACTCCTTTATTATCCAGTTGTACAGATGAGGAAATTGAGAAACTGAGTTTAAATGGACTTGCCTCAGGTCCTACAAGTGAATAAGCAGAAGCATTTGGACTCAGTCCTATTTCTATCTTCCTTTAAAGCTCATTCTCCATCTACAATACTCTGCCACTCACCATCCAAAGTCTTGAAATGTGAATGCTTTTGCCTGCTAATAACCACTTGAATTTAGGTCCCAGTCTCTGGATTGTTAATATTTTAAAAGGCCACAAAACCATACAACAATGTACTCTGAAAACTAAAAACCAATATTTTCTTAATAGAACACACACAAAAAATCTTTGATGCTATTAAGGTAGTAAAAATGTAGAAATTATTTTCTCTAAGATGCTGCAGAAGCTTAAAATATGTCAAGATAGCTTTTTAAGGATATATTTTTATAAAAATTATAAGAACACAGTTAAAATAGTCAAGGAATTTTATATAATTTACAACAGAATACAGCCATCTCCTGCCTCCAATGCACATTCTGTTCCCACGAGTTTCCACTTCCAGAAGCAGCCACTTACGTTTATGTTTGCCTCCATGTTTAAAATAACATGTATATACTGTCATTTCTTTTTTTAAAGGTATTGTATTAGTTTATTAGGGCTGTCATAACAAAGTACTGACGAGGGATACTTGGGGTATTGCTTCGCCAACTGGACACCTCTGTGGCTGGTGGCACCTTTTGCCTGAGTATTGCTCGTGCCTATTGGGCTCCTTCTCTCTCAGCGCAGCAGGCTGCACTCAGCTCATGCTGCCAGCCTGGATCCCATACATGCCAAGGGTGAGCCAGGCATGGAGTGGTAAGAGGAGTGTTAGTGAGCATGGGGTCTAGCCACTGCGCATAGCCAGGCATGCTGGCTGCTGTGATGGGGTGGACAGCTCCAGGCACCAATATAGGTACTGGTTTCATGCAAGGCTGTGCTGGACCAGATGTATTGCACATGGCTTCTGTTGTGGGCATCTGTACCTGGACGGGGGAATGCAGTGGCTCCTGGAAGCTTGGACATGCCAGGAACCACAGATCCCCAAAGAGGGTGTTATGGGCCTGGATTGGGGAGCCCCTAGGTCTGGACTCTCAAAGGGTGGCAGCTCTTCTCTCCTTCTTGTCACCCACAACTTGGTGAGTGGGGTGGGTGAGTGTGTTTCAGCCTCGTTTGTGTTACAGATCTTTTCCTGGGTCCCAAGTTCTTGTTCTGCATCCAGGAAGAATGAGGTAAGTGGACAACTGGAGGATGAGCAAGTTGAAAGGAGTTTCATTGAGTGACAGAACTGTTTTCAGAAGACCTGAAGTGGGTAGCTCCTTTCTGCAGTCAGGTCATCCTGTCAAGTCTGCAGCTCTCAGTAGAGAGGAGACCCAGAGTGGGCTGCTGCCCACCCCATCGCAGTAGCTCCTATTCACAGGCAGGTTGTCCCATCATATTTGCAGCCCTCAGCAGAGAGGACACCCAGAATGGGTAGCTCCTGTCCATAGCAGGTCGTCCTGATATCTCTACAGCCCTCAGCAGAGAGGAGACCTGGAATGGGTAGCTCCTATTCACAGGCAGGTCATCCCAACATCTCTACAGCCCTCAGTGGCGAGGAGAGAGACCCAGAGTGGATAGCTCCTACCTGCAGGCAGGTTGTCTGGTCATCTGCCTGAGTTTAGCTGAATCCACAGTTTTTATGGCTTCAGAGAGGAGGAAGTTACCTGCTGATTGGTCCGTGGGTGGGCCCAGAAAAAGCATCATAAGTTCTCATTCCAGTCTGCAGAACTGGCAGCCTGGCCCCCAGGCTTCAGGCTGTCCATGGCTTGAAGGTGGGGCTTCACTGGGTATCCACCCCTTTCCACCTAGGAGCCTGTCTGCCTCCTGCCACCAGCTATATGTCCTCCATGGTGCCCAGGCTGTTCATGCTGAGGGGTGCCTGCACCAAACCCCCCTCAGCTCCCCCTCAGCCTTCTCTGATGCTCATTGGTGCCCAAAGCTTGCAGGGGGCCGAGGTGGCAGGGGACTGGCGTGTCAGTATCACCCTGAATGTGTACACACCCAGCTGGGTCATGACAACACCCAGGCTCAGCCACAACTTTGCTCCAAAATTGGAGCAGGCACCAGGAGCAGGGAGAGGCCATGCAGTCATTTCTGAGCCTGTGGGGGTAGGAGGGGCTTCCCAGGCCCCCAAGAATTCAGGAATGTTTGGGTCTGCAGCTGTAGCTGGGTGGCTGCTGCTGTGCCTGGGAGGATAGGGCTCCAGCCCCTCCAACTCAGAAGTGGGTAGGGCTCCCACCAGTTTTGTGGAACACATGGCCTTGAATGTACCTCCCCACTGCAGCCAGTGTCATGCAGCAGCCACTCCAGATGGGCCACTGCTACCATCAGTACCACAAACTGGGTGGCTTACACAACAAAAATTCATTGTCTTACATTCTGGAGGCTAGAAGTCCCAAATCACTTCTCAGTAGAGTGGGTTTCTTCCAGGGCTGCGAAGAAGAATGTTCCATGCCTCTTCCCTAGCTTCTGGTGGTTTTCTGGCAGTCTTTGGTGTTCCTTGGCTTGTATATGCATTAAACCAAGTACTACCTTCATCTTCATGTGGCTTCTTCTCTGTGTCTTCTTCATGTGGTCTTCTCTCTGTGCATGTCTATTGCTATGCCCAAATTCTCCCTTCTTATAAGGACACCGGTCATATAATGACCTCCTTTTTATTTGATTACCTCTGTAAATATCCTATTATTATTATTATTATTATTTTTTTTTTGAGATGGAGAATCACTCTTGTGGCCCAGGCTAGAGTATAGGGGCACAATCTCAGCTCATTGCAAATTCTCCCTCCCGGGCTCAAGTGATTCTCCTGCCTTAGCCCACCAAGTAGCTAGGACTAGGCACCTGCTACCACGCCTGGCTAATTTTTGTAGTTTTAGTAGAGATAGGGTTTTACCATGTTGGCCAGGCTGGTCTCGGACTCCTGACCTCAGGTGATCTACCTGCCTTGGCCTCCTAAAATGCTGGGATTACAGGCGTGAACCACCACTCCCAGCCAAATATCCTGTTTTTAATTAGGGTCACATTCTGAGGTACTGGGTGTTAGGACTCTCATATATATTTTTCTGGGGACATAATTCGACCATAAAAGTTATCTTCCATTGTATTCTTCTCATAAAATATGAGGATTTAGTTATTATACTCTTTACATCTTCCTTCCATTTGCTTTCACTTCTCCTACCTTCTGAGAATAATGTTTTTGTTATGTCAAACTTCAGTGTTTACCTTATTATGACTGTACAAATATTATTTACATCTGAGTCATGTCATCAGTTTGATTAAATTTCCTTTTATTTGCACTTGGTTTTCATGGAATTATTAATGGTCTTGTATTCTTGTTTGCTTAGTTTCCTGAGCCAAAAGAGATTAGCTTCTAGACTATAAAAGGCATTTCTGCAAGGCAAAAAGAAAATAAGGGAAATGAATAGAAACATGGGCAAAGGTGTGAACAAGTAATTTAAAAAAAAACTCATATGATTAGCAAGCAGATGAAGAGATGCTCTAACCCACTGGTGAGTAGAAAGAGGAAAACATCAAACTATTACTTTACTCCTCTCAGTAAAGTCAGAACTGAAAAGCTGGATAGTGCGAAGATTGGCAGGTATGTGATAATCATACAGGAACTACAAAGTACCATGATGGAAGTGCATATTGGGGCAGCAATTTGGGGAGCACTCTGCCACCCCTTAGTCAACTCCATCACACCTCAGGATCTTCATCCTACAGAAATTTCCTACTTTGTTTGTGACAGCTGGAAATTGGAGACAATCTAGTTGTTGGATATACATTAAGGAATTCTTATGAATTAGAAGCAATGAATTGGATGTATACACAGTGCCATGGTTTAAATGTACCCCTCCGAAGTTCATGTATTGGAAACTTGGTTTTCAATGCAGAAGCACTGGGAGGTGGGGCTGAACAGAAGGTGTTTGGGTTATAGGGACATTGCCCTAATGAATGGATTAATGCTATTATCTGGTGAGTGCGTTTGTTTTTGTGGAATAGGTTCCTTATTAAAGGATGAATTTGGCCTCCTTATGCTCTTTCTTGTCTTCCCTTTGCCTTTCCACTTTCCACCATGGGATGATGTAGCAAGAAGGCCCTTGCAAGACGCCGGCCCTTGCACTTCCCAGACTCCAGAGCTGTGAGACTACATTTTTGTTTATTGTAAATTACCAAGGCTGTGGTATTATGTTGTAGCAGCACAAAACACACTAAAACACAACAGCAATATGGATAGAGTTTTTAAATGCTGGGTAAAAAAAGCAAAAAAAATTAGATATTTAGAAATACCACATATGTAAATTAAAAATGTACACAAATAATATAATACACATTTTAAAAGAACTCATAGAAATGAAATATATACTTGAAACATATCAGGGTGTTTGCTTGTAGGGGAATGGAAATAAGGAGAGAGAAATAAATAAGTAAGGAAGGGGCTGCACTAAGACTCATGCTGGTAAGCCAGAGTTGGGAAAGTATGATTAACTCTACCATCTGCACTGAAGTCTAAAAACAGATTCAGTGTTTACATAATTATGACTAAATAAACGTTATTTACACTTTATGCATGAGTCATATAGTGTATTATAATTATATTTTCTTTGTGAGAGATTGGGGTATTACAGCTTTTTTCACTTACTTTGCTGCATTTAATAATGGTTCCATTTTTTTGGTTTAATTTGTGTTTCTATGAATGATTACTAATGTATCTCTAAACTCTTTGCCAGACATATATACCTCCTCCCTTTATATTCAAATTCCTCAGTCTGTCGGTGTCATACTTTTAGTAACATCCTCCTTGTCACCTGCTGTGGAATGATTGCATCTGCACACAATTCATTTGTGGAAGCCCTAATTCCCAGTGGGACTGTATTTGGAGCTAGGAGCTCTAAAGGTAATTAAGGTTAAGTGAGGTCATAAGGGCAAGACCCTAATTCATAGGACTGGTGGCCTTAGGAGAAGAGGAGGAGAAAGAGACTGCCCCTCTCTGCCATGTAAAATACCTGGCCAGAAGGCAGTCATCTGCAAGCAGGAAGAGAGCCCTCAACAGAAACTGACCCTTCGGGATCTTGATCTGGGACGTCTAACCTTTAGAATTGAAGGAAAATAAATATCTGTTGTTTAAGCCATCCAGTCTGATTTTGTTATGGTAGCCCAAACAGACTAAGATATTGGTACCAGCAAGTAGGGTGCTGGGACTGTAACAAATACCTAACAGTGTGTAAGCAAGTTTGGAACCGGGTGATGGGTAGAGTCTGGAAGTGTTTTGAGGAGCAAGCTAAAAAGTCTATTTGCCATAAAGGAAATATTGGTAGAAATAGGGATGATAAAGTCAATTCTGGTAAAGACTTAAAAATAAAGAAAAACTGGAGAAAAAAGCCTTTACCTTTTCAGAGACTATATAATCATGAACAGAATAATCATGTTGATAAAAATATAGATATTAAAGATCATTCTGGCGAAGTCTCAGATGGAAAGGAGGAGTAAGTTATTGAAACTGGAGGAAAGGCAATCCTTGTTATAAAGTGGCAAAGAACTTGACTGAACGGTATTCTAGTGTTTTGTGAAAGTATAATTCACGTGTGATAAAATTGGATATTTAACTGAGAAGATTTCTGAGCAAAATGTTGAAGGTGCAGCCTAGGTCCCCTTGACTGCCTGACTGCTTGTAGTAAAATGAGATAGAGTGACAGAGAGAAGCTGAAGAAGAATTGTTAAGCAAAAAGGAACCAAAACTTGAAGACTTAGAAATTATCAGCTATACATATTACAAAAAGTGAAAAAGTTTGTTCTCAGGGAAACGTCAGGGGTGTGGCTGAACAACCATTTGAAAAGAAGATTAGTATGAATGTGAGCTATACATTTAATCAATCACTATAACAGAAGCTAGGAATAGAGATGGAATTGTATGAGTAGAAACACGGCCAATTTAAACTGAAGTGGATAAAGAAGAAAATGATGAAGAAAGGCTGTTGGGCTTCTTAGATTCAATAGGACTGGACACCAAAGCTATTTTGGGAACGTGTTATTTTTCAAGAAAAGGGAAGAACAACCCTCAATTCTCTCCTCTCTGGTTTCTCTGTTCTTCTCTCTCTCTCTCTCTCTCTCTTTCTCTCTGAAAATCCTATTATTTGTATACTAGGCCTCCCAGATGTGGCTCTAATTTTCTTATCTGCCCCTCTACCTGCCCAATTTCTATCCCTTTTTCTTTATTTTATACTTTTTGGGAGCTTTCCTCAACTTTATCTTTCAACCCATTCACTGATTTTAATCCTGTTCACTTATTTTTAATATCAAATCTCTTACTTTATACAAATTGGTTTTTTAAAAAAATATATGCATATTCTTACTTTATCCTGACAATATTTTTATTTCTATGAAGAGGCTAGTTTTTGGAGATATTTTCTTCTGTTCTCTGCATTACTTTTTTTTCCCTGTGATTCTTTTACTGTTGTTCGTTGTTTTGGTCTTTTTCACATTAGAACCTTTCCCTCAAGTATCTGATGATGTGGGCATTTTTGCTCAGAGTGAGATACTACAACCTTGGAGGAAATGATCATTCTGTGAGCAGATGTTACCTGGTGAGTTTCACTGTATGATGATCTGGCAGGGCCGTGCAGGACCAAAGCAACTATGAGCAACTTTAGGTCTTTTTTATCCAGTTGAGCAATTTTTTCAAGTATCAATCTTCTGATCTCCCTTCTAGTGGAGATATTCTTGGTTCCAGCATTCTTGTTGCTGAGTTTGGTAAATCTCTGCATTCAGTAAGTAGACCTCACCTAATCTTTCAGTTTTCAGTATGAAATCTCCTCCAGCTCCGCTAAATAACCCTAAGACCAGACAGAGTATCTGGTTCAACCCCTTCATAGAGTATACACCTAGTCTTCTACTAGAACTGGGGAAGAGAGAACCCAGCTGCAGCTTCTAATCCAGACTTTCAATTAAATCTCTTCTTGTTGTCCTATCTGCACCCCAACTTTCAAAGTATGGGAAACATAAATTCCTGAGCCTCCTTGGGTTCTTTCACATACAGTGTGCAAAAAGCATTTTTGCCAGTGACTTCCTTTCTTTGGAGGATGATTATTAAGTCTGGACTTTTAAAAATCAAATTTAGGATTTACAAAAAGTATTCCTATACAAGAAAGATCCTTGTGAGAACAATAAATACAAGTACTGTGTTGGAATGGAGAGATCTCTACTCACCACCGTGATAGAATTTCACATATCCTATTTCTTCATTTCTTTTTCTTTTTCCTTTCACCTTTTTCTTTTTCTTCTTTTTTTCCTTTACTTTTCTTGCCTCTTCTCATCTTTTTCTCCATTTATTTATTTATTTGTTAGTTAATTTTTTTTGTTTGCTTAGTTTTAAAAATTCTCCTTCTCATTGTCTTCCTCCTGCTTTTCCTCCTTGTTCATCTATATTCTCCTCAGGATTGTCAACACCTCAGTTGAATGAATTAAGTAGGATATAGTGCAGAGGATTTCCAGAGTGGGGAGCTTACATTTGCGAACATACATTTGCAAACCTAAGGGTGCTTAGGACCAACTTGGAGAGAATTCTTAGGCAAAATCTATGGACTTCTGTTAGAATTGTTATTTTCCAAAGAACTCATAGGTGTCAATTACAGGATTATGACTACAAAGCAGTGACCTCCCCTGGGACCTCCAACTCATTTCTTATAGGGCACCGAGAGCCCAGCAACCACCGCAACTTTGTATAACTTTCCAAGCTCAGACAAATCTGAACTGATGACCTGAGGGTGAGAGGCTCTGTATAACTTGATTACATTTTTTAAAAAATTCCATTTTTCTTGTGAAAAGACACCTTCAGAACACAATTTCAGTTTATCTCTGCAATTTTAGACATCAAATAGCTTATTTTTTAAGTTCTATCTGGGTCAAAGAACATTATTAAGAAGAAAAATGTAAAAAATATTGGTTTTGTAACAATTCGGTATCCAAACTGAAGGCTCTAATAAACTCACAGAAATGTTCTTGCTTTGAGACTTTTTAGAATTCTAAAGAAAAGATAAAAATATTATGTAGGACTAGGGTGCCCTACAATGTACGCTAAAAAATAAAACTAAGCAATCAACAGATTTTGAATGATAATATGCCAGAATCCTTTTTTTTTTTTTTTTTTTGGTAAGTAGTATCATGTAGGCTCCTGGTGTCATGAATATGCCATTTTAGTGTTTTATTTCTGTGGGATTTCACCTTAGAATCCAGAGTGTAGATTGTTCACAAACAGGAAAGAAATAAGAATGACTCCTTAACTTCTCTATTCATGTAAGAATCTGTCAACTGAGATGTTTGCTCCATTTCTAAGTGTAGACAAAGGACATTGGATCTTATTTCAGGGCCCCAGGATTAGAACTTCATCTCCAGATATTGTGAGGTTGCTTCATCAAAACAGGCACATAGAAATTAAAACAACTGGCACGATGTATTGAAAATGAGCACACTGTTCTATTTTTTTTAAGTAGATGGAAAAAAATCAATATTTCGTCTTCAAGTGCTTACACCTATACAGGAAAGAGAGGTGAAAAAACGAATTGTTCCATCTGTAATTTCAAGCAGAGAAAATGAGTTACAAGCATATCAGCAAAATACAGACAGAGATAGACCCAGCGAAGCAGAAGGAAAATGACTAACCACCATTTCCCCTTATTCCCATAACTGATTGGATGTAAACAAAACATTCTCTCCCAAATGAGAGGCAAAAAGTCTGACACCAAGTAGTGGCTACTTCTCAAGATATCTTTGTCAGCAAGACGGGTTCAAGCCATGATTTCACCGTTTCTATGATTGACGTTGTTACGGTTCTTGGAACAGTTACCATGGTAACTGAAGGGCCTTGTATGTATTTGAAGTAATTCACCTGACCTACTGCTCAAAATGAGGGAGGGCTGAGGGCTACTATTTCTCCCAAGGATTCCCCATGATTTGGCCAGTGTAAACTGTAGTCTTGGCTCTGATCTGAAGAGGCTGTCCAGGCAGTGCACGTGAGGAAGGATGAAAAAAATAGCAAATTCCTGTATCTGCCAAGACAAACTCCAGCCTGAGATTTTCCCTAGGGATTTATGATGTTGTCAGTAGCCTCTGGTGTTTTCTTCTTCCTAAATATGGACTTGATATTTGCCATTTCCTTCCTGATATTTCCTGTGGAGGCCCGCGGGAAGGATGCTTCCATCGATTTGTAGGAAGACATTTGTGTCCCACCTTTGGATCAGAGAAAAAATGGTGAGTAAGAGAGATTGAGATTGAGAGAGGGAGACATGAAGCAAGCTTATGGTGGTTGAATTACAGTCTACCAGAAATGGTACAGATATCTGAATAATATTAAAAGTCAGCCGGTGTTTCCCAGCCCTTTTAAAACAGAAGACGAAACTCAGGGAGTCATGACTATCACAATATCACAGCATCTCTTCAGCTCTGACACTGGTCAGATCTGTCTAAGACCCCAAAATGCACTACATTCTCCCCTTCACTAATGTATTCCTCTGGACTATTCCATTTCTAATCTCTACATCAGGATGCTCCCATTTCTTTTAATTCACAAGACTGTTAATTCAAGAAGGAGTGCTGGCAATCTCCTCACTCTTTGCTACTGCTCTGGATGATTTTTCTTCCAACACTTGTCAATCTTTTTTTTCCCCTCATGGAGCTCAGGCAGCCACTTTGGCCATTTCTTTGCCATCCTCATTGCTGTTATTGGTTGACCTTTGGGATCTTCTTTTATTCTTCTTAATGACCTTAGCACCTGACTCAGCATTTTACTTCCTGACTTCTCCCCAGCTTCTACTCAAGGAATTCAATTTCACCCAGTAATTCTTCTAATACATTGGTTCTCTCCCTTTCTTAGACCTCTCAACCTTAACACCTCCATCTGTCCTCTCACCATAGTCACGCGGGTAAAAATAACTGCATTTCGATCTCACTTTCACCTCAAACTGACACACTTTCTCTCTTACCACAACTTTCTGTCCTTTGACCTGACACACTCTGACTTTCAATCAGCGTTCTACTGATCCTTATTGATATGGTTTGGCTGTGCCTCACCCAAATTTCATCTCATCTTGAATTGTAGGTCTCATAACCCCCACGTGTTGTGGCAGGGACCAGGTGGAGACAATTGAATCATGGCGGCAGTTTCTCTCATTTTGTTCTGGTGATAGTAAGTTACTTCTCACGAGATCTGGTGGTTTTATAAGGGGCTTCCCCCTTAGCTGGGCACTCACGCTTCTCCTTCCACCATGATTATTCATTTTCTGAGGACTCTTCAGCCCTGCATAATTGTGAGTCAAACCTCTTTCCTTTGTAGTTTGACCAGTCTTGGGTATGTCCTTATAGCAGTGGGAGAACGGACTAATACACTTACAATGCCTTCAAGCTTGGGAACCACTCTGTTCTAAGAGACATGTCTTGTTCTCTTGGACATTCTTAGCTAGCACGGTTATTATGGTTAATGAGTTCAGCCTTCTTTCTCAACAACAGTTTGGGCCTTCTCAGAACCTACACACTGAGTTGGATATGCTATAGCTTATTCACTCATAAAATATTGACTGAATAGCTGGCATTCTCTTAGGTACCGGGGTTATGGACCTGTTCTCTGTTTTCCTGGAGCTTATAAAATAGTGGATAAACCAGGTAATAAATATAAACACAAAAATACAGACTAAAATATTAGGAGGAAGTGAAGAGGATGCTGTGATGATAAAAAGTGCTTACTGAACGTTTATATGGACCAGATACTATTATAAGTCCTTTATGTTTTTTGATTCTTTTAACCCTTCCAACCAGCCTCTGACTATGTTATGTTTTTCCCATTTTACGGTGGAAAACTGAGTTACAGAACAATTAGATTCAGCTGCCTAGAGGTCACACACGTGTTGGAGCTAAGCTTCGAAATCAGTTTCCTTAGTCTACCTTCTTAACCACTAACTCCTGGCTTTAGGGCAGCAGGCATGGCATTTTCATAGACAAGCTGGTCTTTGAGAGCTCCTTTGAGAAGATGGGATTTAGCTCAAGGCTTCAGGAAAGAGAAGCCCTCCATACTGACATAAATAAATGAAAGAACCAGGAAGCAGCATTTCAGTGAGAACAAGTTGCATGGAGACAGGCCTAAGTGTGTTTGAAAATGGAAAGGTCAGTATGGCTAAACCATAGATGGGGGAAGAGAATGGCATAGGATAGGGCTGGAAAAGAAAGCTGAACAAGACCTAAGGCAAATTTGGCAGATTAAGGGATTTGTATTGTATTCGAAAAGCCAGAGGGAACTGGAGTCAATGTTCACTTTTGGAATCTCTCTGGCAGATATGTGGAGAATGGATTCGGGGTAAATACAGACATGGGACAACTGGAAAACTTGTGCAGGACTCTGTTCTAGAGATAATTGTGGCTTGGACTGTGGTGGTGGCACTGGGGACGAATAAAGGTGGCTTTGTTGTTAGACATGCTTTGGGGGTAGGACCAGCAGAACCAGGTGGTGGGTTGAGGTGGGAAGTAAGAAAGACAGAAACAAGGATGGGTGTCAGGTCCCTGAGTCAAACTAGGTAACTTTTGTTTTCACTGAGCACACGAGGCCATGTAGCAGTCCAACCCTCTCTTTCATTTACCTTCTGAATCATCATACATCCTTTCTCTCTTTTTTCCCATATCAGGGAAAGTTGTCTTTCTATTCTTTCTATCTAGCATCTCAAGCTGCAAATTTTGAGCCCCTTTTCCTGTCATCTTTATGGTTTTGCTTGATCTCTTATCCTCATTCTGTCATGTATTTTCAAGTTTTCCTTTCCTGGTGTCCTTTTTTGCTTATATAACAAACTCAAGTTTTATCTGCTCTGAAACATAAACCCTTCTTTCAATGTTAATTATCTCCAGAGTTGTTCCCACAGTCCCTGCCTTCCTGTGAGAACAAGCTGTTTCAGTAAGTGGTCTACGGCTGTTTTTTTAAACTCTTTATGGCTGTTTCTCAAAACGGATGTTCTCACCTTGATGTCTCATGAGCTAAGAGTGATGTAGGGCCATTCTGGGTGCTATCCAGCCATGTGATTTATCCAACAGTTCCAGATACTTTGCCCCACATCATATTATTTGCTCTATTCCCGCAGCCTTTCTTGGTAGCAACTTACCAAAAGGCAAACATTGCCTGATGCAAGCACTTTGAGAAAGAGCTAATGCTTTCTTCCTTGTAATTTCCTTTTTAGGGAAATCCTAGAATCTAGGGTTTCTAAAGTTCGTGAAAATGAGCATCACCCTTAGTTCTGTGTCACTTCCACCCCTCATAAAATGCATAGAAAATTAGGAAGATTTTCCATTGAAAGGAAGAATAAATTATAGTGTGGCCTCTTTTGATATGGCAAAAATACCGGCCATTTCAGTCATATGACAAAACACCTAAAATCATTTTTAAATACTGAGTGTTGAGTGATCATCCAAATAGCATTAAATAGTTGGTACTTTTAAGCATCTTGTTTATTCGAAGCAGCTAAGTCCATCACTCTCCCTCACAGGATATTTGCTCTGATGAGCCAACAAGTCAAGCTGTTGAATGAAAGGAGACCAAAGATGAGGCAGAAGGCAGGCTTTGGCACCTTTGGAAGGAATCCAAGTCTCATAGAATAATGGGGAGGAAATATTGGGGAGGCTTAACAGGCAGCTTAATCAGCCTTGGCTTCTTTTTTTGATCTGTTCCCCCAGTTTGGCTGTATGCACTGCTAAATGGTCTTCAAACATAGAGTTTACACACTCTGATGTATACTGTTCCCTCCATGCAGATTCCCTTCTCTGGTTTGCAAACTGTTTATTCTGCAAGTTCTGCTTCCTATGTTACCTTCTATAAAGCATCCTCGGTATCCACAGTACACTACAGAGTTTGGAGTGTGGTTCCTGGAGCCAGAACGCCTGGATTCCAATCCTGACCATGTCTCTTATCAGCTGTGTGATCTTGGATAAGTGATTTGACTTCCCCATGCCTCGACTTTCTGATATGCAAAACGGAAATAATATTTCATATTGGGGTTGTCATGCTTAATGAGCTGGTACATGTGAAGTATTCAAGATACTGTCTGGCACATAGTAAGTGCTTGGTCAGTGTTGCCTAGAATTTTTCCTCAGGTAGAGTTATTTATTCTTTCGGACACTCATGGTATAATCTTCTATGGTAATGCTTATCACAGTGGTGATTATTTTGTTTATATGCCTCTAAGATGTGGGCTTGCAGAAGATCAAAACAACATTGTTCTTTCTGTCTTGCACAGTGTCTTGTGTGGTACATGGTCTGTGGTACAATTTCAATGAATGTTTATTAAAATAATGAACTGAGAAATTTTGTGGTTCATTTAAAGATGAATTAATAAGGGACTCATGGTGAAGTCATTACTAATTAAATCAGCTATAGTGATTAACCAAATTACATAGTCATTTGTAGTTTTGCAGTTTTAATCTTTGGCTACATTATGACCAAATCCATATGAACGACGATGAAAGAAAGAGGTGAAGATCTGTTGAACACTGTCTTTGTGCTCTATGCTTTATATATCATAATTAGTGATCTCCTTTAAGTTATTACCATTTTACAGTTGAGGAAAGACTCAGAGAAGTTTAGTGATATATCTAAGGTAAAAAAAAAAAAAATATATATATATATATACATACACACACACACACAGGGGCTGTGTGCGGTGGCTCACGCCTGTGATACCAGCAGTTTAGGAGGCGGAGGCAGGTGGATCACCTGAGGTTTGGAGTCTGAGACCAGCCTGACCAATATGGAGAAACCTCGTCTCTACTAAAAATACAAAATTAGCTGGACTTATTGGTGCATGCCTGTAATCCCACTTGGAGGCTGCAGCAGGAGAGTCACTTGAACCCAGAAGGCAGAGGTTGTGGTGAGCTGAGATCGTGCCATTGCACTTCAGCCAGGAAAGCAAGCAAAAACTGTCAAAAAACAAAACAAAACAAAACAAAAACTAGTTTGAGTAGCAGGCTGACGTTTCTAACCCAGGGAGTCAAACTGTAGACTCTGAAGTATCTGTTTTTGTTTGTTTGTTTGTTTTTTGAGATGGAGTTTCGCTCTTGTTACCCAGGCTGGAGTGCAATGGTGCGATCTCAGCTCACCGCAACCTCCGCCTCCTGGGTTCGGGCAATTCTCCTGCCTCAGCCTCCCAAGTAGCTGGGACTACAGGCATGTGCCACCATGCCCAGCTAATTTTTTGTATTTTTAGTAGAGACGGGGTTTCACCATGTTGACCAGGATGGTCTTGATCTCTTGATCTCATGATCCACCCTCCTCGGCCTCCCAAAGTGCTGGGATTACAGGCGTGAGCCACCGCGCCCAGCCTTTTTTTGTTGTTGTTTACTTTTTTTTTCCCCAGTGGAAAATAAGTTGTATTGAGACATCACCAGCTGCAAAATCTGTTCCTGACATTAAGCTCCTTCTTCCTTTGCAATTCGGTCTTTCTTCAGTGGTCCCATGAATGCTCTCTTCTCCTCTATGGTCTGGAAGCGGCCATGGCCAAACTTGGAGGTGGTGTCAGTGAACTTAAGGTCAGTCTTCTCCAGAGCCTCCTGCTTGGTCTGCACCAGCAAGGACTTGCGGAAGGTGAGCACTTGCTTCTTGGTTCCCACCACACAGCCTTTCAGCATGACACAGTCACTGGGCACTTGACCATAGTGGACCCAGAGGGTTGATGCTTTTGTCAGGTCATAGTCGGTGGAGGCATTGTTTTGATCAGCTTGCTGTCCTGGATAAGGTAGCCCTGGTCCATCTTAGAGATCTAAGGTGATGGTAGCCTTTCTGCCCAGGGGGAGCCATAGAGAAGGCCACACGGACAGGATACCATGCCCTAGTGCAGGCCACCTTGCACAGGCCTCAGTGAGTCTTGCAGGGCTGTTTTTTACTTTTTTATATTGTCTCAATGAACTTATTTTTTTGTTGTTGGTTACTTTCTATTATCACCTCTACTTCTGTCCCCATTTAGGATTTTATGATTTAGCAATAAATGCCCTTGGGCCCCTGAGGCTTATGCCTTATTTCTCCTCTAGTATTTTCCCCACCCATGGAAAGCAAACCATTGTGCTTGCTTTGTCAGTCATTGGTAGTCTAAAAATAGTTTTGTAACTGGATAAAGGAATTTGGGTATGAACAGAGTTGAAGTGTTCAGTTCAGCTTGATAAAAATTTCAGACTTTAACTGTCAGCTCTGTTTAGCTTCACAGTCCTCTATCGGTATGGTATAACCTCACAAGCCACAAAAAAGAGCTCTCCCTGAAGGATCTGTTAGTCATGGAGGAAATAAGACCTTTTTGCTTCTAGATTTTCCAGCCGTACCAGCAGGTTCAGACTGGACTACCTTCAGAGCAGACTCCATGCATCTGAGTGGTGAAACTCCCTTGGTCCCCTGTACAGAGAAATCCTCATTATTGAACTTTTCTCTTTCCTGGCACTTCCTTCCTGAACCATTTTCCAACAGTGTGTGTCCTCTGCTTCCAAGCTCTTTCTAACCAATGCATGTAGTTCCTTCATACTTCTGGATTTTGATTTTCCCCGACATCTTTCAGCCTGGAAAACATTATTCTATCTCCTTGACCTAATTTCTCCAAACTAGGATTCCTTTCACCCTGTATCCCTCCTGCCCTGCAGAATATTTCAGCTATTCAGGCTGCCCAAGCATTATTTCTATCAGTGATGAATTTGGTTTCTCCATACTTTCTTTCCACATTTGAGAACTTAGTTGGAAAGCAAGTCAGATCACCATGTCATTAAAGGAATTTTGTTTTTTTCTTCTCTTTTTAGTTATAATGCTTTGATGACTGAAAAACATTCATAGCTTGACAGCAAAAACTTGAGGGTAAATTTCCACTATTACTAAGGTATCTCTACTTCAAAGTATCTGGTAAGTTATGTAGATTACTCACTTACAGATAACAAATATATAACGTCTTAGGGGCAAACAGTCATCTAGAAATTAAATGATGGACTTCTGTGCAGAGCGCCCATCTTTTTTCACCAGTTTTTGCATGGTGGCAGATTTTCAGGTGGCAAAATCAGTTTAGAGAATTGTAGGCACTTTCTTTTCCTTTATGGACTCTGCGGAAATGTTGAGTAAATAATTACACAGCTTTCCCATCAAGGGCAAATGGCAATGTGCTCCCAACTTACCTTCTTGCTTCTACCCTTGTCCTCCTCCACCATACAGCAACCAGAGCGACTCTGTTAAGTATAAGCCAGATAATCTCACTCCTGTCCTCAAAACCCTCCAATGCGCAGATTGAGGATGTCACCCCCATCTCCTCTGACAGCACCTGCTGGAAGGGGGGTTGCTGTGGTCGCCGTCTGTGAACAAGTCTCCTCAAAATATTTTCTGTTAATAAATTGCCTTCATGTAAACAACAACAACAACAACAACAACACCCTCCAGTGGCTTCCCACGTGAAGCTAAACTCCTTAGGAGAGCTCCCAAGATCATCTATGATCTGGCCCCCATCTGACTTTATCTGGTTTTACTCTCTTCTTTGATCCCTCTATTCCATACACATCAGGTGCCTTGATGTTCCTTGGACTTCACAGGCATTCTTTTGCCTTAGGGTTTTTGCAGACTGTTCTTGGGTCTCTCTCCAGTATTCTTTTCTCTCAATTCCTGTCAAATCTTGACATTCTCTGTGAAAGCTTCCCTGATTACCCTGTTTTAAAATCACAAAACCCAGCGTTTTCAATCATTTTCTGCTTTTGCTCATCTATCATAACGCTTGTGGTGCTTACTTAAATATTTTGTTCCTCTCTCTCCACTAAAATAGAAGTTCAACTTGGGCAGAAATCTTGGCATTTGTTCATTGTTTTATTCACAACCTCTAGAACAGTGTCTGGCACATGGTAGTTACTCAATAAATATTTGTTGAATGAGTAAGTGGTATGGCCTAGAATTTTGGCATTTTTTTTACATTGATTGCACTGCAGTCTCTTATGGGCTATACATAAGGGCGTGGTGTGTGTTGTCTCTCTCTCTCCTTGAGGAGTTTGCCAGAAGTTTGAATCTGTCACAAAGAACTGGGCAACATCCAGATCAGAACCCAAAGGATTCTCTGGGAAGCAGGTATTTTTCTTTTTAAATTTTGGAATAATTTTAGATTTACAGAAAAGTTGCCAGATAGTACAGAGGATTGCTGTGTATCCCTTATCCCATTTTCCCTGTTTTTTAAAAATACTTTATGGAGGTAGGATTGCCCTACAAAAAGCTTTACATATTTATTGTTTATAATTTGATGAGCTTAGAGATAAGTATACACGTATGAAACCACCACAATCTATGCCATAAACCTATTCATCACCTCCAGTTATTATTATTAATTTTTGTGGCAAGAACATTTAACATAAGATCTATCATCTTAGCACATTTTCAAGAACATAACATATTGTTAATTATAGGCACTATGTTGTAAAGTAGATCCCTGGGATTCATTGATCTAGTATAATTGAAACTTTGTACACTTTGATTAATGTCTTGTCTCCCAGCTGCTGTCAACCACCAGTCCACTATGCTTCTGAGTTTGAGTATTTCAGATTTATTATGTAAATTGTATCACGTAGTATTTGTCCCATGTCTGATGTATTTCACTAACCATACTGTCCTCCATATTCATCCATTTTGCCACAAATGGCAGAATTTTATTCCTTTTCAGGGCTGAATAATGTTCCATCATATTTATATGCTATGTTTTCTTTATCCATTTACTAATGGGTGGGCATTTAGGTTGCTTCCATGTCTTGGCTATTGTGATTAATGCTGCAGTGAACATGGGAGTGCAGATATCTCTTTGAAACCTGTGCCCTCTTCTTTACATTCCTTTCTTTTTTTATATTTCAGTTTTTTCTTTTTACAACAATCCCACATGTAAATGGCACTTGAATTCATCCCAAATAATCTCATTTGGTTTCCACATCAATCCTGTAGACAGAGA
Source organism: Callithrix jacchus (assembly GCF_049354715.1). Classification (NCBI taxonomy): domain Eukaryota; kingdom Metazoa; phylum Chordata; class Mammalia; order Primates; family Cebidae; genus Callithrix; species Callithrix jacchus. The sequence continues at coordinate 154,443,916 of NC_133502.1, forward strand.
AGGAAACCGGCAATAATTGAGCAGTACTTTGTAGCTGGACGTGAGCCAGGAACTTTCATAATGGTTGTTTCATTAACATGTTAACCCCAGAACAGGGATATCTTTAGTTCTATTTTACAGATGGGGCTTGGAGAGTTGGTGACTGGTAACATGCCTGAGATCACACAGTCACTCCAACCTCCGAGCAGACTCCATGCATCTGAGTGGTGAAACTCTTTCTACTCTTCTAATTTTTACTCTTCTGTCTTCTTTCCTCTATGCTCCCAAAGCCTCTTTTACGTGGGCTTGGTTTCCTTTAAGTCACATTTCAGTTTTGCTTTTTCCCTAGAGACTTTTTGGCTGTAGTAAGAACAAGTTGTAGCTTCTTCATTTTGGTTACTATTTGTCCTTGAGCATGAACCCAGGGTCCATAGCAGTCAGACACAATTTAATGAGCTGCAAAAAAAAAAAAATTAATAATAATAATAATAAGTGAACTGCTTAGGTTTTTAACTCATCAGAGTTAAAATATGCCGCATCAATTCAGGGCATAGTACATTGCAGAAATGAGACTGTCTTCAACATTTGGCTTGGCGCATTAACAACGAGCACCTGGGGGTTTATTTGGGAAGAGCATTGAAGGTCCTTCATCCTGAGCAGGAAAGATTAAAACTCTTTCAAGGCAGAATTTGAGTTAGTTCTCTGAAAAAGAAGAGGTGATTGGAGAAGCCAATCTGTCCCAGCAAAAGTATATACAACTTAAAAAATCTAATTCAGCCAAGTTTTCTCTGTTGGCAGCATCTAGGACATATTCTCATCTTATAATCAGCCAGTCCTGAGAGAACTTCTCAAAGTTAAAAAAAAAAAAAAAAGTCCCCAGATTATCCAAATAGTAAAGTTTGAAAAGCAGCCAAAGTGAATTGCATTTTTCCTATTATTACCACATGTGCTTCCCTGCAACCCCATTTCACAAAGAGCAGAATAACAGTACACTGTCTTTATATCAGGAATGCAGCCACATCGTCCCATTGGCATGGTGTTCTACAGCAGAAAGCCACAAGCCTCTGGCTTTCCTCGCACAGAGTTCCCATCTTTACAGCTTGCTTAATTCTCACTCAGCTCATGTACTTTAAGTTTTCTTTTTTTCCCCATGCAAGCTACATGTGTTGCATTTACACACAGTGAAAGGACTTTATTTTTCATCTGAGTAATTTCACTTTAGTGCTTTCAGGATACGCCCATGCAAACAAATAAAGTGTTTTGCCACCCAAAAGAACAGTTTTAGGAAGTATTCAAGTGCAAGTGCGGTTGAAAGAATCTTTTATCGAGAGCCAAAGCCAGCTCCTGAGTGTGCAGAAAGATTTAGATTGAGCTTGCAACAACATGGAGGCACGGGGCATGGTGCAACATGCTTAGTGACTTATTTGTCATATAGAGAAGCAACAACAAAGAAAAAAGAGCTGGACTTTTGCCAGCTCTTTAATTTGCCAGCTATCTGATTTTAGAGTAGGAAATATCTGGGTTACAAATGTCACCCCTGTCTTCTATTTATTATGTGACCTTGGGTGCGACGTTTAACCTCTCTGAGTCTCATTTGCGTTATCTGTAAAGAGGGTGGTCATCTCTTCCTTACAGAGTTTTATAAGAAATAAATGGCAATGCATAACTGTGATATACATAGCATATTTCTTTCCTCCCTTCACAATTCCTTCCTACATTGACAGCTTATTGGTCCTCTGGGTGTAACTGGGTGGGTTTTTCCTTCCCTCCCACTTTATAATCAAGTTAGCTCATTCTCTCCTCATTCTTTCTCCTTGAAGGCATGCTTTCAGCTGTGTATCTGGAGTGGATGTGCTACAGGTTAAAATTCTGATTAAGATCTCAGCACTGAAAGTTGCATAACAGTCCGCTGTTAAAGTTAATATTTACAGCCGGGCGCGGGGGCTCAAGCCTGTAATCCCAGCACTTTGGGAGGCCGAGGCGGGTGGATCACGAGGTCAAGAGATCGAGACCATCCTGGTCAACATGGTGAAACCCTGTCTCTACTAAAAATACAAAAAATTAGCTGGGCACGGTGGCGCGTGCCTGTAATCCCAGCTACTCAGGAGGCTGAGGCAGGAGAATTGCCTGAACCCAGGAGGCGGAGGTTGCGGTGAGCCGAGATCGCGCCATTGCACTCCAGCCTGGGTAACAAGAGCGAAACTCCGTCTCCAAAAAAAAAAAAAAAAAAAAAAAAAAAGTTAATATTTACATTGTACTTTAACATTTAAGGAAGATTTTAAAATAAGTCATCTTGTTTGATTCTCAACATTATTCCGTGAACCAGTTATTAATATTCATTATTTCATTTTCCAGATGAGGAAGTGGGGGCTCTGAAAAGTTAAGGGAATTGACTAAGGTTACACAGTTGGAGTAAGCATGGGCTTCACCCAGTGCACCTAAGAGTAACAGGTTTCCTGAAACCTAAGAGTTTCAGGTACTGACTTTACCTCTCTCTTCTGTACTCCCCACCTCCTTGCTACCACTGGCTCTTTTAGTCCCCTTGTATTTCTAGGATTCCCTGAGGACTCTTTCATAAGTCCCCACAAGCACATCCTCTTAGCTACTGCTTGGTGTTGGCCATTTTTGTTCTCTCTAGATTTGGTGTATTTTGGTGAGATCTGTTTCCTGAATTGAAGCATTGTGAAGGTGCCTCCGTGTTGCTATGGCTACAGGTGTCTGCCATCAAAGGAGCTTATATTGAAGGTGCAGTTTCATTGTGCTTCCAAAGTCCCACATGCCGCCTAAGCCACGGAGATCCCGATCACTGTACCTCTGTGGTTAGACCACCCAAGTGGGGAGAAAAGTTTTCCCTGTTTTGTGTCAAGCTCCTTTCCTTGAGCCTCAAAGCAGTACTGCCTTGTCCCTCACCCCATCCTAATGGCTTATGAAGTTTAGTGAAACAGTACTTTTAGTTTTACTATAGTCCCTCTTGAACATCCCAATAAGATTTGGCCAAGGAAAACATAAATCCAAACAGCAGATAAGGTATTGACCTTGGAATCATCCTCTGACTTCAACCACTGATCATTAACGATATGTCTGATAGGCTATTTCTTATGTTTCAGTGAGTTTTTCCCTCTTAGTTTCCTTAGTCCCACAAGCAAAAAAGCTACCTTCTAGTGTTCCCTACTTGTCTTCAAATGCAGCTGAGTCATTTGGTGACCATAGCTTAGGTCCATGCAGGGACCACTGCCATCCATGTATTATTACAGTGATACTCTGGCCTTTGCATTTCAAAGACCAGTAACACTTCAGAGAGAATTTGCAGAAATAAGATTGAATTGCCAAGTGTTTCTTTGGCCACCTGAGGAAAATAACAAAAGAGAAAACCCAAAACAATAGCCATTTACTGAAATCATACAGAAAGAGCTGAACTTTTGCCAGCTCTTTAATAACAGAAAGATTCTTAACACCAGAAAAGTGGGAAAGATATTAACACCAAAATAAGGGGTCAGTCTTTTATTGAATGAATAGCTTTATTAAGAATCCATACACTTTCATTCCCCCATTTTGCTGCAGACTGTAAAATATTTGTTGCAGTCTGGCATTTTAGAAATGCTATATTGCTTCATTTGCTATTCACAACAGTGTGAGGTAAGTTTTATGGTTGTCCTCATTTTACAACTGTAGAAACTCAGGATCAGAGGAGTTGGGCATCTCACCTAAAGTCAGAGAGACAATGAGGAGAGCAGATAGAACTTGAATACAAGCCCTGCACTGCCAAACATGTCCTTGCTAAGTTGATCAAGCTGCTAAAGATGCTGGGAATACTCAACTGGAATTAAGTCTGCTCCCATGCTTATACTTTTAAAAGTATTTAAAATAAATTCCTTTAAAATGGATGATTGCTTATTTTTCACCAGCATGTTCTTTTGGCCACATATTTGTGAATAAATGTGCACACATATCTGTAAAGATTATCAGTCTGAACAATGTGTTATAATTTGTGTGCAAATTCTTTTATCTCTCTAATCTCTGAAGAATCTGCTATAGAAAAACGTTATGGAATTGTTACTGGAATTCTAAGTGTTGCAAACATCTAGCTGTTTCTCTTTGTATGTGCATACAGAAAATGGGCAATTATGAAATCTTTTTAGACTTTATTTTGCTTACCTTTCCCTTTTCTTCTCCACCTCATTCTTCCTATGTCTTCATTTTCCCCTGACTTTTTCTTTGAGATTGTGACTGTTGGGTCAGTGGAAACATCTTCTGGGAATAAGTTTTGGATGAATCCCCAGCCTGAAGGTTTCCTCATGCTGGGGTGGCTCCTTTTATCCAAGTTAATTTCCAGTTTATACCAACCAGGAACATGAACAAAATGGTTTATTTTGGCTGGTGGTGGGGGAGAGGGATGGAGAAAATCATGGGAGGACTCATGGCATACATGGATTTAGTATTTGATATTTCTGCTTTTTATGAATGACTCTGGAGGCCAATGCTCTGGAGCCCCTTGTAATTTTTCTAGGACTGCTCAGCACCTATATTTTAACATAGTTTTGTAGTTTGTGTTTATCATGTGGTCTTAGTTCTCACAGAAAGTCAGTATTTGGATTTCAAAATCCCCATTTTGTAGATGAAGAAAATTTGGCAGAATATATGGTGTAGACCTATGGAGTGGTCAAAAATTGGGGTATTCAGAAGTCTTGGTCCCATTCTTCCCAAATAGAAAGGTTATATGATATATTGGAGCCTACTTCTACTAAAATTATGCTGAAAGACCTTCTCTTACTTCATATTGCTTCTGGAAGCATTTGCATTAGTTCTGAAGCATTTTTTATTCTTTTGAAGCTGAAATCTTAAAAAAAATCGTATTTGGTTTACACATTTATTTTTAACTGGAGAAAGGAGAATTTGGAATCTAGAAATTTAGGAGAGTGGAACACAAGTGAGTTCTTTAACTGGAAATTGTTTTAACTTTTCATCTTTATTAGAATCTGTAGTAATCATGATACAAATATGTTAATGGTCTGTCTACCAATTATTTCACATGACAAGGCTGTGCTGAGGAAAAACATCTCCTTGAAGCCCTTTGATTTTTCCAGGTGGAAGGATGGAGGGATATCTAATTTTCTTTAAAGGCAAGTTCAGAGAAGATCATTTTCTTTTTTTTTTTTTTTTGCCAACCATTTGGCAAGGAGCTTTTCACAATTACAAAAATGTTTATGAAAATATTATTTGGTTTTCTCTTCTGGAGAAATCCCTCTTGGGACTCTGGGATGAAAGATGAAATAGGGATGGGGTGAATTGTTTTCACAGTATCAATTAGAGGATAGTAAAATTTTAGTAGTGAATTTCTTTTTAGAATATGGTAAAATTCAGTAATTTTGCCTAAGAACAAGTTGGGATAAATGGATAGATTCCTATGAGACAGACTAATAAAATTTTGTCTTATATCATTCTATCATCCAAATTTATAATTTCCTGCTCACTCATGACAGGGCTAGAATACTAGCTTTTTGGGGGTACCTAGGAGATTGTAAAACATAGATTCTTTGGAACCTGAGAAATTAAACATTGTTGACCCATTCATTCATCAATCAGTCTTTCATTTAATGAATACTTGCTGTGCAAGACTACTCCAGGCATGACTCTAGGGGTAGGATACAAATATGGATAAGATGGGGGCAGATATATGGTTTCTAACTCCATGAAGCTTACTGTCTGTGGAGGGATAGGACATAAACATACAAAAGTACATAATGAAAGTTTTGTTGAGGACTCTGAAAGAAAAGAGAGAAAGGGAGAAGGAACAGAGAAAGAATCTAGGTCTTTGCTTAGCCTTGTCTCTTTACCTTTAGTGAACTGACCCCTGAAAGCCCACCCAGCAAGAGATGGCTTGCATGTGCCTGCTGTGTTCCAAGAAATGGTTCTGGACCATTACCTGCCTTTCTGCATTGTTTCTTGCCTCCTGCTTTTCATTCATTTGTTCACTCATTCATTCAGCACACATTTTTTGAGTATGTAATCATTTCCAGGCTTTCTGCTAGGCACTGAGAACACAACAGTGGAAGACAAGCAGAATTCTTAGTTTCATGGTGGCCACAGGCTGGTAAGACATGAAGCCAAGTTACCAGACAATTAAAATACAGTGGATGTGGGCTCTGGTAGAGACTTGACTAGACAGTGGAAGGCAAACAACTTTGCGGGGATAAGAGATGGCATTTAGAAAACTGAAGGTGAAGGAAAGCAGGGTATTGTAGAGTATTCCAGGCAGAATGAACAGCATATATATAAAGGGGGAAGAGGAAGCAGGGGTTTCCCAGAAACTGAAGATAATGAAGAGCAATAGAGGGAAGATGTGAAGGGGGAGAATTAGAGGGACAGGAGATTGGAGAGGGAGGCACAGACAAGGTAATGCAGGACTTTGAAGGTTGTGTTACTTTGCTTTTTCTCAGCATCTGGTAGCTAGGCATTTTCTCTTGGTTCAACCCTCATCCCCTTTATATTTTATTTTTTTCTGAGAATCTCATTGGCTTGATTATACTTCAGTCCCTAGAACCCAACTTTATTATCTATTCACTTTTTTGATATTCTTGACTAGATCTTTCTAGGCCTGTTGAAAAGGGACTGGATAATATGGGCTTACAGTCATGAAAACCTTAAAAATACCCATAGATTTATGAGGTGGTCTAGGCTGTTTTCTTGAGATAAACGTACTGAGTATCAAAAAGGTTGAAGAACTGATCGTACCTGAAATAGGGTACTCAGCTGTTGGGGGTGTAGTTCTAGAGATGACAAGACTTCCAAACTTAGGTGACCAGGAGTACTTGTGATCACTGCAATTTGTATATTTCTCACTCTTGCCTTTTGAAGATCAAGCATCCAGGGAACTCTGAGGCAGCTCAAATGATGTTTGTGAATTTTGTTTCCTAAACCTCCCATGGTTGAGGAGTACTAAAAATCACAAGGATTTTTATTTAGATCCCAGTTCTGTATCCAAAACCCTTAGGGCCAAATATATTTCATAAGTCAAATGTTTATGATTTTGGAAAAGTAAAATGGAGAATATATTTGATATTTTGGGACAGCCTCAGAGGGTCTGAAGTGGAACCTACCTTGTAACCATCATGTTGATATTTCCACAGCAAAACGTACAAATCCATGCAAAGTTAAATGATCAAAGACTTTAAAAAGTTTTGAATGAGCTTAAGCCTGGTTTTGCCTCCAGATGAGTTAAGTTCACAACAAGTTTTGTTGCCAGATGAGTTATGTAAAGATGTTTATATTTCAGAGCTTTTGAATTTCAGAATTGCAGATGAGAGAGTTAGTGGGTCCGCAGCATAACAACTTGCTAGGCTTGGTGGACGAAATTATTCACCATAGGAATTTGAAGAACTCTAGAAGATTTCTTAAACAGGAGAGTGAAGTTCTGGTTCTCCAATCTACTAAATCAGACCATCTGGGAGTGGACCAGGAGAAGATACATTTAACAAGCTCCTCAGGTGATTCTGATTCACATCAAATTTAAGAACCTCTGTTCTAGAAGAAATTTCCAACGGAGATTGTGACATTTTCTTCTCTATTCATCTAAGAAAATGTTGATTTCTTTTTGATCTATGTGAGTGGATAAATGTGTTAACTTTGCAGCACACAGGCTCCAGCTGGAGCTAGGATTGGGATTCAAGTACTTGGGCATTTTGGGCTTCTGTTTCTCTAGAGATCAAGACTGCCCCATCGGAAGATCTGTGGCTGACATGCATATGAGTGTGCTTGGATTAGGACTCTGCATTTCCTCCTCCTCTTGCTCCTCAGTTACTCAAGTGCTTTGGTGCAATGTCTCCTGCATGACTAGCCCTCTGCTACACACTGCAGAAAGAATGGTTGATGCCTGCTTTCAAAGAACTTACTGTCTCCACAAAGAGAGAACACCTGCACATGTGAATGTGCATTAATGCCAGAGCTTTTAATTTGGTCACAGTTCAACTGATTAACCATTTCAGAGCTACATCAACATATGTTCTTTTTGCTTTTTGACTTTTGGGGAAATGGTAAACTTATATGGCAGAGATACTAGAGAAAGAGGAAACCTAAAAGAGCATTCATATATCAAAATATACTAATATAATTACCTTATTTTTATAAGCATGGGATTTACTAGAAGTGGGGTAAAGGGACAAGGACTTTGGTGTCAAAATAGTCCTGGCTTTGAATCTTATTTCTGCCTTTATCAGCTTTATGATCTTAGGTACGTTAACTAAATCTATGCCTCAGTTTACCCGTATATAATATGGAGACGATAACACTTACTTCGTGGTGCTGCCATGTGATTAGGTCAGTTTATCACTACGGACTGTCCTGGAACCATGAACACTGGTTTCTGTATTCTCTCTGCCCCGTGGAACTTGGATCATTTGTGTTTCTGTATTTGTTCTTTATCCTGTGTCATTCATTTATCTGGTGCTCATTGGTTTTTCATGCTGAATTGTGAGCTCTTAGAGTACATGGACCTCATCTTTCTAGATCTCATCTCTTGTGTCTGGCATGGGGTAAGCTCTCAACAAAGGCTTTTTGAGGAAAGAGATGTGTGAATTGCAGACATAGTAAAGGAAGCGGTATGATGGTAACTATTGTGCTCATTAATAACAATGTACGTGTGTGTTGTCTTTATTATAAGCATTACTGATTTAAAGGATCTGTAGCACAAATTGACAAATTATAAAATGGGTAATATACTTTGTCAGTCAATTTCATAGGGCCAATTGATTCTTTCAGAATGCTTTAAGTCTAGATCTGGGGTTGGCAAACTACATCCTGACCTGCCACCTACTTCTGTAATAAAATTTTATTGAAGCCTAGTCACACTCAGTGACTGCTTTTGCACTGTAATGACAGAGTTAAGTAGTTGTGACATAGACCATGTAGCCCACAAAGCCTAAAGTATTTACTAGCTGTCCCTTTACAGAAAAAGGAATCTGTCTATCCTTCCCTGTGCTCTTCTCCTCCAATTCCCTGTCTGACCTCTTCATCCTTCAACTTCTTCTTGTACAGTCCTTAAAACAATGTCAAAACCACTTTTAGCTTGTGGGCCCTGCAGAAATAAGCTAAGGGCTGGATTCATCCATTGAGCCACAGATGGTTGAGCCCTAGTCTTGAAAATAACAGAACAATGACAAGCCCTGATTTGTAGCATTTGCCAATTTCTGTGGTGTAAATACTCAAATTGGCCGATTTCAAGCTACCAGCATGATATCGTTAAATATGGAATTAGAAGAGATGTATAATAGCTACTCATTTATTATTACTATCATATAGGAGCTATAGACATCAATAACCACAAGAGCATAGAGAGCAGTAAAATGTAATAAAATAAGTGATGAGTTTTTAGATAAGTTATTTAATAAGTTTATATAATTTAGTTTTTAAAAAAACCTGTGATCAACAACTGGCTTATAAAATTCCTGAAAATGTAATAACTCTTGCAAGGCAATAAAAGCTGAGGCTAGTACATACTTGGCCTTTGAGTTACTTTTTGCTGGAGGGCTGAGTCTTAATAAGTGTTGAGGAAAGAGGAATTCTAGCTTTGCACCTCATTTCTTTATCCCACAGCTTTCATCTAGTTGAAATCCTAGTGACACTAATGCAGAATTTGATCCAAGCTGGACTTTCTCCCTGCAAAAGTTCAAACTGAACTAGTAGAGGTGAGGGTGGGGGTGAAACTGTGGAAAAGAGCCACACCGAGGTTGAAGTTGCTAAAACAGTGTTCATCACTTTTTGACACCCTGGTCAGTCCTGCAGCTCTAGTGATCATCCTGATGACCCAGTTCTTATGAATAGGTTTTATTTGATGGTGTAAATAGAGCTTTTGGAGGAAGAAGGTGAATTTTTTGAGTTGACCTCATTTATTGTTGGCTACATATGAGTAACTGGACATTTGGCTTCTATACTTGGGAGGCTTATCCTCTTCTCTAATGGCAATGTGGCACCCTATTATTTGCAATATTACACTTTTATGGGAGAGCAGGGAAGAGTCAAAACCAGCTGATGTAGTCATTATCATGAGTTGAAACAGGGCAAAGCCACCATCATACCATGCTTCTCATGCCGAGCTCGTTAATGGGTGTAATTCTGTTAGTCTTGCAGTAAGGAATCTTTAGGTCATTCACACGGTGAGAGGTGAGAAGAGAAAGCTAATTTAATAAGGGTATCGCCTCCTTAAAAGCATATTCAAAGACTTGCTAGCCGAAGAAACTCAAATAAAAGAAAGGGTCATTGCTGAAAGCTTTCTCTTCCTTTCCTCATTTTACTTTTCTTCATTCAATAGGGACTTCTGGAAATACTGTCTAAGGAATGGCAAAAGAAATGGAAAGAGAAAAGTTACATTTCTTTTTTTTTTTCCCTTTCCTTTGAAAGCTGTACATGAAGGATCTGTGGCTTGTGTGGAGTGGATGAGGTGCTCTGTAGCTCTGAGACATTACCAAGGGGAATCCAGGGCCAGAGGTGTGCAGGTGGGGCTGTCAATCAGAGACAACATCAAGGGCTCTTACAAAAACAAAAGGAAAGAAAATGGATGTTTAATCAATAAAGTTGCTCTCTGCTTAACCTTTTGTGTTTTAAGCAACATTCACTGGAGCCCAGCAACAGAGTCCAATATTTAACACACAAAAGGTACTCAAAAAGGTGAGGCCTTGGAGAGCAGCTAGAAAGTGAAGATGGATCGGAGGGTTAAGAAATGGAAAGAAAAAGAATTGGAGGAGAGGGAGGTCAAATGGATGCTTAAAGGCTGGGAGCCATTAAGAACAGGCTGGGCACTGCTAGAGAGGCAGATGTGAGAGCCCAAGGTTAGACTGTGTGAGTTTTGGGCACCTCTGATCTTGAGCTATATTCCGTTTACCTTTTCTTACTTCTAGAAGGTAATCAGAACAACTCAAGCTTTGGCTAAAAAGAGAGGGAGAAGCTGCTCAACTTATTTAGAATACTGTTCTGACAGCAACTGCCCACCTCTCTATATCCACTCTGATTTGAGGTATGTCATTCAAAATGATGGATGTGGTGGTATCAAGCAGGTGCTAAAGAAAACATCTGAGAAGAGCCTTTGGCTTCTTGGCAGTACCCAAGTCAAGCTATTCATAATCTCCTATGTGACCTATTAAAAGAAGCTCCTACCTATCAGCCTGCCTCCACGTTCAGGTTCATTCTCCAGAGTGTCATTTTTCTTAATTAAAAAAATAATTTTGAAAATATGAGAATGATGGAAAAGTATGAAGAGAAAACTTAACCATCCATATCTCATCCATCCTTTGTTCAGCATTTGCTGAGTACGTATTATGTGTCAGGAACTGTTTCAGAAAATAAAAAGATGAATATAGCTGACCCCTTGACTTAGTCTGGATGGAAAGACATGCAGGCAAATCATTGTAATATTTCGCTTCAGTACATGCATATATTTTCATTTTATTTTTGTAATAATTTTGATTAATATATGTAAACAAAACAAAATTTAAAAATTATAAAAGGATATAGAGTAAATGGCGAGTCTCTTTCCTACCTCTGTTTTACCCAGTTTTCCATCCTAGAGGCAATCACAGGTACCAGTTTCTTATTTTCCTTTTCTTGCTGTGTAATTATACATGTATGTGTTTATAAGCATACACACATATCCATATATATAACACACAAGTAGCATATTAAATAACTCATTCTACATCTCACATATTTTACTTTGTATATTTTGGAGATCATTCAGCAGCAGTTAAAACAGCCTACTTTTTATTTGGCTGCATAGCATTTAATTGTGTGCATATCAAAACATATGTTTTATATAGAAGTATAAATATGTTTTGTATTTATGTTTTATATCTTATGTATGGCTACATATGTATATATCCATATACAGTAAATGTTGCTTAAAATATATATAAGCATAAAATATATTTAATATATTAACATGTTTGAAAATATGCACGTTATTATTTAGGTTCAAAGTGTTAACTGATCATATTTCTCAATTCATGGAACATCATTCACAGTGGTCTTTGTAAGATCCTTTTTCACACACTATTATGTTTTTAGATTTATCTATGTTTCTTTGTGTGTAGTTTGTTGCTTCTAAATAATGCTTAAAATTCCATAATATGCATCTAATACATTTTATTCATCTGTTCTTGCAGTGATGGAGAGCTAGGTTGCTTCTGACTCATTGCTATTACAAAAAACTCAATTATCTTTGCACATGTTCCCTTATCTACCTGTGTGATTGTTTTCATGAGCTATAAACCCAGAAGTTAAAAGGCTGGGTCAAGGGATATGCGTGCATTTAATGAAAGTATACCAGATTGCACACCAGAGTGACTGTACTTGTGTTCATTCCCAACACCATTGTGGGAGGTGTCCTGTGTTGCCACATTCATTTCAATACATCATACTAGCCAGCTTTCCAATTTTTGCTCATTTGATGAGTATATGGTAATACCTTCTTGTTTTAATTTGCATTTCTACAAATAAAAGTTACTTTAAGCATATTTTTTATATGCTTGTTTGCCTGTTGGACTTCCTTTCCTGTGTATTCCCAGTTCCTATCTGTCTGGTTTTCTGGCTAGATTTCCTGTTCTTTCATTATTGGTCTTAATAATTTCTTGAATATCCTGTCAATTCTAGATATTAGTTTCTTGTTTTTAGACAATGAAAATATTTTCTCCCATCTGTCATCTATTGTGGATGTCCATATTTTTATGCATAAAATCTATCTTTTTGTCCTTCCTTATGTATTAAGTTTTCAGAGTTTTGTTTTAGAAGTCCTTTCTCACCCCGGGTATAAAACTGTTCTCCTCCATTACTTTGTATAAAGTTATATCATCCCCACCCACATCTTTAATTCATCTTCAACCACTATTGTATATGGTGTAACACAGGGATCCAGTTTTTAATTTTTCTTCATATATTAAGCTAGTTATTTCTAATAGTCCATTACTGCTGCTCTAACAACATACTACAGACTGGGTAATTTATAAACAGCGTAAATTGACTGCTCACTGCTACGGAGGCTGGGATGTTCAGAACCAAGGAGCTTGCAGCTTTGGTATCTGGTAAGAGCCGATTTCTGTTGCCAAGAAGGCTCCTTAAACGTTGTGTCCTCCAAAGGAGACAAATGTCATGTCTTCACTTGGCAAAGCACAGGGCACAGTGGCCTCCCTCCCACCTCACTGGATTACTGGAGTAATAATTCACTCATGAGGGCAGAGTCCTCATGACTATAATCATTTTGCAAAAGGCCTTACCTTTTATTACTGTCCCCTTGCGTTTAAGTTTCAACATGTAAGTGGTAAAGGAACCAATACATCCAAACCATAGCAAATACCATCTATAAAGAATCAGGCTCTTGTAGTGTCATATCAGGTTACCATAAATTCATGGATCTGTTTCTGAACTCCCTAATCTCCTCCATTGATTTAATTCTTGTTATATATTGATTTTTATCACAATGGCTTTGTAGCAGATCTTAATATTGCTTAAAAAGCAAGTCTTTACTCTTTAACTTTTTCAAACTTAGTTAATCATAGGTATTTTGTCCTTCTCCATAGATTTTAGAATAAATCAAGTTCCTTAAAGGCCTACCTGAAATATAGTTTGAAATTTAAGTAAGTTACTATTAGGATAAATTGATATTTTTAGGGCATGTGGTTTTCTCTTCATTTATCCAGATCTGAAAACACAAAAATACTTTGATGGAGGCCTTTGAATGCTTTAATTAATTCTTTATTATAGTTTTTTTCTGCTTTATAGATGGTATCTTACATGTGATGACATTTTCTACTTGGCAATTTCTGAGGAAGAAAATTCTATTTTTTATATGTTCACCTGTATTTAGTAACATTGGTGAACTCATAATTATTCTAATAGCTTGATGACTTCATTGTTTCTTATTCTATGGAAATGATCACACCACTTTTAATTATTGACTATTTTATGTCTTTTTTTCTCCAGTCTGTGTGCCTCTTATTATTTCTTTCCTTATTTTACTGGCCATGGTCTACAATATAATATGATAGATGGTAGCAACCATTTTTGTCTTGTTTCTGTTCTTAAATTTTCTTTAATAAGAAATATATAGTGAATTCTCAGAAAAAATATTTTCTGTTAATAAAGTTCCCTTCTATCCCTAGTTTGCTAAGAGTTTTTGTCATAAATAGGTAATAAACTGTATATATCTATATATTTTTTGTATCTAGGGTTTTTTCCCACTTAGACCCTTAATGTGTTGTATTTACTTGAAATATTTTTTTGGTGTTGAACCATCTTGCTTTCTTGGGATAAATCTTACCTGACCATGATATATTTTTTATATATACTGTTAGATATGATTAGCTAATACTTTTGTTTCTAAAAAGTGAATTGGGCCTCTACTTTCTTTCTTTATGAGAAGTAATATGGCATATTGCTTAAGAGTTTCAATTTTTCAAGCCAGACTGTCTGGATTTCAATTTGCCCACTTACTTGCTGTGCAATCTAGGAAAGCAGTAAACCTTCCCAGCCTTATTTTTCTATCTATAAAATGTAATTAATACTAATGATACCTACTTTATAGCTTGTCATGATAAATAAATGAGTTAAAATACAGAAAGCATTCAGAGAAATATCAAGCACATAGTAAGCTTTATTTAAATGCTAACTATGATGATGGCACCAAGTTAATATTGGTTGGGGATCAACATTATAAGGAGGCCGAGGTAGGTGGATCATGAGGTCAAAAGATCAAGACCATCCTGGTCAACATGGTGAAACCCCATCTCTACTAAAAATACAAAAATTTAGCTGGGCACGGTGGTGCGTGCCTGTAGTCCCAGCTACTCAGAAGGCTGAGGCAGGAGAATTGCCTGAATCCAGGAGGTGGAGGTTGCAGTGAGCCGAGATCATGCCATTGCACTCCAGCCTGGGTAACGAGCAAAATTCCATCTCAAAAAAAAAAAAAAAAGATCGTTTTCTCACTATATTTTTAGTACAATTTGTATAAGGAAGGAATGATTCATTCCTCGAAAATTTGGTAGGAATCACCAATAGAGCTTTATGAACCTAAAGTTTTTTCCAGTGAAGTCTTTTAAACTTCTCTTTCACTTTAATGTATTTGTGCTTATTGGTCTAGTCATGTTTTCTATTTCTTCTTTCACCAATTTTGACATTGTATAATTTTTTTTAGAAATGTATGTATTTTATCTAGATTTCAAATTAGTTAAGAGGTATTTGTTCATAGTATTTAAAAATTGTAGCTACTTCTTCTTAATTCTATTTGAATATTTACATTTTCATCTTTTTACCTTGATTGATCTTGCTGAAGTTCTATCTTCTTAAAAAGAACCAGATTTGTTTTTAAGTGCTTTTTATTCTTTTTTTGTTATTGATTGTTTTTATTTGAACACTTTTGCCATTACTTCATGTTTCTTAGAACACATTTTCTGTTTTTTCCAGCTTCCTAAGTTAAAAGCTTAGAGCTTGTTTAGTTTTTAGATAATTCTTTTTTGACTGATAAAATGTATCGCCAGCTATAAACTTCTAAATACTACTTTAGTTCTATACCGTAAATGTTAGCATGTTGTATTTCATCATTGGTAAGTTCTAAGTGTTTTCTAATGTCTCCTCTAGTGTCTTAGATTCAAGGGCTATCTAGTACCATATTGTCTAGTTTTCATATAGGATTTTTTAAAAAATGAAGCCTTCATTTTTAAATTCAGAAATATTTTTGAAATAGATTTTTTAGTTCTGCAAAGAATGCCAGGTCAATTTAATGGGAATAGTATTGCATTTACAAATTGTTTAGGGAAATTTGGCCATTTTAATAATGATTTTTTTTTCCTATCCATGAGCATGGAATGTTTTTCCATTTGTTTATGTTATCTAATTCTTCAAGTAGCAGTTTTTAGCTCTCCTTATAGAGATCTTTCGCTTCCTCTGTTAGGTGTATTCCTAGGTATTTTATTCTTTTGGGGGCAATTGTGAATGGGCATTAGTTTATGATTTGGCTCTTGGCTTGACTGTTGTTGGTATATAAGAATGCTAGTGGTTTTGGCACATTGATTGCAACATGAACAAAGCTGGCGGCATCTTGCTACCCGATGTCAAACTGTACTGCAGGGCTACAATAACCAAAACAGGTTGGAACTGGTTAAAGGCTCAGAGGCCAATGGAATAGAATAGAGAACCCAGAGATAAGACCACACTCTAAAAACCATCTGATCTTCAACAAACCTCACAACAAGCAATGGGGAAAGTACTACCTATCCAATAAATGGTGCTGGAATAACTGGCTAGCCATATGTAGGAAACTGAGACTGGGCCTCTTCCTTACATCATATACAAGAATAAACTCAGGATGGATTAAAGACTTAAATGTAAAACCCATAGCTATAAACCCTGGAAGACAACCTACACCATACCATTCTGGACATAGGCATGGGCAAAGATTTCCTGAAGAGACCAAAAGCAATTGCAGCAAAAGCAAAAATTTGCAAATGGGATCTAATTAAAGAACTTCTACACAGCTAAAGAAACTGTCAACAGAGTGAACAATCTATGGAATGCGAGAGGGTTTTTGCAATTATGCATCTGATTCAGGTCTGTCTCATATCAATAAGGAACTTAAATTTACAGGAGAACCTCATTAAAAAGTAAACAAAGGATATGAATAGACACTTTTCAAAAGGAGATATATATGCAATCAACAATCATGGAAAAAGCCTCAACATCACTGATCATTAGAGAAATACAAATCAAAACCACAATGAGATAACATCTTACACCTGTCAGAATGACTATTAAAAAGTCAAAAAATAGCAGATGCTGGCAAGGTTGTGAAGAAAAAGAAATGTTTCTACACTGTTGGTGGGAGTATAAATTAGTTCAACCACTGCAGGAGACAGTATGGTGATTCCTTAAAGACAAATACCATTCAACCCAGCAATCCCATTACTGGGTATATACCAAAAGGAATATAAATTGTTCTATCATAAAGACATATGCATGCATGTGTTCATTGCAGCACTATTCACAGTAGCAAAGACATGGAATCAACCCAGATGCCCATCAATGATAGGCTGGAAAAAGAAAATGTGGTACATATACATCATGAAATACTATGCAGCCATAAAAAAGAATGAGATCATGTCATGTCCTTTGCATGGCCATGGATGGAGCTGGAGGCTATTATCCTTAGCAAACTGACACAAGAACAGAAAACCAAATATCACACATTTTCACTTACAAGTGGGAGCTAAATGATGAGAACACATAGAGGGACCAACATACCCTGTGGCCTACTACGGGGTGGAGAGTAGGAGGGGGAAGAGAAGAAGAAAAAATAATAGATACTAGGCCTAATATCTGGGTGATGAAACAATATGTACAACTGACCCCCATGATGCAATGCATGTTTTACTATTTAACTTGTACTTACTATGCATGTACCTTGAACCTAAAAGTTTCAAAAACACTTTTTGTACTTAGAATATTTGGTATGTGTACAAGATACATGAAATAGAAATAAATGCTAAATAATCCCCAAACCATAAAATATAAGGGAGAAAACAAGATTACTATACTGTACAGCAAAAAAAAAAATTTGGAAAATTGGTCCTGAATTGTTAAATTCAGATTTTTAAAAAATAATTGACCATTTTATCTTATTAAAGAAATATTTACCAATGAGTCTTGTGGTTAGGTGTGTAAAACATTGAGTAAGACTTCAAACCATGAACTAATAATCTATGAATTAATCCATAAATTTGCTTTTTCTAGTCTAACAGGTAATAGCGAAAATGCTCACTTTCTGGGGAACTTGTTTCTTGAACACACAGAGTTGCAACTCCTGCCCCAACCACCCACACACTACAGGAGAAGACTTTAGGAGACTCCAGTTGGGGTGGAGGCTCAGAGCTGTCAATCTCCAGCTTCATTCTTGTGAATTTCCAAGCCATGTTTGAGGGTAACATTTGGATAGGTGGGAGGAACATGCTTTCATTTCCTACAACTCCTGAGGGAACATTACCTTCGTCATTGAGACTGTCAGGAATTCTTTACTTGCACATGAACTTCAGATAGAGGTGTCCAAAGATCATGTACAGTGGGATATGGGTTACCTACCGTGGAACCATACTTGTAAGAGGCAATAGCTTTAACTACATAACAGAAAAATTATGGGGGTGGATGATGAGCTGCAAAGTTCTGCACATGGTGGGTACCTTGACACACTGAGTTACAGAGAGGTCCTCAGAGAGAGTGGAGCATTGCCAGTTGGATCCAGGGACCAAAAGGTTGGGCATGGGTGAGACTAGCATTTGGCATTAACATTTCCTAGAAATCTTGAAATCTTCTAGGTTTTAGCACCAGTGATTTGCTCTCTCATAAACTAGCTGATTATAGAAGTCTTCCCTGAGATTATGGAAGTGCTTTGGCAGGGAGTGCTCTCATTTCTGTCATCTCTGAATGTGCTGGTTCATAAGGCAATCCGTTCTTTTTCTCTCTGGGCCAAGGCAACATATTTGAGCCCACAATATGCCAGGTCATCTCAGTCATGGTTTGGAGACCTCTCTGAGAGAAGAGACAGATCCTCCAGCATCATCTTGGCACTAGTTATTGTCCCCAAATATTTTTTAAATTTCTTTCCTTAGTTTTCCTCATGAATAACATCATCCTATTTCTACCAGGACATCTAAAGCCTGTGCAAGCAGATTCAGAGAGATCATCCCAGTTTAATCAAAATGTTCCTGACAAACCTTTAGTAGTCACACTAGTCTGGTCTTGGAATTTGTAATTTTAATCCATTCATGTTTTAATTATCAAATTATGAAGATAGCCAGGAAATTTCTTTCACATTTGCAAAAAATCTGAGAGCAGAGGGACAAAGATTCTCTGACAAAGGGTCAGAGAAGGCAAGTGCATGTAGTTCAAGCATAAATAGTCTGAGTTATGATAGGTGCTTTTGTTCAGAGAATGCCTATGTGTAGTCAGAAAGCAAACGTGGACCCTTACTATGAGACAAACTGCAGTGGCAGCTCAAGAAGGGAGCAGGTGAATTCCCTGATAGGAATTCTGCTGTTTCCTTTTTTCTCCATTTTTGAAAATCTTTTCCTCAGTAGCCTGTGGAGTCTGAAAACAGTAAAGGCAGTGGCAAATGGGGTGACATTAAATTCTGTATATTTATACCTTTGTTTTTAATTTAAAACTGTATTGCTTTGTGGTCAGTATGATACTAATTATTTGGGATTTACTGAAAACCTTTTTGTAGTCTACTACATGGTACATCTATGTAAATGTTGTATATGTGCTTGAAATGAAAGTATATTCCTTATAGTGTGAAAAGATCTCTCTATATCTAAAAATATAAGCTTTTAAATTATGTTATTTATATCTTCTGTATATCTGACTACTTTTTGGCTTTTTGAGGAGAAGGTATTTAAAATCTCCCAAATCTTCCACCACACTTGTCTATTTATCTACTTCCTTCTCTAGTTCCATCAGTTGCTGCATTTTATAGTTTGAGACTGTGCTGTTAGGGTCATGTATTCATGAAGCCAACTTTGGCGTCTTCGCTTTTTAAAGATACTTGGAATGGACAAAACTAATCAGTTTTTTCCTTCCATCATGTGGAAACAATGAATCACTGTCTTCTTGCTTCAGTGTTTGTTCTTGAGAATTGTGATATCACTATGATTCTTTTCTTTTTTTATTTCATTTTATTTTTATTTTTCTGAATTTCATTTTAATTTCCAGGATACATGTGCAGGATGTGCAGTTTGTTAGACAGGTAAACATGTGCCTTGGTGGTTTGCTGTACCTGTCAACCCATCACCAAGGTATGAAGACCCACATGCCTTAGCTATTTATCCTGATGCTCTCCTCTCCCTACTTCTCCAACAGGCCCTAGTGTGTGTTCTTTCCCTCCCTACGTTCACATGTTCTCATCGTTCAGGTCCCACTTACAAGTGAGAACATGAGATTTTTGGTTTTCTCTTCCTGTGTTGGTTTGCTGAGGTTAGTGGCTTCCAGCTCCATCTGTGTTCCTGCAATGGACATGCTCTTATTCCTTTTTATGGCTGCATAGTATCCTGTGATGTGTGTGTGTTTGTGTGTGTGTGTGTGTGTGTGTGTGTGTGTGTGTGTGTGTATTGCATTTATCCAGTCTATCATTGATGGGCATTTGGGTTGATTCCAGGTCTTTGCTATTGTGAATAAGTGTGGGCAAAGATTTCATGATGATTCTTTTTCTTTTGTTGGCAATCTGTAGCTCCTTTTTAGAATCTTAAAAAATCTGTCTGTTAATCTATCAAATTTTCCCTTGTCTTTGATCTAAAATTTATGTAATATGTATCAGTGTGTGTTTTTCTATATCTCTCCTGTTTGACACTTTGAAGCCTTTAAGTTAAACATATGTCATCTTTTTTTTAATTTTTGGGGAAAGAGTTTATCTTCTTTATTCTCATATTTCTTCCTTTGTTTTTTCCATGTTTTTTTTTCTGGAGCTTCTATTATGTGGATGTTAGTGTTTCTACTTCTCATATCCATGTTGCTTAGATTTTGTATGTCATTATCTTTTTTGGCTGCCATCTGGTTTTCTCAATCATTTCTTACATTTCACTAACTTATTGATCAGCAATATCCACTATACACTTCATTCCATCTGTTTACATTCTTTGTTATATTTTTAGTGGCTAATAATACTTTGGATTATATATGTTTCTTATTTCTTTTGGAGAATATGCTTAATTTAAAATGTTTATGTGCATATATATAATTATTATATATTAATAGTTATATAATAATTGGTATATAGTGCTGCTTGTTAATTAAAAAAAATTGTCCACTTCACGTGTCTACTAGCTTTGGCTTATATGTTCATGTTTTCCTAGGAATATCAACTACTCATATACTAATGTATATGAAGGAGAAAGCCAATACTGAACTCCTGGTAATTACAAGGAGGAAGAGAAGTAAAGTTTGTCCTTTTTGTCACCACTCTATCTAGCAACATCTATGGTCAGGGATTTTCCCTTAAACTATATTTGGTAGAAATAGCACTGGGAAGATAAAAATCTCATTAGATCAGTGGTTTTCAAGCTGCATGTTTAATGGGGTACAGCCACTATTTTAAAAAATGAAGTAGAATTGAATGAAATATCCGAGTGCCTCACAATTCATTAACATAAGTACTGTTTAGTGAAACTTTTGTTTCAGCTCTGTATATACCCACCAAAAAAGGTGTGCACCTGGAATAACGATTCTTTACTGTTGACAGTGATCAAACATTTTGAAAGCTATTGTGTTGGATTGAATCTACCAGTCTTTGGGTTGGGGCAGGGAAAGCTGATAATACATCTCTAGCTTCTTTTCTTGGTCCTTTATCCCAGCAGGGCTTTGGCTTCCCTGTGATAGTCCTGCAGACACTGTGATTTTATCTCACAGGGGAGCCATGATTCTATCAAGACAATTCTGAGGAAAGGCTGGAGCAGGATGTAAAAGTTGTCCTCTATCTTACTCTCTCTACCTGGATGATCTAGCCCAACAAGGCATCATCCCCCAGCCTTCTCCTTCTCAAGACTATTTTATTTTCCTAGCTCCTCCTGGGGCTCTGACAGTATTTAGGCAGTGCCTCAGAGGCTTGCTTTCCTCTCTTACTTATTAATTCCTCTCTTATTTAATAGTTTCTCTATGGTTGATCTTGGGAGTTGGGAAAGAGCCAATTGCACTAGTTACTTCTCAGTTTTTTCAGAACCTAAAGCCAACTACATTTTGAATATTTGATATTTCTTTATATTCAGAATCATGCCTTCTTTGACTTAACACCATATCAAATGCATTTTCTTATCAAAAGTCCAAATGAACAGCACCTTAATGGCTATGTAATATTCCATCTAATATTGACATAGTTTATTAATTTTTCTATTGGACATTTAAATTGCTTTTATTTTTCTTTTTTCACAAAGAAACGTGACTTTGAGTTGTAAATTTTTATGTCTCAATCTTTGCCTAGGGTTTAGATCAGAATAACTTTTACATTTGTAACCTAATCATACTACTACCCAGCTTATAAAGAGCTTATTTTTACCTGTGGATAAATTTTTGTAGCTAAAAGGAAGAACTATTAACACTAAAATGACTGGAGCCACTTCTGCATTCAGAGGATGCTGAGGAATTATTCTCAAGAAGAAACTTAATCTTTTGTTGAGAAACCATATTAATGAAACTTCTGCTATGACAGTCAAGATAATGTGTGATGATGTGATAAGGAAGTGTAGTTTAAGGAAACTAAACTTTTCGGCATAATAGTGTGAATGATAGACATTGTTCTGGTGTATAATCCATTTTGGTATTTTCAGCGTGCATCCCTGATCTGTGGTTTGTAAGAAGCCTTGACATTGGGAAGAGGAGAGGAAATGGAAGGAAGGACTTGGTTCTGAGTAAATGCAGGACCTAGGAAAATGACAGTTGCTAACAGTCTAGTGAGAAAGAAGGACCCCAGGAGAATACCTGTGACAAGGCATGCGTGTGGGCGGTTGGTGAAAGGACATGTGATAACGAATGTTTCCTGTTTTAAATTTCTTCTGCTATTCCTCTTCCTCCTTTTCTCCCTTTGCCTATCTCAAAACTTTAATAGCGCTGTTGGGATGATTAATACTGAGTGTTAACTTGATTGGATTGAAGGTCTCAAAGTATTGATTCTGGGTATGTCTGTGAGAATGTTGCCAAATGAGATTAACATTCGAGTCAGTGGGCTGGAAAAGGCAGACCCATCTTTAATCTGGTGGGCACCAGTTAATCAGCTACCAGCACCACCAGAGTATAAAGCAGGCAGAAACATGTGGAAAGACTAGACTAGCCTAGCCTCCCAGCCTACATCTTTCTCCTGTCCTGGATGCTTCCTGCCTTTGAACTTCAGACTCCACGTTCTTCAGTTTGGGACTTGGACTGGCTCTCTTTGCTCCTCAGCTTGCAGATGAGACCTATTGTGGGACCTTATGATCATGTGAGATAATACTTAATGAACTCTTCTTTATATATCTATCTATCCTATTAGTTCTGTCCCTGTAGCGAACACTGACTAATGTAGCTATGTTATTGGCTAAGAGTTAACCTTGTATAAAGGCTGCCTTGGAGAATAAAGGGTTGCATTTATTATTATGGATATGGAGAAATCAATAAGAGACAGCTGAAGCTGCATGAGAGGAGGCCCAAGGTAATTTAGGTAAAACTTGGGCTGACAGAAGACAACCACTACTTGTCAGCACCTGCCCCAGAACTTCTCAGTTCATGTAGAGAGAAAGGATGTGCAGTCATGAAGAAAGGAGCTCAAGTTATTTTATTGAAGTGATAAAGAGTTCCTTATAAAGATAGAGGACTTGGGGACATTTGGGGGAGCAAGGCTTTAGCAGGCACTCAGGATCCTATTGTCTGCTTTCCTATACCCTACGCTTCTTTTTCATGCCATCAGTCCCAGTTGTAGTAAAATAATTACGTATTTAGTTGCTCAATGTCTGCTTTCCCTTTAGAATGTGAGGTGCTCAAGGCCAAGAAAGGGTTTGTTTGGTTTGCTAGCCTCTAAAACAGACTCTGGCACAAGATAAATGCCTGGCAAACATTTCAAAATAAAGGAATGTAATCAATTGGTGTTGTTTCTATTGTTATTAAAGAGAAGCTCTCAAATATAACAATTATGATGCTAGGGCACTGGAATTTGGGATACTATCCCTCTTTTTTTTCATATTTTTCTATGCACTTTTTATATTTTCACCAAAGGGTGAAAAGAAAGAATAACTCTTGGTAAGACCTCTTTACATTGAGTATTATATTCTTTGGAGATTTGCTTCTGTTTCTATGTTCTTTCTGATACTTGAGATTGATTGGTGAAGCTCTGCTAGGATGCCCAGATCTACTCACCAGAGAGCTAATTACAAAGCTATTCAATGGCATGCCTCTGCCTTTTGGAACTCCAAGTTTTGTCATTTGGTCTGCCAGCGTGGAAATTTATGTTTAGATTCTGATTCTTAGATATGTCTTGATAAATTATGAAAATATTGAATCTCAGATTTTTATACTCATAGGTTCATGCTGTGTCATAAAGGGAAGGTTTCTATAAATAAAAAACATACACTTCCTTCTTTTTCGGTTGCCTTCATTAATAATTAGTTGACTTTCACTTACCTTGAAAATTGTTATAAATTTTTAACCAGCTACCCCTTTGAGAATTGAGGGGCGATTTGGCCTATTGAATGTAATGAGTGAGGTGGTAATTCCAGGTTCTCTTGGGTTGCTGAAGTTGACAAGCTGTGTGTGTTCTTGGTCTTCTCCTTGGCCCTTTAAAGCAGCTTCCCCTTTTCTGACATACTCCAGTGGAAGCAGCTACAAAAACCAAAGGGAGAATGAAAATCCTCTTTTCAGATTAGACTGAGAATAAAATCCAGAAAGCACAGCCTGATTAGAATGGAACGATATGGATCCTGCTTCACTTTCATCCTTATAAAGATAACAATTTCTTCACTGTTCTTAGCTTTCAAACTTTTGGTGCATGTAGTTCACCCTTTTGGTGTTCATTCCTCATCTCTCTTTTACCCCTCAATGTGCTACAACAGGATTCTATCCTGCATCATGTCACTGGAGCAATTAATAATTGCCTAATTGACAAATGTGACATCTTATTTTTATTCTGTCTCTCATTTTATGTCTGCATTTTTAAAAAATCTATGTTGATTCTATCTCCTTGAAAATCTCCTTCTGTGACCCTGAAACTCTTAGATGTCTTCTTCCTCTTTTGGCTTCACCTCTTTACTGTTTTCCTGTCTCCTCTTTAACCATTTGTGTGTTGGTATTCCCCAAGATTCTATTCTTGGCTGCCTTTTCTACTTTCCAAGGTGACTGCCTTCAATATAATGAGTTTAGCACATGAACACCAGTGTGTCCAAAATGTGTATTGCCAGCTGAGATTTCTCTCTTGGAACTTCAGTTACATATTTCCATTCATCTAGGTGACACATCCTTCGACTATGTAACCAAAGGCAATTCAAACTCAGTATGTTTAAAACTGAATTTATTTTATTATCTTCTCCACAAAACAACTGGATCCTCCTCCTGTATTTCCTACCTTGGTGAATGATGCCTTCATAAACTTTCCATAAATCCAGAAGTTGAATAATAACAATTCTTTTCTGCCTATGTAATTAATCACCAGGTCCTATAGATTCTATCCAATAAACATCTCTCATGTGTGTTTTGTCCTCTTCATTCAACATGCTATTGACAACATAGTTTCTACCAAATCCATCCTCTCTACTGCCAGCAAAATTGTCTTTCTTAAATATAGACGTGAATCCTGGCACACACCTGGTTAAAAACTTTATTGAGGCTGGGCATCATTGCTCATGTCTATAATCCCAGCACTTTGGTAGGCTAATGCAGGCAGATTGCTTGAGCTCAGGAGTTTGAAGCCAGCCTGGACAACATGGTAAAACCTTGATTCTACCAAAAAATACAAAAATTGGCCAAGTGTGGTGGCATGCACCTGTATTACCAGTTACTTGGGGGTCTCAGGTGGGAGGATAGCTTAAGCCTGGACAATCAAGGCTCAAGTGAGCTTAAATAGTGCCACTGCACTCCAGCCTAGATGACAAAGTGAGACCCTGTCTCAAAAAAAAACCTAAAACACACAAAACAAAACCAAAAAACTTTATTGAATAAAATATGAGATCTAAACTCTTTAGCAGGAAGCATGGTCCCTTCCATGAAGAAAATTAGCCTTCTACATATTATCATATCATTTTGTATAAAATTCTATTACGATCTTTGGAATATAGTATGTGGTTGTTTATTATTTTTATTTTTTTTTTTTTGAGAAGGAATCTCACTCTGTCACCCATGCTGGAGTGCAGTGGCATGGTCTTGGCTCACTGCAACCTCCCCCTCTCAGAATCAAGCTATTGTCCTGCCTCAGCCTCGATCATAGCTGGGAATACAGGCATCTGGTACCATGCCTGGGTAATCTTTTTTTTTTTTTTGTATATTTAGTAGCGACAAGTTTTCACTATGTTGGCCAGGCTGATCTCGAACTCCTGACCGGGTGATCCACCCGCCCTGGCCTCCCAAAGTGCTAGGATTACAGGCGTGAGCCACTGCACCCGGCCAGTATGTGGTTATTACATGTACTACATACATGATTTGTCAAATAGACGATAAACTCCTGGAAAGGAAGAGCCATGTCTTTTTTTATTCTTATATTTCTAGGGCTAACCACACAGAATAAAACTATATTTAAATAAAGTGAACAAATGGATGAACTGGGGAAGAAATGTTGAAAGATTTGTTCTGCACGATGACAAGCATCAAATGATCAAAGTATAAGACGTTGATGGAGTGATATGAAAATAGTGAAAACAAGGGAGGTCATCAAGTTATAAAAGTCCATTAACTGGAATGCTGCATAATTTGTCATTTCGGAACATGTTCTGTGCTTTTTCAGAACTGCCTCTTTAGTGGTTTTAAGATAGATCTAAAAATTCTTGACAGTCCTCTCTCTCTCTTTTTTTTTTTTTTTTTTTGAGACGGAGTTTTGCTCTTGTTACCCAGGCTGGAGTGCAATGGCGCGATCTCAGCTCACCCCAACCTCCGCCTCCTGGGTTCAGGCGATTCTCCTGCCTCAGCCTCCTGAGTAGCTGGGATTACAGGCACGCACCACCATGCCCAGCTAAGTTTTTGTATTTTTTTTTTAGTAGAGACGGGGTTTCACCATGTTGACCAGGATGGTCTCGATCTCTTGACCTCGTGATCCACCCGCCTCGACCTCCCAAAGTGCCGGGATTACAGGCGTGAGCCACTGCGATGGAGCCTGACTTCCCTCCCTTGAATGTGAATCAGACTTCATGACTTGCCTCTAACAAATAAGATGTGGCAGAAAAGATGCTACATGATTTCTGAGGCTAGATCATTAAGAAGGTAGCTTCTGTTGGCTCTTTTTCTTTTTTTGATTGCATATGTTATGGAAAGCCCATTTTCACGCTTTGAGAACACTCACACAGCCTGTGAAGAGGCTCATGTGAGGAGGAACTGAGGCCTTCACCATCAACCAGCCACAACTTTCCAGCCATGTAAATGAATCACCTTGAATGAAAATTTCCTTGCCAGTCAAGCCTTCCAGGGACTACAGGCCCAGCCAGTATCTTAACTGCAACTCCATGACAAATTGCAAGATAAAATTTCCCAGCAAGCATGCTCTGGAATTTGAGACCCACAAACTATAAGAATAATCAGTGTTTATTTTTGTTTCAATCTACTGACTTTTGAAGTAGTTTGTTATGCAGCAATAGATAGCTAAGACATGATCTACTAAGAGTAATTCTTCTCTTGATGTCCTAGTATTCTATGTGTTCTTTCAGGTCTAATTTGTTAGGCAGCAATAGCTAATGCATTCTCTACCAAGAATGACCCTCCTCTTGATCTTTCAGAATCTCATCTATTCTTTCAGGTTCTGCTTCGGTTGTCTGGATTGTTCCCAGCTTCCTCTAGCCAGAGCTGATACTTGCCTATTATAGTTTTACCTCCTTTTATTGCTTAATATCATGTATTCCATTAGCAAAAATGTATTCATGACTCACTCTGTGCTGTATTCTATGCAGAGCATGCAAACCAAAAGGTGAATGACTCCAAATTCTTGAAAATGGTTTTCTCCTGAAATATCCCCAGTTTTCCTCAAGAAAATAAATTACATTTGATTGTTGTTCATCATTTGGTTGTTTTGGGGCTTAAAAGTCTGAGTGTTGGGTTAAAGTTGTCTGGATAAGCATCCAAGCTTAGCCTGTTTACTATCCCAGCTTACTACCTGACTTTGGACAAGTTACTTCTCAAAGCTTAAGTTTCTCTGTAAAATGGGCATAACAGTAATTTGTCTTATATGGTTATTGTGAAGATTAAATGGGATCATACACGTTCAGTGCTTAGGATGGTACCTGGCACTAAGTAAATACTCAATAAACACATTTTAGTATTGTTGTCATTGATTGTCCCACTCAATATCTAGCATAGTGACTAAAAAAGGGTAGGTGTTCAGGAAAGAAATGTTTGTTGAATTAAAATGTAAATGGGATGGGTTGCTTTTGATGATATTGGAGGATAGGTAGTCAGAAAAGCATTTCAGACATGAAGTGTCAGTTATTACTCATGAAGTACTGAGTCACTGAGTACAATCAACTCAGTAACTTATTAATTGTTTAACTTACTGAAAGTTTAGTTACTACTATATGCCATTAACTAGAGACACAGGAAGATTAGTGAAAGACATTGAAGGGCCAGGTGCTTGGAAACTGGAGAAAATGTTTTTTAACCCAGGTGCTTTCATGGGAAAGCAAAATTCCCTATTGCCAGAGTCCTCGTTTCAACAAGTATTTATTGAGCAGCTGTTACAGGAGAGGCACTGTTACAAGAGCTTGGGATACAGCAAATTTTCATTCATTTGATAAATATTTATTGAACACCTTTTTTTGTCCCAGTCATTCTTCCAGTTCCATTCTGTGAACAAAATGGAGGAGGCTTTGAGCTTTCATGGACCTTTCTCACAAGGGGAAATGGGCAATAAATCATATTCACCTGTGATGGTTAATACTGAGTGTTAACTTGATTGGATTGAAGGATGCAAAGTATTATTTCCGGTGTGCCTATGAGGGTGTTGCCAAAGGAGATGAACATTTGAGTCAGTGGACTGGGAAAGGCAGACCAATCCTTAATCTGGGCGGGCACCATCTAATCAGCTGCCAGCATGAGCAGAATATAAAGCAGGCAGAAAAACATGAAAAGACTAGATGGGCCTAGCCTCCCAGCCTACATCTTTCTCCTGTGCTGGATGCTTCCTGCTCTTGAACATCAGACTCCAAGTTCTTCACTTTGGGACTGACTGGCTCTCCTTGCTCCTCAACTTGCAGACGACCTATTGTAGGACCTTGTGATCTTGTGAGGTAATACTTAATAAACTCTCCTTTACCTATCTATCTATCTTATTAGTTCTGTCTCTGTAGAGAACCCTGACTAATATAGCTTTGTTAGTGGCTAACAAAGTGCTCGAATGGCTAGAATGAAGCAGGCAGAAGAAGTTGTAAAGAGCAGACTTGCTGAGTCTTCTGGCCTTCATCTTTCTCCCATGTTGAATGCTTCCTGCCCTCGAACATCAGACTCCAAATTCTTCAGCTTTTGAACTCTTGGACTCACACCAGTGGTTTGCAGGGGATCTTGGGCCTTTGAAGAAGACTGAAGGCTGCACTGTCATGTTCCCTACTGTGAGGTTCTGGAACTCAGACTGCTTCCTTACTCCTCAGCTTGCAGACAGCCTCTTGTGGGACTTTCCCTTGTGATCCCATGAGTCAGTGCTCCTTAAATAAACTCCCCTTCATATGTACATGTGTCCTGTTCTGTCCCTCTAGAGAACTCTGACTAATACATCATTCTACCTAGCTAATGATATAATTAGTTAGAAGATAACAGAAGCTATGAGAAAGAGGGCAAGAAAAAGTAGAGCAAGACAAGGGTCAGATATGCCAGGGTTAGTGGATGTAGGGGCCTTTGCAACTTGGCATATTTCTCACTGAGAAAGTGAGATATTGGCAGACTAGAAGGAGGTGAAAGAGTTAATTTCAGTGATGAGCAAAACTAAGTTTGTCTTATGCCATATAGTGAAAAAGGCATAAGCAAGAAGTAAAAAAATAATTAGTGGATGGCATGGTGGCTCACACATATAATCCCAGCACTCTGGGAAGCCAAGACAGGTGGATCGTTTCAGACCAATCTGGGCAACATAGTGAGACTCTGCCTCTACAAAAAAAAAAAAATAAAATAACAATGAAAAAAAAAAGGAATGATAAATGTCATTAAAAAATAGGATAACTTGAGAAAGTCATGGTCTGTGCCCTTCCAGGAGGGAAGCCCAGACCACCGCCAGTCCTGGTCATCTGGCTAAACAGTTTCTACTGAAGCACATACCTATGTCATGACCACCTGCTATGTATCTGCGAACAGGAGAACAGAAATGTTATGTGTTGTAGCAGGTATTATATTCCAACTGATTAGCTGAGAGAAGAGACATTTGTGATCTGTTAGTTATACTTCTCGTGGTGTAAATGGGTTATGATAGATAATTCTAACTCACAAATAGACTCTAGTATCTCTGCACAGGACTGAAGTAGAAACCATGCTAGCAGCTGATTAGGTTGTGCTCACCCAGGTTGAGGGTGGGTCTGCCTCTCCTAGTCCGCTGCCTCAAATGTTAATCTCCTTTGGCAGCACCCTCATAGACATACCAAGGAACAATACTTTGCATCCTTCAATCCAGTCAAGTCCAGACAGTAAAGGATGTTGTCATACAATGGAAAAGATTTGCTTGTTATGAGAACAGAATTTTTCATAGGTTTGAATTTGATTTTGAAATACGGACTAATAAAAGGAGATGGTTCTTTCAGTTTTCCGACATAAAGTTTATTACTGATGAGATGTGGCTACGTTTCATGTTTAAGAAGGGGTGATGGGGTTGTAAAATGTTTCTCTCTTTCAGTTCTGTAGAAGCTAGAGGAACTCAGAGTTTACATACCCTTAAAAGGGGTGTAGAGAGTAGGGAGTATTCAAAGCAGAGCCAAAAAAGGTAATTAAAGGACCTGGGGAGGAAGGGAAATTAAAATTATTAGGCCTGCAGAAAGGCATGTGTGTGGCCAGGGTGAGGGGAGGAGGGGAAAGGGAACTGACTTAATAATTGTTCTCTTGCCACTAGGGGTAGAACAAGAGGAAACAGGCTTAAATGAAAACAGGATGATTTAAGATAAGAAAGCTGAGTTTCTTCCCTGGGTTCTGGAGGCTGGCGTCTCTTCTGTAAGATCTCCAGGGAAGATACACATCAGTCTGGTGTAGTTCATTTTAGCTTTAGGAAACATTTTACCCAAGGTGTGTAGCTTTGTCCATCTCTTTCAATGCTTCCAGCTGGTAAACTGAGAACACATATGATGTCTGAAAGCTGCGTTAGGCTGAGGAAATCTGATCTTAGTGTCAGGTATTGAATTTCCAATTAGAATGCTCATTTGTCCTCTGTGCTGTACACTTTGGGCCTTGGGCTAATTTAAATGGAGTATTTTCAGTGGATCCTGCCTAGAGACAGGAAGACAGTTTAGGGGCCATCTCTTGCTTACTTGTATTCCCCACGTACTATGGGAAATATTATTTATTCATTTATTTAAGATTGCTGATCGAAGTCAGATTATTTTTTCAACTAGTGTTGCTTGACATTTTTGCATATGATATTTAATATTCTTCATTTTTAAAAGGTATGTATAAAATACAAATATATTTATGTGTGTACAAAATATATAGTGATAAAGAGGGATGTAAAAGATGGCCAAGAAAATGTTCCTGGCGCTTACATAAGGAAGGTAGAATTTCATGTGACCTTTACTTTGTTTTTTATGGTACAATGTGGTTTCTGAATTTTCTGCAATGAGAATGCGCCATCTATATTATCAGAAAGAAAACAATAAAGCTATTGAGAAAAAATACTATCAGCCACATTTTGAGATTATTGTGATATATCAAAGAGGCAAAATAAGAATTTGCTCTGAATTCAAACCCAAACCTCACTCCAAGCCATGTGACTGGCACTCTCTTAGGTAATTTGAGAGATACAAAGAAGCCAAGGACACAGTGCCTTCCACTGGGGGGACTAACAATCACGAGAAAAAAGTCACCTAAGCCTGAGATACGAAAGACAAAGCGAGGGGCAAAAACAGGGAATGCCTTAGGAATTCTGTGAAGAGGTCAAGAAGGCCTTCCTGGATGGCAGGGGATCTTGAAGATGACAAAACTCAGGTAGCTCAGGGAGAAGGGGAATAACATTCCTGGTGAAGGGCACAGCATCAGTAAGGCTACAGGGGTGGAAATATACAAGGCAAGTGTGGCAGAATAATTTGTTGAGGTATTAATTTGGGT
The DNA here is from genome assembly GCF_049354715.1 of Callithrix jacchus. NCBI lineage: Eukaryota > Metazoa > Chordata > Mammalia > Primates > Cebidae > Callithrix > Callithrix jacchus. The sequence goes on from NC_133502.1 coordinate 154,475,854, forward strand.
TTTGTGATCTCTTTTCTCTAGGGCTTTAGTTGCAGAGCTGAAAACAAGTTATTTGAGGACAACAGACATTGCTGGCCTTTGTTTTTAAAAGCCTCAGTTTATTGAGGGAATTATAGTAAGGGAAGAGGGAAGTGGTTAGTGCCTTTGTATGGGACGCAGGACAGTTGGAATAGGGGAAAGCCATTTTCCCCGAGACTACAAGTGGGCTGCAGCTTAGGTTTGTAAGACTGGCTGCACCTGTCCCCTGAACTCTTGCAGTGTCTCAGAGAGGTTGTAAGACCTTGATAAGGAAGCACTGCATTCTTATCATTGTGTTAAGCTGGGCCCTGGGCTCCAGTGCCCAGCCTTGGCAAAGACCCAGTGCAAAGTGGAAGATTCCCACATACATGCAGAAAACAGAACAATTCCATAGTGCTAAAGGAAACAAATGAATATGCATATGCAGATGCTTGTGGGGATACATTGCTTTGACCAGGTCAGATAACTTCTGACACCTTAGTTTCTCCAGCTACCAAATAAATGGGTCCGTTGATTCCTTCCAGCTCTAAAATTCATCGAATCTACTAAATTAGAATGTCTGTACATGGCATCACTTCATTTCCGCCTGAAATGCAGTGAGGATTGTGTGGAAACCCCATTTTAAAAGAGCGACCACGAGAATCTGCACATATGCATAATGTTTTTCAGCAGGAAGTAGGAGTATACGGCATAGTAATTGAATCTGCCTTTTGAATCTTCTAAGCCAGCAGGATCTGATACCTGATCAGATGAGCATTGTTTCTTCCTTCCTGTAAAATCAGCTAAAGTGGGAAGACTGAAGTGCAAATTTCCATCACAACTTGAGAAATATCCTCCTGCACTCATCCACCCCCACTCTCTCCTCATGTGTGCCCTTTATTTGTATAGATTCTTGCTTTCAACCAAAGGGGTTCAGTTCCAGAGAGAGACAAATCATACACAGAGAAAAAAATTGCTTCCTAGACTTGAATATTTAGTGATGAACTAAACCTTCCGAGAGGGGAAAAAATACGATTCTGTTGTGAAGGAGAAATAAATGTCCTTCAAATCAATGTGAAAATGGAGACTTAGGGAAGTGAGGTTCACATCTGCCCTTAATGTGGCTCTGGAAGGATGGAGACAGAGACAATAAATGATATATCAGACATGGTGCTCTGCTTAGAAATTACAATTCTAAATGTCATACACCGTGAGCTTCTCTCACTCCCCCCATAATTCAAGACAATTCACAGGAGATAACTTCTTTTCTCTTCCATAATAATATTCTCGAGCTTGTCTCCCAAATAAACAACATTGGTTTCTGCTTTAAGCAATACCTTCCCCATTTTCCCATACCACTTAAATCAACAACCCCTTTTTCTGTCTGATCTGAATCCCAAGCCCCCAGCTTTGTATTTTGCTACAGATATGCTTCCATTCTGAGTTCGCATTCCTTATCTCCAGTGTTATTAAAGAGCAGCTCAGTGTTGCCTGGTTTATACTGGAGTTTTTCGCCACTCTAGAGAAAATGGGAATATTTTGTATCTTCCTTTTTTTTTGGAATCACCTTCTTAATCTTTATCATTTCTTTCTTTTGTTTCAAACCTGTGATTTTTCTGTGTCGATTTTTTTTTCTTTTTATTAAACGGTGCAGACTCCAATCCAGTCACCTCCTTACTGAAATGAGAAGCCTGGTATTCACATCACTCACCGTGGTTGGTTTTGGAGCTTGGTGAAGATTAAAAACACAGGAAAACTTGCAAGTAGCCTAGAGGGAATAGAGAGGTTGCTATTAATGTGTTTCTTCATTGAGCAGAGCTCATCTGTGCATTTGGAAATAAAGAGAAGGTGACTGTTCAAAGCCACTGAGAAAAGTGCTATCTGGGACATTTTATCTGAAGATTTTATAGTAAATGAAGAATGGCCCAAAGTAAAATGTGGGATCACTGTAGATGATCCCAGTAATATTCTTATTAATGCTGGATGCTTGGCTAATAGTAACAAGGGGGAGAAATGCCTTTTGAAAATCTGGTTGGCTCAGGGAAGAAGAGAATGCTCTAAGCAGAAAAATAGAAATGTCTATACTTTATAGGGCCCAGAACTACTCGATATTTGCAGAATATTCAGTTTTTTGCATTCCTCTGGGCCTTCAGAATTCTTCCTTTTCTTGTATAAATCAGCCATAGTGAGATGTCCCCAGAACTAGGGAATGAGGTCACTCTCTGAAGGTCAAGTATCTAAAAGTCAGAAAATAATAAAGGAATTGAGGCATCTTTAGACATGGCCCAGCCTCCAAGATGTTCTTTACTCATGTGATTGAATGAACATGAGAATGGATATAGAATAGTTACAGATTCAAACAGTGTGTTTAGAATTTGTCTTTAGGACCAGAATCACAGAAATTGAATGAAGAGTGCTTTTAATAGAATTAAAATAGTAGCCACTATAACAATAATCACACATTAGCACAAATACTGTGCTAAGCAGTTATATACATTTTTGTTAGGCCTCACAACAGTCTAGAGATTCTTGTCACTATTTTATAGTTCAGCAAACTGTGGTTCAGAGAAGGTGAGTGATGTTTCCAAGGTCACACAGCTTGCCAGTGGTAGAGCAGGCTATCAAATCCATGTGTAATCACTAGATTTTTTTTTTTTTTTTTTTTTTGAGACGGAGTTTCACCCTTGTTACCCAGGCTGGAGTGCAATGATGCAATCTTGGCTCACTGCAACCTCCGCCTCCTGGGTTCAGGCAATTCTCCTGCCTCAGCCTCCTGAGTAGCTGGGCTTACAGGCACGCGCCACCATGCCCAGCTAATTTTTTGTATTTTTAGTAGAGACGGGGTTTCACCATGTTGACCAGGATGGTCTCGATCTCTTGACCTTGTGATCCACCTGCCTTGGCCTCCCAAAGTGCTGGGATTACAGGCTTGAGCCACTGCGCCCGGCGATCACTGGATTTTAAAACTTACTGTATGAAGGAAAACGTTCTATGTGTATTTTGGAGAAAGGAAGGGGAGCAAAACTTCAGCTCTGTGCAACAAAAGGAGATGTTGTTTTGGTAGACATGAAGGTCAAGTAATCAGATCACCTATGAGGTGGAGTCTTTTGTGGGAAGAGTGAGTCTATCTGGCTTTGACATGTCTGGATCAATGCCCCACTGGATCTTCTAGCTCCCTATGATCTCATGCACACCAAGTCATCTTCCAATAGCTAAGTTACCTTCCTGTGTACTTGGCATACCCTAGTTACTGGAAATGGATATCTGAATCTTTAAATGAATGTCTCTGTCTTGTTTCTGTATCATTGTCTCCAGAGTTGGGGAAATCTGTCCAGCCCACTAATGCAATTTCTTTAAGGATGCTGTTGAACTAATGTCAGCACATTCAAGACCATGGCATAAGTGAGGAAGGCCCTCTATCTGAATAGTGGACCCACCTGCTCCTTTCTCTTTACACTAGCCTGGCTTTGCTTTACATCCTTTCTTCAAATCATCAAAATCCAAATATTAGCTGCACAGTAACCACAGTGATGATTACTATCGTTACCTGAGGGCTTCATATGTGCCAGTTGCTGTGCTAGGCACATGATGAATTCTATATCTCATTGAAACCTCACAAGTTCCCTCTCAGATACTTCTGCTTTAATGGAAATAGAGGATTGGAGAGCTTGTCACACTGAATCTAAGCTGGGCAGCTGGGATTCCTCTCCAGATCTATATGCTCTTGGCCACTACAATGCCAGTTTTGCCTTAATCACACCTTGTCAATCTGGGCCAGTCTTTTGCCTTTGGGACTAAACCTGTGGCTCCCTGAATAGACACCTTTATATCAGACTGCCAGAAGGAAACAGCCTCCCAGCTTGCCTGGTTCTTTGAGACTCTCCTATGGGGAAGCACCTCTAAGAGCCTGTTGAGCTCTGTATGTGTGGACATGTTTGAACTCCTGAGCCTGTAAAATTGAGGATCAGACCTCAGGCTCCAGTGTTGCCACCATGGGGACCTGGTGTAGTCAGTATGGAGTATGGGGAGGCCAGAGCACATAGGAGAGAAGATTCTGTTTGAATGGTCAGCTTGCATTCCTTTGTGACTTCTTTCTGTAACAACACTATCCTTCCCTCTCATATTTCCATAGATTCAAAGCCTCAGGCACCAGCTGCCACTATGTCATTGAAGGAGGCCTTGATAGGCTTCCCTTACGGAGACATGTACGATGAGCTATGATTTCTCCAATACCGAATTTATTATAAAGATACTCATTAATAGCAACCCTCTAGATTTATAAAGCCCCTTTCTCCTGAGAATCTCCCTCCTAGAGGTTTTCTCATTTATCCTCACAGAACCTGAGGGATGAGGGGAAGGAAATATTGTCACTTTTACATTATGGATTGCTATGATCTAGAAGCTTTTATTGCTGTACCTATTTCCATGTGGAACTGCGTTAGGAACTACACAGAGAGACCTCACAAATGCATCAAGTGTTTTCTGAGGGCCCTTTATGTACTGAAATAACTTTGTGACATTGGTATTATGATCCCATTGCACAGATGAAGGATGGATGTTTCAGAGAAGTGATGTGCTTAACAGCATATATAAATGAGTAAATATGGTTTCCGCCATCACCAAGAAGATAATACAATAAATGAGTAGCTTTTGTTGAGCATTTACTATGTGCTAAGCACTGTGCTAAAAAAAATACAGGAGTTATCTTTGATAATTATTTTAACAACTCTGCAAGTTTGTTGTACTTTAACAAACTATAATCATCTCCACGTTGTAGATGAGGCATAGAGAGATTGAGTAGCTTACCCTAAGCTACATAGCTGGTAAGTGGCTGATTTTGAGAGAAAAGAGCAGAAAGGAACCAGGTAGTTCAAGTTGGATTCAGCTACAACAATTGCTTTGTAAACCCTGAGGAAGTTGTTTAATTTTTCCATTCCTCAGTTACCTAACTTGTTGATATGGTTTGGCTGTGTCCCCACCCAAACCTCACCTTGAATTATAATAATCCCCACATGTCAATGACAGAGCCAGGTGGAGATAATTGAATCATAGGGGCAGTTTCCTCCATACTGTTCTCAGGTAGTAAATGAGTCTCACAAGATCTGATGGTTCTATAAATGGGAGTTCCCCTGCACTAGCCCTCTTGGCTGCCACCATGTAAGATGTGATTTTGCTCCTCATTTGCCTTCCTCCATGATTGTGAGGTCTCCCCAGCCACATGGAACTGTGTGTCAATTAAACCTCTTTCCTTTATAAATTACCCAGTCTCCGGTATGTCTTTAGTAGCAGCATGAGAACAGACTAATACACTTGTGAATGGGAATAACATAAGCATCTACTTCATAGGGTTGCTGTGATGATCAAGTGCAAGGATTTGTGCAAAGCGCTTAGAACTGTGCCTTGTGTATGTCGGCTACCAGTATCCAGGATTTTAATCCAGGCTCTTGAACTCTAGAACCATTATACTCTGTTCTAACAATAATTCTCCCTGGTGTAGAAACAATGACATTTAAACTTTGTCTTCAGAGGGCAGTCAGTAGCTTGGTTCTAGCAGTCTAGTTGTAGCTCAGTCAGGAAAGCCATATTTAATAATTCAATTGTGAAGAGGCAGTCACCTTTTTCATCTCTTTATAATTGTCTCAAGTGCTGGGACTTTGGCTCCTGAGCATCTCTGTATTTCTCCCATCCAGAGGACACTTAATGTATTTCCCTATAAGATACATGGAAATTCTGCCAGCCATGAAAGTAGTTATCTACTCCGTATTTATCGAAATATTTTTCCATTTTGAGGAAATGGCAAAGTTGTACTTATCATGTGTTGACAAATTGATTTTTCTTTTAAGATTTAGCAATGTGAACATAGGCCTATCTCTCCACTCTTAACACACACACGCACACACACGCATGCGTGCGCGCACACACACACTCCCAAATGCATTACCTTCAAGGAATATAGTGGAGCTACTAGGTATGGAAAGCCTGAACTTTGCCTTCAACTAAAATTTCAACTAAATTTTAAAATATTCTTTTAAAAACTAAAAATAGAATTTCTATTGGACCCAGCATCTACCAAAAAAAGAGAAATCGTTATATGAAAAAGACACTTGCACTGTTCACAATAGCAGTCATGGAATCAACCTAAGTGTCCATCAGTGGATAATTGGATAAAGAAACTGTGGTATATATATAATATATATATGCCATGGGATACTATGCAGCCATAAAATGAATAAAATAACATCCTTTGCAGTAACAAGGATGGACCTGAATGCCATTATTTAAGTGAAATAACTCAGAAACAGAAAAACAAAATACCACATATTCTCATGTATAAGTGGGAGCTAAACAGTGGGCACACGTGGACATAAATAGAAACAATGAACACTGGAGACTCCAAAAGGAGGGGAATTGGGAAGGGGGTGTGGGTTGAAAAATTACCTTGGGTACAATAGTTCACTTTGAGTGATGAGTACACTGGAAGCCCAACCCACGCAATCATACACTATATCCACTCAGCAAACCTATACAAGTTACCCCTGAATCTAAAATAAAATTTAAAAAGTATTCCTTGAAAAATACATTTGTCAAATAGTTTGTCGACTGAATCCTGGAAACTTGTTTCAATAGACAAAGTCCTATTGTTTACTAACACAACTAAACAGAAGTTTACTTGTAGCATGTGTGTTGAAGCGTAATTATAACCTATACTTGTTTAGGGTAGGCCAATTTAGAAGCATGTGTCAAACTAGTAACAATACAGTAAAAGCGTAAAAATAAGGGAAGTACAATTGATATTTGTATTGCAGAAAAACCTTTTATGGTATAGCTAGGCTAAGTCCCAAGGTTTGTCACTTAGGCAAAGGGTATCAAACGTATTTCTGTTAAATAATAGCTATTAATAATTGTTAAACATAGTTTAGCAAGATGGTCATGATTATTTCTACCTTATAGATGGTAGAATTTAAAATTTTGAGGATCAATATTACTTTTCTAAGGTGGTAAGACCAGGATTTGAACCTGAATTCATTTGCACCCCAAATCTACACTTACTTACTGTGCTATGTGTTATATTTTATACTAAGTAGTGAAGACTTTATCTGAACCCATGTTACCTGATTTGACAGCCTATATGATTGTACAGCAGTTCAGTGCTTTTCCAAAGGTTTATCTATTCTGACTCTCTGAGCTTTATTCTTTGGAGATAGTCAATTGCTACATTTTCTTTATATGGAAGGCAAGCATCCAAGAGATGTAATTTGAAGCCAAGAGTTTCATGCTCAATTTAGATCAAGTTTCTCTAATACATACCATTATGGTACAGATATCTGTAAACTAAACAAAAATAATTCTTAGCTCCTACTCTGGACCTACTAGCCTACTCAATAGATGATTCATCCATATTCCAGTACAGCTAAAGAAGAGGGGCAGTCCACTGGATTTTTAAACATTTGGTAATAGAACTTCCATACTTACACCCCTGCTGCTATGTAGAAATAAAAACCCTCATTTGATATATCGGTGTATCGTAAGGTACAAGAGTGGCAGCGTGTTATGTTCAAAAGAATGTTGGAGCTCTGCCTTCTGCTCCTGCCTGGCTCAAGGGGATTTTGAAAATGACCTGCTGTTTATGGAGTAGGAGTCAAAAAAACACAGATTTTATTGGCCCTGGATCTGCCAATTGGGCAAGTCTCTCAATTTCTCAGAGCCCCATTCCTTTGCTGGTAAAATGTGGTTGATCCTTTCTGCCCTGCCTGCCTCCCAGGGAGGTAACGAGGATCGAATGAGAGAGCACACACGAAGAGCTGCACAAGCTTAAAATATAATTACCATGATGCCAGGAGGGGAGTACTCCCAGTGTAACGAGGTGTGCTTGTCCTTCATGTACCCTCTCACCTTCCTCTCCCTTGCTTCCTGCTTCTTCATAGCATTTTCTCTCTTCCCTTCCCTCACTTTTATCCTCTGCCTCCTTTGCTCCCTCCTGCTGGAGTTTATGACCTAGGCTAATGAGACAAATATGGCTCCTCACATCAAGGGTGGGGAATTAAGGCCTGGTTATAGCCCAATTTAATTTTCATGATCTCTTGAACAAGTGAAGGAATGCTTGGGAAACAGGCAGCTCTTGGCCTGATGCCGGCCCAGCTCGAGTCGGGGCAGCCGTTACCCATACTAGTGCATCGCACTCCTGGTAGACATTTCAATTAGAAGTCATTACCCTTCCTTCCATGCCTGCCTCAGCAGAGGCTGCCGCCAGCCCTGGGTTTTAGTCCCAGCTCTTCCACTTAGCAAACAACCTTGAACGACTCATTTAATTTCTCTAAGCCTTAATTTCCTCACTTATAAAATGGGGATATTAATGTTTTGACTTTTACACAGGACCGTTTCAGGGATTGGATTAAATCAGATGACTTCAGACTGGCCAGTTCTATATTATGATTTTTAAAAATTATAGAACCTGCCTGGCCATTCATATTTTAAATGAATTCTTCCAAGTCAGTATTTTTAAGGAATATTTTTGGATAGCATATTTGCCTGTTCTAGCTCTCCCGTGATTATCTGAGATATAGAGTAAGCACTTTTACAAGACTCTTAAGAAGTTTAATAAAGATAAAATACTATATATTCCATATGTAGACTGTTAAGTCTAAAAAAATTCTTGCAGAAGTTCAAATTCCACATGGACTTGCTCTTTCTCTACCCTGCATCCAGAGACAAGGTACATTTTTTCTGATAATCATGAGACCCTTGGAAACGCCTCTATTCCCATCTTTATTCTCCCATCTTGTCTGGAATTTTCCTGTATTCATAGACTTTACAAATGGCTGGGTTCCCTCCCTGGGACCTGTCTCATCTTTTCTGTGTGGACAGAGGCTCTAGCTCCCCATTCGCTTGGGCAGTGTGCTCTTTGCTTCTTGGATACCTGACTTCTTTCCCTTGTCGCCTGCTCTTTCTGCCAAGCGAAAGTAGCTGCAATTTTGTTTCTACTCTTTCCTGTCTTGTACTAAGGTTCTGTAGTCATTTTCTATATCAGCTAGGTCTTACAGGACCTCTCTATTGACACAATCCTCAATATTGACCTCTTAAAAAAATTTTTTTTTATACTTTAAGTTCAGAGTACATGTGCAGATTGTGCAAGTTTGTTTCACAGGTACAAACGTGCCATGGTGGTTTGCTGCATCCATCACGCTATCATCCACATTAGGTAGTTCTCCTAATGCTATCCCTCCCCTAGCCCCCCACCCCCTGACAGGCCCCACTGTGTGATGTTCCCCTCCATATGTCCATATGTTCTCATCATTCATCTCCCACTTATGAGTGAGAATATGCAGTGTTTGGTTTTCTGTTCTTGTGTCAGTTTGCTGAGAATGATGATTTCCAGCTTCATCCATGTCCCTGCAAAGGACATGAACCCATCCTTTTTATGGCTGCATAGTATTCCATGGGGTATATGTACCACATTTTTCTTATCCAGTCTATCATTGATAGACATTTGGGTTGGTTCCAAGTCTTTGCTATTGTGAACAGTGCCACAGTGAACATATGTGTGCATGTGTCTTTATAACAGAATGATTTATAATCCTTTGGATACATACCCAGTAATGGGATTGCTGGGTCAAATGGTATTTCTATATCTGGATCCTTGAGCAATTGCCACACTGTCTTCCACAATGGTTGAACTAATTTACACTTCCATCAACATTGTAAAAGCATTCCTATTTCTCTACATCCTCTGTTTTTAACAATAAAATATAGTTTTGTTAGAAATATTTTCTCTAAAAATTTGTTTCAATGATATCATTAATAGGTTCTATCATTAATAAGTTCTCTTTTCTCCTCTACATGCTTGCATGTCCCGGTACCCTGTCTTCAGCCCTCTTTTTATGTGTATTCACTTCCTACATTGTTTCTCCTGTCCAAAGCTTTACTTATCCTCCATAACTGAGATAAGGAGACTCTGGGAATATGATGACATAAACATAACTCTCTTTCCCTCCCCTCAAGGCAAATTTGCCTTTTCTGAGCCAAGTAGGAACTGAGATCTTTCAGTAAATGGTATAGCCAGGGTTCCAGGCTCTGTTAACTTCCCTGAAAGAGAACTGAATGGGACTTCTTCTAAGTGCTGGGCAATCACCCAGGGAGTAGCATCAGAGACTAAGGATGAGGGTAGGGTAGGGAAGAGCCTTTGGACCCTAAAGGAAGTCTAATGCTAATCCTTAAGAGTGTGTTCATTTCCTTAACCTACAAAAGGCCAAGAAGGATTTGAAAGAGTTGATAAAGTTTTTCCCCCTTTCTGGGTTGGAGGAGTTCTGGTAGTACTGATAGTCGAGAGGCTACCCTAGCAGCCTTAGGTGGGGTTGATACCCTGTTCTTAAAACACAGGCCTACAGGATAAAAGATATGTTGACCTTTTACCTTCTTTCAGAGTCTCATCATTAAGAATATCTTAGCATTTAGGCTTGATGGGCCTTAATAGTCAGAAGAGGAAAAGAGAAGAAAAGAATCAGGTTGACCAATTAGGGAACAAACATGGCAAAAGAGATCTACTTGGGGGAGATGTATGACCATCTGAGTAGAGAAAGGATGAGGGAAGGAACATATACAACATAGCCTCATTGGAGCTTGATAACTACTTGATTTTTGAGCTAAAATCTTCACTATTTGAGAATGTTCAAATTGAGGTTCAAATTAGCAGTCTGAAGAAGAAATTATAAAAATATCTAAAACTATTTTCTTGTTTGGCTCCCTCCCTCCCCCAAAACTACCTCAAATCAGAAACAAAGACTTGGGTGTAGGCAGTGTGTTTTGCAGATAATTCCAGGATGCAAGAGTGGGAGAATACGGAGATTGAGACAGGGACAGTAAAATCTGATATAGGGATGCATTATAAAATCACTGCTATGGGTGGCAAGACTTAATTCCACAGGGACCTCCGGAGAAGCATCTAGAAGTCCTCCTGGAACTGAGCTCTTGAAAGACAGGAGGCTAGAGAATTTACTCACAGTCTCCCAGTCCTTACTGATGGAGAAATATTCCTATGAGCCTTAATTCCTCTGCATTTCAAGATGTGGGCAGAGGTTGAGGTGGACAGCTGTCAGCACAAGGCAAGTCTGAGTGCATATGGAATTGTCCATGAGAATTGAGTTGACATCTGAGATAGATGTCAACTGTATAGGAAACAGGGCACCATCCATGTCTTTTACCACCATTTCAGTAGAAAGATAAAACCTGGGAGATCTTGGGAGAAAAAGTAACTAGAGGAGAGATTTAAGAGACCCAACACACAAATAGATGATAATGCAGAAGGAAAAAAATTGATAGAAAAGAAACATAAGTAAAATCATCAATATTGACAAGACAAAAAACATTCAAGAGAAATATTCCTATGAGGCAAGCATATACTTATACCATTTATATTCTAACTCCCAAAGTCATCCCTTTGGACATAACCTATACCATGGGACGCAGACTTGCACACCCTGTGCATACTCCACGTCTCCATTGGGGACGCCAATTAATGTTTCCAGATTAACACAATGAATACAGAACCCAAGGTTTCCTCTCTCCCACTCCTATCTTAACTTGCTCCTTTCTCAATCTTACCCACTGAGTAGGCACTGTCATTTGTGCCATTGCTTCGGACAGAACCCCCGATGTCATCTTTAATTCCTCTGTATGTCTCACTCACCACACCTAATTTACTAGTTGGCTTTATCTTCAATATGTACCCCATATCTGACCACATGTTTTCACTGCCGTAGTTCAAAGCATCATTTTGCCAACTGAATTACTGCAATAACTTCCTGTGATATTGTGATAAAAAGAAATATATGTACATATTTCTTTTATAAGACAGGATCTCACTCTGTCACTCAGGCTGGAGTGTGCAGTGGTGTGTTGATAGCTCACTGCAGCCTTGACCTCCCAGGCTCAGGTGATCCTCCCAATTTAGGATCCTGGATAGCTGTGACTTCAGGCACATGCCACCACACCTGGAAACTTTGTGTATTTTTTTGTAGAGATGAGGTTTTGCCATGTTGCCCAGCTAGTCTCAAACTCCTGGGCTCAAGTGATCTTACTGCTGTGGCCTCTCAAAGTGCTTAGATTACAGGCATGAGTCACTGGACCAGAGTAGAAATATGTATTTGATGTCTTCCCTCAGTTCTAGTATTTAATCTTTGATGTTGGTTCCTGACACATAGCAACTAAAATCTTTGAAATTTCCTATGTGTTAAGAGTGTCGGACAGAGCTCTGAAATCTTTTGGGATTCCCTGGGTGATGGGAGCATCTTTTGTTCGAATGATGTGACTTGGTGGGCTTCTGGATAGCCTCAAAATGGAAGCTGGTTTTCAGGGGAACCAACCAGGTTATTAGAGAGTTGGAAGTTTCAGCCCCACTCCTGATCTTCAAGGAGCAAAGAGGGGCTGAAGATGGAGTTGATCGCCAATCGCCTACACAATGAAACCTCTATAATAACCCAAAAGGATGGGGGTTTGGGGAGCTTCCAGATAGCTGAACTTGTTGAGGTTCCTGGAGGGTGGTGAGCCTGGAGAGGGCATGGAAGCCCTGTGCCCCTTTCCAGATGCTTCCTCTATGTGTTTCCTTATAATATTCTTTATAATAATGGGTAAAAAAAAGTAAAGTGTTTCACCGAGTTCTGTGAGCTGCTTTAGCAAATTAATTGAATGCATGAAGGGAGAACTTAGCCTGCTGGGATTCTGTATTAGGCTAACTAGAGAGGTAAAGGAGTATCCAGGCTGAGCCCAGGATCCAAGGGCTCCCATATGAGAAGGATGAGGCAGCAGGAGTCTTCAGTCATAAAATGGAAAGTTTGTGCATCATGATTGTGTTTGTGTGTGTTCTTTTTATCATAGAATAGGAGACTAGTCATTCCGTTAATCAATAAGAATCAAAATGTATAGCTGGTTGGTCAGAAGCAGAGATTGCTGGAGAAGTATCTCTGGTCGAAGCTGACAGAATTGAACTAAATTGTTGGATACTTATTTGGTGCCCACTGGAGAACTGATTGCTTGGTGTGTGAGGAGGAATCTCCACATGTCTGGTATCAGAAGTGCTGTGTTGAGTAACTGTGTGACAGTAGAGAGAAAAAGTGGTTTGTTCTTCTCAGACTTCCGGTCTGGGGTCTCTGTTCCTTTTGTCCCCACATAGTGTGTTCTTCACACAAAATCCAGAATGGACCTTTTAAATATCTCAATTAGTTTTTGTCACTCTCTGTTCCCAAACCTTCTTGTGATTTCCTATTATATTAAAAAAAAATCCAAATTCCTTACCTGATGAACCTGCAGGCTCTGCTTGTTCCTTTTTCAGTTATCTGTAGCCCCCTGTTTTGCCATCACGTTACTCCACCCACCTCAACCTTCTTGTTTCTAATCACTCCAGTCTTTTCCCACTTCAGGGCCATTGCACTCACTATTTCCTTTGCCTTTAACTCAAATCCACCGGAGTGTTATTGCAATCTGGGTGTAATTTACTTACAAACTCATATAATTTATTTTCCCAACTGGGATAATTTTGGGTATATAATGAGTTGTTATTAATGATTGTATCAGGAAATGATAATAAACTGTAACTATTCCAGGCATAAATGGTCATCCTATGATATTTTCATGGCCCGATCCCTTACTTCTTTTAGGTCTTATGTCAAGCATTATCCTCTTAGAAAGGTCTTCATTTGCCACCCTATTTAAAATAAACACTTGCTTCCATCACTGTCCCTAGATTTCCCTGACTCTCCTTTATTTTTCTTCCGATATTTCTTGAATTATGTGACACATTATGTGAACATTTGTTTACTTGTTGAATGGCTGCCTCATCCCTAAAACATAGGTCCCATGGGGAAGGACCTTGTCTGTCTTGCTTACCACAATAACTTTTCTGTCAAGAGCACATAGTAGATGTTTAATAAATTTTAGTTGACTGCATTAATAAATATTGATCCTGGTCAAAGCTCTTACAGAAGGCCACTGCCTTGACCCCTTCCTGCCTTATCTTGGGTGAACTCAGCATGCTGGGGCTTGGTGCCCAGCCAATCAGAGAATTAAGACAGCATCCAGGCTAAGTTCAGGGTCCAAGGCCCCCACCTGAGATGGGTGGGGCAGCAGGAACAGTCACGCATAATATGGTCAGATTATGCATCAATATTGTGTTCATGTATTTTTTTTTCAGTTTGGAATAGAAAATCAGGCAGTGGTTGATGGCCAGAGAGCAAGGTTTAGCTGCCTCCAGGAGAGGAATTTGACTGCTCAGGGTGATGCAGGGTATCATGCCCCAGCCATTCTACTGGGGGTCAGGGATGGCTTCCAGGCTCAGTGTCAGGGGACCCGCATTGCAAAATCAGGATGTCTGGTGAGGCAGGGTTTGTTAGGTTAGTGTGATCCTGAGGATGATTGATTTCCAAGCTAGGATATATTCTTTTTACTTTCTGACATTTCTCTCTTCTTCTTGGTGCTCACACTAGGATTTATGGAAAATTATTTCTATGACTGGTAAAGCTAGAGCTGGGGGAAGGTCATGTCACCAGAGTTGAATAAAGTGGTCAAACTAAAAAATAGCTTCAGCCTAGAAACTGGAAAATGGAAGAAATTCTTAGTGACTTGAAAATCAGAAGCTTATGTTCCATACCAGTTCTGATACTATATTCTTGGTCATTTCAGGGTAGCATTTTATTTTTTCATCCAGGAACGAGCAGGATGGACAAGTTAATCTTAAAGGATCCTGTCAATTCTGAACAAAAATCAACAATTGATTCTTTTCAATTCATTAAGTATTTATCAAGAATCCTGTATGTGCTGGGGACTGTGCTAGGTTATGGATAAGTAGAAGTAAAGAAATTATAGTCTCTGTCTTTAATAAACTTTTAGTTTAGTGAAGAAGGCAGGTAAGTGAGCTTGCAGGTAAATACACCTAGGCACCATGCCAGAGGTTCTTACACAGCTTTGTGGAACATAGTTGAAGGAGCAAGTTAATTCTGTCTTCTGGAGTCAGGGGAAAATACAGGAAGAGGTGCTGTTTGAGTTGAAAATTTTAAGGAATAATTTGATGTAGAGGGGAGGAAAAAGAATTCTGGCAGAGGAATGAACACATGCAGTATCAGAGAAGCATGATGTCCATGGTAACTCAGGGAACAGATTGTAGTTCAGTATGGAATAACATTTTGTGACGTTCAGATTGGCAAAGAACTTGAAGGCCATTTTTTTTTTCTTAAGTCACTTGTAGTTTAGCAATTAGGATTGTTTTAGGCTGCAAGTAACAGCCTCTTCAGCTGATAGTGAAGAGGCTGTTCACTATCAAATAAACAGTAAAGACATTACATTTTCTCCTACAGCAAGAAGTCTAGAGACAGTTCATTCTAGTTTGGTGCAGCATCTCAACAATGTCTTCAGACTCAAGATCTTCCCTTTTTTTTTCTTTTGAGTCTTCATCATGCTGATATTCATTTTTAGTTTTCTTTGCTTCATGGTCATGTATAGTTAATGTAATGCTAGCTACTGTACTGGATAACTTCCTCAATTCTAAGTGGCTTAATACAACGCAAGTTTATATCTCTCTCCTATAAAATTTGAAATAGGTTTCCTGATAAGCTGATGGCCTTTCTTCAAGTGGTTTTCATCTTGTTATTCACCAGCTTCAATATAGCTTCCAAAATTTCCAAGGCTTTGATCAGGCTGGGAGGGAAAAGAATATATGGATCATGCATGAGAGCATTTTCTGTGTTAACCCTGGGGTGTTGTACAGTACTTTACTCTATATTCTATTGAACAGAATCCTTATTTAACTGCAAGGGAAAATGGAAAATGATGAGTATCGATGCAACTTGGAAGAAGAGAAAGTAAGTTGACTGATAAGTGAGCAGACTCGGCCATAGGTTACAGTGTGAATAATGAAGCTTTAAACATCACCTCCTACGAAATCATGTTCCAGGGAGGAGGAAAGGGGAACAGGGAGAGCAAGAAAGCTTTCCTCTTGAGTTTGTACCAAAGTTTTGGGAAATTTTCTAAAAGGCTTCCCCTTCCGTGTTCCTGATGAAATCTATGTCATGTGCTCACCTTCACCCAGACACAGGCTGAAACTATAAGCATCTGAATGGGAGTGACTGACATAGTGCATCTTGAATAATAGTTTGGAGTTTGAGAGAAATGTACTTGTTTTGTGAAAGGGTCGTATTATATGCAAAGTGACACCCAAATACCCCAGGAACCAAGAGACCAAAGAGAAATACAGTTTGTTGGTATGAAGTGATTTGACTTATGGACGGAAGTGTGGTCTTGCACGGCTGTGAGTCAGGCAGATTTCTCTGATGCTACCCCCAGACCCAGGGCTTATTAATCACAGGGAAAGGCTTTTCTTGCTTCAGAGGGAGTGGGTAGGAGAATTTGCTTAAGGGCAGAATTTATGGCACATATGTTCTCTTTCACAAGGAATGACCAATAAACTGGAAATCTGAGAGGCATTCCTGGAACTGGTGCTAAGCAGAAGTCAATGTGGTGGTTGGGCAGTAAAGATGGACTTGCTTTAGGGTCTACAATGCTTCTCCAGAACACATCAAATCTGTCCAATTCCTGAAGAGAATCAGGGTTCGGGTAGCCAGGAAGAAGGGAAAAATGATGGTTGAATCATCGACTCTAAGTGTCTACCAAGGAAGCCAAGGCAGATTTTTTGAACAGAGAGTGACATGATTGAATTTGTGGTTTAGGATGGTTGCACTGGAAAATAGATTGCCAGAATCTTCCTGTTCTGAGGCATGGGCATCAGTGTGTCTCAGGAAAATGTTAAAATCTAATAAGGTCAGAGAAAATCTTAGATGGCACTCAGCAAAGGGGATGTCTCAAAACTTTTACCTTGTGAAGAAATATCTAAATCTTTGATTCCAGAAATAAAATTTCTTTTTGAATAATTAAAGCCTGCGTCAAGGTGATTGATGGTCCAGAAAAATGTTTTAAATATTTTTCATGAAAAAAAGTTTCCTTTCCTTTGAAACCTTGGATATTTTTATTTCTCACCTTAACTGGGGTCTTCAGCTGTAAATGTTTTTTATTCACAAATGAAAGGTACCGTATTTAGATCACAATATGACTTGCTCTGCACTCATTAGAATGGTTCTAACAACTGCATGTGTGACTTGGCTAAGAATGACATTACCTGTGGAGTTGACCAACCTTTTGGTTTTTTTAAGGTAGCGGTTACTGAGACAGAAAGAAGGTTATCTGAGTCAAAGAAAATATGAAATATATGCAAGTGCCGAACATAATAAAATGACTAGGCATAAGATCGCTCATTAATGTATGATTTGGACACACTGTTTAAATTCTGAGAGCCTCAGTGATGCCTCAGGGATCACATAGGGTGATGAGTTAGTGCTTATCAAATATCCATGTCCCCTTCTACATTCAGTACCCACCTTGCAGTTAGGTTGTGTGTGACCACATGACTGACTAATTCAAGACAATATAATGTGAGCAGAAAGGATGTCGGTCACCTTGGGTCAAGGCCAGTTAGAATCAATATGTTTCCTATCTCTCTCTTTCTCCTCTGTGCTGATTTGGATGCAATGTGTTCCAGATGGCATAGCTATGAGATGGAGGAGGGCCACTGGCCCATCTCTCAATGAGCCAAAAATAATCCTGTCCAGGTACCGTAGGTAAGCAAATGCTTTGTAAATGTTAGTCACTACTAGTGGTGCCATTGTAATTTAAAAACAGGTAACCCTTTTCACTGCTATCTCAGCTCATAAGAGTTAAGCTTCAGCCACTTTAGTTAGATTCTACTTTGCTCAGAAAATAAGGCTTTCCTGTCATGTCTTCACCCTTGCACAAGGTGTCAAAGGCCTCTACCGTTTACTCAGGGAGCTTGCAACTATCTTGGACAAGGGACACTGGAGGGTTCGTACCTGAAAAGAAATCTATGCTGAGTCCCACCTGGCCCTCGAATTGACAGGTGCTACTTTTCCCTGACCCTTAGCTCCCTCTACGCCTTCCTTTCCCGTTTCAGTCTCTCCTCTGATTTCTCATCACTCTTTCTCCATCCTCAGGCAAGGACAACCTTTAAAAGTATAAATGCACAGAAATTTCTGTCTCATTTGTAGATCAGGTTCGGTCGTTTTTTGCACTTTTATTTGTGTTGGTGAGAACGGAGTAGGGGAAAAATGGCCTTTCAGCTAAGAGCAAGGGAGCAGAAGAGCAGATAAATATACTAAAGCACGTCGATTATGAATTTTAATTAAACCTATGTTATTATTTTTATTTATATGGCTATTAATAATTAAATGAAATTGGCTGCTGAGATTTGATGTCACATAACATGAAGGTAATTCACAAAAATAATTCTTGAGAAATTTATTATATGGCATGCAATCATCCTGAACCACCAACACACTTATCTACATCTATCAGAGGTAAACAGTAAGTCATATTTAGGTGAACCTAAGTGCCAACACAAATCAGGAAGTAGAACAATCAACAGTTTCTAGAAAACATTTCTAAAGTTCCCTACACTTTATTGACTTCTCTTAATCTAATTTGTGGTAGGCATCTTCTGACATTGTCCCAGTGTCCTTGTTTCCCGTCACATGCGCCCTTGTGTATTCCTCCCCCTTCCCAAGTATAGGGTGGTCTAGTGACTTGCTTCTAATCAATAGAATGTGACAAAAGTGACAGTATGAAACTTTCAATATTAGGTTATAAAAGATTATGACTATCAAGAAGATGAGAGTTTACACTCTCTCCCTGACCCTCTTGTTTGCCCACCCTCATGAAGTTAGTTTTCAGAGAGAGCCCTACATATGGTGCTGGAGACACAAATATGGAGAAGACTAATTCCCCTGTTTTGGAGAGTCCATAATCTACAGGAAAAATATAACTCATGTTTTAATAGAGACATGGTCAAAGGGTGGTGGCAACATAGATGAAGGAGCAATTAATTGAAATGATCAATAAATATTGATAATAGCTGAAGCAATCAATGTATGTTTTTAGAAGATGATACGGTACAAAGCAGACGGTCTGTATATCCTAATGCAGAGGTGGAACATCAGGGAACTTCAGATAGAGAGTCTGAGACCTGAGCATTAACATTTCAGTTCTGGTCCAAGAAAGTAACCAACTAAACAGAAGCAGGTGGATCACCTTGGGAAATGCAAGTGACCAAGCATATTATTACACAGAACACAGTGACATCAGATGCAAGCTCTAAGCAAAACTCAGATGGGGACTTTGCTCTAAGCTACTCCAGGCTGAGGAGTTCCCCAATGGTTATGGAAGGTGATTTGAAACTTACCAGCAGGCCCTTCTGTAAGAAATTCTGCCTATTATTTTCCATTACTATATATTTTACAGCTAAATTCTCCTCAAACAATATTTGTAAAGCACTATTACCTACCTTTAGAGATTTTTTTTAGTAAAATATCCACACAGAAAAGCATGCAAATCATAAATGTGTAGCTTGATGGATTTTCACAAATGGAATGCAACCATGTGACCTGCACCCAGCTAAAGAAAGAACATTACCAGGAGCTATCTCATGCTCCTTTTGAGTCCTTTTTTTAACTTTAAATTTAAAAATTTTTAAATAATTTTAGACTAATAGAAAAGTTGTAAAGATAGCACAGAAAGTTCCTATATGCCCTTCACTCTGTTTATTGTAATGTTAACGACCGATCGAATTATAACAAAATTATCAAAGGGACACGGGAATCAACTCGGACTAGCAGCAATGAAATCTTGGATGTTTTACGCAACAAGAGGAGCAACAAATAATAAAGTGCAACACATAGATTAAAATAAATATTAGTCAGTCACACTTATATAAATAATTGAATAAATAGAAAGGACCGCACTTTTTAAAAGTAGAATTCGAGTTAATAAATGCATTAGGAATGCTGAAAGCAGAAGATGATCATTAGGCAAACACCACGTTAATAACTGTGTCAAGAAGAATCACTGATAGATGTTAAAAGTAGTTGGCAAGAGCATGATAAGCAACAGAATATTTGCATAATCTCCAAGTATTTCTCTTTGAGAAATACTTAATAACGAATATCTTAATAATTAATAAGACATTTGTTAATTAAAATGGGGAAAATGGTAGCGTTCCAAGCGGAGAAACCTGCCAGACACTACCTTAATCTAGTAATAGATAAGAACATCACTGGAATAAGATGCACTTAATTCATGTACCTCCTGATATGAAGCACTGAGAAGGGCACAGTGTCACTTTGCAATATTTTTGCCCCAAATTTGTAGCTTCAATGTAATCATCAAAATCAGTATACAAACTGAAAATGGGGGCCATTCTGCCAGACCACTTTCAAAGTGCCAGGGTTGTGAAAGACAAAGATTGAAGAACTGTCCCAGACTGGAAGAGTCTAAGGAGACATGACAACTTAATGCATCATGGAATTAGATCCTGGACCAGAGGAAATAACAGTAGTAGGGAGACGTCTGAGACCCAAGTAAGGTCTGCAGATTAGTTAATAGTAAATTAATTTAACTTTCCTTTTTAATTTTTAAAAGATTAGAGAATAACAACATGGATACTACCTGCTTTGTGCCGGATACCACTGTAAGTGCTTTCCATGTATTCATCATCATTGTCATTTTGTACATAAAGAAACTGGAGCATAGACCAAAGAGGCTTCGTTCAGCTAGAGTTACGCAGCTGATGAGCAGCAGAGCAGGGATCAATGCTGGGTTTTCTGGCTTCCAGAATCTATGGTTAACCTCTCTGCTTACAGCCGTTCTGGCATAGTTCCTGTAGGGGGTCCTGGACTCCTGAGTGAGCAGACCAAAACAAGCAGCACCTCCTTACGGTCTTCACAGTGGGCTTGGAGGCAAGGCCTGCCTTCCTGGCTGGTAAGCACCTTACAAAGGCACTTTTCTTCCCGAGATTCTAAAATAGAAGCTCGGGGCTCTGTCTTCCCACAGAAAATATCGACATTTATATTTATTCCTTTTCCAGAAGCTGAGGAGACCTAGTTCATGCTAATTGCAGTTTACCAAATAAGCTGATTCTTAACCCCATGAATATTTTTGCCATTGAAAGCGCCTACAACTTGTGAAAATGAACAAATGGCAAACTGCTCTGCTCTTTTCGCTTCCCACACACGATTATATTTTGTTGCCTATTAACTCTGCAGTTGCACCACGGGCATCACAGAGACATGACCAAGGATCCCAGCAACCCCCAATCTGGGCACAGCATGTACCTGAGGTTAGTTCATACACACATTTTAGTCTTGGAAGAACATAGCCAACCACTGCTAGAAATGAGGTACTTGGGTGATCCGTAGGCCAGTAACTCAGGATTTAATTATTTGCTTATTTTTTCTATATTTTAAAAGCTATTTTAAAAACTTTTTATAATTACAAATAGCAGAACGACAGAATAATGAACACACATCTGTCCATTATCTGGTTCCAACAACTGTCAACATTTGGCGAAACATACTTCACAGACACACTGCTGGCATGCACACACTCATACAGTCACATGCCACATAAGTACATTTCAGTCAACAATACACATATGATGGTGGTCCTAAAAGATTATAATACCATAATTTTACTGTACCTTTTCTATGTTTAGACATGTTTGGATATGCAAATACTTAGCATTGTATAATTGGCTGCAGTATTCAGTACAGTAACATGCTGTACAGCTTTGTAGCCTAGGAACATTAGGGCATACCATCTATGTCTGTGTAAGTACATTCAGTGAAGTTCATAAGGCAACAAAATTGCTTAATGAAGTACTTCTTGGAATGCATCTCTATCATTAAGCAATGTATGACTGTATTTATTTCAGTATTTTCTATTTCAAAGGAAACTACAAATTCTATATAATACAGGCTTAAATGGGGTAGAATGCTGCCAGAGCTACAGACCAGATATGACTTTAGGACCACTCTTTTTTTTGTGGGTCGGGGGGAGGTAGGGTTAAGAAGATATTCAGGATTGAGCAGCATCGATTAGCCAACAGGGTAGAGTGGGAACGATTGGGTGTAACACTCAATCATAGAAAGTCATTACTGAAAGCTCTGTTGCAAGCCTTTTTCCTCTCTTTTCTCCCCTTACCTTGTGCTTTAGTTAAACTGGTGTACTTAATTAACCATCAGAGCACATGCTCTGTACTTCTCACTCTTGTCTTTGTGATTTCCCCTTCATTTGTCCCTCCTTTTTCTCTCTATTTACCATCACATTTCTTCTATCTTTACCCAAATCTTTTCTACATCCTGACCCAATGGCACCTTCTTCCAAAATGTGCCTCCCCTATTTAAATGTCGTCCACAATATGGAAACATTTTTCCCCTGCTTTGAGCTCCTATGAATTTTATCTGTAGTGCTTCTGTAGCCTTTATCACTTTTCGTTTTGCTTCTTGCTTCGTTATGGGCATAAAATCTTTGCCTCTAGATTATACATTTCTGGAGAAATGTATAGCTACCATACCTTATCATCTTTGCATTTTTTCAGTGTCTTGTACCTAATAGTGTTTTATTACTGTTTGTTGTGTGTGTGCCCAAAGGCCTTATAATGATCACCTAGCTTATTAATGTCCAGAAACTGGTGTGGCCAGCTTTTCCAATGTATCATTTTCTGATTTGAATGGCTGGAGAAAGGAGAGGATCAAGGCTCATTTAAAGGCTAGAGTCCTCTAGGACAGCTGCAGTGGGTACCACTGTCCCCTAGCACAGTAGAGGTCATTGTGATGCTTCTATCTGGTCCATTGGAGTGAGGGTGAAAATACTAGTGTGTTACTTAAAGGGCTTGGAGGCTGACAGATGGAAAAGATTTCTGATCTTTTTTGACAAGCTAGATTCCCAATACAATTAGAAATTAAAAGGAGCAAAAGAGACCAATTCACACAATACTTCCTTCGTTATTCAGATAAGATACATTTTACATGCTTTATGAGGTTAATGTCCCCTGCTCCTGATTACAAAAATCTGATTGGCATATTAATCAAGTTATAAAAGAGAAGGAAGAACCACAAAAGAGATGGCAGCTGCTCTTTTGCTGCTGAATCCATTCAGGATATAAAATTTTTGCTGAGATATTTATTGTAAAATAGTTTTTTTCCCTCCTCTTGCTTTTATTTTTAGCCTGCGTTACCCCAGCATCTGTTCCACCTCATGTGAGAAATGTGTTGAAATGGGAGGGCGAGAGGAATGTACTTAAAAAAAAATTGGGAAGGCTTCTGCAGAGTGTGAGAGGAGAGGCAACACATCCTACTCTAATCAAAGTCTGAGGCTCCTGGGAGGAAGTCGCTTTTCTCCTCTTGACACTTACATTTTCAGATCCTGGAGTTTTAAGAGACATCTGGGAAAAACTCACATTTTGTCAGCAACATCCCTACTAAGTGCTTGCCCAGCTGTTGATTGAGTACTTTCAATGATGGGAAACTCATGACCTCCAAAATCATCTTTGAAGAAGAAAAAAAACAGACCAGTCTTCAGGATTTTCTTTGTAAGGAAGAAAAAGACACGATAGGAGCCAATCGGAGTCATGAGGAGCCAGCAGTTCATTGACTAGTGGAGTTCCATGTCCTCATCAATTAGAAAGTTATTCCTTGTTCATAGATAATGCTTCTACAGCTTGTTCCTCCTTTGGTCCACTGACCTATGTATGAAAAGTTTATTGCCTATTCAAATGTTTAAAGATGGTTTCTCTCCTAAGAATTCTGTTCTCCAGGTTAAATTTCCCAATTGTTTCTTGAGTTCCTTTGAAGTCATGGTTTTGAGTGCTTTTGCCTTTCTAATTACTCTTGTCCTAACCATATGAATCTACTAAAGATATGGGTTCCTGATTTGAATTTATTGCTCTACCTGAAGGAACACTTACTTTGCAGGTGTAGAGAAGGAAAGAGATTCTAACATCTTGTTCTGTGTTGTTTTTTTTTAAATTACCTCTCACCTCAAGTTGGCATTAATCAGTTGATAACCTGGGCATTGGTTTGCAGGTTATCAGATATTTTTACTAAAATGAATTAATTTGTTCTATAAGGAAAACATCATACAACATAGGGGCTGATATTTCAGGCCTTTAGCCAAAGCACTAATTTCCAAAGATATGTATTCTGCATCTTGCAGACAATAGTTTATGATGGACTACAAATTAAACCACATAAAATGGGATACAATTTGGGGAAAAAAGTTTGGAGAAAATGAAGAAGTGATTGTATTAGAATCCAGATAAATCACTAGAATTGGGCATTAAATAGAGTCCAAGTTTCCTAATAAAGACAAAAATAAAAATACAGTAAATCTTTTGGTTTTTCTCTGTTGGAAGAAAATGTGTCCTTTGGATGAACACATTTTGTCCTACCAACAATGTACCAGATAACAAATCTATGTATTTATATTCCACCTCTTTCCCTCTGAAAGTATGCCCCGTGGTGCTAGGGATCATGTCTCTCTTGCTCAGTGTCCCATCCCTTGTGCTGGAGATAGCTTTGGCACGTATAGACACTCAAAATGTTTTTTGACAAGGTTCCACAAAAAAGATTTGAGGCTATTGACTTGCAATAAAACATTATACAATAAAAATTAATCAGAATAAGAACAGAAAAGTAATACATAAAGTTTAGTGACAAAAGGAACATAAGCTGAGTTCCTGTGAGAGTCAAAGGATTTTGACTGCAGGTGAACCTCATATTTGACACCGAGCTTGCAGTGGCAAAAGTGGAAAAGAAGATATGATCAGTATCGTCAATCTTATGCCTGAAATAGAAAAGTATTTCACTTACCTGCAGGAGGAAAAATTTTCCCAAGTATTTTGAAAGACATTTCTCATGTGGAAACCTATGGAGAGTACGGGGAGCCATGCTTTTAGCAACGTTCTTGCTGCAAACGCAGTTCAAGGCTATCCCTCATGGCGTCCTGAGATGGGAGCAGAGGGACCATGGTGACAAGCAGCTCTCACAGTGAAGGTGAAGGGGTGCCTCCTCCCATGCAGTCTCACAGAGCAACGCCAAGGAGTGTAGGAGATAGGTTTGAGCTTTGCTTTTGCAGGTGCTTCCACTTGGTCACTGTGAATTCAAAACAAAGTCAAGCTTGGCCCCGGAAGGAGGGAAGACCACGAGAATTGATCAGTGGCCATTAGTGGGCACTCCCTTACTCTGTTGGTGGTTTTTACTGGGAGCCACCCGATAGTGAAGGTAAACTTGTTTTAATGAATCCTAAAGTTTCCTCTGTAAATTAGGTCTCTAGGGAACCGAGCGAATCAACCTGATTGATGTTGTCTTAGTTTGGGTTTCCCTGAAATCAGATTTCAAAGAAAGCCCTTGAGTGTGGTGGTTTGTTGAAGAGGCAATCCTAGGAAGCTCAGGGGAGGAAATTGGGAATGTGAGATGGGGAAGGAGCGAAGTCTTGTTAGTGATTGGTTTGCCCTGTAGGTGGAGAGTATTGACTTGGTTTTTACCTCTTTGGGATTTTTTAAAAATTCCCCAGCCTACTATGATTTTTGCTTTCCCTTGCTCCCATTGCATATAATGTACCTGGCACTCCTGTATCACCAACCACATCACACAATTTGTCAGCATTTGTGATACAGATGTTTTTTCTATCAGAAATTGAGTTCCTTGAAAAAAGTCATAACCATATTTCAATTTCTTTGGTCTGGCACACAATAAGCAAAAATATTTGTTGATTGTATTCAGGTGGACCTCCCACCATCAAGTGGAGCAATCACATCCTTGAGAATCCATTGCCCAGTTCTCTTCTGCGTGGCTGGACCTGAACTGGCAAAACAAATTCTTTGATAAAGGGTCAGCAGGAATGTCTCTCTTCTTTTGTGAGTAATACCACCAGAAGTGATTTTAGATTTTTGTTGCTATAGAAACCTCAGAAAGTACATTACCTTCAATGCAAAGGCATCTTATTCCTTAAAAATTTCATGTTTGAATGATTTAAATGCAGGTCCCAGCTGGGTGATTAAATGCTTCATGTGAGGGAAACAGTATAATGTAGCGGTTAAACGTGTAGTAGGCTTTAGTTTCAGACTGCCTGGGTTCACCTGCTGGCTCCATCCCTTAGTATCTGTGTGACCTTGAACAAGTCAGATGAAGAAATTGATGCTTAAAGACACTATGTAGCTTTCCCAAGAATTCACAGCTCTACCACTTAAAACTTTACCTGGTGGTTAATATTAGCTGCAGAAACTTGTTAAGGTCACACTACTAGTAAGTGATTAAGTCAGAATTTGAACAAGGAAAAAGAAAATAATGCCCCTCCTCTCTTTTCCTTTTCTTATTTTTTTTCTGGGAGAAAAGTTCAATTGGACTCTTATTGAAAAGGAGTTAAATTACATTACTGTATGAACAGAGAGACTATTTCTAGTAACAGGCAATGGCTTCTTGTATCACTTTGCTTCAACAATATAATCCCTCTTAAAATAGATACATTTGTGTTTGCTTTAATAGAAACCATTTATTGGGTGCCTACTGTGTATCATGTTCCAAATCAACATAATTCTAAACCTCAAAATAATGCTGCCAAAGTAAATTTTATTGTCTTACTGAGTTTTCCTGGAGGCAGACCATGAGAGAAGGGTTCAAATTCAAGTTCAGTTGCACTTTTAACAACACGGGTTTGAACTGTGCCAGTCCACTTATAAATATTTTTTAATAAAAGTTACACTGGAAGTAATTCTTTTCCTGTCTCCCCTTCTACCTCCTCCTTCTGCCTCTGCCCCTCCTGAAGTATCAAAAACCTGCCTCTTCCTCCTCCTCTGCTTTCTCAATGTGAAGACGATGAAGATGAAGACCTTTAAGATGAACCACTTTGTCTTAATGACTAGTAAATAGACTTTCTCTTCCTTATGATATTCGTAATAACATTTTCTTTTCTCTAGCTTACATTAAGAATAGGGTATATAATACATATAATGTACAAAATATGTGTTAATTTACTGTTTACATTTTCAGTAAGGCTTCTGGTGAACAATAGACTATTGGTAGCTGAGTTTTGGGGGGATCAGAAATGATACATCTATTTCCTACTGCCCCTAGCCCTTGCATTATGCAAAGGTCCACTGCAGTTTATTTGAACGATGATCCCAGGAAATGGAGTAGTGAGCAGGAAAGGGAAACAGCAAATTCAGGATGTGCTCTCAAGAACGTTAACACTGTGGGCACCTGGGGTTAATCCTGCTGAGCACCTCTGGGAACTAATGTAGAAAAAGCACTTCAGGGTTATCCTAGTGAAGGTGTAGGAGCTGGGACGTTTTATACACCAAGTCCAGCTACTCACTGGCTGAGGGCAGCACTCTGAGATACAGTAATTCTCCAGTATCTGTGACTCACCATGGATCAGCAGAGTAAGCGCCTCCAGATACATTCTTAGGCAAAAATGTGCCAGTATTGGCAGGTGGAGGACTCAAGGGATCATGGTGGGCCATTAACAAAGTCAGGTACAGTTAATTACCATCCACATTTGAGGTTGAGGAAATTGAGGTTCAGAGAAGTGAATTGACATGCTCCAGATCTCTGGTATGTAAAATATTGGATCTGGTATTAGAATTCAGATCGTTCTGACTCTAAAATCTGAACTTTTTCTACTCCTCTCATCATCTTGCCTTCCAACATTGGGCTGGAAAGTAACTAGAGAGTTTTTGTGAACTGAAACCAGTCTGAGAACTAAAACCAATATGAGGAATGTGCTTTTGAGGATTCCAGGGCGTTTGGAATAATATAATTGTTCTGTGTTATAGTAATTGGGATTCCCAATAGGCTGAATTGTGTCCCCATGACACCCCCACAAGATATCAGAGTCTGGCGAGGCACGGTGGCTCACACCTGAATCCTAGCACTTTGGGAGGCTGAGGCGGGTAGATCACAAGGTCAGGAGTTTGATACCAGCCTGACTAACATGGTGAAACCCCATCTCTACTAAAAATACAAAAATTAGCTGGACATGGTGGTGCACACCTCTAATTCCAGCTGCTCAGGAGGCTGAGGTGGGAGAATCACTTGGGACTGGGAGGAGGAGGTTGCAGTGAGCAGAGATCATGCCACTACAGCCTGAAGGACAGATCTAGACTCTGTCTCCAAAAAAAGAAAAAAAAGATGTCGAAGTTCTAACCCTTTAGCACCTTCAGCACCTTAGAATGTGAGCTTATTTGAAAATAGGGATTTTTTTCCCCCAGATGTAATTAGTTAAGATGAGGTCATACTGGGGTAGGAGGATCAGCCCCTAATCATATATGAGTGCTGGCTTTATAAGACAGCAATATGTAGACAGAGATGTCCAAAGAGAACACTGTGAGGCCAAGAAAGCAGACACTGGAGTTAAGCAGCCACAGTCAAGGCGCACCAAGAATTGCGCCAGAAAACCACCAGAAACTAGGAAGGAGCAAGGAAAGATTCAGACAGTACGGCCCATCTTGCTGATGCCTTGATGTTGGACTTCCAGTCTCCAGAAGTATGAGACAATAAATTTATGTTTTAAAAGCCATTCGGTTAGTAGTATTTTCTTAGGCAGCTCTGGGAAACCAATACAAAACTCTTTTTATTTAATAAAACTTGTATTGAAACTAGTGATTGTGCAAGAGGGAGGTTTGTGCTAGCTTGCAGACTTGCCTGAGTTGCAGTTTTGCATGACGACTTTTTTTTTAGTGTGATGTGGGTCCCTTGAGGAATCAATGCTTCTGAAACAAAAAGTATATAGCCATGAGGTTTGGATAAAAATAATTTCCTTATATAGCACTTCCTAGACTCTTCCTGGATTGATGTATCTAGCACTGATTTCAGCTAATGTAAAATAGACAATTTCAAAGTCAGAGAAAAACAAAAATGGAGCAGTAAAGGAACCCAGTGTGAGGCTACAGGCCCCTGCACAGCTCTGGCATCTGATGTAGCCTCTTGCAAGGCATTTCACATCTGATCCGCCAGGATTTCATAAGCAGCTTCTCCTGCTTTACTGCGCTGCCAGGACTTCAGCAACTGGCCTGGGACAAAGAAGAACTAAAGGAAGATTCACTCTTAGAAATGATAATCATTGGCCTTAGACAGAGGGAACACTGAGCATACCCTCCAGGGAGGGAGAGTAAAGAATGAGTACTCAAATTGTGTTAAGAGCACCCAGAGACAGTGAGTGAGTTCATCCCATGTGCAAATGATGGTGAACCATAGCTCACAGTCGGGAGGAATATGTATAGGCTACTTTCTGCTTCTGTCCTCTTGAGACAAAATCATTGCAATGTGGCTTTATGTTCCCGTCACCTTGTACGCTGACATGGAAAACAACTGCAAACTGCGATGAATCTGACTTCAGAGTATTTGGGGCTGCTTCTCTGTGTGTGGCTCATCCACCAGCAATGGTCCCTACTGATATACCATTGCTCAAAAGAGATGTGTGCCTTTACATCCACATTGGTTAGTGTTCAGCCACGTGATACAATGGAAAAACTGTAGGTATTGGAGATGTGGAAGTCTGGGTTTGGATGCAGAAAAGGCTGATAGTTTCTTTGCTCTGTTTCCTTCTATATCTATAACTGTAATGTGGACATAAAAGCATCCCTGTTACAGTGTTGAAGGATTAAATGAAGGTAAGGAGAGAATCCATGCCTAGGTCCCTTGGAGGATCAAATAAATGTACAAACTAAATGTACAAAAATTAAGTGCTGTGCCTGTAAGCAATCAACGCCTTTTAGCTCTTCTTCTTATTACCGTTATCACTGTTAGAAGAGATAACGTATGCAAAATATCTGGCATGTCAGAAGTAGGCATATGTATTATTTCTTAGGATGCTGCAAATTTGACCACTCCAAATATACAGAGTCCGAAGGAACGGGAGATAACTTATGTCTATCTACATCTATCTATTTATATCTATATCACCTGTCTTATAATGGTATCCAAATAAGTTTTTCTTTACTTGGGAATTTATGAAGACAAAAGGAGACTTGTTATGGCAGACAGAATTTACCCTTCAGAGTGACAGGTGAATAATGTACAGGCATCCCCACGGAAAGATCTTGGGGTAAATACCCAATCCCTCCTCACTTTGATGGCGATGACCCTCTTAGGCATGGCGTTAGTGTTGCCTGTCCTAGTTAGGGTTTGTATCAGTGTTTCTTAACTGATGATGGACCTGCCAATCACTTGGGAAACTCATCAAGATATAAATGCAGATTCAGGGGTCTGGAGTGAAGCCTGAGGTGCTCCATTTCTGACAGGCTCCCTGGTGATGCTGAGGCTGCTCATTGACCACACTTTGAGAAGCAAGGCAATGGATGCTTTCTTATTGTCCCCATCCTGTTCTGTTGCATCTGTACATCTAACTCTTTGTGGACCCCATTGTTCCTTGTCAGTTAACATCAGTCTGATTACTTCTGATTCTTCTGTGGCTCATTCACTCTTTCAACATTTATTGAGTCATTATTATGTGCCAGAAACTATGTCTGGCACTAAAGCTCACAGATGATATTCTGGATTAGATAATGGGCATGGATTTCAGTGCTATTGGTTAGTTGTAGCATATTTCAGAGGGACAAGTCCCTCTGCATTGTGATGTCTGCTTTTGGCACTCCCCTGCCTATTTTCAACTCTCAGAGTTGTGGACTGGGTCAAGAACATGTGGTAGCGAAAGAAGTTGTCCTTTTCAAATTTAAGCCAGCTGACACCAGCCCCTAGCATCTGCATAGTCTGACTCTTTGTTGGGTGTCTGCCTATTTTGACACAAAATTCTTCTCCATTGTAAAACTCTAAATAGAATCACAGGATCATAGTGCATTGTGCACAGCAGGCAACTCAGGTAAAGTCTGGAAGACATGTCTATTTGCTTGTCTTTCTGTATTTTTTATCAGAGGTTTCTTCCAGCCCACCCTTTCTCCAATCTTACTGGTTTCTTTCCTCCCTTTCCCAGATCTTCTCTCACCCTCAAATTCTCCTCTCTTATGCTAAGCAGTTTGGCTGTGTCTTAGCTCTTTGATATTTTTGCATCAGTTTTGGCAAGCAATGGCTCCTCCACTTGTCAGAGCCCATCTTCTATAGATGGTAGTAGTACATTAGGACTAAAAAACATTTCTGCCTTACGAAACTATGGGTGAAAGAGCATAGTGACATGTTAGTGTCCTATAGAATGAGGAAATTGTTTTTTAATTTCTGTCATTTTCTTTAAAACAGACTAATACATCACCAATGTCTCTTGCCACATGCATGCTGTAGATGGCTGAGCCAGTCTTACAGCTTCATTTGTTTCTGTTCTGATTGCAACGAAGAAACGGAAGCAGCTCAGCAGATTCTCTATACTGATTTCACTGTCTTTAATCCTTATGAATGAAATTGCTTAAGGTTCAATCTATATTGTAAAGATTTCTTCTTGTGTTTCTATTTCTCCAGTGATTTCTGTTCTTATTTGCTTTGGCATAAATCTGTGAAGATGCTAGAGGATGAATATTCTTCCAGGAAAACTTGCTTTGTAAAATTCTTATTATAAAATGCCTTCTTTCTGCACTGTGTGATGGGAGGGTCTTTATTAGCTCTCTCTGACTTTCCATGGACAAAAAATTTCTGGGCTGAATGTTGATAAGATAATGTTTTTCTTGCGTTTCTTAAAAACCATTTACTGTATGATGACTTCATGTATTCTATCAGCTGTGTTTTCTCTGACTAGTCTCCCCACTCCCTGTCCCCACGTATAGCAGCTGGACTAAAACACGATGAGCTTGTTTTATAGTTTACGCTTAATGGATTCATGTCCTCTTACATGTGGACCACATAAGTCAAGGAAGGAATCATTTTTATGTTCTGCATGTTTACTGCGGGTCGTGTCGTTTCTTCTTTGACCCAAACCCTGGTGTGCTGGCGTGTGAGCTTGTTTTCTCTAGATAAAACACAACTTCCAATTTGGAAATGAGATGACTTAACAAGTCTCATAAAAAGAATTGGAAAGATCTCTGGACATCCAAGAGCTCTTATGTGCCGGCATTTTGTAGAATGTAAAAGAATCTGGAACATATGGATTAGATTCCTGTTAAAATATACACATTCCTTTTAAAAACTGCTTGAGATAAGCCACATTTTGAACTTCCTCAGCCTCTCTCTTCTCTTTCTTTCTGGCTAATATCCTATCCCACTTTTGGGACATTTTTTTCAAATGGTCAAAAACACTGTCTTGATGTTCCTAAAATCATCCATCCTGAAGAGGTTTTGGAGACCTGCTTTTTAATTTTCAATCACTTTCATCTTTTCTGAAGGACAGTTCTTGTATTTCAAATATGGGTTCCAGTCATGATTATTTTTTGCACTGTTATACACTGATCCAGTGATGATTATTGTTTGTGCTGTTATGTTTTTTGAACATGCATAGTTTTATTTTTCTGATTTTCTCATAAGAAGGATAGACTGTAAGTCAGTGTAATTGATGACTAGTTTTCTTTTAAAACTTTTCATTGAATTTCTGATTATTAAAATATTCTAGTTTTTTCCCAACTACTTAAGAGTCTGCTTTATTGTAAGCTGTAGGATTAGTAGAACTTGGCTCACTTCTAGGTCTGCAGGACCCTGAACACTGCCTGGCACACAATTGGTGCTCAACAGACATTTATTGACTTGAATGACTAAATTTTCTGAATGGAGTTATGGTTCAGGCTTTATCCTTAAGATCCATCCTTGACCTCACTTTCTACCTTACTTCCTTACAAATCTCAGCCACTCCTGTTCTCTCAGCTGGTACTCACTGGCCCCTCTATACTCCTGCTTTCTCTATCATGACTCCAGTTAGGTGCAGACACACCAATTAGCTGTCTTCCCATCACCTTAGGAAAAAAACAGTGTAATTCACATTCTTTCCCCCAGCCTTGGAGTCAATCTTTGTTTCCACCTTTGCTTTCCCCACCATTATCTAGACATTTATAGCATCCTTTACATTCTTCCTTTTTAAATTTCTTAGTTCTTTTTACTTCTATTACCAGTTCTCTAGTATTTTGTCAAAATATAATATTTCCTCTAAGCTTGTCCTCCTGCTTTCTTATCTATCTTTACATGGTTGCTAGATGTGTATTCTAAAATCTTGCTGTGCATATATGGTTTATGTGCTTAGAAATGTTCAGCTCAATAGTCTTTGGAAAAGGATGATAATTTTGTGTTTGAATTCTCAAAGTCCTTCCTCCCTTTGTCCCAGTCTATCTCCCCAACTTCATCAAAATTGAAATGGTATCTAAGGTGATACTCGAAAATGATGTACAGGATGATTTGGTGGGAGAGGGCATGTGTGACTTGGATCTGGGACAACTGTCATTGAGAGTAACCTTATTAATAAAATTTATATTTCTTAAAAATAAAGAGAGGCTGGAGGCCAAGACATAGGTTCAGAAAGTCCTCAAATGCCTGTTGCTCATGTTTTGGTATTGATATGTGTCTAGACTAAAGATCCTTAAAACCAGAAACTATTTCAGAAATCTAGAAGTTGCTTCTGAAATTGATAGTGTAATGACAGGTCCTGAAAACAAATATAGGTTCAAAGCCTTCATTTACTAAGTAGTTATCACTTTGGGTAAGTTATTTACCTTTTTCACAACTTGTTTTTTTCATCTATAAAATGGAGGTGAAAATATTTAACATAAAAATTGTTGCAAGATTAAAATGAGGTAATTTATGCACTGTACCAGATGCAGTCCGAAAATAACAAAGTTAGTCAGTGATTCGTAGATATTATTATCATTATTTTTCTTCTTTTAGACCCTTAAAATTTTTTTTGGCTCAAAAAATCTGGCTACTTATTTGTCATAGCTGTATCTCTAGCACCCCTTATAGAGATGGGTATTTTACAGACTGTCAATATGTTTTTTAAATTGGTGATAAGTGTTACTGACATTTATTAAGATGGTTATCTTGCCTTTGGAAACTTTCACTATTGTCAGGAAGAAGCTAAACCAAAAAATCTAGCATAAACCAATCTACAGTTGCTGATATCATTGGTGCCTTTTTATTTTTATAATTCTATTAATCAAAGTTTTCTATGTGGGTAATATGATCCTTCAAATATTAACTGAGGCTAATTTTTATGGAGTCTTTACTAGATGCTTGGTCTATCTCAGGTAGCAAAAACACTGAGCTAAACCCTGCTTTGGTAAACACATATTGTAAGGACATACCACCAACTATAAAGCATTATGGGAATGACTGAATCTGCCAGAGTCCTAAGAGCCTTCTTAGATGAGATGAGAGCTGAATATAGAAATGATCAGTGGGTTTTAGTGGTGAGAGGTAAAGTGGATGTGGAATTCCAGTGAAAGAAAATCTTTTGAACATATATGTCTGAAAGGGAATGGCAGGCAATTAAGCATGATGACTTCAGAATTTCTACATAGGAGAGCTTGGGGGCAGCATTCTGGTTGTAAAAAAGAGCTAAGAAACATGCATGAAAGTTGTGTTTGCATAGCACCTTGATGTAAAATAATAAAATATCCATTATCCATATTTAAAATGGGAGGTGTGTCTCCTGGATATTACTGGAGGGGATGGGCTAATATCTTCTAACTCATCTCTGTGGCTCTGTATCCATGACAATCTGGAGAACTGGCTGAGATGAGTGGCAGAAGATGCAGAGGCAGAGGCAGGTAGAATAAGTAATGGAATACCCTGTAAAGCATGCTAAGGATCTTCTGCAAGGTTTAACATGATCAGTGTGATGTCTCAGAAAGTTGACTCTGGCTAAAGAGTGGAGGGTCCTTTGGGAGACGATGAAAACTGAGACAAAAGGTAAATTAGGAGCAGTGGATGGATTAAAAAGGTAATTGAGCTCACTCTTTACTATAACATTGTTTTGATTGATAAGAAAACATTTTATCTATGAGGTCGTTACACTAAAATGTTATAATACTTAACATTTATCGAGCTACTTCTGTGTTTCAAACATTATTTTGGCCTCTTTCCATGAACCAATTTGTTTAATCTTTATGACAGCCCTGTATTTAAACATTTATTGTTTTCTTTCATTTATAGATTTTAAAAAAGGAGGCATAGACAGGTTAAGCAACTTGCCCAAGGTTACACAGCTATAAAAAATTAGAATTAGTTTTAGGTGGCCTGATTCCAGAGCCAGTGCCCCTAATTATTATGTTGAGTTGTTTATTCATGACAACAATGTTTTAACATTTAATAATAAATTATTCAGAAGATCAATGAGATGCTATATCAACTGCAGTGTCTTACATGTAGGATATGTGTAATTACTATCTGTTGAATCAACAAGTAAGTTACCAGTAATAAACATTCATCGAGCATTTACTATCTACCAGGCACTGGGCAAAATGCTTTACTTAAATTATTTAGTCCTCGTAATAGTCTCTTGAAGTAAATATAGCAAAATACGAATACTTAACATTTATATAATAAATTAGGATTACTAAACAGGTTTATATAGATAATCTATTTTGATTTACATAAAAATTATATAAATAACGTTTTGGCTCTTATTATGAGGTTAAAAGACATACCCAGGTCATAAAACTAAGACATTGTGAAACTAATGCTTGAACCCAAGTCTTCTGATCCTAAATATTGCTAACACTACACTGCCCGTCAGAGATCTTGATCTCATTATAAAACATTGTTCTCTTGTGAGAGTTAAACTAACCAAAGACTGTCATACAGGGAAGGAGGTTTGGCACTTGCCCTTAAGAGGTGGGAGTACCGGTGTGGGAGAACATTCCAGGTAATAGGAATGATGGTCAAAGAAGAAAAGAAGGTTGGAAAATGTGAGATATTTTTGATGTTTAGCAGCTCAGGTGTGTGGCAGGTACTTAGCAAACTGTAAAGGCATGATATAAACATGAGTAGTTGTTATAATGGAGTTATTACTAGAGTATGCCAATTTGGATTCCTGACACATGTTGTATTTTGTTTGGATGAAAGGAGAAATCCTAAACTGTTCAAGGAACTGGAACACACATTATACACATATATACGTTGGAGGACTGGACCCCTGCCATTCCTATTTTTATATGTTGAAATCTCTAACTGTCTAATCGTGGTGGTACAAAGTTCACTCCCTCGGCAGCCAAGATTGATTTTTTCTTTGAGTAGACATGCTTCACAGAAGTACCCTTTCCCGTTACGTTTTGAAAGTCATCAGACATGCTGTTATAAATGATCACGGAAGATTACTGGAGATGCTGCAAAATAATAGTGAACCAAGTAGCATCTGTAATTTCCAAGGATAGCTCGCAATCATCACTCAAAATGAACCCTATCTGAGTGCAGGGCTGAACTTTTTCTTTTCCTCCCTCTCTTTTCCTTTTACTACTTTATAACATAGGTGAAATAGATACGGCACCTCATGAATTTTTATGCAAAATATTAAGTTGCAAGCCACTGCTGTGCAGACAGACTTTCCTTGTGAAGATGAGAGTTGATATCCTCAGCTAGAAAGACTTCATGTCAAACTGACCAACTGAGAGTGAAAGTCCAATCTGGTTGCTGGCCCAAAAACGGCTTTAGATGTCTTCTGGTTCAGACTTTCATATAGGCAGAGAGGAAAATTATTCCATATATGTTGACTGAATCAAACCTGCTCAAGATGTCTGTTATATATATGTTTTATATATGTTATATATATAAAACATATATATTATATATATATATAAATCATATGAAATCAAGTTCTCCAAGTTGACAACTGCTGAGCTATCCTTCCCAGTTCCTTCCAAGCTCAGATGCAACTGGTTTAGATGCAATTGCTTCCCAAGTCCTACTGACTTTTTCCTCATTAATGTCTCTTGAACCCACATTGTGTCTCTTTGTCCATGCTGTCATAACTGGCTCAGCCTCTCTCCTCTTTTCTCAATCAGGCCATTGTAGCTGCTTTTGACTTGATTCCCCTTCCTGCTGCCTTTCCTCTTTCTTCCATTTCTTTACCAGCTGCTAGAGTGATTTTTCTGCCTTCCAGACCTTGTTCTTTGGCTCCTTTCTTGTAAAATCTCTGATGGCTCCCACATTGCCTAAGGGAGAAAGTCCAAGCATCTTGGCGTGACATTGATGGTTTTTCATTAGCTTACCACAACCAGCCTTTAACTTTCCGCTTACTTCCCTGTCATGCTACCCCCAAATATGGCATGCAATTTTCTACTTCTATGCATCTCCTTACCTACTTTCTGAAGCTTTTCTGAAGCTTTTCCTGGTTTTAACCCCTATTTCCTTTCCAGGAAAAAGTTTTTTCCTTTTGTGTCGCTAAAAAATGTAATCCAGGGAAAAAGTATTGAGATCCTAATTTGCACCAGACACTGTGTTTTATCCTTGAAACTAAGAAATGTCACACTTCAATTGGGAGAATTCGGGAGATGAATAAAGAAACAGATAATTATAACCCAATGATGTAAAGGTTGTAATAAAGAAAGGCTTAACTGAAAACTAGAGGAAGACTTTTTAGATGCTCTAAAGTTCCCTGTCTTTGTATACCCAATAATTCTTTATTATATTACCCAGTTTTATTTTATTTATATAATTTATTGTCTAAGCTATTTATCCTGTTGTTTCCTTATTTTGTCTCCCCCCACTGAAATGCAAGTTCTGTATGAGAAGCTCTTTTGACTCTTTCCTTTACTCTTGTCACCTGGGTTTTGGACAGTGGTTGGCATACTACAGGTGCTTAAGAAATATTTGTTGCTAAATAAATGTGATTGGAGAAGACTTTCTGCTCCCTTTCCCTATCTTCCTCCTTTTATCTTTCTCTTGGGTTCACCAAGAGTGGTCTAAACTCTACTGCAGCTGTTGAGTCATTGTGAATATGATAGGCTTGATGTGAAGTGTAAGTTTTATTTTATTCTGGGGATTTTTCTGACTATTTATTACTCAAACTTATTTATTTGATTATGCATATCACAAATGTGCTAACTACCAGGCTAGATGTAGAAAAAGAAAGATAAAAAGTAGAAGTCTCTTAAGTAACTTATTACACCAGATTAAACAGACATTCATACACTGAGATAAGTGTTTTTAATTGCAGTTAACACAAAGGTATACCATTTTGAGGAGGGCACAGATTTCTTCATTGCCCCTCAGACAACCT
This sequence comes from Callithrix jacchus, assembly GCF_049354715.1. Lineage (NCBI taxonomy): Eukaryota > Metazoa > Chordata > Mammalia > Primates > Cebidae > Callithrix > Callithrix jacchus. The sequence continues at coordinate 154,513,867 of NC_133502.1, forward strand.
TAATACTAATCACATTCTAGGCTCTATCTTTGGGGTATCTTGAATTTTCTTAAAATGCAAATCAATTAATATTTATGGACAGCTACTTGGTGCACAATACTTAGATATGGGGGTACAAATGGGAATGTTAGGTGCCACGTTCCTAAGCTACTGGAAGTCCAGTAGATTCTTCCCAAAAGGAATTTGAGTATTTTACAATAGATATCATAATGCTGCTTAAAAAGGAGGTAAGACAAATCTGCAGAACATCATCTTCAGCAAACTGACACAAGAACAGAAAATGAAATACCGCATATTCTCACTCATAGGCGGGTGATGAAAAATGAGAACACATGGACACAGGGAGGGGAGTACTAAACACTGGGGTCTATTGGGGGGAAAAGGGGAGGGCCAGTGGGAGGGGGAGGTGGGGAGGGATAGCCTGGGGAGAAAACCAAATGTGGGTGAAGGGGAGAAAGCAAACAAAACACACTGCCATGTGTGCACCTATGCAACTGTCTTGCATGTTCTGCTCATGTACCCCCAAACCTAAAATGCAATAAAAAAAGGAGGTAAAACACACATGTTAAACATGGTCAATCAAATATAAATTGCCATCACATTTGGATTTGAAATTCTTTTCTGCAAAGGCAAAATAGGAACTGCTTTAGGTTATAGATCTTTTCAATGTGATAAAGCTGTGATTTTTGATGGATATTCTGTTCTCTTTAGATTAAATTCTTTAAAAAAATTCAGAGGATCTAATATCAGTCATCAAATGATTAACATACAATGTCCTACAAAATAGCTTTTGTAACCATAATTAAATCTAATAACTGGCATTTACTGGACCAGGAGCTGCTGTAAATATGCTTATATACCTCTTATTTAATTCTCAACCTTCTATGGTAGATGCACTTATTATCTCCATTTCGCTGTTGGGGAAACTGAAGCCTAAGAATGAAATAATTTATCAAGGATTCACCACTAGTAAGTGGTAGAGCCAGTAATCACATTCAGGCAGCTTGACTGCAGAGCCTATATCCTTCCTCTGAGAAATGCAGAAGGAAGTAGAATGAAACCTCCTGATACTAACTATCCATGAGACTCTGTTCATATGAGTAAAGAGCAGCTCGGGACAAGTCTGTGATTGTTTCACTCTGTGTCTTTTGGTGGTTCCTGGACCCTTTGGTAAAATGCCTACAGGATTTTGCAATGGAATGAAATAGAGGTCCATTTGCAATGGAACAGAAATGAGACTGCACATCTACAATATCTGATCTTCAACAAAGCTTCAATGGGGAAAGAATAATAAATGGTGCCAAGATAACTGGCTAGCCATATGTAGAAGATTGAAACTGGACCCCTTCCTTATACCATATATAAAAATTAACTCAAGATGGATTACAGACTTAAATGTAAAACACAAAATTATAAAAACGCTGGAAGACAGCCTAGGCAATACCATTGTGGACATAGGAATGGGCACAGATTTCATGATAAAGATGCCAAAAGCAATTGCAACAAAAGCAAAAATTGGCAAATGGGATCTGGTTAAGCTAAAGAGCTTCTCCACAGCAAAAGAAACTATCAACAGAGTGAACAGACAAACCACAGAATGCGAGAAAAATTTGCAAACTATGAATGTGACAAAGGTCTAATATCCAGCATCTATAAGGAACTTAAATGACAAGAAAAACAACCCCCTTAAAAACTGGGCAAAGAATATGAAAAGATACTTATTGAAAGAAGACATACATGTAGTTAGCAATCTTAAAAAGAAAAGCTCAGCATCACTGTTCATTAGGAAATGCAAATTAAAACCACAATAAAATACCATCTCATACCAGTCATAATGGCTATTATGAAAAAGTCAAAAACTAACATGATGGCAAGGTTGCAGAAAAAAAGGAATGCCTGTACACTGTTGGTGGAAGTGTAAATTATTTCAACCATTGTGGAAGACAGTGTGACAATTTCTCAAAGACCTAAAAACAGAAATATCTTTCCAGCCAGCAATCCCCTTACTAGGTGTATATCAAAGGAATATAAATTCTTGTATCATAAAGACACATGCACATGTATGTTCATTACAGCACTATTCACAATGGCAAAGACATGAAATTAACCTAAATGTCTATCAGTGTAGACTCGATAAAGAAAATGTGGTACATATACAGCATGGAATACTATGCAGCCATAAAATGGAATACTACGCAGCCACAAAAAAGGATGAGATCGTGTCCTTTGTAGGGCCATGAATAGAATGGAGGCCATTATTCTTAGCAAATGAATTCAGAAACAGAAAACCAAAGAATGCATGTTCTCATTTATAAGTGGGAGCTAAATGATGAAAACACAAGGACACATAGATGGGAATAGGATACACTGGGACTGATCAGAAGGTAGAGGGTGAGAGGAGGGAGAGGATCAGGAAAAATAACTAGTGGATACTAGGCTTAATAGCTGGGTAATGAAATCTGTACAATAAACCCTCACGACAGAAGTTTACCTATATAACAAACCTGCACATGTACCCCTCAACTTAAAAGTTAAATTTAAAAAGGAGTGGTTTGGTAGTATAAATATTTTCCTTCAATGCTCAGGAGCTTCTGTAGGCCTTATGAGACTAAAATTGCATGACAAGGCTCCGTGTATTTGGTTGAGTATGGGGTTTTATATTTTGGAAGCTAGAGGAGCAGATGGTAGGGTTGGCATTCCATATGAAAGCTGAGAACCCCAACAAATGTTTCTTCCTTGATGATAGATCTCTTCATTTCCACATGGAGAAAGGTCATAGAGAACCTACAGACAAAGTCAGGGTTTCTCTTAGAATCAGCCTTTGATTAATTCTAGCTTTGAATTCAAGTTTTGACCAGCTAAAACACTTGGAGGGATTTCTGTTGCTGACTTTTGGAAAAAAATTTGTCAAGGTGGCACGCCTCTTACTTTCATCTACCAAACTGAAGGGAAGGAGGCTGAAAGAATATGCTGAAAAATCCACTTGATAGGAAAAAAATGCAGCCTGGGCTCAACTTTCTACATTTTATGCCTTTTAAAAAAAATACTACAGGTGAACTTTACAGTGAATGCTCTGAACAAGTTCTTTAAATGATTCTATAATGAGAAAACTCTTTCGTATGAATTTGTGAAGTTCACAGTCAATGCTGATCAATAAATCCTGCACCAGTTATTTTTTAAAAATGGAATTTATCATAAGGTGGGGGAAAGAATGTATGGATTGGATTGCTTGTTCCAGCTTTCAGAGATAAAGAATAGATTTGATATCAGCGAGACTAAAGTATCCCTCCACACCGCCTGCACTGCCTCAACCCCCTCCTTCTCTTCACCAACTCCTACTCCTGGTTTTCCTTTTCTAGTGCCCTATCTGTAGTAACCTTGGCTGGGGCTGCTGTGGATTCATCAAATGGTGCTTTGAAAAATTCAAAGATGTATGATACTGCCTGGACAGCAGACAGTACATTTCAGCACCTTTGTTCATGGATTTCTGACACCTTCTTTAATACCTGTAACTCAGAAGGACATCATTCTTAGATGCTGTGGGCTCCATCCTCAGTTCTCAAATTGCACACTTACCAGGAAGAACTGTGGTAGTAATATTTTCTGTTGCTTTTTTTGTTTGTTTAGGAGTTTATCTCCTTTCAGTAGTGCAGACTAGAACATGAGTATTAGAATTTAACTGCCTGGTTTTGAATCTTAGCCGTATCATTAGGCCTTGGAAAAATTCTTTAAGCTGTATGAGCTTCAGTTTCTTCATCTATAGAATAGGAATAATAATAGTGTGTCTGCCCTCATAGGGTTAATCACAAAGTAAAATACTTGTGTGTGAAGTATAGTGATTTGTTCACATCAATACCTCAACTAAAATTTCTTATAAATATGGCTGAGTATATTTGACTTTCATTGTCTTAAAAATAATAAATGTATCTTTTTATTCTCTGAATCCCAGAATTTAGTATGGGATGCAGCACACTGAATTCATGACAGCAGTGAAGCCTGAGTATGATGGTTTTATGGATTTTCTCAAGTCAGCTCCTAAGTTAATGTTCTCCTTTGCATTTTAGTCTTGGCTCTGCTATGAATTCAGCATGACCTTGGAAGTGACATCCTTTTCTTATCCAGAAAATGTGGGATTGGCATGTAGGTCTTGGGAGCTCTGAAATTCCTTGCTTCTTTGACATTCTCGTCCCTGTGTTCTGGTTTCTTATGGTGACCAGATATCAGACACTGTCAGGATGCAGACTATGGGCCTATGTACCATCTGATCCAGAAGTCCTGAGTCCAATAGTTGGCTGATTTTGAGGAGAGCAGCTCAAACCTAGGAGTCAAGAGGCATAGCCTGGAGTTGTAAAATCTTCATTCTATTCCTTGTTCTGCTTCTTCTGGATATGTGACTATGGGCAAGGCACCTAGCCTCTCTTGGCTCACTATGTGGGTATGATGACCTTTACTCTGTTTATTGCTCAGAGTGGTGACAAGGTTCCAAGAGGATGAGTGTTTTGTCAACCGTAAGAGGTGCACAGTTACTGTCGTGCTGCCATGGATTTTGTGTGAGGATGCAGTTTCCCTTTCTTTGGGAGTTTACAGAGATGAGGATACAGAGACTTTTCAGACAGAGCCAGTAGACATTTCCTCAGAGTGGTCAGATCATGCTTAACTTCTGAGCAGAACATAAAAGTTGTGAATTACAGGCCACGAAGAGAACTGGACTGCATGACTCTAGGAATAATCATTATAATTGAAATCATAATAATAGCAGAAGCTTCTTTCAGTTAAGTGCATATGATGTGACAGGCACCAAACTGAGTGCATTAAATTTATTATCTCATTTAATCCTCACAACAAACCCATGGGATAATAAAGTACTCTTATTATTGTCATTGTGCAGGCGAGCAAGCAGGTTCAAGGGGGTCTCAAGTTAATAAGTGTAATTGAATATGTTGGCGTATTTCCCAAGTTTGGGCTTCTCACTGCTGCATTATATCCAAGGAGTGGAAACAGAATGAAATTAGGGTTGTGCCTAACCTAGTGTTATGTTACTGAAAGTGTATGCCCTCTGGACTCTTACATCTTAACTGTCTCTGGTTGTTAATTTCTTCTTAGCCAGTTTCTTCTCCCAAGGAAGTGGCTATGGATCTGGAGATTTGGACAGTGAAATAGACAATGAATCCCTAAGGAAACTAGAGATGAGCGCTTCCTAAGAGAGAGCTGAAGCATGACTAGGAGAGCTGGAAATGGTGACAACTGTGACAAATAAGGTACTAATAGGAATCTGTCTAATAAGGGAAGCAGGGAAGAGCCCAGGCCATGGTGGTACCATGAGACTCATCTGGGACATAGCTGAGAGGACAGGGCCCGTGGGCTTGGCCCTTCTCCTCAAGACCCAATTTGCCTGATGAAAAGGTGAGGACACTTAGAGACAGTGAAGAAAACTGCTTCTCATGCTACCTGGCATTGACTTCAGGAAAATCAAGAAGGCCTTCACTTGGCAAAATCTTATCATCTTGGAAGATTTTTGAAGAAGACTTAACCTTTCAATTACCAGGAACAAAAAAAGCACCAGTTCTGCTGGTTACTGAGGACGGTTCTGCTGCAGGCATTACATGAGCCTTTTACCTCTATTCACCCTCTCCATCATAATGAGCTGGGTATTGTTCACCCAATTTTTACATGAAAAAACTGAGGTTCAGGGAAACTACACACATTTCCAAAGTCACACTGCTTGTGAGAGAATATGGTTGAGATTTAAACCCAGGTCTATCTTAATCATGTCCCTCTACAGCTTCCCAAAACTGAGATAAAAGAAGCCTAAATACTATTACATTTACATAACATCTGGTAATCTTTTATCTGTGTGGTGAGGCATTGTTTGAAGATGTAAAATAAAACAAATACTTTTGCATTCTATAATAGTTTGACAATTCTCATTCTTTTACATAGTCTTATTTTGGCCCTTTGCCAAGTATGTAAATAGATGTATGGGGATATGTTACCCTCAGAGCGCAGGGTGCAGAATTCTTACTTCCTGTCTGAGGTTTCCTCTTCTCTGCCAAATAGAATGCATCTGGCCTATTCCAGATAAAATAAGCACACAGTAGTTAGGAGAAACTGAAGCCCAAAGGAGGTGAGGAGATGGCACAGAAGCTCTGGCATTGTAAAAACGAATGCTGGACTTTTGACTCAAATATATACAATCATTATGGTTAAGAAGACCTGGCCCAGTGTGGTGGCTCATGCCTGTAATCCCAGAGCTTTGGGACACTGAGGCTGGTGGATTATTTGAGGTAAGGAGTCTGAGATCAGCCTGGCCAACATGGTGAAACCCTGTCTCTTCCAAAAATATACAAAAATTAGCCAGGTGTGGTGGCATGCACCTGGCTAATGGGAGGCTGAGGTGCGAGAATCACTTGACCCCAGGAGGCAGAAGTTGCAGTGAGCTCAGATTGTGCCACTCCTCTTTAGCTTGGGCAACAGAGTGAGACCCTGTCTCTCACACACACACACACACACACACACACACACACACACACACACAAATATTTGGAGTTTAGTCTTTAGAGTGCTTAGGTCAAGGGAATGTCATGATCTGACTCAGGCTGGAATATGATCACTCTGGCTGCCATGTGGGGAATAACTGAAGAGTACAGCAAGGGTGAGGGTGGGAAAAGGTGGCAGTGAGGACCAGCCAGGGAGTATTGCCACCTATTAGTTCATGTGAGAGGGAGGCTTGAACTAAGGTGGTAGATACGGATGGGAAGTGTTGAGGAATGGCCAATGTTCAGGTATATTTTAAGGATGAGTAAATACTATCTGGCACATGGATTGGGTGACTTCTAGGTTTTGGTCTGAGCAGCCTTGCAAGGTAGGAAGGGCTGAAGAGGAACAGATGGGGCAGGGTGCAAGCTGCAAACTGAAGGAATAAATGGGAATCGGAAATTCTCTTTGGGCATCTTAACTTTGAGCAGCCTAGTGAATATCCATGCAGGGGTTTGGAGAAGCTGATTAGTCAACAAGGTGGAATTAGGGAAGATGCTGGGGATAGAAATTTCACATTCAGGCATCATGACAGAGTAGATGATATTTAATTATTAGCCTGGTTGAGCACACCTTGGATAAACTTAGAGAATAAATGAGAGTTGAGGATTGAGCCCTTGGGTATCTCAACATTTAGAGATTAGAATGAGGACGAGTTGGCAAAGAAGCAATATAGAAGAAAAGTCTAATAAACCAATGAGCAGAGCAAACAATCAAAACAGAAACAAAACAGGAAGTATGCCTTTCTAGAAGTCAAAGGAGACAAGTGTTTCAAGAGGAAGAAGGAAATTAGCCCTGCCAAATGTTCCTGAGACATCAAGTATGCATGAGACTGAAAGCTGTCCATTGTCTTCATCAGGGCGGAGGGCACTGGGAGCCCTTACAGAAGGAGTTTGTGTGGCACGGTGGGGATGAAGGCTTGATTAGAAGGCAGACAAATAGAGACTATGAGAAAAGTAAAATTTTCTTAGAATAATGTGGCAAGAGGCTGGAAGGAGCTGTGTGGCCAACAGAGGTTTTGTTTTCATTTAGTTTTGTTTTTGTTAGTTTACATGGGAGATATTACACCGTGGCTGTGTTCTGATGGAAATGGACCTTTCAAGTCAGGGCTGTGTTGCACAGGTCAGAGCTGTGTGGCCCTTCACGGCACAGGCCCTTATGCATTGATTCTGCCAGTTTGTCTTAATTTTGTCCTTTCCTCAAAGCCACCAAGTCATGTCATGAAGGCAGAAGTTGAATTCAGAGACCATCTCTCTCAGATTATTCTGACTTAACCAATCTTATTTGTACCAGCAGTAAGAGAGCTTTCTGCTTAAGTAACATGATTTGGCACTCTTAGTCCTCTTAGTGTTTGGTAACACTGATATCTGAATTTCAATTCCTTTCTGACCCACATTACTTTATTACTTTATTTAGATCTGCATCCTCTGTACTAGGAGTCAACTATAAGTCTTAGGGACTAATGATCAAGATGAAAGAACTATGTCTTAGCCTCAGACCTGCCTTAAGATTGTTTTCCAAGTCTATAAAGCTATAAAGTCATTTAAGGAGGACAGTCAATCCTCAAGGAAGATTTGGAGGCAGAAATGTAGGAACTTTGATTTTTAAGCTCCATGCTTTTGCTTTGCCAAGGCCTCTCCCAGCCTGGTGTTACCTGTGGATATGAAATACATCCCTAGGTCTGCATAATTAGCCTCCAGACCCAGCCCACAATCAATTATCCAGCATGGGCCTTGCACTCATTTCTCTGGTTACTCTGCCTGTTAAGTCTGTCTTCCCATTGTAACAATGGAATTCATGGATTCCTGGTGGTCTGTACCTGAAAATCAATTTTCACTCAGCATCTTTCTTTTATTTCAATTTTGGTGTTCTTGAGCCAATGCAAGGATTTTTGTTAGCTCTTTGGAAAATTGGGACCTGCGTGTTTTCTTTAGACCTGTTCCCAGCACATTGGTGGGTTTTCAGAGCATGGTGGCTCCTGGTATTAGGACAACTGCTTTTTTCTGAAAGCCTCCATTGAACCCCTGACATATCTCCAGAATCTCCACAGCCCTCAGAATTTACCTAATCTGACTTCTTGGAAAACCAATCAAGGCTTTCTTCGTTTTACTCTAAGTAAAATGCTAAGTGCCCTGTCTATACTGCCTAGACTATGCTCTCATTGAGAGCTTTGGTATTTGTGCACCTAGCAGAGGTTCTTGGCCTCTAGGGAGACCATATGATTTCATTGAAAAAGAAAAATAGAGTTCTGGAATCTTCTTTTGGAATATATATTTTTTTCTGGCTGTTCCAGGGGTGTAGCACTATTTCTTTCAGTATTCCTCTCAGAACATATTTAATTGAAGTGAAAACAGTCTAAGATGTGTAGGTAGTCAAATATACATGGATTAAGACTGAGGTCTATACTATTTATTGACCTTTTGGCCATAATTCCATTCTCAGTCTTTTCCTCTGTAATATGAAAGTAAAATGACCTACAGCATTGAATTTTAGTGAGCGTTCATAATAATCGGTCAAGTGCTCAGTATAAATAGTAGGTATAAAAACTTATTAATATAGATAATAACAGTTATAGAGCATGTGTCGTATGCTATGTTAGGCCATAAACAAAAGTGAATAGAAAATAGTCTTTTACTCTAAAACATCTCCTCATCTAGTGTGACATGTAAAAGAATAATTCTAATAACCACACAGCATCTGGAATAATAGAGTAAGCACAAAGTCTTAAAGGAGTCTTAAATAAACAGTAATTGATTCTTTTTAGGTGGTATCAGAAGTGCCACCTGAGCTGGAGTTTTCTAAAACATAAAGGACATTTTGGGCAGTGAGCACATTATGAACAAAGAAAGGGAGATATGAAACAATATTCTGACTTTTGAAATAACGAGTGGATGAAATCCAGCTTCTAGTAGTGTAATGGGAGCTGCCAAAAGCCGAATCTTTCCACATTCCCTCCGAAAAGCATACATATCAATAAGGAAAGCAAATAAACCTATAGTTTATGTCTAAAGCACATAAAAGACAAGAATACCACAAGCTCAATTTTTGTGTAAGCAGGTAGTGGGAGGCAGGCTGATATTGCTTTCCCCAAAGATGTTTACATCCTACTCTCTGGAAACTGAATATGTCAGTTTGCAAGGCTAAAAGGAAAGACTGATAATGAGTGACAGTAATATGGGGAGATTATTATGGATTATCCAGTTGGGCCCAACATAATCACAAGAGTCTTTTTAAGTAGAAGAGGGAGAGAGAAGAGAAAGACCATAGAGGTGGTCATATGATGGCCAGGTGCAGTGGCTCATGCCTGTAATCTCAGCACTTTGGGAGGCTGAGACAGGCAGATCACCTGAGCTCAGGAGTTCGAGACCAGGCTGGGCAACATGGTGAGACGTAAAATACAAAAATTAGCCAGAGTGGTGGCGCACGCCTGTAGTCCCAGCTACTTTGGAGGCTGAGGCAGGGGAATCACTTGAAACCAGGAGGCAGAAGTTGCAGTGAGCTGAGATCCACCCACTGCACTCCAGCTTGTGCAACAGAGCAAGACTCCATCTCAGAAGTGAGACTCTGTCTTGGAAAAACAAAATAAAAGAAGTGGTCGTATGAGAAGGACTCACCAAGATTTTGCTAGCTTTGAAGACAGAAGAATGTGGCCAAAAGCCTAGGAATGGATATGGCTTCTACAATCTATAATAAACAAGGAAACATTCTTCCCTAGAGCCTCTAGAAGAACTGCATTTTGCATTCGCCTCGGTTTTAGCCTAGTAAGACCCATTTTAGACTTCTGATCTTTGGAATTGTAGGTTAATACATTTATATTATTTTAAGCCACTAAATTTCTGGTAATTTGTTACAGCAGCCATAGGAAATTAACATGTAGGAAAATAAACATTCCAATGCCCAGGTATACTCTGAGGTCAAGCCAGAGAAGAGTTGGGCAGAGACTTCAAAAAGATGAAGGAGGGGTTAGGAAGGTCCTACCATCAGTGGAATAGAATAAAGTTGCTCTTATAAAGAAGGAAACCTACCCTTAGTGGAAAAATACTGAGACTGGGTCTGAGGCAAAATGTATTAGAGCACTGGTTGCTAGAGAATCAAAACAGAGGAGATTTAGGAGGTGGAGGCTGCAGTGAATTATGATTGCACAACTATATTTCAGTCTGATCTAGTGTCCAAAAAATATAAAAAAAATGGGATTTAAAGTTTGTGGGACCAAAGGGCAGCCATTTGAGAAGCCACTGTTTTGGGAAAGGAGAGTACCAATTTAGAGGGAGCTGTCTCTTAGAGGCTTGTTGGTATGGAAAGAAGAGAGCAAGCCATGCAAATAAAGTATACTTCTGAAACAAAAGATAATTGTAAAATCAGGAGGCACACCAACTCAACTTCAATCCAAATAAAAGGTCATTGATTAAATTAATCTCACTATAACAATAAGAGGGAGCTTTTTAACAAGAAAATCCGACAAACCATCCAAACTCATCACTTCTGCCTGCACAAACCAGTTATTACTGATAGGAAAATATAAGACATTGAAAAATGAATAGCAAATAGAATTTACTAGAATATGAAAATAAGACAAAGCAAATATATATATATATTCTTCTTAAACTAATCATGAAATACAAGAAAACTGGCATATTATCACAAGGTGAATTGAATATTCTTAAGTAGTTATAAAGAACTTCAAATAAAAAAATTTAAAAATTCAGAATTGAGTTGGACAGAACACTCTAGAACATAAGAAATTAATATTTTAAACTCACAAAAGAATTGAAGGGAAAGAATCATCTTTGGAATAAAGATACTTAATAAAATGAAAGGTACTTAAGTATAAATTCAACTGAAAAAATAACAAATTGGGAAATGGAAATACAATAGCCAAGACAATAATAACCACAAAATGTGGAAGTTAAAAAACATTAAAAGAAAAGTCAAAGATCTAGAAGATAGAAAGAAGGCTCAAAATACCTGTAATTAGAGTTTCTGAAAAATTAACACAGTGAAACAGAACTTATATTTCAACTATAATACAAGAAAACTGTCTGGAAAATAAGTGACCCAAACTTACATATTAAAAGATCCTGCCATATACTTGGGAAAGTTGGCCTGGAACAGTCAATACTGAATCATAGATAACAATAAATTTTTAAGTATCAAATGAAAATGTCTTTTGCCTCCAGGCAAAAAAACAAAGCCACTTTTAAAAATCCAGATTGGTATCAAAACTCTTAACAGCAAAACACAAAGACAATGGTAAAACTATTTTCAAGAAACTTAAAGTGTTAACAGAGTATTTTATCTGGCTAACTTGTAAGAATTTAGGGAATACTGCACTTAAAAGCTCTTCCTGAAGAATATAATAGAGGATAAACTTGATGCAACCAAACTATGATTGGGGATAGTTTGGCACATCGGGAAAACACTAAATATATTAAACTTCAGATTTCAGACTTTAAAAAGTATGGAGGCAAGATCTGAAATCAACAGAAGTGATGTGAATTTTATGTTTTTACAAAATAGAAGTAGCATAACTAAATTAGGAAAAGAGAGAGAAAACCACAATGTGATACCACCTCACTTCGGCAAGAATGACCATAATAAAAAAATTAATATTTATTGGCATGAATGTGGTGAAGAGGGAACACGTTTACACTGTTGGTGGGAATGTAAACTAGTACAACCACCATGGAAAACAGTGTGGAAATTCCTTAAAGAACTAAAAGTAGATCTGCCATTTGATCCAGCAATCCCACTCCTGGGTATCTACCAGAGGCAATGAAATCATTATATGAAAAAATATTTGCACATGTATGTTTGTAGCAGCACAGTTTGCAACTGCAAAAATATGGAGCCAGTCCAAATGCCCATAAATCAGTGAGTGGATAAAGTAAATGTGTTACATATATGCTGTGGAATGCTACTCAGCCATAGAAAGGAACAAAATGAGCATTTGCAGCAACCTGGGTGGAGTTGGAGACCATTATTGTTAGTGAAGTGACTCAGAAATGGAAAACCAAATACCATATGTTCTCACTCATAAGTGGGAGCTAAGCTATGAGGACGAAAAGGCATAATGATAATGCCATGGACTTTGGGTACTTGGGGGAAAGGGTCAAAGGGGCAAGGGATAAGACTACACATTGGGTACAGTGTACATTGCTTGGTGATGGGTGCACTAAAATCTCAGAAGTCACCACTAAAGAACTTATTCATGTAACCAAACACCACCTGTTCCCCCAAAACCTATTGAAATTTTAAAAAGGCAAAAAAGAACATTTTAAAACACTCGATGCGGTTTTGATTTGCATTTCTCTAATAATCAGTGATGTTGAGCTTTTCTTCGTATGTTTTTTGGCCACCTAAATGTCTTCTTTTGAGAGTTGGTCTGTTCCTGTCCTTTGCCTACATTTTCATATCCAGACCCTACAAGGAGCTTAAACAAATTTACAAGAAACAAATAACTAGTATGGTTGTTTCTTGTAAATTTAAGTTCCTTGTAGGGTCCGGATATTAGATTTTTGTCAGATGGATAGATTGCAAAAATATTCTCCCATTTTGTAGATTGTCTGTTTACTCTGATGATAGTTTCTTTTTGCTGGGCAGAATCTCATGCCAGTCAGAATGGTGATTATTAAAAAGCCAAGAAACAACAGATGCTGACAAAGTTGTGGAGAAAAAGGAATGCTTTTACACTGTTGGTGGGAGTGTAAATTAGTTCAAACATTGTGGAAGACAGTGTGGCAATTCCTCAAGGACCTAGAAACAACAATACCATTTGACCTAGCAATCCGATTACTGGGTATATACCCAAAGGAATATACATCATTATATTATAAAGATACATGATGTGTTTGTCTATTGCAGCACTATTCGCAATAGCAAAGCCATGGAATAAGCCCAAATGCCCATCAATGATAGACTGGTTACAGATAATCTGGTACATATACACCATGGAAAACTATGCAGCCATGAAAAGGAATGAGATAATTCATCTGCAGGGACGTGGATGGAGCTGGAAGGCATTATCCTCAGCAAACTAATTCAGGAACAGAAAACCAAACACCACATGTTCTCACTTGTAAGTGGGAGGTGAACGATGAGAACACACAGACACATGAGGGTGAACAACACATACTGGGGCCTATTGGGAGATGTTGGGGGAGCAAGAGCATCAGGAGCAACAGCTAATGGGTGCCAGGGTTAATATGTAGGTCATGGGTTGATAGGTGTAGCAAACCAACATGACACACGTTTACTTATGTAACCTGCATATCCTGCACATGCCTCCCAGAACTTAAAATAACAGATGAAGAAAAAAAGCCCAATGATGGATCCATAGATAGGTGATATAAGAGTCAGAGGATATGTTTAAAGATGACATTCCGATAGTAGAAGCCTAAGTAAGAAAATAAATGTTACAAAGGGCATTATATAATGGTGACTACAAGAAGAAAAAATAAAAATACCTGAAAGTACCAGAAGAAACATCAAAGAGGAAAAAAGAGAAAAAATAGATTACCTTAAAATATTTGTTTATAATATGGAACACATACTAACTTTTATGTAAGAAAGAGAAAATTGGAAAAACTGAGGTACAAAAGGGTTAAATCTAGAGCACACTCCTTAGCTTTGAATCTAGAGCACACTCCTTAGCTTAAACAAGGTGAGATATAAGGTCTTGTAGAGAATGTGACGTTCTGTAATGTTTATTTCTCTTAAATGCACTTATAGATTTAAATAATTGTCAACCAAAATTTCAGTAGAATTTCTCACATCAGTTATTAAATTCATCTGAAAAATCAAAGAATGGTGAACAGACTAGTGTATCACATACTAAAATATAGGTGAAAATATGCAATAATTGAAATAGTGAGATAGTATAATCTAATTAAACATAATAAATGTAAGAAGTCAAAATGTATTACAGATAATTTAGGGAATAGAAAAATCTATAAATAGTTGGCCATCTATTTTGAAAATAAAATCATGTTCATGCCTCATGCCAAATAGCATTAAAAATCTAGGCAGCAACATATTAGAAAATAGAGATGATATCACATTTCTGGAGTGATGCTGACATTATAAGCCTTGAGATATTAGTTTAAATCACAAAATTAAAGATAGTCAGATTTAATCATCTAAGATAAATATCTGTTCAGGGAAAAAAATCGGGTAACAATATAGTATGAGAAAACATTTACAACAAACATGATAGTGGCTAATATCTTTATTATATGTCACAAAGAAGTTGAAAAAAAATCTGAAGGCCCTCAAAGGTAAACATGCAAAATTTATGAAAAAGATTCAACCATACTAATTTAGCAAAGAACTCGTAGTTTTTCTACCTTTTAGAGTAGTAAGAGTTTGGAAAATACACTAGGTGAGATTGCAGTCAAGCTGTTCCCTATACTTAATAGTGGCATGATAGATGGACATAAACCTTTTAGAAAACAATATGAAAAATTAACATAAATGAGAAATTCTGAAATATGTAGACATTTTTAATTTGTAAATTTTTTTTCTGTGAATTTTTATCCTAGGGAAAAAATATAAGGAAAAAGGAAGACGTTAACTATAATGTCATTTATTCTAGAGTCTGAAAATAATCTAAATACCCAGCAATATAGATATTGTTATAAAATGAAATGTATTGATTTAGAAGATTATTGTATGATAATTATAAAATACTGAGCAATATAGAGACATTCTAAATATACACCAACTGAAAATAATTCAAAAAATAGTATTGATTCAGGGGAAGTCAACTATATCTGATCGTAGATAAAGACAGGAAGCAAACAAGAAAATAAAAATACTTTGTTTTGTTAAAAATATGACATTTAAAATTCTTTTGCACTTTTTAATCGTGATTATATTATTGTGTAAAACATATGACAATCATCACTACATTATCTCTGGCTTAATTCCATTTCTAATATAGGAATTTGCTTATTATATTTAAATTGTGTGCTTACTCAGTTTATCCATTAGATTGTAAGCTGCCTGAGGGTATCTCTAATGTGAGTATAATGCCTAATACACAGTAAATCCTCATTTGTTATTCAGCAAATGAGTGATTATAGTTGCAGTTAACAGTAAAGTTTGGAATGATGGAAGAATGACATTCTCTTAAAATGAGGTAAGAATGGCTGTAATGTCTCAATCATAGTCTTATTTCTTATATGGTACTCTAAGTCATTTTTTTTATGGTCCTGTTGTGTGTTGGGAATGAGCTGGGATAGACAGTGGAGAGATTTAAGCAGCAAAGGAGAAAAGAGGAATCTTAGTTAATACAAATTTACCTATAGGCCATTTGAAAGAAATTGCTGTAGAGGAATGCTTGTGATTTTTGCACATTGATTTTATATCCTGAGACTTTGCTGAAGTTGCTTATCAGTTTCAGGAGTTTTTGGGCTGAGGCGATGGGGTCTTCTAGGTATACTATCATGTTGTCTGCAAATAGAGACAATTTGGCTTCCACCTTTCCTATTTGAATACCCTTTATTTCTTTTTCTTGCCTGATTGCTCTGGCTAGAACTTCCAGTACCATATTGAATAGGAGTGGTGAAAGAGGGCATCCTTGTCTAGTGCTGGATTTCAAAGGCAATGCTTCCAGTTTTTGCCCATTCAGTATGATACTGGCTGTTGGTTTGTTGTAAATAGCTTTTATTACTTGGAGAAACGTTCCATCGATACCGAGTTTATTGAGGGTTTTTAGCATAAAGGGCTATTGAATTTTGTCAAATGCCTTCTCTGCGTCAATTGAGATAATCATGTGGTTTTTGTTTTTGGTTCTGTTTATGTGGTGAATTATGTTTATAGACTTGCATATGTTGAACCAGCCTTGCATCCCCGGGATGAATCCTACTTGATCATGATGGATAAGTTTTTTGATTTGCTGTTGCAATCGGCTTGCCAATATTTTATTGAAGATTTTTGCATCTATGTTCATCATGGATATTGGCCTATCCATGATGAAGAAAAGAAAAAAAGTTTTCTCTTCTTGTTGAAAAAACCACCATGAACTTCATATGGAACCAAAAGAGAGCCCGCAGAGCCAAGTCAATTCTAAGCAAAAAGAACACAGCAGGGGGCATCACACTACCGGATTTCAAACTATACTACAAGGCTACAGTAATCAAAACAGCATGGTACTGGTACCAAAACAGAGATATAGACCAATGGAACAAAACAGAGGCATCGGAGGCAACACAACATATCTACAACCACGCAATCTTTGATAAACCTGACAAAAGCAATGGGGAAAGGATTCTCTGTTTAATAAATGGTATTGGGAAAACTGGCTAGCCATGTGCAGAAAGCAGAAACTGGACCCCTTCCTGACACCTTACACTAAAATTAACTCCAGATGGATTAAAGACTTAAACATAAGACCTGGCACCATAAAAACCCTAGAGGAAAATCTAGGCAAAACCATCCAGGACATAGGAGTAGGCAAGGACTTCATGAACAAAACACCAAAAGCATTGGCAAGAAAAGCCAAAATAGACAAATGGGACCTAATCAAACTCCACAGCTTCTGCACAGCAAAAGAAACAGTCACTAGAGTGAATTGGCAACCAACAGAATGGGAAAAAAATTTTGCAGTTTACCCATCTGACAAAGGGCTGATATCCAGAATTTACAAAGAACTCAAACAGATTTACAGGAAAAAAACAAGTCCATTCAAAAATGGGCAAAGGATATGAACAGACACTTTACAAAAGAAGACATATATGAGGCCAACAATCATATGAAAAAATGCTCATCGTCACTGGTCATCAGAGAGATGCAAATCAAAACAACATTGAGATACCAGTTAGAATGGCGATCATTAAAAAAATCTGGAGACAACAGATGCTGGAGAGGATGTGGAGAAAAAGGAACACTTTTACACTGTTGGTGGGAGTGTAAATTAGTTCAACCATTGTGGAAGACAGTGTGGCGATTCCTCAAGGCCTTAGAAATAGAAATTCCATTTGACCCAGCAATCCCATTACTGGGTATATATCCAAAGGACTATAAATCGTTCTACTATAAGGACGCATGCACACGAATGTTCATTGCAGCACTGTTTACAATAGCAAAGACCTGGAACCAACCCAAATGCCCATCGATGATAGACTGAATTGGGAAAATGTGGCACATATACACCATGGAATATTATGCAGCAATCAGAAATGATGAGTTCATGTCATTTGTAGGGACATGGATGAATCTGGAGAACATCATTTGCAGCAAACTGACACAAGAACAGAAAATGAAATACCGCATATTCTCACTCATAGGTGGGTGATGAAAAATGAGAACACGTGTACACAGGGAGGAGAGTACTAAACACTGGGGTCTATTGGGGGGAAAAGGGCAGGGCCAGCGGAGATGGGTAGCTGGGGAGGGATAGCCTGGGGAAAAATGACAAATGTGGGTGAAGGGGAGAAAGGAAGCAAAGCACACTGCCATGTGTGTACCTATGCAACTATCTTGCACGTTCTGCACATGTACCCCAAAACCTAAAATGTAATAAAAATAAAAAAAAAACAAAAAAGAAAGAAATTGCTTTGTATTCTTGCTTTTACAACATGATATCACTTCTCTTAGCCATTAATTGGGCATGTAAAACAAATGACTATACTTAATCATTTCTTCCTATTGCTAGCAATACAGAAAGCCCTGTTTGTAAATCTGACTCAGGACTTGACCTCAGTGAAGCCAGACTTCAGTGTTTGGAAAAAATAGCATAAAGGAACACATTGTCTTTCCACCTCTCTGTATTTTATCTTTGGGTCCAATTAGACCCTTCATAATGCTTTATTTCCCTTTATTTCCTCTTTCTACTCTCCCTCTTCCTATTTTCTTTCTTCTTTTTTATTCTTCTCCGCACCCTTCTTCTCCTCCCTCATCCTTATTCTCTTGCCCTCTCTACCCTGCCTTCCTGTTCTCCTTCTTTCTTATTGTCTTCATATCTTCCTCTTCATTTTCAGCCTTTTTGATGCCTCAGTTACTAGAGATTTTGAAACTAAAAACACTTGTAGCCAATTATAATACGACTGTAAGAATTCTAATATTTCTTGTCATCGTCATAATTTTTTCCTATTTTTTTCTAGGGCTCTACTTAATTACACATCCCTGAAATCAGACTGACATGGTTTGATGCTTGGTCTCTCCACCTGGCTCTCTGAGCCTATTATTTTCTTATTTGTAAAATGGGCACAATCTACCTGTCTTCCTGTCTGTTGTGAAGGTTAAACAGTCAAAAGGCTCTGCAACATAATTTGTTCCATAAATCTTTGTTCCCATCCTCCTTTCTTGTTAATTACTTCAAGTCTTTCTTCGTAAAGGGATGGGATTTAAATGACTGCTAAAATATCTGATTGTTAAGGGAACAGCAGTATACCATATGTGTCTTGTGTTTTTAGGGGGTGGGGATAATTACAAGAACCATGCTACCTACCTTCAAACTACTCCCAGGCCTGCAGCAAAGAGAGTAAGATGACTCGTTTTCAACTAAATAAGATACGCTGTTCTATGAAGCAGTGTTAGAAAAAACTGTGTGGATTTTTTTTTAACTGTGGTTTGGAGAGCATGAAGTAAATAAAGGAAGACTTCTTAACTATAGTTTGACCCTGTCAGATGTTTGTAAGCTTTTGGACATCAGTAGTGATTCGTCTCCCATTTCTGGCTTACACTTCTGCCACTTAGCAGGAGTCCTCACCTTCTGCCAGACCAACATGGAAAATGGAAGACTCATCCCTGGACAGGGAGCATGGATGTGGTGTGTGTGAAAGGCAGGAAGATTGAAAGGGAGCACGGATGTGGTGTGAGTGAAAGATGAAAATATTGAAAGGGGGTTATCTCCTTTTAGCTGGGTAACAAATAGGTGCTGGTCCAGGGGCCACGTTGTGAATATCATCGAAGTAACCAATGAACAAATGAACAAACTGGTTTATGCTAAGAGAAGAGGGACAAAAATTTCACATGAATTGGGAGGGAGACAGATCCCAGTGCTCCCCAAAGAGGTTCTCCCTCACTGCTCATGCCTGGCTTATCATGCACTTGCACAGTTGGTTTTTTCTCAGGTGTGCAAATATATAAGCTCTAAGTCATGAATAGAGTGTACCTTACCTGCACTGTTGGGCTTTCACACTCGACTGCCAATTGTTTTTATGTGGTGTTCTCCTCCAGTGAACTGTGAGATCCAAGAGGGCATTGTTTGTGTGTTACTCAAGTTTGAGTCTCAGAGATCAATTCAGGGCCAGGGCCATAGTAGGTGTTTAGTAAATATTTGATGAAAATAATCCTGCTCTTCTGGAGCTTACAGTCCAGGAGGGGTGAAGTAAACCAGTGCTGCTCAGATGATCTTTGATAAAGAACCAATTAAAATTTTTTAAAATTTTCAGTCTCTTTTAGCCTGGCATTTTGGGTAAAAATTCCGAAAATATCAAAAATACATACAAAACACAAATCCAAATTTTTTATTATTAGATTCTGCAGACATGAACTTCCCATCAAGCTAAGCCTCACAGTTCTGTGTGTGTGTGTGTGTGTGTGTGTGTGTGTGTGTGGTGTGTGTGCATGTGTGTGTGTGCACGCATGCATTTCTGGTTTGCAGACTGGTGGCAATCCATGGACCACACAGAACAATGGAATATTATATACAAATATATGCGTATTGTGCAGGTGTTGTGAAAATGCTAGAGAATGAAATAAAACTCAGCAGTGGGATAGAGAATGATGGTGCTGGAGGATGGTGTTTACTGAGGTAAGTTGGAGGGCTTCTTTGATGATATGAGGTTTGAGCAAGGAATGGGATAAAGTGAAAGAGTGAGCCTTGCAGATATCAAAGGAAGAGTTTCAGAGGCAGAAGACAATATGAACAGAGGTTGTAAGGTGAGATTAATGCTATGTTCTAGGAGTGGGGTCAAGGATGGGTTAAATTACCAGTGCCTAGTAGACTATTACAAGAACTACGGATTTTATTCAAAACCATTATAGGGGTTTGAGCAAAGGTGTGATATGATCTGAACTGTAAATGTGGCCATAGTGCTACTCCATGTAGAATAGACCATAGGAGGGAAAGTAAGGGGGCTCCTGAAATAATCTGTAGACAAATGATGGTGGCTTGGCCGGGGAGGTCGCAGGGGAGATGGTGAGAAGTGGTTGGAGTATGAATTAACCTTAAAGACAGAGCCACCAATGTTGGCTCACAGATTGCATACAGACTGTGTGTTGTAAGAGGCAGGGCTGACTCCAAGGATTTTAGTTAGAAAAATAGCCATTTGCTGTCATTTATTGAGATTGTTACAGTTGAAGAACAGAGCAGGATTTGCAGTTGGAGCATGAGTGGGAAACAATATTCTGGTCATGTTAAATTTAGGATATTTATTTTTCATACAAAGATAAGTAGGCATTTGGGTATAAGATTGGAGTTCAAAGGAAATGCCAAAACTGGAGACAGAACATTTGCAGTCAGGAGTGTATTGGTGGAATTTACAGCTGTGGGACTGAATGAAGTCACCTAGGAAATGAATGCAGATAGAGAAGTTAATAGATCTGATGCCTGTGTCCTTGGCTCCTCCACATTTACGACGTCTCAGAGAGGAGGAAGAACTAGCAGAGGAGATTGAGAAATACTGACCACCTCAGAATAAGGTCACAAAGTTAACGGTTTACTCAACAAGTAGTTATTAATCTCCTAGTCTTATGTTCAGGACCCTGTAAGATAAACTATATTTTGGAAAGGTTTACATGCCCATAAAATGGTTAACCTTTCAGGGAAAAAAGTTTTATCTTTTAAAGACTAAATTCTGAATTCTTTCTCTTTTTTAAATGTTACTTTAAGTTCTAAGATAGGTGTGCTGAACCTGCTTGTTTGCTACGTAGGTATACATGTGCCATGGTGGCTTGCTGTACCTATCAACCCATCATCTAGGTTTTAAGCCCTGCATACATTAGGTATTTGTTCTAAGGGTCTCCCTCCCCTTAACCCCACCCCACGACAGGCCCTGGTGTATAATGTTCCCCTCTCTGTGTCCATGTGTTCTCATTGTTCAACTCCCACTTATGAGTGAGAGCTCCATGTGGTGTTTGGTTTTCTGTTCCTGTGTTAGTTTGCTGAGAATTATGGCTTCCAGTTTCATCCATGGCCCTGCAAAGGACATGCACTCATTTTTTTTTAATGGCTGCATGGTATTCCATGGTGTACATGTGCCACATTTTCTTTATCCAGTCTCTTATTGATGGGCATTTGGGTTGGTTCCAAGTCAAAGACTAAATTCTGAACTCTTTCAAACCCAGCTATCTGGAATCATTTACCCTTTACGAATACCGGGTAACCAAATGGCTGCTTTTACATTTTAGATTTATAAGACAGGCTACAGTATACAAAATATTTTCCCATAGACTGTCTCTTTTGAGCTTTACAGAAAACCTCCTACATAAGCAAAACTTTGTTTCAAATCTTCATTTTATTTTTAGAGAAACTAAGGAAATAGGTGGAAAGACAAGTAATTGGTGAACCTGGGTCTGAGTCCTAAGCTTCCGTGCCCCTCCTCCCACAGAAATAATACAATACTGTATGGCCACTGGGGAGCAAATAGCCTTCAGGGCCAATCAGGATCTGTACTCTTCTTCCTTCTGGAAAAACACATTCCAATTTCTAAGCAATTGACTTGTAAACAAACAGTTGGAACCTAGCCTGGTGGTAAGTTAGAGACGCTATTTCTCTATTTCCACAGTACCTAGCTATCTGAGAAAGGGCAGTTTGCGATGAACATGTTAATTTTCTTCTCTGTCAGCCTAATTTTCCCTCTGGTATTCCACTTTCTGGCCGCTGGTATCACCACAGATAGAAGCATCAGTCATTTAAAGCTACACGTTCTTTTCCATCTTTGGCAATTCATGAGTTACCAAATTCAGCCTATTCTGTGTCCTGAACCCCTCTGGCTGTTCCCGCCCCTATGCTAGTGCCCTAGTTTCAGCTTCTCATCTCTCACCTGCACTCCTGACATGGCCTTCGCACTGGCCTCTCTGCCACCTGGCTTCCTGCCTCTAATCTACTTTCTACAATCCAGCCAAAGGGCTTTCTAAATGCAAATTTAGCCCTATTAAAACTGACCCTATTTAAAAGCCTCTAGTGCTTCCAGTTGCTCTTGGGATAAGATCCAAGCTCTTTAGAATGGCATATCAGGACTTTCAGAATTTGCATATGGGACACAAAAATGAAAGATGTTCATTACCACCTTCAGTGAGCTCAGTTTAATCATGGAGGCCAACGTATACACAGATAATTTTAATGCACTATAAAAAGTGTTCTCCGAATTGCGTGAAAATGTAAACAAAAACTAAAACAAAGGGTAGTAGTTGTGATACTTCTATTATTGTGTAAGACTTGTAGGACTACAAGAGAGGAATTAAGGCTGTTAAGAGGGTGTTCTCGGAAGTCATCTGTTTACTTAGTTTACCCACTCTGAAGTAAAACTTAACAGTTATTTTCCGGTAAGTTCTTGCCCCAGTAGACATATGCATATCTTGCATACGACCTAGACAGATTCTTTTTTTTTTTTTTTTTTGAGACAGTGTTTCGCTCTTGTTACCCAGGCTGGAGTGCAATGGCGTGATGTCGGCTCATCGCAACCTCCGCCTCCTGGGTTCAGGCAATTCTCCTGCCTCAGCCTCCCGAGCAGCTGGGATTACAGGCACGCGCCACCATGCCCAGCTAATTTTTCGTATTTTTAGTAGAGACAGGGTTTCACCATGTTGACCAGGATGGTCTCAATCTCTTGACCTCGTGATCCACCCGCCTCGTCCTCCCAAAGTGCTGGGATTACAGGCTTGAGCCACCGCACCCGGCCGACAGATTGTTTAACTTGGGAATTAAAGAGTAAAAGGGCTTGTTGAAAATGCCTTCTTGTATGAGAATTACACCTGTTTCATTATACTGTCTTGCTCAGGTATAATTCTGAATATCATGTTGTGAAACTCTAATATTTATTTCCAGTTCTCCCTCATATAAAAGCCCTAAGCCAGGGGAACAATATAAATGGCTTTGCTGGTTACATTGTTTCACTTCTGCTTTTCCTCTTTAGGATGGTCTGTCATTCTGAACTGAGATGCCCCTTTCTCATTTCAGGGTCCTTAACTCAATATGTTTAAAGTCCTTAGCTTTTGCTCATGCATTAATTTGAAGTAAGTCATTATGCTTGGGTTTTAAAAACAATTCATTTCTGTGTTTCTGCTCTTCATGTCTTCATACGATATGAAGGCTTTATTATAGCCTTCATAAGGCCATTACCCAGTGTCTTTATGAATGATTATAATGCTATAATACTAGATTGTGTTCCTTAAACCACTACATATAAGAAAAGTAAATTTCTGTTTGGATTATGGGCTGAAAGAGGAATTATCATACACAGTAACATACCTGCATAACCTCATTACATTTCTCAGGAGATACAGCTCAGTGGAATTAATCTTAAGTATTTCCCACTGTCTATTTTTTAGAACACGAATGCTGATAAATACCCAGGGAAAATAGTCAAATAAGCCTATATATTATATTAAAAACTATACATACCATGTCTGATCTTGGAAGAGTCATATTGCATAGAACATCTTAGGGGTCAGTGAAAGAAGCCGTACAGACCTGTGTTATCTTTAGCCCAATGCTTATTAAACTTACTTGACTCAGAACTCGTTTTGTGTTGCACTCATTAATGATCATTAAAAAAATGATGGCCTCCTCACTTATGAAAAGGAGCCCGATTTGGGGTTAAACACCAATAAGCACTTGTTATGTTGTACTGTAATTGGTTTATTTTTTTCAATATTTTATTATACAAGGTTTTCAAAATTAGAGAAAAATAGCAATGTGTAGGTGAAGGCCAGTATCTCTACCATCTAGATTCTACAATGAACATTTTGCTATGTTT
This sequence comes from Callithrix jacchus, assembly GCF_049354715.1. Taxonomy (NCBI): domain Eukaryota; kingdom Metazoa; phylum Chordata; class Mammalia; order Primates; family Cebidae; genus Callithrix; species Callithrix jacchus. Next base: position 154,538,325 of record NC_133502.1, read on the forward strand.
GTTTTATGTAACTGATTGTTTCTTTCTTCCTATTAGATTGGAGTGCCTTAATGAGAATTAATTTTTTTATTTTTATTTCACCAGTACTTAACATAGTATCAGAGGCATAGCTTGGTAACCAATAGGTGTTTGTTCAAATAATGAATGAATGAATGGACAGAATTTTTTTTTAATCCCTAAGGACATCATCTTGCTACATCACAGGGTCTAAGTTTTAAGGGAGGTCAAAGACTAGCCAAAGCTGTTCCACAGCTTTTCTAAGTCTGTACAAATATTAACTTAGAATAAGGTGCAGATCCTGAGATGGGACTTCTCTTGGGAGGGAGGGGGAAGCCTGCAATTTTACCGCTGTGAGCTAATGAGTAGCCCACAGAAGTCTGTTTTCATCTCCGCACATAAAATTCATTTTGAGAGGAGGCAGCTTTTGCCGAGTCCAGCAAGCTGTGATGAATCAAATGCAAGCAAGAGCTGGTCTACCAAGTCTTGACCACATGCTGGACCCTCCCCTTCACAGGTGTCATGTCTTTGTGAGATCCTGGTCTTTCCACTCTGATATTTATCTGCCCCTTTTCATTCGTGGAAACCTGATCCTTGTTTTGTCTGACTCTCCATTTTCTTCATTAGTAACTGCAGATGGAAAACAGTTATTTAATATGTCTTTTATCCTTTTATACCTCAGTGTCTGATTACATACCCTGCGTGCTAAGGAAGTAAGTACGCTTCTCCTATTATTTCTTCTCTGTTTCTGCAACCAAATCAAAATCAACGAAGTCTTTTTTCAATTTTAAAATATACTTCACTTTCCCTTGTAATGAATACCATCCTAACTTTTCTAAGATTTTTTTATCTTGACACTTGTCCTTCCCTCCTCTTCCTTTTTTTCCTCTATTCTATTCTTTCTTCTCCTCTCCCCTTTGATTTTATTTCTCAGATAGAATGGAATTCAGTGCTGTAAGTTTAGAAGAAATCAGGTTGGGGGTTATAACCAAATCGATAAACTATGTTGAATGAGCCTTCAGTCGTCAGGCTAAGGTCTACTGTTTACTTGGTTCAAATAGTTTTCACTGTCCTCTGTTTTCTAAACATGCCCCAAGTTTCCCATTGCCTTGTATCTGCCATGTCAGTTCCTTTAACTGAACACTGCTTCTGATCCACTCTGTTTTATTTCTGTCAAAATATGACTCTTGATTCAAAATTCTGTAAAAATCCTCTCTGAAGAAAATTACCTATTTATCTCTGGCCATCCTTAATATTTACTTCAAACCTCTCATTTAGCACTTATTTCATTCAGTATTGTTTTTTAAAAAACTATGTAAGTGCATTTATCATGCAACAAGTCATTTTTATACTTGCCTACAAGACAAAGACAACATAGGCAAATGATATACAGTTCAAAAGATACGAAAGAGATAGCTCACTTTTGAAAAGCAAGTCTCACTCTAGGTTTCTCAGTCATCCAGTTCTGGAGACAAGGGTTACCAATCCCTTTTTCATCCTGCAGTATTTTTTCTGTTTTTCATTTGTTTGGTTTGGTTTTTAAATTCACTTGATAGCATATCTTATGCACTGTTCTGTACCTTGCCTTTTAAACTTCACTCTTTATTAATTATGGTGCCTCATTCTTTTTGAAAACCTCATAATTGTATTCCATGATAGATATTGTTGGATATATAGGATGTTTTAAATGTTTTTAAATGAATACTATAGGAAAAATTATTAGAAGTGGAATTAGAGGGTAAAAGTATATTTTTTCTCCTTTGGCTTTTTTATTAAGATAAAATTCATGTATATTAAGGGTACAACTTAGTAACTTTTGGTGAGTAAATATACCTGTGTTACTCACCATCTTAGTATAAGTAAGACATTTCCATCACCTCAAAGTTCCCTTATAAGTCTATCTCACTTCCGCCTATAGGCAACGACTGTCTTACATCTATCATCCATAGGTTAGCTTTGCCTATTTTCAACTTCATATAAATAGAATCACATAGTATGTACACTTTTGCTCATCATAATATTTTTGAGCTTCATTCCATGCTGTTGTGTATATCTGTAGTAAATTTTAAAAAGTTTCTGGGTAGTAGTATATTTTATGTCTATATTATGCCTTCTTCTCATTCTCTTGTTGATGGACATTTGAGTTGTTTCCATTTTGAGGCCATTATGAATAAGCTGGTAAAAACATTCTTGTGAAATTTTTTTGATGGATATATATTTTCATGTCTTTTTGGCAGATATGTAGAATAGAACTTCTAAGCCATGGGGTAAATGGTTTGTTTAACTTTGTAAGAGAACTACCACCCAGTTAACATTTCAACAAGCAATATATAAGAGTTCAAATTTCTTTTCCTCTTCACCAATATTCAATGTTGTCATTATTTTTATATTATTCATTTGAATGAGTATGAAATTCTATCATATTGTGGTTTCGAATTGCATTTCCTTTATGGCTAATGGTGTTGAACATCTTTTAATGTGCTTGTTGGCCATTCATATATTTCTATTTTCATGAAGTATCTGTTTAAGTCCTCTGCATTAAAAAAAAAAAGTGGGATTATTTATCTTTTGCTGCTGATTTATATGCATTTAAAATGTATTCTAGATACAGATCCTTTGTCAGATAAATATATTGTAGATATTTTCTCACAGTCTGTGGTTCGTCTTTTTTTTTTAATCAATGTCATTTGTAGAGCAGATAATTTTATTATCTACAGTGAAGTGTAGTTTATCGATATTATATTCACTACAGTGAAGTGTAGTTTATCAATATTCTTTCCATGATGATTATAGTCTATTGTGCTCTCTTTAGGAAAAAAAATACATATAATTTTAAAAATTTCAACATTTATTTTAGATTCAGAGGTACTTGTTTGTTATAGGTATTGTGTGGTGCTGAGATTTGAGGTACAGTTGAAACTCTGCCCAGGTAGTTAGCATAGTCCCCAGTAGGTAGTTTTTCAACCCTTGCCGTACTTCACCTGTCTTGTAGTTCCCAGTGTCTATTTTCCCCATCTTTATGTACCTATTTTAGCTTCCACTTATAAGAGAGAACATATGGTATTTGGTTTTCTGTTCCTGCATTACTTTGATTAGGATAATGGCCTCCAGCTGCATCCATGCTCTGGCAAAAAATATGATTCTGTTCTTTTTTATGGCTACATACTATTCCATGGTGTATATGTATCATATTTTCCTTATCCGGCCTACTATTGATGGTCATCTGGGTTGATTCCATATCTTTGCTACTGTGAATAATGCTGTGATAAACATGTGTCTTTGTGGTAGAACAATTTATTTTCCTTTGGATGTGTACTCAGTAATGAGATTGCTGGGTTGAATGATAGTTCTACTTTTAGTTCTTTGAGAAATCTCCAAACTGCTTTCTATAGTGGCTGAACTAATTTACATTTTATCTAACAATGTATAAGCATTCCCTTTTCTCCCTGGTCTCACCAATATAGCCATTCTGACGGGTGTAAGATATAATTTCATTATAGTTTTCATTTGTATTTATGTGATATTGAGCATTTTTTTCATTTGTTTCTTGGCCATTAATATGTCTATGTCTTCTATTAAAAGATGTCTGTTTATGTCTTTTGCTCACTTTTTAATGGGGTTGTTTTTTGTTTGTTGATCTATTTAAGTTCCTTATAGAGTCTAGATATTAGTCCTTTTTCAGATACCTAAGTCAATATCCAGAAGGATATTTTCTAATTTTTTTTACAGTTTTAGGTCATATATTTAATTTTTAAATCCATTTTGAGTTAATATTTGCATACAGTGATAAGCATTTGTCCAGTTTCATTCTTCTGCATATGGGTAGCCAGTTAACTCAGCACCATTTATTGAATAGGGAGTCCTTTCTCCATTGTTGGGTTTTGTTAACTTTGTTGAAGGTCAGTTGGTTATAGGTGTGTAGCTTTATTTCTGGATTTTCTATTCTGTTCCATTGGTCTATGTCTACTTTTGTACCAGTACCATGCTGTTTTGGTTACTATAGCTAGCTAGTGTAGTTTGAAGTCAGGTAATGCGATGCCTCCAGCTTTATTCTTTTTGCTTAGAATCATTGTGCCTATTCAAACTCTTTTTTGGTTCTGTATGCATATTTTATTTTTTGAAAGTTTTAATTTTTAATTTTTGTAAGTACAGAGTAGGCATATGTATTTATGGGGTACATGAGATATTGTGACACAGGCATGCAATGCATAACAATCACCTAAGGGTAAATGGAGTATCCATCACCATCATCTCAAACCTTTATCTTTTGTGTTATAAACTATCCAATTATACTTTTTTAGTTATTTTGAAATGTACAATTAAATTATTATTCACTGTAGTCATGCTGTTGTGCTATCAAATACTAGATCTTATTCTTCTAAGTGTTTTTTAGAAGATTAAACATCCCCACTCTCCACAAGTGGCCCACCGCCCTTCTCATCTCTGGTAACCATCATTCTACTCCATACCTTCATGTGTTCAGTTGTTTTAATTTTTAGCGCCCACAAATAGTGAGAATATGTGAAGTTTGTCTCTCTGGGCCTTGCTTATTTCACCTAATATAGTGACCTCCAGTTCCATCCAAGCTGTTACAAGTAAAAGGATCTCATTCTTTTTTTTATTGCTGAATAGTCTCCAATATGTATGAGTGCCGCATTTTCTTTATCCATTTGTCTGCGATGGATACTTAGGTTGCTTCCAAATCTTGGCTATTGCAAATAGTACTGCAATAAACATGGGAGTGCAGATATCTCTTTGATATACCAATTTCCTTTCTTTTGGCTATATACCTAGCAGTGGAATTGCTGAATTATATAATAGCTCGATGTTTAGTTTTTTTTGAGGAATCTCCAAACTGTTCTTCATAGTGGTCTTACTAATTTGCATTCCCACCAACAGTGTACGAGGGCTCCCTTTTCTCTACATTCTTGCCAGTATTTGTTTTTGCCTGTCTTTTGTATAAAAACCATTTTAGTTGGGATGAAGTGATATCTTATTGTAGTTTTGATTTGCATTTCTATGGTAATCAGTGATGTTGAGCACCTTTTTATATATCTGTTTGCCTTTTGCATGTCTTTTGAGAAGTGTCTATTCAGATCTTTTGACCATTTTAAAATTGGATTATTAGATTTTTGTCTTAGAGTTGTTTGAACACTTTATATATTCTGGTTCTTAGTCCTTTGTCAGTTGGATAGTTTGCAAGTATTTTCTCCCATTCTTTCAGTTGTCTTTCCACTTTATGGATGTCTTTCCACTTTCCTTTTCTGTGCAGAAGCTTTTTAACTTAAAGTGGTCCCACTTCTTCATTGTTGCTTTGTTTGCCTGTGTTTGTGGATTATTACTCAAGAAATTTTTATCCATTCAAATGTCCTGGATAATTTTCCTAATGTTTTCTTTTAGTGATTTTATAATTTGAGGCCTCAGATTTAAGTTTATTATCCATTTTGATTTGATTTTTGTACATGTGAAATAGGGGTCTATTGTTCTTCTTTGAATATGGATATCCAGTTTTCCCAGCACCATTTATTGAAGAGACTGTCCTTTCTCCAACATATATTCTTGGCACCTTTGTTGAAAATGAGTTCACTGTAGATGTATGGATTTGTTTCTGGGTTCTCTATTCTGTTTTCTTGGTCTATGTGTGTTTTGTGTTAGTATAATACTACTTTGTTTACTATAGCTCTATAGTATAATTTGAAGTTGGATAATGTGATTCCTTCAGTTTTATTCTTTTTGCTTCAGATAGCTTTGCGTATTCTGGTGCCATATAAATTTTAGGAGTTTTTGTTATTTCTATAAAGAAATAGTAAAATTTATGGTTCCATATAAATTTTAGGAGTTTTTGTTATTTCTATGAAGAATATCATTGATATTTTGATACTGATTGCATTGAATGTGTAGATTGCATTGGGTAGTATGGACATGTTTAACAATTTTGATTCTTCCAATCCATGTATATGGAATATATTTCCATTTCTAATGTCCTCTCCCGTTTCTTTCTTCAATGCTTTATACTTTTTCTTGTAGAGATCTTTCAGTTCTTTGGTTAAGCCAATTCCTTGATATCTTGTTTTATAACATTTATATATATTGTAAATGAGATTAATTTCTGGTTGTTCATCGTGGGCATCTAGAAATGCCAGTATTTTTTGTATGTTGATTTTGTATCCTGCAACTTTACTGAATTTGTTTATGAGTTCTAATAGTTTTCTTGAGTTTTTTTCCAAATATAAGATCATATCATCTGCTATAAGGATAATTTGACTTCTTCCTTTCCAGTTTGGGTGCCCTTTATATCTTTCTCTTGTACTATTGCTCTAGCTAGGAATTTCAGTACTATATTGAGTAACAGTGGTGAAGATGAGCATCTTTGTCACGTTCTAGATCTTAGAGGAAAGACTTTCAGTTTATTTTTCCATTCAATATGACACTAGCTTTGGGGCTATCATATATGGCTTTTATTATGCTAGGATATGTTCCTTTTATCCCCAGTATTCTGAAGGTTTTTATTATGAAGGGATGTCTAATTTTATCAGTACTTTTTGAGCATCAGTTGAAGTAATGAAAAATTTTTTCCTTCAATCTGTTAATATTAAGTATCATATTGATTGATTTGTATGTTCTGAATCATCCATGCCTCCTTGGGATAAATCTCCATTGGTCACGATGAATGATGGTTTTCATGTGTTGTTGAATTAGTCTGCTAGTATTTTCTTGAGAATTTTTACATCAGTGTTCATTAGGGATACACGCCTATAGTTTTCTTTTCTTGATGTATCTTTCTCAGATTTTGTCATCAGAGCAATACTGGCCTCATATGAAGAGTCGGGAAGTATTTCTCCTTCTCCATTTTTTGGAATAGTTTGAGTAGGATTGGTATTAGTTCTTTAAATGTTTGGTAAAATTTTGCAGTGAAGCCATTGGGTCCTGTGATTTTTTTTGCTGAAAGACTTTTTATTATGATTTCAATCTTGTTACTTCTTATAGGTCTGTTCAGAATTTGAATTTTTTATAGCGAAATATTAGGTTGTATGTGTCTAGGAATTACTCATTTCTTCTAGATTTTTCAGTGTGTTGGCATATATTTGTTCATAGCAACCTGTAATGAGGTTTTAAATTTCTTCTGTATTGGTCATAGTGTTTCCTTTTTCATCTCTGATTTTATTTGAGTCTTATTTCTTTTTTATCTCCTTACTCTGGCTAAAGGTTTATCAATTTTGTTTATTTTTTCAAAAGACTAATTTTTCACTTTCTAAATTCTTTTGTATTTTCTTTGTCTTAATTTCATTTATTTCTGCTCTGATCTTTATTATTTATTTTCTTCTAATTTTGGGTGTGGTTTACTCCTGCTTTTATATTTCTTTAAGCTGTATTGTTAGGGTTTTTTAAAAAAAGCTTTTCTACTTTTTTTTATGTAGGTGCTTATACGAATAAAATTTCCTTTTAGTATTGCTTTCACTGTATCCCATAGGCTTTGGAATATTGTTTTACCATTTTCATTTGTTTCAAAATTTTTTCAATTCCCTTTTAAATTTATTCATTGATCCACTAGTAATTCAGGAGAATAGTGTTTAATTTATATGGGTTTGTATGGTTTTCAAAATTCCTCTTGTTATTGATTTCTATTTTTATTCCTTTGTGGTCAAAGAAGATACTTGATATGATTTCAATTTTTTAAATGTTTTCAGACTTGTTTTGTGGCCTAATATGGTTTGTTTTTGAGAACGAGCTATGTGCTGAGGAGAAGAAAGTATATTCTGCAGCCATTGGATGAAATGTTCTGTAAATATCTATTAGATATATTTGGTCTATGGTGCAGATTAAATCTGATATTTCTCTGTTGATTTTCTATCTGGATGATCTGTCCAACGGGGAAAGTGGGTTGTTGAAGTCTCTAAGGTATTATTTTATTGGGATCTATCTTTCTCTTTAGCTCAAATATTTGCTTTATATATCTGGGTGCTCCATTGTTGGGCACATAGATATTGATGATTATTAAATCCTCTTGCTGAATTGACCTCCTTATCATTATATGGCGACCTTCTTTGTCTCTATTTGTAGTTTTTGTCTTGAAATCTATTGTGTCTGATATAAGTCTAGCTACTTCTGTTTTCTGGTTTTCATTGGCATGGAATATCTTTTTCTGTTATTTTATTTTCAATTTATGTATGCCTTTGTATGTGAAGCATGTTTCTTATAGGCCACAGATCATTGGGTCTTGTTTTTTCATTCATTTAACCACTCTGTATGTTTTGATTGGAGAGTTTAGTCAATTTACAATCTGTGTTATTGTTACTAAGTAAGAACTTAATGTTGCCATTTTGTTATTTATTTTCTGATTGTTTTGTGGTCTTCTCTTCCTTCTTGTCTTCTTCTTAATGAAGGTGATTTTCTCTGGTGATATGTTTTAATTTCTTGATTATTTTTTATGGATCTGTTGAATGTTTTTTGATTTGAAGTTACCAGGAGGCTTGTAATTTTGTAATCCATTATTTAAAACTGCTGGCAACTTAATGCTGATTGCATTAAAAAAATAAGCAATGAGAAAACTAATAAAAACCCCACACTTTTCCTTTGCCCCCCTGCTTTTTAAGTTTTTGTTGTTTCTATTTATATCTTATTGTACTCTGCTTAAAAGGTTGTCATTATCCTTTTTTAACAATTTATTTTTTAGTCTTTCTACTTAAGATATGAGTAATTTATAGACTACAATTACAGTGTTACAATATTCTGTTTTTCCATGCACTTAATATTACCAATTAGTTTTGTGCCTTCAGATGATTTTTTTTATTGTTGATTCATTCCTTTTCTTTCAGACTGAGGAACTTCCTTTAGTATTGCTTGTAGGACTGGTCTACTGTTGATGAAATACCTTATCTTTTGTTTGGTAAAATCTTTTCTTTGCCTTATGTTTGAAAATATTTTTGTGGATATACTGTTCTAGGGTAAAAGATTTCTTCTTTCAGCACTTGAAATATGTCATACCACTCTCTGCTTGCCTGTAAGTCTTCCACTAAAAAGTCTGCTGCCAGACATATTGGAGCTCCTTTGTATGTCATTTCTTTTTTCTTGCTGCTTTTTAGATAGTTACCTTATCTTTGCTTTAGGGGTTTGATTATTAAATGCCTTGACATAGTCTTCTTTGGATTAAATCTCCTCAATGTTCTACAAACTTCTAGTACTTGAATGTTAATATATTTCTCTAGGTTTTGGATGTTTTCTATTATTATCCCTTTGAATGAACTTTTTGCCCTTTTTCTCTACATCCTCTTTAAGTGCAGTAACTCTTAGATTTTCCCTTTTGAGGCTATTTCCTACATCTTTTAGGCATTTTTTAAAAAATTTTTTATTCTTTTTGTTTTTGGTTTCCTCTGACTCTGTATTTTCAAATAGACTGTCTTAAATCTCACTAATTCTTAATTCTGTATGACCAATTCTGTTGTTAAGAGACTCTGATGTGTTCTTCAATATGTAACTTGGATTTTTCCAACTCTAGAATTTCTACCCGATTCATTTAAATTATGTCAATCTCCTTGTTAAATTTATCTGATTGGATTTTGAATTTCTTCTTTATGTTATCTTGAATTGCATTGAGTTTTCTCAAAACAACTATTTTGAATTCTCTGTCTGATAGCCACATAGCACTGTCACTCTAGGATTGTTCTCTAGTGCCTTATTTTGTTTGTTTGAAGAGGTCATGTTTTCTCTGATCATCTTGATGTTTGTGGAGCTTGTCGATGTCCAGGCATCAAAAAGTCAGGTATTTATTGTAGTCTTCACAGTCAGGGCTTGTGTGTACTGATTCTTCTTGTGAAGGCTTTCCAAATATTCAAAGAGACTTAGGTGTTGTGATTTAAATTTTCATTTACTGTGGCTTTATCTATGTGGGCATCCCAAGCCCAATAACAATATAGCCCTTGCAGACTTGTACGGGCACTGTTTTGGTGGTCTTGGATAAGATTTGGAAGAATTCTTTGGATGACCAATCAGAGGCTCTTTACCCTTACAGTTTTCCAAAGAGACTCTCTCTCTGTGTACAAATTTTAGAATAGCTTTTCCGCCCCTAATTCTTCAAAAAATGATGTTAGTTTGTTAGAAATAGCATTTAATCAGTAGTTTACCTTGGTTATATTGTCATTTTAACAATAATGATTTTTCAAATCAGTAAGCATGGAATGTTTTTCAATTTTTATGTGTCATCTATGATTTCCTTAAGCAATGTTTTGTAATGATCTTCGTTTTTGTTTGTTTTTGTTTTTGCTTTTGAGAGGGAGTCTTGTTCTGTTGCCAAGCTGGAGTTCAGTGGAGTTATCTCAGCTCACTGTAACCTCTGACTCCCGGGTTCAAGCAGTTCTCCTGCCTCAGCCTCCCGAGTAGCTGGGATTACAGGTGTGTACCACCATGCCCAGCTAATTTTTATATTTTTAGTAGACACAGGGTTTCACCATGTTGACCAGGATGGTCTTGATCTCCTGACCTTGTGATCTGCCCCCCTCGGCCTCCCAAAGCACTGGGACTAAAGGTGTGAACCACTGTGGATAGCCTTTAATTATCTTTATAGAGATCTTTTACCTTCATGGTTAAGTGTATTCTTTGTAGAGATTGTTCACCTCCATGGTTAGGTGTATTCTTAGGTATTTTATTTTATGTTGCTATTGTAAATGGGATTGCATTTTTGATTTGGCTCTCAACTTGACTGTTATTGGTGTTTAGCAATGCTGCTTTATTTTATTTATTTTTTTAAATATATATTTTATTGCATTTTAGGTTTTGGGGTACATGTGAAGAACATGCTAGACTGTTGCATAGGTATTGTGGTTTGCTGCCTTCCTCCCCATCACCTATATCTGGCATTTCTCCCCATGTTATCCCTTCCCAACTCCCCATCCCCTACTGTCCATCCCTGAGCTCCCCCTGACAGACCCCAGCGTGTGATGCTCCCCTCCCTGTATCGATGTGTTCTTATTGTTCAACACCCGCCTATGAGTGAGAACATGTGGTGTTTGATTTTCTGTTCTCATGTCAGTTTGCTGAGAATGATGGTTTCCAGGTTCACCCATGTCCCTACAAAGGACACAAACTCATTGGTTTTTATGGCTGCATAGTATTCCATGGTGTATATGTGCCACATTTTCCCTGTCCAGTCTATCATCAATGGGCATTTGGGTTGGTTCCAAGTCTTTGCTATTGTAAACAGTGCTGCAATGAAGATTCATGTGCATGTGTCCTTATAATACAATGATTTATAATCCTTTGGATATATACCCAGTAATGGGATAGCTGGGTCAAATGGAATTTCTATTTCTAGGTCCTTGAGGAATCACCACACTGTCTTCCACAATGGTTGAACTAATCTGCACTCCCACCAACAGTGTAAAAGTATTCCTATTTCTTCAAATCCTCTCCAGCATCTGCTGTCTCCAGATTCTTTAATGATCACTATTCTAACTGGTGTGGATGATATCTCAATGTAGTTTTGATTTGCATTTCTCTAATGACCAGTGATGATGAGCATTTTTTCATATGTTTGTTGGCCTCATATATGTCTTCTTTTGTAATGTGTCTGTTCATGTCCTTTGCACTTTTAAATGGTCTTGTTTGTTTTTGTCTTGTAAATCTGTTTTAGTTCTTTGTAGATTCTGGATATTAGCCCTTTATCAGATGGATAGATTACAGAAATGTTTTCCGATTCTGTTGGTTGCCGATTCACTCTAATGACTGTTTCTTTTGCTGTGCAGAAGCTCTGGAGTTTAATTAGGTCTCCTTTGTTTATTTTGACTTTTATTGCCAATGCTTTTGGTGTTTTAGTCATGAAGTACTTGCCTATGCCTATGTCTTGAATGGTTTTGCCTAGGTTTTCTTCTAGGGTTTTTATGGTGTCAGGTCTTATGTTTAAGTCTTTAATCCATCTGGAGTTAATTTTAGTGTAAGGTGTCAGGAAGGGGTCCAGTTTCTGCTTTCTGCACATGGCTAGCCAGTTATCCCAACACCATTTATTAAATAGGGAATCCTTTCCCCATTGCTTGTTTTTGTGAGGTTTGTCAAAGATCAGATGGTTGTAGATTTGTGGCATTGCCTCTGAGACCTCTGTTCTGTTCCGTTGGTCTATATCTCTGTTTTGGTACCAGTACCATGCTGTTTTGTTTACTGTAGGCTTGTAGTATAGTTTGAAGTCAGATAGTGTGATGCCTCCAGCTTTGTTCTTTTTGCTTAGAATTGACTTGGCTATGCGGGCTCTCTTTTGGTTCCTTATAAAGTTTAAGATGGTTTTTTCCAGTTCTGTGAAGAAGGTCATTGGTAGCTTGATGGGGATAGCATTGAATCTATAATGACTTTGGGCAGTATGGGCGTTTTCATGATACTGATTCTTCCTAACCATGAACATGGAATGTTTTTCCATCTGTTTGTGTCCTGTCTTATTTCATTGAGCAGTGGTTTGTAGTTCTTGCAGAAGAAGTCCTTTACATTCTTTGTTAGTTGCAGTCCTATGTATTTTATTCTCTTTGTAGCAATTGTGAATGGCAGTTGGTTCTTGATTTGGCTCTCTTTAAGTCTGTTATTGGTGTATAGGAATGCTTGTGATTTTTGCACATTGATTTTGTATCCTGAGACTTTGCTGAAGTTGCTTATCAGTTTCAGGAGATTTTGGGCTGCGACGATGAGGTCTTCTAAACATACAATCATCTCATATGCAGATATAGACAATTTGACTTCCTCCTTTCCTATTTGAATACGCTTTATTTCTTTTTCTTGCCTGATTGCTCTGACTAGAACTTCCAATATTATATTGAATAGGAGTGGTGAGAGAGGGCATCCTTATCTAGTGCCAGATTTCAAAGGGAATGCTTCCAGTGTTTGCCCATTCAGTATGATATTGGCTGTAGGTTGTTTTTTATTTCTTTCTCTTGCCTAATTGCCCTTGGCAAAACCTTCACTTCGGTGTTAAATGTAAGTGGCCAGTATGGACATCTTTCTCTTGTTCCTGATGGTAAAAGGAAAGCTTTCAGTTTTTTACTGTCCCATGTATGATATTATATTAGTTATGGGTTTTTTATGTCCATAATAACCTTTACCTGGTTGTGGTAGTTTCATACTATTGCTAATTATTTGAAGTTTCCTATGTGGTCTGGTAGATGAATAATTTTGTGAATGTTATATGGACACTGAGAAAAAGATACCTGCTATTTTTTCAGATAATAGATACCTATATAAATCAATGAAACATACCTTATTTATTACATGTTTAAGTCTTCACTATCCTTAGTTTATTTGCTTTGCCAGAGAAAAAATTTGAAATCTTGGTATAAATTTGTTTGTCTGTTTCTCCTTTTTTAAAATTATACTTTAAGTTCTGGGATATATGTCCAGAACATGCAGGTTTATTAGGTAGGCATACACATGCCATGGTGGTTTGCTGCACCCATCAACCTGTCATCTACATTAGTTATATCTCCTAATTCTATCACTACTACTCTAGCACTCCACCCCCGACAGGCCCTGGTGTATAATGTTCCCCTCCCTGTATCTATATGTTTTTATTGTTCAACTCCCACTTATGAGTGAGAACATGCGGTGTTTGGTTTTCTGTTCCTGTGTAGTTTGCTAAGAAGGATGGTTTCCAGCTTCATCTACATCCCTGCGAAGAACATGAACTCATCGTTTTTATGGCCGCATAGTTTTCCATGGTGCATATGTGCCACATTTTATTTATGTAGTCTTCTATTTTTTTATGACTTCAAGCTTTTGTTTATAAATTTTGGTATTATTATTTTGTTTATAGTTCTTAGGTAATCATTGTGGTTTGAAGTCTCCATCATTATAGAGTCCTTTTTGTTTTGTTTCCTAAATTTGACATTGTCTTTTATTAGAATATGACCCATGTTTTTTTTTCATTTCTTAAATGACTTTAATCATTTTAAATTAACTTTTCTGAATTACTTTTTAAAATGTTTCCATGTTGTCTATGGTATATAGTTGTTTCCTTTGTTATTTAGTTTTAGTTTTTTTTTCTTATCAATATATAAGCTTATCCCATTTACATTAATTGCTTAACTTAATTTTGCAATCAAATCTTATGGTATTCATAGCTTTTTTATTGATTCCTTAAAATATATTTTAATCAAATAATACGTGATAGTATTTTTCTTAATAATTGCGTAGGTATATGTTCTAAATTCTCTCATTTATTATCTTTATTACTGTAACTCTATATAATACACTGAATTCTCACATTTTAAAAGACAATATCTATCAAGCATCTTCTCCAATCTTTATTGCTCTAATTTTCTCTTTTGATTGTTCTAGATATATATGATAATTATATAAATTAAATTACATATTTAGTATATAATTAATTCAATGTGTAATTTAATCATTTGATGTATATTTTATGTAATTTAATTATATAATTTAATAATTACATTAAAATATATCTTAGCATATACTACAAATATACTTTTAATATTATTTATACATTATAATAGTTAATAATTAATATTTATAGTTTCCACAATTTTTTTAGATTTAGGCTTGTGTCACCTGAGTTGCATGATTATTGTTAGAAAATTTGTAGTAGTTTTAAAATTCATTCTTCTACTTAGGTTGCTTAGGTTGTTTTTCTTCTAGTACTTTTTCCAAAAAGAGCTCATTATGATTTATGTTCTTTGGGTTTTTGAAAGTTCAAAATGTTTTCCTCTTGTCTTTAGACTTGAATTATTCAGATTCTTCCTGTAAGATTTTTCAAGCATAGTGTCATTATATTCCACTCTTGACAATTGCCATGGAGAAACCTGAGATCAACTTGGTATGTTTTATTATTTTAAGTGATATTTTTGCCTGATTGCTCAGAGTTTTCCTTATTTTTGAAATACTAAGATGTATTTTTGTTGGTTGTCCTATAATATATTCATTTTATCCAACAGAATGGACCATTTCAATCTGTTGATCCAAGTATTTTCTTTTTGAAAGTTTTCTTTAAATATATCTCAGTTTTCTTCCTTGTGTTTTGTTCTTTTCTTAAGGAACACTGATCATGTGTATAAATGTTCTCCCTAGTCTATTTTTTATTAGTATAATTTTGTCTAAACTTACATAACTGATTTTTGTTTCATATAATGCTGCTTTTTTTGTGAGCTTATCTTTACAATGTTTTTATAAGACTATTATACTTTTTTGTGCAGTGCTTACAATATGGGACTTTGTTACTTTAATACTTTTATATTTTCTTTCCATCTTTTCTTCTCTCTGACTTCTCATATTTTACTTTCTTCTGTCACTTCAAAGACTGATCTCATATCTTACACTGTATTTTTGGGTTCTTTAATTTTTTTAATGCCCTTTGAGTCACGGAGGTAAATTTTGTCAGGATTTTCTTCTACCTGTTGACATTTTTTGTTGTTGTTGTTTTTGGTGGTAGGATCTCACTCTGTCACCAAGGCTGGAGTGCAGTGGAGTGGTCTCAACTCACTGCAACCTCTGCCTCTGAGGTTGATGTGATTCTCCTGCCTCAGCCTCCTGAATAGCTGGGATTATAGATGTGTACCACCTGCTTGGCTAATTTTTGTATTTTTAGTAGAGACCAGGTTGGTCTCAAACTCCTGAGGTCAGGTGATCTGCCTGCCTTGACCTCCCTAAGTTCTGGGACCACAGGCATGAGCCACTGCATCTGGCCAACATTTTTAAAATGAATCTTCTATATGTGTATTCTTTTGTAAGAAAAGAAAAGCATTTTTTGCTCATTTCTCTTTTTTGTGTCTTAAACAATCTTCAATTCTTTTTGATATTGCTTTCTTTTGAATGAAATGAGTTCTTGAGTTCTCAGACTGCATACGTAGGAAGTTTATGGGAAAGGGACCAAGCTGTGTTGCAGACTAGTAGGGTTTTCTGTATTTCACAGTTATTTGTATATGAAGGTCTGTCTCTCTCTCCCTCCCTCTCTCTCTCTCTCTCTCTCTCTCTCTCTCTCTCTCTCTCTGTGTGTGTGTGTGTGTGTGAGAGAGAGAGAGAGATAGTTGTTTAAGTCTTTATGCATTTCTATTGCCTCAGCCTTTTGACCTTTTCTTCTACTATAATTCATTAACAGACTGTTTCTTGTGAAAGTGGCATATCTGTCTGTTTCTTTGCTTATTTCTCACTACTCATTGTGGCCTGGGCATCTCGTTTCAATTTTTTTTTTTAAAGATGTGATTATTTTTTATGCTTCTTGTAGTGCACCATCTCTTTTGGTGATTGTGCTCTCCTGACATGCTTAAGATTTGCTGCTGTACACTTCTTTCCTCAGGTGATCCCACAAATTCTTCATCATACATAGTATTTTGGGATTAGAGATGTTTCTTAGTTTTCCCCAAACAGGACTTTGCATTCTGTTACTGTGCTTCATCTTGTTTTGGGAGTGTTATCTGAAACAATAGATCAACTTAACACCAGAAGTCTCTAGTTATGTTGATCTTAATATAAAGGTGCAAAATAGAGTGAGAAATTATTAAGTGGAAAGAAATGTTAAAAGTAATTACATTGGCCGGGCATGGTGGCTCATGCCTGTAATCCCAGCACTTTGGGAGGCCGAGGTGGGTGGATCACAAGGTCAAGAGATCGAGCCCATCCTGGCCAACATGGTGAAACCCCATCCCTACTAAAAATACAAAAATTAGCTGGGTGTGGTGACAGGCGCCTGTAGTCCCAGCTACTTACTGAGGTAGGAGAATTGCTTGAACCCGGGAGGCAGAGGTTGCAGTGAGCTGAGATTGCCCCACTGCACTCCAGCCAGGGGACAGAGCGAGACTCTGTCTCAAAAGAAAAAAAAAATAAGTAATTACATTTGCAAAAGGGTAATAAAAAGAAGAAAGACTGTTAGTGTTGTCATCTTGGATGTCCTCCAGGACATCATATATTGGTCTATTTTGAAATTTTCAGAGAAGTTTAGAAAAATGAATATAAGATAATATATTACAGTATTTGGCCTTAATTTATGTCTTTGTTAATTTTTATCTTTATCATCCTGAACAAATAACCTAACTAGTCCAAACTTCAGTTTCCTCATCTGTAAAATTGGGACAGTAATGGCTTTTTAAATAGTCACCTGTCATCTAGCAGGCATTCAACAAGTATCTACTGTATTTGAATATAATGTAGTATATATTTATTTATATAATAAATACATATATTTATTTCAAGTGCCTTTAAAAATACTTTTTTAAAGTAGCAGATTTTAAAAATTGAAGACATGAAAAAGTCTGAGTCCATAGTATATGAAAACCATATGATCATATTATAAGAGGATTATGCCTGAGTAAATCTTTGATTTTAATAATGGGCTGTATCTCTGATAGTTTTCCATCTCTGCAACACTTAGTCCTTTCAAACATCAAACTCCAAACTTTCAATGTATTTTGTAATATAGTCTAATATAATAGTACTATTAGCAATTATATTTTTCTTTGAAGTTTTGAGTCCAAGATGTATGGATGTGTGATACTTTTTTGTAACTGAGAAGACAATCCTTTATTTCTTTTTAAGGGAATTACATTTACACACACACACACACACGTGTGTGTAAATGTATATACATGATATATATGTGTGTGTATATATACGCATGCGCGCACACACACACACGCACACCCCCATACATCTCACCGATAGTGGCTAATACTAACACATAGGGCTTTTCAGTTTGCATATATTCTCATTTGACATCATTTAGTTAGAAAAATCTGGGCCATGAGGTAAAGGATGTTTGACAAAAACACTGTGATTCAGATATATGGATCATTCAAAAATCTGGATTTGGAATCTTCAGGAGTTCTATTATAGAAACCTAAATTAACCAAATCCAAGTTTTGTAGCTAAGAATGAAAGGCATAATAGAAAAATACCAATTTTTATGTGTATCAAATGGTCTAATGTTACTTCATGATATCACTATAGAATTGAGTAGTTTCTGAAAGACTCAAAAAAGATTAAAAGAATGTACATAACATGTAAAAGCTTATATTTGACACCAGGAAAGTCACTTAACTTTACTGAGTTTTCATTTTTTCAAGGGTTTAAACAGAATAGTAATTCTTTACTGTTTAATTTAGATCATTGCTACGTGCATTTATTGGAAGCCTACTATGGGCCAGATAATTGAATTGAAATGTTATGTAATTTGAAATCAAATGAGTTTGATGTCTGAAAATGTCTTTTAAGTTGTAAAAAGTTCATGTAAGTCTTAATGATTATTAGTCTTACTGAGATAATATGTTAACAAAGCAAACACTTTATTATTCCTTCTCCTTGGTAAAATCTCACATATTTTATAGCAGTTGTGTTTTTCAAAATGTCTGTGAGAGTACTGTATTTTATGCTGTTCTTATTCAGTACACAAGATCTTCTCCTGCTAAATTTTCTCTCCATTTGCCAGTACTTTAGTTCTAAGCACTGAGTAACACGTTCACAACTTGATCCTCCATGACATCACTGACCAGAATGGGGCTGGGTAAATGACATGAAGAACATAGATATTTAAAGTTATTTTGGCAATGGACATTCATAGACATGTCCAAGTCCTTTTAGAATGTGCAAATCAGTTTCTTCTTCCTTCAGGTACAATCCTGACTATATGAAAGACAGAGCTATTTTGTCTACATTTGCTAATTTTATTTTGGTATAACAATTTAGAACATTTTTATGATGAAACCTAGGAGTTTCCAAAGTTTTGGTAAGAGCTATTTGTACTTTCTTCATCACAATTTTCCCCATTTTAAATGATGCTGTGTGTGTGTGTGTGTGTGTGTGTGTGTGTGTGTGTAATTACAACCGTGTCTTAAATAATTGGGTTTGAATCAGTCCCAATACTGATTAACTTCAACCTCTTATAAGCCATTGTATACCTATAAAACATGGATATTTGCAAGTTTTCAAGTTTGCTGTGAGGATTAGCACTTGTGTATGTAAAATGCCTAGCAGTCTGTCTAAAATAAAGTAGGTGCAGAAAAGTGTTAATTAACTCTGAGGCAGGAAGTAGAATACATATTTGGAAGTAGAATAGGATTCAAGTGCTGAGTCTGCTTCCATGAACTTCATGTCCTGTGAAGAGTCATTGAATCTCATGGTGTTTCTGTTGTCCCATTGTGAAATTGTAATATCATTCTCTGCCAAGCCTTGAAATGAGACAATGTCCTTAGTAAAAGTGTATTCTGCTATAAGATGTAGTGGGTTGTTAGTATTAATTATTAAATAATTAGTATTAATTAGAGAATGTGGTAAAATAGAGCACTGGATTTGCTGTCAGAAAGCCTAGCTTCACTTCCTCTTGCTATGTGGCACATGACTCAATCTCTTGGGAGTTTTGTTTTCTTCAGTGTAAAAAACAGAATTTAAAAAACCTCTATTTTTAATTTTTTAAAGAAATTCCATATTTTTTTCTATAAAGTCTGCAGCAATTGACATTCCCAGCAACAGTGTACTAGAGTGTCCTTTTCTCCACACTCTTGCCATTTGTCATCTTTATCTTTTTGATACTAGCCATCCTAACAGGTGTGAGGTGGCATCTCATTGTGGACACGGCAGTTCCACCACTGGGATATATCCAAAGGAAATGAAATCAGCACCCTGTAGAGATATCTGCACTTTCATGTTCATTGCAGCATTATTCACAATAGCCAAGATATGAAAACAACCTAATCCAGATGCATAAATAAATTGTGGTATATGTCTATATTCAGTGAAATATCATTCAGCCTTAAAAAATAAATACTACCGCTCTGCTCATGTACCCCAAAACCTATAATCCAATAAAAAATAAAAAATAAAATAAAAAAAAAATAAATACTACCATCTACCACAACCTGGATGAACCTGTAGGACATAATGCTGAGTGAGATAATCCAGGCCTGGAAGCTAAGTGAAATAGGCCATACATAGAAAGAAAAATACCATATGATCTTACTTCTATTTGGAATCTAAAAAAAGTCAAGAACATAGAAACAGAGAACAAAATGATGATTACAAGAGGCAGGTGAAGGGAGAACAAATGGGAAGATGTAGGTCTAAGGGATGATAGTTAATACTATTGTATTCAAGATTTTGCAGAGAGAGTAGATTTGAGGTGCCCTTGCAACAAAAATGGTGACTAGGTGAGATGTTGGACATTTTAATTTGCTTGACTGCAGTGACCATTTCATAATGTGCAAGTACATCAGAACTTTATGTTGTGTACCTTAAATATATACAATAAAAATATAGGAAAAACAATTACCTTGTAGATCTGTTCTGAAAATCAAATCAGATAACATGTAAGAAAGCATTTAGAAAGAGTTTAGCACATAGTAGGTTTTCAATAAATGTTGGTTGATTTTAGTTGAATACAGGAGGATTTAGGTCTCCTAATAGAATTTGAAATGTTGCATTTACACTGGCAATATTTACAAATCTTTATTCTTCCTCCTAGTTCTCACATAATTTGCTATGTGAAAATACTTCCATATGCTAGAAGTTCGTCTTCACATTTTTTCTGTAGAGGTTAAAAACATCAATAGGAAAACATAGCATAGTGTCTTGCTTGCATATAAACACAGGGTATGCCATGTGTAAATGTCTTAATGCCAACTCCTTGGAGACACCTGTAAATTTTCTAGGCCTAATACCTTATTTCTGAGACTAAGTGACTTGGATGAGTGTGTTGTGCAGGATGTCTTTTGAGAGCACTAATCTACATCCCTGCCTCCAACATGACAGTACCGTTAGTCAGAAGGAATTTTCAATATGGAAAATACCCAGTGAGTCTATGCTGACACTTCTTGAGTTCAGCAATATGGCATATTTCTGTGCTTTTCTCTGGGTCTCTGTTTATCAAGTTCATAGTAGCACTGGTTTTCTGAGACCCCTCCACAGTCTTGGAGCAGATTGAGGCCACTTAGCATGAAAAGGGATACTGAGATTTAATAATCAGATGACTGGGAAAGCTATTTTGTCTCCAAATCTGATGTCAATGTGATAGATGTGATAAATTAGTTTACTCAACAATCACTTCTGATACCTTTCTCTCATAGTTTCCTGTACTATATGGGCTGGAAGTTACAATTTCACATTCTGAGATTCTTGTGCAGCAATGATTTTACTCATTACCTGAGTTATGATAAACAGTTAAAATTGTGGGAGACTTTGAGAGCAGAGTTCATAGCCATGTGAGATCAGATGCTGTGGTAGAAATTGTACTTACTTTCTCTCCTGTGAGTCATGGTTGCTAAGCAGCAGGTGACAACAGCAGTTGGGTATCAGGCATAGAAGTCAAGTAACATGGTTGGACATTTCTCCTGGCCATATAGCTCCAAGTTGAGTAACATTCAATATTATTGCATTGGACCATCATAAATTATGTGAGCTATCTACTATTCTCTAATATAGATTCTTCTACTTAACACCAAATATAATGGCTTCTGTTTTCTGGAACTAAGCTGACTCGAGGTGAGTTAGGCTTAAGGAGTTTGTTGAGGCCGGGAGCGGTGGCTCACGCCTGTAATCCCAGCACTTTGGGAGGCTGAGGTGGTTGGATCACCAGGTCAAGAGATCAAGACCATCCTGGTCAACAAGGTGAAACACCGTCTCTACTAAAAAATGCAAAAATTAGCTGGGCATGGTGGCGCGGGCCTGTAGTCCTAGCGACTCGGGAGGCTGAGGCAGGAGAATTGCCTGAACCCAGGAGGCGGAGGTTGTGGTGAGCTGAGATCGCGCCATTGCACTCCAGCCTGGGTAACAAGAGCAAAACTCTGTCTCAAAATAAAAATAAGAGTTTGTTGAATTCAAAGCTGAAATATGTCCTCCACCTAGGTACACAGACTTACCTTCTTCTTCCTTCCTTTCTGCAATCAGAAACTGCCACATTATTCTAGAGTCCACAGTCTACCTCCTTTAATTGGTGACAAGATCCCAGCCCAGGCATGGTGGTCTCTTAGTTTACTTATATTAACTTGAATATAAAGGACTGCTGACTTTCCCAAGCATTCATTCTTCAGTCTTTAGTTTTCTAGACATTTTTTAATATATCTTGGCTATTGTGTTGTCTTCCATCATCTTCTCCAGTTCATCTCTGAGAAATGAACTCTATAAGATAGGGATAATTTAAAAATTATGGCTATGCAATGGGCTCAGAAATAATATAGAAATAATATAGAGCAGTAATCATCATAACATCAACAATCATATTGATGACATTTACTATTATACACTAATAGCTATAATATCTTGAACAATTACTCTTCCAAGCAACATGCTAGAGTTTTGCATAAAGTATCTCATCTAATAATTGATGATACCTCAGATTGTCCTATGGCCCCTAATCTGGTTTCATCTTTGTTGCTACTACAAACCTTGAGTAATGGAGAGGTAATTCACTATCATCTATAAATGGTATTCTCTAGTTTCTATCTTCTCATAGTGTGTAAATATATTTTAGAGAGTTTTGTTTAAGTAAGCAACAGTGTTACGTGAATATAACTGGCAGGCACCCTGCTCTAACATGTCTTGACAAACCAATGTTCTTTAAGTGTCCATCTACCTTGGGAATCAACTTCAGTTGCATTTGTTGGTTGGCATTCATCAATGTGACCTACACAGAGAATTGTCATTGCTGTGGTCCAGGCTGGATTGATGATTTTATTGCATAGCGTCTGGAATTTAGTAGATGTTCAACATGAATAAGTTATCTTGATTGTTCTGGCTGTGGGATGTGAGGGACATGAGGTTGGATGCAGGTTGCAATAAAAAATATTGTGTGTCCTCAGTTGTGTTTGCCTAAAGCTTGCCTGCTCTGGGATGTCACTTCCTTCTAGGAGACGTTTATTTCTATTTGGAAGAACTTTTCACTCTCTCTGTCTGTTACTGCTCAAAGGTCACCTGAAATGCAGAGCTTTTATTAGCTTCAGTGAAAGGATGTGTTTTTCCCTGAATGCTCTCTGCCATTAGCAAGGAATGGATTCTCTCTTTGCTTACTTAGCCCTGCGGCTCTCCCTCTCTTTTCACACTTATTAATCCCCCTCCTGTCTTTCGCCCAAAAGAAAATGATGAAAGGACCTATTTTTCTGCGTGTTTCTATTTCTTTTTATTTGCTGGGGGTACCAATTTACAGATGGGAATACAAACTGAAAAAGTATTTTCCCCATTGTTGAAATGACTGCCATCCTTCTTTCAGCATAGTACTAGTAAATTATCCTGAGGTATGTTTGAGGGGTTGTGATTAACTACTTCCTTTCCTCTGTCATATGGATGGCACAGGAAAGGAATGATTATGATAACACAAAGTAAGTAGAAGCAATGGAACAAGATTCATATTTGGCTTCTACTCTAAGAGGCAGAGGTTTCAAATGAAGAGATGGCCCTTTGGCTGACATGAATCTCTCAGGATAAGAATTGTTTAACTTCTGGTTGGCTCCTCATTCATGGCCCAAGAGCAAGAGAAGTATATTTTTTCTGAGAATTTGAAAACTTCCCAAGCTATAAATGATACTCATTTGCATTTCTTTTCAGAAGAGGAGGTGGACCATGGGCAAAGCCTCTGTTGATGAGGATTAAGCTCACAGAACAGGATGAGTTCACGTAATTCTTAGAGTTGTGCCAACATTACCAGCTACTAATATGGAGTATCATTGGCACTAGCTTGCCAGTGGGCTTAGGAACCTTCTGGTCAGCATTCAGCTGGCATTGGTTAATTACCTGCATAGCCATTCATGCTGTTAGGATTATTTTACAGCATTTTTAACAAAAAGAAGAGGAATGAAAAGTGAAATAAAATTCTCATTTTGGAAAAAAAGAATCATTTATTTGTCTACACTCTTCTAAGCAGTGTATGTTGTACTTAGAATCATATCTAGTGCTGTAGACTGTGTCCCCTCCCAGATTCACATGTTGAAATCCTAATCTTCAACATGATGTTATTAGGAGGTGAGATCTTCATTAGGTGATTAGATCATGAGGGAGGAGCCCCTCGTGAGTGGGATTAGTGCTCTTATTAAAAAAGACCCTCCCACTTCTCTTCTGCAATGTGAGAACTCATGGGAAATACTGCTGCCTATGTAAAGGACCCTTACCAGACACAAAATCTGCTATTGTATTGATCTCCAACTTCCCAGCCTCCAGATGTGAGAAATAAATTTCTGTTGTTTGTGAGCCACAGTCTGTGGCACTTTGTTATAGCAGCCTGAACAGACTAATACATCTGGGTTATAGCAAATCACTCATATCAATGGTTTCTCTGAGCATGTCTGCCAAAAAAAAAAAAGTCAAAATTCATAAAATTGGGAGTGATAACATAATATCCAAAGAGAAAACCAGGGCTTCAAATTATGAAATAACAAGCTGAAAATCAAAGTAAGATACAACCCACTGGACATCAAGTCCCTCAACTCAGTGAGTAAGTCAATTACCAAAATTTTGAATGTTGCAGGCATGAATTATTTACTCTTGTGAAAAATATGAAGGAGAATTGAGTTGCCCATGGCTGTTACGAATCAGTTGTCTAAAGTGGCGCTGGCCTATATAAAAGTTCCCTGGAGTTGAAAATCATGTCTTCTTTGAGTTATCACTGATATTGAGCATAGTTATGAAAATATCAGGAATGAATATTTGTGAAATGAGGAATGTTACTGCTAAAACTGCAACGTGATCATAGAGGTATAAAACAAGAACTCTGGATAAGTGAGAGAAACATTGGCAAAAAAGGAGACAAGAGAAATGCAATGAGGATGCAGAAGTATGTAGAAACCACATTAGAGAAGAAACAAAGAAGTGGAGGCTAGTGTTTCTTGGCAAAGTAAAAATTGAGTAGGGGGGAGTTCCATGACAGTTGCACTTATTTTTTTGAGGAGAATAAGACTATTTATTTTATTTCCAGAGAATCAATTATTTTCATCAGAGGCAAATTTTACTTAAATATAAGGAAGAGTTTTAAAACATGGAGAACAGAAACTGTAGTTGTCCTCCAGTATCCATTTTATCTTTTTTTTCATTGTAGTAGAATCTTCGATTTTTTTTTTTGTGACAAGCCTAAAGACTTCCTCTTATTCATGTGTGACTGGAACGTGACTGAGTTCTGGCCAACTGGAATTGAGCAGTCACGATGCATGCAACTTCCAGTTGGACTCTCAAAAGGAAGAGTGTACCTACCTCGCCATTATTCCTTTCTCCTTTTTGCCAGTGAGAATGTAGGCTCATATGATGATTAGGGCTAAGAAAGCCACCTTGAACCATGAGATGCAGGCTGCATTTTGAAAACAGTGGAGCAAAAGGCAGATATAACTAGGGTCTCTAGTTTGTAGAGCTGCTATATCAAACTTGGACCTCCTATTCAGAAAAATGAAACACTATATAATTAAAACCTCTACTATTTTGGGTCTCTCTGTGACAGCAGAAGCAGCAATACTTGTCCATTCTTTCCAACAAATGGTTTAGAAGGTAGAGAACTATTAGCAGAATGAGTTCAAACAGAATTACTATGGAGGAAGCTATCTAATTCAATAGGTGATCAGATATGATCTCCTGTATAATTCCTGTCATTTTGGATATGGGGCACTTGGATGATAGTGGAAGAACTTATGTCTATCCAACACATGCTAGAAAATACTTCTTTTCTGATTTAAATTGCAAGGAAAGACAAACTCATGTTATGTGAAGATTAGATAAAGGGGACATTTAATTCTGAGAAAGATAAGTCTTAAAAGGTTGGGGTGGGTTGGCATGTGGAAGCTATCTTCACTTAGCTAGTAGGATGTATGTTCAAGAAGTCAATTCTTTTTTTAGTCTCCAGAGGACCTTTTACATTAGATATTATTTTGTTGTTTGAATTCAGTTTAATGTGGTCCTTTGGGCTCCTTGTGATGATATATGATCTGGCAAAAGTTTTACTAGAACACAGGTGTGACCCATTCTTTCTATTTATTAAAGCTAAGAATTAATGAAATGGCATTTTTTTGAAGGGAAATTCCAAACATTCCTATGAGTTCGTCTTTTTTTTTTAAATTGTACTTTAGGTTCTAGGGTACATGTGCAGATCATGCAGGATTGTTGCATAGGTACACACATGGCAAGGTGGTTTGCTGCCTCCGTCCCCCTGTCACCTATATGTGGCGTTTCTCCCCATGCTATCCCTCTTCAACCTCCCCACCCCCCGCTGTTCCTCCCCATCCCCCACAACAGACCCCAGTGTGTGATGCTCCTCTCCTTGTACCCATGTGTTCTCTTTGTTCAACACCTGCCTATGAGTGAGAACATGCAGTGTTTGATTTTCTGTTCTTGTGTCAGTTTGCTGAGAATTATGGTTTCCAGATTCATCCATGCCCCTACAAAGGACACAAACTCATTGTTTCTTATGACTGTATAGTATTCCATGGTATATATGTGCCACGTTTTCATTGTCCAGTCAATCATTGATGGGCATTTGGGTTAGTTCCAGGTCTTTGCTATTGTAAACAGTGCCACAGTGAACATATGTGTGCATGTGTCTTTATAATAGAAAGATTTATAATCCTTTGGGTATATACCCAGTAATGGGATTGCTGGGTCAAATGGAATTTCTATTTCTAGATCCTTAAGGAATCGCCACACTATCTTCCACAATGGTTGAACTAATTTACACTCCCACCAACAGTGTAAAAGTGTTCGTTTCTCCACATCCTCTCCAGCGTCTGTTGCCTCTTAAATGTATAATCTTTCCCTCTCCTGTTGACGGCTCTGATATAGTTTTATGAGTAATATCACCATGGGTTTAGTTGATGTCACACCCTGGAAAATCTGAGAGTAATCCCTATCCAATCATATCTTAGTCAAGCATGACATACAAAGAATTATAGTAATGAGCTTTGTCAACCATATAAAAAAAAAGTAACATTAACACAGTGATTGGAATAAGGAATTGGAAGATCCTCATTTTCCTCTTCACAGTCGTATTTATGGTCTTAATGTAGAGCTTAGACTGTGGGAAAGTCTTCCTCTTGAGTTCCCTTTTGTTACTGCTACTTTGTAATGTGAACCCATGTGATGGATTTTCCTCTCCTTCCTCTAGCTCTGCAAGCCATGCAGTTGGTTGATATGACTCCAATTTCCATAGACCTTCATTTTATTAGGTGCAACCTTGTGGAATAGTTCAAGGAGAGGTAAACCTGGATGTCTCTTTCAGTCTCACCATCAGCTTTGCCTACCCTTTCTAACCCTATATCTGTGTCTCTTAAGAATCACATCTGGTTTCCTTTGCAAGTTTGTTCTTCTTTTACAAGCCAACCTTTTGTTTAACTATTCATTCACCCCGCAAACATTTACTGAGTGCCATTTACAATACACATATTCTGCCATGCACTTATAATGTAGGTATGAATATGACCCATTTACTCATTCGACAAATGCTTATTATGCTAGGCAGCAGGTATACAATAGTAAGCAAGATAGATTCTCGAAGACCTTTAAGCTAGTGGGGAAGTTTTAACCCAAGGGAGGAATACCAACTCATCAGCAAATAGTTGTTAGCATTTACAGAAAGGTTATGTAGTCCCAGTTACTGTTATAATTACTTTATATGCATTGTTTTATGTAATCATCAGATGAACTAACCAGGCAGGTAGCTTCCTTGTCCTCAGTTTACAAAGGAAGGAACTGAAGAACAGAAAGATGAGTAATATGCCCAAGGTGAAACAGCTATTACATGGTAGAGCTGATTGTATTGATTCTAGACCCTGCATTATTAACCACAAGTGGATGTGGGAATAGACTGTCCATGTAGAGAAGAGTATTTTATCACTGAGATTGTTTAGAATTGCAGGAACATGAAACTTTTAATCTGTTTTTAATTTTTTTCACATTATTCATAAATAATACACCCTTTATTGTCTGCACCCAGGGCAGACCACGCCTACCACTCCTCTTGGTCCTTCACCTGCTCCTGACCATATATGCTGCTGCTTCCTGAGATCACTGTAACACATGGGGGAGAAATGTCAAAGAACTATGGGAACCTGAATGAAATTAATTAACCCAGAGGGTTAGAAGACACTAGAGGAGTTAAGCTAAACCTTAAATGATTAGTAGAAGTTTTCTAAGCAACATGGGTGAGAGGTCAGGGGTTCAGGAAAGGGCACTCCAGGCAGAAGGAACTGCTTGAGCAAAGGCATGGAGACAAAAACAATACGTGCAGAAACTGACAAATAGTTTGGTGTTACCGGATCCAAAAGTCAGAGACAAAAGTTGCCAGTGGGAAGTAAGCAGGGGCCAGATTGCAGATAGGCATGCATGGAAGGTTAAGAAGCTTCAGCTTCATCTGAGTGCAGTAGGGTCACTGAGAGTATCTAAACAGGAGTGATACAATCAGATTGGAGTTTTAGCAAACTACATTGGAGGATGGATTTGAGGGAGGCAAGACAGAGATGTTTACTTCTCCAGCTTCTGTTTCTGAATTCCACATCTCCAAATATCCTCGTGTATCACCACCAGGGAACAGCTAAGATGGGAAAGTCAGAAATTATTTGGATAGCATATTGGGGGATTCTCTTTAAAAATGCAACAGCACTGGCCAAGGAGCTTTTGCTCAGAGCATATGACCCGGGACAGTCATGGTTAATCTGAGGAAGGCTGCACATCTGAATAAAAGCATCTCTGTGAGCTAACTGTGTCAGCTTCTCACTCCAGCCGACAACAAATTACTCCAACTCTGGCAGAGGTGCACTTGCTGGCTATTTCATGTGGTAACACTGGATTTGCGACATGAAACACTAGTGTTAGATAAGGGTATAGCTAGCAATTTCAAATTGGTACACACAGCAGTCAATCTATTGCTCCCCGTCCCCATCATCCCCCAAAGTAGGCTCGCCATTAAACACAGTGTGAGGTCCTGCCCAGTGGGGGTGCTTCTACCCACAGCCAGCTGCATACCCTCCATCCTCTCCCACTTCCTCTTTCTCTCTCTACTTCTATGTCTCTCTCTTATAGACACAAGAGAAATAATATGAGCTGGCATTTGAATGGCACTTTTGAGTTACTTGTTTGTTGATCCTCTTGCTTTCTCACCTCTTCAGAGTACATAGGAGGGGAGGAAAGAAGACAAGGAGAGAGAAAGGAAGGCAGGGAA
The DNA here is from genome assembly GCF_049354715.1 of Callithrix jacchus. Taxonomy (NCBI): domain Eukaryota; kingdom Metazoa; phylum Chordata; class Mammalia; order Primates; family Cebidae; genus Callithrix; species Callithrix jacchus. The sequence continues at coordinate 154,567,408 of NC_133502.1, forward strand.
GGAGGCGGTAAAGGAAAACATATTTTCTGTACCCAAAAAGGCAATTTATGAGGACCAGCGAGGGAGAAACTGAGAAGTCAGCTAACTTCACATCGAAAAGCATTTACAGACCTCCTGTGCTAGGCTCTGAGGACCCAAAGATGATTAAGGCAGGCTTTCTAACCTCAAGTTGCCATAGTGTGGGCGTGGAGAGACATGCAGCATGCAAAGCAACAAAGGCATTTGATTCCTACAGAAGCAGTCTCAAGGGGGCACTGGAAGAGAGAGAGGATCTTAAAGAGGGAGTACCTTGGCTGGGAAGTTTTCTGCAAATGCACAAGGGAGGAGAAAACATTCCACTCAGAGACGGCATCATGAGCAGAGATACAGAGGTAGGAGACAGCTTTGCAGAATACCAGAATCGGAAGTTGTCCAGTGGCAGGAGCAGAAATTGTGAGGGGTGGTAAGGGAACAGTATTAAATGAGACCCAAGAGGGGGTCACGTGGCAGGGTAGAGGGGCCTGTAAACATAGTGCCAGAATCCATGGGCTTTTTCCTAATGAAAAGAGGGAGCTAGTGAAGGTTTTTAAGTGGGGAAGGGACATCATCAGATTCATGTCTCTAAAATATTCTTCCTATGGCAGCATGTAGGATAGGTTGTAGAATGGAAATAGCAGATAGGGAGATATTAGAGGGTGTCTATAGAAAACATGATGACCCTGAATTTCAGTGTTGTTAGTGGAGACAGATAAAAAGAGTTGAGTTTAAGGAATAGTTGATGATTATAATGGGCAATTATATTTATACCTATCAGATCTCTACTTGCTATGGTCTAAATGTTTGGGTACCCTCAAAATTCATATGTTGAAACCAAATCCACAATAAAACAGTCTTAAGAGGTGGGGCCTTTTGGAATTGATTAGACTATGAGGGCAGAGCTCTCATGGATGGAATTAGTTCCCTTATTAAAGAAAAGAAAAGGACAAAGGAAGCTCATTTGCCCCTTCTGCCATCTGAGGACAGAGCTAGAAGGCCCCATCTATAAAGCAGAGAGTGACCCTTCATCAGACACTGAAGCTCCTCAGTCTTAGACTTACCAGCCTTCAAAACTGTAATCCATTTTTGTTTATAAGTTACCCAGTCCAAGATATTTTGTGATAGTAGCCTAAACAAATTAAGGCTGTAAAACTACTGTTTTACGAACTATAAATATTAAACAAGTCCTGTGCTTTTTTGTCTTCTTTTTATTTTTCATATAAGGTAGCAGCTGTAGCATTGTGGTTAGTTCTGCCAACTTTGGGGTCACACAACCTGAATGCAAATCCTACCTCCACTGCACACTGGCTGTGGGTCCTTTGCATAAGAGATGTAACTTCTTATTACCTTATTTATAAAATGAAGACATATATAATGATGTTACCCATTTCACTGAATGTTCTATGCCTAAAGAGAATGTGATTTCAATTTTAGTTGCTGGAGAAAAATTGCTTAGGTTTGTATTTCTGTTTCACCATCTTCTACCTGTGTGACTTTGAGTAAGTCACTTAATATTTACCACAGGTTTTAGAAAGGCAATCATTTCTTAGCAAATGACTAAATGTTCTATTTTTATGATAGTTTTCAACTGTCATCTTTGAATGAGTAGCTGTAGTTTCAGGTACCGAGTCAAGAGAATCCATTAAAAATATAATAATTGCTTTCATTTGCATATCACTTCACAGTTTACCTTAGTAATTTCACATTGTCACTGGCCAATCCTGAGACTTTCTGTGAAGTCACCAATGGAATAGTGGTAACTAAAATATGTCAGCAGCTAGTATTGACAAATTGATAGTCAGTGTTTATCTTGCACCTCCTTGCTCTAAGCACATGTTATAGAGACAGTTATTATGCAGTAGAAATTGCTTGGAAAGATTCTATGACCTGAGTTTAAATTTCAGTCATGTCATTTATCAATGAGGTGGCTTGCTAAATTGCTTAAACTCTTTTGACCATATAAAGTTCCCTGAATAAACATCATATGTGAAAGTTCATATGCAGATAGATCAACTGGAGCTTTGGCGGTCAGGGAAAACCCAGAAAAGAAGGAAGAGAAGGAAAGATTTTCTAGAAAAGAGAAACAGTCCTATAGTATCTGACTGATTTTTCAAGTCACTCCCTATACATGTAACTCAGGGACTAGGAATGCTCTGATGTTGGTCACTTCTGCATCTTTAATTTTCAAAAATCTAATAAGAGCTTGAAAAGTCTTCTCCAAGGTAGTATTCAATAACACTTCCTTCCCCCTTTCTGGGTGCAAAGGAATCTGGTGAAAACATGTTAATTTTGAAGTCACTAAATCTGAGTTCAAGTTTCAGTTCTGTTCCATTCTAATTATGTGATCTTGGGTAAGTTAATTAACCTCAGGGTTTCCAGCTTCTCCATGTGTCATAACGTCATTGAAAGGCTTCATAAGAAAATGAATGCAGACCTCCCCACACAGATCTTGGCATATAGTAAAGACTCAATGTTCATTTTGTTATATATTTCCTGATTTCTTTCCTTCTATCAAGTGGTCTATCCTTCCTCTCACCCTCCTTTCTGTGGCTCCCTTGACCCTCTGCTCCTTTGATTAAGTGGATTCGGTTCTGGAGACAGAATGGCTTATGGTTCATTTCAGGACACAGATATTTTGAGCTGTTTGTTTTCCAGCTTACAGTCATGTTTTCCAATTCAGGTTACGTTTCCTGCTGGAAAACTGGGCCCTCATAAGAGCTTTTGGCAGTCACAGACTGATTTGGTTGAGAACCATCCCTTCCTTGGCAGACAGTTGAGGAGAGCCACTCTGTGTGTGCGGGTGGTAATTCACACTCCTCCGAGGTTGGACTGCTCCCCAAAGCCACTACCCACACAGCTCCATCTCCCGTGAGTTAGAGACACCCTTTTCCAGCTTACTGGTTATATGCTTCCTTGGAAGTAGAATGCAGAAGCACTGAAATAAAGTTTAGCTTTGCTCATCTCCTTTGTTGGAAGCTGGGTGTGAACTGTTAGGCTTTAAAGACCTAGAAAAGGGGATGGCGGGGAGAAAGGCCTCAGCCATTATTGTAATTCTGTGGAAATTGATCCTCGTTTACTGGGACATCCCGTGGTTCCTAGCTAGGCCTTGTGTCTGATTAGTCTCTGCTGGCTTTGATACTTGATGCTGGATTTACCTGAAACAGGAAGTCGTACTTGGCACTGCCTACACTATATGTCCCTTCCTAGTCTTGTTTCCCAATACTGATTACTGTCCCTTGCCTTCCACTCCTGAAGCTGGCTAGCGTTTTATCTTAGCCTTTTAAAAAATTTTTTCCCTTTAATGTTTCCATCTTGAGCCTAGTTTAATGTATCTGAAAACAAACACAGTCACGGTACCCCAGCTTTTCCTGTCTTCCTCAGTTCAGGGAAGACCGTCATTAGCTCAGGCTGGAGACCTAGGGATTATTTTAGATTCTTCCATGTTCCTTTCTGTCCTCTGTCATCTAGAACTAGCCAGTTCCTAAACGTCTCTTGAGTTTTTTTTCTTCCTAGCCTAATTTTTCCAATTCCACTACTCAGGTATAGATTGTATTATTTCTCGTTTTTATTACTGAAAAATCCCCCTGTGACTTTTAATTTTATCTATCAACTTGGCTGGCTAGGGGATACTCAGATAGGTGGCAAAACATTATTTCTGGGTATGTCTGTGAGGTTATTTTCAAAAGAAATTAGCATTTGAATGAGTTGGCTAAGTAAAGAAGATCTGATCTTACTGTGACATGGGCAGGTATCATTCTAATCTTTTGAGGGCCTGAATAGTAAAAAGAGGTGGGAGAAGGACTAATTGTTTCTCTGTTCTTCTCCCTCTCTCTTTGCTTGAGCTAACACATTCATTCTTTCTTGTTCTTGGACATTGAAGCTTCTGGTTCTTAGACCTTTAACCTTGGACTGAAAGTTACACTGTTGACTTTTCTGTTTCTCAGGACTTTGGACTTGGTCTAAATTTCACCACTAGCTTTCCTCATTTTCCAGTTTGCAGATTGTGTATCATGGGATTCCTTGGCCTCCAAATTTATATGAGTCAATTCCTATAGTAAATCTCCTCCAATATATCTTTATATAGCCTGTTGGTTCTGTTTCTCTAAAGAACCCTAATTTATCTCCCTCCTCTTTTTTTTTTGCATAGTTTCTGACCTAATGTATTTGAAATCCAAATCTGGTTGTATATCTTTATTGCTTAAAATCTCTGTACTTCTTCTACAATCATTAACCATAAGTTGAAATGCAGAAGATTTCTCTACTTTTTCTATCTTGCACTTTGGCTTCAATATTCTAAATTCCAGAAAACCCTGGGAAATGTTATGACTACTGTATTATTGATCTTATAATTTCTTCTACCTACAAGGTCCTCTGCCACATATTCTGCGTCATTTATTCATTCAAGAAATTATCAGTTCCAAAACCTAGTGCAAGAAATTCTTCTATTTAAAACAGAGCTTGAAAACACTAAACTCAGTATTTCCTAAAGTACATTCTAGCTTGAAAATCCATGATTCTGTGAAATCTTGCATTTCATATTCAGAGTCACCTTCTTTCTCTCATCCTTTTTTTTTCCTTTTGATGTCAGAAAAATATCTGCCTTAGAAACTGTGCTGTGGGCTGAGAATGCCCTTTAATAGAAGTGAGAAATTGAAGATCAAATGCACAGAAGTATCGCCAACACTGTTTGTAGAAATGAGACTCAGGGCAGAAATGGTGAGGAAAAAAATGCCTCATTTCTGGTAGAAAGTAAATGTAAGCCTTGAGATCTCATGGGACTTGACATTTCCATCTATCATGGCCAGCAAGCATAGAAGGGGAATGACTTGGTTTAATGCAAATCCTCTGGATCTAGTTAACCATTTGGAAATCATGAATAACAATCACCTTCTCCATTAAGATCCAATTCTTTTCACCAACCATAATAAATACATATTATATTGTCCATGCATCACTGTTACAAGATTCTTCAGGAACAGTCTCATGGGATATACATGCATGTACCAGCTCATGTGCATAACACACACACACCACACACACACACACACACACACACACACACACGAACTTATTTATGTATTTCTTCTAAAATACGAACTGAGGTTGACTGATAATTAGATATACAAGCTCTATTTCTATCTTTCTCAGAGAGAGTTTAGACATCTTGGTCCTGCAAATTTCTTTGCCTTCTTGTTTCATTATTCTCTATGCTCCTCATGTTTTGCCATGCTCTCACATTTACCAGGCTGGCTCCTGCAGCTCCCTCTCTCAACACCAGCTCCACAGTCTCCCTTGTCCTAATCTACAGTCTGGCTTCCCACCTTGTTGTCCTGGCATACTCACTTGGACTCACTCACCCTTTGATTCAATTTGCTTCCAAATGTTCTAGGAAACCCATCTCTCCAATTTCCATTTCAAGTCCCCTGTCTGGGGAATCCACCTCAGCAATGGCTGCTGGCCTCGTCATAGCCCAGCTGGGCCAGATATTAAGCTACTGTCTCCTGGCTTCCAAGCCACTGTTCTGCACTCAGATTTGTGATGCTGGGACCAGGAGCCTATAACTTCATTTCTGCTTTGCCACCTAGCTCCATGATAGGTTCTGTTAATAAGGAATACCAGAGGGAAACTGGAAGCCAGGAGAAAGAAGAGAAACTTTCTCCCTATTGTCTGCTTCCTGTGTGCTTTTGATGGAGACCCAGGTTCCCTTCTTTATCCAAGCAGCAGCAGTTTGCTTCTGCTGCAGCAGAGGAATTGATTTTTTTTTTTTAATGCTCATCGAATCAGCCTCATAGCACCTTCCTCAGAGACACAAGCACAGCTCAGGAGAGGGCAACCCCAGTCTCAGAAATCTCAGGGTCTATGTGACTATTCCATTCTTTGGACCTTCTTTCATTCATGAGACCCTCATTCACCTTTCTAAATTTTAATAGCTTCAGCCTTTTTTTCTTTGTTCCCTCAGATAGTAGCTCTTCCTACACTATCTCTGTGATACCTTAGTATATCTTTTTACCTTTTTTGATATCTCATTAATAATTGTTTAAACCTAGATAACAAGTTTTGTGTTAAAAGTCTGTTAAAATAACTGATATGATTTCTTCCGGCGAGACACCAGTTGTGATGATTTGCAGAGGGATTCTCCTAAAACTCCAAGCTTATCCACACTTCAGCTGACTTTGTTGGTATAAGTCCTTCCCTCGAACTCTTTAGGGAGGTTGTGAACACTAATGCTGGATTCTCAAGTGTTGGGCTGGGTCACTTGCCTATCCATTTGGATAACTAAGGGAGCAAAAACACTGTCCAATCTATACCCCACTAGTTCATGGCAGTGCCACTCTGAGTTCAAGCATGAATGTTAGTAGAGACTGGGCTTTGCACAGGAACCTTGTAAGAGAGGCTCACCAGGCACTGTGGTCAGCTGGGTGGATGTTGCCTGTCTGGTAAGCAGGAGATCTCAAGCTCTTCCTTTCTGTATCAGCACTGATGGTACCTATCTTTGCAGAATGGGAGAGAGAGCTTGTGTTCACAGATATTAGGTTTTCTCCTGTTTTAGCACATGGTTGGTTTGCACTTTTGCACCTACATTGAAATTATCTGTGGCCATAGAATCTTGCTTTTGTCAGTGACATACGAATGGAAATGCTATGTGGCAATTCTGGGTGGAAGCTTTAACTTGCAATATGAAATTTGATACATTAATTTTTTTTCCTTTTTCTTTCCTCCTCTTCCCCTCCCCTTTTTCTCCCTCCTTCTCACCTTCTTCCCCTTTACTGCTCCTCCTCCTCTAATTCCTCTTCCTCCTTTTTTCTTTTTTTTTCTTCTTCCCCTTTCTTCTTCCTCTTCCTCCCCTTGTCTTTCTCCTCCTTCTCCCCCCCGCTTCTTCCTTCTTCTTCTTTCTTTTGACTATTTTAAAGGATCTGTCGATTTCGAGTCTCTGTCAGACTGAGTCTCTGTGTGTCTATGATAAACTGATTTCTTATTTTGTCTTCTGACACTGTCTTCTGACACTGCTCTAGACATGTAGCTGACTGAGAAATAGATCTATATTGTATTAAGCCCTGGAGACTTGGAGGATACTGTTACTATACGTGATCCTGGCAGGAGAAAAATGCTTTAGAAAGAAGTGAAAGTTTCATCCTGGTGAGGGGTAATGGTGGTTGAGAGCCTGTTTTTCTAAATTAAGAACTGGCTTTAACTATTGACTTTAATGCTAGTTACCTGTGTGATATTAAACCAGCTCCTTAAGTTCTCTAAGCCTGTTTTCTTTTCAGCAAAATTAAAATATTATTACCTGCTTGTAGGATTGTTAGGAAGATGGATGGATGGATGAGTGGACGGATGGATGGACGGACAGACAGGCAGATGGATACCTGGCCTCACATTGGACTCAGAACATCCATTCATTTGTTAATTTGAAATTCATGTACTATCTCCTTGTTTTATAACAGGCACGGGGCCAGCTACTACAGAGAGTGGTGAAAACGTCAAATAAGACAGAATGTGCAGTTAGCTGCTACAAACGACAAAGAGGTGTACTATATCCACCTCGATCCCATGTGTATAACACAAATCCTAACATAGAGATATCCAGGTCATTTATTGGAGAAAATAAAAAGCAATAAAATATCTAATAGATATGATATAATGAAGAAAAAGACATGGGAGCCAGGGAGATGAAGACCTGGGGATTAAGCAGCTTGGGTGTGTAATAAACTCTTCCACCTAGGAATTAAGTGAACTCAGATAAGGAACTTAATTAATCTTTGTTTCCTCATCTGTGACAAAAAAAGAATGTGATAATTATATAAATATGGGATTGTTTTAAAGAATAAGCTATAAGTTGTCAGCTCTTGACATTATTTATGGTAGGAGTTTAGATGTTGGTGCTGGAATTCTCTCTTCACGTGAAAGAGCTGAGGGGCAGCTTCAGTCTTCCAGTCAGGTTCTCTGACATCTTCTGCTATTTTGGTATCCTGGGTATCCACATCTCTGCTGCTATTTTGTTTTACAGTTTAAAATCACAAGTTGCTCTCTGTCCACTCAATCCTGTTCCCTCCTGGAGAGATATGTGTTATTTTTTCTTGGGTAGTTCAGTCTTACTTATTCCATTTTAACATTTCCTGAATATATATTTTTATGTTAGGATCATACAGGGAATAGAGGTAGATATAGTACATCTCTTTGTAGCTTGTAGCTGACTGTATAGACATTTTACCTTATTCAACTTTTTCCCCCCATTCCATATTGGCTGGGTCTGTGCCTGGTATAAAATGAGGGAATAGTACATGAATTTTAATTAACAAATGAATGGATGTTCTGAGTCTAGTATGAGACCAGGTTTTTAATCTATCAATCAGTCATCAATCAATCAATCATCTAATGGCCTAAAGGCCTAATCTATCTAATCTATCATCTATCTAATTAACCAATTTGTCTAGCAATATTTTGGATTTGTAGAACTATGAGAATTACCTAGGATAGGTAGGAATTGGAAAAAACTAGGATCAAAATCTTTTGTAACAGTAGCTAGGCAGAGAATAAGAGAGGGTATGCTGGTATGGACAAATTATTTACCTGATAGAATTGTGTTCTTGAAAACATTATTTAATATATGGGAATCTCAACTTCATTTGAACAATGTTTTATCCTTTTTGATCTATTAACATGCCTTAAAAGATGGTGAGGTAGAATAACCATGTATCAAAGTACCCAAAAGTATGACAGGCTCTTGTTGACTAAATCTTTGTGTCTCCCTGCAAATTTATATGTTGAAATACTAACTCCCAAGGTAAAGATATTAGGAGGTAGAACCTTTGGGAGGTGATTAGGTCACAAAAGCATAGTGCTTATGAATGGGATCAGTGCCCTTACAAAAGAGACCCCAGACAGACCTCTATTCCTCCCACCACATGAGATTACAGTGAAAAAATGGCCTTCTGTGAAGAGGGCCTTCACCACACTGAATCTATTGATGACTTGATCTTGGACTTAGCTTCTAGAACCGTGAGAAATGAATTTCTGTGGCTATGAGCCACTCAGTTTATGGTAGTCTGTTATAGCAGCTGGAATGGACTAAGACACAGATACATTATATATCTTCAATAAATAGGATGTTCTGTTTCTTTTCTTATCATAAGTTTTGAGGATGGGGACAAAAGATCATCATCCAATAGGTTTCTTCATATTTATGAATAAGATAATATTTTGGGGACAGAGAAAGAATGGATATATGTTGACTGGCCTTTCTGCATAATTCCCTTCCTCTTATAGCTGTGATATGCTTTCAGATTCAGATTCATCCCTCACCTCTTTTTTGTGTATACAGAACAGGATATAATCCTAACCTCTTCCAATGAAAAAAGGTTAGGATGATAACCTGTCTTTAAAATGCATGCATATATATATATACTAACCTGTATATATATATATATGTCACAGGCTGGTCTCAAATTCCTGGGCTCAAGCGACCATCCACACTCAGACTCCCAAGTAGCTAGAACTACAAGCGTCCTAATCTTTTTTCCTACAGAAGAAAGTAGTAGACTTTGAAATCTACTTTCAAAGTAGAAGAGAGAAGAAGAGAGAAGTGATAGATGGGCTGACAGAGAAGAGAATAGAAAAAAAAAAAGAGGAAATTCAGCTTTCAACAGTAAGTCAGAACATAATTCAAGTTTATGAGAGGATTCTGTAATGTGTAGATGCCTCATGAAGAAATATCAGGCATTTTGAGATTTTAACTTTCAATTTAAGGGAAACAGCCTTTTAAGAAGTTACATCAGTTTTCTGGATTCCAGATAGAGTAAGAAATGAAACTAAAATTTGGGGCCTGAGCTTATTTTTTTTTTTTAAGAGATTTGACCCAGTATAAGCTGTGTACATTTCTTTTTTCACCATGATAACTAATCTGGGCTTATTCTTAGTTTTCAAAATAACTTTTGCTTTGATTATAACATCGGATTTTAGAAAAGTTGCATGAATAGTTGAAAAAAATCCCATGTTGTCTATATCCAGTTTCAACAAATGTTTATATTTTGCTCCACTTATTTTATCATTCTCATATATATATGTGTGTGTGTCTGATATATGTGTGTGCATATTAGAAAGTAAGAAACATATGTGTATATGTTCATATGAGCCCAGATTAGCTATTAGTAAAGCACACAGCAATACATGTTCAGTTATTTATAAAATTTCCTTATTATTATTTCTGAAGAATCTTTTCTTCTTTTTTTATTTTTTTGAGACAGTCTCACTCTGTCACCCAGGCTGGAGTGCAATGGTGTGATCTCAGCTCACTGCAACCTCCACTTCCCAGGTTTAAGTGATTCTCCTGCCTTGGCCTCCTGAATAGCTGGGATTACAGGCACCTGCCACCACACCCAGATAATTTTTGTACTTTTGAGTAGAGATGGGGTCAAACTGTTGGGATTACAGACATAAGTCAACATGCCTGGCCCTGAAGAATCTTCTGTGATAAATTCTCCATTCATAATTTCAATGATTTATTTTTTTTGCTATTTAAAAATCACTTCTTTCTTTCTACACATTTTGGTTTTAATTTATTTTTTATTCTATACCCTTAAGGTGGAAAGTTAGATAATCTTAAAACTTCTTTGTTTCTAATTTATGCATTTGATGTTATAATCACTCTTTAGCTACTGTCTATAAATTTTAATATGTTGTATTTTTATTAAGTTCAAAATATTTTCTAATTTCTCTTGATATCTTTTTTTAAAATTCATTGACTATTTAGAAGTGCTTCGTTCTGTTTCTAAATATTAGAGCTTTTCTAGCTATCCTATTGACTTTATTTCTAATTTAATTTCAATTTGGCCAGAGAACATACTTTCAAGATCTCAATTTTTTGAAATTTGTTCAGACTATTAGTGGCTCTGCATATAATCTCACTTGATAAGTATTTAACGTACATTTGAAAAGAATGCGCATTCTGAAATTTTAGGAATGGAGTTCTACAAATATTAGAACAAGATAGCAGAAAGTATTGTTCAGATAGTCTATATTCTTACTAATCTTTTGGCTATCAAATGCTGAGAGACTAGTATTAACATATGTAAATATTTTCCCTCTTATATTTTGAAGTCTTATGATTAAGTACATTTATATTCATAATCCTGGTGTTGTGTAGATAAATTGACTCCTGTATAGAAGATGTCTATCTTTATCTTCATTCAAGTTCTTTGTTTTGAAAGTCTATTGCAGATGATATTAGCATAGTGGTCTCACCTTACTTATGGTTAGTGTTGCATTATGTACCCTTTCAACTTTTTACATTTTATTTTTGTTTTGGTATTTGAAAATTGCAGTTTGTACACAGCATATGAGTCTTGATTTTTTTAATGCTGCCTAAGGATGTTGGCCTTTTATTTGAGAGTTTAATCCATTTATATTATTATAGTTACTGATATTATTAGATCTATCATGCTTTCATTTGTTTTAACTATTTTTTGTTCCTCTATTTTACATTTCCTGCCTTGTTTTGTGAAAGTCCAACACATTTTGATACCCAATTTTACTTCAAATATTGGCTTTTCAACCATACATCTTTTAAACTAGTTGTTCTACTTACAGTTGGTGGTTACTATTTACTATATGCATCTTTAACTTTTCACAGTGTCAAGTGTTTATTCCTTCAAATGAACTATAGGAAACTTGCAACAGTATAGTTTCATTGACATCATTGCCTTGTAATAATGTAAACTTTCCTTTGCATTATTATAAACAGATACACATATATGCATATCATGTAATCTGCATATCATCTGCATGTCGTATACACCACAACAAAACGTTACAATTGTTTTATTTTAACAGTCCTATATTTTTGAAGCAAATGAAAAATTAAAGATGTTCCCTTATATTTAGGCAATATGGAGTATTTTTAGTGCTAGTCATTTCTTTTGTTGATCTATCTGAATTCCTATCTGATATTACTTCTCCTCAGCCAGAGAATTTCTTTCATTTTTTTTTTAAAATGGTAAGTCTCCTGGCTACAAATTTTCTTGGTTATTGTTCATTTGAAATGTTTTTTGTTTTTTGCCTTACTATTTTAGGGATAATTTCCCTGTGTATAGAATTCTTGGTTGTCAGTTTTATTCTTTCATCATTTTAAAGATGTCTTTCCATTGGATTGTGGCCCTCACTATTTGTTGTGAGAAATCAGTAAAACTCACATGATTTTGCCTCTGTACATAATGTGTAATTTTTCTCTGGTTGCTTTTAAGATTTTATTTATAGATTCCAGAATTTAATATTATGTTATGGTACTGATTGTATTTATTCTTCTTGTGATTTATTTGACTTCTTGAATTTGTAAGTGAAACTTTCTCAAGTAATTTGGGAAATTTTTGGTCATTATATTTTCAAATATTTTTCTCTGCTTCATTCTTTCTTTGCCTTACTCTTGGAACTCCTATTACAAATATATTAGACTGCTTGATGTTATGTAAACTAAGTAACTAAAGTCCTGTTTGGTTTTAGTTACTTAGTTTACATAATTTTGTTTAATTTGGTTTAGAAACAAAAAGTTTCCTCCCTGCTTTATTTATTTATTTATTTTTTGAGACGGAGTTTTGCTCTTGTTACCCAGGCTGGAGTGTAATGGCGCGATCTCGGCTCACCGCAACCTCCGACTCCTGGGTTCAGGCAATTCTCCTGCCTCAGCCTTCTGAGTAGCTGGGATTACAGGCATGTGCCACCGTGCCCAGCCAATTTTTTGTATTTTTAGTAGAGATGAGGTTTCACCATGTTGACCAGGATGGTCTCGATCTCTTGACCTTGTGATCCACCTGCCTTGGCCTCCCAAAGTGCTGGGATTACAGGCTTGAGCCACCGTGCCTGGCCCTCCTCCCTGCTTTTTAGTTTGAATCCCTTCCACTCATCTGCCTTTGAGTTCACTGTTTTTCTTTTTTCTGCCAATTTAAATTTTCTGCTATTTTGGTTTCTGTTCTATAGTCTTCATCCAGTTTTTTTTTAAATACAATCACTATTTGTTTGCTAATATGTTCCATTCTTTCATTAAAATATATATTTTTAGAAGTTCTTGAGCATACTGCTCTGTTTTGGAGTATAAGTCACATAATCTTGTTACTTAGCATGTCTGATAATTTTTTATTATGTGACAACATTATAAAAGATGTTATAGAGACTATATTTTGTTAACTGTTTTTGAAAAATGTTGATATTTGTTATAGCTGACAATTTGACTGGACTTGAACTCCAAATTCTCTGTTTCCTGGATGGGAAATAGTTGAAATTTATGCTCAGTTCTTTAAGCTTTTAGCTTCTGTATTCTTTCTTGTTCAGCAGTTAAGTAATGAGATTTGGCAGAGTTTATTTGTATATTTTGTCCTTACTTCCTCTGTAGCTCCTTTCTCAGGATACCCCTCCCCACCAACTTTTCAATGGTTTTGCCAGCTCAGAACTCTATTCTCTGACCCCTCAGCTAGTAAGATTACATTTTCTACTGCCCTGAGCTACAGGGATTAAGAAATGCCCTCAGTGGAAATTTGCTGATTCACAAATCTCACCAGTGACCTTCCTGTTCTAAAATGAATGATTTCCCATCCATTTTCTTCCTGCTTCTGATGTTCTTCAGCGCTTTTTAAATATTTTACACAGATTTAATTATTGCTATCTATAGAAGAGTTAGTCTGGCCAAGCTACTTTGCCGTTACTGAAAGCTGGAGGCTTCTTAAATTTACTTTGTCTTTCTTCTTACTCAGTCCTTGGCAGCCTTTTAAAATCTTAACAACCTCTTTGAGAAGTCAGCTATAAATAACCATAATATGTAACACTGTATTGTGCTTTCAGTTTATGAGAAATTTTTATATTTTTTTCTCTTTTAGACCTTGACTCAATCTATTTAGGAAGATATTTTTACTATTACCATTTTATAGATGAAGAAACTGGAATCCAGAGATGCTATCTTACCCATGTTTATGCATCTAGTAAATGAAATCATTATCCTTTGAATTCTGTTCTTGCAATTGAGGTCCCGTGCTTTTGCCACAACACCAAAACTGTGTCCACAGGGAATTTTTGATTTATATCTGAGGCCTAGAAAGATTTAATGAGTTGCTCATAAGAAATTTATTACTGAAATGGCCCAATGAAGGCAAGAAAGGGCAATTCTTCTCTGAGGGCTGGGCAAGCACCACTGAGCAAGTTCTGCCAATCTTACTGATTTTTCAGCACATAGAATTTCTAAAATCTAGATATTTGTTCCTCAGTCATGAAAAGCTGATGGGCCAATGTCTGATCAATGCAGTTTGTTTAAAGCATCACTCTAGGGGTCCTATCTGTTGATTTCGACTCAGAGAAGGCATGAAAGTAGGATAGGCCTGGCATGAGATGAGAACCCTTGTGGAAACTGTCCTGACTACAGAGATTGGTTCTGGAAGTATAGCCAGGCAAGAAGGCACAGGGCCCAGAGAATCTGCAAGCTTGACATGTATCAGGTCTGGCTGAGCACAGTTGTGTGGGGTATGCAGATGAGAGAAATTTAGGAGACACATGGTCATCATATGTGGGGAGTGGACCCTAACCAAGATAGAACTCCAGAAAAAGTAAGGTCTTGCCATTAAACTCTGGCTGACAGCCTTGAAGAGCCTGGGATGCTTGGCAGAACCAGTAGTGGGGCTTCCATTCAACTAATTGCTCAATGCCAGGCCTTGTGCCAGATTTGTATATCTTTTGCTTTTAATTTGGTTAAGCAAAAACATATCCTAATAACTGCACCAACTCAGGGAAAGAGCCATGCATGGAGAAGACACTCAGGGTTCTCCCAGGGTCCCTGAGGAACCAGGGGAGGGCTGATAATGGAGCTTCATTACAAACATGTGAAAAGCTTGCCAAAGTTCCTGTCCTAGGTCACCGAATCTAAGAGACATGTTTGTTTTAAATGATTCTCTTATTCTTTGGCCTCTCTGCTTGTCCGTATCCCAAGAGTTGATTTTCTGGTCCTTCTGGGGCACTGGCAGCTGGATAAAGCATGGGCCACTATTCTGCTTGGCAGTCATGGTTTGTGCAGAGCTGGACTGAAGCTCTCATAAGCTGCCAGTCTGACTTACAGGGGGCTTGAATAATCCACCATCCAGTGAGTGCCCCTAGTGAGGCTGTTCCAGGAGACTGGGGTTTGCTCCAGAGCTGCAATTCTGACAAACTGACGAGGCAATAGGACATCATTAGACTGCCAAGTGCCTCTGCAGGCAGAGAGTAGGACACTAGACCCATTTACCACATTTCCAGAGAAGTCCTAGGTGTAATATTAATGTTGAAACTGACCTATGGGGTGGGAAGCCCTTGCCACATCATTCTGTACAGATGGCCAGATCCACTGGAAGCTGGAGATAGGCACTCCTATTAATGACTCGTCATTGTATGTCTGTGTGTTCCCATGGATTTTTTTCTACATGGACTGCAAATGGCCCATAGGGCCTTTATACCATGTATTTTGTGTGCTAAGCTCACACCTGATTTTATTTTTCTCTTTATTACTACTAAAGCTTTCATTTTCTTTTTGTTCTACATTCCTCATCTACTCATTTGAAATTCAGTTTTATCTATTTCTATATTGAATGTATTTAGATAATCTACCTCAAATCCTTTCTTCAAAAAAGAAGGTATAAATAAGCAGGCAAATAAATGAACATAATCTCGGTGTGAGATAGACTTAAATTCCACACAGTGGTAAGAATTCATCTCCATAACTCCAGGTAGCAAAGAAAACTACAGGTGAATTTTAGGCATAGGTGGATTTTCTTGAGTTTTTATAGGAACTCATTTTTTGCAAATGACGGTAGGACATTCTAGTCAAGTGCTGGAGTTGGTTTATTTTAGCTCATAAGAGGTGACTGTTAAATTTGCAGAAATTTTACAAGTTGGTTGATGTCATTTTGGTAGCTCAAAATCAGCCATAGTGGGAGTATTTGTGCAAAAGAAGTTGTCAAAGTAAAAAATTAAATGTTTTGAGAACAATTTAATTCGTGTTTTGAGAACTGGTTTACCGGCATGCCACTGGGGCTTGCCCACCTTCCTGTCTCCCAAATTTGAATTTGAAGGAATAGCATTGTCTTTTGAGACTTACATTATAGATCAATGTATTATAGATTAGATTAGAGGGTGTCAAAATTCTGATCATTGAGACTTAAGTGAAGGTAATAGCACGCAGCTGTCGTAACCTACCTAACCAGCTGTGTACAAATGTAGTCCCATCTCATTTCTGTTTCAAATTAAAACCAACTGAAGTATCCACATAATTAAGTTGAATATACACTATCTCCCTGGAGTGGGGGTCCCTTCTTTGTCTGGATTTTCCAAGAGATCTGGAGCTCACTCAGTCCAAAAAAGACCTTTCTGACTCCAAGTACCTCATAGAGAGTTATGGGAAACATAACCAGTCCCCCATCATGCCCAGTTTTCTGATACCTGCTTCAGTGAGTTCCTTGTGTGGTGCTGCTGCGTAGATGATACTGAGTGTTTTATCTAGTCTTGAAATATCCCGCTGTTATTCCAGGGTGTGTGTGTGAGTGTGCATGTGTTGTGTGTGTGTGTGTGGGTGCGCATACAGGGATAGAAGCTGGCCCTCTAACTTGGTAGGTAGCAGAGGTACCCTAACTTGTAGTCACCATGTACCACGCTAGCCCTAAGCTCTTGATGCATCCTTTAGGTCCCAGAGGGAGAATGATCACATTGACTCAGTATTAAACCTGGAAAATAGTGCCTCATGCCATGTATAGCCTGACTTTCCAGTCATGTAGCTCTATGGACTCATTTGTATGGTCATTTCTCCAGGAGCACTGTCTCTCTTAGGAGGGCCAGAGAAGGCCAGTTCTAGGATCTGCCTCAGCTAAAATCATGTCCATTTTCTTGTTTCATGTCACAGAGATCCAAAGCAATGATGTCCTCATTGGAATGGGGAATGACCAGCTAGGGAAGTAGGGTAAAGGAATCACAAAGTTGGATGTGGGCAGTATCTTTCAGAGTACTCCCAGTGGAATGGCCGTGGGAATTGGAGATGTATCGCATGTTCTATAAGGACAGAAGCTGTCTCTCCTGTTTATATGAGTTTCCCAATAAAGGAATGTTAGAAGATTGGCTAGGCCACCTCTACCTTGCAGTGGATACTGTGGCCTCTCAGTTCATGATTATATTCATAATTTAAATCTATAAGCTATGCTGATTTTGGTCTTTCCAGGTTACTACTTAATGGGAATTAGGCTTCTGTGTTGTTCTCCTGAAGGGAGATACTGTTTGGGTCCTGCTGACAAGACTGTTCTGGACCAGCCTGTACAGTAGAGCAAGACCTCATCTTTACAAAAAAACTTAAAACATTAGCTGGGTATATGCACTGTAGTCCCAGCTACTCAGGAGGCTTTGGCAGGAGGATACCCTGAGCCCATGAGGTTGAGGCTGCAATGAGCCATATAGTGCCAGTGCACTCCAGTCTATGTGACATATCAAGAACCTGTCTCAAAAAAAAAAAAAAAAAGTTCTGCAACATATGACAATTCTGTTTCTCATCAGAATTTTAAAATATACATTATGATTAACTTTTCAAAATCTTGCTAGTATAAAGACTTTGAGTCTACCTCTCAGAGTTTCATCATATCTGGGACCCTGACAAAAGTAAAGTATTGGGTCAACTAGACAATAGACAGACCCCAGTGTGTGGTGCATCCTCCAAGATGCTGCCACTTTGTGAGATTATTTTAAGCATATCGAAACTTGCCCTCGTTACAGCCTAGTCTCAATGTGGGCTGTATCAATTGGGATACAACTAGGAAGGAAATTACTCCAGGAATTAAAAACAGAGGGAAGTTAATATAGACAAATACTTACATAGGTAAAACAAAAGCTACAACTGAGGTCAGCAATGCAACCCAGAGGTTAACAACAGTAGGCTGGAGGTTGGAAGGACATAGGGTGGAGGCAATATTGTCAGAATTCAGGAGCTGGGGTCACTAGGAGGGAGCTGGAGTCATGGAAGAAACATCTCTGTCTCCAGAGATTATTTCCTGAGCAAGAAGAGTAATACCCTGACTTGTGCATTACATATGTTCTTTAATTTCCTGCCAATCTCTCCCATTGGCCAAGCTCAGCTAGAAACCAGCACGCACAGGTGCTGGGGAAATTCAGTCTTCATATCGAGTCCCTGGAGGATGCAGCTCTGTTATCTGGAGCAGAGCAGGTAAAAGACAAGGGACAGGCTCTGCTGATCCACTTTGCCTC
Organism: Callithrix jacchus; assembly: GCF_049354715.1. Classification (NCBI taxonomy): domain Eukaryota; kingdom Metazoa; phylum Chordata; class Mammalia; order Primates; family Cebidae; genus Callithrix; species Callithrix jacchus. The sequence continues at coordinate 154,585,669 of NC_133502.1, forward strand.
TCTCCTATCAGAGATTGCTGAGAGATGTATACACTCTAGATAAAATCAGTATTGCTTTGAACAATCCGAGGTCCCCGTAGGATTATGGTTCTCACTTGTTAGTAAGGGGATTCCAGGTAAGGTAATAAGATATCTGGGTAGGAGCCATGGATGACAGAACCTGAAAGCATTCTTTCTCAATTCCCAGGTCAAACTGTGAGAGAGATTTTGCATTTGTGATCTTTTGGCTTATTAGGAGCAGCTGTGGATAACCTGGATGTGGCTTGCTCTTTACTCCTTTCCCCTGAGCTAGTAATGTCTTTAATGTGCTGTTCCTCAGCAGGATTACTATGATTTTCAAGTTCTAATGGAATTCTTTTAATTTTCTTTTTAAAGTAACAATAATAGCATTTTCTTCCATTATAATGCTCTTAAGTGGTAAAGAATCTAGTTAGCATTTATTGCCTGCATTTTCTACAACTCTCACATAATACTATGCAGTAGACACTAATATCCCCAATTTGCAGATGAGGACTGGAACCTTAAAGAGGTGAAATAATGTGTTCAAAGTCACACTGTTATTATGCATTTGTGTTCTTATACCCTATCTTATTCTATAAGATAATTTCATTGGGTTCACATGACCAGCCAAAGAAGGAATTGAAATTAAAACAGAGGCCTGTGTTCTTATCACTAGAATGAGGTTCTTTTGCTGCTCTATAATATCAGAATACCAGACCACAGAAATTTCCAGAGGTTGAAAACTCCTGCTATTTCCTTCTCTGTCTGTGTGCCTGACTGTATATTGGATAAATTTCAGGCCTTCATTTTAGGAGTAGAACTACAGGTCCTACAGTCAAAAAAGCCCTAAGGAGATCACCAGATCCCTTGCAAACAAAGCAATCTTCCTTTCTTCAGTTTGGAAACTGAGACCTGGAAAGGTTATGGGACACATCCAAGACCACACACGGTACCATCATTGCTATAGAATATTTTCTAGTTATAAGCTGAACAGAATTCTCTATCTCTATGCAGGAAAATAGAGACTGTTTAGGGACCCAGACTTTCTCTCTTCATGTACTGGATAATCTGGTTTTGATCCACAAAGAAAGCATGGGAAGCAAGATGAAAATTTCTTCTTGCAAAAACATTTGCATTAAGTCAAGCTGGATAAGGATGACCCTGAGATGGTCCCGGCCCTGTTCATGCTTTTTGTGTGCTGCTGAGTGGTCTTCCTTTGGGTGAGCATTATGGGAACATCCTAATTTGATCAGGATAAAGCTGTAGGAGAAGGCTGTTCATTACCCTCAGGCCCTTGGCTCTGTTTAAATAACTCCTAGTCCTGTCAATTCTGAATACAAAATGCCTTCATTTTTTTTTTTGGCATTTCTAGAATGTGATATATATATTTTTTCTTTTTATAAAAATTTTTTTATTGCGTTTTAGGTTTTGGGGTACACGTGCAGAACATGCAAGATAGTTGCATAGGTACACACATGGCAGTGTGTTTTGCTGCCTTCCTCCCCTTCACCCACATTTGGCATTTCTCCCCAGGCTATCCCTCCCCAGCTCCCCCTCCCGCTGTCCTTCCCCTGTTTCCCCCAATAGACCCCAGTGTGTAGTACTCCCTTCCCTGCGTCCATGTGTTCTCATTTTTCATCACCCGCCTATGAGTTATTCGGAGTAAAACCCCGTGCTCTTTCTGTGATCTGAGAAGCCAACCAAGAGATGCCCCACTCAGTGTCTCTGACATCTGCTTCTATCACCCACATTTTTTATCATTTCCCTCTAACCACATCCTCCTCCACACTTTACTGTGAAGATACTATGTTTCTGATCTTTGCCATGAAGGCTCTGCCCCAAGATATCTACTTGATTCTCCCTTCTTTTAGGTCTGTACTCAAATACCACCTTCTCAGAGAGGCCTCCTTCAAAGTCCCATTGAAAGAAATACCCATCCACATCTGTCACTTTCTATCCACACCTGCCACTCTCTTAATCCCTTTTCCTACTTCAGCTTTTTCTTTAGAGATCTTATCACCCTCTGACATAGGCTTATCTGTCTATTCTATCTCTATATGCATTAGACTGTAAATCCTAAGGAAAGGATTTGAGTATTAGCCATGGGCTTGTCCATACCTTCAACAAATACAGCAATACCCGAAAGCATAGCAGGCACTCAAAAATAATATGTTGAATAAACGAACGAATGACTCATTTTCTCTGCTCTCATTCTACTACCCTCTCTGAAGCCTCATCATTTCTTGCTGAAAGCATTCCCACAGATTTCTAACTGATCTCCCTGACTTATTTCCTTTAATTGCTCCTTAACACAACTGCCATAATGATAATTCTTAAATACAAATCTGATCACATTCCTCTTTACTCTAAACCCCTCACTGGCACTCTGTTACCCTTTACTGCCACATTCCTAACTGCCTCCCAAGCCTCATTGCCTACTTTGTTTTCTTTGTGGACTTTTTGTTATAAAATATACGATTAAATTTCCACCTTTCCACCACAAGATTTCTCCTGTATTCATTTTCCGTTTGCTGCTGTGACAATTCGGCACCAACCTTGTGGCTTAAAACAACACACATTTATTATCCTTCAGTTCTAGAGGTCAGCACTCTGACACAGGTCCCACTGGGTTAAGGTCAAGGTATCAGCACGGCTGTGTTCTTTTCTGGAGGTTCCAGGAGAGAATCTGTTTCCTTACCTTTTATAGCTTCTACAGGCCACCCCCATTCCTTGACTCGGGGCCACCTCTTTTCATCTTCAAAACCAGCAATGTGGCATCTCTCTGACCCTGCGTCTGGCATTGCATTTTCTTCTCTGTCTCTCTTCTGTCTCCCTCTTCCATTTGTAAGGATGCTTGTTGGATCCATGCAGATAATTTGGGATCATGTCCCAATTTTAACATCATCTGATTAGCCATATTAATTCTACCTCAACCTTAATTCACTTTTGCCATATAACCTCACATACTCACAGGTTCTGGGAATTAGGATGTAGACATCTTTGGGTGGAGGGCTTTATTCTGCCTAGTACAGTTCCCTTCACCAGGTTTCTTTTCCTCTTGATATTTTTTATCTGTCTATATCCTATCCATTTATTTCCCTCATTCCTTAAGGCTCATCCACCAAGTAAAAGTAACCCGACCCTGCATTTTACCCCCACAATATATTTTCCAAACTTCTCCTAAGGCAGATACTACTTTTTATCTTATGTTACATATTTTTATGTGCATGCCTTAATACCCAAATCATAGTGCTAGCTCCTGGATGGCAGCAACTGGTCATAATTTGGGATTTCCATGTATATTTAACTGTTTAATAGGAATTCGTTGTTGAAGAATGAATTAGATGAAAAGTAAGTAGGAAAAAGAACAAATTAAAAAAAGAGAAAAGAAAACAGGAAAGGAGGCATGGAGGATTTTTGTAGATGATCCACTTTCTCTAGAGACACAGAGATAGTGGCTAAATCCCCGGGTCACAGTGTATCTATTCTATAGCTCTTTTATGGGTGGTCGTAACAGACTTGATTTCATCTCTCACGTACTTTTTTGGACACAGGCCAGATGTTATTGAGGTGATCTGGGTAAAAGCCTTGAGGGTTTGAAGCATTCAAATGTTCACAACTCATCCTCCTCTTGGGCTAAGGTCAGAGTATCACCAGGACTCTGTTGTTTTCTGGAGGTTCCAGGAGAGAATCTATTTCCTTGCTTTTTATAGCTTCTACAGGTGACCCTCATTTCTTGACTGAGGGCCACCTCCTTTCATCTTCAAAACCACATTTGTTATTTCGTTATACTTCCGTCTAAATATCCAACAACCAGAAATCTTGAATCCTTCTACCCAAAAGATCCAAATAAAAGACAGTATTCATTTGCTCCCTAAAGTTTTTAAGACCCAAATATGTTAAATATTCTAAGTTAAGTAGTAAGAAACTAAATTATGGGAAATGGCAAAGGACACATATTTGACATCAGCAGGCTTGTGTTTGAAACCCAAGTCTCAGATGTCACTTCCCTCATACGGAATTGATACCATTAGCCTCATAGTGTTGTTGTGAGGGGCCAACAAAATTATGTATATCAAGTGTCCGTCATAGTACCCATATACTAGATGTATAGAACAGATTTCTTCTTGAGCCTCTGCTCACAAATAAGGAAATGTTGGTATTCCTGGGACTCCTGTTAAGACCTGACAATGGAGTGAAATTGGGTCTCATTTGTCTACATTCTTGGGTAGTCATTGATAATATGCAGTAATGCCAGCCTCCAGGTTACAAAAGTACCAATATACCCTAGTCTCTAAGACATTGGCTGATGGATTAAATGCAACATTGGAGATAGCAGGACCAGCTGTGTCTCAAAAGTGTCTTCCCACCTGGCTTGTGACAGTGGCCAAAGTCTAGAGAGGGAAATTTACCAGCTGAGTTCAGGGAACATATAGCCCACCAGATACAGCAAAAGTGTCCTTTACCTATGCCTGGCTCCTACATCTTTTCACAATAAGTTCCAGCCATCTTTTTGATGGCTGTCACTGTTGTTTCACTCTCAAATGTTGGTTAAGAAGAATCAAGTCCAAAATAACAGTGAAAGTATTAACCTACTGATAACTACCCTCTACTTTGAAGTGTCAGGCACTATCAAAGCACAGAATTTTATTTTAACTGGTCAGATATCACATGTGCTCAGCCACCAAGAGCCTCATTTATTATCATGATGGAAGCCACATACAGGGATGCAGCTAGGAAGGAGAGGATAGCCGTAATTCCTTGATGCCTTTTTAAAGCCTTGACTCATTTATACTGACTGAAGCTGAGGCCAGGAATGGAGAAATTATTGAGCTCCTCACTTTTCAAGTGAGGAGCTGTCAGACATGTGCCTGGCAACACAGCACATTTGAAGAGAAGAGATTTTTTATAAAGGTTTATGATGAATTGTAGCAATTCAGAGCTTCCCTTAATAGGGAAATGTATTGCTCAAGGGTTGGATATGTGATGACTTTTTGACATTCATTCTGTCTTGGTTTTCTTATATCTTTGGGACAATAGCTTTTCACTAGGAAACAGATTCCCTCTATGAGTAACATTTGTTTATATTCTGGACATGGTAACATATGTGTATATTCTGACCAAGAGTCATACACTCGAAGATCTAGACACTGAAGTGGTTCATATCCACAAGCCCATTGATCTACAAGAAGAAACTGCAGCTCTTGAGAGCTAGGAGTAAAAAACTGATCACTTCTTTGTTTTTTGTTTCCATTTTTGTTTTTGTTTTGGCATGTCTGAGTGTATCTACTTTGCTAAATCCAGCATTACTAAATTCTCTGTTTGCACAGGGTTTTCACGTGCCAAGTTGCTAGTTACTGAACATTTGCAACAGAGACATAGGTGCTAGTTAAGCTTTGGACATGTCCTTCATTATTTAAGTGTGTTAACTGGGGAGAGGTTTAAAATATAACTAGATATTTGTTAAGTTATGAGGGTAATGACATTTTAGGTAAATAGCACTAAAGGTACAAAGGTACAGGCCACCATCTACGTTCGCTTATACCCCGCAAAAGCTGTTGGCAGAACTCTGAAGAGTTCAGAATGACTTAAATTTAAGGCTTATGGTAAGGGATTGATGAGAGATGAAGTAGGAAAGGGAAGAAGGGCCATTAGTACCAATTTAGGGATGCACATCCATACTTTATTCCAGATTAAAGCTTTTCAGTTATGGGCCATCTACTTATACATCTTACCATAATCAGGAAAAATTAAAAGAATCCAGGACCAATAGTCTTTGAGACTGAGATACAGATATCCTTGATGCCAGCCTGTCCTTGTCTCATGTCTGAGGGTAGATATTTGGGTTTCTGTTTTAGACCCTGTACTTGAATCCAGGGATTAATAATCAGCCTAGTGTTCTGGTTCTCTGTGTACTACAGTTATTGTCTACTGCACTGCTATAGTTTGAATAATTGTCACTTCCAAAACTCGCAGTAAAATTTAATTTTCAATGTGGTAGTATTGAGCATTAGGGCCTTATATAGATGATTGGGTCATGAGAGCTTTGCCTTCATTAGTGGATGGATTCATTCATAGATTAATGGATTAATGGGTTATCATAGCAGTGGTCCTGGTAGCATTATAAAAGTAGAAAGATCTGAGCTAGCACACTCAGCCCCCTTACCATGTGATGTCCTGTACCACTCAGGACTCTGCAGAGAGTCCCCACCAGCAAGAAAATCCTCAATAGGTACAGCCCTTCAATCTTGGATTTCTCATCCTCCATAATTCTAAGAAATAAATTTCTTTTCTTTACAAATTACCCAGTTTCAGGTATTTTGTTATAGGCAAGAGAAAATACATGCACCAAAACTGGATATGGCCCTCGTCTTCAGTTTGGATTGCCACGTTGGTAATCTGATGCTAACTGCCTGTCCCACTACTAGGCACTACCTGCCAAGGAAATTCTACCAAGGAAATTTTCTTCTTTTTATAAAGCTACCAGTACCACTCCTATGATAACCCATTAATCCATTTATCTCCGAATGAATCAATCCACTCACAAAGGCAGAGCTCTCATGATCCAATCATCTATTAAAGGCCCTAATGCTCAATATTTCCACACTGGAAATTAAATTTCACCATGAGTTTTGGAAGTGACAATTATTTGAACTATAGCAGTGCAGTAGACAATAACTGTAGTACACAGAGAACCAGAACACTGGGCTGATTATTAATCCATGGATTTAAGTATAGAGTCTAAAACAGAAACCCAAATATCGATCCTCAGGCATGAGACAAGGACAGGCTGGCATCAAGAGTATCCGTGTATCAGGTCCAAAGAGGGTTTGTCCTGGATTATTTTAATCTTTCCTGACTATGGCAAGATGTGTAAGTAGATGGCCGTATCTGAGAAACTCTCAGCTGGAATATCTGGAATAAAGTATGGTGAGTGCTTAAAAAGAGGGTTAGGCAAAACTCCCAGCAGCTATGGGGAAGAAAGAGAGACATTTCACTGCGGGACTTGAGAACATTTTATGGAGAATGAAGCATCTGAATGCTTGTATGGATTTGAAAGATTCATGGAGAAGAAGGAAAAGAACAATGAAGTCAAAATCTGAAACAGGATCAAGAAAGGAGACCATGCCAAAGACAAATTAGTCCAGTTTGGCCACTTTCAGGATAATTAAAAGTGGGTTAAACTGTTTTCTTAGCAGGAAATGAAAGTATAGGGGACAATGTATGAAAGGAATTATCTTGGAATTTCTTACTGATTATTGCTACTCTATTGTGTTGTTCCTTAAATAATCCAGGAAGAATCCTTAATCAACATATCCTGAACCTTTATTAAAATGTAAACATTCTGTTGCTGGGATACAGAGATTAATACTACTTTTAATAATAGCAAATATTTAAAAAGTGATTTATATATGCCAGGCATTGTTCTAACACCATTACCTATAGTAGCTCACAAGTTGTTTTTTTTTTTCAATATCTCTTTGAAGTGGATACTTTTATTTTTTCTCATTTTAGGAAAGATGCTTAGGTTGAAAACCTAAAGCATTGAGAGGTTATGCCACCTACCCATAGTCTTCCAGGTGGTTCATGGTAGAGCTGAGATTCTGATTCAGGCATTTGGCCTTGGATTTTTGGTTGTGAATCACTGTGCCATGCTACTTCAGAATAAATCATAGGTTCTTTTCTAATAGAATATCAACTAGAGAGACTAAGACAAAAAAAACCCACTTATACCTCTATAAAGCTGATTAAAACATGGTCAGCCCCCATCTCTCCAAATAAAAGTGAAATAGAGGCATTTTTCAGATAGGCAAAATCTAAGAGAATTTGTCACCAACAGACCTGCTCAATAAGAAATGCTAAAGGAACCTCTTCAGGCTGAAGACAAAAGATGACAAAAGATAAAATCTTGGTTCTACCAGAAGAAATGAAGAACATCAGAAATGCTGACTTTGTGAGCAAATAAATGTAAAAAGTTATCCTTTTTCCTCTTTTGGATAAATTATATGGCTCTGCAGTTTCTAAGTGGAAAAATGAAACAGGGTAGCATAATTCAAATTTCTTTAGGGAAAAACAGCTTGAACATGTCATGTGTCCAGGTTTTACATACAGTCTTCCCAGTGGAGAGTTTCTTCATGAAAAACTGAGAGTTTTTTTTTTTTAAATAAAATTTGTATATATTTATGGTATACAACTTGGTGTTTTGAAATGTGTATACATTGTGGAATGGCTAAATGGAGATAATTAACATATGCTAGAATCACTTTTTTTTTTAACTTTCCAACTTTTGTTTTAGGTTCAAAGGTACATGTGCAGGTTTGTCATGAGGGTAAATTGCACGTTGTGGGGGTTTGTTATGTGGATAATTTTGTCACCCAAGACTTGGAAATATTTTATCCGGTTAAGGCTGCAAAGATAGTTGGAGATTTTTTTCTGATGCAGTCCCAAATCCCCAATTCATTTATGACTAGAAAGTCTAAATGGGCAATATGCCAGTTCCACCTGCTTGAAGCATCCTTGTTAGACAGCAAAGTCAAGTGGTGAAAGGATTAGAATGCAGTTTGGGAATTCATTAGAGTTGGAGGAAGTCTCAGGCCCCGGAATAGTTTTCTCTAAATACACAGATGGGCTGGGGAAAGATGTGCAATTTAATAGCAGTACCCAACCACATAACCACATGAAGAGCCAGTTCAAGGATACTGATGATTTTAGAAAGTGTCCTAAGCTTATAGGAACCCCTTGCATATGAGGAGATCCTACATGTATAACCTTGGTATGACTATTAGTTACTGATGATCAAATAAATGTTAGGTGCAATAATAAGATCAGAATATTTTGAATGACTCATAGATAAGTCATTCAAGCCCTAAGATGAGCTTCTCTTAGGTCAGATTCCATAAGAAGCAGTGCCTTGAGACAGGGTTTTGAGATCTCAAGATTTAGTGTTTACATATGTCTTTTTTTTTTTTTTTTTTTTTTTTTTTGAGACGGAGTTTCGCTCTTGTTACCCAGGCTGGAGTGCAATGGGGTGATCTAGGCTCACCGCAACCTCCGCCTCCTGGGTTCAGGCAATTCTCCTGCCTCCGCCTCCTGAGTAGCTGGGATTACAGGCACGCGCCACCATTACATATGTCTTTTTAAATGTTTTTACTTTAAACCTCTCTCTCTAGATAAGTTATTTGTAAATAGAATTATACTTATGTTTTGTTTTTTAATTGAAATGTTTTGTCCATTTATAGTTAATGAAATTATTGAAATGTTTGTGTTTAGGCTTGTTCTTTTGGGATTTCTGTTTTGCAGTGTTCCTCTACTTTTCCTGCCTTATTTGGGTTAATTGTATTTTTCCAAATATTTCATTTTAATTCATTGAATAGCTTTTTTTTTTTTTTTTTTTTTTTTTTTTTTGAGACGGAGTTTCGCTCTTGTTACCCAGGCTGGAGTGCAATGGCGCAATCTCAGCTCACCGCAACCTCCGCCCCCTGGGTTCAGGCAATTCTCCTGCCTCAGCCTCCCGAGTAGCTGGGACTACAGGCACGCGCCACCGTGCCCTGCTAATTTTTTGTAATTTTTAGTAGAGACGGGGTTTCACCATGTTGACCAGGATGGTCTCGATCTGTTGACCTCGTGATCCACCCGCCTCGGCCTCCCAAAGTGCTGGGATTACAGGCTTGAGCCACCGCGCCCGGCCCTTAATTCATTGAATAGCTTTTTAGACATGCCTGTTTGTCTTGTTTTTGGTGGTTACTCTATGATTTTCATTATGTATCCTTATTGTAGTGAACTTAAAGTTAAAATTGTCCCACTGACAGAAAATATAAGAATAATTTATAATTCCACCTATGACTACATATTTGTGCTATTTTGAACATTTAGTTATCTATGTTATGTACCCTACAATACAGTGTTACGATGGTTGTTTAAAATTATCAATTGGACAGTGAGAAGTGCAGGTGACAAAATAGCAAAATGAGGCAGTAGTATTTCATGGTGAAATGACAAGGTTAGTAAATATTGATTTATATACATAATTTTTAAAAATTATTCTGAAGTATATACACATTTTCATTCATAATGTGGGCCGAGTGGTCAACAGAGAAAACAGACATGCATAAAAGATTAATGAATGGGATTACAATTGTTTTATAATTTTTACATTTAGTCATTGAAAATAAAAAATGTCAGAAATATAATAGCTTAAATATATCATTTAAAATAAACTTGCATAATTAAAATAAAAAATTATCGGTTGCCTTCTAAGAAAAGAGAAGAAAAAATATTTTTTATGTTTAGCCATATATTTAGCATTTCTGATGCTCTTCATTCCTTTCTGTACATCCACATTTTAATCTGATGTCATTTAACTTCAGGAAGCCTGAAGGATTTCTTTTAAATATTTCTTTTCATACAGATCTATTGGTGACATACTCTTAGTATTTATTTGAAACTCTCTATTTCAGCTTCATTTATTTAGGCATGTTTTTAATTGTAATTTTAAAATCAGCTCCATGGAAGTACAATTTATATACACTAAAATGCACCCATTTGAGGTAGCTAGGAGTTTTAATAAATTCTTAAGCCCATAGAACAATCATAAAACTCAAGATACAGAGCATTTTTATCTCTTCAAAGAGCTTCTTTGTTTTTACAATCTCCTTGACTCCACAGCAACTGTGGGCAACCACTATTGTAACTATTAATTTTTTTTTATTTTATAATTTCATATAAATTGAATTATAGAGTATATGCCCTTTTTATCTGTCTTAGCCACACAAAATAATAATTTAAAATTTACCTATATTGTGTGTGTATCATAAACAAGAGTTCTTTCCTTTGTTTCTGATGGCATTTCATTATATGAACATGTATTTATCCATTCACTGTTAATAGACATTTGGATTGTCTCCAGTTTGGAGCTAAAAACTATGCATATCCACATTCGAGTCTTTGCATGGACAAATGCTTTCTTTTCTCTTGAGTAAATACCTAAGAGTGGGATTGCTTGGTCATGTAACAAGCTTATATTTAACTTTATCAGAAACTGTCAAATCATTTCGTGACACAGTTGTGCCGTTTCGTATCTTACATTCCCACCAGCAATGTATTGGGGTTGCAGCTACTCCATGTCCTCATCAATACTCCGTATTTTCAGCATTTTTAGTTTCAGGTACTTTAATGGGTGTGTGGTGGAATCTTGAGGTTTTAATTTGCATTTCTTGGTGACTTGTGATTTGTGTTTCATATGCTTTGTTGGCTATTTATTTATGTTCTTCTGGAAAGTGTTTGTTTTGATATTTTGCTTATTTTTCATTGGGTTGTTTGCATTTGTATTCTTTTTATTGAGTAGTAAGCATTCTTCATATATTCTGGATTCAAATGCCTTTGGCAGATATACATACTGGGAATATTTTCTTCTAATCTGTCAGTCTAACATTTTCCTAACAAAAATTTCAGAAGAATAAAAGTTTTAATTTTGACGAAGTTTTTTTTTTTTTTTTGAGACAGAGTTTCGCTCTTGTTACTCAGGCTGGAGTGCAATGGCGCGATCTCGGTTCACCGCAACTTCCACCTCCTGGGTTCAGGCAATTCTTCTGCCTCAGCCTCCTGAGTAGCTGGGATTACAGGCATGTGCCACCATGTCCAGCTAATTTTTTTTTTTTTTTTGTATTTTTAGTAGAGACGGGGTTTCACCATGTTGACCAGGATGGTCTCGATCTCTTGACCTCGTGATCCACCCGTCTCGGCCTCCCAAAGTTCTGGGATTATAGGCTTGAGCCACCGCGCCTGGCCATTTTGATGAAGTTCTAGTATCAACGTTGCTTTTATGGTTCTATTCTCTCATGTAGTACCTAAGAAATCCTTGCCCACCCAAAGTCTTGATGATCGCCTATGTTTTCTCCTAGAAATCCTATGTTTTACCTTTACCTTGAGGTCTATGATACTTTCAAGTTAATTTTTAAGTATAATGTGCAGTAAAAGTTGAAGCATTTTTTTTGAAAAAAAAAAAGTTTAGATTATTTCTTTAACATATTTTTTCCCAATATATATATCTAAAAGTATAATTTTTTACTTTAAAATGCTTTAGTGCCACAATTTTTTGTTGCCATACTTTTCATTCATTTTTGCTTAGTTCAAAATATTTAAAATTTTTCTCATACTTTATTCCTTGACTTTAGTATTATCTGAAAGTATATAGTGTAATTGTCAATAATTTGTAATATTTTCAGATATTTGTTAATAATATCTATCTAATACTATATACTAGAGGACATGCTTTTTAAGAATAAAACCTTTAAATTTACTTCAACTTGTATTATGGTCCAGGCTATGGTTGATCTTGGTGACTGTTATATGTGCTCCATAGTATGCTAAAGTGTGTATCTCTTCGGTAAATTTATGTATTTGATGGATTTACTAAAGTCTCAGAGCCTTTGTTAATTTTTCTTAATTCTTTCTTTCTGTTTCTTAGACTGGATAATATCCTATCACAAACTATAATCATAATATAGCACATCCCAACTGGTGGAAGACTTTTATAACTTTTATTTCTCTTTCTGCTTTTTTTGTCATACATTTTACTTGTGTACGTGTTGTGACCCCCATAGTACTTCATTTTTTGTTTTATATGGTCAATTATGTTTTAAGACATTTTTATCCAAAAAAGTCTTCTATATTTACCCGTATATTTTCTCTGTTTCAGGTGATTCTCATCCCTTTGTGCAAATTCAAATTTTTGTCTAGAATCATTTTCTTTTTTTTTTTTTTTTGCTCTACAGTTGCTTTTAAACATCCATTTTAGCTCAAATTTGCTTGAAATTAATTCTGTTAGCTTTTGTTCATATGAAAAAAGTTTTTACTTAGCCTTTATTTTTAAAGAATCTATTTCTTACAGAATTCTAGGTTGACAATTATTTTGCTTTTTAGGGCTTTAAAGATGTTTCACTGTCTTTTGCCTTTCACAGTTTCTAATGAAAAATACGTATTAATTATCTTTGTTTCCTCGTATATAAGGTGTGCCTTTTTTCTAGTTGCTTTTAAAATTCTTTTCCTCACTGTATTTTGTTTTTACAATTCAATTATGATGTGCCTGGGAGTGAATCTGTATGTGTAGGCATTTTTTTCCCTGATTGTCATTGCACATTTGGATGAGTAGGTGCACTGTTTTAATCAAATTTGGAAAATATCTGTACATTATTCCTTCCAATATTTTTAAGTCCTAGTCTCCTACATGGACCTGAATAACACATAGTTTGATTTTCCTGTATTATCTCAATGGTTAATGAAACTTCATTAATTTTATTTTAGTCTTTTTCCTCTGCATGCTTCATTTTGAATGAATTCTGTCAATATGTCTTCAAGTTCACTGACTTTTTCTTCTTCGGTATCTAATGTGCTTTATTTTTTCCATTATATTTTTACTTTTTTATAATTAAACACATACATAAAATAAAATGTGCCATTTTAGCTATCTCCAGTTGTATAGTTCAGTGTGATTAAGTACATTCACTTTATTGGGCAATTATCATCACGTTCTCTCTGGAACTCTTCATCATACCAGAGTGAAACAATGTGCACATTAAACCAGTAAAATTTTTATTTCTTTAAATTTAATTAAAAATATATGTTTATATATATGTTTATATTTTATCTACATTGAATACATGGAGCATAATTAATCTATCTAATTAAATACCCTTATCTACAAATTTAATTATCTCTAACAGTTGAACAATTGTAGGTTTTCTTGATTTCATGTCACATAGTCATGCTTCCTCATATGCCTCCAAGTTTTTCATTAGATAGTAGATATTGTGAATTTTGCATTGTTTTGTGCTGCATTTTGTATTTGCCTTTAAGGAATCTTATCATTTTTTGTAATTAGCTAAGTTCTTATGGATTAGTTTGATGCTCTTAAAGTTGATTTTTGAGCAATTCTAGTGTACATCTAGAGAGCAACCTTTATTCTAGGGCTCATTTAGCTTCACTTTTAATGTGTGACCCTTCTGGCATTTCAACAGAATGTCCTGTGTATTTCATAAGGTCTTTCTATTCTGACTGAAGGTAACTTAAGTCATTTCTCTGTGAAAGTTTCAGGAATGATTTGTCTTAAAACTTCCCAGCAATTGTTCTTTCCTCAGAAATCATTCTTTTCTGCCTTGTGGGCTTTCATTTTTACACATACACAGGGAGGTATTTATCTAAAAACTCAAGGGCATCCATATGAAGATTTATGGAATTAATGCTCTCAATAGGACCCTTCTTGGTGAAACTCTGAAAATATACTTGCCTCTTTTTTACTGAACTTTAATTTCTGGCCCTTAAGCTTAGCAAGATTGTCAAGTTCCTTATGCAAGTACGTGGTTTATAAATTACCTCTTGGCAGATGTCAAGGTAGTGGTAGAGTCCCTTTCTTGTTTCCCTTCTTTCATGATTTCACATTCCTTGTGTGTTCCTTTTTGCCTTCCCCATTATTCATTCATTATTACTTGGTGTGTGCTATACTATTGCAGTGATGCTCAAAATATCCCTTTATATAATCATTTTTACAGTTGGGTCATGGTATATTTTTAGTCAAAGAGGCATGTGTGATTCATACTACTATTTTATAGTTTAGCAGATTTTGCCACAAATAAAATAGAAAAATGAGTATATAAATTAATGCCTGTGATCAATACACTGACTGACATTTTAAGCAAGTTGTTTTAAATAAAAAAAATAAATGGTAATTTAAACTATTTTTTAGTATATACTCTATACCAGTAGTTTGGTGTATGTTTTACATATATTATTGCTAAAATTTCTTCCAAAAAGTTGTTGTTATCTCAATTTTATAGATTAAGAAACCAAAACAGAGTTGTTAAGTAATTTGCCTAAGGTGAAATAATTAGCTAAAGGTAGAGCTATAAGTTAAACTTTTCTGTTTTATTAAAAAATACTTGCTAATAATAATCAAATTATAAGCTTTAATTTTGTCTTCTATAAGTAGAAGACAATATGTATTACCTATGTATTAATATAATTACATAATAGTTATTTTTGGAGGCAGAGAACAAATAAAAATTTTCCTTATATCCATAGTATCTCTCAGAGTTTTATGTATGTCTATTGGGAAATGTAAACAACTGCTGTCTGGTATAGACCTTCTCTCTAATTTTGTAGATAAGGAGACAGAGGCCAAGAAAGATGAAAAGATTTGCCCAAGTTCACAAAACTTGTTGGCCAAATCTGGACTAGGACTCAGCTTTCTTGATTCTCATTTTTGTGTTTTTAAATTGCTTTCCAATGTAAATATAAGAAACAATGATTTTATTACTGAAATTGCATGCATCTCTGAAACTCTTAGATGAATGTGACTACAGTGAGCAGTAGGGAGGAGTAGAGCACATAAAACATGAGAGAAGGGAAAGGCCATAGTAGGATATGTTATTGATTTGGCCAGCACTATAATTCACTGATAGCTTGATAATGCAATTATTATTATTAAATCTGTTGGAGAACCATCTACTCAGGGGAAGAAAGGGAGGAACATGTATTTATTCATCATTCCTATTTCCATTAGTTGAGAATGGCCCAAAGGTGTATTAATTCTCCCACACTCTAGTTTGTATACACATGAGAAGCACGTGGGTTCCCGTGTATGAAACACTGTGTATGAAAATCCAGGGCAGCAAGTGAGAGGGGCAAGATGATGTCAGGTTCTACAGTAGGGAAGCTGGTTGAAACCTTCATGAAAACTGATTGATAAAATCATCGCTAGAAAAAGAGGAAAGGCCCAGAGAATTTGAAGCACTGCATAAGAGGCATCCAATATAGTACACTGAGTCACTGCATTTTCAAACATGTTGCTGAGAACAGATGGAGGTAGTTGCTGACTACGATTGAGGTTCCCCGGTAGAAAACCATGAGTTAGGTCTCAAAAACCACGGGGAATGGGAACGCCTAAAATAAAAATATCTTCCATTTCCGTTACCTTGCTCAAGTCATGTAATGATGGACTTTGACAATGAGCTCATAGACAATGAGCTTATCAATCCAGGACTATCTGTTGAGATGGGAGCAACAATGAACACATAACTGATTAGGCATGCTCACATATACTTGTCTTTTTTCTTTTCTTTTTTTTTTTTTTTTTTTTGAGACGGAGTTTTGCTCTTGTTACCCAGGCTGGAGTGCAATGGCGCGATCTCGGCTCACCGCAACCTCCACCTCCTGGGTTCAGGCAATTCTCCTGCCTTAGCCTCCCGAGTAGCTGGGATTACAGGCACACGCCACCATGCCCAGCTAATTTTTTGTATTTTTAGCAGAGACAGGTTTTCACCATGTTGACCAGGATGGTCTCGATTTCTTGACCTCGTGATCCACCCGCCTCGGCCTCCCAAAGTGCTGGGATTACAGGCATGAGCCACCATGCCCGGCCTATACTTGTCTTTTTAAAAAATATTTAGGTGGTCAGTTACACAATACTAAGATGAACTGACTTTGTAGAATTACTAGAAAGATTTAGGGGCATACCATTAGTTAGAAGTATGATCATAAAAGAGTGAATTCAGATGAAAATAAGATGTAACTGCATTTTTTTGTTTTGGTTTGTTTGGTTTGTACATAGTGGAGTATATTGGGGAAGAGTTTCATATACAAGGAGTCATTAAACTTGAATGTTGAATGATACATAGATTCTTTTTTCCAGACAGAGGAACAAAAAACATTTTCAGAAAAATTCATGGAGTTGTCAAAGAGTGTGGCATATTAAGGAAATGGTGGAATATTTAATGGAATATAGGATGTGTAGAGGAAAGAGAAAGGCAGGTGTTTAGTGGACAAAGTAGTAGGGGTCATATTTTAGGGCCTTTATTCCATGCTGAGTCACTTGAACTTTGTAAGGTATAGAGAGTCATTGAAAGCCTTTGAGGTGGGGCCAGCGGTGGATGCCAGTTTCATGGATACCCTTAAGGTTGAAACACAGGTAGGTCTCATAGGTGACTGAATTAAAGTCAGCCTTATCTAAGCACACTTGTCCCAGATGCCTCTCCAGGACCACCTGATTGTGTATTTGTCCTGCTGCTTTCTAACTTCAAATTCATGGTTATCTGGATTATCTCTGGAGCTTACTGTAGCCCTTTGATTCTTCAAACCCTTTGGATGCCTTTCCCTCACTCAGTGACTTAAGTTCCTGATCAACCATCAGCTCCTAGATTTTGGTGTCATCTAAAGGCTGCAATAACAAATATTTCTTCCCCAAGCCTTATTTCCACACAGTCTTCCCCAGTTTTTTGATTCCTCTAGCAATCCTAGCCAGAAGATGGTAGTGGTAGTGCAAAAGGCTCTAGAATTGAAGAATTAATAGTTGTAATAGACCATATGAACCTCAAAGCCTAAAATACTTACTATCTGGCTCTTGACAGAAAATGTTTGCTGATACCTGCCCTAGATCAAAATCAGGCAGTTAATGAAAAGAAACTGATATGCAAGCACATCCTTGCAATGTTTTAAAATTTTAGGTGAGGAGAAAAAAAACGTAAAAATATTATGCAAAATGAAAGATCACCCAAACCAAAACAAATACCAGGCTGTCCCAAGACTCTGTCTCTTATAACAATAAAGTAACATCTATGCAATTATGAAATAAAGGTTTATGGTTTCAGACAAGTTATCACACTCGCATGAAAGCTGTAGAAAGACATTATCAGATGGCAAAGGACACAGAAAATATTTTTTCTCACTTATCTTTTTTGAAGAAATACATGAATAAATAATTCATATATATCTGAGATGAATAAAGATAAAGAGCTTATTAAAAGAGAAGCCATAGATTGAGTGGACTAGTAAAATAATTTAAACATAAATCTCTAAATCACAAGTCTAAATAAAAGTGAAAGAAAAAATTTAAAAATTTTAAGTGATTCTTGAAAGGGCAAATACACAGTAAAAATAACACAGATATAAAAAATACAATGATAGTAACATAATGATAGTAGACTAGGGCAAGAGTGTTATATCTTACTAAAATAGGTTTTGACAAGTAAGAGGATGCCATATTATGCCAATTTCCTCATATATGGAGTGCCTATGTCTGTCTATGTGCATATGGTATGTGTTTTATTCTTAATACTGAAAATTAAAGCAATATTAATGTATTTTTATTTTTGTTTTCATATTTTCAGACATAGTTTCCCTCTGTCACTCAAGCTGGAGTGCAGTGCCATGATCTTGGTTCACTACAACCTCCGCCTCCTGGGTTCAAGCAACTCTGCCTTGGCCTCCAAAGTATCTGGGACACAGGCACATGCCACCACACACAGCTAATTTTTATATTTTTAGTAGAGATAGGATTTCATCATGTTGGCCAGGTTGGTCTCAAACTCCTGATCTCATATGATCCTCCCACCTCAGCCTCCCAAAGTGCTGGGATTCCAGGTTTGAGCAAAATGTATTTTTATGCAATTTAAAAATAGTTGGTATAACTTAAAATTGGATGTTCGTCTTCCAAAAAAGAGGGGATTTGAGTTGGTGTTGGGGCAGGGAAAGGAAATATAAACAATAGTATGGCAAAAGAAATTGTGGGAAAGATTACTGCTCTTTGCTGACTTCTGATTTTTCTCTACTTCTTGCTACACAGAACATTTGTTCTGGAAGTTATGTGTGCCCATATTAATTGCTTTGGCCAACAAATGTGGGTGGAAGTTACTAGTGTCACTTTCTGGAAGAAATATTTAATTTTCAGTGCTCTACTCTCCAGCTCTCCCTCCTCTGCCTTAGCAGCTGTGAATACCTTTGTTGATAAAGGGAGATAATAAGATTGACGTACTCTGGAATACTAAGCCAACACACAGCCACTCTCAAGAGGGCCTCATGCCTGAGTGGGCTTTGCATAAGTACTTAGTTATTTATTACTACAGCGTAATTTATCATACTTGATACAACAGAAAATTTTTGAAATGGCACAAAGCACAGAAAATAATATCACAAATTATATATATGTATGTATATGTATATTTGAGACAGAGTTTTGCTCTTGTTGCCCAAGCTGGAGTACAGTGGCACGATCTCAGCTCACTGCAATCCCCGCCTCCTCAATTCAAGCAATTTTCCTGCCTCAGTTTCACAAGTAGCTGGGATTACAGGCACTACAGGCATGCGCCACCATGTCCAGCTAATTTTTTGTAGTAGAAATGGGGTTTCACCATGTTAGCCAAGCCGGTCTCAAACTCCTGACCACCTGCCTTGGCCTCTCAAAGTGCTGGAATTACCGGTGGGAGCCACAGAGCCTGCTGTAAACTTACATATTTTTAAAAGAGTCTCTGAAATGCAAGCAATTATTATCTACAAGATATAAAAAAGAACAACCTGATGAAAATAGGGAAAGATATAAAATATCAGTGGCAGTAAAAGTCAGTAAAGGTTACTATATTATTACTATTTAACATTAAATAGGACAGTAAGCATACATTTTCTTTATGAAATATATAAACCATATTGATAATTCAACTATCCTGAAACTTTGTGGGTGTTATTAAATTGACATATATAAAGCAAAACTGTGAGAAACACAAGAAAATATGCACATAAAGTATAGCTTTAATGATAAAGGAATATCTCACCAGAAATAAACATCCCGGACTGTGTGCACCAAAGTATGCAAAGGAGGGGAAGGTGGTCAAATGTTCCAGATGATAGTGAAGAAGTCCATAAGTTCCTCAGATCTTCTACTTTTTAAAATTTAGCAGCTGTGAGAACATTGGTAACCTGGAAAGGACAATTTCAGTAAAGTGGTAAGGGCAAAATTGAGTTTTCAAATATCTTCAGGATATGAAAACAACCAATTTAGGAAGCTTGGAGGAAATGGAGAAGGTAGATCATGGGCTAGGTAGGACAGGAAATTCTTGAATATGTTACTATACTGAGGAAATCTGGGTTAAGAAGCATAATGGGTGGAAGGAGCACCCTGTGGAAGCAAGAAAGAATGGGAACCAAAGAAAATGTCTAATCTCTCTAAATGCCTTAGGCAGAAGAAGGAAAACTCTTCCTTAGATTTAGAGGTGAGGTCTGATGAAGGTGAAGATACACTGGAAGGGTAGATTGAAAACTTGGCAGAGTGTATACTTGATGGTTTCTTCCTCATTGCTCCTAACTCCTCTTCTTGTTGCCATATAGAACAAGTTGAGTCTTTCATTTGATAGCCATTCTGGCCATGTTTTGAAGATAGTTATGTATCTCTTCTGAATTCCCAATTTACTGGCCTAAATATACCTATGTCATTTAATTCCTTCTTAGAATTTTGAGTTTTATCCCAGATTCTAATGTAATGAATGATCATCAAATTAGCATTGGTGATTGCTAAGAGAGATTCCTAGAGATATTGGTAGACTAAGCAAACTTATTACTGTTTTGCTTTCTTATGGAAAGAATACTGTAGATTCTAGAAGTGAGAGGAAGGTTAAGTTTGCTATTGTTCCTCAGCAAAACATAAAACAGATAATTAACCTGAGGGTTAAAAATGCTAGAGGAGAATGTGGTGATCAAATAGCCAATGTACTTTTGCTAAGAACAAACCAAGCCAAACTAAAGAAGATGACAATTCTCTTGGGTTAATGGATCTTTCTGAGACATCACTTGATGTCTCTATAGCATGTTATGCCTTTAACCACTTTCTTTCACTGAAAATTGAGTTCTCCCTTAACTCCACCACTGTAGATTTTCTCTTCTTTAGCTGCTTCAAAATTTATTTGTTTTTGTTTTCACTAGACTTCTCCCCCTCACTTCCTTTTAGACAAGTATTTCTTAGTGTGCTCTGAAAACAGTAGATATTAGAATTATCAGGAGTGCTAGCTAAAATGTAAATTCCTGTCCCATTCCACACCTTCAGAATCATCATCTAAAGAAGTGGGACCTGGAAGGCTCCAATTATGTTTTACCACACATGTGTTTCTTTTATACATTAAAGTTTGAGACATAGCTTTAAATACTCACAATTCCATCTGTTTTCATGGCCACAACCACTACCTGAATGTTTATGAATTCAGTTCTGAAACAATAGTAACAAATATTGAATCACCTGGAATGTTTTCCTGTGGTTGGACAAAAGAATCCTACAAATCAACAAATCAAAATTGTACTCATCATCTATCTGCCCCCACCTTTTCCTTTTAGGGTTATATTAACATCATTCACCTAAACCTGATACCTGAACTCATTCACAGTTTCTCTGTCTTTCTCTGTTATTCTTTAAGTGTGTCTTCCATCAACTTCTGTGTTATGTCTTTTTTGCTTCATTTTACTTTTCTTTTTTCCATTCCTGTACATTGACTTTATCTAGTTCTTCGTATCGTATTGATAAACAATATTTCATGCTTATTTTTAGTCTTCTCCCTCTACCTTTAAACTATTTTCTACCCTATAATAAGAATTAGCTTTCTAAAATGTTGTGTTCATGTGATTCCCTTCCCTCCAATTAAACACTTGGATGTCATTCCGTATGCTACTGAAGAAAGTCCAAACCCCATGGCTTCAAAGTATGATCTCTGACAGCATATAGAACCCCCTCCTCCTACACACTTTAGCCATGGCCATACTGACATTTTCTGGTTTTCCAAAGGTGTTGAACTTTCTCGTGTTCTTATTTTAAAGAATCTTTTGAAAACCTGATTTTCCTCTCTTGGAATATTCTTCCTCTACTCTTCTACTTGGCTGAATCTTCTTATCATTCACTACTCAGATGAAAAAGTCTGCCTGGAGACCCCTAATATGGATTAGGTGTCTCTTTTGTGTTGATAAAGAACCTCATACTTACCTTTACCACTGAATTTATCAAGCTGCATTATAATTCTGTTTACATTACTATGCTCCCTATTTGACAGCGAGATCTTTGGGTAGGATCATACGGATTTAAATAGACAAGGCCATTTAGGTGAAGTTAAATGGAGGTTTTAGGGAATACATCTCTCCATTTTGGCAATGCGGCAGACCAAGTATGAATGTATATGGATAAGATATGGAATGGACTTCAGATAGATTTACAAGTCTATTTAACCAGATGGGTGACTCATTGATAACCATTTGATAATACATCTCTAACAAGGTGAAACAAATTTTTGTCTTTTTTTCCTGTCTTTTCAGCATTTTTATCAGCAATGTGGATAAAGATAAAGGATGTATGCTTATCAAAACTGTGTATCATACAATGTTGGAAAGGATTCTAAGCCCATAGATGTAAGACAGTTTAAATGGCTCAGCAGACAGAAATATTGGCTGGGAATCCAACAAAAAAAATTAGCAATCATAAATAAGCTCCAGATTTTAGCTTCAAGTCAATTTCACAAAAATAGGATGAGTGGATTTGCCCTGGCATCAGCTCATGTGAAATGGATTTAGGTATGCTTGTTGACTAGAAACATAATAAAATTCAGCAATGTGAAAGAGTTTCTAGCATAGATAACCCACTATTTATTCCAACTAATATCCAAATTCTATATTGGCTTGAGTTGATGTGGCCTTTTTTAATTCTGACTGCCAGAGGGACTTTAAGAAGCTAGAGTATATGCATGCATTCAAGCAAAAGCAACCTAGATCAATATGGTAGATAAATATTATTTTATGGAGAGATGGCAAAGTATAGTTGTTATAAGTTGTTGAATATTTAATTAATTCTTTCATTCATATAACAAATATTTACTGAACACCTTACTGTGTGCCAGGCACTAATCTCAGAACAAAGGATCAAGTAGTGAAGAACAAGACAAACTATACTCCGTCTTTCATGTAATTTACATCATAAGAAGGAAGAAAGACAACAATTAAGTAAACCAACAAGATAATTTGAAATATTAACTTTCACAAAGGCAATTCGAGTGACTGATGACACTTTGTATTGGGTATGTTGGGTCATCAGGGAAGGCCTTCCTGGGTAGACACTTCAGCTAAGACTTGAATGCTCCGGAAGATCCAGCAATGCAATATCTGGAAGCAGAATGTTTCAGGTAGAGAGAAGACTAAGTACCAAGGCCCTCAGAGTGAGGATGGGCTTGCTGTGTTTGAGAAAGAGAAAGAAGGTATTTGTGCTGGTGTATAGTGAGCGTGGGAAAGAGTGGTTCCAGATGAATTTGCATAGAAAGGAAGTGGAGAGATTCTATAGGGTCTTATTGACTTTCAAGTGAGTTTAGATTCAGTGGTTAGTCCTTAGGGGAATTAATTATAGCAGTGAGGTTAGTGAGTCATTTTATGGTAGAGAAAGGTCACTCTGGCTGTTGTACATAGAGAGAATGCAGGGAGCCCAAATTGAATGTAGGAGAATAGTTAGGAGCTTACTGTAATTGTACAAGTGAGAGATAGTGAAGTTTCATTCAAGATTGTAGCAGTTGAGATAGAAAAAGGGAAACAGATTTTGGGTATATTTTGGAAGTAGAGAAGAACATATTTACTTATAGATTAGCTGTGGAGTGTGTATGGGGGACGAATACAGAACTCAAGGGGTATCTCTGTGATTTAGTCTCGAGCAGTCGAGTAGAGAAGCATGGTTTGCTAAGAGAATCAGCAATATTGTTTAGGTCATGTTAATTTTAACCCGAAAAGCCCATTCAAGACTCAAATGAAGACGTTAAGTAGACAAGTGAATGTAAGTGTCTGGGTCTTAGTGGAAAGGCTTTGCTGGATGCTTAGGTTTGAGATTTAACTGCATTACAAAGTGGCTGTGTATCTTCACGAAGATTTACCTGACTGATATTTACTCCATGTGGACATCAAGTTTGGAAAATAGGTACTGTATGTAACTCTATTTATCATAGTGGCTGCCCCAAGGTAAGCTTTTGTTGTCTGCCAGGTATTTTAATAGTTAGAGTACTTTTGTCTGCAAGTTATAAAACCTCAACTGGTTTCAAAAATAAAGATGATTTATAATTTTATGTAATAAGAAATCATTGGGTAGGACAGCTCTAGAACTGGTTAGTTTTGTGGCACAAGAAATAATTAAGGACCAGGTTATTTTCATATTTTATGCTGTGTTCTTCTTGGTATATCAGTATATTCCTGATTATGACAACTAAATGATAACATCTAGTGAAGGAAGAGGGTCTGTTTCTTCTCATTCATCTCTCTTTCTTCACAAACATTTCATTAAAAAAAATTAGTCGGCCGGGCGTGGTGGCTCAAGCCTGTAATCCCAGCACTTTGGGAGGCCGAGGCGGGTGGATCATGAGGTCAAGAGATCAAGACCATCCTGGTTAACATGGTAAAACCCCGTCTCTACTAAAAATACAAAAAATTAGCTGGGCATGGTGGCATGTGCCTGTAATCCCAGCTACTCAGGAGGCTGAGGCAGGAGAATTGCCTGAACCCAGGAGGCGGAGGTTGCGGTGAGCCGAGATCGCACCATTGCACTCCAGCCTGGGTAACAAGAGCAATAGCAAAACTCCATCTCCAAAAAAAAAAAAAAAAAGTCATTCAGAAAAATTGGAAAAAACAGGTTTTTGGATTTTCTTTGCCAAATGTATTTGAAATTTTTTTGCCAAACATAATAATTTGAAGTTATGTTACTGATACCATGAGACTTTGTTCTAAATACTTTGACATGCATAACCAAAGAATTATAATATCATACCTAAAGACAGTACAATCAGACTTAAGGAGACTAACAATAATTTAATAATATTATTTCAAATCTAGTATATATTAAAATTCTCCACTAGCTCCCATATCTTTTATATTTATTTTTTAAAAATCTAAGATCCAGAAATTATGTATCCATTGTATTTATTTATGCTTTAGACTCTTTGATCTAGAACAGTCCTCATACCTTTTCATTTTAATGATACTGATACTTTAGAAGAGTTCAGACCTTGCAATATGTTCTACATACTGAATTCTGATTGTTTTCTTGTGGTATCATCTAAGATTTTTCTCTATTCATTGTATATGTAGACACAAGGACTAGTGCTTGAAAATATTTAGATTATTTTTAGCAAGATAACTTCATGTGTCATGCCATGCACTGCACATCACAGCATATGAGGATACAGTGAATGTCCTACTATTGATGATGATAAGTTTGATTATTTAATTAATGTGATGACAGTCATACATCCATTATAAAAGCATATATACTCTTCAAAGTTCAGTGATCAGTCTGGGAGCAAAGGTGATACTTTGCCAGTATGCTGTTCCTCAGCTAGCACTTTTAGCATCAATTAATGATTCTTACTTGAATTGATTTTTACATTGGGGGTTACAAAATATTATTCTAATTATGCCTGTTATATTTATTACTTTGTAACTTTCTTTGAAAAAGATAATTTCACTTTTTAATGTTACTATGAATTCATACATTTATTTTGAATTAAATGTTATGGTTGATTGTAGTGATTAGTCTTTTTGATGCTGAAATTATTCCCAGTTTTGCTAGTAGCAACACCTTTCAGCTGGTTCTTGTGTTCTTTTGACATTATCCCTTTAGTTTTCTGGCAAAATAAAGTATCTAGGATTAACCTTTGTACTTTTCTGTCCCAAACATAGAATTAGCCGTTTTTTCAAGAAGGTGTTATTCCCATAAGTGGGAACTGGCAATTAGAAACCAAGATGTATACTAGGTGTGCTTATTAATGGTGGCTCATCAGTCATTCTAACCTGTTTTAATGTAAAGAGCTGGCATATATCATGGACCTTCAAAAAGTTCTTGGAAAATGTGTATTATGAAAAATCTATGCTTGGATTTTAACATTTTTTGCACCAAAATAAGCTTATACAACTTGTTATAACGTGAATGAAAAAGAGCTAGTTTAAAGGACTCAGAAGGATGAGATGGCAGTTGAAGAGAGCCCCTATTAGAGCAACATAAGTTCTGCTAAAATTCAATCAAAAACAAACATTAAATTTATGACGAAGCTTGGGTGAAAGAATGATGAAATCATTATTACTTTACACAAGATTGCTGGGAGCAGTGCCCTAAATAAATGAGCAGTTTACAAATGGATGACTTGTTTTAGGAAGAAACGAGACAATATTGAAGATGAAGCTTGCAGTGGCAGGCCATCCATACCAATTTGCAAAGGAAAAATTTATCTTGTTCATGCCCTAATTGAAGAAGACCAATGATTAGTGGTACAAACAATAGCCAACACCATAGACATCTCAATTAGTGAAGTCACAAATCTGACTGAAAAATGAAAGTTGAGTAAGCTTTACACTCAATGTGTGCCAAAACCATTACACCCAGGTCAGCTGCAGACAAGAGCAGAGCTTTCAATGGAAAATTTAAGTGAGATTAAGCTCCTGAAGCATTTCTTTGAAGAATAGTAACAGGAGATGAAACATGGCTCTACCAATACAATTCTGAAGGCAAAGCACAATCAAAGCAAGGGCTACCAAGAGGAGGAAGTGGTTTGGTAAAAGCAAAAGTGGATGGTCAAGGGCAAAGTTCATGACAATGGTGTTTTGGGATGCTCAAGGCATTTTACTTCTTGATTTTCTGGAGGACCTAAGGATAATGTCTGCCTGTTATGAGAGTGATTTAGAAAGTTAACCAAAGCTTTAGCAGAAAAATGCCCAGGAAAGCTTTACTAAAGCGTCTCTCAGCCTAACAATGCTCCTGCTCATTCTTCTCATTACACAGGGTAATTCTGTAAGAGTTTTGATGAGAAATCACTAATCATCTACTGTGCAGTCCTGATTTGAATTCTTCTGACTTCTTTTTGTTTCCTACTCTTAAAAAAAACTTTAAGGGGGTACTAATTTTCTTTCAGTTAACAATGTAAAAAAGACTGCACTGAGTTAAGTATCCCTCTCCCTTCTTCCTTCCTTCCTAGAAGATCTGTATGACCTCTTTCCAAGTCTCGTTCAATTAAATGGGTTTTAAAATATTGGTTTGACTAATTAGTATTTATTTCTGAGTCACATGGAGGACAGATGGGAACTAGGAGAAAATCTAGCCTCCATCAGCAAGGAAGAAGGGAGAGGGATGTTTGACTGGCAACGTCCTATATTTTACATTTATTATAAAAATTGTTATGAATTTCTAGGCCACTTCACTGAATACATGTACATGTGCCATTCTACATTAATATGTGAAAAAATACAAATCCCCAATGTTAGCATAACTGGTAAAGATGATTTTTTCATATGTTGCTGATGGATGTGGAAATGGAACTGTCACCGCAAAAATCAGTTTTATAAGACATTTATATGGTTTGATTTAAGAAACGTGACACCTTTACCCTCATCAGGTGGAACTAACCCAGAAATTCAAACAAATTAAATGGCTATGTAGTCAAATGGTTAATTAAATAATAATGCTTGATGGAAGTGTGGCTTCGTCAAATATGGTAATTGTGGAAATCATGTAGTAACTCATGTAGTAGGAAATGTGTTTAAATGTGTTTTGAAAGACAAATGGGAAAAAGCAGAATATAAAAGTATGCCTATGCAATAATTGTATCTTAAGAATTATATCTGCACACAGGCAAAGGCTGAAATAGAACATAGGAAAAGGAAGTCAGTTTGATGGGGATGGATGGATGGTGAACTGTAGGTACATTTCTAATTTTATTGAGAGTTTTGTTAATGTTTGTCAACTAAAAACAAGCAAATATAGGCAACTGAGGGGGAAAATCTCTCCCGTGTTCTGAACCCAACCAGATTTATCTGAGCTCTTAAGCAGTTCTAAATCTTTTTTTTTTTTTTGAGAAAAATCTGACTGTATCTGCAAGCACTTTCATAACCTACCTCACCCCCATCATCTAGGAAAGTGTAAGTCAGATTCCACAATTACCCCAACAGAATGTCAGTTGTGCCACTGGAATGTCTCATATCAAAAACTGATGGAATTGCTTCGTTTAACCACACAGAATAACTGTACCCTTGGTGCTGCCAGAAAGCTCAGTCTGGAATTGATTGCTGTAGCTCTCTCCCAGAGCACAGTTGAGTTGATTGCTTTTTGAGAAAGCCTCTTAGGGATTTACTGTCCGTGTGCCTATTGGGCCGTCTGTGCCCCTGGCTGGAGCAGAAACTGAGGAAGGAAGATCCTAGGGCTCATCAAGTGAAAAAAGGTCTTTTGAGGAAGAAGCATTCCTTAGAAATGTTCTGCCAAGAATTGGAATTGAGAATTCAGAAACACGATAAAGAGAAGGAAGAGGAAGAAACCATTTGGACATCCAAAAATAAAAGGCCAGGTAACGGAAACATAGAACTCAGCAGAAAATGAGATTATCAAAGCATGTATGTGAGGACAATCTTCTGTGTGGGCCCTGGACAGAGCAGGGCTAGCCTTCTAAAGTTTCTAATTCAGCCTAGATAAGTAACAGAGGCCTGAGAAAATGTATATGCAATACTCGTGGGTTATGTTAGCTTTGTATTACATTTGTATTACATTATGTTAGCTTTGTATTTGTGTATTAGCATTTTAGAATTGCCTTCACTGAGTACCAATTTAGTATTTTTCTCTTTGCTTTAACAAGGAATCTCTTTAAGACATAGTTACGTGAGGACTGTTGCTTTATCTTCTGTAAAGCCACATTGAAGACATCATCTGTTGTTTTGCTCAACATCTAGGTGGCGAGGTCTTCTTAAAATGATGTGATAAAATGCTTTTTAGAATTCCTAGAATGCAGAGGCAGGAAAACATTTCTCTCTTCTCATGCACTGATTAACTTCCTTTTATCCTACAGCGAGAACCATGAAACTATAATTTTAATTTTTTTTTTTTGCCTTGGGTGCCCGTAAGCTCACAGCTAAATGTAATGCTTAGATATTTTCCTTACAATTGGTGTCAGCTATAATGATCCTCTGCTCTCTCCCCTCCTCTTTCCTCCCCTTCCCTCCTCCCCCCTCTCCTCCCCTCCCCTCGCCTCCTCTTCAGTTTTTCACCATTGAGTATGATGTTAGCTGTTAGGCTGTCATACATGCCATTTGTTGTGTCGAGGAACATTCCTTCCATACTTAATTTATTGAGAGTTTTTGTTGTGAAAAGGAGTTGAATTTTGTCAGATGCTTTTTTCACATCTACTGAGATTATCATATGGTTTTTCTTCTTCATTCTGTGAATATGGCAAATCACATGTATTGATTTGCATGTTGAACCATCCTTGTATCTCATGGTTAAATCCCACTTGGTCATGGTGAATGATCCTTTTAATGTACTGTTGACCATGGTTTGCTGGTATTGTGTTGATAATTTTTGTATCTATGTTCGTCAGGGATACTGGCCTATAATTTTCTTTTCTGGTAGTCTTCTTGTCAGAGTAATGTAGGTATCATAAAATGAGTTTAGAAGTATTCCCTTCTCTTTAATTTTTTGGAAGAATTTGAGAAGAATTGGTATTAATTCTTTAACTATTTGACAAGGGCTCAAGCCATCAGGTCCTGATCTTTTTCTTGATAGGAGCTTTTTAATTACTGATTCAATTTCCTTGCTAGTCATTGGTCTGTTCAGATTTCTGATTTCTTCATGATTAAGTTTTGTAAACTATATGTTTTAAAGAATTTACCCATCACTTTTAGATTGCCCAATTTCTTTATCGTAGTCTCTCATAATTCTTTTTTATTTCTGTGTTATCAGTTATAATGTCTCCTTTTTCATTTTTTATATTATTTTTCATGCATCTTTTTTTCTAAGTCTAGCTAAGAGTTTGTCAATTTTATCTTTTAAGCAAACCGATTCTTAGTTTCTTTGATTTTGTGTATTATCTTTATAGTCTTTGTATTTTCATTTATTTTTGCCCTGATCTTTATTATAATGTTCTTATTTTTTGAATTGTAAATTGACAAATTATAGTTGTATATAAAGTGATAGGGTGCAAAGTGAAATTATGATATACTTCTAACACTGTTCCCCGATATTCTGATTCGAAATTTCAAGGTAAATTTTAAGCCTTCCTTTATGGAGATCTACCATGTCAAACTAGTAGCCACAACCTATCTAGTCTTTTTTTTGAAATGCTTTGACATCTGCTTTGCCTTCTCCAGCTTGGCCCAGTGAAAGGATGTAGATATTAAGACCACATTCTCCTTGTTTCAAACCTCAGTTCTAACTCTTTCTACTTAGATGACCATGGGCATTTATGTAACCTCCATGAACCTGTTGGTGCATATACAAAATGTGTTATTCATAGGGTTGTTGTAATGATTACACAAAAGAATGTATGTAATTCACCTAGTATAGAGCTGTGTATGTAATATCTGTTCAATAACTCTTAGTTTTCTTTCTTCCCCCTCCTCTAGAAGTTTCTCTGATTATATTAGTCTAGAATGTTAATATTATTCATCTTGCAATCAATTACAGATTGTCTTGAAGTATTTCATAGAAGCATTTTTATTACTTAGCCTGTGATATAACTAAACTGTACACCCCGTTTATTCATTTATTAATTCAGTCACTTAATTAATATCCATTTATTTAAAAGAGACAAAGCTTTAGTCGCTGATTGACATTGTAAATGTGTATGGGAATTCTGTTCTTAAGGGGTGTTCGTCCTGGTACCAGGCACATGTACATATCAAAGGAAAGATTGAGTGAATGAATATTTTAAGCATCACAAATTAATGCTGTGGCTCGAGGTAAGATGGATAGAAGGAATCAATGTTTGGAAAGAAAGGAGATTAATAGAGTGGTAGTCACAATAGATTGTGTGAGATAAAATGAATTTCTGAAGTAAAGAAATGACTGTATATATAGAGAGAACATAGGAGATAATTTAGGCAGAGCATATAGGTTTTAGACAGGATAATGATTCTAGAGGTTGACTCATAAGAAATTATCAGTGGCTATCAGGAAGTTAGAAGGAAAGAAACAGTCAAATATAAAATCAATATTTTTATTTTTAATGTTAGTGGGCTTATTGTCTTCATATGCCCTGAAATGACAAATGAGGGGTTGGAGAAGGAAGGATGAATTAAATTCTAAATGTTTTTGGTTTGAGGTAGCGGTGGGACATTCAACAGAAGTGTTAGTGAGAAATCTGGGATAAGATCCCAGGAGAGCAGTAAAAGATGTAGCTTGAATTTATCCTAGAAAGACAATGTGAAGAAAGAAACTTCGGGTAGAAATAATAAACAAGCAAAAGCCTAAATGTTAAAAGGGCCAGCATCCTTTAGCTTTCTCCATGTAGGATGATGAAAGGAGTGCAGGGTGTGCAGGAGGAAGGGCAGGAGCTGAGGCAAGAACTGTAAGGTAGGGCTGATCATAAAGGACCACGTGTGCAAGGTGGAGGATTCTAGAATATGTCTTGCAGTTGATGGAAAGCCATTCAACATGCACTCTGGCTGATCATCACATTGGGGAATAGAAAAGAGAAGAAATCTACAAGTTGAATTTGGAAGTAGATCACACAAACCCCAAGATTTGAGTTGAAATCCTTATTTTCAAATGAGCTTTTCTATATTCTGATGCTTGAAATTCTACAAGTGCTTCCCTATTATTAGACAAAATTAAGTTTTCTGCTCTGGAAAAAAAAAACCCCTTTTTTCTTCTTCTTCCTCTCCTATTCTTCCTTCACCTTCTTCTTGCAACAGAGAAAATAAGATAACGTTTCTTACTCAAAACATCTCAGCAAACTCTAACTCTGGATTCCAAAGGAGGGGAATCATTTTTCAAAGTCATCTGGGGAGATTCTACAAAAGATGTTGCCAACAGAGGAAAGCCACCCCCTTACTGCTCTTGAGTATCAGTTAGGGAGATAGTGGAGGATTTCTGCAAGAAAAGACAGTTATGGATTTCTCTTCAGACCAGAATCATCTGGCACAAATTCTGGAGTTCCCATTTGCTAGGGACACCTCCTCCTTGGTTGTGGTTGCACCTGATCTAATGATTCTATAATGAGCAGCAGCATGACATTGCCATCTTATATCTCTGACCCGAATGTGAATGTGTTACCAACAGAAAGGAAATTCAGGAAATGAAAACAGAAAGGATTCCATTATCAGGCCAACATGCCCACTATTGCAGTGCTACGAACGCCTTATTGACATTCCTATTCACGTCCAACCCCAGCGTAATTAATCACTGGTGCATTTGCTATCCCAGGCTACAAAGATATGTCTTGAAGCCTTTTCAAGTTTCTTCCAAGCTTCTTGCCTTGGCATTTTCCCAAGCTGCTTCTTGAAGAACAGCAAGCTGGTATTTGGAGCATATGGCGATGGTCTGTTTGTGTGTTCATTAAATCAAGATACCAATGAAAAGAAAGCAGAAAGCTTTCTGTCCTTTAAATGAAATTGTCAACCCAGATATCTGCTGCCTTTCCCAAGTCCTGGCCTGAAATGCCTGGCAAGTGGGGCTGTGTTATAATGACAAATTAATTCATATCAGACTTTGATCATGGCCTGAAAAGTTTTCTGACATCAATTTTCAGTAGTTGCCTTTAGAAAATCAGAATACACTTAGGTGCCTCCAATTTTTAACAACAAAAGCAAAGACATCTTGCCCTATTTGGAGTGTCAACCTCTAACATGAGGATGAGAGGATACATTTTAGGATCGTCACAGCTATGTGGAAAAGGAAGGTGATGTTGTGCATGGTCAAAACCCAACAGGAGGGGGCTCTCTTGCTGACGGGAGGCCTGTGCACAGAGTGCTATAGTTGCCTCTCTCTCCCTCATTTTCCCTTCTCTTTCCTTCTGCCATGTAACATGTCAAAAGCAAATGAAAATTGAGAGGATTCAGCTGAAAATAGAATTGAATTCTATTAGTCAGCCTAATAGTGAAGGTGCATTTGGAAATACAGTGCAGTATAGCTAATGTTTACCACTTGATTACTCATGCCCCAGGCTCAAAATGCATAATGATGCAAATTAAAACCCAGCAAATGGAGAAGCTGGAATCTCAAAGATAACCACACCTAAGTCAGGGTATGACAGGACATCTGCTCTTTAATTAATCTTACGTAAAGACTGAAGCACTGCATAAGATGCACAGTGTTTATGACAACTGTTTTTTTGTGGTTAACATGCTCCTGGACTCCCTCATGTAATTGTTGCAGCTTTGTAACTCACACAAAGCCCAGCTGAACAACCCCCATTAGCCAGAAAGGAAAATATGGGCAGGAAGGGTACTGAGATGAGAATATGATGATTTCAGAATATAAATCAAGCCAGTCCCCAGTTGCAATGTTCATTCCTTACTTATGGGGTTGCACTGGGTGGCGTAAATTTAATCTGAGTATTTTATTTTTTAACATAGGAAATTAACTGTGTGTGTTTGTATACACACTTACATTTACAATATATTAATATACATTATGTTTTATACTTGATACAGAGCTCAAAGAGCTTGAACATATAAAACAATACTTACAGTTATAGGCTTTGGGGCCAGACTGGTCTGTTTGAACAGTGGCTCTTCTGTTTCCTAAATCTGAAATACTGGGTAAGTCAGTTAACCTCCCTGTGCCTTAGTTTCCTCATCTGTGTAAAAGGCCTAATAATAATTCCATTACCATGTGTTAGGCCTAAATGTGTTACTTCATTTTCATGAATTAATTTATTTAATCTTCCCAATAACCCTGTCTCAGTGAATAAGCTAATACGTACAAAACTCTCAAAACTATGAGTGATACATTTTTAAGTAGGAAATAAATATTAGCTGTAATAATTATGAATGTATACATCATCTAAAAATATCTATTATTATTAAACCCTGGCTACTGCTCTGTAAGAATGGGTCTCTTAGTTTCCCCCTACTTTATAGCTGTCAACTGAAGCTCAGAAAGATTAATTCAGATTCCCAAGTCTACTCCTTTGGAGAGTGACAAAACAAGGATGCTAGCCCCAGATCATCTGACTTTAAATTTTGTGCTTTAAGCTTTTCTTCTGAAATTGGAGTGATGGGTAATTGCAAAAATTGAAGGGGTAAAAAAGAGGAGAGCCATTTGAAATCCATTGTAATAATGTGTTTGTTCAATTCAGCCCTACCAAATCAAGCATGCTCAGCTCTAAAGAAAATGGAGGTGATCTCAGATGTCAAAACACTTCCCTGTGAATATTACTATTTTGGACACTGGCCATTTTATAAATTTCAATATTCATTTTTTTTCTCAACTGCTATTTCATATTCCTGTGGTATTTATTCACCAAACATGATGGTAAGATTATGAAAATGATGAGGCGTCAAGGTCTTAATTTTGTTCTGACATGGAATCTATTCCTATTTCATATACAGGTTGGCTGTTATTTTCTAGCAGATGCTTTCAGGTTGATGCATATAAAATTCACACACTGTGTGGAATTAAGTAGAGGGGGAAAGGGGAATAGGAAAAAGGATGAAGGGAGAAGTGAGATTCTGGCGTTTTTTTGACACCAAAATTGAATCTTTCAGTGTAAAGATTTCAAAGCACTGACAACCATTCTCCTGTTTGCTGGGTGAGCTTCCTTTTGTGGTATTATTTCCCCATGGATATTGAGAGTCTTTCTGAGATGAGCACAAGAAGCTAAGCAGAAACAAACAAAGAGAAGGCTGGCAATGCTGATTCCCAACCACCTTGTTCCTTCCACTGGAGGGGGCTCTCTCAACCCCTTCTCTGAGGATGTGAAAACAAACCAGATGGGTGTGCTATCTCCATCTTTTGGCCTTTAGCAGAGTCTGGAACAAAGCAGGGCAGCAAGGCTTCTTGAAGACTTGCTTGGAGAGAGAGAGAGAGAGAGAGAGAGAGAGAGAGAGAGAGAGAGAGAGAGAGAGGCTGGATGGAATCTTGAATAAAAATGATAGGTTATGCTATAAGCTGAATAAAAATAAGCCATCTGAAGAATATATAGAAGTGGCATGCATGCTGCCTCTGGAAAGATTCATTTTTATTTGTCTATGTATAAAGGAGGAAGATAGATAAATGGAAAGGGAAGTGCCATTTCTGTAATGTTCACTCTGGTGAAGGGTTTGCAAACAGTATAAAAATAGTGGCTCCTCCGAAATGACGGCTTTACTTGAAGTTTATCCACCTCTCTCCCCCTTGCCCATACCCCTCACCAGAAAAAAAAGATTCAAAGCTAGCATAGTCACTGTGGGGAAAAGACAGCAATCTTTTGTATGTTGTTATAATTAACCAGGACTGTTTCATCATCAGATTATAGAATGGGATGCAGTGTTAAAAAAAGAACTAAAGGAAGAAACCAGGAGAAGTGGCCATTTTAATTGCATGTTTATTCTCTCTTCGCTTTCCCAAATTGGTTTCGTTTCCTCTGAGTGGGGTTAGTGCCAGGGTATTCACATGAGCAGGGGCCAGGGTGGATTCCAACATTTACCAGCATTTGAATTACCTCCGGACGGTTTGGCGGCCTCTAAATTTATACCCTTGAAGGCACAGCAACAAGCCTTCATCTCCTATGGAAGAGACTTGAAAGCATGCCAGAACAGGACCTCGTCTTCCCTTCTTAGAGTCCTGGCACGTAGAATCACACAAGAAAACAAAAGGCATTTGTGAGGAGCCGTCCAGGAAGAAAGATTAACAATATAAACCGAGGGGGGAAAGAGAAAGAAAAGAAAAAGCCCTTTAAAATGGTTTTGTGCTTATTTTAATAGAACTTGCACAGTCCCTGAATATCCTCTAATCAAAACCAAATGCTTGTTGCTGTACAGCACTCATTCTTTGTTCACCGGCAATGCCCACTCTGCTTTGCTGGGGTGAGGGGGGTGGGACTGGGGCTGGCTGGCTTATCTTTCCACCAGGAATAAACAATGTTGTCCTCAAGGTTAGGGCATGGGGCCGATTCAGAAACCCTGGGGAAAACACCCATTGGCAGCTGGACCTTGTTCTTCAGTCACCCCAAATGCCTGATGGAAAAACTTGAAGATTTTTTTTATGCCTTTTGATCTTGAAATTTGTCAGGGAACAGGAATAGAAAAAGGAGCTACTTCCTAGCACCCCAACCCCCCCATCTCTGTCTCTCCTTCACTCTGTCAGTCCATCTGTGCATCTCTAGCCGGGTGCTTTTCTCCTCCTTTCCCCACTCCTTTCCCCTCTCATCCTTTCTCTGTCTACCTCTGTCTCTCTGCCAGTCTTTGATTCACTACAAAAAATCGGTCAGCTTCCAACTTGATTGGCTAATGTTGTCTGACCTTGACTTTATGTGGGTTGGAAGGATTTCAGCTTTGGTTTTTATCAGGATTAGCTTTTTATCGGCACAGAAGTACCTAAGCAAGTAACTCATCTCCTCATCTTTCACCTTAGACTTGCTGCTTTCTCCTCCAATTTCACAAACAACGTGCGGAAAATAAACAGAATGATTGTGATGGTGACAGCAATAGGACTTTTACTACAGGGCAGAAGGGATGAAGCCACAATCTAGTCCCGGGCTTAGGAGCCATGTCTTTGGTTTATACTGGATGATGTTATTAAGGAAGTCGGCAGTGTGTTTTGTTTTTAATGCCAGACAATTCTTTTCAAATGCTTACGGGGTGTCCAAGCATCCTGCAAGGGGGGAATGGAAAAGAAGAAACCCAAATACACAGGATCTGCACCTTTTCATGTCGCTCTAGCTCCTTGCAGCACAAATTGACTTTGTAAGATTGGCTCTGAAAATGAATACCCAGGACATCACTCTGTGTTACTTTCCTGTGAAATTACTTTTCTGAATGAAAATATTGAATTCCTTTGAAAGCAAGTAGTATAATATCTCTGGAAATGAAAATCCTGTGGAAATCACAAAGGAAAGAAGGCTGAAGGATATGAAAGCTTTATATCTCTAAATGTTAGTCAGGCCCTGGACTTTTTTTTTTCCTTGACAACAATCATAACTGCTCTTTCTGATGTTGATACACTGAGTACTGGGATATCCTAGATGCTTCTATTACAGATTTATGTTTTATCTACCATAAACACCCAATATCATTATCTTAATTTACTACAGCATTTGTATGCCGTCGGTGCTTTTTGTGGTCTATTTGCTTAGCAAGTCTGACCTGTGGAATTTTCCTTGTCTCAAGGGGGACGTATTGACTTACCGCCAGGTGTCTGGCCATCACAGAGAGAGCTGCTGCTGAACTGACAGATGAACAGGGCAGACTCTCCTGCGGAGGCAGTGGTGTGGAAGACAGTCTCCTCACACTGCGCCAGCTACTTGGTTGATCACCATTATCCCTCATATCATCTTGAGAGGGACAACCTCCACCCTTCCTGTTATGTTGACAGATTCACAAACTGTAGAGGGAATTTTCTTCAAATAAGAGTACTCTCTATAAAAATATGTTCCCCTTTCTATCTCCTCATTCACGTAAGTTCTTCTTGACTCCATGAGTTGATGGGTCTTACATTACATTTGGTGCCATTTATTCTTTTCTTTGTTTATTTTTAAAGAGTAAAGTGTCCATTGTCAACTGAATAAATTATAAAATGCCTCTTTCAGCTTCTCCTTAGATCAGCACAAAAGCAGGCAGGAAAGAGAAGAACTAACAGAAGGGGAGGATATGCCAGCCCAATCAAGGCAACATGATCCCCAGGGAATGTTACCTCTCTGTAAAGGAGATGGAGCTCTATGTCCAGATGGAATATCAGGCCTGCTTGAGAGGCTGTGGTTTAGATGGCTGAGGTGCTGTCAGCCATGTTTGAGCAGTGTGGAGAGCCAGAGCTAGCAGGTGGCTGAGCCAATAGCTAGATTCCCAAAAGCTTAATAACTGTTGAAGAAGCTTTTGATTCTTACATATGTAAATATAAAATAAAATGTTTGAGCAATTAAAAAATATGCAGTGATCTTTGAGAGTTAGCTAATCATCCCTAAGAACAAATTAAGACCTATCACCTTCATTTCATCTCGTGAATAGAATCTTGGCCTTTTATGAAATCCTGTGGTCACAAGAGTAGCATATGTGAGCTAGGTGAAATCTATTTCTTACCTAGTAGCATGTTTCAGCTATGTAAAATCTTAAAGATGAAAATAGGTCTTGACAGTTTTCCATCTGATAGATGTATAATGGTAAGTACCCAAAGAGTTGCAGTAGCTACTGGGGGAAGATTCCTGGGAACTCAGTAAATCTTAAGGGCCTTGGACCTGCCCAGGCCAATACTTTCATCAGACATAGATAAATACTTTTTGTTAAGGATACTGATGACATGAAACTGGAAGAAATAATATAGAATACGTTTTATGTCAAAATTAGGTGTCAGCTTTTAGGGCAGTGAAAATACTCTGTATGACACTACACTGATGTATACATGTCACTATAAATTTGTTCAAACCCATAGAATGTATAATACTAAGAGTGAACCCAAATGTAAATTATGGGCTTTGGTTGATAATGGTAGGTTACCATAGGTTTATCAATTTTAACAAATGTACCACTCTACTGGGTATGTTGATAATGGGGGAGACTGTGCTTGTGTGGGGACAAGGGTATATGGGCAATCTCTGTACCTTCCTCCCAATTTTACTGTGAACATAAAACTGCTCTAAAGAAATAAAGTCTATAAAAGAGGAAATGAGACAAAGAAAAAAGATGATTTCTAGGGGCTGGAGACAGGAGGGACTAGGGTATTAATGTTTAGGGGTATAGAATTTCAGTTTGGATGATGCAAAAGCTCTGATGATGTGGTGGTAATGGGTACACCACAACGTGAATGTACTTCATGCCATTGAGCTGTGTACTTAACAATGGTTAAGGTGATAAATTTCCTGTGATGCATATTTTACCACGAGAGGAAAAATCACATGCTTCTTCAGTTGGCTGATAAATGACAACAATAACAAAAACATAGATATCAAAAAATCTTAACCAACTGGATCGATGAAATTTAACATGGATAATGGGAAGTCTAATACTTTAATAGAAGTATGGCTTAACGTGAAACTTAAAACTTTACAGGTAAGAAGGAGAAGATTTGGGTAAATCCAATCGATGTGAGAACTTACTGATTGTTCTGCTCCTGCTCCCACCGAAAGTTTCCTAGAAGATGATGATCAGCCCAAGTCCATCTCTTCAGAGATATGGTTAGTCATCCCTCTTGATCTCCCCTGCCTTTTAAAAATTATTCTAAAAGATCTCATAATTATACCCTAAATTTATGTATATCACTACATAATTTTATATATTCATGTGTTTTGGCAGATAATTAATGCTTAAAATATGTATAGATTAAGTTGCAAAATTATTTAAGTTCCATTGCTCTTTTGTGTAGCCTGTGCTGCCTTCATCGCAGGTACTTTGGGCTGGGACGTGCCTCCTTTGTACTCTCTTTTTCAGAAACCTTTCAATGCCTTAGTAAAATACAAGCGAGAATACATATCCTAAGTTGAACTTCTGATATTAATTTTTTATAATAGGT
Source organism: Callithrix jacchus (assembly GCF_049354715.1). Lineage (NCBI taxonomy): Eukaryota > Metazoa > Chordata > Mammalia > Primates > Cebidae > Callithrix > Callithrix jacchus. Next base: position 154,624,883 of record NC_133502.1, read on the forward strand.
ATCTGTAAAGCCATTTGGCCAGGGTGAGGCTTGTCATCAATTAATGTCCTTCAAGTGTGTACAAATGATTCCAATCTCCTATGTGTTGGTGATCAAAAACTCAAGTGTGAAGACATTCCTTGGTATAACCAGTGGCTAAATTATTTAAAAAGGATGCCAGACAAAAATAAATACAGCCTAAATAATTTTTCAGTCAAGTGGAAGAAAGGGTATTTTAGCCACCTTTGGAGGATATCACTATCTGTATTTAATTTCTAGTTACATAAAGCTAGAGTTTATTGTATTAAGACTTAATTTATTCTATCAAATAATTATTATTTGATAATTACATAGGGTGAGAGGGGGAGTAAACAGAGAAAGAATTAGAGATGATAAATCAGCATTTGCAATGTGGCCACAGGGTTAATGGCTATGGGTTGCATTTAGTCTTAAAATTTCCTTTCTATGCTGAAAGAAATTGAAAATAGTGAACAGTGAAGTGAGTACCATCATTACTCTGTGTAGCTGTAGAGTCAGAAGCAATTAATATAAAGAAAGAAAACTTCGATGCTGAACAACACAAACACAGCACAAGTGCATCTCATTTGGAAGGCAATAGAAAAACTATTGGGGTAAAGGACAGATACTGGACATTGTCATTCCCTGGCAGTTAAGGCTCCTAGGCTGTAGGGCCCTCCTACCATGGTACTTGCCCCACATTTCATTACATCACTGCATTATTTTGCTAAAAGGTCTAAGTAAAATTATGTGCTATTTCAAATATGTAAAACACAAGTGTACATAAACCAAAAAGAGCCTGTATTTACCTTATAAAAACAGTTGTACATCATGGAATATTTATTTTTATTTGTTCAGGCTTGAGGTATAATGTGTGCTATAGTAACAAACCCCAGTGTGTGATGTTCCCCTCCCTGTTTCCATGTGTTCTCATTGTTCAACTCCCACTTAGGAGTGAGAACATGCGGTATTTGGTTTTCTGTTCTTGTGTCAGTTTGCTGAGAATGATGGTTTCCAGATTCATCCATGTCCCTGCAAAGGACATGAACTCATCCTTTTTAATGGCTGCATAGTATTCCATGGTGTATACGTGCTGCATTTTCTTTGTCTGGTCTATCATTGATGGGCATTTGGGTTCGTTCCAAGTCATTGCTATTGTAAACAGTGCTGCAATGAACATACGTGTGGATGTGTCTTTATAATAGAATAAATTATTATTTTGGGGGTATATACCCAGTAATGGGATTGCTGGGCCAAATGATATTTCTAGTTCTAGATCCTTGAGGAATCACCACACTTTCTTCCACAATGGTTAAACTAATTTACACTCCCACCAATAGGGTAAAAGTGTTCCTATTTCTCCACATCCTCTCCAGCATCTGTTGTCTCCAGATTTTTTAATGATCGCCATTCTAACTGGCATGAGATGGTATCTCAATGTGGTTTTGGTTTGCATTTTTCTAATGACCAGTGATGAACATTTTTTCATGTCTGTTGGCTGCATAAATATCTTCCTTTGAAGTGTCTGTTCATAGCCTTTACCCACTTTTTGATGGGGTTGTTTTTTTATTGTCAATCTTCTTTAGTTCTTTGTAGATTCTGGATATTAGCCCTTTGTCAGATGGGTAGCTTGTTAAAATTTTTTCCCATTCTGTTGGTTGCTGGTTCACTCTAATGATTGTTTCTTTTGCTGTACAGAAGCTCTTAAGTTTCATTAGATCCCATTATCTATTTTGGCTTTTGGTGCCATTGCTCTTGGTGTTTTAGTCATGAAGTCCTTGCCTATGCCTGTGTCCTGGATGATATTGCCCGAGTTTTCTTCAAGGGTTTTTATGGTGTTAGGTCTTATGTTTAAATCTTTATTTCATCTGGAGTTAATTTTTGTATAAAATGTAAAGAAGGGGTCTGGTTTCAGCTTTCTGCACATAGCTAGCCAGTTTTCCCAACACCGTTTATTAAACAGTGAATCCTTTCCCCATTGCTTGTTTTTGTCAGGTTTGTCAAAGATCAGATGGTTGTAGATGTGTGGAGTTACTTCTGAGGCCTATGTTCTGTTCCCTTGGCCCTATATAAGGGGAGACAAAATTTCTAATGGTGCAGTGGGAGTAACTGTCTCTTGGTGGAGAAAGCTACATTTTCTGTCCTGCAGAGAAGCAGGTGGAGTGGAGATGGCCTAATTTCAGGTACTTGGAAGACTTTGCCTATAGCCATGTAGCTATGTCCTAGTCACAGTATAAGAGGAATTCTGGGGTGGTAGATTATACTCCAGATGGGGAAGGAATATCAACTGAATCATTAATATTGTCTGTATATTACAATGAATATAAACAAGGACCTGAATTTGAAGCACTGATTCAGGGTCTCCCCCAACTTACTTTGGCAGAAGAGTAGAAAGACCTGGTCAAATGGGCAGACAGAAATGTTAGAAAGATAATGGGACATCAGTCTGACTCACTGATTAATTAATAGGATGACCTTTTGTTGCCTATTAAATCTCTAGGACTTACTTTTCTCAGTGCAGTGTGGTGAGGAGGAGTGAAGGTTTGTAATGGATTAACTCTAAGAGCCTATCCAATTTTAAATTTTTAATTGAATAGCCAAAAGACAATTCAATTTTGTTCCTACATACTCATTGCATACTTTTACACTCTTTCATATATATGAATATAAACATTCATACCTAGAAATGATGTGGAAGGCATATTGTACCCTACAGCTAATACAAATTCACTAATTCTCAGTCTTGCATCCATGAAACTCAAACATCTAATTTCAATCTTCCTGGCTAAATGTATCTTCAATTACTCACCTTTTAGCATTTCCCAACTCAGTAAATTCTCACAAATCTCTGAAAATGTCAAGCATATTGTTGTCCCCACCCCTTAACTTGGGCTTTCAGAAAGTTCTACAGCTCAGAGATCTCTGTATTCAAATTCAGCCCATCCTTCAAGGTCCATTGTAAGGGAACTCATGAGCCCTGTATCTGATTGCCTCCTCCAGGAAGCTGAGCGGGATCTTGGTTCCCCAGAAGTCTACTCCTGTCTTGTAATACTTGTCCACTTGCTACATTGGGTCAGGTTTGTGAGTCTAAATATCTGTTTTGTTATTTAAGAGAAACAAGATCTTATTAATGCCTGTGCTCCCAGAGCTTAGCAGAGTTCATGGAATATGATGGGCAATCAGTTTATGCCAGTGGAATAGAATGAGGGGAAAAAACTGGTATTTTACAATGGACACTCATATAGAGTAAAAGCCTAAACCTTTTCTTTCATCACTGCAAGGTTCTACATGTTCCTCCTCATGCTGCTCCAACCACACAACCTGCTTTCTGCTCCTGGAACAGTTCCAAGTCTCTTCCTATTTTAGGGCATTTGAATCAGTTGTTCTCCACCTAGAGTCCTCTTCTCCAGCCAACAATATGCCCCATTCCCTTACTCCTATTGGATCTCTGCTCAGCAAGGCCTTCCCTGAGGCATTCTCTATTTAAAATGACAGTTTTACAGAACACCTCATCTCTTACCTGTCTCGTTTTTCTCCATAGAATTCATGACCATCTGACATACTATGTATTCTTTTGTTTGCTAGCCATGTGTTTCCTCCAGCAGAATGGAAGCTACAGAAGAGCAGGGTCTCTGTTTATCTGTACTGCCTAGAACCATGCTTGGTGCATAGTAAGTTTTGCATGTCTTCGTTCAGTCTCTGTTTATTCACATTAATGTGTCTGGGCTTCTCTGGATTCATGATAGCTTGTAATCAATGTTACCGTCTTGTTTCCAGGCCCTGTTTTCTACTTGTGGAAAATCCACTCTCTCCTCCATATTGTAGATCTCAGCTTCAGAACCTCTGATCTAGTAGAAGTGGAAGGTCTTAACTTCACGTAGAATTGTGGTATCCAATTCTATGGATACCACTCCATAGAATTGATCATCTATGTTCAAGGAAGATGGAGGGATAAATAACTAAAGAAAAAAATAAAGGTACTTTCTTTTCTACAGAGGATCTCATAATCAAAAATATCTTTAAATGAAGCCCCATACATTTTTTTAATTGATAATCAATTTTAGCTTAAAAGAGGGTTAGTGATCTGTGTTTAGCTTGGACACATGACTCAAAAGAGATTCAAGTCTATGTGGAAGATTTAGTAAGTAGTTTCTATGAACAAAGCATGTTAAGAACTTTGCAGCTTTATGGATTCTACTCTTAAGAAGTTTAGGCTAATGATATAATTTGTATTTCTTTGATAAGAGAGCCTTCAAATTTCATCTTGATATTAGGAGTTTAATATGTATCTATAAATTTTATCTAGATTGATAATACCTGGTCTGCTTCTGTTAGAATTACCCTTATCTGAACTCAGACACATAGTGAGTTGAAAACAGCAGCCTCCAGCTTCTATTCCAGCTGATTCTATGTGAGTTGTTCCTTTTGTTTGTTTGTTTGGAGTTTTTTTGAAAAAATACTAAATAGGCTGCATTTCTGGTCAAATGGGTCATCCCTAGCCCTTGGGTAGTCATATTGTCAAACATGAATGAACAAGGTTTTGAAGAGGTTTGATACATGGATGGAGGAGAGAGAAGAGGAAAAGATGACCTTTAAATCTATTTATTGAAAAAAATACTTATTGAGCATCTTCAACATACCAGCACTGCTGTAGGCACTAAGAATATAAAGATAATTAAGGCATGCTATCTGCCCTCGTGGGAGTCCTTGTCTAGGTTTTGAGCCTATGTGATTGGTGCTGCCAGCAGAAAAAGAGAAGAAAGCAAAGGGCATTGGGTGGAGAAAAGACTAGAGGTTAAGACTTAGGCTTGCTGAATTTGAGATAGGAACAATACATCTAAATGGTCTTACTGTGCTTTTGAATGAATTGAAAAATCTGTGTTCTGTAGGGAAAAAGCAATGAATAATAATGGTTAGACCAGTATAAGACGAATATGAAGTCTGTTTTCTATTGAGAAGTATACATATGATATTTCAGGATGGGAGTTTTTCTTTCTTTCTTTCTTTTTTTTAAAGTTAGGACTTCTTGCCAAGTTTCTGCTTAGGAATTCTGAACTGAACTTCAAATGTTTAGGGGCTTCTGTTTTAAACACATTTGGAGTTGTGGCTTCTTGTTCAAGGAAGAAAACCCCTTGGAGTACATCAAGAGCTGTGAAAAAAGACACAGTATGTTGACAATTTGTGTGAGGGCATAAAAACCAGAAAAACTGTCTCTGTAGTACACACACATTTCAACATTAGGGGGAAAGGTTTCCAGTGAGACTCCTGGTACTGTATTAAACCCCAAATACTTGGGAGATAATTTAACACATTCACTGTACCTAAAATATGACCTAGCTCACCCAGCCATTTCAAACCAAGGTCTAGAAGATGTTTTCTCTTGTGAGTGACCTTTAAATAAATTGTGAGGCTTCTCATTGCTGTGCTCAGGTGAGAAGAGTCAGGGGATAGAAGCAGGGAGAGGAATCTTCCCAGATCATGGGAAGCCATTTGACTGAGGGCCTTAGTGAAAATTGCTTAAAAATTCAATTTGGGTCACATTGGTTTAGATCTTATGAGGGGATGATGGAAGACTGTCCGTGTTGATTTAAGACACATTCACTCCTTAATCATATTGAGGGTAAATCATATGGGGTAATCATATGGGGTAAAATCCACCCCTTCAAGGAACGGGCCCACTATTAAATTCTTGGCAGAGGAGCATGGGAGTTACATTCTCACTAACCTTGTCTGGAGTCCCAGCTTCATAACTTATGAGCAAGGTAACATCAGGCAAGGTTTTAAGCCTGAGGTTTTCTTTATGCCTTTGTTTTCTCATTTAAAAAATGGAAACACCACCCACCACCTACCTTGCCATGTTGTGACTTCAGTCAATGAATATTGGATATAAAATGCCCAGCAGATTCCCTGATGCTTACAAAGAGCTCAAAAAATGGTTTTTGTTCCCACATGCCACCCTTTTCCATTACCCTTGTTGGGATAAAACAAGTTGAGGCCTAGTTTAGGTTAAAGAGTCCAAGTTAAGAAACTGAGAAGGTAATGATTTGTATGCCAGTTCCAGTCTGCCACCCTTTGCTATGTGACCTGGGGCAAGTCACTTAACATCTGTCACCTCCATTTTCTTACTAACAAATTGAAGGTAAGATTGAAGCTTTAAAATACGCGTAAATTGGAATAAAAGGGCAAGTTTAACTCTTAGGCAGAAAAAAAAAAAACCAGATTTGCAGGATGGTCAAGACGGTTGGCTTTGGAATTGGACTAAGTTTCAACACAACTCTAAAACTTGCTTGCTGTATGACTTTGGCCTAGTTACCAAAGGTCATTGTATCTTGGTTTCCTCATCTGTTAAATAGAAATAATAGTAATAGTTTAAGCCTTATAGCTGTGAGAAGGATAAGGAGAGAGTGCATGGAAAACACTGGTTATGCTTGGCACATGGCAAGTACTCAATTTCTGTCTTTGTCATCTCAGAAAATTCTGCAGAAAAGCTCAAACCAGAGCTTGTGACCAGAGAATAAGATTAAATTAGCAGAGAAATCTTGGAGTGTGATTTGGAATTCTTCTGGCCTAGACACTCTGAACAGGCCTTCCAAATTTCTGTTCTATAGTAGAGTACAGACTACGAGGTTGGCCAAGTGTTTGGGGAAAATTTTGGGACCAGCAACTACTTATTTTGTTACTGGAAATGCTCATTCATCTGAGCCTGTCTTTATGGAGTTCACTACCCCTGTAATAGATAGACCTTCATTCAGGACTCCTTGGAAGAGTGTTGGAATTACTCTAGTATGGGGTAGTTTGCCTATAGCTTAAGGATCCTGACTTGCATTAATCATCCAGACCTTTAGGCGTCACAAGCATAGAAGATCCCAACTTAATACTCCTGCTGAGTAACTGGAGTCTGATATGCTGTGGTTCCAATTCTGTTGGGCAAATAAACTTACACTTGATTCAAACCCGAATTTAGCCTGTGAGAGTTACTAACCATGTCTTCCTGCTACAGCCTTACTAAGGGCAGAGGGGCTATCCTCAGCATTGTTGTGAATAATACATTTAACTCATTGCATGCCTCCCATTTGCTGGTGCCTAGAAACTCCTGAGAGGGTTTCCAAGGAAGGAAATGTAGCCAGAGAAAAGAAAGCACTGTCAGGGCAAGATACGGACTTCAGAAGACTTAAGTGCTAAAAATTAGTATCTCACTTGCACCACCATTTCCTAAATTATATGTAATTAAAAACAAAATCAAAGTATAAAAGAAATATACCTATGTCCAATGAAGTTCCGATTTCTCCATATGATTTAAAAATGTGTCAACACATACATTTTTTTTTAATCCCTACTTTTCGGATTCTGAGTAGCATATTAGTCTGCTAGTCTGCAATGGATAATCTAGCCCAGGTCACGATCTTGGGATCACCATCCAGAGAGCCTGTCTGAGAAATCTGGAAAGTGATTGTTCTTCTGATAAAAGGATGTAATTAAAGAAATGGATCATTTGCTAAGTGTTTTATTTTCCCAAAGGAAGGGCAGAGATGATGTGACACAGGAGTGATGTCCTATAAAGGATAATCCTTAGCAGTAACAGTGCACCCAAGACTTTGAAATAAGCTCCCATTACTTACTTCAGAACTCTGGACTCAGAAATTAGCCTCTTGAATGGTTTCTTTTATTCTGGTCTTACTTCCAATATATTCTCTATACAGTTGCCACAGTGACCTCTTTGAAAAAAATGTCGCCATGAAAGTCTTCTGCTTATAATACTTTATGTGAGACTTCACCATTGCCTATAGAATAAAGACAAACTCCTTTGCAGCTACTTTCTTCTTACCTATCGATTTTCATCTTTCCCTATTGCCCCAAGAAACTGTATGCTCTAGCTATACACAGACACTCTTCGCAGCCTCTGCATTGCTTTCACTGCTGTTCCTTCTGCCCTGCATTCATCTGCCTGACAATTCCAGAGGTTTCTTAGAACACAGCCTGGATACACCTGCCTACGTGGCAGGGTTTTCTGATTCTCCAGGCTTTGTGTCTCTCTTCTTCATGCTTCCATGCATTTGTTTCATATCTCTAGGATGCCACTTCTGCTATAACTTTTCAGACATTATGATTTATATGTCTGAATAGAAAACCTCTTTGTGACTATAAACTAATTTTCCTGAGAACAGGGACCAAGCTTTGTTTATTTTGGTATTTTCATTGACTTGTACAGAGCCCAGCAATAGTGTCTAGCACAAACCAGATGCAAAATAACGTTTGCTGAGTAAATGCAATAACTGGTCAACAAATTGGCAATCATACAATAATACCTACCTCCAAGAAGGCAGAGACCATGTAGCTGGCACTCTGAATAAATGAGTGAATGAATGACAGCCATATGGAGCTGTTGTGAAAACCTAAATGAAAACTATGGAAGCTTTGTGAACTATGAATGGCTGAGCCCGGGTAAGATAGTATTACTGTGTTTGCAATGAGCACAGTCCCCCGGGCTCACATAGTGATGTGGCCATGTGCAAAGGGCCACAGGAACCAGCTTTCAGCTGCCTGACTGTCACCCCAGGTAAGGAAAAGGCAGTGTTCCATTGACTGGACGTGTAATGGGGTGAAAGTGAGCCTGCTGCTGTTTCTTTCACAGCTTGTGAAGGCTGTAATGAAAAGATCTGAGAGACTTTTTCTCCTGGATCCTGGAAGAGCGTGTCATAAATGTCCAATTTACCACTGATTGCCACCCTGGCCCAGGGAATCCACAGCAACAAGTCATTGAAACAGCTAACCAGAGGGCACATGTTGAGAGAACAACTTAACCTCTTTTAACTTCCTGATTAAGTAGCAAATTAGAAATAATAACCACCATTAATTGAACAACTTCTCTATGTCATACATAGTGCCAGAATCTCATTTGATCTTCACAAAATCCTACAGTTGGATATATTGTCATTTTAGGAAACATATTGCTCAGTCAGTTTAAGTGGTTTCTCCAGAACTGCTCAGCGTATCAGCTCTCACTGTATTACACTGCAGTAACAACCCCAGTGTCTCAGTGTCTTAGAACAACAAGACCTTCATTCTTGCTCATATTGCGAGTCTAGTACAGTATCCGAGGTTGGGTGTGGCTCTGCTCCATGTATCTTTATTTTAGAACCCAGCCTGAAAGACAGTTCTAAATTGGAATGTATTGTTCTCATGGCAGAGGGTTAAGAACACTGATTGATCTAACAAAGGCTCCTAAAGCTCTTCTGGGTTGTAGCAAATGTTATGTCAACTCACAGTCAATTGGCCAAAGCAAGCCATATGGCCATACTTGATGTTAAGCAGGTAGGAGTATGTGCTCTTCTGTAGAGAGGCACTCAAGTCTCATATCAATGAATAGGAATGAATAATTGGGAAAAAATAATTAGGGGCATTCATAAAATTACCTAATGAGTGGCAGAGCCGGAATTAAAATGGAATTTCTTCTTAACCCAGATTCCATGTTCTTTCCACTGTACCAAGTGGTCTACTATGGGAATCTCACTGGAGGTTTATTAACTTTAGTGACAGGAGCCTGGAGTAAAACTCCAAGACTTTGATTCCTGAAAGTACAGGAGAAGGAAGAACTGAGAACCCCATCTTGTCACTTAACAGAACAGGATTGCAAGCGTGTGTCAGGAAAGTCTTGCTCTGTAGTCTGTCAGTGTAATTGGCATGAAAAACCTACTCTCTTTCTGCAGCCCTTATTGCTCCAGTAAATCTCCCACTGTACCTCCCATTACCCCTCAGTTAAAGTACCGATTATTCCTTTATCAGGGCTCAGCCACAAGTAGGCCATGAATTTTTATGGCCTTTCCAGATCTCATAAGGCAATGGGAAGCATCCATTTAAACAGAATCACTAAACTATACCACAGGTTTATGGCCTGATGTAGCATTTTGCTGGTTTAAAAGAAGTCTTACCCACTCACCCTTTCTTTGAGCATTTAGTTTCCTCTTTGAAAGAAAGGAAATTTCAAGTCCCTACTTTCAGCCTTTCTGGTAGTCACTCTGAACGGTGGCCAGGTCGGGTAATCTGAATGATCCACCTTTAAAAATCACTGCTACCTAGGATAAAAATTATCTCAGTCTCCTACAGTTCTGTTAGAATGTTTATTCTGCTTAATGTATATGTACCCTCATTCAGCAATTTATTCACCAAACATTAACTGTATAACTATTGCATGTCACACAATGTACTGGGCATGACTGTGAACCCCTCAGCTTTTAATCCTATCACTGTCAGCTGCCCCTTGATAAAGAGAGAAGAAACTGCTGTTCTTGAGTGACTTCAAAGCAATTTCATGTACATTACCTTCTTTGACTGTCCGTGTTTTTCACCATGGTGCAGAGTCATCTCACTTGAACATGCCACATCTGAAATGTTCTTGAGTTGTGTTCGCAGCCTCAGTAATACTACTGAGAATAATGGGATGTATGGATCTAAACACAGAGCTTAATTAATGAGGAAAGAAACACGATCCTCAAACCAGTTCAATTTCTGCAAATAACCAAGGTATTTTCTATTAACAAGCTTCTTCTAAAAACATCCTGATGTTGAGTAGCTACTCTTAGCTTACACATAATCAGATTCTTTCCTCATCAGTTTTTACCCTGTGAACTAGAGACAAAAATACACATAGTTGACTTCCATCTGGATTTTTGCAGATATTTTAAAATTCAACATGTCTCAAACAAAATTCACTATGTCTCACATCTACTTAGTCTTAAATTTGCTCATCTTCTACTCTTTCTGTCTTGGTCAATGTAAAATCATTCACGCATTCACCAGCATTTGTTACCTGAGACACATTCTTGACTCTTCATTCTCCTTTACCTTCCCCATCCAGTCAGTCACTAAATTCTCTTTTCTTCCTAGAATCTTTCAAATCAGTAGTGTTCTCTCCATTCTCACTGGTTCAGCCTTTCTTTACTGGATCTTACAATACCTCCTCTAACTGGGATCTTTTTGTCTTCAGTCTGACCCTGTTTCAGCCTACCTTAATCAGTATTTCCATAGCGACCTTTCTGCATCCAAGTCTGATCATGTCTCTTTCCTCTATAAAGGTCTCCTCCGTTGGTCCTTCAGTGCGTTCAGTGGAAAGGCCTTCCCTTTCAGCATGGAATAACAACAGAATTCATGCTAATGAATGCTTATTCTTATGCCAATTTTTATAATTATGCTGCCTATCCCTCAAAATGCACTCTATAAACCAATCATGTCCACAGACATGCCTATTTCCTGAAATCATCCTTCCTAAAATTCCCACATAGGCTACTCTGTCTCCTTTTAGAAAACTTCTGCCCAATCCCAGAGACTTAGTTCAAATATATATTCCTAAGGGAAGCGCCCTGAAATCCCATCAGGCTGGACTGAGCCCTTCCACATTTGGACCTCCATAGGGACTTGAACTCCCTCCACAGGGACTTAATTTCCTAATCTTTTAGTCTTCTCTATCAGACTGCCAGTTCAGAGGAAGACAGCATCATATCTTATAATATACACCTTGTTTTTACTGTTTACTTAGATTTTGTATTCTTTATCTCATTGATCCTTTAACCCCATCAGACAGGTTGCTATTATCCAATTCTAGAGGCAATAGTTAGGGTTACCTCATGTTTCAAGATTGTACAGCTAGTAAGTGGAAGACCTGGAGGTCCACACCAGGTATCCTCACGATCACACACTGTTTGCTAATACACTTCTTTACTGTTTGCAGCACTAGCAGTGGCCCATGCCATGAAAACAGGAGGGGCTTAGAAGAGGGCGTCTGGTCAGAATGGCAGTCTAGCAGATTTGCCATCAATCTGTATTTTCAAGGCAAGAACAGATGTTGTATTTGGATTGTGTTATACATCATTAAAAATTGTAATGTTTTCTGAAGCTACTTTTGTTCACACATCTTATAGGATTGAGAAAAATCTTAGTCTATATCAAAAATACATTATCATTATTATGGTCATTTTTTTTTTTTTGAAAAGGGAGTTTTAGGGACTGGTTGGAAATTGTGAGAAGGACTTCTTTGGTGATGGCTACTATAAGCCTTAGTGGATTACCAGGAATAGATTAGAAGTCCAGCCTAAACCTTATAAGTTTTGCTCCAGCAGAAACGCTTTCACCAGGTATGTGCTTGGGGTCCTGGTCTCAGGCTGAATGCAAATGGCTGTAAGATGTGTCTGCATGGACACTCTTGCACTTAGGAAATAAAATCACTTCTGAGGTTGTCTATTCTGCTGATCAGTGACCTCTGGATTAAGGCAGATACATCACAGATTCCTTCTGGAGTTTAGAACTAAAGAACTGTTTTTCCTAAAGATGTGCTAACCGTTCTTTTATCACAGTGAGAGTTATGGAATCTAATATTTCCCAAGTGTGGGCTATGAGTCAGAATTATCCAGGGAATATAATAAATATACTGATTCCTAGATTCAATCCCTAGAAATTCTAATTGAAAGACCAGAGAGGGGATGAAGGATCTGTTCATTGTTAGCCGTTTGCTACCCAGGCACTTTGAGGTGCACTGATTAAACCACTGTTCTCTCCATTAACCTCTAATCATTTTAATCTGAGGTGTGGCTGCTGCTTCTGCTGTCAGTGCTGTGCTGAGGAGGCTTCCTCCTGGTCTCTAACTTGGTATAGAAGACAATGTATGCCTCTAAACGTTGGCATTTTTTCTCCCCTGGCCTGACGGTGCTTGGTCATGTGAAAGGTGAGTTCTGAGGCTGAAGGAGCTCAGGTCCCAACCCTCTGTCCTCAGTGTGAGTGTCTGGGACTGCATCTGTGTCTGCAGGCACGTAAGTGGGGACTCTGGTCCACAGGGAAGAGTGTCATCTCAGGTGTTTATGCGTTAGCAGAGTGCTGATTGGAAAACTGAAGTTCTAAGAAGTGGATTTGCCCAAGGTCACCAAAAGTTAGTGGCAGAGCCCAAATACGAGTCCCAGTCACTTGACTCTTAGACTAGTGCTTACTCTTCTACTGCCTGTGACTGCCATGGGGATTGAGAAGGATGTCCTTGCCTCAGATCCTGTAGGAAGGGACACAAAACATGGGATTAGAGTGACTGCTGCATATTAAAAATCAGCCCTTTGTCTGTCTTTGAACACATCCACTGCTCGCGCTTCCCTTATTAGTACAGAAACTTCCCAGGAGAGGAACAGAAGGAAAATGAGAAGGATTCATGGAAGCTCTATATTGGGGACAGTTTTTTTTTTTTTTTTTAAATTTCAGGTTAACATGAACCTGCTTATTTTCTCTGCATCCTTAGTGAATATCAAATGCAAAACTGATTTATGCTACTTTCCCTAACTGGCATTCTAGTGGGTCCACAAGAGGAAAATAAAATATTTAATAAAATAAAATGTGACAAATGAACTCTTTGAGTGAAACCAGCCAGATTTGTGAGAGTTGCACATGCAGCATAAGGAGGAAGGAGGTTCTGAGAGCTGGAACGAGGCCGAGGTGAACGTTGTGATGGGTTTTGAGATTTTTTAGAAATTTTAAATTGAGGGGATTTGACCATATTATACATAATCTGATGTCTCCATGTATACATTTCATCTTCACTCGCCATTCTTTTGTGGCTTCTCATTTGCTGCAGTCGGAGCAGGGTTCCCTATTATGTAAATAAGGGAATGAGACAGATGGTGCCACAAAGCAATGAATTCATTTGGGGGGAGGGCTTTAATTATGGATGGGTGGGCCCGGCTGTGTTTTGGGTTCAGCAAACGTCCCAAACGTTATGGGATTGGCAAAACCCCAGATGCAGTTTTCCAGGCACATTTTAAAATCCTGTCGTATTTTCAGGGGAATTGAAGTTGGGAATTGAACTTGTTCTTTATTAAATTCCTCAAGTTGCTGGCCCTAACTTTTAGCCTTTGAAACTGTGGAGGAATTTGAGCAGTGCTTTAAGGAGTTGGTCTACAATTTTTTAAGACTAAGATGTCTCATGGATACTACTGATGTTTTGAATAATCTTGTTTATTGAGTCTTTAAAAACTGGAGATCCAGATTAATATGAGGAAATTAAAATTATTTACAATTGTAGAAGATGATTGCTATTAATTTGTTGTATACTGAATTGTAGCATTTTTATCACATGTTTTATACAATTGAAATCACACTATATTTGCAATTTTATATCGTGTTTGGTCACTCAATACTAGATCATGATCATTTCCTGTATCACTGTTATTTATAATATTTGTGAACATATAATACTTTACCAAATTTACGACTGTCACTTGAAACAATCACAAATATATATTTTAGTTGGTGTTTCCTTCACTCAGAGTAGTATAAACTAGAGCTTTAATCAGTCTGAGCTTTGTTTATATCCTTGGTTGATTAACTTTGGTAGAAACAGATTAACAGAATAATCAGAAATGGCTATGGGGATTTTGGGGGGTGCTATTTAAGGTCAGTGTCAATGATACATTGATTAAAATCATGTGGCAAGTTCACAGTCAAAAGTAGAAGGTCAAAGAGAGACCCAATGCAGGCTAAGCTGAGAACATGGTATACACAAAGGATACTTGGCACTTTGGATATTAACACATAAAAAGCAAAATGCAAGTTAGGTGAAAACTTAAGAAAACAGAGTAGACCATTAGCCATTGTAAATTTAGCATCCAGGGATTCAGCTATTCACAAGGGACCTTGTAAGACCAGGATATGGGTGATATATCATTTTGCTGCAAGAGCCCTTTGAGTCTCATGGGTTTGTAAGGCTTGCATTTTGACTAAGCCACTGAATCTGTGAATGTAGCCAGCCACCCAGCTTTTGTGTTTCAGTTTCGTGGTTCCACGCTTTTTGAGGAGAACTTAGTAATTCTCAATTCTCATAATGTGATAAATTGTTTCTTTGTAAAAACAAAACAAAACAAAAATAACAACTAGCTAAGGGAAGAACATCAACTGCAAGAGCTGGTGCTGAAAGGGAATAGAAAATAAGCCTAAGATGGTCCCTTGCCAGGAAGCTGAACCCTTGGATTCATTAAGGAATGGAATGTCGCACTTGGCAGTACTCTGGTTCTATGACACAAACGAGTCCACCAGATGCTCTCCACAGCATTAAGAAAAAGATATTTGTGATTCCACTTCAGGCAGCACTCTACTCTGTGCAAATACTGCTCATTAAGTAAATTATTAAAGCACGACTTAAATGTTTCAGTTTTTCATTTTCTCTTTTTTTCTGGGAGAAATTCTATTAGAGTGATATTTGTAAATGTGCTGATTCAGTAAGACCTTGGATATGTCAAGGATTCATCTTAGCTAAATCTCTTTTAGTAAGAATTTACACTGAGTCAGTTTCAACTCTGACAAATTCTGAATTCCCTGTAAATTCCAGGCAAGTGAGGTAGAATGAGAATGACCTGTTGAGGATACAGCAATGAATTTATTGTGCAACATGTGATTCGCATGGACCAGTGATTCATATCTCAGATGGGCAAAAAGAAATCTGTCTGCATTTGAGTGTTGGATGTACCTGTGACTGATAGAGTGACAAAAAGAGGATCATTTAAAGCCAGCCATGCAAATTTGTTTTGGTGTTGCTTTGGAGCTCCACAGAACAGCTGGACCTAAAAGAAATCATACTGAAGTCAACTTTAAAAGCAATAAAAATGGAAACTATTGCCCAAAGAATATACCTAGCCCTGACTTGTCACAGGCAAAATTTTGGAGGAAACAAAGTTAGCTTCAAAATCTTCCTACTGAGTTGAGTCCAGTGGATCAAAGTTGAACCCCAGCTCAGTTCATTAAAATTTATTCTACCTTGTTCATTTCACCTCTCTGAGCCTCAGTTTTCTCATCTGCAAATTAGGGGCAGAGTGATGGTCAGGGGCAGTACAACTGACCTTTCAAGATGTATAATAAACTCTTGCTTCATATATTCCATATATGTATTTTTATTGCATTTTAGATTTTGGTGTACATGTGAGGAACATGCAAGATTGTTGCATAGGTACACACATGGCACTGTGATTTGCTGCCTTCCTCCCCATCACCTATATCTGGCATTTCTCCCCATGCTATATTTACATCCACTTACACTCAATATCAGAGAAGAAGGTGCCTATTCCCCCGGAAGGATCAGACAGTTACCTGCAAAGTGGCCTGAAGCCAGAACTTACTGTCATTGTTTTCTACAATTCTGACATGCTCACAAGTCCTTGCACTGTCCAGCACCAGCATCATCTCCAGCCTGGTCCACTACTCTCTCCCTCACCCTGTGAGCTTCAGTTTCACTGACCTTCTTCCTAATCCCTGCCCACATCAAGGCTTTGGGCTCATGCTGCCCCATCTACATCCCAGTCCATCACTGCCTCTCCAGCCTTTTACCTATGCAGCTCCTTCTCATCCTTCAGCTCTCAGCTCGTGCTTCACTTGCCTTTGTGCTAGGCTCTCTAAAAACTGTGATTTTTTTTTCTTCAGAGCACTTATCTAGCTTCTGCAACTAACTCCTCTCCCTTCCTCATTAGGTTTTAAATTTCCTGATATCAGAGTCTATTTGATTCTTCTGCCCATGATAGGAACACCGACACTTTGTACAAATACACAGTAAATATTTGTTGAATAAATAAATAAAATTTAAAAATACATGGCAATTTTAAAATTCGTTTTCATAATATACCTCTTTCAATACCTGTTTGAAATAAAACATACTGTTCAAAATAAGCTTTGAGTCAAATCAGGAAGTTGCGTCATGCTTTGTCTTCATTGTTAGTGATTCAGTGCTGCCCGCACCTTAGTGTATGTCTTTGTTTCCCCCAATTTGAGAACAGGGAAATGACACTAAACAATGGTAGCTGAAGTTATCCTTATTATTCTGCTACTGTCTTCTCCTGCAGGATCAGATAGTTACTGGCATCTATATACAAGTGTTAAATAAGAGTTATCACCTCATCAAAGCCATGATCATCTTTAAATAATGGTTTTTCCTGAATCTGTTTCAGAAAAAGGCCAAGTAGAGTAGATTCACTTCAATAATAAGCATATAAAGTTGGTTCCTACTGAAAAGAAGTTCTTCAGGTACAGCTGACAAATTGGCCACTTCCTCTTAGATTTCAACTTCATAACTTATGATTTGTATGGCATATGAGTCATTCTTGTAAAGGAATGACCTCAATAGAGGTCATTTATGACTTTCTCTCTATATATAAAAATAAGAAAACTTAAATCCCTGGAAAATTATACAGATAAGTATTTCAGGGTGAATCTTCTTCCATTTGTGCCCTCCATCTTTCCCAGAAAAAAATGTGAAATATTTTTACCACAGTGAAGGCAATCTTTGCCTCCCACCTAATTTCTTAAGATAAATAATACCAAAAAAAAAAAAGATGAGGATTCAGATGGACAGTGAACAAGATAATAAAAATATGTCCACTGGTGCTCTTCTACCTTCCAAATTATTTTTAAAACCCATTTTATTATGAGAGCCATTTTTCCAGGGATGAAGCTTTTCAAGCCATTCTAATACATATGTTTTGCTATAGAAGACATTGTAGTGTAAGGACTATAAATGTGGTCCCTAAATCACACTGCCTGAATCTGATGTACTAGCTGATTTTATTTAGCCTTTCAATGCCTCCATTTTATCATCTGTAAAACGGGATTACAGTAGGATCCATCTCATAGGATTGTGTAGAGTGACAGATCTGGACTAAACTAATTGTGCTCTTCTGGGAGACTCTTTATTTTTGAAAGAGTATCCAGAGGAAATGATGGAGGCAAAGTTGGTATTCAAGTCCAGGTCTAGCCATCCTGAGATAATTAATAACAAAAGTAGAATGTTGTTGTAAAAGAGTAGAAACTACTCATGGGAAAGAAAATGTGAAAACTATTTTTTGCCCATTTATTTAACTTTATTGAGTCATTCATACCTCTGTTCAATCCCTTCCTAAGGGCTACATCTAATAAAGGAAGGCAACAATTTTGTTTTCCTATAATGCTGTAGAAAAAAAAATCAATGTATTTGATATTTTTCTTTATATGATTTCTTTCTAATTAAAGTAAAATGGTATCTTAATTTTTAAAGTTGGATATTACTTGACTAAACACTATGAAGTTGTTATTAAAATAATCATGAAGACACAGCAAATAAAATTTATATTTTAATAATTGATTCAGAAAACATTTACTGAGATATCATTCTTTGTCAAGCCCTGTGCTAGGCTCTATGGATAGAGACAGGAAATGTGGCCCCATTAGAAGTAGTTTAAATAAAACAGATACATAAACAGTCAAGTAATATATAAATATTATCACAGAAATGAATATTGGGATTTGAAGACTCAGGGAAAGTATTCCTGAAGAGGGTTATGGCTGAGCACTTTTTAAGGGCAAAGTATGGTTTGCCAAGCCAGTGGGAAGAGGAAGTCAGCTGGCAATAAGGCATGAAGCTTGAGAGAGCAACATTGTGTTCAGAGAAATGTCAATGGTTGGGCCACAGAGAAAAAATGAGAAATGGAGAATGAATTTAGTAAGAAACTAAATCATAAAAGTGAGGAGTTAGGGTTTTAAATTGAGGGTCATGAAAAGTTAATTAAGGAAACCACATGAACTGATTTCCAATTTTTAAAGCTCCATGTAACAAAAGTTTGCAGGAAGAAGTGAGGAGAGATAGTTGAGTTATGGAATCCATAAGATAATTGATACAATTCTGGCGTGAAAGAGGAAAGGTCTCCAGTATCATATGTTAAATATAAACTTACATTTTCTTCTCTTACAAAATGGAAAAGAAATAGCCCATTTTTGATTAGCTCATTCTTTAGTTATGCTCTTACTCTTAATCTACTCTGCAAAGGAAGGAGGAGGGACAAGGATTTGAGGACTATTTCTTAGCAATTAAGTACTATGACAATTGCTTTTACATGTTAACAAGAAGATAGGCATTCTTTCTAACCATTTTCTGCTGAAAAATGCCTGAACCACGTTGGTTGTGAATATTTGTCCTTTTGTGTGAAGATATTCTCAAAGTGAAACCATTGAGTTCAGAACTCTGGAATGTCATTAGAACAGCAACAATTCTGCTCAATAATGTTCTTACTCCCTGACTCCATACCTCAAACCATTCATCTGTGTTGTTCATCATACATATCAGCTCTCCCATTTTTGAGGAAACACTGTGGAATTGCACTCTCTTGCTCCTTTTTGCTTGGGTGGAACCACAGGACTAGTTCTAGCCAATGGGTTTGAGTGGAAGTCATAATACATGTCCCTTCAAAACTGGATCATTGAGTTGCCACTGTGAGATACTCCACAGCTCTCTCTTTCTTCTCAGTCATGTTGTCCTTTTATCCTGAGCCATGAGGATGATGATAACACGAGAGCAAAGCTCTAAGCCGATCCACAGTGGACATGTTGTACAAATTAAGATAACCAAGGGTTACTACCTGTATAACCAAGTAATAACCCTTGGTTACCTTAATTTAGAGTTTCTCAGTCTCAATCCAACTAGTCACATTTAGGGCTGGATAATTTTTTCTTAGGGGGTTGATGTGATTTTACTCTGTGACTCCATGCAAATTTCATCTCGAGTTGTAATCCTCATGTGTGGCAGGAGGGACCTGTAATCCCCGTGTAGAGGGACAGAAGCAATGGGATTATAAGGGTGGTTCCCCCATGCTGTTCTCATGATAGTGAGTGAATTCTCATGAGATCTGATGATTTTATAAATGGTAGTTTTTCCTGTGCTGTCATTCTCTCTTGACCACTGCCGTGTTAATGTACCTGCTTCCCCTTCCACCACGATTGTAAGTTTCCTGAGGCCTCCCCAGCCATGTGGAACCATGTGGAACCTCTTTCCTTTATAAATTACCAAGTCTCAGGGAAGTTCTTTATAGCAGTGTGAAGATGGACTAATACAGGGGTGGAGGATGTGAAAGAGCTCTTTTGTCTATAGGATGTTAAACAGTAACCTTGGCAGTTTCTCACTTGTTGTCAGTAGCACCCACTTCCCCACTTGTGACAACCAAAACTGCCTTCAGACATTGCCAGATGGGGCTATGGGGAAAATTGCTCCTGGTTGAAAACCACTGTTTTGAACCACTAAGATTTTTGTTCATTGTGGCACAATAACCTAGCTAGGACTGGTATATACTCCAATTCCTTGCTTTTATCTTTTGTTTCTTCTCTTGTAAGGTTAATTCTTCATATATACATTTGATCTGTGAGACATTATATTTTATATCTTAACCATTTCTGACCTTTTTGTACATTTAAAGCTATCATTCAGTTCAAATACTATTAAAATTTGTCCTTTCATGATCTCTACTCAACCTAGACAAAATAGTTTCTCATAATAAAAGTGTCTCTTGGCAACAGTTGTCATTAAAACAAGTTAGGATTTTTTTATTGTATCCTAGTTTAATTTGTTAACAATCCCCAGACTGCTACCACAAACTGGTTCATTTTGTTTTACCTGAGGACACAGACAAGGTAATCAGTGAAGTTCTTATTTTGACCAACTTGCAAACAAATTGGGCAGGCAGTAAATATTCCTAAGAAAATATAAATCATAATACACTCTGTGTATTATTTTACCACATAGGTAAAGTCTTTAAATGATACCTGACTCATAGTAAGTACTCAATACGTGTTAGCCATTGTTGTTATAAACACTATTATTTTTATACCATTTTAAAATTGTGTTGAAATTCCTGATTTATTTCCATTTCCTGTACTCCACAGTAAAACTCTTCAGAAACAAGGACCATGTCCTACTTGACCTTGAATTCCCAATGTCTGACTCTCTGATACAAGGAAGAAATATTGAATGAATGAATATAATTTAAAGTCAAAGTGGAAGTGACTACATATTTAATTTGGATTTAGGAGAAGAGAGCAAGCTTTGGATTGAAGTATTCTAGGGATACTTTCATGAAGTTGATTTTTGTAAGCCAAGATTGAAGAATTTAGGTGAAAACTCTTTGTACTTAGAGAGTAGTTTCCATAGTAGATTACTTTGTCTGTTCATTTTTAGAAATAAATGGTATCAGTAATACAGTGTGAGTTGAACTGAAACTTTGGGTCCAAGACCTGCATGGGATTCTTAGCTCCAACACTTACAATCTGTGTAGGAAAACATACTCTTTCAGACCCTTGACTCCTCCATCTGCAAAATAATAATTATTAATAATATCTTTCTGTATACATCACAGAACTGTTATAAGGATCTCTATGATGTATATAAAAACACTGATAACATGCCATTAAGTGAAGTGTATGACTGAGACTGGTTTACAGATACCAATGAAGAATGCCTGGAGACTAAACAAAGGTCTTGCTGAGCATCTGTAACTAGGTCTGCAGAGACCTGTGGAAATGACTTACATTTCATACCTGGGCAACTAAGAGTGAGATGACAAAGTAATAGATGCATTGGCTTACCAGTGACAGGAAACCTGTCCTAGCCTTTGTAGCACTTAGGATTACTTGGGAATAGATGACAGAACTGTGGCAATGCAAAATCCAACCCTAGCCTTTCGGTCACCAAGAGGTTCAGAAAGTTAGGTGTTCTACTGTCCTGTTAATGATTTTCTTCCTGCTGGAGATCATCCTGACTACAGGTAGGCTCCATGCCAATTTGTTACCCTGTTTGAGGCAATGATAAAATGATTTGAGAAAACCTCACAAATGACTTATTGAAAAGGAAGAAAAATCCTATGGTGAGAAAATGAAGAATGAGAAGGGATTGGAGATGAATACCAAAAAGTTGACAAGAAGGCACTTGAACCTGAGACAGAAAAAATGAGATGGAATCATAATCCTGTAGCTATTAAATGTAGAGGAGGATTTTTCCCACAAAAATCAAGTGTTTTACAGAAGTGTTACTTCATACTCTGTAGAAAATGACAACAGTTTACAAGTATGCAAGAAAATTTCTAGAGAAGGAGCCTATTTTTGGTGGTTTGTGATATTCTGTGGCTTCCTTTGGATCTGATGTGGTCAATCAACAGACAGGCAGTGGTTAGAGAGTTTGCAAAACCCTGCCTGAGATGCTCCTTCAACCCAGTGACTACTTTTCTCTCCAGCTGCCTTGCGTGATGGCAAATGGCATGCTTAAAAGGTGAAAGGCTTGATCTCTGTCTCAAAATATTTTGGCATACTCACAGAGAAGATGGAAGAAACCATTTTTGATGGCTGCAGAGGAAAGATTGTGTACTAATAAGAGGTAGGTTTTAGCTCAATATAACAAATATCTTTCTAAACATGAAGGTGCTCTGAAAGTTGAATGAAATGTTCCTCCCGTTACTGTAAGTGCTTGTAAAGGAGATAGATAAATATCCACTTGGGTGGATTACTGTGGGCGGGAGATTTCCAGTTCAACATTTCCATCACTTTAGTCCTATCTTCCATCTAGCACAGAAATTTCCTCCATAGCATCCTTGGAAAATGAGTGTATATTTGTTAAGTGTGCATACTACCAGCTGCAGCTTGATCTTATAGAGGCTACAATTCATTGATTTATAGAACAACTTTCTTGGAAAAAGTTTAGGGAATGATTGCCAGAGTGCAGGTGGAAGAACCTCATTCTACCAACAAATTACAGGAAGAATATTCCTCCAGTTGAGAATGTACTGAGAAAGATTCAACTTCTAGTACTTACTGTTTCTGTTTTATCTTCTATTAAAGATATATAAATTATTGTGCACTGATTATGTTAATGTTTAGAACTTTATAATTTGAAGTCTTTTCACGTTTTAAACATTTTATTTAGACTTCAGAAAACTGCACTATTATGCCGTTTAACAGGGGAAGACAATTGGAGAACAGTAGATACTAAAAGTTGAATTTTCCTCTTTGTGATGAGACTATGCTAAAGACTTTGCATGCTTTACTTCTAAATCCTATAATACCTCTACAAAGTGGTCATCATTCTCATTTTATTCCCAGGAAGCAGAAGCTCAGAGTAATAAAATAGACCAAGGTATGAAGCAGCAGGTCTTATAAAACTGGGTCATGACTAGCAGGATAAAAGGTCAAATATTCAGATAAAAAATATAAGAAATAAGAGTTCAGGGTTTATCAACACTCAATAAAACATGAGGATGATGAAATGGTTTCTGATCTCAAGGAGCTCATGATTTAGAAGAACCTGGGTCATCTGTCTGCTTTTTGGCCTAGGGACCTCAGCAAACAGCCCAGAACATCATCTAATGTATTTAATGTAATCTCCACAGTAACCTTGCAAAAAAGTTATGAAGAGATTGAAGAGTTGCCAAAAGCCACACAGTTACTGAATAGCAAAGTCTGAACTTGTAATTCTACTGAAATGTAAATTTTACTGAAATCAAAGTTTCATATTCTTTCCAAATTTCTAAACTCGGCTGAAAATTAAACTCAATACATTTTATTATTCTGATAAAAATTAATTGACTCTTTGCCTACAAAACCTGGTTCCATCTTTTTCGATGTCACTCAAAAGCTCAAGTTTTCTACAAATAAACTCCCACTTAAAAAGAAAAAGGATTTCTAGCCATTTCCCACATTCCATCTCAGAATTCATCTTCTTTTACTCACCCTGGACTTCTGTCCCTTCTCCTTTCAAAAGAGGCCATGTGTCTTCATCTTAAGGTGAACTCCTCTACTGGGTTTGACTCAATAGAAGAGTATAATAAAGCGAACACTTGTGGAATTGGGACCACTGCCGGACTCCAGGCTCTACTGCTGGTTTCTGGTAATACAAGGTCACTTTCCCATGCAGGGCAATTTTCATTGTGTGTATGTTTGTTTGTTTGTTTGTTTTCTTTTAGAGAGAATTCACTATATCTAATTTAACTATGATAACAACCCTTCAGTTAGACACTATTGTTATATTGAATATATTGTTATGTTAATGATTTATGAAACTGAAACTTTGAGAGATTAAGAAATTTAGCTTGTGGTACACACAAAGTGATAAAATCACAATTTATTCCCAAATATGTCAGAATGTATTGAATGCTCTAACCTGTGGCCTCCCTTCCCCAATCAAGTTTATTTTATTTCTAGTGATGTTTCTTTTTAAAAAATGATATAAGGAATTCAAATATATAAGAAAAAAAGGCAGTGTTTGAGTATTTTTTTGTGTTCAAATATGTACTTATTTATATAGCTTTATTTATATATTTAATATATACCTATTTAAAGTCAACCAAAATATTTCAGAATTATACATCAATAAATATAAGTTTGAAATCAGGGGTTGTAAAAGATAATTGGTGTCTGAATCCAGCTATTCCATTGATTTGTTTTGGTTTCATGGCACAAAAATCCTGATTGAGATAGAGAAGTTATTTACAAAGGATAACAGTTTTTCTGTGGTTAAGCTTATTCTTTCATTAACAGTCAAGAAAAAAGAAATAATAAAATATTTTTTCTCAAGGTGAACTCACCAACATCGAATAGCTCCTCACTTTGCATTACTTGGCAAGTGTTTCATTTGAGGAGTATTAATAAACTAGCTTCTATAGAATTGGTTTAAGTGTTTTTGGAAGGAAATACTTTTCAAATATATGGGATAA
The DNA here is from genome assembly GCF_049354715.1 of Callithrix jacchus. Lineage (NCBI taxonomy): Eukaryota > Metazoa > Chordata > Mammalia > Primates > Cebidae > Callithrix > Callithrix jacchus. Next base: position 154,649,389 of record NC_133502.1, read on the forward strand.
CAATATAAGATTTCTCAGTTATTTCATTTAAAAACTCAGATGCCTTAGCACCTCTGTCTGTCGTATTTCAAGCCTAAAAATCTACTTTGTTATTTATTTAGGAGAAATTTCAAGTTTCAGTTTCCTTGCTGACACCTTATTTGCAATTATAAGCATGAAAACACCAGGATTCTGAAAAGCTGTTGTATTTTTTCTAGCGACTTAATAAATGGAGCTCCTTCACTAATAAACACATTTTTTTTTTCTTCCTTAAAATCTTTGAAATATATATATACTAGCACTTTGCCTTTACTTTAGTTCATCATAAAACCTTTCTGTAAAGAAGGCTATTCTGGAACATACTGCCAATGTAATAACTAGCAGCTCTGAACAACTGCAGTTTTAAGGCTACATCTTAATACAACTGATTGTTTACACGGCCCGATTCAACACTGTTTAGAAAGATGTTTGCGTGTTTGTGGGAAGTTAACACCTAGTGTTTGACTATACAATGCCATCAAACAGTCATTAGACTACTCGAACACATTAGATAGTAGCTTTAAAGCAGGCCGTTACATTCATGCTTTTCCCAGACGTTATTTTCACATCCATTACTCTTTGACCAGTTTAAAGTAAACTATCTTCTTTGTTTTCATCTGTGTGAACCCAGTGTAGAAAAATAAGAATCATGTTGAAAGCCACACTATTAGTGGTAAAGCCCACCAAAAAGTTCACGAAGTGACTGCTTTTACTAATCCATTCTGTATTTTGGATGTTAAAAGTTTCACTCCCATGTAGTCATATCAACAGAAAATGGGACCAAGTGAATTTCAGGATTTCACACAACAGAATTCGAGAACTATAAAATCAGGTAATTTCCAAGTTTCCTTCCAGTACAGACTTTCAGTGTTTATGGCGACTTGACTGTGATCATATTACTTTCTCCTTTTTCTCTGAAGTTTCTAATTCTCTTCAGTCATTTAGTTTTAGTCTTCTCCACTGCCTCCTTCCTATAAGGGAATATGCACATTTGAAGTATAGCAAGTCTTATTTGACTTTAACTTAATTTAAATGAAAATGGCCACATGTGGCTAGGGTCTACCATGTTAACCAGTGCAGATATAGAATAATACATGCTTTTATAAATTATTAATATAAAACAATCAATGGAAGAATAAATTCAAAAAGCCAGTAAATATATGATAACTCAGATATCAGTTTTCAATTTGCAATTGACAAAAAGCAAGATTGGCAGTATATATTTTAGTTAAGATGGGCGAAAGTGGATTCTCTCATACTCTCTTGGTGGGAGGGTAATAGGATCTTTAGAGTCATTCTGGAAGTATTTATTACCATTTTTTTAACTTTTCTTTGGTAAATCATTTTAATATTTTCTTTTTTATTATTATACTGTAGGTTCTAGGGTACATGTGCAGAACTTGCAGGTTTGTTACATAGGTATACATGTGTCATGGTGATTTGCTGTCCGATCAGCCCATCGTCTACATTAGATATTTCTCCTAATTATAACGCCTCCCTAGTTCCCCATCCCCCGACAGGCCCTGGTATATGATGTTCCCCTCCCTATGTCCATGTGTGCTCATTGTTCAACTCCCACTTACGAGTGAGAACATGTGGTGTTTGGTTTTCTGTTTTTGTGTTACTTTGCTGAGAATAATAGTTTCCAGTTTCATCGATGTCCTTGCAAAATACATGAACTCATTCTTTTCTATGGCTGCATAGTATTCCATGATATATATGTGCCACATTCTCTTTATCCAGTCTATCACTGATGAGCATTTGGGTTGGTTCCTAGTCTTTGCTATTGTAAACAGTGCCACAATGAACATACATGTGCATGTGTCTTTATAATAGAATGATTTATAATTGTTTGGGTATATACCTAGTAATGGGATTGCTGGGTCAAACAGTATTTCGAGTTCTAGATCCTTGAGGAGTTGCCACACTGTCTTCCACAATGGTTGAACTAATTTACACTCCCACTAATGGTGTAAAAGTGTTCCTATTTCTCCACATCCTCTCTAGCATCTGTGGTCTCCTGATTTTTTAATGATCGCCATTCTAACTGGCGTGAGATGGTATCTCAATATGGTTTTGATTTGCATTTCTCTAATGGCCAGTGATGATGAGCTTTTTTTCCATGTTTGTTGGCTGCATGAATTCTTCTTTTGAGAAGTGTCTGTTTGTATTCTTCACCCACTTTTTGATGATGTTATCTGTTTTTTTATTGTAAATTTGTTTAAATTCTTTGTAGATTCTGGATATTAGCCCTTTGTCTGATGGGTGGATTGCAAAATTTTTTCCTATTCTGTTGGTTGCTGGTACACTCTAATGGTAGTTTCTTTTGCTGTGAAAAAGCTCTTTAGTTTAATTAGATCCCATTTGTCTACTTTGGCTTTTATTGCCATTGCTTTTGGTGTTTTAGTCATGAAGTCCTTGCCCTTGCCTGTGTTCTGAATGGTATTGCTTAAGTTTTCTTCTAGTGTTTTTATGGTGTTAGGTCTTATGTTTAAATTTTTAATCCATCTGGAGTTAATTTTTGTATAAGGAGTAAGGAAGGGATCCAGTTTCAGCTTTCTGCATATGGCTAGCCAGTTTTCCCAATACCATTTATTAAATAGGGAATTCTTTCCCTACTGCTTGTTTTTTTCTGGTTTGTCAAAGATGAGATGGTCGTAGATGTGTGGTGTTATTTCTAAGGCCTCTGTTCTGTTCCATTGGTCTATATCACTGTTTTGGTGCCAGTACCATGCTGTTTTGATTACTGTAGCCTTGTACTATAGTTTGAAGTCAGGTAGCATAATGCCTCCAGCTGCGCTTTTTGTTTGTTTGTTTGTTTGTTTTTTTGCTTAGGATTGTCTTGGCTATGTGGGCTCTCTTTTGGTTCCATGTGAAGTTTGAGGAGTTTTTTTCCAATTCTGTGAAGAAAGTCAATGGTAGCTTGATGGCGATAGCATTGATCCATAAATTACTTTGGGCAGTATGGCCATTTTCATGATATTGATTCTTCCTAACCATGAGCATGAAATGTTTTTCTATCTGTTTTTCTCCTCTCTTATTTCCTTGAGCATTGGTTTGTAGTTCTCCTTGAAGAGGTCTTTCACACCTCTTGTTAGTTGTTTTCCCAGGTATTTTATTCTCTTTGTAGCAGTTGTGAATGGGAGTTCACTCATGATTTGACTCTCTGTTTTTCTATTACTGGTGTGTAGGAATGCTTGTGATTTTTGCACATTGATTTGTGTATGCTGAGACTTTGCTGAAGTTGCTTATCAGCCTAAGGAGATTTTGGGCTGAGACAATGGGGTCTTCTAAATATACAATCATGTCATCTACAAAGAGACACTTTGACTTTCTTGTTTCCTAGTTGAATACCCTTTATTTTTTGTCTTTCCTGATTGCCCTGGCCAGAACTTCGAATACTATGTTGAATAGGAATGGTGAGAGAGGGCGTCCTTGTCTTGTGCCAGTTTTTAAAAGGGATGCTTCCTTATCTGCAAAATGGGGATAATAGTTCCTACTTCATGAGGTTATTATAAAGATCAAATAAGTTTACATATAAAAATCTTTTAAAGGAGTATATTGCACATTCTGAGCAGTGGTAATATTACTATTATTATTATTGGCATTGTTATTACAACATATTTTTGTGTATTTGCATAGGAAAATAAATGTAGAGAGAAATATCTAAAAGAATCTACACCAAATTGTTAACATTTCCATCATCACAAAAAATTCTACTTGATAACACCATTCTAGATATTAATCTTTGATTTTATACTTTATGTATATTTCTTCAAGGCTGCTACTTGCCTTTTAAGGTGGTTGGTGTCTTCCATGGAATACTATGCAGCCATAAGAGGTTGAGTTCGTGTCTTTTGCAGGGACATGGAGGAAGCTGGAAACCATTATTCTAAGCAAACTAACATAAGAACAGAAAACCAAACACCACATGTTCTCACTCATAAGTGGGATTTGAACAATGAGAACACAGAGACACAAGGAGGGGGCATTACACACCTGGGCCTGTCAGGGGGTAGGGGGCCTAGGAGAGGGATAGAAGGGGGTGGGGGACTAGGGGAGGGATAACATTAGGAGAAATACCTAATGTAGTTGACGGGTTGATGGGTGCAGCAAACCACCATGGCACGAGTATGTAACAAACCTGCATGTTCTGCACATGTACCCCAGAAATTAAAGTATAATTTTTAAAAAAATGATTGATGTCTTTTGTAATGCAAATATTTTTAATTTTATGTAGTCTAATATGTTAATTTTTTATTGGCTTTTTTGTTGGCCTGCCTTGTTTAGAAAAGTTGTTTAAGTAAAAAGTTGGAAAAATGAAATGATCAGGTTACACTGGGAATTTAATGCCGAGTATTATCATTTGGCTGCAGCTCAGAGGCCAACGCCCATTTAATTGGGGCCAGTGTTTCCTTGCTGTCATGACTCCCTTTGCTTCCTGTCACTGCCCGTGTGCTGTTGGTGTTTTAGCCATGATTGCCTATTTGTTTTCCTTAAAGGAGAGAGCTACTTCTTGGTCCTGTATCTCTATCAAAACTGAAAATGTCAAAGATCAACCAAAAAAAATGCATTTGTGGTTTGTCTCACATCAAGCCTACTTCTCTTATTTATATTCCTGCTTACCGCTTTAGGTATCTGAATTTGTGATTCATCTGCATGTCCATTCCTGTGTACCTATACCACAGTTTAAAAATTACTATGACATTCTATAATATGTTCTTTATTTTGGAATAACTAATGTAAATACTGTTTATCTGTGTTTTAGCTATATTAAACAATATTTAACAAGTGTAAATATTGTTTTTCTGTTAAATATTATTTGTCTGTTTTACTAACTCACTTAGAAGCCATGTACTGAGGTCCTATTTAAAGAATAATAGCGAGGTTCATTGACAGTTTACTAGTTGCCATATTCTCCCAATAGTCTTGTGAATAGCTATAGATTAGGAACCCGGATCACAGATAGGTTAAGCAATGTGGCCAAAGTGACACTGCTAGTGGTGGTAGAATCAGACTTTGAATCCTGATGCTGATATCCCAGAGCACAGTGCAAACTCTGGAGCAAGTAATTCATTTTTAAGGAAAAAAAAGTGTGGAAAAGGAAAATTTTTAAGTAAATGTACTTTTTCTAGGGTTCATAATTACTGTTTTTCTGTATCTTCATCAATTTTCTAGATTTTCAAATTTATTAGTTGAAATTGTTGAGTGTAGTATCTGAAATTTACTAGCTTTCAACATCTGTTTTCATGTCTCCTATATTGTTCATAAGGCTGTTCATAGAAATCTGTTTTTTCCCCCTCTGATAATACTGGCCAGAACTCTTTCTACTTTATCAGTCTTTAAAAAGAACACATTAAAAATCCTTATCAATATGATCTATTTTTAAAAATAGATTTTATTTTATCCTTTAGAAATCTTAATAATTCCTAGATCACATTTATTTTGCATTCTTTTGCTTCTCCTTTAAGATTCTTGGGTGAAGGTCTGACTCATTTATTTTCAGTCTCCTGCTTTTGTTATCTGCAGTTCTACGGCTTCGCCTTTCCTTCTGTGTACCACTATGGCTTCTGACCACATGTTTTATTATGATAGGCTCTCCTTTTATCATTTCTCAATTATTTTCACATTAAATTTTGATTACTACTTTAACCTAGCAGTCTATCAGAAGGTATGCTTACATTTCCAAATAGACAGATTGTTGATTCTTCTTTGTTTTTGGATTCTGTGACAGAGAAAACGTCATGAGTTCACACAGCCCTATTTCAGGTCTCTTTTTTTCTGAGCAGGTGGAAGCTTGTATTCCCCAACACTTGTGGTTAGATAAGAACACAAGACTAATTCTGGCCAATAAAGTGTGAGCAGAAGACATGTACAAGCTGAGTCAGTGAAAAGCCCTCTTGCACAAGTCTTTGCTCTTCTGCCCTCTTGAGGGGTGAAGGCTAAATCCTTTGTCAGGATAGCTGAATAAATAGAGTGAAAGAATCTTTACGAGTGAGGAGAAATAAATCAGAGGCATATCTAGAATGGATTTTGAAGGAAAAATACATTGTTGTTTGGGTAACAATTTCGGGGTTTGTACCTTTACTTAGCATGGCCTATACTGATGGGTGCAAATCATTATCATCACTTTTGTCAGTATCTTCATAGTCATTCATATTTTTTCCTATCAACAAATTAGGAAACATTTCCTAAATTGTACGTGGTAGTAACACAGTCAAACTGAAAATGTTTGGTGTAGAGGAAATCCAACAAACTCTTCAGTATCATTAATTTAATGAAGTAGCTACACTTGTACTTAGTCCTCTCTATGCAAATGTAGTGTCCTCCATTCAGTCATTCATTTACATTTCCCAATCTCCTATTCTTTAAGGGATTTTGTACTGAGCTCTTCAGAATCCCTCTATGAACAAGAGCCCACCATGGAAGAAAGTGGCACATTTTTCTAAAATTTCTGAATAAGGATGATTCAAAGCCGAAGCTCTTTCCAGCATCTACGGCCTTTGATTCCCCCAAACTGCTGCATCACCCGTCTTTCTCACTTCCCCCATGATCATGGTTCATTATTGAATTTTTCTAATTTTGATTATTTTTCTAACTATCTCATGTTTTGGAGGTTTTATTTTTAGCTCAACTGCTTTCTCTGATTTGAGCATTTTTTTGCACATGCTATTGTTTGCAGACACATTTTGGCTGGGATCTCATTTGATGAGCCATTTGTTAGTTCTGATTGAGTAGGTCACTTGTGGGCTCAATTAACCACTTGCCCTTCATCTGATGGTGCAAGTGGCCGATTGCACCTGCAATTAGCTAATTAAGGGTTTGGTCATTTCCATAGGCAATTTTGCCTTTATCTAATTGTGGGACTGCACAAGCTTCCTTTCATCATTTGAGCATATACCAGCCCATATAGGTGGCAGAGGATGACGACTTTTGATGAAAGTAAAGTAGTAAAAAGAAATGTAAAATGTTTATGCTCTAACACACTTGTCCAAATTTGATTAAATATCCATATTAAAAGTCTTAAATTTGTTCTGTTCAAGTTTTTAAATGGCTCTATGTAGATGCTTCTAAAATATTTTGCATAATGGGTATCTATCTGTCTGAGTAAACATTTAGAATTAGAATTCCTGAATTAATTTGTGTGTGTGTGTGTGTGTGTGTGTGTGTGTGTGTCTGTACATGCACATGTTGGGGGATTATGCATGTGAACTCACTCCAGGAATTTGTAATCCTGGTCTGAAAGAGCTGAAGGTACAACAGAACATAAATCATTCTCTCTTACAGAGAAATCATAGGGTAAAAGAAGGCTGTAAGCTCAAGAGGAGAGGAGGGAATCTATCACTCCTATCCTTTTGATAAATGCTTTACAAATAGCACTTAGTGGGCTGAATATTTCATACAAGAACCAGAGAGCAGACTGGAAGGTACATTCTTTTTTTAACTTAATGCCAGGACAAAAGATCTGCAAACATCTCAGAACCCCTCTTCTGCCTGTAATATAAGCTGAAACCAGTCGAGTTCTTCTCATCTAGAAAGTAACCTCATAGACAACAATCAGAGAAAGCACTTATTGTCCAGAGTTTTCATTGTATATAATCTTTTGGAATCACAGCCACACAGCCAATTTCTATGGCCCATCTGTCAGGACATTGAAATTGCTTTATTATACAGAACCCGCTCACAGATTCTGTGGATTCAGTAAGGAATATTTACCGAGTGTCATCTGAGATCTCAGAGGTTCCATAAAACACTTAATTAACATACAAAATCCACTTCAGCTAAGCCTATACCTACTTTCTGAATATCAGTTACTGATTTGATTACTCCTGAGGCTCGGGTTGGCATGGGGAAAAATTGCAGAAGCTACTAGAGAACAAGCTAGAGGCAAAGCAAGGTGGGCAGCCTCTGACAGCTGCTATTTTCTCCCCCGAGGGGAAGAGCTGGTGACATAGCCCCACCACAGAAGCACAGAAAAAAGGTCTGCAGAGCTGCTTTTGTTTGTTTCTTCATCTTTCTGTTCTGTTTGTAATAGGCAGGAGTGCTGTCTTGCATTGAAAATTAATTGTTCGTGTTTTATCTGACTTGCTTTGCTTGTTTACCACTTATAAGCTGTGTTATCTTATGCAATTTACTTAACCTCTCTGGGCCTCTGTTCCTTTTCTTTCTTAAAGAAGATAAGACTCTCTTTCAGGGAGTTACTATGATGATTATATGAGGTAATTTAAAATTAGGTGGAATTTCTCCAGCATTGTCAGCCTGTGGGGGCTAGAGACTAGCCCCTTAAGATCAAGGAGAATTGCTCAGGAATAGTGCTCAGCATGTAACAGAAATATTTTGCATAGATGGGATACTGGAAATATAATTGTTGATTGCCTGGGTAGAAATTGATGAGGTTACATCAGCAATAGCAATGGTGGTTCTATAGTTTTGGGCCTCTTGTATACACATGACCCCATCTTCATGTAATGAATTCTCAAGGGTTTATGGCCATCTTTGGGGTGTCTCCTTCCTGGCATTATTATTGCTATTCTATCTCCAGCAGGGCATTTGCTGGGTGCCTCTAACAACAGGCAAACAATTCCTGAAAGCAAATAGGGCCTGGGGCTTCAGAGACAGTCTGAGGAAAAGCAGAGAAGAAAGTCCCTCTCTCTGCTTAAGGGCACATTCCATCACAGGGGTCCTATTGCAGGGTTGACCTTTGTGATGACCATCATTGGGTGTCTCCTTTCACCTCATTCCAGAGGACTCAGATAGGATGAATCCCATGGGGCCTATGCTTAGAGAAAAATCCCAGGGCCACCATACATACCTATCTTCAAATGATAGCCCTCTCTCCACTGGGCCAGCTTCCTCTTCCCTGAGTTTGCTCCCAAAAAACTCCTCATGCTCTTATGCAAAACAGCATCTGGCAGACCCGTCCCATACTTGTCAGACATCTCTAGACATGTCTGAATCCCTGCTTAGGCTCATGCTGAGACCCCAGCTATACACATAAAGCTTCTATAGCATTTGATGAAGAGTAGACATTTTTAAGTGTCTATCTCTTTCCTTGTTTTGGAAACCAGATCATACACTGAGATTGTGGGTTGTTTCTCAGTTTTTCATTTTAGTTTTTCCATTTCATTTTATAAGGGAATTTTCAAATTAAAATGTTTTCAATCACAATGAAGGAGTCAGACTTCTAGTCTCAATTACCCTAAATACTACTATAGAGGAATGGAATAGGCTTCAACTTCAAGGTGTACTGTTTCAAAACGTGTCTTCTTTTATTTTTTTTTTTTTTTGAGATGGAGTTTTGCTCTTGGTACCCAGGCTGGAGTGCAATGGCGTGATCTCGGCTCACCGCAACCTCCGCCTCCTGGGTTCAGGCAATTCTCCTGCCTCAGCCTCCTGAGTAGCTGGGACTACAGGCACGCGCCACCATGCCCAGCTAATTTTTTGTATTTTTAGTAAAGACGGGGTTTCACCATGTTGACCAGAATAGTCTTGATCTTGATCTCGTGATACACCTGCCTCGGCCTCCCAAAGTGCTGGGATTGTAGGCGTGAGCCACTACGCCTGGCCCAAAACGTGTCTTCTTTAAGACAAAATTGGTCCTTATGAGTACCCCTAATGTCATTTTATGTCTCAAACAAGTTGACTTACAAAAAACCTTTTTGAGTCAATTTAGGCTAAGTTTGGCTGAAGTAACAAATGATCCCCAGTCTCAGGGTTTACAATAATAAAGGTTTCTTTATCACTGGCATACACATTCGTCATGGGTTGGCTGTGGTTCCATGTCCCTTTCACATGAAGACTCAGGATGGAGCAGCCCTTCTCTGGAGCACACCAGAGAAATGGATCCATCCTATACTTGACTGGAAGCCACCATGTGTTTTTAAGAGGAGAATAACATTATTAAGTTAAAATGATCATGCTGATTCTAGGGTGGAAGGAACATGAATTGCAAAGGAAGAAATTAGTAGCAGGGGAACCAATTACAAGGTATGTACCAAATGTTATGAACAGGGTGTGCAATAATGGTATTATCAAATATTGTTTCTAGCATGATACATCCAGTAGGCCATGGGCATGGTGAGGACATAGCTTGCACCCTTACTTCCAGACTGTCTATTAAAGAGAACTAAAGGCAGGCCAGATTAGTGACCAGTTGCCGTAGAGACAGGCTAACTCCTGGAATGCACAGTGAATGCAGGGCACAGCACAAAAAGCCCAACAAAGACTTCTGGCTTGTGTAAAATGACCCGCCGCTCCAGAAATACCTTTAGGTTCTTGGAGAAAGGAATTGTTGCCAGCCTGGAGGCTGCAGCGGGAGTTCAGCATCTTAGCAAATGAATTTTTGTCTTCTTGCACCTGTCGGTGCCCCAGTAATGTCCTGCTAATCTCTTAGTCTCATTTGTCCCAGGGCTTGCTTTCCGTCGGATGGAACAACTGGCAGCTCAGGCAATCACGGGGGAGAGGCACCCTCTTAGAAATATATACAGGGCTTTATTTTTGGGAAGCTTGCCTGGGTTAGCTCTTGAAATTGTATTTCTGGCTTTGCTAGCCATCTCTCTGAGGTTACCATTTGTAGATAACATCCGTTGAAATTTTAAGAGGAAGTCTATGGCTTAGGAGGAGGGAATGAAGGGGTCTTAGGTATTTAAATGGGCTCTTTGTAATCTCTCTCTCTCTCTCTGCGGTTCACTGAGCAAACTAGCCTTGTAGCACAGCATTGATCATTCTCCCCACAGCCTCATGAAGAAGAATGAGCAAGCTGTGAGAGATTTATCTCCAGGCTGGACTCTCCTCCAGCTGTGAGTGACACAGTCAAAGAAAGGCTGTCAGTACCACCCCCATGGTGGGGCTGAGGCTGGAAAGATGTTCCCTCTATCAGAAGGGGCCGGAGGTGAGAAAACCCCCTTGGTTGACAAGCCCTATCCCCAAAGTGGTAAAAGAAGGGGCACTGGCACAGAAGGAGGCTTTGGGGTGGGCAGAAAAGAGAGGGAGCATCATCTAAATAATTTACTGTGGTTCTGTTCTCCCCACTCTGTTCCAGGACAGGCTGCAAGCCACATCTGTGAGCCTTCAACGCGGCTCAGGCTCAATGTGTCTCTGGGTGAAAAGACTTCTCAGATTTCAGGAGTCCTGCAAGGCTTTGGAATGCTCACCACGGAGGAATTTGAACATTAAAAGGTTCAAAGGTGGTTGGAAAATTCAGTCCTCACATTGTCCAAAGAAAAACAGGTCTTCTTGGTCCTATTTTTATGACTGAACATGAGGATCAGCAGTACTAAGGATTCAGGGGCGTCTCAACCTTTACCTAGAAAGCTTTCTTCTAAGGAAGTCAGCATTCTGCTGTATTCTCTTTATTTTTACAAGCTGGGGAAGGAGGACGAGTTGTTATTTTATCTGGACACACAGAGCAGTTTTAGTGATATTCATAATGGAACATTGTAAATCTGAAGAGTCAAGGTTCAAATATGGGTCTCTTAGCACTTGACATATTTTTATTTTAGGTCCAAACGAAGTACATTTTTAATAGGCAGGACAACACTTCCTGCCTTCAATCAGAGATAATACCAGACTGAGATGATATTCAGAGACAGCAAGTTGCATTTCAACTTAAGATAAATTGCCCCCATGAAATTTCACCCATTCTGGCATTAAAACATGTCATGTCCAAGGTCAATTAATTGTACTTGCAACTTACAGCCAATCAGGAGGATGAGCTAGCATCAAGATTCTTTTGCAAAATGAAAATATATCTTTAATCAATGTTTTCTTTTTCCTTTCTGGGCTGTTTCTCACTTGAAAAAAAGTATATGCATTATTCAAAAATTAGGGTGAACAAAAGGAAACATGGATTAGCAGTAGAACATAACAATGTACCAAGATGTTTAAGATAAGTTATTCCTAAATGGATTCATGCCAAATGAAGAAGCTTTCCACAGCATCTGTGACCTTGAAATTTAGCCTGAGATTCTGCTTCAGAAAAAAGTGGCTGAGCTTCCTGATGAGCAAGCCTTAGACTAATGCCTTCCACTGAGTTACTTTTTTTGAGGACTTTTCTGGAAGATATGTAAGAAGAATAAGGTATAGATCCTGTTCTCAAAGAGATGACAGCTCAGGGGGAATATGAGTCCCAAGTGCATGAGTGTGCTGCATAATTTTCTCAGCTTTCTCAGATTGATCATTTATAAAATCAGAATGAAAATATTTCTCATATCTTCCTCCCTGGCTACTTTGAGAATCAAGAGACAGGGAGGTAGGAGGGAGAAAGAGGGAGGGAGGAGAATGAGGGAAGAAGGGAAAAGGACGGAGAGAGGGAAGGAGAGAGAGAGAGAGAGAAAGAGAGAGAATGGTTGGGAGGAATTTTGAAGAATTGCAAATTGTTAAAAGGCTCTCTATGTACATTGGTGGTTGTATCCTACTTTTAAAACCTGACAGGGCATCTTTTTGTGAAGTAGCTAATATAGCACCCTTAAGAGAAATGCCCCTTATATTATTTCCTTTCCATGGTTGCCTAGAAACCATAATCTTATTTCCCTGGCCCTCCCTCTTTTCTCTTATGCATGTTGAGGGTCTGATTTGGAAGGGCTGCAGCTGCAGATGTGTCAGTGGTCTGCCCATGTGGCACTGTGGGGCTGAGCACTTTCTATGTGTAGACTTTGAGCTAGACATTTTCATACTCATTATCTCACTTAATTCTTGCACAGAAACCTTATGAAGTTTATTGCTCTCATTTCATATCCAAGGAAACTGAGTTTCAGAGAAGTAAAGGCATTGTCTCAAGGTCACGAAACTAATAAATAGCAGAGTCAGGTTTCAAATGGTCTGCTTTTCTTCAGATGAAGTAGTCATGAAGGCGGGTTCTGGTTTCTTCCTTTGTCTCTGAGCTTTTCACCTGTTTCTTGACTATTTAGCAGTGTGTATCAGATCCCCAAACTCTGCCTAGGCTCTGCTCATGAATCCAAGATACTGCGATGGGGGTGACAGAAAGAGTCAGGAAAGCTAAGTTCAGATCTCAACTTCATCGCTTACTAAGCTGAGTTCTAATGCTCTCTTTTGCAAAATGGTGATAGTAACATGGATCTCCCATGAGGCTTCAGTAAGAAAAGATGTGTTAGAATGCAGTGCAGGCACCTGAACACTGAATTTGAATCTGAATTCTGATTCCAGTGTCTTCTGGGATCAGCCCAGAAGTGGGTATATCCTGGAAACTGAAGTTAAATTCAAGGCATTTTGTGTTATATTTGGCAGGATGGAATCCCAGTTTTCCCAGGGCTTCTTATGTAGACAAATCCACTAGAAGATGACATAGCTTCAAATAAAATACTTCACTGAAAGACTTAGGCTCCATTTAATTCAGTGCTTTTCCAAATTGTTTTTATTAGTGAATGCTTATTTTAAAAACAAGTCTGATACAGAACTGAATTATAGAAAACTGACCAATGAGATCTTCTCTGCATGGAGAGAGGCTGAGAGCCCTGGGACCTGCCGGCTCAGACTTATAACACAATGTTTCTCCTCCTAAACCCTGAGGTTTTGCAGAGCAGGGTTTGAAAACCACTGGTAATACTAACAATCTCATTTTGTAGACAAAGAAACTGAGGCCGAGGAAGAGTTGCTTACTAGAATGAATCCATCTACTCTAATGTATAAACAAATCATCTTCAACAACTTAGCTTGATCTTATATTCCCCTGTATAGCAAGAAGAGAGAAAAATGCATGTGTTTTATTTCTTTTTTGCAAAGAGATTTATTCTCCATCCCCTCCCTCAGAGATTATATAATAATGACTGTTTTCAGTAAGATGACTCTAACATTTAAATGGAAATGCAGGAAATAGAATAGCAAAAGCAGTTTGGAAAAAAGCATTGAAGGGCTTACACTACCTGACTGCAGGGTGCATTATAAAGCTACAGTAATCAAAACAGTATAGTATTAACACAAGGGTACACATAGAGCTCAGCAAAGCAGAATGAATTCTCTGGAACAGACTCAAAACTATGCCAAGGTAATTCAAATGGGAAAACAAGAATTTTTTTTATCAAGTTAGATAGGAACAATTGGATATGAATATGGGAAGAAAATTTGACCTTTATGTTATATCATATACAAAATTAACTCAAAAGAGATCCAATATATATGATATAATTTCAAGAAGAAAACCTAGGAGAAAAATCTTTACAATCCTGAAGGCAAGAATTTCTTAGGACACAGAATGCAATAACTATAAAACAAAGAAAATAATAACAAAAATGTTTTTGCTCTTTTAAAGTCACTGTAGGCTGGGCATTGTGGCTTACGCCTGTAATCCTAGTGCTTTGGGAGGCCAAGGTGGGTGGGACACTTGAGACCAGGAGTTCAAGACCAGCCTGGCCAACATGGTGAAACCATGTCTTTACTAAAAATACCAAAATTAGCCAAGTGTGCTGCTGTATGCCTGTAGTCTCAGCTACTCGGGAGGGTGAGGCAAGAGAATCACTTGAACCTGGGAGGTGGAGGCTGTGGTGAGTCGAGATCACACCATTGTATTCCAGCCTGGGTGATAGAGCAAACAGAAAACAAAAAGTCACCGTCAGGACTATGAAAAGGCAAGTCAGGACAGGGCATGGTGGCTTACACCAGTATTCCCAGCACTTTGGGAGACTGACAAAGGTGGATCACTTGAGGTCAAGAGTTAGAGACCAGCCTGGCCAACACAGTGAAACCCCATCTCTACTAAAAATACAAAAATTAGCTGGGCGTGTTGGCGAGTGCCTGTAATCCAAGCTACTCGGAAGGCTGAGGCAGGAGAATCTCTTGAACCAGGGAGGTAGAGGTTGCAGTGAACCGAGATTGCACCACTTCACTTCAGCCTAGGTGACAGAGTGAGATTCCTCCATTTCAAAAAAAATAAAAGAAGAAAGAAAGATAAAAAGAAGGCAAGCCATATTTCAGTGAATAGTTCTATATAGGTATAGTTCACAGTATCTATATGTGACCAGAAAACTTGTTTTGGGACTATGTAAAGAACTCTTACAGAGCAATAATAGGAAGATAAATAACCCAATAAAAAAGGACAAAATATTTGAAGAGACACAAAAAGAAAATACATAAAAATATTCACCTAAAGTATGTGAACATTGCTCAAGATTGCTAATCATCAGAAACGTTGAGTAAAACGAAAACAACAGATCACTACATATCCCCCAAACAACGAAAATTAAGAGGACTGATAGTACCAAATGTTGGCTGGAATGTGGAACAGTTAAACTCTAATACATTGTTGGAGGGGGTATAAAATAGTGTAGCCACTTTAGAAGACAATTTGACAGTTTCTTGAAAAATTAAACATTCACTTACTTTGCCACTCAGCAATTCTACTCCTAGGTATTTACCCAAGAAAAAATGAAAACATATGTCTACAAAAAGACTTGTACAAGAATGTCCATAGCAGCTTTATTAATGATAACCACATACTGGAAACACCCCAAATGTTTATTACCAGGCAAATTAATAAACAAATAGATATAAAATTCAGATACATACAGCAGTAAAGATAAATCTTAAAACTAATATGCTGAGAGAAACACTAAAGCCAGACACGTCCATATTGCATGGTCCCATTCATATAAAATTCTAGAAAAGGCAAAAACTAATATATATTTACAGAAACCATTAGCCCCAGTAGTGAATTGGGGTTGGGAACAAGGATTTACTGTAAAGAGGCACAAAGTAATTTTTGAACTTGATAAAAACATTCCACCTCTTCACTTGGATGGTATTGATATGACTGTATACATTTGTCGAAAATCTTTAAATTGTATAGTTAAAAAGGGTGTCTTTTTGTGTATAAATTATACCTTAAAGATTTAGATAGTGAAATAGTTTGCTATGATTGTAATGTAAAAAAATCTTTAATCACTTTAACAAAAACAAGATACAAAAATTGTGGGCAGTCTGATTATAACTTACTAAAGTATGCATAAAATAATTGAAAATTCAACAAAAATTGCTCAGGGTCATGATTAGCCATGACCTATTTCACAGTCAAATATTTTTCATTGAGCTTTCATTTGAAATTTGAACCATTTCACTGATGTCACACAAATTAAAAAAAAAACTATCTGCTGGTACACATCCAAGAAATATTCAGAACACTTTTTGGTGAAAATGACACTACAGTAGTAGCTGCAAAATTAAGAGAGAGAGGTAATAGATTTTTACTTAGCAAAACTAGATTTTGAAAAGCAGTGTTTTAAAATACAGTATTATCTAGAAAAAATGTCTAAATCCTGTACATAAACCAGAGCCCAAGGAGTCGTCATTACAAACTCGTACTCTGGACTGAGTTTGAGATTATCTAGATTCTAGTCTTGTCTTTGGGAACTCAATTAGTTTGAGATCGTCTAGATTCTAGTCTTGTCTTTGGAAACTCAATTAGTCTAGGGAAATCCAAAAGTTAAGAAACAAGATCCCTCTGTGTCACAAAAATAGGATCAAATGAGCAAGTTTGTTTCCCCGTGAACTTCATGCTACATCTCACCTCAGGGTGATTTATTTAAATTCTCCCAATCCTGGCATTCTTACGTAGTCTTCCCCTAGGAACAAGCACTTCAAAATTTTACAGAAGAGCATATAAAAACTTTATCATTAAGGGGATACATACAGTAGAGAAAGTAATTTTAAGTAATCCATTTAAAGTTTTAAAGTTTTTGGTATGTAAAATCTCAGCAGCATAGCAAAGTGTAATCTTTGGGCTATGTAACTTCATTCAATTCACTCTATTTATATAACTACCTAGGGTTAACATCAAGCGTATTTTTTCAAAACGTCTTCTAATTCCAGGTTTGCAATTCAACGGAAAAAATCAAAGACACCTAAGAACATTTTATGACTTAAAAAGTTTTCTTTTCTTGAAATAAAAACTACTGCTGGAGATCTCTCCTCCCATATCTTACCAGCTCAACTACCTAGTGTGATTTGAATCACCTGAACCTCAGCTTAAGAAAGAGAGAGAGAAAGACAGAAAAGAAAAACCTTTGGTAAAGTAGGTTCCTTTGATCCTTTTCTGCTACTTATGAAAACTCACACTGTATGTTTAACACATTCCCAACAAGCCAGGATAATGAAGCACATGGGACATGGAGACTTAATTCCGTGTCTGTTTCTTTATTTAAAAAACACACGTACTCTACGGGCTGGGTGAAGAATAGACCAGACTTGCTAGGAGTGAACGCTAAGAAGCAGTTGTGATTGCCGAGTTGGGAGATATCATTAAAAAGCAAACTGGGGAGCTCCCGTTTAGGATCTGAGGAGATTATTGATTCAAATCCTTTAAGGCATTCTTCAAAGGACTTCTTAAAAAGTTGTATTGTCTGAGGAGTTTGGGGAGAGTGCGTGAGTCAGAGTGTGTATGTGTGTGTATCTGTGTTACACAAGGGGGGAGATTAGTGGTTGGGAGGGCTGTATCTAGGTGAGGTATGGAGGTGGTGTGGGTGAGTTGTATGCATGGATTGTGAATAACTTGAGAGCCAGTCTGAATAAATACAGGTAATTGCATAACAGGTTTTCTAGTTACTGGCTTAGGTTTTGACTCCTTGATAATTCAGCCTCCATAGCTATAATCCGAGGTTCTTCATGAATTGGCCTTTCCTCTCCTTCTGTGCCCTCTCCTACACTCCCCAGATTGCTGGAGTTAAGAGTATATGCTGTCAGATCCGACTGTCTAAGTTCAAATATATGCTCATTTGCAAGCTATATGACATTGGGCAACCCAGTTAACCTCACCAACTCTCAGTTTCCTCATAGATAACATAGAAATGATATATACATCATGGGACAGCTAGATTCTATTAGATAATTGCATAGAATATGTCTTAAATGCTCAATGTGGTCAGCTGTGCAACTCACAGACATTTTAATTCAGTAAATATATATTTGAAAGCTTTCTGTGCACTAGGTATAGACTGTTCCCCTTTCAGTTTGCATATGAGACACTGTATTAGTTTTCTAAGGCTACTGTAACAAAATCTCACACACCAGGTGGCTTGAACAGTAGAAATGAACTTTCTCACAGTTCTGGAGGCTGGAAGTCCAAGGTCAGGGTCTTGGCAATGTTGGTTTCTGGTGAAGCCTCTGTCCTCGACTTACAGGTGGTACCTTCTCTTTGTGTCCCTACATGGCTTTCTCTGGGCAAGGATATCCCTGGTTTCTTCCTCTTCTTATAAGGACACCACTGATACTGGATTATGGCTCACCCTAATGGCCTGATTTTAAATGAATTACCTCTTTAAGAACCTTACCTTCAAATATGATTACATCCTGTGGGACTGCGGGTTAGGGCTCCAACATATGAATTTTGGAAGAGACACAGTTCAGCTTTTCATGAGTAACAAGTCATAACTCTGCTTTTTGTAAGAAAGAGTTGCAGAGCCTGGAATGTGTTCCTCTATCTTTCTTTCCACTTAGTGATCTCCCTCTTATATTTATTTAGCCCAGCTTACAAAACTATTTCCTCTGCAGAGTTTCTGTTGAACTCACACACATAGCTAGATGCAATTCCTTAGATATAATCTGTTATGGCAATTAGTATATTATATCCAATCCATCTATACAGGTATATATAAATGTATGCAAATGTAGGTATGCATATGTGTATATGTAGACATAGAAACCTATGTAGATAGAGGAAAAGTTGGGATTTTTTTGTCCACCCTCCCAGTTAGAATAAAAGCTCCACTACTTTGATCACTGCATTTCCAGAGCCTAGAACACAGCTTTGACAATAGTAAGTGCTGATTTTCCTATTCTTATAGGAAGGAGGTCTGAAAGATTTTTCCAATATTCATTAGCTCCTTAAAAGCAGAAAGTGTGTCTGCCTACCCTCTGTTGCTTGCTTAACAATTTTTTGTTGAACAAAATAATGAAGGTTTTTACAGGTTGACATTCAATTCTTTGAAATTATTTGTACAGACTACAATCAGAGAAGTTAATGTGCTTATTTTGATCCAGGAGGAACATAAACATACATCCTTTTGATTATGAGGTCATAGTTTAATGGGAAGAAAGGCTTCTGAGTAAAAACGCTGAGCAGAGTTTGAGACCAATTGCTAACAGCATGTTCCTCTCTTTGAGATTTTCTTTTCTGCACACAAACTTGGTTTGATAGGTTTGACTGACTTGACCATGCCTTGAGGCAAAGAAATATGATAACCATGTACCTAGGGGTGGATTAAGACAAAATAAGGGGCCATCACAGGGCTCTATCCAATTCTGGCTCTCCACAACTCCCTCTGGGTAAATCCTATAGCTTACACCTGTCCAAGGCAGCACAAACCTAGACCATCACATCTGTCAATGGCTGCCCAAATAATTAAAGCCATCTGTGCCCAGCATCTCAACACTTCTCAGAAGCTGTGTACAGCTCTATAGTTTTTTCCATAAGAAATAGCCACAGAATCATAATGGTTAAATAATTTTTTCAAAATGAAAATCAGAAAGATCAATTCTCTTCAATCCATCTTGACTTTATCAACAAAAATTCCCATTAAGTACAGCAGCTGAGATGTTAGGAAAGTCTTCACGATGGAGTTGCTAAATTTCCAAATCAAGTTAGAGGTCAGTGCATGTATTTGCCTGTATTGTTTTGTTCAGCGTAGGGAATCCAACCTACCTGCTCTCTTTGTGTGTCTAGTGATGAATATGTTGACTGACTGGAATGCAGCCAAGTGCTATTTCATGTTGCGTCTTCTCCTCGGGGTATTATGGGGCCATGCAGGGCAGTATGAAAAAGAACAATGCACGGTTAAAGAACTCAGGCTCTGGAGTCAAATACACTTGAACGGGAGTCCAAACTTTGTCAGTTCCTTGACCTTGGGTAAATTACTCGACCTTGCTACATTTGTTTCTTCATCTGTAAAATGGAAATGATAATATCTATTTTATTCCTTACGGTTAAGATTACATGAGAAAATATATGTTACTTACCTACCAGACTATTGGCATGTGGTCAGCATGCAATAAGTGTTAGTTATTATAGTTTTTGTTATTGTGGTTGTTACTGCTCCCACATCATACAGCCTCTGCTGAAAAGTACTGGCTTTCAGTAGACTTAAAAAGGACAAAGATGGTTAGACAGGCTCACAATTCTCCACATTGAATAGAATTGCCATGTTGTTGACTCTGACTTGGTAATTAATTGGTAAATTGATAAAGTGATATGAGTAGCTCAGAACCATTCCATCTTTGATTACTCAATTGGAAACAAAACTTTATAAGATACTTTGTTCCTATCTGCCAGATGCCATCTTAGGTACATTTTCTCTCCAGTGATTGTTTAAGCCCCAGGAGAATCCTGGGAAGTTGCCACTGTGAATGCTGTCTCTCTCCCAGAGGTTAGCCTACTGGCTTTCTAATAGTCACACACCTAATATTGTCAAAGCTGTGACTGTTTTGTGGACATATATTTTTATTTTTGCCTGCTCAGAATCGTTTTGGTTAACCTCTTTTAACCCATTCTATAATAATCCAATTTAATCCCTTTTGTTTGAGTGGGACTGAATTCATCCCTCCTGGAGCTAAAGGGATGGTAATAAAGACCTAGGACTGACCAATCCTACTAGCTACAGAGATTTCTGTGGTATGGCTAACTTATTTCTGAAGAACTCGAGAAAAAGAGGCTTCTTTTCTCCTTGCAATTGCAAGAAAGTATATCCATGGAAACATGGAGAACTTGAACATTATACATATTGCCACTCACCTCAAGCATACTTAAAAATGAAGATTCCACAGATTAAAGAAAACAGAGACATCTGAGAGATCTGATAACATCTTTTGAACCTTGAGATGTAGATGTGCCTGAAACTGTTAGACAAAGTAATAGATTATCATTGTCTCAGTCTAGGTTGAATTGAGTACCTTGCTAATTTAGTTCTAGCCAACACAATTGGACTTGTAGAATTTCCATGCACCTTCATCACATAATTTAAGAATATATGGTTAGAACAAAGGATTTTTCTTCTGTGCAAAAGGCTTTTCTATATACTAGCCTTATTTGGAGCCAATAATATTTTCCTAAATAGGTTGGTATGACTCCTATATATTTAGATGCATATAAGTTAATAAAATGTCTATGTATTTTAAAACTTATTTGATTGATCTCCTCCTTATATTTCAAATTCACGTAGCAGTGAAGCAGCTTTATAGTTTATACACAATAAAATATTTGCATTGAGTTGGCTCTTGTAAGGTTTCTAGTTTTGTTTTTAATAAACTTGTAAGTAACTTTTTAGGGGAAACACTAACTTTGATGCCTGAAGATATATGTTGAGCTATGAGCTCTGTTACTTTGCAGCTGTATGAACTTGGACAAATGGTCTAGCTTCATGGAACCTATCTCCTTATTTATAAATGGATATAATAATACCTATTTCACAGGGTTATTACAAGGGTTAAATAAGATTGTGCTTACGAAACTGTAATATTCTGTAAATGATAATGCACTGACCTGAAATAAAACATACAAGCAAAGTAGGCAGGCACAAATAAATTTTAAAGATCTGGGTAAGTACATTTTAAAAATTATTATTATACTTTAAGTTCTGGGATACAGGTGCAGAACATGCAGGTTTGTTACATAGGTATACCGCTGCCATGGTGATTTGCTGCACCCCATCAACCTGTCATCTACATTAGATATTTCTCCTAATGTTTTCCCTCCCCTAGCTCCCCAACCCCCAACAGGCCCCGATGTGTGATGTTCCCCTTCCTGTGTCCATGTGTTCTTATAGTTCAACTCTCACTTATGAGTGAGAACACGTGGTGTTCAGTTTTCTGTCCTTGTGTTGCTTTGCTGAGACAGTGTGGCAATTCCTCAAGGATCTAGAACTAGAAATACCATATGACCCAGCAATCTCATTACTGGGTATATACCCAAAGGATTATAAATCATTCTACCATAAAGACACATGCACACATATGTTTATTGCAGCACTGTTTACAATAGCAAATACTTGGAACCAACCCAAATGCCCATCAAAGATAGACTGGATAAAGAAAATGTGGCACATATACTCCATGGAATACTATGCAGCCATAAAAAGGATGAGTTCACGTCTTCTGAAGGAACAGGGACAAAGCTAGAAACCATCATTTTCAGCAAAGCACATTTTTTTAGAATGAGTTTAACTTGGTAACTAGTGTCATAGCCTGGGATTTTATGATTATCATTGGATAATAGTGACTTTTTCTCTTTGGAAAAAATAATTAAAATTATAGGGAGTATACAAAGAAGAAATAATAATCACGCATACCCCTTCCAAACCAATCCTTGTCAACATTTTTGGTGTATTTGATTATCTGTTTTCAACATATGCACACATTTATTTTTAAATTTATGTAAACAATAAATAAGCCAGTCATAATTAAAAACATTTAGTCCATTACAGTTTAAATCATAGTCTCTTGAAAACCGTGCCCATATGCCATCTTCTCTCCAAGATAAATTTGTCTAATAAAATAATTCTCAAATTCTTTGTTTTTCACACATGCTAGATATTGGGAGAAACATTAACTGTTTGCTAGTGTTTGTTTGTGGTTGATTCATGTTAATATGTGCAAATCTACTTTATAGAATTTTATTCACCCATTTCTCTATAAATACATATTTAAATTGTCTTTAGTGTTTTTTTACATATGGGAAACAACACAATACTTCAAGTATTTCATTTCTATATGCAAGTTTTTCTCCAGAACGATATATATAGAAAATATTTCTGGAGCCTAAGATAAATAATTTGATACTACCATCTTGCCTTTCAGCTAAATTGTGCTAATTTAAAGACCATGAGTAGCTATATTTTACTCTTTCTGTCTACATTTGATATTATCAAACTTTTTTACTCTTTGTCAAACTGGTAGCAGAATGGTAGTTCATTATTGTTTTAATTTACATTTTCTGATTGTTCTTGAGGCAGAACCATTTTTATGGAGTGATTCTGATTTTATCTTTTGTGATTACCTACCTAGTCATGTATTGTAAACCACATTTTCATTGACTTTTATAAGTTTATATATGTGTGAATTGTTTAAAAATGTCACATGCTCACCCTTGGTTTGTTTCGTATCTGAATATTTTACAGCTATAAATATTTCCTCCCAGGTTATTTCTTGTTTTTCATTTAGTTTTGTTTTACCTTTGCTTATGGTGTCTTTGCTTGCCATAGAGCAGTTTTAAATTTAGAATAATTAAATTTTCATTTTTTTTCTTTTCATTTTTGCTACTTATCAGATTTTTTAAAAGTCTTCTTGCCTCCAGGGTTATATTATTTTCTTTCATTATCTTCACATAAAATTAGTTTTATTTCTACAAATATGGGTCTTTAATTCAACTTGAATTTATCTCTGCCTGTGAATAAAACAGTGTTTAGGATTCTCAGTCTATACCATTGATCTGTATACCAATTCTTGAAATAGCACCACACCATTTTAAGTACTGTAGTTTTCGTTTGTTTTCTTGGATGCCTTAATTTCTGGAATGATAGATTGATAAAAATGACCTTTATTGTATTGTAATGCTCATGTATAAGACATAATGAAAGGGGCTTCTAATTAATGAGCATAGCTGTGTGCTGAACCTGGTGAGTGAAAGACCTTTTCGTATTTTATCTCTCGTTATGCTCATGTGACCTATAAGGAGGAAGTGGTATTAGCACATCTTACAGATAAGAAGACAGCCCAGTGGAGAGTTAACTTTCTTAGCATCACACAGCTTGTCAACAGTGAAGTGAAGATTTGAATGCCTTGTGTGTCTGACTCCAGAAAGGATAACCTGGCATCTCTCACACCTAGGTCCATACCATACTTGAAAAATACCACAATATCTGCGAATCCTTTTATTTTTTTTAAAGCTGTGTTATTCTTAATATTGCGGGAAGCTGAAAGATGACACTGGACTTTAATTAGCTATGTGTAAGTTGTGTTGAGGACAAGAAAGATAAGGAAGCAGAGCGTGTGGTGAAGTTGACCAATTCTTACTTATTTTAAGGAATAGTACAGCCTTCATCCCACCCCCACCGCTTAGCCTCAAGTTTCCTTATTCTCTCTAATTAGTTCCAAATGTTCTTCAGTTTTTGGCTGGCTTCTCCTCCTCTAGACAGAAACCTAATGCCAACAACGGGCACCAAGGCTTCCCTTTGGCCTTTGCTCTTTATGACCGGGTCACTGCCTTTAGCAATTAGAAAATCATGGACAATTTCAGCTGTCACACACTCGTGCATTTGACTCTGACCTCTTTCTGGTATCTGAAGTTTCCTGGATCAGTCTGCCATTTTCCCACATGGGCTTCCTTCCACACAGGAAAGGAATGTCAAAGACTTTGGAATGGGGCTGCAAAGGTTCCTGGCTATAGATTGTCCACTCAAGGCTTTGAAATTCACCAGTTTTCACCTCAGAAGCAGATAGTTAAATTTATCAGGTTGTTCACTTTGCCAGGGAATAGAAGTCTAGACTTATCCCTGCCTTTCTTTCAAAGAAGAATGAAGACCTGTCTTTGTTGATTTATGATCTTGGAAAGGAGAGAAGGGCACAAGATAAAAGGAGAGATGTGGAATGCTATGATAAAGTGGGTAACACCTGCGGAATCTCTCCTGCCTAGAGACAAGAGAGATCTTACAGGCTATTGAAGACAGGCAGGTTTTGCTTTTTCCCCCAAGTCTTAAAATGTGAAACTGCATCTACTCTGACTTATTCCATACGGAGGACTTTGAAGTCTCACCAGATTTGCCTGAGCTGGTAGCTGGGTCTTAAGAAGAGATTTCTAAACATGAAGAAGCTTTCTCTTCAAATTGAATGGGTCAGTTCTATTTCCTGTAGCATAATTGGGTAAGAACATGTTCTTGTTTTTTTAGAGAGCAAGTAAATGATAGAAATTGTTACATATGAAAGACTGAATAATAAACATTGTTATATATGAAAGACAAAACACTTCATAGGGAAGGAAATTTACAAGGCAAGCCTGACCTAAGTTTGGCCTGGCCAGTTCCTTTTTTTATTTGACTTACACCTTGACTAGTATTTTTGTATCTGAATCCTATGGCACACACCTGGAGTGAGAAGATAATACCATAGTAATGGCCACAGTAAGGGGAGTCGGCAGGGAGTAAGGGGAGTAGTCACAAGAGCAACCTTATTTGCTAACCAGATTTTGGAGAACAGCCAACCATTCAGTGCAGTGATCACATGGTCATATTACAGAATTCAGAAGATTGTAATCATATCACTAAGCAGACTGTTTCTTTCACACAGAGCACTTCAGAGCCTAACCTTGAGAAAAGCTGACTACACTGTATAGCAAAATATCCCTGAAATACTAAATGTGTAGCTGAGAGTCAGATTGCAAGAATGGTAATCAGCTCAACAGCATTCTAGTTGCAACTCTGCCCTTTCCTGTGTTACCTCAGGTGGGTCTTCCCCATTTTGGACTGGGTTTCTGATAGGTAAAATGATGTCTTAAACTAGATAAGTTCTAACATCTTTTCAAGATCAAAAGTAATATGGTGCTCTTAACAAATACCTGTTAGCTGCAAAGTATCATATTTCTTTGTGCGAGGGAATCATAGATGAGAGATTGTTGCTAAGCATGAAGTAGTACAAATAGAAAAGCCATCCAGGACTGATATTAGTCCTTTCAGTCATTGATCCTTATTCAAATTTAAGAAAATGTGAGGACAGCATTAAACTAGCTGTGATCTGTGGCCTCTGTTTATAGTCTCCACCAGCTAATTGAAGAAAATCCCTTTCTTTCCTCAGACTTACTTGGTTTGAGGCACCGTAGTCCCCTACTGTCATTATGACGTTATTCAGTATGAGCTCAGGGGCAATTATCTGTGTATGTGTGAAGCAAACTAGATAGGTCTAGTCACTAGGATTACCTTTTGAAGGAAACATTCCCTAACTGTGTTCAGAGCGAAGGATTGGCATTCTGAGAAAATATGTGCTGAGAAAAGCAGCACATATTAAGAAAAATTTTTTTAAGCTCTGTAGAAATAAAAACTTATTATCTGCAGCCCTGGGAATTCTGTTTCTGTTAATGGCTAAGTAAGCTCATATCATACTAACTGTTCTGCAGATAACAATTATAAACCCCAAAGTAAAAATATAAAAATAACGACCTGAAGGCTAAAGGGGGAACAAACACAGGGATATTCTAAAGGAAAGTCCATATTTGGACAAAGGGAATAACATTTGATTTTCTCGTAAGTGTGAGTGTGTGTGTTTTAGCTAGAAGAGAGGCTGTAGTCTGCTTTCAGGTTGGCTTGAACTCCAATATAAAAGCTGCAATTGATCTTCTCTAAAGAACCACTCTCTACTATGTTGAGTTCAGGATAATTATAGCTGCTAGAGAGTAAGAGGTGAGAGGAGTACTGGAAAAAAATACAACTAGAAAGGGAGCCATAAATTCTATGCATAACTCTATATAAATCTCTGGTTGACCCTGGAACCATACATGCACAAAGCAGACCACAATCAGCCTAGCTAAGGCTAAATAACTGAACTGCTTTTTGAGATACTGCCCAAGAAACAAAGTTTACTATCTGAGGCCAGGTTAATTGCCTGCTTAAAGAACTCAATACTCTGTGGAGAAATGTAAAGGAATCCAGAGTCTATATTATAACATTTCCAATGTCCAAAATATAACTGAAAATTACTTAGCATATGAAAAAAGAAGAAAGTCTAACCCATTATTAAAGACAGTCAACAGGTGCTGAAAAAATTAGATATCCATATGCAGAAGAATGAAACTAGACTCCTGTCTCTCACCATATACAAAAACCAACTCAAATGAACTGAAGACAAATGTAAACCCTTAAACTGTAGAAGTACGAAGTGAAAGCATAGGAGAAATGCTTCATAGTATCAATGTGGTCAAGGATTTTTTGGATGAGATCTCAAAAAATCACAGACAGCAAAAGCAAAAATGAACAAGTGAGATTACATCAAATGAAGGAGATTCTGAACAGCAAAGAAATAATTGACAGAATAAAGTCTCCTAGCATCATCATCTTGTTCAGTGTGAGAAAATATTATCTCCTTTAAAAATGAAAAACTAACATTCAGAGAATTACTTTTGTGCCCAAGGATGCACAGCTAGTGAATACTGAAGATGAACCTTCAACCCATAGTTTTCTGATTTCATAACTTACATTATTTCTGTAATACTGCTTCTAACTGAAGTCCATATGTGAAGTAGTCTTTGTTGACTTTTTTTTTTTTTGAGACGGAGTTTCGCTCTCGTTAACCAGGCTGGAGTGCAATGGCGCGATCTTGGCTCACCACAACCCCCGCCTCCTGGGTTCAGACAATTCTCCTGCCTCAGCCTCCTGAGTAGCTGGGATTAAACGCACGCACCACCATGCCCAGCTAATTTTTTGTATCTTTAGTAGAGACGGGGTTTCACCATGTTGACCAGGATGGTCTCGATCTGTTGACTTCGTGATCTAGCCGTCTTGGCCTCCCAAAGTGCTGGGATTACAGGCTTGAGCCACCATGCCCAGCCTTTGTTGACTTTTAAGGGCAACTCTTTTTGTTTATTACCAACCATGCATAAATTTATTTTTGATTATTTGTTTTACATCAGAATGTAGAAAGTTCATTCTTTATTCAATGTTGATTGTAGACTGTCTCCATGTCTATCATTGGTTGGGAATGAATCAGAAAATAATAATAAAATAATAGCTTTAAGCCCTATATTATCAATAGTTATCTTAAATGCAAATGGCCTAAATACATAAAGACATTGTCAAAGCAGATTAAAAAATATGACTCAACTATATACCTAAAAAAGCTAACTTCAATTCAATGACATGGGTAGGTTCAAGGTAAAAGAATTAAAAAAAAAGATATACTATGTAAACATTATTTCTTTTAAAAAGCAGAAGTTATTGCAGTAATATTAGATAGTGTCGATTTTGGAGCAAAGGAAATTATTGGAAATAGAGAATATCATTACAGATTAAAACAAGGATCACTTCATTAAGAAGGTGCAATAATCCTAACTATGTGCACATCAAATAACAGAGGCCCAAAATATCTGAAGTAAACACTGACAGAGCTAAAATGGATAAATCCACAAGTATAGATGGGAACTTCAACACCCCATTCTCAGTAATTGATGGAATAGACATAAAACAGCAAAAATGTAGGAAAAAGAAAAGAACGTCATATTGGTATATATAGAATACAAAAGAACACAGTTTTTATTTAAGCACTAATGGAATATTTATCAAGACAGATCAGATCCTTGGCCATAAATCTCGAAAAATATAAAAAGGTGAAATCATACATGGTGTATACTCTGACCATAATGGAATCAAACTACAGACCAATAACAGAAGGCAAAAGGAAACTCTTCAAGAACTTGGAAATTAAACAAAACCTTTATAGATGATCTATAGGTCAGAGAGGATGTCTCAAATGAAGCAAAACATATGCAAAACTCAAACTGAAAGTACAGCATACCAAAGCATGCATAATGCAGCTAAAGCAATGTTAAAAGGGAGCGTTATAGCACTAAAGGCTTGCTACAGTTGGCCGAAGAAAAATGTCTCACAAACAATCTAAATTTCTACCTGAAAAAAACTGGAATTAAACTAAAAAGTTTCTGATCAGCAAAAGAACAGAGTGAACAGACAGCCTTCAGAAAAGGCATAAAATATTTGCAAACTATGTGTCCAAAATGGGACTAATATCCAGAAATTGTGAAGAAGCCAAACAACAACAACAAGAATAACTCAATTAGAAATGATGAGTTTGTGTCGTTTGTAGGGACATGGATGAATCTGGAGAACATTATCTTCAGCAAACTGACACAAGAACAGAAAATGAAACACCGCATATTCTCACTCATAGGTGGGTGATGAAAAATGAGAACACATGGACACAGAAAGGGGAGTACTAAACACTGGGGTCTATTGGGGGGAAAAGGGGAGGGCCAGTGGGAGGGGGAGGTGGGGAGGGATAGCCTGGGGAGAAATGCCAAATGTGGGTGAAGGGGAGAAGAAAAGAAAGCACACTGCCATGTGTGTACCTACGCAACTGTCTTGCAAGCTCTGCTCATGTACCCCAAAACCTATAATCCAATAAAAAATTAAAAATAAAAAAAATTTAAAAAAAGAAAAATTGAAAAAAAAAAAAAAGTGGGCAAAGGACATGAATAGACACTTTTCAAAACAAGACATATAAATTGCCAAGCATATGAAAAAATGTTCAACATCACTGATTATCACAGGAAAGCATATGAAAATATGCTCATCATTACTAATCAGATAAATGCAAATTAAAATTGCAATATATCCTCTTACACCAGTTAGAATGGCTATTATTAAAAGGTCAAAGAATAACAGATGTAGGTGAGGATATGGAGAAAAATGAATGCTTATACACTGTTGTTGGGAATGTAAATTCGTACAGCCCCTATGGAAGAAAGTATGGAGATTTCTCAAAGAACTAAAACTAAAACTGCTATTCAAGCCAGCAATCTTGTTACTGGGTATCTACCCCCCACCCCCAAAAAAAGAAGTCATTGTGTCACAAAAATATCTGTACTCATATGTTTACTGCAATACTCTTCACAATAACAAAAATGTGGAATCAACTTAAAGGTTCAACAGATGATTGCATAAAGAAAATGTGGTACATATAGACACAATGGAATAGCATTCATCTACAAAAAAGAATGAAATTTGTATTTTGCAGCAACATGGATGGAACTGGAGGCCATTAACTTATGTGAAACGACTCAGAAACAGAGAGCCACATACTGCATGTTCTCAGTTATCTAAATAGGGGTACACATGGACATAGAGTGTGGAATAATAGTCATTGGAGACTTGGAGAGGTGGGAGAGTAGGAGAGGGGTGAGGAATGAGAAATTACTTAATGGGTACAATGTATATTATTCAGGTGATAGTTACCCTAAGAGCTCAGTCTTCATCATTATGCAACATATCACTGTAACAAAACTGCACTTGTGCTCCTTAAATTTATGCAAAGAAAAGAGAGCAAAATAAACTGAGCCAAGTAGAGGGAAGGAAACGATGAAGATAAGAGAAAAAGTAAATGAAATTGAAAACAAGAAATGAAATACAGAAAAATCAATGGAACAAATAATTGGTTCTTAAGTCAGTAAAATTGATAGCCCTCTAATAGGACTAATAAAATTTTTTAAATGGAGCAACAAATCACCAATATCAGAAGTGAAACAGGGTATGTCACTACAAATCATTCAGCCATTAAAGATAATAAAGGAATACTACAAACAACTTTACATTCGTAAATTTGACAACTTCAAAGACATGGATCGATTCTGTGAAAAATGCAATTGTCAAAAACTCATTCAAAGTGAAATAGACAAACTAAATAGTTATATAATTATATTTAAAAAATGAATTATTGGCAGAAAGCTTCAAGAACATAGAGAATTCTACTAAATATTTTTCAGGAAAATTAATAAGCAATTCTACATAGTGTCTTCCAGAAAATAAAAGAGGGAAACACTTCCAAACACATTGTATAAGGCTAGTATAACCCTGATACCAAAACTAGACAAAGACAATGCAGAAAAAAAACAAGCTATATGCAATATCTCGGATGACTTTAGGTACATAATTTTCAAAATAATATTAGATATCTAACCCAAGAATGCATAAAAATTAGTATGTACCATGACCAAGTGGGATTTACTCCAGGTATGCAAGACTAGTGAACACTAACAATCTTTCACTGGAATCCACTATATCAATTTGTTAAAGAAGGAAAAGCATACGATTGTATCAACTGATGCAAAATAAGTATTTGACAAAATCCAACAGCCATCCATGATAAAAAGTCTTAGTAAGCTGGGATTAGAGAGAACTTCCTGTGTGTTCAAAAGCATTTATGAAAAATCTTCAGTTACTATTATACTTAATTGTGAAAGACTGCATGCTTTTCCCCAAACGTATGTTCCCTTCAGGAACAAGGCAAACATGTAGTCTTGCCTTCCTTATTAAACATAGTGTTGGAAGTTCTGGTCACTACAATAAGACAAGAAAGTAAATAAAGACATGCAAGCAATCAGAAATGATGAGTTCGTGTCGTTTGTAGGGACATGGATGAATCTGGAGAACATCATCTTCAGCAAACTGACACAAGAACAGAAAATGAAACACCGCATATTCTCACTCATAGGTGGGTGATGAAAAATGAGAACACATGGACACAGAAAGGGGAGTACTAAACACTGGGGTCTATTGGGGGGAAAAGGGGAGGGCCAGTGGGAGGGGGAGGTGGGGAGGGATATAGCCTGGGGAGAAATGCCAAATGTGGGTGAAGGGGAGAAACAAAACAAAGCACACTGCCATGTGCGTACCTACGCAACTGTCTTGCACGCTCTGCTCATGTACCCCAAAACCTAAAATCCAATAAAAAATTAAAAAAAAACAAAAAACTTACATTCACACTAAAATTTGTAAAGTAATGTTTACAACACCTTTATTTGTAATAGTCCTAAGTTGAAAACAACCCACATTTTCTTCAACAGGTGAATAAACATAATGATGCATCCATACCTTGGAATACTACTCAGCAATAAAAATAAGAAACCACTAATACATGAAACAAAATGGAAGACTCTCAAGGGAATGGTCCTGACTTTAGAAAGCCAAGCTTGAAAGGCCACATACCAAAAGATCCTGTTTATATAACATTCTCTAGTTAATGAAATTATAGAAATGGAGGGCAGATGAATGACTACTAGAGACTAGAAAGGGGCATTTGGAGAGAGGTCATGAGTATGAAACGGTGACATGAGGATGCTTGCGATAGAACTGTTCCGTCTTTTGACTGCGGTGAGAGATACACAAACTTACATGTATGATTACATCGCGTGAAACCACACACACACACACACACACACACACCCCAGAGCATGAAATTTTAATAAGACCTATATATTGTAACAGTATCATTTTTCTGTTTGTTATATACTATTGTTATGCAAGATGTTGGCATTGGGGAAAACTGGCTGAAAGGTATATCTCTCTGTATTAATTATTACAACTGAGGTGAACCTAAAATTATCTGAAAATTTTAATTTTTTGTCTTACATCTTTTTATTTTATTTCTATTTTTCTATTAGTTTTTAGGGTACAAGTGTTTTTTGTTACATGGATGAATTATAGAGTGGTGAATTCTGAGATTTCAGTGGACCTGTCACCTGAGAGGTGTATGTACACTGAACCCAATGTGTAGTTTTTTGTCCCTAGGCTTCATTCCACCCTTTCACTTCTGAGTCATTCCTTACAGTCCATTGTATAACTCTATATGGCTTTGTGTACTCGTAGCTTAGCTTCCACTTATAAGTGAGAACATATAGTTTTTGGTTTTTCACTCCTGTGTTACTTCTCTTAGAATAATGGCCTCCAGCTCCATCCAAGTTGCTGTAAAAAACATTACATTATTACTTTTAATGGTAGAGTAGTATTCATACATATATGTATATCTCACATTTTCTTTATCCACTTAGTTGATGGGCACTTAGGTTGGTTCTGTGTCTTTGCAATTGTGAATCGTGCTGCCATAAACATACATGTTCAAGTGTCTTCTTCATATAATGACTTCTTTTCCCTTCGGTGTATATTCAATGAGATTGCTGGATTCAATGGTAGATCTACTTTCAGCTCTTTAAGGAATCTCCATACTGTTTTCCATAGAGGTTGTACTAGTTTACATTCCCCCCAGCAGGGTGTAAGCATTCCCTTTCCCCCACATCCATGGCAACATCTATTGTGTTTTGACTTTTTAATAATGGCCATTTTTACAGGAGTAAGTGGTATTCAAAATTATTTTTTAAGAATACTTATAAATCAATTATAGTACCCTCAACAGAAAAATAAATGTTGAATAAAGGGCATGGAAATAATTCACAGTTGAGGAAATACAGATGACCAGCAAAAATATAAAAACAAATTTATTGGGCTGGGCATGGTGGCTCACGCCTGTAATCCCAGCACTTTGGGAGGCTGAGGTAGGCGGATCACAGGGTCAAGTGATCCAGACTATCCTAGCCAACATGGTGAAACCCTATCTCTACTAAAAATACAAAAACTAGCTGTAATCCCAGCTACTGGGAGGCTGAGGCAGGAGAGTCATGTGAACCTGGCGACAGAGTGAGACTCCATCTAAAAAGAAACAAAACAAAATAAAGCAAAACAAATTTATCTGCACTGGCAATCAAGGAAAGCCAAAATAAATAATCAGTTAATTTTAAGTTATCAAATTAGCAAATTAAAAAAAAACGATGTTAACAAAGTTATCAGATGTACTGTTTGGAGTGTAACCATAATGTTGTTTGGAGTGTAAACAGGTACAAATTTCTTAAAAAAAAAAAAAAAACAATTAGGCTAAATATAGTACAATGCCTAAAAGAGCTTATACCCTTTAACCCAGTAATTCCATTGTATAAATTAATTTCAAAGAAATGATCAGCTGTGCAGAGTATTGTGTAAGGATAATCCTAAAAATATTTCTAATAGAATTAAAAATGATAATCTAAATATCTGACAATAAGGGAATGGCCAAATAGTTAAATACAATGCAATAGTTTATGAACATTAAATTATGATTTGAATAAATATTAGACATTGGAAAATACTCAGCTTATAATATTAAGAGACAAAGTTGGGATATAAAGGTGAAATGTCTTATTTAAAAAATATACAGATATCTATTTATCTATTTTTGTATGATAGTTAGTGGTTATGGGAAATTTCAATTTTCTTCTTTATACTTTCTTATATTTCCCAAAGTATCTACACGGAGCATGAATGTTCTTTACATTAAGAAAGAAAATTTTAAAAACATGTATTTACTAGGAATAACAAAACATTTTCAAAGTTGCTCATTTGGCTTACCTGCCAGCACTTAATCCAGCTTCCTCTTCCTCCCCGCACTCTTCACCCCACACTTTTAACTAGTGTTCACTTACTCTCATCCTTCTCTCTCACAGAAGGTCTCATGTCCTGTTCAAAGCCAGTAACTGTGTCTAGGCTCAAACTTCCCCCAGTCACATTTTTGCTTACTTATCTGGCCTCTTCTGCTATCTTCAGGCTCTGTTTGCTTATTGCAAATGGGCAATGGAACAAAGATGGTCTAACATGAGTTAGACTAGTCTATGAAAAATATTTTTAATATCTATTGAATTTTGTTTATAGAAATGGCCATTTTTCCTGAGACGATTACAAAAATAAATTTCTTATTGTAAAATAATTAAGACAACATAGAAATCAGAAAATAACAATAATCTCTTCTTTGTCTCTTTAGATTAGTAAGTGGATAGGTTGTTTGGTAGAAAGATGGATATATTTGTGATAGCATGGGTGGAGGATAAACTGATATATGTAAGGACGTGTGGATCAATGAATAGCTAGTTTTGGGATAAAAGGAATCATACATTACAGCTTGCAACCGTGACAGAAATGATTCTAAAATTAATCTGGTAGAATAATCAGAATAGTTAGAAACCACTTTTAAAAGAATATAAAATGGAAGGTGAAGCTGCCTTCCAGAAACTGAAATGAATTACAGTGAGTTTAAATATTGAAGTATTGCCTGATTATTACTGCATTTTTCTTATATTTTAGTATATTGCCCACACACATATTGTCATGCTTTCCATGACAATAAATATGAATCTATATGACCAACTTAATTGTGCAGTTTTGTTTTACAAATCCACTCATTTTTTAAATGCTTTATAGTATGAATATTTGCTTATTTCTCATGTTTTAACATTCTAAGCAATACTTTAATAAAAATCCTCTCGAACACACTTTAAAAAAAAAGGTTTCTTTTAATTCCTTCAGAAAAATATATAGAAGTAGATTTGCCAGAACAGTCATGTTGTAGGTTTTGATATGAATTTCAGTTTTCCCTTCAAAAGAAGTGAGCTAATTAATATATTTCTGCCAGCATCTTGTGATATGCTCATTTTTCTACATTTTTACTAAATTTTGATATTATAAACTTTGTAAATTATTGCTAATTTAACAGGTAAAAAATTTCTAGTTTAAATTTGAGTGCATATTTACTGTAGATATGCATCTTTTCATATACTTAATGTTTTACATTTCTTTTGATTTTCCAGTCATATATTTTGGGTATTTAATTTTCAGCAAAATAATACATGTGCATGGTTTAAAGGTTACATTAGGACGACAAGGATTATTAGCAAAAAATAGTGTTTCTCTGCCCATATTGTTTTCCCTCGCATTACCCTCCCGATTCTGCTACCCAATGATAGCCTGTTTAACTTATTAGTTTCTTCTGATATTTAATTAATTTAATATCATGTTTTTAACTAATGTACCTTTTTGCTACTTGTTGATTTTTCAAATTCAGATATTATGTATTGATTTACTCCCAGATAAGAGGAAAATTTTAATTTCCCTTCAACATTCCTCCTATCCCACCCTGTCCCTATGGACATATTTAATTCTCTCAGTCATCTTTCCGATGTAGATTTATTATAATTTTGGGCTAAGTTTACATTCAGTCATTGCATTGTTATTACATAAATATTATTCACTGCTCAGTAAGTATTGTATGTAGTTTAAATTTGTTTTCTGATTCAATTTCTGCTTTCTCTGGCATCAATAATTATCTCATTTTGGGTTTATTTAATTTTCTTTGTACACAAACCTTTTTTTCCATATTTTATTTTAGGTTTAGGGGATGTATGAGTAGGTTTGTTACATGGGTGAATTGAGTGTCTCAGGGATTTGGTGTGCAGATTATTTCTTCATGCAGGAAATAAGCATAACACCCAATAGGTAGTTTTTCAATCAGCACCCTCCAAACCTCCACCCTCAAGTAGGCCCTGGTGTTTATCGTTACTTTTTTTGGGTTCATGTGTACTCATTGTGTAGCTCCCACTTATAAGTGAGAACATATGGTACTTGGTTTTGTGTTCCTGCATTGGTTCACTTAGGATAATGACCTCCAGCTCCATCCATGTTGTTGCTAAGAACATGATTTTGATCTTTTCTATGGCTGAATAGTATTCTGTGGTGTATACCACATTTTCATTGTGCAGTCCACCATTGATGGGTGTTTAGATTGATTCCATGTCTTTGCTATTGTGAGTAGTGCTATGATGAACATAAACATCCATGTGTGGTAGAGTGGTTTATATGCCTTTGGGTATACATACCCAATGATGGGATTGCTGGGTCAAGTTGTCGTTCTGTTTTAATTTCTTTGAGAAATCTCCAAACTGCTTTCCACAGTGGCTGCACTAATTTACATTCCCACCAATGTATGTAAGTGTTTCCATTTCTCTGAAACCTTGCCAGCATCTTTTCTTTTTTGACATTTTAATAATAGCCATTCTGGCTGGTGTGAGGTGGTATCTTATTGTGGTTTCGATTTGCATTTCTCTAATGATTAGTATTGAGCTTTTTTTTTTTTTTAAAGATGGAGTCTCGCTCTTGTTGCCTAGGTTGGAGTGCAATGGTGGGATCTTGGCTCACTGCAACCTCCACCTCCTGGGTTCAAGTAATTCTCCTGCCCCAGCCTCCCGAGTAGCTGGGATTACCCCACTTTCACACCTGGCCAAGTTTTGTATTTTTAGTAGAGGCAAGGTTTCACCATGTCGGTCAGGCTGGTCTTGAACTCCTGATCTCAGGTGATCCACCCTCAGCCTCCCAAAGTGCTGGAATTACAGGCATGAGCCATGACACCCAGCTGAGCATTTTTTCATATGCTTCTTCATATGTATGTCTTATTTTTAAGAAGTATCTGTTAATATCCTTTGCCCACTTTTCAATGAGGTTTTATTTTTTGCTTGTAAATTTGTTCAAGTTTGCTTTGAATATAAGACCTTTATCAGATGTATGGTTTGCAAATATTTTATTTCATTCTGTAGGTTGTCTGTTTACTCTGCTGATAGTGTATTTTGCTGTGCAGAAGCTTTTTAGTTTAATTAGGTCCCATTTGTCACTTTTTGTTTTGTTGCAATTGCTTTTGGAGTCTTTCTAATGAAATCTTTGCCAGGGCTTATGTCCAGAATAATATTTCTTAGATTTACTCGTAAGATTTTTTTATAGTTTTAGATTTTGCATTTAAGTCTTTAATCCATCTTGACTTGATCTTAGCATACGGTAAAAGGAAGAGCTCCAATTTAAATCATCTGCATATGGCTAGCCAGTTGTCTCAGTACCTTTTATTAAATAGGGAGTCCTTTCTCCATTTCTTCTTTTGTTGACTTTGTCAAAGATCAGATGGTTGTAGGTGTGGAGTTTTATTTCTGGATTTTAAGGCTGTTTCATTAGTATATGTGGTTTTTGTTTTTTTGTTTTTTTTTTTACCAGTACCAGGCTGTTTTGGATACTGTAGGCTTATGATTTATTTTCAAGTTGGGTAATGTGATGCCTCTGACTTTGTTTTTCTGTTTGTTTTGTTTTTGTTTAAGATTGCTTTGGTTATTCAGGCTTTTTTTTGGTTCTATATGAATTTTAGAATGGTTTCTTTGTAATTCTGTGACATAATGATAGCATTAATAGTAATAGTAATTAATCTATAAATTGCTTTGGGCAGTATTGCCATTTGAACAATATTAATTATTCCTCTCCATAAGCATGGAATGTTTTTCTTTTTGTTTTTTACTGTCTCTGATTTATTTAAGCAGTGTTTTATAATTCTCATTGTAGAGATGTTTCAGCTCCCTGTTATCTAAACGCTTAGGTATTATTTTTTGTGGCTCTTGTGAATGGGATTGCATTCTTGATTGGGCTCTCAGCTTGGACATTGTTGGTGTATGAAAAAAGATATTAATTTTTGGTACATTGATTTTGTATCCTAAAACTTTTCTAAAGTTGTTTATCAGATCTAAGAGCTTTTGAGCAGAGATTATAAAATTTTCTAGGTATAAAATTTTTTAATCTGCAAAGATAGTTTGACTTCCTCTCTTCCTATTTGGTTGCTTTTTATTTCTCATACATGACTTCTCTGGCTAGGATGTCCAGTACTATATTGAATAGGAATGGTGAAAGAGGACATCTTTGCCTTGTTTGGGTTCTCAAAGGGAATGCTTCTAGCTTTTGCCTGTTCAGTATGATGTTGGCTATGTGTTTGTCAGGTATAGCTCTTATGATTTTGAGGTGTATTTCTTTAATGCCTACTCTGTTGAAGTTTTTAGCATGAAAAGATGTGAAATTGTATTAAAAGCATTTTGTGTGTCTATTGAGATGATCCTGTGGTTTTTGTTTTTCGTTCTGTGTGATGAGTTATATTTATTGATTTTCTATGTTTACCCAACCTTGCATCCCAGGAATAAAGTCAACTTGATCATGGTGGATTAGCTTTTTGATGTGCTATTGAATTAAATTTGCTGGTATTTTGTTAAGGATTTTTGCATCTATGTTCGCCAAGAATATTGGCCTGAAGTTTTCTTTTTTTGTTGTGTCTTTGCAAGGTTTTGGTATGAAAATAATGCTGTTCTCACAGAATGAGTTAGAGAGGAATCCCTCCTCCTCAATTTTTTGAAATAGTTTCAGTGGAACTGGTACCAGCTCTTCTTTGTATGTCTGGTAGAATTCAGCTGTGAATCCTTCTGGTCCAGTGCTTTTTCTGATTGGTAGGCTTTTTATTACTGATTTAATTCCAGAACATGTTATTGATCTGTTCAGGGTTTCAATTTATTCCTAGTTCAATCTTAAGACATTGTACTTTTCCAGAAATTTATCTATGTCTTCTAGGTTTTCTAGTTTGTGTGCATAGAGATATTCATAATAGTGTCTGAGGGATTTTTTTCTTTTCTATGGGGTCAGTGGTAATGTCCCTTTGTAATTTCTGATCGTATATTTGGATCTTCTCTGTTTTTTAAATTAGTCTATCTAGCAGCCTATGAATCATATTTATTCTTTCAAAAACCTAAAGTTTGGTTTTATTTTTCTTTTTTTGCATCTCAATTTCATTCACTTCAGGATGTTTCTGTTTATTTCTTTTCTTCTAATAGCTTTTGGGTTGGTTTGCTCTTATTTTTGCAATTCCTGTAGGTGAGATGTTTGGTTGTTACTGTTAGAGCTTTCTCTTTTTCATGTGGGTATTTAGCACTATAAACTTTCCTCTTAACACTGCTTTAGCTGTTTCTCAGAGATTCTGGCATGTTGTAACTTTATTTTCATTAATTTCAAATAATTTCTTGATTTCTGCATTAATTTTGTTGTTGACCTAAAGCCATTCAGAGACAGATTGTTTAATATCCATGTAATTGTTGTGAGAGTTCTTACTTGTATTGATTTCCGTTTTCATTGTGCTGCTGTTTAAAAATTGGTGACATAATTTTGTTTATTTTTTAAAAGTTATTTGAGAAATGTTTTATGGCCAAATGTGGTTGATTTTAGAATATGTGCCATGTGAAGAAGAAGAGAATAATATATAATCTGTTGTTCTGTGGTGGAGTGGTATATAGATGTCTGTTTTGAGTTTAGGTTCCAAATATCTTTGTTAGTTTTCTACCTCGATGATCTGTCTAATACTATTAGTGGGGTGTTAAAGTCTTCCACTATTAAATTGTGTGGCTATCTAAATCCCTTCATAGGTCTCTAAGAACTTGTTTTATGAATCTGGGTATTGCAGTGTTGACTGCACATATATTTAGGATAGTTGTGTCTTCTTGTTGAATTGAATTGTTTTTCATTATGTAATGCCCTTCTTTGTGTTTTTTGACTATCGTTGGTTTAAAGTCTGTTTTGTCTGAAATTAGAATAGCAACTCCTGCTCTTTTTTGTTTTCTCTTTTGTAGATTTTTCTCCATCCCTTTACTCTGAGCCTATAGGTGACATTGCAAGTGAGATAGGTTTCTTGAAGACATCATACAATTGGGTCTTTCATATTTATCCAACTTGCAACTCTGTGCCTTTTAAATGGGGTGTTTAACCTATTAATATTCAAGGTTAATATTGATATATGTATATTTGATCTTGTCATCATGTTGTTAGCTGGTTGTTAGGCAAACTTGTTTGTTTAGTTGCCTTATAGTGTCAATAGTTTTTGTCTTTAAGTGTGTTTATATGGTGTCTGGTAATGGTATTTTGTTGCCAAATTTAACACTTTCTTAAGGACCTTCTGTAATGTAGGTCTCATGGTAACAAGGTTCCTTAGTATTTGTATATCTAAAAAGGATTTTATTTTTCATTCATGTATGAAGCTTAGTTTGGTTGAATATAAAATTTTGAGAATTCCTTTTCTTTAATAATGCTGAATATAGGCCCAAATATCTTTCTAATGAAAGGGCTGCTGTTAGTCTGATGGGGTTCCCTTTCTAGATGACTTGCCCCTGACTATATGTTTTTTCTCAATATTGATGTTGGAGAATCTGATAACTGTGTCATGGGAATGGGTCATCTTGTACAGCATCTCACAGGTGTTCTCTGAGTTTCCTGAATTTGAATGTCAAACTCTCTAACCAGGATAGGGAAATTTTGATGAACAGTTCCTCAAGTATGTTCTCCAAGTTGCTTGCTCCCTCTTTCTCTCTTTCAGGGATGACATTGATTGTAGATTTGGTCTTTTTAGGCAATCTCATATTTCTTTACATAATCCCTATATTTCTTGGAGGTTTTGATCATTCTTTTTTATTTCTTTGTTTTTATCTTACTGATTTATTTTGAAGAACTGGTCATTGAACCCTAAGATTCTTTCCTCGGTTTGGTCTGCTCTGCTGTTAATACTTCTAATTCTATTATGAAATTCTTGGAGTAAGTTTTTCAGCTCTATCAGATTAATCTTTAGTAAATTGGCTATTTCAAATTTCAGCTTTTATATCATTTTATTGGATTCTTAAGAGTCCTTGATTGACTTTTGACTTTCTCCCGAATCTCAATGATCTTCATTGCTATCCCGATTCTGAATCCTTTGTCACTTCAGATATGTTAGCCGGGTAAAGAACCCTTGCTTGGGAGCTAGTGTGGTTATCTGAAGGTTAGAAGATGCTCTGGCTTTCTGAGTTGTCAGAATTCTTGCACTGGTTCTTTCTCATCTGTGTATGCTGATGATGTTCCTTTAATCTTTGAAGTTGCTGTTCTTTGGATGGGGATTGTTGTTTTTATATTCTTTTCCCTTGAGCATTTCAGTGTAGTATACATTGGGTTCAGATGACTGGCTTTGTTTCTGGATGATTTCAGGGGGACAAGCTTCAACTCATGAAGCTCATACTTCTAGGCTGCATGCTCTAATCCTAGGAGGCTGGTACATGGGCCATTGTTTTGTTCTCTGGGCCCTCTAGGTTATGCACCTATTGCACTGGAGGGGCCAAGGTGTGGTGTTCCCAGTCTGCTGGCAACAACCTTCTGATGGGGGGTACTGGTAAAAGTGCTTCATCAGGCCAGAGGCAGTGGGTCTGTGCACAAATGCATGTACTGATGACAGTGATGCAGTGGTATCCATGTATGTGCTGGAAGTTGTGGGGTGGTGGGGTATCCACACTTGTGTGCCAGCTGGGGCAGGGTGGTGGTGGCAAGGTCCACACTTGTGTATGTCAGTGGCAATGGGGCTGTGTGGTCTGCATGCTTCCATGTTGGCAAAGTAGTGGGGAGACGCTACAGGTAGGTGGAGCCCCGTCTGCTGAAACTCTCTGATAGTTAAGCAAATTCTACTATTGAAGGAACTATGGCAGCAGCTACCAGTGAGCACCCTTGTTGGGCAACTGAGGCTGTGCTACAAGCAGATACAGCCTGGCAGGGACTTCAAGGAAGCTGGAAGACAGGGGGGCACTCAGATCACACTGGCTCCCTCCCACAGGCAAGACCACCTTGCTCTGTCCAGGTCTGGCAGTCAACAAAGGCCAAAGCCACCTAGAGGAATGTGGCAAGCTTTGGGGGATAGACATCTGTGGCTGTGATCCACTGCAGCCATTCCTGTTTCAAACCCTCTGAGCTTGGCACAGGATGGAGCCCTTTTGTGCCAGATCCCCAAGCAGCTTTCCCTGTCAGATCAAATGTTTGCAGGGGTCATGGGGTGTCCTGCAGCTAGGATTTTACAGGTCCATGGTAAGAGAGAGCCATTCCTCACCTCTTTAATTCACTCCTTCCCAGGGCTGCTGAGGGCCAGGAATGAATCCTGGTGCTCTGCAGCCCTGAGCAGGATTACAGCCTCCTCTGCCTTTAGCCCAGGTTCTGTGTTTTCCCTTCATCCACTCTCAATGCCTTTATTCCAAAGACCTGCTCAGAGTGTGCCAGTCTTCTTGACACAACTGTCTTGACCAGACAGTCTGGTCTCTTGGTGGAGATGCTCTTCCGGGTTTTGTCTAGTAAGCCATCTTGACTCTTCTCACCACATAAACTTTTTTTAATCATCAAGTTCTATGGTAGAGTAATAAAACTTCTTTTCATAGTTTAAATACATTAGGTAATCTACAATTTTTTTTCTAAAGAATGTCGTCATCATCTTGCTCCATTCTCAACTAACTAATATTTGGGCTCACCACACAAATGTCATCGTTTCACCTTCTTTCTCCCTTATCCTGAGATTCCTTCTTCATATCCCTTGTGTTTAAACACCTATTTCTTGGACCTCATTTTATTTATTTTTTTATTTTTTATTTTGTTGTAGTACATTATTTCAGTATAATATTGAGAGAGAGTACATGGGAACTATTTCATTTTTGAGAAAATGAATGTCTAAAAATATAATTTTCTACTCACATACTTGATTGATAATTTGCTTGAATATGTAATTCTAGATTGGAAACCATTTCCTCTGAAAATATGGAGGGCATTCTTTCTCATTGTTTCTGTGATGTTGCTCTAAAAAAAATCCAGTGCTATTCTGATTCTTAATCGCTTGTGTTTTTTTCTTTCTTTCTGGAAGTGTTTAGAATATTTTCTTTATTCTTAAGGTACTGAAATTTCATGACAATATACTTGTGAGTTCTTTTCTACCAGTTGTGCTGAGTGGTGGGAGTAGTTTTTAAGTAGATTAGTGTATGCGGGCCTTAGGAAATGTTTTGTATTACCTCTTTGATAATTTGTCTGTCTCTCTTTTTCAGACACAGACACTTGCTAACTCTCACTCAGGCACTTTTGTTCTCTCTTTCTGTCACTCCTGTTGGTTGGACCTCTTGAATCAGTCCTCATAAATTAATGATATTTTAGCTCCCTTTTATCTCTCATTTTCTTATGTTCTGTTTTCTAAAGATTTTTCTAGA
The DNA here is from genome assembly GCF_049354715.1 of Callithrix jacchus. NCBI lineage: Eukaryota > Metazoa > Chordata > Mammalia > Primates > Cebidae > Callithrix > Callithrix jacchus. The sequence continues at coordinate 154,692,620 of NC_133502.1, forward strand.
CTACAAGAGCTTCTAATTTCCACTGGATTTTTTTTTTGCCTATCATATTATTATTCCCTTTATGCTCTCTTTTTGTCATATTCCATTCTTTCTTCATGAATGCAATGTCTTCTCTTATTGCTATAAAGATAGTCTAATTTTGAGCTTTCCTCTGCTCCTTGTGTTATAGTTTTTCTTTTATGTTAATTTTTGTTTGTTTTTCATTTTGGGAACTTTCCTTATATATCTTGTATTCCTTTTCTAAATGTATTTTTTAATCAGACACTAGAAAACCAATTGAAAGCCATTTGTGGAATCAGCAGGTTACTATGCTTATAGACAGTGGGTCTTTCTATTACATGATGGACTTTTTGTTTTTTTTTCATTGTGGTTCCGTAAATGTCAGAACCGGTGAGATGTTACTCATGGACAAAATCTTTTCAGGCATTGAACTCTATAAACTAGTTAGATTGTGGGGTGCTAACCTTCTGAGGGCTGTGCAAGTAAGTTTCACAGTACAGTAAACATCTTCCACTTAATTTCTCTGTTTTCAGGAGGATTTCTAATCTTTATCATTTCCTGAGAAAATTGAAAATATACTGCCTGATGTCTAAGATAGAAGAAGGATGACTACTCAGCTTCATGAATTAGAGACAGGAATCTCTTTCCAATAACTTTTACCATTTTTTAACAGATTATTCTCTTGATTAATTTATGCTTAGAGGGACACTTGGCTGTTGTTAATAATGCTGCAATGAACATGGGAGTGCAGATGCCTCTCTGACATAACTGATTTTATTTTCTTACCCAAAGGTGAGGTTGCTTAATCTAGTTTTATGACTTTTTGAGGAACCTCCATACTGTTTTCTATAATGGCTGTACCAATTTATATTCCCACCAACAGTATGTAAGCTTTCCTTTTCTCCACATCCACACCAATATTTGATATCTTTTAATAATAGTCATTCTAATAGGTGTGAGGTAATGGCTCCTTGTGGGTTTTATTTGCATTTCCCTAATGATCAATGATGTTGAGCATCTTTTTATATACCTCTTGTCTATTTATGTGTCTTCTTGAGAAATGTCCATTCAGGTCTCTTGCCCATTTTGTAATTGGGTTAGTGGGTTTCTTCTATTTAAATGTTTGAATTTCTTATATGTTTTGGATATTAGCCAAATATTTTGTCCAATTCTTCAGGTTGTTTATTTTCTCTGTTGATTGTTTTATTTGCTGTAAAGAAGCTTTTTAGTTTTTTGCAATTCCATTTGTCTGTTTTTGCTTTGTGAGCCTATACTTTTTGGTGTCAGACTTAAAATATAATTGCCCAGACCTATATCAAGAAGCTTTTACCCTGTGTTTTCTTGTGGTAGTTTTGCAGCATCAGGGCTTACATTTAAGTCTTAGATCCATTTTTAATTGTTTTTTGTATGTGGCGTAGAATAAGTGACCGACCATTCCATTCTTCTGGATATGAATATCCAGTTAAGATAGATTTTGTCTATAGCTAATTTTTCTCTATTATTACACTTTAAGTTCTGGAGTACATGCACAGAATGCATGTTTGTTACATAGGTATACACATGCTATGGTGGTTTGCTGCATCTATCACCTGCTAATTGTTAATTTTTTAAGAACTTTTTATTACAAATGAATTTTGAATTTTGTCAAATGCTTTTTTCTGCATCTATTGAAATGATTATATAATTTAAAATATAATTTTAATATAATTTTTAATCCCTCATTCTGTTAATATAGTGATTGATTTAAATATGTTGAATATTTTTTACATGCCAGGAATAAATCCTACTTGATCATGGTATGTTATCCTTTTTACATGGTATTAAATTTTATTTCCTGATATTTTATTGAAGATTTATTTTTTACATCAGTGTTAATTAGGCAAACAGGCCTGAAATTTTCATTGCGTATCCTTGTCTGGCTTTGAAAATGGGGTAATGCTGGGCTGAAAAAAAAATAGGTTTGGAAGTATCCCATACTCTTCAATTTCTTAAAAAATATTTGATAAGAACTTGCATTAATTCTTCTAAAGTGCTTAGTAGAATTCACCAGTGAAGCCTTGATCTTGGGCTTAAAATTTTTTATTTTTATTTTTAGGAGAGAGGAGGTGTTTGATTACTGATTCAATCTTATTTATTACTGATCTGTTCAGATTTTCTATTTCTAAATGGTTTAGTCTTAGTAAGTTACATACTTCTAGGAATTTATCCATCTCTGCTAGTTTATGTAATTTGTTATTGTATAATTATTCATAGTATCCTCTTGTATCCTTTATATTTCTGTTATATCAGTTGTAATGTCTCTTTGTCTTAGTCAGTTTTTGCTACTATAATAAATTAACATGGACTGAGTAGTTTATAAATAATATACATTTATTTCTAATGGTTATGAAGGCAGGGAAATCCAAGATCAAGGCACTGGGAAAACTGATGTCTGGTTTGGGCTGCCATCTACTTCCAAAATGGTGACTTGTTACTGTACCCTTCATAGAGGAGGAATGCTTGTTCTCACATTGAAGAAGAAACAGAAGGGGTGAAAAGAGGAGAACTCCTTCCATCAAGCCCATTTATAAGGATGTCTAATCCCATTCATGAGAGTAGAGCCCTCATAACTCAAATGCTTCCTAAAGGCCACACTAGTTACTACTGTTGCTTTGGGAATTAAGTTTCAACATGAATTTTGGAAGGGACATTGTCATTCAATCAATTTTGCCCCTTGTCTTCTAAAATTTATGTCCTTCTCACATACAAAATACATTTATTCTCTCCCAATAGCCCCCAAAGTCTTAACTCATTCCAGCATTAACTTTAAAGTCTAAGTCCAGAATCTCACATAAATATCATCTAAATTACATAAGGGTGAGTCTCACATTATGATTTATCCAAAGGCAAATTTTCTTCTAGCTTCTTTTCTTGAAAGAAGCTTCCAATTTTTCCTGTAAAATCGAACAAGTTATATGCTTCCAAAATACAGTGGTGAGGCTGGCATAGAATAGTCATTTTCATTCAAAGAGGGAGAAAAAGGCAAGAGGAAAGGGTAACAGGTCCTACTTAAGTTCAAAACCCAACAGGGCAAGCAACATTAAATTTATTTATTTTTATATTTTTATTTCAATAAATTTTTGGGGCGAACACATGGTGTTTGGTTAAATGAGTAAGTTCTTTAATGGTAATTTCTGAGATTTGGGTGTAGCCAATACCTGAGCAGTGTACACTATACCCAATGTGTATTTTTTTAATTGTACTTTAGGTTCTGAGGTACCTGTGCAGATCATGCAGGATTGTTGCATAGGTACATACATGGCAAGGTATATTCTTTTATACCTTACCCCCTCCCATCATTTCCTCTGAGTCCTCAAAGTCCATTGTATCATTCTTATGCCTTTGCATCCTAATAGCTTAGCTCCCACTTATGAGTGAGAACATAAAATGTTTGAGTTTCTGTTCCTGAGTTACTTCACTTATAATAACGGTCTCCAATTCCATCCAGTTTGCTGTAAATGACATTATTTCATTCCTTTTTATGACTGAGTAGCATTCCATGGTATTTATATACCACATTTTCTTTACCCACTAATTGATTTATGGGCATTTGGGCTAGTTTCATATTTTTGTGATTGTGAGTTGTGCTGCTAAAAACACACATGTGCAGGTATCTTTTTTGTATAATGACTTCTTTTTTTGTGGGTAGTTACATAGAAGTTGGATTGCTGAACCAAATGGTAAATATACTTTTAGTACTTTAAGGAATCTACACACTGTTTTCCATAGTGGTTGTACTAGTTCACATTCCTACCAACAGCATAGAAGTGTTCCCTTTTTACCACATCCTTGCCAACATCTATACATTTTTTATTTTTTGATTATGAGCATTCTTGCAGGAGTTCGGTGGTATCAGCATTGTGATTTTGCTTTGCATTTCCCTGATAATTAGTTATGTAGAGCATTTTTTCATATGTTTGTTGGCCATTTGTATATTTTCTTTTGAGAATTGTGTGTTTGTGTCCTTAGCCCACTTTTTGATGGGATTGTTTGTTTTTTCTTACTGATTTGTTTGAGTTTCTTGTAGATTTGGATATCAATCATTTGTCAGCTGTATAGATTGTAAAGATTTTTTCACATTCTGTGGTTTGCCTGTTTGCTCTGCTGATTATTTCTTTTGCTGAAGCAATATTAAATCTTAAGCCTTGAGAATAATGTTCTTTGACTCCATATCCCACCTTCCAGACACATTAAAAGGAGGTGGGTCTACAAGGCTACAGGGAACTCTGCCCTCAGGCTTTGCTAGACACAGGCCATACCATAGCTCTCATGGGTTAGATTCAAATGTTTGTGGTTTTCCCAGTTTGATATTTCATGCTAGTGGCTCTATCGGTATATAGTATGGGGGATAGTTCTGCCCTTATGAATCCTCTAAACATTAATTTAGTGAGGACTTTCTGCAGTGGCCTCACCCCGGGGCATGTCTCTGCCTCGTCCCTGAGGCTGTCCAAGACATCGATTGCAATCTAGCTGGAGGTAGCCCCCCTCCTCAACTCTTGCACTCTGCAAACCCACAGAGTGGACACTGCCAAAGCTTATGGCTTGTGCTTTCAGGTGGGCCTGCAGCTGGGCCTGCAGCTGGGCCTGCTTGATCCACAGTTGGAGTAGCCAAGGAGCACTGTAGCAGAATATAGGGAGCAGAGATTTGAGATAGCCCTGGATCATGGGTCCAAAGTTCCCACTGGTACCCTGGATCTCTCCCTTTAAATTATTTTGCCCTCAAAGTCCTAGAACTCTGGGCCTCTAATGGTCATAACAGCCTTGGAAATCTGTCTTCATGAATAGCTCCTAGTTTCCTTCTATCTACGCTAATCTCTTTATTTAGTTGCTTGATAACATCCTTGGTTTTCTCTCCTAAACATACCTTCTTTTTACATGATTATGCTGAGAATTTCTAGTCTTTGCATTCTGCTTCCCTTTGGTTATAAATTCCATATGTAACTTGCTTCTCTCTTCTTATACTTTACTATAAACAGTTAAGCCACAAAGCACCCTGAATGCTCTGCTTAGAGATTCATTCCACCAGATATCCTAGTCCATCATTCTTAAATTCTGCCCTCTGCAAAATAGAACACAGACACAATTCAGCCAACTTCTTCGCCACTTTGTAACAAAAATGGTCTTTCTTCCAGTTTCCAGTAATATAGTTCTTATTTGCATCTGAGACCTCATAAGAATGGCCTGGCTATCTATATTTCTACCAACATTCTGTTCATGAAAAATTACTCTCTAAAACTGAGGGGTTTTATTCTACAGTTCTCCTGAGCTCTCTCAAGAATCACCTTTAATGCTCCACTCATGGCAATCTAGGCTTTTTCTACCATATGGTTCACAACTGTTCCAGACTTTTACCCATTTCTCAGTTCTGAAGCTGTTTCTACATTTTTCAGGTATTTGTTACAGAAACACTGTACTACTCTGGTACCCGTTTCTGTTTTAGTCCATTTATGCTTCTATAAAAATACCACAAGCTGGTTAATTTATAAACAATACAAATTGATTTATCATGGTCCTGGAATCTGGGATATCCAAGATCAAGGCACTGGCAGGATTGGTGTCTAATGAGGACTGCTTTGTGCTTCCAAGATGGGGCTTGTTTCTGTGTATTTGCAATGGCAGGAATGCTATTTCACCACAAGGGAGTTGAACAGAATTGATGAAAAGGGGAGAAATCTGTCCCTCAAGCCCTTTTATAAGGGCTCCTGACTCTATTCATAAAGATGGACCTTCCATAGGCCATACATTTTCTGTATTTGTTAATTTTCTCATTGCTTTAAAGAAATGCCCAAGACTGGGTAATTTATAAAGAAAAGAGGTTTACTTGGCTCATGGTCCCACAGGTTGTGCAGAAAGCATGGCTGAGGGTGGGGGCTCAGGAAACTTTTACTCATGGCAGAAGACAAAGCTGAGTGGGTATCTTCACATGGTCAGAGCAGGAGAAAGAAACAGAGGGTAAAAGTGCTACACACTTTTAAACAACCAGATCTCCTGAGAATTTACTCACTATAGAGTACCAATGGGGGATGGTACTAAACCATTGGAAGCCACCCTCATGATCCAATCACCTCCCACCAGGCCCCACCTCCAACACTGGGGATTACAATTCAGCATGAGATTTGGGTGGGGACACAGATTCAAACTTGTAATACTGTTGCAATGGGGATTGTTTCCACAGGAATTTTGGAGGAGGAATCATCATTCAAACCATTGTATTCTTCTTTAAGTTTTAATTATATATATTTGATTCTTACCTCTTTTTTTCTTAGTCTAGGTAAAGGCTTCTCAATTTTATCTTCTCAAAGGATAACTCTTAGTTTCCTTGATCTTCTCTATGTTTTTCTGATCTCTATTTCATTTATTTCTGCTATGATCTTTGTTATTTCTTTTCTTCTGCTAACCTTTGGCTTAACTTGTTCTTCCTTTTCTAGTTCCTTGAGGTGTAGAGTTAGGTTTTTTTTTTTTTTGGAAGCCTTTTTTATTTTTTTAATGTAGGTTTGATTTCAGACCTTTTATTGCAAACTTTGATTTCTTAAGGTTTGACTTGAGGTCATTTTTATTTTCTTCTATAAGCTTTCCTCTTAGAACTGCTTTTGCAGCATCTCTTAAGTTTTGGTCTGTTTTATTTCAATTTTTCTTGGTCTCAGACATTTTTGGGTTTCTATTTTTATTCTTCTTTGACTCATTGGATGCTCAAAAATGTGTTGTTTAATTTTCACATATATATAATTTTTAAGATTTTGCTTCTATTGATCTTTAGTTTCATACCATAGTGGCCAGAAAAGATGCTTGATATGATTTCAATCTTCTTCAATTTGTTAACACTTGTTTTGTGGCCTAACATATTGCCTATCTTGGAGAATGTTTTGTGTGCACCTGAAAACAATATGTATTCTGTTGCTGTTGGATAGAATGTTCTGTATGTCTGTTAGGTAGGTTTAATCTGGAGTACTGTTTGAGTCCATGGTTTCCTTATAGATTTTCTTTAAGAATAATCTACCCAACTGAAAGTGATAAATTTTCATCCCTATTATTGTATTGCTGTCAATTTCTCCCTTTAGTTGTGTTACTATTTGCTTAATAAATTTAGGTGTTTCAATGTTGGTTACATATATATTATCCATTGTTATAGTCTCTTGATGAATTAATCATTTATCATTACATAATGATCAGCTTTGTTTCTTGTGATAATATTTGACTTATATCTATTTTGTCCGATGTAAGACTAGCTACCCCTACTCTCTTTTAGTTATGATTTGTGTGGAATAGCTTCTTCTATCTCTTCACTTTCAGCTTATGTGTGTCTTTAAAGCTAAAGCAAATCTCTTGTAGGCAGCATATAGTTGAGTCTTTTTAGAAAATGCATTTATCCACTTTTTGTCTTTTGATTGGAGAATTTAATTCATCTTTATGCAAAGTAATTATTATAGGTAATAACAGTATTGAAAATTGTCTCATTGTTTTTAGACTTTTTTTTCTTTTTATCTTGCTGTCTTCTTTTGTAATTTGATGATTTTTTGTAGTGTTATGTTTTGGTTATTTTCTCCTTATCTTTTGTGTATCTACCACAGGTTTCTTCTTTGTGGTTACCATGAGGCTTATGTAAAACATTGCATAGTTATAGCACAATCTAGTCTAATCTAATAACAACTTAACTTTGATTGAATACAAAAGGTCTACACTTTACTTTTCCTTCCTCTTTTATGTTATTGGTGTCAAAATTTATATTTTTATAGTGTATATTAATTAAAATATTGTAGCTATAGATAATTTCTAATATTTTTGTCTTTTAACTTTTATACTAGAGTTAAAAGTGATATACAGCTGTCTAAGTATTAGGGTATTCTAAATTTGACTATGTTCTTAACTTTGCAGTGAATTTTATACTTTCATATGTTTTTATATTGTTAATTAGTGTTCTTTTGTTTGAGCTTGAACTCCTTTTAGCATTCCTTCCAAGGAAGGTCTAATGGTGATGAATTTCTTCAGCTTTTGTTTCTCTGGGAAGTCTTTATTTCTCTTTTACTTCCAAAGGACAGCTTGACTAGGTATACTATTTTTGATTGGTAGTTTTTTTTCTCTTTCAGCACTTTGAAACATAACATTCTCTCTGGCCTGTAAGCTTTCTGCTAAGAAATGTACTGATAATTTTATGAGGGTTCCTTTAGATGTGATGAGTTACTTTTCTCATTCTGCCTTTATATTCTCTTTTTCTTTAATTTAAAAAACATGATTATAATGTGTCTTTGTGACAGTCTCTCTATGTTTAATATATTTATGGTTCTTTGTACTTCATGGACATGGATATTTATTTCTCTCTCCAAATTCAGAAGGTTTCCTGTCAAAATTTCTATAAATGAGCTTTCTGCCCCTTTCCCTTTCTATGCTTCTTCTAAGGTGTTCGTAATGCATAGAATTGTTTGCTATATGGTGTTCCAGAAGTCCTACAGTCTTTCTTCACTCTTTTATGTTATCTTTTTGTTTTTGTCTTTGTTTGTTCTTATGACTAGGTAATTTCAAATGGCCTGTCTTCAAGCCTGCTGATTTCTTTCTTCTTGATGTGAGTCTGTTGTTGAAAGTCCTGTAAAATTTTTTAGTTAGGGCTTTGTGTTCTTACACTCCACAAGTTCTGTTTGGTTCTTATTTATTGCTTGTATTTCTTTGTAAACTGCTCATTTTGTTCATGTACTGTTTCCCTGATATTATTTAGGTGTCTAAGTGTGTTCTCTTGTATCTTACTAAGCTTCTTCAAGATTTTGAATTCTTTGTCAGGAAGTTTGTAGATCACAGTGGAACATGAAAGGCATGTCTTACATGGCAGAAGCCAAGAGAGAAGTGAGAGCCAAATGAAAGGAGGAAGGCCCTTACAGAATCATCTTATCTTGTGATTACTTACTATCATGAGAACAGCATGGGGGGAAACACCCCCATGATTAAATTATGTCCACCTGGTCCTGCCCTTTACATGTGTGGATTATTTCAATTCAAGGTGAGATTTGGGTAGTGATACAGAGCCAAACCATATCATACCACCCCTGACCCCTCCCAAATCTTATGTCCTCACATTTTAAAACACAATCATGTCCTTTCAAAAGTCCCCCAAAATCTTAACTCATGCCAACATTAACTCAAAAGCCCAAGTCCAAAGTCTCATCTGAGACAAGGCAAGTTCCTTCCACCTATGAGCCTGTAAAATCAAAAGCAAGTTAGTTACTTGTTAGATACAATGGAGGTACAGGCATTGAGTAAATATACCCATTCCAAATGAGAGACATTGGACAAAACAAAGGGGCCACAGGCCCCATGCAAGTCCCAAATCCAGTAGGGCAGTCATTAAACCTTAAAGTTCTAAAATGACCTCCTTTGAATCCATGTTTCACATCCCGGTCATGCTGATGCAAGAGGTGGGCTACCATAGCCTGGTGGCCTAGAACAGCTCTGCCCCTGTGGCTTTGCAGTGTTTACCCCCAGCCCAGCTGCTTTCATGAGCTGTTGTTGAGTGTCTGTGGGTTTTCCAGACTCACATTGCAAGCTGTTGGTGGATTTACCATTTTGGCACTGGAGGGTGGTGGGCCTCTTTTCACAGACCCACTAGGTAGTGCCCCTGTGGAGACTCTATGGGGTCTCTAACACCACTACATTTCCCTTCTGCCCTAACCTAGCAGAGGTTCTCCAAGAGGGCCCCACCCCTGAAGTGAACTTCTGCCTGGGCATCCAGGCATTGCCATACATCCTCTGAAATCTAGGCAGAGGTTTCCAAACCTCAGTTCTTGACTTCTGTGCATCTACAGGCTCAACACCATGTGTAAGCTACCAATGCTTGAGGCTTGCATCCTCTGAACAATGGCTCTAGCAGTACCTTGGCCCCTTATAGCCATGGTTTCAAATAATGAGCTGAAGCACCTAGGACACAGGGCACCATGTTCCAAGACTGCATAAAGCAGGGGGTCCCTGAGCCTAGCCCATGGAACCATTTTTCCTCCTAGGCCTTCAGGTCTTTGATGGGAGGGGCTGCCATGAAAGTCTCCAAGATGCCCTATGGATATTTTCTCCATTGCCTTGATGATTAACATTTGGTTCCTTGTTACTTATGCAAATTTATATAGCTGGCTTGACTTTATCCCCAGAAAATGGGTTTTTCTTTACTGTGGGATCATCAGACTACACATTTTCCATACTTCCTCTTGAACACTTTGCCACTCAGAAATTTCTTCTGCCAGATAGTCTAAATAATATTTCTCAAGTTCAAAGTTTCATAGATTGCTAGGGCCGGGGCAAAATGCCACCAGTTTCTACTAAAACATAACAAGAGTCACCTTTACTCCAGTTTCCAACAAGTTTCTCATCTCCATCTAAGACCACCTCAGCCTGGACTTCATTTTCCATATCACTATCAGCATTTTAGTCAAAGCCATTCAACAAGTCTCTAGGAAGTTCTGAACTTTCCCACATCTTCCTGTCTTCCTCAAAGTCTCTAGGAAATTCCAAACTTTTCCACATTTTCCTGTCTTCTTCTGAGCCATCCAAACTGTTCCAACCTCTGCCTGTTACCCAGTTCCAAAGTCACTTCCACATTTTTGGGATCCTTGTTGCAGCACCCCACTCTTTATGGTATCAATTTACTGGATTAGTCTGTTGTCACACTCCTAATAAAAACGTACCTGAGACTGGGTAATTCATAAAGAAAAGGAGTTTAATGGACTCACAGTTCCACGTGGCTGGGGAGGTGTCACAATAATGGCAGAACCCAAAAGGCATGTCTTACATGGTGGCAGACGAGAGAAGTGAGAGCCAAGTAAAAAGGGGAAGCTTCTTATATAATCATCAGATCTTATAGGAACTCACTCTCACAAGAACAGCAGGAGAGAACCATCCCCTTGATTCAGTTATCTCCACCTGGTCCTGCCCTTAACACATGGGGATTATTCCAATTCAAGATGAGATTTTGGTGGAAACACAGAGCCAAACCATATCAATAAGATAGATGATACCTGCACATGGGTAGGTGAGAATATTATTTTCAATAACATGTGTTTTTCCTTTTCAGGATACATTCTTATTAATACTTATTACCCTATTAATTGACTAAGGTCTCCAGTCCAATATTGAAAATTAGTAAGGAGAAGCCTCATCTTTGATCAAGAATTTTGTTTCTGTATTCTATTTATAAAAAGTTTGTGACGGTGTAAATTAATTCAATCACTGTGGATGATAGTGTGGCAATTCCTTAAAGACCTAGATGCAAAAATACCATTTGACCCAGAAATCCCATTAGTGGGTATATAGCCAAAGGAATATATACCATTCTATTATAAAGACACATGCACAGATATGTTCATTGCAGCACTATCCACAATACCAAAAACATGGAATCAACCTAAATGTTCATCAATTATCGACTGGATAAAGAAAATATGGTACATATACACTATGGAATATTATGTAGCCATAAAGAGGAATGAGATTACGTCCTTTGCAGGGACACAGATGGAGCTGGAGGCCCTTATCCTTAGCAAACTAACACAGGAACAGAAAACCAAATACCACATGTTCTGACTTATAAGTGGGAGCTGAATGATGAGAATACATGAACTCATGGGTGGGGAACAATGCACATTGGGGCCTGTCAAAGGGCAGAGGGTAGAAAAAGGGAAAGGATCAGAAAGAATAGCTAATGGATGCTGGGCTTAATACTGGGTGATAGGATAATCTGTGCAGCTAACCACCCATGGCACACATTTACCTGTGTAACAAACCTGCACATCCTGCACATGTACCATGAACTTAAAGTTGAAAATTTTTTTAAATTAATTGCAAATACTATTGAATTGCATCAAAACCAATTTAATTGTTAGTGTAATTCACATGTTAAACCATCCGTGAAATCCTGGATTAAACCTCAGTAATAATAGAGGGTTTATTCTTATTTTACTTGATAGAATTGAATAATGTTTTATTTAGGGTTCTCATAGGAACAAAACATCAGTATGTAGTTTTCATTTAATGTGATTCTTGTAGATTTTGTTATTAGAATTATGCTAACTTTGACATGACTGGGAAAGTTTTTCATAACTCTGTGTAAATATAAAATTTTAAAAGCAGTGTATTTTTTCTCATCTTGAAATTTTGAAAGGATTCACAGACAAAATTAGCCATATTTTTGCTTTGGTGATGTTCTTTTGGTACCTGTTCAGTTATTTTTATAGTTACTTGTTTACTTATTTCTAGTTTGCTTAAGAACCAACTTTTTCCTTGAAAACCAGCCATATATCCTATCAAATATATTGAAATAAAATAAAATTCATTCTTTATAATTTTTTAGTGTTTTCTAGATCTGTGGTTTTATCATTTTTCACTCATTCCTCATTTACTTCTGTTTTCACTGCTTGGGCTTTGGTTAAATTTCTCAAAGTACTATTTATTGGCATAATGCTTTTCAGTGGCATAAATATTCATTTTTAAATGTATATAATTTTTTGACTAGTAGTATTTTTAGCAGACAAGAGAGAAACACCTGGGCATAATTTTCTATTGTAAAATAAAAAGCTAAGGTGTAACTATTTGGAGAGGTGACAGAGAAAAGAAGAATAAATGTGGAATGATGAAAGGGAATATTGTTGATGAGTAATAATTCATTTTGGGGTCACATGTGGACTCATCATATCTGTGCAGAGAGGGCTGAATTGCTCAGATCCTACGTCTGACTTTGTAGGTAGTTATTATAAAAGAACATAGACACTAATGGTATGCAGAAATTAGCTAAAACATTATGCCAAGTAACTCATTATATAGAAGCAGAAATTAGGTGACAAATAAATGAAGTAGATTATACAAGGTTATATAGCATGATAAAATAGCTGAGGTCTACCTAATTCCAATGCAGTTCTTTGCACTATACAATATTGTTTCTTGTTTTAAAAGAACATATATACATGTAGGTTAATAGGAATAAGTGCAAGGATGTACTTCTGTAAATGCTTTATAATTTTTTTTCGATATGACAGCAGACTCTGTCTTTATTTTGTAGGTGAGAAACTTGAGACACCAGGGATTAAAGTTACAATCAAAAACAATTCTTTAACCTCTTCCAACTGATTTTCTCACCTATTAGTAACTTAAACAAAATTACCTTTTAAAAAAACCAATGAATGAAAATGCTATGAGGAAACAAATTGGAAGAAGTATGCTTTTAGGTATTCATAGAAAACATTTTTAAGTATTGCTACTCTTTTACTTATTAAGGTAGGAACAGTTAAGAAGAAAGATACACCTCAATGCTTGCAAGGGTCAAGCAAAATTATGAGCATACAGTATTGTAAAAGAGCAATCTTTTGAAAGACAAATTAGCCAACTAAAGAAAAATGCTATATGTATGAAGGTATTTATTATAATAGTATCTAATATACTCCAGTTTATCTAATCATATGTAAGACTTGAAGTAACAGAATTAAGTACAGTGAAAGGTCTAAGTAAATTGTGGTACTTGCGAGACTATTGTGTAGCTAATGGGAACTTGGTTATCATTAGAAAAACAGGTATGACTTGGTGTTCTTACCTCTATGTCTTCACGTTTTTATAGTTGGCTCAGTAGACTTCATACACACTGGTCCTGTTTCTCAAATTCGCTTGGCATGAACCTGGGTAGGGAGTTTTCATTTCTATTCCCTTCTATATTAGTATTCTGTTACAGCATGATAAATTAGTACAAACATAGCCACTTAAAACAGCACCCCTTTATTAGCTCACAGTTACCAATATCAGAAGTCTAGATAGGCTGGATTAGGTTCCCTGCTTAGGATCCCTTAATGCTGAAATCCAGGCAAAGAACATCTGGCTTTTAATCTGGAGACTCCAGGAATAATACGCTTCCTGGTATATTCAGGTTTTTAATATAATTAAGTTCTTTGCTATTGTAGCTCTGAGGTTCCCATCTTCATCCTGGCCTGGCTGTAGGCTGGGATTCACTTTTAATTCCTGGAGACTTCTTCCAGGTCTTTCTGTGTGGCTCCTTCTGTCTTAGCAACGGACCAATGAACAACCTCCCTCATGTTGCATTCCTTTCACACTTTAAATCTTTTTAAAAAAATTTTGGTACCAATTAGAGAAAATTTTTCTTTAAGGAGGCTAATGTGATAGATTAGATCCACATGCATAATCTCCCTATCTTAAGGTCAACTGATTTTTTTTAACTGTAATTACATCTACAAAATCTCTTTTGCCATGTAACGTAACACAATCATAGGAATCAAACCAAGGGGTGAGGACATGAGATCATCTCAGAATTCTCCCTATCAAAATACAGAAAGCAAAAAGGCTCGCTCTCTCACTTCCATCAGGTCTTTGCTAAATTGTTGACTTTTTACAAAGTATTTCTTGGAAACTATCTAACAAGTTAGTTGCATTCCTATCTCCCCTTCTACTCTCTTTACCTACCTTTTTTTTGTCTTTAGCACTTATCTAACATACAATGTATTTTACTAATTGTATTGTTTATTGTCTGTTTTCTTCATCATATGTGAATTCAACAAGACTGGGGACTTTGCCGTTGTTTTCTGCTGTAATTCCTGCTTCTAGAATGGTGCCTGACACATAGGAGACACTCAATAAATATGCATTTAATGAATAAATAGATGAACGATACAAAATTATATGTAGAATTGGATGATAAGTATTTAAAAATATGAATGTATTTAAACACAATCAAAATAGTACTAAGATGGTAAGATTTAAATAGCTTAAAAACCTCTTTCCTAAACTTTTCACTGTTGCTATAGTGACTTAACGAAAAGGTCCAACAGAAGAGACCATCCTATGGAAAACAGATCTTAGCCAAGCATGACATACTTAGTGAGCAGATTGTTTTGAGATAATGTGAAGGACCCTAGGGCTCATCACTGAAAGAGCGGTGTGCCAAAGGCAGTGTGGTGGAGGAGAAAGAACATTGAAAGTGAAATCACAAGAACAGAAGATGAAATACCGCATGTTCTCACTCATAGGCGGGTGTTGAACAATGAGAACACATGGACACAGGGAGGGGAGCACTACACACTGGGGTCTGTTGGGGAAAATAGGGGTGGGACAACGGGGGTGGGGAGTTGAGGAGAGAGAGCATGGGGAGAAATGCCAGATATAGGTGAAGGGGAGGAAAGCAGCAAATCACACTGTCACATGTGTACCTATGCAACTCTCTTGCATGTTCTTCACATGTACCCCAAAACCTAAAATGCAATTTAAAAATGAAAAAGAAAATGAAATCACAAGACTTGAATTTGAGTCTGGTTTGTGGCATTTACTAATTGTGTGACTTGAAAAGTCACTCAGCCTTTTTGAGCCTATTTCCTCACTCAAGAGATGAGGACAGTAGATACTAAATACTTCCTTCGTTAGGCTGTCATGAGGATCATGTGAGATACTTGGTCTATTCTGTATCAAATAGTACACAGTCTTACCAGACTTCATGCAGCCCATTCATCCCTTGACTGCTGGGGAAAAGCTGCTCCTGTCATACTGACTTGTCTTCATCTTTCATTCAGTTATACCCCTTTATTGACAGGGTAGAACAATTTTTGGATGAAAGAAATATGATCAAATTTTAAAAAGAATGTTGATTTGCAATAATATTAACTAGCCTAATACAACAGAAACACAGAAATTCCAATGTGGATATAAAGACATTTCCCTTTGAACTCCAAAATAGCTTTCCACACTCTCAAGTTATTGTATCTTAAAACTGTTTAAATAATTGCATTCTATATGACAGGAGTTTGGAACATCAAACATTGTTCACTTCCAGATAGAATATAAATTTTAAAATCAAAAATAAGAAAAGATGTGTTTAAGTGCTGATCCTGTTAATGACAATTGCCTTACCTTTCTTGGCCTTCTGGTAGATTCTGAGAATCCTTGCATGCATAAACAAATGATGCTTTGTAGAAAAATAATTCCTATATTAATGAAAGCCACTATCTTTAAAGCATCTAGCATATTTCAGGCACTGTGCTATGTTCTTTACCTGGGTTATCTTTAAAGCTCAAAACAAGTCAATTAGCAGATGTTATTACTTCCTTTTTATACACAAAGAAACTAAAACTCAAAGATATTAAATAAGTTCTCAAGAGGAGTACAATGAAATAGAGTTGATCTACTGCTATAATCTGTTGACATCATTTTAAATTTGAATCATTCCTTTCAGTATATTTAATCCCTGTTTGAATTTTGTGTCAAAGAGGATGTGGCTTCAGCATTCATTCTCTGACTTTAGCTAAGTTGTCAGTTTTTAAAACAATTAATTTTTTTTTTTTTTTTGCTCCTTGCTATACCCCAATACCTAGCACAATACCTGGCACATAGTAGTGTTCAATAAAGGACTTTTGAATTAATGAATTAATGAGCAATTTAGGGCCAAGACAGAGCCCTGTGTCATGTCTTGAACATACAGTAACATTGGTTCTTTTGGCTACATACTCACTGGATTATATTGCTAGGATATTCTTATTTCTATATTTTAACTACAATTATTAAAGGGAGACACTAGAAAATGTTTTGATGTGGTCTGATATACCATATCTGCAGTTTTCCCCAAATATACCATTCTGATAATCTTATTTTATATCAAAAAAGCTTAACAAGGTGTATTTTATATTTCATTAATGTATCATTTTTCTCAAAGTTTTCTTCCTTCTCTTAGAGCTCACAAGTTTTCAATTTTATCATTTGTTCTAGAAATCTACTTAGGATAAACAAAGCACATTGCATATATTGTAGCAGATTTCTAAAATTTCCGGCAGACTTTTAATAATATATTTGGTAAGTTCTTACTAACAAGAATAATTATTCATTAAAATTTTCAATGCACAAACACTGACTAGGCACCTAATCTACATTATCTTATTCATTTCCTCCAAAATACTGAAGTAGGCATTCATACCTGAAATACACAAATCAGGAAGCCAAGACTAGTAGAGTTGTCTTTTTCCTCCTCAAATCCATATTTTATCTCCCATTTTCAGAGTTGACATATTCTCTCTTTTTGTGCTTAAAAAAAGCAACACAGAAACACAACATGGGTTGTAAGTTTCCGTTTTTTCTTTGATCTCTAATTAAACTACAGCACTAGTTCCAGTACATTCTTCTTGCATCTTTCAAAATGAAGTAAGCCCTTTCACTTGTCCTTGACACTTACTGCAAGAATCATGTTAATCTAGTTATTATTTTTTTACCAATTGGTTGGTCATATTCATTGTTTCACCTTTTTTATATATGTCTTCCAGAACTCTGAAGTCCTAAGTGTTATAATGTCTTCACCAAACCTCCTCCCAACTCTTCAGCATCATGAAAGCTTATGCTTGTAAAGTCAAGATTTTATTCCTGTGTAAATTATGTCCTCTGAAAATTTTATTTTGGAGATTAAACAAGCTTTGAAAAGAAAGACCCAAAATGTTTGTTTCTCTACTAGTCTTTATTGGGAAGACCTAGAGAGTAGTCAATTCAGGTTGAAATAGAAAGGTGGAGGAACTCCGGGGAAGGAGCTTTATTGGCAGTCTGATATCTGCTATGTATGAGCATTTGGAAAGTGTACATATGACTGATCTGATAAAAAAAACTACGCATAGGTACAGAGAAGGCTATTCATGGCAAAAACAAACAAAAAACAAGGTAATCCTTAGTCCTAGAAAGAATAAATTAGAAGTATAACTGTTAAACTTGACTGTGCCATGTACAATACTTAAATAATAATTTAAATGCTGACATTGATTAAACACACTTAGATAGAGCCATGGTAAATTATTTATGAAGATGGCTGCAACAATATCTCCCATTCTGCATGCCTTTTGCAACGAGCCTGTACTGCTTGCTGCCTTCATCAAGAAGTTAATTTTCCTTGCTCTGGAGTCCAGGCTTACCCTTTCACCTGCTTTGACCAATATAATGTAGTGGAAGTAATGATGGACCCTTTTTGAGGCCTGACTTTAAGAAATCTTACAGCTTCCATTTTTAAGCTTTTAGAATACTTCCTCTTGGAACGCTGCCTTAAGACTGCCATCCCCTGAGGAAACCCAAGATAGAAATGTAGACGAGAACTAAAGACCTCTGACCAAAACCCCAGCTGAGTCCAGCTCCTAGCCCGTCCACTATCTAAATGCAGTCACATAATTGAAGCTAGGTAAGACCAGCAGAAGAACCACCCAACAAATCCACAGAACCATGACAAATAAACCACTATTTTATTTTGTTAGTCACTCTGTTTGGGGTGATTTGCAACCCCCAAATAGATAACTGAAACAATATATTGGGAGGATGGAAGGAGAGGTGAAGTTATTTAAGAGAGGTAAATCACCCCCTAAAATCTCAGGATGTTCATAAATAATATCTTTTAAAAACTAAAGGAAAAGAACACTGTGAGTATATTATTAGAGATGTAGTGATAAGATACAAGAAGAAACCAGTGTTTAAAGTTGTTGCCTGGGGCCAGACTATAGGGTGGGCCAGGGGAATGCAATTATTTTTTATTATACACCTTTTAGTAGTATTTGATTTTTAAAATGTGAATGTAAATTGCTTTAATAAAAATAAATTTTATGTATTTTTAGATTGTCCCTGGGATATGCAATCATGTGAAGTTATGGCATGGGGAGTCCTCAGGACTTGGCAGATAAATGGGGAGGCAGCTCTAATTTAGTCGATGATTTTCTGTTGTCCATCTTCCCCTTAAAGGCTTGTCCTCCTTCCTAGGTCTCCCTGTTTCCATTCTTGGCAACCAGCTCAAATGAGAATGTATTTTAATTTGCAGGTGGAGATATTAGAGACATTTAAAAAGAAAAAACAAGAGTCAGTAATGAGCTGTCATTTTTGTCTTCAGCTAATTTCATGGCCCCAAGTTTTTAGAAGAAAAGCTGGGGAAAAAAATAAAAAGCCCAGAAGTCTGTCCACTACTAAAATCCAAAATAAAAGAGTAATGATCCAAAATAAAAGAAGAAGAATAATCCACTCAACTACTGACCCTGAGTACTTCTAAATAGCAGCCAACTCTGATTCCTGGAAAAAATATTTAGAATTCTTTTTTGCTTTTTAGGGTCCCTCCTTGGATGTGACTATGAATTTAATTTTACATAAATTAGAAAACATGGGGTTCTTTCAGTAAAATATAGGTAAGAGTAGCTTCAGGAAATCTGCTTATTTTTATTTCTGCCACCTTCCCCTTTAGAATTCTCAATGCCCTTCTTTAGCACGTTAGAAGTGCTTGTTTGAAGTGTTTGCTTGAAGCCATCCATTATTTCTTAAAGCAACACAGTCTGTGGCTTTGGCTACACAATTCTGACAACTGTACAACTTGGTTGGTTCAGGCTTTTTAAAAAATCAATCAAAGCAGCTGTTTGGCAATGTGTATTGAGTGATTTTCTCATTTTTCAGCAAGCTGTTGTAGAATTTTATCACTTCAACTCAAGTAGTCTCTCATTCCCCCCAAATGTTTCTACTCTTTAACTGGCTTTCCTTTTTTTCTGTCCTTGTCCAAGCTCCCAGAAGAACCCACCTTCAAAAGAAGCACCACAGGATTATGCTTTCTAGTTGGATGATTCCAATAAATGAAGGTAGAGATGTTCTTGGGAAATGGATCAAAGAATATTGATATGGTCAATTTGCATGCAAAAATGTTAAGATGGAAGGCTGAGCAGAAGCCTCTGCCTCTGCCTTCTCCGCATTGCAAGCAGCAGTTCCTGAGTCCATTGCCACCCAGTCCACCATCATCCCAGGTTGTAACAAGCCCACCATCCCTAGTACTTGGAATTGAATCTTAGGCTCACAGTCTACTTTGTAGGCTGCCAAGTATAAGAACAATAACATGAATAAATGTCAATTTTGAGTGTCTACGATGGGCCCGACATTTGACTGGCTATTTAATATGACTGCTTTCGCCAATCCTGTATGTTTTGTGTAATTATTAGCATTTTGCAAATAAGTTTAAATAACTAGCCCAAGACCACATAACTTGCCACGTGTGCAGACAGGATTTTCTTTCATGTATTTCTAACTGCAAAACTCAGTCTACTTAGCACATTTCTTTGAGTATTATTGGCTCCATGGTCCCTGCAAATCATTCTCATACAATTATGTTGGCCTTAAAGAAGTAGGTCCATAATAAGTTACTCCTGTCTTACACTGAGACTCCCTTTTACAGGGTCTTCTCACTGTTACTCTCTTTCTAATGGATTAAGCCCCCATAATGATGGTATTTTTCTGAATTTGGTTAATCCGTTTGACTCCATTCTTGATACTTCTGTGTGCTTTGGCAGAAGCCAGGCTAGAGAATGGTCAGTCCTCTGAGGTTTCTGCTGACTTGTCTTGCCTGTCTTCCCTCTTTGCAGCCTGTTGCCCAAGACCTTCACCCTTAAATACAAACATTTAACAATGAATGAATGCCATATTCATTATTAATTTTTGTCATTATGTCCTAAGCACTGTGCTATACTTTCTGGGGAATAAAAAGATAAATCAGGCTGGGAATATAATCCCAGTACTTTGGGAAACAGAGGCAGGAGTACAGCTTGAGCCCAGGAGTTCAAGACCAGCCTGTGCAACATAGGGAGATCCCCCATCTTTACAAAAAGTTAGAAAATAAGCCAAGTGGGGTGACTCACATCTATAGTCCCAGCTACTCTGATCGCTTGAGCCCAGGAGGCTGAGGCCATAGTGAGTTGTGACAGCTCCACTGCACTCCAGCTTGGGTAACAGAGCAAGAACCTGTTCCAAAAAAAAAAAAAAAAAAAAAAAACTAATCAAGCACAGATCCTGACATTAAGGAGCTACTTCCATTGAAGTGACTGAGATGTATAGGCTTATTGCACTAGTAATAGTAATTGTAATTATAAGCACCTATGTATTAATAGTTATTACCATGCCCTAGACACTGTGTAAAGGTTACTTCATTTTGTCCTTACAACAGCCCAGTGAGGTAATTTCTATTCTTATCCCATTTTACAAATAAGGAAATTGCAACACAGAGATCATATTATGACCCCAAATAAGTTTGGCTTTGGACATGAGCTCCTAAACACCACAGGGTTGAATGAAGATGCTGCATAGATTGCAGAAGTATATATCACAGGAATTGAGAGGAGAGAGAAATATTCAGCTGCATAAAGCTAGGAAGGCGTCCTGCAAGAGGTAGCACTTGGGCTAAACTCTAAAGGATGAGGAATGAGTATTTGTAGGAAGGGCATTTCAGAATTCAAAAATGGCAATTAGCTTGTGTTTTTTGGCTGTCGTTGCTGAAACTCCAGCTTACCTTCTTTCTTTGTTGTGACATAGGCCATCAGCCTAGCGTTAAAATGTCTGGCAGTGTGCAAGACGGAGTGGCTTTTTTGTCCATCAGTCCAATCTGTCTTTGGAAAAATACCTTTAATCCTCTTTAGCAGGACTCCTGATTTTATCCTGGTTTGTCTCTTCTGGGATGGGAGACTCCTTCCTACAAGAATATCTGTATGGAAGGACCTTGAACAAGGACAATAACCAAGCAGGAGAGCAGATATTAGCCACGTCAAATGAGTGAATTCACTGCCTTGCCCAGAAAAATGTTTCGGAATTGCTCCACCCCAACGATTACTCTTAAAAAGGGACAGATGACAGTGGGCCAATTAACCTCTGCATTTCCTGAATGTGACACGTCTCTGCTCATTTTGCTTGATGACTGAATTAAGGACACCAAACTGAGATGGTTGGGGAGAAACCTAAAAAATGGAATCTTTACCCTCTGCTCCCCTCACCATACCCCATCTGCTCCAGGAACTGGTCATCGACATGATAAGTTTGTACCTTGTCTTTCCTACTGAGGGGACAGCTCTTAGAGAAACCTGGGAAAAAGTCTTACCTGCACTAAACATATCAATGCCTTTGACCACAGAAGAAAGTCTCTGGAGATTCCTGGGTCTTCTTCATCCTCTAACTTTAAATGCTTTTCAAATATAACTTCATGAATCATTTAGCATCTTCTTGACTGGACTCTTCATTCACATCACCTAATTTCTCCTCTCCAGATGTGGCCTCTCTCCTATTGCAGCCATTATGTTATTTGTTGATTTTGTTTTCCTTTTTTTTTTTTTTTTTTTTTTTTTGCTAAGTTACTACTTGCCTACTCCTGATATTAGGAATGTAACCGATCTTCTCTTTCTTGTGTTTCAACTCCAGCCATTCTGTTCATAGTCATTGTATTCCAGTGTAATTAGTCCTTGCTTTGGCAAATGAGTTTTTAATGTTAATTTTTCTCAAGTGATGCTTCCAGAATCTTCAAAAGAAGAAGAATCAAAATCTTTTAGTTTCATAAGTAAATTTTGAAGTTATTTTTCTGTTTGTGTGTGTATATGTGTATTTGTGTATGTATGTGTGCATGCATGTATATGGTATATGGTGTGTGTGTGTGTGTGTGTATGTGTGTATTTTACTTTCTCCATCCAATTTCTGTTGTGCTTCCCAGTGGTTGATGCAAAAACTGATATATTATTAGTCTCCCTCTAAAATTTCTGGGAGTTCAGCCGAGGCACAAAAGAAGAAGATGTAGGACTCTGAGGTGAGCAGTGCCCTTGATTCTGTGGAATAATGATGAATGGAATAGACTTTCACAATACAATTCTAATATGAGCAGAGGAAGGAAAAACTAATCAAATGGAAAAAAGGTGGCAAATACTGTGTAACAGATTGTTCCTTTAGAATGCAAAATACCACATGCAAAATTTCTCTGATAGTTCTGAAGAGTCCAGTATTCAAGACGTCAATAAGGTGGTATGAAATCAACATTCGTCACACTGGACAATTTACTCCTCCATAGCTTCTTGATAGGTTAGGTGTGTTTTTCTCCTCAGTGAGTTCTTCACTACCTGCTTACCTTTTAATTTTTATAGGATTGCCATTATGTATCTTGCTCCTAAAAGATCCTAAGCCATTTCTCCTAAATGCCTCAACTCCAGGCAAAGATCATCTTTGAACTCCTAGTAATGTCACCAGATATTTGTTGGTGTGTTAGATGAATTTCCGTGCAGCTTTGAATTCTCTTCCCAGCAAAGCCAGGTTTTATGGCTCTTGCAGATTCTCTTAATCTTTTGCAACACATGAATGATCCCTTCATTCTAAAGGCCACATGGTTGATTTGGTAATTTCTATAGATCTGTCTCTCACTGGTTTGCTTTTGTCTGCTCATTCCTTTTCTGTTACTTAATTATTTCATGAGATTTTGCTCTACCTTATTTACCATCCCAGTTCAGGCCATCCTTTATTCTTCTCCTTAACTTCAGAGCTTTACAGCCTACCCTCCAAGAACCTGGGGTTTTATCTCCACGTGGTGGACATCATGCCCCCTCTTGTTAATTGAAGCAGAGGCTAGGAATTATGCAATTCCACACCTCATTGGCCATTTGCAGGGTTGGCTTTATGATGGATTTTCTCTCTGAAGACCTCATTTGGTGAAGACTCATATGGTGTCCTGAAAGTTGGAGAGCAGAATTTCCAGTCACTGGCTACAGTGAAAACTTAGCTGATCTTAGTTCTTTGTGTTCATTAGTCTGGTTGGAAAAGTGTATTTATTAGAATTCTATGCAGGGAGATTTTTGTGTGTATGTGTATTTTAAAATTATATAAACTCTATATGTTAATACTAACATACCGAGGGCTTTTAAAACATTTCAGTGTGGTTTTATCATAAAGGCTATCAGTTTTAAAGCATAATTAGAATTTAATATTTTAAATTTAGTTTTGTTGACTATTTTTTTTTAAAATAAACTAGCTTATCTATAATTTTGATTCAAATTTACATATAATCAACTGAAATAGTTTTAATACAATTTGCAAACCCAGGGCTTATAAAATATTAAGAAAAAAGCCATTTTAGGTATTGCTTGAGCACCTACTGCATTCAAAATAGTTCACTAATTCAGTTTTGGAAATTTAAACCAAAATATTAAAATTAAGAAAATAAGAAATCTCTAACCTCCGTATGTTTAGTCTTTTCATCTTCTGATTCATCTTTTTCATGTTGATATAATGCTCTTTCTGAAATATGATCTAAATTCAGTAGCTTTCCTAAACACAACCTTCAATGACTTTATACCATTTCATAAATCAGATAGCTATTTAATTTGACAGTACAAAATTCTAAGAATTGACAGTGTAAAATTTCTACAATGTGATTTCAACTTCCTGTGTCTTTATATGTATATAGTAGAGATGGAGTCTCACTGTGTTGCCCAGGCTGGTCTTGAACTCCTAAGCTCAAGTGATTTTCCTGCCTCAGCCTCCCAAAGTGCTGAGATTATAGGTGTGAGCCACCATGCCTGACCTGTCCTTATATTTTTCTGTTTTCTTTCTTCCTCCCTCCCTCCTTTTCTTCTTTTCTTCCCTCTCTCCTCCCTCTCTGTTTTCTTTTCTGCCAAAATACTAAACCTCACAAAGTAGTGAGGCACAAAGGGGAATAAGTCTTTCCCTTAAGGACATCCAGTCTACACCCTTCTACAGAGCTCCACAATATGTTCCATACCCTCTGGTCCCATTGCCATTGCTTCCCATATTCCCATCACCTGCTCTCACCCATCTGCACCTCACATGCCATCTCTATCGTCTCTCCCACCGATGTTTTCTCCTTCTAAGCTCATCTCCTTCATGAACACCCTACAGCCTAGCATGCCCACCTTCTCTGTGCCTCCTATTTTCTCTTCATTACATTTTTTTTTCTGATCATGGAAGTAATACTCATTATATTAAGACTTTGAGAGTGGAGATAAGTATGCACATAAAACACAATACATGGTCTAGTGTGACATATTCACTGAGAATTTGAATGCTCAAGTTCTAGTTCTATCCTTCACCCTTAGTTGCCAAGTGACATTGAGCTTGGCATTTATCCACTTTAGGACTTATATTTTTCTTCTCAAAGATGGACACTGAGTTTCCCCATCTGTAAGTACCATTGCAGTTGTAGAATTCAATGTTTAATTAAGATGTCTATCAATGTGTATTGTGTGTCTTGGTCCTGTCACTGGGCAGTGACTGTCACCCTCATTCCCTCACTCAGGACATGGCCCCGGGGTGGGTCTTCCAGCCCTTTTGGCATGTGTTGAGAGTCACAGCATTTTCTCCCCAGTAGACTCAACTTGCAATAATTTTTACCCATTAATCATGTGTTATCTGGCTTACCTAATAGTGAAACATACAGGGATTGAATTTTGTTATTACATTTAAGGTTTGTTATCCTGTTTCTCTAGAGTCTTTTTCTTTCATTTTTTTCTTCCAACTTAAAATGATAGCACCAAGGAGAACATTAAATTTCTATATACTTGAAACACTGTAAACATTATTTCAATTTATTTTGTTCAAATTCATTGCAAACCCATGCAATGCATGAGTTTATATTAATGATATTCTATCTTCTGAAATTTTGAAAGTTTTCTCTGTCTAGAACTGAAAAAAAAAAAAAAAACTAGGAGAGTAACAACTTTACCATAAGATGCATGGCAGCACTATTGGGAAACTGGAGGTGGATAAGAACATAGATTTATAAATCCCTGCAGGTCCTTAAAGTTTATACATATTTTTAAAGGAAACTTTATTTTTCTATAACATATTTCCTCTTTTCTAAACATGATATCCAGGAAACCTGTCATTTATGTTGGCTAAATAATTTTCCTTCAAAGTAGTCCCCAAATCTTATGTAAGCAACGAATGGGTATTTTGTTTCCCAGGCTTCTGGGCATGGGGGAGGGAGTGGGATGGAAACAGAATGCCAGTCCTGGAAGCTGATGCTTGCTGGTTAGGTGACGGTGGACCAGTGTCAACTTCCCTGTGACTCAGTTTTCATCTCTTTAAATTGAGATGCCTTTCTTACCAATTCATGGTGAATATCAAATAAGATGATATGAGCAAAACTCTTGAAAACTACATAGCCTCATAGGAGGTGACAGGGTAATTATCATTTAAAACTGTCCCTGATGTTCATGAGAAAACTGTCCCATGTCCTATTTCCTGCAAAGTCGCTGTTCTTGCTGAGATTAAAGACAGTCAGGGGAACTATTTACGTTATGTTTTGTTTAACACTGAAGTAATAAAATGTAATCAGAACTTCTGTATTGATGCATTAATTGCTTTTATCTATTATTTCTTGTTAATGGAAGCATTTCTTTATGCTCCCTAGAAATGTACTAAACATTATTTGATTATAATTTTATGCTTATGGTAATTAGCACTCTTAGAATATAAGCATGTAAACACCCTCCCATCATGAGGTCCGCCCTTAACATGCCATTATCATATCCTGTTATTTCAGAGGAATGGAAAAAACGTCATGTTGTTTGTTACTGTCAACATGGGAAAGAGCATAAAGCAAGATACCATAGGAAATAAACTGTATAAATTGTGAAAACTAAGCCACCCTCTTATTTGCTCCCTTATAGCATAAAAATACATGATATACACTCCCTCGCTCCAATCACAATAAAACAAACCAACTAAAAGGAGAAACTCAGTATTGTCTCCCAAACTGGCCTGTATTTTGTTAGATTATGCTACCTGCTCCTTTCCAACCATTTTTTTTAAATTTTTTATTGCATTTTAGGTTTTGGGGTACATGTGCAGAACATGCAAGACAGTTGCATAGGTACACACATGGCAGTGTGTTTTGCTTCCTTTCTCCCCTTCACCCACATTTGGCATTTCTTCCCAGGCTATCCCTCCCCACCTCCCCCTCCCGCTGGCCCTCCCCTTTTCCCCCCAATCGAACCCAGTGTTTAATACGCCCCTCCCTGTGTCCATGTGTTCTCATTTTTCATCACCCGCCTATGAGTGAGAATATGCGGTGTTTCATTTTCTGTTCTTGTGTCAGTTTGCTGAGGATGATGTTCTCCAGATTCATCCATGTCCCTACAAACGACACAAACTCATCATTTCTGATTGCTGCATAATATTCCATGGTGTGTATGTGCCACATTTTCCCAATCCAGTCTATCATCGATGGGCATTTGGGTTGGTTCCAGGTCTTTGCTATTGTAAACAGTGCTGCAATGAACATTCGTGTGCATGTGTCCTTATAGTAGAACGATTTATAGTCCTTTGGATATATACCCAGTAATGGGATTGCTGGGTCAAATGGAATTTCTATTTCTAAGGCCTTGAGGAATTGCCACACTGTCTTCCACAATGGCTGAACTAATTTACACTCCTACCAACAGTGTAAAAGTATTCCTTTTTCTCCACATCCTTTCCAGCATCTGTTGTCTCCAGATTTTTTAATGATCGCCATTCTAACTGGCGTGAGATGGTATCTCAATGTGGTTTTGATTTGCATCTCTCTGATGACCAGTGACGATGAGCATTTTTTCATATGATTGTTGGCCTCATATATGTCTTCTTTCATAAAGTGTTTGTTCATATCCTTTGCCCAATTTTGAATGGGCTTGATTGTTGGCCTCATATATGTCTTCTTTCATAAAGTGTCTGTTCATATCCTTTGCCCAATGTTGAATGGGCTTGTTTGTTTTTTTTCCTGTAAATCTGTTTGAGTTCTTTGTAAATTCTGGATATCAGCCCTTTGTCAGATGGGTAAACTGCAAAAATTTTTTCCCATTCTGTTGGTTGCTGATTCACTCTAGTGACTGTTTCTTTTGCTGTGCAGAAGCTATGGAGTTTGATTAGGTCCCATTTGTCTATTTTGGCCTTTGTTGCCAATGCTTTTGGTGTTTTGTTCATGAAGTCCTTGCCTACTCCTATGTCTTGGATGGTTTTGCCTAGATTTTCTTCTAGGGTTTTTATGGTGCCAGGTCTTATGTTTAAGTCTTTAATCCATCTGGAGTTAATTTTGGTGTAAGGTGTCAGGAAGGGGTCCAGTTTCTGCTTTCTGCACATGGCTAGCCAGTTTTCCCAACACAATTTGTTGAACAGGGAATCCTTTCCCCATTGCTTGTTTTTGTCGGGTTTATCAAAGATTGTATGGTTGTAGATATGTTGTGTTGCCTCCGATGCCTCTTTTCTGTTCCATTGGTCTATATCTCTGTTTTGGTACCAGTACCATGCTGTTTTGATTACTGTAGTCTTGTAGTATAGTTTGAAATCTGGTAGTGTGATGCCCCCCGCTGTGTTCTTTTTGCTTAGAATTGACTTGGCTATGCGGGCTCTCTTTTGGTTCCATATGAAGTTCATGGTGGTTTTTTCCAGTTCTGTGAAGAAAGTCAATGGTAGCTTGATGGGGATAGCGTTGATTCTGTAAATTACTTTGGGCAGTATAGCCATTTTTACAATATTAATTCTTCCTAACCATGAACATGGAATGTTTCTCCATCTGTTTGTGTCTTCTCTTATTTCATTGAGCAGTGGTTTGTAGTTATCCTTGAAGAGGTCCCTTATATTCCTTGTGAGTTGTATTCCAAGGTATTTTATTCTTTTTGTAGAAACTGAATGGCAGTTCGTTCTTGATTTGGCTTTCTTTAAGTCTGTTATTGGTGTAGAGGAAGGCTTGTGATTTTTGCACATTGATTTTATATCCTGAGACTTTGCTGAAGTTGCTTATCAGTTTCAGGAGTTTTTGAGCTGAGGTGATGGGGTCTTCTAGGTATACTATCATGTCATCTGCAAATAGAGACAATTTGGCTTCCACCTTTCCTATTTGAATACCCTTTATTTCTTTTTCTTGCCTGATTGCTGTGGCTAGAACTTCCAGTACTATATTGAATAGGAGTGGTGAGAGAGGACATCCTTGTCTAGTGCTGGATTTCAAAGGGAATGCTTCCAGGTTTTGCCCATTCAGTATGATATTGGCTGTGGGTTTGTCATAAATAGCTTTTATTACTTTGAGATACATTCCATCGATACCGAGTTTATTGAGGGTTTTTAGCATAAAGGGCTGTTGAATTTTGTCAAATGCCTTTTCTGCAGCAATTGAGATAATCATGTGGGTTTTGTTTTTGATTCTGTTTATGTGGTGAATTATGTTTATAGACTTGTGTATGTTGAACCAGCTTTGCATCCCCGGGATGAATCCTACTTGATCATGATGAATAAGTTTTTTGATTTGCTGTTGCAATCGGCTTGCCAATATTTTATTGAAGATTTTTGCATCTATGTTCATCATGGATATTGTTCTGAAGTTTTCTTTTCTTGTTGGTTCTCTGCCAGGTTTTGGTATCAGGATGATATTGGTCTCATAGAATGATTTGGGAAGGATTCCTTCTCTTTGGATTATTTGGAATAGTTTCAGAAGGAATGGTGCCAGCTCCTCTTTGTGTGTCTGGTAGAATTCGGCTGTGAACCCGTCTGGACCTGGGCTTTTGTTGTGTGGTAGGCTCTTAATTGCTGCCTCGACTTCTGCCCTCGTTATTGGTCTATTCATAGTTTCAGCTTCCTCCTGGTTTAGGCTTGGGAGGACACAGGAGTCCAGGAATTTATCCATTTCTTCCAGGTTTACTAGTTTATGTGCATAGAGTTGTTTGTAGTATTCTCTGATGTTGGTTTGAATTTCTGTGGAATCTGTGGTGATTTCCCCTTTATCATTTTTTATTGCATCTATTTAGTTGTTCTCTCTTTTATTTTTAATCAATCTGGCTAGTGGTCTGTCTATTTTGTTGGTCTTTTCAAAAAACCAGCTCTTGGATTTATTGATTTTTTGGAGGATTTTTCGTGTCTCAATCTCCTTCAGTTCAGCTCTGATCTTCATTATTTCTTGTCTTCTGCTGGGTTTTGAGTTTTTTTGATCTTGCTCCTCTAGCTCTTTCAATTTTGACGATAGGGTGTCAAATTTGGATCTCTCCATTCTTCTCATATGGGCACTTATTGCTATATACTTTCCTCTAGAGACTGCTTTAAATGTGTCCCAGAGATTCTGGCATGTTGTGTCTTCGTTCTCATTGGTTTCGAAGAACTTCTTTATTTCTGCTTTCATTTCATTGTTTATCCAGTCAACATTCAAGAGCCAGTTGTTCAGTTTCCATGAAGCTGTGCGGTTCTGGGTTGGTTTCTGAATTCTGAGTTCTAACTTGATTGCACTATGGTCTGAGAGGCTGTTTGTTATGATTTCAGTTATTTTGCATTTGCTGAGCAGTGCTTTACTTCCAACTATGTGGTCAATTTTAGAGTAGGTGTGAGGTGGTGCTGAGAAGAATGTATATTCTGTGGATTTGGGGTGGAGAGTTCTGTAAATGTCTATCAGGTTTGCTTGCTCCAGGTCTGAGTTCAAGCCCTGGATATCCTTGTTGATTTTCTGTCTGGTTGATCTGTCTATATTGACAGTGGAGTGTTAAAGTCTCCCACTATTATTGTGTGGGAGTCTAAGTCTCTTTGTACGTCTTTAAGAACTTGCCTTATGTATCTGGGTGCTCCTGTATTGGGTCCATATATGTTTAGGATCGTTAGCTCTTCTTGTTGTATCGATCCTTTTACCATTTTGTAATGGCCTTCTTTGTCTCTTTTGATCTTTGTTGCTTTAAAGTCTATTTTATCAGAGATGAGAATTGCAACTCCTGCTTTCTTTTGCTCTCCATTTGCTTGGTAAATCTTCCTCCATCCCTTTATTTTGAGCCTTTGTGTATCCTTGCATGTGAGATGGGTTTCCTGGATACAGCACCCTGATGGTTTTTGGATTTTTATCCAATTTGCCAGTCTGTGTCTTTTGATTGGTGCATTTAGTCCATTTACATTTAGGGTTAATATTGTTATGTGTGAATTTGATACTGCTATTTTGATGCTAGCTGGCTGTTTTGCCCATTAGTTGTTGTGGATTCTTCATTATGTTGATGCTCTTTAGCATTTAGTGTGATTTTGGAATGGCTGGTACTGGTTGTTCCTTTCTATGTGTAGTGCCTCTTTCAGGAACTCTTGTAAAGCAGGCCTGGTGGTGACAAAGTCTCTGAGTACTTGCTTGTTCGCAAAGGATTTTATTTTTCCTTCACTTCTGAAGCTCAGTTTGGCTGGATATGAAATTCTGGGTTGAAAGTTCTTTTCTTTAAGGATGTTGAATATTGGCCCCCATTCTCTTCTGGCTTGTAGAGTTTCTGCTGAGAGATCTGCTGTGAGTCTGATGGGCTTCCCTTTGTGGGTGACCCGACCTTTCTCCCTGGCTGCCCTTAGTATTTTCTCCTTCATTTCAACCTTGTTGAATCTGACGATTATGTGCCTTGGGGTTGCTCTTCTTGCGGAATATCTTTGTGGTGTTCTCTGTATTTGCTGCATTTGAGTGTTGGCCTGTCTTGCTAGGTGGGGGAAATTTTCCTGGATAATGTCCTGAAGAGTATTTTCCAGCTTGGATTCATTCTCTTCGTCACATTCTGGTACGCCTATCAAATGTAGGTTAGGTCTCTTCACATAGTCCCAAATTTCTTGGAGAGTTTGTTCATTCCTTTTTGCCCTTTTTTCTCTGATCTTGGTTTCTCATTTTATTTCACTGAGATGATTTTCGACTTCTGATATTCTTTCTTCTGCTTGGTCAATTCGGCTATTGAAACTTGTGCATGCTTCGCAAAGTTCTCGTATTGTGTTTTTCAGCTCCTTTAATTCATTCATATTCCTCTCTAAGTTATACATTCTTGTTATCATTTCCTCGAATCTTTTTTCATATCTTTTTTCAAGGTTCTTAGTTTCTTTGCATTGATTTAAAACATGTTCTTTTAGCTCAGAGAAGTTTCTCATTATCCACCTTCTGAAGTCTAAATTCGTCATTTTGTCACAGTCATTCTCCATCGAGCTTTGTTCCCTTGCTGGTGAGGAGTTTTGGTCCTTTCTAGGAGGCGCGGTGTTCTGGTTTCGGGTGTTTTCCTCCTTTTTGCGCTGGTTTCTTCCCATCTTTCTGGATTTATCCACCCATCATCTGTGTAGTTGCTGACTTTTGGATATAGAGGGGTCAGAGAGCTGCTTGAGGAGACAGTCTATACTTTGTAGGAGCTCAAGTGCTGAGCTGTGAGCTCTGTTGTTCATTCAGTGCTGTTAGGCTGCTATGTTTAATTCTGCTGCAACATAACTCATAAAAAAACCCTTTTTTTCTCAGATGCTCTGTCTGGGGGGAGTTGGAGCTTTCCTTGTGAATGTCCACTGTGCTGTCCTGCCCAGCTAGGAGGTAGTCTAGTCACTATTTGCCTGCCGAGGCTCCACCCTGCTGGTGTGAGGTTCAGCCTGTTGCTGCAGGCTCTGCCCTTCTGCTGCGGTCTCTGCCCTGCTGCCACAGGCTACGCCCTGTGGCGGAGTCTCTCTGTTTTAGCGGGTTGCCTTGGCAATGGCAGGCTGCGTCAGCTATGGGCATGTACCTCAGTAGGGGCGGTTTGCCTCGCTAATGGCGGTCACCCCTCCCCCACGGAGCTGCGGCCTCAGGGAACCCCTCCACAGGGAGCGTTTGGAATTGCCGTTTTGTTTGTCCCACTGCGCTACCCCAAACGCTGTCACCCTGAAATCTCCTGGGCTGGCTCACTGTCCAAGTCCCATTCAGTCTCAAGTTCAGCCCTCCCAAGTCTCAGGTTGCCGGCCCAACAGGGCACCCAGACAAGCGCGCTTTATGCAGACTGCTGGGTAGCGCCACCACAGCACAGGCCGCAGCCACACTGGCCACCGGCTGCGCCAGCCAAAACCTCTGCCTGGCGTCCCTTTTCTCCTCTATACCTAGGAATTTCCCCATTCTGTGGGCAACAAAGATCCATCTGGAAATGCGGCCCTGACTCACCTCTTCTGCACATTGACCGCGAGCTTCAATCCTGGGTTGTTCTCACAGTGCCTTCTTGAGTCCTCTCTCCAACCATTTTTTAACCAGAAATGTCTGAGATGAAAAAATTTTTGTCCTTGTGTTTGGTATTAGCAGTTTACTTGGATCAAATAGGTTGATATGTTTCAGTTGCTGAATTTTTATTAGATTTTAAAATATATGTATAATAGCTCACATTAGTGTTCTTCTACAGGTATTATCCTATTCACTTTTACAGAAGGAGATTCCAAAACCAAGGCCCAGAGAGGTCAAGTAATTTATTTAAGGTTATTTAACTTTTAGAGAATTGAATTGTGACTTCCCCTCAAGTTCCACAACCTAAAAACTTTGCCATGATGCTTTCTTGGTCATTCTTTCTCATCTCTCAGCAACTTTTCTCTCATCTATTTTCCTGTAATTCTTCTTCCTGGATCATGTTGCTTCTCATTTAAAGGATGCAATTCTTCCAGTCATCTGGCAGAATCAGCAGATTTCATGCTACCTGGTCATAGATGTCACTCTTTCACAGAAGCAACAGGAGGAAACACTATTAAAATTAGGCCCTGTAGCTGCCTATTTAAACTGTCCCACTGAGGCCATTTCCACCAACCAAGTTTCCAAGTTCTCAGATTAATTACTCACACAGGGCACTTGTCTTTGGGAATGATGCTTTCCTTCATGAGGTTCATGGGAAACCATCAGATGTTCCAAATCTCATTATCTGACAGGTTCAGGCTTCCCAATAGAAAGAAAACAAAGGCAATTTATGTGGGAGGAAAATGTGAGTTAGTTTGCTCTCTGATTGAAAGATGCTAGAACACCAGACTATAAATCTGAAGTAGACCTGTGTCTTCGTAGTTCAGTGGCTGCCTGCTGAGTCACTCTGTGGTGGAAACACATACTTTATGGAGGGCAATTGTAACAGACCATTTCTACCAGAGACTGCAGGCATTTTTCTTTCAGCTCTTACTCCACGATGTGGTCCCAATGTGGGGTGAGGGCAGAAGACTCACATAATTTCCTGAACCATCTCATGACTCTACTATAGATGCAAGTTTTTTTCTAGTTTTTTAGACTTTCTACCATTTCATACCATCAACCTGCTGTTATTTTATGGGGATCAACAAAGTGTCAACATGATGTCTAAAATATACAACAGGCCAAATGTATGAAGTTCTGTGCAAGGGACTGTATCTGCATGGCAAAGGGAGTAAACAAATATACATTAAGCCCAAGATATGGGCCAGACACTGGGCTGTGTACTTTTATCCATAGTTTTTCTTTTAATTGGCACAGTCACTCTCCTATGAGGTTGGTAGAATAAAAACTAACCTAGATCTGGCTTAACTTAAACCATAACTTAACTGTTTTATTGCCATCTGTAATCAGTCTGAACCTAATCAGTCTGAACCAGTTCCTGTGTGGGCCAGTTTTAAAGACAAGTGATCCTTGTGGAGTGTTTTTCACTGGCAGTTCCACTAATCTCTCCTGGCTTTATGCTGGTGATCAGCTAAGGGATGGAGAGTTATTGGCTTGCTTGTTTTTCAGATAGGAATCTCCTATGTATTTAAAAACAACTAGCCTTGGTACAACACGGTGGCTACAGAAAAAGAGCAGACCATTTGGAGTCAGACAGACCAGGATTTGGACTCTACCTCTGTCTCATCATACCTGTGTTGGATTAGGCAAATTAATTTATTCTCTGGGGCTCAGTGTACTTATCTGTAACATGAGGATGACAAAACCTATCTCACTGGGGTGTTGTGAAAGTTAAATGAGACGATCATTGCAAAGTTCTTAGCTTGCAGTACGCACATACACACACACACACACACACAATCATACACTGGATAGTGATGTCAATAATGGGCCACATATATGTATATATGATGGCAGTCCCATAAGTTTATAATGGAGCATACACAGGAACCTGACATAAGGCACTTGATAGTGGCATTGCAGACCAAGTAGGGGAAATGTTCTATATTCAGTAATGGTGTGGAAATATTTGTTTTTTCTATAAACCTACATGGTTTATGTGTAAGCAAACATATATACCATCTAGGTTTGCGTAAGTATACCATGGCCACACAATTATGAAATCAACTAATGATGCATATCTCAAAAAATTCCTGTCTTCAAGTGATAGGTGACTTTATATACATGACACTTTGCATCAGCTTAGAAGCTGAAGCTGGGTTTTCATTAGGTCTCGATGAAGATAGGCATATTAGAGTTTAAATAGAAGATAAATAATGGAACAAGACTGGAGATATTGAGTGGTTAGTATGAGAGAAAGGGCAAGAGCTGTGAGGGAGAGAGCTGTGAGATCCAGCCCATTAACCAAACATGTAGTATCAGAGAGCAAAGAGAAGAGGGGAATAGTGAGTGGTCAAGATACATCTAGCCATTATGACTTCTAAATAAAGCCTTTGAGGAGGAGAAAATACTAACTACACCCAGAGACAACAGCTTTTCCAAGATGGCCTCATTAAATGTTTAATTGGGTGAGAATATTTTGTGGATTCCCACATGCTGCCAGAAATCTTATGCAGTGTTTTATTCTTTCTCTAAATACCATTTTCACTATGCACAGACACAGACTCAAGATTTGCTGGAAAAGCTACCTTCTTGTTCTGTTAAAGAGTACAAACTGATTATTGAGGTTAAAGTAGTGTCTTGCTTTGATGTGTCCTTTTTAGGACAATCTCTCCTGCCCTCCCTGAGAGAACGGTGGGCACAGTGAGTGAATAACATACTGGAAAGACAAGTGAAGGAGGCTTCAGGTGAATGGGCTCTGTGAAGTTGGGGTCACTGAAAGGTTAGTCCTAAAGGCAAAATTCCAGAGATCTAATATAGGGTGAAATGCATTGTTCTTATTTCACTCAAGGGGTAATTGCTCCCCAAAATGCATTGCCTGTAATATTTCAGGTTGTCTTGATTATATATGAACTCAGCTACATTGTGGTCTCTCCTGTGAGCAGTTCTGGTCTAGTTAAGTCCTGTGGGGAATGTAGAGAAAGCACAAGATATGGTCTCTGCACTCATGGAGCTAGTTTAGCTAAAAAGGGAGGAATAAAACCTAAGAAATCATAGAAGATATATTCAGTGTGATCTTGATCCTGAATATAAGTGGACTTGGAGACCAAATGCTTACGTTCTGGCAGATGCTCATCGGTGATGAAATATTCATCAAAGACAGCATCTCAAAATGGAGAGAAAATCAGGACAATGTTTTAATGTCAGTATATGTGTGTGTTGTAGAACATATATAATCTGATTATTATACTGTATTTTATTTCCATTTCAGATTATATATATATATATCTGTATCTTAAATACAAACATATCCAACTATCTTTCCTTGTGACAGATTGTTCTTTATTTTGCTCCTATTATTTTTTCTTTAGCTTTTTTTCTCTAATTTTTTTCTTTATTTTGTGGAATGATCATGAAGCTATAAAATAGTTGTTTCTTACAGGTCTATACTTGGAAAAATAAAAAATTTGGGGTTGCCAAAAAATTCTTCCTTTTAATGCCATTGATCCCTGAAAACCATTGGTCTGAAGAAGAAAAAGGTGGGTATGTCAGGTGCAGCAAGAGAAGACTCTGTGGAAGAAGGCGGAGCTTGTTGATAAAGAAGGTATATGTTAGGAAAAAGTAGATACTACATTGAGATGGCCAGGCAAAGGCCAGGTTAGGAATTTAGATTTCATATAGTAGGGAATAAGCCATTTACTTTCTTGAATTATATCCACAGACCAAAAACTGTGTTTAGGAAGTTGAGATTGTCATTATGATATAAGATAGGTTGGAGGAAGCTCAAATTAGGGCATTTATTTTAAGAAAAAGCACTAGTGGAAATTCCACTCAGATTTGCTGAAAATTCAAACATTTTTAAGTGTAAGTTTCAACTAAGAGGAGAAAATCTAGGATTGCAGTACTAGAGATAAATTCACGGGCTTCCTGGCCTCCACTGCTTGTAAAGTCGTAACGTCACAGTTGAGCTCTTTCTTCTGCCACTTACCACTCCACACTGGGCAACCTAGTAGGATGGCAGGAGAGCAGGCTCTGGCCAAATCATAACTTTGTCTCCTAGTCATTGTGAAACTTGGGGAAATTTAAGCCTCACTTTCCTCATGTAAAATATATGAAATACAATGTTACCTTGTCAAAGACTGTTTTGAGGATTAAAAGAGGTAACACAAACGATGTGCTCAGCAGAACATATGGCCCAGAGCAGGCACGCATTAAACAAAGTTACTGTTTTTAATCTGTGTGTACTTGGACAGGACCCTTAACCTCTCTGAGCTGTAGTACACCCAAATGTGAGAGGAGGTGAATCAGAGCTACCTTGAAAGGCTGTTGTGAGATTGAAAAGAAGGGGTGGATGTGAAACTATTTGAAAACTAATTTGTTATATAGATGCTAGCTTTTATGGTTATTGTCCATAATAACTGATGTCATATATAAATCATGTGTCCAGAACCTAAGCTAAAATACATTTTTTTTCCTGCATTTAAGTAGAGCATTGGGTTTACCAGGGATGTGATGATTTACACATTTTTACATTAACAGCCCGGTCTTGGCAGTAAGTGCTGAGCTGGCCTAGAGGAGGTGAGGTCTATGTTACGGTCACCCCAGACCATGTCATGAAGGACCTTCAGTTTAGCCAGGTTTCCAGACACCCAGGTTGTGTTGGTGTGATGTAAGAGGCTTATCCTGAGCTCATTGTAGCAGCTCAGAAACCCTGTCTTCTTTTTAAAATTTATTTTATTTTTAATTATTTAAGAGACAGGGTCTTGCTCTGTCACCAAGGCTGGAGTGCAGTGGCATGATCATGGCTCACTACACCCTTGACCTCCTGGGCTCAAGCAATTCTCTTACCTCAACCTCCCAAGTAGCTGGGACTACAGGTATATGCCACCACCCCCAGCTAGTTCTTAAATTTTTTTGTAGAGACAGGGTTTTGTACAGATTCCCTGTCTTCTAATGAATTACCAGGCCCTGTGCTCATTCACTCAATCAGCAAACAAATCTCAAGAACTTACCATGTGCTGTGCCCAGTGCTAGGTCCTGTGAATACGGAGATGAATCATTCAGAGTTGCTAGTTGGAGGTGCTTATAGTCCTGAAATAAATAAATCAGGAAACCGAGTAAACCAAATTATTTACTTCCAATAATCTGGAAGTAAAACAGCCATGTGAAGCTTCTGGATAATTCGGGCTTCTACATGAAGCCCAGTGTGGTGTAGGGGAGACAGGTCAGGGCACAGTATCAGGAGCTTGAGCTCAGTCAATTACTAGCTGTGCAACGCTGGTCAAAGAACTTAATCATGCTGGCCCTTGGTTTCTACATCTAGAGTACACTGGCTATATACACCTCCTATGGTTGTTACATGTATCAAAAGAGAGAACCAGAATCGCAACACATGGCAGCTATTTTTACTAGAGAGGGAGGATATAACATGCACGCACGCAGGATAAACTGTTTTCCAAGTGACCTTCTCTTTAGTTGTTATGTACACCTAATGGGAAAGCAGGATCAGGACAACAATTTTGATTAGTGGAAATTAATTTCTGTTGTTATTTTCCATCACCTAAACACTGAGACATATCCTTTCATATGTATTATTTCGGTGATCCCTAAAATAGACTAATAATGGAATATATCATATCCCCTTCTTATAGCTGAAGAAGCTGAGACTCTGAAAACCTAAATTTCCTGTCTAAGGAATACAGCTAAGGAGAGATGGGCTAAGATTTGAACCCAACTATTAATACTTTCTATTTTACCATGTGAGGAGGCATCTATGCTTATTTCTTCTCATTCTCAGTACAGTCTAGAAATTTGAACTTTTAGTTTATTTGTCATTGTCTTTTGTTTATTTGTCATTGTCATGCTATCACTCATGCAGTCTGGGTTTAATATAAAATCATCAAATGTGTTGTCATTTTGACTAAAGGATACATCCTTGTATGTTTGGGATGTCCTTTGATTCTATAAATAATACAGTATGTATCATCCATCTATGAGTTAAGAGGAACTTCTTTTTTAATCTGTTTAGGTTTCCATAACACTATGCCATTCCAAATAATTATTATGGCAGACTATAATCAATATGACAGTGAGGCTAGAAGTTAATATTTGTAGGACACCTACTATTTGCCCTGTACACTGCATATTCCATTGTACACTAGCATTTCATTCAATCCTCAGACTTATTCATTACATAAGTGGTTATTTGGTGCTTCCTGTGTTTCAGG
This sequence comes from Callithrix jacchus, assembly GCF_049354715.1. Classification (NCBI taxonomy): domain Eukaryota; kingdom Metazoa; phylum Chordata; class Mammalia; order Primates; family Cebidae; genus Callithrix; species Callithrix jacchus. The sequence continues at coordinate 154,731,608 of NC_133502.1, forward strand.
TGTCCTAGGTATTGAGGGTACAGGATCAAACAAAACAGACTGAACCCATGATTTTGTGAAAATTCACATTCTCTCGGGATATATACACAATAAGCAAAGTATAGGTGCCAGATGAAGGGAAATGCTACAGAGGAAAATAAAATCACAGGAAGGGGTGAGGGAATATTGGTGGGGTAGTGGTGAGTTGCCCACATGCAGTAGGAAGAGTTTCATGGAGGCAGAAACTTTGAGTAAAAACATAGAGAAGGTGAGGAAAAGGGCCAGGTTGACATCTGGGGAAGAGTGTTTTAATCAGAAACAAATAACAAGTACAAATGTCCTGAGACAGGAGTATGGCTGGTAAGTTTGAAGAACAGCAAGAAGACAGTGGCTAGAGGGGAGTGAGTGAGCCAGAGACTAGTAGGAGATGAGCTCAGAGAGATTATAGGGGCCTGATCGTATGGAGTCTGTAGACCATTGTAAAGCTGTTGGCTGATAGTCTAAATGAGATGGAAGCCACTGGAGGATTCTAACAAGATTGATGCAATCTGACTTATGTTTGAAAAAGGCCACTCTGGCTCTTGAAAGCAGATAGACTGTTTGAAAAAGGCCACTCTGGCTATTGAAAGCAGATTGACTTCAACACCTGTGGAAAGAAAGGAAAAAAATATTAAAGCAGATAGACTATGTAAAAAGCTTTTGCAGCAATCCAGGTGAGACAGGATGGTAAATTACACCCAGTTAATGGCTGTTGAAGTGAGTAAAAATTGTTGAATTTGCGATATATTTGAAAGGTAGAGTTGACAGCATTTTCAAATAGATGGGACGAAAGGTGTGGAAGAAAGAGTGTAGCCAAGAATGACTCCAAGCCTTCTGGAACTAGAATTGGAAGAGTAGAATTGCCTGTATTGGGGACAGAGAGTAGAAGCAAAGAAGGGACTAGTTAGCATCTTGCTCGCCCCTCAGAGGTAGGCTCGACCCCTACACAACCCTGTTTCCTTCCCTAAGCAAAAATCCGCCAAATGATTGACTCACTTCACTCAAGTTCACAAGCAGTCATGGTGTGAATGAAAATCTCTGCAAGGGCAGTGAAAATGACTGTCTTTCATTCCCTTTAGTCTAATTAGGAAGCAAATTCTTGTATTGAAATTAGAACAGTCTAGTAAAACCAAGCCAAACTCTTGATCAACTTGTTGATTATGAAAAATGGGTTTTCCTGGCAATTTTTCCTTTTGTTTCCACTGCTTTTCTTTATCCAAGAGATAGACCTAGATGCCAAAGTATTTCTTTTTCTCCAAATTATATCTCCTTGGATAACCTCTGTGATGGGTATGGAACCACCACAGTGGTTATTCATAGTTGGTCTTTGGACCAAAGAGCATCAACCAGAGGAAAACAAATAGCAAAAGCATGACTGGCTCACTGACTTAGTGAAATAACTGTAGTGAAACTATAAGACATGTACCCTGACAGGAACAGACCTAACCCAGACTTTTTGTGAAGGGAATGTTTATCTGGCTGGCTACCTCCAGGCCCCAGAATAACCAAGTCAAGGTCTAAATCTCCCAGACAGATGTCTGTCTAGCCCCATGCCTGTAAAGGTTTTCTAATTCAGGGTTCTACAGCAGATAACAAAGGGATTAGTTGAATATGATTGAATCTTCACTGGAATGAGAATTACATAGGGCTTAATTGAATTGGCTTGGGCATACTTATAGATAATATACCAACAATAACATGTTGAGTGCTGAGAGAAGCTTCCAATTTTTTCCCCAAGGAACAAATAAAGATATTTTTCCAGTGTAGCTAGCATGAGTTTATTCACACTGGTGAGTTTATTCACACTGTTATGTTTATTCACTCGTTCGTTAATTTAATAAACATTTGTTTAGCAACCCCTGTGCCAGCTATTAAGCTAGAATGCACTAGGATAGCCTCAAGAAGCTCATAATCTATTGTGGGAAGAGGCAGTGGGAACGGCATATATGCCTACAATAAACAGTCCAGGCACTGTATTAGGCCATGGGGAATGGCAGTGACAAGACAGACAAGCTCCCTGTTCATGTAGACTTACAGAAAATGATAAAACATACATATGTGATTAGAAATATGATTATTTCAGAAAGTGGTGTTACACAGACAAGAGAGGGTGATAATTGGATAGAGAATGAATAGAGTATAGGGTTGAGGTATTTTAGAAAATGTGGTTAGCACAAGGGTGCAATGATAAGAAAAACACGCCTGGAAGAAGAAACCCAAATGCAAACATAGTTGAAGTGAAAAATATCAAAGAGAAGGGAAAGAATCAGACATAAGTCCAGTGTGGATAGATCTTAGCAAATGAAAGAATTAGTGAAATGAAATGAAGTCCAAGAGAGAGACAGGGCCAGATCACCAAGGCTTTACAGTTCTTGATTTAAGAGTTTGGTTTTTATTCCAAGTGCACTTGGAAGCTACTGGAAGGGTTACACAAGGGTTTGAATTGACTTGACATTATTTAATCCAACTTTATGCATGGTAGAGAATGAACAAGAGGGGCTCAGGCTGAAGCAGGGAGACGGTTAAGAGGTCCTTGCAGGTGATAGAAGATGGAGATCAGGACTGATGTTGTAGCAGTGGAGATGCTGAACAATGGTTAGAATGGAGATATATTTGGGGTGGAGAATAAGAAGCACCCAAAGGTGGCTCCTAAGTTTGGGACTTAGGATTTAAGTGCGTGGTGTTGCCATTAAATTACATAGGCAAGTCTGGAGAAGAAAAGAGATTATGAATCAAGAGTGCTTCTAGGAACATTTAGGTTTGAAATAGTAATTCTCTAGATCTGAAGCTCAGAAGAGAGGTCCCAACTGGAGACATAGATCTAAGAGTATCACATATAGTTGGCATTCACATTGTGGATGATATTGCTCAGGAATAGATTTCAATATAGAAGAGGGATGACGATTCCAACATCCAGACTGGAAGCACTGGAGGAAAAGAAACCAAAAACATCAGCCAGCTATAGGAGAAAAAACAAAAGACTGATGTCACAGAAGCAAAGAGGAAAGTATCTGAAAAAAGGAGTGAAGTGTTCATTTTTTTCCAAAGGCTGTAGAGAGTTTAAGGAAAATGACAATAGACAATTAATCACTGGATTTGGCAAGGTAGAGTTCACTGGTAATCTCAACCATGGCCATTTTAGCAGAGCTATGTGTAGGATACTATGAAAACACAAAGAAGAAATCATCTGGAAAATGTAGTCTGAGGGAACTAACAGAGAATTTGAAGTTAAAAGTTTGAAAGTGTAGTAGTCAGGCAAAGACAAGTGTGGGAGAAGGGCATTTCAGCAGAGGTTTCAGTTTAATTAAAGCATCAAATGACATAGGGGGAGCTATAAACAATAGGATGTTGTTGAAAAATAAAATGCTAAGTTGGAAATGGAGAAAGTTCTGTTATAGGACTATATCATGAAGGATAATCCAGGAAATGAGGAGCCACTGAAAGGTCTAATTAGGGAAGTGGCATGATCTCACCTGTATTTTCATAGTTCCAGTATGAACTATGGCAGGTAAGGTTGGAGACAAGGAAACCACAGATGTGTTGTTGAAATGTTATAGATAAAACACAATAAAGGTACAGATGAATAGTTATTTGAGATAAAAAGCATAACATATAGTAGAAAATATTGAGGAGCTAAAGTTGGCTTGTGTTTATTAATTAGCCAAGATACCTCCTAGCTTTTAGCCTTCTGTGACTGGGTGAATGGCAGTCCAAGTATCTGTGATGGGCAAAACTAGAGAAGCCAGCTCAAATAGATGTTGACATTAGGGTGTTTGTGGAACATGCTAATGAAATTTTCCAGTAGACAGATAGGTATTGATTTGAATTTTTGTGAATAGGTGTGAAAAGTTTTCTAGTAGATGACTGGATATTGATTTAAAGTTTTGTGAATAGGATATATATGTATTTTTTTCTGGAATTATTTAAGAATATCCAAGGTATCTGACAATTCAGAGAGATTGATAACTTTAACTCTTGCTAGTTTTATTAGCATGGTGGCAATGTCTTGAAGAATGAGTGGAAGGTGCGGAAGCAGAAGTGAGTGTAGACTACTTGAGATGTTTGAGGGGTTCAAATTTAGGGAGTGAGATTAGACAGTCACTACAGGGATATGTAAGACTGATAACATGTTCATTTCTTTTAGGATGGGAGAACCTTGCAAATGTTTATTGGCTCAGGAGAAAAAATGGAAGAGTAAATCAGGAGGGAAGTTAGGTGATTGAAAAAGTCATGTTCAAGTGGAGACAGAAGAATGTACTCAAGGACTCAGATGAGTGGCTGGCTGTGATCAAAAGGAAGGACAACTCAACCTCTGAGACTGCAGGAGAGCGATCAGTGTGAATGTAGATAAGGCAGTTACAGGGTTATAGGGATTGAAAAGCCTCTGTTTTCAGCAACAATTAAGAGCCACAAGATCATTGCCGAGAGTAAAAAGGGTGGGTGTTGGGTAGGATATTTGAAAGTAGGGAAGGTTTGGAAGGGCTTTAGTGAGAAATAAAAAAGTAAACAGACTGATGAACCATGCTTGGTTCAATTTGAAAAGAATTAGTTTCTAGAATTGCCAATCTGAGTTTTTTTATGCTTTTGTAGAAAGAAGCACTAAACATTGAGGTGTAAAAGTGGAAAGGAAATTTAAAAATTAAATACTAAGCCAAAGTTACATTTATATTAATAGATAGAGTGAAAATTCAGGGAGAAAGCACTGTGGGTACTAGCAAGAGAGTAATTCAATGGTTCATTATGGGGTCCAGAATGGATAGAGAAAGCTGAGGCTAGAAGACAGCTGACAGACTAGGAATAAATGAAAGATTCAAGGTACCAAGAAGATTGAAGGACAGTTAAAATAGGAGCAAGATATTGAGGGGCCTGAAAGGTGGTATGTTTGAGAAATTACAAAGGATTAATATTCCAGAAAAAGAAACATTCAAGGTGATGACAAAGTCTAGGGAATGACAATAGAAATAAAGGACTGGGTGGGGATGAAATGGAGTGAAGGTGAAGGCCACGAGGGGTAATGATATTAGATGCAGGATGGCTCACCCATGTGGAAATTACAGTCATTCTTATGACATAGAAGTTTATGCGAGGCCAGAACACATAATAAATGAAAGGGAGGGACCATGAAGCCAGTAGGGAACAGTGATGAGTAAGGATAGAGATTGTAGGGATAAGAGTTTTCACAAGACGGTGGATGAACCATATATTTGAGAAGGGGTGGTCAGGTAAAAGAACTAATATATGATGAGGTTAACATGGGAAGATTTGTATATAATGGAGGATTCCAGAATTTTTACCAGGAACATTTGAAAGACAGAGGAGTAATAGGATTGGGACCAAGTTTGAGAAAATCTGAGCATAAAAGGAAGCAAATAGGAGTTAGGAAATAAACTATGGGGCTTTATATCTTGGACAACAACTACTGGAGGGAAGTGGGTAGAAGGTTCTGGCTACAAAGATTGACAGAGAACAGTGGCATAAAACAGTAGACTTTGAGCCCCTTGATGCTTGCATTTTGGCAGCCTATTCTGATGACTGATACAGAAATAAACCTCCAAGGTCAATGACTCCACTGGCCTTGGAAGGCTGTAATACCGGCATAGAGACAGGACTGGGTAGCAGGAGGCTTCATGTGTGCACAGTGGGTCCTCTTTTCCTGACATAGTCAGCTTTCTTCTTTTTTTCTATGTGCTCCTTGGTGTTCTCCCTTGCCATTCAGCCATGGAATATCAATCTCTTTATCAATCTTTAAGTCTTCATTCAATGTTCACCTTGGGTACTTTATCAGCTGATTTCTATGTAGGGTTTTAACTCACAACATGATCTTAAAATGTGTGCTATTTACCCAATAAGGCAGGTCTATTTTGAATCTCTCTTTGAGAAACTCCACTGCTTTCAATGTATAGAATAAATTTCTCATTGGGGCTCAAAGTGAAAATTGACACCTTTTTCATTCCTCTCATTATCAACAGTATTTAAACATGGCCGCTTTTCACGTAATGCCATTTAATTTCCTCCTGTGGCTTCCCACTTCCAAAATGTTCTTGTTTTACCACTTTACACTAATTCTAATTTGGGTTATGTAATAATTGTTGATAATTTTTGAAAGGTTATGTGTTTTTATCTTTAGCTTTTCTCATAGGCATAATTTCCACTGCCTTGGAGTCATTGAGGATGCTGTGTAAACATGAATAATGTAAGAATGACCTGGAAAGCCTGGCAACTCGACACCTTTCTTAATAAAAGGCAAAGTGCAACTTAGAAATTCTGACTGCAGACACATTCCCCTGAACCTTGCTCTCACCATGCAGAGCTGGGAGCATAACAGAGGGCAGACAATGAACTGCCTTTGCTCTAGAATCAAAGGTTGCTTTTGCGTGCCTTGCTCTCAAACATCATTATCTCTCCTGCCTTGACCTGTCCAAATGCTGGAATTTCCTTGTGCAGACCTACCATTGGGACCTACTTGACATGAACTGTCTCTGTTTACTATTTGAACTTAACCTGAATAGTATTCATCTAGCCTTGTTGGTTGCTCTGGCCTCAACCTATTGTCCTGCATTTCTAAGAAATGGAGATTGGACTTTGGTTGAAGACCAAACTGGTCAAAAGGGCTTCAGAGTGAATCAAGAGGAAACAAATCCAGACAAAACTGCAAACCCATATTCTGTGATAAGCAGTGTGACTCCTACTTGGTAACCATACCTCTTAACCTGCCGCGCCAAACCATTACCTATTTACATAAGCAACAGAATGATGTGACCAGATCTGCATAAATTACCCATTTACATATATTTGGTCATTCCACACCCTATTCCAAAAACTAAAGTTTGCTAATAACCAGGGGAAAAAAAATTCAGAATTCTTTGCAGGACCTTCAAGGCCACTTATGACCAAGCTTTAATCTACCATTCTATTCCCATCTCCTGCCACTTTTAATCCTGTCCTTAGGTTCTAGCCTCATTATAGTATTCTTTCCCTTAGCACAGAGGTTTTTTCGCATCCCTTTGTCTTGCATATGTAAATGTCTAGTTGTAAATTGCTTTCTACCATCATTTGCCTGAAAAACACCACCATAACCTTCAAAGCCCATCAGGTTCCAACTTAACCTCTCTTGGACATTTTCCCAAATGTCTACAGCCAAAGATAATGGCTCCATACTATATGCTCTTTCTACACATGTCAATTTCAGTTTGGACAAATTTGTGGGGCAGGTTGGCAGGCTGGCATGATGGCAAATCTTGGGTAGGAGCTGAAGGTGCAGTCTAAAGTTAGAATTTCTTCAGAGAAGCTTCAGTTTTGCTCTTAATGCCTTTCAACTGATTGATGAGGGCCCACCCAGATTATTGATGATAGTCTTCTTAGACTCAGTTATTTGTAGATGTTAACAACATCTACAAAACACCTTTATAGCCACACCTAGATAAGTGTTTAAATGAATAACTAGGTACTACAGCCTAACCAAGTGGACATATAAAACTAACCACCACAGAAAGATGTAATTACTGCATCCTATTGAAACCAAGTCTTCCAATATTTGGAAGCAGCTAGCAGAAGGATGTTTCTGTGGAATCATAAGGAACCTGTCATTTTAACCTCTTTTATTGGTCACATATATTAACTATTAAATAGCTAAAAGATATAAGGATAGTCTATGTGTTTGTATTTAAAAACAAGTGTTCATCAAGCCTGTAATCCCAGCACTTTGGGAGGCCGAGGCGGGTGGATCACGAGGTCAAGAGATCAAGACCATCCTGGTCAATATGGTGAAACCCCGTCTCTACTAAAAATACAAAAAACTAGCTGGGCATGGTGGCACATGCCTGTAATCCCAGCTACTCAGGAGGCTGAGGCAGGAGAATTGCCTGAACCCAGGAGGCGGAGGTTGCGGTGAGCCGAGATCGCACCATTGCACTTCAGCCTGGGTAACAAGAGCGAAACTCCATCTCAAAAAAAAAAAAATGTTCAAAATATATAAAGCAAAAATTAACATGTATATGGACAAATAAACAATTCTACAATAATAAAGATTTTAACATTCTTCTGTGAGAAACAAATAGAACCACTGGACAAACAAAAAATCACAGTAAAGGTATGAATGATCTGTATAATATAATCAAATTCCTTAACCTACCTGATGTTTATAAGATGCAACACCAGCACCTGATGAATACGTGGTCTTTTCAGTGGTTCATGAAAAGTCCACAGAGGTGGACCAAATTAGGAGCCAGAAGTACAATTAAAAAAATATATATATATGTGTGTGTGTGTGTATGTATGTGTGTATATATATATATACATATATATTTTTAAAAAGGTGAGGAACAACTTCTGACAGCATATGACTTTAGCTTGTTATTAAAATATATGAGAAATGGATAGAAAGAGTCCCAAAAGGCAGACCTTTCATAAAGCACATAATATAAGGAAAAACATTTTAACAGCATATAAATATATAATCACAAATCAAATGTTCCTTTGAATAGCAAAATCTTCACCATCCTTTTTTACTTGTCATTTTACTAAGGACTTTAACTGTGAATCACCAATCCTGTCTCATCCAAATATTCCTATATACATAGGTAAATTTGTTATTCAATTTCAATATGTCTAAAAGTAAATATTAAAACAAGTGAGCTAAGAAAGAATAGGAAAAAACAGCTTTAATAATGATAGTTGAGTATTTTTTAATACAAGATATATGGTATCTGGGGGAAGCAAATAAATTGCTGAAGTTTATAACATGTATTCTTAGCTTGTGGGAAAAATAAAATAATATATTAAAAAAATAAAAAATAAATGTAAAAGCATGAATATCATATTATCTAATAACAATGGAATTAAACAATAATATACTACATGTTATAAATTGCACTTCAAGCAATAGGAAATTATATAAAACATAAACATATGTACATATACACAAACATATTATTATGTATACACACAATTAGATTTGTTATAGGGAATTGGCTAATACAATTGTGAGAATTGGCTACATGGTCACCATAAGGTTATTATCTCTGTACCCAATGGTGGAGCTTAAGGTCCACAAAATCAGGCAGCCAGAAAGGGAGGTTCACAAACAGGCTGAAACAGACAAACACAAGCTGGAACCCCACAGAGTTGGACTAGAACCTATAACCATTCTTGTTGCCTCTAACATAGTGGTAAAAGAATATTACAGAAGCCAGGATTGTTTATCACTGAACTAAACACACACACCTGACCTATGAGTCAGAGAAGCTAAAGGAAGATCCAAGAGGTGATAGAGCAATTGCAGGTCCAGCTACTGTTTCATACCAATGAAATGAGTCAGTGGATCAGTAACAACCTGTGTGAGCTACAAAATAGTTGTTGCTTTCCTTATAGCCTCCTAATTACCCCTAAGAGTCTCCCTTCTAGCTCACCATAACCAGGAACATACATACAAGAAAATTTTGGGAAATGTAGTTAAGCCTTGCCAAGTTGACACATTATAGAGCATTCACACCAGGAAAATTTCAGATATTTAAAAATTCACAACACAGTATTTAATAGTCCATGAGTTAAAGGAGAAATCACAGGGGCAATTTGAACATAGTTTAAACTAAATATAATATTGAAAATACAACATGAAATTTGTGAAATGCAGCTAAGCAATACTTAGATGGAAATGAATAACTTTAAAAGATGCTAACATTAGAAAAGAAAGACAATTTAATGATCTCTATGGAAATAAAATTCAAAGAAATAGAGTGAAAATTAGTGATATAGAAAAAAATAGGGTAGATTAATAAAGTGACAAATTGATTCTTTAAAGGATCATCAAAATGATAACCTCCTAGCTAGACTGATTAGGAAAAAAAGGACACAAATTACTCACATCAGTAACATAAGAGAGAATAGCAGTACATATCTGATAGTCATTAAAAAAATAATGAGAATATATAAACAATTTTATGCTAACACATTTTAAGACTTAAATGCAATGGACTGTTTGAAAAAATTACACTTATCAAAACTGACAGTAAATAAATTAGAATCTGAATATCCCCATTTTTGTTTAAAAAGTTAAACTATTATCAATATCCTTCCCATAAATAGATTATAGGCCCAGATGTTTGTGCTTGTGAATTGTATCAAACGTTTAAAAAGTAACCCTAAATTGTATACACCTTCTTTGTAAAATAAAGAAGAAAATACTTCCCATTAGTCTTATGGGGCAAGTATAGTCCTAATACCAACATCTGTCAGAAATATAGAAAATGTAAATTACCATTATCCCTCATGGGATTTAAGCCAAAAATACTTAACAAAATATTAGCAAATCTAATATGCAATATATTCTTAAAAAATATACCACAATCAAGTAGAGTTTATCTCAAGTATGAAGGGTTTTATCATTTGACAGTCAATAATATAATTTACTATACTTACAGAATAAAAGAGAGTTATCTTTTCAATAAGTGTAAAATAAAAAAGCAGTTAAAATTTATTACCCACTTACGATTAAAGAAAAAAAATCTTGCCTTGAATTAGGAATAGAAGGAATTTCCTCAGTTTAATAATGGTCACCTTAAAAAGCCTATAGCCAACATAACATTTAATATAAGGTGAATTCCCTAAGAGCAGGAATAATTCAAGGATATCTACTCTTACTGTGTATTCCACATTGAACAAAAGATGTTAGGAAAATAAATTGATAAGAGAAAATATTTGCAAAGCAAATAACTGACCAGAGAGAAGTCTCCAAAACGTATAAAGAATGCCTATAATTCAATAATAAAAACATAAAATACCCAATTAAAAATGGACAAAATAATTTAATATACATTTCACAAAAGAAGATGTGAATGGCCAACAAGCACGTGTACAATTGATCAACATCATTAGTTAACTGGGAAATACAAATTGAAACAACAGTGAGATACCACTTCCTACACATGAGAATAGTTTCAATTACAATGACTGGTAATAGCACTTATTACAGACTATATGGAACAAGAGGAACCCTCATACAATGCTTGTGGGAATATAAAATGAGCTTATAAGTTTCTTATAAAATGAAATGTCCAAGTACTCGAAGACCCAGCAATTCCAACCTTAGTTATTTACCTAAGACAAAGTAAAAGCAACTTGTACAAAAATGTTTATAGTGGCTTTATTCATAATAGCACAAACTGGAGACCCCAGATGTTAATCACTATGAAAATGGATAAACAAATGGGTATAGTCATAAAATGGCATACTACTAAAAAATAATATGGAAAAAGTTGCTGATATGTACATGCATCAATTGGATGAATTTACAGAACACTCTGCTAGATGAAAGACGCCTTGTACAAAGTATGTGTGCTGCTTAATTCCATTTATATAATATTCTAGAAGAGACAAATCTCATGTATGCTGAAAAAAAAACTAGAACACGAGTGACTACCTATAAAGTAGCATGGGCAGCAATTGACTAAAATGAGGAAAGAGAACTTTCTGGATGATTATGTTCTATATCCTCATAGGGGCTTGGGTTACACCAGATGTATGCATTGTCAAAATTCAGCAAAAGTACAGTTAAGATCTGTGTGTTTCGGTGTATGTAAATTTTAGATCCAAAGAAAATAATGATTAAGCAAATGTCAAACCCCAGTGAATGATGTGCATGATGCAGTATTTGGAGGGAAATAGATGTCTGCAACTTGCTGCAAAATGCCTTAAAAATAAGGCAAAATGATGGATACATTTAAGGATAAATAAATAGATAATGTGGTACAAACAAGTTTAGTAAAGGTTAATGAGAGAATCTAGAGGATTGGTATTCTGGTGTTCATGGTAGAATTTTTCAATTCTGCTGTCTGTGAAACTTCAAATAATACATGTTGGGGAAAAAACTAAAAAGAATGAGCAAGTAATTAGAAATTTTTCAGGGTTTGGTGATTTAGTTGTAGTTGTGCAGAAATGTAAGACTTTTATTTAATAATTTTAAAGCATGGCACTAGCTACTATATTTCTCCACCAATAATCTCTAAGCCAACCTATGATGAAATGATAAAGGAATCCAGAAGAGTTTTCAGACATTCCTGAGAATTGACTTCTGCTTGGACAAAAGAATTCCTAAAGTCTGGCTTTGAGAACCAAATGTTTCTGTTAGCATGGAAGTAGATTAGGTTAACTTTTCATTTTCTCAAAACCCCAGGGTTTGGAGCAGGTGGAGTGTGACTTTCAGTCTGAAAATGAAAAGTGGCTTCTTTATTCACCAGCCATATCTGGAGGAATCAGTCACTTGATTGACAGAGCCCCTAATGACCTGGTGCTTTCTGTAGCATAATAGTACTGCAGGTGTCTTTCAAAAGGATGTTTGAGATAGGACAGTGATCCCCCTTTCTTGGTAAATCATACTTGACCATGCACAAATAAGACCTTTGTTTAGCCTGGGGAGTATGTTTAAAAATCTTCCTCCATCTCTACTTGAAGGTACAACTATCTCAGATAGTTGTGTTTCTTTTTCACAGCAGATGCATTTATACTTTTTCTTTTTTTTTTAAATTTTTTATTGGATTTTAGGTTTTGGGGTACATGAACAGAGCATGTCAGACAGTTGCGTAGGAACACACATGGCAGTGTGCTTTTCTTTCCTTCTCCCCTTCACCCACATTTGGCATTTCTCCCCAGGCTATCCCTCCCCACCTCCCCTTCCCACTGGCCCTCCCCTTTTCCCCCCAATAGACCCCAGTGTTTAGTACTCCCCTTTCTGTGTCCATGTGTTCTCATTTTTCATCACCCACCTATGAGTGAGAATATGCGGTGTTTCATTTTCTGTTCTTGTGTCAGTTTGCTGAGGATGACGTTCTCCAGATTCATCCATGTCCCTACAAACGACACAAACTCATCATTTCTGATTGCTGCATAATATTCCATGGTGTATATGTGCCACATTTTTCCAATCCAGTCTATTATCGATGGGCATTTGGGTTGATTCCAGGTCTTTGCTATTGTAAACAGTGCTGCAATGAACATTCGTGTACATGTGTCCTTATAGTAGAACAATTTATAGTCTTTTGGATATATACCCAGTAATGGGATTGCTGGGTCAAATGGAATTTCTATTTCTAAGGCCTTGAGGAATCGCCACACTGTCTTCCACAATGGTTGAACTAATTTACACTCCCACCAACAGTGTAAAAGTGTTCCTTTTTCTCCACATCCTCTCCAGCATCTGTTGTCTCCAGATTTTTTAATGATCGCCATTCTAACTGGCGTGAGATGGTATCTCAATGTGGTTTTGATTTGCATCTCTCTCATGGCCAGTGACGATGAGCATTTTTTCATATGATTGTTGGCCTCATATATGTCTTCTTTCGTAAAGTGTCTGTTCATATCCTTTGCCCACTTTTGAATGGGCTTATTTGTTTTTTTCCTGTAAATCCGTTTGAGTTCTTTGTAAATTCTGGATATCAGCTCTTTGTCAGATGGGTAAACTGCAAAAATTTTTTCCCATTCTGTTGGTTGCTGATCCACTCTAGTGACTGTTTCTTTTGCCGTGCAGAAGCTGTGGGGTTTCATTAGGTCCAATTTGTCTATTTTGGCTTTTGTTGCCAATGCTTTTGGTGTTTTAGTATTGAAGTACTTGCCTACTCCTATGTCCTGGATAGTTTTGCCTAGATTTCCTTCTAGGGTTTTTATCATGCCATGTCTTATGTTTAAGTCTTTAATCCATCTGGAGTTAATTTTAGTGTAAGGTGTCAGGAAGGAGTCCAGTTTCTGCTTTCTGCACATGGCTAGCCAGTTTTCCCAACACCATTTGTTAAACATGGAATCCTTTCCCCCTTGCTTGTTTTTGTCAGGTATATCAAAGATTGTATAGTTGTAGATATGTTGTGTTGCCTCCGGTGCCTCTGTTTTGTTCCATTGGTCTATATCTCTGTTTTGGTACCAGTACCATGCTGTTTTGATTACTGTAGCCTTGTAGTATAGTTTGAAATCCGGTAGTGTGATGCCCCCCGCTGTGTTCTTTTTGCTTAGAATTGACTTGGCTATGCGGGCTCTCTTTTGGTTCCATATGAAGTTCATGGTGGTTTTTTCCAGTTCTGTGAAGAAAGTCAATGGTAGCTTGATGGGGATAGCGTTGATTCTGTAAATTACTTTGGGCAGTATAGCCATTTTCACGATATTAATTCTTCCTAACCATGAACATGGAATGTTTCTCCATCTGTTTGTGTCCTCTCTGATTTCGTTGAGCAGTAGTTTGTAGTTCTCCTTGAAGAGGTCCCTTACGTTCCTTGTGAGTTGTATTCCAAGGTATTTTATTTTTTTTGTAGCAATTGTGAATGGCAGTTCGCTCTTGATTTGGCTTTCTTTAAGTCTGTTATTGGTGTAGACGAATGCTTGTGATTTTTGCACATTGATTTTATATCCTGAGACTTTGCTGAAGCTGCTTATCAGTTTCAGGAGTCTTTGGGCTGAGGTGATGGGGTCTTCTAGGTATACTATCATGTCGTCTGCAAATAGAGACAATTTGGCTTCCACCTTTCCTATTTGAATACCCTTTATTTCTTTTTCTTGCCTGAATGCTCTGGCTAGAACTTCCAGTACTATATTGAATAGGAGTGGTGAAAGAGGGCATCCTTGTCTAGTGCCGGATTTCAAAGGGAATGCTTCCAGTTTTTGCCCATTCAGTATGATATTGGCTGTTGGTTTGTCATAAATAGCTTTTATTACTTTGAGATACATTCCATCGATACCGAGTTTATTGAGGGTTTTTAGCATAAAGGGCTGTTGAATTTTGTCAAATGCCTTCTCTGCGTCAATTGAGATAATCATGTGGTTTTTGTTTTTGATTCTGTTTATGTGGTGAATTACGTTGATAGACTTGTGTATGTTGAACCAGCCTTGCATCCCTGGGATGAATCCTACTTGATCATGGTGAATAAGTTTTTTGATTTGCTGTTGCAATCGGCTTGCCAATATTTTATTGAAGATTTTTGCATCTATGTTCATCATGGATATTGGCCTGAAGTTTTCTTTTCTTGTTGGGTCTCTGCCGGGTTTTGGTATCAGAATGATGTTGGTCTCGTAAAATGATTTGGGAAGTATTCCCTCTTTTTGGATTGTTTGAAATAGTTTTAGAAGGAATGGTATCAGCTCCTCTTTGTGTATCTGGTAGAATTCGGCTGTGAACCCGTCTGGACCTGGGCTTTTTTTGTGTGGTAGGCTCTTAATTGCTGCCTCGACTTCTGCCTTTGTTATTGGTCTATTCATAGTTTCAGCTTCATCCTGGTTTAGGCTTGGGAGGATGCAGGAGTCCAGGAATGTATCCATTTCTTCCAGGTTTACTAGTTTATGTGCATAGAGTTGTTTGTAATATTCTCTGATGATGGTTTGAATTTCTGTGGAATCTGTGGTGATTTCCCCTTTATCATTTTTTATTGCATCTATTTGGTTGTTCTCTCTTTTATTTTTGATCAATCTGGCTAGTGGTCTGTCTATTTTGTTGATCTTTTCAAAAAACCAGCTCTTGGATTTATTGATTTTTTGAAGGGTTTTTCGTATCTCAATCTCCTTCAGTTCAGCCCTGATCTTAGTTATTTCTTGTCTTCTTCTGGGTTTTGAGTTTTTTTGATATTGCTCCTCTAGCTCTTTCAATTTTGATGATACGGTGTCAATTTTGGATCTCTCCATTCTTCTCATATGGGCACTTATTGCTATATACTTTCCTCTAGAGACTGCTTTAAATGTGTCCCAGAGGTTCTGGCATGTTGTGTCTTCGTTCTCATTGGTTTCGAAGAACTTCTTTATTTCTGACTTCATTTCATTGTTTACCCAGTCAACATTAAAGAGCCAGTTGTTCAGTTTCCATGAAGCTGTGCGGTTCTGGGTCGGTTTCTGAATTCTGAGTTCTAACTTGATTGCACTATGGTCTGAGAGGCTGTTTGTTATGATTTCAGTTGTTTTGCATTTGTTGAGCAGTGCTTTACTTCCAATTATGTGGTAAATTTTTGAGTAGGTGTGATGTGGTGCTGAGAAGAATGTATATTCTGTGGATTTGGGGTGGAGAGTTCTGTAAATGTCTATCAGGTTTGCTTGCTCCAGGTCTGAGTTCAAGCCCTGGATATCCTTGTTGATTTTCTGCTGGTTGATCTGTCTAATATTGACAGTGGAGTGTTAAAGTCTCCCACTATTATTGTGTGGGAGTCTAAGTCTCTTTGTAAGTCATTAAGAACTTGCCTTATGTATCTGGGTGCTCCTGCATTGGGTCCATATATGTTTAGGATCGTTAGCTCTTCTTGTTTTATCGATCCTTTTACCAGTATGTAATGGCCTTCTTTGTCTCTTTTGATCTTTGTTGCTTTAAAGTCTATTTTATCAGAGATGAGAATTGCAACTCCTGCTTTTTTTTGCTCCCCATTTGCTTGGTAAATCTTCCTCCATCCCTTTATTTTGAGCCTTTGTGTATCCTTGCATGTGAGATGGGTTTCCTGGATACAGCACACTGATGGTTTTTGGATTTTTATCCAATTTGCCAGTCTGTGTCTTTTGATTGGTGCATTTAGTCCATTTACATTTAGGGTTAATATTGTTATGTGTGAATTTGATACTGCCATTTTGATGCTAAGTGGCTGTTTTGCCTGTTAGTTGTTGTAGAATCTTCATTATGTTGATGCTCTTTAACTTTTAGTGTGATTTTGGAATGGCTGGTACTGGTTGTTCCTTTCTATGTGTAGTGCCTCTTTCAGGAGCTCTTGTAAAGCAGGCCTGGTGGTGACAAAATCTCTGAGTACTTGCTTGTTTGCAAAGGATTTTATTTTTCCTTCACTTCTGAAGCTCAGTTTGGCTGGATATGAAATTCTGGGTTGAAAGTTCTTTTCTTTAAGAATGTTGAATATTGGCCCCCACTCTCTTCTGGCTTGTAGAGTTTCTGCCGAGAGATCTGCTGTGAGTCTGATGGGCTTCCCTTTGTGGGTAACTCGACCTTTCTCTCTGACTGCCCTTAGTATTTTCTCCTTTATTTCAACCTTGTTGAATCTGACGATTATGTGCCTTGGGGTTGCTCTTCTTGCAGAATATCTTTGTGGTGTTCTCTGTATTTCCTGCATTTGAGTGTTGGCCTGTCTTGCTAGGTGGGGGATGTTTTCCTGGATGATGTCCTGAAGAGTATTTTCCAGCTTGGATTCATTCTCTTCGTCCCCTTCTGGTACACCTATCAAACGTAGATTAGGTCTTTTCACATAGTCCCACATTTCTTGGAGACTTTGTTCATTCCTTTTTGCGCTTTTTTCTCTAATCTTGGTTTCTCGTTTTATTTCATTGAGTTGGTCTTCGACTTCAGATATTCTTTCTTCTGCTTGGTCAATTCGGCTATTGAAACTTGTGCATGCTTCACGAAGTTCTCGTATTGTGTTTTTCAGCTCCTTTAATTCATTCATATTCCTCTCTAAGTTATCCATTCTTGTTATCATTTCCTCATATCTTTTTTTAAGTTCCTTAGTTTCTTTGCATTGATTTAATACATGTTCTTTTAGCTCACAAAAGTTTCTCATTATCCACCTTCTGAAGTCTAATTCCATCATTTCGTCACAGTCATTCTCCGTCCAGCTTTGCTCCCTTGCTAGTGAGGAGTTTTGGTCCTTTCTAGGAGGTGAGGTGTTCTAGTTTCGGGTGTTTTCCTCCTTTTTTCGCTGGTTTCTTCCCATCTTTGTGGGTTTATCCGCTTGTTGTCTGCATAGTTGCTGACTTTTCGATTGGGTCTCTGAGTGGACACCCAGATTGGTGATGATGAAGTATTTCTGTTACTTGGTTTTCCTTCTACCAGCCTATCCCATTCGCTGTACGACTGCTGAGGTCCACTCCAGGCCCTGCTTGTCTGATGTGCACCTCTAGCAGCTGTGGCACAGAGAGATGATTTTTTTTTAAGTTTTTAAACTTTTTATTTGCATATTAAAAAAATTGTACATTCCAATAATTAAAATCATTTGAACAAAAAAAATGGCACTCTGATTAAACTGCATTACAGCGTGCAGGATACCTTGGGCCAGCTTGGTTTTACTCTAGATTTCACATTCGTCCCATCCCACTTCCTCCACCCCACTTCTTCCTTCACCAACATGCAAGTTCTTTCCTTCCCTGCCAGACAGATAGACAGATGGGAGGGGCAGGCGCGGCCTTCGTTGTCAGTAGTTCTTTGATGTGAAAGGGGCAGCACAGTCATTTAAACTTGATCCAACCTCTTTGCATCTTACAAAGTTAAACAGCTAAAAGAAGTAAAATAAGAAGGCAATGCTTGTGGAATGTATAGTGCATATTGGCGGCACACGACTCATTACGATTCGCCTGCTTGCTTCTCCTGTTCAATCGTTTCTTTGGAAGGCAGTGGATTTTTCTGTTGCGTTTCTGTCTTCTTCAGTTTTGACTTATCGAATTTCTCGTTTCTTTTTCTGCTATCTTTGTCCCAGGATGATGCCTGCCAAATGTCAGTCTTTTGGATATAGAGGGGTCAGGGAGCTGCTTGAGGAGACATTCTGTACTTTTTTGGAGCTCAATTGCTGAGCTGTGAGCTCTGTTGTTCATTCAGGGCTGTTAGGCTGCTATGTTTGATTCTGCTGCAACAGAGCTCATTTAAAAAAAAAACCTTTTTTTCTCAAATGCTCTGTGTTGGAGGGTTCGGGCTTTATTTTTCAATGTCTGATGAGGTGTCCTGCCCAGCTAGAAGGCAGACTAGCCACTGTTTGGCTGCCGAGGCTCCGCCCTGCTGTTGTGTGATTCGCCCTGTTCCTGCAGGCTCTGCTGTGGTCTCTGCCACGCCCTGCGGCGGAGTCTCTTCGTTGTAGCGTGTTGCCTCAGCAATGGCAGGCTGTGTCAGCAGTGGGCGTGTATCTCACTAGGGACGGGTTGCCTCGGCAACGGCTGGCTGCGTCAGCAGTGGGCGTGTATCTCAGTAGGGACGGGTTGCCTTGGCAACGGCTGGCTGTGTCAGCAGTGGGCATGTATCTCAGTTGGGGCGGGTTGCCTCGGTAGTGGTGGACGCCCCTCCCCCACAGAGCGTCTCGGACTGTCTGCTCGGGATAGTTTGAAATCGTGGTTTTGTTCGTCCCACTGGGTGTCCCAAACGATCTGTCCCTGCAATCCCCTGGGCTGGCCTACTGTCCAAGTCTCGTTCAGTCAAGTCCAGCCCTCTCAAGTCTCAGGTTACTGGTTCAACAGGGCACCCGGACAAGCGCGCCCTGTGGGGATTGCTGGGTAGGGCCGGCCGCCGCCGCCCCAGCTGCCGGCTTCGCCAGGCAGACCTACTGCCTGGCATCCCGTGTCTTTTTTATACTTGGGAGTTTCCCCGTTCTGTGGGCAACAAAGATCAGTCTGGAAACGCAGCTCTGACTCACTGTTTGCGGATTCAACGAGAGCTCCAATCCTGGGTTGTTCTCACAGTGCCATCTTGAGTCCTCCCCCTATACTTTTTCTTAGTACCTTTCTTTTGCCTTCAATAAAATAATACTTCTATAGGTCAGTAATTGCACTTTATTCTAATAGTTAAGGCTTGTTTTCTAGCACCTGTCCTGTTGCTTTGCAAATTAAGGGATGGAGTTTCACAGACATGGATTTGGCTTGGAGAAAGGCTGTGGTCTCCTGAAAGTAGTGGTGATTGGCTGAAAGAGATCTGAATTGCGCTCTTGTCTCTGTAGAATCAGAACAGAAATATTTATGAACAGAATCACATGGTAGACAAGAACCAATAACAGAATGTTGATGGGCAGAATTGTATGTACTGATGGTAATAATTCTCTAACTTTTCCTGGGAAATAACATTGAGAGAAATTTAACAGTCACTTGAACTCCCAGGAAAATCGTAATTTCCTTCTTCCCACATATCTTCTCTTCTTCTTCCTCCTCCTCTTCTTTCTTCTCTTTCTCTTCTTTTTCCTATTCTTCCAGTGTTAATAAACTGTAAGGTATTTATATATAGATATAAATCTAGATATAGGTATATACCTTACAGATCTTATAGGTGTATACCTTACAGATCTTTATATATGTTTTACATATATAAAACATCTTTTCTCTGTTTTTAATAACTGGGAAAATGTGAATCTTGCTGATTTCCAAGTAATGTATCATTAACACAGGAGGTTGGAACTGTCACTCTGAGCACTGCTTGAGTATAGAGTTAAAGAGGAATGTTGCAGAAAGACAAATGAGTCTGCAAATAGAAGGAAGTATGATTATGGACAAATACTCCTTTTGGTTAAAAATGTGTTGGCTTGTTTGCTTGCTAAGATTCCATCTTCTTCCAAAAAATAATTGCATATGCCTTAAAATAAAACATATATATACACCGTAATTTTATCAAAATATGAATAAATGAAAATCAAATAGAAGAAAGTAAAAATATTTAGGAAAACACTAGTAAAATAAAATATTACAGATAATCATGCATTTCTTATAAATTAAAACAGAAGTATATTGTAAAATCACAATGAGGCATATGCTCCTTTTCAACAGGATAAACAAAGCACAGCAGTTCTTTAGTAAGACAAGCAAACCAAAAACCCGCCTTTTACCTGTGCTAAATTTTTCAAAGTAATTTAACCTGCTCATATTATGCATGAATATTGATAAAGCTCTTTGGTTTAAAAACTCTCACTTCTTTCCCATTACTACTCACAAATCTCTATTTGCCTTATTTTACTGAAGGACAGATTGAAGTTAAGAGAAATACGATTTTGTGACTAATAAATTACACAGCAGGAGCCCCACGATGTACCTTTTCACTCCAAACTGTGTGCTCCTTCCATGTCACCACGTCAGGACATTGGCCATGACGATGGATGCTGTTTTAACCATGCATTTATTGAAGACACAGGAATGGAGATAGCATATAACCATTCCTGTGCTGACCCTTGGTTAAAAACTGAGGGTATACAGGTTAGAGCAAAACTCTGAGTGACTCACTGTTTGGGGATAATTTACTGTGGTTTAGGTATTTTGCTTTCCAGTTATTTAAATACAACTTATGATTTTAAAGGAACTGAGGCAAAATGTGCCCCTTAGACTAACAATCCCATAATTATTTTCTTGATTGGAAATTGTATCAATTTCCTTTCAGGGTCCCAGTAGGAAACAGATGGCACCACTCAAACTGGGAAATTGAAGTGAGTTTAATAAAGGGGCTACTTACAAAGGAGAGGGTAGAGTTAGGGAAATAAACAAGGGCCGGTGCGGGCCTTCCAAAGAGGAGAGGAGATAGTCAAGGAGTAGCACCCCTATAGTAAGGGAACTAGAGGAATACTTCCCCTGAACTCGAACTCTTCAGTCTCCTGCTGGCGCTCCCATTGACCAAACTCAACAGAAAGATAGAGGATACGGGAGCCCTTTGACAGTGTACATTCCATACAGGTCAGTGTCTAAGGGCACAGAGCATGGTGGAGAAAAATAGAGAATAAATCTGGAGGTGTACAGCAGCACAAAAATGAATGGAAGTTGGTACATGAATGCATTCTCTGGAAGAAGCAAACAAAGCAGAAATTCGGTAAATCAAAGGCAGACCTCTCTGCTCTGAATTACAGCTGAGATGGTTAGTATAGATTTAGCTAAAAAGTGAAAGAAACTTTTTAAAAATACCAGTTATATTCCAGGTACCATGTGGGTTGCTTTCCAGGCATCAGCTCACCTAATTCTTGCAATAATAATAGTGGATATCATTTTTACCATTGTACATGTGAAGAATTAAGGCTCAGTTAGGCCAAGTGATTGATCCCATGAAAAGCTACTAAATACGAAATCTGAGGTTTGAATCCAGGGTTTTCTGACATGAAAGCCTGGACTTTTTCACCTTTGCAGTTTTCCTGCCAATTTTATTTATATGTGACCAGAAGAATGCTTTAATACATATGCACTGAAGTAGAAGCTTAATGTTTCTGAAGAAGCAGTTTTGGATCACTCAGATGTACAAACTAGTGATCAATCAAAGCTAAAAATTACCACCCAGAGGAATATGGAAGAGAGTATTCAAGTTTGTAAACTTTAAAGACAATAACTAGTCATATGCCTTGCCCATAATGATAGCTGCCATTTACTGAATATTTAAGTAACAAAATGTTTGCTTTCCATGCACTCATCCTGGTATCAACCTGATGAAGATGAAACCGGAAAGCAAAGCATAGGAAGAGAGCTAATGAGGTAAAAGGGATAGGCATGGAAGCTAGACTTTTGGAAATAAACATTGTCTCCACAATTATAAAACAAAGTAAAATTTTTAAATGAAAAATACAGTTCCCCAAAATAGAAAATTTAAAAAAAAACTTACTTGGTATCAATTTGTTGGTAAAATCTAAAGAAAGGAATATTTTCAAGTGATTTAAAACACAGTTAACCTGTCTGTGTACATCTTTAGCAGGATGTATCCTAAGGACAAAAAAAAAAAAACCTGCAAAAAGAATATCTTGAAGTATTTTGTAGAATAATATTGTGACAGATAATGTTGACATTGTTATTCTAAAACTATTATGCATATAATTTATGATACATATTTAATACAATATAGAGCAATAGTACTTTAAAGTAATTACTGTCATTAGGACTGAAGACTTTTAGCATAGGACAAAAAGAGATATAATTATAAAATCAAAGAAGTTAAATAAAGCCTCTCTAAGTTGCAATTTGAACTGGAAATATCAGTTGTATTCAATGACATATAGCTTTGTACACTGAAAAGACAAAAATAACAACCAATCCAGTAGCAAGAGACACTACCAGTACCCAAATTATGTTCTCGAAATATCTTTTCTTCCTAGAGGAGCTAGGGCTGCTTAAAGAAATAACTGATTCCAGCTCTATGACAAGAAATGTACAAAATGAGCTGGCAACACTTTGTCATAGCAGGAGGTAAAGCAGCTCTCAGAAACTACTGGGGCCATGAAAGACTCAGAGGCCAATATAAGGTGATTACCACTGGACCAAGATGAGGTAGTTGGAGCATCTATAAAAGTAACACATGTATAAATGCAAAAACATCAAAAGTGAAAAATTAATAACACTGAAATGATATTTAAAGAGAAAAAATTATTGGTAACTTTTGGAGTATGCTAAAAGACAATTTTTTATATTTTTGAAAACTGATTAATATGGTCTGGCTGTGTCCCCACCCAAATCTCATCTTGAATTCCCACGTGTGGGAAGGACCAGTGGAAGGTGACTGAATTGTGGAGATGGGTCTTTCTTGCCCTGTTCTTGTAATAGTGAGTAAGTCTCATGAGATCTGATGGTTTTATAAGGTGGAGCTTCCCTGTACAAACTTGTTTTTTTGCTTGCTGCCATCCACATAAGATGTGACTTGCTCCTCCTTGCCTTCCACCATAATTGTGAGGCCTCCCCAGCCATGTGAAACTATAAGTCCAAGTAAATCTCTTTCTTTTGTAAATTTCCCAGTCTCAGGTATATCTTTGTCAGTAGCGTGAAAACAGACCAATACAGTGAATGGTAAATAGAGAATCAAGAATTCCACTGCTTTTCTATACAATCTCAGGTTAACCAAACATTTGGTGAAGGAAAGTTTATTTTTATAAAAGTATCCCAAGTAATAGATGAAGGAGGAAATAATTAGATGATCACCATTTTTCAATCCCCTAATAAAACAGTGGATCTAGGCAATGATAATTAATGGCTACTAATGTCACAAAAAGAGAGATAAGTGGACAGTGTGATCTCCTGTTGGAATTATGAAATAGCATCTGTGAAGGTTTTTTTTAAACTAAAACATTGACTTAAGTCAGATCCAGCTTCTGGGTATAATTATTAGGTTATGGGATACACAGATGCAGAAGGACATATTAAATATTACCATAGGGTCACAATCAACAAAATCCAGAATGTCAGAAATGCTGTGGGACAGCCCTAATTACTTGATTTCTTCAAGTATTTAATTGTTAAAAAAAAAAGAGAGAGGGAGAAGCTTTAGATTAAAAGAGACATAAGAAAGTGTAAAACTGAAATGTGTTGAAATTTTTTGGATCCTGATGAAGTAAAAGTTTAAAAAATTTAATAAAAGATAATTTGTTAAAAATTAGGAATAGTTGACACTGTCTGGATATTAGTTAATACCATCAACTATCCAGGCAGTGTCAAATATTTAAGGGGATTAATACAAATGTTTATGAGAGTTAATGACAGTATTATGGTTATGTTCTTTCAAAAATCCTTATTTTTAGGTATATTTACTGAAGTAATGAAACAATATGGTGTCTGAGATGGTTCAAAATAATCTAGACATTTGGGGATTGGACTTACCGGGAGGATTGACAAAACAAAATTGGGCCTGAATTGATAATTATTGATGATGGGAGATGGGTATGTGGGGATTCATATTTCTTTGTACTGTGTATTTGAACTATTACATAATGTGTTTTTTAAAAATTTCTTAATTATGCTTTAAGTTCTGGGGTACATGTGCAGAATGTGCAGGTCTGTTACACAGGTATACATGTGCCATGGTGGTTTGCTGCACCCATCAACTCGTCATCTACATTAGGTATTTCTCTTAATGCTATCCCTCCCCAGCCGCAGACCCCCTCCTATCCCTCCCCTAGCCCCACACTCTGACAGACCCCAGTGTGTGATGTTCCCCTCCCTGTGACCATGTATTCTCATTGTTCAACACCCACTTATGAATGAGAACATGTGGTTTTTGGTTTTCTGTTCTTGTGTCAGTTTGCTGAGTATGATGGTTTCCAGCTTTATCCATGTCCCTGCAAAGGACATGAACTCATCCTTTTTTATGGCTGCTGTGTTCCAATCTATGAGATTACTAAATTCTACATGTGCATGGTTCTTAAATTTTTTTTAAAAAAGTTCATCCAGTTATTAATTTAAAACTATATTTTCACAAATCCTTTTACATGTAATGGCTATGAGTCTTGCTCTATAAATTCCAGTGTGTAAAGGAAATAAGTTTTTCAAAACTTTACTGAAATTGAACCTAGTTACTGTTTACAAGCTCCATTTCCCCAGTAGCAGAGATATGCAGAAACTTAATCTCAGTCGGTTGAGGATATTTACCCTTTTCCTGGGGTGCATCCAAGTTCAGGGGAATTGCCATGTTGCTCTGCTCTGGGATTAGGAGGCATCTGATCTTCAGTGTCATTTGTCCCTGCTGACATCCATTGAAACATCCATCATGCCATCTGATCCATGATCTTTAGTACACAGGGATCACCAAAGTTGTCCCTTTTTCTAGTCCTTAAGGCTTCTTCTTCACTTCTGGCTTTTCCAGCTGATACCTGTCTCCTTATTGAGGCTCCTTCTTGTCAGCCTCAAGTGAATCATGAGGCTGTGGTATGGAAAATTTCTGTGAGGCTCTCCAAGCCCTGTCTGCCTGAATGCACAGCATGATCATTATTTCCTTTGGGTTTACTCCTCCCAGGGACTCTGCTTGTAAAGGAAGTGCAAGTCTCCTCTGCTCCTGCATTTCACAAACACATCTGGGGTCCATATCATCCATTTCCCCACTTGGCTTCAGCCACACACAGGGTGAGTGAAATCACCCAATGGGACATATTTTAGGCAACTGGCAATATAATACACCTACCTGTACCTCTAATTGTCCTTATTCCCAGTTGCAGAAACTATTCTAGTCTCAGAGGCAAGTAGTTCTGTTCAGATTAATAAGTGTACTCATCCTGAGTTACTTCTATTTCCCCAAGAAGGCATTAGAAAACCAAAAGACAGGAAGAGATTTTTCTTTTATCTTCTTGCTGCTAACAGTCCCCTCTCAATGGAAATGAACTGCCCAAATGGGGAGCAAAGGTGAGGATGACAACACTAAAATATTCAAAGAAACAAACACTATGTGGCAAGCACGATTCTACATGCTTGCTTATATTAACTTGCCTGATCCTCATAACAACTCTATGAAGTAGGTACAATATCTTCATGTTATGGATCATGAAACTGGGGTATTGAGAGTTTGAATTACTTGTCCAAGATTATATAGCTAATAAGTGCTAGAACTAGAATTCCAATCCAGACAGACTGCCTCTAGATTGGTGTTCTCTAAACCATGAAGAAAGACAAGTGGATTACAGACTGAATCCAGTGGAAGATTCTAGTCCAACTCTTATTTGCATGTATGTTTCACTTTTTAATCACCAGAAGTATACAACTGGCTGCTTCATTAATTTTTTAAAATATTTTTACTGCTTTATCCACATACAGCAGAGAGAATGTGAAAGAAGAAAAAAGCAGTATTTACTGAAGTCTCATAGGTATGCCTCACTATAGCACTGGAATTCAACATTATTACATTTCCATTTTTTACAGATGATGATGCTGACCTTTAGTTTAGCTAACGCTATGATGGACCCACTGTGAAAAAGTAGAAGGGCTGTGATAGAAACCCAAGGCCATTGGATCAGCCAAGGTTTTGCTTATTCCCCTGCCACACAGAGAGTTTAACTGCCTTTTGACCTGAAATTGAGGTGGACATTTGCAAGGCCCCTACAAATATCTGGTCCTGCCAGGGAAAAGGAGATGCAGGCTTTGGGCCTGTCAAGCAGATATCTTTTCACCAGCTGTGACTCTGCTTGCCCTTACACAGCATTAATGAAATGACTAGAGCAGTAACAGATGGAACACACTCGAACCTTCCAATCAGGGTTCTTCGATCCCCTTTGGCTCCTCTCTGCTCTGTGCATCATCTGCATGAAAAAGCCCAGTGGATCTTTTTCAGCTGCTTCCCATCAGCCCTTGTAACGTCCTTTCTGACACTCCTCTGGAGAGCTTCGTGTCGTGCAAGAACGGACAGGAGGGTGCAAATAATTAGAACTTAGATTGTCAACCCACAGTCTCCAATGTCAGCCACACAAAATATGCATTGGCTTCACATAGAATGCACAGTGCTGTTTTATGAAAATAAATGGTCTAAACTGCTTAGTTCTGGTAAAAGTTGATAGTGTATTTTATGTGTCCCGATCATTCATTTTTATGGGAACTGAGGCAATAACATTGATTAAGATGAATTCTTCAGAGCCAATGTCAGTTAACTCTGGTTGTGCATGAGATATCATTCATTTAACTTTCCCTTTTCCTCTCTTCCCCTGACCAGGCATCACATGTGATATATATAATTTTAAAAGTCATTTGTAGATGTTTAGAAATAAAAATGCTCAGGTTTGTGAGCACAATGATCTCCATGAGTAAGAAATTATCATTTAGACATTTGCACATTGCAAACTTGTTATGGGAATCCTAAATTAATGCATAGAACACAAACACACCTAGACACAGACACCTTGATGGAGGTTAAACTGCTCTCCTCCCCTTCCTGTCATAATAGCTTAGCATAATGATAGTGCTGTCATTATAAATATTTGGAAGCTTCTGCATCTTGATAATTGATGGATTCTGAATGTTGGAGAACTCAGATAATGATTTTTAAATCAGCACCAGCAATATATTTAAAGTGTTTCCTTGGATTTTCAGAATGAAATCCAGAACCAGCCTCTATTTCTTAAGTAATGTTGAGAGAGAGAGAGAGAGAGAGTTAAGAGAAAAAAGAGATGCAAATACACCCAGCCCTCTGTTATTTCCTAGGTCTTCCTTTGGTAAATTGAAAATAGTACCTCCCCTCTGTGAGTCTCCCACCCTCCAGATGCTTGGCCCGGATGCCACACACCTGCTCAGTGTCAGCCAGAACCCACTAGAGCATATGGCAGCTCACATATTGACTCGTCTCGGGATGGATTGGGAACGCTGGTCACCTGGGCTCTATTTTCAAGTGGTGTGACAGCAGCTGTGGGAAGCCCAGAGAATGACAGGCTCTTACTGCTCTTCTTACTAGTGGGAAAGGAGAGCAAGAGGAACAGAAGGGAGATGTTTTCATATGCCCAGCAGCTATGACTTGACTCTCCTGTAAAAGAACACACCACTTACTGACTTCACCCACAGTAAGCAGGTGCAATAGAAGGGAAATTCAGATTTGTTTTAAATTTAAAATTGCAACTGTGGTAGGCACAAGTATGGCCCCTGAAGATGTTCATGTCCTAACCCCTTGAACCTGTGAACATGTTACCTTACATGGCAAAGGGGAATTAGGTATCAGATAGAATTAAAGTTGCTCATGATCTGACCTTAAAAGAGGGACATTATCCTGGATAACCTGGGTGGGCCCAGTAGAATCAAGATGGTCCTTAAATGGAGAAAGGA
Source organism: Callithrix jacchus (assembly GCF_049354715.1). NCBI lineage: Eukaryota > Metazoa > Chordata > Mammalia > Primates > Cebidae > Callithrix > Callithrix jacchus. The sequence continues at coordinate 154,759,784 of NC_133502.1, forward strand.
AGGTAGGAGAAGAGGTCAGAGTGATGCTATATTGGAAGGACTCAACCTGCTGTTGCTGGCTTTGAAGATGGAGGTAGGGAGCTACAAGCCAAGTGATTTGACTCTGTGTTCCTACCTAAATCTCATGTTGAATTGTAATCCCCACATGTTGAAGGAGGGGGTCTGATATGAAGTGACTGAATCATGGGGGCATGCTTCCCCCTTGTTGTTCTTGTGATGGAGTTCTCACAATATCTGGTTGTTTAAAAGTGTGTAGCACTTCTGCATTCTCTCTCTCCTGCTCCGCCATGCTAAGACATCCTTGCTTCTCCTTAGCCTTCCCACCATGATTTGATTGTAAGTTTCCTGAGGCCTCCTAGCCATGCTTCCTGGACAGCCTGCAGAACTATGAGCCAATTAAACCTCTTCATAAATTACTCAGTCTCAGGGCGTTCTTCATAGTGGAATGGACTAATACACCAAGCAATGCAGCAGCCTCTTGAAACGGAAAAGGGCAATAAGTGGATTATCCCCACATAATCCCCAGAAAGGGACACAGCCCTGCTGATACCTTGATTTTAGCTCAATGAGACCCATTTGTAACTTTTAAATGCAGAAACTAAGGAAATAATTATGTGTTGTTTTGTGCCAACAAGTGTGTGGTAATTTGCCATGGCAGCAGTAAGAGACGAATACGTGGAATGATGGTGTGAACCTGTGGTTCTCAACATTGGAGTACATTAGAATCAGCTGGCGAGCTTTTAAAAATGCTCATGCTGGAGCACACCCCAGGCAATGATGTCAGAATCTCTGGGTGAGAGACCCAGAAATCAGAAATTGATCAACTCCCAGGTGATTCCAATGTGCTACCAAAGTTGAGAAGCATTGATTTAGTGGATGAAACCTCTGCAGTGTTTGGAGTCAAGAAAGATGGATTCAAATACTATTTCTATTCAAGCTTAAGCTCAATTCAGTTCACCTACATATTAAATGTGCATGCACAGGTATATATTTATATCTACAAGATAGTAAATATATGTACAAATTCATCAAAAACTTCTGCAAAATGAGCAGTCATATGTCAGTGAAGGTTACATGTTGAGTCCGGCACATGGTAAATGCATGTAATGGAAGTTATTTTGCTAAAAGTGAGTAGTTGAAAGCTACTGAAAAGATTTTTGGAATCTTCTGCTAGTAACACACACACAAAAATGCTTAGTTTCCTCTTTTATGTTTGTCTGGGCCCATGTGTCTCAAAGTATGTTCTAATGTGGGAGCCATCTTTAGATTTATGTCAGATTACTGGCATGTTGAGGAAAGCAAGATGGTTTTATGAATTTTTTTTAACATGAGCATACTAAGCCAGTCCTTCTTATTTGAGGTTTTCTGCACTTCCCTGCTAACTTTCCGACTCAGATTGTAGGCCGTGTTCTCAGGCAATTTCCTTAACTTTGCCTTCAGCCCCCATTTCCTTGTTAGTAAAAGAGGTACGACAATTCTCCTATTTCCCATCCGTAAGTGTTATGGGATTTGAGAGAGCAAGCGTAAAATATCTAGCACAATGCCTGGCCTGCAGTTACTACTTGACAATGCTATTTTTGTAGTAATATGGGTCAAGCCCAAATCCAACTAATGGAATGGAAGAATAAAGTGGAAAGTCAGTGATTGTGAAAATATGAGAGAGGGAGTTGCTCAGGGCTTTGGTTTGGCCAGATGTCCATGGTTTTACAGGTGCCAGCAGGTGTATAGCTTGGGCACAGCTGTGCGCAGGAGCTCTGGCCTGCTGAACACCCGATACTGGGCTACCCCTCTGGAAACGCAGAGACATGGGAAGCTGCTTGGCTTCACAGACATTTAAGAGTGCAACAGGCCACTTGCTGCCCAAATAATGCAGGTGTTTTCGGTTACGCCTCCTCCATCAGTTGTTAATCCCTTGAGGGCAGAGGCTTTGGCTCATGGTTCTGTCTCATCTAATTTTCTTGCTCAATTCTGGGCACAGCATAAATGCTCAGAACCTTGCTGTTTCATTAGCCCCCAAGAGTCACATAAAAATGATTATGAGAAATGTAGCACGTTTTATCTCCCTTTCCATTTCAATAAGTTGAAAGTAGCACAATTCTTAAAACCAGGGGTGTAGGGCTGCAGTTCAGACCACAGAATTAGTACATGGGTGAGCTCAGCCTCTGTGTGATCTTGGCTAAGTCACTGGCTTTTCATCTGTCTAATGGTGCCAGAATGATAGCAGTATTCTATCTTCAGTGCCTCTCTTACAGGGTTAGTACCTGAAACAAGTAAGACGAGGGTGAAGGATTTCCACAAATTTGAAATAAAGTAGTAGTTTTGGTTTCAAAGGAAATGAAGCTCACATCTGGTTGGGGAGATAACGGAAGGTTTTTTGAAGAAGCCATTTAAGGGCAACACCTAAATAAATTTTTTAAAAGTTATTCAGGATTCAGAGTCTCCTGTTTTCCAAATGCAACTGGGAGAAACATATTAATAGTGAAAATAGATTGGATAGGCCATGGGCTGTAAACCACTCAGACCTCTGCTCACATCCCAACATATGCACTTACTGAATGTGGAACCTCAGTCAAGATACAACTTCTCTGACCTTTAGCATCCTTTTCTTCAAATGGAAATTATACTTTTGAAATGGTAGAGCTGGCTATTATGAACATTCACTGCGTGTCTCTGACAGTGCCTACATTGTGTTATCTGAAAAACCTCAGTTTTCCCTTCAGGGGGGTTTCTCAAGAAGCCCAGTTGTTTACAAGGTAGATTATAGTTAAAGGTCTTCCCTGCTAAAAGACAATAATCATTTATTTAGGTTATAGTTTTTAAAGACATTTATAATTATCTGTATGTTTATATATTAAATACAAAACATGTTTATTATAAATTTTATATGTATTATATATGCATACATTAGATATACTATATATGTACATATATAGAACATATATATACACATACAAATATATATACACATTCCTGTAGTAAAAAATTAATGAAACAAAAGTTCTCTCAATCCCCTTTTTAGAGGTAGATTTTCTTAAACATCAGTTTTTATCAGAAAAATATAATGCCAACTTATTGTTTCATCTGATTTCAAGGATCAGACAGCTGGAATCTGTTCCCTTGAGACAGTCAAATCTGAAACTATCCTCTGGAGGCTCTAGAGAACAGTACTTAGCAACCCTAGTGATTTGTGGGTTGGTGATCTCTTCCAGGATGCTAATTAGGGCCAGATCAACTGTCTCTAGATGCTCCTAAAATGCCCTCCCTACTCACTCTGCCCTTTATCCCTGCCAGGAACACACCACTAAGGCACAACATAAAGGAGAGAACGTAGGACGGGGAATCAGGAGATAGCAGTGCTGAAAGCCTGGTGGGGAGCACAGGCAGGTTATAGAAACCCTGCTTCTCAGTGTCCTCACCTGTGAAATGGGAATTGTTTGTTACAACTGTGTCACAAGATTGCTATGACCATGAATTGGCATCATGCTTTCAAACCTTAAAACATTTCTAAATTTTTCATCACCCACCTATGAGTGAGAATATGCGGTGTTTCATTTTCTGTTCTTGTGTCAGTTTGCTGAGGATGATGTTCTCCAGATTCATCCATGTCCCTACAAACGACACGAACTCATCATTTCTGATTGCTGCATAATATTCCATGGTGTATATGTGCCACATTTTTCCAATCCAGTCTATTATCAATGGGCATTTGGGTTGATTCCAGGTCTTTGCTATTGTAAACAGTGCTGCAATGAACATTCGTGTACATGTGTCCTTATAGTAGAATGATTTACAGACTTTTGGATATATACCCAGTAATGGGATTGCTGGGTCAAATGGAATTTCTATTTCTAAGGCCTTGAGGAATCGCCACACTGTCTTCCACAATGGTTGAACCAATTTACACTCCCACCAACAGTGTAAAAGTGTTCCTTTTTCTCCACATCCTCTCCAGCATCTGTTGTCTCCAGATTTTTTAATGATCGCCATTCTAACTGGCGTGAGATGGTATCTCAATGTGGTTTTGATTTGCATCTCTCTGATGACCAGTGACGATGAGCATTTTTTCATATGATTGTTGGCCTCATATATGTCTTCTTTCGTAAAGTATCTGTTCATATCCTTTGCCCACTTTTGAATGGGCTTGTTTGTTTTTTTCCTGTAAATCTGCTTGAGTTCTTTGTAAATTCTGGAAATCGGCCCTTTGTCAGATGGGTAGACTGCGAAGTGGGAGGGGGAGGTGGGGAGGGATAGCCTGGGGAGAAATGCCAAATGTGGGTGAAGGGGAGAAGAAAAGCAAAGCACACTGCCATGTGTGTACCTACACAACTGTCTCGCATGCTCTGCTCATGTACCCCAAAACCTATAATCAAATAAAAAATTAAAAAAAAAAAACATTTCTAAAATATGAAACATTCAGGTGACACACATCTGATAAAGAATGGAAGAGAAGAATAGAAGCTGGAATAAATTTAACTGCACATTGCTCCTAACAATACTCCTCATTTCACAAAACCCCATTGATTTCATGTCTGGTATTGTACTGTATCTACTCATCTACTCACACTACAGTTTAAAGCTCTGGAATTGTTTTTAACAAAGATCTTCGTTCAACAAAATTTATCAAGCACCTACTAAGGGCCAGCCTTGACTATACAAGTGAACAAAATGACCTGCCCTCATGGTGCTTACATGACTTTAGGAAATCCCAGGGATGTCAACCCAAGAGAGTGCTCTGACATGCAGCTACTATAGTGAGGTCCCAGGTCTTGCTTTCTTCATCTTCCACCTAATATAATTCTGGGTCCCAGGTCCCTCAAAAACCCACCACTTGGTTTTATTCCAGGACAGACATTTGGAATTTTGAGCTAGGCCGATGTTTGGAGCTCAGAAGTTGGACAGGAACATGTGCTCTGTGCCAGCCATGTTGTTTGAGAACTGGCGTCTGGGTTTAATTTCTACTGTCTGTCAGAGAGCAGCTTTGATCAGACTCTGCATTTTTTCACTTCAACTAAGTAACTAGAGGCTACTACTCTCCCATTCCTACCACATCCGTGTGAACTCTGGTTTGGCAGGAATCTCAGAGATTTATTTCCATGAATTCCCTGGAATTGCCCTGCCCATCATTTCTTTCTCCTTTCCAGTCTCAGCACAGTTAGTGCTGGGGGCTGAGTGAGGGAGCCAATGTGTGTCCAGGAAGGTATGGGAGGAGAAATGGGGAGGGAGACCCACATGTACTGCAGAAGGAAGTGCAGCAGGAATAAGTGACTGCAGCTGGGTCTTAATGGCTTTTCTTCTCTGCCGTCATTTTCCTTTAAGCCCGAAAGAAATTCTTTGTAATACGTGTTAAAATTATGGTTCAGATTTCTGATGATCAAGTTACATAGATTAAAGTAATGGATACCAGACTCTGCATCAATTCAGGTATAAATATGGATGAAATGAATGTATATTATCCACTGTTATAAATCTGTGTGTTCAAGGAAAGACATAAATCTCCTGAACCTTTCCTACCTTGGGGTATGAAGGTGTTTTTTTTTTTTTTTTTTTTCCCAGTGTTTTCAATGAAATTATAATTTGGAGTAATTTTCTGGTTTTGCAGAAACCTCTAGCTTTTTTTTTAAAGGGTAGAATATATTATTTACATTAGTGAGTCATTAAAATGCTCCAGGAAGTCATCACTGCAGCGGGAGTTGGAGAAGGAAGGGTTTATGCAGCATTCCAGATGTGCATGTGTGGAGAGAAGTGGCGCATTTGGCGAAATTTATAGCACCTGGTTCCATTGTAAAGGGTCTTGGCCTGGGGGCATTTCTGTTCTCTTCCCCTCCCTTCAGCCCTATCACCAGTGTACATGCAGAGGCTTAAAGGTGGCAATGCCTGATGGGCACATGGCCACAGGACGTTGTGGTCTGGCAGGAAAGAGGGAGTTTTCATTCTGACTGAGCCACAAGTTTGATGAAAGTGTCCGCTCTCCTTGCAGCCTGGGGCCCCCTCACATGAGCAAGACCAAGCCTCATAGAAAAAGAGAAAAAACAAACCAAGCACTCTGCAGAAAGAAGTGCATACTTCAGCTCTGCTGCTCAATAGCTGCATGCTTGGGTACCTCTTACCTCTTTGGTTTTCAAAATGTGTAGAATGGAGACAAGAATGTGCATTCCATAAGGTTGAAATTATAGGTGTGAAGACACCTAGCACAACTCCTTTATCTTCCTGCTGAAACTCCCCACTGTAGGAATAAAAAACTCTTGCCCACCATTGTTCCAAATTGCATCATAAATTCTCAACCATTTCCTCAGGTTTTGTGACTCTGAAATCTCCTTAGCTAAGTCTACTGCTCCATCCATGTGGAGGTTCAGCTATTTCTAATGTCCTGAGTCATAAATGAAGAACTCACCAAGGAGAACCAGGCTCTTCCCGTAAGATTGTTCCACACTCCCTCCTCTATGGCATCCACATCATGAGCTCACAACCACCTTGCCCTTATGCCAGCAGAAGGGAAACGGCAAAAAGCAAAAAGCAGGGCATGCCCTTTCCCTTTAAGGACTAACCTGGAAATGACCTGCACCACTTTCTTTACTTTCCACTGGCCCAAATTTAGCCACAGGGCTGTACTAATCATGAAGGGGGTTCAGAAAAGTATTCTTTACCTGAATTAGCTATGGACCTAGCTACATTCACTTACCATGGATGAAAAGGAGATAGATATTGGGGGACAATTAGCATTCTCTTCCAGACGAAGTCACAGGATTTATGCCAGAAATTCAAGTAGAGCCATATGCTGGAAGAGAGAGATTTGGGGCTCTGTAGGGGTTGAGAACGGATGACTGTAATCCCATGATACATGAAATCTATCTGTTTAATAATCAGATTAATCAGGATGTAGTCGGGTGGCTTGCTTTATTAATGTGCTAATTCCAGGGGCCACAGCAACCGGGCTTGTCCTCTCATGGGTGAAATAAAATTTACTTTCCTGTGTAGCCACAGTCATCTCTTGCCTACCCAGTGTGCTTGTTACCTCTGTACCCCCAGTGCATTTCCCACGGCCTGCCACATAGATATTCATTCAACAGTTGTCGAATGAATGGATGAGTTAATGTGAGAGTAAATAAAAGGACAAGCAATGACTGGGCAACAGGATGTGGGGATGTCAGTGGGTACTTTCATAAATCAAACCAAACCATCTCTACTATCCTGAGCTCATCACCTCCCTTACTCTTAAGAAATGTCCTTGCTTTAAATTTAGACAGAGAAAATTAAAACAAACAAACAAACATTTTTCAGCAACCACACTGGCTCAAACAAACTTATTGGCCTCTACATTCATCCTTTCTCCCTCTCCTTCTGCTAAATTGGGTAAAGTGTTTCCCTGGGACCTAAGGTTCTTCCCTCCTACTTCACGGGAATTTGTGCCTCCATTATGCTTCCTCTGACAAATTTTCCCATTCTTCCTTCTCTCTGGCTCCTCAGGCTTTAAATAGCTTCAAATTTCTCCCATGTTTTAAAAAAAATATTCACTCAATCCTTACCTACAGTTGTATCTTATCCCCCACCTTCACAGCCAAACTTCTTCAATGAATTGGCTAAGCTCACTGTTTCTTGTCTTTACCTCCCATTCCCTCTCTATCCTATTGATGTTTGGTTTCCATCCCTGCCACTGCTCTGATACTCCCCTGATAAAAGCAACTGATGACCTCCCTCTTGCAAATGCCAAGAGTATTTGATTTATTTCTTTTATTATTATTATTTTTATTATTATTATTTTGAGACAGAGTCTTGCTCTGTTGCCCAGCGGGAGTCCAGTGGCACAATCTTGGCTCAGTCATACCTCCACCTCTCAGGTTCAAGCAATTCTTGTGCCTCAGCCTCCCAAGTAGCTGGGATTACAGGTGTGTGCCATCACATCCAGATAATTTTTTTGTATTTTTAGTAGAGGCAGGTATTGTTCCATGTTGCCAAGGCTGGTCTTGAACTCCTGGCCTCAAGTGATCCACCTGCTTTGGCCTCCCAAAGTGCTGCAATTACAGGTGTGAGCCATCCGCACCTGGTCAGCCACGAGCATTTTCTAGTTCTTAGCTCATTTACCTCTTGAAAGCATTTGATTCTGTTTTTTTTAAAAAATACATATATTTTTTATTGCATTTTAGGTTCTGGGAGACATGTAAAGAACATGCAGGATTGTTGCATAAGTACATACATGGCAATGTGGTGTGCTGCCTCCATCCCCATAACCTATATCTGGCATTTCTCCCCATGTTATCCCTCCCCAACTCCCTACCTGCACTGTCCCTCCTCTAGTCCCCCCTGCCACATGCCTCAGTGTGTGATGTTCCCCTCTCTGTGTTCATGTGTTCTCATTGTTCAACACCCGCCTATGAGTGAGAACATTCAGTGTTTGATTTTCTGTTCTTGTGTCAGTTTGCTGAGAATGATGGTTTCCAGGTTCATCCATGTCCCTACAAAGGACATGAACTCGTCCTTTTTTATAGCTGCATAGTATTCCATGGTATATATGTGCCACATTTTCCCTGTCCAGTCTATCATTGATGGGCATTTGAGTTGGTTCCAAGTCTTTGCTATTGTAAACAGTACTTCAACGAACATATGTGTGCACATGTCCTTATAATAGAATGATTTATAATCCTTTGGAGATATACCCAGTAATGGGATTGTTGGGTCAAATGGAATTTCTATTTCTAGATCCTTGAGGAATTGCCACACTGTCTTCCACAATGGTTGAACTCATTTACACTCCCACCAACAGTGTAAAAGTGTTCCTATTTCTCCCTCTCTCACTACTTCCTTTTTTGAGAAGTTCTCTTCCCCTGGGTCATGCAAAACACCACCCATCCTGTTTTTTTTCTGCTACTTCTTGGGATGCGTTTTTACATCTCCTTATGAGTTCCCTTCTGCTGATCAGTGAATGTTAGTGTTTCTCGGGCATCTGTTCTGGGCTAGCTTTTATTCTCACTTTACACACAGATCCCTGGATATATCATTCACTGCCATTGTGTTTATGCAGATGTAATCTATACTCACATGATATCTAAGTGGATGTTTCTAGCCTACTCTTCTCTATAGAGTACAGATTCAACTAGTTCCTTGACATCTTCACTTAGATATTCTAGAGGCACCTAGAACACTCTGTCTAAAATTAGATGCAAGCGCTGCCACTTACTATCCTTGTGCCTTGCTTTTGCTTCACTGGTAAAGTGAAGGTCATAATGACTCAGAATTTTAATGAGGTCAAATAGATCAATATATAGGAATGTGCCATGTGTACTATAAAGTACTACATGCATGTGAAGGATGACAGTTACCTTATGTCAACCAACAAGGCTTCACGGAATACCTACAGTGTGTCCACTGTGGTTCTGAATGTTGGACACATTTAGAATAGAACGGGACAGGCCATGCCTCCTGTCCTGAGAACTTTACAGATTAACTGGGAAGGGGCAGATGAAATAATGAAGCACTAAACTGTGATGTAAGCAACAGAGCTTGCAACAATACAAAGGCCAGTGGTGTTGCCAGTGGGAATAAAGAGCAGTTCTTCATTTTCTTCCAGCCCCTCTCACTTTCTTTTTAAAGACATTACCCTGCCATAGCCTGGAAAATAAAGCTCAAGTTACACATGACTCACCTGCAGCCACAGCCATTTGGACTGATAGCTGCATGACCCACACTAAACCCGCTAGAATGTCTCTCACAGGGAAATGTTATTCAGGCAGTGTTGACAAATGGTAACACAGAGATGACACCAGATTTAATGCCATGGGGACATATAAGTAAAGGTTCTGAGAACTAGAACCCCACAATCTGGCAGTGCAAGCCTATCTACTGAATTGAGAATGGAGCAGATAAGTGAGGAAAAGTGGAGCTAGGAGACCATGTGGTCCCAGGGAGAGCAGTGGAGGATAGAGAAGCTGGAAGGCAGTTGTACAGTTCACTTGAGACCTATCTGGGTTTCTCACAATCACGTTAACTTTACCTCATAGTCCTATGTTAATTCTAGTGTCACATAACACCATAGCACATTTTTGCTTATTTTTCAAATAACAGATATTTTAAAGTAATAAAGATGTTACCTTAATAATATTATACTCTTTAGTCATGTACTAGAGTAGATTTAAACTGCAATTTGATTCAAGTTTACGAGATTATATGGGGATTTCATTTTTTTTTAATCTCTGGTTTGCAATAGAAATCAATTTCCTTCATGTATCCATTGAAAATTAATTACCTTAATAATAATAACCACACTATTGTCTTATTGTATGTGATTTGCAGTTAACAAAAGGATTTAACATACATTATCTCATTTGAGCCTCACAATGACTTTGTGTGACTCAGAGAGGGCAAGTGAATTATTTAGTTACACACAGGATTGGGACATAAATGGAGGTCTCCTCACTCTTAATCTAGTCCCAAGGCAGATTAAAACTACAAAAGTTCAATCAGTGCATTCTCCAACCTACACCTGAGCTAGGTATGTGTCATGCTATCTCTTGGAACATGACAAAGACACTGCAATCATTGTTGGCCCTTTGAATTCACATCCCCAAACTCCCAACAGAGGAAAAAGCTCAAATTCAGCTAAGTTCACCAACATTCTCTGGTTTCTTATTATGTTCTAGCTCTGAGCTAGATTCTGAGTTTTTGTGAATGAACTTGCAGTGTATGAAACATCTGTTTTAGAAAAGGTAGACATTCAAGTCTGACCTTTTAAAACATCAAGTTTAACCTTCAAGAGGTCTTCTTTATAGTGATAGAGACTGTGTTACCCAGGAATCGTGGTTGGCTGTTTTGTGGGAAACATCCCCATCTGTTCAGCTCTGACATCTGGTTCATAGGACACCTGATAGAGAGGTTGCCAAAAGCAAAGAGCATGGTAGCTCAAGGCTTCTGATACTGAAAGTAGAAACTTTTGCATAATCTCATAAAACTTGAAAACTCTGCTAGATCATTCCTGGGACAACCATGCTGTCTCCCATCTATTTTGGGAGGAGGAAAAAGTCCAGTTCAGTTACTATTTCCAAAGAGTGGGTGGACAGAATGCTTTCAATTATTCCCACTCTCAAGAGAGAAGAACATTTCCTGGGAGAAGTAATAGGTGATCTGATCTCTTTGCAATAAACTCTCAGAATGAGCTGGGGTTAATGGAATGCCTGCCAGTCTGTCTCCACCCTCCAATTGCTCTGCCTCTCACAGCGGGTCCCTCCTCCCTCACAAATGCAGAGAATGAGGGCAGGTTCTACAAAGGCAAAGGGATGCATTGTGGTGGTTAAACTGGAGGGTGAGCCTAATGAACAAGAGGACACTAAACCACTAATCATACCCCACCAGCATTCCCACCCCACCCTGCAAGTGCCCCAAAATAAAAAGGGAAACATTTAGACATTAAGTGCTAATTAAAGAAATACAAAAGAAGGCCACCAATGCTTAGATCCAAAGACATGACAGATCACTGGCTTCCTGTTTAAGAAATAAGTTGGTCTTAGGTACAATAGCTGAGATTCCTCAATTTCTATGAAATGGAAAGAGGAACTGTCAGGCTTGGGAATTGTTCTTCAAGGCTTATTTGTCTGTAAGAATTACAGAGCAGACCCCTCTAACAAGATACAAGATGAAAATTCATCTTGTATCCAATGTTATCCAAAATGAATCCCATTTTTCCTCTGTGGCTTCCTTCTCTTGCTGGTCCTAAAATGCATTCATTCAACTATGTTTTAATGAAATTGTGGCACATGCACATCTTGAGTAAACTGAGGCCCACCACATGGGACTGTTTCCTCTGGAGAAATTCCAAGCTTCCTCTGCCTGAGGCCTCCAGCGAAGGGTGAGCTTCTTAGAAATATCTGCTCTTGCAGAGTCCCAGGGCTCAAGAGAGCAGCATTTTGGCAGAGTTGGGGGAAGACAGAGTGCCTGCTAGTGTGTTACATTTTTAGTTAAACTAGAGGTCAATCAGCTTTGCTTTAGAACCTCAACTCCTATCCCTTTCTGAGTTAAGCTTCTTGGGAGGTGCTGCTGTCAGGGCTACACACTATATGTAATTCCAAGTGATCTCTAATCTAATTTAATTGGCTCTTAGAAAACCCCTCTTTTCTCCTTGGAGGGCCAAAATTTGACAGGACTTTTTCAGCCCCCAAGAATTGGAAGCCAGTGACCCCTCCGTCAATAGGGGTCATTAGACTACAGGAACCTGCTGCTATCCTGAGGAGGGCAAGGTGAAAGGGGAGTGGGAGAGCCCAAGCCCAGGAAGCAACCAAGATCACAGAAAGAGACTAGTTATGAGCCATCCTTTAAGAGACACTGGGCATATAGGAGGAGCATTCAGTGTGGTGGTCAAGGCCACAGGTCCATAAAGAATAAATCTTCCAAAAGACCCATTATTTTGCACCATTTCGTACCAAAAAAAAAGTAAGCTTGAAAATTCATCTTGTATCCAATGTTATTCAAAATGAATCCCATTTTTCCTCTGTGGCTTCCTTCTCTTGATGGTCCTAAAATGCATTCATTCAACTATGTTTTAATGAAATTGTGGCACATGCACATCTTGGGTAAACTGACAGTTAAACTGAAAATGATGGGGTAAACACTGGGGACATGGGAGTTTGGGGATGAGAAGGCTTTCTCTGGGGGCCAGTGCAGCACAGGAATCCCAGGAGAGACCATGACCAAGGACAATGGTGTGCATGAGAGATTTCGTTAGATCATCAGGGGAATTAGAAACAAACTCTTACATAGTTTTCAAGTGTCAGGCACTGTTTTAAGCTCCTAATATGTACTAAGTCATTTAATCCTCACAGTGACCTCATGAGGTAAAAAGTTATTATCCTCCCTTTATAGCTAAAAAAAAAACAAAAAAAAAAACCAAGGCTCAGAGATGTTGCATAGTTTGTCCAAGGCCATGAGAAGAGATGCCTCAGACTCTTACCCAGGCTGCCTACTCTACAGATCACGTTCTTAGATCCTCCTCTTCATGGCATCTACTATAATAAGGAAAAACTCAGACAATCGGAGCCAGAAAGCAAGGTGGGAAGCAGAGAATGAGTAATGAAGAGTAAAAGAGGAGCAGGGACTTTGAATATCATGCTGAGTCCTCATTTCTTATAATGGGGTGCAGATATTGCTAAGGTTCTATGATGAAAGGTCAGGGGACATGCTAAGCCAGCATACATTATTTTAGAATTTAAAAACTTACATGAAAAAGTCTTCAGAGTATATTCAAATTATTTTGATTTATCCCATAAAAGTAACAACAAACAACTACTCGATCTTACAAAAGCACAGGGCTTAAAAAACAAACTCATCTTAATTTTATTTCTTCTCAGTAAATTTCCTGAGAATGCAAAAGCATAAACAATTCTTCTGTGTGAATATGTGTATGTTATTTGGGGACTTGTTTTTAAAAGTTTTGTGGGTACAGAGTAGTTGTATATATTTATGGGGTACATGAGATCTTTGGATACATGCTTGCAATGTATGAAATGTGAAATAAGCACATCATGGAGAATGGGGTATCCATCCCCTCAAACATTTATCCTTCGAGTTACAGACCATTCAATTGAATGGTTTAAGTATAATGATCTTGAATTTGAAAGTATTTATCAGTGGTTAAAAAACAGAAGTTTTCAGCATAAACTTGAAAGTAGTAAAAATCTGCAAAATGAGCAAAATGCAGCTTAAGTTAAAATCACTGGCCGCTATCAAAGCCATCGCCTTGATCCAAGAGTCCTCATAATTAGCCACAACTAGTGGACCAATAGATTATTTCAGAAACTAGCTATAAAAGCTTATGCTTAAATATTTCTTAAAACATGAGCCTTATTGTTGTATAACATTTTTCTTCCAGAGGGCCTAAAAATTGGTATCTCTTGTGGAAGAAGACTTTTAATCATAAATATATAAAAAATTTTGTCATTCATTAATTTTAATTCCTCAAGTTTTGTAGAAGAATGATCTAAACTTTTTGAAGCCAAAAGCACAATTTGGATGGGACCAATATGGTTTTTAAGAAGTCAAACAAAACACTTCTTTTGAGTTCAATATCAAAATCTTCTTGAAAGGTGAAATATAAGTAATGGGAAGAAAATAAAGATATGGCCCAATGTAGTTGAGGTCAAAAAAAGTCAGCCATGCTGCAAATGCATGCCATTCTTGAAAGGCACAATCACACATTGCTTTTTAATATGGTTAGAAATACATTCTTGAACAACTGATTAAAAACTAAAGTTAATCTGATTCTTTAATGTCTTTACAGAGCACTAGTGCCAATCGTGATTATTTTATTGTCATTCCTATGGCATTTTCAAAGTCAAAGTATTTGGGTTAAAATGTTTATTTGTAAAGCAGCAAAATAATGGAAGCATTTCCAAAATTATATGCAATTTTAAATAAGCTTATATATGTGTAATAATAATATATACACAGATAAACACACACGATTTGTGTGCTCAGAAGTGAAAATAGCTCACATTAAGACTACTTGCATCCTTGAATATGTCAGTCACCTTTGCATTTTCTCTGAGAATGCATTACCCCAAAAATCTCTTTAATTTCTTGGTATGTTCAATGAGGCAGAAAACTGATAAATCATATTTAATGAGTGGTGGTAGAGATATTTCTTTTACAGTAAAGCTGAAATAAGATAAGAAACGACTTTGAAAACTTACTCTATTCTGCAAAGTGTATATTGATATTGATTTAACAAGAGAAATAATCAAGTCGTGATTTTTTTAATGAAGGGCTAAACAGTTCTTTTTATCTTAGAATGGGAAAAAAACAGAACAAAGACTGGGAACCTGGATAAAGAGAAGTATTTCATTGTTCTCCTTAATGATTAAAAAGTGACCCACAAATTTTGGTTTTCTAAAGATATTTGAAACCTTTCCATGACCAAATGAAAGATAAACCAATTCTTTTTTATTGTAACAAGTAAATTTGAGAATTGAATGATGAAGATTAATTATGGAAATTTGAGTTGTCGAAATCCTTTGTCCATTTATATGTCATCAAAGTGAGACTGTGTACTTTATTATCCAAATCAGTAATGAAAGTGTGTCCTATTATTTGACAATTGAAGTTTGCCCTATTCATTAATATACCAGCATAATGTGACAAACCAGGACTGCCAAGGTGCTCCAGTAAATGCAGTCACCACATATTTACTGGTGGAATGAGATGGGCCCTACTTCCTCACATACGCACCCACCTCAAAAAAAACAAAAAGAATGAAAAGAAAAAGAAAATGAAAATTTAGTATGGCATTCTTTTTCTGAAATAGTGAAAAAAATTGGCAGGTGAACTACTGACAATTAGTACCATCTATACCGTAAGAGTCTTGAGATTGAGCTGGGCCCCTTCTATTTTTGATCCTGTATCCCATGGCTGTATATGTTTACCTGCTTCTTTCCTTGTGAGAATTTCTCTGGAAGAGTTTGAAAAGAATTATGTAGGAATGGGAATCACTGAAGAAGAACAGACCAGGAAAAGGCCTTACAATACTGGATTCTAAGTGGATTCCTCACTGTAGCTGCAGAGAAGCTGATGAAGAGAGGTGGGATGAAAATAGAGACAGGGATTCAAAACTGATGTATTCAGTTGCCCAGGTGATAAATAATGAGAGCTGGAGCTATGATCCTGACTGTGAGTTGAGCAGATATTAAGAGATGAGAAGTGCTTTACCACTTCAGGTCACAGCAGCTTTGGTCAGCCATGGAGACTCCTACTAACTGTTTATAACTTGACGTCTAAGCTACTCATAATTAATTGACTCGGTGTTTGAAGACTCTACTTCAAAATTTCTATTTGAAGGGATCTGCATTGGCTAGACACTTCTACAAGCATTCAGCTGAGGCCAGATGATAAAGTCACCAGAGAGAAACATGACAATCTTGGTCTATTTTCAGGTAATCAGGTATTCAGAAGATAGAGGTTATAATGTGTTTTCTTTATTTAATAAACATCTGTGTATAAAATAGAAATTGGGTTCTAAGCATAGTAAAGGAGAAAGAAAAAATAAATGGAAGGAAATTAACACTTATTAAAAGTATCCCACACATTTATTCTTCATGATATTCCCTTGTGGGAACTACTGTTCCCACTTTATAGATGGAGTGAGGTGAATTTCCCATGGTCATGTGGCTGTTAACACGTGATTCAGGATTCGGGACAGACACATTCTACCTCTAAACCACGTTTCTCCAGCCTCTGCCCAGTGCGGCTTGAGCTGGCATGTGAGGGAGACTGGCCTTTAGGACCTCGCCACTTGGAATAACAGTTCGCTTCCTGGTGAGAAAACAGGAAGCCCCCAACATGGTCCCTTCCTGACTATCCTCTCTCTGAAACAAGTAGGTCTTCCTCAAGTTCTTTTCATGATTAAGTTTTATCCCTAAAGGCCCCAAATTAGGTCACTTATATCTGTGAGTTCCAATTCTACTTCACCTATTTCATTAACAAACTTTAACCCAGTGCCTTCCTTGTGCCAAGCTCGAGACAACACCCACCAGATATTTAAAGGCTGACCTTGCCTTTAAGGAGCTCTCAGCCTGGCAGAAGAAATGGGACATGAGCACAGATCATCAAACAATGCAAGGCAAACACAGATGAGTAAATGGAGTGATGTGGAAATTTTAGAAGAGATCATCTGGGTGAAACGTCACAGACAAGACATTTGGAATGGCTTAGAAAGAGATATTGAAGTTCCAAATGTGGCATTGGCATAAGATGTCTCAGGTTGGGGAATGGTGTAAACAGAGTCCTGGAGACTGATACTCAGGAGGCTGGGTAGGAACAGCAGGAATGAGTGCAGTGAGGATGAAGCTCATGTGGAGGCACTGAGGAGTGGGTGCCGGATGTCTTGTCCCATTCTGACATTGACATTCGAGATTTCGAATGGGTTCCTGGTTATTCTTAGGAGCGGCTGCAGCAACCTTTGAGGCTGGTGCCAGGCTGAGCACTTCTATCTTTGTGCAGTCTTTCTCCATTTGATGAGTCCCTGGACATATGAAATCCACTTCCTTTCCTCATACCATTATCAAACCTCATACTTGCATTCCAAATGGGGTCAAAAAAAGGAGAAGAAAAGGGCAATTGATTTGATTGTTCCAGTCATTTCCCTGGGAGCACACTGAGCTTTTACTCAGGGGTGACTGTGAGAGAGACTCTGCCTGTGATTAGATCTGTCAGGCAGTGGCTGTTTTACACCAGGTACCTGGGGAAATAAAACCATGGGCAATTGCCAATGTCTGTATGCCCAGAAAGCTGTCTGCCGTGCAGTACAATAATGGGCAAGTTTGTGTGCATGCGTACAGGAACCATTTCGCTAGGACTCGGCAGGGGGATTCTAGATTTGAATCAGGGTTGGAGGGACCATCTCTAAGGCTCCTACTCAAATCTCAGATTACATGGCTCCGTATATGCAGCCAGAGGCACACAATGAAAAGATGGCTAAGGGTATGTAGAGTGAACAGGTAGGTCTACACTTTACTTCACATCTTATCTGCATCCATTTCAAATACCATGCAGCTACCAGAGTGGCATTTCTACAAAATAAATGCAAGCATATCATCCTCCCTTTCCTGCTTAGAAACCTCAATGTTTCCAATTATCTGGAGGATAAAGTCCAAACCACCCACGACTTACCATAACCTAGCCTCAGCCTACTTCTCTAGCTTCATCTGTTGTCAGTCCCCACTTTACCCTTTGCTCCAGCAACAGTGGCTTGTTTGCAGGTCCTGTACTCACTTTCTGCTTACATTCCTTTCCTCTTGCCCCCGCATCCCTCTCTCTCTCTCACACACTCACTCTGTCACACAAACACACACACCACACACACACACACACACACGAACACATCTAAAATGTCCTCAATCTTGCCTCCCAGTTAACATTCCCTTATTTTTTCTCAAGGCTCAGTTCCTACCTCTTTTAGAAACCTTCCCTGATCATACCAGTCTCAGAGGGGTGCACTGCACGTATTTCTACCATATCCTTAAAATATTGAATTATAAATAGCTATCTGCTTATATGATTATTTGACTTTATGGATCTTTGAGTCTCTTGTGCCTAGCACAGACAGTGTCTGGTGCAGTGATGAATAGTGACTGTTAATTGCATAAATATTGGATGGAAAGGATGGATGGATAGTAGATGGAAAAGGATCTAAAAAGTAGATAAATTCCAAGATTCTATTTCTAATCTCAGCAAGGTGTTATTTTCTTTAGTTTTAGAGAAGGAGCTACTGTGGCACAGAAAGGCAAATGTCACAGCTAACACTAACCTTTAAAATCACAAAACAAGCTCCTTGTTCCTGACATAGTTCTCATTGCTCACTCCTCTGTCCTCTGGTACTCTCAGTGACTAAGTAACTATTGCACCTTGAATCCTGGATGACCTAGACCTAGACTACAGCTCAAAAGAACCTAAAAGAAGATCCATTTTACAATGCCCTCATTTTCTCTTTTAGTAGATAATTGAGACCTAGAAGGGTCAAATGACTCAATACTTCATTCATCCTTCAAAATTCTGCTCAGTTATAACCACTATTGTCATCATGAGTAAATGCAGAATTATGACTGTGATAGATGCTACAATGAAGTAGGTGGCATAAGAGCCTGTGATATAACAACACTAAACAAGTCAGCAGTCTGATGATTAGCTAATTAATCATTCAATAAATATTCATTGACTGATACTTTGTGCCAGAGGCTCTTCTAAGTCCTCAGTATGAAACAGTGAATAAAGAGTCAACATCCCTGCTTGCATGGAGCTTATGTTTCAGTGGGAGGGAAGAGATAATAAATGAACAAAGAAATAGATGCTATCTAGGAGAGTGATATGATAAACATTCACTAGGAAACAGTAAGTAGTAGTTCAAGAAGTAGAAAAAACATGGATACGGTGCCAAAGGAGTGCGAGGTGACAGCAAACATGTTTGAGGAACTGAAAGAAAAATTCCATGGTTAAAATATGGAGACAAGAGTGTCACAGAAAGGGACCAGAGCTGGTTAATCATGTCCCAGATTGAAAGCCATGTTGAATTTGCATCAGCTCCTTAGTGCAAGAAAAACTGTTCATGGGTTTTAAACAAAGAGAAGCATGATTAAATTGTGTGTGTGTGTGTGTGTGTGTGTGTGTGTGTGTGTGTGTGTGTGTGTTTTAAATATCTGGTCACTGTGTAGAAAACTATTCGGAAGGGAACAGTAGTAACTCTGGAGAGATAAGTCTGAAAGATATCCTTGTAATTGAGGTGAGAGATAATTGTGTCTTGGGCTAGGATTGGGCCAGAATAAATAAAATTAGGTGGAGAAAGGATTCAGAATTCACAGAGGAGATGTCAGGGATGATACCTAGGGTTCTGTCCTGAGCCACAGGGTAGATAACAATGCCATTTAATTAGAGGGATAACACTGAATGAGAAAAATATTTGGGAAAAGAAAAATCATATTTCAAGAATTAAGTTTGGGCCATGTCATGGCTGAGATGCTCATGGGGCATCACAGATAGGGTATTGGGTAATAATTTGATTATCTGGGTCTGTAGTTCAAAAGAGACTGGGGCTGAAATTTTAAGTCTAAATTACTTGAAATATAGAAGGAATATACAAAGTCATGAGAGTGGATGAGCTCACCTAGGGAAATGTAGGGTAAGATAAGAAATTAGAGGAACCCTAATGTGAAGACAAGTCAGCAAAGCAGACTGAGAACCAGAAGCAAAGGAGAAAAGAAGGAGATTGTGATGTTACAGAGGCTAAGGTAAGATAAAATTTCAAAAAGGAAAGAGTATTGGATGCTGGTTGGATTTTGAGTAAGGTACTGGCTGAGGACTGTTCACTGGGTTTGTGACAGGTGGTAATTGAACAGCATCATGTCCAGATACCATGTATAACAATTTTTTTGATGAGTTGGCTGTGAAAGAAAGCAACTGCTATCAAAAATATATATAAGTAATGACCTTTGTTTTTATTTTTAATATCTATCCACTTGTCTGGGCTGTACAATTTTTAAGATCAAGGAAGAAATCTCATTTATTTCTGTATACTCAAAACCTCATAGTTGAGTATACCCTGTATCCTCAACATACTTATCAGGTCATAGGAAAGCTTAGATAATATTTTGGACAACTATTTTACAGAAAATTATAAAGTTACATTTCAAAAATATTCATGGCATTGGGAATTAATTTATTGGGAGCAATCATGCTGTCACACTGTCACTGTCAGGAAGAGACTTTGGGTTCAAAAAATATAGTCTCTGCTCTCCAATTTTTGGAAAAAACATTCCACGGTGACTGTTGTCTCCTTAAATTTTGCCCCTTCTCTTTGTTTCCAGTGCTATGGCCTTAATTCTGACCCTTATTATTTCTCGTCTATTCAAATGCAATTTTCTCCTTTAACCCATAACTGCATTAAGGCCCTTAAGCGCTCTGGGTACTACAATACCCTTGCTGCTATATATAAATTAAAATCAAAATAATGCCAAGCTTTAAATCCCAAAGCTTATACATATACTCATATTAAGAAAACTTCCTTCTGTATTTCCCTGCCTGCAAAAGTCTGGGTAAATCATGCAGCTGACTGCACCTCACTGGCCCCTGCGTTACTGACACCCCAAGCATGAACTTAACCTGACTACTGAGGAAATCATTATCCTCCAGGCTTGCCTCTCTTCAATCACCCTTTTTTTTTCTTTCTTTTTTCTCTTGAGACAGAGTCTTGCTCTGTTGCCCAGGCTGGAGTGTGGTGGCTCAGTCTCCGCTCACTGCAACCTTTGCCTCCCAGGTTCAAGTGATTTTCCTGCCTTAGTCTCCTGAGTAGCTGGGATTGCTGGCACCTGTCAACACACCTGGCTAATTTTTGTATTTTTTAGTAGAGACAAGGTTTTGCCATGTTGGCCAGGCTGGTCTCAAACTACTGACATCAAGTGATCCACCCAGGTCTGCCTCCCACAGTGCTGGGATTACAGATGTGAGCCACTGCACCCGGCCTCAGTCACCTTTTTTTCCTAATGTCCATAAATTACAGATTGAAGGTTTCACCTGAAATCCCTATGGGTTCCCCATGACTGATGAAACAAAGTCCATTCTCCTAGCTTGGCTTACAAGGTTTTCAATTTTATGATCCCTTGAGATGCCTCGTTCTCATCTGATGAGACCATTCACATGTGCTCCCTCCATTCTGGATTGTTTGTGGTTCTCTGAACACATCTTGGGCTACCATAGATCCATACATTTGCACGGCCTGATCTCTCTGCCCAAAGTGTACCTCTCTAACTTCTTCACCCATGTAATTCCTCCATCTCTCCAGACTCAGCTAAAAGTCACCTGCTCTTCCAGGTCTTCACTGGGTCTTAGTTCCGTGACCCTAACTTTGCCATCACAGTGCATTCATTTTTTTGTCTACTCATTGCATTGAAACTGGCTTTCACATTTTTTTTTAGATGAAGTCTCGCTCTGTCACCCAGGCTGGAGTGCAGTGGCATGATCTTGGCTCACTGCAACCTCTGCCTCCTGGGTTCAACAATTTTCCTGCCTCAGTCTCCCAAGTAGCTGGGACTATAGGCATGTGCCACCATGCCCAGCTAATTTTTTTGTGTTTTTAGTAGAGATGGGGTTTCACCATGTTAGCCATGATGATCTCAATCTCTTGACCTCGTGATCCACCCACCTGGGCCTCCCAAAGTGCTGGGATTACAGGCGTGAGCCACCAGGGCCGACCTTATGTCTTTCTCACATCACTCCTCCTAGCAGTGACAGCCAACATTTATTGATCCTTTAATAAACTCTTCAGGAGCTGTGTCATTTATCTCAAAACCACTGTATGAAGTAGGTACAATTATTATCTGTATTTCACATATAATAAAATTCAGAACTACTTATTGGTCCAAAGTAACACAGATATCAAGTGGTAGTCCAGGAATTCACAACAAACTGTCTGACAATGGAATACCTACTCTTAAGCACTACACTAGACCATGAGCTTCTTGAGTGCAATAAATAAACCATTTTTATCTTTCCAGATCTTTGAATGAGGCTGGGAACAATGAAAACAGTAGATAAATGTTTACTGTATGACTAGAATGAAGGAATACATTGATCTCATGATTTATTTCTGTTATCTTCTAGTATTGCTAAAACATTCAATTATGTGCATTTTATTTTATTTTTATTTCTATAATATTTGAATTAGAGTTCAAAATAGAAAGGATACTAACATTAACCAGAGAGGAAACATTGGAAGGACTTCCATGTGGATGAATAGTCAGATTAATTTGTTAAGAGCTTCAATTAGGACAAAGGGAAGGAAGCAACAGGGAAACAGTGCTTACTACTGGGAATAAAAACACTCTAGTTTCTAGGAATGTGTTGCTCAGTTAGGTAATGAGGTCCTCCTTCCTGGAAGTATGCAGGCAAAGGTTGAGGGCTACTTGGTGAGATGTTGTAGAAGAATTTCACTAATCGAATGAAACATCTTATTGGATGGCCTTGGAGCTCTTTTCCATTGAGAAAAATCTATAAGTACATGAATAGAAAGGGGAAAAGGGAAGCAAAGAACAAAAATCTAAACAGATGAGATGATATATTTTAATTGTCCTGTTGGTGCGACTGAAAGTCTGTATTTATAGAAAAGCAACATTTGTTGGGATTTATCTATTAAATCAAAAGGAACAGAGATGGGAAGAAACTAGTTGAAATAACATACCATGGGGATTTTTATTTCCATGATGTCAGTCCCACCATGCTCTTTCTCTACTCTTAAGCCTCCTCATTTCTACTACCTGTCTTGGAGGACATGCTCCTATGAGGGATGGGCTTTCCTGAAATGCAATCACACAGAGCTAGAAATGGATCCCTTTCCTCAAATGAGCCTGTTATGAAAGTAGAAGAGACAAGCAGGGGGAAACTGCTCCAGTAGAGAAGAGATGGAGGAAGAAGAACTTTGGGAAGAATTCTCTTTAGGTTTTACTTAAGCTCCTTGAAGGAGAAAAATCCTACTTGGTTTATATTTGTTTCCCCTGATTATAGCATAGTGCCTGGGACACCATATGCTAAATAGATGTTTCTTGAATGAATGAATGAATGAATTAAGAGTAAGCACTAATTTTCATGGTCTAGTGTAGTGCTTAAGAGTAGGTATTCCATTGTCACACAGTTTGTTGTGAATTCCTGGACTACCACTTGATATCTGTGTTACTTTGGACCAGTAAGTAGTTCTGAATTTTATTATATGTGAAATACAGACTAAATGGTCCACTTTTGCGGAAGGATCAGAGTTGAAGATGAGGTTTTCAACCCTGGAGGGAGGAGTGAGTTGCTCCATGTATTTCTAGGTTTCAGGTTTTCCTGGACTTGTGGGGAAAAAAAATGAACAAGAAGAGGCTTACGAGTAGAGGAATGGCATCTAGTGAGGCCACTACAGCCTTGGCTTGTTGGAGAGGCTAAGCCTAGAAGTGAGGATCAAAGCTGTGTCTGTGGGAAGAGAGGGTTCCAGCAACAGTACCAGGGCATTGGCAGCAGGAAGGGTAAGTCTGGCATGAATGGGGTCATCACAGATGTTGGAGAGAGCCCTCTAATACCAGAGAGCTGTGGAGCTAGGAGATGGAAGCTGATATGCTAGTGACTTGGCTGGTGTGGCTGACCTAAGAATGGCTCTTTGTTACCATCTCCTTGGAACTATAATGTATCAGTATTCTCTTTAGGTTTTACTTAAGCTCCTTGAAGGAGAAAAATCCTACTTGGTTTATATTTGTTTCCCAAGATTATAGCATAGTGCCTGGGACACCATATGCTAAATAGATGTTTCTTGAATAAATGAATTAATTAATTAAGAGTAAGCACTAATTTTCATATGAGGGACTGTATTAGACACCTGATAGGAGATGAAATCTACAAATGAGGAAGATAGCAGTTTCCTAAAGAGGCTTAAGTCAAGTGGAGAAGCTGAAGTTACATATGATTAATGCAGTGGAATAAAGGGTGATGGATGGGGAGGAAGTGATGTGTTTAGTCTGAGTTTAGAAGTTACTTGCCTCAAATTCCACAAGAGCACATTGGTATTTTGATACCAAAGGCTGCTTTTCCTCCTTCTCCTTTCTTCTTTTTTTTACTTCTCCTGATTGTTGATATAATAAATTGGTATTTTGAACAATTCAGAAAATGTTAAAAGGAAGGATATATATAAATTATCAACTCATCATTCAGCAGCAACCTATTATTACAATTTTGGTGTATTGCTTTCTAGACTTTTTCTTTGAAATTCTTTCTTCACAATTGAGATCATATTGTGCCTAGAATGTTGTTATTCTTTCCCCTTCTCCATTTACCATGTCATTAAAATATTCTTCTTAATCTTGATGTGGGGCTTTCTGGTAGTCTATGGTATGTCTGTACCATGACTCATTTAATAAGTCTCTTTTTGTTGGACACTTAGGTTCTTCAATTTTAATATTATAAATAATATTATACATTTCATACTAGTCTGTATTCCTAGAAAAGTAATTCCCAAAAAGCAAAAAGCACCAGTTATTTTTATAGTATTCTATATACCTTGACAAATTGCCCTCTGGGATGACTGAACCAATTTCTACTCTCACTAGCTCTGTGTGCAAGTGTCTGCTTCACTACGTCTAGGGACATTTTAAAATTCTGTCCTGGTACCAAGTTGGTGTCAGAGAATTCTTCCAACACTCTGGACAGGGGAGAAATCAGATTGAATAGCTAAATTTAAATGTCTTCTACATCACTTTCTCATATTAAATTAGCAAAACAATATAATATTTACGTGGCACTGGCAAGTCTTGAGATGGTAACTCTCACGTTATTGATGGCAGAACAAAATGACGCAACACTTTCAGAAAGGAATTTGGGAAATACTTAAAAAAAGTCAGTGGCCATGTAATTTCACATCTGAAGTGCTTCTCAGAAAACCAATCTGAAGAAAAAAAAGCTATGTTCTTCAACAGGATAAAATGCAAAAAAAAGTTAAGCTTCCTATAAATGTTCAATATAAAGGGGAATGTTTAAATTCTGGCACAACTACTCAATGAACTACTGGTATATTTATTTTAAGATATTATAAAATGCTGTGTGAATATAAGAAAACAAAAAAATTTACGAAAATTTAATTGTAATTATATGAATATGACACCATTATGTGGGCAAGATGGAAAAGGGTCAATAAATAGAAAAATTGGCTTTGTGGATGAATATGGAAGTAGACATGCACTTATAATGTATTTTTTAATTGCTTTGTCTTCATTTTTTTCTCTTTATTTTCAGTTCCATAAGGCTGCTGTCTCCCTTTTCATCCCAAAGCAAAATGGTATATAAATGGCTAACTAAAAGGCATATAGTAAATGTTTTCAGGGTGAGATCAAGGTCACATGTAATATGAGATCCTTACGTATGACCTCAACCTGGGAGAGCCAAGGAAATCATACAGCAGTTTGTTTTCCAAGTTTCACAAAACCTCACCACTCTAGTCGGTTAAAGAATTCCTATAGGCCTGGAGGAACTTCACAAAGATTCGAAAGAATGCATTTGGAGTGAGTCCCTGGCCTGAGCAGCTGATTTTTAGGGAGAGGGAAGGAAATCCCAGATAAAAGCAGATGTCAGCAAGGACAATAGGTCTAAAGCAAAAGAAGCAATGTGGTATGAAGTGTCACAGAAACTATCAGACAAAAATACATCAGAAACAGGTCTTCTAGTCCACCATGTGTACCTGCCAATGTGTGTGGGACAGGGATCAATAAGTAGAAGGTAGAAAGCACAACAGTGTCAAATCAAATTTTATAGGTATCAGTACAACTTGACTGGGTGGGGATCAAGGGTGGAAAATGATAATCAAAAGTTGAATATATTTAAAAGAAAGAGAAATATAGAAAAAAATGGGAGAGGAAATGAATTGGTGGAGTATGTCTGGACAGTATTGATTTGTAAGCTAATTTAGAACCTGAAGGAGATAAAATGAAATGCAAACGAGGTGAGACTAATGAGATAGTGCCATAGAACTGCAGCACTAACCACCTAGGTGAGGGAGGAGGTGATGATGCTGTCCTGTAAGAGGTACAAAGCTGGCCCAAAACTGGGGATTGTAGGAAATGTCAACATTTCGCATGTTTTCTGAGAATTTCCATTTTTAAGAAACAGAGCATTATACTTCCCGAAAGGTAAAGGGAGTTAACAAAGAAAAGAGCAACCTCAGACTTAACTGGGAGCAGGAATGAAAACATTGATGTCTGGCCGGGTGCGGTGGCTCAAGCCTGTAATCCCAGCACTTTGGGAGGCCAAGGTGGGTGGATCACGAGGTTAAGAGATCGAGACCATCCTGGTCAACATGGTGAAACCCTCTCTATTAAAAATACAAAAAATTAGCTGGGCCTGGTGGCGCATGCCTGTAATCTCAGTTACTTGGGAGGCTGAGGCAGGAGAATTGCCTGAACCCAGGAGGCGGAGGTTGTGGTGAGCAGAGATCACGCCATTGCACTCCAGCCTAGGTAACAAGGGTGAAACTCCGTCTCAAAAAAAAAAAAAAAAGAAAACATTGATGTCAAGGTGGATTTGCTGAAGAACTGGGAAAACTGTGTAGGGACACTGGATATATTCATAATGCCTCTGCTTCAAAATGGTTTTTTGAAAAAGTTTAAAAAGTAGAACTTCCCATCTGAGAAATGGGATAATCAAAAACTGAAATTCTGTCTTCCAGATTAAAATGGAAACTGGCTGAGCCTTGACCCAGCCCGTCCCAAATTTTTACTAAAATCCCCATGAAGATACAGCATGAAAACTCACAACAAACTAAATTAAAATTACAGGAAATATACTTTTAGAATCTGGTTGAAATTTCACTCATACAGCAACTTTTGAATTTGGATTAGAAGAGGGAAAATGATAGGCAGGAAGATCATGTCGAAGTGAAAATCCTGTACTCCAGGACAAGTAGAACTCTGTGTTACCGTCTTATCATTTAATCGCATAATTAACTTTACTAAGCCTTGTTGTTTTGTTTTTTAGATGGAGTTGCACTCTTGTTGCCCAGGCTGGAGTGCAGTGGTGCGATCTCAGCTCACTGCAACTTCCACCTCCCAGGTTCAAGCGATTCTCCTGCCACAGGCTCCCAAGTAGCTGTGATTACACGTGCCCACAACCACGCCTAGCTAATTTTTTTTTTCGTTTTAGTAGAGACGGGGTTTCACCATGTTTGTCAGGCTGGTCGCCAGTGACCGACCCACCTTGGCCTCCCAAAGTCGTGGGATTACAGATCAGCCCTAAGCCTTGTTTTAAATCATCTGCAAAACAGGATTCATATGGTACATCCTTCCACAAAGAGTAGCCAGGAAGATTAAATTAGAAGAGTTAATTCATGCACAGCCCCAAGCACAGTGCCTGAAACATAGTAAACATTAAACAAATATTTATGACTTTTTCTCTATTTTTTTTGGAAACATGATCTTCAGAGGACAGGAATTTTCCCAAGGTGGTGGAGAGGAAGTAGTAGGAGGAAGGGCAGCAACAGCACATAATATCCTAAGAAACAGAGTCCGTTTCAACATTGTAGAGAGGGGAGGAAGAAGGAAAAGCAGGGCATCCGGGGCACTGCAGCATTTGCAGAGAACCAGTGGGCAGAGAAGGAAAAGGACTCTTCTCAAAAGATTTGTACCAGATAGAAACCTGCTGCATAAAAGGAAAAGGGCTGAGTTTGATGCTTGTCAGCCTGATCAAAAGTTGTCAGATAAAACACAGGCAGCTGAATTAAATCTAAATATTAGATTATTATAAAATTATTTTAGCATAAATGCAGCTCATACAATACCTAGGACATACTGATACTTAAAAATTATTAATTATCTGAAACTCACATTTAACTGGGCATCCTGTATTTTTATTTGCTAAATCTACCAACCCTAATTTAACCTTTGGCTGCAGTTGTTAGGAGGAAGTTTGACTTGCAAAGAAATGGAGAGTGAATGAAGCCACAGGAAATGCACACACCCTGACACTTGGTAAATACCCAGCGAGTTTGGATCTTTCCTTCTCTTGAATCAAATAGAAAGTACACCACCACCAATAGAGGACCTATCAAAAGTTTAGCAGCAGAAGGGAAAAAAGTGATTCTGAAGATTCATGCAATAGGAATTTGAAAATATTAAGTACAGAAAGGAGGAAAAAATATAGAAACCTTTTCATATCCCCAAGAAGTCTTGTATTTGGGGAGATAAATAAATAAATTTTAAAGGGCAAAGTTTACAAATCAAGTTAACAAAGTGCAAAGAAAAGGTAGTCAAGGTGACAGTCCACAAAAAGTAAAACATGAATAGCAAAATTGAAAGAATGTGTTTTGGAGGCAATAAGGAGGAGAAATGATACTGCAATAAAGCAAATCATGAAATGGGGATGAGAATCGAGAAGCATTTCTGTTCTCAGAGGAAAGGAAGAAGGATGTGAAATTCAGAAGAGAAAAGCAGAGATCTGAACACAGACTGGAGATCAAATCTCAAGTGACATGAAATCAGAACAATTACAGTAAAAGCCAAAGCAGATACTCAAAGAAAACCAGAAAGGGGAGAAAAAAAAAGAGAGAAGGCCTAGAAAATACTTTCAGGGCACACAGGCTAAGCTTCCTTCCAGACACTTTGCCTGTGTTAACTTTTTTAAACTTCATAACTTCCCTATGAGGTAGGTACTATGTTAACCCCATTTTACAAATAAGAAAACTGAAAGAAAGTGATGCTTTTAACTTTGGCTTTTTAAAAAAAAATTCGTCCAAGGTCACAGATCTAGTAAAGAGCAAAACTGAGATTGAACCCAGACAGCCTGGTTCTAGAGAAAACCTGATTCCAAATCTACTTGGTATCTAATGAAAACACCCCCTTAAAATTTGCATATGCAATTTTTAGCCTTTTCTGTTATATCAAGGCAACATCAATAAAAAGATGGCCACACCCAAAAACTTTCCTGGAAATACTTGACTAGACAAAAAAAAAAAAAAAAAAAAAAAAAAAAACAATTTTACAAGCATCCAGGTTGCAAACAAAACAACAAAATAAGTTACTTACAGACAAACAACAATCAGGTTAACCTGAGATTCCCTGTAGTGCTAAATGCTAAGAGACACTGAAAACATCTTCCAGAGTTCCAACGAATGCTGATAATGGACCAAATTGTATAACCAGCCATGTTGTTGCTCATATGTGAAGTCAACAGCACTAAAACATTCCTTACTTTTGAAGCATCTATGAGTGAATAATCACGGTTTAATTAATGCGATTATTTGATTAATACCTATTTTTGTGCCAGAAGCCTAGCATAGTGCCTGCCACATTGGAGGCAATTAGTATTTGTCGAGTAAATTACTAGAAAATACAAAACATAAAATAAATCTCAAAGAAGAATAAAAAACTGTGCAAATGCATTGTACATGATTAAAGAAAAAGTAAATACTTCAGTTATGACATAACACACACATAGGCTAAGCTGCCTCAAAGTCAAACACTCCCAGGACAGGGCAAAATGAACACACAGTACTGAGCAAGATATTGCAGCATTCAAGGAACAACTTAAAATGTATCAAAACAAGGCCTGACATGGTGGCTCAGTAATTCTAGCACTTTGGGAGCCCGAGGCAGAGGGATTACCTGGGGTCAGGAGCTCGAGACCAGCCTGGCCAACATGATGAAACAATGTCTACTAAAACACAAAAACTACCAGGGAGTGGTGGTGCATAGCTGTAATCCCAGCTACTCGGGAGGCTGAGGCAGAAGAATCACTTGACCCGGGATGTGGAAGTTGCAGTGAGCCAAGATCATGCCAATGCACTTTAGCCTGGATGACAGAGTGAGACTCCATCTAAAAAATAAAATAAAAACAAAGATAAAAAATAAATAAAATGTATCAAAATAAGACTAACATAACTGAGAGTTGAAGATATAGCAGGAAAATGTAAAAAAGGGAAAAGTAGAGCTAGCAATAATTTCAGACAATATAGAATTCATGTTTTTATAAAAAGATCTATGTAAAAGATAAACTGAATCATTTGATTTTTTAAGACTATTTTAATTCATATTTCTCTGTCACCAATACGTCATTGAAGAAAAGTGATACTGATAAATAATATAAGTGGTAAAATAAATTAAATACAGTTGACCTTTGAATAACACAGGTTTGAACTTCATGGATCCACTTATATATGAATTTTTTTCAACAAATATTGAAAACGTTTTGGAGATTTGTAGCAATTTGAAAAACTCAGATGAACCACATAGCTTAGAAATATTTTAACAATTAAGGAAAAATTAGATGTGTCATGAATGCACAAAATATATGTAGATGCTAGTCTATTTTATCATTTATTAACACAAAGTTGTTATTTCTATAATAATTTCATAGCCACCTCCTGTTGCGATTGCAGTAGTCTCTAGTGCTGCGAGTATCCACTAAAACACCTTGTGACTCTAATTATCTCCGTGTGAACAGTTTGTCTCTCCAGTAACTTGTGTATCACAGTAAAAAGTGATCTCTCTCAGTTTTCATATATTTTTTACTATGTTTAGTGCAATACTGTCAACCATGAATAAAAACATGGGATCATCTGAAGTGCCACCAGTGATGCTGGAAATGCTCCCAAGAAGCAGAGAAAAATCATGACATTACAAGAAAAAGTTGAATTGCTTAATATGTACCATAGATTGAAGTCTACAGCTATGGTTGCCCACTGTTTCAACATAAATAAGGACCACTGTTTATAAGGAAGGAAAGAAAAGGAAATTCATGAAGCTGTCACTGCAGTTATACCAGAAAAAATGAAAACCGTGCACCTTTTGCAAAATACCTTTTTATTTTATATTGAAAATGCAGTTTTTATGTGGGTGCAGCATTTCTAAAGGAAAGGCATTAACTATAGACTCTAATACAATTTAAGAAAAAGTGAAGTCATTATATGACAATTCAAAGCAAAAGGAAGGTGAAAGGTCTAAAGCTGGAGAATTTAATGCCTACAAAGGATGATTTGATAATTTTTGAAAGAGGGTTGGCTTCTTTTTTTTTTTTATTTTTGAGAAGGAATCTCACTCTGTTGCCCAGGCTGGAGTGCAATGGCGCCATCTCAGCTCACTGCAACCTCCTCCACCCAGGTTCAAGTGATTCTCCTGCCTCAGCCTCCTAAGTAGCTGGGATTACAGGCGTGTGCCACCATGCCCGACTTATTTTGTTTATTTTTTATTTTTTGTATTTTTAGTAAAGACAGGGTTTCACCATGTTGGCCAGCCTGGTCTTGAACTCCTGAATTTGTGATCCATTCACATTGCCCTCCAATAGTGCTGGGATTAAAGGCATAAGCCACCATGCCTGGCCAAGGGTTGGCTTTAAAAATATCAAGATAGGCCAGGCACGGTGGCTCACACTTGTAATCCCAGCACTTTGTGAGGCTGAGCCAGGCAGATCACGAGGTCAGGAGTTTAAGACCAGCCTGGCCACCATGATGAAAACCCATCTCTACTAAAAATACAAAAATTCGCTGGGCGTGGTGGTGCGCATCTGTAGTCCCAGCTACTCAGGAGGCTGAGGAAGAAGAAACGCTTGAATCTGGCAGGTGGAAGTTGCAGTGAGCTGAGATCCTGCCACTGCACTCCAGCCTGGTGACAGAGCCAGACTCCCTCTCGAATGAATGAATGAATGAATGAATGAATAAATAAAGATAACGAGAAGCAGCTTCTACCAACCAGAAGCCATCAGATTAGTACCCAGACTTTATTGAGGAGAGAGATATCTGCCTGAACGGGTTTTCAATGCAGATAAAAGTGACCTAGTCTGGGGGAAAAATGCCACAAAGGACATTTATTAGTAAGGAAGATAAGTAAGCACCAGGATTCAAGGTAGGAAGGGATAGGCTAACTGTACTGTTCTGTGCAAAGCAGTTAGGCTTCTGATCTGGACTATCCTTATCTATAAAGCTGCTAACCCTCAACTTTGAAAGGAAAAGATAAACTCCAGCTGCCAGGCATTTGGCTATACAATAAGAAGGCCTAGACAACAAGAACCCATTTTCTGGTCTAGTTTCATTAACATTTGATCTGTGAAGTCATGAAGTCTATGCCAGTAAGGGATTGAATTTTAAAGTGCTTTTGATATTGGACAGTTCCTCTGGCCACCCAGCATCCAATGACTTCAACACTGAAAATGTCAAAGTGGTCTACTTGCCTCCTAACACTGTGTCTCTAGTTCAGCCTCTAGATCAAGGGGTCATTAGAACTTTTAAGGTGCATATAATAGTACTCTATGGAAAGAACTGTCAACGCTATAGAAGATAACCCCAAAAGAAATAACATCATGAAAGTCTGGAAGAATTACACCATTGAAGATGCCATTGTTACAGAAAAAGCCCACAAGTAGGTGAAGTATATGAACAGACACTTTACAAAAGAAGACATTTATGTATCATCACCGGTCATTAGAGAAACACAAATCAAAACCACATAGAGATACTATCTCATGCCAGTTAGAATGGTGATCATTAAAAAAATCAGGAGACAACAGATGCCACAGAGGATGTGGAGAAATAGAAACGCTTTTACACTGTTGGTGGGAGTGTAAATTAGTTCAAACCATTGTGGAAGACAGTGTGATGATTCCTCAAGGATCTAGAAATAGAAATACCATTTGGTCCAGCAATCCTATTACTGGGTATATACCCAAAGGATTATAAATCATTCTATTATAAAGACACGTGCACACATATGTACATTGTGGCACTGTTTACAATAGCAAACACTTGGAACCAACCCAAATGCCCATCAGTGGTAGACTGGATGAAGAAAATATGGCACATATACACCATGAAATACTATACAGTTATAAAAAGGATAATTCATGTCCTTTGCAGGGACATGGATGAATCTGGAAACCATAGTTCTCAGCAAACTGACACAAGAACAGAAAACCAAATACCACATGTTCTCACTCATAAGCGGGTGTCGAACCATGAGAACACATAGATACAGGGAGGGGAACATCACACACTAGAGTCTGTTAGCGGGTGGGGGAGCTAGGGGAGGGATAGCAGGGGGTGGGGAGATTGGGGAGGGGTAATATTAGGAGAAATACTTAATGTAGGTGACAGGGGGATGGAGGCAGCAAACCACCATGGCATGTGTATACCTATGTAATAATCCTGCAAGATCTGCACATTACCACAGAACTTAAAGTATAATTTTTTTTAAAAAGCCATGATGACTTGATGGAGATAAGTGCTTTTGAACCAGTGCCAGATGATGAGGAAAAGACATAGAAGAACCTGTGCAAGGAAACAAATTGACATTAGACAGTCTGGGAGAAGGGCTTAGATTATTCAAGACTGCTTTTGACTTATTTTATAACACGGACTCTTCTATGATACAGGGACTTAAACTAAAGAAAACAGTGGAAGGAGGATTAGTACCCTATAGAAATATATTTAGAGAAATGAAAAAGCGAAAAAAGGAAGAAATTATGATGTATTTCCATAAAGTTACCTCAAGTATGCCTACCTCTTTTCCCTCCCCTTCCACCTTCACCTCTTTCACCTCTGCTATCCCCGATAGAGCAATACCAACACCTCCCCTTCCTCCTCCTCAGACTACTCAACATGAAAACAATGAGGATGAAAACCTTTATGATGATCCATTTCCACTTAATGAATGTTAAATATATTTTCTCTTCCTTATGATTTTCTTAATAACATTTTTTCTCTAGCTTACTTTAAGAATACAGAATATAATACATATAACATACGAAATATGTGTTAATAGACTATTGTTATTATTAAGACTTCCAGTCAACAGTTGACCATCTATAAAGTTTTTGGGGAGTGGAAAGTTATATGCAGACTTGACTATGTGGGGGGCTAGGTACTCTACCAACTCTCATGCTTTTCAGGAGCCCTTGTATATGTGCTATATAGTTAGTTATATACTGCATAAATATATCAAGATTTTGCTTAACAGCAGAAATATAATTGCTTTGAATGCTTAATGAAACAATTTTTAAAATATAATTATTAACTAGGTCACAAACACACATATAAAAATAAATAAATATTCCAATAGCCAGATATTACAGAGAGACCATATTTTCAGTCTATAATGCCAGATAACTAAAAATGCTTTTTACAAGTATGAGTTTTAAATATTTCTCAAACTGGAATTTTAAATGCTCCAAATTACTACTGGGACAAAGATAAATTTGACAAGCTGTAAATATAAACTATTTTAAGTGTTTAAAATGAGAACACCCAAACAAAAAACGTAGGAAGTACAGCCAATGCTGTTTTCAAAAGGAAATGTTAAGTGCTAAATGCTTTTTTTCTTAAATATGAAAGACTTGAAGTATAAAACTATGCTAAGAAGAACTAAAGGATAATGACAATAAAAGCAGAAACCTCTGACTTTGGGAACTGTTTAAAATGATACATAAATCCCAGTCTTATTTTTTGTAAAAACAGAGACATCTCTGAAAAAAATCCAACTAGTCAATAGATAAAAACTAAATTAATCTTAGAAATTAGAAAAGTACTATAAAAATCACTGTGGTATAGATTTTGGTTTTAAAAAAAAGAATACTGTGAATACATTATACTTTAACAAAATTTGAGAATATCAGTGAAATGAAAAAATTTGGAAGGAATTCCCAAACTGGTTAAAAAAGAAAAAGGGTGAATTAAGCAATAACAACAGTAAAGATTAAAAATCTTACTAAAGCTCAAAATGGTCTCCAACTCAGTTTATATGATGCATTCTCCGACTCTTTCAAAGAATAATTCTCATTGGATCTAAGTTACCCCAGAAATAATAATAGCCTAGGAAACACAGTGAAACCCCATTTCTACTAAAATACAAAAAATTAGCCAGGTGTGGTGGTGTGCAACTGTAGTCCCAGCTATTTGGGAGGCTGACGCAGGAGAATTGCTTGAACCCAGGAGGCAGAAGTTGCAGTAAGCTGAGATTGTGCCACTGCACTTTAACCTGGGCAACAGAGTTGAGACTCCATCTTCAAAAAAAAAAAAAAAAAAAAAGAGAAAAAATAGAATAAATAAAGAATAATTTGCCTCTCAAAGAGAGCTGTTTTAAAATTTGGAATAATTATTAATACAATAGCTACTTTGAGAGTTGACTCTTTCATGTAAAAAAAAAAAAAGGTGAGAACAACAACACCTGGATCCCAGTCTATCCTCTCCTGAGGAGTCACAAACTGAGTGACTCCTACATTAACAATGACTAATGAGAAAAAAGCAGAGAAGAGTAAAAAGTGGAGGGGGTGTCATTAAATTCTCCTAGGGGAACCTGAGAACTTGGACACAGGAAGGAGGAGGTAACATTTCAATGTCTACTCTGTGACATGATTCTAACTAAAGATTTATATGAGTTGTCTGTAAATTCTGGTAGATGCTTTCATCTCTATCTGCAGAGGAGACTCAGATTTTAGGTGATTTGCTGGAGGATCACAAAGGTAGTAAATAGTGAAGCTGGAATTTGAAAACAAGCTTGCCTACTCCAAAGCTTTTCAGGAGGTCACTGCAACATCAAAGTTAGGCAAAGGACAGATTGAGAAGAAAGGTCATTAGTGCAGAAACACTATTTTGTGAGGGGAAAGACAAAATGACATTCCTGGAGAGGCATATTCATGGGCACATCATTCTTTGCATGTGGGGATCTTTTGAAGTTTCGTCCTCTCTCTTCCAAGGCTAAGTCTGCTTCCTGTTAAGGCTGTCAAGTTATTTTGTTTAGATAGCTAATGCCTGGTACCCAACTGTCTTCCTGTGAGAGGACTAAGTTAGTGACAATAATGGAAGAAAAAAGGTTTGAATTCTTAGTCCTTATAAAGGCTATGCAAGTCCTAATTTCTCCAGGTCCCCAAACCAAGAATCATTCTCCATATTGAAGTCATTTTCTGAGTCTCGGTGATAAGACAAAGCTTTTTAAGTAGTACCTGAGTTTGAGAAAGCTAACAATCTTATATCCTAAACTCAAGGACTCATCCCAGTGTTGGACAGTATGGCTAGAAAAATGGCAGGCCATGTTATTGTACTTACAACATTGTTGTAAGTACAATAGCTGAGATTTAGAGAACATATTCAGTCATTTAGGATTGTCCTATACTATACTCCTCATGTTCTTTATCTCACTGAGTCCTCTTAACAGCCCTAGGTGGTGGGTATGCTAGTCATTACGGCTGTTCATAAAGAATCCAGTTCTTTCCTTCCAGCCATGTGGTAGGATTGCCTTTCTTCTACTGTCTTTGAAGTTTAGCATTAGCCTTGTGAAATGTTTTCCAGTGTAATGTAAGACAAAGTGACAAATATCACTCTTGGGTAGAAGCTTTATGAGGCATGCTACATTCATGTTTCTTGCCTCACCAATTATGGGACTATATGTCAAGATGAAACCTCCATCAGCCTGGATCACCAAGTGACTATGATGATTAGGGCTCCTCATGCTGACTTCCAGTGACTATAAAGTATGGGCAAAAATTAAATTTGTGTTATTTAAAACCTGCCTCATTGTTTTAAAGAGGGTAATATCAACATTTTCCATCTTCATGTTCTTTTTACATTATGACATTGACACTCTCCCATTGAAAGGTGGGATCTATGTTCCCTCCCCTTGACTCTGGGACAGCCTGTGACCATGGCAGAATTAGCACTATATCTTCTGTGTCTACATCATTAAATACAGTATAGCTTTCATCTGTTCCTCTCAAGATACTAGCCCAGGAAATCTAGGCTCCATGCTTGTGAGAAAGGCAATGGAAAGGTCATGTGTAACTATTCCGGGCACATTCCTAGGTGAGGTCCCAACGAATAGCTAGCATGAACCAGTAGACACTTGCATGTGTGAGGCTTCATATGATGCAGTCCTCAGTATTGGAGCCAGTCTAGGTAAAGGAGCAGAGACAAGTTGTTCCCACTAAGCTCTCCTCAGATTACAGATTGGTGAGCAAAATAAATATAGTTGTTTTAAATCATTAATTTTAGGGGATGATTCTTTACAAAGCCATAGATAACTAGAATAAATTTACTAAAACTCTGGAGTTGTTTGTTATTGCAGGAGAGGTACTGTAAAAATCTGTTTTCCCCATTTGCAAAATGTAATGTAAGTGCAGTGAGATAAAGTAACTGGCGGAAATCACAAGCCTAGGACAGATGGCAATAGAGAAAAGATAAAATGGAACTCACTCTGAACACCTACCCTATGGACAAATTGTATTCTACTCTTTTAAATAGAACTGCACTGGTTCTCAAACCAAAACTGTGAAGAGGGTGTAGTGGCATTTCTCCCTGTTTTTCAGACTGTTAACTCCTTGAAGACAGAGACTATAACTTTGCACACTTCCCTTTGTATTTCCAGTATTGAGAACAATTTCTAATATACTCAAGATCTTCAATTAATGTTTGACAGATTAAATTTAGTTGAACTGAATGGGCTAAACATAAAGAAGGTCTTGGAGGGACCCCAGTGTTGTACAGCTGCTGAATGGTTGATCTCATAGTTAAACTCAGATCTGATTCACTGAAAAGCCTGTGCTTTTTCTTTGTGTCACTTCAGGGTAGTGAGATGACAGACATCTTCTCCCATGGGTGTTGATAAAGTCCTAGAATTGTGTTCTGTGGGTCAGACAGACCCCTTTAAAAGTCAGGGCAGAATGGGCAATTACCCTTAGGCAGAAGAAACAAAGATTTGGATATTTCTGAGTGGCCATAGGTTCTATACAGAGCATTTGTTCAACATTCAGCCCATCTTAACAGAATAGATTTTAAGAATGAAAGATACACTTCACTAAGCATTTGTGAGGCTACTGGCAATATAGGAAGGTAACAAAATGTTAATAATAATGCCTGATCTCCCATGTTGTTAGGAAAATGGACTTTGATTTCTAAATGAATGGGCTCCTTTTTCTGATTTGTCCTCATACGCAAAGACAGTGGAATGAGAGCACTCATTGGACTGTGTCTGTATTTTGTTTTGCTTCCACTTAACAATGTAATTCCTATATGATTTGATAACACATTTGAACATAACCTTTTGAGATGAAAATCTAAGAGTTTACACAAATAT
The DNA here is from genome assembly GCF_049354715.1 of Callithrix jacchus. Lineage (NCBI taxonomy): Eukaryota > Metazoa > Chordata > Mammalia > Primates > Cebidae > Callithrix > Callithrix jacchus. The sequence continues at coordinate 154,797,859 of NC_133502.1, forward strand.
GGTGAGGAATAAAATATATTCATCGTTTTTTATATTAAAAAATCTACCCATTGCCCTTCTACCAGGTTGATAGTATGATCAAACAGACTACCATTGATCCAAAACTAAAACAACTGTAGGGTATTTCTTCTTCATCTAGAACTAAATCTTAGTCATTGCAGAAAATTAAAAAAATCCACAATAATCTGAGCAGGAAAATAAAAATCACACATGATCTCACCATCCAAATCTATCAAGCCTTTTTTCTAGGTGTGTTTCTTATGCTTCATAGAAATCATCATGTACATACAATTTTTAAAAGGTTTTCTCATGAAGCTATATAGAAGTGTACACACACACATACACACACACACACACACACACACAAAGAATACAAGTTGTATTGTACAATTGTAGGTAGCTTTTCAAAGTCAACGTACCCAGGTAACCACTTTCCAGACAAAGATATAAAATATTATCAGCATCTTAGAAATCTTGTTCCTACTCCCTTCTGAGTTTACCACCCCTGCCCGAAAGCAACCAGTGTTCTGACTTCTATCATGAGAGTTTCCTGCTTTGAAACTTATGTAAAAGAGATCAAATCAGTTTTAGTCTTTGGAATCTAACCTTATTTTCTAGCATTATGTTTCTGAGATTCTTCCATATGACTAGAAGTATTTGTAGATTATTCATTCTCATTATTATATACTTATTCATTGTATTAATATACCAGAAATTAATTATCCATTTGACTGTTGAACATTTTCATACTTTCCACTTGGGGGCCATTAAAATTAATTTTTGGTTACATGTCTTTTGATGAATATGTATTCACACATCTGTGGGTATATACCTGGGAGTAGAATCATTAACTCATAAGGCAAAATATGTTCAGTGTTTGCAGATACTGTTAAAAATTTTTACAAATAATCATAATGATTTACACTCTACCCCACACCTCCATTCCCTGGCAGCATATGAGAGTTCTTATTTAATCTAACCCAATGCCTAGACCAAGTATTTTTGTCTTTTTCATTTTAGCTGTTATAATGAGTATGTAGTGGTTTTGAATTGAGACTTTTAATGTGTGTTTCACTTACAGCTAATTGTGTTAGCTTCCTGGGGCTGCTAGGACAAATTACCACAAACTGGGTGTCTTATAACAACAGCATCTATTCTCTCACAGCTATCCTTGAAAATCCTTAACTTGTAATCACTCCCGTCTCAGCCTCCATCATCACATGGCATTCTTCCTGTGTGTTCCATGTGTCTAGTTTTCTCCTTTCGCATAAGGATACCAATCATTGGTTTAGGGCCCACCTTAATCCTGCATTACCTCATCTTAATTTGATAACATCTGCAAAGACTCTATTTCAAAATAAGATCCCATTCATGGGTTTAGGACTTCCACATATCTTTCTGAGGGACAAAATCCAATCCATCACATTAATTTATAGGGTAATTTTTGCTATGATTTTGGGCCATTTAGATATCTCCTTTTGTGGAATACTCATTCTAGACACTGAGTCATCTTAAAAATTAGATTGTTCCATTTGCTTATTGATTTGCATGATTTATTTATATTTTCTGAATACAGTCTATTGCTTATGACATTGTATTGACTTTTATCAAATGGTTTGCTGAATTTTTTTCCTATTTATGCAACTAATGTAGTAAATTAGTTTGATTTTTGAATGCTAAACCAGTCTTGAATTTCTGAAATAAACCCAGTTGAGTTGCAAGCCTTTACCTTTTTTATGTATAACTGGATTTAAGTTGTCTTTTCTTTCCATTTCTTTCTTTGTTTTTTTCTGAGACAGAGTCTTGCTCTGTTGCCAGGCTGGAATGCAGTGGCGCAGTCTCGGCTCACTGCAACCTCTGCCTCCCGGGTTCAAGTGATCCTTCTGCCTCAGCCTCTCAAGTAACTGGGACTACACATGCGTGCCACCACGTGTGGCTAATTTTTGTATTTTTAGTAGAGATGGGGTTTCACCATGTTGGCCAGGATGGTCTTGATCTCTTGACCTCATGATCCACCTTCCTCTGCCTCCCAAAGTGCTGGGATTACAGGCGTGAGCCACTGCCCGGCCAGAGTTTTAAATATTTTGGTTAAGATTTTTGTGGCTAGGCATGGTGGCTCTCACCTGTAATCCTGGCACTTTGGGAGGCCAAGACAAGTAGGTCACCTGAGGTCACGGTTTCAAGATCAGCCTGGCCAAAATTGCAAAACCCTGTCTCTACTAAAAATACAAAAAATTAGCCTGGCGTGGTGGTGGATAACTGTAATCCCAGCTACTTGGGAGGCCGAGGCAGGAGAATCACTTGAACCTGGGAGGCAGAGGTTGCAGTGACCCAAGATTGCACCATTACACTCCAGCCTGGGTGACAGAGTGAAACTCTGTCTCAAAAAAGAAAAAACATTTTTAAAATTATGCTTATGAGACAAATGTGCCTATAATTTTATTATAATGTTCTTGCCAGGTTTTCATATCAATAATATAGTGACTTTCTATTCTCTGGAATAAAGAATATAGTAACTCTCTATTCTCAGGAAGATTTTTACAGTGGAGTTATTTTTTTCCTTAATTGATTATAGGAATTCATGTGTAATTTTCATCTAGTTGTTATTTTTTTCTCCATTTTTCTGTCTATTTTTTTATCAGTTACTAACAGATATGTGTTAAAAACTCCACAACATGGAATTTTTGTTTCTTTTAGTCATGTTAGTTATTACTTTATATCTTTTGATCTTATTAGATGCATATACATTTAGAATTATTACATCTCCCTTTTAAATCAGTCTTCTTTAGTGAAATATTCCATGTTATCTCTATTAATACTTCTTGCTTTCAAAATGACCTTATTTGATTTTATGTAGTTATATCAGTGTCTTTATGGTTAAGCCTTATCTCTTGTCATCAACATACAGTTTATTTTATTTTCTTCATTCAGTCTGACAAACGTAGATTTTTAATTGTAATATTTAGTTCATTTTTGCTTAATATAATCACTGATATATTTGGGTTTAAATTACTTATTTTTTACTTGTCCATTTTAGTTTTGTCTCATTAGTTTTTATTGTACTAATTATTTTTTAAATTGTTGTATTTTCCTTTCTTTTTGCATGTATACACTTTTATTATTTTTTTAGTGGTCATATTATAGATTTCAGTATGCATCACTAGCTTATTAATATCTCTCTTAACTTATATCATTTCCTGAACAATGGAAAAATCGAGCAGAACATTAGTTCTATTCACTCTCTTTCAGTCCCTTTCCTATTGAAATATAATTTATGCTTGTTGTTTTTCGTTTTTCCTGAAATATCTGCTTCCATGTGGAATAACATTTCTTCTGTCTGCGCAATTCTCTATAGTATTTCTTTCAGTACAGTTTGGCCAGTAATAAATACTGCCAACATTTTTTTGTGTGAAATGTCTTTAGTTCACCCCAAGTTTTGAGGGATACTTTTACTGGGCATAGACTTTTAGATTGGCAGTTATCTTTCAGCCAATTAAAGATTTTATTCCAGTGTTTAATACCTTCCATCATTTATCATAAAAAATCAACTGGGCTCTTATAATTGCTACTTTAAAAGCAGTATGTCTTTTTCCCCTCTGGTTGCTTTTCATTTTATGCATATATATATATATTGCACCTTAGGTTCTGGGGTATATGTGCAGAACATGCAGGATTGTTGCAGATACCTACATGGCAATGTGGTTTGCTGCCTCCATCCCCCTGTCAACCTATATCTGACATTTCTCCCCATGTTATCCCTCTCCAACCTCCCTATCCCCCACTGTCCCTCCCCTATTCCCCCACAACAGACCCTAGTGTGTGATATTCCCCTCCCTGTGTCCATGTGTTCTCATTGTTCAACACCCTCCTATGAGTGAGAACATGTGGTGTTTGATTTTCTGTTCTTGTGTCAGTTTGCTGAGAATGATGGTTCCAGATTCATCCATATCCCTATAAAGGATGCAAACTCATCTTTTTTTTATGGATGCATAGTATTCCATGGTGTATATGTGCCACATTTTTCTTTTCCAGTCTATCACCAATGGGCATTTGGGTTGATTCTAGTTCTTTGCTATTGTAAACAGTGCCACAATGAATGTATGTGTGTATGTGTCTTTATAATAGAATGATTTATAATCCCCAGTAATGGGATTGCTGGGTCAAATGGAATTTCTATTTCTAGGTCCTTGAGGAATTGTCACAGTATCTTCCACCATGACTGAACTAATTTACACGCCCACCAACAGTGTAAAAGTGTTCCTATTTCTCCACATCCTCAACAGCATGTGTTGTCTCCAGTTTTTTTAATGATCTCCATTCTAGCTGGGTAAGGTGGAATCTCAATGTGATTTTGATTTGCATTTCTCTAATGATCAGTGATGATGAACTTTTTTTCATATGTTTGTTGGCCTCATAAATGTCTTCTTTTGAAAAGTGTCTGTTCATATACTTCTCCCACTTTTAGATGGGTTTGTTTGTTTTTTCTTGTAAATCTGTTTTAGTTCTTTATAGATTCTGGATATTAGCCCTTTGTCAGATAGGTAGACTGCAAAAATGGTTTCCCATTCTGTTGGTTGCCAGTTCACTCTAATGATTGTTTCTTTTGCTGTACAGAAGCTCTGGAGTTTAATGAGATCCCATTTGTCTATTTTGGCTTTTGTTGCCAATGCTTTTGGTGTTTTAGTCATGAAGTCCTTGCCTATGCCTATGTCCTGAATGGTTTTTCCTAGGTTTTCTTCTAGGGTTTTCATGGTGTTAGGTCTTATGTTTAAGTCTTTAATCCATCTGGAGTTAATTTTAGTGTAAGGTGTCAGGAAGGGGTCCAGTTCCTGCTCTCTGCACATGGCTAGACAGTTTTCCCAACACCATTTATTAAACAGGAAATTGTTTCCCCATTACTTGTTTTTGTCAGGTTTGTCAAAGATCAGATAGTTGTAGATGTGTGGTGTTGCTCTGAGGCCTCTGTTCTGTTCCAATGGTCTATATCTCTGTTTGGTACCAGTACCATGCCATTTTGATTACTGTAACCTTGTAGTATAGTTTAAGGTTAGGTAGCATGATGCCTCCAGCATTGTTCTTTTTGCTTAGAATTCTTTTGGCAATGTGGGCTCTCTTTTGGTTCCATATGAAATTTAACGTGGTTATTTTCAGTTCTGTGAAGAGGCTCATAAGTAGCTTGATGGGAATAGCATTGAATCTATAAATTACTTTGGGTAGTATGGCCATTTTCACAATATTGATTCTTCCTAACTATGAGCATGGAATGTTTTTCCATCTGTTTGTGTCCTCTCTTATTTCCTTGAGCAGTGGTTTGTAGTTGTCCTTGAAGGGGTCCGTTACATCCTTTGTTAGTTGTTTTCCTAGGTATTTTACTCTCTTTGAAGCAATTGTGAAAGGCAGTTTGTTCTTGATTTGGCTCTTTTTAAGTCTGTTATTGGTATATAGGAATGCTTGTGATTTCTGCACATCGATTTTGTATCCTGAGACTTTGCTGAAGTTGCTTATCAGTTTCAGAAGATTTGGGGCTGAAATGATGGGGTCTTCTAAATATACAATCATGTCATCTGCAAATAGAGACAATTTGACTTCCTCCTTTCCAAATTGAATACTGTTTATTTCTTGTTCTTGCCTGATTGTTCTGGCTAGAACTTCCAATACTATATTGAATAGGAGTGGTGAGAGAGGGCATCCTTGTCTAGTGCCAGATTTCAAAGGGAATGCTTCCAGTTTTTGCCCATTCAGTATGATATTAGCTGTGGGTTTGTCATAAATAGCTTTTATTATTTTGAGATATTTTCCATCTATACCTAGGTTGTTGAGAGTTTTTAGCATAAAGTGCTGTTGAATTTTGTCAAAGGCCTTCTCTGTAACTATTGAGATAATCATGTGGTTTTTGTCTTTGGTTCTGTTTATGTGGTGGATTATGTTTATAGACTTGCTTATGGTGAACCAGCCTTGCATCCCCAAGACGAAGCCTACTTGATCATGATGGATAAGCTTTTTGATGTGCTGTTTCAATTGCTTTGCCACTATTTTGCTGAAGATTTTTGCATCTGTGTTCATCATGGATGTTGGCCTGAAGTTTTCCTTTTTTTGTTGAGTCTCTGCCAGCTCTTTGTATCAGGATGATATTGGTTTCATCAAATGATTTGAGAAGGATTCCCTCTTTTTGGATTGTTTGGAATAGTTTCAGAATGACCTACAAAGAGACGTAGACTCCCACACAATAATAGTGGGAGACTTTAACACTCCACTGTCAATATTAGACAGATCAAAGAGACAGACAATTAACAAGGATATCCAGGACTTGAACTCAGACCTGGACCAAGCAAACCTAGTAGACATCTGCAAAACTCTCCAACCCAAATTCACAGAATATACTTTCTTCTCAGCACCACATCACACCTACTCTAAAATTCACCACATAATCAGAAGTAAATCACTCCTCAGCAAATGCAAAAGAATGGAAATCATAACAAACAGTCTCTCAGACCACAGTGCAATCAAATTGGAACTCAGGATTAAAAACCTAACTCAGAACCAAACAACTTCTTGGAAGCTGAACAACTGGCTCTTGAATGTTGACTGGATAAACAATGAAATGAAGGCGGAAATAAAGATGTTCTTCGAAACCAACAAGAATGAAGATATAACTTAGCAGAATCTCTGGGACACATTTAAAGCAGTGTCTAGTGGGAAATTTATAGCAATAAATGCCCACATGAGAAGCAGGGAAAGATCTAACATCGACCCCCTATCATCAAAATTGAAAGAGCTAGAGGAGCAAGATCAAAAAAGCTCAAAACCTAGCAGAAGACAAGAAATAACCAACATCAGAGCAGAATTGAAGGAGATGGAGACACAAAAACCCTTCAAAAAATCAATAAATCTGGGAGCTGGTTTTTTTTAAAAAGATCAACAGAATAGAGCACTAGCCAGATTAATAAAAAAGAAAAGAGAGAAGAATCAAATAGATGCAATAAAAAATGACAAAGGGGATATCACCACTGATTCCACAGAAATACAAACTACCACCAGAGATTACTACAACCAACTCTATGCACATAAACTAGTAAACCTGGAAGAAATGGATAAATTCCTGGACACTTGCACCCTCCCAAGCCTAAACCAGGAAGAAGTCAAAACCCTGAATAGACCAATAACAAGTGCTGAAGTTGAGGCAGCAATTAATAGCCTACCAGCCAAGAAAAGCCCAAGTCCAGATGGATTCAAAGCTGAATTCTACCAGACATATAAAGAGGAGCTTTTCATTTTTTATCTTTTATATAATGCTGTTTTTTTATTATATACCTACTTTTTTTTTTTTAATTTAGAGAGTATATTTTGCCAAGGCTAAGGACACATACGTGGGAGGTAGGTCTGTGTCTTCTCCAGGAAGGATTTGGAGGGCTTCAATATTTAAAGGGGAATGGATGGTCACTGGGGAAAGAGGAAGAAATTTTAAAAGGTTTGGATGGATTAGAGACACACAGTTGTATTCTTTCGAGTCTTTGATCAGTCTTTCACCAAATACACAATTTACATGTGAGAGGGGGTAGAGAAATAGTAACTTCTGGTTTTTTCTTGCTCAGTGAATCAGCTTTTTTTAATTAGAGGAACAATCAGATATACATTTCTCTCAGGTGAGTAGAGGGATGGCTTAGAGTTCTGTCCTTTGCCTCATACCTGTAAAGACAAGCTATCAATTTACATTGTCGGGGTAAGACTCAACAGTACCAGTTTAGGATAAAGACCTTGAAGAACTCAAGGAATTTCCTAGTGAGAAAATTGTGAGAGAGGTATATAGGGTTTTTTTTGTTGTTGTTGTTGTTGTTTTTGATAGTTATCTTATTTAGGAATAAAATAGGAGGCAGGTTTGCCTGACACAGTTCACAGCTTGACCTTTCTGTTTGGCTTAGTAATTGTGGCGTCCCAATTTTTATTTTCCTTTCCCATTTCCCCCTTTTCTTTTTAAAATAGCTCATATGTTTTCTTTGTGTTTGTCTTACTTCAGGTTTATAGGGTTCTTCGAATCTATGACTTGTCATTCCTTAACAGTTCTGGAAAATTCTCAGCTAGTATCTTTTCAAATATTGTTTCTGCTAATTTTCTCTTTTCTCTACTCTGAGACTTGATTTCTGTGAGTATTAATTTTCTTCAGCATTCCCATATATTATGCTTTATATATTTTTGTTTTATTTCTCTGTGCTTTAATCTGTATATTTTGTATTAACCTATGAGCTGTTCATTAATTTCCCTTATATTAAAGCAATCTTCTTTTATGTTCAATCTTCAAACTTTTGATTGTCTTTATAAATTTTAGTTCTTTACTAGAATTCTCCACATATTTATCTCTTTTTTAACCATGGTAAACATAGTTATTTACAGTTCGTGTTAGATAAGTCTAACTGCTAGATGACCTTTAGGTTAAGATTGCCTTTAGGTTTCTAACGCAAATTATTTTCTTTTAGGGTAAGACAGGAGGTCATTTTGTACTGTGTCCTGGCATATCTAGTAATTTTGGATTGAATGTTGGACATTTTGTTTTAAAAATTCTGAAGTCGTTGGATGATTCTCTTTTCCTTCTGAAATGATCTTTCTTCTTTTGTGTATGAATAGATTCCCTCAGTCTAATCAGGGAATAAGATAATTTGAGACTGTGAATGGTTTACTAAAACCCATTCTCCTTGAAATTTAATTATTTAACCAGCACCATGAGTCTAATGAAATCTCTGTTTAGCTTTCTAGCTCTTTAGAAGGTATTTTATAATGTCTATACACATTGTGACACTGGCAAATGCCTCTAGAAGAGATTGTACTCAGAATGCTGGGTTCAGTTTTCTGTTTCTCTTTCCACCACAATATTGGTCCTTTAACTTCTGACTGTATTGGTAGGCCTAAACTTTGATTTTGTTTTCCTCACTGATTAATACTTCCATAATATTTACTCTTCCATTTTATTTGTAGCTCCAATGTCCTCATTGCAAATTGGCAAGTGGTCCAAGGGAAGAAAGTGGCAAAAATATACCTACAGTTTATCTAAGTTCCTTTCATTTTTCTCTTAGATCTTAGTTTGTCAAATCTTGGATACCTTGGTTAATCTCCCTCAAATTACTGTTTTGGTATTTTATCTAGCAACTATAGAAAGTTGTTCTTTGTGGGAAGGTTAGTCTGATACAAGCTGTCATGGCTAGAAGTTCACATCTTGCATTTAATTTTATAATATATGTTTTCCACTAAATGATGGACTGCGAGAATTTTCTGTGTTATTGATAAAAATTTTAAATGTAACCTTTAGGGGTTATGTAACATGCTACTGTAATGAATAGTCACAACTGACAATATCAACAATACCAATTCTCTGATATTGGGTCTTCAGGATACTTCCAATTTTTTTTTATTATTTCAGATTATAAGAAGACCTTTTGATATGTATTCCTAAATACGTTTTTTGTTTTGTATGTAGAAGACTGCATCTGATGTATGATATAAAATATGTATATATGGGCAACTGCTAAAATTTATGTGCCAATCAAATGGAAAGTTTCTATGAGATAAGCAAATTCTACATTAATTTAGCTGAAAGATTACTCTGTTATTCAAAGAAATTGGTAGATTCATTATCAGGAATATAGTTACTGACTTAAATCTGAATTTTGTCACTTTACTAGCTGATAGACCCAGAGAAAATTACTTAGCCTCTCTGAGCCTGTTTCCTCAACTCTTGAAGACAAACAATAATATGTATCTGACAGAGTTTTGCAACTTTTAAAAGAAATACTTACCTATTTATGTGTCTGTACACACCAGAAATTCTCCAAAGACAAGGTTTAGGCATTCATTCATTCATTTAAAAATATTTATTGAGCAACTATGGCATGAGGCATTGTGGATATAGGTGTTGACAAGTCAAGTAAGTTTATGCTTATGTAATGTTTATGTTATAGAGATGTGAAATGGACAATAAACAAATGTGTGACATAATTTTAGATTGTTGCTAGTATTTTGAAGAAAAGTAAAGCAGAATAGAGGCTGGAAAGTGATTGTGGTGATGTTGCTACTTTGAAATAGTTGTCAGGAAATTTTCTCTGAGGAAATAACTGAGTTGAGATATATGAAAGCAAACCATGTAGAAATGTGAGGAAGAGATTTACAAATAGAGGGTACAGTAAATGCAGGTATCTGGAGTGTAGAAGCTTGATAGGTTCATGAAAAAGGTAGAAAGTTAGTGTAATGGGAATGGAATGAATGAGGAGGGTCAGGAAGTGAGGTAGGCAGGAAACAATTCAGGTAGAAATGTGTTGGCCGTGATTGATGTGAAATCACTGTAGAGATTTGATCAAGGGAGGCATGTGCTTTTACTTTTTCACATTCAAACATGCACTTTGGCTGCTAAGTGGAGAAGAGTCCACATGGACCAACACAGAAACGGGCTGTTGCAGTCTTCTTTATTTTAAATCCCTAATATCCATTACAGTGGCTGGCACATACTTGTGAACAATTAATTGTGTGTGTGTGTGTATGTGTGTGTGTGTGTGCGTGTCGAAGGGCATTTTGGCTAGGGAATGTACAACAATCTCAGAACTTTTGAACTATGAGCTCACTTTTGAACTGTAAGCTCACTGGTGAATATAGCACAAAGCAGAGACAACCAAGCTCCTTTGGCAGTTAAGTGAGGTGCATTCAACAGCATTTTGAGTTACAAAGTTCACAGATAGACAATGAATTGTCAGGGTTTTCAAATAATTTTGAAAATGAACATCAATCAATAACTATCCATTATGGCCTTGCAATTGACTGCCTGATGAACCAGTGGTAATAAGCAGCAAGAGCTTCTTATTCTTGTGTCAATGCAGGAATAGGGAGGTTAGTAGTAAAACCCTGCTCCAGATTTCTAGCTGTGAAGAAATATTAGAACATTTTTTATCATTTCAAACTTTCACATTTTTGAGGTCTTTTAAAAAATGCTTTTGTGAGTGAAACAAGGGCACATTTCCTTATACATCTGGAAAACACAGGAGCTATTAAGCTTGAGGGTCCCTTTTAAGTCACACCATAGCCAGGACTCTAACTCAGGTTGGATATCATAGGTGGCTTTTCTTATGTGATCTCTGTAAAATGTCAGAGGTTTGAGAAATAGATATTCAGGTGTTTGGAGAAACAAATAATCTATACTCAGAGGTACTAGAAATAATTCCCTTAAGAAGCTTAATAATTCTCATCAATGTAATGATTTTTGGCTCTCTAGTATCTCTTGTAACATTAGTCAGTGCTAATTTATTAGTAATAAATATTGGCTGAACAAAATCCTGATCCAGGAATACAGCAGTAAGGTACTAGGATCTCCAGAACATTTATTCATTTGTTCATGAGAAATATTGTGAAACAATTTCAATGTATGACACACTGTATTAGACAGTAGAAATATAAATATGAAAAAACAGTCTAGTGAGAAATCAGCCATTTAAAAAAATTATAAAAACAATGGGTTAGATGCCATTGAATGATTTTGTTCTAATGGATGGTACAGTTAAATAGAAATTCTGAAATTGGCCTTGGATGTGTATCAGATAGATGGGTGGTACTGAGTACCTACAGAGAGGGTAGATACACCTGTTGTATAAAGAGGGACCTTATCTTGTCCTAATCCTTCTAATTTTCCCGTGGGCCACAGACTCTGCTGCTCTTCTCTCACTGTTCTTTACCCACTGGCCATTGATCCTCACACGTGTATCCTTCAATACAAACCTTTGAGTGATTTCACCAATTTCTAAAAATAACTCTATTGTGATTTTGACTGACATTTTCTTTATCCTATACCAACATTTGGAAGAATTTATAGTCCTGAAATACTTGAGGTAATAATAGTATAGGAACACAATCTGCCTCCCTATTATTTAAATCTTAATTTATATTTCCTAATGTAGTTTTATAGGTTTTATTTACTTTATTCCTAAACATTTTTTATGAAGATTAGTCTTACATTTCTTTTAGCAGGGGAGGTTCATGATGAATTAAATACTTTTTGTATTTATATTTCTAATTACCACTGTTTCTTATATAGGGAAACTATTGAATTTTTAAAACTTATATTCAATTACTTCCTTAAATTTTCTAATGGATTTAAATTTTTTTTATCTGATATTCAAACTATAGCAAAAATGACAAATGGATTTACTCCTTCACTGTTCTATTGAACATTCTATTTTGGCAGCCCCAATTTCCAGAACATAGATAAAAGGCCAAGGGGCTGATCCAAGAGGCAACTGTACTTTTGCCTCAGGATTTTTTTCAGAGCTGGTCCCAGGACTGATTGAGGCACTTTTCTTTTGTCATTGACTTTGAAATAACTAATTGCTCCTTTTCGGTTGAGAATGACTGTACCATGTCCATGTCCAGTAGGTGCTGGGACAGTGGCTGCCACCTTGACCTACAAATTTAGTCAAGTATTCTTCCTTTTACTCCCTTTCTCCCAAACTCCTGGATTCAATAGATACTTTCTCAGTACTTGTCACTGTAATAAGCTAAGTCCTAAAGCTTTAGAAATGTTAGATCTTACCTTGAAGGTACTAACAGCTAAGGACAGCCAATGGTATTTCTCTTGTGAGTTTGATACAACATGTATATCCAACCACCTGATTACAATCATCCCTTAAATTTCTCATAGAAATCCCAAACTTAATATTTGTATCACAGAAATATTGATTCTGTCATCAAACCCACTCCCCTTCTTAATAAATATTACCAACTTACATTATGTTGTTCAAGCAAGAAATGTGGAAAACTTTCTTGATTTCTTCATTCTCTTCATCAACTTCCCACCCTCATTCCATCCATCAGGAAGTACTGTTGAATTAATACCCAACATGTTTTTAAAATCTATCTGCTTGTCTTTATCTATACTGTCACTACATTCATTCATGACACAATAATCTCTTGCTTGAATTGCTATACCAGCCTCCTAACTGGTTGTTTCACTTCCATGTCTACCCAGCATTATTCCATCATTCAATAATAGCCAAATAAATTTTCTTAAAACTTACATTTCATCATTCCATCACAATTTTAAACACTTAAAATTCTTGGTAATTTTACTATAATTATAAATCTTTTACTATACTCCAGGGTCCTCTGTGAACTTGTTCATTCCTGTCACTCCGTTTCATCTCCCATCACTTTTCCTCTCCATGGTACACACCCCAGCTATACTGGATTTTCCTCAGTTCTTCAAACAGGCCTTTGCAGATACCATTCCATCTGCCCGAGTTGTCTGCTTCCCTACTTGTCATGTGGCTAATTGCTTCTCAACCCTTACATCCATAGTCGTCAAATATTGTTAATTCTCTATCATGGGACAAACACACTGAACCTGGCCAGGCATGGTGGGTCATGTCTGTAATCCCAACACTTTGGGAGGCTGAGGTGGGTGGATCACTTGAGGTAAGGAGTTCGAGACCAGCCTAGCTAACATGGTAAAACCCTATCTCTACTAAAAATACAAAAAAATGAGCCAGGCATGGTGATGGGTGCCTGTAATTCCAGCTTCTCGGGAGGCTGAGGCAGGAGAATTGCTTGAACGTGGGAGGTGGAGGTTGCAGTGAGCCAAGATAGTGCCATTGCACTCCAGCCTGGGATCTTACTCAACAGAGTAAGACTCCATCTCAAAAACAAAACAAAACAAAAGCATTGAAACTGTACTACTAATTTAGCTGTTTTTATGTATAAAATATACACAAGTACTCCTTTGCTAACGTTATTTTTATTATGAAATATACACAAATGTTTAAGGTACATATTAACGATAAAATAAATAATTATTCTGCTTCATTGTTAATGATAGTTGGTATAAATTTATGCTTTAAGTCATGTACATATGACTATTATTTAACTTCATAAAGAAGCCTAAGAAGATATTATACTAAACATAGGTATCTCTGCTGTTTTCTTATTGTTGCTTAGATTTGCCTTATTACGATTATTTTCTTATCCATGGTTTCATTGGAAGAAACTATTAAAGCGTCAATTTTGACAGTCTTCATTTATTGAAAACTAGATAATATAATCTGAAAGTCTGCTTAACCAGGCACTTATATATACTGTTATACACAGAGTTATACATTACTATCATGGGAAGAGAAAGAACAAGTGAGGTGCTGGTGTCTTTTTTCTCCCTTAACATTGTGGAATTCCATTTTCTCTCTCCAGAGACTCAAACTGTGTGAATGTGGTCATCTGATAAATGCATCGCAAGGAAGAAAGAGAGAGAGAGAACATCAGTAGATGTTACTAGAATTTAACTTTTCTTATTTTATTGTTTTAAAAATATCAATAGAGGTTAACATTTTCTCTATCTTAGTAGGTCTCTGAAACATCTTTCTTCAGTGGGTCCTCTCTCTGGAGACCACTATTTGATTTATCAGCTTAAATGTTACCTCTTTGAGATGCATTTCATGACCACATACCTGAAGCAGGTCTTGCTATTCCTGCTCCATGTGCTTTTTTACATTTATTATGATATTTATGCATGTATATTTTTGTCTGTGATATACAGCTGACCCTTGACCAACATCGGTTTTTATTCACTGTAGGTCCACTCATGTGTAGATCTTCTTCCATCTCTCCCACCCTTGAGACAGCAAGGCTAACCCCTCTTCTTCCTCTTTCTCCTCAGCCTACTCAACGTGAAGACAGTAAGGATGAAGATCTTCATGATGATCCACTTCCACTTAATGAACAGTAAATATATATCCTTTCTTTATGATTTTCTTAACATTTTCCCTCTAGTTTACTTTATTAGGAGTATAGTATAGACTATATATTACATATAAAATATATATTAATTGAGTTTTTGTTATTGGTAAGGCTTCCAGCTATTAGTAGCTAAGTTTTTGGGAAGCCAATATTTATACATGGATTTTTCACTGTTCATAGGATCAGCACCTTAAACCCCATGTTGTGGAAGGGTTAACTCTATATTTTTATATTTATAGTTATTTAAACATTTGCACTTATTTATTTGTCTGCTAACTTATTTTTTGTTTGCATGCTCCATAATAACAGAAGGTCTACATCTTCTTTTAATATTTATCCTCAGCCATCAATAGAGTTTGGGTCTCTGTAAATATGCATGAAAGTTCAACAATTCTCAGTTGTTGTTTGATGATACATTGATACAATGTGAATAACTGTAAGGCAAATGGCAAATCAGTTGTTATTAATACAATTTAAAGAAATATCACTTGTAAATGTATTTTAATTTAGGAAGAACTGAAGGTATCTCTATAAAAATACTACTTTTGGTTGTATTCATATATCATTTCCAAAATGGGGGAAAATAGGTAGAATTTCACCTGGTGCCAGAAGAGTACATCATCTAGAGCTTATTTTGTGTGTGTCCCATCTCATTCTTTGAAGTCAACGTAAACTTCATCTTTCCTGCACATCATGGGGCACTGCAGGTTAAGAATTGATGACCAGGCTGGGCGCCGTGGCTCACTTCTATTATCCCAATGCTTTGGGAGGCCAAGGCAGGTGGATCACTGGAGGTCAGGAGACCAGCTTGGCCAACATGGCAAAACCATGTCTTTACTAAAAATACAAAAAATAGCCAGTGTGGCTTCACATGCCTATAGTCCCAGCTACTTGGGAGGCTGAGGCAGGAGACTTGCTTAAACCCAGGAGGTGGGAGTTGCAGTGAGCTGAGATGGAGCTACTGCACTCCAGCCTAGGTGACAGGACATGACTCCATCTCAAATTAAAAAAAAAAAAAAGAATTGACCAATTTGGCACTTTGGTGGGCACCTGGAATGCCAGCTACTCAGGAAGCTAAGGCACTAGAATTGCTTGAGCCTAGGAGTTGGAGCTGCAGTGAACTATAATTGTGCCTATGAATAGCCACTGCACTCCAACTTGGGCTACATAGTGAAACCCTGTCTTTAAAGGAAAAAGAGAGAGAGAGAGAGAGAGAGAGAGATTTACAGAGGGAGAGACATATGTACAATATGGTCCATGGCAGATAGAAGTGTGGATGAAGTACTACAGAAAAAAATAAAAGTACGCCTTGATTGCTTTTTGTATCAACAAATCTCAATGGAGGAAAATGCTTTAGAAATAGGCAGACCTTGGTTCTAGCTCTATCGTGTAATCTACTAGTCAGATATCTATGTACACAGCTTTTATACTCTGAACCTCGGTTCCCACATATCCAAAAATGACCATAAAATTCCTGAAGCATTCCTGGCCTCAGAGGATTGCTGTAAGAATTAAATGAGGCAGTCAGTAAAAGAACATTTGGGTAACCTTAAAATACTATATAAATATTTTAATCAAAAGTGTTATCTTCTCAGTTGCCCCACTGAGCTAAATTCAGGTCAATTTAAAAACTATTTTATGAGCATTTATTATGTTTCAGACATTATGCAAAAACCTGGAGTACAGAGGGGACATAGACCCTACCCACAAACTCTACCTTCCAGTGTGAGCAAGAGACACATGCACACATTAAATATAACAGAATGTGATTCATGCAATGAGAGACATGTATTGTTATAATCCAGAGCAAAGAGGAGGGAAACAGGACCAATGAACTCTGCTGTGTTGGAGGACTTAAACCTCAATGAAGGCACCTAAGGAAACAAAGCCAGAGCAGTGTTTTGAAGACATCTGGGAATAGCAGGGGGGTTTCCAGGCAGAGGAAATAGTAGGTGTCAAGGGATAGAGCCCTGGAAGACTTGGACCTGTATTCTCTCTCTCTCTCTCTCGCTCTCTCTCTCTGTGTGTGTGTGTGTGTGTATGTGTGTGTCTGTGTACACCTGGGTACATTAATAGGAGAATGGTAGATAAGATGGCAAGTAACATAGTTTGGATATATGTCCCTGCCCAAATCTCATGCCCAGCAGTAATCTCCAGTGTTGAAGGTGGAGCCTGGTAGGAGGTGATTGGATCATAGCTGGATAGATTTCTTATGAATGGTTTAGCACCGTCGTCTTGGTGTGGCTCAGGAGATGTGGCTGTTTAAAAATGTGGAACCGCATGCACTCTCTCTTGCCCCTGCTCTGCCCTGTGAGATGCTGGCTTCCCCTTCACCTTCTGCTATCATTGTAAGTTTCCTGAGGCCTCTCCAGAAGCAGATGCCAGCACCATGCTTTCTGTACAGCTTGCAGAACCATGAGCCAATTAAACCTCCTTACTTCTAATTACTCAGTCTCAGGTATGTCTTTATAGCGATGCAATAAACATTAGACTGGCCTAACATAAGAGAACTTTAGAAGCTCTCTGTGGTTCCAGAATAAAATAGGTACAAGAGAGGTTGCAGATGGGACAGGAACAGTAGAGGGAGTTTGAAAGGTTGGAAAAAAGATTACTAACTTATACATAATAGATATTTAGTTAATTATAAAAGGGACCATATTTTGTAAGCAATCCAAAATATGTCTCCAATGTCCATTCTACCACTCTGTATTTGCAATTGCTTACAAAATATGGTCCCTTTTATAATTAACTCCATTTTCTAGATGAAGAAACAGACTAAATAAGGGTAAATGCCTAGCCCAAGATCACATCGCTAGTAAACCGAGGAGTGTGGATTCACACCTGGCTCCAGGATTTGAACCCAAGCACTGATTCTCTACTGAGAGGGCTGAGTTAAACTACAGCCAGCATTTAAGACCTGCTTTAGTATGTGGGGAAAGTCATAAGACCCCAGATCATTGAAAACAAACTGGCAGAGTTCATTTTCATCCCTACCATGCCAACTTCTGGAAATATTTTTCTTCCTTGATCTCTGACCGGGGCCTCTTAACCTTGCATTACAAAGTCGTGTTTCTTTGTACTCTTCCAAATGGAGCTGAGCCTTTCAGCCCAAAAGGGGATACGGGGTTTTTTTCCCTTCAGTAAGCCCATGAACCAACTTGCTAAGAGCTTCTTTCTCCTTTCCATTACTAAATACAGCATTGCTAAATTTGACTGACCAGGGGAGTTCTATGAAGACCAAGTTTACAAGCTCACTTCCGGTAACATTCCCCACCCCACCCTCATTCCCTTGCAGGCATCAGCTTGGAGCTTAGAGCTCCCTCCCCTTGGAATCCAGGCAGCCAGAGCTGCAGAAACCTATAGGGTTCCTTCTGAATCTGCTCTTTGCACAATAACAGCCTCACTGAGTTGCAGCCCTGCCTGCATAGGTCACCGTGTGATGAACCTACTATTAACCTTACTCTCCAATCAGAATTTTGATCTAATCTCTGGGGCAGCATGGTTAACATGTATGGTCTTTTTGTTTCTGTAGAGCTGGAGATCTGAAATGTAACAGCCTTGGTTAAGCCAAGCACCAGAGGAAAACCACAGAGTTCATGTTACATATATTAGGCTTTTTGTGTGTGTGCTGCAATTCTCAACAGGCTCAAGCCGACCTTGGGCAGTGGAATAGCTTCCTCTGAAGGAGGCTCTTCTCTCCTATGGCCTTGCCATGCAAAGGACACAGACACAGCAGTATGTATTTTGCTTGGCTGTAATGTAGCATAATCACAATTTGTAGACAGGCTGGAAGTGGCCACCCCAGAGCTGAAAGCTATGGAGAACATTCATTTCTGCTATCGCAGGCAGCTCAGCCACAGATATGGATGATGAAAGGGAAACTGGCATTGACCTTGCTGCTTTGCAAGGAGCAGATAGGACCTGGAGCCTGGTTAGCAAAGAAAAATGAACTGAGCCTCCCTGATAGTATTTGAAGAACAAGAGCTGGACCCAACAGTCTCTTCCTCCCTGCTGTGTGTATGTATGTGTGCATTTGCATATACATATATACACACACCTGTTGTGTCAGACTTGCAGGAGACAGACAATCACCCTTGTCCATACTAGAGCTCCCTATTGCACATTTGGCATTTGACTGACATATAAAACTCCCATGGACGTCAAAAGGACAGTAACTCAGAATGCAGAAGAGATCTTTGCTATTGATAAGAAGACAGGTGGAGAGGAAAATGTTATTGACACTATTTTCCAATCCCCGTTTTTTTTTCTTTTTGCCCAGAGGAATGGACTTTCTCTCAAGGGAGTGATGCAAGAGGTAAAAATAAAGCTGATGTAGACAACTGTATATGACACACCCAGCTCAGCTCATCCGAGTGTACCATTGTCCTTTTGTTTTTGCTCCTGTTGAATTCCCTTGCCAGAAATGTTCTTACTCTCCCACTTCCCACCTGGTAAAATCCATTTCATCTTTCAAGTCACAGTTGGATTTTCACTTCATTCAAAAAGCTTTCTCTGATTTTTCTTTACCCAGCACAAGTCATTTGCTTTTCTTGCTTGTAAATTTCTTGAGAGAAGGAAGGCTAACACATAATGCTCCATGATAATGCAGTGGACTGAGCACAAAACTGGAAACAAGAGGGCCTGAGTAGAAATCCAGACTCTCCCACATTAAAGCTGTGAGACTTTGGGGGATGACTTATCTCAGCCTCAGTTTCCTCCTGTGTAAACCTGAGTGGTAATGACTATTTCATGGGATCAGTGGTAGTATGAAATGAGCTAATGTACATAAAGAGCCTAGCACATAGTAGGTAATTTATTATATATGGTCTCCTTTGCCCAGATGCTGGATCTAATTAATTTTTTGTATTATATTTTTATAACTTTGTCACATTTTCAGCATGAAAATATATGTATACATACATATATATATATATATATATATATATATATATATATACATTTTTTTTTTTTTTTAAAGAGATGAGGTTTCACCATGTTGGCCAGGATGGTCTTGATCTCCTGACCTCATGATCCGCCCACCTTGGCCCCCAAAGTGCTGTGATTATAGGCGTGAGCCACCGTGCCCAGCCAGCATGAAAATATTTTGTAAATTTCAACAGATTTAGTGTTTTTTGGTTATATGATAAACTGTATAGTGGTAAAGTCTGAGATTTTAGTGCTCCCATCACCAAATACTGTCCATTGTATCCAATATGTAGTTTTTTACACCCTATCCCAACTAACCTTTCCCCCTTCTGAGCCTCTAATGTCTGTTCTACTAATCTGTATGCCTTTGCATACCCATAGCTTAGCTCCCACTTACAAAGTGACAACATACAGCATTTGGTTTTTCATTCCTGAGTTACTTCACTTTGAATAATGGCCACCGGCTCCATCCAAGTTGCTGCAAAACACATTATTTAGTTCTTTTTAATGGCTGAGTAGTATTTCACAGTGTATATATACATTTGTTTATCCACTCATCAGTTGATGAGCACATAGGTTGATGCCACACCTTTGTAATTATGAACTGTGTTATGACAAACATATGTGTGCAGGTGTCTTTCAGATATAATGACTTCTTTTCCTATGGGTAGATACCCAGTAGTGTGATTGTTGGATCAGATGGTAGATCTAGTTTTAGTTCTTCAAAAAAATCTCCATACTGCTTTCCATAAAAGTTGTGCTAATTTACATTTCTACCAGCAAAGTATAAGTGCTCCCTTTTCATCATATCCACTCCAGCATATACTGGTTTTTTTTTTCTTTTTAAAAATGGTCATTCTGGGTGGGGTAAGGTAGTATCTCATTGTGATTTCAATTTGCATTCCCTGATGATTAGTGACATTGAGCATCTTTTCCATATGTTCTTGGCCATTTGTATGCCTTCTTTTGAAAAATGTTTATTCATGTCATTTGCCCACTTTTTGATGAGATGATTTGTAGTTTTCTCTTGCTGATTTGAGTTCCTTGTATATTCTGAATATTAGCCCTTTGTCAGATGCATAATTTGCAAATATTATGAAATCTTGATCAATTATAGTAAAAAGAACATTTTTTACTACTTAAACATTCCTAGACATTGAAATCAAGCAATAATAAAAATAATAATGCTAATGAAAATAGTAGCAAGCACTAATGCACAAAGTCTTATTCTTTGCATGCATTATTTTATTCTATCTTCATGTAATCTCTGGAGGGAGATATAATTAGTTCCACTTTGCAGATGAGGAAATTGAGGCCACACAGTTGGTAGTGATGAAATAAGATTTTAAGTATAACCCCAGAGCTTAATCAGTACTTTGCAGTTCTTAGCCATGACTGCGCTAAAGTATCATGGGATGCTTTTAAAAATGCCAATGCATGAACCCCAGTATCAGATTTAGACTCAATTAATCTACACTGGGGCCCAGGGATTGTTTGTGAAAACACCAGGTGATGCCATGTGCCACCAGGAATGAGAACTTCTAACATCAGGCAATGCTAGAGTACAAGTAGAGTTTTGTATCTAATCATATTATATGGTTTAGATTTGTGTTCCCAAACAAATCTCATGTCAAATTTGAGGAGGACCTGGTGGGAGGTGATTGGATCACGGGGGTGGATTTTCCCCTTGCTGTTCTCATGATAGTGAGTTCTCATGAAATCTGATGGTTTAGAAATATTTAGTACTTCCCCCTTTGCATTCTCTCTCTCTCTCTCTCTTTCTTGCCACCATGTAAAGAAGGTGTTTGCTTCCTCTTTACCTTCCACAATGACTGAAAGTTCCGTGAGGCCTCCTAGTCATGCTTCCTGTTAAGCTTGAGGAACTGTGAGCCAATTAAATCTCTTTTCTTCATAAATTACCCAGTCTCAGGTAGTTTTTTATAGCAGTGTGAGAATGGACTAATACAGAAAATTGGTACTAGGAGCAGGGTACTGCTATAAAGCTACCTGAAAATGTGGAAGTGACTTGGAACCAGGTAGCAAGCGGGGGTTGGAACAATTTGGAGGGCTCAGAAGAAGAAAGGAAGATGTAAAGAAGTTTGCAACTTCCTATAGATTTGTTGAATGGTTTTGACCAAAGTGCTGATAGCGATATGGACAGTGAAGTCCAGGCTGAGGTGGTCTCAGATGGAGATGAGAAACTTATTGGTGACTGGAGTAAAGGTCACTCTTGCTATGCTTTAGCAAAGAGACTAGGAGCATTTTGCTCCTTCCCTAGAGATCTGTGGACTTTGAACTCAAGAGTGATGATTTAGAGTATTTGTTGGAAGAAATTTCTAAGCAGCAAAGCATTCAAGAAGTGATCTGGCTGTTTGTAAAAGTATATGCTCATATGTGTAAAGAAAGAGATGGTCTGAAGTTGAAACTTACATTTAAAAGGAAAGAAGAACATAAACCTTTGGAAAATTTGCAAACTGACCATGTGGTAGAAAAGAAAAACCTATTTTCTGCAGAAAAATTCAAGCTGGCTGCAAAAATTTGCATAAGTAAAGAGGAGCTGAATGTTAATAGCAAGTACAATTAGGGAAATGTCCCCAGGACATTTCAGACACTTTCATGTAGCCCCTGCCATCATAGGCCTAGAGGCCTAGGAGGGAAAAATGATTTTGTGGGTCAGGCCCAGGGCCATGATGCTCTGTGCAGTCTCGGGACATGGCGATCTGTGTCCCAGCTGCTTCAGCTCCAGCCATGGCTAAAAGGGACCAACGTACAATTCCAGCTGTGGCTTCAGAGGGAGCAAGTCCCAAGCTTTGGCAACTTCCATGTGGTGTTGGGCCTGTGGGTATGCAGAAAACAGGAGTAATCACTTGTGGTGTGCATCAAGCAATGCTGGAGTACAAGTAGAATTTTGCATCTCAACATCTGATATGGTTTGGATTTGTGTTCCCACTCAAATCTCATGTCAAATTGGAGAAGAGGCCTGGTGGGAGGTGACTGAATCATGAGGGTGGATTTGCCCTGGCTGTTCTCAAGATAGTGAGTTCTCATGAGATTTGGTGGTTTAAAACTATGTGGTGGCCGGGCACGGTGGTTCAAGCCTGTAATCCCAGCACTTTGGGAGGCCTAGGTGGGTGGATCACCAGGTCAAGATATTGAGACCATCCTGGTCAACATGGTGAAACCCCGTCTCTACTAAAAAAATACAAAAAATCAGCTGGGCATGGTGGCGAGTGCCTGTAATCCCAGCTACTCGGGAGGCTGAGGCAGGAGAATTGCCTGAACCCAGGAGGCGGAGGTTGCGGTGAGCCGAGATTGCGCCATTGCACTCCAGCCTGGGTAACGAGAGTGAAACTCCGTCTCAAAAAAAAAAAAACTATGTGGCACTTCTCCCTTAGCTCTCTCTCCCCTGCCATCATGTAAACAAGGTGCTTGCTTCCTCTTCACTTTTGTCATGTTTGTAAGTTTCCTGAGGCCTCCCCATTATGCTTCCTTTTAATCCTGCAAAATAAAGTAAATTAGTCCTCTTTTCTTCATAAATTACCCACTCTCAGGTTGTTCTTTATAGCTGTGTGAGAATGGACTAATACAGCATAGCTGATGACCTCCAGCTTTATCTCATCCAGACTAAGTAGTCATTCAATATCCAATCTGGACATAGATCATCTCAACTTTATAAAACTGCTCTAATCGCAGAATTCTGTCAACCCTCTCTAACAGGTCTGGTTACCAGCAATGGGTATGTCTGATGGCAACATTCATTTCCAATAGTAATGCTTGAATGATTCAGTCTTACAGTCAGTCATTTATTGCTCAGCAGATGCTCTGAGCCCCTATCTGACACAGGATCCCAGGCTAAGCCCTGGGGAATTAGACACAGATAAGACAGAGGAGCTGTACTGGTCTGCAAGGCCCTTACAGCCCAATGGAGGAGGGATACATACATGCAAATAACCAGTGTTCAATATGGTTGTTATTGGGAGAGATACACGGTGCTTGTGGAAACCCCAAAAGGAATTGGAAAAGACTTCTGCCTCATCTTCACATTCCTCCTTACACTCCTCTCTTACCATACATTCCTGTCCACGGTCAGTTTGTAGCTGTTAGAGCCTTGGATAGGGGTCACAGGCATTTCCACAGAATAGCAGAACTGGTTGTGGGCCTAAGTTCCTTTCCAGGGTTCCGACATGAAGGAGTATAGGAGTACCTAGGGATGCAGACCCTCACCCATCTGAGGAGATGTGAAGGAGAGGAAGGGAAATAAAGTTTTGGAGTACTTGGGACATGTGGGCAAACTCAGGGGGAAAGTCAGTTTCCCATTGACCTGGGGGACTTCAGCCAAATGGACAGAGGTCAAAGCCAGAAATGCTGCATCCCTCATCAGCTGGAAGGGGCAAATCTGGCCTGGGGTAGAGATAAAGCCAAAGTCAGCAGCCAAGATCAAACAAAAATTGAGCCAGGTGCTTGGAGCAAAGCAGAAGCAAATGACTTTTGCCAAAATTTGAAATGCAATATTAAATGCTCCTTTGGTGATCAATGTCTCTGTCAGAGCAGAGTGGAGCAATCCAAACAAAGGGAAGAGCATGAACTAGATCTAGGGCTCACTAGAGTCAGACAATAGAGTGTCAAGCTATTTTCACTATCAGAGAGCTGAGCTTCATCAGGATTATTGTATCTATCTTAGAACATGTGGCTCAAAACTGGTAATAGCACTATAGGTGTGTCTCACTCCAGCACAGAGGAGCAGAAATGTTCCTTTCTTCCACATTCTAGACTTATCACCTGGAACATACTCTTATCATCTGAACTGTCCAGCAGCATTCACAAGATTAGATTGTCCTAAGGCCACATAAATCCTAAGCCTCAGCTAGTTTTCATGTTGTTTCATTTCTCAGTAATAGTAGTGTGTCTCTGGGTTCCATTACATGCAATGCAACTTCTTTTGGATCCACACCATATTTATGTGCCATTTGTAGGACAGTGCATATCCCTAGACAGTCTCAGAGAGGTCATGACTTGGCTAAAGTGGAAAAGCCTAGACCCAGGTCTCAAATCCGTGACCTCATGTTCCAGTGTACTTTTCATTTTCATGATTATTTTGTTCTAGCAAGGAGGCTTTTGAAGTTAGCTTCAAAATCCATGCCTTGATTTCTGGAGTGGCAGATATAAGCGGTACTGGTTAAGCTTGATGCTTTGGCTGAAGAATACTGATGTGTGGGCTCAATCAGTTACTTTTGACAGATCCAAGCTTTTTCACTCCTAGCAATCCTGCTTCTGATCTTTGGTGGCTTGGAATGAGGTAGAACTGGGTTTTTTTGCTGTCGTTTGTTTTATTTTTCTGTTTTCTTGATTATGCTTTAAGTTCTGGGATACATGTGCAGAATGTGCAGGTTTGTTACATAGGTATACACATGACATGGTGGTTTGCTGCACCCATCAATCTGTCATCAATATTAGGTATTTCTCCTAATGCTATCCCTCCCCTAACCTATGACAGGCCCCAGTGTGTAATGTTCTCCTTCCTGTGTCCATGTGTTCTCATTGTTCAACTCCCACTTATGAGTAAGAACATGTGGGGTTTGGTTTTCTGTTCTTGTGTTAGTTTGCTAAGAATGATGGTTTCTAGCTTTATCTATGTCCCTGCAAAGGACATGAGCTCATACTTTTTTATGACTGTATAGTATTCCTTGGTGTATATGTACCACTTTTTCTTTATCCAGTTTATCATTGATGGGCATTTGGGTTGGTTCCAAGTCTTTGCTGTTGTGAATAGTGCTGCAGTAAACATGTGTGTGCATGTGTCTTTATAGTAGAATGATTTATAATCCTTTGGATATATACCCAGTAATGGCATTGCTGGGTCAAATGGTATTTCTGGTTCTAGGTCCTTGAGGAATTGCCACAGTCTTCCACAGTGGTTGAACTGATTTATACTCCTACCAACAGTGTAGCATTCCTATTTCTCCACATTTTCTCCAGCATCTGTTGTTTCCTGACTTTTTAACTATCACCATTCTAACTGGCGTGAGATGGTATCACATTGTGGTTTCAATTTGCATTTTTCTAATGACCAGTGATGATGAGCTTGTTTTCATATGTTTGTTGGCTGCATAAATGTCTTCTTTTGAGAAGTGTCTGTTTATATCCTTTGCCCACTTTTTGATGGAGTTGTTTGATTTTTTTCTTGTAAAGTTGTGTAAGTTGCCTGTGGATTCTGGATATTAGCCCTTTGACAGATAGATTGCATTCCATTCTGTTGGTTGCCTGTTCACTCTGATGATAGTTTCTTTTGCTATGCAGAAGCTCTTTAGTTTAATTAGATCCCATCTGTCAATTTTGGCTTCTGTTGCCATTGTTTTGGTGTTTTAGTCATGAAGTCCTTGCCCATGACTATGTCCTGAACGATACTGCCTAGATTTTCTTCTAGGGTTTTTATTGTTTTGGGTCTTACATTTAAGTGTTTAATCTATCTTGAGTTATTTTTGTATAATGTGTAAGAAAGGGGTCCAGTTTCAACTTTCTGCCTATGGCTAGCCAGTTTTCCCAACACCATTTATTAAATGGGAAATCCTTTACCCATTGATTGTTTTTGTCTGGTTTGTCAAAGATCATATGGTTGTAGATGTGTGGCATTACTTCTGAGGCCTCTGTTCTGTTCCATTGGTCTATATATCTGTTTTGTTACCAGTACCATGCTGTTTTGGTTACTGTAGCCTTGTAGTATAGTTTGAAGTCAGGTAGCATGATGCCTCTTGCTTTCTTCTTTTTGCTTAGGATTGTCTTTGCTATACAAACTCTTTTTTGATTCCATATGAAATTTAAAGTAGTTTTTTCTAATTCTGTGAAGAAAGTCAATGGTAGCTGGATGGGGATAGCATTGAATCTATAAATTACTTTGGCCAGTATGGCCATTTTCACAATATTGATTCTTCCTATAAATGATCATGGAAAGTTTTTCCATTTGTTTGTGTCCTCTCTTATTTCCTTGAGTGGTGGTTTGTAGTTCTCCTTGAAGAGGTCCTTCACATCCCTTGTAAGTTGTATTCCCAGGTATTTTATTTTCTTTGTAGCAATTGTGAATGGGATTTCACTCATGATTTGACTCTCTGTCTGTCTATTATTGGTATATATGACTGCTTGTGATTTTTGCAAATTGATTTTGTATCCTGAAACTTTGTTGGAGTTGCTTATCAGCTTAAAGAGATTCTGGGCTGAGACGATGGGATTTTCTAAATATACAATCACGTCATCTACAAACAGAGACAATTTCACTTTCTCTCTTCCTATTTGAATATGCTTTATTTCTTTCTCTTGCCTGATTGCCCTGGCCAGAATTTCCAATACTGTATTGAATAGGAGTGGTGAGAAAGGGCATCCTTCTCTTGTATGAGTTTTCAAAGGGAATGCTTCCAGCTTTGGCCCATTCAATATGATATTGGCTGTGGGTCTGTCATAAATAGCTTTTATTATTTTGTGATGTGTTCCATCAATACCTAGTTTATTGAGAGTTTTTAGCCTGAGAAAGTGTTGAATTTTATGAAAGGCCTTTTCTGCATTTATTAAGATAATCATGTGGTTTTTGTGATTGATTCTGTTTACATGATGGATTACATTTATAAATTTGTGTATGTTGAACCAGCCTTGTATCCCAGGTATGAAGCTGACTCGATCATGGTGGATCAGCTTTTTAATGTGCTGCTGGATTCGGTTTGCCATTATTTTATTGAGGATTTTTGCATGGATGTTCATCAGGGATATAGGCCTGAAATTTTCTTTTTTTGTTGTGTCTCTGCCAGGTTTTGGTATCAGAATGATGCTGGCCTCATAAAATGAGCTATGCAGGAGTCCCTCTTTTTCTACTGTTTGGAATAGTTTCAGAAGGAATGGGACCAGCTCCTTTTTGTACCTCTGGTAGAATTTGGCTATGAACCCATCTGGTCCTGGGTTTCTTTTTAGTTGGTAGGCTATTAATTACTACCTCAATTTCAGAACCTGTTATTGGCCTATTCAGGGATTTGACTTCTTCCTGGTTTAGTCCTGGGAGGGTGTATGTGTTCAGGAATTTATCCATTTCTTCTAGATTTTCTAGTTTATTTGCATAGAGGTTTATTGTATTCTCTGATGGTAGTTTGTATCTGTGTGGGATCAGTGGTGATCTCACCTTTGTCATTTTTTATTGTGTCATTTGATTCTTCTCTCTTTTCTTTATTAGTCTGGTTAGTGGTCTATTTTGTTAATCTTTTCAAAAGCCCAGCTCCTGGATTCATTTATTTTTTGAATGGTTTTTTTTTCATGTCTCTATCTCCTTCAGTTTGGCTCTGCTCTTAGTTATTTTTTGTCTTCTGATAGCTTTTGAATTTGTTTGCTCTTGTCTTTCTAGTTCTTTTAATTATGAAGTTAAGGTGTCAACTTTAGATCTTTCCCACTTTCTCCTGTGGGCATTTAGTGCTATAAATTTCCCTCTAAATACTGTTCTAGCTGTGTCCCAGAGATTCTGTTATGTTGTGTCTTTGTTCTCATTGGTTTCAAATTATTTATTTATTTCTGCCTTAATCTTGTTATTTACCCAGTCATCATTCAGAAGCAGGTTGTTCAGTTTCCATGTAGTTGTGCAGTTTTTGAGTGAGTTTCTTAATTGTGAGTTCTAATTTGATTGCACTGTGGTCTAAGAGACTGTTATGATTTCTGTGAGGTGGAACTGTTTTTATGCAGCCTGCCTGAGTAGTCATGCTGTGTAAATGAAAAATTACCACTATGTTATGATGTGAGTTTTGTGACTATTTAGGGCAGCCATGAGGGCACTGGGATAAGATAGGCTAAGAATCAGCTGACTGGAAGGTTAAGTCCTAATTCTGTTGCATTAGAGCTATGGGACCTTGGGTGAGTCATATAATTTCTCTGAATTTCACTTGTCTTACAGACTATAAAATGAGTAAAATCTTAGTTGAACTTTAAATTAGTGTATTGGAAAGAGTTGTAAAAATTTCTGAGTGCTACACAAATGTAAAGGTTTTAGTGCAGACTCTAAAGCTAGTTATTTATCTGAGTTAGAATCCCGACCTAACTTGGGCAAGTTGCTTACTGTCTGTCTCTGTGATCCACTACATCTGTAAAGTGGGAGTTTTAAGGTATGTTCAGCATCACAGACTTGAAGTCTTTGGCTTGGATTAAGTTTTGGATATAAAATTTTTCAAATATTATAAAGGTAATAAAAATCCCGACCTAACTTGGGCAAGTTGCTTACTGTCTATCTCTGTGATCCCCTACATCTGTAAAGTGGGAGTATTAAGGTATGTTCAGCATCACAGACTTGAAGTCTTTGGCTTGGATTAAGTTTTGGATATAAAATTTTTCAAATATTATAAAGGTAATAAAGTGTACAGACCATCTAATACCTAAAACCTTCAGAAGGTTCTGGAACAACACCATGTAATTAAAGACATTAATGTTTAATTTTTCATTGAAAGTTGACTATATGTAAGTGGGATGAATAAAGACCATAAATACCATCACATCAGATTTGAAAAGGTTTTGCTGTCAAAAAAGTTTCTGCCAAACTTGCCTTTTTTTTCTTCCCTCCCTCCCTCCCTCTCTCTCTGTCTCTTTCTCTCTCTCTCTCTCTTTCTCTTTCTCTTTCTCTCTCTGCTCTGGTGCCAGGCTGGAGTGCAGTGGCATAATCTCAACTCACTGCAATCTCCTTCTCCTGGGTTCAAGTGATTCTTCTGCCTCAGCCTCCTGAGTAGCTAGGATTATAGGCGCATGTAACCACACCAGCTAATTTTTGTTATTTTAGTAGAGATGTGGTTTCACCATGTTGGCCAGGATAGTCTTGATCTCCTGACCTTGTGATCCACCCACCTTGGCCTCCCAAGTGGTGGGATTACAGGCGTGAGCCACAAAGCTTTTTTGGTCTATGGAATTGTAGATAAAAGATTATATACCTGTACTACCTGCCATTTAGTATAAGGATGGGGATAAAATAATATGTGTAACTTGCTTAGACAAATTCCTGGCATATAGTAATTATTGAATAAAATATTAGATATTATTACTTTTATTACCTAAAAGTAAAACCAAGAGAGAATGAGGCTTAACAGGCCCTACCTGACATTTCTCAGATTTGTATTAATATTAGTGAACTAATAGAGTTGTCAGAGGGGTCATCTTTCATCCCTTTGCCTGAGGAGAAAACATATTTCTAGGTATGAGCTGTGGTCAGCACTTAAAGGAACAACATTGTGCTTCGAGGACACATGTGTGTGCAAGTCAGAGAGAGACAGAGGGAGAGAGAAAGAGAGGGGAGATTACAGGCCCAGTGTCCTGTGTACCAGAGCAAAATACTAACAGTTTGCAAATATGAAGTATTTTAATTTTCTTATGAGTTTTCTATATCTTATCATTTGAGCTTAAATTACATTATAATGAGAAAATAAAAAGATACATCTTCTTTTAAGCCCTCCCCTGTTTTCCTCTCCTTAGAGAATCAGTTCCCAGATTCAGGCTGTCTTTTACAAGCAACCATCAAGTGACTAGCTTTTATTGATTGCCTACAATACACCAGACACTGCAGAAAGGGCTAAGAAGTAAAAGGGAAAAAACAGACATGTTGTATGAAAAATCTTCAGCAAATCACTTCCCATTTGTGTGGCAACTTGCAGTTCCTACCGTGCTTGAACTTAAATTCTCTCAATTGGTCTTTCTCTCTTAGATTAGGGAGAGTCTGTATTTTGGTCAACATGCTATCAATGAAGAAACTTAGCCAAGGTCACTTAATCTATTAATAATGAAGTTAAACTCAACTTCTGAGTCACATGAGTGATATAACAGCATAAAGTCAGTATACCTAAGAACCTGAAAATCAGTGGCACTTTGAGAAGGTAATACTGGAAAATCAAGATGTAAATTACTGTGACCAACTATAGGTAAAATCTTCACTTTGGCAACAAATGGTAATAATGGTAATGGAGGCTAAAAGTATGGGGGCCACCAAATGAGACCCTGAAAGAGTGTCCTCAAAGTAGTTCACTTTTCAAAAGCTGGATATTGATGAACCTAAGAAAGAAAGTTACAACCCCAGGCAGATGTTTGGAAGAGAGTACTGGAAACAGAAGGAAGGAAAGCGGATGCAGTCTTTATGTACTCAGCACAATCAAAGGGGCAAAGCTGCAAAGAGGCACCGTTTCACGTTAGGGACACCAGTAAGAACAAAGTCCCTTTGTTCAGAGTCTACACTCACAGGTAACCTTCGGGTTATTTTTAACTTCCCAACAAATCAGGGTATGGGCTGATATGTTCCTAGCAACATATTTAAGTGCTTAAAAATTTTTTGTTTTGTTTCTTTGGATATTGTTAGAATTTGTCCCTACATGCCTGACTAGCATTAACTGCACTGCCAGAGACAAATGTGGAAACCAACAAAGCAAAGATCAGCTCTTGATCCAAACCAGGTTCTATTATCTTAGAACCTGACCAAGCATTCTGTCCACCTTTTGATGACATCGCCCCTTCTCCATGCTCTTTTCATCGTGCTGAGAGCACAGTCATTCCTCCAAGTCAGCCAAGTCAATACCTCTATCTGTTTCTTCAAACTAGATCTTCCAGTCTCACATAGCTTTTTCTGGGCAAAAGGGGCTGGGCCTGCCTGCCCTTGTTAAAAGGAAGGGAATCATTCAGCATTTTGTTCTGCATTCTTCTACCCCAGATAACCCTCTCTAATTTGAGGTTGGCTGGAAATCTGGAAATCCTTATTCTTATCAGGAGAATTTCCATTGCTAAAGGGGAGAGTGCACTAGGCCACATCCTGTGTTCTGGGAGAGGCTCAAGAGTCCATTGAAATACTTTAGACTCAAGCAAAGTCAGGGGCTTTCTCAAGTGGATTCAAAACACAGGCTAGGACTACAGGCTCGCTTTAATTTTTCCTGTTTATTTTTTTCCTACTTTGCTTTGCAGAAGCCCCATTGCCCCAGGCTCCACAGTGGACAAATTTTCCATTTGCAAAGTTCTTCCTATGGACTAGCAAAACTCATTGCCTGCCTCCTGACTTGAAAGTCTTTGGAGCCTCAGGTGATCAAACTAAGACTTTATAGACTTAGAGCCCTCAGTGTCTGTACAGCACAGCCACGGGGGCCTGGGAGATACTTGCTTGTGTTTCAGAATGTATAGAAGTAGACTGCACTCAGGGGATTTGTTCATTTTAGCAAACTTGGCAGAACTTCCCTGCATGACCTAAATAGAATATCTTCCTCTACCTAAAGCATGCATCGGGGTATTTCCTGATTTATTCATGAAAGGTTTGCTTTACAAAGGCCTCAGGAACTGTGCAATCTCAAAATACATGATACATAGGCCTGGATACTAGAGTGGCATTTGTATAAATTGCTGTGATAGATGGGCTGTGCAGGATGACTGCAGAGCTGGATCAATTTAAATACCCACTGTTGGGGGTTGCTCTTTCAGAGGATATGAGACCCAACCTACAGATTGTTGCCAATAATACAGAGATGTGTTCTCTCTCTGCAATGAAGAATTGATCAAGGAATGCAAAAAGAAGTGAACACAATTCATGTGCACTATGTGGGGACATGGGACCTCTACCTGCTAATCATTCATTGGCTCATTCATTCATTCCCAGTTAGAGGATTAACCTGCCAGCAGTTGATATGATGAGTTCCACTGAGAGTACACAGTAATAGGCATATATGAGTTCCTCAGGACAGTAGGATATAATATTTGGAATCCAATCAGTCTTGGAATTTAGGGTTCTGTTCTTACCATGGGAATGGGAGGTATCAATCTCTCAACCAGGAGAGAAAGAAAGACTGATTTCTCCTCTTCAAAGCCAGGTATTTTCAGGTGAGTCCACTGTATGCTTTCTAATCATGGGTACATCTAATGCTTCTGTATTTTCATGCTAGGATATTTTTAACAGCACAGCAGATGGACCTTGGTTGTTTGCAAAGAAGTTTTATTTTGGAGCTTGTGAAGAGATTGGGGTTAATGTACAATAAAGTGAAAGTGACGTTTGTAAAGACGGTGCGAGCAGAATGCCAGGATCCATTACCCTGATAACCCCACAAACAGACCGGCAGCCTCCATTGGCGAACTGCTGCTCAAACCCCATCAGTGTTCCTTGCAGGATGCATCGCCACTTTGTGGCAAATTTCCAGAGGTTTTCAGATGCCAACCAACTCATCCTAACTAGGACAAGGAGACATTGTTTTACACATTTTGCTTTGGGGCACAACACTTTGGGAAGATCCAGACCCAGTTCCTGGTTCCTTCTCCTTGTTTTGTGATCATGGACATTTATTGGCAGTGATGTGAAGAAAAATCCAAGTACAGGCTCTTGAATCTGATACCCCAGGACTAAGGTGTCACAATGAGGAGGTCTGATGGTGGTAAGCAGTGTAGTGAGTATGGGCTGAGCCACATGGGGCTGGTGTTTCTTTTCAGAGGGAGATGGACATCACCAGGATAGTTTGGATTCCTGGTGGGAAGGTAAAAAGGCTTTCTGGGAAGGATCTTCCAAGAAGGGAAACCATCCAGAGGATCATATTTGAATGAATTAACCTTCGGTGATTTCCCATGACCTAGAGGATTAAGTCCAAATCCTCAGTACAGATTCTAGTTCCTTCACCATCTGGCCTCTGACTAACCTCGGGTCTTTCCATTGTTCCCAAACATGTGTTCTGACCCTTCCAAACTGTCATTTATTCCCTGATGGTAATAATAGCCAACATTTACCCAGGCCTTTAAAATGCCAGGAACAGGACTAAAAGCTTTATGCATTTCATCATTTAATCTTCAGAGCAATCTCTGAGGTAGATATTATTATGGTCCTCAGTTTACAGATGAGGAAACAATAGCATAAAGGTTATAAAACTGAGTCACAACAGTATTAGGGAGGCTGAGATTAGAAGGCAGTACAACCCCATAGTCGGCCTTAACCATGTCATCACTCTCTTGCCGCCTTGTCTGGATGAGAAAATACCCCAAGACCTTGCACACATTGCTTTTCCTGCATAGGATTGATTGGTCTTTCTCTTTATTTGCCTGGTTTAAAAAACATATCTTTGTTCATCAAGATTTTAAGATCAAACATCCCCTTTTCTGGATATCATTCCTGGAACCTCTAGGCACAGTTAGTGGTTTTCTCCTTGGAGCTCCCACATCCCTTGTGTGAACTCACAGCACACACTATATTGCAATGCAGTGACCTCCTTCCATCGTGTATTCATTCTGTGCCTGGCTGGCTCTGTGTGAAGACTCCTCAGATCTTTCCCTTGGATGAAACAAAGCTCTAAGAGAGTGAACAGCAAGCCAAGAGCAGTCAGCTCCATGAATCCAGGGGTAGCTCAGGCTCTGGGCGATGAGTGTACCCAAATGCCACGTGGCATTTTATGAGTAGCTCTGCAGACAGGTCCAGATGAGTGCCTGCCTTTATCATTAACCACACCCCACGGTGGATTTCTTCAACATGTAAGGCAGCGCCTGCATGTCTGATAACCCAGCTTCTTTCTGGAAAGGATTTCCTTTGGCCTGGGTGCATAGCTGGCCCTGCAAGAGTTAACCATGAGGCATCCCAGATCAGTAGAACATGAGGTTTCCATTAACTGGTGGTATGCAGACCAGTGGCATGAGCATGGATTATGCGGTAATAAAAACACACTGCAGAATTTATGTCAGAAGTTCACTTCTCTCCTTCTCTGCCTCCTGCCCCAGCATAGAGAAACTAGGCCCTCATTACTCTGGCACTATATTGTAACAAAAGTTGGTATTGGACTTTCCCCCAACTTGAGTGAATCCTGCTGGGTGTGCTCATCTTATCCCCAAATGACACACGATGGAAAGAAAGAGTGCCAGAGGAATTTATTCCTTCTCCAAAGATGAATTCAAAAAGAACCAGTTGGTATACAGAGTAAGAAAGTATGAAGGTGACAGAAAAAAGGAAAAGTCAGGGGAAAGAGAAGTAGGGAGAATAGGAAGGAGAGAGTGAGAAAGATAGAGAATGAGTGCATTCAGGAGAAGACAGTTGGAAAAAAGACATTGGGAGATTCTGAAACCATTTATTCTGGAAGAAAAGAAATTTATACCTATGAAGAATTCAGTACATGGTAGGCAGTGTGCTGACCTCTTTTTACATTATTTCATGTAGGCTCACACCCTTCCACTAACTTGTCGTGCAAGTCATACAGCTAGGACCACAGGTTTCCAACCAAGGTGTCTCTGGCTGTAAATATTATCACCTCCCATTTTTAGTTGGGAGGTTGCCCAGCTACACAAAAGAGAGATCAGCCTCCCATTTTCAGTAACAAGTGAGTAGAAATTCTTTGATGATTTTCCTTCCTTGGAGATGAAAGATGGACCAGTTGCTAGAACACAGTACCTTGGGGGTATTTCAAAAGCTCTGCCCCATAACGCACTAACTACCCTAGGAAAGTGGGAAGCTTTCTGAACAGAGGCCACTCTGGAGTTCAGAAACTCTTATTCGGACCACTGTTATTTCCTAAGCACTTACTATGTGTCAGGTCCCGTGATGTTGACAATGAAGAAATGATAAGTAGAACAGCATCTTCCTTGCAAAGTTCACACTTTCCTCTGGGTGACTGACGGATACATAAGCGAAGGTTTCCAAATGCTATAATGGTGGTATGTACAAAGGCCCAAAGCAAAAAGAGAGATCCAAGTTAGCAGAGGAGAGTATGTGGAAAAGTGGGACAAGGCAGAATAAGGAAGCCATGTCCAAAGTCTCAAAGAGTGCAAGGCACATATGGATAATTTGGATAATACGAAGTAGTTAGCTGTGGGTGAACAGTGGTCCTCCATTCCAGCTGCACATTAGAATCAAGTGGAGATTTAAAACATACAGGTACCAGAGATATACCTCTCGAAACCTCCAGAGGGACTGAGTATCAACACATATTTTTTCAAAAACTCCCAAAGTGAGGTTGAGAACCACTGGTATGCTGCCCAGGTTCCATCTCGGCTAGAGTGAGAGATGAGTATGGAGCCTAAGGAAGGACACAGAGATGAAAGACCTTGGATGCCACTCTAAGCAGTTTGAGCTTCCCCTGTGGACATACAAGATTTTTAAACAGGGAAGTGACTTTACTTATAGGAAATGAGTCAGCACAATGGCAAAGCTTTGGTTGGCTGAGCCTCAGGGGAAATTCTGGCTTCGTCTTCTCCAAGAACCTGATCACTTGTGCTTACTAAGGCACAATTGCTTTAATTCTTCCTTTGGTAGATACAGCCAGAAGCCTTGGATCACACTGGGGAAACCAGTGTCCTGGCAGTCTAAGCGACCCTGGTATTGATCTACTTGCAGGTACAAACTTGCTGAGGGACCTTGGCCAAATCTTTCCTGGGCTGTGGTCTTCAGATCCCCACCCCAAACAATGAAGAGATTAAACAGATCTTTGCTTTTCCACGAGATTAGCAGTATCTGATTGCTCTGGTTTACTTTTAGCCAAAATGCTCTGCAGATTTTTATGTTTAATATAGCAATAAAGGTGATTTCTGTTAACCAAACAGGCCCAAGTTAGGAGATATTGGAGAAAGATGGGCCGGGAATTTCAAATGGTGAGTGCTTTCTTATTTCCTTGGGTCTCTGACCAGATGTCAGCTGCCTTCCTGATATATTCCATCTGTAAGGGCGTTGCTTAGGTGAAGATGTTCCTCAAATAGTCCACATCCCCTTCCTCAGAATCTTCAAGGAGTCAATGACCCAATCTTTTCTCTTGAGATGGAGAAGAATCCAGATTTGGAGATTCCCTGTTCATCCCAGTTGGCCTTGAGCCAAGAGTAGCATTACCTTGAAGAACATCCCTAACAGGTCTCCCTATCTAAGGCATGACCTGTCCCAACCCACCCACATCGAGCCTAGGAGAACCTTTCAAAAGTTACTGTTATGCACCTTCAATGCACCTCCTTTCCCTGGTTAAAGCCCAATTTCTCTGACCCAAAACAACCCTCTCTCCATCTGATTCTCCAGCCTCACCTCCTAATAGGACTTTGCAGGGTCCTCAACCCCAGGAATTTAGAATTGCTCACTTTTTTTCACAGAGAACCAAGCCCTTTTATGCTTACAAGTCTGGATGCATAGTTTACTCTGTTTGGAATGCTGTTCCCTTACCTTGCTTACCTGGGACACTTTTACTCATTCATAGGCCCCAGCTAAAATTGTACTTCATTCATTGAAAACCTAACCTCTGTTCCAGGAAAAATGCCAGATGCTTTGAGGATGAATAAAACAAAATCCTTTAGTGATGGCTCTGCCCTCTGCACCCTCTGCACTTTCTCCTGACTTTGTCACTTTGTGGTGACTATCCATTTACATTTCTGGCTCTCTCTCTGGATTGTAAGCTCTTAAAAGACAGAATACCTCTCATTTATATCTGTGTTTGTAGCATTAAGCATAAGGCTTGGCAAAGAGCAGATATTTGCTGGATAAATTAATAAAGGAATGAATAATTAATTTACTTCATAAATGAATGAGTGTATAAATGTACCAAGTAGAGTGAGGACTGCTTTAACTCTTGTGACTGCCACAGGTGGTAACAAGCAAGAGACCCCTTACATCACTCAGTTTGGAGTAGAAGAGCCTGGACTAGACCTTCAGGGATCACTGCTACCTTACAGATAAGAAACTGGGACCAGACAAGTGAAGGGGCTTAACTAGATGGTCAAATGACCAGCACATGGTCCTCAGCTTTTCCCACACTGTCAGAACAGACCGCCCCTTTTGAGTGTATATCTCTGTCATCTGAGCACTATGGGACTCTTTTGTTTCATTTAACTCCACTCTCCCAAACAGTGTGAAGCCCTGGCATCATCGTCTTGGAATCTGATCACTGGTTTGGTTGCCTTCTTCCTCTGTCTATTTGATATAGCCAGCCAGGGAGACAGTGCTGACAAGGCAGTCTTAAGCTCTACACTGACAAAAATCAGGTGTCCTCGCTTCATAAAAGAAACATTAACTGATCCGATGGGAGCTGGAAGCAGAAGTGCTGACAAAGATGTAACTCCCAAGGATTCTATGGGGCAAGGAGAAAGCATCATTCTCTCCTGATTTAGAGCCATTGTGGGGTTTACAGACGAGACAGAGAAGAATGAGACAAGCCAGGGTGGAAGGTCACCAGAGTGGAGGTCTCGGTGGCTCAGCTGGAGGGAGTAAAAAGGTGGGATGATAAGAAGGGCCACTGTCTCCTCTCTAAGCCCATGGCACTGTCCAAGTCCTTATCTCCTCTCCCATGGACCAAAGCATCTCCTTTAGCTCCCCCACTATCGTTATAGTCTTCAGCCTCAACTTGTCACCAGCCCAGTCTCCACATGCAGTCTGATGGTCTTTCTAAATCACCTGAGCATAATTTAGATGCCCCTGATTAGAATCCTTCAGTGGCTCCCAGTTACTCTGTATAAAATCCAAGCACCTCAGATGACATACAAGAGCTCCCCAAACCCCTTCCTGCTGTCCCTCAAAAGGGAATTCTGTCTTTACTCACCATGTGAGTCAGAGACCCTCTGGCAAATGAAAGATTCAAGAGACAGTGGTGGGTGGTTAATGGCAGAAGCAAGCCCTCTTCCTAGAAGAATTACCTTCCTTCCTATTCCCATATACCTCTCATGAGAAAGTCAGCTCTAGCAGCACATAGGTACTGACACACTCTACCTTGTGCCTAGACCTATCTGAGGCACCAGATAGGGATGCCAGAGTTGAATTTAGGGATGAATTGGATATAGCCCCTGCCCTCAAGGAATGCACAGTATGATGAAAAAAAAAAAAAAAAAGAAGTAAAAACAGTTATCATGAGGTGATATGGTTTGGCTGTGTCCCACTCAGATTTCACCTTGAATTGTAATAATCTCCACATGTCAAGGATGGAGATAACTGAATCATGGGGGCAGTTTCCCCCATACTGTTTTTGTAGTAGTGAATACATCTCAGGAGATCTGATGGTTTGATAAAGGGCAGTTCCCCTGCATACACACTCTTGCCTGTGGCCATGTAAGATGTGACTTTCCTCCTCTTTCACCTTCCGCCATGATTATGAGGCCTCCTCAGCCATGTGGAACTGTGAGTCCATTAAACCTCTTTTTCTTTATAAATTACCAACTCTCAGGTATGTCTTTATTAGCAATGTGAGGATGGACTAATATACAAGGCCATCCTAGAAGTCTGCCCAATGAGTTCTGGGTGGGGGCAGGAGCCAGGGATTCTAACTGTATGTGGAGGAACTCAGGATAGCTGGGCTAGTCCTCAGGGGATGATGAGGCATTCCCCAGGAGGAAAACAAGGGAAGGAACTAGAAGAGCTTTCTCTGCGTTATAAACTGCGTGCAAAGACGAGCAGAAGACACGGGTGTGGAATATTTAGAATACAAGGCATAATTGACTAGAGAGCAGGCAGCACAAGGTAAGAGATTTCACTGACTGCAGGATCTCACATGGTGTCCTCAGTTCCTTCTCGCTCTCTCTGTCTCCTTTGTCTCCTCTTCCCTGATGTTGGTTTCATTTTCTCTCAGGTGGAAGAGTGTCTTGTAAAGTAGGTAGGAGAAGTAGGTGCCATGTGTAGACGCAGCTTCAGGCTTACGTCATCGGAGCTAAAGGGACTCAAAGGAAGGAGTTGTTTTCTCACTGTTTGCCTTAGATCTGGCAGCTCTAACGAAGTGGGAAGGGGTGCCTTAAATGACAGAAATTTATTTCTCACAGTTCTGGAGGCCAGGAAGCCTGAGAACAGGGTGCCAGTATGGTCTGGTTCTGGTGAGGGCCCTCTTATTGTATCCTCATGTGGTAGAAACAACAGGCACACTCCCTGACCTCTTCTTATAAGGGCACTAATACCATCTCGAGGGTTCCACCCTCATGACCTGTTTCTCGAAGGCCCTTTGTCCAAATACCATCACACTGAGGGTTAGATTTCATCATTGGAATTTGAGGCAGGGGGATGCAAACATTCAGTACCTAACACTGTTTCAGTGTATATTAATCCCGGGGAAAGGCTTGGATTGGCCTGCTTGTCACATGTCTGCCTCCAGGACCAGCCCCTGGTCACCACTATGGAGGATATGCTCAAACAGGCCTAGGTAACGTGATTAAGGTAAGGCTCTAGGATTGCTGGTCTCTCTGAAACCACACAGTTGAGTCAAGGAATAGTTCCTCAAAGGAAGATGGATTGCTGTTACCAGAAGATGGGAAATGGTTTTAGATAAAACTATAGATGTCCACTTCATTTGTGGGCTTTCCTCCTTCAAGGATACCTCAGATGATGCTCTGGGCATACCATGGATTTCCCAACCTTCTCTTTATCCAGGGGACTTGCACACAGCATCTTCTCAATGAATGTTTATTAATAATTGTTTTGGCACATCTAACAATAAAGATAGAGGTTTAAGAAAAAGAATAATAATGTGGCAAGCTGGAAATTCAAACACTGTAGCAGCTTTGAAACAACTCATTTGGAAGAAATGTCTTTCTGCCCTTGGTGAGTCTGAAGAAAGAATAAGAAGACACTCAAAGAGCATGTGGAGTGTGTGCAGCTGCATGTGCACCAGGAAGCAGAGCTCAGCTGAAGAGCTGCAGTCAGCATCCGAGATAGGAGAAGCCTGTCTTGGCTTTGATGCTGCAGGGGATAATGGAGCCACAGTGCAAGCACAGGGCCTTTTATTGATGGGGTAAAAGGAGCCAGCTGGGGTTTGTCTATAGCTGAGCTTCTGATTCTGTCCCATACTTCTGAAAAATACCCTCTTTGTTCCTTTGCTGCAGGTGACACCTGTCATTACAGGGCATGTAAATAGAATAGGCAGCCCTAGGCTACTTAAGAGATGCCTCTTCCTCAAATGAGTCTCAATCAGCTCGCTGAGTTCCTCTCCCTTGCTCTGTCCCTTTCTCTCAATCAGAGGATTCAGCTGAACAAGGAGGATGATGGTGGCTGCAGAACTCTGTGTTCCAATAAAGGGCCACTAACTTTTGTTACAAGATGACAGTCTCAACTTTGCTACGGCCTCCTCTCCCATACCAAATCTCTAAACATTATAGAAAAAATATAAAAGAAAAAAAAATCCCAAATTGAGTTCCTAAACCAAAATGTGAGGCCCCAGCTTGGTTCAAAAGCAGCAAAGAATTCTTTAAAAGCAGAAAGCAGGTGAGACTGGTATGAAAGGGAAACCATAACCCAAAAGGCACCGAGGAAATTCTATTGAAAAAGTTTACTTGCATAGAAAGGGCAGATACAGAGAAGAGGAGGAGACCCAGAGGTGACTGACCTGATACAATGAGGTGCACCATTCTGACCCCATTCCTCCCCCTAGGGCAGCTGGCTACTACAGGGGTGCTTGTCTCCAGGCACAGTGACTTTGTAGGAATTTGGATTAGGGAGATAAGGCAAGACCACAGGTGGCTGGTAACACCCAGGACAAAGGAGAGCATCCAGAGTTAGCACACAAGTCACCACACAAAGCTATCCAGATGCTGGTCGCACCGCTTCCCAGACCTCAGTGAAAAGGGTGAATACAATCTAGGAAGCATACTTACACCTCTAACAGGCTGCAGGAGCAAAAAGAGCAGAGCCAAATAGAGAAACTCAGCTGCAAAGGTGGATGCACAACCCACCCTCACCAAATAATTTGAGGAAAGCCAACACTATTGAAAAGAAACAGCAGACTCAAATTCACAAGCTCTACCTGGTGAATCAGAGGGGTGTGAGAAAGTAGAACATGTCTCTAGAATAAATGAAGTTAAAATCACACAGTCAAAGCTAAAAGGGTCTGTACTGATAAAACATCAACCAGAGCTCATTCATTACAAATTTAGTCAATGAATGTAAAGAAAAACATCCAACAGACCACTTGTGTGTTAGAATGGACACAAATGACAAGCGAACTGTGGGCTGGAAGATTGAGGCCAGGAATTCTCACAGAATGTGGCAGAAAAGAATGAAGAGATTAGGATAGCAAAAAAAAGGTTAAGAATTATGGGAAACAACTTCCATATTTTAACATCCATCAACTAGGTGTTCTAGAAGAAATGAATCCTTAAATAAAAAAAGTTCCCAGTTTCTAGATGAAATGAATCCTATTAAATAAATAATAAAAGTTCCCAAAAGTTTCTTTGCCAAGGAAAGACATTTCATAGATTGAAAATACTCAGCAAGAATAAAAGAAACCCTCACATAGAAATTTCAGGATCCCAATGGGGAAAGAAAATCAGAAAAAAATCCAGACAAAGAAAAGAAAATTCACCTACAAAGGAAGAAGGGTCAGATTATCATCAGCCATTGCTTCAGCTACACGAAAAAAAGT
This sequence comes from Callithrix jacchus, assembly GCF_049354715.1. Taxonomy (NCBI): domain Eukaryota; kingdom Metazoa; phylum Chordata; class Mammalia; order Primates; family Cebidae; genus Callithrix; species Callithrix jacchus. The sequence continues at coordinate 154,839,831 of NC_133502.1, forward strand.
TCTAAATGGAAATTACTTCAAGCCAAGAGTTCTATGACCAGCCAAAATTTCACTGGTGATTAAAGACAAAAAGAAGATATTTCTAGAGATACATGACCTCAGAAAATGTATAACCCACAGTCTTTGAAAAAAAAATAAGAAGGATTAAAAATTCAGGAAGTAGAAGGTGAGATACATGAAGCAATGATGAATACAAGAAATAAGAAATTACTGTTTCAGGCCAGGTGCGGTGGCTCATGCCTGTAATCCCAGCATTTTGGGAGGCCAAGGCAGGGGATCACAAGGTCAAGAGATCGAGACCATCCTGGCCAACATGGTGGAACCCTGTCTCTACTAAAAATACAAAAAGAAAATTAGCTGGGCATGGTGGTGCATGCCTGTCGTCCCAGCTACTTAGGATACTGAGGCAGGAGAATTGCTTGAAACTAGAAAACGGAGGTTGCAGTGAGCCGGGATTGAACCATGTACCACTGCACTCCAGCCCGGTGATAGAGCGAGACTCCATCTAAAAAAGAGAAGTACAGCACTTGGGAATAAATTTAATGATGGAGATCTAAGACATACACTGGAAAGCTAAAAAGCATTATTGAAAGAAATTAAAGAAAATCTAAATAGATACTCAATTTTTATGGATTGGAAATATTAATATCATTAGGATGGCAATACTTTACAAATTAATCTACAGATTCTTATCCAAATATTAGTGAACTAAGAAATTAGGAAGTTAATCCTAAAGTTCATATGGAAATATGAGGAATTCAGAATAGTGAGAACAGTCTTGGAAATGAGCGAAGTTAGAGGACTCACACTTTGTGGTCTCAAAACTTACTAAAAAGTTGTAGTAATCAAGACAGTGTGGTATTGGCGCAAGGATGGGCATAAATCAATGGAATGAAGTTGAGAGGCCAAAAATATACCCAACATTTATGGCCAGTTGATTTTCAACAGAAAAGTAAAGGACAATTCAATAGCAAAAGAATAGCCTTTTTATTAAATGGCTCTTAGAAAACTGGATATCCATATGCAAAACAATTGTAGATGCCCTACATTAAACAATATATAAAAATGAACTCAGAGTGGATCAAAGACCTAAATATAAGAACTAAAACTACAAAACTATTGGAAGAAAACAGGAATAAATCTCCATGGCCTTAGGTTAGACAATACTTTCTTAGCTATAACATCAAAAGCACAATCAATAAAGGAGATAATTGATAAGGCGTGAACTTCATTAGATTTAAAAATTTGTGCTTCAGAACACTATTACACTGTTGGACGGAGTGTTAATTAGTTTAACTTTTGTGGAAGACAATGTGGCTATTCCTCAAAGATCTAGAAGCAGAAATACCATTTGACCCAGAATTCCATTACTGGGCATATGACCAAAGGAATATACATCATTCTGTTATAAAGACACATGCATGCATATGTTCATTGCAGCACTATTCACAATAGCAAAGACACAGAATCAACCCAAATGCCCATCAATGATACACTGGATCAAGAAAATGTCCTACATATATGCTATGGACTACTATGCAGCCATGAAAAAGAAAAAGATCATGTCCTTTGCAGATACATGGATAGGGTTGGAGGCCATTCTCCTAAGCAAACAAAGGCAGGAAAAGAAAACCAAACACCACATGTTCTCACTTACAAGTGAGAAGTGAATTATAAGAACACATGAGCACTTGGTTGGAGGAACAACACACACTGGGGCCTGTGTGATTGGGGGTGATGGGAGAGCATCAGGAAGAATAGTTAAGGTGTACTGGTCTTAATGCCTTGGTAATGGGGTGATCTGTGCAGCAAACTACCATGGCACACACTTGTCTCTGTAACAAACCTGTGAAATAGAAAAGATTTCCTTGTCCCCCTCACAGGGTGTGCAGTGGGGGTGTGGCTTGCTTCTTCGATTCCCCATTGCTCAGACCTCTAGTGGAGCACACAGACAGGCAGGCTGTGGGGCTCTGACCCCACAACCGTGTCTAGGGGTGAATGTTTACAGCTGAAGCCCCAGAGGGCATGTGTGTGCTCTTTTAGTTGAGCCCTCCAGAGGTGGCTTGTGTTAGCTCAGTTAGACCCTCTACCTTGTTGCAAGGACAGAGGGCTTTCTGTATCCCGGATTCTTGCCTTGCTTGTACCAGAATAAGCTCACACATGGGCTTGGAGAATTAGTGCAAGGTTTTATTGAGTGGAAGTAGCTCTCAGCAGATGGGGGAGCCAGAAAGGAAATGGTTTTCCCCTGGAGTCAGTCAGATTGGCGTGGCCTGGGCTGATGTGCCAGTGCCTGTCAGTGGTGTGTTCCTCTCAACATCTAGCCACACATGTGTTCATCTGCTGATGTACTCCTCTCAATGTCCAGCTACTTGTGTGTGATGGCTAGGGTCTCAGGGGTTTTTATAGGCACAGGATGGGGGTGTAGCAGGTCAGGGTAGTCTTGGGAAATGTAACATTTGAGGAGGAAAACAAAAATATTTGTCCTCACCTCAGTCCCTAGGGGTGGAGCCCTAGCCAAGGACCACACTCTTCTTTACCCATGACCTCATCCCAGAACATTTTAAGTACCCCAGAACTTAAAATAAAAGTTGAAGAAAAAAAAACTACTTCAAAAATTCTATCAAAAAAGTAAAGACAACCCACAAACTTGAAGAAAATATTTGCAAATTATATATCTATTAGGTATTTGTATCAGAATATATGAAAATCCTTACAACTAATTAAAAGACAACACAATTAAAATAATGGGCAAAGGACTCCAATAGCCAATAAGCATATAATCTATCTTCTCCAAATAATATATATTCATTGCCAATAAGCACATGGAAAGATGTTCAGCATCATACGTCATTAGGGAAATTAAAATCAAAACCATAATGAGATACCACTTCACATGCCTCACAATACCTATAATTTTAAAAACAGACAATCACAAGTGTTGGTAAGAATATGGAAGAATTGGAACCTTGTGATAGGGCTGCTTTGAAACATTTAGCATTTTCTCAAAAGATTAATATAGGGTTATTATTGCATGACCCAGAAATCCTACTCCCAGGTTTGTACCCAAAACAAGTATAAATTTATGTCTACACAAAGACTTTTACATGAAGGTACATAGCATTATTCATAATAACCAAGAAGTGAAACAATCCAAATGTCTATCAATTGATGAATGGATAAGGTGTGATATATTTATACAATGGAATATATTCCAATAATAAAAAGAAATGAAATAGCACTGATATGTGCTACACATGGATAATCAGCATGTTAGGTGTAGGAAGCCAGTCACAAATGACCGCATATTGTATTAATATAAAATATCCAGAATAGAAAGAAGATAGGTTAGTGTTTGCCTAGAACTGGAGCAGGAGAAAGGTGGGGAGAGTAATGGAGAATGACTTTTATGTAGTACGTTTCTTTTTATGGTAATAAAAATGTTTCAAATATAGATTATGGGGATGCTCACTTAACTCTGTAAACATACTAAAAACTATTGAATTGTACACTTTAAATGGGTAAAATTTATGGCATTTATTGATAAATTATTTGTAAGGCTGTTAAAATGTAATGATCACTATTAGAAGACATAGGTAAAAACCTTTCAAATAGAATCTATTTTTTTAAATTAAAGTCCTGAGATACATGTGCAGAATGTGCAGGTTTGTCACATAGGTATACATGTGCCATGGTAGTTTGCTGCACTCATCAACTTCTCATCTACATGAAGTATTTCTCCTAATGCTCTCCCTCCCCTAGTCCCCCACTTGCCCAACAGGCCCCAATGTGTGATGTTCCCCTTTCTCTGTTCCTGTGTTCTCATTGTTCAACTCCCACTTATGAGTGAAAACATGCAGTGTTTGGTTTTCTGTTCCTGTGTTACTTTACAGAGAATAATAGTTTCCAGTTTCATCCATGTCCCTGCAAAGGACATGAACTCATCCTTTTATATGGCTGCAGCGTATTCCATGGTGTATATGTGCCATATTTTCTTTATCCAGTCTATCATTGATGGGCATTTGGGTTGGTTCCAATTCTTTGCTGTTGTGAATAGTGCTGCAGTAAACACACATTTGCATGTGTCTTTATGGTAGAATGATTTACAATCCTTTGGGTATATACCCAGTAATGGGATCGCTGGGTCATATGATATTTCTGGTTCTAGATCCTTCAGAAGCCACTACACTGTCTTCCACAGTGGTTGAACTAATTTACACTTCCACCAACAGTGTAAAAATGTTCATATTTCTCTGCATCCTCTCCAGCATCTGTTTCCTGATTTTTTAATGATCCCCATTCTAACTGGTGTCAGATGGTATCTTATTGTGGTTTTGATTTGCATTTCTCTAATGACCAGTGATGATAAACTTTTTTTCATATGTTTATTGGCTGCATAAATTTCTTCTTTTGAGAAGTGTCTGTTCATATCTTTCACAATTTTTTGATGGGGTTGTTTTTTTCTTGTAAATTTGTTTAAATTCCTCATGGATTCTGGATATTAGCCCTCTGTCAGATGGATAGATTGCAAAAATTTTATCCCAATTCTGTAGGTTATCTGTTCACTCTAATGATAGTTTCTTTTGCTATGCAGAAGCTCTTTAGTTTATTAGATCTTATTTGTCAATTTTGGCTTTTGTTGCCATTGCTTTTGGTGTTTTAGTCACAAAGACTTCATGACTAAGAATCTATTTTTTAAAAAGAAAGAAAACTCAATAAAGACAAGAGAAGACATAAAATGTAGGGAGAGAGAAGCAATCAGAAAGCATGGTAAATTGAAAACACAAACTATGATGCAGGAACACACCCAAACTTGGTAAGCACCATTAACATGAGTAGGTTATACTCACCTATAAGAAACCGACTCTCAGATTGTATTTTAAAAATAGGATCATTTGCTATTTTCAAGTGACAGAACAATCTTTTCACTAAAATAAAGGAGTGAAAATACTTGTTTATAAATGGTTAACAAACATATAGCAGACCTAACTGTATTAACATCATATAAAATAAGAGATATCATTTCAACCCAGGTAGGGTGGCTATTATCAAAAAGGCAAAAATTTAAAATACTGGTGAGGATACAGAGAAAAAGGAATTCCCCCTATACACTGCTGGTGGGAATGTAAACTAGTATAGCCACTGTGGATAGTAGCATGAAGGCTCCACAAAAAAACCACCAATAGAACAACCATATGATCCAGCAATCCCACTGCCAGGCATTATCCAAAGGAGAGGAAATCAGTATATTGAAGAGATATCTGTGATCTATGTTTCTTGCAGTACTAGTCACAATAGCCAAGATACAGAATCAACCTAGGTGTCCAACAACAGATGAATGAATAAAGAAAATGTGCTGTATATACAATGGAATATTATTCAGCCATTAAAAAAATGAAATCCTGTCATTCATGGCAACATAATTGAAAGTGAGGACATGATAGTAAGTGAAATAAGCTAGAAACAGAAAGTTAAATACTACATGTTTTCACTCACATGTGGAAGGCAATGAAATTAACCCCATAGAAGTAAAAAAGTAAAATAGAAAATACTAGAGGCTGGGAAGGGTAGGGGAAATATGGAGAGATTTATTAAAGGATACAAAATCTAACTTGATAGGAAGAATAAGTTCTAGTGTGCTATACCACTGTAGGATACTATATTTAATGATAATATTTATACTGAATCAAAGAGATATTCAAATATATTGAATATTCCCAACACAAAGAAGTGATAAACGGTTGAGCTAATGGATATGTTAATTACCCTGCTCTTATCACTATACTTATATGTATTAAAACATCACCATGGACTCCATAAATATGTACCATTATGTACATTTAAAAAGAAAGTATAAAAGTAAAATTCAAGGCAAAAAATTGAAAAAATGATGTGCATATCCTATTGATAAATGCAACCAAGAACTGACCTTTATACACATACTAATAGTTAAAAATAGTTGAAACAAAATTGAGAGAATTATCACAAAAAAAGGAAAGAAACAAAATTATTTGTGAGAACTTAAACCTCTCAGAAACAAAAATTAAACAGATAGAAAATAGAAAAGGATATTATTTTAATAATAAATCAATAGATTTCACCTAATGTATAGAAAACTTGGTACTCAATAAACAGAGATACTACATCACTTTGAAACATATGCAGCAGTCATAAAATTTGTCCATCAACAAGGCCACAACTAAAATATTAACAAATTTCAAAAAGTTAATTTTATAGGCCAAATTTACTATTATGCAATAAAATTAGAAGTTAACTACTAAAAGATGTCCAAAAACACACACACAAAACTAAACAGGCATCTAAATATAAACACAAGCCCCCCATGCACATAGTTCTATACAATTTTCTGATCAATGAGAAATCAAAATGGAAACTTTGGAATTTAAGAAGTGCCAAAAATACTCCAAGAAAAAAAACTTTAAATATATATATTTTCTAATGTCTAAAGAAATAATAAAGATAAAAGCAGAAATTCATGAAATAGAAAATCTGCCCAATACTATTGGTGGTTGCTCTCACTGGTTTTCCCAGATGGCGTCAGGGACTTGATAATGGATGTGGGTACTGCTTTGTGGTTTGTGTTGCAAAAATGGCATCTTTTAACTGAACACTGCACTTGATCATCTGAACCAGAGGTCCCAGACTTCTAAGGGCATCTCAAGCAGGTCAGACTTGTGCCATAATCCCTAAAGTGCAGAAAGTATCGTCTCTCATTTTTGGCAATTCTTTACATTGTCTTTTAACCTTGAGTTGACCTTCTCCTCAAAATAGACATCAGAATATCCCTCATTCTGAATGTGCTATCTAGCTTTCTTTTCTTTTACATTGCCTTTGTGGAGTGAGAAATTTCATGACCTTCTCCACTACTAGTGGTAGATTAAAATTATTTGAAAGTGTTGGAAATGGGGCATGTGCAAAGAAGGGTCTTTATTTATGTATTTATTTTTTTTTAGCAGACTGAGATTTTTAATGGGTTTTCAGAGTAAAGAATTAATATTCAGTACATTAGGATGTATAGATTGTTTAATTAAATTTTGCTTATATTATTTGTAAAAGAAAAATAAGCTCATTCTTCCTGGAAGGCTTTGTTAAGATTATTGGGAGTACATAAAATTGTATGACAAATACTGAGCACCTACTACATGCCTGGCACTATGCTAGGTATATAAGATAGACACAGATTTTGACTTTACAGAGCTTCCAGTCCTACTGAAGCATGTCTTCCATGGAAAAGTATTCTTTCTTTCTTTTTTTTTTTGAGACAGAGTCTCGCTCTTGTTGCCCAGGCTGGAGTGCAATGGTGCAGTCTCTGCTCACTGCAACCTCCACCTCCCAAGTAGCTAGGATTATGGGCATGTGCCACCTCACCCAGCTAATTTCATATTTGTAGTAGAGATGGGGTTTCTCCATGTCAGTCAGGCTGGTCTCGAACTCCCTACCTCAGGTGATCTGCCCACCTCGGCCTCCCAGAGTACTGAGATTATAGGCATTAGCCACCGCTCCCAGCCAAAAAGTATTATTTCGTTGTGGATTGGAGTGCTTAGAGATTCCACTAGGGCTAAAGCGTGGCCTGTTAAAGTCTGAATGCAATGAAGAGGTGTAGCACATGATGAAGCAGAAGCATTGTCTCCATTGCTTCTGATAAGGCTGACAACGAATCTTCAGGAAAGCAAATTTTCATAAATACACCATAATCTGAAGTGTTAGGTGCACAGTCTTGGAGGTCCAGAACATGACCTTATCAGTACTCCTGGAGAAGATATTTAATATTTATACAAGATTGATTTTGAAATGCCAATTTACCACTTCCTGTGGTGAGGATCATTCTTTTCTCTATCTGCCACACCACCTTTCCAGTACTGACATACCTGGAAAGTTGAATTAGTCCTCGGAAGATTATTTGGAGGGCATGGAAGCATAGCAAAGTGAGGTGGGGAACTTTCACGTTGCTATCTGTGGAGAAATTACCACAGAACGATGAACACTTTTGAGCAGATTAAAATTTAGTTTGTATCAGGTATGAATCATTTCATTAAAAAATTAATTTTATGGGTACATAGTGGGTATATATATTAATGGAGTACATGATAAATTTTAATATAGACATATACTATGTAATAATCACATCAGGAAAATGGGGTTTCTGTCACCTCAAGCATTCACTGTGTCTTTTTGTTATAAACATTCCAATTGTACTCCTTCTGTTGTTCTACAATATATAACAAATTACTGCTGACTGTAGTCATCCTGTGATGCTATCAAATATTAGATCTTATTGTCTCTAACTATATTTATGTACCCATTAAGCATCCCCATTTCCTCCCCCACCTCACTATCCTTCCCAGCCTCTGGTAACAAACATTCTACTCTCGGTTTCCATGAGTTTATGTATTTTTTATTTTGTATTATTAGTATGATGTATGTCTTATTTTACTAGTCATTCTACATCTTCTATTAGTAGTTCTGCTATAACTACTGCTATAGCAAGCCTGTATAGGAGTTACTACTGTGACTGTGCTAATAGCTTTCCAGATATGAACTCAATTCTTAACACTTGTATTAATCTCCCTGAGTTTATGGTTGAGAAAAATGAGGCATGAAACATTTAGGTAAATTGCTCAAAGTCACCCTGCTGTTAAGTGGCAGAACCAGAATTCAAATCCAGGTTGCTTGTCTCTAGATTTTGATGCCCCTAGCTTAGGTCATGGTCACTATCAGTGGACAAATTCAATCAACAGTTATTTATATGAGTTGTTAGACTTATTAGATCAGAGGTAAATATAAACAGTAAGATGAAAAGAGTCCAGTTTTCTTTAAGCAGTAATCATTTACCCTTTAATCCTTAGAACCTCAAATGAGGGAGAAAGAGAATTAAAAAAATAAGTCTTAGACGAAATGCAAAAGAAGAGCTGAAATACTTTCTGAAGTAATTGTCTCACTTTGTGAATCATGGTATTCACAGGTCTTATTACAAAGGGAGAATTGGAGGCTCACTAAACATCTGAAGAGCATTCCAGAAGTCTGGCCACTTCTGAATTAGAGAAGTTAAGACCCAGTCACCTACTGGTGCTATGGGAAGGTTCTGAAGGTACAGAGTCTCTGATGAATTCCCAGGGAATAGCCATGCCCGAGCTGGGAGAACAACAGGCAAACCAGTAAATACAACGAAGTATTACAGCAGATAACCTGGTGCACAACTGAGGCTCAATAAATGTCTGTTAAAAAAGTGAATGGCAGTAAGTTCTCAAGTCCCCTGGTTATTGTTATGTTCAGTGACCTCCTCTAGGCCATTGTTCAAAATCTCAAATGGTATCTGCTGACAACTGTACATGTTTTCCATGTTTGCTGATTTAGGAAGCAGGAAGATCGTTGAAGACATAGAGACAAAGTAAGGTTGTGCCATTAACACTTGGGGTATTTCAACTCCCTAAGTCAGAATAAGATTCATCATCATGCATTTACTGTATTCAAAATAACTACTATGGCTCAAAAATCTTTTGAATTCCAAGTTCTAAAGTGATATATAAAGAGGGTGAAAGTCCTAACACCTGGAAGAGAAGGGAAGTAGATGAAAATGAAAAGGGTTAAAGTGCAGAGCCACCTCTGATAGGGAAAAGCCACCAGGAAGTGTGTGTGGAGTGACCTGTGGTCAGGTGGGGATTGGGGCAATGGTGAAAAGGTACTTCCTTTAAGTTGAAAAGACATTCACTGAGCTCCTGCTGTATGCCAGGTTTAAGGTAGATGCTGAGGATGTAAATATAATTCATGCCTTACTGAGCTCTACTCACCAATACATTCTACCCTGCTCTTCCTAGGCATCCCAGGTGATATATCACAGGGGCTCATGAATGTGTCTTAAGCTGGCCCACTGAAGTGGAATGTTTTCACAAGACCTCCTCCACTTGCTACCTTGTGAGAAGTACAGATGGTCCCTTACTTAGACTGGTTTGATTTACGATTTTTTTTTTTCACTTTACAATGGTGCAAAAGCAATATGGATTTAGTCAAATTCATATTTTGAATTTTAAATTTTGATGTTTTCCAGGGCTAGTGATATGCAGTAAAATACTCCCTTGTGTAGCTCCTAGTCAGTCATACGATCACAAGGGTAGACAATTGACACTCTGCAGTGTACTGTGTTGCCAGACTTTGCTCAACTGTAGGCTAATGTAAGTGTTCTGAACACATATAAGGTAAGCTAGGCTAAGCTATGATGTTTAGTAGGTTTGGTGTATTAAATACATTTTCAACTTATGATGCATTTATTGGGATGTAACCCCATCATAACTCAAGGAACAACTGTGTCTGCCTCCCAAGCCCACCACTGAGTGATGCCACAAGGCAACATGCGCATAGATGGTCCTGACAGTAGCATCCTCCGCTGGGGTGTAATGTCTCTCTTGAGCTTCCTGAGGGAGCCCAAGCATGCCAAAGCTATTGGTTTCCCCATAAAAGTAAGAACATCTCACTCCACAGTCATTAGTACTCAAAAAAATTCATGAAATTCTAACTGAAAAGTGCTCCTTTACCTTCTTGTGGCAGGCTCTGGTAATCATTCATGGTAGGTGTTTGAAGGGCCAACCTCTGCGGCAAACCCTTTTCTCTCGTAATTGCCCTCCTCACCAGCACATGTACCTCTCAGTCCTTCAAATTACACTTGCAAATTGTCACCAGCCCAGCACAAATGTCTTGACCCAGTCAAATTCTGGAGTCTACTTAGATCCCTCTAGAACTCCTCAATGCAAAGATATGTGAGGTCTGGTCTTATCTATCAAGGCATGTGGTAAATTCCAGGTGAATTTCTGGTGTGTTACAACCTGTCTGAGGATTGGGACTATGGATCTAAAAGAGGCAGCAATTTGGTGTGAGGGAGAAGACACAGAACCAGACACTCAAGGAGCTCTTCTGCATTCTGTAATTCTGCCTTTAACAGCCATGTAGGCTCGAGGAAGTCACTCCAATTTTCACTTTCGGTTTCCTAATTTAAGAAAGGGGACTCCTCTACCTCATAGGGGGCTGTGACCATCGGGAATTGTACATGTGAAAGTGTTTGTAAACAGCAGACTCTGTCTGTCATTAGTTCAAGTAGTTAGTGGGTTTCTCTTCTGCTCCCAAAGCCCCTGGGACTTCCCTCTGACATAATGTTTATCTCACTGCAGGGTGTTTATTTATATAACTGATTCCCACAGTAGACTGTCAGCCCCATGGAGGCAAGGGTCTCATCCTATTCATTTTTGGATTATCTTCTCCCAGCAGGGTGCCAGTCATATAACAGATTCTCAGAAAATACATGTTGACTGACTAAGTAATGAGTGACTTATGTGCAAATATTTAAACTTTTCTCTGGTGTTCTGAATGCATCCCTTTCAGAACTCTAGTTTCCTAATTGCTAGTAGGAAAATTATATTAGGCTAGTAAACATATGGTGAGGATTTGGAAACTATATGATCTTATACATCATATTATTTCAATCCAGAGGGTCCTTATGGTGAATGAGTCCAAATTCCTCCATTGCACAAATTGGGAAATTGAAGCTAAGAAAATGTACATGATCTAAGGCCATCTAGACCAGACCCAGACCTTTTGGCTATCAGCTCAGTGTTCTTGATGCCACAGCTTTAGATCCTCAAATGGAACTGACACTGCTAATGCATGATGATTTTATAATCTAGAGCACAGTGTTGTGTTCCAGATAATAGATCCGTTTCTGGCAGAAAATAGACACTTTGGTCAAAAGGGAGATAATCCTCAATGAGGAGCTGCAAATTGAGAACAAACTGTGCAGTATTGGCCAGGGTGGGTATTAGTTACTCTGAATGAATCAAACTCAAAGAGCAGCAAATGGATTTCCATCAGCTACAGACCCTTGCTGAAATTAAATGGCTTTGTTCAGCAAGACAAATACTTAGGAAACAATAAAGCTAGGTGGCTTGTAAAGTGAAGAGATGTGTTGCAAAGAGAAGAGTTTGAGTAAATTAAAGAAATATCCTAATGTAAGTGTTGATTCCAGAATCAGTAATCCACTCAATCATACTTTGAGTTCTTTCCTTCCTTCTTTGTTTGTGAGACAGAGTCTCACTCTGTCACCCAGGCTGGAGTGCAGTGGCATGATCTCGGCTCACTGCCACCTCCACCTCCTGGGTTCAGGGATTGTCTTGCCTCAGCCTCCCAAGTAGCTGGGATAACAGGTGTGCACCACCATGACCAGATAATTTTTTTTTGGTGGGGAGGAGTGGGGGGGAACAGAGTCTCGCTCTGATGCCTAGGCGGGAGTGCAGTGGCACAATCTCGGCTCACTGCAACCTCCGCCTCCAGATTCGTGATTCTCCTGCCTCAGCCTCCTGAGTAGCTGAGGTTACAGGCACCTGCCACCACACATGGCTACGTTTTTTGTATTTTTAGTAGAGATGGGGTTTCACCATGTTGGCCAGGCTGGTCTTGAACTCCTGACCTCAAATGATCCACACACCTTAGCCTCCCAAAGTGCTAGGATTACAGGCATGAGCCCCCACACCTGGCCAAGTTTTGTATTTTAGTAGAGACGGGGTTTCGCCATGTTAGCCAGTCTAGTCTTGAACTTCTGGTCTCTGGGCGATCCACCCTCCTTGGCCTCTCAAAGTGCAAGGATTATAGGTGTAAGCCACCGCACCCAGCCATACTTTGCGTTCTTAGTGTGAGCCATGTTTGGTGCTAAGAATGCAAGAGTAGGGTGTGGTCTCTGTCCCCTGCCCTTCCCAACCCAATGCAGAAGCTTGAGAAGAGGTGAGAGGCCTGAACAGGTGAGCACACTGAAGGGCTAGCCTGGCTAAAATGTGGGCAGAGTGCTGTGGGGTCATGAAGGAAGGTATGGATGGTCATACTTATGGGGTGGATGGGGAAATAGTAAGAGGGCTCTTACAGAATACATAGGCCTTTAAGATAAACCTGAAAAAAATAAATGGCTGTTTGCCTGTTAATCAATGAGAGTGGAAAGGAGAGAATTATTCTGTCAGATAGAATAACACTGAGGCCTATACTAGCTTGGCACATCTGGGCAGGTGGAAGTTTCATGCGGCAACAGGATATGATGATGGGAGTTGAGAAGGATATGGGGAAGAAGTAGGCAAAGTCCTTATCACTTCCAGTGAAGGAATTCATATTTTAGATTTGTAATCAAAGTGTCTTGTATTTGAGTCCATGAATGAACTTAAAGGGATCCACAAACCTCTGGAAATTATGTTTCTGTATCTATGTGTATGTAACTGTTACCGGGAGGGATATCTTCATTTTTAGTTATTTTCCACTGCATGCCTGACACACATCCTTGTAAAACATATATGACATCAGTCTAGGAAATAATATATTACTAAAGGATTTTAAGAAGGAGGTGGTGAGATCAGAAGCATACTTAAGACTGACTTTTCTGGTACTAGTGTGGAAGATGTATGGGGGAGTAAAGGCAGATAGACCCGGGGAAGATGAGAGATGGTGACATCTGAACCAAGACCACACCAATGTTGAAGAGCAGCTCCCTTAAATAATTGACTGTTAAAGTAACTTATTTATTATTACATTCAGACTTGAATATGGTGTATTAGGTTTCTATTGATGCCATAACAAATTACAATGAAGATGTTTAAAAGTACACAAATATATTATGTTATTATTCTGTAGGTCAGAAATCCAACATGAGTCTAAATGTGTTAACGTATAGGTGTCAGCATGGCTGCATTCCTCTCCAGAGGCTCTAAAGTTAAACTGTTTACTTGTCCTTTCCAGTCTAGAGGCTACCCCCATTCCTTGGCATGTGGTTCCTTCCTCCTTCTGCAAAGCCAGCAACATTCCATCTCTCTGACCATTCTTCCATAGTCACATCCCCCTTCACCATAGCTGAGAAAGATTCTCTTTCTCTCTTTTTTTTTTTTTTTTTCTCTTTAGAGATGGAGTCTCACTTTGTCACCCAGGCTGGAGTGCAGTGGTACGATCTCAGCTTACTGCAACCTCTGTCTCCCGGATTCAAATGATTCACCTGCCTCAGCCTCCCAAGTAGCTGGGACTACAGGCACATTCCACCACACCCGGCTAATTTCTGTATCTTCAGTACAGATGGGGTTCCATGTTGGCCAGGCTGGTCTCGAACTCCCAGCCTCAGGTGATCAGCCTGCCTCAGCCTCCCAAAGTGCTGGGATTACAGGAATGAGCCACTACACCCAGCCTAATCTTTCCATCTCTTAATTACATCTGCAAAGTCCCTTGTGTTGCATACATCCAGTGATTGGGATATGGAAATCTTTGGAGACCATTATTCTGCCTATCACAAATGGGGCCTCTGAGAAATGGAAAGGCAAGCATGTTGTCTAAGACATCACAGATGTAAGCAGTACAGTTGGAATGAGTACCTAGGTTGCTTGGACCTCAGTCCCAAGCAGATTCCAACTCTTGAGGCAATGAGGCCATGCATACATTAGTTATCACCATATACTATAATGAGTGCAACTGAGTGGATGACACTTGTCTGGGTCCTTTCTACTATCTGAGGCCTAAGAAGTGCGGTGGTTCCCATTTCTTGGCCAGCATGGCTGTGGCACAGCCTGAAGAAAGGAAGTAGGTACGAGTTCACTTCTGTGCTGTGTAGTCTTAGCTAGCACAGACCAGATCTACCAATCCCTATTGCTGGCAGTTTAGCTTTATCCTATGTGTATCACATTTGGTGATCAGAACTCATCCAGGTTGAGACTGTTGAGTACATGAGTTCGTCCAAGGGAAGAATTGCAGAATTTTAGTTGAGAACACAAGGTATTGTCCGAAGTCTTCCACTGTCATAACAGGTGACCTGAAAATATGCCCGTTTCCCATAATTGAGAATACATATCTTCCTTGGTGAAATGAGATGACTGGGCTGCATCTAGAGGTCCCTCTAGCTTACCCTCAGTGTATAACATCGAGATGATTTCTGCATTGGCTGAACAAATGGAGTGAAATGTAAGTATAGAAATCCGATTAGAAGACCCTTTGCTTCTTTGGTTCTCGGACTTTGATGCAGCCTTGGAGCTTGGCATTCAATAGTTCAGACTGTAGCAGCCAGGAATACCTGATTTCTATAATGAAGAGAGTCCGTGCGGGCTCTGATGAAGCATCACAACCACAGGCTGTGATGGAATCTACACACAATGCATGGCTGTCAATTAAATAACTTCTGGCAATGAGCCTTCTAGGGCCTCTACAATACTAGAAGAAATTTGTGCATCTTTCTGTGTCTATATGGGTGGCATACATAAACACAATTTCAAAAATCTAAAAATAGCTGATATAGTTCCTCAAACACTAGCTCATTAGTCTTAAGAACTAACCGAAAAAGGAAGTAGAAGGAAGAGAAAGGGCCAGGAATAGACATCACCGAATTACTTTGGCTTTGCACTCACAGACAGGGCATTTGAGAAGGTGAAAAAGTAGAGATTTAAGAAAGGGGAAAGAGTTAACTTAAAAAAACAGAAAGCTTGTCAAAGCCTATTAAAAATGTAGGCTATTTCCCTAATAGACCACAATGGAAATCTATGGTGAAGTTTCACTTAAGACAGAGGAAAAGGCATCCACACTGTCTTGGACAAAGCGATTCTGAAAGTGAGTTTTGGTTGCTGATGTGTTGTTATGCAGTCTGCCATCTGTAGTATTCCAGTTTCTTTGCTGAGTGTATTAAATGAGAGAATGAATGAATTATCCTATGAAACAAAAATGAAAACAAACATCCCTCAGAAAATTCCTGCCAAATTAGCTTCTGTCCACACTGACAGAATTTCATGCTATACATTTGGGAAATGGCAACTATGGAATTCTCTCTTTTTAAGAAATTATATGTGTTCAAAAAAGTAATAGAATTTTTAAAAAATAAAAAATAGATAAGATAGTACAGATAAAGTTATAACCTACCTCAGTCCATTTTTGTCATCTTTCCACAGGTAAACTACTGAATTTCGTATTTTTTTGTATCTCTTTTCTTTTTTTAATCACATACAAATGGACCAAAGATAAAAAGAGTATTCTATGTGTTTAAAAGTTATAAAACATAACTATAGTAGTACTTTTCTACAAGTTTTTCTTTTTTTTTTTAATTTATTATACTTTAAGTTCTGGGGTACATGTGCAGAATATGCAGGTCTGTTATACAGGTATACATATGCCATGGTGATTTGCTGCATCTATCACCCAGTCATTTACATTAGGTATTTCTCCTAACGCTATCCCTCCCCTATCCCCCACACCTTGCTATCCCTCCCTTAGCCCCTCAACTCCTAACAGGCCCCAGTGAGTGATGTTCCCCTCCTTGTGTCTATGTGTTCTCATTGTTCAACACCCACTTATGAGTAAGAACATGCGGTATTTGGTTTTCTGTTTTTGTGTCAGTTCGCTGAGAATGATGGTTTCTAGTTTCATCCATGTCCCTGCAAAGGACATGAACTCACCCTTTTTGATGGCTGCATAGTATTCCATGGTGTATGTGTGCCACATTTTCTTTATCAAGTCTATCACTGATGGGCATTTGGGTTGGCTCCAAGTCTTTGCTATTGTGAACAGTGCTGCAATAAACATACGTATGCATGTGTTTTTATAATAGAATGATTTATAATCCTTTTGGTATATACCCAGTAATGGGATTTTTGGGTCAAATGGTATTTCTAGTTCTAGACCCTTGAGGAATCTAGACCCTAAAGCACACCATCTTCCATGATGGTTGAATTAATTGACACTCTCACCAACAATGTAAAAGCATTCCTATTTCTCCACATCCTCTCCAGTATCTCGTCTCTTGATTTTTTTAATAATTGCCATTCTAACTGGCATGAGATGGTATCTCAATGTGGTTTTGATTTGCATTTCTCTAATGACCAGTGATGATGAGCTTTTTTTCAAATATTTTTTGGCTGCATATAAGCCTTCTTTTGAGAAGTGTCTGTTCATATCCTTCACCCATTTTTTGATGGGATTGTTTGTTGTTGTTTTTTTCTTGTAAATTTAAGTTTTCACTAGATTCTGGATATTAGCCCTTTGACAGATGGGTAGATGGCAAAATTTTTTTCCCATTCTGTTGGTTGCCTGGTCACTCTAATGATAGTTTCTTTTGCTGTGAAGAAGCTTGTTAGTTTAATTAGATCCCAATTGTCTATTTTGGCTTTTGTTGCCATAGCTTTTGGTGTTTTAGTCATGAAATCCTTCTCCATGCCTCTGTTCTGAATGGTATTGCCTAGGTTTTCTTCTAGGGATTTTATGGTTTTAGGCCATATGTTTAAATCTTTAATACATCTGAAGTTAATTTTTCTGTAAGGTGTAAGGAAGGGATCCAGTTTCAGCTTTCTGCATATGACTAGCCAGTTTTCCCAACACCATTTTAAATAGGGAATCCTTTCTCCATTGCTTGTTTTTCTCTGGTTTGTCAAAGATCAGATGGTTGTAGATGTGTGACATTCTTTCTGAGGCCTCTGTTCTGTTCCATTGGTCTATATCTCTGTTTTGGTAACAGTATCATGCTGTTTTGGTTACCGTAGCCTTGTAGTATAGTTTGAAGTCAGGTTGTGTGATGCCTCCAGCTTTTTTTGTTTGTTTGTTTTGTTTTGTTTGTTTTTTGCTTAAGATTGTCTGGGCTATGTGGGCTTTTTTTTGGTTCCATATGAAGTTTAAGGTGGTTTTTTCCGATTCTGTGAAGAAAGTCACTGTTAGCTTGATGGGGATAGCATTAAATCTATACATTACTTTGGGCAATATGGCTATTTTCACGATATTAATTCTTCCTAACCATGAGCATGGAATGTTTTTCCATTTATTTGTGTCCTCTCTTATTTCCTTGAGCAGTGATTTGTAGTTCTTCTTGAAGAGGTCCTTCATATCCCTTGTTAGTTGTATTCCTAGGTATTTTATTCTCTTTGTAGCAATTGTGAATGGGAGTTCATTCACAATTTGGCCCTCTGTCTATTATTGGCATATAGGAATGCTTGAGATTTTTGCACACTGATTTTACATCCTGAGACTTTGCTGAAGTTGCTTACCAGTTTCAGGAGATTTGGGGCTGAGAAGATGGGATTTTCTAAATATACAATCATGTCATCTGCAAACAGGGACAATTTGATGTACTCTCTTCCTATTCAAATACGCTTTATTTCTTTCTCTTGCCTGATGGCCCTAGCCAGAACTTCCCATACTATGTTGAATAGGAGTGGTGAGAAAGGGCATTCTTGTCTTGTACCGGTTTGAAAGGGAATGCTTCCAGCTGTTGCCTATTCTATATGATTTCGCCTGTGGGTTCATCATGAATAGCTCCTTTTATTTTGATATATGTTCCATTGATACCTAGTTTATTGAGTATTTTTATCATAAAGGGCTGTTGAATTTTGTCAAAGGCCTTTACTGCATTTATTGAGATAATCATGTGGTTTTAGTCATTGGTTCTGTTTATGTGATGGATTGCATTTATAGATTTCCGTATGTTGAACCAGCTTTGATTCGCAGGGATGAAGCAGACTTGATTGTGATGGATAATATTTTTGATGTGTTGTTGGATTCGGTATGATATTGGCTGTTGGTTTGTCATAAATAGCTTTTATTATTTTGAGATACGTTCTGTCAATACCGAGTTTATTGAGGGTTTTTAGCATAAAAGGGCTGTTGAATTTTGTCAAAGGCCTTCTCTGCATCTATTGAGATAATCATATGTTTTTGTTTTTGGTTCTGTTTATGTGGTGAATTACGTTTACAGACTTGCATATGTTGAACCAGCCATGCATCACCGGGATGAATCCTACTTGATCATGATGGATAAGCTTTTTGATGTGCTGTTGCAATAGGCTTGCCAGTATTTTATTGAAGATTTTTGCATCTATGTTCATCATGGATATTGGCCTGAAGTTTTCTTTTCTTGTTGAGTCTCTGCCGGGTTTTGGTATCAGGATGATATTGGTCTCATAAAATGATTTGGGAAAGATTCCCTCTTTTTGGATTATTTGGAATAGTTTCAGAGGGAATGGTAACAGTTCCTCTTTGTGTGTCTGGTAGATTTCGGCTGTGAACCCATCTGGACCTGGGCTTTTTTTGTGTGGTAGGCTCTTAATTGCTGCCTCACCTTCCGATCTTGTTATTGGTATATTCATGGTTTCAACTTCTTCCTGGTTTAGGCTTGGGAGGACACAAGTGTCCAGGAATTTATCCATTTCTTCCAGGTTTACTAGTTTATGTGCACAGAGTTGTTTGTAATATTCTCTGCGGATGGTTTGAATTTCTGTGGGATCTGTGGTGATTTCCCTTTTATTGTGTTTTATTGCATCTATTTGGTTATTCTCTCTTTCCTTTTTTATTAATCTGGCTAGTGGTCTGTCTATTTTGTTGATCTTTTCGAAAAACCAGCTCCTAAATTTATTGATTTTTTTTGAAGGATTTTTTGTGTCTCTATCTCCTTCAGTTCTGCTCTGATCTTGTTACTTCTTGTCTTCTGCTAGGTTTCAAGGTTTTTTGATCTTGCTCCTCTAGCTCTTTCAATTTTGATGATAGGGTGTCAATTTTGGATCTCTCCTTTCTTCTCATGTGGGCACTTATTGCTATATATTTTCCCCTAGAGACTGCTTTAAATGTGTTCCAGAGATTCTGGTATGTTGTGTCTTCATTCTTGTTGTTTTCGAAGAACTTCTTTATTTCTGCAGTCATTTCATTGTTTATCCAGTCAACATTCAAGAGCCAGTTGTTCAGTTTCCATGAAGTTGTGCGGTTCTGAGTTTGTTTCTGAATTCTGAGTTCTAACTTGATTGCACTGTGATCTGAGAGACTGTTTGTTATGATTTCCATTATTTTGTATTTGCTGAGGAGTGATTTACTTCTCATTATGTGGTCAGTTTTAGAGTATGTGTGATTTGGTGCTGAGAAGAATGTATATTCTGTGAATTTGGGGTGGAGAGTTCTGTAAATGTGTATCAGGTTTGCTTGTTCTGGGTCTGAGTTCAAGTCCTGGATATCCTTGTTAATTTTCTGTCTGATTGATCTGTCTAATATTGACAGTGGAGTGTTAAGTCTCACACTATTATTGTGTGGGAGTCTAAGTCTCTTTGTAAGTCATTAAGAACTTGCCTTATGTATCTGGGTGCTCCTATATTGGGTCCATATATAACTAGTATCATTAGCTCTTCTTGTTGTATCAAATGTTTTACCATTATGTAATGTCCTTCTTTGTCTCTTTTGATCTTTGTTGCTTTAAAGTCTATTTTATCAGAGACGAGAATTGCAACTCCTGCTTTTTTTTGCTCTCCATTTGCTTGGTAAATCTTCCTCCACCCCTCCCTTTATTTTGATCCTTTGTGTATCCTTGCATGTGAGATGGGTTTCCTGGATACAGTACACCGATGGATTGTGGCTTTTTATCCAATTTACCAGTCTGTGTCTTTTAATTGGTACATTTAGCCCATTTACATTTAGGGTCAATATTGTTATGTGTGAATTTGATACTGCCATTTTGATGCTAGTTGGCTGTTTTGCCCATTAGTTGATACAGATTCTTCATTTTGTTGATGCTCTTTACCATTTGGTATGTTTTTGGAGTGGCTGGTACTGGTTGTTCCTTTTTATGTGTATGTCTCTTTCAGGAACTCTTTTAAAGCAGGCCTGGTGGTGACAAAATCTCTGAATACTTGCTTGTTGGCAAAGGATTTTATTTTTCCTTCACTTATGCAGCTCAGTTTGGCTATGAAATTCTGGGTTGAAAGTCCTTTTCTTTAGGGATGTTGAATATTGGCTCCCACTCTATTCTGGCTTGTAGGGTTTCTGCTGAGAGATCTCCTGTGAGTCTGATGGGCTTCCCTTTGTGGGTAACCTGAACCTTCTCTCTTGCTGCCCTTAGCATTTTCTCCTTCATTTCAACCCTGGCGAATCTGACAATTATGTGCCTTGGGGTTGCTCTTCTTGTGGAATATCTTTGTGGTGTTCTCTGTATTTCTTGAATTTGAGAGTTGGCCTGCCTTGCTAGGTTGGGGAAGTTTTCCTGGATAATATCCTGAAAAGTATTTTCCAGCTGGATTCATTCTCTTCATCACATTCATGTACACCTATCAAACGTAGATTTGGTCTCTTCACATAGTCCCACATTTCTTGGAGACTTTGTTCATTCCTTTTTGTGCTTTTTTCTCTAATCTTGCCTTCTTGTTTTATTTCATTGAGTTGATCTTCAACCTCTGATATCCTTTCTTCTGCTTGGTCAATTCGGCTGTTGAAACTTGTACATGCTTGGCGAAGTTCTCGTGTTGTGTTTTTCAGCTCCATCAATTCACTCATATTCCTCTCTAAGTTGTCCATTCTTGTTATCATTTCATCAAATCTTTTTTCAAGGTTCTTAGTTTCTTTGCATTGAGTTAGAACATGTTCTTTTAGCTCATGGAAGTTTCTCCCTGCCTCAGAGCCACTTTCTGAAGTCTGAATCTGTTATTTCATCATACTCATTCTCCATCTAGCTTTGTTTCCTTGCTGGTAAGGAGTTGTGATCTCCTGTAGGGGAGAGGTGTTCTGGTTTCGGGTGTTTTCCTCCTTTTTGCACTGGTTTCTTTGCATCTTTGTGGATTTATCCACACGTCATCTATGTAGTTGCTGATTTTCAGAATGGGTCTCTGAGTGGATGTCCAGAGTGTTGATGATAAAGTTATTTCTGTTTCTTAGTTTTCCTTATAATAGTCTGGCCCCTCTGCTGTAGGACTGCTGATGTCCACTCCAGGCTCTGCTTGCCTGGGGATCACCTGCAGAACAGTAAGGGTTGCTACCAGTTTCTTCTGCTGTCTTTGTCCCAGAATGATGCCTGCCAAATGTCAGTCTGATCAGTCTTTTATGAGGTAACTCTTTGGATATATGGGGGCCAGGGAGCTGCTTGAAGAGACAGTCTATTCTTTATAGGAGCTCAAGTGCTGAGCTGTGAGCTCTGTTGTTCATTCAGAGCTGCCAGGAAGGTACATTTAAGTCTGCTGCAGCAGAACTCATAAACTCCCTTTTTTTCCCCAGATGCTCTGTCCCGGGGAGTTAGGGCTTTATTTATGAGTATCCGTTGTGCTGCTGCCTATTTTTTTTTTCAGGGCTGCCTTGCCCAGCAAGGAGGCAGCCTAGTCACTGTCTGCCTGCAGAGGCTTTGCTGGGCTGCTGTGGGTTCTGCCCTGCTGCCATGTGAACTTCCCTGCAGTCCTGTTTATATGGGTGTGGTTAGAACTACCTGGGCAACAGTGACCCGCCCCTGTAATGGTGGACTCTCTCTGTTATGGCGGGTTGCCTCAGCAATGGCAGGCTGCCTCAGCAATGGCGGACTACCTCTGTAGGGGTGGAGTGCCTCGGTAATGGTGGACGCCCCTCCCCCACAGAGCTGGACCATCCCGGGTTCAGCTGTGCTTGCCATGAAACTCTCAACCCCGAGCATTTCCAATTGCAGTTTCTTTGGGTTTTTTTGTGGGGGTGGGACCCGCCGAGCCTGATCACCTGTCTCCCTACCTTGGAGCCTTTTTTTTTTTGAAGTTGAATGGTTGACTCTCTCTCAGGTGTTCCAGTCACCTGCTGAATGGGCGCCAGGATCTGTGTGATTTTCTGTGTGGTGACCCACTGTGCCGGCTGAAACAATGGCTCTGCCTGGGAATCTCCTGTCCTGGCTCTCTGTTTCAGTCCTGTTTAATCAGTTGAATGAGCTAATCTGCCTTCCTGGAGCTCCAATTGCCATTTTAAAAGGGCAACCAGACCAGTGTATTTTGTATGGAGAGCAGCCATGCCAGGGTGCCAGCAAAACAGCCACGCCAGTGACCCATGGGGCTCCTCTGCCTGGGAATCTCCTGGTCTGTGGGCAATACAGATCCGTCTGGAAATGTGGTGCCTACTCACCCTCTGTGGTTTCACTGGGAGCTGGAATCCTGAGCTGCTCTTAAAGAGCCATCTTTGATCTTCCTCCCCCAGGTGCCTTTTCAACAGGTGACTGGAATGCCTTGGAGACAGAGTCACCTGTGCAACTGAAAAAAAGGAGACAGAAACAGGGAGCCAGGCCAGGAGATTCCCAGGTGAAAATGCACCAAGAGACCAGGTGCAGTGGCTCACGCCTGTAATCTCAGCACTTTGGGAGGCCGAGGTGGGTGGATCACGAGGTCAAGAGATCGAGACCACCCTGGTCAACATGGTGAAACCCCGTCTCTACTAAAAATACAAAAAATTACCTGGGCATGGTGGCACATGCCTGTAATCCCAGCTACTCAGGAGTCTGAGGCAGGAGAATTGCCTAAACCCAGGAGGTGGAGGTTGCGGTGAGCCGAGATCACTCCATTGCACTCCAGCCTGGGTAACAAGGGTGAAACTCCATCTCAAAAAGAAAAAAAAAAAGAGAGAGAGAGAGAAAGCACCAAGAATCTCCAGTATAGCTGTTTCAGCTGGCACAGTGGGTCTCTGCACAAGAAAACACACAAATCTGGGCACGATTTCAACTGGTGACTGGAATTCCTGGATGACAGAGTTGTCCATTCAACTGAAATAAAAGGGGCCTGAGGCGGGGAGCCAGGTGATCAGGCTCGGCCTGTCCCACCCCCATGAAAACAAGCAATCTGAAACACTCTGGATTGAGAGTTTCACAGCAAGTACACCTGAAGCTGGGATGGTCCAGCTCTGTGGGGGAGGGGCATCCACCATTACTAAAGCAGTCCACCACTACCAACGTACTCCGCTGTTATCGAGGAAACCTGCCACTGCTGAGGCAGTCTGCCATTACAGAGGCAGGCCGCCATTGCCAAGGCAGTTCTAACTATACCCCTATAAACAGGACTGCAGGGAAGTCACACGGCAGCTGGGTGGAGCCCACAGCAGCTCAGCAATGCCTCAGCTGGCAGACTGTGACTAGGCTACCTCCTCACTGGACAGGGCATCCCTGAAGAAATGCAGCAGCATGACAGAAACTTATACATTAAGCCCTACCTTCTTGGGACAGAGCACCTGGAGAAAAAAATGGTGGTAAGGAGTTCTGCTGCAGCAGACTTAAATGTATTTACCCAGCAGCTCAGAATAGAACAACAGAACGCACAGCTCAGCACTTGAGCTATAAAGGAGAGACTGCCTCCTGAAGCAGCTCCCTGGCCCCCATATATTCAAAGAGTCACCTCATAAAGGAGAACTCAGACTGACATCTGTCGGGTATCTTTCTGGGACAAAGATAGCAGAAGAAACTGGCAGCAACCCCTAATGTACTGCAGCCGTTCAGGTGATCCTCAGGCAAGCAGGGTCTGGAGTGGACTTCCAGCAGAGGGGCCTTTTTGTTAGAAGGAAAACTAGGAAACTGAAAGAACTTCATCATCAACAAACTGGACATCCACTTAGAGACCCCATCTGAAAGTTGCCAACTACAAAGACCACAGGTGGATAAACCCACAAATATGAGAAGAAACCAGTGCAAAAGGATGAAAACACCCAAAACCAGAACACCTCTCCTCCTCCAAGGAATCACAACTCCTCATCAACATGGGAACAAGGCTGGACGGAGAATGAGTCTGATGAACTGGCAGAAACAGGAAATTATCTGAGCTAAAAGAATATGTTCTAACCTAGTGCAAAGAAACTGAGAACCTTGAAAAATGGTTTGACAAAATGCTACCAAGAATAAATGCAGCCGAGAGGAATATAAATGAATTGATGGAGCTGAACACAAGAACTTCGTGGAGCATACACAAGTTTCAATAGCCAAATTGACCAACCAGAAGAGAGGATATCAGAGGTCGAAGATCAACTCAATGAAATAAAATGAGAAGGCAAGTTAGAGAAAGAGTAAAAAGAAACAAAGCCTCCAAGAAATAAGGGATTATGTGAAAAGACCTAATCTACATTTGATAGGTGTACCTGAATGTGATGGAGAGAATGAATCCAAGCTGGAAAATACTCTTCAGGATATTATCCAGGAGAACCTCCCCAACCTAGCAAGGCAGACCAACATTCAAGTCCAGGAACTATAGAGAACACCACAAAGATACTCCTCAAGAAGAGCAACCCCAAGGCCCATAATTATCAGATTCACCAGGGTTGAAATGAAGGAGAAAATGCTAAGGGAAGCCAGAGAGAAAGGTTGGGTGACCCACAAAGGGAAGTCCATCAGACTCACAGCAGATCTCTTAGCAGAAATCCTACAAGCCAGAAGAGACTGGGGGCAAATATTCAACATCCCTAAAGAAAAGAACTTTCAACCCAGAATTCATATCCAGCCAAACAAAGTTTCATAAGCAAAGGAGAAATAAAATCATTTACAAACAAGCAATTACTTAGAGATTTCACCACCACCAGGCCTGCTTTACAAGAGTTCCTGAAAGAGGCACTAAACATAGAAAGGAACAACCAGTAGCAGCCATTCCAAAAACATACAAAATGGTAAAAACCATCAACACAATGAAGAAACTGCATTAAATAACAGACAAAGCAACCAGCTAGCATCAAAATGGCAGGATCAAATTCACATATAACAATATTAACCCTAAATGTAAATGGGCTAAAATCCCCAATCAAAAGACACAGACTGGCAAATTGGATAAAAAGTCAAAACCCAAAGGGGTGCTGTATCCAGGAAACCCATCATACATGCAAGGATACACATAGGCTCAAAATAAAGGGATAGAGGAAGATATATCAAGCACATGGAGAGCAAAAAAAAAACCCAGGAGTTGCAATCCTAGTCTCTGATAAAATAGACTTTAAACTGACAAAGACCAAAAGAGACAAAGAAGGATATTACATAATGGTAAAAGGATCAATGCAACAAGAAGAGCAACGATTCTAAATATATACATACCAAATACAACTAGACACATAAAGCAAGTTCTTAATTACTTGCAAAGAGACTTAGATTCCCACACAATAATAGTGGGAGACTTTAACACTCCACTGTCAATATCAGACAGATCAACAAGACAGAAAATTAACAAGGATATCCAGGACTTGAACTCAACTGGACCAAGCAAACCTAAAAGACATTTACAGAATTCACCACCCCGAATCCACAGAACATACATTATTCTCAGCACCAAATCACACCTACTTGAAAACTGACCACATAATGAGAAGTAAATCACTCCTCAGCAAATGCATAAGAACAGAAATCATAGCAAAAGAACAGAAATCATAACAAACCGTATCTCCGACCACAGTGCAATCAACTTAGAACTCAGAATTCAGAAACTAACTCAGAACTGCACAGCTTCATGGAAACTGAACAACTAGCTCTTGAATGTTGACTGGATAAACAATGAAATGAAGACAGATATAAAGATGTTCTTCATAACCAATGAGAATGAAGACACAACATACCAGAATCTCTGGGACACATTTAAAGCAGTGTCTAGAGGAAAATATATAATAAATGCCCACATGAGAAGCAAGGAAAGATCTAAAATCAACACCCTATCATCATGAAAATTGAAAGAGCTAGAGGAACAAGATAAAAAAAAAAACACTCAATACCTAGCAGAAGACAAGAAATAAGATCAGAGCAGAAATGAAGGAGACAGAGACACAAAAAAAACCACTTCAAAAAAAATCAATAAATACAGGAGCTGGTTTTTTGAAAAGATCAACAAAACAGACCGCTAGCCAGATTAATAAAAAAGAAAAGAGAGAATAACCAAATAGATGGAATAAAGGGGACATCACCACAGATTCCACAGAAATATAAACCACCATCAGAGATTACTACAAACAACCCTATGCACAAAAACTAGTAAACCTGGAAGAAATAGACAAATTCCTGGACACTTGCATCCTCCCAAGCCTAAACCAGGAAGAAGTCGAAACCCTGTATAGACCAATAACAAGGTCTGAAGTTGAGGCAGCAATTAATAGCCTACCAAACAAAAAAAGCCCAGGTGCAGATGGGTTCACAGTCAAATTCTACCAAACATACAAAGAGGAGCTGGTACCATTCCTTCTGAAACTATTCCAAACAATCCAAAAAGAGGGAATCCTTCTCATATCATTTTATGAGACCAACATCATCCTGATATCAAAACCTAGCAGAGACTCAGCAAGAAAAGAAAACTTCAGGCCAATATCCATGATGAACATAGATGCAAAAATCTTCAGTAAAATACTGGCAAACTGATTGCAACAGTACATCAAAAAGCTTATCCATCACAATCAAGTAGGCTTCATCCCGGGGATGCAAGGCTTGTTCAATATATGCAAGTCCATAAACATAATTCACCACATAAACGGAACCAAAGACAAAAACCACATAATTATCTCAATAGATGCAGAGCAGGCCTTTGACAAAATTCAACAGCCCTTTATACTAAAAACTCTCAATAAACTAGGTATTGATGGAAGGTATCTCAAAATAATAAAAGCTATTTATGACAGACTCACAGTCAATATCATACTGAATGGGCAAAAACTGGAAGCATTCCCTTTGAAATCTGGCACTAGACAAGGATGCCCTCTCTCACCACTCGTATTCAATATAGTATTGGAAGTTCTAGCCAGAACAATCAGGGAATTGCAAGAAATAAAGGGTAGTCAATTTGGCAAGGAGGAAGTCAAATTGTCTCTATTTGCAGATGACATGATTGTATATTAGAAGACCCCATCATCTCAGCCCAAAATCTGAAACTGATAAGAAACTCCAGTAAAGTCTCAGGATACAAAATCAATGTGCAAAAATCACGAGCATTCCTATACACCAATCACAGACTTAGAGTCAAATCAAGAACGAACTGCCATTCACAATTGCTACACAGAGAATAAAATATCTAGGAATACAACTAACAAAGAATGTAAAGGACATCTTCAAGGAGAACTACAAACCACTGCTCAACGAAATAAGAAAGGACACAAACAGATGTGAAACATTCCATGCTCATGGTTAGGAAGAATGAATATCATGAAAATGGCCATACTGCCCAAAGTAATTTACAGATTCAATGCTATCCCCATCAAGCTACCAATGACCTTCTTCACAGAACTGGAAAAAAACTACCTTAAACTTCATATGGAACCAAAACAGATCCCTCACAGAGAGTCAATTCTAAGCCATAAGAACAAAGCTGGAGGCATCACCCTACCTGACTTTAAATTATACTACAAGACTACAGTAATAAAAAAAGCATGGTACTGGTACCAAAACACAGATATAGACCAATGGGACAGAACAGAGGCCCTTGGAGGCAATGCCACACATCTACAACCATCTGATCTTTGACAAACCTGACAAAAACAAGCAGATGGGAAAGGATTCCCTGTTTAATAAATGGTGTTGGGAAAACTGGCTAGCTATGTGCAGGAAGCAGAAACTGGACCCCTTCCTGACACCTTACACTAAAATTAACTCCAGATGGATTAAAGTCTTAAACATAAGACCTAACACCATAAAAACCCTAGAAGACCACCTAGGCAAAACCATTCAGGACATAGGAGTAGGCAAGGACTTCATGAAACACCAAAAGCATTGGCAACAAAAGCCAAAATACACAAATGGGACCTAATCGAATTGAACTCCAGAGCTTCTGCACAGAAAAAAAAAAAAAAAAAAAAAAAAAACTCATTAGAGTGAATCAGCAACCAACACAATGGGAAACCTTTTTGCAGTATACCCATCTGACAAAGGGCTAATATCCAGAATCTACAAAGAACTAAAAAATATTTACAAGAAAAAAATAAGACCATTCAAGAGTGGGCAAAGGATATGAACAGACACTTTACAAAACAGACACTTTACAAAAGAAGACATATGAGGCCAACAAACATAGGAAAAAATGCTCATCATCACTGATCATTAGAGAAATGCAAATCAAAACTACTTTGAGATACCATCTCACGCCAGTTTGAATGGAGATCATTAAAAAATCTGGAGACAACAGATGCTGGAGAGGATTTGGAAAAATAGGAACACTTTTAAACTGTTGGTAGGAATGTAAATCACTTCAACTATGTGGAAGACAGTGTGGCAATTTCTCAAGGATCTAGATATAGAAATTCCTTCTATTTGACCCAGCAATCCCATTACTGGGTATATATGCAAAAAAATTATAAATCATTCTATTATAAGGACACATGCACACGAATGTTCATTGAAGCACTGTTTATAATAGCAAAGACCTGGACCCAACCCAAATGCCCATCATTGGTAGACTGGACAGGGGAAATGTAGCACATATACACCATGGAATACTATGCAGCCATAAAAAATGGTGAGTTCGTGTCCTTTGTAGGGACATGGATGAACCTGGAAACCATCATTCTCAGCAAACCGACACAAGAACAAAAATCAAACACCGCATGTTCTCACTCATAGGTGGGTGTTGAACAATGAGAAAACATGGACACAGGGAGGGAAGCATCACACACTGGGATCTGTGGGGTGGAACTAGGGGAGGGACAGTGGGGGTTGGGGTGTTGGGGAGGGATAACATGGGGAGAAATGCCAGATATAGGTGATGGGGAGGAAGGCAGCAAACCACATTGCCAAGTATGTACCTATGCAACAATCTTGCATGTTCTTCACATGTACCCCAAAACCTAAAATGCAATAATATATATATATATATATTTTAAATATCTTATAGCTTAAAATCCAGTTTTTAAATGTTATAGTCTATTTTGCAAATAAGTACTTTGTTACAGACTTTTTCAAATAAATACTTCATTTTTAACTGTTATAGTGTATTTTTCAAATCAGTACTTTGTTCATTTTCCGGTTGAATGTCTTTAGATTAATTTTGATTTTTTTTTTGCTACTACAAATGATGCTATGAATGATGAAATAAATATTCTTGTGCATACCTCTGCATTTTCCAAAATGGTTCTGCCACCCTGTACCCACTAGTATTATACAAGCATTGCAACTGTACCACCTTATAGACAGGATTTGTTATTGGTCAACTTCTTAATTTTTGCAAAAATGATGAATATGAATTCACAAATCAATATTATTTCAACTTACATTTCCCTAATTATAAAAGGGGTTGAGTGGGAGGCTGAGGCAGGAGAATTGCCTGAACCCAGGAGGCGGAGATTGCGGTGAGCCGAGATCGCGCCCTTGCACTCCAGCCTGGGTAACAAGAGCGAAACTCCGTCTCAAAAAAAAAAAAAGGGGGTTGAGCTTCTTTTCACATATCTATTGTGAACTAATTCTTCCTTCCATGTTCTAATCTCTTGCCTATTTTTCTATTGTTTCTCTTTTTCTTGTTTTCTTGTGGTATCTTTATTATGGTCTGTGAACTAATCTTTATATTTTTTCAGAATTGAACTACAAATTCATGCCATTTAAATTGTACCTAAATAAGCTAGTATTATTTTGACTAAATATTTTGGATTATGTATATTGCATATAGTGTCTCTGTCCTTGCTCTTTGTATGAGAGTTGTTATGTTAATATAATCAAATTTATTATTTGCTTTTATTCTTCTAAGGAGAATTGCTGTTTGGTTAACATGTCCCTAGGATGGTAACTGTTATGTAACAGGTGCTTAATAAATATTTCTGAATGAATAAATAAATGCTATGTGCTTTTTCTGTTTTCCCCCCTATAAAATACTTTTCCTAGTTCACAAAAGTATTTTTCCATATATTATTTTCAACTCTAAAAAATTTGCTTTCCATGTGTTGGTCCAACTGCAATTGTTTTATTATTTAGTTTGACTAAAGAATCTAAGTATATTTGTTTCCAAATGGGTAAACAATTTCCAGTGCAATTTATGCAATATGTCATTCTTTAATATATGATAAGTCACATATTTAGTCTTCATTCATTCATACTGGCATTTCTAGGCTCTATATTCTGTTCTATTGATCAGTTTACTTGCCTTTGAGGTAAACGAGTGTGCGTTAATTGTGACAACTTTGTTACTTGTCTTACTATCTGGTAGGGTAAGCCCCTACCCTTGAATTTTGTAAAAAGTATATTAGTTTCATGTCAGTGAAGGCCATTTGAGGAGCAGCAATGAGGCACTCCTAGACTTTTCTGGCAAGATGGTAGCAAAGAAAAGCTACTAGGGAAGTGAAATGTCCACCTGTACCCAATGGTAGCAAGAAGCCCCCTACCCTAACTTGGCTGTCAATGGAGATCATGTGGGGAACCCAAATTTCTCTCCATTCCTGGCATTTAGCAGGCCATGTTCTCTACACCCCTGCTGGAGGAGTGTCAGAAGAAGCCAGTTGAAAGAGAGGATTTAAATAAGTTCCATAGTCTTATCGCATAATACCCAAAATGTCCAGATTTCAATTAAAAAAAAGCAATCATTTGTCACTATCACATCAACAGCCAAGATAATTTCAATGGGAATAAACAAAAGACAATTGACAGACAACCATATCAATATAACAGAGATGTTAGACTTTAGATTTTAAAGCATCCACCATAAGAATACTTCAAGGAGAAAATATAAATATGCTTAAAACAAATAAAAAATAAAGTCTTGGCAAAGAAATAAGATGATATAAAGTAAAACCAGATTAAAATTTTAGAAATGAAAACTACAATAACTAAACTAATAAGCTCAATGGATAGGTTCAACAGCAGAATGAAGGAGAATCAGTGAACTGGAAGATAAAACAGTAGAAATTACTCCATCTGAACAACAGAGAAAAAATAGAATATTAAAAATGAACAGAGCCTTAGGAGAAATTCATGGGACAATAACAAAAAAAAATCTAACTTTGTTTCATCAGAGTTTCTGAAGGAGAGGAGAAAGAGAATAGGTTTAAAAAGCACTCAGGGGGGAGGACTCAAGATGGCGCTGTGAGAACAACCCAGGATTGGAGCTCGCGTTGTGTCCGCGGAAAGGTGAGTCTGAGCTGCATTTCCAGACTGATCTTTGTTGCCCATGTAACGGGGAAATTCCCAAGTGAAGAGGAGATGCGGGACGCCAGACAGAACCTCTGCCTGGCGAAGCTGGCAGCCGGGGTGGCGGCGGCTGGCCCTACCCAGTGCTCCCCACAGGGCGCGCTTGTCCGGGTGCCCCGTTGAACTGGCAACAGGAGACGTGAGAGGGCCGGACTTGAGACTGAGCTAGACTTGGACAGTGGGCGAGCCAGGGGATCGCAGGGACACAACGTTAGGGTTGGCCCAGTGGGACGAACAAAACCGCGATTTCAAACAAGCCCCAGGCAGACAGCCCGAGATGCTCTGAGGGGGAGGGGCGTCCACCATTACCGAGGCAACCCGCCCCAACTGAGATACACGCCCACTGCTGACGCAGCCTGCCGTTGCCGAGGCAACCCATCCCTACTGAGATACACACCCACTGCTGACGCAGCCTGCCATTGCCGAGGCAACCCGTCCCTACTGAGATACACGCCCACTGCTGACGCGGCCTGCCGTTGCCAAGGCAACCCGCTACAACAGAGAGACTCCACCGCAGGGCGTGGCAGAGACCACAGCAGAGCCTGCAGGAACAGGGCGAATCACACAACAGCAGGGCGGAGCCTCGGCAGCCAAACAGTGGCTAGTCTGTATCCTAGCTGGGCAGGACCTCAACGGACATCCAAAAATAAAACCCAAACCCCTCAACACAGAGCATTTGAGAAAAAAAAAGGGTTTTTTAATGAGCTCTGTTGCTGCAGAATCAAACATAGCAGCCTAACAGCCCTGAATGAACAACAGAGCTCACAGCTCAGCAATTAAGCCCCTATAAAGTACAAACTGTCTCCTCAAGCAGCTCCCTGACCCCTCTATATCCAAAAGACTGACATTAGGCAGGCATCATCCTGGGACAAAGATAGCAGAAAAAGAAACGGGTAGCATCCCTCGCTGCGCCACAGCTGCTAGAGGTGCACCCCAGACAAGCAGGGTCTGGAGAGGACCTCAGCAGTCATACAGCGAAGGGGCTAGACAGGTAGAAGGAAAACCAAGCAACAGAAATACTTCATCATCAACATTCTGGGTGTCCACTCAGAGACCCAATCGAAAAGTCAGCAACTACGCAGACGACCAGCAGACAAATCCACAAAGATGGGAAGAAACCAGCGCAAAAAGGAGGAAAACACCCGAAACCAGAACATCTCGCCTCCTAGAAAGGACCAAAACTCCTCACCAGCAAGGGAACAAAGCTGGACGGAGAATGACTGTGACGAAATGACGGAATTAGACTTCAGAAGATGGATAATGAGAAACTTTTGTGAGCTAAAAGATCATGTATTAAATCAATGCAAAGAAACTAAGAACCTTGAAAAAAGATTTGAAAAAAGATTCGAGGAAATGATAACAAGAATGGATAACTTAGAGAGGAATATGAATGAATTAAAGGAGCTGAAAAACACAATACGAGAACTTCGCGAAGCAAACACAAGTTTCAATAGCCGAATTGACCAAGCAGAAGAAAGAATATCTGAAGTCGAAGACCAACTCAATGAAATAAAATGAGAAACCAAGATTAGAGAAAAAAAGCGTAAAAAGGAATGAACAAAGTCTCCAAGAAATGTGGGACTATGTGAAAAGACCTAACCTACGTTTGATAGGTGTACCAGAAGGGGACGAAGAGAATGAATCCAAGCTGGAAAATACTCTTCAGGACATCATCCAGGAAAATTTCCCCCACCTAGCAAGACAGGCCAACACTCAATTGCAGGAAATACAGAGAACACCACAAAGATATTCCGCAAGAAGAGCAACCCCAAGGCACATAATCATCAGATTCAACAGGATTGAAATAAAGGAGAGAATACTAAGGGCAGCCAGAGAGAAAGGTCGGGTCACCCACAAAGGGAAGCCCATCAGACTCACAGCAGATCTCTCGGCAGAAACACTACAAGCCAGAAGAGAGTGGGGGCCAATATTCAACATTCTTAAAGAAAAGAACTTTCAACCCAGAATTTCATATCCAGCCAAACTGAGCTTCAGAAGTGAAGGAAAAATAAAATCCTTTGCGAACAAGCAAGTACTCAGAGATTTTGTCACCACCAGGCCTGCTTTACAAGAGCTCCTAAAAGAGGCACTACACATAGAAAGGATCAACCAGTACCAGCCATTCCAAAATCACACTGAATGCTAAAGAGCATCAACATAATGAAGAATCTACAACAACTAACAGGCAAAACAGCCACTTAGCATCAAAATGGCAGTATCAAATTCACACATAACAATATTAACCCTAAATGTAAATGGACTAAACGCACCAATCAAAAGACACAGACTGGCAAATTGGATAAAAATCCAAAACCCATCAGTGTGCTGTATCCAGGAAACCCATCTCACATGCAAGGATACACAAAGGCTCAAAATAAAGGGATGGAGGAAGATTTACCAAGCTAATGGAAAGCAAAAAAAAGCAGGAGTTGCAATTCTCATCTCTGATAAAATAGACTTTAAAGCAACAAAGATCAAAAGAGACAAAGAAGGCCATTACATAATGGTAAAAGGATCGATAAAACAAGAAGAGCTAACGATCCTAAACATATATGGACCCAATGCAGGAGCACCCAGATACATAAGGCAAGTTCTTAAGGACTTACAAAAGGACTTAGACTCCCATACAATAATAGTGGGAGACTTTAACACTCCACTGTCAATACTAGACAGATCAACCAGACAGAAAATCAACAAGGATATCCAGGGCTTGAACTCAGACCTGGAGCAAGCAAACCTGATAGACATTTACAGAACTCTCCACCCCAAATCCACAGAATACACATTTTTCTCAGCACCACATCACACCTACTCTAAAATTGACCACATAATTGGAAGTAAAGCACTGCTCAACAAATGCAAATCAACTGAAATCATAACAAACAGCCTCTCAGACCATAGTGCAATCAAGTTAGAACTCAGAATTCAGAAACCGACCCAGAACCGCACAGCTTCATGGAAACTGAACAACTGGCTCTTGAATGTTGACTGGGTAAACAACGAAATGAAGGCAGAAATAAAGAAGTTCTTCGAAACCAATGAGAACGAAGACACAACGTGCCAGAACCTCTGGGACACATTTAAAGCAGTCTCTAGAGGAAAGTATATAGCAATAAGTGCCCATATGAGGAGAATGGAGAGATCCAAAATTGACACCCTATCATCAAAATCGAAAGAGCTAGAGGAGCAAGATCAAAAAAACTCAAAACCCAGCAGAAGACAAGAAATTACTAAGATCAGAGCTGAGCTGAAGGAGATTGAGACACGAAAAACCCTTCAAAAAATCAATAAATCCAAGAGCTGGTTTTTTGAAAAGATCAACAAAATAGACAGACCACTAGCCAGATTGATTAAAAATAAAAGAGAGAACAACCAAATAGATGCAATAAAAAATGATAAAGGGGAAATCACCACAGATTCCACAGAAATTCAAACCATCATCAGAGAATATTACAAACAACTATATGCACATAAACTAGTAAACCTGGAAGAAATGGATAAATTCCTGGACTCCTGTGTCCTCCCAAGCCTAAACCAGGAGGAAGCTGAAACTATGAATAGACCAATAACAAGGTCTGAAGTTGAGGCAGCAATTAAGAGCCTACCACACAAAAAAAGCCCAGGTCCAGACGGGTTCACAGCCGAATTCTACCAGACACACAAGGAGGAGCTGGTACCATTCCTTCTAAAACTATTTCAAACAATCCAAAAAGAGGGAATCCTTCCCAAATCATTTTATGAGACCAACATCATCCTGATACCAAAACCCGGCAGAGACCCAACGAGAAAAGAAAACTTCAGGCCAATATCCATGATGAACATAGATGCAAAAATCTTCAATAAAATATTGGCAAGCCGATTGCAACAGCAAATCAAAAAACTTATTCATCATGATCAAGTAGGATTCATCCCAGGGATGCAAGGCTGTTTCAACATACGGAAGTCTATCAACGTAATTCACCACATAAACAGAACCAAAAACAAAAACCACATGATTATCTCAATTGACGCAGAGAAGGCATTTGACAAAATTCAACAGCCCTTTATGCTAAAAACCCTCAATAAACTCGGTATCGATGGAACGTATCTCAAAGTAATAAAAGCTATTTACGACAAGCCAACAGCCAATATCATACTGAATGGGAAAAAACTGGAAGCATTCCCTTTGAAATCTGGCACTAGACAAGGATGCCCTCTCTCACCACTCCTATTCAATATAGTACTGGAAGTTCTAGCCAGAGCAATCAGGCAAGAAAAAGAAATAAAGGGTATTCAAATAGGAAAGGTGGAAGCCAAATTGTCTCTATTTGCAGACGACATGATAGTATACCTAGAAGACCCCATCGCCTCAGCCCAAAAACTCCTGAAACTGATAAGCAACTTCAGCAAAGTCTCAGGATATAAAATCAATGTGCAAAAATCATAAGCATTCGTCTACACCAATAACAGACTTAAAGAAAGCCAAATCAAGAGCGAACTGCCATTCGCAATTGCTACAAAAAGAATAAAATACCTTGGAATACAACTCACAAGGAACGTAAGAGACCTCTTCAAGGAGAACTACAAACCACTGCTCAACGAAATCAGAGAGGACACAAACAGATGGAGAAACATTTCATGTTCATGGTTAGGAAGAATTAATATCATGAAAATGGCTATACTGCCCAAAGTAATTTACAGAATCAACGCTATCCCCATCAAGCTACCATCGACTTTCTTCACAGAACTGGAAAAAACCACCATGAACTTCATATGGAACCAAAAGAGAGCCCGCATAGCCAAGTCAATTCTAAGAAAAAAGAACACAGCGGGGGGCATCACACTACCGGATTTCAAACTATACCACAAGGCTACAGTAATCAAAACAGCATGGTACTGGTACCAAAACAGAGATATAGACCAATGGAACAAAACAGAGGCACCGGAGGCAACACAACATACATACAACTATACAATCTTTGATAAACCTGACAAAAACAAGCAATGGGGAAAGGATTCCATGTTTAACAAATGGTGTTGGGAAAACTGGCTAGCCATGTGCAGAAAGCAGAAACTGGACCCCTTCCTGACACCTTACACTAAAATTAACTCCAGATGGATTAAAGACTTAAACATAAGACCCGGCACCATAAAAACCCTAGAAGAAAATCTAGGCAAAACTATCCAGGACATAGGAGTAGGCAAGGACTTCATGAACAAAACACCAAAAGCATTGGCAACAAAAGCCAAAATAGACAAATAGGACCTAATCAAACTCCACAGCTTCTGCACGGCAAAAGAAACAGTCACTAGAGTGGATCGGCAACCAACAGAATGGGAAAAAATTTTCGCAGTCTACCCATCTGACAAAGGGCTGATATCCAGAATTTACAAAGAACTCAAACAGATTTACAGGAAAAAAACAAACAAGCCCATTCAAAAGTGGGCAAAGGATATGACCAGATACTTTACAAAAGAAGACATATATGAGGCCAACAATCATATGAAAAAATGCTCATCGTCACTGATCATCAGAGAGATGCAAATCAAAACCACATTGAGATACCATCTCACGCCAGTTAGAATGGCGATCATTAAAAAATCTGGAGACCACAGATGCTGGAGAGGATGTGGAGAAAAAGGAACACTTTTACACTGTTGGTGGGAGTGTAAATTAGTTCAACCATTGTGGAAGACGGTGTGGCGATTCCTCAAGGCCTTAGAAATAGAAATTCCATTTGACCCAGCAATCCCATTACTGGGTATATATCCAAAAGTCTGTAAATCATTCTACTATAAGGACACATGTACACGAATGTTCATTGCAGCACTGTTTACAATAGCAAAGACCTGGAATCAACCCAAATGCCCATTGATAATAGACTGGATTGGAAAAATGTGGCACATATACACCATGGAATATTATGCAGCAGTCAGAAATGATGAGTTCGTGTCGTTTGTAGGGACATGGATGAATCTGGAGAACATCATCCTCAGCAAACTGATACAAGAACAGAAAATGAAACACCGCATATTCTCACTCATAGGTGGGTGATGAAAAATGAGAACACATGGACACAGAAAGGGGAGAACTAAACACTGGGGTCTATTGGGGGGAAAGGGGGAGGGCCAGTGGGAGGGGGAGGTGGGGAGGGATAGCCTGGGGAGAAATGCCAAATGTGGGTGAAGGGGAGAAGAAAAGCAAAGCACACTGCCATGTGTGTACCTACGCAACTGTCTTGCATGCTCTGCTCATGTACCCCAAAACCTAAAATCCAATAAAAATTTAAAAAAAAAAAAAAAAAAAAAAAAAGCACTCAAAGAGGCCAGGCACAGTGGCTTACACCTGTAATCCCAGCACTTTGGGAGGCCGAGGTGGGTGGATCACCTAAGTTTAGGAGTTCAAGACCAGTCTGGCAAATATGGCAAAACACTGTTTCTACTAAAAAAGTACAAAAATTAGCCAGGTATAGTGGTGGGCACCTGTATTCCAGCTACTTGAGAAGCTGAGGCAGGAAAATCACTAGAACCCAGAAAGCGGAGGTTGCAGTGGGTTGAGACCACTCCACTGCACTCCAGACTGGGTGACAGAATAAGACTCTGTCTCAAAAAAAAAAGGGCACTCAAAGAAACAATGATGGAAAACTTCCGACATTTGAAGATGTATACATATAGATACATATGTATAGAAAGAGAAATACACACTAAGCTAGATATTCAAGAAGCTGATCCTCAAACAGGATAAAACCAAAGAAATTTATTTCAACACTCATCATAGTCAAGTGTATGAAAACTACAAACAAAGCAAGAACCTAAAATGCAGCAAGAAAAAAGAAAAGCACCTTACCTAGAAGGGGGGAAAATTAGAATGAGAGTGGATTTATTATCTAAAATCATGGTGGCCAGAAAGAAATGGTACATTTTCAATCACAGAAAACAACTGCCAATTCGGAATTCTACATCCAAAGAAAATATCCTCCAGGAAGGAAGGAAAAATTAAGACATTTTCAGATAAAGAAATCAAAGAGAATTTAGACATAGTTATTTATTTTAATAATAAGAAACTAAAATTTAGAGAGTTACTTTGATCCTAGAACTCATTCTTATGATACTGCTTCTTATAAAGCTCATATGTGCAAATAGGCTTAGTTAAATTTGAAAATTAGCCTCTTGTTTTATTTAATACTGACCACATATAAATTTATGTTCATTATTTGTTTTATGCCAGAATGTAGGAGATTCATTCATTTTTGTCTTTATTTAGTATTGATTAAGGACTGTCTCCATGCCTATCATTTGCTAATGGTGAATCAAAGCATAGCCCCAAATGTATATATACACATGTCCTTTATCTTCCCAATACATAGTATGGCAGACATCACTAATCAATTCAACATTCATTCTTGGTAATCCAGATCTCTAGGCGGAAATCACAATCAGCCAGTTACTTTATGAGCTGACACTATTTGTCATTTCTGATATAATTC
The DNA here is from genome assembly GCF_049354715.1 of Callithrix jacchus. Taxonomy (NCBI): domain Eukaryota; kingdom Metazoa; phylum Chordata; class Mammalia; order Primates; family Cebidae; genus Callithrix; species Callithrix jacchus. The sequence goes on from NC_133502.1 coordinate 154,879,137, forward strand.
TGCTATCTAGGAACCTACAGTCCAGTGAAAAAGACAATAAATCAACAATTTGTTTCTAACTACCAATACCAAGATTTCTGTAATATAAGAGCACAAGAAAAACGTATGAGGCTAAATGGTATAAAAGATAAGTAAAACCTGTCTACTGATTAGTCACTCTTTATCAGTACTATGCTAATAACTTTATACTCATTATTTTATTTAATCATTGCAACTCCCCTATAACATAAACTTTTCTTAACAGCTAAGGATACTGAATGTCTCAGTCTGTTTGTGCTTCTTTAACAAAACACCTGAGACTGTGTAATTTATAAAGAAGAGAAATTAATTTTCTCATAGTTCTGGAGGCTAGAAGTCTACGATCAAGGCAGCAGTATGTTTGGTTGTCTGATGAGGGCTGAATCCTCCAGAGGGGAGGAATGCTATGTCCTCACATAGCAGAAGGCCGAATATCAACCTAACAAGCTAGCTAAATGCTGAGAGAAGCCTCTTGTACAAGGTCCTTAATTCTATTCATAAGAAAGGAGTACACATGTCATAATCACTGTTTTAGGGCCCATCTCTTAACACTCCCACATCACCATCACCTGCATTTTGAAGGAGACACATTCAGATCATAGCCTTGAGGTTCATAGAAATTAATTGCCATAAAGATAGCATAGGTAAAAAAGTGATCAGTGTCTGTATGAACTCAAACACTATGTTCTATCTCTTTTACCTACTATGCTGCCCCTCTTTGATAGGATCAAACTTATAGACTAGTTCATTTAAACTTTATTCCTGTAATAAGAATGTATCTAATTATACAGCTAAAACCTCAAGTGTCTCCTGAAATACTCTTAAAGCAGTAGTGTCCAATCTTTTGGCTTCCTTGGGTCACACTGGAAGAAGAATTGCCTTGGGCCACACATAAAAAATACTAACACTAAAAATAGCTAATGAGCTTTAAAAAAATTTCATAATGTTTTAAGAAAGTGTACTAATTTGTTTTGGGCCACAATCAAAGCCTTCCTGAGCTTACATGTGCCCCTTGGGTTGCAGGTTAGACAATCTTGTCTTAAACTAAAAAAGAGTTTAGAACTAAAATAAAGATATGAAATCAACAGTTTTTTTTTCCTTCCCCATTCCTAAAAGTTTATAGCAGCTTTATTTATAATGGTCCCAAACTGGAAACAGTCTACATGGTCTTCAACTAGTAAATGGGTAAACAAACTAGTACATGCTTTTAAGAGAATATTGCTCAGCAACAAAAAAATGAACTACTGATACATGCAACAGTTGGATGAATCTTAAAAGCTTCATTCTAATAACAGAAACTAGCTACAAAAGGTTACATATCTGTGATTTAATTTATATGACATTTTGTGAAAGGCAAAATACAGAAACAGAAATCAGATCAGTGGTTACCAAGAGCTGGAAGTGGAGACAGGGATGACCCCAACGTGGTGCAAGGGAACTTTTCAAGGTGATGTGGGTATTCTATACCTTGATTGTAGTGGTGGTTGTGGTGGTTCAATCCTATGCAGTTGTTAAAACCTATCAAATTATACACTTAAAACCGGTGAATTTTATCCTGTGTACATTATACCTCACTAAAGCTGATTTTATTTTAATTTTTTGTTATACTTTAAGTTCTGGGATACATGTGCAAAACATACAGGTTGTTACATAGGTATACACGTGCCATGGTGGTTTGCTTCACCCATCAACTCATCTACATTACATATTTTTCCCAATTCTATCCCTTCCCTATGCTCCCTGCCCGCAACAGGCCCCAGTTATGTGATATTCCCCTCCCTGTGTCCATGTATTCTCATTGTTCAATTCCCACTTAGGAGTGAGAACACGCAGTGTTTGGTTTTCCATTCCTGTGTTAGTTTGCTGGGAACGATGGTTTCCAGTTTCATCCATGTCCCTGCAAAGGACATGAACTCATCCTTTTTATGGCTGCATAGTATTTCATGGTGTAAATGTGCCATATTTTCTTTTTTCAGTCTATCATTGATGGATGGGTATTTGGGTCGATTCCAAGTCTTTGCTATTGTGAACAGTAGTACAATAAACATGTATGCATGTATCTTTACAGTAAAATGATTTATAATCCCTTGAGTATATACCCAGTAATGGCGTTGCTGGGTCAAATGGTATTTCTGGTTCTAAATCCTTGAGAAATCACCACACTGTCTTCCACAATGGTTGAACTAATTTACACTCCCACCAATTTGTAAAAGCCTTCCTATTTCTCCACATCCTTTCCAGCATCTGTTGTTTCCTGACTTTTTAATGATCACCATTCTAAATGGCATGAAATTGAAAAACCTGACAAAAAAAAAGCAATGGGGAAAGGATTCCCTATTTAATAAATGGTGTTGGGAAAACTGGCTAGCCATATGAAAAAACTGAAACTGGACCCCCTCCTTACACATTATATAAAAATTAACTCCAGATGGACTCAAGATTTAAACATAAGACCTAAAACCACAAAAACCCTAGAAGAAAATCTATGCAATATTATTTAGGACATAGGCATTGGCAAAGACTTCATGACTAAAACACCAAAAGCAATGGAAACAAAAGCCAAAATTGACAAATGGGATCTAATTAAACTAAAGAGTATCTGCCCAGTAAAAGAAACTATCAACAGAGTGAACAGGCAGCCTACAGAATAGGAAAAGATTTTTGCAATCGATTCATCTGACAAAGGGCTAATATCCAGAATCTACAAGAAACTTAAACAAATTTGCGAGAATAAAAAAACCATCAAAAAGTAGGCAAAGGATATGAACAGACACTTTTCAAAAAAAGCCATTTATGTGGCCAAAAACATATGAAAAAAAGCTCATCATCACTGGTCATTAGAGAATTCAAATCAAAACAGGTCTTTTTCTGACAGTCAGTTAAAAGACTTAATGGAGAAAAAAATGGTATGTATAAGAATGGCATAATATTAAATACTTCTAATACTTAGAAGTTATCCTAATGATAAATTTGTAGCATTTCTATAGGAAAAACTACAGAATATTACTGAGATAATATCTATGTTGATATAAATGATCTATCTACCTACCTATCATCTATCTAAAGGGCGAAAGGTATGTATTTCCAAATACTAATGCGATTTTAATTTTTCCATGTTAAGTTACAGGATTAATGCCATTCTTCTCAAATTTATAAAGATTTATGTGTCTTATATCAAGCCTGATGAGATACTTCTAAAATTAGAGAAATATTTAATAGATGGGGTTATAAAAGCACTTTGGAATCATTAAACAACCAGTGAGAACATGAAGGAAAAGAAGTAATAAAAAAAGAACTAAATTATTTTTTTCTGTATGTAAAAACTCAAGTTCAAAGTCAAAAAGTGAGAAAATAAATCCTACTTAGCAAATAACTAATATTCTTAATGCCTAAAGTACTTACAAATGGAAGTCTGTTTTCTACACATCACTCAAAGAAATAATACCACTAATCTTGAAAAGTTACATATGAAAGTTTTAATACTATATCAGAAAACTTGACAAAGTGATGTATTCAAAAATATATAAATAAATCGAGGTGAAATCTTGTATTACTGTGCAAGAAACCCACAGTAATACAATAGAAATAAGAGAACAAGAAAAAGAGAAAACAAATAAAATAAATAAAACAATGACATAAATAAGTTCTCACATGCCAATAATTATTTTAAATAGCAAAGGTCCAGTTACACACATTAAAATGTAAAGATTGGCACGATAGATCAAGAGAAAAACATGATCTAGCTCTGTGGTGTTCTAAAAAAAATTATCTTCAAATACAACAACATAAGTAGGTCCAAACCAAAACGAAGAAAAAAATGTATACCATGTAAAAATTAATTTAAGAAAACAGGAGTTGTTATGTTAATATCTGATAGATTATGCTTCATAACAAAAACATTACTAGAGACAAAGAGGGACGTTACCTAGATAAAAGGATTAATCCACCAAAAAAAAAAAAAAAAACCCAATGTATGTACTCCAGACAATGTGGCTGCAAATGTATGAAGCAAAAACTGATAGAGCTGAAAAGACAAATCCACAACCAAAATTGGGAACTGCAATTCTGCAACTTCTCACCTTCAGCAAACTAATAGAACTAACATAAAATCAGCAAAAATATATAACTAAACAACACCATCGACCAATCAAACTCTATATGTTCTAATTGACATAGATAGCATATTTACCTGACAAGAGCAAAATGTACATTTTCTTCAAGCACCCATGGAACATTCATCAATGTAAACCACATCCTGGACCATAAAGCTTCAATTTAAAAGAACTGAAATCACAAAGTGTGTTCTATGACTATACTGGAATTGAATAAGAAATCAACAATAGAAGGATGACAGAAAAATCTCCCAGCACTTGAAAACTAAACAAAACACATCTAAATAACCCATCAGTCAAAGAGTCTCAGGGAAAATAAAAGATATACATTAAATTACATAAACATGGAAATATGACTGTTAAAATTTATGAAGCACAGCTAAAGCAGTAGTGAGAGGAAATTTTATAGCACTTAATGTTTATATTAGAGAAAATATCTCAAGTCAGTACTCTAAGCTTCCACATCAAGAACTTAGGAGAAGAGCAGCCCAGAGTGAGAAGGATGAAAAGCCAGAAATCAACAAAAAATGAAACTGAAAAACCACAGAGAACAGTGAAACAAATAATGGGCTCTCTGAAAACATGAGTAAAATTGATAGACCTCTAGCAAGAATGACAAAAAAAGACAATACAAATTACCAATATAAAAAATGAAACTGCTTGTCTCTCTACATACCCCACAACATCAAAAGGATTTAAGGGAATACCATGAAAAATTCTACACACATACATTCAACAACTTAGATGAAATGGACCAATTTTTTGACATAAACTACCACAAGTCACCCAATATGAAATACATAATTTTAATAGCCTCAATACTGTCAAATAAATTAAATTTTGAATTTTAAAACTCCCCACAAAGAAATCTTTAAGCCCAGAATATTCTATCAAACCTTTAAAAAAGAATTAACCCTAATTCTACACAATCTTTTCCACACAATACAAGAGAAGGGAACACTTTCCAGTTAATTTTATGAAGCTAGTATTATCCTGATACCAAAATCAGACAAAGATAATACCCTTCAAAAAAAAAGAAAGACCAGTATCCCTCATGAATAAAAAGTTAAAAATCCTTAACAAAATATTAATAAATATAATTCAGCAACATACAAAAATAACTACACATCATGACCAAGTGGGGTTTATTCAGGGAAACAAGGACAATTCAATATTCTAAAATCAACAAACATAATTACCATATTAACAGGATACAAAAAAATGATCATATCAATTGATTCAGAAAAAAATATGACAAAATTTGACACCCATTTATGATAAAAAAAAAACCTCCCAGCAAACTGTGAATAAAGGGAAATGTTTCAACATTAAAGAACGTCTACCAAAAAAAACCCCTACAATTTACATTATTTTTGATGGTGACAATGGCTGAATGTTTTTTACCTAATATCATTAAGGCAAAGATGTTCACTCCCACAACTCTTATTCAGCATAATGATGTCAGTTCTAGCCAGCACTATAAGGCAAGAAAAGTAAGTAAAAACTGTACAAATCAAAAAAAAAAAGGAAATAAAACTGTTCCTATTTGCAGATGATGTAACTGACTACAGAAAAAATCCCAAGGGGTTAACAACCACAACAAAAAATCCTAGGACTAATAAGTAAATACAGTAGGATCACAAGATACAAGATAAATGCAAAAACATATATTGCATTTCTATATATTAACAGTGGAAATGTTGACAACAATGTTTAAGGGAAAAGAGGACTAATTTTAGGAATAAAAAATATTTCAAAGCATATGATTTCAGACTGAAAATAAATACACTATGAGAAACTCATGTTTTTTTGTGTGTATATGCTTTGGTAATCACTGTGCTAAAGGGCACATACACAGCCAAGTCTAAAACTTTCTGAATTGTGTAACAGAAAGACTACTTTTGAAAAACAAAATTCACAAAATATGACAGATTCTGTATAGTCTTCTATACAATAACTAACCTCTGATGAGACAGGTGCATTAGTTAAGCTTCTACCAGAGAAACAAAACCAGTGGGAGATATATGTTACAGTATTCATTGCAAGGAATTGGCATATGCCATTCTGGAGACTTGCTAGGCAAATCTAAAGTCCATTAGGATAGGCCATCAGAAAGGGTAGGTTGGAACTCTCAGACACAAGTTGAAGTTACAGTCCACAGGCAAAATTTTTTCAGCTAGACAACCTCAGTTCTACTCATTTAGATGATTGAATGAGGCCCACCCAAATTATCATCTAGGATATTATTCTTTACTTAAAGCCAACTGATTATGAATGTTAAACATATTTATAAAATACTTTCACAGCAACACTTAGATTAGTATTAAATCAAATAATTGGGGACAATATTCTACCCAAGTTGACACATAGAATTAGAACAGACTATTACAAAAGGTAAGACTATTGTGTGTTTTGAAGGGTATACATTATGGCTCAGGGTAAGGAATTTGAAATCACAACCAATGCTAAAAACTCATTTCTCATAGTTGGTGCAGTCAATTTATAATCTGAAAGCTACAGAGCACCGCAAGAGAGAATAGAGGAATGTAAAGGACATGGTCAATGAGAATGCTAATGTGATATTGTTGATGTAAAAGGGGCAACCTGGGACCTGGATTTTTAAAGCAGAAAGTAGCTATGAGAGATAATTTATTTGGTCAGTACTCCTTGGATGTGATGAATACATCTCTACAAGTCCTTTCTCAAGGTCAACATACCCTAGGGAGACATTACAGTCTCACAAGTGACCATGACTTACAATCAGCACAATGAGATTATGCAACAGAGAATGAAGCTAAAGAGGTAGCCAGCATCCAAAGTCTGCATGGTTTTGGTTTCACAATGGAGAAACTAAGCTTAATTTTGTAAGTGAACAGGAAGTCAACGAGTGTTTTAATCTAGGGAGAGATATGATCAGATGTTGTGGAATACGATGTTAGAGAAAATCTTGCACTGAGTGCTTCATCAACAATAATCACCACTTTCTTTTTTTTCTAGGTTTTTTTTTTTTTTTATTCTACAGTCAAGAACACTCATTATTTTGGACATTTCACAGAGGTGAAGAAGGTGCTGTTCTGGCTTATGAGAAACACTAGGCCAGCGCGGTGGCTCACGCCTATAATCCCAGCACTTTGGGAGGCCGAGGTGGGTGGACCATGAGGTCAAGAGATCGAGACCATCCTGGTCAACATGGTGAAACCCCGTCGCTACTAAAAATACAAGAATTAGTTGGGCATGGTGGTGCACGCCTGTAGTCCCAGCTACTCGGGAGGCTGAGGCAGGAGAATTGCTTGAATCCAGGAGGCGGAGGTTGTGGTGAGCCGAGATTGCGTCATTGCACTCCAGCCTGAGTAACAAAAGCAAAACTCCATCTCAAAAAAAAAAAGAAAAAAACACTAGCCCCATTAGAAACAAGACAATTAAGTTTCTAATGAAAGTGTAGAGTGCTCCAAATATTTAATCCAGGTTTGAGAAGTAGTAGGCCAGTGATTTCATATGGATTGGGGGGCAGATAGAGACATTTGAAGTTCCTTGAATATGACTCTCTACCATTCTATAGTGGCCAGTGAGTCTAGCTATCTCAGTTTCTCTAGTTTCTGTGCTTTGATGAAGCAAAAAGTACATTGAATTTTGATGTTAGATAAACTTGGGTTCACTCATCTGATAAACAAATATCAGATGAACTTCAGACTTTTCCACTTATTTTCATTGGAACTCTTGGGCAAATCTTTAAGTCTCTCCAAATACTAGTTTCTTTTTATCTTTAAATTGAGATAAATTGCAGTTAACATGATGTATGGACCAGTACCTAACATCTCAATGGTAATGTATATAAATGGTCTAAATGCCCCCCTTAAAAAATACATATTAGCAGAATGTGAAAAAATCACAAACCAATTATCTACTGTCTTTAAGAGACATACCTAATGCATAAAGATTCTTGTAGAATCAAGGTAGAGGAGTAGAAGAAGATATTCTATGCAAATGGAAACCAAAAGCAAGCAAAAGTAGCTACTCTCGTATCACACAAAATAGACTTTAAAGCAAAAACAGTAAAAAAAAAAAAAAAGAAGTCATTGTATAATGATAAAAGAAGGAATTCAACAAGAAAATATAACAATCCTAAATATACATGCACCTAATTCCAGAGCTATCAGATTCATAAAACAGTTACTACTAAACCTAAGAAAAGAGAGAGACAGCAATACAGTAATAGTAGGGCACTTCAACACTCCATTAACAGCACTAGTTAGATCATCAAGGCAGAAAGTCAACAACAACAAAAAAAACACTGGACTTAAACTATACTCTAGAACAAATGAACCTAACAGATATTTACATAACATTCTATCCCCAAAATGCAGAATATACATTCTTCTTATCAATACGCAAAACATTCTCCAAGACAGATCATATAATGAACCACAAAAGAAATCTCAATAAATTTTTAAACACTGATATTATATCAAGTATCTTCCCAGATCACAGTGGAAAAAAACTAGAAATCATTTCCAAAAGGAAAGCTTAAAACTATACAAATACATGAAAATTAGCCAGGTGTGGTGGCTCACACCTGTAATCCCAGCACTTTGGGAGACTGAGGTAGGTGGATCACCTAAGGTCAGGAGTTTGAGACCAGTCTGGCCAAAAATGGAGTAAAACCCCATCTCCACTAAAAATATAAAAATTAGCCAGGCATGGTGGCATGTGACTGTAATCCTAGCTACTCGGGAGGCTGAGACAGGAGAATCAGTTGACCTTGGGAGGCAGAGGTTGCAGTGAGCCAAGATCGTGCCACTGCACTCCAGCCTGGGTAACAGAGTGAGACTTCATAAAAAAAAAAAAAAAAGAAAGAAAAGAAAATTAAACAAACTGTTCCTGAGTGACTTTGGGTTAGCAATGAAATCAATATGAAGATTTTAAAATTTTTCAAAATGAATGATAAGAGTGACACAAGTTATGGAAACCTCTGGAATATAACAAAAGCAGTACTAAGAGAAAGTTTATAGTATGAAGTGCCTACATTAAAAAAAAAGTCAGAAATATCACGAATTGATAACCTAACATCATACCACAAGGAACTAGAGAAACAAGAACAAAACAAACTCAAAGCTAGCTGAAGAAAGGAATAAGAAAGATCAGAGCAGGCCTAAATGAAATTGAAAACCACAAAAAGAAAGATCAATGAAATGAAAAGTTAGATCTTTGAAAGGAAACAAAATTGATAGAGCACTAACAAGATTAACCAAGAAAAAATAATTCAGACAAGCTCAATTAGAAATGAAAATGGAGACTTTACAACTGAAAACAAAAATACAAATGATTATTTGAGACAACTATGAACACTTCCATGCACAGAAACTTGAAAATCCAGAAAAAATGAATAAATTCCTGGAAACTTACAACCCCCCAGCTGAATCAGGAAGAAATGGAAATCCTGAACAGACCAATAACAAGCAGTGAGATTGAATCAGTAAAAACAAAACAAAACAAACTCTTTCAACAACAACAACAAAAAACCCAGGGTCAGGTGGATTCACAGCTGACTTACACCAGACATTCAAGGAAGAACTGGTACCATCCTACTGAAATGATTCCAAAAGATTGTAACTCATTCTACAAAGCTGGTATCACTCTGATACCAACACCAGGAAAGGGAATAGCAAAACAAGAAAATTACAGGCCAATATCCCTAAAAAACACTGATGCAAAACTTTTCAACAAAATACTAGCAAACTAAATCTAACAATACATCCAGAGAAAAAAAAAATGTCATGATCAAGTGGGTTTCATTCCAGGGATTCAGGAATGATTCAATATATGCAAGTCAATATATGTGATTCATCACATAAGCAGAATTAAAAACAAAAGCCATATAATTAGCTCAATAGATGCTGAAAAAGCATTTGATAAAATCCAGCATTATTTTATGATAAAAGCTTTCAACAAACATAGACAGAACATATCTTATAGATGTGTTCTATGTGGTATGGACATGGACATAGACATAAGCACAGATAGAACATATAAGAGCCATCTATGACAAACCTGCAGTCAATATCATACTGAATGGAAAAAAGCTGGAAGCATTTGCCTTAAAAACTGAAACAAGACAAAAAGGCTCACGTTTACTACTTATATTCAACATAGTACTAGAAGTCCTAGTTGGAGCATCAGGCAAAAGAAAAAAATAAGGCACATGCAAAATGAAAAAGAGGAAGTCAAACTATCTGTTTGCTGATGATATGAACTTATACCTAAAGACACTCGCAAAAGACTCCTAGATTTGATTAATGAATGCAGAAAAGTCTCAGGTTAGAAAATCAATGTACACAAATTAGCAGCTCTGCTATATAATGACAACCAAGCTGAGAATCAAACCAAGAACTCAGTCTCTTTTACAATAGTTAGAAAAAAAGTACCCTGGAATACAGCTAACCAAGGAGGTGAAAGATTTCTACAAGAAAAACTACAAAACACTACTGAAAGAAATCATAGATGATACAAACAAATGGAAACACAACTAACATTCATGGAATTGCAGGACCAATATTGTGAAAATGACTATATTACCCAAAGCAATCTATAAATTAAAGTCAATTCCTATCAAATACTGTCATTTTTTTCACAGAATTAGAAAAGTCAATTATAAAATTCACATGGAACCATAAAAGAGCAATCCAAAGCAAAAAGAAGAAATCTGGTGGCATCACATTACCTGACTTCAAATTATACTACAAGCCTATGGTAACTAAAACAGCATGGTGCTGGTATAAAAGTAGATGCATAGATTAATGGAACAGAATAAGAACTGAGAAATAAAGCCAAATATTTACAACTGACTGATCTTTGATAAAACACACAAAAAGATAAATGGGGAAAAGACACCTTATCAATAAATGGTAATGGACAAATTGGATAGGCACCTGCAGAAGAATAAAACTGGATCCCTATCTCTCACCATATACAAAAACTAATTCAAGATGGATTAAATACTTAAATCTAAGATTTGAAACCATGAAAATTCTAGAAGAAAACCTAGGAAAAGCTCTTCTGGACATTGGCCTAGCCAAGGAATTTATTACTAAGACCCCAAAAGCAAATGCAATAAAAGCAAAAGTAATAGAAGAGAACCTAATTAAACTAAAAAGCTTCTGCACAATAGAAAAAATAATCATCAGAGTAAACATACAACCTACAGAATGGGAGAAAATATTTGCAAACCATGCATTTGACAAAGGAGTAATAAACAGAATCTATAAGGAAATCACACAAATCAGCAAGGAGAAAAACAAATAATCCCATTACAAAGTGGGCAAGCAACATAGAGAGACACTTCTCAGAATACGACATACAAATGGCCAACAGACCTATGGAAAAAATGTTCAGTTATGAAACATGAGGAAAATGCAAATTAAAACCACCTTACCCCGGCCAGAATGGCTATTATAAAAAAGCCAAAAACAATAGATGTTGGCACAGATACGGCAAAAAGGAAATACTTATATACTGCTGATGGGAATTCAGTACAACCTCCATAGAAAACGGTATGGATACTTCTCTAAGAACTAAAAATAAATCTACAATTTGATCCAGCAATGAAAAGGAGTCATTATAGACTGCATGTGTATGTTTATCACAGCACAATTCACAATAGCAAAGATGCAGTCAATCTAAATGTCCATCAACTGATGAGTGGATAAAGAAAATGTGATGTGTGTATGTTTATATATATACATATATATATACACACATGTATGTATATATACATATATATATCACATATACACACACACATATATACATGCATGCTATGGAATACTACTCAGCCATAAAAAACAATAAAATAATGTCTTTTGCAGCAATTTGGATGGAACTAGAGACCATTATCCTAATTGAAATAACTCAGGAATGAAAAACCAAATACTGCGTGCTTTCTTCCTTATAAGTGGGAGCTAAAATATGGGTATGCAAAGGCATACAGTGATATAATGGACACTGGAGACTCAGAAGGCGGTGGATGGGAGGGGAGTAAGGGATGAAAAACTACCTATTGGGAACAATGTACCCTACTTAGGTGACAGGTGTACTAAAATCCCAAACTTCATCACTATGCAATTCATCCCTTTAACCCCAAACCACTTGTACCCCTAAAGCTATTGAAATAATAAAAATAAACATAAATGAATTGAGACAAATTAGAGTACCTACCTCATAAACTTGCTCTGAGGATTAAATGCAACAATGGGTTAAAAAAATTCTTAGTAAATTGAAGATCCATGTATCTAGCATACACTTCACCTATTAAATGTCATTTCAGCAGTAAGTGTGCTTTGATGTTGAAACAGAGACCTCCCTCAATATTGATTATTTTCTTCCTTAGCATCTGAACCCCTAATCCTAGCTGGATACATGACACCTATGGAACAAAGACTGTTTTTCCTAGATTCTTTAAAGCTAGTCATAACCCTGTGACTAAATGTCTGCCAATTACGTATAAGTGGAGATACCAATAACATGTAACAGCTGGCTGGAAGACTTCTTAAAAGACATTGACCTAGAAAGAAGATGTGATGGCTGGAGTTCTTATAGCTATATTTTCCCATGAAGTCCAGGATCACTCTAGGGTGAATGAAGCAGTGAGCTAACAAAAGCCCAGATTTCTGAAGATGATGAAACAGCTACTTCAATGAAGCAGTTAATTCAGTTCTCTACTGCTACTCCCAGATTTCTTTAAATTTGAAAGAAATGAACTACTTTGTTCTTTCAGTCATTGTTTATTGTTACACATAGCTCAATTTAATCCCAAAACAGCAATATGTAATCTATAAATTTAAAAAGAAATACATATATGCGAGGTATATGCTATAGTGAACAGCATCAGAGATCATAACAGATAGAATGGCACAGACAGAAACACCCTGGATTTTGATGTAGGACCTGGGTTTGAATCCCAGTCCTTGTCAAGTGATGTTAACATTCTGTTTAATTCTCTGAGTCACTCATTGTGGTCTCATTTAAAGTAACATCACATGACCTCTATGCTTCCTTCCTGTTCCAGCTTCCCAATGCTTTATCATTTTCAGTATGATTATAAGCACCATCTACTTACAAGTAGGATACTATATAATGTAGGTAAGTGGTAGCTACATTTTCCTGGTTTAAAGATAGAAGTCAGTTTATAAATATTAAACCACTTCTCTGGAAGTTCCAGTGGTAGATGTTACAAATTTGACTGAAACTCCTCACTGAGAGAGCAAAAAGTAATTGAAGTTGCAGAAAAAGTAAAACTGAACACATAGGGGAAATTTGTTAAAGCACTTGAAGTCAAAGAGGAAGGGAGACTTGTTAGAAAAAACACACACACGTTAGAGGGGGAAAATAAAAAGAAGGAAAATCTGCTTCAAGGTGTCCACAGCTACTGTCAGGTGAGTGATGTAAATCAGTTCTTTTTCACACTTTTTTTTAATGCAAAATATATGTTCTTGGTGTTCAGGGACCATCCTGATTTCATGTAACCTGATTCTTTGCAATAAAGAAGGCAATTCATTAAATGTGTAACTAAATGTGATTCCATTTTTATAACCTTGCTAGGCTTCTTATATAAAAATAGTCACAGTTCAGAAAAAATAATTGTCAGATCAGGCAGTTGAACCTCTCTAAGCATCGAGTTTAAAAGAATCCCAACATGATCAGCATCTGCTGAAGTTTACTTACTGGTCGCCCTGCCTTCTGTCTCCCACTCTCTCATTCAAAAACGTATTTCATTCCTCAACTTGGGAAACATAGGTCATCCTTCTAGAAGTAAAATCAGGGAGGGTGTGAAGATGAAAAGTGTCCAGAGCACAGAGTGATAGAGACCAATATGTGGTATAAAGCCTGCCTCTCCCCTCCCTCCCAACCTGTGCTCATGTCAGACATCATTAATCAAGCGTGGCAGGCTCTAACTATGAGTGTGAATGTGCCTCATGATCCTTTCCTTTAACCACCATGCTCCAGGAAGCCACTATCAATTGATTGGAGAGAAAAACTGAGATGAAAACAGTTTTCTATCCCTGGCCTAGAGCTTACTCTGAATGATAGAACCAGATGCACTGAATTTTATTGAAATAAATGTCAGAAAAATTAACTGAATGGACTCAGGAAAGATTTGTCTTCTGGAAAGCAAGGAAAAGATTGAATGTAAAGGACTGCTGGTGCTGTGGCCCCATAGTAGAAAAATGCAACTAATAAAGTGGGATGAGGTAAAGCCGCAGGTACCAGGAATCCTCAGAAAAAGAGGGAACTGACCAGGCAAGGTGGCTAACACCTGTAATCCCATCACTTTGGGAGGCCAAGGTGGGCAGATCACTTGAGGTTAGGAGTTCGAAACCAGCCTGTCCAACATGGTGAAACCTCATCTTTACTAAGAATATAAAAATTAGCTGGGGGTGGTGGTCCATGCCAGTAATCCCAGCTATTCTAGAGGCTGAGGCATGAGAATCACTTGAACCCAGGAGGCAGAGGTTGCAGTGAGCTGAGATTGTGCCACTGCACTCCAGCCAGGGCAACAGCAAGAGTCTATCTCAAAAAAGAAAAAAATTTTTTAAAAGAAAGAGAGCCAAGGTGAGCCCTTGGAATTATGACCCAGTCCCAGGGACTTAAGTTTGACCCCTGTGGCCTAAAAGAGGAAATGCTTTGACCTGAAAGTTGGGCACTAAGTGTCCTTGCAAACTGGGAGCTACTGTGCTGTAGATAGACATCACTGCGGAGCTGCCTGTAGTATGAGGCCAGCCAGAAACTGGCAATAGAAAAGGTTCCTGGTATGTTGAATGTGGGCAGGCTCTGGAGCTGCAAATGATTCAGATCTACTTTCTATCATGTACTAATTTTGTGGCCTTAGGTAAGTTATTTAACTCTCTGAGACTCCATTTTCTGAATAGATAAGTAGGATTATCACAGCATAATTCTCATAGTGAAGTAGTAAGAATCTGGCACATAATAAAAGCTTATTAAGTGGGAGCTATCACTGTAGTTATTCTTCTCACCATATCTCTGCCTCTGGAGAAAGCAGATTTGCAGGATCAAAAAAAAAAATGACAAGAGTCTAAACTAACATTAGTTAGGCTACTACTGGGAATGCACATTATTGCCAACAGATATTAAGCTGATTTGCTGCTGGTTTTAGCCATTGAGAGAGCTGGTTTATTTATGGTGAACTTATACTTGACCTTTCATTGGTTTCAACTAAAAACTCATAGTATTCCCTCAGCCCTGAACTCTGACTTTCTGTCTTATCAGACCTGTACGACTATGAAAGTTCTGATCAGCTTCTCAGTCTCATGCCTGCTACATGTGAACTGGTAAGTCCCTCAAGGGGAAAATGGTCACAGAATGTCTCTGTGCTCCCTTTCCTTCAAGATCCTTGGACCCTCAAGTTCTGGCTGCCTTAGTAGTCCCCCAAGCTTACAAACAAATAACTTTTAAGTATTTGCATTCAGGTTACCGTTATTCTCAACAGGAACATTTGTCCCTAAATGCTAGTTGGTTGGCCATTGTCAAAAGTGGAGATAAAGTTTTACTTATTTGAGGTGTATTTAGAAGAATAACTAGCACATTATTACTTAATTTAAAAAGGAAGTCATTTGAAGAAAATAAAGTACCTAGTACACAAGTTACATATAAGAAACACTTGATATTTGCAGTTCACTGACTTAGTACATAGAAGGTTTCAATGTGTGTGCAGATCTTTATTACTTTTGCCTTGATTCCTATAAAAGTTCCCTTACTGGTCCCCCTGCCTTCTGTCTCTCACTTTCCTATTCAGAAACATACTTTATACCTCAACCTGGAATCTTTATAAAACACAAACTTGTTATATCAACCTCTTGACTGGAACCTTTCAATAGGTCTTATGTTAGTGAAGCTTCTTTCAGAGTAAAAATATCTTGAAGAATTAAGATAATTATTTTCTTGCAAATAATAGATCCAAAGCTAGCCAGTTTAAAAGTTGGTCAGTTGCAGTTAGTGATGTCAGAGCCCTGCATTGTTTCTCTAAATGTCTTTTTGTTTTCTATCTTTAGACACAAGATGTTTGCCATGGCTCCTAAAATTACGACAAAAGCATGAAGGAATCATGACATTGTCGCTCTCTTTTAATCACAGAGGAAAATCTTTTCAGAAATCCTCCAGAAACTTTATCTCATGCCTTACCGGCCAGGTCTGAGTCATAGATCAGCTTGCTGAAGCTGAGTCTGGGACAGTATCTGTGAAGTCCAGCCTCCATAGTGGGAGATGGGCTGTGTCAGTAAAAAAGAAGTAGGTAGCTCCCAGCACTTTGAGAGACTGAGGTGGGCGGATCACTTGAGGACAGGAGTTTGAAAACAGCCTGGCCAACTTGGTGAAACCCCATCTCTACTAAAAATATAAAAATTAGCCAGGCCTGATGGCACATGCCTGTAATCTCAGCTACTTGGGAGGCTAAGGCAAGAGAATAGCTTGCACCTAGGAGATGGAGGTTGCAGCGAGTTGAGATCACGCCACTACACTCCAGCCTGGGTGACAGAGCGAGACTCCATCTCAAGAAAGAAGAAGAAGAAGAAAGAAGGAGGAGGAGGAGGAGGAGGAAGGGGAAAGGGAAGAAGAAGAAGGTGGCTGCAAAGAAGAAGAATGTCTGGTTTCAGGCAAATACTAGTATATTCCCCAGCTACTATTTTTTTTACATGATAAAGTCTAAACCTCTTATTATTATGTTTTGGTAATTTTTTTATATTGCAAGAAACCCATACCACACTCAAGTGATAATTAGCATATATTGAAGAGATATAGGGGAAACAGAAAAGAACAGGAAACTAATTCAATAGGCCTCAAGGATAACTGGACATGAACCAGCCTCGACCACACCAGCTCTGAGCTCATCCAGAGCAGATGAGCTTAAGTGAGAGTCTCAGAACTCTACTCAGATGCATTGCTTGTGTTGAATCAGTTCCTCTCTGACTCTCCTGTCTCCAATGCTCATGTCTCTCAACCATTTCTTTTCCTATCTACTGCTCCTGATCATTGCCCTGTGTATTTTTTTTTTCTTTTTGAGATGAAGTCTTGTTCTGTTGCCCAGGCTGGAGGCACAATCTCGGCTCACTGCAACCTCCACCTCCTGGGTTCAAGCAAGTCTCCCATCTCAGCCTCCCGATTAGCTAGGACTAGAGGTGTACGCCACCATGCCTGGCTAATTTTTGCATTTTTGGCAGAGACAGGGTTTCAACATATAGGTCAGGCTGGTCTCGAACTCCTGATCTCAGGTGAGCTACCCGCCTCAGCCTCCCAAAATATTGTGATTACATGTGTGAGCTACCGCGCCCAGCTGACCCTGTGGATTTTAAATTCATACTTCCTGTGACAAGATTTGGCAGGTCAGTCTCTTTCCTAAAGAGGCCAATTCCCACTCGCCCTAAGAGATTCAACTCAAGCATTATGGGCAGTGATTGCTGCTCGTTTAGGGGACCTTGTTGTATGCTTCTTGGGCTTTTGATTATTTTACTACAGAACCTACATTTCTCTCTTACAACTGTCTCTCCCTGGAGGCTTATTAAAATACAAATTTCCAAGTCTGGCCCCTGAGAGATTCTGACTATAAGGCAAGAATGGACTCAGGAATCTGTATTTTAATCAACAGGATTCTGAGGAAACATGGACCACAGTTTTAAAACATCTATTTGACGTATTAACTTTTAGATACTAAGTTTTATGAAGTCTCTCAAATAGTTTTGCAGTTATTATTAAAACCCTGAATTCACAACTGAGGTATCAAAGGCTCAGAAAAGGCAGATGCAGACAATTAGGAAATAAAGGAGCCAGGATCTGAACTCAGTTCTGCTTGCTCAAAGCACCTGCCCTTGTGTCAGCACCCTGGCACTCCCTAGACCTCCTCCTTCCTCTTTAGCAAAGCTGGGCCAGGTCTGGGTCTCAGAATGGCTGCTAGGGAAGCAGATGGTCACTCCATGAGAGGGCACTGATGGAGCCCCAGTGTCTCTCTTCTCATTAGCTTTTGCTAAGAAAGCAGTGGAATCCAGTCAACTGAGTTTTCCAGAGTGGTTAGTTTGAGAAGAGGAAATCACAAAGTATGGTGCCAAGTTTTTTTTAGCAGTTACCTTCTCTGCAGCCACAAGAAGTTCTTTGAAGACTTGTCACTATGGTACAGAGCATCTGGGCTTTTCTCCCACTTACTCAAAATGATGGCATGGCAGGAAAATAAGGCCTGCATGGCTTCAAGAGGAAATGCCCTGAGGTGAGGCTTCCAGTTTCCTTTACATGGGAACCACACTGTGAGATTCAGAAGATCTGAGTTCAAATTCCAACACTGTCACTCAGCAGAGTGTAGTTAAATTATTTCATTTATCTAGGGTTTTTCTCCAAAATAGGTGTAAGATCTCAGCCTCAGTTCTGTTGTTGGAATTAATTGAGATTCTTGATTTGAGCGTGATACTTTAGTGACCAGGAGAAACCTCTTCCTCAGAGATGAAAATAGCCCACTGTTATTCAGGAAGCACTTGCACAGCCACGTGCTCACTCATTTCCCCCCACACCCTGCATCCCCATGCTGCTCCAGGAAAGTAGGAGAATCCAGGATTTCCTAAGGAATGGTTAGGGATGATTGTTGCTCAACTTCCACACCAGATACACACTTGGAGGAACAAAAGCAGACCAAGGTATATCAGGGGAACCCTCAAACAGTAGAGCCAGCACAATGACTGAGACCTGTGTCTGCATTTATTATAATATTTAGGCTTTCATCCTGCACCCTTGCCACATCTGTGCCTTCTCATTGCTTACTTGAAAAAAACCTGCAAAATGAAGAAAAAGGAAAATGCATTCTGTTCTCCACTGTAGCCAGCATTGGAAGGCATCTTCCTTTTACACTGGCAACAGCTTCTCCCCAGCTTTGGCTACAGAATAGAGGAAAATCCCAAGAGACAGAAAGGGTTGTGGGAACATGAAGGGAGAAAAAGTGAGTAAGAAACATGTCCAGTTAACACATATGTATGGTCAGTATAGTGTTTTTGATGCAGGATTTTTCTCAGCCCTTCAGCAGACTTGATGCAGGGGTGCCCCTTCTACTAGGTCCACTGTGCTTAGCCCCTTATAGGAGGGAGCATGTAAGCAAGCAAATGCAAGATCTCACCAGCTGTTCAACATAGAAGCAAGCTCTGTCTGGGGCCTGTAGTCAGAGGGCATGCCGTTTTGAGGGGAATGCGGCAGCACCCAGGTTAGGGCACTCTGAAACCCAGAGGGGTGTTACTGTGCTCCTTTAGTTCTGCCATCTACAATCTGATGGACAGCAGTGTGTTAGCAGGTCAATTGGCCCCTTGCCTCATCACATGGGGTGGCTGTCCTCTACCAGCAAGGGCAAAGGGCCAGTGTGACAGTCTTTTCCGGGTGCCCACATTTGGTGGGTCCGGAGCTCTTGTCCAGCATCCAAGAAGCATGAGGTCACACAGATGACTGAAGGATGGAGAAGGCAGAGAATTTTGTTGAATGATGAAAACGGCTCTTAGTGGAGAGGGAAGATGGACAGGGGATAGGAAGGGCAGGTTGTCCTCCCCAAAGTTAGGTTGTCTCTTCCCTGAAGTCAGACTATCTCCTCTTCTACTGACTGAGTCTATAGCCTTTATAGGCACAGGATGGGGAGTGCATGCTGATTGGTCTGTGAGTATGCAGAAAAGGTTAAAGTGAAGACACCACTCAAAGGTGGGCATGACGGTGTAGAAAACTAATTAGGAAAGGGTAGGTAAATGTAAAATAGAGGAAGGTGGGAGATCAATCAGAGGAAACCACGCTAAACAGGAAGACAAGTTCTCAATCTGATCCAAGGATTTAACTTGTATTTGGCTTTCAGGAGTTAAACTGTCTTCAGCTTGGAGGTGGTGTTTCACTGCATACCCGCGCCTATCTGCCCAGGCCATTTGGCTGCCTCCTGTCACTGTCACTTTGTTTAGAAGAGTGTGTAATTATTATTGTTTGAAAGAGTTGTATACCCAAGTGTAACATGCATACACATAGAAAGTAAACAATTTTAAAGTGGAGAGCTCAATTATTTTCATAAAATGAACACCATTAAAAAAGATCAGGAACCAGAACAGTAGCAGCACCCCAAAAGCTCCTCTCAAATTCCCTTTCAGTCACTACTTACTATTCTGGCTCCCGCAGCACGGATTCATATTTCCTAGTTTTAAGTATCTGAAATCGTACAATGTCTATATCTCACTTCTTTTGCTCAACTTTATGTTCATGAGATATATCTATATTGTTGCGTGTAGTGTAGCTTATTCATTCCCTTTCTGTATTCCACTGTGTGAATATTTCACAATACATTGGTTCATTGCAATGTTCATATTGGTTTCCAGTTTGGGGCCCTTATAAACAGTGCTGCTATGAATGTCCTTGAACTTATTGTTTGGTGGTTACCTGTACTCATTTCATTTGAGTGTATGTTGAATAGCTGAAATACCAGGTCAAAGTTATGTGTATGTTCGACTTCAGTAGATAACACCCACGAGTTTTTCAAAGTGGTTATACATTTCCACCTGCCATTTATGAGAATTTCAGTTGTACCACATCACTGACAACACTTGACGTTTTTCTTCTTTTTCTGTATTTTTTTCTTTTCTTTTTAGCCCTCCTCGTGAGCATATAGTCAGCCCACTGAGTTTTAACAAGTAGAATTCCATGTGTGCAGAACAAGCCATCTGAAGACTTGACAAACCCCATCAGTCCTTACAGTCTTACACAAGGCCACCTCACACATATATTTAGTTTGAAACTCTGATGTGTACTCTCTTATTGAATTCTGTGAACAAATGTGAACCTGAAAGAGTCAGTCCTTCAATATGGATCCCCAGTGGTAAACGGCCAAATTTAAATAGAGTCAAGCAGCCATCTGCTGATGAGGGATCACATACGTACTCTGTGAGTTCCCTGAAAACGTGCACCTTTTCATCTTTGGGACTTTCACAATTCACCTGAATCAGCCATTTAGAGCACACCTGTCTTGGCCAATCATAGCTCAGCTACACTGACCAATTAGAACTCAGCTTTACCAACCAAGCAGAACTAAGCAAGTTTCAATCCTTCGCTTTGATGAACAGACCTGACTGGGAATCTGGGTGGGAACTTTTGCTATAAAACCAGAGCCTTCCGTTTGTTTTCAGGAGTGTACCTTCCTTTTACATGAGCAACTGCATCTCTCCAGTTTGCAAACTGTTCCTGGGAATAAAGTATCTTTCCTCCAAATTCCTTTTTAGAAAACTTTTGTTCTTAATTCTAAAACCAATTATGCTATTATTTATATTTTACTGAATCTGAAACTGAAACTCTCTTGCTGTGTGACACTGGGTCAATTAAAGTGAGTAAGTGAGCCAAGTGCCATCAAAGGCTGGACTTGAGCTCCTACAAACCTAATAATTAACTGGGGACAAGGCAGGTTGGTAGTAAAGAGACACATTTTATTGGGAAGACTGGGTTCTCAGTCCTGCGTGCATCCTTCTCTAACCAGCTATACCAACTTAAGCAAATTAATATGCTCTTGAACCTCAGTTTACTTGCCTGTTAAACAGGGATGACAATGAGATATCGTAATGTTTGGTGGATTCAGTGAGACCACATAAATGAAAACAGCTGGCACAATGTCTGAAAAACAGTATCAGTTAAAAGACTTTGATGGAAGACAGTAACTTGAGTACAGTTACCTTAAAGTCCCCCTCGGATCCCCACCAAAATAAGCAAAGGGATATAAAAATGCCAATTCTGCACTGGCATTGAGAGCTCAGGAAAGTTGTTGGTCACAGTTCTCAAAACTTTGAGGACTTCCTCATAGAAAGAACAGAGTTGGGCTAGGGGGAGGGAAGTTATCAGACATAGGAAATCCTGGCAGTTGTCTGTCTTGACTGAGGGAAGGAGAATTGCAGGCACTGGCAGGCAGAGCTACAGAGAGGAAACACTGCACTGAGAATTCCATCCACAGCTGCAGACTGACAGCATTTCAAAAGTGGTTTGCAGAGGTCCTACAAAGAACAGTCAGACTTTTCCATGATGCATGTGCAACAGCAGAAGGCAGGAGGCAGGAAGGGCACATGTGCCCTTGTAGTGACCAAGACAAAGAAAGCTGTAGGCACTGAGTTCTCAGCATGGCGGGAGCATCCAACACAGATGAAGGTAGGATAGGATCCCTCTCTCTTCAGGGCACCACAGTAGAGAACCGGCAGGATTGTTAACCTAGCTTAGGATCTGAAAGGAGGCATCTAGCAGCCAAACAAAAGAGAAAACAGATGAGAGAAAATCAGGAATGATCCACTCATTCTGTTTATAAGAAAACATCAGTCTTGTATAAAATGTATCCTCTTTTGAGTTCACCGAACAGAGATAGAACCAAAATGGAAATGGTGAAAAGATGCTGCAAAATAAAAGGAGGAAAACATCACTCAAGGTTCAGAAGAGCTTATTTTTAGAAAAACTTTACTGAAGCAAACAGAAAAAAAAATTAAGAAGTACCTGCTTGGAATATAAAATGCTGACTAATACAGCTTTCACCAACATGCTCATAAAGACAATAAAAAAGGAAACACACAACCAAACACCCTTAAAACACAAAAATGAGAAATAATGTTTCAAAATATGAAATTTATTGGCCCTATAAGACACATGAGATGGACTGAGAAAAAAATATCCAAACTTAAGTACTGCTTTTTGCAACAAGGAGACCTAAAAATAAATAGAATGATACTTTTTGTCTTCTCTATAGTTTTAGAATGAGATATTCAGGATCTCAGGAAAACAAGAAATGGGGGAGGGGGGGTTGTCTCTGCTCTATATTATATTTTGAATCAAGCAACATTGTATTCCTTTGTTCATCTATCTTCCCATCCTGACCTTCTCTGTTTCTTCAGGGATGATAGGAAAGGATTGGAAACTGGGCAGGAATGGAAAGTGTAAGGCCGGTTGCCTTGCCGGGAGCTTGGAGTCCATCCCTCTCCACACCTGAAAACTAGGTCACCAGAATCTGCACTCAACACACGCCCCCTTCTGCACTCCGCACCAGAATCTGCACTCAACACTAAACTCTGCACTCAGCACCTAGCCCGCCATTGGAAAACCCCTCTGCACTCCACACCAGAATCTGTATTCAACACTAAACTCTACACTCAGCACCTAGCCTGCTGTTGGAAAACTGCACCAAAATTTAAAAGAAGCTCCACCAAAACCTGCCCAATAGCACAGCCCGCTCACCAGAAATCCCGCCTACCTACCAATAGCAGCTTGCCCCGTCCACATCCTGTTTCTCCACAGCCAAGCAAACGCCTTCACTCCCTATAAAACCCCATGGCAGAGTGGAGTCAGGCGTGACTTCTCTGGCCACTTTCCCCGGCACCACAGAACCTCGCCCAGGAGTGAAATAAATTGTCATTCAATTGTTCATTTACTGGCCTCAGTTTCCTCATTTTAAACTCGACAATAACCCTTACAGAAAGGTCAGTAGGAATGATAGGAACACCGCATGCTTGGAAATGCAATTCCTGTAAAGTTCTAAAGGCTGGAATGGGAAAGAGAAGAGCACAACAATAAACGTGAGAACTGCAGTCTGAGTGCAAGGCTGATAAATAAGAAACTTGGTGTGGTACTTAGGAGGCTAGACTCAGAAACCAGGCTGCCTGTGCCAGAATCCTGAATCTCTGCTCCTAACTGGGTGACCTGGAAGATCTTTCTCTGGTTTTCCATCAACAAAATTGGGGTAGTAATAGTACTTACCTACCTTGCAGAGTTATTGTGCGAATTAAAGGAAGTCATATATGTCAAGTGCTTAGGCAGGACCTAGCATATAAGTGTTATTATTGTTATTACCATATCTGTTTTTCTTTACAAGGAGAAAGGTGGTTGGGCAAAGGAAAAGATATAACACTGCAAAAGCAGAGTAAATTATATCTAAACTTCCTAATTTATACATCAATACAACTTCAAATTAAAGTTTAGGACTCAGAAATGCGTTGTCATTTATTTTATTTTACAAGTAAACATACTTTTAAAAGTGACAACAAATTGTTAAGAATTTAACAAAAGCATGGAAAAACTGTCTCAAACAATTGTACTTTAAATTGGATAAATGTATTCTGATTACATTGCCTGCATTTTTCTCATTGTACAGATGGACCAGTGAACACTTCCTCTCAAATGAGCCTTAAAGTCTAGAGTTTGTAATCTGTTGCAATAAGTGAAAAACTGCTAATAAATGAGAAGTAGACTGGGAATTATGCTCATTAACTTGCCTACCACTTATAGATATGAAGAAGAGCTATACTAACCACACAAAGGCAGAAAGGGAACCAAGGACAAGCCATTCTTCCTACGTCAGCATGACCCATCCATGTCAAGGACTCCTAATAGCAGAGAAAAGGAAGCATGTATCTAAGGGAAGAGAGGGACACATACGCAAGTGAGCTGATTACAGTATGAAGGTACAGTATGAAGAGAAAGAATATTAACATAGAAACACTGCTGCATAAACATACTTGGAGGAGTAACAGAAGAAACATAATTCTGAAAATAAACCCTCCAAAGTAGCCAAAATGTTTGTTAATGCAATGAGAGGAGTGCAGTTTACCAATTAGACATATATATAGGGATACATAAATATAGTCAATCCTCATTATTCACAGATTCTGTATTTGCAATTTTCTCTACTCACTAAAATTTATTTGTAAATTTATAATTCATATCCAACAGTGTTTTCACACTCATTCAAAGATGAATGGCAAAAAATTTGAGTCGCTAGACTTGCACATTCTCAACTGAGACCAGGCAAAGCAATGCTCTGCCTTCTTGTTTCAGCTCTCATAATGTAAACATGTGTCCTTTTGGGGGTACATTTCATGGCACATTCTTCATTTTGCTTTTGTTTTTTTTCTTGGAGATTTCCCTGGTTAAAATGGCCCCTAATCATTATGCTGAAGTGCTGTCTAGTGTTGCCAATTGCAAGAAGGTTGTGGTATGCCTTATAGAGAAATATGGGTGTTAGATTAGCTTTGTCCAGGCATGATACAGTGTTTATTAGCTTTGAGTTAAACATTAATGAATTATATATGAATATAACATCTTTTGAATTATGTCCACATATAATCATATATGTAAACATTATATATTATATATATAGCATATACATGATAATTCAAGAGCAAGTACCTTATTTATCCTGTGGCATGGCATGTCCAAGGCACACTTGCACATCCAAGGAACAGTGCTGTATATCCCCAGTGTCACATGCCCTGGCAGAATAAAGGACATGGTGACAGTTAATTTTATGAGTCAATTTAGCTAAAGAATGCCTAGTAGCTGGTAAAACATTATTTCTGAGCATGTTTGTGAGGGTGCTTATCAGAAGTAGCATTTGAATTGATAGGCTGGGTAAGATGATCAATCCTCCCCACTGTGCATGGGCATCATCCAATCTATTGATGAACAGAATAGAAGAGAAAAGCTTAGGAAAGGCAAATTCTGCCTCTTTTTGAGGTGGAGCATCCATCTTCTCTTGCCCCAGGACATCAGAGCTCCTGGTTTCCAGGCCTTTGGACTCTGGGACTTCTACTAGCACCCAGCCCCTTTTTCTCAGTCTTGCAGCATCAGACTGGAACTTAATTGACTTCGCTGGTTCTCAGGACTCTGGACTCAGATTGAATCACACCACTAGCTTTACCAGGTCCTCAGCTTGCAGATGTCATATTGTGGGGCTTCTTGGCCTCCATAATCTCATGAGCCAGTTATAATAAATCTCTTGATATTTATATATATCCTATGGGTTCTGCTTCTCAGGAGAACTCTAATACATATGTGCTCTAAAATTTCTGAACTAATAAAGAAAATAATCAAATAAAAGATATCTACACATTATGCATAATATAGAAAGATAAACTATTTTAAAAAATAAATCAAAATAATGGAAGTAAGGTCAAACAAAATCTAATTATAACTATAAATGGGAAAATTTTAATGATATTTCAAGAGCAAAAACTCTCCAACATGGGCAAAAGAACTAATTCCAATTATAAGCATTGGATATTCATAAAGAAAAGTGTTCTTGATTGACTAAAATTTAAAGGATAGGCAGTCAAATATCAGAAAATACAGGTTAAAAAATTACTGGAATAGAATGTTCTCTAGAAATCAAAGAAAAACTTATTAAAAATATGGAAAACATTTTAACAAAATACATAAATGAATATAAAGATATAATAGCTATAAAACTTACGAATTTGGCAATAAAAAGACAAAATAGAAAGCAAGAATTGTTTAAAATTAAAGAATAAATGTAAATCTTTAAGAGAGATATAGAATACCTAAAGTATGGGATTAAAGTTCTTCTTATAGCCACATATTGAAATATAAGTCTGCAAGTAGAAAATGCAACCCTTTTCACATGTTTATGAAACATTTATAAATGTTAATTATAAGCTCCCAAGAAGATATACTGTAGGATTTTACAAGCCAATTCTATCTTAAGAATGCAATAAAACTGAGAATCAATAATAAGGAAATATTAACAACCCAGTCCCTTGGAATAGTAACAATGTTATTGTAAATAATTTTTCATATAAAAGAAAAATTTTTTAACTTTATTTTTAAATAGCCAAAATAAAACCAGTAAACATAATAGTTCACAGGATCCAACCAAAAGTTGTGTCAAGAAGAAAAATTCACATTGGAATATTAATCAGACATTAAAAAGAATTTGATCTTGTCATTTGCAGCAACACGAACAGAACTAGAGATCATTATGTTAAGTGAAATAAGCCAGGCACAGAAAGGCAATAATTGGATGTACTATCTCCTATATGGGAGCTAAAAAAGTTCATCTGAAGGAAGTAGAAATTAGAATGGTGCTTACCAGAGGCTAGGAAGTATGGGGGAGAGAGGGATAGAGAGAGGCTGGTTAATGGTTACAAAAATACAGTTAGAGAGAAGGAGTAAGTTCTAGTGTTCAATAGTACAGTATGGAGACTATAGTTATCAATAATATATTGTATTTTTCAAAATACCCAGAAGAAACGACCTGGAATGTCCTCAACACAAAGAAATGATAAATGTTTGAGGTAATAAATATCCCAGTTACTCTGATCAGTGCACATTGTATGAATGTATCAAAACATCACATGTGCTCCATAAGTATGTAAAATTATTATGTATTCATTTAAAAAGGCTGTTGAAGCTTTTATCATTGCACAAAAAATAATGGAAATATACAAGCTAATTATTTAGTTCTAGAAGCTAGAAATAGGAAATCAGGATACTGACAAAATATGAAGAAGAAATAGATATAGATAAATATAAAACAATTATATAAATATAAAAAGTAAAAATAAATATATTGATAAATGCATCTGAAAGCTATTTATTGAACAAATAATAAAATATAGGATACACAAGAATATTAACTTAGAAACAGGTAGGGATTATAAACCAAAATATCAAAGACATCTATACAATAAAATGGCAAATATGCCAGGCTAATAAATTTCAAATTGTTAACAATTTGAAAGATTATTATAAGGAATATATATGCACCATTCTTAAAATTGACAACATTAGAACCATCTAATAAACTTGGAGAAAAATGAAATCAGTCCAAGGCCTAGATGGTTTTATTTCAAATTTATTTTTAAATTTTTAAAGAAATACAGGGACTTTAAAAAAGAAAAAGACTTAGTAGGTTTTTCAGCTTATTATGTAAGATGAACATTATCCTGGCATCAAATATAGAAAATAATAAAATTCAACAGGGCAACACAGGTTGAGCATCCTTAATCCAAAAATTCAAAATCTAAAATGCTCCAAAATTCAAATTTTTTCAGCACTGTCATGATACCACAACTGGAAAATTCCACACCTGATCTCATATGATAGATTTCAGTCTAAAGGCAGTCAAAAATTTGTTTCATGCACATTATTTAAAATATTACATAAAATTACTTTTAGGCTAGGTGTATAAGGTATATATGAAACAGAAAAGAATTATGTGTTTAAACTTGGGTCCTGTCCACAAGATACTTTATTATGTACATGCAAATATTCCAAAATTCAAAAAATATCTGAAATATGAAACACTCTGGTGCCATGCATTTTGGATAAGGGATAACCAACCATCCATAAATCTCATCAGAAAATATGCATTAAACACCCCAAAGAAAACACAGGTAAATAAACTTTTATACTGCAGGACTTCTGTTTTTTATTATTTTTGCCATAACTTGTGGCAGACCAACTGTCCCACCAATAACAATTGGAAACAATTGAATATTTTTTTAAAGTCTGTTTAAAAGCATCAGTGAGTTTGGGCTTGAAAGGCCAATATCCTGAGCAGGAGAGAATCATTGAGAAGTAACTTGGCATTCTTTGTGATTCTTTTCTCCTTGTAATATTTGTCAATTCTTGGCATAATGGAAATACCCCTCCAAACTCCCCCCACCCACCAAAAAACAGATAACAAATCAAATGAGGACACCAGAAAAACACTTTTGGAAATTTTGTAGTACTAGAAATAAAAAAATTATCGATTGACGATTCCAGGTCAGCCAGAACTTTATCAGCAAATATCTTAGTGGTGCAGAAAAGTGAGCTTTATATTTTTCTTTTTCTTTTTTTACATCAAGACATCTGCCAATTACTTATGCTATGCAAAGGCAGAATAAAATAAGCTAAGCAGAAAATCTCTAAAAAGTCAGAACAAAACTTGACAGTGCTAAAGAAACAAAAATTTTGAATTCAAGACATTTAAAGAAAGAGAGATACCAGTATGCATCCTCAGATCTCCATTGGTTCCCCTGAAAAACTATATCCTAGGAATCAGGATAAACCAGAGACCAACCAAACTTTACAAAAATTGCAAACCAGGAGGGGGATCCAAGATGGCCGAATAGGAACAGCTCTGGATTGCAGTTCCCAGCAAAAATGCAGAGGGTGAGTGATTACCACATTTCCACATAAATTGTTACTGACCACAGACCAGGAGATTCCCAGGTGGAAAAGTACCATGAGCCCCCAGCACAGCTGTTTCAGCAGGAGCAGTGGGTCTCTGCACAAAAACTCACACAAATCTGAGTGCTTTTCAACAGGTAACTGGAATGCCTGGGAGACAAAGTTGCCCATGCAACTGAAAAAAGGGGACCAAAACAGGGAGCCAGGCCAGGAGATTCCCTGGCAGAAAAGTGCCACAAGCCCCCAGCGCAGCTGTTTCAGCTGGCACTATGGGTCTCCACACAAAAACTCACACAAATCTGGGTGCCTTTTCAACTGGTGACTGGAACGCCTGGGAGACGGAATCACCCGTGCAACTGAAAAAAAAAGGGGACTGAAACAGGGAGCCAGGTGAGCTGGCTCAGCCTGTCCCACCCCCACAAAGATCAGCAATCTGAAACACTCTGGATTGAGAGTTTCACACCAAGCACAGCTAGACCCAGGATGGTCCAGCTCTGTGGGGGAAGGAAGTCTGCCATTCCCGAGGCAGTGCACCATTACCAAGGCAGTCTGCCATTACTGAGGCAGTCCGCCATTAAAGAGAAAGACCACCATTACCAAGGCAGTTCTAACTATACCCCTATAAACAAAATTGAAAGGAAGTTCACACAGCAGATGGGCCGAGTCCACGGCAGCTCACCAACACCTCTGCTGGTAGACTGTGACTAGGCTACCTCCTCACTGGGCAGGGCATCTCTGAAGAAAGGCAGCACTGTGACAGAAACTTATAAATAAAGCCCAACCTTTCTGGGACAGAGCACCTGGGAAAAAAAGGCGGTTATGAGCTCTACTGCAGCAGACTTAAACGTACCTGCCCAGCAGCTCTGAATGAAACAACGGAGCTCACAGCTCAGCACTTGAGCTCCTATAAAGGACAGACTGTCTCCACAAGCATCTCTCCGACCCCCATATATCCAAAGAGACACCTCATAAAGGAGAGCTCAGGCTGACATCTGGTGGCTATTCTTCTGGGACAAAGATAGCAAAAGAAGAAACTGCCAGCAACCTTTATTGTTCTGCAGCCACTGCAGGTGATCCCCAGGCAAGCAGGGCCTGGAGTGGACCTCCTGCAGTCCTACAGCAGAGGAGCCTGACTGTTAGAAGGAAAACTAAGAAACAGAAATAAATAACTTCATCATCAACAAACAGGATGTCCACCCAGAGACCCCATCTGAAAGTCACCAAGTACAAAGACCACAGGGAGATAAATCCACAAAGATGGGACGAAACCAGCATAAAAAGGATGAAAACACCCAAAACTAGAACACCGCTCCTCCTCCAAGGGAGTACAACTCCTCACTAGCAAAGAAACAAGATTAGATGGACAATGAGTCTGATGAATTGACAGAAACAGGCTTCAGAAGGTAGGTAATAAGAAACTTCTCTGAGCTAGAAGAACATGTTTTAACCCAATGCAAAGACTAAGAACATTGAAAAAAGTTTTGACGAAATGCTAACGAGAATAAACAGCTTAGAGAGGAATACAAATGAATTGACAGAGCTGGAAAACACAACACAAGAGCTTCGTGAAGCATACACAAGTTTCAATAGCCAAATTTACTAAACAGAAGAGAGGATATGACAGATTGAAGATCAACTCAATGAAATAAAATGAGAAGGCAAGGTTAGAGAAAAAAGAATAAAAAGAAATGAACAAAGCCTCCAAGAAATATGGGATTATGTGAAAAGACTTAATCTACTTTTGATAGATGTACCTGAGTGTGATGGAGAGAATGAATACAAGCTAGAAAACACTCTTCAAGATATTATCCAGGAAAACTTCCTCAACCTACTAAGGCAGGCCAGTATTCAAGTCCAAGAAACACAGAGAACACTGCAAAGATATTACTCAAGAAGAGCAACCCAGAGCAACCCCAAGGCACATAACTGCAGATTCGCCAGAGTTAAATGAAGGAAAAAATGCTAAGAGCAGCAAGAGAGAAAGCTTCAGGTACCCACAGAAGGAAGCCCATCAGATTCACAGTGGATCTCTCAGCAGAAACCCTACAAGCCAGAAGAGAGTGGGGGCCAATATTCAACATCCTTAGAGAAAAGAACTTTCAACCTAGATTTTCATATCCAGCCAAACTAAGTTTCATAAGCAAAGGAAAAATAATATCCTTTACGAACAAGCATTACTCAGAGATTTCATCACCACCAGGCCTGCTTTACAAGAGCTCCTGAAACCAGCACTAAATATAGAAAGGAACAACCAGTACCATCCACTCCAAAAACATACCAAATGGTAAAGAGCATGGACACAATGAAGAAACTGCATCAACTAATGGGCAAAACAACCAGCTAGCATCAAAATGGCAGGATCGAATTCACACACAACAATATTAACCTTAAATGTAAAAGGGCTAAACGTGCAAATCAAAAGACACAGACTGGCAAATTGGATAAAAAGTCAAAACCCAGGCTGGGACTGGTGGCTCAAGCCTGTAATCCCAGCACTTTGGGAGGCCGAGGTGGGTGGATCACGAGGTCAAGAGATAGAGACCATCCTGGTCAACATGGTGAAACCCCGTCTCTACTAAAAATACAAAAAAAAAAAAAAAAACTGCGCATAGTGGCGCGTGCCTGTAATCCCAGCTACTCAGGAGGCTGAGGCAGGAAAATTGCCTGAACCCAGGAGGCGGAGGTTGCGGTCAGCCAAGATCGCACCATTGCACACCAGTCTGGGTAACAAGAGCAAAACTCCATCTCAAAAAAAAGAGTCAAAACCCATTGGTGTGCTATATCCAGGAAACCCATCTCACATGCAAGGATATACACAGGCTCAAAATAAAGAGATGGAGGAAGATTTACCAAGCACATGGAGAGCAAAAATAGGCAGGAGTTGCAATCCTAGTCTCTAATAAAATAGACTTTAAACCAACAAATATCAAAAGAGACAAAGAAGGACATTACATAACAGTAAACTGATCAATGCAACAAGAAGATCTAGCGATCCCAAATATATATGCACCCAATACAGAAGCACTCAGATATATAAAACAAGTTCTTAATTACTTACAAAGAGACTTAGACTCCCAAACAATAAAAATGGGAGACTTTAACACTCCACTGTCAATGTTAGACAGATCAACGAGACAGAAGATTACCAAGGATATCCAAGACTTCAACTCAGACCTGGACCAAGCAAACCTAATAGACATTTACAAACCTCCACTCCAAATACATAGAATATACATTCTTCTCAGCACCATATCATACCTACTCTAAAACTGACCACATAATTGCAAGGAAATCACTCCTTAGCAAATGAGAAAGAACAGAAATTGCAACAAACGGTCTCTCAGACCCCATGCAATCAAGTAAAAATTCAGAACTCAGAAACTAACTCAGAACTGCAACTTCATGGAAACTGAACAAATGGCCCTTGAATCTGGACTGGATAAACAATGAAATGAAGGCAGATATAAAGATGTTCTTCAAAAACCAATGAGAACAAAGACAAAATATACCAGAATCTCTAGGACACACTTAAAGCAGTGTCTAGAGGAAAATATATAGCAATAAATGCCCACATGAGAAGCAAGGAAAGATCTAAAATCAACACTCTATCATCAAAATTGAAAGAGCTGGAGAGTAAGATAAAAAAAAAACTCAAAAGCTAGCAGAAGAGAAGAAATAACCAAGATCAGAGCAGAACTGAAGGAGATAGAGACATAAAAGAAAACTTTCAAAAAAAAATCAATAAATCCAGGAGATGGTTTTTTGAAAAGATCAACAAAATAGACACGTCAGATTAATAAAAAAGAAAAGAGGATAATCAAATAGATGCAATAAAAAATGATAAAGGGCTATCACTACAATTTCCACAGAAATACAAACCACCATCAGAGATTACTACACATAATTCTATGCACATAAACTAGAAACCTGGAAGAAATGGATAAATTCCTGGACACTTGCATCGTCTGAAGCCTAAACCAGGAAGAAGTCGAAACCCTGAATAGATCAATAACAAGGGCAGGAGTTGAGGCAGCAATTAATAGCCTACCCACCAAAAAAAGCCCAGTTCCAGATGGGTTCACAGCCGAATTCTACCAGATATACAAAGAGGAGCGGTACCACTCCTTCTGAAACTATTCCAAACAATCCAAAAAGAGGAAATACTTCCCAAATCATTTTATGAGACCAACATCATCCTGACACCAAAACCTGGCAGAGACTCAACAAGAAAAGAAAACATTAGGCCAATATCCATGATGAACATAGATGCAAAAATCTTCAATAAAATTCCGGCAAACTGATTGCAACAGCACATCAAAAAGCTTATCCACCATGATGAAGTAGGCCTCATCCCAGGGATGCAAGGCTGGTTCGACATATGCAAGTCTATAAACGTAATTCACCACATAAACAGAACCAAAGACAAAAATCACATGATCACCTCAATAGATGCAGAGAAGGCCTTTGACAAAATTTAACAGCCCTTTATGCTGAAAACCCTCAATAAACTCAGTATCGATGGAATGTATCTCAAAATAATAAAAGCTATTTATGACAAACCCACTGCCAATATCATACTGAATGGGCAAACACTGGAAGCATTCCCTTTGAAATCTGGCACTAGACAAGGATGCCCTGTCTCAACACTCCTATTCATTATAGTATTGGAAGTTCTAGCCAGAGCAATCAGGCAAGAAAAAGAAATAAAGAGTACTCAATTCGGAAAGGAGGAAGTCAAACTGCCTCTATTTGCAGACCACATGACTGTATATCTAGAAGACCCCATCATCTCAACCCAAAATCTCCTGAAACTGATAAGCTTCAGGAAAGTCTTAGAATACAAAATCAATGTGCAAAAACTACAAGCATTCCTACACACCAGTAACAGACTTAAAGAGAGGCAAATCAAGAATGAACTGGCGTTCACAATTGCTACAAAGAGAATAAAATTGCTAGGAATTCAACTAACAAAAAATGTAAAGGACCTCTTCAAGGAGAACTACAAAGCACTGCTCAACAAAATAAGAGAGGACACAAACAGATGGAGAAACATTCCATGCTCATGGTTAGGAAGAATCAATACTGTGAAAATGGCCATACGCCCAAAGTCATTTATAGAGTCAACACCATCCCCTTCATGCTACCTTCTTCACAGATCTGGAAAAAAACCACCTTAAACTTCATATGGAACCAAAACAGAGCCCAGATAACCAAGTCAATTCTAAGCAAAAAGAACAGAGTTGGAGGCATCATCCTACCTGACTTCAAACTATACTACAAGGCTACAGTAATCAAAGGCACATGGTACTGGTACCAAAACAGAGATATAGACCAATCGAACAGAGCAGAGGCCTCAGAGGCAACACCACACATCTACAACCATTGATCTTTGACAAACCTGACAAAAGCAAGCAAGGGGGAAAGGATTCCCTGTTTAATAAATTGTGTTGGAAAAACTGGCTACCCATGTGCAGAAAGCAGAAACTGGACCCCTTCCTGACAACATGCACTAAAATTAACTCCAGATGGATTAAAGACTTAGACATAAGACCTAACATCATAAAAACCCTAGAAGAAAACCTAGGCAAAACCATTCAGGATGTAGGCATAGACAAGGACTTCATGATTAAAATACCAAAAGCATTGGCAATAAAAGCCAAAATAGACAAATGGGATCTAATTAAACTCCAGAGCTTCTGCACAGCAAAAGAAACAATCATTAGAGTGAACCAGCAACCAACAGAATGGGAAAACATTTTTGTAGTCTACCCATCTAACAAAGGGCTAATATCCAGAATCTACAAAGAACTAAAACAGATTTACAAGAAAACAAACAAACAACAAACCTATTCAAAAGTGGGCAAAGGATATGAATAGACACTTTTCAAAAGAAGACAGTTATGCAGCCAACAAACATGAAAAAATGCTCATCATCACTGGTCATTAGAGAAAGGCAAATCAAAACTACATTGAGATACCACCTCACGCCAGTTAGAATGGCGATCATTAAAAAATCTGGAGACAACAGGTGCTGTTGAGGATGTGGAGAAATAGGAACACTTTTACACTGTTGGTGGGAGTGTAAATTAGCTCAACCATTGTGGAAGACAGTGTGGTGATTTCTCAAGGAGTTACAAATGGAAATTCCATTTGTCCCAGGAATCCCATTACTGGGTATATACCCAAAGGATTATAAATTGTTCTATTATAGGGACATATGCACACAAATGTTCACTGGAGCACTGCTTACAATAGCAAAGACATAGAACCAACCCAAACGCCCATTGATGATAGACTGAACAGGGACAATGTGGCACATATACACTATGAAATACTATGCAGCCATAAAAATTGATGAGTTCACATCCTTTGTAGGGACCTGGATGAACCTGGAAACCATCATTCTCAGCAAACTGACACAAGAACAGAAAATCAAATGCCACATATTCTCACTCATGGGCGGGTGTTGAACAATGAGAACACATGGACACAGGGAGGGGAGCATCACACACTGAGGTCTGTTGGGGGGAACTATGGGAGGGACAGTGGGGGCGTGGGGAGTGGGGAGGGATAACATGGGGAGAAATGCCAGATACAGGTGATGGGTGGAACAGAGGCAGCAAACCACATTGCCATGTATTTCCCTATGCAACAGTCCTTCAGGTTCTTCACATGTACCCCAAAACCTAAAACACAATAAAATATATATATAAAAAAATTGCAACCCAGTTTTAGATAAATGTAATCCTTGATGGATTTACAGTAATGTGTCCCATAGCAATTGTCCCAAGCATGGTGAACTTTCTCTGCTCAACATAAACTCCTTTAGAACTTCTACCTCTTTTTAAGTGAAATAACTGGAATTGAATTTTTTACATGTCAACTATTTCAAGAAACAGGACTAAAAAAAAGTAGACAAGAGAGATATCTACTATCAATTCACTACACTTACCAGACATGAAACTCTAATTAATAGCACAAGAAAATTAATGACAAGATGGAGAATTTCACCAGAAATACTGAATCTAAAAAAATTAATTCAGTAGCAATTCTAGAACTAAAAATAACGTGGTAATGAAAACTAAGAACTTGATTTAAAAGGTCACTAGGCCAGGCACAGTAGATCATCACTGTAACCCCAGCACTCTGGAAGGGCAAGGTGGGCCGATCACCTGAGGTCAGGAGTTCCAGGCAAGTCTGACAAACATGGAGAAACCCCATCTCTACTGCAAATGCAAAATTAGCCGGCATGGTAGCACATGCCTGTAATCCCAGCTACTCAGGAGGCGGAGGCAGAAGAATTGCTTCGACCCAAAAGGCAGAAGTTGTGGTAAGCCAAGATCATGCCATTGCACTCCAGCCTGGGCAACAACAGCCAAACTCTGTTTCAAACTAAATAAATAAAATTTAAATTTAAATTTAAAAAAGTTGAGTGGACAAAATCAAAAAGATTAAGTTAGAAAATGAATGATTAGAAAATTTTCAGGCTGGGTGCAGTGGCTCACACCTGTAATCCCAGCACTTTGGGAGGCTGAGGCAGGTGGATCATGAGGTCAGGAGATCGAGACCATCCTGGCTAACACAGTGAGATCCCACATCTACTAAAAATTAAAAAAATAGCCAGATGTGGTGGCACATGCCTGTAGTCTCAGCTACTTGGGAGGCTGAGGCAGGAGAATTGCTTGAACCCAGAAGGCAGAGGCTGCAGTGAGCCAATATTGTGCCACTGCACTCCAGCCTGGGCAACAAAGTAAGACTCCAATCTCAAAAAAAAAAAAAAAATCAAGAAAATTGTAAAGAGCAAAAGAAACAGAAAACACATAAATAGCCTAAGGGATTAATGGGACCTGAAAAAAATATTCAATATCTTTTAAAATTAATTGTCAGGAGGAGAGTATAAAAAGAATCAAATAGAAGCAATATTTGAAAAGATAATGTCAATACAGTTTTCAAAACAGACTAAAAAAATTAAACAACACATTCAAGAAGCATTAAGAATAGCAAGATTTAAATGAAACACACACACACTTAAGCCTATCAGCATAAAACTAAAAATAAATGCAAAATAAATGTTTAAAATTTTTAAGAGAAAAGAACAACATTAACTTCAAATGAGCAAACATAAGATTTATGACTAAATTTCCACCAAAACAATGGGAGCCATAAGGATAATTGAGTAACTTTCTGTAAGAGGTGAAGGAAAATTAACTGCCTATCAGAATTCTATGCCTAGGAAAAAGTCCTTCCTAAGTAAATAAATGGAATACAGATTGAATGATTTTATTATGATATTCCAGGATAGACACTTTTAATATACTATAAGGGAGAACACATACAATTACATAAAAATGGTAAGAAATTGGAAAAACCTTTTATAAACTAGGCATTAATAGATCATATCTCAAAATGTTAAGAGCTATTTATGACAAACCCACAGCCAATATCATACTGAATGGGCAAAAACTGGAAGCATTCCCTTTGAAAACTGGCACAAGGATGTCCTCTCTCACCACTCCTATTCAACATAGTATTGGAAGTTATGGCTAGGGCATCAGGCAAGAGAATGAAATAAAAGGTATTCAAATAGGAAGAGAGGACATCATATTGTCCCTGTTTGCAGATGTTACGATTGTATATTGAGAAAACCCCATCGTCTCAGCCCAAAATCTCAAGCTGATAAGCAACTTCAGCAAAATCTCAGGATACAAAATCATGTGCAAAAATCTCAAGCATTCCTATGTACCAATAATAGACAAACAGAGAGCCAAATCATGAGTGAACTCCCATTCACAATTGTGACAAAGAGAATAAAATACCTAGGAACACAACTAACAAGGGATGTGAAGGACCTCTTCAAGGAGAACTACAAACCACTGCAGAAGGAAATAAGAGAGGACGCAAACAGATGGAAAAACATCCCATGCTTATGGTTAAGAAGAATCAATATCATGAAAATGGCCATACTGACTGAAGTAATTTATACATTCAATGCTTTCCCCATCAAGGTACCAATGACTTTCTTCACAGAATTGGAAAAAAACACCTTAAACAACAAGTGGAACCAAAAAAGGAGTCCACATAGCCAAGACAATCCTAAACAAAAAAAAAAAAAAAAATCTAGAGGCACCACACTTCCTGACTTCAAACTATATTACAAGGTTACAAGGACCACAACAGCATGGTACTGGTACCAAAAAAGAGATCTAGACCAATGAAACAGAACAGAGTCCTCAGAAAAAATGCCTCACAACTACAACCATCTGATCTTCAATGAGCCTGACAAAAATAAGCAAGAAGGAAAGGATTCCCTATTTAACAAATGGTGTTAGGAAAACTGGCTAGCCATATGCAGAAAGCTGAAACTGGATCCCTGCCTTACACCTTATACAAAAACTATATCTAGATGGATTAAAAATTCAAACATGAGGCCTAACACAATAAAACCCCTAGAGAAAACCTAGGCAATACCATTGAGGACATGGGCATGGGCAAGGACTTCATCACTGGAACACCAAAATCAATGGCAACAAAAGCCAAAATACACAAATGGGATCTAATTAAACTTCAGAGCTCCTGCACAGCTAAAGAGTGAACCAGCATCAATAGAGTAAACCCCATCAATAGAGTTAACCACATCAATAGAATGAACCAGCAACTAACAGAATGAGAACAAATTTTTGCAAACTAGCCATCTGACAAAGGGCTAATATCCAGAATCTATGGAAAACTTAAACAAATTTACAAGAAAAAAATAATGCCATCAAAAAGTGGGTGAAGGAAATGAACAGACACTTTTCAAAAGAAGACAGTTATGCAGCCAACAAACATATGAAAAAATGCTCATCATCACTGGTCATTAGAGAAATGCAAATCTAAACCACATTGAGATATCACCTCAAACTAGTTAGAATGGCGATCATTAAAAAATCTGGAGAAAATGGATGCTGGAGAGGATGTAGAGAAATAGGAACACTTTTAAACTGTTGGTAGGAGTGTAAATTAATTCATCCATTGTGGAAGACAGTGTGGCAATTCCTCTAGGACCTAGAAATAGAAATAACACTTGACCCAGCAATCCTATTACTGGGTATATACCCAAAGGATTATAAATCATTCTATTATAAAGACACATGAACATGTATGCTTATTGTGGCACTATTC
The DNA here is from genome assembly GCF_049354715.1 of Callithrix jacchus. NCBI lineage: Eukaryota > Metazoa > Chordata > Mammalia > Primates > Cebidae > Callithrix > Callithrix jacchus. The sequence goes on from NC_133502.1 coordinate 154,918,418, forward strand.
ACAACAGCAAAGACTTGGAACCAACCCAAATGCCCATCAATAATAGACTGGATAAAGAAAATGTGGTACATATAAACCATGGAATACTATGCAGCCATAAAAAAGGATGAGTTCATGTCCTTTGCAGGGACATGGATGAAACTGGACACCATCATTCTCAGCAAACTGATACAAGAACAGAAAACCAAACACCGCATGCTCTCACTCATAAGTGGGTGTTTAACAATGAGAACACATGGACACAGGGAGGGGAACATTACACACCGGGGTCTGGAGTGTGGGGGCTCAGGGAAGAATAGCAGGGGGTTGGGGGTTTGGGGAGGGATAGCATTAGGAGAAATACCTAATGTAGATGATGGGGCAATGGATGCAGCAAACCACCACCATGGCACCTGTATACCTATGTAACAAACCTGCACGATCCACATGTATACGCCAGAACTTAAAGTATATTTTTAAAAAAAAATTTTTTTAAGAAATGCTAATTTGGAAAAAAAGAATGTCAGAAATTGGAAAAAGCTCTTAAAAAGAAAAGGGGCCAAGAAACGTGAAAAGTATTTAAAATAATTTGTCATCAGGGAAATGCAAATTAAAATTACAATGTCAGTATGCAAGCACAAGAGTGACTATATTGTTTTTAAAAGATGGTAGAACCAAGTATTAGCAAAAATGTGAAACTGAACCATCTGTACACTACAAATAGACAAATAAAATGATAACTTGGAAAACTGTTAGTATCTACTAAAGCTGGATTATGTACATGTCCGGTGACACAGCAATGTCATTTCTTGGTATACACTCAAGAGCAATGTGCTCACATGTGCACAAAAATCATGTACAACAATGTTTATAACAGCTTTATTCATAATTGATAGTCACAAAATAGGAAAATATATGTCAATCAAGATTAGAATGAATAAGTAAAACATGGCATAGTCACATAGTAAACTGTAATAGAGCAGTGAAATAAAAGAAGTTACTGCTATACTCAAACATTTGAATGAATCTTAAATATAATATTGAGCAAATGAAGCTAGACACCAAAACTATATACTGTATGAATAAATTTAAATGAAGCTTAAAACAATCAAAACCGTAGTGATAGCTTTCAGAATGATGGTTGCCTTTTGAGTGAATATTAACTGGGAAGGTGTAAGAGGGAGTTTTCTGAGGTGCAGGTAATACCCAATATCTTGATCAAACTAGTGATTACATAGATGTATGTTTTGCAAAACAAAATACAGTTACAAATTAGAGTTGTGTAGGCAGTGTAGATGTGTACACTTCAATAGAAATATTAAGGGTAAGTGAAAATAAAGTAAAGACAATATAGGCTAACTAAATATAAGAGAATTCATTGCCAGGAGACTTGTACTGAAAGAAATATTTTAGGGGTTTCTTCGGATAGAAGAAAAACTTGTCCTAGATAGAAATACAAGAAAACAATGAGGTGTAAAGAGCAACAGTGTCTTGTGGGTTCTGAAACGTACAAAAGAAACATAAACGAGTTGTTCAAATGGAATTAAACTCTTAGAAGAGTCTTACACTTCCTGCTAAGTTGTAAAAGACAAAACAAACCCCTCATTTATATTATATTAGACAATAATAAGTGATGGATGAATGTTGTATAATTAAAGATAATACTCAAACAATAGTAATAATTAAGAAGCTAACAGAGTGGGAAAATTTTCAGAAGAATAGAAAACTGGGAAAATACTTCCATGTTTACAAATCCAGAATAATCTGAAATAAAACCTGATAAGAACATTACAAAAAAAAGTAAAATCACAGATTTCTCTTATAAGCATGCATGCAAAAACACTACTACATTTTTATCAAAATAACAAAAATATTAGCAAATATATGTTTAAAAAAAAGCACACCATGATCAAATTGGGTATGTTTCAAGAATGGAAGGATAGTGTATAAAACACCAATCCATGCAATTCACCACCATGACAGAAGCCATATCAGTTTCTTCATGTAATGGAGAGAAAACATTTGCTAAAATTTAAAACCTCCTCATCACTTAAAAAAAAAATCAATAAACCTTAATTTTAGCAAAATCCAGCAAGCTTCCTTGGGGAAATGGGCAGAATTAATCTAAAACTGCTTCAGAAATGCAAATAGCTTGGAATAATCTTTAAGAAGAAAACCTTCAGAGGACTCAGCCTACTAGATAGCAAGGCTTCTTTAAAAAGTTAAAGTAAGATATATTGATATGAAGGTTAAAAAAGAGATGAATGAAATAAAAAGTCTAGAAACAACACCACACTGAACAATCTCAAAATTTATGACTAAAATGTCACAGAAAATTAAAAGGATGATCTTCTCAAGAAGTGGTGCTAGATCAATTTTATGTTTATATATATTTTAAAAATTGACTTCTGCTCTACAACATACACAGAAATCAAATCTAGAGAAGCTTCCTGTGTCTTTTTGTTTATACTGGAAGATTACTCCCGCCTCTTCCACTGACCTCTAGGCACTGCTGGGTTGTCAAGAACACCGTCCCATTGCTATGTAGGCTTCCTGTGTTTTTTGTTAAACCATGTAGCCCAGACCCACTCCTCTAATGGGGGGTTGTGCTCTCCCTCCACTGGGCTGGATCATTTAGGGTTCAGCTCAGACTGTAGCACTGGCTGCACAACCCACTAGAGTCAGAGCTTCAGCCCTCTGGGGTTTGTGGGGGAGGGTAGGGACCCACACAGCCACACCCAGTGGTCTCCCCCTTTCAGCTTCCTTTCTCTCCTCCAGTCATGGGGTAGGGGCCCCCCCAGTTGCTCCCGCTTACAGCTCCATCTCTCTCCAGGCAGGGGGGAGAGGGTGATAGCTCAGTCTCCAGGCTCTCCTGGCTGCCTTTTGGGCTTATGCGTCTGTTTAGGTCAGTGCGCCAATCCAGGATTATTATTCAACTCGGCAGTTGTAATTCCTGGCATTTGATTGGCAAGGATCCCCTGTTCTGTGTATTGCTGAGGTTTTGGGGGAAGCACTGTATCTGGACCGGAGTGCCAGAGGTGGAGCCTCCAACTCACAGGTCAAATGCACTTTCTGGCTGAAGCAGCACTCCTCCCCACCTCCATCTGCCCTGTCCTTTGGACCAGACCCATTGAAATGCACCTGGTACCTCAGTTGGAGCTAGGAGATGTCTGGATTTCTGCATCTCTCTCACTGGGTGCTGTGTGCTAGAGTTGTGTCTATTTGACCATCTTGGAAAGAAATGAACAAAACCTCCAAGAAATATGGGATTATGTGAAAAGGCCTAATCTACACTTGATCAGTATACCTGAATATAATGGGGAGAATGAATCCAAGCTGGAAAACACCCTCCAGGATATTATCCAGGAGAACTTCCCAAGCCTACCAAGGCAGTCCAAATTTCAAATTCAAGAAATACAGAGAACTCCACAAAGATACTCCTCTAGAAGAGCAACCCCAAGGCACACATTCATCAGATTCACCAGGGTTGAAATGAAGGAAAAAATGTTAAGGGCAGCCAGAGAGAAAGGTCAGGTCACCCACAGAAGGAAGCCAATCAAACTCACAGTGGATCTCTCGGCAGAAACCCTACAAGCCAGAATAGAGTGGGGGCCAATATTCGACATCCTTAAAAAAAAGAACTTTCAACCCAGGATCTCATATCCAGCCAAACTAAGCTTTGTAAGAGAAGGAGAAATAAAATTCTTTACAGACAAGCAATTATCAAGAGATTTTTGTCACCACCAGACCTGCCCTATAAGAGCTCCTGAAAGAAACACTAAGCATGGAAAGGAACAAGTACCAGTCACGGCAAAAGCAAAGCAGTTGGCAAAGACCAAAAATGCCATGAAGAAAATGAGTAAACTAATGGGAAAGAAAACCAGCCAGTAACAAAATGGCAGGATCAAATTCACACATAACAATATTAACACTGAATGTAAATAGCCTAAATGCCCCAATCAAAAGACACAGACTGGCAAACTGGATAAAAAGTTAAAACCCGTTGGTGTGCTGTATTCAGGAAACCCATCTCACATACAAAGACACACATAGACTCAAAATAAAGGGATGGAAGATTTACCAAGCAAATGGAGAACAAAAAAATGCAGGGGTTGCAATCCTAGTTTCTGATAAAATGCATTTCAAACCAACAAAGATCAAAAGAGACAAAGAAGGACACTACATAATGATAAAAGAATCAATCCAACAAGAAGAGCTAACTATCCTAAATATATACGCCCCCAATACAGGAGCACCCAGATACATAAAGCAAGTTCTTAACGACCTAAAACAAGATTTAGACTACCACACAATAATAGTAGGAGACTTCAACACTCCATTGTCAATATGAGACAGATGAATGAGACAGAAAATTACCAAGGATATCCAGAACTTGAATGCCAAGCTGGCATGCCAAGCTGGACCAAGAGGCTAATAGACCAAGCAGCTAACTGGGGGCTCCACCCACAATCCACAGAATATACATTTTTCTCAGCACCGCAATGCACTTACTCTAAAATCGACCACATCATTGGAAGCAAATCACTCCTCAGCAAATGCAAAAGAACAGAAATCATAACAAACAATCTATCATACCACAGCACAATCAGATTAAAACTCAGGATTAAGAAACACACTCAAACCCACACAACCACTTGGAAACTGAACAGTGTGCTTCTGAGTGTCGACTGGATAAACAATGAAATGAAGGCAGAAATAAAGATGTTCTTCAAAACCAATCAGAATAAAGACACAACTTACCAGAATCTCTGAGACACCTTTAAAGCAGGGTCGAGAAGGAAATTTATAGCAATAAATGCCCACATGAGAAACAAGGAAAGATCTAAAATTGACACCCTATCATCAAAATTGAAAGAGCTAGAGGAGGAAGATAAAAAAAACTCAAAAGCAAGCAGAAGACAAGAAATAACGAAGATCAGAGCAGAACTGAAGCAGATAGAGACATAAAAAACCCTTCAAAAAATCAAAAAATATAGGAACTGGTTTTTTGAAAAGATCAACAAAATAGACTGCTAGCAGATTAATAAAAAAGAAAAGGGAAAAGAATCAACTATATGTAATAAAAAAACGATAAAGGGGATATCACCAGTGATCCCACAGAAATACAAACTACTATCAGAGATTACTACAAACAGCTCTATCCACATAAATCGGTAAACCAGGAAGAAATGGATAAATTCCTAGACACTTGTACTCCACCAAGACTAAACCAGGAGGAAGTTGAAAGCCTGAATAGACCAATAACAAGGGCTGAAGTAGGCAGAGCAACTAATAGCCTACCAACCAAAAAAAGTTCAGGTCCAGACGAGTTCACAGCCAAATTCTACCAGACATACAAAGAGGAGCTGGTTCCATTCCTTCTGAAACTGTATCAAACAATAAAAAAGGAGGGAATCCTCCCTAGCTCATTTTATGAGACCAACATCATCTTGATACCAAAAACAGGCAGAGACTCAACTAAAAAAGAAAACTTCAGGCCAATCAATATCCATGATGAACATGGATGCAAAAATCTTCAATAAAATACTGGCAAACAGATTGCAACAACATATCAAGAAGCTTATCCATCATGATCAAGAAGGCTTCATCCAGGGGATGCAAGGTTGGTTCAACATATGCAAATCCATAAATGTAATCCATCACATAAATGGAACCAAAGACAAAAACCACATAATTATCTCAATTGATGCAGAAAAGGCCTTTGACAAAATTCAACAACCTTTCATGCTACAAACTCTCAATAAACTAGGTATTGATGAAACTTATCATAAAATGATAAAAGCTATATATGACAAATCTACAGATAATATATGGAACAGACAAAAGCTGGAAGAATTCCCTTTGAAATCAGGCACTAGACAAGGATGCCCTCTCTCACCACTCCTGTTCAATATTGTATTGGAAGTTCTAGCCAGAGCAATCAGGCAAGAAAAAGAAATAAAGAGTATTCAATTAGGAGAGGAAGAAGTCAAATTGTCTCTATTTGCAGATGACATGATTGTATATTTAGAAGACCCCATCGTCTCAGCCCAAAATCTTCTCAAACTGATAAGCAACTTCAGTAAAGTCTCAGGATACAAAATCAATGTGCAGAAATCACAAGCATTCCTATATACCAATAACAGACAAACAGAGAGCCAAATCAAGAGTGAACTCCATTCACAACTGCTACAAAGAGAATAAAATACCTAGGAATATAACTAACAAAGGATGTAAATGACCTCTTCAGGGAGAACTACAAACCACTGCTCAACAAAATAAGAAAGGACAAAAACAGATGGAAAAACATTCCATGCTCATAGTTAGGAAGAATTAATAATGCAAAAATCGCCATAGTTCCCAAAGTAATCTATAGATTCAATGCTATCCCCATCAAGCTACCAATGAACTTCTTCACAGAACTGGAAAAAACCACCTTAAACTTCATATGGGATCACAAGAGAGCCCGCATAGCCAAGACAATCCTAAGCAAAAAGAACAAAGCTGGAGGTATCACATTGCCAGACTTCAAACTATACTACAAAGCTACAGTAATCAAAAAAGCATGGTACTGGTACTAAAACAGAGGCAGACCAGTGGAACAGAACAGAGGCCCCAGATGCAACACCACACATCTACAACCATCTGATCTTTGACAAATCCCACAAAAACAAGCAATGGGGAAAGGACTCCATGTTTAATAAATGGTGTTGGGAAAGCTGTCTAGCCATGTGCAGAAAGCCGAAACTGGAACCCTACCTGTCACCTTACACTAAAATTAACTCCAGATGGATTAAAGATTTAAACATAAAACCTAACAACATAAAAACACTAGAAGAAAATGTAGGCAAAACCATCCAGGACATAGGCATAGGTGGGGACTTTATGACTAAAACACCAAAAGCAATGGCAATAAAAGTCAAGATAGACAAATGGGATCTAATTAAAATTCAGAGCTTCTGTACAGCAAAAGAAACCATCATTAGAGCGAATTGGCAACCAACAGCACGGGAAAAAATGTTTGCAATCTACCCATCTGACAAAGGGCTAATATCCAGAATCTGCAAAGAACTAAAACAGATATACAAGAAAAAAACAAACAACCCCATTCAAAAGTGGGCAAAGAATATGAACAGAAACTTTTCAAAAGAAGACATATATTAGGCCAACAAACATATGAAAAAATGCTCATCATCACTGGTCATTAGAGAAATGCAAATCAAAACCACGTTGAGATACCATCTGATGCCAGTTAGAACAGCGATCATTAAAAAATCTGGAGACAACAGATGCTGGAGAGGATGTGGAGAAATAGGAACACTCTTACACAGTTGGTGGGAGTGTAAATTACTTCAACCATTGTGGAGAACGGTGTGGCGATTTCTCAAGGAGTTAGAAATAGAAATTCCATTTGACCCAGCAATCCCATTACTGGGTATATACCCAAAGAACTATAAATCATTCTACTATAAAGACACATGCACACATATGTTCATTGCAGCCCTGTGTACAATTGCAAAGGGCTGCAATACCCATCAATGATAGACTGGACAAAGAAAATGTGGTTCATATACACCATGGAATACTACACAGTCATAAAAAATGATGAGTTCGTGTCCTTTGTAGGGACTTGGATGAATCTGGAAACCATCATTCTCAGCAAACTGGCACAAGAACAGAAAGCCAAACACCACATGTTCTCACTCATAGGAGGTGTTGACCAATGACAACATGTGGACTCAGGGAGGGAAGCATCACACACTGGGGGCACCTGGGGGGAGGGTAGGGGAGAGACAGTGGGAAGTGGGGAGGAAGGTGAGGGTGGGGAGGGATAACATGGGGAGAAATGCCAGATATAGTATACACCTAAAGTAAAATTAAAAATAATAATAAATAAATAAAATCTAGATCAATCTTGACAGCTTAATACAAAAGTTAAAGCAATAAAACTTTAGAATAACTTTTAGAATATAACATAGAATATTTTTATGAATTTGGGATAGGTAATGATTTTTAAAACTAGACACAAATGGTGTTACCATAAAAAAAAAGATTGACAAACTAGACTATAGAAAAATTTATAGCATCTGTTAAATAATGACATACTACAGAATTGGTAATGATAAATATTTATAAGATTAAGATATATGTAATATATATAATGATTGAGTCATTCAGAATAAATAACACTCTTTTACTAAAGAGTAACAGAAAGAATGCATCAATAAAAACTAGCTAAGCAAAAATCTCTTCCAAACAATAAAAGGAAACACTTCCAAATGTATTTTAGGAGTCTACCCTCCCCCCAGAGGGAAGGGGAACTGAGAACAGGGAAACAGCCCATAGGGCAGAACGGGTCCCCCTCTATTCCCCCACTCCATTCCCCTCGACAAAGCCCAGAAGACTGAAAAAAACTCTCACACCAGAGTTTCTCACCTAGAGAGCAAGCAGGAACCAATCGGCTTGGCTGGGGGTGGGGCAGTCGCCATTGCGGAAGCAGGCCTAACTTTCCTGAGTAAAGAAAAGACACAGCAGGCTGGGCGCGGTGGCTCAAGCCTGTAATCCCAGCACTTTGGGAGGCCGAGGCAGGTGGATCACAGGTCAAGAGATTGAGACCATCCTGGTCAACATGGTGAAACCCCGTCTCTACTGAAAATACAAAAAATTAGCTGGGCATGATGGCGCATGCCTGTAATACCAGCTACTCAGGAGGCTGAGGCAGAATTGCCTGAACCCAGAAGGCGGAGATTGCGGTGAGCCGAGATCGCGCCATTGCACTCCAGCCTGGGTAACAAGAGCGAAACTCCATCTCAAAAAAAAAAAAAGACACAGCAGCTCCACTGAACCCATGGCAGCCCAGCATCGCCTCTGCAGGCAGACAAAGGAAAGGCTGCCTCCCCAAGCAGTTACCTGAGATCAAAACTATGTAAATCCAACTAGGTAGGAAAAAACCAACACAAGAAGAATGAAACTTCACATCAAAAACCAGAATGCCTCTCCCTCACCAAGACATCACAATGCCTCACCATAAAGGGAACAAAGCTGGATGGAGAACAAATTTGACGAGTTGACAGAAGCAGGCTTCAGAAGATGAATAACAAACTTCTCTCAGTTAAAGGAACATGTTCTAACCCAATGCAAAGAAACTAAGAACTTTGAAAAAAGGTTAGAGGAAATGCTAACTAGAATAACCAGCTTAGAGAAGAACATAAACAGCTTGATGGAGCTGAAAAACAGAGCACAAGAACTTCGTGAAGTGTACACAAGTTTCAATAGCTGAATAGATGAAGCAGAAGGAAGGATATCAGAAGCAGCTGTCGAATAAGCCCATCATTAAATGTTAAAGTACATAAAGTTATAATTAAATAAATTACACTAAAGGCACAATGAATATTCAAAAGTCCTCCCTTCCTAATAATTTTACTATCTTTTACTATGATCAACGGTTTTGAGGTTATTTGTATCTACTGTCCATCTGTGGTGGAAATACTTCATAATGATGTGACACTTCCCATCTCTTCTCAACTCTACATCAGTGGTATCACATCGGTACCTTGACATTTCCTGTGGTGGAAATTTTCACTCCATGGAAATCATCAAAAACTAAAAATCAAGACATCCCTTTCCCCCCTATTTCCCTGCCTCCATTCTCAGAGCTAGTTATTAAACCTCTACTGGCACCCTACTGCTAACAAATTCTAAGTATCATGGAGGTAACTCACAATCTTGGACAAATAAGAACCCCCAACACAAACAGGGTTTGGAAATGCTCTTCCACATTTCCTCACTGTATGCAGGCTTCCTCCTTGTTCACCACCATACCGTTACCCCTAGAAGCCACCTCACATCAGCCAGGGAGTGTAAGAGCTCTGGGCAACAGTCCTGCATGCTCAGGTGAGCACCTGGGAAAAGCTGCATCCCTAGCAGTGACACTGACAGATGGGGACACTCTCCACAGTGATGGCAAAACCATCTAGTGCTTGGGGCCTTTGCAGCTCCTGGCTGCCATACTGGCAGCATCCTCTTGGCTGCCACTCGCTGGCCTGACTCGCAGCTTCCTCTGTGTCAATGCAGGAGCAGCAGGCACTGAGCCACTCTAAATGTTTGCTGGAGATGGAGCAACCTGGCCTGGAGCAGCTGTAGCCGTGCTTCCTGCCAGAACCTCTCAGTGGCTGAGTCAGTGGGCTCATTGGTGGGATGAGAATAACAGTTCATGAAAGGGCCTCCCAAGGTGAGCCTGGCTCTGCAAGCCACACAAGGGATATTTGTGCTCCTTACCTGGGAAACATATGTAGAGGTAAAAGGGCAGGCTTAACGCCACAATCATCATTCCCTACCTGGAGCCACGAAACCTGTCTCTATCACTGGGGTAAAAGTGTTGACTTCTTTCTGAACTGGGAGTGGCAAATCAAAGGCATTGCAGCTTCTTTCATCACTGCCGATTGCTGATGCTGAGCATGTGCCTGATACATCACCTTAAATCTTCTCATCCACTCTCAGAGATAAGTGTTACTTTCCCTGTTTTACAGATGAAGAGAATCAGGCTGAGGAAATTACTTGAATAAATTCTCAAGGAGAGGTTGTGGTTGAGCCTGGATTACAGCTCAAATTCCTCAGACTCCAAAGACAGTGCTCTTCCTTCTGTACTGACCCTGTTAAGGCGGCCCTCTCATCTACACTGGCTCTGACCTTTCCATGTGGATGGCTGCTGCCTACTCACCTCTCCCGCCCCTCTTCCCCTGCTTCTACACATCCTACACAGCACAGTTGAATTAATCTCTAAAGATCGAGATAGAGATGCAGACAGATGTGGATATGGACACAGGCATAGAAATCGACACAAACACTGACTTAGACATAGACGAGGACATGGACATGAACAGACTTGGACATTGACTTAGACAGAAACATGGATAAATATTTTGATGAAAGATTCAAAAGGTCAGGAATCATGTCTGATTCATTTTGTGTCCCTAGAATCTATCACAGTACCTGCTTCAGAGCAAGGAAGGTCTCCAAAAATACTGGTGGAATTAAATTGAAAGGACTATCTTTTCCCAAATAAAGTGTTGGTGACCCCTACCAAATAATAGTATTAGGGACAGAGCTCTCACATCAGCATCTGGAACTCTCCCTATCTGACCCCACCTGACCTTTCTCTTCTTAACTACATCCAGCCTATACTCTAAGCATATATGACTCCTTCATGTTCCCTAAGCCCTCCTTGCACTTTCTCACCTCCATGACATTGTTCATACTATTTCCTTCATCTGAAGGACCCTCTTTAGCCCCATCTATCCCTTCTAAAATGTCATGGCCCATTTAAAATACTATGCTGTCCTTGAAGTATCTCTATCTCTTTATGAAATATAACATTTCTGTCTTCTGAATCCCTTAGAGCTGTATATCTATGTCCTAACCTTTCTCTGACATAGATTTTAATCATTGAGATAGTAATTCTCCTTGTCTGGAATGTCCTTCACCCCTTCTCTTTTTTATGTTCATGATCCAGTATAATATCACCTCCCCTATGAAGCCTTTCTAGCTCTCACAGGCCAGTTAGTCACTCCCACCTAAATGCTTCTGGAGCATCTGAACATCCTCCATGGAAGTACTGGTCATCAGGGTTATGGCCCAATTGCTGTTATCTCCCAACAGCCAAGTCCCTCAAAGATTTAGATGGTATCTTCTTGAACTTTGTCTTTATAGTTTTCACTACAGTGTCAGAGGTAATTGGTAAGTAAATAAGTGAAAGACAAGAAAGACACTGTCCCATTTTTCTGTGCTCCCAACCTTCTTTCTCTACCATTCTACCTGTTTGCCTTCTGTTATCAGTATGCTATGTGTAGGAACACGGGTGTAGCCATGGGGAAAAAAAAAAATAAGAAAAACTAACCAGCACTAAAAAATGTAGTAAAACACAATAGATCATCTGGCCCAAAGACCACTTTATCAGTTACAATTACAATAAATGGTTTTCATCAAATGAGTTGGTGACAATGACTGTTCATTTATTTGAAGTTTCAATATTTCCTTCAAAAAAAAAAACTAGAGCCTGGCATGGTGTCTCACACCTGTAATCCCAACACTTTAGGAGGCAGAAGCAGGCAGATCACCTGAGGTCAGGAGTTTAAGACCAGCCTGGCCAACATGTTCAAACCCCGTCTTACTAAAAATACTGGGAGGCAGAGGTTGTAGTGAGCCAAAATCGAGCCACTGCACTCCAGCCTGGGTGAGAGAGAAAGACTCCATCTCAGGAAAAAAAAAAATCTAGAATATTATACTGGTTTATAATATCACAATAAAAATGATGAAGATATTTTGAACCCATTGTTCAAGATCACAGGTATGTTCTTTTTTTTTTGAGATGGAGTTTCGCTCTTGTTACCCAGGCTGGAGTGCAATGGCGCGATCTCAGCTCACCACAACCTCCGCCTCCTGGGTTCAGGCAATTATCCTGCCTCAGCCTCCTGAGAAGCTGGGATTACAGGCACACACCACCATGCCCAGCTAATTTTTTGTATTTTTAGTAGTGACGGGGTTTCACCATGTTGACCAGGATGGTCTCGATCTCTTGACCTCTTGATGCACCCACCTCGGCCTTCCAAAGAGGTATGTTCTTTAAAGGAACATCTTAGCTGACTTGTGACATATCTGCAAAGAAATATGTATTTTTATTAGGAGGTTATCCCTGGGCAGAAGCTGATAAGAGACACTCGAATAGAGAGCACCAATTGGAAGAGGAACACAAAAGCCCGACTTGGTGATATTTCTATCATCTTTCCTGCCACCACTTGGGGCAAGATAAAATGAGTTCTCTTGACTCATTTTTAAAGACAAAACAGTTAAAACCAAAACAGTCAAGTCACAAATTCAACATCGCAAAACAGACAAATAGATTTGTGGTTACTGCCTCTGGTTTCCTAGAAAGAAAAGCAGAGTCAGTAGAAGAACACTAAGTTGTAGACAAACTGGCCTTATCAGCAGGGTCCTAATATGTCCCTTCCTCTTCTCTGTGCCTTTACCTTGAACCATCTCTTCTACCTGGGATTCCCTGATTCATATAATTTAATGAGGACATTAGCGAACATTAGCTAAAGCCCCCCAAAGATCTTTGTGAGGTTGGTATCCTCATCCCTATTTTACAGATGAGGCTAGTCATTAAGACTGCACAGTCATAACTGTTGAATGTAAGTCAGAAACCCTGAACTTCCCTATTTCAACAGCTGTCTTCACCATTTTCCTTTGTAAAATGCATTTCCAAGGCACAACTCAAGGACATCCTGAAAGTGTCCTGATCACTCCTGGAAGGAGACTTTTTGTTCCCAAAATGTCCAGGGACTCTGATAACAGTACTTTTAATCAGAAGCATTACTAATAGGCGAATGCTCCTTGTCCTGGATGCCTATGCGATAGCTTCTTGAGGGCAAGGCTTGCATGTCTTTCTAGCCTTTATCTATGAATTGAGTATTTTCCCTGAGACATACATTTCAGGTATTCAAGAAAGTCAGAGAAACTTAGGGTTACTTTCAGCATTTAAAGCCTCTGCCATAATTTGATGAATTAAAACTGCATGAAAGCAGAAGACACTGAAAGTGCTTTGCTTATGTAAATGCACTAATTATTACCCCACATTCAAGCTTTCATATGAAGTTACAATTGATATTAAACCCATGGAGGAAATGTAAAGACTCCAAAATGGCTAAACTATGTAAATCTGTGGCCCATATTGAGCTGGAGCCTTAAATCAAAAGTGTCCTAGCTCCCATAACTTTACTTACCTCAGTCTGTGGTACATAGTCATGCTTAATAAACATTCATTTGATAGATAGATGGGTTGATAAATGGACACAGTAATGCATGAAACATACAAGTGAATATATAAACAAAACAATATTGCTTCTTTTTACTAATGATTTTTGAGGAATATTAATAATAATGCTTTAAACCAAACAAACTAATCCAAACAATGCCTTCCCCGGTAAGTTGTCAACAAACAAAGCAAAGCTCTCATGATCTCTATAATGCTGTTTTGACAGTATGGCTTCTGTGTCTGAAATATCTACAATCCCTTTGTTTACAATAGCACCTGAACTGGGTGATTTAAATGAGTAGAGCTTGCTTTTACATTTTTCTACAATTATTTAAATGCACGTTTCAATTTTCCTGAATTGTGCAAAACTAATTTGGAAGATTAATTTCTGAAAATACCTGGTGGAATTTGCATACACCAAGCATAATTATTATTGATATTTGCATAGTTCTCCCTGCCCACATGCATGCACTATTACCAACTGCTATATAACCCATGAAATTATTGAAGAAGTTGCTGTCGGTACAATATGGATTCATCAATAAATGTTCAGCCTCACAGAAAAACAAACTTCACTGTTCAGCTGTAGAAATGTGTCATTCCATTTTATTTATTTATTTGGGAGCAGAATCTACAAAGATAAATCCAAAGCAAAAGAATGCGGCAGTCTTGTGCAATAAAGATTAATGTTATTGCAAAGAACCTCTGAGATTCATGAGAGGTTGAAAACCCCATTGAAAAAGCTAGAAAAGCAATACGAATTGGGGAATCCTCATGGGAAAAAGACAGTAAATATACCCATGCTCCAGAGGGGTAGGGTATTAGAGTGTAGTCAGAGAGCTATGCCACACATGGCTAGAAAGAAAATTCAGAGATTTGGACCGTGGGAATCACAAATGCTTGATGAATGTATGGATAGGTTGATTAAATGCTTATGTAAGGTGTTACACAGGAATGTGACATTTCTTTCCTTTAATCTGCTCAGATGGCAAAACCAAATGGAAAGAAATATGGACAGAAATTATGCAGGAGAATAATAATAGCAAATACTTCTATAATACCTATTTTGTGGCAAGTATTCTAGTAACAGCTATATATACACACATATACAATTCTTATAATAAATACTCATTATTTTAAGAATAACATTTAATTCTCATAATGAATATCCATTCATTCATTTAGTTCACCAACTGTGGAAACATTTTGTGTATTTGGCATGTTATAAGGGACTGTGAGAAGCTACAGAGATACACCAATCAAGTCCTTACCCTGAAGGAACTCATAACCAATGACACAAAACAGACATCAAATGTATTTGTATAAATAAAATACTGTATATTATATATATGGGAGAAATAGCAATGGACTCTGCTGGGAACTGGAGGGAATTTCTTAGAGGAAACAAGATTAGGGTTTTAAAAAATTGTCAATTTCCAAATCAATGAGAACAGAAAAACATATGGGTATATTGGGCATCATGCACAAAAACATGGTGCTATGAAATGACATGGCTTGTTTATTACATCATGAATATCTCATTGCAGCTGGCAGTGGGAGAAGAGGAAGAGACACAGATGACCAAGGCCTTGAGTGCCTCATGGGCAATATAGAGCCACTGAAAGATTTTAACCCTTTTCCCACTTAGAAAAAAAAGGTGCTCACTGCCAGCACTCATTTAATTTTACATAAACACACTCTTTGAGGCTCAAGTAAATCCGACTGATTTTCAATGTGAAAATAAAACATAAAAACCATTATTGGAGTTATTTCAGAAAGAACTAATATAAAAATTGTCTGAATCATCAGAATCATGTCTTTCAGAAAAATCAGATTCATCAAATGAATCTTCCACCAACAACTGTTTGAGGATGATGTTAACATCACAGGTAAAAATGCAATTTTTCTAGGATATGGCATTTTCAGTGATCAATATTTACTATATTTCATAAATGGAAATACCACTACTAAAAACAGAATGCTATAAATATGGCAATGTCTTGTGTTCCCAAAGTCAATATATTACAGTGATACAAAAATGATAACAAAAGTGAGGTATTTCATGGCAAAAGTTATCACAGGGTAAACATTGCAGCTGCACGTGCCCCTGATGAGCATTCTCAGGGCAAACGGGAAAAGTTAAGCAATAAAAATGACATAGATAGGTTCCAACTTGAAAGGAACTCTTCAGCGACTCTATAGAGAATGGGCTTATAGAGTTAATTCTAGAAGGTGGTAAGTTGTTGCAATTTAAAATATGACCAGGGAATAAAATATCATATTTTATATATATGGATAATATACAGGTACAATAATTATATGTATAATAATGTATAATAAATGTGTTATATATTAAAAACATTTTATATTTTTTGTACATATGTAATTATAGGTAAGAATGATTTATATTCCTTTGGGTATATATCCAGTAATGGGATTGCTGGGTCAAATGATATTTCTGGTTCTAGATCCTTGAGGAATCACCATACTGTCTTCTACAATGGTTGTACTAATTTACATTCCCCCAAAGCATAAAAGCGTTCCTATTTCTCCATGGCCTCACCAGCATCTATTGTTCCTTGACTTTTTAATAATCACCATTCTGACTGGTGTGAGATGGTATCTCATTGTGGTTTTGATTTGCATTTCTCTAATAATCAGTGATGTTGAGGTTTTTTTCATATGTTTGTTGCCATGTAAATATCTTCTTTTGAGAAGTGTCTGTTCATAACCTGCTCCTTCTTCTGGGATTTTTGACCTTGAGGGGCACCAAACTTATGCCAGTAGGATCGCTTCTATCTAGGGTGTCTGACAACCCCTGTTGAAGGATCTCACCCAGTTGGGTGACAGAGAGAACAGGACCAGTTTAACAAAGCACTTTGTCCCTTGGTGGAGGGAAGTGTGCTTCACTGGGGGAAACCCACTTGTCTGGGCTATCTGGCTTCCTCAGGAGAAAAGGCTAAGTCTGCTGATCCTCAGAGACTGTAGCCATCCCTTCCCCTAGGGGATCAGGTCCAGGGAGATCACGGTTCTGTCCCTGAGTCTCTAGCTGGAGTTGCTGGAGTTCCTGCAGAGAAGCACCATCCAGTAAGGAAGGATGGGTCAGGGTCAGGCCTGAGTAGGTAGGTGCTCTGGCCGCAGTCTGCCACAGCCAGTGTGTTGGGCTGTGGGGGACAGCACTTGGGACCAAGCCATCCAGCCTCCCTGGCTCCAGCAGGGGAATAGTGTACCTGGAGCTCTAGAGATGGATGCCGCCCTTCCCCTGCCCAGGGCGCTTAGTGTGTTGGGCAGTTATGTGTCCCAATGCTGGCTGCTGCCCCACTCCCAAGGAGCTCAAATAGCTTAGACCGCAGGCAGCTGCAGCTGTGGTGCTGCATGCCCCTCCCTTCAGGAGCCTCTGCAGGCTTAAGCTGATTCTAGCTGAGAGTCTGCTGAGAATCTGTATAGGTCTAGGGTTGGGACCCTAGGCCCCAGTGGCATGGGTTCGTGAGTGGGATTTTCCCATTCATGGGTTGCACAGTTCCATGGAAAAAGCATGGTTTCCCCAGCTGGGTAGCACTCTCACTTACCACACCCCTTGGCCATGGAGTGGCCCCCTGTGGCTCTCAGGTGGGCCACCACACCACAGTGTGGCACCACAGTGCTCTTTCTTCCTCTCTGTGAATCATGCCAGCCCCCTAGTCAGTTCTGATGAGACAGCCTGGATACCTGGGTTGCCGATGCAGGATTCACAGGCTGATTATGGTTCTTTTGGATGGGAGCCTCTGATCTCTGCTGCTTCAAGTTGGCCATCTTGGCCCCACCCCCTGAGAAATCAAAACTTTTCATATACCAGACAATGATAGACACATATATATATACACACACAATATACATGTAATATATATATGTATATAATATACATTATATACATGTTTATATTATATAGGTATATTATTATATACATTCTATAGTATATATTGTATATATTATGTTATATATCATATATTGCATAAATATATATTATATATTGTATATTGTGTAAATATATACTATATAGTATAAGATATATAATATGTTGTATATGATGCTGTATATTATATACATATATTTGTAATATATGTTATATATACTACATATAATATATATTATATTTTACAGATATATGATATTTTATTCCCTGGTCATATTTTAAATTGCAACAACTTATATTCTACTATAAAGATACATGCACATGTATGTTTATTGCCACACTATTTACAATAGTGAAGTCATAGAACTAACCCACATGCCCATAAATGATAGACTGGATGAAGAAAATGTGGTACATATACACGATGAAATGCTATGCAGCCATAAAAAGGAATGAGATCATATCCTTTGCAGGGACATAGATGAAGCTGGAAGCCATTATCCTTAGTAAACTAACACAGGAACAGAAAAACCAAACACCACATATTCTCACTCATAAGTGGGAGTTGAACAATGAGAACACTTGGACACAGTGGGTGGGGAACAACACACACACAGGGCCTGTTGGGGAGTCGGGGACAAGGGGAGGGAACTTAGAGGATGGGTGAATAGGTGCAGCAAACCACCTTGGCTTATGTATACCAATGTAACAAACCTGCACATTCTGCACATGTATCCTAGAACTTAAAGTAATTTTTTTAAAAAGATTCATCATTAATGATAATAGATATAAATTCATATTTCAAAAGGTTTATTCCATCAATGCATTATTTCTCCAGGCTCCACAACTTGTCCAGAAAGAGCCCACCACCTCTTCCCTCCACCCCCCTATGCTCTTTCTCCTCTCGGTAAAAGTCATGATCAATTGCCCAGTCCTCCAAAATAGACCCCTGAGAGTCTTCACCAATACCTCATTCTCCTTTATTCCCTAAATCCAGCCATTCATTATTTTCAGTTGCTTCCTTGTCATCCACCCTTGTTAGTTATCTTTACCTTTTAAATATCACACATATCAGTCACAGTTTCTTTATCCTTCTACGGCTGCCCTAATTTTAGTTGGCATTTCTTAAAACAGCCCTGGTTAAAATGTCAGCCCCACTGTTAGTGCAATGTGACTTTGTACAAGTTATTTAACCTGCTTAACTTCAGTTTCCCCATCTGTAAATGGGATAACAATAGATTTTTCAGAGTTGTTGTGGTAATCCAATGAGCAATGCAGGTAATGTTTTTGTACAGTGCTGGCACATAGCAATTAATGTATGTACCCTGCTCTTACATTTAGCCTTCCTACTACAGGTCTCACCTCCCATCTCACTGCAGTATCAATCCATTCACCATCAGTTAAGTAAATGTGGTTTTTCTAAAACACAAATTTGACCAAATTATTCTCATGCTTAAAACACAGATTTTTCCATAGCTTTTCATCAACTACAAGAGCAATCCAGATGTTTTGTAGAACAGAAAAGATTCTGAACGGATAGGTTGTATGTCTATGTCCAATCCTACTGCTGCCACTTCTTACCATGCCCTTAATTCCACAGATGTACTGAAACATTTACACCACTCCACATGAAACATATTCCTGCCCTCTTATAAGCCCTTGTATTTGCTATCTCCACACACAGAATACATTTCCCTGTCCACTGTCACCATTCTCCCAACTCTCATATTGCAGGTTACCCTACTATGGTCAACTTACATGATGATTCTGATGTGAATCCTTTCTAGTATCCTGTATCTAAGGATGGAGTTCATTCTCATCATTTGTGCTCCCTATTCCTTGGTCCCAACACCCTGCACACTGTACTGTAGTCATCTCCTCTGCCACAGCCCACAGAACCCTGTACTGTAATTACCTTAGAAGGTATTTGTCCCACTAGGTTGTATGGTCCCTGAAGGAACGGTCCATGCCTCACCCCAGCCTCAAGATCCAGCACAGCAACATCATGCTTAACGAGGACTCAGAGAAACCTTGGAGTGCATCCCAGGTAACTATGTTTTCAGTGACTTATATGCTCGTGTGTCTATGTAGGTTGTTTCCAGGAAACTTGCCAACATCCCAAAGCCAAATATTTATAGGAAGTCTTTGGCTTTACATTTGGAAGCCTTTTAGAATTAGCAATGCACTAGCAGAAGGAAAATCCCAAGTTTTCATCTAAGCACAACTATGTGATTAGAAAACCAGTTGTGTAGTTGAAAGGTCATGGACACCATGGACAACCCTGCACTGTGATTACCTTAGAAGGTATTTATCCCACTAGATTGTGTGCTCCCTGAAGGAGGCATCCACTCTCAGTTCTGCTAACTTTTAGCTGTTTTAGTTTGAGCAAGTTCCTAACTTTTCTGGGTGTCAGTTTCCCCGTCTATAAATTTGAGAGACAACAAACCACATAGAGTTGTTTTGAACATTCAAGAGGAGAACATGTGTTAAATATGTACTACATAGTATCAATTAATACATAATCAGTATTGTAGTTGTTCTCATTCTTATCCTCAGAATTCAATAAACATACCACTTCAAACCCATTAGGATGATTATTTTTTAAAAAAAAAACAGAGCATAACAAGCATTGGTGAGGATGTGGAGAAATTGAAATGCTCAAGCATTGCTGATGGGAATGTCAAATGGCACAGCCACTGTGGAAAGTAGTATAGTGGCTCCTTCTATTAAATTCACAAAGAGTTACCATATGATCCAGCAATTCCACTTCTAGGTATATACCCAGAAGAATTGAGGCCGGGCGTGGTGGCTCATCCCTATAATCCCAGCATTTTGGGAGGCTGAGATGGGTGGATCATTTGAGGTCAGGAATTCAAGATCAGCCTTGCCAACATGGTGAAACCCCATCTCTACCAAAAATACAAAAATTAGCCAGGTGTGGTGGTGGCAGGCACTTGTAATCCCAGCTACTCAGGAGGCTGAGGTGGGAGAATTGCTTGAGCCTGGAAGGTGGAGGTTGTGGTGAGCCAAGATTGTACCACTGCACTTCAGCCTGGGTGACAGAGACTTTGTCTCAGAAAAAAAAAAAAAAAGAATTGAAAGCAGGCACCCAAACAGATATTTGTATACCAACATTCATAACAGCATTACTCACAATAGCCAAAAGGTGGAAACTACCCATGTCAACCAACAAACAAGTAAATAGAGAAATGAAATATGTACCCACACAATGGAATATTATGCAGCCTTTAAAAGGAAGAAAATTCTGGTATGTGCTGAACATGGATGAACCTTATGACATTATGCTATGAAATAAACCAGGTGCAAAAGGAAAAATAATAGCATATGATTCCACTTACATGAAGTATCTGTAGTCTTCAAATTCATAGAGACAGAAAATAGAGTAGTGATTATCTGATGGGAGAGGAGAATGGGGAGTTATTGTTTAATGGGTACAGAGTTACAGTTTGGGAAGATGAAAAGGTCCAGTGGTTGAGCAGTGGTAATGGTTGCATAGCAGCAATGTGATTGTACTTTTACCGAACTGTGCACTTAAAAAGGATCAAAATGTTAAGTTTTATGTTAAGCATAGTTTACCACAATAAAAATACTCAATGAACAAGTCAGATCTGCCAGAATAATTAAACAGCTATATAAAGCCAACTGCATAGTTAAACTCATAGGAGGGCTTTTGGAAGGTTAAAGTGAAGACTCCACGTTCCTTCAACTCTAATCTGATTCCTTTATCTCAGAATGATGCTGAGATCCTGCGGGTCTTTATTTTCCATCGCCAAGTGAGCATGCATGCACACATACACACACAGAGCCTCTGGGGCCCATAGAGACACAACCTGGAAACAGGGCTTGCCAGGATTAGAGAGCCAGGCCAGCCCATGTATCATTCACCCAGAAGACAGCCCTCCATGGAGAAAAAGAACCTCATAGTCTCCTAACAAAGAGGATAATAAATTCCGATTAGCCAAGGAAGCTCTGAGTCTAAATACCAGCAAAGCTCAGCCCCTGCAAGTGGGGACGAATTATCTGAAAGGTCATCCTAGAGACACTGAACAAAGGGCCTCGAGCAGCTGGGTTTCTTAATTTGAGGAAACACTGAAGCCTTTAAAGAAGCCAGAGGCAGAACTGGAGAGATGGGAAAGTGGAGCGGCCTTCTGAGCACAGGGAGGATTTAATAGGAAGGGAAACACAAGCCCCGCAGGAAGCTCTGGGACCTGGCAGCCATGACTCTCTCTGTCAGGCTGACGGCCTCTGGGAGGAGCCACCATCTCCTGCGCTGGGCCAGGGTGGACTTTTTTGGCACTGTAATAAAATAGGATGGTTCTGATCTCAGTGATTAAAGCTTTAAAACCACAAGCCTCTGGAAGGAAGGCTAAGAGTAACAAACCTTACAACCCCTGTTCGTTCTTCTCCAGGCTGTGGGCTGCTGACAGAGCCTAGTCTGTCTCCAGAAAATTCCAGGGGCCTCTCAGGAGTCTAAGGCCAAGCCTCGACCAGTGGCCTCTTGCCTGGGTCCTGCTGTCACAACCCCAGCGATTGAAAGATGGAAAGCTCCGTGGGAGGGCCAGGTGGCAGGCAGGAAGCAGCTTGCTGGCTTGTAGCCATCCCCAGCTTCCAATAACCCCTCTGTCTAGAAAACCAAGGGAAGGATAATGAAAGGGTCATCTTACTTAGGTAAAAACCTGAGTAGTTGGCCTCGCCCTAAACAGACGGCACCCCAAGGGTAGAGCTGAGTCAAATTCCTGAGTCTCTCAGGGAGCAAGGGATTAGCACTGGTAGGTTTCAAGCCAAAGACCATGCTAACAAGAGAAAGAAAAGAATATATACGGTGAACCAAGTGCTTGGTGAAGTTTTCCTATTGACTTTAGTCCTCACAAACAACTTTGTGTGGTAGGTATTGTTGTTCCCATTTTAGACAAAAGGGAATGGGTACAGCCAAAATTTTAACCTGTATCTCAATGGCTCTAAAGTCATCTCCTCGATACCACACTGCCCCTAGATTAAGCCTTTCACAAATATTAGTTTCCTGTGCCTTAAAAATAGTCTCTAATTCATATATTTGAGAACCACAAAAGTTTAGTAGCTTGCCAAATATCACACTGTCAGTGAGTTACAGAACTGGGACTGGAATTCATTTCCGACTGATTCCAAAGCTGATGTTCGTTCTTGCATGCCTCATATATCTTTAGTTGAAATAAAATAATCCTGTGGCTTTTTGCCAATCAGCAAACATTTTGCTCCTTCAGTCTTGAAGCCTTAGCCCTTTAAAGAGTAGCTCAGTAATTATGCTGCCCCAATGCCCCGAAAGTCACAATTTACTGCAGAATGAGGTGATGTGAAACAAAACAGACACATCTCCAGGCCAAAGGAAGGCTATCTGGACTGCACAGACTTAATGACTTTTATTGAGATCTGAAGCCCATTTTTGTACAAAAAGCAATGAAAGGAAGTGGCAATATATATGTGCATTTGGCACATGTTTAGTTCCTGCTCTGGCAAACGAATCTAGTTTTTTGGTTTTGGTGAGGAAAGACCCAGTGGGCTTGAGCAATAAAAATGACCAATCATTTTGTGGAGGGAAATTAGACGTCATTAGCCAAAGTAATAAAAACAGCTCTCTCTTCCACGATTCCATGTATTCCAGAAAATGCAGGTATCTCTCTTCTCTTCAGACTTAAATTCTGCAAGTATGTTAATTTGCATAGGAAATATACATCTTTATAATCAGATACCTCTCTTAGTCTCTTGGGGGAAATGTTCCCAATGGCAGGAACATGCAAACTGAATAAAATGGAAATTATCTAGGCTATTGCTTATCACCTTCTACTTTCAGTCAACATGGCAAAGCCCACTTTAAGGATTACTCATGCCTAATGGACAGGGAATAGTTAAACCACAAAAATTTGAAGGAGACATCTTACATTGTTAAAGAACAATCCTAGGGTCACTTAGCTTCTATGAGCACCATCCTTGCAATAGAGACTTTCATATTAAAAGAAGCACAAAGGATGGGAAGTCTTTAGCAATGGGAGAAAGTCTTCCATGCAACACTTGTGGAAAGCAATATGTGCAGTAGATATTCCGAAAACACTCCTTCCACATATAAATGCCAGATAAAATATAACAAACACCCTTTTAGATGCATGGCTGAACTCACAAGAAAGGGAAATCCCCAGAGGTCAGAGGTCAGAAATGAAGAAGGAACTCAAAAGCAAGGTTGTAAGCATGTGTGCTGATACTGTTGCTTCCCTGAGGTGACAGAGGGCAAGCACCGTCACTCACGGTAATCTATGGGTTTCGGTATTAATGCCCATATTGTGATAGCAAATGAAGTCTTGTACTTATGAAATGTGGGGAGAGTCAGAAATTACGCACTTGCATAAACCCATGAAGAATAATATATACAATTAAAGGATACACTAGAAATGAGCTGCCTGTCCCCAAAGAAAGATAAGGAGAAAGTTTATCTCTCTCAGCTAGCTTGTGGTTAGGATAATATATTCTTGAAATTTGTAAACATCAGTTTGGATAACAGGTATGCCTGAGGTTATAATTTATATTACATAATCCTGGAACCTCCAAGCTATACAAAATAGGTCCTAGGCTTTTAATGTCCCTAGAAAACCTGGAAGAAATAAATATCACCACTCTTTATGGGTAAATACTTTCAGTCAAAAATGAACATGATTCCTATGGATAAAGACCCACTCAAGATAAACTCTCAATCCAAAACTAAAAACACCAACAATTGATCTATCATGAGTGACTATCAGCAGAAAAAATATATAGAGAGTTAAGTGAAGAACTCCAATAATTACGAATTTCATAGAGACTATACAAGTATATTTAAATAGTTTAAAAGCATCAAAAAGAGCTGCAAAAATGAGACACTGAGAAAAGAATAGATACTTTAAAAAGAATTAATTAGAGCATATAGAAATGAAAAATATAGTCATGGAAATAAAAAATGCAATAGACGGTTTTTAACTAAACAAAGACCTTGTGAACTCACTGATAAAACTGAGGTTATAAATTTAAGCCACCTGACACAGAGGAAAAAGCATGGGGCTTGGGGCCAGATGGGCTAGACAGAATTTTATAGAATGTGCACCACATCAAATTAAAAAATAGTATCTAGCACTTAGGAAGTGCTTATTATGTACAAAGCAGTATCATAAGCACTTTATATATTATTTCATATAATTCTTATAATAAGTATGTGACATAGGAATCAGTATCTTCATTTCACAGGTAAAGAAGCTGAGAATTAGGAAGGAAAGAGCTTACCCCACATTGCAGTGACAATTGAAAGAGCTGGGGAGGAGGGCGCCAAGATGGCTGAGAGAAGCCAGCAGCGGAATGCAGCTCCCAGCGAATGAGAGGCAGAGGGCTAGAGGACTTCACAACTGCAAACGAGGCGCCTGGTTCCTTTCTATGGGACTGATAGGGGCGCGTCCACACCTGAAACGTGCAGCCGGCTTGGAGCGCTGGGGAACTTAACCCCCTTGGCGCTCCGTTTCGGATTCTGTGGTTACCTCATCCCTCCTGCAACCCAAGGTCCAAGATAGCCCTGCCCGACAGTGGGGCGCCCGGGCAGTGGATGCAAATCAGAGCAGCGGCTACTGCCAGGTGCAGCAAGTTGTCGCAGGGGCCTGGGCGGGAGTTTGGACTAACGCCAGCGGGCCTAACTGTCCCACAGAGGAAGGCAAAGTTGTAAACACGGAAACAGACCGTAAGGCCTGGTAGGCCTCACCTCCACAGAGCTCAAACTGAAGCCCTCGCTAGAGAGCTCAGCAGCGAATACACAGCTTGACCCCAACCAGGAAGATCCAGCTGAGGAAGGAGAGATGCCATCAGGAAGGCGGGGCCAATCTCACCTGCGAACAGACGCCAGGGAGGGACCACCCAACAACCTGACTGAACCGAAAGAGTCCACCACCGCCCTCTACAGGCCAAAAAAGATACAGCTCCAACCTCAATAGAAAAAAAGTCCGCTCACAGACTCCTGAAATCACCAACTTCAAAGATTAAAGGGAGATAAATCCACGAAGATGAGGGGGAAAAAAAAAACAAAACAGTGCAAAAAGGATGAAACCACCAAAGAACAGAACACCTCTTCTCCTCCCAGGGATCATAACTCCTCACGATCAAGGGAACCAAAAAAAGATGAGAATGAATCTGATGAATTGACAGAAGCAGGCTTCAGAAGGTGGGTAATAAACTTCTCTGAGTTAAAAGACCATGTTCTAACCCAATGCAAAGAAACTAAGAACCTTTAAAAAAAGGTTAGAAGAAATGCTAACTAGAATAACCAGCTTAGAGAAGAACGTAAACGACCTGATGGAGCTGAAAAACACAGCACAGGAACTTCGTGAGGCATACACAAGTTTCAACAGCTGAATCGATCAAGCAAAAGAAAGGATATCAGGGATAGAAGACAAAATCAATGAAATAAAACGAGAAGCCAAGATTAAAGAGTGAAAAGAAATGAACAAAGTCTCCAAGAACTATGGGATTATGTGAAAAAACCGAATCTATGATTGATTGGCATACCTGAATGTGACAGGGA
Source organism: Callithrix jacchus (assembly GCF_049354715.1). NCBI lineage: Eukaryota > Metazoa > Chordata > Mammalia > Primates > Cebidae > Callithrix > Callithrix jacchus. The sequence goes on from NC_133502.1 coordinate 154,944,686, forward strand.
GAATGAATCCAAGTTGAAAAACACTATTCAAGATATTATTCAAAAGAACTTTCCAAACCCAGCAAGGCAGGCCAATATTCATCTCCAGGAAATACAGGAAACACCACAAAGATATTCCTCAAGAAGAGCAACCCCAAGGCACATAGTTGTCAGATTCACCAGGGTTGAAATGAAGGAAAAAAGAATCCTAAAGGCAGCCAGGGAGAAAGGTCGAGTCACCCAGAAAGGAGAGACTATCATACTTACAGCAGATCTCTCAGCAGAAACCCTGCAAGCTAGAAGGGAGTGGGGGCCAATATTGAATATCCTTAAAGAAAAGAACTTTCAACCCAGAATTTCATATCTGGCCAAACTAAGCTTCGTGAGTGAAGGAGAAATAAAATATTTTACGGAGAAGCAATTACTTAGAGATTTTGTCACTACAAGACCTGCTTTACAGGAACTACTGAAGGATGTACTAAACAGGGAAAGGAACAACCAGTACCAGCCCCTGCAAAAATGTACCAAATGGTAAAGAATAAGGACATAATGAAGGAGCCATGTCAATTAATGGGCAAAACAACCAGCCAGTAACAAAATGACAGGATCAAATTCAAACATAACAATATTAACTTTGAATGTAAATGGCCTAAATGCCCCAATCAAAAGACACAGACTGGCAAACTGAATAAAAATTCAAGACCCATCAGTGTCCTGTATTCACATGAACCACCTTACATGCAAAGACTCACATAGCCTCAAAACAAAGGGATGGAAGAAGATTTACTAAGCAAATGGAGAGCAAAAAAAAGCAGGGGGTAGCAATCCTAGTCTCTGATAAAACGGACTTTAAACCAACAAAGATCAAAAGAGACAAAGAAGAGCTTTATATAATGTTAAAAGGATCAATGCAACAAGAAGAGCTAACTATCTTAAATATTTATGCACCCAATGCAGGAACATGAAGACACATAAAGTAACTTCTTAAAGACTTACAAAGAGACTTAGACTCCCACACAATAATAGAGGGAGACTTTAACACTCCACTGTCATTATTAGACAGATGAATGAGATAGAAAATTAACAAGGATATTCAGGACTTGAACTCAGATCTGGACCAAGCAGACCTAATAGACATTTACAGGACACCACCCCAAATCCACAGAATTCACATTCTTCTCAGCACTGCATTGCACTTACTCCAAAATTGACCACATAATTGGAAGTAAATCACTCTTCAGAAAATGCAAAAGAATGGAAATCATAACAAACACTCTCTCAGAACACAGCACAATCAAATTAGAACTCAGGATTAAGAAAAGCCCTCAAAACTGCACAATCACATGGAAACTGAAAAATTTGCTCCTGAATGACAAATGGATAAACAATGAAATGAAAGCAGAAATAAAAATGTTCTTAGAAACCAATGAGAATGATGACACAACATACCAGATCCTGTGGGACACATTTAAAGTAGTGTCTAGAGGGAAATTTATAGCAATAAATGCCCATGTGAGAAAAAAGAAAAGATCTAAAATTGACACCCTATATGAAAATTGATAAAGCTAGAGAAGCAAGATAAAAAAAAAAACTCAAAAGCTAGCAGAAGACAAGAAATAACTAAGATTAGAGCAGAACTGAAGGAGATAGAGACACAAAAAAACCCTTCAAAAAATTAATAAAACCAGGATCTGGTTTTTTGAAAAGATCAACAAAATAGACCACTATCTAGACTAATAAAAAAGAAAAGAGAGAAGAATCAAATAGATGCAACAAAAAAATAAAGGGGAGATCACCACCAATTCTTCAGAAATACAAACTACTATCAGAAATTACTACAAACAACTCTATGCACATAAACCAGTAAATCTGGAAGAAATAGATAAATTCCTGGACAGTTGCACCATCCCAAGACTAAGCCAAGAAAAAGTTGAAACCCTGAATGGACCAATAACAAGGTCTGAAGTTGAGGCAGCAATTAATAGGCTACTGACCAAAATAAGTCCAGGTCCAGATGGGTTCACAGCTGAATTCTACCAGATATACAAAGAGGAGCTGGTACCATTCCTGTTTAAAGGATTCCAAACAATACAAAAGAGGGAATCCTCCCTAACTCTTTCTATGAGACTAATATCATCCTGATACTGAAATCTGGCAGAGACACACTAAAAAAGAAAACTACAGGCCAATATCCATGATGAACATTGATGCAAAAATCCTTAATAAAATACTGGCAAGCTGAATCCAACAGCACATCAAAAAGCATATCCACCATGATGAAGTAGGCTTCATACCAGGGATGCAAGGTTGGTTCAACACACACAAATCTATAAATGTAATTCACCACATAAACAGAACCAAAGACAAAAACCACATGATTATCTCAACAGATGCAGAGAAGGCCTTTGACAAAATTCAATAGCCCTTTATGCTAAAAGCTCTCAATAAACTAGGTATTGATGGGATGTATCTCAAAACAATAAATGCTATTTACCACAAACCCACAGCCAATATCATACTGAATAGGCAAAAATTAGAAGCATTCCCTTTAAAAACTGGCACTAGACAAGGATGCCCTCTCCCACCACTCCTATTCAGTATAGTATTGGAAGTTCTAGCCAGAGCAATTAGGCAAGAAAAAGAAATAAAGGGCAATCAATTGGGAAAAGAAGAAGTCAGATTGTCCCTATTTGCAGATGACATGATTGTATATTTAGAAGACCCCATCATCTCAGCCCTAAACCTCCTTAGGCTCATAAGCAATTTTGGCAAAGTCTCAGGATACAAAATCAATGTGTAGAAATCACAAGCATTTCTATACACCAATAACATACAAATAGAGGGCCAAATTGTGAACAAACTCCCATTTACAATTGCAATGAAGAGACTAAAATACCTAGGAACATAACTAACAAGGAGGTAAAAGATCTCTTCAAGGAGAGCTACAAACCACTTATCAAGGAAATAAGACAGGACACAAACAGATAGAAAAACATTTCATGATCATGGTTAGAAAGAATCAATATTGTGAAAATGGCCATACTGCCCAAAGTAATTTATAGATTCAATTCTATCCCTATCAAGCTACCTATGACCCTATTCACAGAACTGGAAAAAACCACCTTAAACTTCATATGGAACCAAAAGAGAGCCCACATAGCCAAGACAATCCTAAACAAAAAGAACAAAGATGGAGGCATCACCCTACCTGACTTCAAACTATACTATAAGGCTACAGTAATCAAAACAGCATGGTCCTGGTACCAAAACAGACATATAGACCAATGAAACAAAACAGAGGCCTTGGAGGCAATGCCACACATCTACAACTATCTGATCTTTAATAAACCAGACAAAAACAAGCTATGGGGAAAGGATTCCCTGTTTAATAAATGGTGTTGGGAAAACTGGCTAGCCATAGGCAGGAAGCTGAAACTGGACCCCTTCCTTACACCTTATGCAAAAATTAACTCCAGATGGATTAAAGGTTTAAACATAAGACCTAACACCATAAAAACCCTAGAAGAAAACCTAGGCAAAACCATTCAGGACATAGGCACAGGCAAGGACTTAGTGACTAAAACACCAAAAGCACTGTCAACAAAAGCCAAAATAGACAAATGGGACCTAATCAAACATCAGAGGTTCTGCACAGCCAAAGAAACAATCATTAGAATAAACCGGCAACCAACAGAATGGGAAAAATTTTTTGCAATCTACTTATTTGACAAAGGGCTAATATCCAGAATCTACAAAGAACTAAAGCAGATTTACAGGGAAAAAACAACCCCATTCAAAAGCGGGTGAAGGATATGAACAGACACTTTTCAAAAGAAGACAAATATGTGGCCAACAAACATGAAAAAATGCTCATCATCACTGGTCATTAGAGACATGCAAATCAAAACCACATTGAGATACCATCTTAAACCAGTTAAAATGGCGATCATTAAAAAATTGGAGACAACAGATGCTGGAGAGGATGTGGAGAAAAAGGAACAGTTTTACACTGTTGGTGGGGGTGTAAATTAGTGCAACCATTGTGGAAGACAGTGTGGCAATTCCCCAAGGATCTAGAAATAGAAATTCCATTTGACCCAGCAATCCCATTACTGCGTATATAGTCAAAGGATTATAACTGTTCTATCATAAAGACACATGCACACATATGTTCATTGCAGTGCTGTTTACGATAGCAAAGACCTGGAACCAACCCAAATGCCCATTGATGATAGACTGGGCAAAAAAAAAGTGGCACATATACACCATGAAATACTATACAGCCATAAAAAATGATGGCTCATGTCCTTTGTAGAGACATGGATGAAACTAGAAACCATCATTCTCAGCAAACTGACACAAGAACAGAAAACCAAACACTGCATGTTTTCACTTATGGGGGGTGATGAACAATGAGAACACTTGTCACAGGGAAGGGAACAACACTCACAGGGCTAGGTGGGGGAGTGGAGGGGAGGGGGATAACAGTAGGGGGGCGGGGAGGAGGGACACAGATAACACCAGTAGAAATGCCTGATGTAGGCAAGGTGGTGGGGGAATGGAGACAGCAAACCACCATGGCATGTATGTACCTATGCAATAATCCTGCAGGATGCAGGATGTGCACATGTACCCCAGAGCCCAAATACAATTAAAAAAAGAAAAAGAAAGAAAGACCTGGGATTCAAACCCAGGTCTGTCTCACCCTCCTAACCACTGACATTTATTGCCTGTCCCATTAGACTGAAATCCAATTTGAATCAGCTGTGTAGGTTTTCATTGCCTGAGAGTAGGAAAAAAATATTTTATTCTCATCCTGAAGGCCTAATAGAGCCTTTCAAGAACATATTTTACAGCTCTTTTTTTGCCGATAGTAGCAGAATTTGATCTCCAGCCAAAGTGTAGGCCCAGTTGATTGTGGAAGACTTGAAGGGTTAGACAGGCATCTGATGTCAGAAGAGGCAATGGACAAGTTCTTTAAGTCGGAAGGGCTCAGGCTAATATTAGTGATCAGAGCCTGTCGTGGAAGAAATGCTGACGGATTGGAGTAACTTTGAAAGTCAAAGCTAGCAAAATGTTCAGAATGTAGTGGTTCAAATGATTAGAGAGATCAGTATTATCAAGGTGCAATTCTGAATGAGATCTGGATCAGAAATTAGTCATCATTTTCCTGTTCTCTTATGCTTTCATATTTCCTCCTGAAGCTGGTTGCTTGAATCCTCAGAGGAAGCCCAGAAAGTAAAGATGACCTTGCCTTTGACTAGGGCAGAAAATCATCAGGCACTTTGCTTGATGTGCCCTAGCTCAGGTTATATCTCCAGAAAGGATGATGTTCTATTAACATCTTGTGCAGGTAACTGTATTACTAAAGTTGTTATACAAATGCCCGAGCTCATTAGAAGCATTTGTAAGAATGCATATTTCATATTTCACAGCTACAAAAAAAGCAGTAAAAAAATTACTAAGCATTTTAAAGAAATTAATGCAAAACCTTAGGAACCCTGCATAAAATGACTTACGTCACATTTGTAACATAAATATAATGCATATGAACAAAAGTAAAAGTTTAAAAAATGTACACTGGGATGTATTTTCTTTTACTTTTGGATATGCTCTTGAATGGTCAGCAAGGATTGAAACATTTAGAATTATAATGATAACAAGAATGTATCTTGTTATCATTATAATTCTAAATATTTTTAAAGCCTTTCTCTCAATGAATTCTCACAGTCCTCTTGAGTATACACTATTAGACTTAATTTACAGATGGGAAAACTGAGGCAACAGAAGTTAATAAAAATTGCCTAAGATAAAGTATTTTATTAAGTGACAAACCAGACTCTAAATTCAAGATTCCCCAATTCTAAATCTCATTTACTTTCCAATAGGTCTGGTTACCAACTTGGTAGCTGACTTAAAGAAAGCACATGAAGAACTTATGAGTTAAATGAATCTAACAAGGTGAAAATTATCAATGATAAACTTAATATACTACCTGATTTTTCCAAAAATACCCTCAAATAAGTGTGGAAGAATGTCCCAGCAGCTCATTGAAGAAAGACTCATGAAGTGTGGTTAGCAGAAAGAACAGCATAAATCAATGTATGTGACAGTACCACAAAAACTGGTACTTTAGTGGCTTTATGCTACATCAAGAAGACAGACAACTCTTGGAATATCTTGCTTCATTTTGGTGTTTATGTTTTAAGAGGAAGCTATATCAAGTGAAAGATGATCCCCAAAAAGAAAACAAGATGGTAAAGTATCAGAATGTCACCACATAGAGAAATTATGAAAAAAAACAGCATGTTTAGCTTGGAGAATCAATGAGATGAATTCAAGGTATTCCCACCCCCAGGCAAATATACAAACCCTAGGACTTTTAAAAAGATAATTCACCTGGGATAATATGGTGGTTACAGTACTTGACCGTGGAAAGATACCTGTCTGGTTTGAATTCTACTTTCACTACTTACCAGCTTTACAACCTTGGGAAAGTTATATAATCCTTTAGATAAGTTATCTAACCTGTCTCTCAGGGTTCTCATCAGTAAAATTAGACTAATAAGAGTACCTTCCTCCCAGGATTATTTGGAGAATTAAATGAGTTTATTCAATTCATAAATTTAACACAAGCTATTGCCATAGGAGAGCAAAAATCTCATTAAATATTATTTGTTGATGCTATTATCCTTTCTCCAATTAAGTGAGCCATGGACTGCCCTCGAGAAGAATCCATCTCATAGACATAATGGCAGCTGGGAGATGACTCCCTGCCCCTGAGCATTTGGGACACCCACACTCCTCAGATGAGTCTTTCATTTATATGAAGCGCTCTCAATGCCTGAAACATTTGGACCAAAATCTAAACCATCCCAAAGAACAGAAATGCCTTTCAAAACACAACCTCCTAGATTTGCCATCTTCTATGTACTGGCTGTGTGATCTAGAGCAAGTTAATTTATCTCTCAGAGCCTCAGTTGCCTCATCTGCAAAATGCCTTGTTGTAGGAAAGATGACTGAGAAAATGTACTTGGCTGTTCCCAGTGTCACGCCTACTATAGGCAAAATGCTCAGGAAATGTTATTCTCCTTCCATAGCTTAAGAAAAAGCTGTGACGATGTGATAGTTTTGAAATACATCCATGTAGCAAAACAGGCTATATGCGTCCATTTTCATACTGCTATGAAGAAATAACTGAGAGTGGATAATTTATAAAGAAAAAGAGGTTTAATGGACTCAAAGTCCCACATGGCTGGGGAGGTCTCACAATTATGGTGGAAGGTAAAGGAGGGCAAAGGCACATCTTAGATGGCTGTGGGCAAGAGAGGGTGTGCAGGGGAACGGCCCTTTCTAAAGCCATCAGATCTCATGAAACTTATTTACTATCACAAGAACAGCATGGGAAAAAGCCACCCCCATGATTCCATTACCTCCCACTGTGTCCCTTCCACTACATGTGGGGATTATGGGCACTACCATTCAAGATGAGATTTGGGTGAGGACACAGCCAAACCATGTCACAGGCCCTGAGCCCCATGATGCTATGAACATAGGGATGAATCATGTATGACTCCAACAATGACTGTGCTCATGGTCTAGAGGAATAGGAAGTAAATAAGCAAGTGCCTAAGAACATGGCAGTAGCTAGTGATTTCAGGCAGCTTGGAATCGTGGATGGGAGTGAAGGGCAGCAACCACACTGCAGGAACTTGAGGAGCAAGCAAAAGCTGGAGTTAGGAGATAGCAAATATAGCACACTCTTAAGAAACATAAATGGAAAAGGAAGGAGAAAGAGAGGGAGATCCGGACTTATCACAGGCATTTGGTGTGTGTGTATTTGTATGGGGCTATATTTATAACCTGAAAAAAGACTGGTAAACAGTGAGTAATTAAATATCAACATGACAAGGGCAGCCATTGTGCAAGTCCAGTTGTCAGAATTGACTGATGGGTGTATAGATAGCTGACCTCACCTTTACATCAAGGTGGAAAGCCACAGTGGACATTAAGACAAAGAAACAGTTCCAGAACTTCCTATTCTAGGGATACAGCCAGACACTCAGCACCTCCATGGGGGATGGATGTTATTCTGGGCCCTGAAGTCACCCATAAAGACAGCAAGAGCCACACGAACTCTTTTCCTTTGGGTAGAGGGCTTGAGTGAAACACTGACAAACCACAGTCAAATTTGTTTCTTGCTTTGCTTTTGTTGTTGTTGTTGTTTTTCCTTGGGAACTGGCACATTTTGCATTGAGGTTGACACAAAGCAAAACAGCTCCAGTGTCAAATGGAAATCCAGCAGGCTCTTCCCAAGATGTACTGTTCTTTTGTACAGGCTGCTGACTTGGGAGAGGGGGCCCACGACATAATGCCTGTGCCTCTTGGGAAGCACATCCAGACAATGGTCTGTGTGTGAAAAGGGGAACAGATTAACCAGGACCAGGGTATCTCCCAATTGCTTTTCTTAAAGAAAGACTCTATTGCCAAGAAGCAAAGCACACACAAAAACAATACCTAAGCTAACAGAGTACTGGCTTTAATATACTCAGAAATAACAGAACACGGGCAGGCTACAACTTTCCAAATCCCCTTGAAAATCCTTTGCCAGAGCAGAGATGGTTTGTCAAATCTATACTCTTTGTTTAATACGTTTGTTCTTTTGTTTGATCAAGGGGGGGGAGCCGTCTAACTCATTATATTGGGGGAGCTGCATTCATTCCTTTGTGCTTCTTTTTCTTCTTCTAATCTTTATTAAAATCAAAAGAAGAGCCACTCTAATCCTTCAAATGATAATTTATTTCTCAACCTACAAAGTCAGAGTCTTCGCTATTATTTTAAAAACAAATCAATGCAACAGTTTTAATTAAAAATGAAACAGAGTGAGCCTAAAAAATAAATAGGCATTTGTTAAATCAACGAGCAAACTTGTTTATAATTAATGGGCAACAGGGCTCCTGGTGATAAAGAAAGGGTTTTAAAGCACCAGAATGTTTCACTGTAGTTGGTAAATTCTCTGGACTTTGAGTCTTTAGAGAGAAAGACACATCTAGAAGTCTCCTAATGAAATGTCCTGATCCTGAGAGATTTTGTGCTTCAAAATGTGCTCTACCCATCCCCAGAACTGCCCCCTACTCCCATCTCTGCCAGCCGCTTTCTTGGCTAGAAGACTCAGTGGGTTCTATTTTAACTGGGGCTATTCATCTCAGATAGCAGAGTAGGTTTGGCTTTCTCACAAGGCAAAAAAAGGCTCTGTATTAAGGAGACATGCTTTGGTCTGCTTGTTGGTGGGTGGGGCTGGTGGAGTGGACTGATGATCTTTAGGAAGACTCAAGTTTCTCAAGCAGGAGAGAAAATCACATGCAATAGTAAGTGGACTTTCTCCCAACCACCACGAGAAAAAAAAAAGTATTTTCGTGAAAGGAAAGCTAATGGAAAGTGAACTTTAATCTGTAAATGTATTCAGTATGTATTTTTTGTTGTTGTTGAGAAGCTACTGAATTCCAGCAACGGCATTTAGGATTGAATTTTGGGAGATGATCTTTCAGTTGGTTTATCGTGGTCCAGCAGTCTCCCAGCACCCTTTCTGTGGCAAGCCTGAAAAGAGGAGTCACAGAATCTAAGTTCATGGTTCAGTGGAAGAGGCAAAGTATGTGATGAAGGCTGCAGCAGACATGGTGGGAGAGAGAGAGAGAGAAACTTTTTTGGAGTCACCTGCACCTCTGGACCAGGGCAGGGAAAGTTGTAGGGAAGAGGTGCATTTCAGATGGGCTCAGAAGAATAAATAAGACTAATAAGCAAGTGGATTAGGATGAAGACCATCCATGGCAGACCAATATGAGCGGGCTTGAGCACTATAAGAATGTAGAGGAGTGGAATGAAAAGATGAGGGGAAGAAGTTATAGGATTTTTGTCTCATAAACTCCTATTCCTCCTTCCAATGTTAGCTTAAGCTTTATCTCTGAGAAGCCTTCCCCAAGCTCCCCATCTTGGTTCTGGGGACTCCCCTGCATAGTACTGCATGTCACTTGTTGGTTCACTCACTAAACTGTGCCTCTTAACTGGTTCACTCTCTCTTCCCTTTGTCTCCAGCACCATAGTGCCTTGAGAAGTGGACTAAGCAGGAGGCCAGGGTCAGATGCTCAGATTTCCAGGGTCAGGGTGGAATGAGATATAACAACTCTGTTAATGCTGGAACAAAAAAATGTAACAGACATGTGTTTGTATCCAAACTCCTTATGGGTCCCTGGACACTGTGATTGGCTGTGGAGGTATCCCTTCAGGAATGAAGGATTTGACACTGCCTGGAAGGATTTCTGTGGGCAGACAGCCCTCAACTGTTAGCCCCTGCAGGATCTCAGCTGAAGAGACAACCTGGTCCAAGTTCACACTCTTCCAGAACCATCTGCATCCAGTAACTGATTGTCAGGGTGTTTATATGCCCAAGCTTCTCAACCTAACATTAGACAGCTCTCAAAAGCCATCATCCCATCTTCACAACTTCCTGTGGAACATTGCAGACTCCTGTGCATCAAGACTAAATTGCAGCTTGACTTCTCTCTCTGCCCAATTGATCCTGCTTTCTTCTCTTCCCTTCCAAGATCTTAATCCTAAGAGCCCTCCCTAATAGATTTCCTCCATGCTACTCTCTCAATCAGGGTCTGCTTCAGAGACAATTCAACCTGTTATAGCCTCTTCAGGGTCTAGCCTCAGGGAATCCAGGGTCGACCTGTCACAGTCACATTTAGGATACCTGGTAGGTTTGCTTTTTGTAAAAGCAGATCGGGCCAGGGGCGGTGGCTCACGCCTGTAATCCCAGCACTTTGGGAGGCCGAGGCAGGTGGATCATGAGGTCAAGAGATCGAGACCATCCTGGTCAACATGGTGAAACCCCATCTCTACTCAAAATACAAAAAATTAGCTGGGCATGGTGGCGCATGCCTGTAATCCCAGCTACTCAGGAGGCTGAGGCAGGAGAATTGCTTGAACCCAGGAGGCGGAGGTTGCAGTGAGCCGAGATCGCACCATTGCACTCCAGCCTGGGTAACAACAGCGAAACTCCGTCTCAAAAAAAAAAAAAAAAAAAAAAAGGAAAGAAAAAAGAAAAAAAAGCAGATCATTTTTAGAGGAATTGTAAACAGTTAATAAGTCTTGTAAATACAACTATGTTAGCAAGTCATCAGAAAAAGAATTAGCAAATTAAGAAAAATGACATCTAAGTCTGGCAATTTTGTAAGTTTTTTATTCTGGAGGCAGTAAAAATTAGTGCAAGTATTCTAAAAAGCAATATGATAACACATATCAAGAATTACGAATCATTCCAAACATGATTATCCTGAAGAGATCAATAAAAAGAATAAAATGCATCTATACAAGATGATGTTCATTGTAGCATTAACTCGAATGAGATAAAAAAATGTGAAACACCCTAACCATCCAACATTAGGGGACAATATTATTCTGCAACAATCTACAGTGATAACCATGAGGACTAAACAAAAGTACAAAGGACGTATCATATAATTACAGGGGAAAGAAGCAAGCATTTTAAAAGTTCATTATTACTACCTGAAATCTAAGTGGATTCAGATAAAATAAATAAAAGGAGAAAACACAAAATGATTTTGAACCATTTTTTTCTTTCTCCAAATTTTAGTGTCATTATATTCTTCCCTTTAAAATATTTAACTAACAGATGATTTGCATGATTTGACATCTAGTCTTCTTGCATGAGCAAAAGGGAGAGTAAATATAAAAGAACAGAAAACCAGATCTCAATAATATGGGCCTAGAACGTGATATGACCTTTCCCTGCCAGCAACTTTCTGAGAGAGATCAAGGTTTTGAAGTGGATGGATATAATTTGACAGCTGCTCTTTGAGCCTTACTTCAAGAAAAGAATGAAGTCATAACTCTCAAGGGGTATCCATGGTTTATTAAAAGAAGTTCTTGCTCTCAGTCTATTGGGACCAAATAAAATTACCCTTCCATATACCATCTCCTGAATGCACATTTAGTCAATCCCCTTTATGACAGAAGAGACATCTCCAGCCTTCTTAAGAGAACCCCTTCAGGAATCCCTTCATTCCATGATTCTTGGACTCCTGATTCTACCTTGCATCATGGTACCTGGAATGTATGACCTCATGTTTCCTGGACTCTCCTATAGCTATGATATCCCCAGTAACAATATGTGGTATCATCACAACTTCCAGTTATTTGGTATTTCTCCATGCTGGGCTCTGTGCTTAGCTTTTTATCTATATTTTCTCATTTAGTCCTTATAACAACCCTATGACTATTATTATTTCCACTTGAAAGATGAAGACACTGAGGTCAGGAAATTAAACTCAGTGAAAGATCATAAGACCAGAAGTGTTCAAGAATAAGATTCAAACCAGGTTTGCAACCAATAAAACCTGTGTCTCAACAACCATGCCTGGAGATCATGCTGATTCAAACAAAAGTCAACATTCTGCCGTTTCCACTGTGAAGCATTTTGGGAAATTCCCTTCTGTCATTTGCCTTTAAAACTCCATAATTCTTGGGAGACACAACTGTTGCTTTGCAAAGCAATTATATTAAATATGCATTACACTGCTTAACTTGTCCTGAAAATCAGTTACTCACCTTTCTCCTTTTTCCTCACCCTGCATCTTTTTATACAAGGAACTTGGTGACCCTGCCCTGGTGTGTGTATGATAGAGGGCAGGGAATAGAACAAGCAGAAAAGGGAAAGAAATATGTGGGGATGAATCTAGCTCATGTCCAGAGACTCAAATGAAAATGCCCTATGGAAATGAACTGTGAAGGCCTGGCCAACAGTGCTGTCTGTCTAGTATCTTCTTCCTACTGTGCAGCTTCACAAAATAATTATCATAGGTTAATCAGGTTGGCAAACTTGCTGGGCACTGACAAGCCGGGCAACCTCAGGTGTGCCCCAGTGGGTGACCATGAGGGCTCTCTGGCTGCTCAGATGAGCAAGTCAGCTGGGAACAACTGGTCTGCTGAGAAATCTGATGGCTGCCCCATGAGGGGAACCAGTTCACTAGGATCGCTCAGTGAAGGTTGCTCACCCTTCAAATAATCTAACCACCTGTGATCAGGCTGTTTTAGTCCCCACATCTCAAGACTCACAAATCTGGAACTGGTTTATAGTCTAAGGCCCTGGCAGGGATAATATGTTTCATTGGCTTTAAGACAAGAAAACACAGAGTACAGGACATGCAGCAAAGTTAGTGTTGTAATTACAGGAAGTCCAATGCCCTCCATAAGGGTTACTTGTGGGTATTTCTCCAAGATGGATTTGTTTTTTTTTTTGGGGGGGGTGTTTTTTGTTTTTGTTTCATGGTATTTTTATCTACTGCATAGAATTTGGAGGAAAGAGCCCAGGATTTGAAATGCGGACAGAAACTGAAATCCTTGGTGGGCACATAGCAGCTGTGAGACCATGAGCATAATACTTAACCTCTGTGAGGTACGATGGGGATAATTATATCCACCTCTTACAGAGGTCATGAAAATAAATTGAGATAAAACATGTGAAAGCACCCAGCACTGGCATGCTCAGTCCATATAAGGATTCTTATTATCTTCATTATTTTCATTATCATCATTATCACATTCTCACCTTTTTTCATCATTGTCAGTAGCAGTAGCATCAACCCAGTGCCCTGACTTTCAAGACAACCACGAAAATGCCCCAACTGCTGCTAAATTACCAGCAACAAGGAACTGGTGAGTAAGTTATTTTGGGGAAGTCAGGTCTTGTCAGCATGCATCAAGTTTCTTGCAGTCCAGTGTGTCAGTCTTTCTTAAACCCTTCAGATACCCAGAACCTCTCTATCTACTAAAAAGAACTGAACTATTAATGTCCCTCATAGAAGAAGAAAGGGAAACTGGCTCCTGTAAATGTGGGTCAGGAATCACCAGGGAGGTAATGACTTGGTCTGCTCTGTGTTCTCTGGCCCTCCTTGGTCCTTCCATGAAAGCCCTCTGTCAGGAGCCCTGCGTGGCCATGGAGTGATTGCCCTTTTGTTCTACAAATTCCTGGATATGACTCACAGAACCGTTTAAGCACATCTCTCTTCATGTTCCTAGGAATTTTCCTGACAAGAGCAGTGCCTTTCCTGAGGCAATCGTATTTCTCCTTGACTTCTCTCCAGTATGAGCTTGTTGCTTGACACCACAGCACAGTCAATTGTATAATGTGGGTGAGTCTGGCTGCATTTTCTTCAGACTCAAGCCTGGCTGCCCAGTGCTGAGGTGACATCAGGCCAGGCCGCAGTGAATCAGTTATCCTCCATGCCTTCCTCTCCAACTCTGAGTGAGGTGGAGTTCTTGAAACGATCAGCATCCAGTGGAAATCAGTGCTGCACTTTGAGGAGTTTAAGCATGAAAAGAGCATAAAAGGTGCTGTTACCCTGTGCCTCAGTAATTTCCCTTCTGGAAACCTCTTCTAAGGAAACGATGTGAAAGGATTCGGTCATCATGGCTTGTAGTTACTGGGCACTCACTATGTGCTGACACTGTTATAATTGGTAGGTATATGTTGACTTCTTTAATCATCATAACAACTCCAAAAGGAAGTAGTCAGATTACCCCCATTTTTCAGATAACAAAACCAAAGAACAGCAAGACAATTGTATCTATGTTCATGCTGCTTAGATATGTAAGAGTTGAGAGTGAGCCCAGGTGGTCTGATCTCACAGTCCTTACTCCTGACTTCTAACTAGTGTGGCCTCCATGCACAAAGCTTGACACAAATACGAGAGGAAGAAGAAAAAGAATGAGGAGGGTTAGGAGAGAAGGAGAGGGGGAACAAAAGGAAGGAGAAGAATGGGACAAGGAGGAAGCTTAAGAATAAAATTTAAATTTATTGTTATTTATGATAGTGAAAATCTGGGCCAGGACCATCTGGGTCAAGTATTTTGGCATTCCGGGTACCCAGGGTATTCTGAAGAAGGAGAGACCTGTGGGGTCTATTCACAGCCGACTTCTCACCCACTGGGTAGGAACACAGTACTGAGAGTGGGGCCTAGGTTTACAAAGTTGGTATGAAAATTAATGGGCATCTACATTCCTAGAGGTCAACTAATAGAGTGAGAGTTGTTTGTTCACTCACATATTGGAATGGGGAAAAATATGTCCAGTCCTAATAAACTTAAAATTACTTCTGCTCTTCCCTTCCTCATAAACCCTTTCATCTGTTCACATTGCTATGGGAATTTTTTGATGCTGTGGAATTAGTCACTTATAATGGGAATTTTTAAAAATAAGTATAGTGTTATGTCAAAAAATTTAGAAATTAAAAGATGTTATTTTACATTCTTGGCACAAAATCCTCCAGGTTCGACCTTTTCAGAAAGCTTCAGGCACATCTATTCAGTACCAAAAAGTCTTCAGAATGGTTAACCTAGGAGTTCTCTTTCTGAACATGTATATAGTGAACTAATTGACAAGGGGAAAACAATTTTTCACAGGAAGATAATTCAATGTTCCTTATAACAACAAATATTAGAAATTTCTCAAATGTCCAGTAGGGAAATAGTTAAGTATCTTAGGGTATATCTACTCCATGGAATAGTATGCAGTCATTGACAATAATAATTTCAAAGACAAAATGTTGTGAATTGAGAAAATGCTTAAAAGTAAAACACACAAAAATTTATATAGAAATTATTACTATAAAGTAATATATATTTTGCATATAGACAGAGATAACTTTTTTGCATGTAGAGACTGAAAAGGTGTACAGAAGTTAAATCAGATTTATGATGATGGGATTCAAGATAGTTTTATTTTTATACACTTGTTTTCACATTAAATTTACAGATCCAATGATAAAAGGACACAACATTGCAGTGGTGCAGTGCAAGAGGAAGTCTCGGGAGAAGCAAGAAGCTAGACAGGAAGCTATCGCCCTAGTCAGGTATAGATCCTAGTAGTGAAGTTGAACAGTGATAGTAAGGGGAGGATTCTAGAGATAAGTTATAGTCAGTGAGAATGAGGGGGAATCACTTATATTCCAAAGTTTGTGATTTGAACCTAACAGTATAGAATAACAGTAGAGGAACAGGACTAGGGAGGATTTTGGAAATGTTATATGTGGAGGTACCATAGACATATTCTTGAAGCGATATCCAGCTGGACCTTGGAATACTGTTTTCGAGCTCACAGCAAGGTGTGACTCTGGTCCCCAAGTGACTGTATGCAGAGAGGATGGTTTTGGGTCCAAATAGAGATCTGAGCTCATGGTAATTCTTAATATACAAAGTACAGGACTCAGGCCAAAATACTCCAGGTCAAGACTCACCTTGGTGATTGCCAAACTTAGAGTTCTGTATTTATTTTTTATTACTCCAAAACTTAGAAGCTTAAGCATTTTTTATCTCACAATTTCTGTGGGTCGGGAATCCAGGTATGGCTTAGCTGTTTGTCTCTGACTAAGGATCTCTCAACAGAGTATAATCAGGGTATCAGCTATGGCTGCAGTCATACCAAGAGTAATCTTGAAGAGGATCTATTTCCAAGCTTCCTCATGTGGCTGTTGGTGGGCTCAGGTCCTCACTGACTGCCAGTGACATCAGCTCCTTACCATTTGGACCTCTCCCTTGAGCAGTTTGAAACATGGAAGCTGGCTTCCTTCAGAGAAAGAAAGAGAAAGGAAGAGAAGGAGAGGGAGAGAACCCAAAAAAGACATCACAGACTTTTTACAACCTAATGTCAGAAATGACATTCCATTACTTTTGCTGTACTTTATTTGTTACAAAGGAAACGATAAATCCAATCCACACTGAGAGACAGGGAATCGCAGATGGGGAGGGGCAGCAGGAGGTGTGGATTATTGGAGGCTATCTTAGAGGCTTCCTACCACCAGTTTTGTGGAGGTAAGTTGAAGTTGTTCCACACCATTACCTCCAGCATCATCACTGCCATCTTTGCCATATTCACTCACTACTTGCTCTTTTGAAAAACACAGAGAAGTTGATTTTTGCAAAACTACAGAATGTCAGCCTGCAAAGATCTCTTTAAGGCAACGCAGCTCAGAAACAATAAATGTAGTGCAGCAAGTGTGTTGCCACTCCCACTTTCATGCTCCTGTCAGACATAACTAATCATCCAATTCCCCCTCCCATATCCATGCTAGGCATAACTAATCATTTAAGCCCACTGAATGTTGTGAGCATGCCCAAAGTCTTGAAGTAAGCAGTAAAACTGATATTTGAATTCTGATCTGATGCCAGTTCTCTTCCTATTACTCACATCTACTCTTCAGCTCCATTCCTGGAAAGTTATTTTACAGCTCCGTTTCCTATGCAGTGTGACTTAACAATTCTAAGATTCAGGTGGTTGTGTGGTGAGTATATGTGTGTATACTCACTGTCATATCCTGTTGATTAGAATTAGCAAAACAGTAATCCAGATCACACATATACACACACATACATATAGATTTACATGTATATTTGTATATATCTTTCTTTTTCCAGAAAGCGATTATACCATCCCCATACAATCTAGTCAACTCATGTGTGAACCCTAGCAAATTGTTCTTGCCAGTAGTGGAATGTGCAATGTGCCCAAGGAGACTGTCTAAAGTTTAAAGGACAGAGACCAATCAATACAAAGTATTCACTGCCTATATCCCCCTTACTTAGAATAGGGTCTGCCACACAGTGTGCCATAAATATTTGATGAATTCGTATGTGAATGAATGATTACAGGAATGAAATTTGTTATTTTTCTACCATCAGTCATTCAGGTACCACTTCACAGGTTTTGCCACACACCTGTGTATCAT
The DNA here is from genome assembly GCF_049354715.1 of Callithrix jacchus. Taxonomy (NCBI): domain Eukaryota; kingdom Metazoa; phylum Chordata; class Mammalia; order Primates; family Cebidae; genus Callithrix; species Callithrix jacchus. The sequence goes on from NC_133502.1 coordinate 154,962,468, forward strand.
GAACTTAATATTTCTCCTTAAATCAATTCACTTTTAAACCTAAATAATTTTTAAACAGAACCTGTAACTTGCTATTATCAATAAAAAAAGAGTTCTTCCTAAATGACTTAGCATATCTATTTTACAACATCCACAAATCACCTAGAAATCATCTTGCGTAACACTAGGAGTGAGTGCACTGCACTAAACAAATGAATGTAAATCTCATAGCATGTGTCCATGCTTGGATTCTCAGAGATGGCTCAAGAGGCCCTTTAAAGATCCAGTGACAGTGCCTGCCAGAAGGAGCCTGGCAAGAGGAATTGGTCTCTTTAACCCTGGGGAGAGATTATTATAAAGTCTGTGAAGTATCAGTGGAATTGGAAGAGACATGGTCAAGGCAGTGGCAGATGAGAATCTATTAAAACATTTTGTAGCGAGGCTGTTCTCACTTTCTTTCTGCCAGGATGCTAGTCACATTCACTCATTCATCCAGTGCCTTTTCAGGTACTACCATGAACCTAGTCCTGAACTAGGTTCCGTGAAAACCAGAAAGAATAAGACCCAATGCTTACCCATCAAGAGCTCACAATCTAGAAGGATAGTGAGGTACAAAACAAACAAAAACCCTTCATACACTTGTACATTCTCCAACAGAGTAATGCATAAGATGTTCAAAATACTGAGGAAGCAAATACCACTGCCTAAGAAAGCCCTCAGAGGATACAGAGAAGAGGTAACACCTGTTCCTCATTACAAAGAACAGGTATGTAAGGGCAGTCAGAGCAGAAACAGAATGGGTAAAGGCCTTGAAGGTGAAAGACAATGAGCGTGACATGTGTGGCTGAAGCATTAAGAACCACTGGGCAATAGCAGTGGGTATACCAAAGGAAGTGGAAGGGGTGGAGGTTAACTATGAGGGCATGGGATATGAGGGCTGCTGAGCCTGGTGAAAGAGTCTGGAATGTTTCCTGAGGGCAAAGGAGGTCATGAAGGATTTTAAGCAGAGGAATAAAGCAGCCAGTCGTATATTTTAGAAATGTCTCTCCAGCTGATGTCAGCAGTAGAGACAGGGAATGCAAACTCGGTTTTCTCATCTGTGCAGTTGTCTTTGTAAGCTACTTCAGAGACATAACGGGAGAATTAACACCTCTGAGTGAAGCACTTTGATTTCCACAGAGAAAAAGCCAAATACATCTATTAAGTTAAAATACTACCATCCTTGAGTTTCCATCATCTTTTCTCTGACCTGTCTTGCCCATATAAACACATTGTCCCAGGAAAGAGGATATGAAAATAATTTAGAAAAATATAATTTTAATACACAAATTGTTCTATACACAGAGTAATTAGCTTTCCTAAAAAATTTAAAGGAAAGGGAATTGGTCACAGAGGAATGAAGGTCTCAGCTTGGTCATTTCCTTTGTGGATTTGGAAAAGTCTCTGAGCTTTCTCAGCTACACTTATCTCAGCTCTAAAATGCAAAAATGAGTTTTGTATTATAGATCTCTAAGACTCTTCTAACAGAAGTTCTAGGTTTTTAAGATGTTCTTGGCCAGGCGCAGTGGTTCATGCCCGTAATCCCAGCACTTTGGGAAGCCGAGGTGAGTGGATCACCTAAGGTAGGAGTTCGAGACCAGCCTGGCCAACATGGTGAAACACTGTCTCTACTAAAAATACAAAAATTAGCTGGGCATGGTGGCATGCGCCTATAGTCTCAGCTACATGGGAAGCTGAAGCAGGAGAACTGCTTGAACCCGAGAGGTGGAGGTTGAACTGAGCTGAGATCATGCCACTGCACTCCAGCATGGGTGACAGAGACTCAGTCTCAAAAAAAAAAAAAAGAAAGATGTTCTACATTTTTTTAGTTATACAGTCTCTTTGATAGTAAAGCATACAATAAAAAGTCAGAACTTATATAGACACATATTAACAATGGATTATTTTAGTATATATTTAACTGGGCATTAGTCTAAAACTAAATCATTTTTTACTAATATATGATGCACATTAATACAAGCAGAATTTTATTTAAGTAGTACCAGTGTGTGTGGTTTCTTGTTTTATACTACTTATGGTATTCTTGCTGTTTTGACCAAATTCTTATTTTATTGGTCTTGTTGTCAACTTCTTCATTTTTTAAAAAATTTTATTTTAGGTTCTAGGGTACATGTGTACATTTGTTATATAGGTAAACTCATCTCACAGGGGTTTGTTGTGTAGATTATCTGTCATCACCCAGGTACTAGGCCTAGTACCCAATGGTTATATTTTCTGATCCTCTTCTTCCTCTTACCATCCTCAATTAGGCCCCAGAGATTGTTGTTCCCCTCTATATGTCCATGTGTTCTCATTATTTAGTTCCCACTTATAAGTGAGAACATGAAGTATTTGAGTTTGCTCCTGCATTAGTTTGCTAAGGATAATGGCCTCTACCTCCATCCATGTTTCTGCAAAGGAAATAATCTCACTCTTTTTGATGGCTGCATAGTATTTTATGGTGCATATGTATCACATTTTCTTTATCCAGTCTTTGCAGCTTTCCTAAAAAAATTTAGCTTTCCTAAAAATTTTAAAGAAAAGAGAATTGGTCACAGAGGAATGAAGATCTCAGCTTGGTCACTTCCTTTGTGGATTTAGGAAAGTCTCTTAGCTTCCTAAGCTTTTAGATGGGCATTTAGATTCATTCCATGTCTTTGCTATTATGAATAGTTCTATAGTAACATGTTCTATCCTTCTTAATGACAAGAGTTTCATAAGTATCTGGGATCAGAGCATTTGAGTCCAGAGAATGAGAAATGAAAAACCTTTAGAGCAGCAATGACTTTGGTGAGTTAGAAGAAACTCAGAATGCCAATGTAGATATAGGACAATTGACCAATGGGGAAAGTAGTAGAAAATAAGATCAGAGAGGTAGGCAGTGGCTGGATCAGGTAATGCTTAGGAGGTCATTAAAGAGTCTGAATTTCATTCTCAGTAAAACGGGAAGCAATTGAAGTGATTGTAGGGACAGAAACTGGTTACTGAGGTAGAGAAAAGATATGGGTAGAGGAAAGAAGGAAGAATAGAAGCAGTGAGATCAATTTGTAGGCAACTGTAGTCCAACAAAGAGGGCATAGTAGCTTCTAACAGAACTGTCGGATGGAAGGAAGTCAGATTAAGGTAAAGCTGACAAAACCTGCTGATAGCTCAGATGTAACAAATAAGGGGAAATGACAAATCAATAATGATTTCGAGGTTTTGAAAAAGACTGGAAATAATCAGAGTATTTTGAGAGGGAAGAAGAGAATCAAGTTTTCTGTTTTAGATATATTAAGTATAAGATAGATGATAGACATCCTAGATGTTTGGCAGGTAGTTGATATCCCATATATCATGGAAGAATTTAGGACAAGAGATAGAAAGTTGGGGGTTATCAGGCTGTATAAAATAATCCATAAATAAATGCAGGTGAAGAGGAGACGGTAGAGAATCATACTGAATTGTCAAAGCAGGGATAGAGGAGCCATCAAAAAAAATTCTAAGACAGGTGGGCCAGTGAAGGGGAAGAAAATCTTTTTCTATCACAGAAGCCAAGAGAACAGAGTGTTGAGGAGTGAAAAAGTAAATAATTTTGTCAGAGCACCTAAGAGTTCAAGAGTAGCAATGATCATTGATCATTGGATTTGACAACATGTCATTGTTTGATGGCATTGATAATAACAGTTTTTGAAAATTGTTTTTGAAGGAATGGGGACTGAGGCCTGATTGGTACATCTTAAAAAGAGAATTAGAAGTGAGACAGTGGAGAGAGCAAGTATGGATGGACAATTCTTTTTTGCAGTTCTGCTTTAAAAGGAGGAAAACCATATGACAAGAACGAGAAGAGAATGTGAGTCAAGGGCGGGTTTCCATTTCTTACCATAGGAAACAGTATAGCATGTTTGTCTGCTGATGGCAATGATCAACAGAATCGGAAAAAATGACCCTGAGGACAAAAAGATGACTCCTACAGGAATAAAGTCTAAAAGAAAGAAGCAAGATGAGATCCAGTGCACAAGTAGAAGGGCTGGTCTTAGCAGAAGCATGAACAATTCTTATGAATAAATATATAAACAGGAGAAAGCTGGCTCTGGAGGTTAAGACGCAGATAGATTGGAAAGCTGGTAATGAGAATACACGTTTTTATCTTCAGACCATGACTATTTTTTTAGGTGGATAAGAAGCAAGGTCATCATCTGAGAATAAAAAGAAGGGGGCAGAGTAAGAAGGTTGAGAAATGAAAAGACTTCACTATGGTCGAGTTGGATAAAGAGAGAATCAAACAAACATGACGAAGTTGCCAGGGAAAACAGAAAGTCCACCTGAGGTTTGTGTTCATGAATTTGAGGTTAGACCAGACAGCATAGTTGAGTGTTTTTCTCCAGTTCACCATCAGTGACAATGGTGTAGGGACGAGTTAGGAAGGGTTGGGTTTGAGGACTGAGTTTTCCTGGCTGAGAATGATGGGAGGGGCAGGTGAGGATTTGCAAGAAGATGATTGCAGCTTCAGATTCTGGAACCTAAGTTGAGTGCTGAGTGAGAGGACTGCATAAAGATGAGGACACTAAAAAGGAATGGACTCAATGGACCAGAGGTGCAGATGTAGTCAGAAAATACATAGAGTTGGTATTACAAAAGATCTGCCAGTTCCTACTTTCACAAATTTGGGCAAGTTTCTTAGTTTTTTACTCTTATTTTTCTTTGTTTGTAAAGCTGGGAAAATAATATCTACCTCATAGGATCGATGCAATGCAAATATGTTAATTGCCTAGAATGGTTAATATTTACAAAGAGATGTAGTACTAGCACACAGTATTTGCAGAAAGCATTGGTATAACTCTATATCTACACAATACCAAATATGTTTATAAGAAAATGGCAATAGCTGGATTGTTCTTTTACCCAGTTTGGAAAAGATCTGGATTATGCCAATTCTTAAAAAATTATTTAAACATTTGGTATTGTGTAAACATATTTTAAATCGTTATGAATTACTACCTTTGTCTCAGTGACTGTGGAGGAATGAGAGTGCTGGAAATGGGAGATGGGTCATGCTTTCAATTTTAGATATACATCTGAACTTTATAGAAAACAGTCCTTTTTGTGTTTGCATTATAAACCTCAAATCAACAAGTTCATCTTCATTGGTCTGGTATGTCAATGGGTTAAATTATACTTTTTGACGTATGTTCTAAGCTTCATAGAGAAAATTACAATTCCATAATGACATTCCAAGGAGTAATCTATACCAATACCAATGCCAAATTTATTATTTCTTCCCTAAGCTTATAGTCTGTTCTGTATTTTCTTTCTTAGGGAGTTGATCTATCTCTCAGGCTAGACAATCAGGAGGCATTGAAGCTTCATCTCTCCTTTTTCTCTTCCACATCTGATTAACTGCCAATTTCAGATGTCATTCCTAGGTCCTAGGTAGCATAGCCTTTACAACCGCCAGCTCCATGACACTGTCTCTGCTCATTTTCATCTCTCAACTGTATTCTTCACCAACCTTTATGTATCTTCCTCTAATTTTTCTTCCTTCTGAGCCAATACCAGTGGTATTTGAGTTTAATCATTTTGTGTTACTGATCCTTTGAGAATAAAATTTTCGACACTCTTTTCGGAAAAGAAAACTCATGTGCACATAGACGTGACTTTTCACCTATAAGTTTAAGGTATTCATCTCATCATATATGTGGAATTCTTTGTGTTCATGGACACCAAGTGACAAACTATAGCATCATCTCTGGTCCAGCGTGAGTTTTAGAAATTGCAGCTCTCACAGCACTCCCCTTCTAAATAAATCCATATGTCAGGGTGTTGGTTGTTGCTGAAGTCAAGACCCAGTGTAGATCCAGCCCATGCTTATTCAAATGCAACCCCACATTTTTTTTTCCAGATCCAGATTCTTATATCTGCAACTCAAACACATCAAATGTAAAACTTGCCCTGTGTTTGATATATCTGTTCTCTCCCTGCCCATCATGGTACCCAGTACTTAGAAAACTTAATAAACATGTTGGGACATAGGAAAGAAAGGATTTTTATGTGATCCTGTTTTCCAAAGTAATATTCAAAAGGCAACATTCCCAAGAAGAACATGGGCTGGCAAACATCTTCGGCAAATACTAATAATAACTTTACAAATCCTACTAATCTCTGTCTCCTCAGCTCTGCTCACTAGATCGATATTGGAATCTATTATTTTAGTGCATTTCCACCTCCACTCTCCAACCCCTGTTTCCCCAGGGACTCTACAGTTGACTGATTTTTTTAGCTTATTAAAGTCACACCACTGATTTCTCATTCTAAAATGTTCTTACAACAATGGTTAGAAGAATCGGCTCTGGAATGAGAAAGTCCAAGATGTGCATCTCTGTTTTATCAATGATTAGCTACATGAATTAAGAAACATTATTTAATACAGGGGAGCCTCGCTTTTCTTATCTGAAATATGAGTATAATATCTGTATCTTAATAAATAAAATATTACTTTCAAATTGCTTGTCACATTGCCTGACACATAATGGTTAATAAATTTTGACTGTTTTATTCTAAGAAATGAAGTTTTCTTCTAAGCCCACGAGTCTACAATTGAAGCCAAATTATTAGTCCAGAATTCACTGGAATCTTGCGGGGGCAGTGGGGGCGGTATGGAGGAGAAACCAACACTTGTTTATTGAGCACTTACTATGTGCTTGGCTATTTAAAAGTCATTTCTACTTAATCTTCATAGAACCTCCAAATCAGTTTATTAGTAATCCCTTTTAAACATAAAGCTACTATTAGTTTGTTAGTAATCACATTTGAACATGAGACTACAAAGTTTAAGTCATCTGCCTAAGTTACCGAGGGAGTAATTTGCAGAGCTGGGACTAATCACCTCCCTGTGTTAGAATCTGAGTGCTACAGAAGCCTTTGTCCTTGGTCTCCACACTGCTTATAAGTAAACCCCCGCGTTACATCTTTCATTGGAGATACCACCTTTCTGTTGTTTCTCCTTCTGCCAAGATGGTGTTTTACATGGCTGCTAAAACCAGGACTGAAGATTTAATGCCTGTACAGAGGCTACAAAAGCCTAAACAAATGAATGGTTTGAAGGTCCATCTCTGCTTCATGGTCTATAATTTTGCTGTATTAATAATCAGTAGAGAACTGTTTCTAGAAAAACTGCAATGTTCCACTGATTTGTGGATTAATGACTTGCCTGTAGTTATAGATTCATGGGGTTAGAAGAGACCTTAGGATCCTAGCCAAAATTCTGCTGAACTGATTAAAGCCAAACATTTGAAAAGATTTGGCTTCATAGTTTTCTTTAGGAGTTTCCACACCATGCTTTGAAAGTAAACCTCACCTTGTCCTAAAGATTTAGTGTTTTAAATCTCATACCTGAGAATCACATCTTCCCTTTTATGAAGTGGCTGAGACTTATCTGCAGAGGAGGCACACCCAGTTAACTCAAATGCTTGGAACAAAGGTCTATCTCTTAAAATATAGTGGACTGTTATGTGACATGGGAAAGTGATCTCTGGAATAATTGCTGACAAGAGTCTGAGAATTGGATGACAAAGTTGAAATAACCGGAATCCTTGAAGAAAGATGGCGCTTCTTATTAATCCAATCATCAGGCAAAACTCCCAAGGCAAAACTTTTGGGAGGCAAACCCCAAATATCCAGAATACAGACCTAGAAGAAAAGGGGGTACAGGAAGGCCAGGAGATCTTCAAATGTGTCCTGATTTTTGCAGTGGTCAGTGATCACAGGGAACACTGCAAGAGGCTGAAAGCTGAAGACAACAGCGGGAGTCCATTAAAAGTTCTCTAACGTGCTCAGCTTTAAAGATCATGAACAAAAGATGGAAAGAAGGGCATGTAACCACAGAATGAAATGGGAAAACGGTACAGAGTTGTCCACAGAATCGATAGAGGAAGTTCTAAGGGGCTCACCCTTGCTGGTTTATGCCTTCATCCAATTGTTTAACAACATTGATTGAACATCTGGCTCTACCAGGAACTGAACAAAGACTCTCCCTCAAGTGTGAGCTTGAGCGTTAGGTTCTTCAGTTCCTTCTGATTCCCTGTGATCCAGCCTGTGCTTATTGTCTTTATTTTGTGAGTTGTGTCTCTATGGTCCCCCTCCTCTCTGAAAGCAAGGCCACTTGAGTCGTGGTTTTCTGAATGAAGTCAATGTCTGTGCCAGTCAATGCACAATTGTCGCTTCTGACCTTCCTGAGGTTTCCTGTTTCCTCCTAATGCATTAGAAGAACAAATCAATAAAGTCTGTGTCCCAGTACCTTGGGTAACTGCCATCTTCATGGTTACATCACTATCCAGGGTGACTGTGAAGCAGTCTGGCGTTTAACCCCAGGAGCAGTGGGAGGCTGGGTTGGGCTCATCGGAACCTCACGCAGAGATGGTGAAATGGCTCCTGGCTGACATCGAAGCACAAGCCTCCCCCACCACTTGGTGATTTGTATTCAGCAACAGCCCCCTCCCTTGGCACCAGGCGGTTGGGTCCCCAGAGAGATCCAAGGAAGAAGGAAGGGGCTGTTGTCCTTGACAAGGAAACGATTGATGTCTCTGCTTTCTCACCCTCTTTAAATTGAGATGGGGACAAGATTAAAAGTTCAGGCAAGAAGCCAAGTGGTGATTTACAGCACTGAGCAACCAGCCTAGTGTGTGAGGAAACCTGTGGTCCATCTCTCAAGAAATGAGCTGCCTGAATATTTGAATTGTTCACTAATGCCAGAATCTGGAAATTAAGGCCCTGTCATGACAATAATAATAATGACAAAAATAGCAAGGAAAAATAAATAATAATAAAACCTATTTATCATATGTTATATTCAATGGCCTATATTTTATCATTGTTATTTCTAAATTCTCACAATGACAGTGAAAGGCAGGTACAATTACCCCCATTTATAGACAAGGAAATTGAGGCTTAATAAAGTTAAGAAAGTTGATTGAGGTGACACAGTTAGCAAGGAGCAGAACGAGGATTCAAACCAAGTAGCCCTTACTCCAAAGCATGTAGTATTCCATTGCACCACATTGGCTGATGCATAATGATGTGGCTGGCTTTTCCCAGGACATAGATGCAGTTGAAGCCCAGTCTGAGTTGTGACTATGTGTTTAGTTAAGGTGTATGAAATTAGGCCAGGCCTCTTGTTGCTTAGGTGCCAAGGGTGATGGAGCTCATTCCCTCTGGCCATTGACACTGCAGACTTTGCTGTGGGAGCCTTTGCAGTCTCCTGTCCTGCCTTTGGCTTTTGTCATGGAGTGGAACTTCTTTCAGTTGTAAAAGTTTTCACAGGGAGAGAAAAGGCAAAAATGGGGGTAGGAATGGGGTATCAAGAACAGGCACTGAGAAATGTGTCTGACACTGACACCTCCAGCAAAAGTAAGGACAGTGTTGTCAAGGTAGGTCAAGGTAAGGTATCAAATGGGCAAGTTATCAACAATTTATACACATTATATCCAGGATAAAAACGTGCAAGTATTGAAATAAATAGAAGGTAGATCTGAGGTCAGAGTTGTCAGGAAGATGAGACAGGTAGTAACAAGACCAGTTAAGGGAACTAGAAAGTAGGTAGTTCTAGAAACATGAGACCTTTCATGAATAGTTTATGACATGCAGGGCTCCTCTTTAGAAAGTTCCACATCCTGGTTTGAAAATAAACCTCACTTTGCCTTAAAGATACAGTGTTTTAAACCTGATACCTGACAATCCCATCTTCCTGTTTATGAAGTGGCTGAGAATTATTTGCAGGGAAGGCACACCCAGTTGACTTAAATGCCTAAAACACTGAATTGGAAGGTCAATGCATGTGATCAGTCCCCATGAGAGCCAGTTAGGTTTGTTCTCTCTCAATGCCACATCCCTGCCTTCAGCCTCAGGCAACTCTCTGGGGAAATAAACGCCATTAATTAGAAGGGGCACCAGGCAAGTTCACGTGTACTGAGCAACAAAAACCTATTCTTTCTCTTCAAAAGGATCTCAAGGCTCACAGTGAAACAGCAGCATGTTCCTCTCACGAGGACAACAGAGAATTTGTGGGTTTATCAAAGATCATAACCATTTCATTTCTCTTCAGAGAGATAGCAAATTTAAGGTCTAACATGATTATTCATGTTTATTTAATTCACAATATGATTATTTAATCATGTTGCATTGACCTTGGAACTCCTTTAATTCAGTAACTTTGAGTTGCTCTTCTCATACTCAAGTACAAATAACTGGACATAGGCACTTCCCAGATTGACAGGTTATTCTGCATTGCCCTCTCAGTCTCATCTGTTTTGTTAAAAATTGTTTTAAATTATATCTCTTTCCTGTGCCATCATAAAGTATGATTCCTTGGCCTTTTAGGCAAAAATATAACCTTGAGGATCCCAAGTGAACTTGTCTCGACTTAACCTGGAAAGATTACCCTTTGGACATTTTCTGTATCGCCATGTCTTCCTTCTCACTTTATTCACTCCTATTGGGTGATGTGAGCTTCATCTGGTATTTTATGATTTGAGTGGTTAACTCTTTTGATTCTGAACAAAAGACTATACTTCATTCTGACGATTTGTACCCTCTAGGCTTTCCTCATGAGTAGTTCCTTTCCAACCTCTTTGGAGAATGATGGAAAAAGTCTATTTATTCAGCACTCCTCATGGGTGAAAGCTCTTCCAAACTATAAATAAAACAAATTTAACTTATACAGGGTTACTAATGCTATAGAGAGACAAATAAAGGGGCTTGCTGCCTTCTGGCTGCAGGAATCAGGCCAAGGATTTTCACAAAATAGCCCAGGACTCTAATGTATGAAGAGTCTTTTTGCAATAAGAATTTAACAATAGTAATTCAATTTTTGTTGCAGACATCCTTACTAAAAAGAAAGAACATGGTAATTGACCTTACCCTGAAAATATGATGGCTGAAGGATGTGTGATCACTTATAACATTTGAAATTGAGGCAGAATCTCAAGAATATGACTCTGGTGAAAGGTCCTATTTACGCTTTTAATGTCTTCAAGTTGGACATTTACCATATGCCTATTGGTAGGTTGATTACACCAGGACAGAAAAGATGGTACAAGAATAAATAAAACACTATCCCTATCCTTTAATAGAATTTATTTATGGGGTCAATCATAGTTTTTCATTTTTCAAAATCTTTGACAAATGTCAGAATTATGTATTTTAACATTTTTACCGAATTATTACTATAAATGGTAGAGGATGGAAGACAAGGTAGTGTGACATGAAAGAGATATTTGGAATTAAGATATTTGGAGCTGGCTTTATATTTTTGCTTTGGTCTTTATTAGCTGAGTGACCTTAGAAAAGTGCTTGTACTAAAAAAGAATAAAGATAATAAATACTTCATGAAATTGCTGTGAAAAGCACATAACAAGCATATCAACACTCAACAGTTTATGCTCAAAAATGCAGATCCTTTTTCTCTTACCTGGAAATAAAGTATTACAATAATACAGGGGGGTAAAGCTTTAAATTTGAGGAGAAAGGTTATAGAAGGAGGTAGCATTTTGACAGGGGAAAAAGTGGGTCTAAGAAATCAGATCCATTTTCTACAAAAAGAAATGGGAAGAAAGGTAATTCAAGAAGAAAAGTTTGCATGATCAAAGGTCCAAAGTTAGAAACAGTGATGTGTCTCAATAGTAAGTCAGGAGTTGGGGTGGACACAGTTGTTGGAAGAAGGATGGTTTCAGCAAAGCCAGAGAGTTAGGTGACAATTTCAAGTTTTTATGAAGACATAGAAAAACTTATAAAGTAGTTAGAATATAAGAAATAGGAAGAAGGGGATGAATTAACATTTATTGAGTGTCTTGCATGTTCCAAGCGCTGTACTACTTGCCTTATAAACCTTTTTTCAATAAATGCCTACAAGAATCCTGAAATGTGGATATTATTAGTTCCTCAATGGACCCAGAGAGTTTCAATTATGTATGTAAATTAAGATCGTACAGTTAGTCAAGGACAGAGACAGAATTCAATTGTAAGCCTATGTTACTCTATATGGTATGCATTTACTAAGCCTCTCAGGAAAAACAATTTATTGGACCTTGTAATTATTTAAGAATGAAGTGATAGAAAACTGAAATAGGGTAGTAGCCAAAAAAAAGGATATGAAGGTGTAAGTGGATGGTTGGACAAATGAATGGAGAGATAGATGGGTGAATAAATAAGCACAAAGATGGATAAAAGGATGGGTCTATGGATAGTCAATGAATGAGTGGATTATTGCAAGAGGTATTGTGGAAGTAAGCTCAACACATGAAGAAACTGGAAGAAGGAAGAATTAAATATAACATCTGGTGCTGGAACATCTAGTAAAATCTCAGCGTTAATGAAGACAAACACAAGAAGAAAGAACAAGTTACTAAAAAGGGGAGCAAGAAGTCAGTTCTTTGACAGAGAATAAAAAATTTTTATGGGAATTATCTGCTGAAACATTGCTAAATGTGAATATGCTTGAGCACTGGATGATTTGCAGAGATGGATCAGCCACTTTTTCCCAGAGGTAGGTCTGCCCACTGGCTATGGACGGACAACCTGGCGCTCAGCCTGCATGGAAAAATTTGAGCCGAGATGGTCACAGAAGTCACCATCCTGCTCACATCTGGATTCTGATGAAAGTAGTCAATTAGTGAAAAAAAAAAGAACATAAATATTCAAATGTTTGTCAAGCAAAAGAACAGGTTGTTTCTTCATATAAACTCTGTGTTAGAGTTATGTGGAAATAGGTCATATGTAAAGCATGCTTTCCAAGGACTCTGAAAGACCCTCTGGGGGTGTCTTTCAGTTGGGAAAAAGTACTCATTAATATTTGAGGTCCAGTTCCAATGTAACCTCCTGTCTGAAACCTTCCTCATCTGTATGGACTTGACTGAGTCAACTTAGTTCAAGTGAACTTATGCCTCCTAGAATTTTCTTTCCTACATCATTCCAAGTTAGCATGGGTCATAGGAGACATTTTGCATGAGTTTTGGAAGGTTGAATTAAAGCAGAAGCCATAACTATTTCACATTCAGAGGGTCAATTTAGAAACACCAGGTGTTATTGCAAACCATGTCCATTGCTACTTATCTGCTTGCATAGCTTGTTAGTCTGGACCAACAGCCAGACTAACAGCAATTCAAACTCCCATTGGATCCTTCTTTAGTTTTTTTTTTTTTTTTCTATTTTAAAAATGGCGTCCATTCTGATCACCCCAACACCATGACTGTACAAACCAGTTTTATTAGAGAACTGCCCCAGGTGCACCTCTGTTCATACTCTCATCACACCTGTTTCTCAAATCAGCCCAGGCTCAGAGGCAAGTTACTAGCTAAGCAAAGAGGAAAACTGTTCCGCAAAATAGCAACTGTCAGCTTAAGGCATTATTTACATTGCAGAAGGAAGCAAGATTACTAGGGATGTCTGGATAGCCCAGGACAATGACTTCTGGGAACAGGAAGCCCTCTAGGGCCAGATCATGCTGCCATCTGACTTGGGAGGTGACACTATTGTGCTGGGATGGTGGGTCGCTCCTTCAAACCCATCCACATCACTGACAGAACACTGTCTATTCCTTGAGCTTTTGGATTTAGACATTAGTTATATAAAAAGTACTCTTGGCCCAGAAGCCCCAACATGTGTGTGGGTCTCGGGGCACTCCCTCAGTCCTCCCTGGCTGGAGCAGGGGAGGATGGAGACACATGCAAGGTTGGTCAGGCTCTGTTTTAAAAATGAAGTCATAACTAGGAATTGGGAGCAAGGGGGCTGAGACCCCTATTGCAATCACATGCTGAATCATTGTCCTCCTGAGAGTAGGCTCCTATGTTAACTCCCGGGTTGCATGTGAATTTAGCACATGAAGAAAGAAAGACACCACTTCTTCAGGACTCAAACATTACTCAAGTTGGAGGCTGGAAGACAATGAGAAACTGAGGCAGATTCTAGGCCATTCATTGTTGTGGGCTCCAGCTGGTCCTTGCTCTCCCCCACTCCATATCAACTTCCTTGCCCAACTTTCTGCCCTACTGACTTCAGGCTCCAGAACGAGCAGTGGTGAAGATGGTCATTAGTCTGCAAACTATAACCCACAGAGCAAATACAACTCAATGCCTGTTTTTTTCAATGCAATTTTATTGGCACATAGCCACACTCATGTGTTTATTAACTGCTTGGGGCTGCTTCCGTGCTGCAGAGATTGTATGTCTCCCAAAGCCTAAAATATTATTGTCTGCTCCTTTAAAGAAACGGATTTCCAAGTCTGAGCAAAGACAATAACCATACACAGACTGTTAAACTTCCACAATCATGTAAAGTCAAATCCCTAAATGTGTGTGTGTGCATATATTTGTATATACAGTCACGTGTGTGTGTATAAATATACATGAATGTATGTATGCATGCATATATGTATATATACATGAATGTATGTATGCATGCATATATGTATGTATGTGTTAATGAATAGATATATATTTATCAGTTTTTTTTCTCTAATCAAACCTTGATTATTACACAATCTCTACTCCATTAATACCTGGAAACCAAGAAAATGGAATGCTTCCCTCTCTATGTTGCCACAGTATTTTGCTATTAGAGCACTTGCTATACTGAATTATAATTGGTTTGTATCTCTATTTGTATGTCTTTTACTAAATAAGGAAGTCTTAGAGGTGCCCTTTCTCCAATCAAGGTATGAAAGAATAACTAAATAAGGAAATGACTAAGTAATGAGTGAATGAATGAATAAATGTAGAAAAAGACAAAGAGATGTTTTTCCTGCCTTCTTTTGGCCTTTCTAGCTTCTGTGAATCCCCATGGCCACATACCAGCACACAAAGCCAGAGTCTGGCAGACTAATGTTTAACTCTGGGCAGCTCCAACTGGGCTACCCTCTGCCTTGATGCTGGCGCAGCCTGCTCAGCAGGAGAGGCCATGGAGTCCCTTTCCAGGTTGTATTGTGCTCCATGTCTCGACAGAAATGAGGGCCGGCCTTAGGCAGGCAGTACTCTATTTTGACAGTGGTGCAGTTGCTGCAGACAGCCTTAAATACCTCCAGTGGCCGTGGCCCTCTGCCAAGGCTGCTGTAGGAGCTGGCAGGTGCTGGAGAGGGGCTTCTGGTATTTGGAAAGCACCTGGATTTTGTCAAGCATTTTTATGCTCATGGAATTATTTGGACCTTATGAGGGCAAAGGACATAGAGAACTGGGGTTCTTCCACGACTTGGTCAAGTCACGTAACCTCTTTGTGTTTCAGTTTCTCTACCAGCCAAGTGCTGAAGTGCTATGATTTTGTGATTAAAAACTCAGCATCAGACTGATGGCTTGTGACTCCTACTTACAGAGGTTTTCTGTGCTCCACGTTGCATCTTGAAAAGAGGTCTCTTCCAGAGGTTGCAGTGAGCTGAGACTGCACCACTGCACTCCAGTCTGGGTGACAAGAACGAGACTCCATCTCAAAAAAAAAAAAAGAAAAAGAAGCCTCTTCAGAGAGAAGAATGGAGAAGAGAAATATAACAAACCAAAATTTACTATACTGAAAGATATTTTGAATGAAAATGAATGTTACTAGCATTTAGTGAGAACTTATGTGCCAAAATCTCTACTTCAAATTTAAGTGTATTACCTTAAGGAAATTAGGATTGGTTGCTACTGCTTTTAGAAGCTGAAATGTGTGTGTGTGTCTCTGTGTGTCTGTGTGTGCCTCTGTGTGTGTGTGTGTGTGTGTGTGTGTGTGTGTGTCTTAGAATAATCTCCATGTGAAGCAGCAACAGTCAATTCAAATAGTGTGTTAAATTGTTTTCACTGCTTTAGGTCATTATGTGCCTTTTCTGCATGTATGCATGCATATCTCCAGTGTTAATTTTTAATAGCAAAAAGAATCACACTGTGTATTTTGTACCTGCCGTGTACCAGGCACCATGCTAAGTGCTCTACCTTTATATGATTGCATTTAATCTTCTAACAACCTTCCATAATGGTTATTAATTCTATGTGATTGTAGAAAAAACTGGGGATCAGAGAAGGTAAGTGATTCGCCTGAAGTCACACAGCCAGAAAGTGACATCCTAAATTCAAACTCAGGTCTATTTGATTCAAAGGCAACATTATTTCTCCTACATTGAGTTGTGTCCCATTGCAGTGTGTCTGGAAAGAATCAGAATATCCTGCTGATATGAACATGCCCCTAATGCCTTGGTGCTAATCCTATGAGCAAGATCTTGTGAGCATCTTAGTAGGTAGATCTGTGGCTACAACTCACAGCCAGACATTTCAAGAATGATAATTGTCTACAACCTAAGAGAAAGATTATTTACTGTTAAAGCTGTGAGGGGCTCACGGAGTAGTACCCATGTTTTTCCAGGTAAGGACACTGGACCTAGAGAAGAGAGCTGCTTGTCCAAGTTCACCCGGAGGTAGAGCTTAAATCTAGGTCTTTCTGTCAGTTCATCTTTCTACTCCACTGCCACTGCCTTCCTTGCATTCTGCCTTCCTCAGAAATTTTAATTGAGCATGTGAGTGTTAGAGTGTGTGTGTGTGTGTGTGTATGTGTGTGTGTGTGTTTGTACGTGTGTGTGATAGAGAAAAAAAGATTGCAGGAGAGTGCTGATAGGGAGGAGACCAGGTTGGGAAAGAAAGGCAAAAAGACTAGTATATTTTAAAGCCAGATATTGCATTTTTAATGGCAGAACAAGAAAGACAATCTCTTCCTGATGGCTTCCCATGATGGATTGAAGCAGAAGCCACCCTTTCAGTGTTTTTCGGAGGCTTTCTGCCACAGCTTTGCAAACCCTAGAATTGAGAAAACCAATTAATGAATGCCCTGGTGCTTTGGAGGTAGCAAAGACAAAGCAATTGTGTCACGGGGAGCTGAAGCTAGGGCTGCCACTTCATTTCCTTTCCCATGGGAAATCGGAGCGTCACCAGCTTTGAGGAGCCTCTGTGATCCTCCAAGTCTGTCTCTCTGCCCCCTCTCTTCTGAATGCATTTAGAATCTAATGATTCTTCTTCTGGCATGAATTGAAGTGATCTGCTCCACACACCCTTACTCCAATCAGTAAGGATTTGTTAGTGTGAACTCCAAAAAGGGTAGGCAGCAAAAGCACATGAAGATACCAGGGTGCCCCACATTCTAACCCTCCAATGTAATAAATAACATGTGAGATGGCGCTGGGGTGGGCAGGGAAAAGATGCATCATTCACTTTCATTGAGGTCACACTGCCCTTCTCTGCTCTTTTCAGAGAAAAGCTTTTTTTTATACATGCACGCCACACTCACTCACACATGCACACTCCCTGCAAGAAGCCAACAAAGCATTTTGGTCATCTATAGGCCACTCAGCTTCTTCAGAGTTGAGTAAGATTAAAAAAGCCCGACATCTCCAATATTCCTCAGCAACGGTTTATGTACCTGCATAGACAGATGAAAAAAGGGCTTGAGGATGTATTTAAAAACATGCATGTATATGATGGATGGTTAGAGAGAGAGCATGCAAGAATATGATACAGATTAATGGCTCTCTGTATTTTTGGAGTCTTTTTGTTTCAGGCCCATAGTTCTGGTGCATTGGAAGGGTTCTGGAATTTTAGAACACAAAGTAGCAGTTTTAAATAATGAGAGAAGATTCCACATGGAACGCTCATCTGGCTGTGGCAGCCTGTGACTGAATGAGAGAAAAGTGCCCTAGAAGCTATTCATTACGAATTCACTGGAAGCTCTCAAACGAGGCTGGCAGAAGCTGAAATTGAAGTGGTCTCTGACCTAATTTTCTTCTGCATGAAACATCTGCATCAAGGCTCTCTTTGATGTATTCCACTTGGCTCTGTCTATAGGATTGTATCACATGGACTCGGTGTTGCCTCCTTATTGAAAGACATTTCCAGCCTTTGCAAGGTAATGCGATGTTACTGTTACCCAAGCTAATCACTCAATGTGCTCCTAAAATAGAAACAATAGCAGTTCAGAGACAATGTTGTCTGCTGGCTGTTCCTGCAGTTTGGGCTCCTGGTTTTCCAACTTAGATCTGTGGCATTTAGCCCCTGTAATTCCAAAACAAAGGAGAGGGAGAAGAAAGGCGAAACTATGCAAGATAATGTTGAAGGACCAGCAGCATTATGTGTGAGAAGCTTCATCTTATTTGGTCCTTCAAGCCATTGGGTAGGATTTTGGCACCATTTAAACCACACAGAGCAATACGATAAGAGGTCTGCCTTAAGAAAGAAAAAAAATCTCTTGATTTGGATGTTGCTTTTATTCCAAATTCTGATTGACACCCTCCGCTGAGAGAGAAAGGAGTGAGAGACAGAGAGAGAGAGAGAGAGAGAGAGAGAGAGAGAGAGAGAGAGAGAGAGAGAGAGAGAGAGAGATGTGTACTGAATGTTGAGTGTTTTGTGATTCTTTAGTGATCTATGAACTACTTTTAAAAATTGTCTTTTCCCTCTTAAGCTCTCCCAACCTAGGTAGAATGCAGAAGTGAATTTTTAAAGGAATAATGATAATAATCTTTTTTAAAAGCAACTGTAATGAGGCATCTTCTTTATCCTGGCAGAATAGCTCTTGCCTTTCTCCATAAAGGTTTGCTGCACCGTCTTCGTTAATGGTGTGCTGCTGTTCCCCACCATCCCAGCATTATGTGAATAACGGTGGTGTCTTTTGTATTCCACCCCCTGAAGAAGAAACCTTTGAAATTCTAAATGACTGTGCTGCAGGTTTTAATGTCTGCTTCTGCGAAAGAATTGAGAAATGCGCACTCACTGAGCAAGATGCAGCATGCCTTTGACAAGCCTTTCCGCCTGACTCCTCTGTCCCACGAATTTAGATGAATACACATTCTTGTAGATGCCCTCTAGTTCTCTTTATGCCAGGATAGAATGACAGAGGTGATCAACAGCCTCCTTTTGCCCAAATATTGATACTCCCATGGACAAATATGTAATCATTCCTTTCCTCTCTAGTGCTTTCTAATCAAAGCAATCAGATATGAAGCATTTGGGGGCAGTAGACTCTCTGAGGTCAGTGGTGATCCAGTTCTCCAACAAGAAGAAAATATGGGTGCACATTGACCTACTTGTTATGAACCTTCACAGAAGACCCAGGGAAGGCGTTAGAGTTGGGGCCACAAGGTGGGTATCTTTAATCAGCCTCAAGAATCAAAGCAGATATTCCCCTCCTTCAGGAGGTCTTTCCTTATTATCCTCACTGTACTGGGGCCTTTCAGACACGCAACACACCAAAACAGTCATGTTCCCCTCAAGCAAAGCTCTGAGAATTGTGTACGGTCTATCTTCTCTATCAGCCCGTGCTGTCTTGAGGGCAGACACTATTTCTTATCTTTGCAGTCACAGTGTCCGCCACAAATAGGCTGACCAACTCATCTGAATTTGCCCAGCACTTTTTGCCCAGAGCTTTTCTGGTTTTAGCACAGAAAGTCCAGTGTCCTAGAATTTCCTCTCATTACTGGGCAAACCACTGGGCACATATTAAGTGTTCAGTAAATGTGTTAAACAAATTAATATGAAAAATATTAAATCACCTTTATCCTGTGAATCATAAACTCTAAGTTTAGTTTTAAGAAATCTTCATAATCGAATGCTTTATAATCCTTTGGGTATATACCCAAAGTAATGGGATTCCTGGGTCAAATGGTAGTAGATGATGGGGGCATGGATGCAGCAAACTGCCATGGCACGTCTATACCTATGTAACAAACCTGCACGTTCTGCACACATGTACCCCAGAACTTAAAGTATAATAATAACAAAAAAGAAACCTTCATTACCCATGTTCTCTCTCCAGCCATAAGGTTCAAACCCCAATAGAGCCCAGATTTCCAGTTGTCATGCTCACTCAATAAGCAACAGACCTGCCAAGTCCTACAGTCACAGAATCAGAGCCCTGGGCTAAGAAGAGAATTTGATGCTACCTGAGGCAAAATGCTGTTCTATGTTCTGATCTCCTTGAGTATTATAAACAAAAAAACCTATCTTATCACCAAGGCATGAGTGTTAAGGGGTGTGAAGAGAGAGGAGAGAGAAACAGACAGAGAGATTGAGAAAAGAAGAGGAGACAAGAAAGACAAAACTCAAAATCAATGTTAGTCAGGCCTTCTGGGGCTCCGAGACTTAACACGGCCTGCAAGGTCTCAGTTTTCTGTCCCAGCCCTGCTTTCTGTTCTCATCTCCGATCATTGCTTCCACATTCAGTGATTCCCGACTCCAGCTAGAGAAGCCTCCATGCTACTCCCCCAACTCAGAAGCAGGCTACTTCTTGGCCCTTGTACGAACTACTCGCTGACCTGGAATGCTCTTCGGAGATAGCTATGGAACTGGCTCCCTGTATTTATTCAGTCCTTGGCTCAGAGCACCTTACCTTGACACCCTGCAAAAACTAGCCCTGTCCATCTCTGTTCATTCTCTGACCCTGCTTTGTCTTCACAGCCCTTATCACCAGCAGACACATTATAGACTTGTTTATTTCCTATCCAGAACAATACTAATAGAACGTTTTATGATAGAGGCAACACCCTATATCTGTACTCCTCAATACGGCAGCTAGTAGGCCTAGGGTGGCAACAAAAGTACTTAAAACTCAAGTATTTGAATACTTGCGATCACCTAGTAAAATTGATGAAATGATTTTTTAATTTTTAAAACCTTTCTTAATTTAAGTTTAGACAGCCACATGTAGCTAGTAGCTACCATTTGGACCTTGTGGTTACAGGTAAAATTTTGAAAGCAGTTTTTTCTACTTTGTTTTTTGAGATACTTCTTAGCTCCCAGAGAAGTTTCTGGTATATAAAGTGTTTCAATAAATATGTTTTTAAATAAGCTCATTATTCTAGGCATGAAACAGGCATCTGTGGCTGGGGAGGAACCTAAGGAGACTAATTCTGAATTCCAATCAACCCACATCATGGGAGGACCCTTCAGACATAGGGTCATCAAAGGGATGTTCCCTGGCCAAATGTCATCATCTCCCTAAACCTCATTTTCTTATGTGTTCAATGGGAATATTTGCTTACAGTATTTAAGAGATCTGTCAGTGAGTGGATGTCCAACACACTGAGTTCTCTAGTGACACAGAAATGCTATGTGTAAGCACAGAGCTATATATATAGGAAAGCACTTTGAAGAATGCCAATTTGTGATATTCTTGTCAGTGATTACTATTTTGGAGGAGAGGGATGATTTATTTGCATTATAAAATAATTCTTTGTTTAACAAAAGAAACTATGAGAGAATTGTCTCAAAGTAGCTAACTCCCTGATGCATTTCATTAAGAATACATTCTGACAAATCCAGGGTCCTTGCAATTTATTGCGCAATACAAGGCTTACCTGTATTTTCAAGAATGCATTAGGATGTTCCTTTGACTTGCTGGTGTTCTCATAACATCTTTTCTTCTAGGATTTGGTTTGACTTATTAGTTGCAATCTTGGAAGGCTATAGCATTCATTCCTTCTATTGGTTCAACAAGTATTTATTAAATTCAATGTAGGGCCAACTACTCTTCTTGACACAGCGAATACTTTCATATAATGAAAAATTGAAAAAGATAATCCATGTAAAGCTTTTAAAATAGTACCCAACACACACTAAGCACTCCATAAATATTAGTTGTTGTTTTTCTTGCTGGTGTTATTATATAGAACTTACAGTCTAGTGGAGGCAAGAGACAAAAAGCAAACATATATATGATCAGAATTATCTCCAATACAAAGTGCTATATTTGCTATATATGGCAAATATAAAACAAGTTATAACGTATAGCCTTAGGGACAGCACCTAAGGCCTGACCTCAAAAGGTCCTGTGTCCAGCCAATGGGTAGTAGGATTTCTGATCCCAATTACAAAAGTAGTAACATTATATTTCTGGAATTTTGTTGAGTCTGCCTCCTGTGGGTTTTTATGAAAGTGTAGTCAGACTACTTAAAAGAACAGAGAGCTATGATTCCATATTGTTAGATGAACTATTTTTTACCAACTGGCTAATAAATATAGTATATTAGTAAATGTCTATAGACATGGCCAAAAAAAAATTCAGCTAAATTAAGTGCTAAAGACTTCCTGGAGCAGAGGCCACTTTACATCAGTGAAGGATGGCTGCTCCTAGGAAGAGGTACTCTCTGAATAGGAGGAGCCAGATCCAATCAGAAGGGACACAGAGTTGATTCCATGTAGTAGCATTTACTGAGTAACCACTTGGTGCGAATACAATACTGAAGGCAGTGGAAAGACAAGAAGGAGGGTAAGACAAGTGTCTGCCTTCAAGCACGTTACAGGTTGCAGAAGAGTTGAAATGTGTCCACTAATGCTAAGGAAGGTAGAGGCTGTAGAAGAAAGCCTGAAAACACTGAGCTGGAATGGAGAAAGGATATTGCTTCCCCATCTCACTTGGCTGCCTACTCTTTTTCATCTTGCTGCTCCTTCTCCCTTCCCCCTCCAACAATGCCAGCGTTTGCCCTGAGCCTCCCCAAGGACAATAGAGAAGCAGCCCTTGATGAGGCTGGAGGATCCTCCTGTCTGCCTCCCAGCATACACTTGCCTTGCTTTGACTTTGCTCTGTGGAAAATAAATCACAGACACTCAATTCCCAGTCACCATCCCCAGGGAGCTGGACCTCACCTCCTCCCTGGAGCCTGCCTGTAACAGGGGATTGTCAGGTACAAAGAGAAAACCTTCAGAGACCCACACCCCATTTGGAGAGCGAAGAGGGTCAATGGGAATAATTGCTAGCAGTTGAATGTGAGCGATTGTAGAGGGATTGGAAGGAAAAGGATTCAGGAAGGGAAGAAAGAAAAGAAGGGGGGAAAAAAAGCCCTCACCCCCCGCTCCCCCCAACCTCCATAGTCTGTGCACAGAGAACTGCATGGTGGTCTGGGTCCTTGTAGAACATTTGTGTGCTGGACAATAGCACAGCCTGGCTTCAGATCATCAGCTGCTGTTTTCTGGTTAGCTCTCCCTTTATGTGAGTGCACAATGCAAGCCTTCAGTCACAGTGACTCTTGAGAAATACATCTGGTTTTTTCTTTCAGACGCTCTGAAAAGGTCAGCCTGTTCGTTTCTTAGACGCGAGACACCACAGATTTTTTTTCTCCCTCTGAACTGGAAAGACAGACCTACACCTTTTCTTGCCTCCTGGTACATAATTAGACATGGTGCCGCTCTAGAAGCCAGCTAGCCCATCCTCGGCACTCTTTCAGAGACCTGTCACCCAGCTTTGTGGCTGCCGAACTTCTGCTCTGATCACAAAGCCTCCAAACAGTCCTCCTTCCCCAGCCCAACACCCTGGGGTTCTCTGCTTGTTGTTTTGTTAATTATGACAATGACTCCCTCAGCCTGCTACCCCGAACAGGGTACATGACCGATGCTATCCCTGGCAGAGGGAAGACTTGAGAATTTTTGAAAAAAAAAAAAACCTCAAACAACAACAACAAAAAACCCAACAATAACAACAACAAAACCCCACGTTTGAATCATTTTCACTCCAGTGATGGTAAAGATTCTTCATGCACACTGTAACATAATAATAAATGTGCCCATGAGGAAAGAATGATCAGCAGCTGGTGTCTGACAAATTATCTCATTCCAGACAGGCAAACAGTCCACAGTGGGGAGAGGCTGGAGCCTGAAGAGGCAATTTGGCACACGATTGGGGTTTACCTCTCAGATGATGGAGGTTCAAATGGCCCACTGTGTCAGGGCCTGGGCCTCTGAGGTTTTCTCTAGCTCTCCTATTCTCCCATCACCTCCCTGAGCTCCTGACAGCCATAGAAAGAGGGATTATTCTCTGGGCTTAGCCAGCTCACCTCTTGCCCCTCCTCCAGGGCACTCATATCCCAGCCATAAGAAGCAATTACAGTCCACCCCCCGCCAGGAGCCATGCTCTTTCATGCGTGGTACGTGCTGTTTCCTCTCCTTATAATGCCCTGGCGCCCACAGCACACTCCTATTCTGTGTTCAAAACCCATCTAGATTCCTTCTCTCCTTTTGCTATCGAGTGTTAGTCACTCTCTCTCGCAGAGCTTCTAGCACCTTTTCTTATACTTTTATTACCCCATTTTGTAGCTATTCGTTTTCTGTGGACTTTCTGACAGCAGCTGCCATGTGTTTTTAATGAACCTTGAGTGTAAGGTACAATTCCGAGTGCTTTTCTTCTGTTAACTTGTTTAATCCTCATGACCTGGACAGGGAGGAATTCTCCCCATTTTACCAGGAGGAAACTGAAGATTAATTTATTTTGCATCAGTGGCCCCTACACGATCCCTGAAGCAGTGTGGTAGAGATGGAAAAGCCCAACTTTACCTCTACTCCTGTCTCCTAGAGGCCTGATGGGGCTTACTGGCTTCTCAGGGTTCATCTCCACATAAAGTGAAACACCCCGTACCTGCTTTGCTGGATGGCTGTTATGAGGATTTAAGGTAATATAATTTGTCTGTGTTGTTCTTATCATGGGTCTTGTCTGTGACTTTATTTTTGATACCTATTTTTGATATCAGTTTCTTCCAGAATGGAAACTCCAGGAGGGTAACGACATTGCCTGCTTTGTTTGCACCCACAGTCTCAGTTACTAGAACATAGGGGCTCCATACAATTTTTTTTAATTGAGAGAGTCTCACTCTGTCACATGGGCTGGAGAGCAGTGGTGCCATCTCAGCTCCCTTCAACCTCCCCCTCCGAGGTTCAAGCAATTCTCCTGCCTCAGCCTTCTCAGTAGCTGGGATTACAGGCATGCACCACCATGCTTAACTAATTGTTGTAATTTTAGTAAAGACAGGGTGTCATCATCTTGGCCAGTCTGATCACCTCAAGTGATCCATTGGCCTCGGCCCTCCACAGTGCTGGGATTACAGGCATGAGCCACCACGCCCAGCCAGAGCTCAGACATTTTTTGGTGAATATATGATGAATGAATTGAGCAACATAAAGATGATAATGCAGTCTATGTTTAGCCTGGGTCACAATAGCCAACATCCTGCAAAATGAAGCTCTGGGATAAGATAACACCCACTGAGAACTGAAAACATTTTAGAAATTATTCTTTGGGTTTCTGACTTAGAGGGAATAACCCAAAGCCCTCCTGAGTATTATTGTTCCTGTTGGTATGAGTGGCAACATCACACAGCATTACCATCACTGTGGGAGAAAATTGAAGTTGCTGGCATCTGTCTCTTAACACAGCCTTTTAGAAGTGGGTCTAAGAAGTGGCCATTCGACAGCTATGGCTTGCATCACTACTATGTATGCTGGGCAATTACAGACAGTGAGAAAATTATCCAGTGTGTGAGTATACAGACCATGTCTCATGCATCCAATCTCCATGTGAGTACAATATGATTATCCTCATCTTATAGATAAGTAAAACTAAGTCTCAGAATGACTATACAATCTGCCTGATATCTTACAGCTTGTAAGACATGGATCAGAAACTCTATTGCCTGTAATACAAGTAAGAAACTTGAATACTAAGGTCAGGCCATGATATTAATTCTGTGAAAAACTGTCAAATGAGCCTGGCATGGTGACTTATGCCTGTAGTCCCAGTGTTCTGGGAGGCTGAGGCGGGCGGACCCCTTGAGCCCAGGAGTTGGAGACCAGCCTGGGCAACATGGCAAGACTCATTGCTACGAAAAAAAAATATATATATATTATATATATATATTATTTTTTAGTTAGCCGGCTGTGGTGGTGGCACATGCCTGTGGTTCCTGCTCCTCAAGAGGCTGAGGTGAAAGGATTGTGTGAGCCCAGGAGGTCAAGGTTGCAGTGAGTAGTGATCACGCCACTGCACTCCAGCCTAGGTGACAGAACGAGATCCTATCTCAAAAACAAACAAACAAACAAAACCCTGTCAAATGGAAAGTTTGTAAATCTCAGTAACTTACCTTGATGAGCATAACTTAAAAAAATATGTTGGTATCTGAACCTTTGAAAAACAGAAAAAAGAAGAAAAGCAATAGGCTGCAGACATCCTCGATGGTCAATACAAACAAAGGTTTGCTCATAGCTGAATCAGGCAACTATAATACACATGCTTATAGCAAGTATCTAGAGATGGGGACTAGCCTCTACCTGGAACATTCCCCCATTAAACCAAAAGGAAAAAAGATATCTCGATTGAATATCTGTAGAGAAAACCTAAAATAATTTAGTTTCTTATGTTGTATCTCACAGTTGAGAGCTAAGATCTGGCTTTTGGGTTTTATACTGTAATAGCTTCCTTTAGTTTCTGTTTATGTTAGACATATAAAAGACCCACAGTCATCTATTCTCTCCCAAGTTTAAAAATAGCACTGTCTTCTACTCTTATATTGCAATTTGGAAACAGCGAAGACTAAAGACAAAGAAAAGAACAGTTTCTGGCATTAGATTTCTTGATTGGTTTAAAACAAATATTGTTATATTTTTAACTAAAAACCCAAGGGAACTCAGCTTTGTCTATACCCACAACCACTGTAAATAGTAAGTCTAGGACACAGACGGAGTAGCTGAAATCCTCAACAAATAACCCTCTATGAGAGTAAACCACACTTACATGGTTACCCTGATGGCTTGATGTGTGCATTTCCTTTTGGAATACTGGGTTGCAGAGATCTTATTTAAATTCAGACTCTTTTTTACACTGGGTTTGAAAAGTTAGGTTTTCTTTTAAGTGGACAGGAACGTTAATAGGCCATGAAGCATCTCTTGCTTAGATGGGCCTGGTTGAAGCTACTTTCTGTGAGAGGGACAGCTTACTTTTTTCAGACACTCTGGTCTGTGGAATTTTATCTGAGGTAGAACCAAGTTGAGATGGACAGCCATGGGAATACCTGAAGAGAGGCCTTAAAGTGGAGCTTCATGACGCCTGCAAAGGATTCACTGAGCATCACAGAAGGCCTGGTCTGTGCAGAAGTAACTAGTTTGCTATTAAGTATAGCCTGTTGCACTCAACGTATGCAGTGCATTATGTGATACACAGATAACGACAAGCTTTTAATAAGAACTTTCAATTCCTCCTCTAAACTAAAAATATCCTTAGACAAAGATGGCAAAAGAGAAAAAGTCCCTGGTTGGCCTGGCCTGGATTTCCCATATACAACTTCCTCACCAAGTGGTTGTTTCTGTTACCATGGGCTGCTAACGTTGGCCTGTTTTCTCTGCTTCCAGCTACAATTGCTCAGAGTTCACTTGGAGTATCTGGATTTCATCAACAGTAACCTTAAGACACTTTTCTCCCTCAAATACTCTCCAGTGTTGTCTAGACTGGGCACATTGATTATTAATCTGGAAAGGATTTCTCTTTCTCTTTGCTCCTAATTACAATTCTGACACATTAATCTAATTCCGTTCTATAGAAATATAATGAGAACTACAAATACAAACCACATATGTATCTCAAATTTTCTAGTAGTTACATTAAAAAAAGTAAAGAAAGGTAAAATTAACTTAATAATATATTTGTGTAACTATGTATACTATCAACCATATTATATCAGCATGTAATCAATACACAAAAATCATTAATGGGATGTTTAACATTCTTTTTTTTTTTCTGTCAGACTATGTTTCCAAAATCTAGTGTATATTTCATTCTCATAGCACATCTCAATCTGGACTGGTCATGTTACATGTACCCAGAAGCCACATGTCACTAGTGGCTACCAAATTAAACATCACAGCACAAATCTGTTCTAGGGGCCTTGTGTTCTAAACAACTGCTTATGGTAACAGAGAGATTTTCATGTTGCTCACATTTCGGTGGTATATATAACTTCCTGATTCAGATTAACCTGAAGATAACTCCCTACTTGCCCACCAAGGAGATGCTCCATGATAATGCCTGTGCGTTAAACACCACAGCCTTGTCCGCCCCAACTTCCTTGCATTATGATTGTTGATCATTGCATTTGTAATTACCATGTTGAACACAACAATGCAGAACATATTTCCAGTTTCATAGCTTTAACTGCATAATGTTGTGTAGTGGTGGTGGTGTTTTTACTTAAGTAGGGTGAGAATCTCAAGATAAAAAGGTTCTTTTACTTTACTGTTTCACTTCATTATTTTCTTTTCCTCTTTGTTTCCTGTGTGTTGAAGATGTTGTCACCTTTCTTCTCTGTGGTTTATGGAGTTTCATGCCTCCTCTTCTTTCTGGAGGTCTTCGCATGCAGAATATCAAGCAGATTATGTCTGAGGTCCGTTTCAGCCCCTCTGGAGCCAGTTTCCTGTCCACAAGTAGGGCAGGAGAAGACAGGCTGGACAGGGACTCGGGGCTGAAGGCAGTGATGTGAGGAGTGGCAGGGGCCAGAAAGCAGGGGGTGGGAAGCATGCTATTTGTAGGAGGAGAAGGGAAGACAGACAGCAAAGGAATCAAGGATGTGGAAAGCATAGAAAATCCTGGCAATTCATGAAGAAGGGTATTCTAAAGCTGGTGGGACAATCAAAATATACGAATTGTAAAGGTTAAGTGAAATGTTTATTTTATTCCTTTCTCCTCTTCAGTCAGCCTGACTGAATACGATTAACAGGCACACTGCACTGGCTGCATACTAAAATTAGGTGTTAGTTCGACTTCTCACTCACAGCATTAATGCACAGAGGCCTCTTACGCATAAATGCCTTTCTCACCAGGCTCAGGCACCTCACATCCTTCCTCAGAGTTGTATGTTAGAAAGGAAACATGGAGCTTTTGTTCCGTTGGCCTGCCTGTGCCAGTCAGTGCCTCATGCTGGATAGGAAAACAGAGCGGAGCATCAGGCCTGACTGGGGTCAACTCCTTGCTCAGCACCATCCTAACATTGCAACCTTGGGCAAGAATATTTACCTCGCTTAGGCACACCTGTCTTATCTACTCAAGAGACATACACATTTCTCTTTTACCTCCCTTACAAGGATTTGGGAGAAAATTCATAAGATAATGCATAGGGAAGTATTTAAAATTTCTTACGTCTTACACAAAAGGACTAATATAATTGTGTCTATGCTGGTCATTATGGATAAACATTTGCCAAGTTGCTCTCAGTTTACAAATAGAGCAAGAGAGGCTCAGACAAGTAACACTGGCTCACTCAGTATATCCCAAAAACCAGTGATAAGAGACGAAAACCTAGTCCACTGCCTTGCAACCACGGCCTCTGTTCTTCAACCATGCTGCCTTTTTGAGAAAAATATTCCTCACCTTAACCCCATTCTAATATAAAGTCGGTTCAGCCATCAAGAGAGAAAAGACCAAAGGTATTTTTCACAAATTTTTAAAAAACTGTCTTTAATAACTCTTCGAAAGATTGATGTCAAAATCATTTTCTTTCTGAAATTTGCTTGTCTTCTCCATCATTTATGTATATTACTTTGTGGCTACCTATAAAAGCCGAAGTACATGGAATTTTTAGCCTAATGATAATTGAAACATGTGTCCTTGGGTTTTTTTCCCTTTGTCAAGTATACTTACACCAAAAAATATATGATTTTTTCACTTGTTCAACAGTCCCACAAATAAACACTTCTTAATGAATTAGTTTTCAGAAACAATCATTTTCAATTCCCCGATAGCTTACATATATAAAGCCAATGACCAAGCTTATGTTTACATTCACTGTGTACAAATGCAGCTAATACTGATTAAATATGTGTTCCTTGTATTAATACTTGATCCTATTTGGTGACATTCAGTAATGACAACATTGCTGAGCTTCAGAGCTGGTTCAAGCCCCAGAAATGTTTCCAGGTAAGACCTTAGGCTTATCCCATTCCCCCTTGAACCTCAGTTTCATCATCAGTAAAGTGGAGATACTATCACACCTGTGTCACACAATTCTTGGGAGAAATAAAAGAAATACTTTCTATGGAACAATTTTATGAAATTCAAAGTCTTAAAGAAAATTTATTTTTTCAGTATAATTCTGTCAAGTTATAGCTATATGAGGCAAGAATATTCAATCTGTGCTGTACTGTTCCCCAAAAGTCATGTTTCCATTGTGTTGATCACTCATAAAGAAGGATAAAAGCCTATGACATTAAAGAGGATGGGAACCTGGAAGGATGGAACAATCATCCTAAGAAATACAGCCTAGAATTCTTGGAATTAAAGGATCTTAGAGATGTTCTAGTCTAACTCCTAACTTCTCAGTTAAGAAAACAGGACAGGTGGTATGGAAAAGATGGACCTTATTTTCAGGAGTGCAAGAATAAAGGCCAAACCAGCTGGGCATGTGGCTCACCCCTGTAATCCCAGCACATTGGGAGGCCAAGGTGGGCAGATCACGAGGTCAGGATATCGAGACCATCCTGACCATGGCGAAACCCCGTGTCTACTAAAATATGAAAAATTAGCTGGGTGTGGTGGTGCGTGCCTGTAGTCCAAGCTACTCAGGAGGCTGAGGCAAGGGAGTTGTTTAAATCCAGGAGACAGAGGTTGCAGTGAGCTGTGATCATGCCACTGCACTCCAGCCTGGCAAAACAGCAAGACTCCATCTAAAAAAAAAAAAAAAAAAAGAATAGACACCAAACCAAAACCATAGAAAATGTTTGATTTTCTGCTGCTAGCTGTTTCCCTACATTGTGCTGTCTCATTTATAAGGACCAAATATTACATTCTCTGCATGATGGCAGGATAGCTGTGGATGATGCAGCCTTGGAGAAGTCACTCAGGGACTCTCAGAGATAGAAAGCTAATGTAGTTTGGATATGTGTCTTCTCTAAATCTCATGTCAAATTGTAATCTGCTGTGTTGGAGGTGGCACATGAATGGCTCATGGGGATGGATTTCTCATGAATGATTTAGCATCACCCTCTTGGTGCTGTTCTCGCAGTAATGAGTTCTCTCAAGATCTGGTTGTTTTAAAAGTGTGTGGCATCTCCCGATCTCTCTCTTCCTCCTGTTTTCACCATGTGACATGCCTGCTCCCATATTATACTTCCTAACATGAATAAAAGGTCCTCGAGGCTTGAGGCCTTCCCAGAAGCTAAGCAGATGCCGGCACCATGTTTCCTGTACAGCCTGGAGAACTGTGAGCCAATCAAACCTCTTTTCTTGATAAACACTATGCTCTGTATACTTCTGGCAATGGTGCACTCAGTGTTCATCTAGACCATCCTGACCTCAGTTTTAAACACATTTTTTTTGAGATGGAGTCTCTCTGTCTGTAGCCCAGGCTGGAGTGCAGTGGTACAGTCTTGGCTCACTGTAACCTTCGCCTCCTGAGTCCCAGTTCAAGCAATTCTCCTACCTCAGCCTCCCAAGTAGCTGGGATTACAGGCATGAGCCACCATGCCCAGGTAATTTTTGTATTTTTTAGTAGAGACAGAGTTTCACCATGTTGGCCAGTCTGGTCTTAAACTCCTGACCTTGTGATCCACCCGCCTCAGCCTTCCAAAGTGCTGGGATTATAGGCATGAGCCACCACGCCAGCCTCAAACACATTTTTTTAATGAGAATGGATGCATGGTTGCTGTTGGCCTCTGTCTACCCTGTCTCCTATGGGGCTGAGACCCAGGTTGCTAGGATAGACTCATCCAGCTAATATAGTCACACCAGCCTGGAGCTGGACTTGGAGATACCCTGGATAGCAAAACAAATGGAAAGTCAGTGAAAAGGAACAAACATTAAAGAAGTCATTGCAGAATTCCTTACTTCATTGAAGTTGTAACTAGAGTTCTGAAAGAAAAGTACCAGATGCCATACATGAAATAACAAGGGGATCAAACATAGGCTTGGGGACAGGACAGAGTTCCCCAAGGATGTGGTAACCGAGCAGACCTTGGTCCAATGATGTTAGATGAGTGTGAAAAGGAGAGTTACAAGCTAGTAAAATAACTGCTGTGAAGGCCTTGATGGGAAAGAACCCAGAGAGTCCTGGGCAAGGAAGGCAGGCCAGTATGGAGAGAGCAGAGTGCAGAAGACGGGGTGGGGAGACAGGTCAGGAAAGCTACCCCACACATAATGCAAACACTGTCCAAGGACTTTCTCCTTTGTTTTTCAAGTTTGTCTATAATCCCCTTGAAACAGGTTGCCTGAAAAGAGCATAAAGGTTATGAACATCAACTCTATTCCAGACTGCATAGGTCCAAATTCTGGCTCTATGAATTACTAGCTATGAGACTTTAAAGTGATTCTGTATTTTTCTCTGGATCTTCACCTGTAACTGGTCCTAATAGTAGTACTCTCTCCTAGTGTCTTGAGAATTAAATGAGCTCATATATGCAAAGTGTCTAGAACAGTGTCTGGCAAATAAGAAGTGTTACCTAAGACCTACTTACTACTAAAATGGGTCAACGGCCTGACTCCAAGTTTTTCTCTAGCTTTTTAGTCTGTGTCAACTCAGGTTCTCTGGGAAGCAGACAGACTGGGCGGGGAGAACTTCTGGTAGAATGTCCATCTGAGAAAGTCTTAGAGAACCCACTGGGAAGCTCTAGAACAGAGTCCCTGAGCAGAAATGGTCAGGTTCTAGTAATGCTTCCATGTTTAGTTGCTGAACATAAAATTTAAAAGTTGGGGGCTGGATGCGGTGGCTCAAGCCTGTAATCCCAGCACTTTGGGAGGCCGAGGTGGGTGGATCGCGAGGTCAAGAGATCAAGACCATCCTGGTCAACATGGTGAAACCCCGTCTCTACTAAAAATACAAAAAATTAGCTGGGCACGGTGGCGCGTGCCTGTAATCCCAGCTATTCAGGAGGCTGAGGCAGGAGAATTGCCTGAACCCAGGAGGCGGAGATTGCGGTGAGCCGAGATCACGCCATTGCACTCCAGCTTGGGTAACAAGAGCGAAACTCCATCTAAAAATAAATAAATAAATAAAAATAAAAAATTTAAAAGTTGAAGTTTGAAAGCTGGTTCTACCAGAGGTTATGATTTGACTGTTTGTGTACCCCCAAATTCACATTTTGAAATCCTATCCTCCACGGTGATAGTATTAGAAGGTGAAGCTTTGTGGAAAGTGACTAGGAATGGGACTAGGGCTCTTGGGCGTTGGGCCTGAGAGCTTGTTTCTCCTTTTCATTATGTGAGGACACAGCAAAAAGGTGCCATCTATGAGCCAGAAAGTGGGTCTTTGCCAGACCACAATTCTGCCTATGTCTTCGTTGTAAAATTCCTAGCCCCTAGAACTATGAGAAATAAATTTATGTTGTTTATAAGGTACCCAGTCTATAGCATTTTATTATAACAGCCCAAAGGGACTAAGACAGAGTCCAAGGAGTGCACATATTGCTATTACAGCTTCTCACTCATTGAGTATCTCCCCCCAGCTCCCTTACCCTCCTTTGAATCTCCCAGACTCTCAGCTGAATTACTGTCTACTGTCCCCTGACCCTCCCGGACTATTTATCGGATATGACCTCCCTCATGGTGGTCCCTGTCTCCATAAACAATGCTTCAAAATAAACCTTTCCATTCCCAGGTGCACTTTCTGCCTTTAGTCCTCTTTCTATGGGCACCTGGGGCTTTGTATTTCCAAAACTTAGCAGACTATTTGAGATCTGCAAACAGTGATCTTGTGACAATGAGGCAGTAGAAGAGTACCAGCATCAGGTAGACAGAAGTTTGAAGGCTGGCCCTATCATTTACTCATTGTGTAAGTCACTAGACCTCACTCACTCTTAATATCTCCATCTGTAGAATGGAACTAATCCTACCTTTCATGATTGCAATATGGATTGAATGAGATAATGTACGCGATGCTTCCCAGCACAGTGACTAGCGTGTAGCAAGTGCGCAATCAGTATTGTTTTTCTTTCCTTTCTTCTTTCTGGTATTCTTTCTTCTCCAAGTTAATCATCTTTATTTTTTTCTTGGTTTTCAGCTGCTCTCTTCATTTCACACTCCTCTAAGTTTCAATTCATAATAACCTTAAAGAGGTTATTTGGAAAGTAGAGTGCAATGCCTACTCTGCACTGGTGTGGCATGACCACCATGAAATAGCTGATGATTATCCACCAAAATCCATCTTCAATGGTGCCCATTAAATCCAAGATAATATTCTAACTCCTTAACATGGACTTTGTCAGACATTTCCTTCTGCCTGGATTTCTTTTCCTCTCATACATGTCCTGGCTCTACCCTTCAGTTCTCAGTCGCTTTTACCAGAGAGGTCTGCTCTCACATCCAAATCTAAGTCTCATTATACCCTTTCCCTGAACTCTGTTTTCTTCCTTACAGAACTAATCATGCTTTACAATTCTATACTATCTCTATGGCTACAATTGTTTAATGTGTATTTTTCCAAAAGGCATTAAACTTCAAAAAGCCATGTACTAGATCATATCTGGAGTATTCTGCATAGATTAGACAAATGGATAACACTATTGAATGGATGCTTGATTTATTTCTCTCCTTTCAAACCAAGATTATGTTCTCTTTTTTGGCAGATTCATCTCACTGCTAATTCATATTCAGCTTCTTCCCCAACATAATTTCTAAGGCAGAAGTTTGAAAGCTGGTACCAATCCATGGCCTGTTGAGAACTAGGCCTCGCAACAGGAGGTAAGCAGTGGGCAAGCAAGAAAACCTTCCTCTGTATTTACAGCCACTTTTTATGGCTCGCATTGCCACCTGAGCTCTGCCTCCTGTCAGATCAGTGGTGGCATTAGATCTTTATAGGAACATAAACCCTATTGCAAACTACGCATGCAAGCGATCAAGATTGCATGCTCCTTATGAGAATCTAATGCATGATGATCTGTCACTGTCTCCTGTCACCTCCAGATGAGATCACTGGTTGCAAAAAAACAAGTTCAGGACTCCCAGTGATTCTACATTATAGTGAATTATGTAATTATTTTAATATATATTACAATGTAATAATAATAGAGATAAAGTGCACAATAAATATAATGCACTTCAATAATCCCAAAACTACCACACCATACTGATCCATGGAAAAATTCTCTCTCACAAAACTGGTCCCTGGTACCAAAAAGGTTAGGGACCACCATTGTAAGCCTTTTTCACACCTAGCAAAGCTATGCTATCATGATTTATATAGCTATATAAATCACTATGTGAGTGTTTACATGTGCACATGTATGCATGTTTAATACAAACAAAGGTGTGTATTTGGGTAAATAATGGTTTTCACATCAACTGAAAGGGATATTGTGCATTTGCATGATGTGTGTGTGTGAGGGAATAAATAGCAGATTGACAAAGTCACCTGGGTCAAATCATGGAATGCCTGATAAGCAGTGTGAGCCATTGGATAATATTTCATATGCAACGATGGAGTGAAATGCCAATGGCTTTATTCATGGTCCAAGAAGTCAGGTCATGAGAAGGAAACCAGGACCAGAGTAGAAAGATAATGAGAAAATCCCAAAACCACAGTCCACAGTGGGGCTCAGACCTTAAGAACCAAAAAACTTGTCCCAAAGACACAGAAACAGAAATGGAACCTTGTGTTAGGCTTGATCCCGTCCACAATGGGAAATCAGTGAAGGCACTAGAGCGAGATGGTCACATGTATGATAGAGAAAGATCCCAGTGAGAATGAGCCTGGAGAGAATGGCAAAGGGAGAAGCTGAATCTGGGAGACTTGGCATTTATAGTAACAATCTATGCTGGAGGAAGATGACAATTTTTGAGAAAACATAACGAGTTCATTATAGGATAAACCATTCAAAACTCATCAGAGTACAAGTGAATTGCAGGACATGCTAAAATGCTGACTTCAAAGAACTCAGAGATGGAAAAATAGAAGATACAATCAGGGAGGAAGGAGGAACTAAATGACCAAGAGAGGAGAGTATCAAAATGAAGAAATGTTTGATCTCTTCAACATTATGGAGAAGATGAACACAGTTTGCACTAAAAAAGGCATGCAAGATTGGGAATTGTGTTGGTCCCTGGTGATCATGGATAGAGCAATTTTATAGAAGGTGATGGGGCCAGACCATATTGTGGGTAGACGATGCATTAGTGGGAGGCAAGAATGTGAAAGCAGATACATGATGTGGAGCACAGTGGAAACTATGGCTGGGCCTTGATTTCCTCCAGCTATGTTTGCTTAACCTTTTCTAGTCTTCCTCATATTTTCTAACAGTTTCAGTACTTCCTGAATTTTCTCTACAATCCTTCTTTCATGTTGTCCTTTGATATATAGTCTTTATCTTTGCTACAGCCCTTTTTACTCCTGGACCACTACCCCCTAGGGATCTTCTATAGGTTTACAGTCAGAGCTGCCTATTTGATTGTTGCTTCACCTTCTCTTGCCACTTTCCCTGCTCCAAGTGGGATGTTGTAGAAACATGGCTCATCATTCTCTGAAATTCTTGAACCAACTTTTCCAAAGTCCAGGGACATACCTTGAGTTTCATCAACCACACACATAGCCTCACTTCCAAAAGTCTTCCTGCTAGCATTCCTGAGGATATCTGTCATGTAAAACAAGTGGGGTCTTGCCTATGCCCCTTTGCTAGTTAATCTTTATACAAGAGTATAAAGATAGGAAATAATTAACAAAAGATACATTTGTGGAAATCATCATGTTAAAATCAGCATGTAAAATAACATTAAATCTGTAGACCACATAGGGATCATAGGTCATTTCAGTCTGTGAATGCCTATCTTGTTCAACCATGGATGCTAAGAAAGAGAGAAGTCTCCTCCCTTGCTTTCTCCACTTGCAGTGTCTCTGAAATTAGTACTGCTCACACAATCCCCAAAAAGTCCTAGAACTCTTTCTTGCCATGAACATAAGCTCTGCAAAAATCAGGTCTCACTAAGATTTTTGCTACATGCCAAACTCTAGTCTTTAGCATACTCTTAGTATTAAATGGATAATAAAACAAAAACTTGGACCTACTCACAGAGAACTGACATACTTTTTTTTAACTTATTACTTATTGTTTAGTTGTTATTTCTCCCGTCTTAAATATGTTAGGTTGGTGCGAAGGTAATTGTGGTTTTTGCCGTTGAACTTTATGGCAAAACCCAGAATTACTTTTTTCACCAACGTAATACAATTACCAGGATTATCTGGATGCCCAGATTCCTCATCTAGAGTGGCATGGTAGCTTTCTCCCAAATCTCTGTGTGAGTATATCCTGTGTTGATCAAGATATAAAATGAAGTTTGATAAGGATGCCAAGAAGAAAAAGCAAAAGAATGGTCTCTTAAACAAATACGCCTAGATAAACTGGATATCTGCATGCAGAAGAATGAAGTTTGACTCCTCTATCACACCGTATACAGTGCAAAAATTAACTCCAAATGGGAAAAACACCTAAATATAAAGGCCAAAGCTATAAAACTCTTAGAAGAAAATATGAGAGTTAATCTTCACGACCTCGAATTAAGCAAACCTTATTAGGTATGATACCAAAAGCACAAACAACTAAAGAAAAAAATAGATAAAGTGGACTTTATCAGCATAGAAAATATTTGTGCTTTAAAGAGCATCAGGTATGTGAAAAGACAATTCACAGATTAGAAGATATTTGCAAATCATATATCTGATGAGACTTGTATCTACAGTACAGAAAGAAGTCTTAGAACTTAATCATAAAAAAGAAAAACCCCATTAAAAATTGACAAAGTGTTCCAATAGGCATTTCTCCAATGAAGATATACAAATAGATAATAAGCACACGTAAAAATGTTCATCATTAGCCATCAAGGAAATGTACTCAAAGCTGCAGATAAATACAACTTCATCCCCATTAGGATGGCTTTAATTTAAATGACAGACAGGAAGAAGTGTTGGTGAAGATGAATAGAAACTGGAATCCTCTTACACCACTGATGGGAATGCAAAAGATGTGGCTGCTTTGAAAAACCATCTGGTAGCTTCTCAAAAGGTTAAACATAGAGTCGCCATACAACTCAGCAATTCAGCTCATAGATATATATCCAAGAGAAATAAAAACATATGTTTACACAAGAAGTTGTACACAAATGTTTATAAAAGCATTATTCACAATAGCCAAAAAGTGGAAATAATCCAAATGTCCTTCAACTGATAAATG
This sequence comes from Callithrix jacchus, assembly GCF_049354715.1. NCBI lineage: Eukaryota > Metazoa > Chordata > Mammalia > Primates > Cebidae > Callithrix > Callithrix jacchus. The sequence continues at coordinate 155,000,411 of NC_133502.1, forward strand.
GAAAATCAAATTGTGATATATTTTATTCAGCCATACAAAGGAATGAAGTACTGATACATGCCACAATATGGATGAGCTCTGAAAATACTATGTTAAGTGAAAGAATCAGATTTAAAAAACATGCAATGTGTGATTCTGCTGATACAAATATCCAGAATAGGCAAATCCATAGAGACAAATCAGTTTTTGTCTAGGGCAAGGATGAGGAACTTAGAGAGTAATAGCTTAAAGCTATGGGCTTTTTTTTTTTTTTTTTTTTTTAATGCAGTCGGGTATGGTGAGAAAAAAATGTTGTGGAACTAGATAGAGCTGATAGTTGCACAACTTTATAAGTATACTAAAAACACTGAATTGTAAAATTTAAAATGGTGAGTTTCACATATCATTCATCTGTTACATGAATTACACCTCAATTTTAAAATGTTAAGATGGAGGAGATGAAAGGGGAGGAGAAGGACGGAAGAGGAAGGGGAAGGATAGGAAGAAAAGGAGAAGAAGAGGGAGGAATTGGAGGAAGAAAAAGAAGGAGGAAGAGAAGATGGAGGAGGAGGAAAAGAAGAAGCAATAAAGTGAGTGAGATAATAACTTCCAAAGGTATTTTGCAGAAAAGTTCCAGGAGGTGAGTTAGCTACTTTGCCAATAAAGATTACTTTCATTAACACTCCAAAACTGACAGATCCTTTCAACCCACCAACAGGTGGCAGGGGCTATTTTATGCCATCCCCATCAGTTGTAACGTCATCACTAACATACGTAATGTTGAGCTTATGAACCATAGATGCTGTACATTACACTTGAACAAACACTTCATGTGCCTAAGACCAGGTGATGTGTGCTGGACAGACTTTTTAAAATTATGATTCAAATGTGGAAAGAATTTTAAAGACTGTAATCATCATGCTCAATTAGCAATAACTAGATTTGATATAGTATAAAATAAATATTTATTTGACAGGGATGACCTCTCTCTCTCTCTCTCTCTCTCTCACTCTCTCTCTCTCTCTCTCTCTCTCTCTGAATTTCTCTAACCTTGAATTTCATCTCTCTTTGTGGCCTTTATTCCACCTTATCTTGTTGTATGCTGTTTTCATGTCTGGATTATCTCACTGAGAGATTATGAATTCTTTAGTGCAGAATCATCTCTGTGTCCCCAGTGCCCAGCACAGGGCTCCCAACAGTATCCTGGACTTAGTTGATGTTTGTTGGTAAATGAATCAATGAACCTCCAATTCCATTTGGAACTGGACAGTGTAGACATATAAGGGATTTTTCTCAAAATAATTTCAACTTTCATTTTAGATTCAGGGAGTACATGTGTAGGTTTTTTTTACATGGGTATATTACATGCTGCTGAGGTTTGGGAGATGAATGATCTTGTCACCTAGATAGTGAGCATAGTATTCAGTTAGTTTTTAAAACCTTGCGCCACTCCCCCTTCCCTCTATTTGTTCTAACAGTGTCTATTGTTGCCATCTTTATATCTTTGAGGACCCAATATTCAGTTCCCACTTAAAAATGAGAACATGTAGCCTTTGTTTTTCTGCTACTGCATTAATTTGCTTGGAATAATGGTCTCCAGCTCCATCGATGTTGCTGCAAAGGACATAATTTTGTTCTTTTTTATGACTGCATAGTATTCCATGGTATGTATGTATATTTTCTTTATCCAATACACAACTGATAGGCATCTAGGTTGATTCCATGTCTTTGCTATTCTGAGTAGTGCTGTGATAAACATACACATGCATGCATTTTTAGTAGAACAATTTGTTTTCTTTTTGATATACATATAAGGGATTTTTTTAAAAAATAATAATGTTGTTATATTGGGGATATAGGAACTATTGCTTACCCACTCTGGCCTTCCTCAAATTAGGCTCAGTTCAGTGACACAGTCTGTAACTCTATCCTATGTTGAAACGACTTCTATTAATGTTTTTGAGCAGCCATTTCATGATGTACAACTGAAACATGGTTTCCTTTACAACCCTAGGTAGATTTCAGGAATTGTAGAAAACTTTGGCTGGGGTTAACATTTAACTATCTGGGAGCAGTTACCTTCTTTTATAGATGCTCTTTGAAATACAGATGAATCCAAAATTCAGAATGCAGATCAGTAATTTTCTTTCTGGATCTCCTGTGGCCACCTCAAGAGTGCCCCTTATGAGGCCACTACAAACCCCCGTGTCAGAGCTCTTCCTGGTTCCGAAGAGCAGGCACTTTCAAGGGAGTCCTGTGGGGAGTGAGTTGTTCAAGGGGAAAGCAAGGCATTGTTCAGGATTTAAAGAGCCCCAGAGATCTGTGAAGACCTTCTGCTACTGATGTCTTCATAGGCTTTGGCACTATTTGCTTTCTCATTCCATAGCAGCTGGAAAATATTTTCAGAAATTTTGTTTCAATACAAAACATTTATTTAGAATTTGGGTTTTTTTGAAGAATCTAATTCAGAATTTTGTGAAAAAATTAAAATATACGCAATATGTTTTTTGTATCTTTACAAACTTAATGCCTATGAAGTTATAGAAAGAATAGTGGCTTTGACAGAATTTGGTTTGCTCATAATGTATTGCATTTGATGTTTTTATTTAATTACAATAATATATGCAAACCACCTTCAGGTTTACAAAGTGGTTTTTCAGATTGCCCTAATCACAAGATGACTATGAACCTCATTTTATGGATGAAAACATTGAGCTTGAGAGAGGTGCAGTGATGTGCCAAGCTCACACAGGTAGTAGCAGATCCAAGACTTCAAAGTCAGGCATCAGGCTCTAGATTTTATCTTTTCTAGCACGTCACCTTATCCTACTGATATTCAGATATATGAAGACTAGACTTCAGAGGAAGACAAACAGAATTTGAGGGCATATTGTCCAAAATTAACACTGACAGAAAAAAGTAAGCCTAGCCTCAAGATATAGACAAGATGTGTCCTATGGGTTTTAGTCTCTTTCTTTTTGGTTCAAAATCACATCTCCTTTCTGGTCACAATGCAGATGTCAGATTCTCCCCAGATTGAATTTACTGATAACAAGAACCCCGGCTCCTTAGGTCTGGGATTCAGACAAACACTCTCCCAAGGCAAAGGTTCAGTGCCTTATGTGCTGGCATAAATGGAAATGCTATAACATTCCCATATGCAAACAACTTGCCAAAACAGTATAGTGTTTCAAAAGCCATGTACTGAATGGAGACAAGATTTCAGTACAAGCTGTGGGAGCAGGGTGAATTTATGAAGCAGAAAGTATGGGCTGAGGAAGAGATCAGCCCAGTGACAGTTTACTGGCCTTGCCATTCTCTTAAGAGGCACTAATAGTAGTGGACTGGTGCAATGGAAGTAAACCCAGCTTCATTTAAAGCAGTAGCATGAAATTGGTTGCAATAAAATTATGCATTAAGTGTGCATTATGTTTAATAAGACTGGATTGCACTTCCCATGTTTACTCTGTGACTATTGAGGCTGATCCAATTTTCTAAAGTTCTCCAATTGGTTGACGATCGAGTTTTCGGCCAGAAGGTCAAATTTCCCTTGCTGTTATTATATGTCTCTATTACTTCACCATGGCATTTACACTTTATATTCATTACTTTTTTTCTGTCTCCTGAACCTTCCTCATTCCAAAATGTTCCCTGTAGATGGCCCGTTTGACACAAATTAGAACAACCTTGATAGCTGTCAACTGGAGACTATCTGAGAACAAAAGAACATTATTGCAAGCCAGCACTGGAGGTAATTTCATGTGCTTTCTCTGAAGGCTTCTTAATGGCCTTTGAGAAATAACACAATTCAGATCTGCAACCAGGAAGCAGAGTGGATGTTGGACAGCATGGGAAACATGTGACTTGGTCTTTAGATTCTACTGTCTAGGGGTTAGGAGCATTATCATTAGAAAATAGAAATATCTATTTTTTTGTTTCACCCATATTAATTAATTCATCTAATTAGAAAACACTCCTTGGGAACCTACTATGTGCCAGATACTGTAAATGTGATGCAGATACACCAATGAATAAGACATGGTCTTGTTATGATCTTATAGTATAACAGGGATGGGAAGTAGGGATGTTAATACATAAAAACATACTTTCAATTCACTGAGACACATGAAATAGCAGAGGAAGAATGGAGAAAGTATAATCAGTATTTCTGGTAGAGAATAGACAATCTTTGCAGAAAGGTAAAACAGCTTTCTAAAGAAAAAAAGAAAGAAAAGAAGGAATAAAAGGCATTCCAGGCAGAGAGAATGGCATATGCAAGACATGGAGGTGTGAAAGAGGATGATATATTTAGGAAATCACAAGTAGATCACTGGGGGCCATAAATGGTATGGGCACTAGAGTGGAATATGAAATGGCAGGAAATGAGGCCAGAGTGTGAGGATTGATCAACATAAACCTGTCAGGGGTTTAGACATTATTCCATAATCATAAAGGCATCATCGAAAATTTCTCCCAGAGAAGTTTAATCTTTCACTTCTACAGACTGGTTCAAGTTGGGCAAAGAATAAATAGGATCCCTTTGATATATCTTTCTTAAAGAATACACTGAGGAAACTGTAAAACAGCGCATTGGTATACATATTTGTGTATGTAAATAAACATGTATATTATACATACATATATGCATATCATATAACATAACATGTATATAGTATGCATACATAATTATATGCATATAACATAGATGCACTTATATCTATAGATAGATAGATAGATAGATGATAGATAGGGCAATACTTTCTTGTAAACTTTTACAGTAGTTATGGTCTTTAACCATGATGAATTAGCGTGTATCATTCTTACTGTCCCATTGTAAGCAACTCTAAAAGAAGACAAAAACACATGAAGAAATTGTTTTCAGGCACTGGACAACAAAGAATGCAGAGCTATAATCTTGACAGCAGGAAACATACAAGGTAAGCTCTGCATTCATATTGTGTTCCTACATGAGAATATTTTTAAATATTCCGTATAAGCAGACCCCAAACAGAAAGCATCAGTCTCACTTGAAAAAGAAAACATAGATCAGAATTCAGACTGCTGTGGCAGCCAGAATTTATAAGGCAAGGTACTAGAAATAAGAGAATTGTACCAAAAAGACCTCCAGAAATTTGCATTGAATCTCTTTAAATCTTTGGCCAAACACTAATCTGTATGTGAATGTGGCAAGATTTGGTTGGGCACAGTGGCTCACATCTTTACACGGTGGCTGATCCCAGCACTTTGGGAGGCCAAGGTGGGTGGATCACCTAAGGTCAGGAGCTCAGGATTAGCCTGGCCAACATGATGAAACTCCATCTCTACTAAAAAAAAAAAAATACAAAAATTAGCTAGGCGTGGTGGCATGTGTCTGTAAACCCAGCTACTCAGGAGCTTGAGGCAGGAGAATTGCTTGAACCTGGGAGGCAGAAGTTGCACTGAGCTGAGATTGTGCCACTGCACCACTGCACTCCAGCCTGGGTAACAGAGCAAAACTCTGTCTCAAAAAAAAAAAAAAGGACTGGCATAGAATAGCTACATGCAAACTGCGAGCTGATGGAGATCACAGAGGTCACACAGTACAGATGGAAATCAGATTTCCAGAGTAGATTGTCCTCAGTGAACACCTCTGCCATGAGTGTAAGTCTTCAGAAAAGATACATGTTGAGGTAGTGCTACTACTTTAGTCATAGAGGAAGAACTACTTGAAAGCCTGTCACATCTAAACTAAGACCAAGCCTCGACAAGGCCAAGCTGATCTGCTTGTGTGTGAATTAGCTGAACTGCAGACAAACATACAGACACACACATGCTATACACACACATGCACACATACACATACACACATAGAGAGAGAGAGGCTAATAGAGGCTTTAAAGGGAAACAGCAAAACTCAGACTGTCAGTAATGTAGAAACCACAAAATCTAATCAATCAAAACTTACTAGCCATGCAGTGGATCCAGAAGATATAAACCATAAATGAGGGGAGGAGAAAAGTAACAGAAAAAGAAAACAGATTACACATATATTGGACTGAGTAGATACAGACTTTAAAGTAGCTAGAATAAACGTACTCAGAGTTGTAAAGTACAAGATGAGCATGAGGAATAAACAGATGAGGAATCTCAGCCAAACAAAATAATTATTTTTTAAAAGGGTGCTTAAGGAAAGTAAAATTCTAGAAATAAAGAATACAGTATCTGTAATTAAAATTTAATTAAAAGTTTACTGAATGACCTTCATAATATATTAAATACTGCAGAAGGAAAGATCAGCAAGCTTGATGAGAGATTAATAGAAAACATCCAAACTGGATAACTAAAATTGAAAAATACTTTTAAAAAGTAGTCTGTGTAATCTGTGGAAAAATAAGTGGATCATTATTGTAAGTATGCTTGGAGTCTTGGAAAAATATTAGAGATATGAGAAGAAATATAAATTTTTTTAAATTTTTCAAAAGCAGATGAAAATATAAACCACAGATTCAAGAGATTCAGTGAACACCCAGAAGAATAAACATACATACAACATGCATACCTGGGAAAAAATAGTCAAGTTTCTGAAAACTCAAAGATAATAAAAATCTTAACCGCAATGAGAATAAAATAACACATTATTTAGAAGGTAATAATGATAAGATTCACTGCTGACTTCACGTCAGAAATAATACAAGCCAGAAAAGAAGGAAAAGGTATATTTAAATGACTAAAAGTAAAACAGAACAAAACCTACTAGTCTAGAATTATATATACAGTCAAGATATGCTTCAAAAATAAAGATGAGATAAAGACATCTTCAGACAACTTAAAGCTAGAAAAATATGGTGCCATTAGGTATGCACTACAAAAAAGTTTTAAAATTTTCAAACTAATGCAAAATTGAAATTCAAACCTGCAAGAAGAAATGAAAAGCATTGTAAATGATAAATATATTGACAAATACAAAACAGTACTTTTATTTGAATTGCTTTAAAATGTGATTTAAAAGAAAGATGAACAACCAGTATTAGCCTTTCTAAAAATATACCAAAAAGGAAAGAGCATCAACATAAAGAATTTACATCAATGAATGGATAAAACAGCCAGTTAACATCAAATGGCAGTAATCCTAAATTTAAATCGACTAAATCCCCCAATCAAAAGATACAGCCAAACCCAACTGTATGCTATATCCAGATCCATTTCACATGCAAGGATACACAAAGACTCAAAACAAAGGGATGGAGAAAGATTTACCAACCAAATGGAGAGCAAAAATAAATAAATAAATAAAAAGCAGGAGTTGCAATTCTCGCAACTGATCAAATAGATTTTAAAGCAACAAAGATATAGTGGTAAAAGGATCAATGCAACAATAAGAGCTAACTATTCTAACACCCAGATACATAGAGACTTAGACTCCACGAGACAGAAAATTAATAAGGATATCCAGGACTCGAACTCAGATCTGGAACAAGTAAACTTAATAAAAATTTATAGAGCTCTCCACTTTAAATACACAAAATATATATTCTTGTCAATACCACATCACACCTACTCATAGGTTTAAATGAAATATTGATTGGCCATTATTAATACCCATTTTTTAGAAAAAAGCAACATTTCCGTTCTCTCTCCCTCTTTTCTTCCTCTTTCTTCCTCTCCTTCACTCCTTTTTTTCTTTCCTTCTCTCAAAAAAAAAAAAAAAACTGTGGGTTTTAACACAATATGTAGATGTAAAAGATGTAACAACAGTAGCATAAAAGATGGAATGGTAAGTAAAATTACATTTATTACAAGTTTCTTATGTTTCTATGAAGTGATAAAAAATATTTTAAATGGGTATAAATAAAAGGCAATAAACTATGAGAGAATTTTTAAATAACACTTTATTTAACCAGAAAAGTTAGGAATGAAAAAACAACAAAAAATAAGCTGAAAAGACATACCAAAATGGTTATCAATAATATTGATAATTACATTAATTAAATGTAATAATTTACATAAATCATAATACATATTAATAATTACATTAAATGTAAATGTACTGAATACACCCAATTAAAAGACAGAGAATGTCAGATTGGATTAAAATTCTTGATTCAGTTATGTGATATCTATAAGACACATTCTTTAAATATAAAAATAAGGATAACTTAAAAGCAAAAGAATGGAAAAACATATGAACCATGGAAACACTAATCAAAAGAAAGGTAGATTGGATGGAGCTGGAGGCCTTTATTCTAAGTAAAGTAACTTAGGAATGGAAAAAACAAACATTGTATGTTCTCCCTTATAAGTGGGAGCTAAGCTATGAGGATGCAAATGTATAAAAATGATAAAAACAGATTTTGAGGATTGGGGGGAAATTGTAGAAGGGGAGTGAGGGATGAAAGACTACATTTGGATACAGTGTACACTGTTTGGATGACAGGTGCACCACAATCTCAGAAATCACTACCAAAGAACTTATCCATGTAAACAAAAAACACCTGTATCCCAAAAACTATTCAAATAAAATGAAAATAAAAATAAAAGAAAGTTAGAATGTTTATATTAACAGAGAGTAGACTTTGAGACAAACAGGGTTACTTAAAGATAAAGAAAAACTTTATAATAATTTTTAAGTCAACTATTTAAGAAGAAACAGCAGTAGTAAATGGTTCTGTACATAACAGAGCTTCATAATACATGAAGCAAAGACTGACAAAGCTAAATGGAAAATAAATGCAAAATTATAGCAGGAGATATTAACACCCCTCCCAGTATTTGATAGAACGAGTAGACAAAATATAGAAAGGATATAGGTAACATGAACACTATCAACCAAATTAAATTTAAGTGACATTTTTACCAGCATTTCAACCAGCAACTGCAGAATACACATTCTTTTCAAGTGAAAATGGAACATTCACCAAGATATACTGCATGCCAGATTATAAAAATAAGCCTCAATGTATTAAAAATATAGAAATCGTATGAAATATGTTCTCTAAATACAACGTAATTAAATTGTAAATTAATAACAAAAAGACATCTGAAAAATCTTCAAATATTTGGGAATTCAACACACTTCATAAATAAGCCATGAGTCAAAGATGTTACAAGGGAAATGAGAAAGTATACTGAACTGAATGATATGAAAAATACAACATATTAACATTTGCAAAATAGAGATAAAGCATTGCTTAGAGGGAAATGTATAGCTTTAAATGAATACATTATAAAATAAGAAAAATTGATAATTAAAGCTCTAAGATTTCATTCTAAGAAAGAGAAAATTAAAGAGAGTGAAAGAATAAAATAATAAAAAATTGATATCTATGTAATAGGAGGTGCTTAAATAATAGAGAAAAATCACTAAATGCAAAGTCTATTCTTTGAAATAATAAACTAATAAACAAATAAAGTTGATAAATCCCTAGGTATATTAACCCAGAATAAAAAATCCTAATATCCGACATCAAGAAAATATGTTCTTGAATAAAAGAGATTATCAATATCAGAACAAAGGAAAAACATCACTATAGATTCTACAAATATTAAACAATAAAGAAATATTACGAACATCCTGCCAATACATTTAATAACTTAAAATGCCAAAAGCACAAACCATGAAAGAAAACATTAATAAACTGTATTTATCAAAATTAAGCTGGCTTCTCATAAAAAGTCATTGTTAAGAAAATTAACATGCAAATCAAACACAGGAAGAAAATATTTACCATACAGATTTGGACAAAGGATTTGTATCCGGAATATAAAGAGAATTCATACAAGTCAACAACAACAACAACAAACAAACAAGCAATGTCTCCAGATGCCAAAATAGGATTAGAAGTGCTAGATATGTATTAGTGGAAGTATCTGTGAAGATAAACTGGTAGGGGAGTGGTGGCACACAGACAAGGAAAGACATCTAACCCCAAGGCAATTCTGATACCTGTACAAGGTAAGCAGGAAAGAAAAAATTGGCTAGGAAGAACCTCAAATTGCACCACATTCTGAGAATATTCTAATCAGGCTGATGAATAATCTTTAAGCAAAAGTTGCCCCTTAGAGAAATCCTTGTTAGGGGGGCATAGATTAGATTCACACTCCCCAGTGCTTAGGCACTGGTTGACAGCAGCAATGGGGAACTGTCAGTCAATTATATTTCCCAAAATAAGCTTTCTCAAAGGTGATCTGAGCAGCACACTTCCATGGTTGTCAAATTGCCCAGTTTAAAGAAATAGGCCAAAGAATTAAACAGACATATTGCAAAGGATGATATATGAATGGCCAAAAAGAACATAAAAAATTGCTCTACATCATTAGTCGTGAGGAAATTACAAGTCAAAACCACAATGATACCACTGCACACCCATTAGAATGTCTGTAAATGAGAATGTTGTCCACACCAAATATTAGTGAGGACATGGAGCAGCAATAACCTTCGTGTATTACTCGTGGGAGTATAAAGTGGTAAAACCAGTTTGGAAAATTGTCAGTTTTTTATAATGCCAAATGTATACTGACTCTATGATCCAGCAATTTTGCTCCTGGGTATTTACCTAAGAGAAATAAAAACAAATGTCCATAAAAATACTCATTTAAGAATGTTCATAGCAACTTTATTCATATAGTCTAAAATGGAAACAACTCAAACATCCAATAATAAAAGAATGAATAAACCATGGTATGTTCCTGTAATAGAATATTACTCAGCAGGAAAAAGGAATGAACTATTTATTTACACAATAACATGATAGATCTTAAAAAAAAAGTCACACAAGAGTACAAAGTGTGTGATTCACTTACATTAAATGATAGACAACATTTTTCTGTAACGATGGGAAATAGACCAGTGCCTCAGATAAGAGGGTATAGTGGTTACAGTGGTTCACTGAGAAGGGGCATGAAGAAACCTAAATGGTAGAAATGTCTTAAGAGTGTCTGTATTCTTCAAAAGTCATGAAACGCACATGAAGAGAGCTGTGAATATCTATGTGTGTGTGTGTATTACACCAATTAAAAAAAATTAGGTACACTCCTAACCATAAACATCTAGTAGAGTCAAAAGTTTGCATATTACACTAAAATATTCAAAGAAAAGATAAGTTCTTTGTCTCAAGATATGTTCTTTCTCAAGAATTCCCCTCCCACAGTTCTCTAGGAAGCTGGGAAATCTAGAACTGGAAATTTACAATATCTCAATCTTTTTTCCACTTTAGTCTCTTCAGATCAAATGTTGGATATATTTAAAGTTCACCTTCCTCTTAGTGATGGCTTAAAGTTTTCTTTATTTCTGGCTACTCTTTTGCTTTAGGTAAGTGTTTCATCTTATAGTGTTCCTGCACCCTCTCTGTTCTTTATCCTGAGATGATTCCTGGATCTGATGACAAGGCTTCTTTGCACACTCTTGAAGCAGAGAGAGAGAAGGCATAGGTTCCAGTGGGTGTCCTTGGATCCTCTCTTATCTTTACTGGGAAGCACCTGGTCTGTTCTGATCATTGCTGAGATGTTATTGGCCCCATCTAGAGCAAGGTGCTGCTGTTGAAAACTGAAATCCATGGTTCTGGTCATATGTCCCCATTTGGAAAGTCCCTAAACACAGTGCTGTGTCTCAGCTCCTCAGTATCCCCTCAGCGAGGCTCATGGAAACTTCTGGATTGATTACCTAACGTAGCTGCAGAGAGACCTGTCTTTCACCTATTTATTTCCTCCCAGTTATCTCAGCTCTGTATAACCCCATACCATATTGAAAGTAGCCCTGTGAGGAGGAGACTTCTGAAAGCCTATGACCTTCCTCTACTATCCCCAAGGTTGCTGGTGACTGTCTCCTCTCTATATCCTCCCACCATATTTTTAAATTCTTTCATGTCTATCTGGATATTTCTGACTCATCTCCACCCACATCTTCTATTTTCTAACTGCTGTATGTCCCCTATGTCATATCCTGAGTTCTTTCTACTCCCTTTGTTCTAATTATCTAGGACTGACACTAGTTATGAAAGGCACAAGCCAACCTGGAACAAGAGCTCACCGTGAAAAAAAAAATTACTGCACATTGCCCTAGTATATCAAAATGCTGTCCCATTACACACAAAATATTTAGTCCACAGTCTATCTTTTTAAGTTGGACAGTCAAACTAGTTTTACTGGGTTTTATTCCTCTTCTATTTTTCTGGCCAGTTCTCCTCCAGGCTTGCTAGCTCTTTAACCAGTAGCAGACAGGATGGCAAAAAGAGCCACAATGTAAATCCCAGCAGGGCAGCACCTTTGTGACAATGTGATGCCCTTTTTAGTCTGATTAGGCTGGCAAAGTTGTGTCTCAAGGTCTTGTAAAAAATGGAGGAAGGAGTTCAGGTATGATGATTTACACCTGTAATCTCAGCACTTTGGGAGGTCAAGGAGGGCAAATGAGATCAGGAGATCAAGACCATCCTGGCTAACATGCTGAAACCCCATCTCTACTAAAAACACAAAAAATTAGCTGGGTGTGGTGGCACATGCCTGTAGTCCCAGCTACTTGGGAGGCTGAGGCAGGAAAATCGCTTGAACCCAGGAGGCGGAAGTTGCAGTGAGCTGAGATCACACCACTGCAGTCCAGCCTGAGTGACAGAGCATGACTCCATCTCAAACAAAACAAAACAAAATAGAAATGGAGGAGGGAGAAGAGGATTACTAGACATAATTATATAAACTTCAAGTAGGAAGTTAAATTCACCCTAGCATCAAGAAAAAATATCTCAAGATGCTTAAAGGTTAAAAATAGAGACAATTTTATTATAACAGTTACCTGAGAGTACTTTCCTTATGGAGAGAGGATTACTGGGCAGAATCCACTAATTTGTATTCTCCTCTCCCCAGCAACATCATATAACACCCATCCCAAGTTGCCATCATACTATTCTGATATCCTTAAGGAAAATTAATCAAAAAATTATAATAATCAAAATTAAGATAAAACATCGAAAGTACAAAATTTCAACTACTTGCCCTGTGAAATTTTGACCAAGGTTCTATTTGTTGTGTAACAATTCAAAGATCACATATTTTTCATCACGATGTAATAGAAATACCAAGAAAGACCATATCCCCATCTTCCTTGTTTTAACAGACAGTCACTGGCATTTCATTGTGGTACATTTCACAGCCCTAATGCGGTCACAACCAGGAGCCATTTATGAATTAAATTACTCTGGCATTGCCTAGAATTTCTGTGAGAAAGCAGATTTACCCCCCTTGAATGTTTTTATTGCAATTCTGGAATTATAAATTTATGTTTTCAACTAGTGAGACCCAATATAACCTTTCTGCTAAAATTCTAGCCAAAAGACACAGCAATATATCTAACTTACACATGTGTGTTCATGTTCAATGCAAATGCCTTGGCAAGGAAACTTAGGTCAGAGGCTCCAATCAATCACTGGGATTTGAGACTTTGACTGGATTCTGCAATATGAATTCCTTTGTGGCCTGACCCCTCTTTATCAGACATGTCCACACAATACCAAGCAATGGCCTATTTGATCCGTTGAAGCAGCTGACCAGGTCAGGTTGTTGTTGTTTCTTGTCTTGCTTCTGTTTGTTTAAATAAAAGAACTATGGCACTGCTGATAAAGTTGAAATCCCTTTTGTTACCCTTCATGAGATCATTCATTTCTCTCCCTCAGCTCCACACTCATGAATTTGCTGTGTATCCTATTTCATATGTTTATGATTTTATTACATCTGTATCTGTCTCCAATACATTTAAAATGCTGTCATACAGTCTGTATGGTTCTGAAACTGCTGTCCATTCAGCATGTTTATGAGATACACCCATGTTGGTACATATGAACTTAGTTCATTTTAACAGCTACGTTTGAATTCCATCACAGGCATACAGTACCATTTATATCTCCATTCTCCTATTAATGGAAATTTAAGTTGTTTCCAATTCTCCTCTATTACAGACAATGCTGCAATGAATGTCCTTGTTCAGGTCTCCTTCGTGTACATGTGCAGAAACTTTTGTAGGAAATCGCTAAAGACAGAATTTCTGGGTCCTAGAGCATATGGATTTTCTACTTTCTTAATGGATATTGACAAATTATTTTAAATTCAAGTATAAGTCTTCACTATAGTTTATACAGCCCACTCCCTTTTTTACTTTTTCATCCAGGTGTGTAATTTGTATCCCAAATAACATGTGCAGAACAGAACTCTTTTTTACATTTCTTATCCTGCAACCAAACTGTTCATCCACTAGGTTTTTACGTTTTCATTGATGATACAATCATCCATCAGCTCAACTGCTCAAGCCTAGAACCAGGTGACATACTGGATTCCCAACTTCCTCTCATCTCCCACATCCCTTTCGTTTCTCCCCACCACCATCAACACCAGCCTTCCGTCATCATTCCCGTCTAAGTCACCATCATCTCTTGTGGACCTCTGTGCCAGCTCTAGACATTCTTCAGAATTTCATTCTGCCTCTCAACACCTAGCAGCCAGAGTGAGTTTTTTTCAAAACATTCATCTGAGCCTGTTTTCTTCCTTGGGTTTAAAATCACCCATTGTTCTTGGAATAAAATCCACACTTCTTAGCCTCTAACACCCTACGTCATTTGAGCTTGTTTCCTTCTCCCATTCCACCTAGGCCCGCTCTCCCCTCACTGCTCCCAGTCCATGCTGGTCTTCTGTGCTCACACCTGCCAAGCCAACTCCTGCCTGTGGATTATTATACTGTTTCCTTATTATTTTATTTAATTTACATTTAATAGTTGCATATATTTATGGGATATATAGTGATGTTTCAATACATATACTGTACAGTGGTTAGATCAGGGTGATTCACATATCTATTGTCTTAAACATTTACCATTTCTTTGTGTTGGAAACATTCAATATCCTCCTTCTTGGTATTTGAAACTATATGTTATTGTTAACTACAGTTATCCTACAGTGCTACAGAGCACTACAACTTATTTCTCCTATCTAGCTATAATTTTGTTTACTTAAACAAATCTCTCCCTACCCCCTCTTCCTCCAATCCTTCCCAGCCTCTAGTATCCTCTGTTGTACTTTTGATTTCTATGAGACCAACATTTTTAGCTTCCACATATGAGTGTGAGCATGTGGTGTTTAACTTTCTGTTCCTGGGTTATTTCACTCAACATAATGCCCTCCAGTTGCACTCATGTTATTGCAAATGATGGTATTTCATCCTTTTTATGGCTGAATAGTGTTCCAAGCTGGCTTCTTCTTGCCTATAAGTCTCGACATAAATATCAGTTCATTGAGAGGCTGCTCCAAATCTCCTAACCTATAGTAGTACTATTGCAGTATCTCACCTTAATTTTGTCAGAGTTATGATATTATCTTGCATTTTGATTTGACTTATGGTAATTTTCTCATTCCTCCTTTTAGAAAGTAAACCATTAGAGAGGAAACTTGTTTTGTTTGCCAAAGGTTTCATCTGTATCATCTACAATAGCACATGGCATATAGTAGATGCTTTGTGATTATCTGGTCAGTGAGTGAGTGAATAAATAGTTATTCAAGGGATTTTTTTCATTTTTCTATAGCTTAGAGTTGTCTATACACAGACAAGTATTTAGTGGACATGTATAGGATGCTTTCATGTGATACATTTGGAGAAGATATAGTATCCCTTGTTTTCTCCTTTAACTGATTTTTAAATTCAACTGTCTCCAGCTTCTTTAGCCAGAATAGGATATCCCTTCTGTGATATTCTAAAGCATTTCAATAACCATTCCTAATATCATCTATGGTACTGCATTCTGGTAACTTATTCAAATGTCTGTTTTCCACACTATGCTGAGAGCTCCTTGAGATAGGCACAGCGCTGGGTCCATTTCTGTGTCCCCAGAGCTCAGCAACTTGAGTGAATGAATGATGGCTAAATGGATGGACAGATGAAAAATGTCTGCCCAATTTTGCCATGATGGTCAGAACCAAAATTATAAAAAATAAAATGGAGACAGACCTACGTTACTCTCCAAAAGAGGGAGCAATAGAGTTATTATCACCTGGATAGTTCTCAAAATCTGAAAATTGAACAAAGCCAGGAAATTCAAGTTTTCGCCAGATAATTCCTTGGCTTGCCAAACATATTTCTGTTTAAATCATTTATGAATCTTCTTATAGTACATGATAAACTTTGTATTTTATATCCCTTATTTTAGCATTCCATAGTCATATAAACATTTACAAAATATTTCTTTCTGTTCTATGGATATTGTGTTGCGATTCTACTGCTAAATTTGCTACTTTTTAATTAAATCAGTTTGGTTGTCATCTTACTAAGTGACTTCTTTCCATTTTTTTCTCCCAAAAATTTATTATTACATTTTCAAGCCCACAGAAAAATTGGAAAAATTGTACAATGAGCATTCACATATTCACCATCTAAATTCAATAATTATCTTGCCATATTTATTTTATAACTATATACATATACACATGTATTTATATTTTTGCTATAAGTAAATTACAGGAATTATGATACCTCACCACTAAATATTTCAACCTGCATCTCCTAAAACCAAAAGCATTAATTTACATAATCTAAGTAGCATGATTTTATCCAGAAGAATTATAGCAATTCACTACATCATTTAATAACTAGCCCGTATTTAAATTTTCCCCAATTGACCCCAAATTATATTTTATAGATTTTTTTTTTTAACTAGGATCCATGAAATCTCACACATTTTTCTTGGTTGTTTTGTCTCTTGTCCCTTTTACTCTACAAAAGCTCCACTCACAAATTTTTTTCTCATTATGCCAACTTTTTAAAGAGACCAGATCAGTTGCTTTCTAATAGATCTACATTCTGGATTTGCCTCAGGATTTCTCTGTTACGTCATTTAGCTGTTTTTCTCAACTACCCGTGTTTCCTCTTAATTAGAAGTTAAGATTAGAAGCTTGATTGGATTCAGATTAAATGGTTTTTTGTAAGAATAATGGTGATGCTAAGTATTCCATAACTTTACAGAAAGCACATAATGTCAAGCTACTCTATGATTACTAATGTTAAATTGGATCACTCCATTATAAAGCTAAAACTTTCCACTTACAGCTAGCAATCATGACGTAAGCACTTAATAGAGCCAGCATCAGTGAAATGCCTACTATGTCCAGGTGCAGTGCTAACAACCCTTTGTTAACAATCCTAGAAGGAGGAAGAACTGAGGCTCCAATAGGAGAGAATCTGCTCTCAAAGCTATATCCTGTACAACACTGAATGTATATGGAGGAGACAATGCAGTATTTTCTGGTTCTTCATCTGTTTCCTTGATTTACCCAAGAACAACCATGGTCAGACAAAAATAGTAATTATTCTTTTTATGAAATGAGTAGTTGAGGCTTTTTAATTAAAAACCCTTGAAAAAATAACTTTAGATATTTTATCTCTTGTTTCAGCACTTTCTACATACAAGTGTTTACTTCCATGCACTTGAGTGCATGATTGTTTATTGATAGAAGCAGAACTAAACATTTATCTTACGTAGTTATCCGCATCAAACCACAATTGTGGAAACCTACCTTCCTCCTTGCATTTGGTAAACAGGAAATCAGGAACATAGGTGATAGTATCTTCCCCTTACAGCTGTGAGAATTGTAGAAATCACAGGAAAATCTGTCTCAGGTTTTGATGATAATAAAAGCATTAATTACAACAATTATATAAGCATTCTCTTCCATCTTAAGGGGAAAAGGAGACACTCAACATTTCAGATGCAACCTTTTTTTTTTCCTTTTCCCTCACATGGACTCTTCCTAAATAAGGAAAGTGAAAAAAAAGCCATCCTGGCTGGGCTCAGTGGCTCACACCTGTAATCCCAGAACTTTGGGAGGCTGAGGCGGGTGGATTACGAAGTCAGGAGACCGAGACCATCCTGGCTAACACAGTGAAACCCCGTCTCTACGAAAAATACAAAAAAATTAGCTGGCGGTGGTGGCACATACCTGTAATCCCAGTTACTCAGGAGGCTGAGGCAGGAGAATCACTTGAACCTGGGAGGCGGAGGTTGCAGTGAGCCAAATTGCATCACTGCACTCCGGCCTGGGCAACAGAGTGAGAATTCAAAAATTCAAATTCAAAAAAAAAAAAGCCATCCAGTGAGTTGTAGCCACTGAGATGTAAATATCGGGGGTCCTGGCAGAACATACAGGGTTGAAGGCAGAGAAGTTGCAAGGGGAAAATGTTGGCTGAACAAATAAAGGAACATTTTCTATTATGTGAGAATTTACATACTTAATTTTTTAAAAAAGTCCCTATACTTAGAAAAATTGGAAAATACCAGACTGGTCTATCTTCACTGTCTTCATCTCTTACTCAATTCCATGCTGTCTGGCTTCTACCCCCATCAACCTCACTTACAATTGTTGAGTCCTTGTCTTACTTGTCTTTTCTGTAACCTTTAATTATGCTGCATGCTCCTTACTTGTTTCTTGCTCTCTCTTATTTTTTTTGGCATTCCATGATGTTCCACTACTCTGGCCTTTCTCCTATTTTTCTGGCCATTCTTTCTATGACTTCTTTGCCAGAATCTTTTTCTCTGCCCATACTGCACACACTGATATTCCCTGGGGTCATGTTCTTGGCCATCTTCTCAGTCTGCATGTTCTTCCTGAATGATCTCACCCCTGCTGTGGTTTCAACCATGGCTTGTGTCTGGATAAATCCCAACTCTATCTTAGGGATATGAATTTCCATACTTCTATCATGGGCAACAGACATATGCATAATTTTCAGTGGTACATGTCCACTCTAGAACCCCAAGGAAGTTTAGCACGCCTTAAGCTAAACTTACCACATTGCCTCCTTCCATCCTCCAAGTTGCTCCTTCTCCTGTTTTTTGTTTTTTTGAGATGGAGTTTTGCTCTTATTACCCAGGCTGGAGTGCAGTGGTGCAATCTTGGCTCACTGCAACCTCTGACTCCAGGGTTCAAGCAATTCTCTTACCTCAGCCTCCCAAGTAGTTGGGATTATAGGTGCCCACCACCACGCCTGGCTAATTTTTTTGTATATTTAGTAGAGATGAGTTTCGCCTTGTTGGCCAGGCTGGTCTCGAACTCTTGACCTCACGTGATCTGCCTGTCTCAGTCTCCCAAAGTGCTGGGATTACAGGCATGAGTCGCCGTGCCCGCCCTCCTTTTTTCTTTATGTGCTTGAATATAACACTTCTCTCATATTCCCCCAAGAAGGACATGTGGGATTTATCTTTGAATTCTCTACTTTCTACCTATTCCCATCCAGTGAAGCATTAGCACCTGTGAGATGATGATTTACATTCTTATTTTGCCATTCTCTTTCTCTTCCTACCTATAACCCATTGCCTTACTCCATGTCGGGGCTGGGTTTCTACAAATTTTCTAACTGGTCTCCCTGTCTCAGTCCATGTTCTCTCCTATCTCTAACAACTAGCTTTCTATGGCCAGGGTATCTACATTAACCAAAAATCTGACTGTTTTATTGTTTTATTTGAAACTTTGACTTAACCTCCTGTTGCACTTGGATAAAGTTTGAATTCATTTGCATAACATAAAAGTTCTTCATGATCTGCCTTCTCCTCCCTTCTAACGTCATGTCTCAGCACAACCTCCTCCTTCTGTCATATTGAACTACATATGCTTGGAATGGGGAGTGTCCTTTCTTTGTTTCTGTGCTTCTGCACACACTTCTCACTTTTGCTGAAGTGTCCTTCCCAACTTTTCATAGCTAACTCACACATGTCCTTCGAGGTTAAGCTCAGACTGCACAGTATCCAAGAAGCTTAGCAAATAATCTATTTTGGCCATTGTCTCATCTACAGATTTGTCCAGATACAAGTAACTAAACATTCCCATTTTTAGCAATGGTTGATCTACCATCTAAAAGGTTGGGTTCTTATACTATATGTATTTACTTAGGGTATATGAAGGCATTTTGACTCTCTTCCCTAATTATCACTTTACTTCTTGTTGGTAACAGAGTTCAGCTCTCAACCCAAAAGGCTTGGCTGAGTCCTGGTTCCATGTTAACTCTAGTCGGCACCCATGCCTGAAAAGCTAAATGCTGCCCATATTTTACAATCATTTTCCAGGCAAAACTGCCACACAAAATTGTGTAGGTTGTGTACTACATACATTCACAACAGAACCCGTGTGGAGATCCTGTTCCAAGCCCCTCCTTTGTAGCAAATGATCACCTGCATTTAGAATGCCACAATATACCACTGAAGCTTCAGTCACATTAAATGAATTGGGCCCTCTTGCAAGATGAGATTTTTCAGGTTTAAGGCCTGTTGGTATTTCTTTAGAAAATTATATTTTGATTAGATAGTTGGCTAGCCCTCTGAGGGATGGCCAGCAAGATACAGCAATGTGTGTTAAAACAAACAAACAAAAACAATTTGCATTTTGAAGTCAGCCAGATGTGGGTTTGAATATTTATTCTGCTAATTGTGTAGCCCTAGGCAACCTTCTTAATCTCTTTGAGCCTCATTTTACTTCTTTATTGGACAGTAAAACTTAACTTGCAGGGATAGCATAGTATTAAATAAGCTAACTTATGTAGACCATGTAGCACTGACCCTGACCAGTTTATGTTTGCTCTTCCTCCACATCAACCCAACAGGCTTTGTGGCACAAGGTGCCATTGATCAAGGTGCTACACAGATACATATCATCTATTTACTTGACAATTCAGTCTACGTAGTCATCTCAACCAGGTATCTATGACATCCAGGGCACCAAAGAGGACATTGGTTATAAATTTTCTAGTTATATGTCCTAGGTTCAAAGAAAGAGGAGCTTTGGGCTAAAATTATTGACATTTACATTTTTTGGTTTTGCTGCAATTTTCTCTTACTGTTCTCTTACTGCAATTTTCTTTTTCTCTTTTCTTACCTGCTTACTTACTGTTTTCATTGTGTGAGTTCTTAGCCAATGTCTGATTTCTCTCAGTTGCAACTGTTGCTCTCCCTACCATTGCTACTATAAACATTGGAAATGATCGATTGGAGAATTGAGAGACTTTAGGATTCTCTTGCCTGTAATAATTCAAATTATTTTTTAAAAACTGAAAGCAAGGCAGCCCAGATTAGAGATTCTTGAAGACACAGGGTCCACAGGATTAAAAATGGCATTTGGGAACAGAAAGGGACAATATTTCAGGGTTTTGTGAGCAAGCTGGTGGTAGAGCTGGAAGGATGTTTCAGTGGCAGATGGAATGTGTTTCCTCTGTGGAGAGAATAACTATCATTCCTTTGAACTAGTGTTCCAGGTAAATATTTGAACAATTCATTTGAGAAAACATAACAAGGTTTTTAATAGTTAAACCTTTGCAAAAGAGCCTTGTCCATTGTTTTCCTGCCAGACCCCACTGCCACATGTAAGGGGAAACTAACTTATGTTAAGCTTGGCTCTGGGAAAATAAAAAAAACCAAAGGGCAAAAAAAATGAGTGTCAAGAAAGTTGTGGAGGATTTTTCCAGCTAGTTGAATTGCTTATGCCAAGTTCAGTCTTGATTCCATACTTAGCATGAAGAGGCAATGAGCTCAGTGGGAAAGACATGAATTTGCTGAGACAGAGGAAATGAATTGGAATCCCACTCCCCAGCACTATGGCAGTCACCAAGGCTGTGCACAGATATTCTAGTTCTCCCTCCTGGCTTGCAGCCTAAGTTTGGCCAAAGAAATATCAACACAGTAAGGTGAGTCATTTCTGATTGGCAGATTGAAGAGCAGATGCATCCTCTTTCTTTTGCCTTTATGATACCTGATATGTCAATTCTTGCTTCCCTGTTAGCTTGAGCCCCAGAAGGTGGAACATGATGATGCAGAGCCAGCCTCCCAGGGACTCTCAATCCCACACTCAAGTAGCATAAGAGGGAATCAAACTTTTATTATTCGGTGTCCCAAAGACTTTGGGTTGTTTGCTACTGCCACATAATTCAGTCAACCCCGATAGATACACACTTTATGAAGATTATCGAGCAAAACTCTTGCTCCTTTAAACATCATGTTTCTCATTGCTAAAATGGCAATAACTGTAAAAATAGCTACACTCATCCACAGGTCTAAAATTTACACATAAGCAGTAAATCCTCTTAACAATGGCAATTATCTTCCTTGCCAGATCTCCATTAAAAAGGATGGAAGAATTTGTCTTCCTAAAGTGACTTCAGAACATATTTCCTTCACAAAGGCTATCCTTGGATTAAAAAGAATAGTACCAAAGATAACAAAAATCGCCAATGAACTTTATCATCAGGCTTTCATTAAGAAGCAGAATCCACTGCTTAAACATTGGCTGGTAGAATATGAGGCTTAAAACTGAAGAATTTTATAGCTGAAAGGTGTCAGATTCAAGAGATTTGCATCTCATTGACCAGCCAAGCCGGAGCCGATAGAGAGAGCAGCAGAACATCCGACCAGAATACTTTCCTGTTCCCAAACCCGAAAGGACATCTCGCTACTTGCTAGGGCTCTGTGAGCCAAAGTACAACCAGGAAGCTTGAGCCTTCCATCTTGCACTACCAAATATCCGTCCTCACTGCTCCCCACTATTGGATTTCATTCTTTGCATTACACGTGTAGTCCGTAGACTAAATTTCCAGATGAGCTTCTTTTCCTATGGGCATTTCCTACTACCGTATCTATCATGGATGGTTGCTAGGTCAAACTTTAAGCATTTCCTGTGAATAGGGACCTTACTCCATCCCAAGACTTTTTGATTTATGAAAAAAAATGTGTCTGTACACACCAGAAAAGATCTCTTTAGAATGCTCCCCTACTTCGAGTCCCATCTCCTAAAATAAAACAGAATACTTCTGCACTCTCTTCTGGGGAGATTAGAAAGACAATTATCATGTTGATCTTCTATCTTCAACTCTCTTCATGGGCTCTAATGTCTAGACATCTTATCACTTTTATCTGGTCTAGCCTCTAGCTTCCATAGTCCCTCTTAAAATACGGTGCATAGACGTAGTCTGTCAAGTAACATGCAATTACTTTGGTGCAGAAATAGCATTTATTATGGTAATGGTTAATTCTTCAATGACTGACAAGATTTCTGGCTCATTATGAGACCCAACAAATAAGACTAAATAAATGCATCAGTATAAACAGTACCCTCTGATGTGGTGTATGCTAGTTCATCTGAGACCACACCTTTTTATCATGACCGCAGACCTCTGTCCCACCAGTTTTCACTGCCACTTCCTTTCCTATGTGTGACCACACAGGAAAACATCTGACTGTTCTGTGTCTTATCAAGCAATAGACTGCATGTGAGGCTATATTCAAGATCATCTTCCTCAGCGCTCTATGCAGCTGCTTTGCTGGCCTCCTCTCCTGCTGTCATACCCTAGGAACTATCTCAGGACCTGCCACGTCTCTGGGCAACCAAAGGAGTCTTTCCCTGGCCTAAAAAGTTTTGTGAGGTCTGTTCCTTGTCTCTTCCAGACTCAACTCCTTTCATTCACACACCTCCACCCTGCACCTTGCTCTAATCACACTGCTGTCTTCTGGCTCCTTGAAGATGCCATGTTTCTTTCTGCCACAGGGCCTTTGCATATGTTTTTTTATTATTTGGTGTCCCAAAGACTTTGGGGTTGTTCTGCCTGAAAAATTCTCTCTCTCCCTTCATCTGGTTAATGCTTTCACACATCTGTATTCAAGCATCATTTTCTCCGAATAGTCATGTCAAATCCTCACGCTAGGGCTGGATATAATTTTGTCTTCCTAGCACTGTATACTTTCTTTGAGAGAATTAATCACAGTTCACAATTATGCAGTTTTTATGTTCATCTCTCAGTTTTGTGAGTGCAGAAACTTTACTTATCTTCATCATTTCCTGGCACTAAGTGTCTAAAAGAGCACCAGACATGTGGTAGACCCTCAAGAACTATGTGTTAAAAGAATGTATCTGCCACTTTCTCCTTAACTAAACTTGCAAGCTGCATCAGGGTGGATAGTGTTATTTTTGCAGATCATTGTGTGTCTTAGGAAGGACCTACACAGTAGCTAGCACAAAGTAGGTGCTCAACAATGCAAATAAATAAAGAAGGAAAGAAAGGTGAAGGGAAGGAAGAACAGGATCAAGAGACATAACTAGTAATAACACCTCCTTTACTCAGAAGGGACTCCGTTTGGACAATACATTACATGGTCACCTTATTTATGTCTCATTAATGTTTTAAAGATTTTTTTAGGTCATAGAGCAAGGTATGTGAAAGAGGTTAGTACTTGGAAATGTGCCTGCCTTATCTCTACAGAGAAATTACAAGTCAGTCAGGAAGCCAGATCGGACAGGACGATTCCATTTCTTATGGTCCCTAAGAAGTCATAGGAGGATTAAGGGTGCTTTGAGTCTCAAAATGGGCTGTCTCTATTCATTTGCTTGTGGAAGCCCAGATCTGAATTTGATTTCTTTTTTAAAATCAACATATCCTGTAACACACACACACACATACACACACACACACACACACACGAAAGAAGTCTTAGTCCATTTGGGCTGCTATAACAAAGTAACATCAACTAGGCTACTTATAAATAACAGATTTATTTCTCACAGTTCTGGAGTCTGGGAAGTCCTAGGTGAAGGCACTTGTGAATTTGGTTTCTGGTATGGGCCTTCTTGCTGTGTCCTCACGTGGTGGAAGGGGTGAGGAATCTCTCTTGAGACCTCTTTCATAAGTATCCTACTCCTGTTCATGAAGGCAGGTGCCTTGTGATGTAATTACCTTCCAAAGGCCCCACCTCCAAATGCCATCACATTAGGGATTAAGTTTCAACATATAAATTTTTTTTTTTCAACAGAGTTAAGCTCTTGTTAGCCAGGATGGAGTGCAAAGGCACGATCTAGGCTCGCTGCAATCTCCACCTCCCGGGTTCAAGTGATTCTCCTGCCTCAGCCTCCCGAGTAGCTGGAATTAAAGGTGCCCATCACTACACCTGGCTAATTTTTAAATTTTTAGTAGAAATGCAGTTTCAACATATTGGCCCAAAGTGCTGGGATTACAAGCGTGAGCCACTGGCCCGGCCAACATATGAATTTTGATAAGGCGTAAACAGCCAGTCGATAACAGTGGAAAGCAGAGAAGAGAAATATGTGACTTTTTATGTTTTTACCAATCTCCAAAAGTCATGGCCTCTGACTTGAAACTTTCCCTGTAAGTCTAGTTCATATTCCCTAGGATGAGCCTGATGGAAATCTTGAAAGAGAGAGATATGTTTGAGCCCAGATCTAAAGAAATCAAAACTATTCTGCCGTGTCCCTCTCCCTCACCTTATAACAAAGCTTTCAAAGCTGAAATCCTGAACTAGTTTGTTATCAAGTTTAATAGAGAACAGAGTTCATTTCTGACACTTAAGTTCTGGGAACCAACATAGTTCTCACAGTCCAAAATCTATCTCCCAGTGTCCAATGTAGTATTTATTTTTTCCCAGAAACTTCTTGCTACCTTGGACTTACCTCTCTATGTACTGTAGTGATAGTTTACTGTAGCTAGGGTGCCCAGGGAGTCACTTCGACCCACTCCTTTCACATTCCAGTGTGAGTTGCTGAGCACATTCAACAGGAGCAGACACTTCACACACACACACACACACACACACACACCTACCTTACCAATGTGTCTCAGTTCCTTTGAATGTGATTACATTCTGCCGAATATGGTTACATTTAACCACAGGAATGTTTATAGGAATAAACATTGCCACAAATGATATATAGATGTCGTTGAGCAAACATACATATCTACATTTAGGAATATATATATATTCATATATGGGTATATACATTCATTCATTCATTCATTCAACACATATATACCAAGTGTTTTCTGAGCCTAGTTCTGTTCTAGTTGCTTAGAACATTAGTGAATAAACATAGTTTGCTTCATAAACAAACCAGAAAAATATCCCTGTCCCTCCCATAGTTTATATTTCAGCTAGGGTGGGTTGAGGGAAGGGGAGAGTAATGATGAAAAGTAAACATAATAAATAAGTAAATTATCTGATATCTTATAAGGTGGTAAGTGCTAGAATAAGGTAAGTTAGATAATTGTAGCCCACTTATTCCACATGGGCTGGAATGAGTGGGCTACAATTTTAAATAGAGTGATTGAGTAGTTATGTAGATTACACTGAGAAGATAACATTTGAACAGAGACTTAAAAGAAGTGGTAAAATAGTCCTCATGGTATCTGCTGGGAAGGGTATTTCATTTACAGGGAGCACTTAGTACAAAAACACTAAGGTGGGAATGTTCTTGAGATTTGTGGGGCAGCAGGGAATAGCTTCGAATATAATGATGGAGGGAGAAGTATTACAGCCATAGGGGAAATAGTCAGAGATTATGGGGGCCAGATCGTGTAATTCACATGGATATTATATGTAGACACTGTGTATGTATGCACAGTATACATACCTGGATATGTTTGTGTTTTTACTCTTAAATGTATTTTTAGACTTACATATATTTTTATCTAAATGCCTGTTATAAATGTATAAAGAAATATAGTGTGTTAGATTTGCATGACACCATCATTTGATTATGCAGATATATGCTTTATCTATGCTAATAAATGTTCACTGATGTATCTGTTGTGCAACTGAATGCGCACGTGAACTTATGGAATATATGTAGCATCTTGTAAGCATAGATGCATGTGTACATATGTAATACTACTTTGCATGTCTACAATAGCCTGCATCATTTCAAATGACAGAAAAGTCTCATGAGTGTGAAATACTGTGAGCTATCTATGCATTCATGAGTTCTCTCTGCAGATACCTGACAGGAGGCAGAAACCCACATCATTCCTCCTGACCATTAATGCCTCCTCCAGAGAGAACCTTGTCACCTGGCAGAAAACTAGCAAATACCAACAAGTTTCAAGGACTATGGATATGAACTTATGAGACTGGAGAAGACATCAATGCCATGACCATTTGATTCTAGAAGAACATGCAAGGGTTCTATGACATCGATAAGCCATTGTCCTCATTCTGCTGTTTGGTCATTTATTACAGGAGTTAAAAGTACCAGCCTGTTCTTTGTCATATCCAACAAGATAATTTCTTTTCTTTTCCATTTTATCCTTTTCTTCAACTTGTTGCTGGAAAATAAATTGCTGATACATTCAGATTTCAATTTGAGATTTTATTCTTAAAAAGCTTTGTGTTATAGGAAGAGATATGAGATTGTTTTTTCTCTCTCTTTTTTTTTTCATTTTCCATACTTGCCAGAGTTGTAAACCTAAGGCCAAGTTAATTAAAGTCAATGGAGAATGTATTTTTTTTATTAAACTTTCTCTTTCTATTGATTTTTTCCTCTCATACAAATAGTACAGACTTAGGTCTCGAAATCAAAAACACTGTAGAGCAAAGAAAAGGAATAATTGGGCTCCCAAGATGATTCACAAACTCTGACATAAGATTTCAGAGGTGGCTAAACTGGCAAGATGGTGAGAATCAAGGTCAGCTAAGGACAGAGAGACCCAGCTATGTGTCAGCTAAGGTTTGTAAGGTCAAGTTCCCAGGTATATTTGGCTTATAAAAGCTATGTTGGTTTCTCCATGGTGCAAACATGTGGACCGTTGTGACAGCCTCCTACTTCTTCTTCTTCCCATTTTTATTCTACTCCCTCCAACCCATTTTCTATCCAGTAGCTGAATGCATTGTCCCAAGGAATAATTCTGATGACACCATTTGTAGGGTCTAAGTCTTCCTTTAGTCAAGGGTCTGCACACTACAGCCCATAGGCCAATTCCAGCCCAATGCCTATTTTTGTAAATGAAGTTTTCTTGGAACTGTAAGGAAGAGCTCTCTATCTTTCTCGCTCTCTCTCCTCTCTTCTCTCTCTCGTCCGTATGAATTCAAGGATTCCTATTTTATGCAATGAGTGGTAATCTGTTACAATCATTATTTATTTTGATGCTTAAATTGTCCTAGGTTTGGACAGCAGGAGCCCCTTCAATCTGACTCTTATTTCCTTTGACTTGTTACCATATTCTTTGAGCATTTTCCTACTTTCTGTTGCCAAAAATGTTTTGAGCTCATCTTATATTTTTTCTGCCTCCATCTTAGAATCAACCATTTTTCCATGGGACCTTGTTTTTTTTTAGTGAAAAATTATATTTGGAAAGTAAGATATGGGAGCCGGGTGTGCACATTGCTACTGGAATGGCATTGTTTTTAGGTCCTTTCAGCAGTAAGAAATATATGCATGTATATACATACATTAACACACATGCATATACATGCATACATATATATACACATCTATGTCTATTTCTACATCTATGGATATATATTTTAAAACAAAGCTGAGTTTACTCATATATCCCCAGTTCCAATCTAACACTTCGGGTTTCTCTCTAGACTTCCCCTTTCCATATTTATAAAATCTCTTCTCCAATTATGCTCAATATTGACTCTGATATTTTAACAAATGAGAGCAAGGATCTTTTCTTGCCTTTGCATCCACCAGAGAGCTGCCAATGTGTTCAAAATTCAGGGACTTGATAAATCAAAGTGCTGTTCTTTGGTGCCTCAGCCAGGGGCAACCTTGACTTTAGCAACAAAACTACAGACTAGAGAATTTTCAAGAAATCTGGAGGCTAGTCGTGTGCCTCACTTTCTGACTCTGCATGTGACAGGAGATCTCTTTAACTGACACTACAGGCTTCTTAAAATGAGGAATGAAAAAAAACATTCTCAAAGTCTCTTTGAGACTCTCCAGAGGCAGGTGCTATATAAATTTAAAGTGTAATGATTGTTGCTGTGTAGAAAAAATGCTCTCCATCCATCTTGTTTTACAATAGGTGGAGAATGTTTTCCAGGATCACTGCTCTTCTCAGGCTTCTAAACAGATGAAACAGCTAAATATTGCATTAGATGCAATGGCATCAGTCAAAATGAATTATAAGCAACCCTCAACTCTCATACTTTTAAAATTTCTTTTATTTAAAAAAAATGCAGCACAACATAGGGAGTACACATGAACCTATCTTATTACTTCAAGTAGGGAATGCTTTCAGCTCAGGTCAGAAGGGGCATGCTCTCTAGGATGGAACAATAGACAATAAACCAGAAGTGTCCAGGTGGCCTCAACTGAAGATAACTCTGTCTTTTCTTCAGTTTGCAGCATCACTGAAAACGATGCACTCTCCTGCCAAGTCCCATCTTTGGGAAGGAGGAAATTGATTAGATCCTGGAGGTTTTCATAAATGCAGCAAGTGACTTTCTCAGCATCATCTGAAACAGTAAGTGAAGAATAAAGACTCAATCAAAGAATGCTACCCTCTCCATTTACCTAACAGCTGTTTTCTGGCCTCCAGACGTAGGTTTCTTAAACCATGATTATTTATTGCTGGCTACATTTCAGTCCATTAAACCTAGAGACTTATATAGATATTATCTCAGTTTCCGGCCCTGCCTAGGATGATACGGAGTATCCAACGTAGAAGGACCTTTAAGAATCTTCTTGTCTAATTGCATCTCTTTAGAGATGAGACTTGTACAAAATAAGTTCCGCTCTACCATGCTTTACTTCTTCTTCCTTGTGATGTGTCCTCCTGATTTAAAAGCTGTATCTTGGTTAGAGGTCAGCTCTGGGTTTAGCTACTTTTCAAGATATCACAGTTCCTCAAAATAATTTTTGATTAAGAGAGAATGATATACTAAGATTTTGCTCTCACTTAGTCTCACACTGCATGCTTGGCATAGTGGAAAATGCATTAAAATGACTCATTCTAGCACTGCCACCAACCAGTTGAGTGATCCTAACCTTTCTGAACATTAGTTTCCACATCTTTGAAATGAGGATATTGGATTAAAATATCCACTCATTCCACAAAAATATATTGACCAAAACAGAAATCCTCCCCCACCCCCACCTATTTTATTTGGCACATGACCTTGGGCAAATTACTAAGCCTATCTGTATATCAGTTTTCTCGTCTGTATAATAAAGAATAATGAAAGTACCTACTTCATTGCTTTGGTGTGAGGTTTGAATGAGATGCCTGCACAAAGCACTTATAACAGTAATTGGCATATATGGCAAGTGCTAAATAATTTCTTGCTGCTATTACTATTACAGTTATCATTATCATTATTATTACTATTACTTCCCTTCTCCTATTCTCGGCTCATACTGTTTCCTCTGCCTGAGTTGATCTTTCTCTCATCTGCAAGTCCAAATCCTACATGCCCTTCAGGGCCCAGTTCAAATACTCTCCCAAGAAACCCTCCCTGATTCTCACCAGCTTCTTCCTGGGAACGCCAACCCATCGTATGCTGACATCACCATCTCATTTAAATATCAGGTATACTCTTGGATTATCTCTCTTCCTCAAGGCTTCTTGATGGCAGGGTTTCCATCCGACTCATCTTTGAATCCAAGTGGCTGGTACAGAACCCAGCAACTTGTAGGGAATTAGTAAATATTGATTGAATGAACGAGGTAAAGCATTGCTAAAATAGTTATGTCTACATTGGTCGTATAAATGATTATATCAATCCAACAAAGCGACATTTTTTTCTAAATGTTGTTAATTAAAAGCTGAAGGTATAGAACTCCCCCCCCAAGAACCAAACAAAATCTACATTACTGATCCTAAATGCTAGTCCTTAGACTGGTTCTATCCAAATCATCTTTGCAGTTCTTTAAATATGTGAAAATCTGGTACCCATCTCCCAAACACTTTCACTCAGTAGGTGTTTCTGGGAATGGCGGTGACTCAAAAATCTTTATTTTAAAAGGCTTCGCAGGGGATTGTTATGTACAGCCAAAATGAGGGTGCTCAAGTGTATATTATGTCTAACACCTTTCTCAAGGTTTCCTCCCTCAAATGACTAATTTTAATATGTAACCAGAAACCTGAGTACTTTTTGCTCTTCTTATGTTGTCATAATCAATTTTTTCCCATATTGAAGATTCTCAAAAAATGATAGCAGATTTTAAGAGGGACTATCGTGGAACAAGCAATGTCCTAAGAGACAAGAGACATAGATTCTAACATAAACTTAGCCAAATATGTCTGAACTTGAACAACCTTCTTTGCCTATCCAGCTTGTAATTTCCCTGTCTTTAAAATGGGAGCAATGACAAGAGCAGCATGAAGCTAGCTTGAAGTCAGCTTGGCTATTTAGCATAAACCCACCATGGTGCTGCTTGATCTTGCTAGATGCAAATCTGTCATAAGTGAAAGCATCTTGAGGGTGTCTTGGAAGCCAACTGGGAGAATACTGGTTGTAGCAGTGTCATTAAAACAACAGGAGCTTTTCTGAATTGTATGGAGACAGAATGAGCTTTGTGGAAACTGTGCCATAGGCCACATAATTCTGAAAGCCCATTGGGAAAATGCCAATAGTAATTCAGCTCAAATTATCTCTATTAGCCATAACCAGTTTGGTTGAAAGAGACAAAAACATGACTGAAATTATTTTCAGTTAAAAGGACAGAGCAGACTTGCAGCAGAGCTTTGAGAGCAGATGAAATTAAAGACGTGAATGCTGTAAGTGTCTCTGCTGCTCTTTGTGTATTCACTTTATGTGCTCAGCCTGGCTTCCTCCACACTGCAAGGGATATAGCTATTGCTTACCTTTTCATCTCCATCTTTGCCACCAGACAGGGACTGCTCTTTCTCTTGTTCCAGTTTGGTCCCAATTCTTGGGAAAGGCCTAAGAATTGCTCTGGCTTGGTGACATGTCCACATCCTCAATCCAACATCTGATATCGTGGAGAAGAAGTACACTGATTGGAAGATCCTATTATTATTGCGAAGTTTGAGGAAGAGAAGGAGCAATTGCCTCTATAAAGGGATGCTACTCCTAGAAAAATGATGGGTGCAGAGAAGGTCAAACGATCAGTGCCTACTGAACTGTCTCAAAGGTATTTAGGTAGATATGGGTAACAAAGTTCTTGTGAACTAGCCAACTACATGGAATGCAATGTAAGGAAACACAGCTTGATTCTGACACCAACTAGCTGTGTGACCTTGGGCTGCATCATTCATCTCTCTGTATTTTGATTACTTGTATACACAAGGGTCTCCCCCAACTTGAGTATGGCTCTTGCGATTGGACAGAAGGTATTACCTATATTTACATCTGCAAGACTAAGTACAAGGTAAAGCCCTTAATTAGTACCCCATGTTGTGGGTTAATATCCAAGCAAAGTTTTTGATGTTGCTTATTGAGACACTTGTAACAACCAGATTTCTTTAATGAAGAAAAGGGTGAATGGAAAATAAACAAACAAGAAAGATAAAGCCAAGTGCGTACCATAAATCACTGTTAGAAAACAATGATGATACATTTGCCTTTAAGCTTCCTAACAGTCAGAGCAAAGATGGGAAATGAAAAGACACTCTATAATTAGGGTCGCCAGATATAGAAAAATAATAGAAAGCCAAGTTAAATTTGAATTTCTAATTAAAATGAATAATTTTAGTGTTCTATATTTATGCAATATTAAGGATACATTTATACTAAAAAAATTATTTAGTGTCTATCGAAAATTCAGCTTTATCTGGATGTCCTGTATTTTATCTGGCAGTGCAATCTGTAATCAGGTTTTCTATGCCCAAAAGATAAGGACCAAACCAGTTGTTCAGGTGAAGTTGAATTTTTCCTAATACCAGATTTCTTCTAATAAAAGAGTAATAAGATGCCTAATAATGTTTGGTTAACAGAGCTTTCCTAGACTCTCTTGGTTTTCTCCTCTTGATAATGAAGGAGTTTGAATCAACACACGGTGGCGGTGGCTCACGCCTGTAATCCCAGCACTTTGGGAGGCCGAGGCGGGTGGATCACGAGGTCAAGAGATCGATCGAGACCATCCTGGCCAACATGGTGAAACCCCATCTCTACTAAAAATACAAAAAATTAGCTGGGCATGGTGGTGCGTGCCTGTAATCCCAGCTATTCAGGAGGCTGAGGCAGGAGAATTGCCTGAACCTGGAAGGCGGAGGTTGCGGTGAGCCGAGATCACGCCATTGCACTCCAGCCTGGGTAACAAGAGCGAAACTCCGCCTCAAAAAAAAAAAAAAAAAAAAAACCTATAAGGTTCCTCCTTGTACCAATGTTCTGTGATTCTGATTTTTCATGCCCTGGGATTATGCTTTTTGACTAGATGGCTCTGCTATAGCCAGAAACTACCAATTGGAGTACTTTCATTTAGCTGACTTATTTACTTCACTCAAAGTAGTGATGTAGCCATGCTCTGATTCCCCAGCTCTGGCTTGTGACTCTCATGCCCAACCCAAAAGGACTAGAGTCACTTTCCCTCTCTCTTATTATACATCTGCATTTTCCTGCTAACCTCCAGGTCCAGCAGGAGCAGTGGTGACTTCAGTTTTCCTGAAGGAGGTTAAACTGAGAGCTGGAGTGTAAGTACTGCCCAGGAAGCAAAAGGAGACTCAAGGAAACAAAGCAACTAATCCTGAGTGGTTTGGCCGGTAAGTCACTGAGTGCTAACTAATATTCAAATTCTGCAGCCTTTCCGCCATGTAACACTGTCTTACAAAGGAGCTGAAGCCCAGAGCCTTGAAGAAATTTGTTTAGTTTATCACAGTGGGACCCAAATGAAGTGTTTATTGCCCTAATGAAGCTCTCTGAGCTTAGATTCATTTCTTTAACTTATTTTTTTCATGTTTTGAATACAGTATGTTTGAGAAAAGAGTCCGGAAAATGCTTTCTGCTCTCTGAAATCAAAAGTTTTCTTATTTCATGGACCAAACTGGTAATATTTCAATGAAAAGATGTCAGGCTTGAATGATCAGACCTCATGCTCGCTTTGGCAGCACATATACTAAAATTGGAACGATACAGAGAAGATTAACATGGCCCCTGCGCAAGGATGACACGTAAATTCGTGAATCGTTCCATAATTAAAGAAAAAAAAAAAGAACGATCAGACCTTTAGATCACCCTTCCAACCTCCTCACTTGGTTTCTGTCTGCCCTGAGATGGCCTAATTCAGAAGTCAGACAACTGTTTGCATTTCCCTGAAGATACCACATCCTCTCAAGCCTTTGAGCCTTTCCTTGCCTTTTCCAAGACCCAGCTCAAGAATCACAGCTTCTGAGCAATCTCTTCTAGTTCCCTCAAGCAGAGCAAGGCATTGCCAATTAGCTCTGAGTGCCTTCAACTCCTACTACATAAGATTATGATTCTTTGTTTACATATCCTTTGTTCACTAAATCATAAGGTCCTTATAACTGTTTTTGCTTTTTTATCTCTTTATTTTACATCTACATATCTCCAGCATTTAATGTAGCACCTAGCATGAAGTTCGAACTCAGTAACTATTTGCTGAAGGTGGAGAAAAGAGGAAAATGAGCAATGAAAGGAGGAAGGCAGGAATGAAGAAAGAGTTTTTGTATTAGAGTTCTCCAGAGAAACAAAACCAAGAGAATCTCTCTGTGTGTGTGTGTGTCCCTTTCTCTCTTTCTCTCTCTCTCTCTCATTCTGTGTGTGTGTGTGTGTGTGTGTGTGTGTGTGTGTGTGTGTGTAGAGAGAGAGAGAGATTACAAAGTATTGGCAAACATCCGTTGATGATGTAGGCCAAGTAGTCCTATGATCTGCCTACTGTGAACTGGAAAACCTGGAAAGTTGGTGGTGTAGTTTGAAGGCCTAGGAGATGGAGAGATGATGGTATAAATTCCTGTCTGGGTTTGAAGGCCTGAGTCAGGATTATCAAGGCGAGAAGAAGATCAATGCTCCAGTCCAAGCAAACAGGCAGAGAGGGTGAATTCTCCCTTCCTTTACATTTTTGTTCTATTCAGATCCTCAATGAATTAGATAATGCCCAGAGACATTGAAGAGGGCAATCCATTTCACTCAGTCCACCAATTCAAATGCTACACTCTGGTAGAAACTCCCTCACAGATAGACACATTCAAAAATATTGCTTGGGCAGACATCTGTGCATCCTATGGTCCAGTCAGGTTGAGATATACATTAACCATCACAGTTTCTGTGCAGTCTCCCAAAGAAAGGAAGCCCACCGATGTTTTGTTTTGTCAATTAGTATTCTCTTGGTGACTTCTTTTAACAGTTTCCTTTTATTTGTTTGTGGGTTTTATATATAACCAATTTTAATAAGTCCCCACTGTTTTTAATATTGAGCCATTAGGATAAGGACTTATAATTGTCTGGACTGTGCCACAAGGTCTGAATGAAGGCTCGAGAGACATTGGGAGGAAATCTGTCATTGTCTACCTCCGTTTTTTCTTTGGCTTGTGTCTTCTCTCTTTGCACCTTCAGGGATAGGCACTGTTAGTTGCTCATAATATAAGGATAAATGCAATGGAAGCAATTTTGCGGTGCTATTCACTTGCACATCCAGTCATGTCACCAAGCGCTGCCAATTTTCCTTCATAAATATTTTCCATGTTTACTTCATCTTCTTTAAAAACCCTCCCATGGCGTTGGGCCAAAGTTTCCACCTCTTGTCTCGTCTGAAGGATTGCCACAACTTCATGGTGTTCAACCAGCCTCTCCACTTCCCTACATCTGGTCTATCCTCTGTCCAACCACCAGAATTAGTTTGCTAAAACTCAACTCTCAATTGCTGCATTGTCTTTACTTGTCTTCTATTAGTCTTCAACAAAAAGAACTGGTCTCTCTGAGAACAACTCTAGTCACACTGGAAGACGGTCTTCCCTAATAACTTCATTTTAAATTGATTGCCTTTGTTGGGGCCCTATATTCAAATAACGTCACATTCTGAGGTAATTAAGGTCACATTCAAATAAGGTCACATTCTGGGGATTAGGAGTTCAACATATGGATATGGGAGGGACATGGTTAAGTCATAACATTACCTATCCAGCCCCTTTCATACCTCCATGTTTTTATACACATTGGTTCATTTGCTTGAGATTCTTTTCCTCCCAGCTCCTAAGCATCACAGGTCAATTTGAATAATTAAAACCTTCTATTTTCTCTTCATCCTGTTCATCATTTTTTGTATTCCTCCTCTATTATAACCTTTCTTTTAATAAATAATATCTATTGGTTACCATGTCTATCTCTCTACCTATCCTTTCCAGCAGAGATTTCCTAATTTGTCATTTTGCTCTGGCATACTATGGACAATTAAATGTGTGAGAATAAATAAATTAGAAGTGAGGAGGCACAGAAAATGACACATAGAATGAGATCCCCAAAACCTTAAAAGTTATCCAAACGAAGAAAACAAGGAAGAGGCCTGTCCAGAGAAGTGATGCAACATGATGTATTTATGGAACTATTCGTATATAAAGCAGTGAGTTAGAAATTATGGAAAGTATGACTAGAAATGTAGACAGAAACATATTATAACAAGTCTTGTGAGCCAAGGGATGTGGTATCTTAGAATGTTATACTCATTCATTCATTACACACACACACACACAGAGAGAGAGAGAGAGAGAGAGACTTCTTAGCACATCATGGTAACTCATTGAAAAGTTATAAGAAAGGAAACGACATATTTGCTTGTTAGAATATTACTAGTCTTGGTAGCAAAGTAAAGACAGATTTAAGACAGTCAAGACTGAAAAGGGAGGCCATTGAAGAAGTTGTTGTCCTGCCCCAGACCTGAGATAATAAAAAAATAAAGCAGCACTGATATCACAGAGATTGAGAGGAGAGGGTGAATTACAATAACTTTAGAAAATAAAAGAAAATAAATTTGATGACTGATTAAGCAAGAGACATAAGAGAAGTTAAAGAGGAAAAGGTAAATCCCATGTTTGGCTGGATGATTGGTTGAGTGATAGATATATTCCTAGCAACTTCAAAGACAGAAGAGAATCCATTTGGAATGCTTTTAGAGGTGGGATGGAGTAGGATATAAAATGCAGAGGAAGGACTGTATATTTAGAAGACCCCATCGTCTCAGCCCAAAATCTCCTTACACTGATAAGAAACTTCAGCAAAGTCTCAGGATACAAGATCAATGTGCAAAAATCACAAGCATTCCTATACACCAATAACAGATATAAAGAGAGCCAAATGAAGAACAAACTGCCATTCGCAATTGCTACAAAGAGCATAAAATACCTAGGAATACAACTAACAAAGGATATAAAGGACCTCTTCAAGGAGAACTACAAACCACTGCTCAAGGAAATAAGAGAGGACATAGACATATGGAAAAACATTCCATGCTTATGGTTAGGAAGAATCAATATCGTGAAAATGGCCATACTGCCCAAAGTAATTTATAGATTCAATGCTATCCGCATCAAGCTACCTATGACCCTATTAACAGAACTGGAAAAAAACGCCTTAAACTTCATATTGAACCAAAACAGAGCCCGCATAGCCAAGACAGTCCTAAGCAAAAAGAACAAAGCTGGAGGCATCACGCTACCTGACTTCAAACCATACTAAAAGGCTACAGTAATCAAAACAGCATGGTACTGGTACCAAAACAGAGATATAGACCAATGGAACAGAACAGAGGCCTCGGAAGCAATGCCACATATCTACAACCATCTGATCTTTGACAAACCTGACAAAAACAAGCAGAGGGGAAAGGATTCCCTGTTTAATAATTGGTGTTGGGATAACTGCCTAGCCATGAGCAGAAAGCAGAAACTGGACAACTTCCTGACACCTTACACTAAAATTAACTCCAGATGGATTAAAGACTTAAACATAAGACCTAGCACCATAAAAACGCTAGAAGAAAACCTAGGCAAAACCATCCAGGACATAGGCATAGGCAAGGACTTCATGACTAAAACACCGAAAGCATTGGCAACAAAAGCCAAAATAGACAAATAGGATCTAATTAAACTCCAGAGCTTCTGCACAGCAAAAGAAACAATCATTAGAGTAAACTGGCAGCCAACAGAATGGGAAAAAATTTTCACAATCTACCCCATCTGACAGAGAGCTAATATCCAGAATCTACAAAGAACTAAAACAGATTTACAAGAAAAAAACAAACAAACCCATTCAAAAGTGGGCAAAGGATATGAACAGATATTTTTCAAAAGAAGACATATATGAGGCCGGCAAACATGAAAAAATGCTCATCCTCACTGGTCATTAGAGAAATAATCGTCTGTAAAATAGAAATTGTACCAATTTTTCTACCTAATACTCTTACATTACAAACTATCTTTGGCTTTGACTGTTTCCCTTCTAGTAAAATCATTGGTAGGATTTTTTTTATGGCAGGTTAAGTCTTTCTACTTCCTTGGTTGTGGTATCACAATATCTTTGACATAAAAACCCAAATTTTCCACATTATATTGAGAAAATAATCCAAAAGAAAAAGAATTTTTGTGCCATAGACATTCTTTGAGATTATCTATCGAAGAAAGATGATATATCACAACAGGAGATTAACTGAGTAAATATTCACTTAACAGAAGTGTATGCAGCTCTTAAAATGGCATATTTATGAAGAAAGAACCAAGAGGGGAAAAGACAATGGTGGTAGCAACTTATATTTCTATAATAATCATAGCTATGAGACAACGATTTAGTCATATAGGCAAGGACTTTAAGAGGACATTCATAAATGAAAGTTTAAAGTCAAATTCTAATAATCTTGTGGTCATCCCTGCTACTTCCATTTAACAGAAGAGGAAACTGGACTCAGGAATTGCCCAAAACCAATTTTTATATGTTGAAATAGCAATACTGTGAGTGGATTGTCTTCTTTTCACTGTGTTCTACATTAATGATGTTGGATGATTTTGTGCAATTTTTATTTTAACTTTTGCTAGAAAGAAGGCTAGGATAATGAGTTCCATTTTACAACAAGTAAACAGCATGTTCATTTTAAATTCTGCAATTAGAAGTATAAACTTGAGAACTGGGCAGGTTCCATATTCCATTGCTATTGTGGAAAATGCCTCCCAATCATTTTGGAGGTGAGTTCCTCCCACTCTCCATGTCCCGGGTGCTCAAATAGAAAGATTTATTCACCCCCTCCTCTGTCTTTTCCTATAATCCCTCATGACAGTGACTGAGAATCTCTGCTCATCATTAATTGGATAAAAGAAATAGGGTTGAGCCATCTCTTTGACTTAAATTGTACCATTGTTGTGAGCCCTGTGGCATTTTCGCTCTCTCTAGCTTGGCTCCAGCCCCTTTAAGACTGCCCAGGCAAGCTAGCTCAGCGCATCACTGAGAGAAAACTTGAAGACTCACTTAAATGATTGACCTATTTCTGGGCTCTCTGTTGTTGCAAATTACAAGAATATACTGTGTGCATTTTCAGGTAATTTGATACTATTACCTTAAAACTCACTGGTTCCGCCTCCCCCTTCCCTCCCCTGTTCAGATGGAATATCTGACCTTTCCCTTGGCAGGCTACTTCTCTTTTCCAGGTAACTGATGATGATTTTATACCCTGGATGATAATCAATATGTAGAAGCTGTCTTTATTGATTTGGATAAAACCACCAATTATGGCTATTTTGAGCAGAGCTCAATGGGATTAGATGTGATTACATGGCAGTGGGGTGTGAGCCCATCAGCAGCTCAAAGGCTGCTGTGAGGCTATTTAATTGTTACAGATGAAATGCAAATGGGTGCTTATAACCACTTCCCACTCAGAAGACACTACCTGCACCCCTCACAGGGCAGAACCTCCAGGCTGGACCACCTGGCCAGGCACTTAGGACTCTATGAGTCTGGTTCATGGACAACACAGATAAAATGGCTCAAGGAGAAGCAATGGATCCTGTTTACTCGAGTCTCCGCTGTGTCACTTACCCAGAAATCAGAGGCAGCAACATTTCCAGGAATATATGGGTTTCAGACAGATCAGTAAGAATGTCAAGCAGCAGGAAGAGAGAACACTGCAGGCTTCAGTTCAGGTATTCTTAGCTTGGAATATTGGAGTTTCCTTTCCAACATCCATCCTGATAGTCCCAGATTATCTGCCCCGTCCTCTGAAAACTTTCCTTGACATCTTTTCTGGAAGATGGTTCTATGTCCTAGTGATTAGAAGTATGGATTTTGAAGTTTGCCTCTTACTTCTTAGCTAAGTAACTTTACACAAGTTACGAAAATTTCTATGCTCAATTTGTAAAATAGGAACAATACTGAAATAGCTAACACTATATTTGGCCCTTATCCTCAGCCTTCCATTTGCAATGAAAAAGAGTTGTAGTCAGAGACCCCAGTGCACATTCTGCTCTCCACACTTCTCAGCTATGTAGCTATGCCTACATTTCCTCATCTGCAGTAGTTACATGATTTAGCATGTGCAGTGACCTCAGCCTACCGGAGGTGCTCTCTCTCCCTGATTATTTTTTTCCTCTCAGTCAGTTACTGAATAAACTGTCTGGGTCTTAGACATCTAAGACAACACATATCCTCCAGTCATTGAGGGCTTAGCAGCACAATATGGTCATAATCATAACAACACAATCCTATTCCATTCATTGATTCATTTATTCCATCTGTTCATTCAATAAGTGCTTATTGAGCATTTACTAAAGGAGGGACAGTTATGAGCACTGGGGTATAGCGTTGAGCAAAACAAATGAGGTGTCTGAAGCAATGGGGCCTACGTACCAGTGGAAGCAAGAGGTACTAAACATATGGAAACAAATAAATGGAGTAAGATCATTTAAGTGCTGTGAAAATATAAAGCAGGGTTATGTGATCAAGAGTGACTAGGGCATGAGCAGGGAAAAAAGGCTGTTAATTTTATTAAACAGTGCCTCTCTAAAGGGATGACATTAAAACTATAACCTAGAGGCTGCAAAGGATCCTTCCAGGTGAAGTTCTGGGAAGAAGTGCAACAAGGTCATGAGACAGGAATGGACTGGTATGTTCAAGGAGTATCAAAGGCAATCTGGACAGTCCATAGCAAGCAATGGGAAAATCTCCATAAGCAAAACCTCAGGTGCCCCCACCCCACTGAAGTCATTAGGTCCTGTTTATTTCAGAATTTCTTCACTGACTCAGGAGCAATCATGACCCAACTCCTGGCTCCCTCGTGGTGACCCTCTAGAGTCACACTGAATGTGGGGCTGGGCTTTTTGTTCCTGCAGTTCCTGCTATGCATATGACATTCCAGTGTTGGCAGAGTTCTAGTCGCTGCCTTGTTCTCCTTCATAATCACCATACTAAAGCAAGGATACAGATGTCTGTTTGGAGAACAGAATTTTTCTCCTTGTGTGTATCACACTCAATATTTAGACCACAGAAAAGTCTTGTGATCAGTTCCCTTGCCAGCCCTAATGGAGTAGAATCTATATGACCTTGCCTTCAGTCCATTCAGACTACCCTAAAACTGGCATCCTAGAACACTTTCACGAATTTAGGAGTTCAAGACATTTAAAAAGTGTGAAATCATGCTGTAGTTCACATAACTCTTCTCTTGAGTAACTTGGTGGATAGGAGCTCGGGCTTGGAGTCAGATGGG
Source organism: Callithrix jacchus (assembly GCF_049354715.1). Classification (NCBI taxonomy): domain Eukaryota; kingdom Metazoa; phylum Chordata; class Mammalia; order Primates; family Cebidae; genus Callithrix; species Callithrix jacchus. The sequence continues at coordinate 155,041,754 of NC_133502.1, forward strand.
CCTGGGTTCAAGCCCCTTTTCCACTGATTGAGTGAACCCGAGCAAGAGACATAATCTCCCTGTGCTTCATCTCCCTCTTCTGAAAATAAGGAGAATAATAATAACTGCATCATAGCTTATAAAACACCAGTGCAGGAACGATCATAGAAAAAGACACAATGGTTTTTCTTCACTATTGTTACTTCCGGAACAAGATGTGCATCTTGAATACTTTCTTCTTCTCTCTTCTTCTCTCTTCTCTCTTCTTCTTCTTCTCCTCCTCCTTCTTCTTCTTATTCAAGATAGAATCTCACTCTGCTGCTAAGGCTGGAGTGCAGTGGCACAATCTCAGCTCATTGCAACCTCCACCTCCTGGATTAAAGTGACTCTCCTGCCACAGCCTCCTGAGTAGCTGGGATTACAGGCACCCGCCACCGCGCCTAACTGTATTTTTAATAGACACAGGGTTTCACCATGTTTGCCAGGCTAGTCTCAAACTCCTGACCTCAGGTTATCCACCTGCCTTGGCCTCTCAAAGTGCTGGGATTACAGGCCAAGTCTGGCCCTGACTTTCTTCTTTTAACAAGAGTTCCTTCCCACTTCCTGTGATACTAAAATGTGATTTTTATTCCCCAAGGTTTGGACAAAATGAGACATACCCATAAGTTACTGATCCCTCCAAAGAGGATCCCCAGACTCTCATATAAGTAAACTCTTCTCAGCAGTGCCTGAATTTATAGGAGATAACATAGCTGAGTTCCTTTTTTGGAGTGCCTTAAAACTGCAAAAAAAAAAAAAAAAAAAACAAAACAGAGCTCAGATTCTCTAGATACTCTGATTTGTGCAGACACACCTGGACATGCATTAAATTCATGGTGTCAGAAAACAATCGTGGAAAACCCACTGAAGCACCGATCCATTTTTCCCTCTTGCTTTTCATGTGCTTTTGAGTAACCAAGCAATATTCTTGTTTAAAGTGAAAAAACAAAAACTAGTATAGTTTGCTCTTGGAGAGAGCTCCTTATAAAAGCTGTAGGCTTTTGGGGGGCTGAAAGAAAGTCACAATTGGAAATTCCAAGTGTGACTTCTGGCCCCATCATTTAAGGCTGAATTATTCTCTCTGAGACACAGTGGTGGTTCCCATTGCACAATCTAGACTCCCGCCATGCACTTGAGTCCTATTCACAGGAAGAGTATCTCACTCAGCTTGCAGCAAAGGTAAAATATGCAATAGGTTCTGTGGTGTTGGAACAGGGCTGATGAGAGAAAATTTTCCTGCTAATCCTCTATCCATTCTGACACCAGCCTGGCATTTGGGATGTGTAGAGAAGATAAAGATGAGGACCATGTAGGGTGAGCAGAGACACATAGATCATATATGCAAGTGTTGCTGCTCAAATATGAAACTGGGAAATGGATCACATTTTACACTGAAATTTTGCACTGCTTCTGAGCATCTTGCCAAGAGTTATTCGAAAGACAGCAAATATTTTAGGATTAAAGGTCTCCAAATCTGAGCAAAATAGGCCCACCCGTGGAGAAGGTCAGCACTTCTGAGGAAGTTGCTTTCACTTTTTGTGGCCGTGTTTGTATCCATGTCGTGACTGAGGCAGGAAACCCGCCTGTTCTGTTTTGTTTTGTTTTACCAGTTTTGGTTGTTTGACCATCAGATTATACAATCGCTGAGACTCAACATGCTACAACTCAACTTGGCTGCAAAGAGAGCAAAACATAGCATTTTTAAAAATCTGCCAGTCTTTAGAGACTTGAATTGCATAATGTCTGTAGCTTACCAAGTGTTTTTCCATCTCCAGCCTGATACAACCAAACAGAATAGTCTTCACAAGTTGATGTTTATGATTGCTAGACAGATAACAATTCCCAGCCTAAGCCCTGTTCCTTTTCCCCTCTGCTTGCTCCCTGGGTGACTTCCTTCCTTCCTTTATTTAGTCATTCAATTGGTTTAAACTTCATTTTCACAGATGAATTCATTCCAATATGCATGTGGTTTCAGCCACTACCTGATGCTGATGGCAGCCTGCTCCCGCTTCTCATCCACAAGTGAGCACTACTGTCTGCTGCACACATATTTCCACCTGGCTGCTTCATGAACACTTCTGCTCACCCTACATAGTCCTAATCTCTGCATTCCTCACACTTAAATTTAAACCTTAACTCATTCTCTTTCCTCCTCCTTCTTCTGAATTTCTAATTGATGTAAAGCTATCAGCATATTTCACCCAAGCCAGAAACCTAGAGATAACTATTGATCCAGCTCCCTCACAAATCTTGTGCAATTCATTAACAAAACTTGCCAATTCTGCCTGTTAATATCCCTGAATTCTGTGCCCTTTTCCTGTTGTCACTGTAGCTCAAGGCTCAAGCCAACATCATTTCTTACCTGGATCACTGCATTAGCCTCCCATCATTTCTCCCCACCTCTATTCTTGTCTAACTTCAATAGAGTCTATGCAAGAAAGAGTGATCTTTCTGAAATGCTTATTTGACCGTGTCGCTCACTACTAAAATCTTTCAGAGGCTCTCCATGACCCTCAGTCCAAGCTCCTTTGTTTGGCTTAAAAGTTTTCCATACCTTAACCCTTTCCTACCTATAAAAAGCCCTGTTTTCTACCGCCATCTGCCTACTTCTACCCTCCAACTCCCCCCTGGTCTCTCTACCCACCTCCCCAGTCTCTTTTCTCTCTCTTACCTCGCTGCATAGGTGCATGGAGCTCTTGCTTCTGAAACAGCACTCCTTCTCTTCTCTGGTTATTTCTTTCCTTTTACCTGTAAGTTAGCTAGCAGAACATCCTCCGGGAGGAATTCTCTCATCACCCTCCTCCCTAATTAGACTGTGACCTCCTTAAAGATAGGGCTTATGTGTTCCTCACTTCTGAAAGGCAATTTCTAGCAGAGGGCCTCCCACATGGTGCTTCATAAAAACCCAAAGGTTGAATGAGAATTTCCATCTCAGTATATGACTGACAGTCTAAACGCAGCTCTCAGACAGCCCAACATATTATGCAGAAGGCCTCAGGGACCTCGTGAAGAGTGATTCCCTGTGTCCTCCTGGGTTTTCCCAGCATCCTGAAGTGGGCACGCAATTAGATGCCCACCACTTACAGGTAAAAGCCAAGCAAACCTTCCACACCTTTCTGGAAATTCACAATAGCTCTGTTTTCATTTTTGCAGTTGAGAAGATTGAGGCAAGGAAGTCGGTGGTCAAAAATACCCTCATAGCCGTGAGAAAGTCCATCTTGATGTTATCCAGTGAAACTTAATGACAGCAAAGGAGCCAGGCAACCTGCTTAATTTTGGAAATGAAACTGTCAGGAGAGTTGATGAGAATTTGAAAAGATACAACAAAGTAGAATGCTAACACCAATTCCAAACAATTATAAAGAATCATAATAAAAGTTGCTATGAATAAAATATCTCATATTTATCTCATTTATTTCTCACAATAATCTTTTTACTCCTGTCTGTAATAGGAAGAAATTAAAGCTCGGAGAAGTTCAATACCTTGCCCAGAATCTTTCTCTCTCTCTCTCTCTCTGTCACACACACACACACACACACACACACACTAGTGAACAGCATAGTCAACATTTGAACACCAGTCTGCCTGATTTCAAAGTCTATGTATTTGGTTGTGAGGGCGATCTGGCTGTGACATCTGCCACATGTTGATCACCAGGGTTGATTCGACTGATCTGGCTGGCTAGGCGGGTGTCCCCTTCCTCCCTTGCCACTCCACGTGTGTCCCACCCAAAGCCTCACACTCAGTCGAAGAGGACGACCATCCCCAATAGAAGAGGGCCAGTCTTCAGTGAAGGGCATACAAGTAACTGCGCTCCCCATCTAGAACCTCCAAACAAGCTCTCAAAGTCTACATTATTTATCATCAAGTGATATTGCCTCTCTAAAGAGAAAATCGAAAAATTCAGGAAGACTGCTTCTTACATGTGGCCAGGGCTATATATAGTAGACGTTCCTTAACTATCTCTTGAATGAAAATGAGTGAGTGAAAAATTTGTCTAGCATCTTCTGCTAGTTTATTCTCAGGTTTCTTCTGTTTACAGAACAGATTCCCAAGAGTCCTCAGGCCAAATCAGACAACATCTCTTGAGATTTTGTTTTGTTTTGTTTTGTTTTGTTTTGATGGAGTATTGCTCTTGTCACCCAGGCTGGAGTGCAATGGCACAATCTTAGCTCACTGCAAACTCTGTCTTCTGGGTTCAAGCAGTTCTCCTGCCTCAACCTCTCACGTAGCTGGGATTACAGGCACCCGCCACCATGCCTAACTTTTTTGGTATTTTTCGTAGAGACAGGGTTTTATCATGTTGGCCAGGCTGGTGTCATATCCCTGATCTCAGGTGATTCATGCACGTCAGCCTCCCAAAGTGTTGGGATTACAGGCGTGAGCCACCATGCCTGGCTGCAATTTTTTTTAAGAGAAAAATGTAACCATTGACCATATTGGACATGAACAAAATGCCAACATCTTGAGTAGCATTGCCCAACAGAGCTTTCTGGACTAAGGAAGTGTTCTAGAACTGCCATGCAAACCAAGGCACTTTTGAGAGTAGAGGAGATGCTATTAATAATTACATTGGAACAATAGGAACAACACACCAGAATCTCCCAGGCATGTTACAATGTCTATCTCATGCTTCCTCTAGAGCCAGCTTTCCTACAGTTACATGCATGCCTAATTGCAGGGCCAGGTAGGAAGCCCCTTCCACTTCTACTCTCTGCCATGGCTGGCACATCTCATAGGTTCTCATGCTGCAATCCCCTCCTCTACCATCTACTACAAGTCTACCCACATACAAGGGGTGCTGCTTGGCTTTTTTTAGGCTCTTGGCTCCTTAGAATGAACTGTGAAGGTTATGAGAAGAAGAACATTTAATGAGCTTAGTGAGTTTCTTCTCTTTGCTTTCTTCTTTCCTCCCAGATAACATTGCTCTCTCACTTTTCCCTTGCATGGGACAGTCATTTCTTATTTTCTCTGGTGGTTACTCTTTCCGGCCAATCTCTGACAATCTACCTTTATGATGCCTCTTGCCAAAGGCATCTCACAGTCTCAAAGGGGCATGAAGGTGCACATACATAACATAATGCAAGACAGCAGGTGTTGGGTACCATCTTTATGGACAAATAACCATACGCACTTAGATCATGATAAATCTAGAGAGACTTCAAAAAGGGATGCTATTGGGCTGTACCATTAAAAAAATGTGCCCAAAGGAGCAGGAAGCCTTTCTAAGAGATAAAAATGTGCAGGCAAAAGTCAAGAGAGGGAAAGGCAAGAACTGCAACTAGAATTGTTTGGTTACAGCCCTGAGGGAAGTGAGGCAGGCCAGACAAATTGAAACCAGATGGCAAGAGGCCTTGAATGTCACATGAAGCTGCTTGAGGTATTCTTACTAGGTAACAGAGAGCCACTGGAAATATGGGGAGGCCTGAGCTAATCTGAGCAGCATCTCATAAAGATGAATCTCAGAGTCATCTGTGGAAGAATAAGAGACCAAAGTCAAGGAGACCAGAATAAAAGCTTTTGAATGGCCTGGGCTGGGCTTTCTAAGGCTTTACTGCCTATTTATTGTACACATGTTTTTGTTTTAATGTGTTTATTAAACAGTTACTGTACATTAGCCTTGCATGTCCAATGCCAGACAACAAAGATGACCCCCATCCTAACAAGACGTTTATTCCTCCTGCATCCACAGACTCTAGCAGAACTCAAGTCATGTAGTAGGCACTTAACAGATACTTGTTGAAGGACTGGTCAACTTTGGTTGCTAAACCATTGCAGCAACAAAGATAACAACAATAACAACAGCATTAGTCATGTCAGAGGTGTTTGAACCAGAGTGCTTCCATCTTGAATAGGGGCTGGGTAAAATAAGACTGAGACCTACTGGGCTTTATTCCCAGACAATTAAGCATTCTAAACCACAGGATGAGATAGGAGGTTGACACAAGACACAGGTCATAAAGATCTTGCTGATAAAGCAGGTTACAATAAAGAGGCCAACCAAAACCAAGATGGTGTTGGGAATAATATGTTCATCCTCACTGCCACACTTCCACCAGCACCATGACAGTTCACAAATGCCATGGCAAGACCTGGAAGCTACCCTATATGGTCGAAAAAGGGGAGGAACCCTCAACTCTGGGAACTGCCCATGCCTTTCCTGGGAAACTCATAAATAATCCACTTCTTATTTAGCAAATAATCAAGAAATAACCGAAAAATGGACAACCAGCAGCCCAGGCTGCTGCTGTGCCTATGGAGTAGCCATTCTCTATTCCTTTACTTTCTTAATAAGCTTGCTTTTGCCTTGCACTGTGGACTCGCCAGGAATTCTTTCTTGCACAAGATGCAAGGACTCTCTCTTGAGGTAACAGTAATAGCAGTGGCATCAGGGAGTCACTCTGTCCCAGGCAACAGTATAAGTGCCTCATACAGATCAATTAATTTAATCCTCACGATAACCTTATGAGATAAGCATATTACTGTCCCTGTTTGACAGATAGGCAAACTATCTGTTTTAGACCCCTAAGAGAAAGATCTTGCCCAAGACATAACAGATATTAAGTAACAGAGCTAGAACGCAAACCCTCACAACAGATCAGAGCCTATGTTAGGGAATCAGTATCTCACACCTCCTTTCATTGGGCTGTCTTCTGAGTTCTTGACTCCACCTTCTGCATTCTACTTTATGCCTAGAATAGCAAGAAGCAGAGACACTCTGCAAGTAAAAGTTCATCCACACAGCTCACCTACAAATTTCTGGAAGGGAGGATTTCCCTCCCTCCCACCTCTGTGGTCATCATGGTCACTGTCAGCCAAGAGAGGCCATTCAGAGATACATCCTGAGACAACATGCAGGAGCTTTGTGGGAAAAATGCAGAAAAGATGATGCAGCTGGCCACCAGGGAAAGTGAAGGGAACCTGAAATTGGGTAACAGGGTCCACCCTACACTGGGCATGAGGTCAGGAATTTTACCTTCTCACAACTATCACAACCTGTGCTGGAAGGATTATTATTCTCAAAGCAATTCCCTAATGTCACAGCACTAAGAAGAGGCAGGACAAGTCTGTCTGATCTCTTTCCATCTCACCTCTCTGCCTCTACAATAATGGTAAAATTGGGGTGGGGACATGGAGGAGGGAAGTGAGAGGGCATTTGTGCCCCTCACCAACAAATGAAAAAGCAGACATTTGGAGAAGAATCATTTATATTGTAAAAGCATCATCATTAGGGTTTTGTGGGGAAGTAGGGTTGTTCTGTGTTTTTGTTTTTGGCATGAAAGCTAAATCTACCACGTATTTTATCAAAATGACATAGCTATTCCTTGCTATAAGAAAACCCGCCACACCAAACCATTGCCATTACAAAGTGCATTAAAGTAGCAAATTATTTTTATTCTGCCTAAGTATATAAATTACTTAATTTTTCAGGTTTCTCTAGTGAGTGTCATGCCAATGCTATTATCTTGCTGTGGTTCAATGAGCCTTGACTATCACCCAGCACTTATAATGGAAATTTTACAACAAAATCTGAGGTCACACAATATGTATTGAAAACAGACACTTGGTCTGAATGACACAACCTCAGATCATTCAGTGATTCTCCTGATGTCTCTATTTTTGAGTAGAAGAAAAGGGTTTTTCAGATTTGTATTTAAATTTCGAAATAACAATAGTAGAGGCAAATCTCCAAAGCCCGATGTTGTCTTAGATCCATAGGTTTTAGTATTTTTCCATCAACTCTTGAGTAGGATAAAATCATTACAAAAATCCCTTTAAGATCTCATCAAGAGGAGGCCCCATGGAGCTGACCCCACAGGGAGATACAGGCAGTTTACAGCAATCCTACCTTGTAAAGAAGGAACAAGCCCTTCTAATGAATTCCAAACCATCTTTTCTTAGTCCAAACGTAGGAGTTACATGTGAACCAACCAATTGACATCTCACTCCTTATTGCTAATGGAGCCTGCAGAGGCTTTTGGGGGGCTCTTTCTGAGGTGTTGACTGAAGTCCTAAGAAGCAGAGTCTCTGGCTTCTTCCCAGAGTCCCTGGGCTTGGTGGAAGTTCTGGAATCCAAGCCATGGTGGACTCATGATCCAAGGGTTTACTCAATGGTTCATGCAACCGGCAGAGAGGCCCAGTTCACTTGGGGCTGGTTTGGGGGGGTCTAGAATATATAAAAAGTGAAGCTCTCCTGGCCCACAGGAAAAAAGTAAGCAAGTGTGCCTGGGGACCAGGGGGCATCTCCTAGGGGCAGAGTGATTTTGATTCATATTCAGACTGTAACAGCTCCTGGCATCATGCAAATGAAAGCACCAAGTAGCCTTTATTCCATGAAAATGGGGCAAGTTGCCCTTTTTTTTTTTTAGCGTAGCTAAGCAACAAAAAATATAAATTACATCAGAGTGGTTGCCTAGAAAGAAGAGAAACTATTTGGGATTTAAAAATGACCTTTCTTTTTGGGAAATATTTAATTGTGTCTAAAAAGTGATAGAAAACAAAAAGTAATGAAATGGCCCTAAATCACCTTAGGGCTAAAAATAAGTAAAAATTGTTCTGGCTGAGTATAACAGTGACTGTGAGTAGGAATGTGTGTGTGTGTGTGTGTGTGTGTGTGTGTGTGTGTGTACAATCTGCCTTCTGCCTAGATTGTAAACCATTTGAAGACAGAGACTATGATATCTGGGCTGAATTGAAATCAAATAAATTTCTAACGATAAATAAGATCTACTCTTCTCCCAGTCTGTCTTTTCTTTACAATGGCACTATTTTCCTCTTGGTTACATATGAGAAACTACCATTGTATATAAACTTCTGGAGAATAGAGACCACTTACTTTTCTCTTTTGGTTACCTAATTCCATAACACTCACCTAGTTTTGTTCTTTCTCTCTCTCTCTCTCTCTCTCTCTCTCTTTCTCTCTCAAATACTTCATAAAGAAAGCTAGGAAGAGCTAATCAATACATATTTACTGAAACACTTTTGAGTATGTACAATGTGTATGGAAGTTATGAGAATTTGTAAGAGTTGCACCAAGAAATGAAATGGTTTGAATTCTGATTGTGGATTCCTGCAGCATAGACGATACTCATAAAAAATTGTAGCACAACTAGTTCATTGGGATAAAAAAAGGAACATAATCTGTGCTGGCTGTTTTTCTACTTCTAAGTGTGTCTATATAGTTTCTCTCTTTCATACAAACAAACACACATTGAGCATCTATATAAAATACTACTGTAAGAAAGACAGTAAAGGATCAGCTGGGTGTCTGCCCTTTAATGTCCAGGAAGAGAAGACTAAGACAACATGGTTGGAGAGGTGGGAGTTTCAAGACTAGGAAATGTGTCCATATTTTGCCACTTTCTTGCCGTGTGACCTGAGATAAGTAGCTTAACATTCCTGAACTTTAGTTTTCTCTTCTGTAAAATAGGGATAAGAGTACCCAAAGTTTTCACAAAACTCATATAAAATCATGAAAGTGATGTGCAATCTATAAAGTACTATTAAATGTTAAGTAAAATAAAATTTCACAGACAATAAACATATCTACTATATTCACTGAATGGTTGAAACTGGAATTCTGGCCATCCCGGGGTTAAATCTGGCACGTATTTTCTGTCTTTACAACTTTGAAAGAGTCTCAACACTGAATTCTCAAATTCAGGTTCCATTAAATAATAATCGGAAAAATCTTATAGCAGTGGACCCACATTATTAATAACAATAATGGGTTAAAATTGAGTAGCAATGCTACTTTTAGATGGAAGAGTTATCCTTTGGTTGGCCACAGTCCCCACTATTCCCTTTTGGCTTATGTAAGCTAAAAATCTCTATAATAAAAGAGAGACAAGGATAAGTAAAACAAGAGAAGGGAAACAGGCAGGGAGATGAGACTTCTGCATATTCAAGAGAACACTAGCAGCTGGGAGGGCTGGGAGAGCTTCCTGGTAAGGGTGATATTTGAGGATGTGAGAATGAGGGGAGTTTAAAAGAAGAACAGTTTGAAAGACGATACAGTGGCATGGGAATTGGTAATAATAACCACTATCAAATTAAGAGAAGGGTATGTGGAGAGTACTCATTTATTTATCCAATATGTATTAAGAATCTATGAGTCAGGCTCTGTACATCAAGAAACAGTAGACAGATACATGAACCTGCTTTGTCCAGCACTTACAGCCTACTGAGGAAGACAGAAAAGTGGAGGTATCAAAATTAAACAAATTCCCTTTGGGGATTTTGATGACAACTAGGAAAATCACAGTATTTCTCAGTCTTTACCGACTAGACAGGAGTTAGGATCATGACCCATAGACAAGATTCCCATTTTACTGTTAATCCCCCACGTACCCATCAACAGCTGGCCATGCTCATGCACACCACTCTTTCCTAACTCTTACAAATAGAGATAAAACCAGTATCAGCTACTTCCCAGTGCCTTCTGGATGATAATAGTAGAAAATAAAAGTGCAGATGCTTCTTGACATGTGATGGGATTACGTCCCAATAAACCCATCATCATAAATCAAAAATATCTTTTGGAAAATGTACTTAATACCCCCAATAAACTCATCAAGAAGTCAAAAAAACATAAGTTGAAATACCGTAAGTCAGAGACCATCTGTAAAAGTATTTGCAATGTAAAATATGTTACGTAAGTGTTGTGTTGTTAGCGTTACCATTTCTCTGGTCTCCAGGGATCACTTATGGCATATGCAGTAGGGACAGTCTATCAGGAAAAACAGCAAAAGTAATGCTTCATAACTACTCATGGGTAATGGAAGACAAGGGCAGAATTAATGTAAGCATAAGCCTTTTAATTACACAGACCTGAATTCAAATCCTGTCTTCACAATTTGTTACCTGAATAACTGGGCCTGATTGCTCACCTATAAATTATATCTAATAATATCTAATTAGAATTAACACAGTGCCTGGTTCATAGGAATTATTTGATAAATGGCAATAAAGATGGTTTTGCTTACAGCACAACTATCTCAAGATAATAGAGGTAGTGTTGCAGAATCAAGGAATCATAGAACTAGAATGGCCTCAAAGATTTTATTTTCTCTTTCCGAGACTATGGTCTTCCACATCTTGTTCTAGCATTTCTTACTCCAAAAGTTGTGATCCTACTTATTTATTACAAGAATTCCTCCTCCTAAATGTAAGTTTGTTTTGTCTTATTTGATTCCTCCTGAGAATAAGAGGACTAGAGAAAAAATCAGCAGGATAAAACCAAAACCTAAAATGACCAAATGTCCTGGTTTACCTGGAAACAAGGAGTCTCCCAGGACACTGCACTTTTCCTGTCCTGGGGAAGCAGACAGTTGGTCACTCTGCATCAGTTAGTGGTGCCGTGTTTTGATGTCTGGTTAAGCTAGAAAAGCCAAAAACTACAACTCAGTGCATTCTATTTCTTACTCTATACAAATACTGACAACTAGAGGTATTAAGAAAACTAGAGGAAAAGGCCCCAGGTGGACCAGTGTCTGCACTGCCACATTTCTCCCTTAATTAAACCTGGTCTTTCATCGCCAGGACTCTCTGGTTTGGTAGTTGTAGTGACCTTGGAAGAAATGTGGCCTACCCTTTGCAGCTATATATCTGATGCTATTTCAGATGGCGGATCAGACAACTTGAAGCAAAGTGATTTTTGAATGAACAGTGCCTACAGTGAAAGGGTTGTTTTGTGTCTTGTCTTATGCAACCTTTATCAGAACAAAAACATAACACTTCTTTTACTTCAGTGACCATATGTGAGCTTTGTCTCCACTGATTCCGGCCAAAGTTGAGTTTTCTTGTCAATGTATCTGTCTGATTAATGGCAGTCCTCTCTTCTTTGGCTGGGATGCCAAAAGTGCTTTACTGAGTGGCTTGTGAACCAAATAATAATGGCTGAAGGTATGAGCTCTCTGATATGTTTGCACATATCAGACAAAATGGGCTTACATTTGGGAGAAGGAATTCTTGTAATGAATAAGTAGGATCCCAACTTGCAGTTGTTTAACTTTATTTTTCATGAACTTAAAATAACTTAGGCAAACGTTTTTGCTTTGGTATTGTCTTCAATTTTTCTCTCATAGTCAAAGCCTTGAAGTCAGTCAGGACAATGTCTGAATACAGAGAGAATGAGAAACATTCCCTCTTCAATGCCCCAATTCCTTTGAGGGTTATAGGAAATAAGCCAATAATTTCCAGTGGTCAGTCAGTTTTTCCAGTAACTTGAATGACTCACAGTGATACAGACCAGGTCCTGTTGAGAAGCATTACACCATCCCCTTATGATGATAAGCAGAAGCTCTTTAGTGAAGTTTTACAAACTCAACTTACAGCAGCATAAGCCACATAATCAGGTAATCTTGATGAGCTATCTTGATTTTAAAAATGTCAAGAAATAGGTCTTTTAAAAATGTGGAAGGTTTAACAAATAACAAGCTGCAAAAATAAATCATAACACATGTGACCTACAAGTGATCTGGTATCCTTAATATATAAAAAGCTCTTATAATTCAACAAGAAAAAGTAGATTAACAATCCAATAAAGAAATGGACAAAGATCACAAGCTGGCTTCTTCTTAGAATATACAATGGATTATAAGATTTTGAAAAGATGTTCAACTTCATTAAAAGCAAATGCTCAAAACCTAAAATAAAGCAATAGTATAAATTTTTTTATCATGATAAATTACACTGAGACATTTTGAAATAGTGAAAGAATAGACACATATTAAATGTTCATCAGTTTGAAATTGAACTGGTGCAAGAATAGAGATTCAGTATTCCTTTCTTATGAGGATCCTCTCAAAACCCTTTCTCGTAAGAACAGACTTTTACTGACCATTGGTTGAAGTGCTGATGTTTCCTTTATTTGACCTCCAGAGCTACTAAATGGGTAACAAAGGTCTGTGTTTGGGGACAGGACAATATAATTGGCAGGAATGTGGGGGAGTCCACGACTGGAAGTTGAATCTAGGTTCTGCATTTTCTTGTTCTGTAACTTGTGAACAAGTCACTTAACATTCCTGAACTTAAAGTTTCTCCTTTATAAAGACAGGGATAACAGCACCTCACAGGGTTTTCATGAGACTCTGATAAAATAATGGAAGTGACTTGCAAACTGCAAAGCACAATAAAATGTAAATTTAAAAAACTTTTGCAATTAACGTATCTACTTGTACTAATGCGATTGTTAATTCTGCCAGACTTTATGGCTCATCCATGGCCATCCTGGGATCAACTCTGGCCTGTACCATGTCTTTCAAACTTTGAATGATCAACATTTAAAACTCAAATTTCAGGGTTTTAAAAAGTCTGGAATATCTGGCAATATACAACCTACATTCTGTCTAGCATGGCAATAATCGACTAGAATTGAGTGGTGGAGCCTCCTTTAGATGGGACGTGTACCCTCCACTTGCCTGTAAGTCATCACTACTCCCTTTTGTCCTATGCTTCACTCATTTACACTTCCTGTCTGTAGGCCTTTGAATTGCAACCCTGCAGTTGGTTTGCCACCATACTTTGCACAAGAAATCACTGCATCCCAGGAAAGAAGGGTCTTGTTCACCATCACCCAGCAAGAACCAAAAACCACCAAAACCAGAGCCTCACAGACTACAACTCTGAAGCTCTGAGCTCATAATCAAGCTCATTTATTTTCTACAAAACAAGAAAGAAGATGCTCTGTTTGTCCTGTAGCTGATCTGGGCTCCCTTTTACTGAGAAAAAGCTAGATTTCAAATGAGAATAATCCTCAAATAAAACCCTGTCTTGATTTCCCTTGTTGGCTTGGCCGCTCTTGCCCACCCCAGTATCTGTTAGGCAGTCCCTCTGCTACAGTTTCCATGACTGTGTGCTCACAGGCCTAGTCACTTTATCAGAAATTTCACTTCAGCAGGATGGGAACACCACAGGGAAAAGGATCTGGCAGAACTTATCCTGCTGACAGTGTTAAAACTGGTTAGGCAGAAATACCATTTGACCATTAACCAATGGAATTACTGGGTATATATTCAAAGGAATACAAATCATTCTGTTACGAAGATACATGTATGCATATGTTCATTGCGGCACTATTTACAATAGCAAAGACATTGAATCAACCCAAATGCCCATAAATGATAGACTGGATTTTAAAAATGTGGTAAATATACACCATGAAATACTACGTAGCCATAAGAAGGAATTAGATCATATCGTTTGCATGGACATGGATAGGGTGGGAAGCCACTATCCTCAGCAGCTAACACAGAAACAGAAAACCAAACATTGCATGTTCTCAGTTATAAGTGGCAGCTGAACAATGAGAACACATGGACACAGGGAGGGGAACAACATACACTGGGACCTGTTGGGGCGAGGGGAGTGTGGGAGGGAGGGAGCACATCAGGAAAAATTGCTAACATATGCTGGGCTTAATACCTCGGTGATAGGTTGATAGGTGCAGCAAACCACCATGGCACATGCTTACTTATGTAACCAACCTGTACATCCTCCACACGAACCCGAGAACTGAAATTTTTTAAAAAAATTGGTTCAGGCTCTGAATGAACTTCAAGATACTCCTAGATGAAATTTTTCTCTATCCCATGGAGCCAACAGAACCACAAAAAAAGAAATGCGTGTGTGTGTGTGTGTGTGTGTGTGTGTGTGTGTGAGAGAGAGAGAGAGAGAGAGAGAGAGAGAGATTTATGAATTAGTACATGGGCATTACATAATAAGTAAGCAAATTAAACCACATCTCAACAACTCTTTTGCCTGACAAGTATGATGTTAAGAGAGAGATGGGTTGACTCAACACTGGAAATGGAAGTTGGTGATTTATGAATGCATTCATTTTCTTCTTCATGCATTCAACATTAACTGGGTGCCTGTTATATTCCTGGCATTTGCTAAGACTCCTGGGGGAAAAAAAGCCTACTTTCCAGTCCCAACAATCTTACTTGACTGTACCATTAACCACTTGTCCAGTTAAACGACTTAACCTCTTTTTCTATCTGAATTCCTTTACTTTTATAATGGGCATAATAATACTTAGAGAGATTCTGTTAGCCTAAATGAGGTTTATATAGGTTACAGTGGCTTAAAACATATCAACCAGCTACAGGGATTTAATAAACACTGATACGAGCCAAGCCCATCACTTTATAGATAAGGCTGTAACGTCCAGAGGAATCAGGTTACTTGCTCAGATGGGCAGCACGTTGTTGACTGAGCCAATTCCCAACACTACCATAGTCACCACCATTACCAGAGCCCAGCAAGTCTGTAGATATCCTAAGTTATGCTAGGATATCTACTTTGATTTCGGTCCAATTGCTATATAAATGACAATAGAAAAATATTGTGTTGTTTAAATGTAATTTTGATAACTTTAAAATAAATGCTTGTCCTTCTTATCCTATGTATTTTATTTTTATTCATTTAAAAACATTAATTTGAGAAAGAGTTAACTGTCCTCTCCAGATTGCCAAAGGAGTCAATTGAACCAAAATTTGTAAAAAAAAAAAAAATGATTGCTTTTGAGCAGTGGTTCTGAACTGGAAACGGTTTTGCTTCCAGCCCCTGGAGATATTTGACAATGTCTAGGAATGGTTGCTACTGGCATGTAGATAGTGAGTAGAGGCCAGGGATACTGCTAAACATTTGAAAATGCACAAGACACCTCCTTCGTAACAAAGAATTATCCTACCCCAAATGTCAATCACGCTGAGCTTCAGAAAGCCCTTTTTGGAGCAGTAAACAGCAAAAGGCCAAAAAGTAGCTAGACTTTGTATTCTCACCTAACTTCCCTGTGCGCTCATCTTGTTTGAGCCTCTTGATCTCCTATGAGTATTCACACAAGTGAAGTGGTTTTACATGTTTTTGTTTATAATTCTTGCACCTACCCCAATTCTAACAAGTCTTACAAGTTGCCCTGGATCTGTGTGCCAGACCTCTGTCCAAAGCAGAGTTATAGTGCTGCTAAATTTATTGAGGTAACTTCTTGGAAATGTAAGCAAGAAATCTGTCCCATAAGCAAAACCAAGATGGTCCATGAACCCTTTATTTAGCTAGCCAAGCCTTGCATGAACTGCATAGCTAATTCAGTGGTTTCCCTTTGGGTGGCCTCACTTAAAATGTAGGACTCCCTTTCAAGGCTAAAAAAGTGGCAGAAAAGAAGAAGGAGGTGAGGGGATAAAACATTTTCTCCACCTGGGGACTACTAATAACAACACAAGGTACAAGAGAACCATCTTCTTCTTCCTCCTTTCCCCTTATAATAATTCATCTTCAGAAGAAAATCTTTTATGTGTAGACTTTTTTTTTTTAGACAGAGTTTTGCTCTTGTTGTCCAGGCTGGAGTGCAGTGGTGCAATCTTGGCTCACTGCAACCTTGGCCTCCCGGGTTCAAGCAATTTTCCTGCCTCAGCCTCCCAAGTAGCTGGGATTACAGGTGCCTGCCACCAGGTCCAGCTAATTTTGTATTTTTAGTAGAGACAGTGTTTTGCCATATTGGCCAGGCCAGTATTGAACTCCTGACCTCAGGTGATCCACCCGTCTCAGCTTTCCAGAGAGATTACAGGCCATGTGTTGACTCTTACAAATAAATTTCTCAAATAGAAAGAACAAAGGTTGAAAACGCCAGGAATTTTTTCAAAGCAGAACAAAGGGTAGAAGAAGTCAAAATAGCATTTTTTAAATTCTTGCAGGAGAAGCCTTGACAAATAGTTTGTCTTTTCTTAGCACATTTTACGTTTCCCATCCAGGCTGTGAGTGAATTCCTTTCTTCTTGGAGGTTCTGAAAAACATCTGGCCTGGTCTGGCACAGACCCAGCTTGATGGTAAATCTTTCTTCCTATGTAATAGCAAAAAGTAGGATAAGTAACTTCTGTTCCAGGATGGTATAGGTGCAAGAGTGGATCAGAGAGTTCCCATGAGTAAAGAATTCAGTTCCAGCTGAGCTGGTTAACTCCTGAATTCTCAGCCCAGTCAACAGTACAATACCAGCACTGGGAGAATATTTGATAAATATTGTTAAAGGTTTGAATTCACTAATGGATTAAAAAAGTCAGAGCTACCCTTGGAGGAAAGATTTATTTCTCATTTGCATTTGAAAAAACTCAAAGAATTTAACAACGGTTGCCTCAAATTATAGAATTGCCAATAGACTAAGCCAGGACGTGGCCTCCTAGTCATCTGGCTGGAAACATCTTACCTTAGACACGATTTTTTTTTCTCTTAGAGCTTTATCTAAGAGGAGTTTAGTCTCAACATATCTTACATGGGCTAAAGAATAATCTGGCTGGAATATCATTCTCACCACTGACTACTAGTATTGATGAAAATAGATAGTTTGGAAAAGACTACATTAGGCAATATTAAACAGGTTTCTTTATATAGGGCTTATTAGAGCTTCTAATATGCCAATACATGGCAGAAATAGACTGCAACATTCCCCAAACCTAACCAAGCTCTGCATTTTAGACACAGCGGAGCACCAATGTTGCACAGTATTTTGAGAAATATGGGGTAACCATTTTGCATGTCTTATCTCTGCTACCTGATTGGATGGTGGCCAAAATTGAGAAATTGTCTCACTTCATCTTCAGAGCAACTAACCTGGTAAGGCAGCTGTTCACCACCATCTGAGTATGAGATACCACTTCCAAGCATTTCAGAATGAAGACCCAGCCCTACAGTTATTTAACTATGTAACCAATAGCTAAAACAAAACAAAACGAAGGAAAGCCTGTGCTTGTTTCAAACCTACTCAGGAACTGAGCAGCTGGCTGAAAGTTTGTGCAGTGCCGGAATGCATGTTCATCTTTGCTCTCTGACTGCTGGTGTAACTTGATCAAAAAAAAAAAACCTTGATAAGATACATACAAACAAATAAAAGTTAAAATAATCTCTCTCTTATCTTGCCCTCAGTGAATAAATGTGACATGAAGTGCATTCAAGATGTTGCCCAGATGATCATCTATAGGACCTTGTTGGGGTACACATGCAGATGGTTTTTGGTCAAATTCTCTTGTCTTTGTTGTATACATAGATCATCTTTTAAGAGACATGAAAATGAAACTGATATAATGATATCATTATTGATAAGATAACTGACACAATGCCGTTCTGCCCACCTACTTGGCTCTAGGACTTTCAAGAAAATAAAAATGATATTCCATGACATATGTATCAACTCAGAAAAGAAAAAACAAATCCTATAAATAAGTATATATAGACCAAATTATTATATAGGTTCTATATATTTTTCTTTTCTTATTGTAAATTGGGATTGAAAGTTACATCACCTCACCATGAGAACTCCAATGCACTAACCATTGCTCCACAGAGCTACCTAAAAGTTACATCCCTTTGGAGTATAGCCTTTAAAGACAAATATTTGAGAAATGGGCATCCAGCTGCCTAAGGCAATGCTGAAAATGCCCCAGATACACAAATCCACAAAAGGGGAAAAGTAAAAATCAAAAGTAGCATTAAGGAGATATTTTAGAGTATGAAGAGGTTGTAAAATTCAGAGTGCTCATTTAAGCATATTTAGTATAGTATGACAATTAAGAGCTCAGATCAGGGAACTAAACTCCCAGGTTTAAAGCCCAGTTCTGTTCTTATAACCTTCAACAAGTTATTTAAACTGTATATGTCTCAATTTTCTTCCTGCAAAATGGAATAAGAGTTGAACCTACCTTATATGATTATGAAGACTCAGTAAGTTAAGTGCATAGAACGGCATTTGGTGCAAAGTAAGCTTTCAATTAATATTAGCAATAACTAGGATTACTAGCTGTGTGTCCACAAGAAGTCAGTTGACTCCTGTAGGTCTTATTTCCTTCATCTATAAAATTGAGATCCTCATAATTACATCGCAGTACTACAGGAAACATCAAGTAAGACAAAAGAGAGAAGCTAAAGTATAAAACATCACTTCACAAACATTGGGAAATTGTTTTCTTTCCTGAAATGATATGATCTTTATTCTTCTCAGTGGGTGGTATTTCCTCTTCATCTGCAGGCCTTAGGTTTCCTCTCTGGACACTGACCTTCCTCGTGTACAGAGTGGTATGCACTTGCTCTGTGTGCTAAGGGAGGAACCTCTGGTCTGTCAACAGTACTTCACTTCTCAGTGAATGGTACCATTTGCCATCCATTGGCCAGAGCCAGACTGCTTGCATCCAGTTGATGGACACTTTCTTTTGTGTCCACCCCCAATGTAAATATCTAATCCCTCTATATCTCTATGTCCACAGCCATCATCCTAATTCATGCCATCATCATTACTTGTCAGTAATAGGCTCCTATACTTCAACTTCCATACTTGTCCAGTCAAATCCATTCCATTCTCCCCAGTAGAAAGAGAGAATGTTTATTTTACTCATGTGCCTTTCCAGCTCAAAGTCCTCCAATGGCTTCCTATTCCATATCCCTGGCCAGAACATGCTCCTCAAAAGGGTTTGCACGATTGGAATCCTGCCTACTTCTTAAAGTTTATCCCACACCATTCTGATCTTCCCAACTTCCTCTCCCCGCCATCTTCCTCTCTACACACCTGTCCCATAGCTCTTTTCTCAGTGATGTGAATACCCTTAAGCCCTTCCCTACCTCAGGACTTTTGTACTTGCTGTTCCTTTCCCCTGAATCTTCAAATAGCTGCTGACTCTTTTGCACCTTTCATACTTCAGCTCAGATTTCACTTCCTTAGTGAGGTCCCTCCTGACTGCCCCAAATGCTTGTTTTCATAGTATTTACTGCATGGTTCTTATGAGGTTCAAATGAGAAATGCCTTTAGAACAGTGCTTGGAACGTAGGAACTGCTCATTAAAAGTTGTGATAATTATTATTATCATCATCATATCATCATCCTCCTTCTCTGCCACCATAGCCTATTAAATTGCATGGAGAACACTAACAAGAGTGTGTGATTGTGATGTGTGTTTGCTTCCTTTCTTTTGGTCTATCTGATTATTAGTTCCCTAAGGGTTAGATCTTGTTTCTCATTCCCCCTGGTGTACCCTCGCCTCACAGCCAACTGCCAGTCACAGAGCCGGCTCTCAAACATTTATTGAAGGAATGAATGAACGTGAGTGTCTCTTGGCTGTCAAAGGGCTTCAAATGCTAAAACCCCATAAGGGCCCAGGGCAGTTTCACCATTAGGGCAACCCCACACCTGATTCCAGAGAACAGTACCGCATAGGCTCCCAGGCAATTGCATTTGCGAGTCTCAAACACTTGCCTGAAACTGGTACAGAATTTCATCTGATTTCTGAGGACTCCCACCCTCCTTCTCCCCTTCCACCCCTTGATATCCCTCACATTTTCCTGTTTGTATTCAACACGTTCCTGCTTGTGTGAGAAAAGCAAAGAATTCCACAAAACTCTTTTCTTTATCCTCTTTCCAGAAAAATGGGCCAATTCACAGCTGCAATCGTTGGGAGAATTTCCTGTCTGGGAATCTGGAAACTGCCAAGAGTGGAAAGCTGCAGCCAGCCAGCGAGGCCTCTGTTGTCATTGGCCCAAACAACAACAAAAACAACCGCAACAACAACAACAACAACAAAACATGCCACGTGTGCACTGGCATATACAAACACGCCCACAGAACCAAACCAAACGGACAAGGCTTCAAGGAGAGCTTCTAGGCGGCTCATTCCCGCGGCGAGGCATATCCCTTGGCATCGTGCCATTGCAGCCCAGTTCCCAGCCCCCCCGCCATCTGTCATCAGCGCTCTGCCTACTGTAAGTGTGCCGACACAGTACACGGAGGCTAACAAGTAGCAAATGGAGGGGAAGAAAAAACAAAGCCACTGCAGTCAGTGGGAGAGGTGGCTAGGGCTTTGACGTAAACTGACAAAAAGCTGGGAAATTTAAAATGAAAGTTTGCCCTCAAGACTTTCAGCTGTGAGGGTTGGGCTGGGGAGGAGGGAAGGGTGTGCGGTGAGGGAGGTTGGCAGGGAGCAGTCTGCAAAAAAAGCTGGTGAGATAGAGTTAAGTAGGCCGGCTTTTTCCAGACTCCAAGAACATGAGACATTACTTAAAATCCATTCTGACTGTTCATAGATTGCCCAAGAAGGCTTTCCCTTACAAGAAAAAAAAAAAGGAGTTTTAAAAAATGCAAAAGTTTTTCCAATAGAACTTCTGAAGGAAACATTTAATCAGGACATCGTGTGTAATATAATTCAGGTTGCTAAATTGCCTATCAAATAATCAACTCCAGAGCAATTAGGACAAATTGCCCTTACCTTATTGTTAAATTAGTTGTCAGCTCTATGTTGTCATTTAAGAAATCGTTGGGGAAAAATCAGGGTATTTGTTCTTTTTCGATGTTTTTTCACTACAACAAAAAATATATTTTTTAAAACCTAATTGTCTACCAAAAATCTACAGCAGCAAAAGAACCTGAATCAGCCAAGATTCCTGATAAAATGTGTCTAGATCTTTTGCGTGAGTGTGCAGACTGTCTGCATGCACTTGGATGGATGATTGTCTTGTGGTTTTCAGTCCTTGTCATTAAATGCAGAGACTTTTCCCTTAAAATCTTAACTATACGGACCCAGATTGCCAGGCATTTGACAACCCTCTCACAGCTTGGCATTGCTCTCTCTATGTCAGAGATGGAGAAACTAAGGCCAAGAGAGTTTAAAATTAACTCAAAGTTAAAATGACAGAACCTCAGGATCTTCGGACTTGAGGCCCTACCCTCTTTTGTTTTAGACAATGAGATTCTGTTAAGCTGCTACTATTCACTTTGCTCTTTTAATTCTCGCCACAAAGCCACAAATGCTGTAGCTTCTAATTCCACTATTCAAAAAATATTAATTAAGCAAGCAAAATTGCAGTAAGTTTAACCAATACGGCCAGCAGCAAACCAGCTTTCATTTTGTTTGTTTGTCAGTTAAGTGTTACTATTTGATCACTTTAATAGTTGATTACTAAAAAAAATAAACTCTGGAAAATAAGTTTCAATCCCCAAACGATTCTGATTGACAGCATGATCGCTCAGCTCATTATCCCTAATCAACAGAGTAAACATGTATTTACAAATAAAAACACACACCAGATGTATTTTCATCCACAAGGTGATGCTGTCAACTAAAATAGGAAATGTGCATCAATGTACAGCATCCATCATTTTCAAGACAGGTTCACCACAAACCCTCCTGCTTCGTGATTCACAGATGAAAGCCTGTATGCATGCAGGTGGTTGTGCTAGTGCCATGTTTACAAAGAAAGGGTGAGGTACTTGAAAAAGCACCAGTTCTAAAGTCAGAAGAATGCTCTTTGAGCGCAGGCACTACCATTTCCAGGCTTATACTGTTATGCCTCAATGTGTTCATCTTTAATATGGGAATAATAATAGCTCCTACAGAATTGTTTTAGGTATTAAATGAGATAGCAGATAGGAAGGTGTTTTGTATATAGTAATACACTGATGTAGTTCCTTTTTCAGTATTTCTCCATTTCCTTCAAATAGGCTTCTGTTTCTCCCAGACTGATCAGAGTTTAAGAAGAGATATTATATCTCCCACTTCCCAAGTTCCCTTCAGAAGGTAAAAGTCGATTTAAAGGGAGTCATAATATTCTAGAGACCAGCCTAGCACTTTATATCAAAAACCCACTTTGAGTTTCACCTGAAAGGAGAGGAGTACATAGAAATAGCTTTTATTTTCCTTTCCTGTGGAATTGAACAGAATTTTCAAAAACCCTACACAAAACTCTGCTAGGAGCATAATGAGTCTGCAGGAAATTTCCAAACTATATTCCACAATGTGAGTGAACAGTGTAACTTAATATCTTATATCAATGTTCATCACATTCATCCATTGGTTCATTAAACTAGTATATTGCATACCTGTTGGTACAGGATGGTTTGTCAGGGACTTGGGTGATAACAGGAAGCAAATGCACTCCATGTGAGCAAGTCATGCGGTGGTCCTGTCAGTAGACTTTCCTACTGTGTTAGGAATCATCTAAGTTTTTAGAAGTGTTATTGAACTTTGAGAATACTTTTTAAATTTTAGAGGAATGCATTCTTGTAACAGAACAAAAAAAAATAAGAGTTTAGGAACCCACTTCTCTTCCTGACTTTACCAACATAGGAGGCTTTGAATAAATCACTCTCCTGCTTTGGGTAGCTCCTGTACTTCCCTGACATTTAAGGCTTTTCAACCTCCTCTTGCTTTGTTTTCAGAAATAGTACAGCAGTTTCACCGTGAAATATTTGACTAAGGGTTAAATCTGGAACAAGCATGTGTTTCACTCTTTTAAAATTTGTCCTTATCAAATAGAGTGTCATGGCAGGAAGCTGGGTAAAGATACAGTCCAACCAAGGACTTTGGATAAGTAAAATGAAGTGAGACTTAAAAAAACATCTTCCAGAATCCTTTACTAAGCTGAGGTCCATGAAGGCAAGGTTTAAGATGCCTCATTCACCACTATTACCTACACTCTCATCCCTAAAATGGTGTTTAGTCCATGGCAAACTCTCATAAGTATTCATAGAACAAAGACATGGATGAACCAGCTTATGATGACAATAATATCGTAGCATAAAACAGCTGATATAAAGTAAGATACAAGCTGATGATAAATCTTCCCAACTGCTTTATCAAACCTTTTGGAAACGTCCCTGAAAAAATACGCATGATTCTACATGGATACAGTGCCCTTGATGCTGAAGTAGCATCTCAAGTCCCTCAATGGTCTCCATTCATAAATTAGAAGATTGGGATAGGCTTGAAAAGGCACTTTCCAGATGCCTCAGATCTTGGATTCTGACTCTGGCTTTTCTCTAGCTAGCTGTGTGGCCTTGAGCAAATCCTCTACTTCTCATGACCTAAGTTTTCTCATCTATAAACAAGAGTTTTAGGTTTCTAAGACTCCTTTCAGCATTAGGAATTTAGAAAGAAAGTGGAAAATTATACACATGTGGGCATTTTTAAATTAGAGTTTCACCATCCAAAATGCCTCTGTTACTTTATTAACTCCATTCCTGTTTTAAACTTGGAAAACTGGCAAAACGAATGCAACTGTTTCAGAAGTTAATGTTGTGTTGGATCAACACAGTGAATAGACGCTTGCCTAGAGAGTAATACTTTTGCCAGAAATGAGCTGACGCTGAAAAACATTGCCCTGAAAAGCCCTATCCAGCCTGCAACTCACATCTTTTTCTTTCCACAACTCAACACCCAAAGACCAACTTGAACTGAGGTTAGAGGTACAAAGCAGCAGTTGCTTCTCACCTTAGGACTAAACATTGAGTCATCTCCATTGATAGTCCAACCATAACCTGGAACTTCAGTGTAAATAACTGATCTTCAGCCTTAATCTTTCATCCTGAGTCTGGGGAAAATTGGAAAGAGTGGTTTATTCATGCACGAATCCCCAAGTACTTACTGAGTTTCCAGAAAGTGCCATCTCCCCTAACTCATTCCTGACTTGCACTGAACTCCTTTCTGCTCACTTTCCCATGCTGTCCTCACACACTCACCTATTACTCAACTCCACTCTTCTCAACAACAAACTTTCTGTTGGCTGCTTCACACAGAAACCTTGACTGCATGTAGGTGACCTGGCCTACAATGTTTGAAAACATTGAAAAGTCCAAGACCTGGTGAAATATGATTTATTTGGGCCAAGTGAGTTGGACTTGCCACCTGCAGGGAAAGGCCAGGTAGAAGGAATCAAGCCCCAGTTGGCACCAAGCCACAGACTAAGGAGCATGATTACATTCCTTCAGAGATTACAGAATGCCAAAAGAATGCCTCACAGTGGCAGGGATTCATTATCTGAAATGCAACTGTTTTGGTCCCATAAGTACAGATGCTGACATGTTAATGTTTTCTAATAGGTGTTACTATTATAGGCCAACAGGATCTCAGGAGCCATTAGAATCTTGACCTTGTTAGAACCTGATATGGTTTGGCTATGTCACCACCCAAATCTCATCTTAAATTGTAGCTCCCAATAATCTCCATGTGTTGTGGGAGGAACCCAGTGGAAGGTAACTGAATCATGACTTCTCTTGCTAGTGAGTGAATTCTCACGATATCTGATGGTTTTGTAAGTGGCATTTCCCTCTTTGCTTGGCACTTCTCCTTATTGCCACCACATGAAAAAGGAGTTGTTTGCTTCCCTTTCCACCATGATTGTAAGTTTCCTGAGGCTTCCCCAGCCATGCTGAACTATGAGTCAATTAAACCTCTTTCCTTTATCCATTCTCATGTATGTCTTTATTAGCAGGGTGAGAACAAATACAGAACCCTCATCCCCATTGGAAACAAGAGCCAAACCTTGAACTCTTGCCAGTAGTTACTTGCCATCCATGCTTGATTCCTACTGCACACCTAGATTTTGGAATATGACCTGTGCCCATGTTCCTTGTTCATCTATCAGAAACTTTTTAAAAATCTTCTTAGACCTCTGATTCTAACTGCTTTTATTTTACCTAATATTGAATACCATGTTCGAGAGCTCCTCAAGGAAGACAGCTAAAACTGATTAAGCATCAAGCCTAGAGTAGCAGAGCTCACATGTATAGAGGCCAAGGCCAGCTTCAAACAAGGAGACCTAAAGCAGTGTATCTGCATGAAATGAAATCTTATGGAAGTCCTGCTGGGACCATGACACCCACCATCAAATCTGAAGGGCAGAGCAAATACAGAAACAAGTGAATAAACACTGAGGTTAGTAGCAGGATGGATCCACAGAATAACAGAGCACATATCAATGAATAATTCAGAATAAGTGGTAAGAGCTAAAACTGTAGACCAAAGTGAAAGATGTTCCCTTGTGAACCATCTAGCATATGGGACAGGCAGGGAAGCTTTAAAGAAGGCCATGATGTTTGTAACACAAAGGATAAATGTTGGCTGAAATAGATACCCCATCTTCCATGATGTGGTTATTATACATTGCTTGCTTGAATCAGAATATCTCATGTACCCCAAAAATATATATACTACTATGTACCCATAAAAATTAAAAAGTTTTTTAAAAAGGAAAAAAACATGAGAACTGGACCTGCATATTCTTTGGGATTTGCTTTTTTTTTTTTTTTTTTTTTGAGACAGAGTTTCGCTCTTGTTACCCAGGTTGGAGTGCAATGGCGCGATCTCGGCTCACTGCAACCTCTGCCTTCTGGGTTCAGGCAATTCTCCTGCCTCAGCCTCCCGAGTAGCTGGGATTACAGGCACGCGCCACCATGCCCAGCTAATTTTTTGTATTTTTAGTAGAGACGGGGTTTCACCATGTTGACCAGGATGGTCTCGATCTCTTGACCTCGTGATCCACCTGTCTCGGCCTCCCAAAGTGCTGGGATTACAGGCTTGAGCCACCACGCCCGGCCGGGATTTGCTTTTTTTAATGAGACTGAACTTTCTTAGAGCATCTATAGATATGGCCTCCATTTCATCCAGCCTATTCTATTTCATTGCAATTATTAAGCTAAGCCAGGCTAAACTTTTACTTATATCATGCTGCTAATGTATTTGGCTTGAATTTCTTTCACTTTTGATGAAACAAAATTTAATATAGTCATTAGAAACCTCAATTAGGGTTTGATAATACCACATGTAGTATTTGTTTTTCAAGAGATAGGGTAAAAAATGTTTTCATCTACCAATAATGTAATTTAGAGAAACTAAGGCTTTGTTCCACAGGCTCCAAATAAAATAGTACAGAGAGTATTTGCCTCCCCAATTCCCTTACAAATGAGGGATGGGGAATAAGGCAGAAAAGCTATTTGCCCTAGGTCACACAGGTAGCTAGTGTTGGAGTTAAGAAAGTTCATTTCTTATGGCTCCAAGATAAGCAGGAAAAGGTTTTCCCAATTAGTATTGTTTCTCTGGTTTACTTGGGCAAGCTAGTCAGTGGTCCTTGTTTCCAGAAACGTTTGTGCAAAGCACATCATCCAGTCTCAAACACAGCTAGATTCAGCAGGATCAAAGACAAGGCTAAAGGAGGACATGCCACACAAAGAAAATGAAGTCAGCCCGGAGATTTTACCTCCATAGAGACTCATCACAGCCCCAGCTGCTTCTTGGTCAACCAGAGACCCTGGACCTCAGGAAGTCACACCCCTAAACTCTGCTACACATGTACAGCCCTGTGACTTAAAGCTAGTGAATTCACGCTGCTTGGTTGAGGGACTTTGTCAGTTTGTGCCCAGCTTTCTCTATGCTTTTGTTTCCACTTCCAGTCCCTAGCTACAAAGAACCATAATGCAATTTTGCAGAAACTAAGCAAAAAAGAATACATTAGTCTAGTCACTTGGAACTGCTGCCAAAGGAATAGTATCTTCAACTGATTGCCAGCCAAGTCCCTTATGAGATTGTGTATAGTCTTACAATATTGCTAGGGGAGCGAAACAAAGGGGAAGAGAAAGAGAAGAGCCATACTTATAATTTATAGTCCATGGTTATGGGAAGCTTCTTATGTTACCAGAAAACTGGTGTCTGGGGTTTTCCTCTGCCTCAGGGAGCTGAAAATGGGAGGAGGGAGGGGAAGGTTATCTTACCAACTTTCTGCAGCCAAAATCATCAAGGCCAAAATTCCTTCCTAGAAAAGTCAGTGGCAAGATTCAGACAATTCCCACCAATCCAACAACTCTCAGACCTGGGTGATTAGCATCCTCCCTACAGTAAAAGTCACTCCACCCACCCCCAGGGAGCAGAGAAATCTCAGGACCTCTTGCTTTAAAAACATTCTGATGAGAGGCATCAAGGAAGAAAATGGAAGGGTTAAAATATTTGTCTAGAGGATTGGAGCACCTTAGTTGCTGTGGTTTCTGACTAGTTTAATTCTCCTTGTTCTTCATCTTAGAGAACAAAGGGTTTTCAGGTCTTCCTGTTAAAATTTTCTAACTCAGTTGTCTTTACCATTCTATCCTGTGGGTAGAGCAAATGGATTTCATGTTAAGCAATCTTCTTCAAGGACTATGACTCCTTCTAACCATTCTTGATTACATTCTCTCATTAAATCAAGGTTCTTAGTCAAACAAAATGTGATGCCAGGAGTCATGGTGCTCATTATTGGTGGCTTCATCCCTTTCCTCTTCTCTGTGTGGGTTCCATGACACTGAAGCCTGGTGCAGACTAATGGCTATTGCTGAATGGACTGCTTTGAGGGCAAGGAGCTTGTCTTATGCATCTTTGACTCCATATTCCACAGCCTAGTTCATGCTACAAAAGACAGTGTTGAATGAATGTCACTGTGAAGTATGAAAAAAGGGTTACCTTTGCTTGGAGCTCCTCTTTGTTTGTTAGCTCAAAACTCACAAACTGAAAGAACTGTGTTGATGAGTCTCCATGGAGGTAAAATCTCTAGCCCATATCCTGGCATATAAATATATGGGTTGTTTCTACCAAATGAGTCAATAGAAAGGAGCATGCTTATGTGATAAATTTGCTCTGGAGAAAAAAAGGAAAGGAAGCAAGTGTTGACCCTTTGCATAGGAAAATATTGTCACAATGAAGATGCACCAATGAGGATATTGTAACACTAAGGTATGGACCTTCAAGTGGCCTGGCAAACTCATCCAATTGTCTACTCTTTAGAGGATGTTCTTCAGAGTCATATTCATCTGCAGATGAGTATCAGTCCATGACTCTCAAACATGTGACCCATTCACCTGTATGAAACACCCTCAAGAGCAAATGTAAGTTTATCCCAATTCTCTACCCACTAGCTTTCACCAGAGAAAGCACATGGGTCTAAAAGTGACATAAATTCATAAAAAGACACTCTTGAAGTTGATCTTATGTTTATTTATAAATACCAGACTTCAACTTATATTAATAACAAATCTTATGAAATTTTTATTCATTCATTTACTCCCTTCACAACTCTTTTTTTTTTTTTTTTTGAGAAGTTTCGAAAAACTTGTTGCCCAAGCTGGAGTGGAGTGGTGTGATCTCAGCTCACTGCAACCCCTACCTCCCAGGTTCCATGACTCTCCTGCCTCAGCATCCTGAGTAGCTGGGATTACAGGTGCACCACCCTGCCCAGCTAATTTTTTGTATTTTTAGTAGAAATGGGGTTTCACCATATTAGCCAGGCTGGTCTCAAACTCCTGGCCTCAGATGATTGGTCTGCCTTGGCCTCCCAAAGTGCTAGGACTACAGGCATGAGCCACCATGCCTGGCCTCCATTCACAACTCTTTTGACTTACCTGTCTTGACACTGTGAGCCTCGGGAGTCCCATAAGTAAAAACTCCTGCTCCCTCATATACCCTGTTTTTATCTTCCTCCTATTCAGCTTGGGGGCCTTGGCTCTGTTTTCCACTTCTGGCATATTTCCTACCTCTTGAAATAGTTCATAGATTATTGTCATTTCCCCCACTCAAATTTCAGCACTTCCTAAAAATCTTGGCCTGAACCCACTTTCTGGTACTTGTTATTCTTGTTTTTAAAAAAAAAAAAAAACATATATATATATATATATATACTTCTTCTCTGTCCAATAACCTCCACCTGCCCACCCACACACCCCCCCAGATCTACCCTCAGGAACTAAACCTAATCACCAGTGTCAGGGGTGGGCTGGGGGTGATAGGGATGAGTGTGGGGAAGGTACCCAAAGGGCCTCAGGTGACCTAAAAGAAGCAAGGTTTGGATGTCGCGGATGTCACAGGACAACTTGTATTTTATTCTACTGCTAGTGTATGTTCAAATTTCAGGAGTGAAAGGAACTTGAAAGTTCATCCATGTCTCTGCCTCTACAGCAAAATATTAGCCATTAAGAAAAGATTAGCATTCCATGGTGTCCTCAGAGATCTCTGGAGTGGATTCCATCACCTCCCTTAGTAATGCATTCCAGAGGCTCATCTCACAAAGATTTTCTTCATACTGAATCTAAGTCCTGCTGGAAGCAATTTAAACAATCTCTCTTTGGCCTGACTTTGTGTGGGAGAAAAAAAGCTCTTAGCCACTGTCCTTGCAAGATCCCTTCATAGATTCCTTGGCTTCTCCAGACACTTCATGTATTAATTAAAATGAGAGCAAAGCGGAAACTGGGAGAGCAAGAGATGGAGAGAGAGAGGTCACACAGCAATGCTTGTCTTGCCATTTCTGGTCAATGTTTCAGAAGCACCAAGGACTCTCGACCCAGCTCTACCTTCTCATTTCTTTGGCTAAGTCACATTCTCTTTTCACTGCCTGATGACCTACTTTTATCGCAAGCAAGGTTCTCCCCTTGAAAAGTGTAGATAACATGTAGCCCGACCCAGGATGAATCAGCTGAGCTGCACAGCTGCTGTGACCTTTTCCTTCATCTCCTGGTAACATGAAGGAAGGAATAAAGATGACCAAGTTTTCTGCTGGCCAAACCTGCTTCATTTTCCTGGCAAAAGGATAGGAGGAGATAAAGTTTATTCTTCTACCCGAGACAGTAAATGAAAGAAAGAAAGTTGTGGGTGTACAGGACATTTGCAAGATTTCATTTTTGTAGTTGCTCATTCTGAGCTAAGAGCCACCACAACAGATCAGTCTTTGGAAAGTGAGGGGGTTTGTGGTTGTATTTTGGGGCCTGCAGACTAGCCAGGATTCTGTTTCCATTTTCCCTATTAGTCCTCAAGTTCTAGACTGAGGCCCCCAAGATCCTGGGGCATCTGACCAGAGACAGCTGCCAGCATTTTCCCATGATGAGCAATGGAATGTGTATTGGCTGAGCACGTTGATTTGCCAGGTGTTTATAAAGTTTCTTGATCCTTATTTCCACCTGGTTTGCTTCCGGGACCCAGTGGTGTATGGACAGCCGTGTGTCACCGGGAACAAAAAGAAGGGATAAACATCATACTCTTTTCCCCAAAAAGCTGCTTTTGCATAGTTTTATTTTCAAAATTATTTTGCTTTCCTTACTTTCTTTTCCTTTTCTTCCCCTCCTCCACCCCCTGCCTCTGGTGTGTCTCTTTACACAGTTTAGACATTGGGAATATGTTGGTAGTTTTCCAGCTGCTTATGCACAAGTGTAATTGAGTCATTTATTTTTAGTGATGTCAAGACTTTGAGAACAGAAATAAAAGAAACATTACACACTGACTAACTAAAATGTAAGAGAATCCTCATCTGGAGGATGAAGATACAGTGGATGTGATTATTTTCAAATTGGAGGCTCTTCACTCTTCATTTCAAAACCAGATTTGGAACATAATTTGTTTTATTTTCAGCTGGTGGGGTCTCTGATATCAAGTGAAATTATCCCGAGCCTTTTCACGGTTGATGGCTGACTGGCAGCTCCTCATTTTCTTCCCCTTTAAGTGAGAGTCCAAGTTGCATTAGTTCCTGGATGAAAAAGATGAGGCTTAAATTAAAGACCTGTGGGACATCCTGAGATCCTCATAGAAAAAGGTCATTGGAACATTATCTATCCATTTAAAACAAAACAATTAAATAAGTGCAATGACCTAATGTGTTTGATGACCAGCACATTCCAAGTATATTGTTACCTTGCTGTCTATGCACCCACATGTATTTGGGGCATAAATCAAACCTGGAATAGAAGTATTATTTGTTTTTTACAAAGCTATCATGAAGTACTAATGATACTGACACAAGTATTCTTTACGTTCTTTCAATTCTCCCACCCCTAACATTCCCTAAAAATAGAACAACCATTAAAATCTTGGCACAATATAACACAAGATACTTGAAGATAAAATTCTAACTAATAAAACTGGTTAATATTAATTGAGTGCACATGATATGCCAGGCATTATTCCAAGCATAGTACATATTGAAAAGATAAAACTGTAGATAAGGAAAGACATGAACAAAGATATTAAGGATACACAGCTATTGTTCTGTGATCCCAGAGAGTCCCTAGTGTCTTTATTTGAGATCACTGTACTATAACTCCACTTACAGCAATGGGAACGCAACCAAAAATGGGAGAAATATATGCCAGTTGGTAGGCAAAGAAGTAATATTCTTTATATATAAAGAACTTTTGCAAAACAATATGAAAAAAGTCAGATGCCTCAGTAGAAACATGGGCAAAAGAGTAGGCAATTCATACAGAGAAAGTGCCAAAACAGTTAATAAGTTTTACATTGTTAAATCACATTGAAATTAAAGGAACATAAATTCAAGCAATGATACGTGCCTGTTTTCTACTAGGCAAATTAGATTAGAGGAGAAGATGCTGCTCAGTTTTGACAATGGAGTGAGGAACAGCCCTCTTACACACTGTTAGTGTGAAGTACAGATTGTTGCAACTTTATGGAAAGCAAATTCTCAGTACATAAAGTTTTTAAAATAAATTTAGGAATTCCTCTTCTAGATATTTATACTAAGTAAATAGTCAAAAGTGAACACAAACATTCAGTTATAAGGCTGTCAGCCTCAGCATTATTTAAAATAATGGTACATCTTTATGGTAGAATACCAAACCATCATCAAAATACATGCCCATAAAAATTAGTATAAATGTAAGATTCCCATGAGGTTATCAAATGAAAGAGGGGTTTGTATAAAGGTATGGACAATTTGATTCCAACATCATGAAAAGTATATCTATGCATAAAAGAAACACAGGAAGACTGGAGGGTAACCAAGTATTTATTATTCCTGCTGATATATTGTAGTAAATATAGGAAAATATAGATGTGCCCAAGTATCTATAACAAATAAGCTCTTGCAAATTGCATTTGAGCATGGACTTCAGCTCTGAAAGTCCTGGCAAAGGAAACAAAAGGGAAATAAAGTGCATATTGTTATTTTTAATAAAAAAAATACAAATTCTCTTTCAAAAACACTTTTTCCCTGATGTCAAATTAAAAGTGAATCTTACTGACTGTAAGGGACCTTAGGTAACATATTGGACAATGTCTTCACTTTGCTCCCATGAAAGACACAGAAACTTTGTTAAAATGTACAGGCTTTATAGTGGCCCACTAAAAAGGGTAAACGCTAAGGAAGTAGTGTAAATAACAACTCAGAAAAGACATTTTTACAGGGAAGTAAGGTAAAGTAGTAAGCAAATTTTTTTCCGTTGGAGTACCTAACCTCTTAATCCAGGATTAGAGCTTAGAGATCCCTGAGGAATACTCTTGGGTCAAAGTCACAATGTTTTCTCTTCAAAATTATTTAGAGTGAATTATGTTAATGCAATAAACAATACTGTAGGCGTAAAAACAACTCCAAGATTAATAGTATAGAAGTTACAGGACTTTGGGCCTCGAAGAATTCTCTACTGTAGTGAAAAGTGTTTCTCCATACTATAGAGTTAGCCTCAGATTAAAGTGAAGAAAGTATGCTTTAAAGGAATTTGCACCAATTCTTCTCTCTATAATATTTCCTCTATAAGATTTACTACAAAGATAGAAAATCAACGAATGATAACATTTTCAACTTGAGAAGTTGTAGGGTTTCTGTAATCCAGAAGCAGTTAACTTTCAGTAAGCCATGAATACTTTGTGGATTGAAATCTGGCAAAAACTGTGGAGTCTTACCCCAGAAATATACATACATGTGCCAGAATTGAAGATGATTAAGAATTCCCTAATGTTCATCCATAATTCCCTAGGATAAGAGCACCTGAATTAGTTTAACCTTGTTTTCCTGGGAAAACCTTAGAGCCAGATACATTATTCTGCTTAATTGAACAATATTTCTTACTTTTGCAAAATTAGTCGCTTCACATGAGTGAAGTAGCTCATCCAAGATTATAAAGCAAATTAAATGGCAGCTTCAGGATAAAAATCAGGTCTTCTAATTCCCAGGACAACCTTCCTTCTCCCACATCCTTTGTTCACTTAGATTTTAAAACCTGCTCAGTTTCCCACAATCCTGGAGGAAAGGAGAATCTCTATAACACACTTAGGCAAATCCCATGGAGGATTGAGGTTACCTCCTGGAAGTGCAACACTGAGAAAACCCTTGGAGTAAAGTGAAGCTAAAAATGATATGCCAAGTCACCAACACCAGTTTTTCAAGGAACAAGAGTTCATGTCAGCATCACGTCCAGTTTGGCCTGTTCTTCTTTAATTAGTCTTGGGCTGGTTTCTGATTATGGTCAAAACATCTGAAGGTCAACATAATGTCTTACTCTGGTTTGGGAAGCAGTCATGAATCAAAGCCCTCCAGCAACCCCCGAAATAAGAGTGATGATATGCCTGAACATAAGAAGGGTGAGGCGTAAAAATCAACAATAGCCGAGCCCTGCAGCTTATTTTCATGATCTCAATGGTAAGTAATCATTATTTTCTTTATTTGCCAGGAGGAATCTGTGACTCGTGAGCAAAAGAGAACTGTAGGATGCTTTTGTGTTGGAAAACACAGACCGAAAATTTAGCTCTTTCTGGTTATTTAACAAAACAACTAGGTTGAATATTCCTATCAGCGGACTGTGTGGTTGTACACTGGTCTTGACTGGAAAGTCCACCACTACTACTATGTTTACGGGAGTCCTACTCATTCTCCTAGGTCCATCTCACATCTCACGCTACCCAGAGACGCCATCCCAAGTGTCTCAGCCCAGGCTCATCTCATTTTTCTGAGCAGCCCCTACGGTACTTTTACGTAGGATATAATTCAACAATATTTAGATACTGCTTAATAGATCTCACTAACTGCTTTGTGAATCCTGTTTCTCCAACAGATTATAAGGTACTCAAAGCCCAGAATCATGTTCCCAGTGCTGCTTCCTACTGTACATGCTGCAGGTATTCAAAACTTGTTTGTTGACTGACCGATTAAAATGAGAATATGGCCACTGTCCTGCCTGAATCTGGTTCAGCAGCATTCTCTTCAGAATAGAGTTAAGCTTTCCTGCCTGATGAACCTCTGCTGATGCTTCAAGATCTGGCTCAAAATGCTACCTCCTCTACAACAGCCCCGCTAACAGAAAAGTTCTGATAATTCCCAGTTACACCAAATAGCACGATATTTCTAAGGAGGAAAAATGGGTTCCCCCGCTCCTAAAATGATTTTTTAATCCAAAAGTGCATTTTAAATGGTAATCAACATTATCGTATTGTCATCTTTACCTCAGAGCTAAGAAAGCCAGTGAAAATTTTCAGAGTACAAGTTTAGGAGAACTTTAAACATCATTTAGTTAAATTATGGTCTAGGTATATAATGGAATATCATACAGCCATTCAAAATAAGATAGAAATATATGAAATTATGTCTGAAATATAATTTTACACAGTAAAAAGAAGTCATAACTAAACAATACTGATAATATAATTACATCTTTATTTTTAAAATGTGTGCATGAATGCACATATGGATGCATTCATATGTATTATATATGCAAAGAAAATATATGGAAGCATCCACAAAAAAAAAAAATCGTCAGTCATGGTTCTCCCTGGCAGTAGCATTTGGAAGGCTGGAAAAAGAAGAGCTAGACCTTGAACATTTCACTGTAGGTATTTAGTACTGTTTTTCAGGTTCTGCAGTAAGAATTACTTTTATTACTTATGTTATGTTAGAGTCCTTTTTTTTTATTTTTCAGAAAAAGTCACCAGTCCAAGTCTTCAACAATGTACCCTCATCTACCTCTCACTGCTCCTCCATGCACTCGGGACCTCAGACCACCCATGTGACAGATATCTCCTCCGTGCTACTTTGACCGGAGGAGGTATCTGTCACATACTCTTTTCTCATTCAGGAATGACCATCCCTCTCTGATTTCTCTGGTGAACTCCTACTTGTCCTTGAAAGCCACTAAAAATCTCACCGCCTCTGTGATGCTCCCAGGATGAATTAATTGTTTGCATTTTGATGTCCTCACAGAACTTTCCACATATCTCTGCTAGAACAGAGATGTATGTATATATGTATAAAACTACAGGTAGAAATTATACGTCTTCCTCACCACAGTGAATTCCTTCAGGCCAGATCTGTCTGTATTTTGTTCATTTTCAGCACTATCTTTTGCAACTCACATGGAGCTTGGGACACAGTACTTACAAAAATGTTTGATGACTGCCCAAACTGCACATCAGATTCTGAGGTCCCTTCTCTGCAACTTTGGACACTACAAATACCCAGTCAATTCTAGGCAACAACCCAGTTATTGGTATTCTCAATAAATTGTAGCCTTGGACTCTCAGCCAAAAGAGAGTCCATTCCATTTGTATCCTGTGTGTTAACTTCAGATAATTTGATGTCACAGCCTACTATAAGTCAACTAAAGGGAACCCTTTTGATTGAATTAATGAAATACAATAAAAATACAAGTTCCTATAGAAAACATCATGCAGAGGATCTCAGGCTGCCCCAGAAGAGGCTTCTTGGGTCAACGTGACATAAAATTAAGGTGTAGTTTCCCTTAAGTCCATATGTAACAAATTTTCTCTCCATGTTGATATTCAGTAACTGACTTGATTTGAATGACATCCCTGTTGTCAATTACACATTGCTTCTGTGTGAAAACATCATGTCCACTAGCTTCCATTACTGTTTACTGGACAGAAAAAATGAATCCCAGGAGTCTCACCACCAACATAAACTAAAATAAAACTAACAACTTCAACACTATAGAATTAGCTCTACATACCTTATTATATTTAACTCTCATAAATGTTTCAGGAGGTAGGAATTTTTAACCCTACCTGTGAATAAGAAAACTGAAGTCTAGGGATGTTAGGTAATTTATATCAGGTCACATTAAGCTGTGTGTATATGTCATGTTATTAAGTCACGTGGCCTCCATCTAAAAGATGTGTACTCCTCCAATTTCACATGAGAGAGCTTTCATAGTCATTAAAACACCAAAAATGGAGGATTTGTTTTTCCTGTGGCAGTTACAGATTTTCTTCCTTTTCTATCTGCTATCTAGCCATACATGTATCTATTCATTCAACATTCAATGAGCACCTACTATTGACCAGACATTATAGCAAGCAATTGGAGTGAACCTGAAAAGATAAATATGGGTTTCTGTGTCCCCAAGGCAAGCTCATTGATATCTAATGATTAGAACTCATTAACAGGTATAGTTAATTTTATCTGAGAGTAATTTTCTATTAAAAATTGCTATGAATATGTGAATATTAGTAGCCAGCATTTATTAAGGACTTATTACTTCTAGGCATTGTTCTAAGAGTTTTACATGTAACTCATTTAATACTCACTGTAACTCCATACATTTGATGACTTTCATTAATCCCACTTTAAAAATAAGGAAATTGAAGTACAGGGAAAGGTGATACACAAGGTCAGACAGCTATGAAATGGCAAATCTAGGATTAAAGCCCAGGCTCTCTGAATGCAGAATGCTTGACCAATTACTTTATACAGTCTCTCCATTTAATATATTGGACACTGACTCTGGCATCACCAGGATGAATAAGCCATCATTCTTGTCCTCAAGCACTTAATGACAAAAAGCAGACAAATAAGCAGGTAGAACAATACAGAGTTGTAAGCAGGATGATAGGACAGGTGTGCAAGGAGGTTCAGGCACACAGAGAAGGGGTCCTGAAGTGTTTGCAATAACCCATCTACTATCCTCATGTGGATGCAGCCCAGACTCTTCTCCTAGGTCCCAGGATTCATTCAGTGCCCAAAGTTCTTGGTAAAGGAGAAAGATGGCAGAGGGAGAGACAATAGGAAAGATCCAGGAAAAGAGGGAGAAAAATCTTGAGAAAGGAGGCACATAAAAACGTGCTTGCCCGCCCATAGTCTTTTGTCTTTGTGAGGCATTCCTATCCCTCAGAAATGCATACACACTTAGAAGAAAATGAGTAACGCTGGTCCTCATGGTTTCCCTGTTCTCCGTGACAGCATACGAAAAAGAAACGTTCTCCCCTCTTTGCACTCCTGAGAGGTAATATGATGAAAATCAGGGATGCTAGGAAAGAAAATGGACAAGACCTCACTGCTCCAACATGCAGATGCACTCCTCATAAATCATGTAAATTATTTTCTCAGCCCTTTACCTGGAATTTTCAGGTTGTTTTTAGTTTTCTGCAATTATAAATGATGCTAGATAGGACATTTTTATCCTTGCATTTTTGTACACCTTTTGACCGTTTCCTAGAAGAGATCCCAGAATGGAATTACAAATTCAAAGAGTATATTCTTTTTTAAACTCTTAATCCATATGGCGAAAACACTTCCCAAAAAGTAGTGACAAATTATATCCCACGGAGTATATTTGGGAATGCTTATCCAAAGACACTTTCTCCAGCATTACTATACTTTAAAAACCTTTATTTTTTTATGAAAAAATGTAAGTTTTCCATTTAATTTTCATTTTTGAATCACCAGTGAGGTTGAATATAGTTTATAAGTTTATTAATCAAATGTATTAATTAAAATAATGCATGTGAACCTAGGCTTAATAAAGTAAAATTATTTTTTTAGTAATGAGTTTGAACATGAATTCATGGTTACTGGCTATATAAATTTGTTCTTAGAATTTTGAATTTATTATTTTTCTCATTTCTCTATTGAAGTTTAGTGGTTTCTCTCAGTGAGCTTTTTATATATTAGGTATACCAATCCTTTGTTTTGAAAAAATGTTCCAGTTTTGAAGGATTATTATCACTTATGGAACATAAATGGAACATATAGCATATAAAGGCATTATTCTTTACAAATATGACACTTTTTCTTTGTCTCACTGATATGAAAACAGAGGCTTAAAATTTGTGTTTCCTGTTTTTCAGGTAAAAATTTTGATACAGTAAATTCATAAATCTTACATGTACCATTTCATCAATTCTGACAAATGTACACACTTGTGTTACACAAGTCTGTATTAAAATATAGCATATTGTATCACTCTGAAAAATTCTTTTGCATGCTTTTCTAATCAACGTTGCCTTTACCCTACCTGAACCTTGAGAGAAAACCATTGTTCTGGTTTGGAACTTCATATAAATGGAATCATACAATATGTACTTTTTTAAATTCTGGTTTCTTTCACCTAGCATCATGCCTTGGAGATTTACTCATGCTGTTGTATCTGTCAATGGTTTGGGATATTAAAAGTAATGGCAAAAACTACAATCACTTTTGCACCAAGCCTAACACATGCAATGACATGAGTAGTTGTGGCCGAGTAGTATTCCATTGTGTGAATATACCAATTTGTTCATCCATTCACCTGCTGATGGATAGTTGAGCTACTTCCAATTTTTTACTATAATAAATAAAGCTGACATAACATTCTTGTACAAGTATCTTTGTGACCAAATATTTTATTTCCTCTCGGACTTTATACATAGGATGGAATTGTTGAATCATAAGGTATGCGCATGTGTTGTTTAATAAATACCTGCCAGATCTTTTTCCAAAGTGGTTGTACTCATTTTAACTTTTTTAACAACACAGGAAAATGTGCAAATATTATTTATTTATTTATTTATTTATTTTTTGAGACAGAGTTCCGCTCTTGTTACCCAGGCTGGAGTGCAATGGTGCGATCTCGGCTCACTGCAACCTCTGCCTCCTGGGTTCAAGCAATTCTCCTGCCTCAGCCTCCCAAGCAGCTGGGACTACAGGTGCACGCCACCATGCCCAGCTAGTTTTTGTATTTTTAGTAGAGATGGTGTTTCACCTTGTTGACCAGGATGACCAGGATGGTCTCGATCTCTTGACCTCGTGATCCAACCGCCTTGGCTTCCCAAAGTGCTGGGATTATAGGCGTGAGCCACCGCGCCCAGCCTGCAAATACTAAGTTATTTTTAAAGCAGTATAAAAAACCTAGTGTATAGTATAACCCTATTAACCTTGTTATGTGCCATATATATATATATATATATATATATGTATGAAAAAGTCTAGCTGAATCTTTTCAATTGTTAGAAATAATCTCTGCAAAATAGATAACAAATAATTTTTACTTTTTTCTTGCATTTCTCTAACTTGCAGCATCATGTATTAAGACAATATAAATTTGTTTTTCTAACTACAGGAAAAAGAAATGTCAGTATACCACCAGATCAAAATACTCTGTCTATCTAAAAAGGACCAAGCCCAGTTGCCCAGAGGAAGAAAAAAACAATCTGTTGTGGTAGACTGAAGAAGCAAGAAGTTATACGGTCAGATTCATTCACAACTGACAAAACTGTTCATTGTGCAGACCTTTTCTTGAATGCTTGAATCTGTGGTTAGGTAGAAGGACTTCTCTTCCCCTGCCTTTATTTATTCTCTCTTTATGTCATGCTTCAGAGCTTTCTCCCTAGACAATAAGTCCTGTGTCTGGTTATTCTGAGGCAAGAACATAATAAATGCTTACTCTTTTTGTGGAAATACTGGACACTTCAGGGAAAGTGCATTTGACATGGTGGCCATGTCTAAAACATAGTCATATCATTAATATCAATAATGTAGAATTAGAGATACAATGGAATGCTTTTGCACAACATGAAAAATACCCAGTTACACATTGCATCGGAATGCAACTCCCCACTGCAGGCACAAGGAGGCTACTTAAACTTGAGAAACTACTTGGAAGCCATTCTCTATGTGATTATTCTTTATCTTCAAACAGAAACTCAGATTACAAGGAGTAACTTTTCCCTCAAGGAACAGTATCAAAAAATTTTAAGTAGACCATATGGCATTTGTCAAATGAGAGGGGAAAAAATCTCCCACTTCTGGGATATTTATTTTACCTGTCAGGTCTTTAAAGGAGAGATTATATATAATATCTCTTTTAATCTTCACACACAAAAAGGTGTTCAATCTGCCTACCTGTCTCTGTGGAAGCGTGAACCTAGGCAATGAAATTACTTTTCTCCCACAGCATAGCATAGCATAGTTAGATACATTTTATGAAGCTACGCTAGAGCAGGATGTTCAGAACCATGTGCAGGGATTTCAAAGTTTACTTCTTCTTCTATCTGGAATGCTATAAAATCAGAAAGTTGTTAAACAGAAATAATATGGTCAAAAGAATGCAGATTCTGGAGCCAGAATCCTGCTTTGCTTCTTACTAACAATATGTCCTAGGACAAATCACTTAGCCTCTCTGTGGTTTAGCTTCTTCATCAGTAAAATATTACCAAAATTGTAATTTCTTCATACAGTTGCTGTGAAGATTGAGGGAGTAAAACTGTATAAAAGAATGAGTCCATGCTTAAAACCATGCCCAGCACATAGTACTTTTAACCAAAGTAAGTTATTATTATTATATTTCTTTAGTATATATCATTAAGATGTTCAGAGAAGTATGATTCATTCAGAATGATTAAAGAAAAATCTGCTTGAATTAATGAAAAATGTACATTATAAAATCTTTTTTTTTAAATCCATTATGTTACTTTCAAAAAGATAAAGGTATTTAAACTAAAGCAACTACAAAGTATTAGTGTAAAAAGTTTCATAAAGGGGCACACTTCAAAAAAATGGATAAGTCAACGGTTTGTTTATAAATGAACATATTCTTTGAAAAGTGTCTTCTATTAAGTAGGATAAGTATTCCATCACATCACACTATTCGCTTGGCTACAGAACTATCATTTCCCCTACAGAAAGCAATTTCATAAAGTAAAAAAGCATCTTTAGGATAATTGATGCTAATCTCCCTCTTATTCAGGAAACCCTCACACCACCCAGAACTTAGTGTCACATGGATTTAGTGAAGAAAAGTTGTACTTCCATTTCAGTCCAGTCCATCTTTAGAAAGCATTTCCTTAGATTAGGCTGAACTCTTCTTAAAATGTCCGCTCTCTGTCACTGCTTTGTGGAGTTTCACTGAATGACTCATTTCTCTTCGTTTTGTTAACAGTTCAAGAATTTGAAGACAGCTGTTGTATCCTTCCCTGAAATCTTCTCCAAGTTTAAGAACCTCATATTTCTTTTTGACTATTTTTCATTGGCATGACTTTAGATGCATCATCTACCTTGATCCTTTCCTTCTGGACTACCTCCTGTTTGACCTTTTTCCTCCTATATTGGGGTTACCAGAACTGAACATGAATTGCTAAGTATATTCTGATTAGAGCCATGTTTGTTCTGGACCCAAGATTTATCTTGATGTTTTGGTAGTCATATGGCTCTCTTGACTTACACCAAGGTTATCAGCACCACCCCTTCTTTTTTGTAGGGGTAATAGGTATGTATTAGTGTTCTCCAGAGAAATAGAATCAATAGGGTGTGTGTGTGTGTGTGTGTGTGTGTGTGTGTGTGTGTGTGTGTGTGTACAGGAACAAAGATTGAGAGACATAGTAACTTACTCACACAATTGTGGAGGCTGAGAAGTCTGGACCAATAATTGCTGATTGTACAGTTCCAGTCTGAATCTGAAGGCTTGAAAAGCAAGAAAACTGGGTG
Organism: Callithrix jacchus; assembly: GCF_049354715.1. NCBI lineage: Eukaryota > Metazoa > Chordata > Mammalia > Primates > Cebidae > Callithrix > Callithrix jacchus. The sequence continues at coordinate 155,084,004 of NC_133502.1, forward strand.
CAAGTCCCATCCGAATCTCAGTCAGAAAACTAGGAGAGCCATTGTTGTAAGTCCCAGTGTAAGTCTGAGTCTGAAGGCAGGAGACAAATGATGCCCCAGCTTAAAGACAGTCAGTCAGGCACAGAGATGTTTTTTTGTTACTCAGCCTTTTATTTTAGTCAGGCTTCCAACAAACCAGAGAAGGTCCCCCCAGATTGAGAAGAGCAAAAATCTGCTGTACGCAGTTCGCCAATTCAAATGTTAATCTCATCTAGAAAAACCCAGAAATGTTGAACCAAGTATGTGGGCACTCCATGCCCCACTCAAGTTGACAAAATTAAACATCACAGGGTGCTGTGTGTTGTGTCAACCATATCGTTCCCACTTTCTACCTTATATATTTTTACCCATCTATTACTTTTACAAGTATATTCATGTACTGTTACATGCATCTACTGTTACATGCATATGCATCTTACATCTATCCCTATTAGATTTCTTTTAATATTTTCCCCAGAGATTCATTTTGGGGATCTCAGATACTAGTTCCCTTATCATCATATTGGGTAGCATTGTGGACTTTCCATTTATGGAAATATATGGCTCAATGAGTCTTGTAATACTTAATGTTAAACTGGAAACTACCAAGAAGACTATCACATAGAAAGAATGCTTGGTTTCCATCCATCCATTAATCAGTTGTTTATAAGATGGTCATTCATTAGTTATTATCTCTTTAATTGTAGCATCAGTTGCTATCACATTCATAAGCTCTTAAAGATCTGGAATAAAATTGTGTCATACGTTCTTCTATTTGTGGAACTCTGTGGTCTTTAGTCAAGTACGGACAAATTCAAAACACTGAAATTTGGATATATTATGTCTTTAGCATATTCCTTGTTGACTAGTTTTGCAACCTTACTGAAAAAGAAGTTAGTCTGGCATGAGTTCTCAGTAGACCCATTCAAGGCCCTAAGTTTCATAATCTATTTCTTTAAGGATATTTTTGAGATTTTTGCCTAGGAACAAACTTTTAAGCCTATAATTAGTAGAATTTGCCCTCTTTCCTGTAAATATGTATGTACTGCCTAATCAAGTCATAAATGAATTAATTCATCATTTGTCTTTTCAGTTATAGTTTATTAAAGCTTCATTATTGATCAAAGAATATATTACTTCTTCATGTTTTTGAGTGAATTAATTCCTCTGTCTACGATTTTAGATTGGAGATTTATTGTATGTTAATTCAATCATCTTGTATATTTGTTATCACTACCAAATTGGAAAAAAATATGGGGAGGGAAAATAAAAATGCTTCATGTATCAAAGGACTGAAGGAAATAATCTTGATTTTATTTTTGTACAAGGTCTGTATAGCTCAGGAGGCTTCATTTGGGGTGGGGTTTAACACACTCGTCTGGGACTATTTTAAATTTGCTCTTCTGTACTCTATAATCCCAACATGATAGACTTAAACCTCACCAATATTCACATGTGTAAATGTGATTTTTCAGGATAGTAAGATTTGAAAGATATGCTGCATCAACAAATTAGAAAACTGGATTCACAAACACACAAAATTGCTTTCATCAGGAGGTTTGCAAAGCTGTTAGAAATAAAAAATGCAGAACAAGAAGGAGCTTCAGAATATGACTGCAACCACAAGTTTATGTGCAGATACAACTTGCCCTTTGGGACCCTTTGGGCATGTCTCTTGACTACAGTTCTCTTCCTGTTTTGGGATTGATTTCAAGACTCCCTATTCTTCCTGTCCTTGCTTGGTTAAATGTTCTCGTCACCCTGGCCTATTTCCTTGATTTCCTAGTTGATTATTTTCTGGCTCATGATGTAGACTTCCCTAAATTGGATTCTGGTCAAATTAGCTTTTCTCCTCCAAACTTTGGTAGTGATCTTCCACCAGGAAGAAAAACATTTCCTCTCCTGGCTCAGAACAATCAATAATGCTCCCTCCTAGAAAATGAATGTCAATGGCTGTCCTACTGTCCCTGTTGATGGCTCTCATACTTATTAGTCCACCCAACATTTTAAGCATTTATTCTACAAATGAATTGGCAAAAACCAAGTCACTTTACCTAAAAATGAGAATTACGGTAAAATTCAGCTTGTCTAATCTCAGCCCATTGAATCCATCTAGATGCACTAAAATAGGGCTAACTGTGTAATGATTTAGAACAGCCATGTTGATTAAAGGTCAGATCTCTGGAATTAATCTTAGTTCTACTCTCTGAGTCCATGGCAAACCATTTCTTCTCTTCAAGCCTCAGTTTTTTAATCTGTATAAAAATATGGTTTAAACAGAAGGTTCTCAAGGTTCCCATTAACTTTCAAGTTCTCTGGATTCATGGATCTATTTTAAAGTTGTTCATTATTAATTAATAACATTCACGTGATAGCCTGATCCAGCCATTAGCAGTATAAAGATGTAATCATAACTTTGGAGGAAATGAAAGAATAGTAGTTCTTAATCAAACCAATTTTTTCCTCTCTGTTTTTCCTGTTTGTTTTTTCGGTTTCCAAATCTTAACGTGTTACGGTGAAGGAGACTCTTTCCTGGTGTTAACGGCAGTAAAGACTATTGCGAAATGTCCTAACAATGCCTGTCCTCAACTGATCCAGTCCATATTTGCAGATGTAGGAGCTTGAGATAGTCATCCTAACTTCTGGATGCCTGTCCAAACCAAACCTCTAAGTTCTTGGACTTGGGCCCTTCTTTTAAGCTGAAATAAAGACTCGCACTTTCTTTCTGTCTCTAGAGATCTTCAAACTTTCTGGTAAAACCAAGCCATACATGCAAATATACATCCTTTCACACACAATATACACCTGTACATAGGCCTATACATGTTCCAGTAACTTTAAACTTCATCATAGGATGATCTACACTTCCAAAACATCAATAGAAGGCCAATTTTCTAGAATGTGAGGATGTCCATTTAAAACAAGCTACAATAATGAGGTTTCCAGGAGCTGGTAAGCTGTTCCAGTGATGGCTTTGGCTAGAGTGCCCCACTGCATAGTTTTGCCCATGATCTGATCACAGAGAGTTGTCTTTATTTATGTGCTGTGTTTGAAAAGTGGAGACAGCTTGGCAGAGTTATGGATAAGAGATTTAACTGCCACATAGCTTTAAATGCTAACAGCTTTTAACATTTTTTTCTATATAGCATGCTATGTTTCTGAGACAATGAAGGGGTAGGGGTCTGAGAAAGTAAAAATGATGAGAGAATAAAGGAAGAGAACAGTAGGGATCTCCAGCCCTGATGAGACTGAAAAGATTTTAGAACTCTCAATTCCATTCTACTCTGAAAGCACCAGTTAGCTTTTTAAAAGTTTCCATTCACTATACTTTAGAGTATGATGTAATTCAAAGTTTAAACAATATGTGGATTCTATCTCTATTTACACACTCATTCAATCAGTAAACATACTGATTGAAAGTGTAATCTATGCAAGGCATTATATTAAACATTGTAAAGGTATATCTGACTTTTGACATCTAACTGTCCTAATGAGGAGATATAACAGATATGCATATGATTACAATACATCACTCTGCATTGGCAATTAATTATAGAAGAGGCATTTTAAAATATACCTTAGAATGTAAGGGCATAGAATCCAAGGAAGAGAGAAAATCATGAGAAAAAAATGTGGAGGCAAAAAAGTACCAGGCTATTTTAAGGAATGACTGAATCACTGTGTTTGGGTGTTAGAGGAGTGGAGGGGGAAAGTCTTTCAAAAGTATAAGCAGGCTGGGATGAGATATGAATGACTTTAAATCTCACACTGACAAGTCTGGCCTCTTTTTTTTTTTTTAACCAGAAACGAGAAGTTAGTGATATTTAGAGCAGGGAAGAGCATGAGCAGAGCGTTGCTTTCAGGAGGAAAACTGATCTCAAGGCAAGGTGAAGGACTGGTTGGAGTAAGTAAGCTTAGCGTCATAGTGAACAGTGAAGAGGCTCTTTCAGTTGACTCGGTGCAGGTAATAATGGTATCAACTAGGTGGATAAAGTTTGGAAGGCAAAACAATTAATAACTACAAGAACAGACGTGGAGCGATCAAACACCATATATGTGGAATGAGAGAGAAGGAGTTACAGGAAACTGGAGTTTTAAATGGGATAACAGAAACAATGTAGATTCATTGAGGGACAACCACTAAATGAGGGATGTTACCATATTTAATTTTAAACACTTAGGGAATTAGGCAACATTTCTCTACATGTCTAGGAGAAATCTCCCTTTTTAAACTTAGACTTGAATTGTGAAGTAATAAAGTCTGGGGACACCTTCTATTGTTTGTTTATAAACCCATTCTGAATTCTAAGCAAGAAGGAAAATCGATGCATTTTCTGTTTTCTTTGTCTAGTCAGCAAGTAAAATGATCCAACACCATTTACTTCCATTGCCTTATCCACATAGCTGACAATAATAAAAACAGGGCCCAAAATGGGTCCATGAAGCATATCCCACCCCTGCTTGTACAACACTGCAAGTGATAGCTTGAGAGCAACCTGCAATGGAAGAAAACACACCCAGTATGGATTGAGACGGCATTAGCATCAAACCCAAAAAAGGACTTTCTATTATCAGTGAGGATGGGAATAAATGGCTTCCTAAGGAAATGGTATACTCTCTTAATAGCTCACAAATTTTCCAGGTTAGTTTGATCAAGTAGAGCTGAGCTAGCAGGAATACAAATTATTGAAATGGTGGCAAAGATAAAGCTTCTATGTAAAATAAAATTTAAGATGCAAAGGTGATTAACCACTAGCTGTTTTAAGAGAATGAAAGAGGAGGCTTACAGCTTGAAATATATCTGTTTATGTTCTTACTTCATTCCAATGTTCAATTCCTGAAGATCAGAAATGGGGAAGATTTGATAAAACCCTTGGTCTCCACTTTCTGTCTAGCCTGACCCTGTGTTAGTGTTTCACCCAGACTTCTTAATCCATACAGCTACTGAGAGAACAGCGTGTTAGAACAAACTGAGGAAGCCTGAGAGCTTCTCCTCACTTTCTGGCTGCCCTTCAGCAAATAGGGTTCTGTTAGGGTCAGAAGCATGTATTCTATCTCCTATTTGGAGTTGGGTGTAGGAAAGAATCTGCACACCCAGGCAAACTGCAGCACAACTGAAGTCAGTTGTCCCATATCCTCTGATTGCAACACATGGTAGGGAAACCATCAGTCATCTTCACTCAGATGTTGTCAGCCAAGGCTGATCCCAGAATAACCAGGATGGCCCCAGAGGGTGAATGGAAACCATGCTTTCCTTTATTTTCCAATGACACTTACGAAAGTGTTCCTCTAGCTTCAGTAGGTGACTTATCTAAGCAATGACTGGAGCCACTTCAAATAATTAATATACATAGTTATTAACACTATAATTAAAAAGTGGTCATTTGTTTCATTAATATGATATTAATAACACTGATGATTCATAACACGGATCTCAATTTACATTGGGTTCCCAGTTAATGGTGGACAGCTCACTTCCACAGACATTGTCAACCCCCATTTGCCAACTCAATTCTGTTTATGTTATCTCCATCTGCAGAGGAGAATATCCAGTCTCAGAGAGGTTAAATTATTGTCCCAAAGCTTCACAGTTGCTAAGAGGCAAAACTGGGCATGTAACCCAACTTTTCTAACTTTGAATCCCTTGTATTTTTTTCTCACCATACCACAGAGTAATTATAGGGCATGTATATCAATTGGTATATGCACCAAGTTGAAAATCCCATTTAATTTCTAATTGTTCCAAACACACACTCACCACTGAGCTAGTTCTGTTGGAAGGAAAGAAATCAATGAGTCTGGTGGACTTTTTGTTGTTGTATTAGTCAGGGTTCTCTAGAGGAACAGAACTAATGGAAAATACATATTTATATTTCTCTATAGATAAATAGATAGAAGATAGATAATAGATAGATAGATATAAAGGGGAGTTTAATTAAGTATTAACTCACACAATCAATTGATCCAAGATGGCTGATCGCTAACAGCTCGGGATTGTAGCTCCCAGTGAAAGCTCAGAGAATGAGAGGACGCCACACTTTCAGATGAATTTTTGTTGCTCACAGACCAGCAGATTCCCAGCAGAGGAACCCCATGGATCACCAGCGCAACTCTTCTGGCTGGCAAGGCGGTTTTGCCGGCACCTCAGCGTGGTGGTTCTTGGTGCAGAATAAATGGGACTGGGTCCCCTTTTGACCAACATTTGGAGCTCTGGGCCAGACCAGAGATTCCTGGGCAGAAAAGCACCATCAATCTTAACACTGCTGTTTTAGACGGTACAGTGGATTGCTCAGATTCCGGCACTGGGAATCAATAAATTGGACGTCTACCCAGAAACCTAATTAGAAAGGTGGTAATTACAAAGATGACAGATGGATAAATTTATAATGAAGGGGAAAAACCAGCCTCAAAATGCTGCGAATACCCAAAATCAGAATGCCTCTCCCTCTACAGGGGATTACAGTTCCTCATCAGCAATGGAACAAGTCCTGATGGAGAAAGACTGTGTTCCATTAACAGAAGTAGGCTTCAGAAGGTGAATGATAAGAAACTTCTGGGAGTTAAAAAAACTTGTTCTAACCCAATGCAAAGAAACTAAGAACTTTGAAAAAAGGTTTGACAAAATGCTAACAAGAATAGACAATATAGAGAGGAATATAAGTGAATTAATGGAGTTGAAAAAAATGACATGAGAACTTCACGAAGCATGCACAAGTTTTAACAGCCAAATTGATCAAGCAGAAGAAAGGATATCAGAGGTTGAAGACCAACTTAATGAAATAAAACAAGAAGACAGGGATAGAGATAAAAGGATAAAGAGGAATGAGCGAAGTCTCCAAGAAATATGGGACTATGTGAAAACACCTAATTTACATTTGATAGGTGCACCTGAATATGATGAAGAGAATGAATCCAAGCTGGAAAATACTCTTCAGGATATTATTCAGGAAAACTTTCCCAACCTAGCAAGGCAGGACAATATTCAACTCCAGGTAATACAGAGAACACCACAAAGATATTCCTCAAGAAGATCAACTCCAAAGCACATAATCGTTAGATTCACCATGGTCGAAATGAAGGAGAAAATACTAAGGGCAGCCACAGAGAAAGGTCAGGTTACCCATAAAGGGAAGCCTATTAGCCTTACAGCAGAACTCTCAGCAGAAACTCTACAAGTCAGAAGAGAGTGGGGGCCAATATTCAACATCCTTAAAGAAAAGAACTTTCAACCCAGAATTTCATATCCAGCCAAACTAAGCTTCACAAGCTAAGGAAAAATAAAATCTTTTATGAACAAGCAAGTACTCAGAGATTTCATTACCACCAGGCCAGCTTTACAAGAGCTTCTGAGAGAAGCATTACACATAGAAAGGAACAATCAGTATTAGCCTTTCCAAAAATATACCAAAAAGTAAAGAGCATCAACATAATGAAGAATTTACATCAACTAATGGGCAAAACAGCCAGTTAACATCAAATGGCAGTAATAAACTCACATATATTATTATTAATTCTAAATTTAAATCGACTAAATCCCCCAATCAAAAGATACAGCCAAAACCCACTGGTATGCTGCATCCAGACCCATCTCACATGCAAGGATACACAAAGACTCAAAACAAAGGGATGGAGAAAGATTTACCAACCAAATGGAGAGCAAAAATAAATAAATAAATGAAAAGCAGGAGTTGCAATTCTCACCTCTGATAAAATAGATTTTAAAGCAACAAAGATATAATGGTAAAAGGATCAATGCAACAAGAAGAGCTAGCGATCCTAAATATATATGCACCCAATACAGGAACACCCAGATACATAAGACCTATAAAGAGACTTAGACTCCCACAATAATAATGGGAGACTTCAACACGAATATTAGATAGATCAACGAGACAGAAAATTAATATGGATATCCAGGACTTGAACTCAGATCCAGAACAAGTAAACTTAATAAATATTTGTAGAACTCTCCACTTTAAATACACAGAATATACACTCTTATCAGTACCACATCACACCTACTCACAGGTTTAAATGAAATATTGGTTGGCCATTATTAAGCACAATTATTGCCATAAAAGAGGTTTTCAATACCCAATTTGAGAATGAAGCAACACTCCCATTTTCTCTCCCTCTTTCTCTTCCTCTTTCTTCCTCTCCTTCATTTCTTTTTTTTCTTTCTTTCTTTCTCTCTTTCTAAAAACAAAAACAAAAAACCTCCTCAAGTCAGGTACACATGAGGCCACAATGAGTCAAACCTTGTTCAAATTACCTGACTACCATTAGCCACAGTGTGGATGGGCAGGCTACAGGGCTTGAGAAGAGACATCTATGAAAGGCATTAATTTAATAGGAAATCTAGGAACCACTCAAGGAATGTGATAAAAAAAAATGAAGTAAAGAGTTCAGTATCAGGCTCATGGTAGCTGACCAATGAACTATCAGCCAGATTCTGTGTTTTTCTCTTGAGCCGTCTTTCTTGGAATTTACTCTGTCTGGAGTTCTTCATTTATTTTCTGTCTAAATACTACTATCATATCCCATTAAAAATTCTGCTATAGGAAGTATACCGATTCTTCTTCTTTGATTTCTTAAAATACATTGACAGCTATCTCTTCAGACACAAACAGACTTTTCACATAATAAAACGTATTTACTTAGATTAGATGTTTACTGAAAGCAAACAGCATGTCCTACACACTTCTCAGAGCCCTAACACAATACTGGCACTGAGTAGCTCTTCAGTAAATGTCTGCTGAAAAGAACACTTTCATTGGTGGACATAAGCATTGACCTATAAATAGGGTGGTTTAAGTGGATTCTGATTAACCATACAAGTAGAAACCTTTAATGTGCAATTGACGTCGCAAAAAAAAAAAAAAAAAAATCACACGATCACAAGGTCCCACAAAAGGCCATTGGCAGGCTGAGAAGCAAGGAGAGCCAGTCTGAGTTCCAAAATTGAAGAACATGGATGTTAGAGGGCAGGAAGCATCCAGCACAGGAGAAAGATGTAGGCTGGGAGGCTAGGCCAGTCTCTCATTTCACATTTTTCTGCCAGCTTATATTCTAGCTGTGCTGGCAGCTGATCAGATGGTGCCCACCCAGATTAAGAATGGGTCTGCCTTTCCCAGCCCACTAACTCAAATATTAATCTCCTCTGGAAAAACCCTCACAGTCATATGCAGGATCAATATTTTGTATGCTTCAATTTGGTCAAGTTGACACTCAGTATTAACCATCATGGTTATTGTTGTTTTTTTCACAATGTAGTCAAAATGCCCAGTTGAGCCAGTCAGATTTGTTCACCTTAAGTGGATTACTTGGCCATGAATTCATTCACTATAAAACAAATATTTACTGAATGCCTATTATGTTTTATACATAATGCTAAAATTTTCAAATAATTTTCCCTCTATGACTTAGGTTAAATAATTCATTCAAATTGAAGATGTCATACACTTCATTTTGCATGTATTTCCTGGTGAGATAAGATCATTTTTAGGCTGGTAAACCTTCTACATTTCTCCTCAGGAGAAAAAAATAATGTATTTCCATTTAAGGGATTTCCCCCTCACTTTTCAATTACGTTCATCTCTATGACCCACTTATTTAGGTTCTTTTGAAAAGGAGAATTCACACTCTGCAGGTCATGCTATTAATTACTATTATAAGGAGCTGATTTATGGCCACAGAGCCCTTTGCAGGTGTTTGAGAGTGGTGCTCCACAATGAGAAATGGAAACAGGGTAATCAATAACCATCCTGAGGCTCCTGCTTTAAGGCTGTCCTTGAAGGTGTGCTGTGGATATTTTTCCAGCATGTTGGATGAGCAATCCTTTTGCCAGCGAAGAGCCCTGTGGGAGGAGGAATAAATGTTGTCTTTAGACATGGCACAAGGACCAAAAGACACTGCCAAGACATCAATGCTGAGAGATCATAGAGGGCTTGTTGGTGGAGGAGGGAGGCTGGGCACAGGCGGGAAGGTGAAATTACTTCCTTTGACTGCTGAGATCACTGGACTTGCAGTAAGAAGATCCAGGTTCCAGAGCTGGCTCTATCTTTATCAGAAAAGTAACCTTGGACACATTACTTAATCTTTCCAAGCATTAGTTTTCACCTCTGTAAAATGAGTATATTAATAGTACCCATGCAATGTAGAGATTAGGTGAGATAGTCAAAGTTCTTTCTATTCCAGGAGGTGCTTTCACATAGTCTTGATCACGCTTTTGCTCCCATTCTCTCCTTTTCTGTTGTTTTGTTTTGTTTTGTTTTGAGATGGAGTTTCACTCTTGTTACCCAGACTGGAGTGCAATGGTGCAATCTCGGCTCACCGCAACCTCCACCTCCTGGGTGTAAGATTTATTGCCAAGGTAAAATGAGGAAACTGAGGCAAGTATAAGAAAGTGAGAAGCTAATTTGTTCAGCTCCTGGGTGAAGTTCAGTGGTCCAGGGTGGGGCCAGAGAAGTCGTGCCCAACTGTTCAGGGTGTGGGGTTTTATGGGGAAGGCAGGCAATTGATTGGCTATTGGGGAAACAAAGAGAAGGCATTTCTATTGGCTGTTGAAGAGCCGGAAGTACATGGAGCTAAAGTAGGAAGTACATGAAACTAGCTGTCTTTGGTAGGCGGGTGGGACCTTGGATATGCAGGCCTGCCGGGGGCATACGGGGCAGGCTGTTGCCGGGCAGGGTATGGTGAGGCTTCTTTAAAAAATTTTTCTGCAGCATTTTTTAACAGTGGGCTGGAGATTGGACGCATAATTTAGTGCCGAGTGTGGGCTTGGGTATGGTATGCAGAGGCGGGTGCAGGCAAGCCATGTGGCGAAGCCAGATAATGAGCTCCGCTGATGACGCAGTTATCAGGTGCAGAGTGATGAATGTGTCCATTTGACTCCTGGCAAGGCAACCGGCCTTACACTGGGTTCAGGCAATTCTCCTGCATCAGCCTCCTGAGTAGCTGGGATTACAGGCACACACCACCATGCCCAGCTAATTTTTTTGTATCTTTAGTAGAGACGAGGTTTCACCATGTTGACCAGGATGGTCTCGATCTCTTGACCTCTTGATCCACCTGCCTTGGCCTCCCAAAGTGCTGGGATTACAGGCTTGAGCCACCGCGCCTGGCCCCATTCTCTCCTTTTCATATGAACTATGACTTTGGTGAGGGCATGACCATGCCATATATAATGCTATCTCTAGGCTTTAGCACAGGGACTGGCTGCAGGTGATGAAACGTCCTTGTGAACGATTGCGAGCATCTGCCTTTCCCTTTTCTTCCTTCTACTTGGTTTCCACTTTGCCCCCTCTTAATTGTTCCCAAACCCATGTTGAATTTATGAGGGAGCAGCAGGGAGGGCCACATTGGAGAGGATCACTACTCCACTCCCTTTTCCCTGTATGGCATTTTGCCTAGGCAGGACAGAGAGTTATTTGAGATAGTTAGGTATAAGACAACTGGGTAAGAATGTTGACTATCAACAAGGCAGCTATATCCCAGTTCTTTCTTTCCCAGTTCATCCCCCGTCACTTACATTTGGCCTTTCTTCCCACGTTATCCCTCCCTGACCTCCCCACCCCTCCGCTCTCCCTCCCTTGGCCTCCCCCAACAGACCCCAGTGTGTGATGCTCCCCTCCCTGTGTCCATGTGTTCTCAATGTTCAACACCCACCTAGGAGTGAACATGAGGTGTTTGATTTTCTGTTCTTGCGTCAGTTTGCTAAGAATTATGGTTTCCAGATTCATCCATGTCCTTACTAAGGACATGAACTCATCATTTTTTATGGCTGCATAGTATTCCGTGGTGTATATGTGCCAGATTTTCCTTGTCTAGTCTATCGTCAGTGGGCATTTGGGTTGGTTCCACGTCTTTTCTATTGCAAACAGTGCCACTATGAACATACATGTGTACGTTCCTTTATAATAGAGTGATTTATAATCCTTTGGGTATATACGCAGTAATGGGATTGCTGGGTCAAATGGAATTTCTATTCCTAGGTCCTTGAGGAAGTGCCAAAGTGTCTTCCACAAGGTTGAACTAGTTTACACTCCCACCAACAGTGTAAAAGTGTTCCTATTTCTCCACATCCTCTCCAGCATCTGCTGTCTCTAGATTTTTTAATGATAGCCATTCTAACTGGTGGGAGGTGGTATCTCAATGTGGTTTTGATTTGCATTTCTCTAATGACCAGTGATGATGAGCACTTGTTCATATGTTTGTTGGCCTCATATATGTCTTCTTTTAAAAAGTCTATGTTCATATCCTTCTCCCACTTTTGGATGGGTTTGTTTGGTTTTTTCTTATAAATCTGTTTTAGTTCTTTGTAGATCCTTTGTCAGATGTGTAGATGGCAATTTTTTTTCCCATTCTCTTGGTTGCTGGTTCATACTAATGATTGTTTCTTTTGCTGTGCAGAAGCTCTGGAGTTCAATCAGATCCCATTTGTCTATTTTGGCTTTTGTTGCCAATGCTTTTAGTATTTTAGTCATGAAGTGCTTGCCTATGCCTATGTCCTGAATGGTTTTGCCTAGGTTTTCTTCTAGCATTTTTATGGTGTTAGGTCTTATGTTTAAATCTTTAATCCATCTGGAGTTTAGGGTAATGTGTCAGGATGGGGTCCAGTTTCTGCTTTCTGCACATGGCTAGCTAGTTTTCCCAACACCATTTATTAAACAGGGAATTCTTTCCCCATTGTTTGTTTTTGTGAGGTTTGTGAAAGATCAGATGGTTGTAGATGTGTGGTGTTGGCTCTAAGGCCTCTATTCTGTTCCATTGATCTATATCTCTGTTTTGGTACCAGTACCATGTTGTTTTGATTACTGTAGCTTTGTAGTATAGTTTGAAGTCAGGTAGCATGATGCCTCCAGCTTCATTCTTTTTGCTTAGGATTGTCTTGGCTACATGGGCTCTCTTTTGGATCCATATGAAATTTAAGGTGGTTTTCTCCAGTTCTGTGAAGAAGGGCATTGGTAGCTTGATGGGGATAGCATTGGATCTATAAACTACTTTGGACCATATGGCCATTTTCATGATATTGATTGTTCCTAATCATAAGCATGGAATGTTTCTCCATATGTTTGTGTCTTCTGTTATTTCCTTCAGCAGTGGTTTGTAGTTCTTCTTGAAGAGGTCCTTTATATCCTTTGTTATTTGTATTCCTAGGTATTTTATTCTCTTTGTAGCAATTCTGAATGGGAGTTTGCTCATGATTTGGCTCTCTGTTAGTCTGTTATTGGTGTATAGAAATGCTTGTGATTTCTGCACATTGATTTTGTATCCTGAGACTTTGCTGAAGTTGCTTATCAGTTTAAGGAGATTATGGGCTGAGGTGATAGGGTCTTCTAAATACACAATCCAGTCATTTGCAAATAGAGACAATTTGACTTCCTCTTTTTCTAATTGAATAGCCTTTATTTTATTTTTTGCCTAACTGCTCTGGCTAGAACTTCCAATACTGTATTGAATAGGAGTGGTGACAGAGGGCATCCTTGTCTAGCTCCGGATTTCAAAGGGAATGCTTCCAGTTTTTGCACATTCAGTATGATATTGGCTGTCATAAATACCTTTTATTATTTTGAGATACATTCCTTGGATACCTAGTTTATTGAGAGTTTTTAGCATAAAGGGCTGTTGAATTTTGTCAAAGGCCTTCTCTGCATCTGTTGAGATAATCATGCGGTTTCTGTCTTTGGTTCTTTTTATGTGGTGGATTATGTTTATAGATTTGCATATGTTGAACCAGCCTTGCATCCCTGGAATGAAGCCTACTTGATCTTGATGGATAAGCTTTTTGATGTGCTGTTGCAATCAGTTTGGCAGTATTTCATTGAAGATTTTTGCATCTATGTTCATCACGGATATTGGCCTGAAGTTTTCTTTTTTTGTTGTTGAGTCTCTGCCAGGTTTTGGTATCAGGATAATGTTGGTCTCATAAAATGACTTGGGAAGGATTTCCTCTTTTTATATTGTTTGGAATAGTTTCAGAAGCTGTGGTACCAGCTCTTCTTTGTATGTCTGGTAGAATTCAGCTGTGAACCTGTCTGGACCTGGGATTTTTTTGGTTGATAAGCTATTAAATGCTGCCTCAACTTCAGCCCTTGTTATTGGTCTATTCAGGATTTTCACTTTTTCCTGGCTTAGGATTGGGAGGGTGCAAGTTTCCAGGAATGTATCTATTACTTCCAGGTTTACTGGTTTATACGCATAGAGTTATTTGTAATAATCTCTGATTGTAGTTTGTATTTCTGTGGAGTCGGTGGTGATATCCCCTTTATTGTTTTTATTGCATCTACTTGATTCTTCTCTCTTTTCTTTTCTGTTTATCTGGCTAGTGACCTGTTTTGTTGATCTTTTCAAAAAACCAGCTCCCGGATTTATTGATTTTTTGAGGTGTTTTTGTGTCTCTATCTCCTTCAGTTCTGCTCTGACCTTAGTTATTTCTTGTCCTCTGCTAGCTTTTGAGCTTTTTTGATCTTGCTCCTCTATCTATTTCAATTTTGGTGATAGGGTGGAGATAAATGCCCTCATGTGGGCATTTATTGCTATAAATTTTCCTCTAGACACTGCTTTATATGTGTTCCAGAGATTCTGGTACATTGTGCCTTTGTTCTCTTTGTTTTCAAAGAAGATCTTTATTTCTGCCTTCATTTCATTGTTTATCCAATTGACATTCAGGAACTGGTTGCTCAGTTTCCATGAACTTGTGCAGTTCTGAGTTCATTTCTTAATTTTGAGTTGAGTTCTAATTTGAGAGCACTGTGGTCTAAGAGACTGTTTGTTATAATTTCCATTCTTTTGTGTTTGCTGAGGAGTGGTGTACTTCCAATTATGTGGTCAGTTTTAGAGTAGGTGTCATGCAGTGCTGAGAAGAATGTATATTCTGTGGATTTGGGGTACAAATTTCTGTAGATGTCTATTAGGTCTGCTAGGTCCAGAACTGAGTTCAAGTCCTGGGTATCCTTGTTAATTTTCTATCTCATTGATCTGTCTAATAATGACAGTGGAGTGTTAAAGTCTCCCACTTTTATTGCGTGGAAGTCTATGTCTCTTTGTAGGTCATTAAGAACTTGCTTTATGTACCTGGGTCTTCCTGTATTGGATGTGTATGTGTTTGGGATCATTAGTTCTTCCTGATGCATTGATCCTTTTACCATTATGTAAAGCCCTTCTTTGTCTCTTTTGATCTTTATTGGCTTAAAGTCCATTTTATCAGAGATTAGGATTGCAATTCCTGCTTTTTTTTGCTCTCCATTTGCTTGATAAATCATCCTCCATCCCTTTATTTTTGGCCTATGTGCATCCTTGAATGTGAGATTGGTTTCCTGAATACAGCATATCGATGGGTCTTGATCCAATTTGCCAGTCTGTGTCTTTTGATTGGGGCATTTAGCCCATTTACATTTAAGGTTAATACTGTTATGTGTGAATTTGATCCTGCCGTTTTGATGCTAGCTGGTTGTTTTGCCCATTAGTTGATGCAGTTTCTTCATTGTGTCAATCATCTTTACCATTTGGTGCATTTTTGGAGTGGCTGGTACTGGTTGTTCCTTTCTATGTTAACTGCTTCTTCCAGGTGCTCTGGTAAGGCAGGCCTGGGTGGTGATGAAATCTCTCAGCAATTGCTTGACCATAAAGGATTTTCTTTTTCCTTTGCTTATGAAGCTTAGTTTGGCTGGATGTGAAATTCTAGATTGAAAGTTCTTTTCTTTAAGGATGTTGAAAATTGGCCCCCACTCTCTTCTGGCTTGTTGGGTTTCTGCAGAGAGATGTGTGGTGAATCTGACGGATGTCCCTTTGTTGGTAACCCAACCTTTCACGCTGGCTGCTATTAGCATTCTTTCCTTCATTTCAACCCTGGTGAATCTGACGATAATCGGCCTTGGGGTTGTTCTTCTTGAGGAATATCTTTGTGGTGTTCTCTGTATTTCGTGGACTTGAACATTGGCCTGCCTCCAAGTTCTCCTGGATAATATCCTGAAGAGTGTTTTCCAGCTTGGATTCATTCTCTCCATCACATTCAGGTACACTGATCAAACACAGATTAGGTCTTTTCACATAATCCCATATTTCTTGAAAGTTTCGTTCATTTCTTTTCACTCTTTTTTCTCTATTCTTACCTTCTCATTTTATTTCATTGAATTGATGTTCAGTCTCTGATATCCTTACTTCCACTTGGTCAATTCAGCTATTGAAACTTGTGTATGCCTTGCGAAGTTCTCATGCTGTGTTTTTCAGCTGCATCAAGTCATTTTTATTCTTCTCTAAGCTGTTTATTCTAGTTAGCATCTCATCTAACCTTTTTTCTAGGTTCTTAGTTTCTTTGCATTGGGTTAGCACATGTTCTTTTAGCTCTGAGAAGTTTGTTACAACCCACCTTCTGAAGCCTGTTTTTGTCAATTCATCAGATTCATTTTCCATCCATCTTTGATCCCTAGCTGGTGAGGAGTTGTGATCCCTTGGAGGAGGAGAGGCATTCTGGTTTTTGGTGTCTCATCCTTTTGGTGCTGGTTTCTTCCCATTGTAGCAGCTTTATCTACCTATGGTCTTTGTAGTTGGTGACTTTTGGATGGGTCTCTGAGTGGACATCCTTTTTGTTGATGTTGAAGCTATTTCTTTCTGCTTCTTAGTTTTCCTTCTTACAGTCAGGCCCCTCTGCTGCAGGACTGCTGGAGGTCCACCCTGGACCCTGCTCACCTGGGGATCACCTGTGGGGGCTGCAGAACAGTAAGGGTTACCACCGGTTTCATCCTCTGCTATCCTCATCCCAGAAGGGTACCCACCAGATGTCGGCCTGAGCTCTTTTATGAGGTGTATTTTAGGATATATGGGGATTGGGAGTTGCTTGAGGAGAGAGTCTGTCCCTTATAAGAGCACAAGTGCTGTGCTGGGAGCTCCATTGTTCATGCAGAGCTGCTGAGCAGATACCCTTAAGTCTGCTGCAGCTGAACTCATAACTGCCTCTTTTCCAAGATGCTCTGACCTAGGAAGGTTGGCTTTATTTATAAGTTCCTGTTGTGCTACTGCCTTTTTTCATAGATGCCCTGCCCCACACAGAGTAGTCTAGTCACAGTCTGCCAGCAGAGGTGTTGCTGAGCTACCACAGGCTCTGCCCAGCTTCTGTGTGAACTGCCTTGATAGTGGTGGACCCTCGGTAGTGGGGGATGTCCTTCCCCCCACTGAGCTGGACCATCCTGCGTCTGGCTGCACTTGCTGCAAAACTCTCAATCCAGAGCATTTCAGATTGCTTGTTTTGTAGGAGTGGTACCAGCTGAGCCAGATCATGTGGCTCCCTGTCTCAGTCCCCTCCCTTTCAGTTGAATGGGTGGCTCTGTCTCCCAGGCATTCCAGGTGCCCCTCGAAATGGCCACCCAGACTTGTGTGAGTTTCTGTGCGCTGACTCAGCACTGGCTGAAACTGCCACACTGAAAACTCATGGCACTTTTCAGCCCAGGAATCTCCTGGTCTGTGGGCAGTGAAAACTTGTTTGGAAATGCAGTGAGCACTCACCCTCTGGGCTGTTATCACTGGGAACTGCACTCCGAAGCTGTTCCTATTCGGCCATCTTGGATCCTCCATATCCCAGTTCTTTGGCTTAAAAGTGGCCACTGCAGTGCCTTAAATAAGTATAAATCCTGACCTAAAGAGAGAAAAAAGTTTAGCCTGGCTGAATTTTGAATCTAACCATACACTATAAAAAGAAGGACGGGAAGACTCACCAAGAGGCTGTATCAATAGTCCCAGTGTGAGAAGGCTCAGAGGCTGGCCTGAAGCTTGAGCTCCCACAGCAGTGAGATAATTTCTAATTTTAGAAATATTAAATAACTGATAATGATATGACCTTGTTAAAGAACCATGTTAGGAAAAAAGGGACATTGTTAAAAATAGCTTACATTCTCCCAGCTGAAGTTTCCAGGTAAAACGTGGGTTCACTCTCATAATGTAGGTTCCAGATGATGAGACACCTCACATTGCTGCCAAATGTGGCAAGGCCAAGGCTCCTGTGTGTCCTGGAAGATATGCATTTTCAGCAACCAGCAGGGCAGCTCTCACATCCTTACCATGTGAGAGAAGTATAAGCACTGAGAAATCAAAGAAACAGGACTGAGTCCTTGTTCTCAAGGGGTTTGAAGTCTAGTCACCAGCCTAATGATGACTCCAAGATATCCTAATTTTAATATGTGAAGCTGTGCTATAGCACCCAAGACCTAACTGGGGAAAAGCAGCCTCATGCAATGGCTAGAAATGTCTGAAATATTGCTGCTGGCACCCTGTGAAATAGGAATATGAAATGCAAAACCTACATAAAACTAGTGGGCTTCACTTGGGGAGGACAGAGAAATGGTAGAGGCAGCAGCCCTGGAAGGTGAACAGAATCCCAGATAGCTTCCCCATCCTGCCCAGTGCTGTAGATAGGCACCTCTAAGGCTTGGCTACCTCGAGAATCATTAAATGCTTTTAGCAAAGCTGTCTCTGAGGAGCAACCAGCTTTGAAAGCCAAATTGAAAAAGGTCCATCTGATCTTGTAATTGGAGAGAAAGTAGGCTCTGTGCCACGATAACATATTAGAGTCATTTGGAGATGAAAGGAAGGAAGGGGTGGTCTCATAATTAGCAGGGGCTTGAGAGTGCAGAGAGGGGATGCTTCTAGAGTCAACACTGGAATTTACTTATCATCAGATGCCATCAGTCGCTCTCTATCTGACTCTAAACACAGGAAGAATGTGCTGAGTACACCTTGGCTAAATCCTATCTGAATTTCTTCATGTCAGCAATACTTCCAACTGTACAGTTTAAATCAGTGGTTCTCCAAAAGGGGCAGTTTTTCCCACCCAGGGGACATTTGACAATGTCTGGGGACATTTTTATTGCCTCCACTTGGAAGAGATTTTCTACTGGCATCTAGTGAGTAGAGGCCAGGGAAGGTATTAAACATTGTAAGACAGCCCCTCACACACATACAAAATTATTCAGCCCAAATGCCAACAGTGCTGAGGTTGAGAAAACCTAGTTGAGAATAATGAATGTTTTCTGAACTGTCATCATTTTCATGATTCTTTTATTTTTTTTCCTTGAAAACAATGAAATTGGTTTACCTATCATCACTACAGCAATAGAAAAGTCCCAACAATTAAGAAGATGCTCCAATGGTACTGACCCATTTTGTGGGGGAGTCTTATAGAACAGAGAACTTGGGCAAGAGATGAAGGGGCTTCTGCAGTACTGTCATAGTCAAATACCTTGAGATTTCATTTTGTTCCTGCCTCTGAGGCCACCAAAGCCCTCGCCAGACCTCACGCCTGAAATAATGTTTTGGAAAAGCCAAATATAAAGATACATGATTTTTTATCTGCTGGGAGTGGGTGGGACCACACTACTGTTGAGAAAGATCTTCCTAAGTAGTAGATTGGATGATATGACTCTCTTCTTGAAGCTTTCGATGACTGCCCACAGGACAATATATTGCACTGTTTTTCTTTATCTGGCTCCTACCATCTCTCCAACCATCTCATCTTCTAGATCTTCCCAGCTCACATCATTTACCCTGGTTACACTAGATATCTTGTCTTCCCCAGGTTGCAACACTCCCATCACATTTTTCTTGTTTTTAAACATGGAAGTGTTCCCCTGACTGCAAAGTCCTCCACCCTATTTTCTAAATAACTCCTAGCTGTCTGCTAAGAATGATCTCAAATGTCCACCACTTCTAAAACCATTTTCTCACCTGGCCTCTGCTCCTACCCAATACTCTGGCCTAAGTCTTGTGCCCCTCCCAGAAAACCCTGTATCTGTCTCCAATATAACACCTACCATCCTAAATTTCAACTAATTGTGTATCATCTACAGGCACTTTGAAGATAAACGGTTCCCTGTTTATCTCTGTATGTACATCAACCCTTCTAGCCCCCTTCAGGTATGGTACAGGGCTTGAGTCTCTAACAAGTTTTCAACTACTGTTTGGGAATGACTAGAAGAAAAGTACAGGGTGCGGTGGAGGGGAGGGTGAGGGGGGAAACGAAAGACAAAAAGGAAAGAGGATGGAAGGAAGAAAGTGGGAAGTGAGAAAAGGAAAGAAAAGAAAGGCAAGAGGAAAGCAAGTAGACTGGGAAGGAGGAAAGAGAAAGAAAGGAGGAAAGGGGAGATGGGAAAGGAGAGAAAGAGAAGGAAGAAGGAAGGGAGAGGGAAGAGAGCAAAAAGAAAGAAGGAAGAACTCTGCTAGTAACTCTTGCTTAGAAAAGATCTCTCTGCTCTGACTTAGGTCAAATCCCTACATTAACTGTCTTCAAGAACCACATAACTGTTATATCACTTTTCGCATTTGTAGTTGTAGATATATCTGCATGATTATTTACCATAATGCCGCAAGCTCCATGGGTCGGCATCTACATTTTCCTTCCATGTTATAGCTTCAGTACATATCGTGTCTGCAAAAATTATTTGCTAAATAAATGAAAAAGTGGGCAGACTTGTGGTGCAGAACCAGCAGCTAATTTTATTAGTAAAAAGTTAGCCCCTCTGTATTTTATAAACCAGTCTGGGAACTTAGATTTGGTCGTTTTTAACCTTCACCTAATTTTTTCCATATTAAAAGACTTCTTCAGCTTCTAGAAAGAGTTGTTCTAAAGCATTCAAGACAGTGGCAAACACATTCTCACTTTAAAAATCAATCGCAGGAGCAATTTATTACAGGGAAATTTCCTGGACTCCAAGAAGCACCTTGAAGTCAGGAGATGATTAATTTGATATAACTGAAGAGCTGCAAACATCTGCTCCCCGTTGACATCTGCCTCTCATTAAGTTACAGCCCTCTGTCTCCTTCTGCACTAGGGGCTGGCTTGTGTGTTGATCTGGTAACTCTAATTATATGGTAAGCCCAGTGCTCAAGGCCCTTGTGCCAGCCACCTGGTGGGGGCTCAATAAAAACTAGCTCCATTGCATTGTACTCCAGATCTACCCTGAGCACTTTGTAAGTCCTCCGTCACTCCTAAATAATAGAAATAAAAAACAGTAATGAGGTTGGTGAACACATTGTCATCTTGTAGCTCTGGCTAAGGCTGAATCCAGTTAAAATCAAACCCTTGATTGAGTCACATAAACAAACAAATCAAATCCATGAAAAATCTTCCAAATCTGTTATTTGGCACCAGATTTTGCAGTAACTCTTTAATTGCTATCCCTTACTCTGTTATCGCCTTTCCCACCGATGCTGCTATCAATGTAATTGTCTTAAAATGCACTTTGATATTGAGCCACCCTATTCAGAGATTTCAGAGGCTCTGCCCGGCCCATGAGCACGTACCACCTTCCTAACCTTGACTTTTAAGCCTTCCACTGCTTTGAATAAACCTAACCTCTGTCCCAGTACTTCCCCTCAGACAGCCTTGTTTTTAGTTATGTGGTGTGATTTCTTGCTTCCCAAGTCTGCTTGCGCTCTACCACCTTCATGCCTTAGCTGATGATGTAACTTACATAAAGCCCACGTACCATATGACACCATCTTGATTCATTGTATGTGAAAGGTACCTCAACTCTGACCCAAATCAATGTACAATTGATTTAACCTTTCCTGTAGTCTGTCATAAACATACTGAAGAAAGAACACAGAAAAAGTTCCTAAAACCTCTATTCTTTCATTTCTTCCCTTCTTTTCTCCCAATATGTGTAGGCTCACCTAGGGTCTCTCTCCTCCCAACTCTAAGCTCCCACTCCAAGATATTCTTCAAGCCCACATTCAGGTTATTTTGTCTCCCTTCCTAAGCGCTTCACATCTATATCATTTCAGCCTCCCTGGCCTCTTAGAACTTTCCTGTGAGAGCCCTGGAGCTAACCCAACAAACAAAAACATTCTTACTGACCAGGAGATAGGATAAGACAAAAAAATTGAAAAAAAATTATAATAATTTGTCTTATTCCTGTCACATTTACAGTGTACACTCTGCTCTTGGCTCATTTCTGACATCAACACCCCTCTCAATAGCTAAAACCCAGAACAAAAGATTCTCCTTAAAACATTCCAGGATTCCCTCTTAGGGAACTTTGCACATTTTATCTTGCCTTATAGCTTTTGGTGTAAATGTCTTATTGCTACTTTTGAAAACTGAGACTCAAGGTCTCCTTAACATCCTTTTTACCCTTCCATACTCACCTAAATATCACTTCTAGGCCGAAGGTTTTCCTCAATACTCACCCAAAAGTTATTTCCAGGGCAATGGCTTCTCTTACTTTCTTTCTGACCTTGGATTGTTTATCTCTTTTGTGCCACAGCAACTGGCACTAACCTGATATATTATAATGAAATTCAATGGATTATTTGTGTCTATATTGCCTTCCCTCACCCCAAACGCATATACTTTGAAAACAGGGAAATCTCTTATTTATACTCAAACTTATCCATGTATTCACCCAAAATATATTCTCAGAAAATGTGTGTATACAATGTCATGTTTATGAAGTTATGTATTGTCCACAATATCTGTTTCTATACCTTTCTCATTGTAGATTCTCAAAAAGTGTATTTGGAATTGAATTGAACACGTATGAAACATTCAGCTTGATTGATTTTCTTCTTTGACAGAACTTTATCTGTATGGTGGTCTAAAAAGATTTTCAAAGTGAAAAACTGGTGGAGAGAAAACAAAGGATTAAAAATAAAATAGTCTGACCAGTTTCTTTCCCTGTGGATACAAAGCCAAGCTTGGAGCTTTGTCTAAGGAAATCACACTGCCAGGCAAAAGATAATAGGCTGAATGTGGGTCCTTCTTTTGCAACCTGCAAGGCTGCAAGACCTTTCATTTCTGTATTAGAATATTCTGTTATACTAGGCTCATGTGGCTCCTTCAGTTAATGGTGACAGAAAATGTGACTCCTGGGCCACATAACTGCAAATACTACTGGCCTAGAAGCTGAAACAGATTGATACTATTGGCAAACCACACCTAGGTGGCTTTTATAAGAGGGGGGGAAAGTAGAGTGATTAAACGTAATCACTCTTATGCATTGGGCAATTAATCTCCAGCATCCCTGGACTGCTCTCCAGGATCCATAACTTAGACCCAGTCCATGGAGGTTGGCCCATTGACTATGTTTCCAGTACATAAAGAAATCTAGACACAAACATTCACAAATTCTTTTGAAATTCAGTGCTTCTCCTATGGAGGAGAAGCTTGGAGGAAAAAGGATATTTTGGGGGGGGGCGGTGGTGGACAAAGCTGTTGAATCAGAGTTTAATGTAGAGGCAACCTGAGGAAGAAAAATACTGTTGGTGCCTATGCTCCCCACTAGCTCCAGCCCCAGGAGTGGGTTATGAATCCATTCCCCTTGACAAACATTGGTTTGAATAGTGGCATGGTTGTAATTCAGGTGTGAGCTAAAAAACAGCAGGAAAGCATTTCTTAAAAAAGAAAAAAAAAAAGGCTGGATGCAGTGGCTCATGCCTGTAATCCCAGCACTTTGGGAGGCCGAGGTGGGTGGATCACGAGGTCAAGAGATCGAGACCATCCTGGTCAACATGGTGAAACCCCATCTCTACTAAAAATACAAAAAATTAGCTGGGCATGGTGGCACATACCTGTAATCCCAGCTACTCAGGAGGCTGAGGCAGGAGAATTGCTTGAACCCAGGAGGCGGAGGTTGTGGTGAGCCGAGATCGCGCCATTGCACTCCAGCCTGGGTAACAAGAGCAAAACTCCATCTCAAAAAAAAGAAAAGAAAAGAAAAAGAAAAAAAGAAAGCTTGTCACTTCTTTTTCGCTGGACATTGTCTTCTCTGGCTGTGTTAGCTGCAACTGCAGCAGCCATTATGCAACCAAGGGAGAATCCCAGGCTGAAAAGAAAGACAACAGTGGCAGACAGGAAAAATAAAAGAGACCCTGAATTCTTTATATATATAGTACTTTAGATTCTGGGGTACATGAGCAGATCATGCAGAATTATTGCATAGGTACATACATGGCAATGCAGTTCGCTGCCTCCATCCTCCTGTCACCCATATCTGGCATTTCTCCCCATGTTATCCCTCCCCAACCTCCCTAATCCCAACTGTTCCTCTCCTACTCCCCTGAACAGAACCCAGATTGTAATGCTCCCCTCCCTGGGTCAATGTGTTCTCATTGTTCAACACTTGCCTATGAGTGAGAACATGCAGTGTTTGATTTTCTGTTCTTGTATCAGTTTGCTGAGAATGATGGCTTACAGATTAATCCATGTCCCTACAAAGGACACATACTCATAGTTTTTTATGGCTGCATAGTATTCCATGGTGTGTATGTGCCACATTTTCCTTGTCCAGTCTAACATCGATGGGCATTTGGGTTGGTTCCAAGTCTTTGCTATTGTAAACAGTGCCACAATGAACATTTGTGTTTTAGCTCAGAGAAGTTTGTTATTACCCATCTTCTGAAGCCTGTTTCTGTCAATTCATCAAACTCATTCTCCATCAAGCCTTGTTCCCTTGCTGGTGAGGAGTTATGATCCCTTGGAGGAGGAGAGGCATTCTGGTTTTTGGTGTTTTCATCCTTTTTGCACTGGTTTTTTCCCATCTTTATGGATTTATCTACCTGTTGTCTTTGTAGTTGGTGACTTTTGGATGAGGTCTCTGAGTGGACATCCTTTTTGTTCATGTTGAAGTTATTTCTTTCTGGTTTTTAGTTTTCCTTCTAACCATCAGGCCCTTCTGCTATAGGCCTGCTGGAGGTCCACTCCAGACCCTGCTTGCCTTGGGATCACTCACGGGGGCTGAAGAACAGTAAGGGTTGCTACCAGTTTCTTCTTCTGTTATCTTCATCCCAGAAGGGTACCTGCCAGATGTCAGCCTGAGCTGTCCTTTATGAGGTGTCTCTTTGGATATACAGGGGTCAGGGAGCTGCTTGAGGAGACAGTTGGTCCCTTATAGGAGCTGAAGTGCTGAGCTGGGAGCACCATTGTTCTGTTCAGAGCTTCTGGGCAGGTACGCTTAAGTCTGCTGCAGCAGAACTCATAACTGCCTTTTTTTCTCCAGATGCTCTGTCCTGGGAAGGTGGGTCTTTATTTATAAGTTCCTGACATGCTGCTGCCTTTTTTCAGGGATGCCCTGCCCAGCAAGGTGGTAGTCTAGCCACAGTCTGCCAGCAGAGGCATTACTGAGCTGCTGTGGGCCCTGCCCAGCTGCTGTGTGAACTTCCTGTTAGAACTGCCTCAGTAATGGTGGTCTGTCTCAGTGATGGCAGACTGCCTCAGTTAGGGCAGATTGCCTCAGTAGTGGTGGACTGCTTCAGTAATGACTGACTGCCTCGGTAATAGTGGACTGCCTTGGTAGTGGTGGACTGCCTCAGTAATGGCTGATGACCTTCCCCCCAGTGAGCTGGACTGTCCTGGGTCCAGCTGCACTTGCTTCAAAACTCTCAATCCAGAGCATTTCAGATTGCTGGTCTTTGTGGGGGATGGGACCTGCTGAGCCAGATCCCCTGGCTCCCTGTTTCAGCCACCTTTTTTTTTTCAGTTGAATGGGCGACTCTGTCTCCCAGGCATTTCAGGCACCTGTTGAAATGTCTGCCCCGATTTGTGTGAGTTTTTGTGCAGAGACCTGCAGCACCAGCTGAAACAGCCATGCTGGAAACCCATGGCGCTTTTCAGCCCAGAAATCTCCTGGTCTGTGGGCAGTAAAAACTCATTTGGAAATGCAGTGATAACTCACCCTCTGTGTTCTTCTCGCTGGGAACTGCACTCCAGAGCTGTTCCTATTTGGCCATCTTGGCTCTCCAGCCAGACCCTGAATTCTTGATACTACCATCTTGCTACTGAATAACCAACACTGGAGACCCCTTACTTCTGACAATATGAAATAATAAATTTCCTTATTGAATTGGCCACTTAGAGTTAGGCTTCTTGATTACTTGAGGCCAAAATAATCTTAATACATTTGAATTACTGAATGAGTTGAAACTTCTGAGGATTTTTTTAAGCATATCTCTCACACCTACTCCATTACAACAAACAGGTGAGAACTAGTATCTATCTCAGCCACTTTCTCTTCATACCCCTAGCCCTACACTCTGCTGTGGACCATGTGACTGGTTTTCATCCTCAGCTGAGTGACCCATTGATTTATTAGATGAAGTCTAGACTCAACTATTGATTCTATTAATGTATAACTCCTTAATTACATGCCCAAAGCACATATCACCCCTTCCCTCCTCCCTTAGACTTACAGAGCACTCACTTGGTAAGCCAGCCTCATGACACCTGTTGCAGGAAAGGGAATTTAGAATACATACAGGCAGAGGCAAACTATATGATCTACTCCATGTTCTTTCACTGCATTTATTACGTTTCTGTCCATGGCCAGCACTTGGTTAAGCTCTCAGTGAATTAAAAGGACAAGTTACCTAAACTCTGAGGAAACCCCAAGCTCTGAAAAGCCATTCTTCAAGCAATTACCTGGGTATTCCTGCTTTTGAATGCATGAGTTTACTTATTTAATTTATTCAGGATTTAGTGAGCAGTTAATCTAGGCCATGCATTCTGCTAAAGATTGGGGATACCACAATGAATGAACCTTTTACTCATTCAACAAGCATATAATGAATTTTTACTTTAGGACAGAGAACCACTAAGGTCTAAACTATAATGGAAAAAATATGCAGAGATTGCCCAGAAGGTGCACACAGCAAAGACAGATGTAGCATAGTAGAGACAGACCTTTATCACATACTTATCCAAACACTAGGTGAAGGACAGGAGTGGCACAAGAGAGAATATTCTAAACCAAGGAAACTGCAAGTACAAAGGCACTGCGGCAGGAAGAGGAATGGCAGAATTCAAAAAACCAAAAGCTTGTGTCACTGGAGCACAAGAGCAAAGAAGAAGCTATTTTAAGAGGTGGCTGGGACAAACAGGAGGCAACGGCTTTATCACAAAACATCCTTTATGCCATGTCAAGGAATTTGGGCTTTTCCTAAAGGTCCATTGGAAAATTTTAAACAGGTTTATAAACTAACCATCCTTTTGCTGGAAGGGCCAAGCCTGGAGAATGAGTAGAGAAAAATAAACACGAAATAAGGAACATCTTAATAAAGACAGTGGCAGTTGGGAATAGAGAAGAGAAGATGGAAGAGACATCAAGTCAATAGAGTCAGTGGATGATAACTGCCAACAGGCTATTTTAGAAGCAGAAGCAGGGGAGGAAGAAGGACAAGGAGGAGGAGATGATTCCCAGGTTTCAGGGAAGGCAGTTTGAGAAGGAGTGGAATTAGACCGCATTTAGTTAACAACCTATTGGGTCCGATGTGGGGCATCCAAGTTAATCATTAAAGACATACAAGAGAAAAATCTGAGCTGGAAAAAATAAATTTGGGTTCCACAGCACGTTGTGGGTATTTGAAAACATGAAAATGGATGAGTTCACCCTGAGAAGCAATATATAATGAAAAGAGAGGAGTCCTTCAGGAGATCCCTGAAGACAGTCTATATTTGTGGGGCTTTGGGCAAGAGTACCAATGGAAAGCAATACATCAAACCAAAAGACTGTTAAATAAAATGTTTAATCCTCCTGCTTTTAAAAAATACCTTTATAATAATATATTTTTAAGGCATATAAAATGATGGTTTTTATATGTCTAAAATTTTGCAAAAATTAATAGGATAACTGAGTCCAATTATTATTTTGAATGTCTGCAGGCTTTGTTGATGGTCCAGCAATGTGCAAATGAGGGATAAAAAAAGATGTGCATAGTTCATGACTTATTATAAATTTATCCCATAAAATTTATTTTCTTGTCTTCATTTCAACAAAATCACTAATTATGTTGTTGTAATCAAGGTTCTTATATAGTCATGTTCTTTTCACAGTAGTGACGAAATAGAAAACTGAGGCAAAATCAACTGGAGGTGTCAACAAAATTGTTAAAACAACACTGGAAATCAGAAATGAACCATTAATTTTACAATTGTATTCAACCTTTGTAATATACGGAATGTAGAGAAAATATTGTAAAATATTTTCCTTAATTATCTTTTAGAGTCGTATCTAAAGCTATAGAGTAATAGAGAGATTCAGTGTTATACCTCACATTCATTACATCTAAACCTGTGTATATACAAATTTAAGAGCAATATGAGTTGTTTTATATTGCAAAGGTTTCCTGCATCTATGTACTACTACTGCAAATTCCACATTAATTCATGAATATTTCAAAAACTACGAATCAAAAAGTAAAGAGAAGCAAGAAAATGAGCACTTGGTGCTCTGGAGAAATGATACTTTATTATGCAAGAATGTATTGCATTCATGATATCTGAGAAGAGATATTTGACACATTAATTTGTCTTTTACCTAAGCACTTCTGTCTCTCCAATCTTCCCTGCATTCCAAAGTGGTGTCCAGTCTTTGACTTCTGCAACAGCATAGCCCGCACTCCTTTATGGGACTTGGTCCTAGACAGCTTGTGTTTAGAAGACATGGGTCAACAGATGTAGAGAATTTCCCCAGGCCTGAACAACTTTAGTCACGAGAGTAGTTGTTTAAGGTTATGAGACACACTGTCCTAGTAGTAAGTACTGAATCCCAACTGTAGCAGTGCCCTCGTGTTCTTTAATAAATGTACTGGGAGATTGTGACATGTGGGGCCTTCAAGAAGATGCTCTAGGCAGGCATTCCTATTTCTGAGTCTAAAGATGCATCTGAGAAGCATCAAGAGTTAAACAGTGAGTGGAAGAAGAGAATCCCATGAGATTTTGAAGCATCATAGCCAGAAAAAATCGAGCAAAACCAAAAGTAGTATTTAAAAAATCAAGGGAGAAGAATTTCTAAGTAATTATAGACAAAGACAAACATTTCAGAGAGGTGAAAAAAGCAGGATATTGAATAAACAAAATGTGACATATTCATACAATGGAATGTTATTCAGCAATGAGAAGGGGTAAGTCCTGAAATATGCTACAAGGTGACTGCATCTCAAAAACACTATACTAATTAGAAGAAATCCGTCACAAAAGACCATGCATCATATAATACAACTTATATGTAACATCCAATATAGGAAAGTACATAGAAACAAAAAGTGTTTTAGCAGTTGCTGGGGCTGGCAGAGTGGAGGAAAATGGCAGTGACTGCTAATGGATATGGGGTTTCTTTTTGAGGTGATGAAAGTGTCCTAAACATAGATTATGCTGATGGTTGCACAACTCTGTAAATATATTATACTAGAAGCCATTCAACTGGACAGTTTCTATGACTAACTTTATGGTATGTAAATTACATCTTAATAAACCTGTTTTGTTAAAATGAAAAATAGGAAAATGTAGCTGCTACTTCCAAGATCATATCACTCTATAGAGTCACACCAACCATTGTCCATCTAACTGTGACAAATCAAGTCTTGGGAGCCATCAGATGTTTAAGACTAAACAATCTTCCATGGTGATTGGTCCATTGCCTCTCATCAAAAAAAAAAAAAAAATAGTATGTTTTTTGAGAAACAAGAGAATGAGATAAAGGGACCATTTCATAATAAAGGTCTTTCACACTAAAGTAAACTTGAAAACAGAGAACATTTATGCAAAAAAAATCGATTTACTATGTCAGTAATTTTCAGCATTTCCCCTGCTGTTATTGCAGATAATTGAGTAAAAGCTTTTCTTTCTCTACATCAAGCATCAGTTTTCAACAGATTCTCTTAGAAATTTAGTTTTGAGATCTTGCTTCAAGATCATGACTGTAGAGTTTATGGGAAATGCATATGTGTTTAAGTAAATAGAACTATTTCCTTTTCTTGAGGCAAATGCTTGCAACAACTGAAAGAAAACAGAAGAGGGAAAGAAAAAGAAGTAAAACCTCCCACCAAATTTGTCAACACAGAGTCACAGCTACTACTCTTTTGTAATCTTCCAGGTGACTATATATCTGGGCTGCAAATCCACATCTTTTTCATCCAACTCACTATTCAGTATTTATGTGACTCAGGGTATTAAATGCTAATATATTTCTGTTGCTCAAATATTTAATGCACCCATTAGTTCTGAAGTCCCTAAGATGGTTAATTCCACATTCTGGCTAATATGTAGTGTTGAATTTGTACCTTCTAATAATTAATTTTTTAGACTACAAGTTGGGGATATAATATCCACAGACAAGCACAAGCAACATGTAAAGGGGAGCTTAATAACTTATAAGAAATCTTATTACACTAACAATAACAATCACAAATAATAGGATAATTAACATAATGTTTACAGTTTATACAACACAGTCACATATAATAGTTTGATTTTCCTGAAATAGGTCGAGCGGGTACTACTATCATCTCCATTTTTAGCTAGATAAACTAGGGTTGGTCAAAACCATTTAATGACTAGGGTAGATACCCCGGCTGTTTCCAGAGCCCCCTGTCTATAACACTCACTTGTGTCTGATTCCTTGACGCCTTTCTTCCTCTCTAAATTCCATGGAAGCAAAGACTCAATACAGCATCTGAGGTGCAGTATGTGCTCCATAACCATTTGTTGGATTGAATTTGATCAAATTCCCACAACTAGTGAGTCACGGAGACAGGATGTCAGATGTTCACATCACTTGTTCTTTTAAAGCCTTAGCTGTGTTTTATTTACCTACTGTTACCATTGGCTCATAAAAATAAATAAGAAGAAGAAGATGCCAAGTGAGACAGCTAGACTGGGAATGTTTATTTGTATACCATAAAATATTTACTTTTATACCTAAAACCACCTGTGTGAAACAGTGCTTTGGCATATGGCTCAGTGATCATATGGCTTTATGGTCACATAGCTCAGTGGTTATATAGCCCAGTGCTCATAAACCTCAGTGGTCATATGTTTCCATGGTCATGTAACTCAGTAGTGAGCTCAGTGATCATATAGCTCTGTAGCTATAGAGCTCCATGAACAGATAACTCAGCTGTTACATATAGGTCAGTGGTCACATAGCTCCTTAGTCATATAACTCAGAAGTCATATATCTCAATGACTTCAATGGTTTTATAGCTTAATAGCTCAGAGTCAGAGGGCATATAATCAGATCTTTGCCCAAAACTTCACTCTAGCCTCTCCCAGATGTCAGTTTTTTTAGCACACCACTAAACCTTCCCAAGCTGCAGTTTCCTCATCTGCAAAATGGAAATAAAAATTAAAATCCCTCAGGATTATTTTGATGGCAAAATGAAATTGGATCTGTAAACCATGCAGCACAATGCCTGACACTGAAAAAGCATTGATTATGCATCATTATCATCGTTATCATTACTGTTATTATTACTGTGTCCCTAAAGAGAAATAAGAAAGTCTTTTGGGTCGAACACAGAATTCTCAACAGCAGAAAAGGCAGTTTACTGATAACTGATACTTGATTTGGAGATGAAAAAGCTTTTACTGAATTTTCTGCAAGAATAAATGAGTAAATATTAACTCTGCCATGTCTTCCATGTCACACTGAAGCCCCCAGAGGCAAGAACAGCATCTCCAGCTTCCTGGACAGAAGTTCATTGACTTGCCAGTTAAAGAACCCAAACTTTCTAGATTATTCTCCTCTCCAGTCCTGGGTCATTTAATCTCCTCATTCCACCTTCATTGCTATGTGCAGTATTTTTTCTAGGCAACTACTACCCCACTCGATCATTTTTAAAAAGGGAATTTCTAAATCCCATTGCAGCTTAGAGAAGTATGTTTTTTCATTTGTACACACACACACACGCACACACATGCGTGCACACACACACACACATTTCTCTTTACTGCTAGGTGTTATAATTTTCAATTTCCCCAGCTATTGCGGGGTGAAGAACTCTCTCTTCCTCTCTGAATCCCTTCATCAGAGCCTCCCTGCCCTCCTCTCAGCCTGAGCCAGACAGCAGCTCAAAATATGGTTGAATTAAATTTATACAGACATTGACACTTCATTATTCTCTTTGTGGATATTAGTAAAAGAGGGCATCAAGAGTAAGGAACTTAGGTATCATTCTGATTCCATCATAGTTTAGGTGACTGAGTTGTTGGCAAGTTATTTCGTGTCCCTATAACTTTTTTTACACATTTGTTAAATGAAGATATAATAACACCTAGCTCACTGACTTGTGATACTATTACATAAATAAAAATACTTTGTAAAATATAAGACAGTCTTCAAAAATATTTTAATTATTACTCATGATAGTATAGAGAAAGAAAGGTAATGCAAAATTAATATGAATTTAGGACCCATTGAGTGATGGGTACTCTAACTGCTAAAATGTTATTTTCTTGATGTATGTATCAAGAAAGTATCTTGTATCTACATTTATTTTTGCTTAGGAATTCTTTCTGCCTTCCTCTGGTGTAGAAGATGATGGACAATGCTCTGTCTCTATTCCCCTATCTTCTTACATCCTTTCTCCTGTCATGCTCAGCCCTTTCCATTATTACTACTGTCAGCTTCAAACAAATATCTCACAAATTTAACCTGAAGGCTAGGGAATCAGGAGACCACCAAGGAGCAGCACCAAGCAGAACATCACATCATGGAGAAGCCCCAAGTGCTACCACTTCACCTAGATGGTGAGCTCCCTGGAAGTCAAGGTCATGGTGAGCTCCCTGGAGGTCAGTGCCATGGAGGACTCATGGGAGGTTTGGACCATTAAGAATGGGTGGAATATGAATGGATAAATATTAAAAAGATAAGGCTATCCAGAATGTGGAAAGGTGTGATTCAACCATTTAGAAATGTATAGCAAGGGCATCTAGAGCATATTCATGAAGACTTTGTTTCTTTTATCCATTCAACCGTTTTTCAAGTGCTGTATTCATTTTGTATGGTTGTGTACTAATTTACCACAAAGACAGTAGCTTAAAAAAACACATATTTCTAATATCACACTTTCCATAAGTTAGGAGTCCAGGCATGGCTTAGCTTGCTTCTCTGCTTGGGGCTTCATAGGATGTTGCTGGGCTACATTGCTACCTGGAGTCTCCACTGTGGGAGAATCCACTTCCAAGCTCATTCAGGTTACTGGAAGAATTCATTACTTAGACCTGTATGACTGAAGTCCCATTTTCTTTCTGGCTGTCATCTGGGGACCCCTATCAGGTCCTAGAGGCCACTTCTACATCTCTACCACATGGCTGCCTTCAACAGGCCCTCTCACAACATGAAGGGCTCTTTTTTCAATGCCATCAGGAATATCTCTTTCCCTTCAGGAGGACCCAGTCCCTCTTTTAAGGGTTTTAGTCTGATTGGGTTAGACCCCCCTGGATAAGTTTCTCAAAGCCAACTAATTAGGGAATTAAACTACATCTGCAAAAGTCCCTTCACCTTTACTAAATAATTTAACCTACTCCCAAGATTGGCATCCATCATATTAACAGACCCTTCTCACACTCAAAGGCAGGAGATTATATAGAATATGTACACTACTGGTAGGATTCTTGGGGATCTTCTTAGAATTCTGCCTACCCCGAGCATCTATCATCTGCCAAGCAAATAATTGACAGAAATAATATGAAGAATAATCTGATGTGCTGTCTTCAAAGAGTTATAAATTGGATGATAGGCACACCAACATTCTAGGGCTACATGGATAGGATTAAATGGGAAAAAAAAACATGTAAAATGTTTATCTCAGTGCCTTATACATGAAAATTCATGTTCCAAAAAGTTGGTTTTTCTTATTATTAAATAATTAAAATACAGGTTAGTAAGAGGTATATTAAAGTTCTGGGAAAGGCTTATATTCACTGAAGGTAATGCTCATTTGTTTGAGAGGTTAGAAAAGGCTTAAAAAATAGAAGCCACTGGATCTCAGTCTCATCAAAAATTTCACCAGATTGGCCCTATTAACCCATTTTTTTAAATGTTTAGAAACCAGCACTCAGCTAAGGAACTTACTCCAGGCCACTCAGCTACTAAAAGATGAAGCCACATTTCACACCAACACCTTCTGGTGCAGGAACACTTGTCCCTCATGGTATGTGTGTGTGTTTATAGCAACAAGGAGTCCATGTTAGCCACAGGGAGATGTGTGGGGATAAATACCCACTTATCTGCCCCATCCATTGCTGCTGAGTAAGAACAGAGTCCAGCATTACCAACCATTCTGATTATTCAAGGGAAACTTGAAAAACAAATTTTGTATAAAGCATGCTTATGTAGATAGCATGGGTTTATGTCACTAAAAATCGGGGAAGGGAATTTAAAATTAGATAAAACAAAACAAAAAAGTAGGCACATTTGGTATTTTCCTAATACCTAATCAGAATATTATATTGGGAAAATTGCGCTGGCCTTGGTGGGCAAGATACATTACAAGGGAGCAAGGGAGTACCTAGGTGGGGAGTTGATTCAGGAAACTGCACTGATACTTCAGATGTGCAGCTGGATCAGTGGAGAGGAGTAGTGGCAGAAGTGCTGGAAATGGGAATGAACAAGTAAGTAGGAGTTGGAAAAAAAAGGCTGGCAGCGTTGAACCCCTCCTCACAACTCCACCACCATTTCCCTGAAAGCCCTCTTCCATCTTCCTTCCCCTACTCGTGTGCCATGCTTCAGCCAACCTGCACCACCCAAGCTGTTGGCAATGCACTCCAGGTCAACCTTTTCAATGCCTGTTTGCTTGGTGTTTTCATCCCTGAGACTAGCCTTCTTCTTCTTCTTCTTCTCTAAGAAAATCCTAATCTTCCATTAATGCCCATATTAAATAGCACCTATTTCAAAGAACTATCTATAATCTTTCCTGGCTTCCCAAATTTGGTGTTTCTCCAAACACTCAGATTGTACCTAAAAATTCACACCATACCACTCAGCACTTTGGTACATGCTTCCACAGTGTTGTCTAATTGATTTTAACCCAATACAAGAAAGGCCTTTCCAACAATTAGAGCTGTCTGACTGCCTATGAGGGAGGAGCCGCCTGTGAATGCACGGAACTGATTCTCACTAAGTTTGCATGCAATTTTAGTAACTGTCAGGAAATTGAAATAATCCCCAAACCTGCTGTAGAGACTTTAACATATAATAGGAATGTGGGTCACTCAGAAATTCTGGATTATATATAGCAAGGTAGCATTTATTATATAAACATCCTCTGAGAATCTACTTTAGACTCCAATCAGAAATACAAACTCGGCCAGGTGTAGTGGCTCACACCTATAATCCCAGCACTTTGGGCAGCCAAGGTGGGTGGATCACTTAAGGTCAGGAATTCAAGACCAGCCTGGCCAACATGATGAAACCCTGTCTCTACTAAAAATATAAAAATTAGTCCAAGCATGGTGGTGAGTATATGTAATCCAAGTTACTTGGGAGACTGAGGCAGGAGAATCACTTGAACCCAGGAGGTGGAGGTTGCAATGAGCCGAGATCATGCCACTGCACTCCAGCCTGGGAGAAAGAAAAGAAAAGAAAGAAAGAAAGAAAACACAACTCAAATGCTTACAGGTGACATGTGAGGTAGGTAACTTGAATCAGGAAGAGGGATGAGTATTGGGGATCACTGGGAAATGGTGGAGAGAGTGACACTCCAGAGCAGACATGCTCTGTCTAAAGTGAATGCCCACTTATCTGCCCCATCATTGTTGCTGAGTACGAATGGAGCCCAGCATTATCAACCATTCTGATTATTCAAGGGAAACTTGAAAAACAAATTTTGTAGAAAATATCTCGATTTTTTAAGTTGAAAAATAATTTCAAAAACAGAAAATAAAACAAAACAAAAATAGACATGCAGGTTCAAGTAAATACATCCAAGGTTTAGAGTCAACCCACGGGCACCATCTTGAGCCTTGACACTAAATGCTATACAGGATGCTTGGGGTAAGAAAAGATACACCTGACCTTGAGAAATCTTACACTCTAGTGGGGAGACAGGAATTTGAACACATAATTCCAGTAGAATGACATTTAGCATATTTCAGGGTTGTCTTGAAGAATAAATAAAGCAATTTCATAACAAAACAAAAGACAGACTAAGGTGAAATCAACATAAAAACATGCACTCAATGTGTATGGGAGTACAAAGGAAGAGATGTAAATTCTAGTAAGGACCTCAGGACAGTAATAAAGCATGAAAACAAGTCAAACTGAGATTCATAAAAATAGAAAAGAAAGGTAGTGACTTTCCAGTAAAGGTGAATATAGACCTAAGTCTATATTCAAAAATATACTGAATTGCTCCCTAGGGCAACTAGATAGAGGATAAATGAGAATAAGAGATGAAGATCTGCGGATCGTCTACAGCGGTATATGGTTTAAAGTTATAGATGTGAATGAATTCAGCAAATGGGAGAGTACACAGTGAGAATAGCAGAGAATGGGGGTTCATGTATTAGAAGATAAGAACAGTAAGAAAGTCCAACAAAGTTAACCAAAAAGAATATTTTGAAAGCAGGAAAGACCTAAGTCCTTGAAGCCAAGGTAGGTATGTTTGTTGAAAAGTCATTCTCCTTCCATTCCTTTTCATGTAGGGCGTCCTCAAGGTACAAATACTGGGGAAAAAAGCAGCACAACAGGGCTGATTTCCAACCTGGGCAGGAATTCCTACCGGTGAAGTGCTGATAGTAAGTCTTGAAAAGAATGTTGTTGGGTGGTAGACGGAGCCTTTCATTTTGGATTGTCACCAAGAGAATATTCTTTCCATGGCTGAGAGAAAGAAGGCTTCTTTTTATTGGAGAAGAAACAGATTTTTGCCATGACTCTGCAAAGACAATATAGGTCATAAGGAAGGGATTCATTATTTTCAACTGCAGTCTTCCCATAGAATAACACAAACGTTATTCTGCACCCAGAAACACTCAAACTACCTACAAAGCAGTTGAACACATACATGTTCTTAGGTTGTAATTATTCATTGCAGACAACTTTATTTTTCTTAAGAAAAATAAACAAAGATTTGCTGGAAAAAGAAGGAAAATGAAGCAGGCCAAATGAGGAGTTTAGTGGACTTGAGATGTGAATTTTCAGAAAGTCCCTTTTCCCCCATTAATCCTTCTTTTTTGTCCTTTATCCATTATGTGGGATTAGTTCTTTGTAAATTTGGATTTGTCTTGATGAATTAAATTCTTGGCAACTGCTGTTCCTGCTTACTGGGTGCCTCTTTGTGCTCTTTGTAAGATCTGTAACTCATTGCACCTGTTGCATCTGAATAGTCCTCTGCAGCCAGTGTGTGTGTGTGTGTGTGTGTGTGTGTGTGTGTGTGTGTGTGTGTGTGTGTGTGTTCTTTAAGGCATTCTATGATATTCAGTATAAGAGGGAAACTACAGGATGATGGTCAGTGTTGTTAAACAGTGGACTGACTTGCAGAGGCAAGTTGTTGAAATCTTTTTCATGTGATATCTTTTAAGAAAAGCACCAGAAAAAGCTCTAAGAAGCGCAGTGTGCATCGGGGCTCATTTTGGGCAGGAGACTAGAAAGATGAGTTTTGAAGACCTTTCCAGCTCTTGGGGGCTGCTGTATGTTTTCATCAGTGATAAAGAAAGGAATTCAGTGATCCTCCAGTCATTTGAACACACAATTCCATTAGAATGTACATTTAACATATTTCAAGATTATCTTCTAATGGGTTAAATCTATGTCCAAAAGATTTAGTAGTAAGTTACCCAAAGTAATACAGCTAGTTAGTGCAAAATGGGGAACTAGAATCCACAGTTTCTTATGTCAACCCTCCCCAAACACACACAGTCTCACATTATATCCTTTTTTGTTCTCTCAGATACATATTAACCAGCTGGTTTGCCAGGCCTTTGCAGGAAGCTCTATCTTTTCATCAAGTTTCACATATCTAAGAAATTACATCAGAATTTATGTCAGAAGGATGTTGTATTTTTTCAACAAAATAGATTTTTGAATGGAAAAAAGAGAAAGTGGCCTAGGATATATATCTTAGCAGCTGAATAAACAGGTCTACAGAACAAGCATTTTTGGCTTTATATGTTATATATTATTTATAATACAATCATTCAATTTATTAAAGATTGGGCCATTAGTTTCATAATATAATACATTCACTCCTCTTATTTCCCATCCAGAGCTCTTTCTGAGTTGGAAGTTGGCCAAATGGAGTATAGGCATCTCTCCCAGAGGTTCTGCTACATTTCCTTCTCTCTTGTTTTCCCCATTGCTACCCACCACCACCATCAGAGATGAGCCTTTTCCCAAGCATTCTTGAATCCACCTACAAGGTATTCCGCTATTAATTGGAACTTCAAAAAAGTGGAATGGGTCTAACCTTGGGGTGAGAATATATATACACACACACCCATTTGTATAATTATATGTAATATAATATACACCATTGGAAACAATATATATTATATATTGCTGCAAATGAACTTATATATATTAACCCATTTATATATATATGTCCATTGAAAGCAATATATATTATTGTTTACAATGAGTCCATTTGTAAACAATGAGTCCATATATACATTATATGTACTTGGAAACAATATACATTATATATATTATATATTGCTGCAAGTGGACTACTCCCTATGTCTGTATATAATACAGACATATGTGTACATATATGTGTGTGTATGTGTGTGTGTATATATATATATATATATATATATATATATATATATATAATATGTCTTTGGAAACATCAACATAGAGCTGGACACTGAAATCACCAGAAATGTATCAGTTAAGAGGCTTGTGCATCTAAATACTTCATGATCCCAATCAGTCTTCTATGACTTGCTGTCTTACTATGCTTGGGCTGCTGTAAAACAACCTTGGACCAGGTAATTAATAAACATCATACATTTATTGCTTACAGTTCTGAAAACTGCGAAGTCCAAGATCAAGGTGCCCACAGATTCAGTGCCTGGTGAGAGCTTGCTCTCTGCTTCAAAGACGGTGCCTTCTAGCTTTGTCCTCACATGGTAGAAAGGGAGAACAAGCTTCCTAGTTCCTCTTTCATGACAGTACTAATCCCAATCATGAAGGCTCTGCCTTTGTGACCTAATTACCCCCCAGAAGGCCCTACCTCTTAATACTATCACATTGGAGATTAGGTATCAACAACTCAATTTTGGAGGGACACAAACATTCAGACCAAAGCACTTGCTAGGGGGTTATTTTGATCTGAGATGATTCTAACATGGCAATTGGAACACATTCTGAAAAGTCATTTCCCACCAACTATCACACTATTGCAGAAATACAGAGAAGCATCTTGAGAGTCTGAGGACACAGAGAAAAAGCTTTGATATGAGAGGAAAAGTAAGCAGGGTTGAGCATCATCTGAAGCTAGAACAACTCTGAGATGTGCAAGTAGACAAAGAGCAAGAGAAAGGATTTGCCAAAGGCAGACTTTAGCCCCTTCACCATTAGGTATGGAGCTGTCTCTCTCTGGATGCTACTGGCATGCGTCGTTAGGGTGGTTCAGTGTGAATGTGTTCATCAATAGTAACCTGGGGGAAATGGAGCCGATCTCCCATTCCAAGATACTGTTTCAGTTTTTATTTATTGGTTTGAAAACCTTTTTTTTTTTTTTTTTGGAAACTGGGAAAATGTAGATGTTTGCTCTGCTAAAAGTATAAATTTAAGGTAAACTTAACTTCTGACTTCATATATTGCTGTATGCCAAGTTTTACTATATCTCCATTGTTAACAGTTTATTGTATCTCTATCCAAAGGAGGAGAAAGTCATTAAACATTTTATGATTTCCAATTGCCACAAAATACTAACGTCTGACATTGATTGAGGACTTACTGTGTAACAGGCTCTTTTATTGCCACCACATATACTATACACACACATATAAATGAGTATATATATAAAAATACTATACACTATATACTTATATATACTATGTATACTAATGTATGATACCACTGTATACTACTATTACATACAAATACATAAATACATATAATTAACCTCAGAAGATAGGTACATTTTACAAATAAAGAAACCAAGATACAGATAGTTAACTTTAATCTACATAACTAGTGAGTGACAAAGCTGGAGTTAAAACTACGCAGTCTAACCCTGGAGCCCACACGGGTTTGTGCCACATTTGTGGCATCCACACTGTGCTGAGCATTATGCCACATGAGAAGCTTCAGAGATGAATAAGGCATGCCACTATTCCTAAGGACTTCACAGTTGATGGAGGAGACAAGCACATCATTACGGTAAGGTGCGACAGTGCCGGCTGAGCTGGGTCTTGATGATTAGGATTATATATTTTGGAGCACATCAGAACAAAGTTTTCCACCCCTGGGTGCAGTGTGTACAAAGGTAAGAAACTGCTGTAACAGTCATGGAGTTTTAATCAAGATGACCCCTGCAGAGAATCTGCAGAATCTGGGGGAAGAGAGAGCAACATGAAGCCAGAAGGACTGACAGAGACAATGCAGTGAAGAGCCTTGAATGCTAGTTTGTACTTTTATCCTATAAGAAATACAGAGTTGGTGAAGGTTTGTAAGCTGGAGATGGAGATGATGGGATGTGTTGCAGAAGTATCCCTGTGATAATCTTGCAGAGGCTGGACTGCAGAAAGAGAGAATGTAGGATTGGAGACCAATTAGGACACTCTTGCAAGAGCTCATGCTAGAGAGACTCTGCCAGAAAAAGCAAACCTTCCCATTCTTAAATGATCACCTTAAAACTTTCATTGATCTCCATTGCCCTTGGCATAAAATGCAAATCCTGTTATCTTGAATCATCTTGAATGACTGGACGAATGTCTATATTAAAGTCATTAATTCTCACCATTCCCACCTCCTTCCCTGCATTTTAGCCACACAGAGGGACTCAATTGAATTTGTTGAATTTGCCAATCTTATTTATTTCCCTACTTTGTGTGTTTCCTCAACTGATTTCAGAGCATCTGAGAGAGGGAGACCTTTATGCCCATTGTACAGACGAGGAAAATGTAGTGCAGAGAGTACAGGAGTACAGTAACTTAGTCCAAGTCATATCACTTAGCAGAGGTGGTGGAGATAAGATGGGAATTCAGGAGCTCTGAACCATTCAAGAGTATTGCAATGCAAGTCACAAAAGTCCCATTGACACCACTTCACTTAGTTTAGAAATGACTTAACTTCCCTGCACCTCAGACTCCTCATCTGTATAATAGGTCTGTTAAGTTCTACATCCCAGGTTGTTAGGAAGATACTGCGAGATGTCAAATGTAAAAGCATCCTGTACTCTGTTACTGTTCAGAAATATTGCTTAAATCACTCTGCTTTCACCTATTTGTGTAAATGAAAAATAACTGTAGATGGATAAAAAATAACTAATCCAAATCTTTTTAGCTAAAAATTTCAACCTTCCACAATACAACAATGTAATTTTTAAAAGTTCAATGGAAGCATTTCTCATCTGTCTTCCAGACCCATGTCCACCTCTCTTCTGGGCAAATATAAAATATTAGCAAATGACAAGACATGGACTTAAAAGACTTCATTAAATCATCTGAGAGTTACAGTTAAGCTCTATCAAAATGCTGGTGAAAACTTCCTAGCTTTTATTTCTCCTCTGAACATAGACTGACTCAAAAACATCAAGTCCCCCTGAGAATTACTATCTTCCACACAAAAGTTCAAAACACAGGAGGTCAGATCTAACACATACATAAGTCAGAAGATTATGTCTAAAGCCACAAGGGATTAAATATGAGGATTAAATATGTGGGTCCACGTTTGGTGGTAATGGTGGAGGGAAGCTGAGCTCAGGACTTCATTTTTTACAAGGAGCTGTCCTTGATAAAGGGCCAGCTCTCTTATACTGATTGCCTAGAAAACATTATGCCATAACCAACACTTTAGTGTTCATCAGATTCACTTAAATTTTTTATTGTATTCTAGCTGGGCTTCTTGGTTCTGCATTTGGAAATTATCACATCTTCATTATCCAAATAAACACCTGGCACTACTCACCCTGGAGTATACAATGTAAAGTTGCCCACACGAGGAGCAGCTCCCACTTCTATTCCACACCTGCAATTCAACACGTCTTCTCTTAGGATTTTTATTTGGGGCTATATTTAAATCACTCGTTTTCTATATCCACGCACATTTCTCTGTCCTACATAAGCAATAATTTAATTCAGACCATGCCATATATACCCTCCAGGCTTGGTAAACATCTATCTAGCTATTTGCTTAATGGGGCAACTTACAAGCAATAAATAATTTTACGTGTGTTAATTCAATAATTTATGCATTCATTAACTAGTAAAACATTATTGAACACCTATTCTGTGTCAGGCCCTATGCTAGGACTTGAGAGTGAATGTGATAGACATAGTCGCTGCTGTGAAAATGCTCACTTGCAGCCTCCTTGGTGATGCAGGCAGGCTAATAAATAACTCGTCTCAATCCAATAGGAGAGCTGTAATGCAAGCATGTGCAGAGCACTGGAGAAACATAGCAGAGAGGGTGATGGGTTTTGCCTGCCTGGAGAGGCGTGATGGAGGGCTTCATAAAGAAGGTGGTGGTTGAGCTGTGCTTAAAGGATGAGCTGGAGTATGGGAAACACGCCTTCTAGGAAGAGGGAACACCGTGAAAAAAAGCACGGAGTTCCTGAAGTGGTTTCTGTAGGTATGGGTGTCATGTATGGGTGGGCAAAAGTGTTAGAGATAAGCCTGGTAAGGGAGGATGGGCTCAGATCATAAAAGGCCTTGAATGCCCTCCTGAGAAGTTTATTTTTGGTCAGTAAGCAATGGAACCATGGAAATATTTCCTTGAAAAATGATTCTGTCTGCCGGGTTGAAAAATATCTGAGAAGAGAAGCATTTACTGAAGATAAGACAATCAGCTAGACATTTACAAGGATCCAGAAGAGAGGTGATAAGTCTGAACTAGAGAGATTCAACAGACATTTTTGGATAAGAATTGACCACATTTGTTGACAGAATGGATATATACTTCCTTGTTTTCACATACACGCTTTGGGTGCACAAAATGTTCATAAGCTCTCTGAATGTATGAGCAAGGACACATAATTCAATAAACAAATCATCAACGGTTACAAATAAACAGCATTAAAGTGCTTGGGGAAAAAAAACACTTTTGGAATCTGAGTCAGCAGTGCATGGGCTGCTGTTCTAGCATTGCTGCTTAGTAACTGTGTGGACATCAGACAAGTCCCTTCTCCTCTCTGAGCCTCTCTTGTATACCAAATGGAGTGGCTGGCTGGGATGACTTATCTCCAAGGCCCCCTCCAGCACTCACACTCTGTGAGTCAAACACTTGTGATAAGGGGCCACCAACCCTGGCATTTCCCAAGCTGAGTCACCTCCGAAGCAGGGATTATTCTGGGGTCTGACCAAGAAATGTGAATCCAGTCACTGCAGTAACATCCAAAGTTTTATTCTCCAGAGTTAGGGGCCATTAGGTCTGATCTGAGGCTGGGGCAACTCCTTGATTACTCAATCAACTTCAAGCTATTCCCTATCAAGTAAGTGCTCACCCAGACTGGGGGCCATAAGACCTGCCTGGGCTTCTACTGAAGAGCCCTCTATGGTAGGCATTCAGGTCTCTGGATTTCTCAGAGTCTGGTTTTCCTGCTTGTGTTAATTTTCACAGCCAGTTACCCAATTTACATTTTTTCTAAAGCTGTTCACATAACTTGTCAGTTATCCTGTTTACATTGTTCTAAAGCTGTTCACAGAACTTGTCCACAAGAATGCAGCATTCTTAA
Organism: Callithrix jacchus; assembly: GCF_049354715.1. Taxonomy (NCBI): domain Eukaryota; kingdom Metazoa; phylum Chordata; class Mammalia; order Primates; family Cebidae; genus Callithrix; species Callithrix jacchus. The sequence continues at coordinate 155,127,624 of NC_133502.1, forward strand.
GTGGCTTTCTCTGACTTCCTCTTCCTCGAACACAGCTGGGAATCCCCTTCCCTCAGACAAGAGCAAGCCTTCCTCCTCAGGTAACCAATGCAGGGCTCCATCTCTGCCTATTTCTAGTCACCTAACTCTTAGTGAGCACCTACTGTGTGTCAGTGAGCACTTCTGCAAGTGAAGGGTTCCACGCAGCCACCCCACCAGGTGGATGTGACTTCCCTATTTTAACGATGCGGAAAGTGACGTCTGATGAAGAAAATACGCCTTATCAAAAGCTGAACTTCTAGGATGTGACCAAACCAGGATTCAAACAGGTCTGTCTGACTCCCAGTCTGTGGCATTCTCCTTCCTGTGACCAGAGTTAAGCTCTACTAAATGACAGCCTGCACAAGTGTGAACTACCTGCAAAACCTCTAAGCAGATCTGCTGTCCTTTTTCACCCAAGGAAGGCATAGTCCAGGTTCACTTTAGGCCGAGATACCAAAAGACGAAACAGGTCATAATTCCCCTAAACAAGTATACTCACGTTAGACACCAGACTTTTTACAATTTTTCCTGATAAATTTGTAATTTACTGCTATCAGTTGGTATTGCATAGCAATTAAAATGAAGAAACCCTGTGAATCCGTTTTCCTGGCCTTGAATTCCCTTTATTATATGGTAGCCAAGTAACTTTGGCCAAATCACTGAGACTCTTTAAGCCTCAGCTTCCCATGTATAAATGGGGCTGAGAATAATACTCACCTCATGATGTTGTTATGAGGAGCAAATAAGATGATGCATGGAAAGCTCTTAAAACAGACTCTGGCATATGGTGTGAGCTTGATAAATCCCAGCCATTATTATTATCATAATATCTTTGTGCATAAATCTATCTGAAACTCTGATTGTTTTTGTAGGACAGATTCCAACAAGTAAAATCACTGTATCAGAGACGGCTCTTCATACATAGTGCTTAATTATCTTCCGGAAATTTTGGAGCAATTTATATAACCCAACAGCAGAGCTTGCAGGCGTAAATGCAACATCCTTCATTGTGATAGACTCAAAAGATATATCAAATGCAGATGACTGTAACACTGTAAAAGATGTTTGAACATCCTGCAGTTTTCACATATGTGGGCATAAACTTTCTCTTTTAATGCCCTTTCAGTCATGGAAAGAACCAAGGCCCTGCTGGTCATCCCAAAGGCCTTTGATTTAAGAGAAAAGAGTTCAATTCCAGGTTCTTATGAGCTGTGAGATTTTAAGCTGGTTCATTCTTCTCGTTGTTTAAAAAATATTTTTTAAAAAAAACAGGAGTTATATATGGGCAGTATCTTCCTGTCATACTTGTTGTACCTACATATGCAGAAAGAATGTGACTATGGCTGGTGATAATAGCTGTCAAGATTATTCTTTTTACATTTTTCTATTAATGCATTGCAATTGCAACTGTTCATCATATTATTATAGATATTAGTAGAGTTTTTCACATGCTTATGTCCAGGGTAGTTCAAATCCAGCTCTACCAAAATCTTGCTGTGTGACCAAGGGTTCGTGACTTCATCATTCTGGGTCTCTTTTTTATAATAATGAGGGACTTTGTCCAGAGGATCTCCAGTGTCCATGTTTCTACCATCTTGTCTTTCCATTTTCAGGGTTTCTCAACTTCAGCACTACTGACGTGATCTGATCCAGATAATTCTGTTTTGTGCTGAAGGGAATGGGGTTGGGGGTGGGTGGGACTGCTGTCCTGAGCATTGCAGGATGTTTTAGCAGCAACCTTGGTCTCTACTAACCACAGGCATCTCACCAAAGTTGTGACAACTGAAAATACCTTCAGACATCGCCAAATGTTCCCGGAGGGTCAAAATCATCCCCAGTTAAGAATCTGCCATATGCTTAAGGGTGTCAGGCTTTGAATGTTAATTAAAGACTTGGATTAGGAGGGTTTTAATATATCTTCCAATCACAGAATTCCAGATGATCATGATACTATGACTGATGTGAACTTAGACTCATGCACATGATACATATTTGGGAGAAGGCATTGTCATCTCCAGCGTCTCTTCCATCTGTTGAATTCCACAAGGATGATTGACTCAGTCATCTATATCTTTGCTAGAGGTGACAGGTGAAATATCCAAACCATGGGCTTGGGGTCCATCTGACCCAGTCACCAGTTACGTGCCTCTAGGGAAATTCTTTAGTTTTTCTGATTTTTTTTGCACATGTGAAATCTAGAAGACACCTCAAAGCCATTTGAGGATGATTAAATGTGACAAGCACAAGTGTACCTGGTAGCAAGGATGAAGAGGAATCCATTTGAGGGAAGCTGTTGCTTTCATTGTTTCCTACGGAATATGATTACCACTCAGTTATTTCCCAGCCATAGCCTCAGGGTTTGGACCAAGTTTTCTTTTGACTTCGGTGTTTCCAGTCAGAATCAAAGAGTAACTCCTGAGGAATGGAGAGGAGAAATGGTCCTGTTAGCAGTTAGAGGAATGCTGTGGACTAAGAGAGTGACTTTCGTTCCAGCTGAAATGTCAGCAGAGCACTGGGAGAAAGGAATCTCTTTAGCAGGTGTGTTTGGAATCTGGCAGTGGGAGCTGGGTCAGGTCCAGGACCACTGAGCTGGTCTGAATGCCTTCTATGTTGACTCTCTGGGACTGAGACTCAGGAGTTAAAGGAGAGAACATCTAAGGTAAACACAGGACAGCCAGACAGTGGCTAGAATTTTTCCTCAGGCTCTCTGTGTCTCTTGAAGAACACCAAGAGACTGGCGACAGGACTGTGGCCTGAGTCCGACGCCTTCACCCACCCTCTTCCAGATCACCTGATCTGAAAGAAGTTCCAAAAATAGCTCAGAATCTGGGCCTGCCTGGAAGAGACATAAAGATTCATTTACATGGGAAGGTGACTGCTCTGAATATCCACAGACGACCAATCTATGCTAATGGTTCAGTCTCCCTCAAATCTGAGGTTTATATAACTGGCTCCTACCCACTGTCCTTGCCAGCAGAAATGCCTGAATTATCTTAATTCCAGAATGTAAATTATTCCAATTTTGAGGCCATCATTTTAAAGCTGTCAAAGTCAATATTTTTAACAGCCAAGAAAAAAATTACAACTGGAAAATGTCTAAACAAGTTGTGCTTGAGGTCTTGAGACAACTTCTGGCAAATATCTGTGCTGAGGTGGATAAATACCCTATACTAACTTCACAATGAGGGAAGGACATAAATCTTCCCCAACACCAATTTGTGTGCCAGAGTCAGTGTGTTCGTCCACATGCATTGACCACTTTTAATCTGTTACCTTCCATTTATGAACTAACAATTTGTCTTTTTTTTTAAGATGGAGTCTTGCTCTTGTTGCCCAAGCTGCAGTTCAATGGCACGATCTAGGCTTACGACATCCTCTGCCTCCCAGGTGATTCTCCTGCCTCAGCCTCTCGAGTAGCTGGAATTACAGACATGCATCACCACGCCTGGCTAAATTTTTGTATTTTTAGTAGAGACGGGGGTTTCTCCATGTTGGGCAGGCTGGTCTTGAACTCCCTACCTCAGGTGATCCTCCTGGCCTAGGTCTCCCAAAATGCTGGAATTACAGAAGTGAGCCACCATGCCCAGCATTTTTTTTTTTTTTTTTTTTGAGACAGACTCTTCTTCTGTTACCCAGGCTGAAGTGCAGCGGTGAGATCTTGGCTCAATATAACCTCCACCACCCAGGTTCAAGCAATTCTCTTGCCTTAGCTTCCCAAGTACCTGGAATTACAGGCACCTACCACCACGCCTGGCTAATTTTCTTATCTTTAGTAGAGACGGAGTTTCACCATGTTGGCCAGGCTGGTCTCGAACTCCTGGCCTCCAGTGACTTACCCTCCTTGGCCTCCCAAAGTGCTGGGGTTACAGGCATGAATCACCATGCCTAGCCCCATTTGCCTTTTAATGTGAAGATTTTTTAAATACATTAACTCTTAAAATAATAACATTCAATATTCAGTCATGAAGAAGGAAAAAAATCCTTCCCTAATCTCCATTCTTTCTAAATTTTCATCTCATTTTTATTTTAATCCACTTCATCCATTATTCTCTGAGTGCTACTGTGTGCTGGGCACAGATCTTTGATGCTGAGATCTGTAAGAACTTCCTCAAGGTGAGAGAAGAAGCTCTCAAAGGAACTACATCATACTTGATCAGGAAGGAAATGGCAGCTCCTTTTTTAATGTACATATCAGTTTCCATGGAGGTGAATCATTCTCTCTACCTTATTAACTCTTTCATACAGAAACCTGGGATTGAAGGAAGTGAGAATGTAAGGAAAAGACCATACAAAGAAGAATCATGTTTATGGTGTGCCTTTGGGGTAGAAGTCATTCTTTTGCACCTTGGGAACTGGCCAGCCTGTAAGAATATGATGCCAACCAAGTGGCACCTCCACCCACTATTGCCCCAGATGCCAGGCTAAATGGAACTTGTGAAATAGGGCTGGAAAATCTCTGTTATGGGCCCATCTCCTATTCAGAGGCTAGAAAACACCCCATTCCTGTAGCTCTGAAGCAGGATTAATTGATTGGTCTCATATGAACCTAAAAGCTGTTAAGAGCAAGGAGGATGAAAAGCAATTCAAATTGCTTTATTACCATTTTCTAGTAAAGTACCAGTTTAGTTCTCAGCCCTACTGTGAAGCAGCGGGTTTCCAGATATTGACTGTGCTGGCATGTGCTCCTAGAAGAGAGGAAATGCCTGGGTCTGAAAAGCAGAAACATCTGCTCAGATCTCTGGCAGGCCTGTTGCTGGAGCTGCTGGGGGGGGTGGATGGGTTCCCTCCAGGTGGTGTCACTGCAAGCAGGAGACAGAGGAAGCACTCCCAATGGGGGAGTTCTGGGCTGTGGGTACAGACTCTTTCTCCTTTTTCTTTTTTTAAAGACCTCATTCACTTAATGTGGGGAGAAAAAGATTATAAATAGTTTTATAAGTCAATCTATAGACTTTCTGATAGAGGGCAGCAAGGCGACTATAGTAGCTACAATGATGATAATAATACTGGCCATCACATACTGCTTGTGTATGCCAGTCACAAGGCACTTTACGTATATTAACTCAGTTAATTCCAAACAACACTACAAGGTAGGTACCACTATGATCTCCCTTTCATAGATAAGGAAACTGAGGCACAGGAGAGAAATAACTTGCTCAAATCCACCAGCTAGTAAGAGTCAATCTTTAAGCCCAACTAGTCTTGCTGCAGATTTCCTAGCTATAGTAATAATTACTGCACTGTGCTAGATATCAGTTCAAGCATACACCACACACATTATTTTCTTCATCTTTACAGAAATACTATGAGTCAGATATTAACATTCCCAATTTTTAAATGGGCACACTCCAGTTTAGAGTTGTGAAATAATTTGTTCAAGTTCATGAGAATAAAAATTGTCAGAGTCTGGATTAACCCCTGATCAAGCTGTTTTCTTAATGCCTGATACCTCTCCATGACCTGAAAGTTTTGAGTTGACCTACCCTTTTTCTATGGGAATCTAGCCCAGAACACCAATAACAAATCAATCAGTAATAATATTATAATAATAGTTACCATTTATTGAGCACCTATAATTCAGTAAGTCCTGTCTTAGACATAAATTTCATCATTACAAATCCATGCAAGTCAGGTTGTTATTATGCCCATAAATCAAAGACGAAAACAGGAAAATCCAGTGCATTCCTACACATTAACAATGAACAATGTGAAATGAAAATTAAGGAAATTCGGTTTACTATAGAATCAAAAAAGATAAAATATTCGGGAATAAACTGATACCAAAAGTACAGGCAATAAAAGAAAAATAGATAAGTTAAACTTCCTCAAAATAAAAAACGTTTGTGCATCAAAGGACATTAGTAAGAGAGTGAAAAAGCAGATCATGGAAAAGAAGGAAATATTTGCAAATCATAAGGAACTGACATTCACCATACATGAAGAACTCTTACAACTTAACAACAACAAAAACCAAGCAACCCAATTTAAAAATAGGCAAAGGGCTTGAATCAACATTTCTCCCAAGAAGATATACAGATGGTCAATAAGCACATGAAAAATGCTTGACACCATTAGTCATTCAGGAAGTGCAAACCGAAACCAAAAGGAGATACATTTTTACACCCATTAGAATGGCTAACATCAAAACAAAACAAAAACAACCCACCTCCAAATGGAAAAAAATCCAGAAAACGCAAGTATGAGTGAAGATGTGAAGAAACTTAAACCAGTGTGCATTGCTGGTGAGAATGTAAACTGGTGCCACCACTGTGGAAAACAATATGGCCGCTGTTCAAAAATTAAACATAAAATTACCATTTGATCCACAAAATCCACTTCTAGATATATACCCAAAATAATTGAAAGCAGGAATTCAAACTGCTATTAATATTTGCACACTCATGTGTATAGCAGCGTTTTTCACAATGACCAAAAGCCAAAAACGACCTAAATATCCACTGACAGATAAATAAACAAACAAAATGTAGTACACATACAACAGAACATTATTCAGCCTTAAAATGGATTGAAATTCTGGTGTATGCTATGACATTGATGAACTTCAAAAATGTTTTACTAAGTGAAATAAACAAAACACCAAAGGAGAAACAGTATAATTCCACTTACATGAAGTACCTGAAATAATCAAATTCACAAAGAAAGAGAGTAGAGTGATGGTTGCTGGTGCCTTGTGGAAGAGGACGATGGAAAGTTGTTGTTTAATGGGAATAGAGTTTCAGTTTGAGATAATAGAAAAGCTCTGGAGATGGATAATAGTGATGAAGGCCTAACAATGTAAATGTACTTAGTGCCTCTAAACTGCACACTTTAAAAGGGCTGAAATGGTAAGTTTTACGTTATGTATATTTTACCACCAAAAACAAACAAAAAAGCAACTAAAACAAGATGAGAAGACTTGCTCAAGATCACACAGAGAGCATGCTACTGGCACAGCCTACGCTAGAGTTCCCAGGTTCCCGAAGCCAAGTCTAGTGCTTTTCCTATCTGTGCTATAAACCGAAATAGAGCTTACACTTACGAAGTATTTGTAAACATACTTAAATATCAAGAATCTTAAACAAAATGATCCAATCTCATCACAAACTGTTTTCCCCAGACTCTCTGAATACAAGAAACTCACAACAAAAACATACAATTGGTGGGGGTGGTGATGATAGTTGTAATGACAGCAAACTTTCCATGACTTGAGGCATGGCCCGAAGTACATTTAACTCAGTGCCCTGAACGCTGTACTCTAACTATAAAAATATCCCAAGCCCATTACTAAACACACTTAGGCTTTGTTTTTATTTTTACTGAAGTAAACAGGACTAGGTAGAAACTCAGTCATAAAGCCAGTGATCTCCTGATTGTGTTTTTTATCTTTGGGTCCCTTTACAGTAATGTATTTCTAAAACAGGGAATTCAAGAAAGTGTCTGAAAATATTTGCAGTTTCAGGGCTGGAGCTGGATTGGCCTCCTCTTCCTCTTCTTTTCTCCTTCCCACTGTCAGATGGATACTTGTTTGGCAGCTGAAAAAAACTGTTTACTCCAGGCTAACACTTGCCTTGCAAAGGCAAATAAGACTATTATGGATGTCATTTGTCACAGCTGTTTGACCATTCACTCAGTGTCCGCTTCCCTTAGTCAAGGGTTAGGAACGAGAAAAAAGTAAGAAAAACACTAAGGTTTGTAGAACAGGATTAGAGCAAAATCTAGATCACCAACTCCAATCAAATCATTCTAAACTGACATATTATTCGGCTTCATGCCTTATAGTATTGTTTTCAGCAACTTTCTTGCTGGTAAAACTGATTTGTCTTTTTAGTAATGTTCAGATTTACCAGAAATCCTAGCTATGAAATGCTTTCAATAAATTAAAATGTTAAATTCCCAACTACATTTCCCTTTCAGTATCACAAAAAAATTTTTTAATGTTCTTAGGATGTAGCCTCAGGTGTAAAGTGAATTTTAATTGTTCCATTTTTCCACAATAACCTGAATATGGTTATTGATTTTGATTTTTCTTAAACTGGGTTTTAAGTGTTCGGAGACATGAAACTTATTTCCCCTCTCCCCTTCCCACTTTGTTTCTTCATTTCTATTGTCCATTAAGAATACATGTTAACGATAAAGAACATTTGTGCTATCAAAATTCAAGGTTTTTTTTTTGAAAAATTAAAAAAAAAACCCTCTTTCATTTTTTTAAAGTGCAAGCATTTTTATTGGAATTTAAAATAAAAAAATTTATATGTCATATAATTCCAACCAGCTATTAATCACCTTCATCCTGAAGAAGTTTACTTTTCTGCCCTTTTAAAACATTGAAGTTCAAGGACTTGTCCCTCCTGGCCCTAGGAACATTTCAAACCTCCATTCTGTTTATAACCATGAGAAATAGTGGCCATTAATTTAAGCTTTGCTAATTCAGATCTGTAAACTGTTACTTATGTTTATTGCTGCTGAATAATTAGATTATCTGGATTTCTACTGCTAACAGGTGGGGAAAATACCATCTGAATGTGTTATCTTGTCAATTCTTCTTTACATATTTCTTGAGCATACAATCCTTCTCTGCTCCAGATGTGAAAGGGTTAACAGACATTTAACTGGCTGCTCTCCTCCGAGTTAATCATTGTTCTCTAGTAACCAGTTTCTCCAACGGGAAGCACATGTGGTAGATTTTTACTTGGGGGTCTCCAGCTGGTCCTGTTGTCACTCCCATACTCTTCTCCTTCGCTCAACCTCTACTCATCTTCTCGTAGCAAAATACTCATCTTCCAGTCAATGTTTGGTAATGTGTGAATTGACATTAAAAAATTGTTAAGCAATATTTGGCAAGCACATTATGGTTTACGAAGCACTCTTTCATCAGATTTGCATTTTATGTTTTTCCTAAAATGTGTTTTTTAATCCAAAAAAATAACATTTCTTTATAACTCCACAAACCACATAACCCCTCTTATCATTTCTCAAGCAAAAATAATATGTTTATAATCTCTAATGACAGAAAGCAGATCAATGGTTGCCTGGGTCCAAGAGTAGGGGAAATGACTGAATGGGGGAAGAAGAAACTTTTCCGGCAATTAAGGTGCTCCATATCTCAATCATGGTGGCTACATGGCTATATTCATTTGTCAAAATTTGCCACACTATACACTTAAAATGGGTACATGTTATGTAGATTATACTTCAATAAAATTGATTAAAATTTTAGAAATAGTGATATATTTATTAGGAAGATCATATTGGGCTCTCAGAGATACATGTTAAATTTATTTGAGTTTTCCCTTTCCCATAGCCTCACTAGAATGGCAGTAAAGGAATGGATAAAAGACATGCAAGGACAAAGAGAAGAGAAAAGCATTTTCAAAATATGAGAATTCAACAGATTTTAGAACTTAGCTGAGCAGAGGAAATTACAAACACAGTGTCGACGGATGGATGAAAAAAATTATGAGAAGTTAGTGGGAAGTTTCCTCTGCAGAATACTTAGGAGAAAGGAGTTGGGGGAAGCTTAGTACCTGGAGAGAGGAGTGAAACATAGAAATGAAAGAGGAATTGGCTAAAAGTCTATATGCTGAGGAATGGGACACCCCAAGCCCTCCTTCAGTATAGGCAGTCAGATAATTATCCCTTCTTTTCCTCCCCAGTGGTCAGACAGAGGCTTATTTCAGAGTGACCTCAGACTCAGAGGCACCAGGCACGTGGAGAGCAAGGCTGAGGTGGTGGACTGAGACAGGCCCTTTACAAGTAAGTTGACCTCCTGAACCGCAACCCCTTCAACCCACTTCAGATTACCACCACTGGTCAGTAATCTAAAAAGTTTCAAGTAGAAGTTTTGAAAATCTATCTCTGGAAAAATGAGGTAGTTCTGGAGACCATGCACACAAATTCCATGATTTCACCAATGGTCAAGCTGTCTTGGTCCTTGATCTCCCCAGACTGAAGCCCACAGGTTCAGAAGCAGTCATCCAACACACACACACACACACACACACACACACACACACTCACCTCGTCCAAATAATGGCTTCCTTTTAAACAAAAGCAATCATTGGCATCCAAGAAATTCGATCACCATTATATTTTGTAAACAAATGAGTTGAAACAAACATTTTCATTGTTAAGTATACTTTAAGTTCTGGGATACATGTACAGAATGTGCAGGTTGTTACATAGGTATACACCTGCCATGGTGGTTTGCTGTGCCCATCAACCCATCATCTACATTAGGTATTTCTCCTAATACTCTCCATCCTTTTCCCCTCCACCACCCAACAGGCCTTGGTGTGTGATGTTCTCCTCCCTGTGTCCATGTGCTCTCATTGTTTAACTCCCACTTGTGAGTGAGAACATGTGGTGTTTGGTTTTCTGTTCTTGTGTTAGTTTGCTGAGAATGATGGTTTCCAGCTTCATCCATGTCCCTGCAAAGGGCATGAACTCATCCTTTTTATGGCTGCATAGTATTCCATGGTGTATGTGTGCCACATTTTCCTCATCCAGTCTATCATGGATGGGCATTTGAATTGGTTCCAAGTCTTTACTATTGTGAATAGTGCTGTAATAAACATACATGTGCATGTGTCTTTATAGTAGAATGATGTATAATCCTTTGGGTATATACCCAGTCATGGGATTACTGGGTCAAAAGGTATTTCTGGTTCTATATCCTTGAGAAATTGTCACACTGTCTTTTACAATGGTTGAACTAATTTACATTCCCACCAACAGTATAAAAGTGTTCCTATTTCTCCATATCCTTTCCAACAGCTGTTGTTTCCTGACTTTTTATTGATCATCATTCTAACTGGTGAGATGGTATCTCACTGTGGTTTTGATTTGTATTTCTCTAATGACCAGATATGAGGAGCTTCTTTTCATGTTTGTTGTGCACATAAATGTCTTCTTTTGAGAAGTGTCTGTTTGTATCATAACCTTTGTCCACTTTTCGATGGGGTTGTTTTTTTCTTGCAAATTTGTTTAAGTTCCTTGTGGATTCTGGATATTAGCACTTTGTCAGATGGATAGATGCAAGGATTTTCTCCCATTCTGTAGGTTGCCTACTCACTCTGATGATAGAGTTTCGTGTGCTATGCAGAAGCTCTTTAGTTTAATTAGATACCATTTGTCAATTTTGGCTTTTGTTGCCATTGCTTTTGGTGTTTTAGTCATGAAGTTTTGCCCATACCTATGTCCTGAATAATATTGCCTATGTTTTCTTCTAGGGATCTTATGGTTTTAGGTTTTAACATTTAAATCTTTAATCCATCTTGAGTTAATTTTGGTATAAGGTGAGAAGAAGAGGTCCAGTTTCAGTTTTCCGTGCATGGCTAGCCAGTTTTCCCATTTATTAAATAGGGAATCCTTTCCCCATTGCTTGTTTTTGTCAGGTTTGTCAAAGATCAGACGGTTCTATATGTGTGGCATTATTTCTGATGCCTCTGTACTGTTCTATTGGTCTATATATCTGTTTTGGTACAAGTATCATGCTGTTTTTGTTACTGTAACCTTGTAGTATCATTTGAAGTCAGGCAGCATGATGCCTCCAGCTTTCTTCTTTCTTGCTTAGGATTGTCTTGGCTATATGGGCTCTTTAAATTAGTTTTTTCTAATTCTGTGAAGAAAGTCAACGATAGCTTGTTGGGGATAGCCCTGAATATATAAATTACTTTGGGCATTATGGCCATTTTCATGACATTGATTCTTCCTATCCATAAGCATGGAATATTTTTCCATTAGTTAAACATTTTTTTCAAAAAGGAATCTGGAAAAATAGATGAATAGAATGAGCTTAAGAAAGGCTTTTTTTTCTTTCTTTTTTACAGAATCTTACTTTTAATATCTTTAGAGTGTTAAAAGATGATATTACATGGGTGCTACAGAAAGGAAATAGAGAAAAAGAGAAAACACTCAAGTGTTTAAAATATGTTAGTTTAAGTAAAATTTTATTAGAAGTATTGAGGTAAAGAAAGTCTCAAAAAAGCAAAACAAAAAGACGTAAAGATGGGAAAGAGGATGAATCAGGGAAAGCAACATCCCAATAATAGTTAAAAAAAATAGAACCAAGTTCTATTTTTATAACAGTTAAAGAAATATAGAACCAAGAGAAAGGAAGGGAAGAAATAATCAAACAAATAAAGGATACAAATCTCGACATTAAAAGGTCCCATGCAGGCCTAGCACCATAATTAGAACAGACTCACAAAATGCAAATTATCATAAAATTTCAAGACACCAGAGATAAAAAGAAAATACAAAAACTTTCAGAAATAAATTGCAGATCACAGATAAGGAACTGATATAAGAGGCATTCAAATTCTCATCACCTGAATGGATTTTTAGTGAAGCATGGTCTTAAACATTTGAAGATAACTTTTTAAACGTAGAATTTTATATCAAACTCCATTATCATTAGGGTTAGAGGGAAAATGGAAAAATTTTCATACTTGGAAACCCTCAAAAAATCTTCTTAGGCAAATTTCTCTAGAAGCTACTAAAGGATGTACCTCAGCAAAAGAAAAACTGTCAAGAAAATTCAAGTCAAAAGATTTAGGAATTAAAGACTTCAACACTGGAGAATGGCAAATAGAATTTTCTGATGTGCACCAGCCCTAGATAGAAACTGTAAGAAAGAAATCTCTAGGGAAAAAAGATATACAATTGATAGATTTTTAACAATGTATTTAAGCATTTGCAAGAATTACTGCTGGTTAACCTGTTTGACATACCTGTTGGCGTGTTTAGAAAATTGTTAATGTGATAAGTAAGTAGAAAATTGAATAAATAAAATATGAGGCAATAGCCATATAAAAAAACAAAAAGTTGAATGAGAAAGAATTCATATCGTGCTTGGCTAAGCAGTAAACTATTCATGATAGTGTTATTCTTTCTAGAGATTTGGGCCAAAAAATGTTATATAATTGTATTGTGAGGCTAGAGGATGAGAAAAAGAAGACATGGGTTTATAAAAGATATAAATCCTCAAGTAGCATAATAGAAGTTTAATAGGTAATTTGTAAAAAGTTGACATTTGAAGGCAAATGTCAGAAGAAACTGCTAAAAAATTTGAAGTAGCTCCCTCTGAGGATTAGAATGGGTAGGGAAAGGGTTGGGGCAAGGAGCTGTCATATTTTATTTATGGCTTTAGTACTACTTTATGTTTAAGCTATGTATATCACACTCATGATTTTTATTGTAAAAGAATAAAATATTACAAGTAATATTACAAGGCCCTGTTACATCCATTGTCTCATCTGGTTTTTCATAAGAGTTCTCTGAGATATAATTTATTGTTAGCCCTATATGATAACTGAAGGCATTGAGAATCATGGAAATGAAGTGAATTGTGGCAAGTCTACTGATTGTCAATCCTTACCTTTCCTCCATTCAAAAGGCTAAAGAACAATATTGTAACGTTATTCTATTTACAACTCTGCCTGGCTCCAAAAGGTACTTAAGGTAAATTATGAAGATGAATATAACATTGTTCCTTAAATTGAATTAAAAATAATTCTCTCAGAAGCACATAGGAGAAGAAATGTGGATAGTTGATTCAAAGAGAAGGTTAGTTTAGCAAATACAGGACAGAAAATCCTATGTATCACAAGAAAAGTGATTCTCAAATTTGATCCTGAGCCTCCTAGCAGCCAATGCTAAAAAGGAAGCAAGAACAACAAACTGGACCAGTCACTATATCCACAATCTAAGACTATACTGGATTATCAGATTTTTTAAAAAACAATTTTATCTGTTTCTGATGTTGAAATCAGACTTTATTTTCACCTACTAATCTTCATTAAGAAGAAATGATAACATGTAATGAGCGATGTCCTCAACATTGTTCTTAACATATGTCAGTGATAAGTATAATCTGTGTTCTTCAATGCAGGGCAATTTCATTACGCCAATAACAATTTGACTAAAAATAAATTAACAGAGGCAGGAGAAGGGGCATTAAAATACGACATGCCCTAGGTATAAGAATAAAAAAAGACTCAAAGCAGGTATATAGTAATGTTCCTATTAGCCATATATACACAAATACATATGCATACACATATGCATACACACAGAGGTGACACCTATAAAGGGTTTTGAAACAACTCACCTTCCTGGTCCACTTGCCAAGAGTAACTAACTATAAAACGTACAAAACCTAAGAGATTATGCCATAAATGATTCATGAAAAATGAGATTAAAATTGATTTATGTATCCAAAATAGTAACATTTGGATTGATCAACAGTTATTCTTTCTATTATAGACAATTTCCTTTTAAATCCATTCCTGATCCTTAATAATAAAGTCACATTGTCTGTTAAATGCTGACTCTAGATGAAGGAGATTGAAATTATCTCTCCTTTTAATGACTTCAATTCTATTCCAAGGGAAAGAGTTACTCAAATTCCTTGACATTTCACTGGGCCACAGTACCAGGCAGTGTTGGTTTAACTGAGCCAGCATGAAAAAAACTCTTAGTCTCGGAGAGAAGGAATTAAATATTCCCACTGTATTGGTTTGCTAGGGCTGCCCTAACAACTTATCACAAACCAAATGGCTAAAAACAATAGAAATTTATTGTTCCACAGTTTGGGAGGAACCATACTTTCAAAACAAAATTTTGGCAGGGCTGTTCACTCTGTCACTCCCTCTGAAGGTTGTAGGAAATAATCTCTCTTTCCCTTTTCCTAGTTCCTGGTGGTTGCCAGTAATCCTTTACAGTCTTTGTAGCTGTATCACTTCAATGTCTGTCTCTGTCTTTCTAGAGCCTTATTATAAGGATACCAGTTATTGGATTTAAGGCCCACTCTAATCCAGTGTGACTCCATTTAACTAATTCTCTCTGCAAAACCCTATTATTTCCAAATAAGGTCATATTCGGAGGTTCCTACTGGACATGAATTTGGAGGAAACACTACTCAAACACACACACATTCAACAAAACTCAACAAGTGCCTGATAGAAAAGACAGGGGGCTATGTGAGCACATGAACTGAGACCTAATTCAGACTCAGAAGAGTCAAGAAAGTTCAGAATCTAGGAAGACAGTGAGTTGGTGAATGCTCAGACCAAGAGTTTACTTGTAAAGGGTCAACTTCACCCCTTCTGCCCAAAGACACTCACCAATAGCTTCTAAACTCATTCTCTCTAACTCTTCATTCGCCAAGGTCAAGCTCCCAAACTATCTTCTTCATAAAGCCTTTTCTGATTCTTCTCTGTCCAGATTCATCACTCCTTTCTCTATTAACTACTGCTCACCAATTGTGACTTTATTTAAAGGAATAGGAATTGGCATACATTAAGTGTCTTCTGTAAACCAGGAAATATGCTAGTCAGTTTTACATACCCAGTAATTCCTGTAAAGTGAGATCCCAATTTTAGAGGGTGGTGGGGGGACTGAGACTTGGAGTTCAAAGACTCATTTAAGAACACACAGCTCCTAGTCAATCTGAACCCAGATATCATGCACTTCCTGCATTTAGGGCCTCACATTGTCCTAGACTTCTGCCTCCTCAGGTCGGCAGTGAGCTAGCTGAGAGCAGGGATTGTATTTCACTCCTGCAGCAGAGAAGGAATGCTGCTGGAACACAGTTGAATGTCCCATCACGTTGAATGCTCACGAGGGTTGGGCAGGTCTATGAGTGCACCCATAGCTCTCTGCTTCCCTCCAGCCCTTCTTTTCTCCCAGGAGAAAATCCAATCGGCTGGGAGCGTTTGCACCAAGAAAAATCCATCTCATAGCAAACATTCTTCCAGTCCCTGAGGATTCGTCATAAGAGCTTTCCACTGCACCCGCTCACAGGGCAGACAATGTGCTAAACCAGCTGTTTAACACAAGAGGCTCCCCATCCCCAGAGACCTGAGACAAGCTCCTGAGATGTGCAATACATCTCCATTATCCAAGCAACCGGCTTTGGGTGTGCTTTGTAATTCCATATTTCTGTGTTCATTAACTTAATCCTGCCAGAAACACAGGGCACCAGCTTTTCTAAGCAGAGAAGAGGGTACTATGCCTTTATATATACTCACGTAGTTTTTTTAGACCCTGTATTACAGAGGCTTATTGCCAGCATAACAAGTGCAGACTTATCTGCAGGGCCTGCTGAGATGTCCACACTGAGGCAACTGAGAAAGGTGAGTAAGCAAGGACAGATATAGCTGAGAGCAAGGGGCTGACCCAGTGGTGGGACCCGCTCCCAGGAAGAGAGCAGCCATCCAAATCCTAATGTTCAAAGTGTCAAGAGAAGGAGTACAGGACGTCAGGGAAGACCTCGACTCCAAAGTCAGATAAAACTGGTTTTGAATTCTGACATTGCCCCTTAGCAACTTTCTGACCTCGGGCAATTTACATAGCTTCTTATACCATGCCTTAGGGGTAATAAAAGAACCTCCAGATTGTTCTGCTAAAAAGAAATACTTGTAAAGTTTTTAGCACATGGCCTGGCCCATGGTAAACTATAAGTAATACTTTTTGCAGATTGATTTCAGTCTCCAAGGGAAGAAGGGGTCTGAGCTGGTGGACAGTGACCTCCCACCAGAGGTGTCATCACAGAGAATGGCAGCTCCATGACCAGGTTACAATAAGGTCCAAATTAAGCACAGTTGGGTAAGGACCTGCATTTTCCAATATGGTAGCCACCAGTCACATGTGGTTCCACATTGAGATGTGAAGTAAGTGTAAGATCCACTGGATTTGAAAGACTTAGCGTAAAAAAAGTGAAATATTTCAGTGATCTTTCTGTCTTTCTTATACTTGCTACATATTGAAGTGATAACACTTTGGTTTTATTGGGTTAAATAAAATATATTATTAAAATTTTGTTTAAAGAAATTTGATTGTGTATATTTCTGTGTATATTTGTATACAATCAAATTGTATATATATTCTGTATATATTATACATACATAATACATACAGTAAATATAGTAAAATATGTACAGTAAAATATATTTATAATAAAACAGTTACTATAGTAAAGCAAATATATCCATGAGCTCACATTGTTACCCTTTTTTTTTCTGGCAAGAACAGCTAAAATCTACTCATCTAGTAGAATTTCCAAATACAGAACAATTTTATTCCCCATCATCCTCATGTGGTACATTAGCTCTCTCGAGCTGTTCATTCTGCTTATCTGCCTCTTTATATCCTCTGGCCCATATCTCCCCATTTCCTCCCTACCACCACCAAAACTAATTTCACCTGTTCTTTTTCTAATGAGGCTACTAGAAAAATTAAAGTTACATGTGTGGCTCAGGGCCTGTAAGCCTGGCTCACGTTACATTACTGTTGGACCATAATCGTTTAGGTCAGCAAGTGTTCCAGCCAATGGGTCAGACTCAGAGGTCTATAGTTTGAATGTTCATGTCCCCTCCAAAATTCATGTTGAAACTTAATCTCCAATGCAACAACATTAAGAGCTAGGGCTTTCAGGTGGTGATTTGGTCATAAGGGCTCCTTTTTCATGAATGGGATTAAGGCCTTTCTAAATAAATCATCACACAACTTTTGGCTTTTTTTTTTTTTGAGACGGAGTTTTGCTCTTGTTACCCAGGCTGGAGTGCAATGGCGCAATCTTGGCTCACCGCAACCTCCGCCTCCTGGGTTCAGGCAATTCTCCTGCCTCAGACTCCTGAGTAGCTGGGATTACAGGCACGCACCACCACGCCCAGCTAATTTTTTGTATTTTTAGTAGAGACGAGGTTTCACCATTTTTACCAGGATGGTCTCGATCTCTTGACCTCGTGATCCACCTGCCTCGGCCTCCCAAAGTGCTGGGCCTGGCCGGCTTTTTTTTTTTTTTTTTGACACAGCATTCTTCCCCTTTGGAGGATGCAACGTTCAAAGTACCATCTTGGAAGCAGAGACAGGACCCTCACCAGACACTGAACATGCTGGCACCTTGATCTTGGGCCTCCAGCTCCCAGAACTGTGAGAACTAAATTTCTGTTCTTTATAAATCGCCCAGGGTCAGGTTTTTTTGTTTTGTTTTATTTTTTGAGATAGAGTTTCACTCTTGTCACCCAGGTTGGAGTGCAATGGTGCAATCTTGGCTCATTAAAACCTCCGCCTCCCGGGTTCAAGTGATTCTCCTACCTTAGCCTCCCAAGTAGCTGGGATTACAGGTGTCAGCCACTGCACTTGGTCAAGTATTTTGTGACAGCAGCACAAACAGACCAAATCAGGAACCTAGCTTGCATGTGTTAGAAGTGGAACATAATCAAGAAGCCAAACCAGGCAGGGTTCCAAGCTTACATACAGGCCTGCCAGTACTTGGCCTTGGCCCAGTCCTTCTGGAAACAGACATGACAATGACAGCAGCAGGACACATCTCAGACCTCACCTCCTAATGGGGAGGAGCCCCAGACAAAGGGCCAAGTCTGTGAATGGGTGAGACTAAGGCCATGAGATTCAGGACCTGCACTGGGCAGGTCTGAGTCCTCCTGAGACAGAGTCACCATGTTTGGGATTGTTTAGAAACCTGGTAGCAGATAAGCACCTCATAATATTGTGAGTTTCTCCCTCGCATGTGAGTAGCAGAGACAAGGATCAAGCCACACTTTTCAAAGAAATTCACATCCAGCTCCCACTCTTGAGTGGGAAGAGAAAGTCGGAAATATGGAGAAGATGCAGAAGTTTTAAAAGTAACTTCAAAGTGTTTCAAACTTTCAAAGTATTGAGTATGTGTGTAAGCCAAGCTAGCTATAGCCAATTTCTAACATGGACACAGAACAATTCTTAGTGAACTCTATTTCATAGTCCCTTGAAAACATGACCATAGTTAGAACCATATGTAAGACCTAACATGTTTAAGGAAACTCCTGGCTGTCCCCTTTAATCTCTCAGTCCCAAAGAGCCTCTGAAATGTGGTTAGGTAAAATCTGAGCCCAGTCTCCTCAGAAGCATGACATCAAAACCTGTTTATTAACTCCAAAAGTGAAACTTTTCCAAGACAGTGTGTTTTCTTTAAGTGAATGAGGGTAAAATAATGTCTCCAGTTTAGAAACTGAGAAATGCAGTATTTGATCTTGCCTCCACGAAGTATAAACCAATGAACTTAAACAAAGGAGGCATATGAAAAGCACGGGACATTGAAGGAAAATAAGATTTCTCAGCTGATGAGACCTCTGTGATACACTGTGCTCTGGGCTTGGATTATTTTTAGTCTTTGGCACTAAAATCAGGATTAGTATTTCACTTCTTGGCCTCTGAAGACACTCATATGACTTTGTCTTTCTGCACATTGCATGTTTTCAGATCAAGCTCTGTGAAGACCCTTACCAGATTCAGCCAGACAGTCTAATCCCTGAGTATAACAAACATTTTAAAGGGCCAATGGTCATGATAGAAACAAACAAACAAACTGACTACCTCTACAAGACATGAAGAAACCTTGGGTAATCTCTGGAAACCACTGGAAGCCACCCTAGTGGCATACCTTCAACACGTCTTAGGAAAAATCCATTACTTTTGACTGTCTTCAGCATTTTGATATTACCTGTTTATTTCAACAGCATGGATGACTCACCTTCATAACCAGGCCCAGTTCTAACAAACAAACAGGAACGTAGGCAAAGTGGGGATTCTTCTCTGCAGTCTTGAGACCCTGAGAGCTCCCCTGTGTTGCATCCTGCACCATAGGCTATCCACAGACTCCAGTGGCTGCGCAACTGGGGCCACTCTTGTTTGTGTCCACTCCATTTAACAGATCCTGGCACATACTGAGCACTTTAAAAATGTGTGTTAAGTAAGCAAGAACGAATTACTGTCTAAGCTCTGTACTTCACCTTTCCCAGTGGCACTGGCACCCTTTGCAACAAGGGGAACCAAATCACCTAGCTATTCACTGGGTTGTAAAGCTAGCTCCTAGCAAACCACTTGAGAAGACAGGCTGGGAGGAACACAGCAGCAAGAGGACACTTCATGTAGATTTCCCACTACAAGACATGCCAATCCGTTGTTTTCCACGTGAAAAAAAAAAGGATAATATAGTAGGCAATAGAAAAATTGGATCAGGCCAAGGGCTTCCAAGAGGGAGGGTTGGTTAGGTAAGTCAGACATGACCAACTTCAGGGTGAGCTTAAAAGAGGCAAACATCATACAACCTCTCCAGGGAACACTTTCTTCATCATAATATTCATGAAGATAATAATATGAAGAATATCCACTTATTCTTTAATACTGGTGCCATAAGTTCCTAAACATTCCAGACACTGCTCTGCATCTGAGGACACAGCAATAAATAAAATAGGTAAAGTCCCCACCCCCATGGAGACAGGGAGACAATATGAGGAAGTAAATATCTAATATGTCACACAAGAGTAGGCATGTCAGAGACTGTGATTTTATACAAGGTGGCCAAGGAAGGTCTCAGAAATATGGTAATATTCGAGCAAAGACCTGAAAAGAACATTCCAGAGGAAACAAGTGCAAGCACGCTCTGCACAGTCAGGGAGGTACAAGGCAGCCAGAGCACTGGAGTGAAGAGAGCCAGGAAGAACAGCAGGAAACAACGTCAGGAGGACAGATGGCAAGGACGGGCGGAGCTATGCTCCAAGATGTCCCAGTCCTCTGCTTCCCATACGAGAAGGGAAAATATAGTGTCTCACGGTCATGTCGTAAAATAGAAAAACAACCACTGCAATAACAACACTTCTCACCAAAACCAAGATCTGTAAAAGTCTCCCCTACCAAGCCCTAGACAAAATGATAATGTCAGCATAGTTTATTTTTGACTCTTGTTAATACATAGATTTCTAATGTGCATGCCTTTCTTGCAAGCAAGATACCATGTTCTACTGTTTCGTTTATATAAAGTGACACACAACTTTACAACTGGGATCCAGGTTTTGTTGGACAGTGCTGGGCTGTGTCAGGCTCTTAATTTCATGTTCATTAATTTAAGCCTTACAATAACTCTATCAGGTAGATGTTATCATTCCCATTTTGTAAGCAATAAAATAAGGCTCAGAAGACAGTTTTCCCACAAATTAGCCTGCTTATAAGTGGAAGCACCAGACTTCCCAACCAAATGTATGGCTCTATGTCTAGGGTACCTTGGCCATTCGCAAAGAAAAGAAGAGCAGTGGATCCCTGAGTGAGTGTTGAGAAAATGAGAATAAGATTAGCCCTGTGACACAGAGATTCAGAAAACTTTCAGGATGCATTTAGTCTTTAAGAGAGTGAACTTACAATAAGGAATGTGAACAACTGCTTCCTTGGATGGCCAAGAATATTTATGGGAAAAGTAAACCTTGACTGAGAACTTTTGAAAATTAGAATGAAAGAAAATCTTGTAAGATTATCAAATATCAAGAATCTGAACTAGAAAACTACATGTGTGGGAGAAAGTTTAATCTTGATGGCACTGCTGGGATGAGGGAAAGCATCAGAAACCTTGAGTGTGGCCTTGGCTGAGACTGGGTGCAAAGGCTGTGAGGCATTAATAGAATGGTAGATGTTGGAAGAACCAGATATTCCAAATCTGTAAGCACCTCTCTGTCTTGTGAGAGGTAAATATTTGAACAAACTTTCAGTGTTTTCCTTTCCTCTGGCAGAGCAGCCCACAAAAGCTGATACATTTGTGCAAATGTAATGCAAGTACCTGGGTACTGTTCTTGGAAACCCAATTTTTTAATCGCGTCATTAGCCAGCTTACAATAAAGATGCTGAAAAGTTGTAAGGTTTAAGAGCAAAACAGATTTCTATGAGCTAAGCAATCATCTATCCTGTTTTGTCAAATAATGTAAATCGGGGGTATCTTTAGGCAGAGCTGTGTTTCTGCAGTCGTTCTGCTATTTCTTTACAAGTGTTTCTTCTCTGAAGCTGGTTACCCAAACAAGAGCTTGGATGGTCCCAGATGCAAAAACAGGCAGGATCTATAAAGCCCTGACTTCAGGGCTTAAGACAGAAGTCTCCAAATGCAAGAAAACTCAAAGAAAGAGCTGATACCGACTAACTTTCCGAAAGAATTCTGAATTTCTGGCAGGTCTGTGCCATGGTGACTACTTCCTTGGAATACGTTATTTTAGGTAGCTCAAGCAGCATTTGACTGTCGTTGTCCTCACAGGGATGTGTTTGTTCTCAAGGGGTTATGCTCATAGCATAATCTAGAACCAATTCCCAGAGGAATATAAGAGATGCCACTGTGACATTTCCTTCTTAGATTGGAGAAAGAACCATAAAGATGTGCTGGCTTGGAACTAGTAGAACTCCCCAGTTTGATGTACTGATGTCCTATACAGGGTGCTGTATAAGGATGGCAAATCCTACTTTGATAAACATTAAAAATGAAAAGATCTTCCTGATGGTTGCATATATATCTGTGAATATACAAAAAAACTATTGGATGTCACACTTGGATTGGTGAATTGTATGCTCTATGGATTATATCTCAGTAATGCTGTTTGAAAAATGGAAAAGCTTACTTTTCTTTGTATAGTTAAAAACGAAGGTGACAAAAGACATCCCTGTCCACCATATGCTATATATATATATTTCTTCAATGACTCTTGGGCTTATTTTGATGTCTTTGGTAAGACTCATAAGGTAAAGTCTTAAAATATGGCAAAAGAGTCTGCCATTAAGCAGGTGACACCTCAACAGTCAGTCATCCTACAAGCAAACAGAAACAGAAAACTGGAATTTACAAGGCAGGCCTTCAGCAGACGACACACCCTTCTCTCCAGGCATCTCACTGTCTTGATTCTGGAATCTGGAGTTGAGACCTTGTGAACATACCTCTACAGTATGGACAATAGGACCTTAGCTCATGAAAACATCCTTTTGCTGGCCCCCAGTTAGAGACGAGTAAACGATGTCTTATAGACCAGGTGCCTATAGGTATGTTACTATGTTATTTTGGTTATCTCTGAACTTCCAGTAAAGTCTTGTTTGTGAATCATTCTCTTTTCGGTTGGCTGAATACTGGTACCATAAATAAGAAGTCACATTTGTTCAGCACTCACCTATTATTCACGGAAGCTTTATTAGACACTGTTAGGGTTAGTTCGCTAGTATTAGTATTAGGCTGCCATAACAAAATACTACAGATTGAAAATAGATATTTATCTTCTTACAGTTCTAGAAGCTAGAAAGTTCCAACAAAGTCAGTTTCTGATAAGGGCTCTCTTCTCAGCTTATAGATGGCCCCCTTCCTGCTATGTCCTAACTTGTCCTTTCCGCTCTGCTCCGGCAAGGAGAGCACACTCTCTAGTGTCTCTTCCTATTCTCATAAGGACACCAATCCCATCATATTAGGGCTGCACCCCTATGACCCCATTTAATCTTAATTATCTCTTTAAAGTCGCAGTGAAGGTCAGGGCTTCCACATATGGGTTGGCATCGGTCAGGGGTGCAATATCCACTATTATTTTCCCTATTGCACACCTGAGAAAACGGAAAGCTTGGGAAAGTGATTCTTGTCACAGTTAAAAAGCAAGACTGGAATCCAGGATGTCTGATGGAAGAAACATGTCTTTATGCACTTTATTTATACCATTGTAGTAAATTAATATTTGTGTACACTTTGACAAAGATGTTAATAAGGGATCAGGCTGAGTGGTGGTGGCAAAAAAAGAGATAGTGAAAAGGACAGCTTGGCAAGGCTAAAGTCATGACAACCAGGTTCTGCCAGCTTTCCCCACATGTGCTTCCCCATCCCTTGCCAGACTTGAAGGTTCTGGATCTAAATTTATTAAGAGAGATAATAGTTTTATTTACATTATTCTAAATAAGAAGAAACATTATGGTCCAGATGCTGGAGACCCCAGGAATTTGGATGATGGCCACACAAATGGTGGCAAAGCAGGTAGCGTATGGTTCAAAGTCACCTATACCTTTCAATACACACAGTATCATTTAAGCCATAGACAGCATAGTGGTTTTTTTTTTTTCGAGACGGAGTTTTGCTCTTATTACCCAGGCCGGAGTGCAATGGCGCGATCTCGGATCACCGCAACCTCCGCCTCCTGGGTTCAGGCAATTCTCCTGCCTCAGACTCCTGAGTAGCTGGGATTACAGGCACGCGCCACCACGCCCAGCTAATTTTTTGTATCTTTAGTAGAGACGGGGTTTCACCATGTTGACCAGGATGGTCTCGATCTCTTGACCTCGTGATCCACTCGCCTTGGCCTCCCAAAGTGCTGGGATAGTATTACTTATTACTACCACAAACAGATCTGCTGACCCCACATCAACCCTGCTCTGCCAGACTTTTCCTTTTCTCCCCTAACATCTCAATGTATTTGTCCCATTCCTTCTGCCTGACACGTGCTGGCTAAAAAGTCTTCTAAGGGTATTTCACTTACTCATTCGTCACATGTTTATTGCTTCCCTGTTATAAATCAGATGTTATTCTAGGCACTAGCAATAGAATAATGAATAAGTAAGTAGTGTCCTCCTAGTACAAGTGTCTTCATAAGGAACTTCGTATATTAGTGTGAGGATCTTAACATTCCTAGGACATGTGAGCAGAGAACGCTCAGAGATGGCCTTAGGAAGAGCATTTCTACTGCCAAGTCAATCACAATCGGTGTGCATAAAATGTAGTGTGATCTGCAGTCATGATTAAATGATTTCAAGCCCTAGCTTCATGTCTTTCAGTTTCTCATGCAGCATCCACAATATACTAGGAATTATGCTTCATTCTAGTGATACAGAAATTACTAGGGAAGAGAGACAGGCAATTACAATGCAACATGCTAAGTGCTATAAAAGAATCACCATCAAAGTGCTTTGGATTACAGAGGAGGGAGCTGTTTGGTCTCTTTGACAAAATGTAGAGACCTTCATACAAAATACAAAATTTGAGTTAAGTAATTGAGGAACAAGTATTTTCTAGGTAGAGAAAATGAACTAGTCTATGTCTCTGTATTAATAGGGACATATAGCAGTTGAAGACAAAGAAAAAAAAATCAGCAAGGCTGATGAAAGTTTCAGGCAAGTAGGAAAAGTTTAATGACCACATGTCTAGTCTGTCTTTGTATTTCTAAGATCCTTCCATAAACTCAACTCCCACACCTTCATAATTTAATGGCACAGAAAACCATAAATAAAATTTACCTTTATAAATGCTTCTCTTCTCAAAATATACATACATACATGTATACAGATACATATTTTAGCTTGTAAGATACCATAATGATACATAAAAGTGCTGAGTTGCTTTTTACTCAACATATTGGGGATTTGATTTTTCATAGTTACCCAAATTTGACTTGAGATATAAAACATCTTACTTCCTTTTAAATATAAGAATTCACCTCAGATGACATAAAACTGAGCACGTCAGAACTTGCATCAAAGACTGTGCACTTGTACTTTCAAAATCTTTGACTCAACTAAATGATGTTTAAACCCTATTGCTTCAAATTCATTGTGATAGATGGGTAGCAATCTTTTGCTTTGAACCAGAGGATGATGGATCACAAGAGGGTAAAGTGCTCTAAAGAAGCTTCCTAGCACTCATTCAGAAACTTGTTCAACAACTTCATAAGAAGATCAGAGAAATAATAAAGAATAAACATATTATTCTGGTAGCCTTAGCAATGTTTGATACCTATTTCTAGCTTTCTGTCTTCCAGGTACATGGTAGCTTTATATGTCCTTCAAGATGTTATTCCAGATACTTCAAAGCTTTTTTTCTCTTCCATCTTGATGGCCAGTGATAACAGCTTCTTGATCAGGATCAGCCTGGTTCCATAATGGGAACTAGACAAAGCAGTTACCAGACACTTTGTAATGAACATACAAAGTAAGTGAGAAGTAAACTTCTGTTACTATAAACCACGAAAATGTGGGAATTGTTTGTTACTAGGTATAATCTAGCTTGTGCTGACCAATAAGTTCTACATATTTGAGAATTGAATCAACAATACAGTATTTTAAAAGTATAATTAACTATACATGTGTCAAACACAAAACACATACTGTGCTACATATTTTACCTTTATTTTCATACTTCCTGGATGGTGTATTTTACAGGTATATTTTATAAATGAAAAATGATGTAGGTATATTTTATAAATGACAAAACAGGCTCTGAGCAGTAAGTTGTAGAGTCAAAATATGAACCAAGTACAAACCAAATCCTCTCATTACAAAATTGGCCTCCATTTCACTATACCCCATGACCTCTCCTACTATTTCTAGGTGAAAATGTGGTCTCATCTTTTAACATAGGTTAAAATGTAACCTAGCTGTCGCTTGAATCTAAACCTCCAAGCCCTAGACATTTGATTTGAATCTCATATTGATGTTTTGTGAAACATCAAATCTTTTTCCAAGAATTTTGCAAATGCCCAGAGGATTTATAAGCCCAAGCTCTTGCCTGCCTCCTAGAATCCTAATTCTTCATTTTAATCCATCCTGCAAAATATGAAACCAGAAGTCACACTGAGCCTCTGACAGTCATAAAACTCAACCGTATACACACACACATATACACAAAAAATATCAGTTAAGGGAGTCTCAGAACAGAGCACACTGTGGATCAAATAACTGAAAATCTCATGTTAGACATTTCTAATCTTTGAAGATCCTTTCAGACCACTTACGTCTAGAGAGGTTTGTTTTGTGATCCATGCCCCACAGAACACCTAAATTCCTGCCTGCCCCCTGGTTCCTTTTTCCCCTTGCTCCTCCCACCAACCTCCCAGATTTTCTCTACAACTCTGAATTCTTCTTCCTCAACCACTCAGAAAGAATGGTTCCTACCCTCGTTGGTAGGAATTAAGTCCCTACTTTCTGACTTGAGTAGTCAAACTTGGCGTACCTATTAACCTTCCATTTAATAAAACCTACCCTTTTTAAAAGTCAATTGTGGTTAGTACTTTTTCTGTTATATAAACTTTAAAATAGCCCTTTCAGATATGAATGCGGAACCAACATTAAGGCAATACCTATTTGATTCTCTTGCTCATCTATCATCAGACATATCCTGAGACTTCTGCCAGGCAAAGTAAGAGATGCCAAAGACTTGGCTCCTGACCTCAAGATGTTTACCTTCAAACACATGATTACATACATCAAACATCTTGAAAACCTCCCAAGGGAGTTGAAAAACTCCCTTGCCTACATAATAGGATTTATGAAGGCAACAAGAGTTAGTAAAGACTGATGTGCTGAAGTGAGGCCTCATGAAGAGACTGGGACTTCAGATAGGACTAAATTTATGTGCAGGGATTGGTAGCTGCAAAAGATAAGTTTTAATCCAGAGAGTAGATAGGGTATAAGTGATAGAAAATAAGCCAAAACCAGTTGGGAAGAGATATCTTGGTATGTGCTTCATCCTATCCTCCAATCTCTTTCTAATCTACTGTGCCTGGAGTCATGTAACAATAAAATACACAAAATATGTATTAAACCCAAGTGTTTTTAACTCAAGCCCAAGACTCTTTCATCTCCCAGTAGCTCTCCAATGGTGATATCACAAGCCAATAGTTTGTTATGTGTTGGACCGTTGGGTTCTGCCTCTACAACCTGGTCTTTTTCTAATTGTTGGGAAAAGATACTCATGAATAATATTTGCTCAATTTCAAGTTTTTCTTCTCTAAATTTTTCAATCCTTTCACACAAGTTTTCTTTGTTGATAACAAAACAAGTTGCAAATAAACACTATGGGGAAAAGGCAAAACAGTATATACTCTTAGTTTTCCTTTGCTTGTTTTTCATGAACAAGTATTAATGGAGGAGGGAGCCCAGGATTGGGAGCTGTTCTTCCTGAACTCACATCTCTGCCTGCCCTTTATAAGCTGTGTGCCCTTCATTAGGCAATCATCTAATCTTTCAGTGCCTTAATGTCCTCCTCGTAAATTGGGATATTTAAAACCACCATATCACAAGGTTAAGTGAGAATTAAGAGCATTAGAAACAACTCTATCACTAGGAACAATGATAAAAATGTATAATAATAAAAACAATGATAATAATAGCTAACACTTTGAGAATTTAGTATCAGTCACTGATTTATCAATAAATATGCTATTATTATTTTTCAGCAGTATTTCTTATTGTAAAGTTCTTCCCAATGCATATAACAGAAAGAAATACATCACTATTTTGTAGTGTTCTGAAATGAGCTGTATGACTCTCACCATGTTCTCTGCTACCTGGAAAGCATTTGAGAAGCCCTGCAATGCTCATTAAGGAGGTTGATGTCATTCTTCCCTCATTTACACTTTCACACTATTAACTTTCTGTCCAAATTTCAAAATAGAACATTTGCTTCTGGTTGGATGAAAATCTTTGTTCTGAAGCCAACAGGCCATCTAGGATTCATTGACTGTTCTGGTGTGTGCTAGATAAAGAGAAGCCCTAGAGGAAAGTGCTTAACATTTTCTACTATTATTGCTGCTTTGGGATTTCTTTATGCATGTGCTACAGACAAGGATGCAATTATGTAGTTACGTAGTTCTCAAATGTAATATATTTCAGTGTTGGAATCATGATCAGAGCTTCTAACTGTGGCTTCAAATCCTGCCACTTTGAATAATAAGATGAGTTCTTACTAAAATGGAGAAAACTGACCATGATGCATTGCAAATCCATTTTCCTATTCTCTGGGTAACCAAATTAATCCTGACATCATCTTCAAACTGAGTACATCCTGTGCTCAAATGGTTACTCTGAACCATATTGAAGACTCTTTATCAAGCATCTTTCTTCACAGAACTCATGTGCTAGGATGCTTTCATTCAATCTTCAACCAACCAGAGAACTTCTGGTTAGAAAATAATGACTAATTACCATAGGCTGTGGTAAGAATTCTCAGAGATTCTGCTTTATCTTTGGTGAAGGTATGAAATTAAATGAACAAATTATTAGTGCAACACTTATTCTCAAACCATTAGTTATTGTTTACAAACTTTTTTTTTTTACAAATAAAATCAATATCCCGGAGAAAGCAAATCTGTTTGCATCACAGAGCTACCCTTTCTTCTCCAAAACTACAAATTTTGGGATTTATTAATATGCATATTTTAAGATTATCCTGTTGGAAAAGACCATGATGAACCAACTCACTTAAGTGAAGTTATGGTCATTTTTAATGACTCTGGACAAATCTCTGCACCACCAATAGGCTGCACAACTAACTCTCTTAGAATCAAGGATGTAGCTTCCATGAGAAGCACTTTCCACAAACCATAAACAAAAATCCTTAAACAACTGACTTGTTAAATCTAGAACAGCTCTCATTCCAGAATTCCTATAGTTAACTTTAGATATAGCAAACTAAACCAAGTTGCAGAAATTAACATTAAAACTCTACTCACAAATTTACCAATGCAAAGTGCAAGTTCTCCAAAAGGAAGGATAATGTTGACAGAGCATGCTCTTCAGAATCCATTAAACGGAAATCCAGAAACGTTATTATCAGCGCCCTTAATCTGTCATCAGGAGTTCCTGATGACTCAAATACAATCACATGCCGCAGAATGACATTTCCATCAATGATAGAGTGCGTATACAAAGGTGGCCCCATAAGATTATAGTAAAGCTGAAAAATTCCTATCACCTAGTGACGTCCTGATGATCCTGACCCTGTGTAGGCATAGGCTATTGTGTGTTTGTGTCTTCATTGTTAACCAAAATATCTAAAAAGTAAAGATAACTAGAAATTTTAAAAGCAAAAGGATGCTTACAGAATAAGGATATAAAGAAAGAAAATATTTTTGACAGCTATACAATGTGTTTGTGATTTAACCTACATGTTATTACAAAAGAGTCAAAAGGATGGACAAAAATTAAGCTTTTTTACTATAATGTAAAAAAGCTACAGTAAACTTAGGTTAATTTATTTTTGAAGAAAGACAATTGTTAAAAATGAACTTAGTGTAATCCAAGTGTCCAGCGTTAATAAAGTCTACAGTAGTGTACAGTAATGTCCCAGGCCTTCACATTCACTCTCCACTCACTCAGTGACTTACCCACAGCAACTTCCAGTTCAGCAACCTTCATTATGGTAAGTGCCTTACACAGGTATAACATTTTTTATCTTTTCTACCTTATTTTTACTGTACCTTTTAGCTACACAAATACTTACTTTTAGGTTACAATTGCCTGCAGTATTCAGCACAGTAATAAGCTTTATAGGTTTGTAGCCTAGGATCAATAGGTTATACCATATAGCTTAGGTGTATACTAGGCTATACCATCTAGGTTTGTCTAAATACACTCTTACAATGTGCCAACAACGATGGAATTACCTAATGGTGCATTTCTGAGAATCTACTCTCATCTGTATAATAATTCATGACTGTATAGTAAACGGCAAGGGTTGAAGCATATTCAGAGAAGATAGGTTAAGCAGCTTTTGATAAATACTTAGCAGTGGTTACTAATTCTAAAGGCTTCATATGAAGCATTTTTACGTAAATATCCTTTTCAAACCTCATAATAACTTTGCAAGTTGAGTATCATTATCTCCATTTTATAAATGAAACAACTAAGGATCAGGAGTGTTGGGTCATCTTCTGAAAGCCTAAGAGACAGTAAATGGTTGAACCAGGAATCAAAGAAAAGTTTGCCTAACATCAAACCTGATGCATTTCCCCACATATTTAAGTACTTCATTAATGATTGCATAGTGCTTTTCTGTATATTAATTGCCTTATTTTCTCTAGTCAACAGCCCTCTGATATAGGTATTACTATTCTTGTTTTAAAAACAGGAAAACTGAGGTTTAAGACAATAAGTGGCACCAAAAGCCATACAGGGAGTGAGTGGTAATTCTCTTTCAATGACACCGCAATGAACCTCCACAGGAATTAGCAACAGAACTCCATCCTTGACCAGGAGAGTAAGATTCAAATTGAACCGAGTTGTGGTAGATCCCTAATCAGACACATTCCATTTAACTTTTTTCAAAGTCTGTTGTCATGGTTGTTAAGACCAGCATGCATTCCTTGAGATTACAACAACCTCACAGCTGACGATGCTGGAAATTGCATTTTGAGGTGTCATTACAACGGGAGTAAAACCAAAACAAAACAAAAAAAATAGTTTATGGCAATAAGCTTCGGTAGTCAAGACAACCATTCCACTTAGGATTGTATTTAAATATTGTCACTGATCTTTACTATTATTATTGTTATTTTTAAAGTACATGGTCTTTATAGAAAAATCTGTTGAGTTAAAAAGTAGAAAAAATATGAGGAGAAATGCATAGTTTTTAGCATCCAAAGTACACTACAACTGACAGGCTGGGTTTTCTTTTTCTCTTTTTAATATTTATAGTTTTATATACCTTTGTGTATTTTTTATAAAGTTGTCATCGTATTATATATATAATTTGGTCTTACTTTTTTATTGACTGTTATAACATGGGAATAACTAGTATGAGGTTACTAGCTGCCAATATTCTATGGAGCATGATTTATCATGATTTGTGTATTTTTTCTCATTACAATAGTTAGTGTTTTTGAGTATTTCCCATTAATCTCTGATAAAAAAAAACTTTGAAATGGATCTTGATGCATAAATCCTTTGTCCAATATTTAGGCTTCTTGCATTGGATAGATGCCCAGAAATAAAATTAATGATCATTTTTAAGACCCTTGGTAGATATTGTCAAATTATTTTTCTAAATGCATGTATTTCCCACTTGAAATATCATTAATACCATTTGAATATCCCAATTTCAGCAAAGTGACAGAATATTTCCCAGAGTATTCTCTGAAAACCTATATGAATCTGTGTCATTTATTCTGAATTTAACCACTTAATTAGTTCATTCTTATGTTAAAAATAATCTTTGGCTCCAAAGAACAAATTGAAGACATTTCCACAGATGATCAAAGTGTCCTGAAACCACCACTGCCTTTAACCATACTTTAGCCACTTCATTACTGCCTAACAGCTGGGACTGGGCAGAACGCAACGGCAACCACAAATGCTTAAGCAGCACCCTTACGCAGTATCTTTAGACCTTCTGACTCTGGATGACTTCACTGGTGGTGGGGACTTTGCAAAGCCTAGCCTTGTCCAAGTTGGTCAACAGCTGATCTTTGATGAAGCAACCGTCACTTGTGAAAGGTTATTTCAGGTTACAAGGCTTCCCTTTGGAAATTCTTTCCTCCGTAAAAGTTGCCAGTGTCTGGATAACTTTGAAGAAATATACCTTAAAAGAGATGAAAATAGGACTTCACTGAGTCTACAAAAAAAAGAGTGCTAATGCAGATATCTGCCAGGAGAGAGAGAACATTATTCCACCAGAATCCTGTAGAATAGGAAAGTAGGAGCATTGTCTTGACTGGGGAAAGGATGATAAGGGAGAGGGAAACACAGGGAGAGGGTCAGAGATGGAGTGAGAATCAGAGATTGGACTGGAAACAGAAAGAAGAAAACTTTTTCATGTTTTTTGATAGTTGTAAGATTGAAAAAAAATTTTAACCTATTTTGCTCAATGATATACAACAGTGTAAATTCCTGGGCTAGCTCTTTCAGAAAAGATTGTAAAGATTCACAGTTTTCCGGTCTTCTGGAGTGAAATTTGTAGAGGTTCTAGGTGGAATGTGAGATGACAGAGAGTTGTTCTTATTGGACTGTTTTATATCTTATCTCCTGGGGACAGGTCTCAAGGTGAGTCATCTATATTGAAGTTATATAAATATTTTCCAAGGAAACCATTCTGAACTGACTGAGTCTTCACCAAAGCTCATGTGGTTTATATGTTGACATGCTGCTATCAGCTTTGACCCTGGGTCCTCTCCTATCCCACTCCAACCCCACCCCAGATTCTGACTTTTACTTGTGAAATCTAGAATCTCCTTTTTCTATCTTGGTATTGACTTAAGCCCTGATCACTGTCCCCAGTCATCACCCCCTAGTTTTGCGGTTCCTTATAGTATTTTTTTTAAAGAAAGAAAAAAAAGGAGTGAAGGAGAGGAAGAAAGAGGAAGAAAAAGAGGAAGAGAGAACAGGAATGTAACTTTATTCTAAAAATGGATATTAATAATGGTCAATCAATATTTTGTGTATTTAAGGTTAAGAATGCATATTTTGTGTATTTAAAGTGGAGCGCTCTATAAATATTTATTGAGTTTCCTTATAGCATTGGCTTTGCTATCTTATCTGTCTTATACACACACCCACAGCGTTGCCAGCCCTGCCTGATTTGGCTCAGTAATGTTAGCTTAGCCTAAGCATCTAGCACTAGTCTATGCAGCAGAGAGAACATACTAATCACACAAGCAAGGGAAGATACATTCATGAAACGCTATTGATTGTCTGATATTTTCACCAATTATAAAGCAGGAAAAAAGTGAAAGTCAAGTTGGAACTTCAACGGCCGCTTATTAAGTAACGACATCATACTTTGCCCACCCCACTCCCACCACTTAGTAGTAGAGTCATATTTTATTCAAAATTTAGTTTCCAGTGTTTTTGTTTTTTTTTTTTTGGTCAAAACTGTGTATCATAAAAAATACTTTTAAAAACCACTTAAATAGCCCAAAAAGTTTTGTATAATTCTTCAATAATTCTAAAAGCCCAGCAAACCCAGTTTTTCCTCTAGTGTTAGAATATATCACTAGAGGTTTCTGTTGAGCATGGCAGAAAATTATTATGTGTTTAGAAGCCATGTTGTATAAAAAATGTAAACTATTTCTTTTGAACTCTAGATCAACATGTCAATATGTTCCCTGTAGGAGAGTCACATGGTAACTTGGAGACATAAAAGTACCATAATGACAGCTTCCAACCCACATTCACTCTGGGGTAGAAGCTCATTGAGTGGAAATATAAGCAGAAATATCTATGCATCACAGTAGCTATAATGCATCTACTCCTAAACTAAAGCAGGGGTGTTAAGTCTTCTTAGAGCTATTTATTAATTTATTTATTTCAGAAACATACACCCTAGGCTTATTCTGTACCAAACATCAGGTTGGATAGGGCAGCAATGACATAGAGCAAAAAAATGAATTTTTTATTCTCTAGGAGCTCATTGCTTGGTGAGGGAAAGACAGACATTTGGACCAATATTAACCATTTAATTCACCAACACTATATACACACCAACAGAGATGTAGGCATGAATTTATGAGAACATAGTGAGAGCCCTTATTAATCCCACCTGGATAAGTTATGGTGGAAGTTACAGAAGCCTCTGAGAAGAGGTTCACTGATGATAAATTTATAATTCTCAGTGCAAAAATCGGCCTAGCAGCTCCTATTCTTTTTTTTTTTTTTTTTTTTTTTTTTTTTGAGACAAAGTTTCGCTCTTGTTACCCAGGCTGGAGTGCAATGGCGCGATCTCGGCTCACCTCAATCTCCGCCTCCTGGGTTCAGACAATTCTCCTGCCTCAGCCTCCTGAGTAGCTGGTACTACAGGCACGTGCCATCATGCCCAGCTAATTTTTTTGTATTTTTAGTAGAGACGGGGTTTCACCATGTTGACCAGGATGGTCTCGATCTCTTGACCTTGTGATCCACCCGCCTCGGCCTCCCAAAGTGCTGGGATTACAGGTGTGAGCCACCGCGCCCGGCAGCAGCCCCTATTCTAAAGATAAGCAACATACATTTCATGCTATGTTTTTTCCCAAAACAAAGCTCTCAATCTTCTTAGTACTACTTGCTCATTCATTCACTCAATTTTTCAAGCACTAAGCTATAGAGATTAGATATGGGGTATGGAATTACTTGGCCTGGATATCCTTTGTAAATCTGACAATTACCCAAGCCTTCTAAATCTTAATTACCTTCTCTCTAAAAAAAAAAATGAATAGAACCCTATATTAGTCAGCATTCTCTAGAGGGACAGGACTAATAAGATAGATGCATATATGAATGGAAGTTTATTAAGGAGTATTGACTCACAGGATCACAAGGTGAGGTCCCACAGCAGACCATCTGCAAGCTGAGGAGCAAGGAAGCCAGTCCCAGTTCCAAAGCTAAAGAACTTGGAGTCTGATGTTCAGGGGCAGGAAGCATCCAGGACAGGAGAAAGATGTAGACCTGTAGACTAAAACAGTCTAGTCTTTCCACGTTCGTCCACCTGCTTTTATTCTGGTCATGCTGGTAGTTGATTAGATTGTACCCAGCCAGACTGAGGGTGGGTCAGTCTTTCCCAGTCCACTGACTCAAATGTTAATCTCCTTTGGCAACACCCTCACAGACACATCCAGGAGCAATACTTTGCATCCTTCAATCCGATCAAGTTGACAGTATAAACCATCACTAACCACATTGTGTGATTTTTAAAAACTGACTGAGGCCAGGCATGGTGACTCATGCCTGTAATTCCAGCACTTTGGGAGGCCAAGGCAGGCAGATCACTCGAGGTCAGGATTTCGAGACCAGCCTGACAAACATGGTGAAATCCTGTTTCTACTAAAAATACAAAAAATTAGCCTGGCATGGTGGTGGTCGCCTGTAATCCCAGCTACTCAGGAGGCTGAGGCAGAAAAATCACTTGAACCTGGGAGGCGGCGGTTGCAATGAGCCGAGATCACGCCACTGCACTTCAGCTCAGGCGACAGTGCAAGACTCTGTCTTGTGAAAAAAAGTAAAGTACTTAGTATAGTGCCTGAAGCAGAATAAATGGCCAATAAATGCAACTGTTATCAGTCATTGTGCTAAGTTTTTAAAGATGAATATGATCACTGAGGTGGCGGGGGCGTGAAGGAGTAGAGAAGGGGATTCTAGACAGACAAAAACACTTATGAAAAGAAGTAGAATTTTATTTTTTTTGGGGGGGGGAGGAAGGCAGGAAGGAAGGGAAGAAGGACGGTAGGGAGGAAGGAAGGGATGAAGGAAGGAAGGAAGGGAGGAAGCGGGGAGGGAGGAAGGGAGGGAGGGAGGGAGGGAAGGAAGGGAAGAAAGGAAATCAAGCAATGAAAGAGACATTGCCGACCTGGATCTAGAGGTTTACAAGTTGATTTCTTTTTTTTTTGAGAGAAGGAAAGAAAAAAAAAATAAGTAAAGGAGAGGAAGAAAGAGGAAGAGAAAGAGGGAGAGTAAATGGAAATATTGCTTTACTTTGAAAAAAATTGGGTATTAATAATGGCCAACCAATGTTTTATTTAAACTAACGGGTAGGTGTGATGTGGTATTGACAAGAATGTATATTTTATGTATTTGAAGTGGAGAGCTCTATAAATATTTATCAAGTTTACTTGTTCTGGATCTGAGTTCGAGTCCTTGATATCCTTATTAATTTTCGTTCTCATTGAATCTAAGTCTCCTATCTGGGTGTTAGGATCGTTAGCTCTTGTTGTTGCATTGATCCTTTTACCACTACATCTTTGTTGCTTTAAAATCTACCTTATCCGATACAAGAATTGCAACTCCTGCTTTTTATTTATTTATTATTTATTTTTGCTCTCCATTTGGTTGGCAAATCCCTCTCCATCCCTCTGTTTTGAGTCTTTGTGTATCCTTGCATGTGAAACAGGTCTGGATGTAACATGCCGTTGGGTTTTGGCTGTGATTGGGAATTTAGTCAATTTAAATTTAGGGTTACTGCCATTTGATGTTGACTGGCTGTTTTATCCATTTGTTTGTGTAAATTCTTCTTTATGTTGGTGCTCTTTACTTTTTGGTGTATTTTTAGAAAGGCTAATACTGGTTGTTTCTTTCTGTGTGTAATGCTTCTTTCAGAAGCTCTTGTAAAGCAGGCCTGGTGGTAATAAAATCTCTGAGTTCTTGCTTGTTCATAAAAGATTTTATTTTTCCTTCAGTTGTGAAGCTTAGTTTGGCTGGATATGAAATTCTGGGCTGAAGGTTCTGTTCTTTGAGGATGTTGAATATTGGCCCCCACTCTCTTCTGGCCTGTAGAGTTTCTGCCGAGAGATCTGCTGTAAGTCTGATAGGCTTGCC
The DNA here is from genome assembly GCF_049354715.1 of Callithrix jacchus. Classification (NCBI taxonomy): domain Eukaryota; kingdom Metazoa; phylum Chordata; class Mammalia; order Primates; family Cebidae; genus Callithrix; species Callithrix jacchus. The sequence goes on from NC_133502.1 coordinate 155,164,464, forward strand.
TTTGTGGGTTATCCGACCTTTCTCTCTGGCTGCCCTTAGTATCCTCTCCTTCATTTCAAGCCTGGTGAATCTAACGACTATGTGCCTTGGGGTTGGTCTTCTTGAGGAATATCTTTGTGGTGTTCTCTGTATTACCTGGGGTTGAATGTTGACCTGCTTTGCTAGTTTAGGAAAATTTTCCTGAATAATATCCTGAAAGGTATTTTCCAGCTTGGATTCATTCTCTCCGTCGCATTCAGATACACCTATCAAACGTAAATTTGGTCTTTTCACATAGTCCCACATTTCTTGGAGACTTTGCTCATTCCTTTTTATCCTTTTTTCTCTAATCTTTTCTTCACGTTTTATTTCATTAAGTTGGACTTTGACCTCTGATATCCCTTCTTCTGCTTGAACAATTTGAGTGTTTAAACCTGTGCATACTTCTCGGAGTTCCTGTATTGTATTCTTCAGTTCCATTAATTCACTCATACTCCTCTCTAAGTTGTCTATTCTCAATAGGATTTCATCAAACCTTTTTTCAAAGTTCCTAGTTTCTTTACGTTGGGCTACAACATGTTCTTTTAACTCACCGAAGTTTGTTATTATCCATTCCTTGAAGAGTGATTCTGTCATCAGGAGGCGCTCGTTCTCCATCAAGCCTTGTTCCATTGTTGATGTGGAACTGTGATCATCTTTAGAGGGAGAGGCGTTCTGACTTTGAGTATTCTCAGCTTTTTTACGCTGATTTCTTCCCGTCATTGTAAATTTATCCTCCTGTCGTCTTTGAAATTACCAACTTTCAGATTAGGTCTCTTGAGTGGACGTCCAGGTTGTTAGTTCCCAGGGCCAGAGCAGCGGCGTTAAAACTGATGGTGCTTTTCTGCCCAGGATTCTCCTGTCGGGCTTCCTTCTTGTTTCCGTAGTAGGTGACTCTGCCTTCCCGGGGCTCCAAACCTCGGTCAGAAGGGGAAGCGGTCCCGTTTACTCTGCTCCGAGAGCTGCCGCGCCGAGGTACCGGCGGAACCGCTGCGCCGACCACGAGAGTCGCTGGCGACCCATGTGTTTCCACCACTGGGGGATCTTCTGCTCCGTGAGCGACCAGACTGTCTGAAAGTGTGGCGTCCTCTAGTTCTCCGCGCCTTCCCTGAGAGCTGCAATCCCGGGATGTTAGCGATCGGCCATCTTGGATCGTTCAGAAGTAGAATTTTAAAAGTGTGTGATTGAAGGGAGTGGCAAGTAATGAGATTGGAAAGATAAGTTGGGTCCTGATTGTGAAAGGCCTTGTAAACCATAGGAACAAGTTTGAACTTTATCCCTCAAGCAAAGAGGAGTCAATGAAGGTCTTTAAGCAGAGAAATAATCTTATGACATTTTTTTAGGAAGAAAATCCTGGCAGAAGAGTGTATAAAAAATTGGAAAGATGCAAATCCAGAGGCAGGCATATCAGTGGGAAATGTCTGCAATAATCTTGGCAAGAAAAATCCAAGGTAGTGGTAATGAATGAGAAATGAAGTGGAAGAATTGGACTTGAGGAATATTCTAAGGTAGGATGAGAAGAACGTAATGATTGATAGAATGGGAGTAAAAAGAGAGAAGAAAGTCTGTAATCTATAATGACTCAAGCTAGGATAAGGATAAGAGAAGCAGAGGCAGAGTAGATTTTGTTGGTCAGATGAGCAGTATGTATGTGCAAGACATGCTAATAGGACTGTTAAAAAGACAGTTGGAAACTGGGTCTACAGTTCAATGCAAAGCTCTGAGCTAGAGACATAAATTTGGGAGTCATCGGAGAATAGCAAGCAATGAAAAAACTCTGGGATTGATTCCAAAAAAAAAAGGAGTTGAACATGCTTTCTTCTTGGTCTGTTGCATTACTTTTCCTGCTATTCACTCTTCCAAAATGAAGTGAAGTGCAATCCATGTCACATTGTCTCCAAAAATAATGTCTTCAAGCCATCCTAGAGCTATTCACCTTTCACATTTTTATTCCACAAAAAGCAGCCATGGTTAAGTCATCTCACTGTCTAATGCAGAAGAAGCATCCTTTGGCGCTGAATTCATCAACAGAAAACTGCTTCTTGGATTTTTGGGACTGGTTTCTTGACAGAAAGCAGTCGCTTACCATAAACAATTTTTGCCTCAACTTTGTTCAACCTCAAAATGTTGGAGGACTAAATTGCCCATTTTTTACAGAGCATACTCATTTCCAGGAAGTAGCTGCATACAAATTTACCAAAAAGCCCATAATTTTATTACCAATCAATGCACCAAAGGCTCCTCCACCTTTTACATTTTTTCTTCCTCTCAAGTCTTAGCGAGGAGATTCTTCTCTACAAATAAGGCTAAGTCCTTTACCATGTCCCAGGTCCATAATGACTTGCATGACTCTTCTAGAATAAGAAATTTTGATTCCCTAAATCAAAATTTAGAGATGTCTAAAATTTAGAGACGGAAGATGTCTTTAAAGGGCTTACAATGATCTGAAGCGTTTATGAAGCAGATATCTACCAGCAGAGAAAGAACACTTTTTCCACCAGAATCCTACTTTGAGCTGGGTTATGAGGAGGCCCTAGGGTCAGTTATTTGAAGCAAATGAATGACCAAAGATTCATTAAATTCATTAAACATGTAGATCCTGAGTCATATTAGTAGGAGACCATTCATGACCCATCTTCATATTAACCTTCAGCAAAGGCATTCTTATTTAAGTCACTAGAAAATTCAGGACTTTTAAGAAGTCTTTGCTTTTCTGATTGTGATTTTTTTTTAGGTGCTCCACAAGAGAACATACCTTTACCTCAATGCAGAAAAGCCATAAAAATATCATTTTTGACAATAGTTCACCATTTGCTTTGGTTGATTATAAGGAATTATGGGCAGGGTCGTTATTAAAGAGCCATTATATCTCACCACTCTGAAGCTTAATGTTGGCCGAAAAAGAGCTTGCAGACTAAGGATGCCTTTGAGTTGACTGATGGATATAATTAACCAGAACGGCTTGGTGGTTTCCTCATTGCTCAATATACCATGTCTTCTTAACAATAGGAACCAGCTATAACAAATCATCAATGAAAGAGCACAGAACTGAAATTAGAAACATCCCAGCTTCAACCTTGAGCAAATTAATCAAACTTTTAGGGGTTTATTATCCCTATTTGTAAAACTTTGAAAATAGTACCACTTTCTAGGGTTTTTTTTAAAGCATCAATGAAATAATATACTTGAAAACATTTATCATAGCACCAAGTAAATAAAGATTTGCCCCCAAACATCAATACTGGGCTTGGAGTCCAAATGAGATCATGGTCTGCTTATGCCAGATGTTGAGTTTTTGTTCTAATGACATAGTAGAATGAGTCTTAGCTCTAACGACACAGTCTTTGTGCTACTAAACTTACAGATTCTGAGTCGTATTAGTTGGAGACCATTCATGACCCATCTTCATATTAACCATCAGCAAATGCATTCTTATGTGAGTGACTAGAAAATTCAGGACTTTTAAGAAGTCGTTGATTTTTTTTTTTTAGGTGCTCTACAAGAGAACATACCTTTACCTCAATGTAGAAAAGCCATAAAAATCTGACCACACAACTGCTTAAATGAAAAAAAAAAAATACAGAACTTCAGACAGAGAAGGTAGAGTATCGCTCAGATTTAGTGAAGTTTTGGGTAGGGAACTAGCTGATTTTAAGACACTAGACTAGAGCTGCCTTGATATTATGACATAGTATGCATGACCAATATCTGGCAGAGTTTTCAAACATAAATCTTTCCCCATAAACTTTGACAATGTATGGCTCCCTCTCCAATATAAAATTTTGTCTTAGGAAAATTCCAAGAGTTTCACTGAACACAAAAAACTGAAGAGAGCAAACTTAACAAATAAGCCGTTTTGGAAAAGGTCAAAAGATATTTAAGAGAGCTTGCCAAGATAAACAGCATAAGTTCAAAAAAAAAATCTTATAATAAATTAATATTTTAGAATCTAATATATGTCACTCTCCTTATAGATTAGAATGAAATAAGCACACATTTAACAGGTACTCACCATGGGAAAATTGATTTTTGGGACCCACCGGACATTCACACCATAGTTTGCTACTGATACAAAGAAAGGTTAATGTACCCAGTCACATAGAGCCAGAGAAAGAGGCTTGAGATTGCACCCCAGTCATGACCAAATCATCTTCAAGCAACCAAGAGACTTCCTGGAAACATCTGTGAGAAGCTGTGGACTTTGCTATCCTGGGCCATTTATCCAGGCATGATGTTTAATTAGTGCACAGTGCATGGTTGATGTGAAAGGCTTGGCAACTCATCTTCTCACCCCTGTTGGGTTCATTGCCTCATTAGAAAAGCCCTGGATGACTAACCAGCCAGACAAAGCTAACAAGCACATTTTCCACTGTCCACAGAAATAGTAGCTAACATTTTTACAAAGATTTAAGGTTTACAAAGTGATTTTATGTATTCAACACTCTCTGTTGCAGTGTAGTAGACAGAGCACCAGACCTTGGATTTCGAAGTCCCGAGTCTGTATCTCAATCCTGCCATTATGTGGCGCTGGAAAGAGTGATAATGCTGCTTGCCTCACAGGGAGTTGTTTGGATTAACTGAGATAGTACATGGAAACATAACTACTCCTTTGCAAGTGCTGTCATGTCCCAATCTGCTGCCTTCCCACTTCTCCATCCATTTAATTTGAGAGTGAAACTGTCTAAATTGTCTGCTATACATCTGAATATGTGCTGGCCCCAGAGTGACCCTCTGGGTAGATCAGATAGTTAATAACAACAGAGGTTAACTAAGAAGATCATAATAGGAGATTCAGACAGGAAAGCTGGAATAGAAGACAATGTCAGCTAGGCTGACCCATCTTCAGATAAAATCTTATTGCCAATCCAGACTTCCTAGAAATTATTTTCTAGCTAAGCAAGATTCTTGTTAGTTGCTGAGCTAATGTGATTATGCTGTGTCCATGTGACCAATGGATATAAAACACAGAAGAACGTTAAAATTTAACTCTAGCATAGGGATTTTGTCTCTTGCCTCTTTTTCTTGTCCCATGTTTTGTTTCAAAACTCCAGGACTGAGTCCTCAGCTCCCTCAAGAAAAGGGGGCTGGGGCTCACACAGCAACTGTATCTGAAGGAAAGCAATGATTACCTCTCCTATCTTCCACAGTCAAATAAATATTTACCAAGTAAGGACACACAGCATACATTAAAATTAATGCTTCGCACAGCTTTGGAAATGTCTGTCATATCTGTCAATGTTTCAATAGCTCCATGACTGTGAATGGCTCTGCTGTCTCTCAGTGAGAGCTGCCATTTTCCTGATGGTGCTCTGCAGGAGGCTGGGCCTGATTACACACTCGGAGCCCGAGGACGGGCAGCTAAGCAGACGAAAGCTCAAGGGAGAGAGGGAGAGCTTATAACGTTATTGTTCAGTGAGGTCTGTGGCTGCTCTACAATATTTTTGGAGAGCAATTTAATGGTGATTTCAAATAAAGAAAGGAAGCTACACCTAATGGGGACATTTGTGTTTATAGACTATTAACAAAGAAAAACTGGAGAAAACTGACAATCATCTTTACTTGATTAAATAGCCTATGCAGAGGTATGTCTTCTCTGTGTCAAGTTGTCACCAGCCCAAGGGTTTCAGAAAGGACAGTTTACACTTAAAAGATATTGATGTGTGTGTTTCCCCAAGTGTCATTCACCCAATGCCTGTGCATTGTGGAGAGATTTGGACTTGGATAATTTTCTTTTAGTGCTCTTCCTTCCTCTAGGAATAGTGTCAACTCCTGACACTAATCTGGCTGCTGAAATGATGGCTTCCAGTTTCATTAATGATATATTTATGATCCTTTTAAAATGCCAGTGATCTACTCTTTTTGGAAAATATACACAGCCATTAAGAAAGCCATATTTTTCAGCTGTTGCTCCTTCCATTGGCACCTCAGTCTTACTGCAACTACAGTCACCAGAGGATGGAAGGAAATTTGATGGGCTACTTTTGGGACAGTGAGAGAAACAGATCTGGAAAGATATAGAAATAGACAAAGCAAGAGGTGAAATGGGAAATAGCAAACAGAGAGGTATGTGTTGCACGGTTGACTACATTTTCCCAAGTATTCAGAAATAAATTAGTGACATTCCTGAATGTGCTGGAATGTCTTGCTTCATTCCAGCTGTGTTTTTTCTGTGACTCATATGTTAGGATCCCATCTCATCAGCTCTAGCATATGAGTGTTCTCATTTAACATCAGTGCTGGCTTCCTGGTTTTTTTTTGTTTTTTGTTTTCTGTTTTTTTTTTTTTTTTTTTTTTTTTAGAAACATACAGCTCTTTTGCTAGTCTTTCCTACCAATAGTTTTATTAATGCATATGCTTTCCCATAAAATGTATTTTACATTACAGAAATGGGATCAGAAAATCATTACAGAGGTTCTAGCTCTAGTGCTTTTTGAAGTTACCTGGCTATTTGGAACATTTTTATTACCTCAGTGTAAATGGAAAAATAAATAAATAAATAAATAAATAAGCTTGCATGTAGAATCCCAGTCTTGAGAATCAACAGAGATATTTATTTGGGTTTCCCAGAAGCAGAACCTGAGATGAGGATTCTTGCATGGGTGACTTACTGAAGAAAGATTCTCTGGAGAAATTGCTAGGCATGGAGAAATCAGTATAGGAAAAAGGAAGACACTGAACATGATGTAAGATCAGGTGAAGTTCCAGGCTCAGCCTGAACCTGTGGGGAACTCTGGAGGATATATAATGTAGTTTGATCCACACTGAGGCAAGGGAGCTGGAATTTTATACTCCTGGACCAGTAAACCCCTGGCTTCAGATGCCCTCAACGGATGTAAACTGCTAAGCACTTTTGCTCTTGGAAGGTCCACGTAACAATTGTCCAGCAGCTCAAAAGCAGTCCTCTCAAGAAGGTTACTGGTATAAGCTGTTAGAGGCAAAACATCCAGAGGCTGTAGGATGGTATCTAAGGGGATTTGTGTGGATCACCAACTGCATCTACTGTGACATGTGACCTTCATTTATTCACCAAATAATCATTTAGTGCCTGCTATGTACCAGGTTCTGGGCCAAGACCTAGGCTTATTAAAATGAACAAGAAATTATTTTCTGAAAAAGTTCAACACCCAGAAGAAGGAATGGGATATAAAGAGGTCACTAAAACATAATGTGTGTGGTGCCTTCGAGGATAAAAGTACTATGAAACCATATAGCAGCCAAGAGAGGATGTCATGAAAGACTTCAGAGAGAACTTAATCTTCTCTTTTCTTTTTTTTTTTTTTTCGAGACAGAGTCTCACTCTGTCACCCAGGCAGCAGTGGCACAATCTAGGCTCATGGCAACCTTCACTGCCCAGGCCCAAGTGATTCACTGCTTTAGCCTCCCCCAAGTAGCTGGGACTACAGGTGCCCACCACCATGCCTTGCTAATTTTTATATTTTTAGTAGAGACAAGGATTCACCATACTGGCCAGGCTGGTCTCGAACTCCTGTCCTCAGATGATCCACCCTCCTCGGCCTCCCAAAGTGCTGAGATTACAGGCATGAGTCACCACACTCGGCCCAGAGAAAACATAATGTTAAGCATCAAACACTCTTGAACAAGTAAAAGAGCTCAGAAACATTGTGAAATGATGAAGGATTGCACCTCAGCTCCTCAACTCAGCTGAGTCTGCATGCATCCTGATCATTGTTGTTGTTTTTCTGAGATATTAATTAAGTATGTACCCTGGAAACATTTGCTGAGAATCTGATATGTTCTAGGGAACTGCAACAGCACTGGAGACACAAAGAAAAGGAACAGTCCCAACAACCTTTACAGGAGCTCACATCCTGAGCTCATTATTTCCCATTCTGGAAATTCAGATCCTTCATCTGAAAAAGAAAATGTATAAACCCTTGGTACCTGTCTATACTCAAGAATAATCCATGAAAAAATAAAATGAACTCAACAGAAATGCTCCAAACAATTAAAATCTCAGATCTCAGAAACCCCCAGAAAACAACCAACAATCAATTTTTCTTTTTTTTTCTCATCTTTGTAGAAAATGTGGGCACAGTCAGTTACAGATTTAAACTCAGAATGAATGACTATTATGCCCAGTGAAATATCTATAATGTCTTAATCTACAGTCAAAAATAAAAATAAAAAGTAAATGAATCCTAAGCTCCCTGTGATAATAGTCAAATATAAGAAAGTATCAGAATGAAGGATGGTGACACCATGGGCCAGACATGGACCTGTCAGTAGAAAAGGAAGAAAAAAGGAGAATAATGTAGAGGAAAAGCAAGACCAAGGCAGTTCTTGCCTTATATGGTCTGCCTCAGTGTACAAACTGAGATGCCCTCCCTTGGCCAGTCCAAATCTTGTCTAAACTTTCCCACCAAGCCAGGTTGTACCATTTTGTTGAAATAGTCCAAACCTTAATTTTAAACCTGATAGTTCTTGTGCTGACACCAGTCATTGAGTTCTCTACAAATCATCTGGTCCAATTTCTTAACTATCTCTTGTATCCCCTACTAGCATGTAAACACTTTGAAAGTAACAATTTTTCTGTTTCTTCTTTTCACTGTCTCCAAGCTTAGTGAAGGCAAATGGAAGACATGAGCACTCATGCTTGCTAAGGTAAAAATAGGTAAAGTCTCCTCAAGCTCTAAGTATGCCTTCAAATTCTGAAAAGCAAAGCAAAATGTGGGTCCAGGGAGAGATCACACATTGGCAACAAGGCAGATGAGTCACCAAATTTAGTAAGATCAGCATGGAAATGACAGAGAGAATGGCTGAGATCAGAATCTGACTCCTATGAAAAGATGCCAACACTAATCAAAGGGTTGAAAAGGACACAAGGCAAGAATCCATTTGAGGAATAAATTCAGAGCTAGCAAGAACTAAAAAGCAAGACAGTAGAAAAATAAAATTTGCAATGGCCATACTGTGCAGACAGCTCTGTGCTGAGATCCATGTCTTTTGATGACAAAGTCTCCTTTTGGCAATCACTGCTGAATTGTGGTGATGGACACCCAAAAGCATGAGAAGTTGCACGTCGTCAGAGTTTATATGAAATTCCATTTTGAGGGTGAAAATCTTAAAGACTACATTGACTCCCTATTCCTCTATTTAATGTACTGAAACCATCACAGAGACTATGAAATGAATATGACCGAAAGGAAAGAAGAGCCTGTCCTCCAGGCATGTGAACAATCTATGAAGATATCCCCTTTGTTTCCAATGTGTATCTTTGACTTTTTTGTAGCGATAAGGGTGAAAATGGGTAGGAATTTACTGAAAGTAGGAAAAACACTTAAGGGAGTAGAGAAATCGAATACCTGGGTCAACACTGTCTATAGAGCCTTCTGTGATGATGGAAAGCTTCTGTATCTGCCCTGTCCAATCACTGGTGGCCACTAGACACATATGGTTATGGAGCACTTGAAATGTGGCTAATGTGACTGAAGAGAAAATGATTTTCTTTCAATTTTCTCTGATTCTAATTAACTTAAATAGACACATGTGGCTCCCATATTGGACAGCAATAACCTGATCATCATCTTAGAAAGTTGAAGAGAAAACAATCAAATAATGAGGTTGAATGAAGAGAATAAAAAATAATGACTAAATTGAGAAAGTGATGAAATTGGGCAACAAAAGTAGTCAACAGAAGGAAAGAGTGAATAAGACTATCTAGGAGGTCTGTTTTTGTTTAAACAAGATTTGTTGCCAGGAGATGTATCAGCCTAAGACCAGAGTTAAAACAGCTTAGCTTGGAGAGGTGAGATTGGCAACAGGCCTTGTCAGGAAACATCAACTCGTTTCTACAATCAAAAAGAATGTTGAGCTAAGAATTTCTTCTATGTTCAATTTCTGGGCTCCTAAATAAAGCCATGTGCACTGTCTGTTTCAATTTTAGAATGGGCCAAGGAATATCCCTACGAGTCACTTTATTTGATGCTACTTTCTAAGGAAGGGTAGTTCTCATTCTTTGAAAGACAGCTCTGACTAGTTGAGTCTTAAGTCCAAAAAAGAAGACAAATAGTAACAAATGCTGGCAAGGATGTTGAGAAAAGGGACCTCTTACACACTGTTGGTGGGAATGTAAACTAGTACAGCCACTGTGAAGAACAGTATGGAGGTTCCTCAAAAAACTACAAATATTATAGGAAGACCATATGATATAGCAATCCGACTACTGGGCATTTGTCCAAAAGAAATGAAAATATATCAAAAAGACGTCTGCACTGTCCTGTTTCTTGCAGCACTATTCTCAATAGCCAAGATATGGAATCAACCTAAGTGTCTAACAACAGATGAATGGATAAAGAAAACGTGCTATATTATCTATATACAATGGAATACCATTCATCCGTAAAAAAAAAAAAGAATGCAATCCTGTCAATTGCAATGACATGGATGGTTCAAGAGAAGATTATTATTATTTTTTTTAATTGTACTTTGGATTCTGGGGTACATGTGTAGCTTATACAGGATTGTTGCACAGGTACACAAGTGGCAATGCGGTTTGCTGACTCCATCCCCCTGTCACCTATATTTAGCATTTCTCCCCATGTTATCCCCTACCCCCCCAACAGACCCCTGTGTGTTATGCTCCCCTTTCTGCATCCATGTGTTCTCATTGTTCAACACCCGCTTATAAGTGAAAACATGTAGTGTTTGATTTTCTGTTCTTGTGTCAGTTTGCTGAGAATGATAGTTTCCAGATTCATCCATGTCCCTACAAAGGACACAAGCTCATCGTCTTTTTATGGCTGCATAGTATTCCATGGTGTGTATGTGCCACATTTTCCTTGTCCAGTCTATCATCAATGGGCATTTGGGTTAGTTCCAGGTCTTTACTATTGTAAACAGTGCTGCTATGAACATACGTGTAAATATGTCTTCATAAGAGAACTATTTATAATCCTTTGGATACATATCCAGTAATGGGATTGCTGGGTCAAATGGTATTTCTATTTCTAGGTCCTTGAGGAATCGCCACACTGTCTTCCACAATGGCTGAAATAATTTACACTCCAACCAACAGTGTAAAAGTGTTCCTATTTCTCCACATCCTCTCCAGTGTCTGTTGTCTCCAGATTTTTAAATGACTGCCGTTCTAACTGGCATGAGATGGTATCTCAATGTGGTTTTGATTTGCATTTTTCTAATGACCAGTGATGATGAGCATTTTTTCATATCTGTGTTGGCCTCATATATGTCTTCTTTTGAAAATTCTCTGTTTATATACTTCTCCCACTTTTGAATGGGTTTGTTTGTTTGTTTGTTTTTCTTATAAATCTGTTTTAGTTCTTTATAGATTCTGGATATTAGCCCTTTGTCAGATGGGTAAACTGCAAAATTTTTTTCCCGTTCTGTTGGTTGCTAGTTCACGCTAAGAATTGTTTCTTTTGCTGTGCAGAAGCTCTGGAGTTTAATCAGATCCCATTTGTCTATTTTGGCTTTTGTTACCAGTACTTTTGGTGTTTTAGTCATGAAGTCCTTGCTTATGCCTACATCCTGAATTGTTTTGCCTAGGTTTTCTTCTAAGGTTTTTATGGTGCTAGGTCTTATGCTTAAGTATTTAATCCATCTGGAGTTAATTTTGGTGTAAGGTGTCAGAAAGGGGTCCACTTTCTTCTTTCTGCACATGGCTAGCCAGTTTTCCCAACACCATTTATTAAACAGTGAATCCTTTCCCCATTGCTTGTTGTTGTCTGGTTTGTCAAAGATCAGATGGTTGTAGATGTGTGGTGTTGCCTCCGAGGCCTCTGTTCTGTTCCATTGGTCTATATCTCTGTTTTGGTACCAGTACAATGCTGTTTTGATTATTGTAACCTTGTAGCATAGTTTGAAATCAAGTAGTGTAACGCCTCCAGCTTTGCTCTTTTTGCTTATGATTGTCTTGGATACGTCGGCTCTCTTTTGGTTCCATATGAAGTTTAAGGTGGTTTTTTCCAGTTCTGTGAAAAAGGTGATTGGTAATTTGATGGGGATGGTGTTGAGTCTATAAATTACTTTGGGCAGTATGGCCATTTTCACTATATTGATTGTTCGTAACTGTGAGCATCTGTCTGTGTCCTCTCTTATTTCCTTGAGCTGTGGTGCATAGTTCTCCTTGAAGATATCCTTTACATCCTTTGTTAGTTGTGTTCCTAGGTATTTTTTTCTCCTTGCAGCAATTGTGAATGGGGGTTCACTCATGATTTGGCTCTCTGTTAGTCTGTTATTGGTGTATACAAATGCTTATGATTTCTGTACATTGATTTTGTATCCTTAGACTCTGCTGAAGTTGGTTATCAGTTTCAGAAGATTCTGGGCTGAGACAATGGGGTCTTCTAAATATACAATCATGTATTCTGCAAATAGAGACAATTTGACTTCCTCCTCTCCTAACTGAATGACCTTTATTTATTTTCCTTGCCTGATTGCTCTGGCTAGAACTTCCATTACTATATTGAACAGGAGTGATGAGAGAGGGCATCCTTGTCTAGTGCCAGATTTCAAAGGGAATGCTTCCAGTTTTTGCCCATTCAGTATGATATTGGCTGTGGGTTTGTCATAGATAGCTTTTAATTAGAGAAGATCGTTTTAAGTCATATAAGCCAGGAACAAAAAGTTAAACACCACATGTTCTCATTCATATGTGGAAGCTGAAAAAGTTGATCTCATAGAAATACAAAGTAGAACAGAGATTACCATCAGGTGGGAAGGGTAGGGAAAAAAGAGGGATAGGGAGAGATTTGTTCAAAGATACAAAACTGTGGCGAAATAGGAGTAATAAGTTCAAGTGTTCTACAGCATTGTAGGATAACTATGGCTAATAATAATGTGTTGTATAGTTTCAAATAGCTAGAATGAAGATATTTAATGCTCCCAACACAAAAAAAGATAAATGTTTCAGATGATGCATATTGTAATTGGCCTGGTCTGATCACTATATATTTCATGTACTGAAACATCACTATGTATCCCATGAATATGTACAATTTGTATATATCAATTTTTTAAATTAAAAAATAAATTTTATAACAAGAAATAATATTCATCCTTGAATATTATTGTATTTCGTTGATTTACTGACTGTAGATGTTTGTGGCATTTTGTCCACACATTCTCAGAAAAGCAAATAGCTTCACTTATCCTTGATGAGATGGGAAACTCTTAACACATTGCATAAACCAAACAAACTAAACCACCTTGCTCCTGTTCAGCTAGAAACATTTTTTGAACACTGGGAGACTCCACTACAGTTATTAAAAACTTCAAGGGAGGGGAAGCATCTGCAGAAGGAGAGCAGAAGAAACATGCTTTCTTTTTTCTTTAAACATAGAAAGTTACTCCCAGACCAAGTCATTGCATTGCTTGTTTTGCACCTTCCCCTTAAGTAGGCTATGCCTATCTGACTATTAATGTTATTAAAAAAATTTAAAAAGCTGCCCTATGGAGCAAAAATAACTAGTATCTTCAATGAGTAAAAACATTTAGGAAGCCTTTCCACAGCAGTTAGCTCTGTGATCCCCAGATCCTCCTTATTTTGCCAAAAAGACAACTAAGACCCACAAGATATGGTGGTCAGCACAAGGTTGTCCAGCTGTGGAGTATGATAGACAAGGGCAGCCAGATTTCCCTTAGCCAAATCCTACATGAACACACCTAACCCAGGGTCTGACTTGTAAGGAACTGACTTTTGCCCTCCTCAAAACCATATGTATGGCAAAGTTCATACTTCTCAGGCCAAAGGAACATTCCCGCAATATAATACCTGTAAACCAGGCAGGCTAAGAAGCATCAATGTGTTTAGACACTCACTGTCAGGTTTACTCTTGTACAAGGCACACACCTCCCAAATGTTGGCAGAGAGGAAAGGAACTAGGCACAAAATGATTGTTAAAGAAAGTAGGTGCAAGAAATGCTACAAATAAAAAATAAAATCCGAAGTAGACTTTTTAGATCCAAATTAGTGACTGGTTGATAAGAAAAGCTACCATGTTCTTACTATATGCGGGACAATGAGCTCAGAGTTGCATAAGCAGTTTCTCCAAAAAATACCAAAAAAAAAATTATAAGTTGATTCTGTAGTAGCTATGGTGACTCTCCAACATTTATTTCTCTTGAGATGATTGGTCTGTGACAATCATGATAATTCTGTCCTCATTACTAATCATTACTAGTGTCACGACTTTGGGAATAAGCTGCTAAGCCAGTAGCCTTTTGTTTTGTTTTGTTTTGTTTTGTTTTAGAAACAGAGTCTTGCTCTGTCACCAGTCCTAGCTCACTGCAGCCTCAAACTCCTGGGCCCAAGTGATCCTCCCTCCCCAGTCCCCTGAGTAGATAGGACTATAGGGGCATGCACCATCACATGCAGATAATTTTATTTTTGTTTGTGGAGACAGGGTCTCACTATGTTGCCCAGGCTGGTCTCAAACATCTAGCTTCAAATGATCCTCCAACATTGGCCTCCTAAAGTGCTGGGATTACTGATGTAAGTCAACACACCCAGCCATACCAATGGTCTTAAAATAAAATGTCCTTCACTCTTAAGAGACACTGGAATATGTGGCCCTCTGAAAGTGAGAGTTTCCCTCTGAAAGAAGTTGACCCTGAAGATAATAACACTAAAATATGGAAAGAACATCACTGTGTCATTGAATCTCTCACAATCCTGGAATCCACTGTGCTTTGAACTCACTGTGTAAAATAATCAATTATTTTATTATCAGAACATCTGTTATTTATAGCCAAAATCATCTCAATTCATATATTCTATTAGCATCATTTAAAGATAAGAAAACTGAGGCTTGGAAATATTAAGCAGTCAAATCACACAGGTAGTAAATAGCCAAGTTGGGATTTGAGAACAGATCCATTTGATTTCAAAGCCCAACATCATAACCACAAAATGAACTGAACCTATTTTCTTAAGTTTCCAGAAATTCTTGGCCACTGATCATACCGAAATCTTTTTACTTCACAGTAGAAAAGTGCCAGACTTAACAAAAAATTATTTGATGAATTATGATTTCTTTGTTTTGTTTTGTTTTTTTTTGAGTTAGATTTTCACTCTTGTTTCTCAGCCTGGAGTGCAATGGTGCAATCTCGGCTCACTGCAACCTCTGCCTCCTGGGTTCAAGTGATTCTCCTGCCTCAGCCTCCCAAGTAGCTGGGACTACAGACATGAGCCGCCACACCTGGCTAATTTTGTATTTTTAGTAGAGACAGGGTTTATCCATATTGGTCAGGCTGGTCTTGAACTCCCGATCTCAGGTTATCTGCCTGCCTCAGCCTCCCAAAGTGGGGAGATTACAGTCATGAGCCACCACACCAGGCTGACTAATTATGTTTTTAGATCTATTAGCCCTCATTCTCATTTATTACTCTTTTTTATCCCATTCAAATACTGATGCACACCCTCAAGGAACTCAACATCAAGTACAGTGAATGCAACAGTTCTCAATTTCTTTTGTGTTTGTTATTTCTAAAAACAAGAATATATTTTTCAAATACTGGAAAGATTTTTAAATACTAGAAATCTGGGAAGCATCTGAAGAGTTTAGGTTTCCTCTATCAGTCACAAAGCACTGTCTCACTGTTGGGTAAAGCTCTGGCTTAACATAAATTTCTGATCTTCATCCATTTCTGGTCTGCTATTGACAATATTTAGTTCTCTTTGCAGCAACTAATACCCTGTGTTAGACCACATTGTATAACTTACTGATATGGTTTGGCTGTGGCCCCACCCAAATCTCATCTTGAATTGTAGCTTCTATAATTCACATGTGTTGTGGAAGGGACCCACTGGGAGATAACTGAATCATGGGGGTGGTACCTCCATACTGTTCTCATGGTAGTGAATTAGTCTCATGAGATCTGATGGTTTTACACGGGGGAAACCCCTTTTGCTTGGCTCTCATTTTCTCTCTTGTCTGCTGCCATGTAAGAAGTGCCTTTTGCTTTTCTACCAAGATTGTAGGTCTCCCCAGCCACATAGAATTGTGAGTCCATTAAACCTCTTTTTCTTTATAAATGACCAAGTCTTGGATATGTCTTTATCAGCAGTGTGAAATGGACTAATACACTTAGTCAACTCAATGTACTTTCTTATAGAAGTAAGAAGTACCTTCTTACACATTGTAATAAATGAGTGTGAGGCTGGGCATGGTGGCTCATGCCTGTAATCCTTGGGAGGCCAAGGCAGGGGGATCATGAGGTCAGGAGTTCAAGGCCAACCTGGCCAATATGGTGAAACCCCATCTCTACTAAAACAAAAAAAATACGAATTAGCTGGGCGTGGTGGCACGCACCTATAGTCCTAGCTACTCAGGAGGCTAAGGCAGGAGAATCACTTGAACCCAGGAAGCAGAGGTTGCAGTGAGCTGAGATTGCACCACTGAACTCCAGCTTGGGCGACAGAGTGAGACTCCTTCATACATGCATACATACATACATACATACATACATACATACATAAATGAGTGTACTCAGTTATAGCAAAAATAAACTTTACACTTGGACCAATGCCTGATAGTACACCAGAAAAGGGTTCATGGTGTAGGATGTAACTGTCAATTTTAACCCAACAGTCAAATACCTATCTGGTTAAAGTGACAGATTTGTCAACAACTAATTACAATACTGTGTAAGGAAATTCAAGATGAGGGGTCTTCTTGAAGGATTATCAAAGAAAGCTTCATGGAGGTGGGGGATTTTGAGCTGAACTATGAAAGATGAGTTGAGGTAAGCTTATCTGAGAAGGCAAGTTGCAGGGAATGTGGAGGAGGGAATTCCAGGTGGAGAGAAAAACATGGGCAAAGACACAATGACATGACTTTTCTTGTAGTCACAGATGAGAGGGTTGCCCAGCGAAGCCAGGTATTGATTCTAATAGGAGACAGCCTCAGTCAGTCCCTTCCCATCAAAGAGATGAGTGCTTTATAAGGATGTCTATAAAAATTACAGTAATTATTACTGCTTCTAGACACATAAAACATCTCACACTTTAAAAGAAATTTTATGTATATTATCTAAGTTGGCATTTGCAACAGTTCTTATTATTTACACTCTGCTGATAAGGAAACCAAATTTCAGAAAGATTGGCTGGCTTGCTAATAATTACACAGCAAATATTCAGCTAAAATTGTAAGCAAAAGGCTCTTTCCTTCAGATAACTAGCAACACCCTGTGAGTATCTGTAAACTAAAGATCATGAGGAAATTAACATGCATATTTTTATTGATGCCAATGAGCAGAGCATAATTATTGACTAAATCAAGCACTGGGGAAAATTTTACATTTTTTTCTTTCTAGCTTATATTTTCCCAAACTGGGGTCTTATAATTTAAAAACAAAAATTAGGAACATAGTCAAAGCGTCTAAGATGTAAATGGTGATATCGCTCTATATTTCAAAATTACTCGTTATTGCATATTTAAGAGTACCTATTGCTTTCTTGACTATAAAATTATTTATATTCATTCTATAAAATTGTGGGGTAAAAGCTCACTTTAATCATCTGTTAATATTTCATTAATGCATTTTTGTTTCTACACGTATATATATGTATGTATTTACCTCAGGAGCCACCAATTATTTTCTCAGATTGCTCATCCACAGAAGTGGAAGAAAAGACTAGCAAACTATCTTAGTTATATAATACACTTCATTATGAACAAGTCACAAACTAGGATTGCTAGGATTGCTCCAGATCTCACTATTGAAACAAATGGAGTATAACAAGAAGACCTTGTTCAACTGAAGATCCCTAAACATTGCGAGCATATCTAAGTTGCTGGTCTTTCTCACACCCAGGAATACCAATTGGATTTGACAAAGTGAATGGTAAGAAGGTCACTTTGAGACATGATCTAAAAGAAAGTCACAGTCTTGTGCTCCCAGCAAAGATGAACTCTCTTCATGAGTCTAAGATTTCAGAAAGTTTAACTACCACTTGCTGGTCCCCATAACCTAAACTGAATGTTAAGTCTATGCTGCCCACAACATACAGTCAGAATGCATTAAGATACAACTGTGAACAATGAAACCTAGGACCATGAAGACAGTTGTCAGCACTAAGTTGGTGGTCAGTAGGAAAATCAGAAAGCAAGAAGACATGCTTGGAATCAGCTAAAAAAGAAAGCTAACCTGCCCTCTCATCCATGTTCCCTATGAAGTGCAAAATCTTAGAGGAGGAACACCTAGGATGCTGTTCTGAAAAGTACATGATCATCACTTGGAATGAATAAGTTAGTCTATGAATTATCTTTTCTACTCCAATTGGAGTAGAAACTTATTCAATTCATGTAGGTGTGGCCACACCCCCAGCCACACCTACATGGGATGACTGCTATATATGCCCTGTCTATGTGCTTATCTAAGCATTATCTAACTTCTGCAATTAATGCAGCTTCCAGCCTCAAAATCTGGCTCCTACTCATAATGTGAAAATGTCCAATTCTTACCCTTCATAGCAAGATTTCTAGCATCAGTGGTTATAAAATAAAACAATTTTCATAGGAATGATCTGTGTTAAAAACATTCTTCATCTTTTAAAGATGTCAGTTCTGGAAATTTCTGGAGTTCATCATTTATCTTCATGTGATATTTTCAATCACTTAAAGAATATGCAGAAATGTATTGATCACTTAATATGCCAAGCATTCCATAAAGAGCTAAGAGGAACTACAATAAAAAGTACTGTTCCTGCTCTCAACGAGCTTGCAGTCTATTAAGAAAAACATAAGTTATTCAAGATACATTGGACAATGCAGTATTTGCAGTACTTGTAAGTCAGGGGAATATATAAATAAATACTATGTTATAAAAAGGTCACTCTGATATACTAAGAAGAGGGTAAGGCCCTGTGGACCACAGGCGGAGTTGTCTAATAGAAAACACACTGAAGTCAGAACCTAAGTTCAAGTCCTGACAGCATTACTTTCTGTTTGAGTGACCTTGGCAACCTCTTTGAGCCTTTAAACTAGATGGCTTTGCCCCCTTCCTGCCATGAAACTCTATAACTCTCTATAACTCATCTTGAGATACAATGAAGGCAGAATAAACTTTGTATAAATAAAGAAGAACAAAAGATCATTCAAGACAGAAACAGTGTGAATCTGAAAGAAAGTGCTAGACTGCATGTAGTGGGGAAGACCCTGAGGAGATGACAGCAATGCCTTATGGATTCAGAGTTAGCAAAAATAGACCGTGACCAAGACCAGACCTTCCATTTCCCATTTCTTCTAACCCAGAGCCTTTCATTAATACTGTCAGATCAAGACATCAGAGTCCCTACCTAGCCACTCCTAGTCAGCCATCCAGAATGGCAAAAAGTAGATGTCAGAAGGCTTCTGGTCTGAGAACTTCAGTTTGGCCAAGAATCATTTTGTTGCCTATAATAGAAACCCGCTTTTTAAGTAAAGACTATTTTTCAAAATAATACAAGAGGATCCTATGAGGTCCAATTGTAGAATATTAGAGCCAGGACTTATGGGACCTGGAAGGTCACCAGGCACCTACTCACTCCATCTAACTTTCTGAACCACATGTCTTCTTTCTGTGCATACATTTGCTTCATTCTCTCCTTCCTAAATACCAATGTGGCCATTCTTGCCCTATACATAACATGGCCATTGCATGTCTCTACCTCTTCATGAGTGTAGTGTCTCTGTGTCCTATTAGTTTTTGTGACACATTTTAAATTGTAGGGAAACTCTTAATTGACCACCAGCCAGCTGATGGAGCTATATCTCTCCTAAAATTTCTTCAATTATCAGAGGCCAATAGAACTTGTAGTACTCACTCTTCTGTCCTTTCACGACTTTAAGTTGAATAGGTTAAACTAAATATTAAATAGATGAATTTACTTATGGCAAGCAAATCAACCACAGTCTTTGCTACAGGCTACTAGGACAGCTTATATCTTATAGATTCCAAAGATATGTGAACTAACCATTTATGACATAGCTTTTAGAAGAAAACATGCCAAGTCACAAATGGCAACAAATTTTTGGAGCAGAATCGACTTAAATTGGAGGCAATCTTCATACAGTTTCTACCAACTAAACCAACATGTTAAGTAAAAAGAATTTATCAAAGCAACACAACCAATATGTTGTTAGACATTGTACGAACAAACATGCTGGTAGACATTGTATGAAGAAATTGATCACACTGTGTCTCAACTTGATTCTACAAGGTCTAACACACTTTAGCACAAACACTTGTGGAAAACAAAGTCCAATCACTTAGAAAATAATTTAAGAATGTTAGATGAGTGGCTTAGAACATCAGTCCCCAATCTTTTTGGAAGCCAATTTTTACACAGAGCAGGGTAGGGAATGGTTTCAGGATGATTCAAGCATATTACATTTATTGTGTACTTTATTTCTATTATTATATTATAACATATAATGAAATAATTATGCAATTTGCCATAATGTAGAATCAGTAGGAACCCTACTAGACAGTCCCATCTGGGGGTGCTGGAAGACAGTGACAGATCATCAGGCACTAAATTCTCATAAGGAATACTCAACGTATACCTCTTGCATGTGCAATTCACAGTACAGTTCACGCTTCTAGGAGAATCTAGTGCTGCCACTGATCTGAAAGGAGGTGTAGCTCAGGTGGCAATTTGAGTGATGGGGGGTGGCGGTAAATACAAATGAAGCTTCACTTGCTTACGCGCTGCTCAACAGCTGCTATGTGGCCCAGCTCTCAACAGACTATGGACTGGTGCTGGTCTGTGATCTGGGGATTGGGAACTCCTGGCTTAGAAGAAAGTGGGATGACCAAGCTCCCTCCATGCCACTGGAGAGAACTTTAGAAGGAGCTAACTAACCTTTGTTTGATGTCAATCACATGTCACAAACTGTACCAACTGTTGGACATGCATTTTCTTACTTAATCCTCATAAAATCCTAAGAGGAGAGTATTGTTAATTCCACTACCTAGACAAAGGAACCGAGGCTCAACAAGGACAATTAACTTGTACAAAGTTTCAACAGCTGTGACAAAACCAATATTCAAAGCAGTGTCCATCAGACTCCAAAGCACATACTCACTCATTTTCCCCCTCACTCTAGTCAGCGTAGTGGTTATGGGCATGGACTCTGAAGACCTGCTAGATTGCTAACCAGTCCTATGACAGCATACAAGTGAACCTGTGCCTCCATGTTTTCAGTAAAATAAGAGTTATTTAGAACATATCCCCAAAAGCTGTTAGAAGGGTTGAGTTAACATATGTGAAGTGCTATAAAAAAAATCGTAACACATCTTAAGCTCTTCTTCATTCACTTTGGTATGTCCAAATGGATTTCTGATTTAAGAAGGACCGCAACTTAGATTTGCTCTTCAAGTCCAGATAGCTTCAGGTGAACTGAATCAAGGTCTCTTGCCATATCCTATTTGCTCTAATAATGAGATTTGGAGCAATTCTATTTTGTGACTTTTTACCATGCAGCATTTTACATAATTCAGACGACCTTCTTGCTTTTTCATAAACTTTTGTTGATAAGCAATCCAAGAGGTGGCCAGTGATGCACATGTACACATACATCTATGCATAGAAGCAAAAAATGCATCAAAGCTATTGCTATTACTACCCCCATATTGTTTTGTATGCTATGATCCATGAGTAGATGATTAATACTGTGAAGAGGGAAAAGTCATTTGCATTGCTCTGATTACTAGCACACAATAGTATTTGCAAACTACAAGATATATCTAAATACCAAAGGAATGTAAAGAAATATAGGTGAATATACTTACCCAAAGAAACACTGAAACCCTGTCAGCACAGACAGTTTAGAATGAGGGTGGACCAAATACTGAAGGAGAAGTAGAAGAAGGAATAAAATATGCTATCAGAGTAATCTTCAGTGCTGGCCTTAGGGGGATAAACTAAGTAACCTAATAGGTGTTTTCCATCTTTGAATTCTATGACTAGAATAGCAATGAAGGTTTTAGCTCAGAATTGGGATGCTACAGACAACTGAGGAGGTCTGCAGAAAGAAGCTTTAATATTACCTACCCACACCATGTCTGGCTTAAACTAGTGCTGACTGATTTCTATTTTCATAAGTGCTCACCCACCATAACAACGTTTTTACACACTGTGTGCAATCATCGTGCACACATGCATACAATTAGGGCTCGAGATACATGAGCATTTGTGTATAGATAGATTTTGAAAGGTAATGTTCATCTCTGATGCATTGGTTCTCTCATTTACATTCAATATGTAGAGAATAAAAGCATATTTCTTTTAAAGGGGAAAGGAGGAAAAAAACAGTAGCTGATGTGGTTGGAATTTATGAATCAAATATTAATTCAGTGAGTATTTCAGTAAATGAGAATTATACTTGTAACTTGCAATGTTTATCTAAAATGATAGTATGTGTTGGGGAAAAGAAGAGGTAGGGGCAGAGGAGAAAGCTATAACTTCCTTTAGACTTCATTATCAACATCACTTGGCCTATGTATTAAAATCATTATGATTATGTCTTTAAAGGTAAAAATGTGCTCATACTGGTCACATTAACTTCCTTATGGTAGTAATGAGTTTGAATTACAATGTGAAAACATTGAAACTAAATAACCTCTAATGTTCTTGCAAAGATTATTAAGAACAGAAGATTTCTCCAGATGGTCTAGAAATTATACCGTTAAATCATAGTTAAATAATGTGTGGTTCAAATTCCATGATCTTTAAGTTCAATAAAAGTGTATTTTTTGTTATTCTACTTTTCATATAATATTATATGAGTCAATTAATATAATATTAAGTGGGCAGATCTTATAATATAAAGTGAATAGATTATAACCTAGGGCTTTTTCATCTTTTGCAAACAGGTAATTGTAGAAATGGAATCTGACCCATATAAACAAATTTATCTTTATGAATGTGAATCTGATATGGCAGAAACAGTTGAAAAACTCCATGCCACATGTTTTTTTCATTACTAGAGACTTTTCAAGGATATGCATTAAGTGCATGTAAAAGTTATTTCCATTGAATAAGGCATTAAATTCTAACATATGAATCCCAAAATGTAGTAAATTGTCATAAAATACTAACTCAAACTATTACATTTAAAAGAACTCATTGTAAAATGTATGGGTGCATGGAAAATACCTGAATGACTGTTTCAGCACTTAATTCCCTCAGACTAGATTCCCTTCATTTGCAGGAAATGATTATTGTATATTCAGCCTTTTTACTTTTTCTCCCTCTATTGTAGTGTAGTGACATTAAAAATAACTTTCCTGATTAGAGTTTCCCACCTTGGATTTTCCCCCACGTTAAGATGCTTGAGTTTACAAAAACGTCTTTTTTATTATATAGTGACTATCATGGTACAACTTATAACTAGATAACATCTCTTTTCAGGCAATAGCCAGATATTGTGTTTAGAGTTTGTGCAACCCTCATTCAATCATACATTCTTTTTTTAACTAATAGTTATTCATCATGCCAGACACTTATCTGAGTGTTTCATGTGGCTAAAGACGGAAGAGCAGTGAAATAAGGAGGAGAGAAGAAACCCTACATTCTTGAGGCAAGGTTCTGATTATACAGTACTTCCTTTGTTAACAATAATTGCTTGTTACCTTATGACACTATCCTTTAATTAGAAATGCCAGTACAGGAAAATGTTAACTAGGTCTCACATTTATTATCAAATGTAAGATATGTCAAAATTACAAGCAGTTGTAGAAATGCACACTCATAATAGTAATGATAATAATATAATAATGACATCTGTCACGAATTACTGCTTAGCATGTGTCTGACACCACAAAAGAAAACACTTTACATTTAACCATAAGACTATCACTTCTCTTAGGGCAGGAATCATGTATGTGTCTCATTCATGGTTACATCTTCAGAATCATGTGAATTGTAAATATTCAAAAATATTTTTGTCAAAGGAATGAATACACAAATGAATAAGTATATTATCCCACTGAATGTCCAAGACATATGAATTATTACCCCTCTTTACAGTTGAGTAAACTTAGTTATAGACAGATGAAGTATTCCTAGCTAAACCAGGATGTAAATCCAGTTCTGATTGACACCTAAGATCTGTGGTTGTAACTACTCTGCCCTCAAAACTTCTGGTATTGTGGGTGCCAAATCTCACTTCCTCATTAAATCAAACATATCCTTAATTAAAATAAGCATGTAATTCTCTTTCATTTGATAAGTATTTTTGTTCACCTATTGTTTTTAATTTATCATACCACACCTATAAGCACTAATTCAGTGATTATTCTGAACACTCGTAATTATCTTTCAAAATAAATGTTCCTTAAAACAACTCCTCTCCCTTTCACACCTAAAAATCAATGGTTGCATTAACAAGACAGTGAAAGCCTCTCAGAGATGCACATATGGTTTCAGTAATCCAAATCACCTTTTTATGCCTTGAAACCTGGTATAGTGAAAATAACAGGAGCTCTGAGGAAGGCAAACCTGAGCTCAAGTTCTCGCTACCCTACTTGACCAGCTGTGTGACCTTGAGGGTTTAAATACTGCAAGCCTCAATTCTTTAAATGTAAAATGGGAACAACTGGAAGACATAATGATAGAATACCTGCAAAGTTCCCAGCACAGAATAGAAGAGACTTAATCAATAACAAACCTGTTAAAAGTATGAGAGCAACTGAAATTTCCAGAAGCAGACTGAAAATCCTGTGTCTGGTAGTTATGCCACTCCTGGAGAACCTCACCAAGAAGGCAGGCAGGGATGTTAATTGGGTGACTTCTGGAGTGGCACCTGCTTCTGGCCCTGGTTTACTGGTGTGTCAAACTCATGCTCTTCTCCAGGAAAGGAGCTTAGAGTGATGGTTCCTCAGGATAAAGAGTGGAAAGGGAGAATTGCCTCCTGATGCTTGGCCTGAGTTTTAGACTTTGTGAGAAGCCAATGCCAGCTCAAGTGAAGGAAGTCTTGGAAGTAGAAACTGGTAGAGGATCTAAGGTTTGGAATGGGCTGATCTCCAGGATTTTATCCAGCAATTGCCTTTTATGATTCTAACTATTGACTAATTACAAAAATCATTTAAATGACCTCACATGTCTTGTAAATGTATAAAGGCAGAACAGAACACCATGGTGTTGAGGGAAAGAGGGATAAAATAAAAAATTTATGTGAAAAATTTATGTGAAAGTGATGTGAAAATTTTCATTCTAATGCTGGTGAAATTACTTTAAATGGAAGAAGGAAGCAAAACCGTAGACTTCAGAAAGGGCACCTGTCTCTCCTCCTCGGCACTCCAAGAAAAATGCATTCTGTGCTCCATAAATCTTCCTAATATACACAAGTGTAGTCTCAGATAGAATATTATAAAAGCATATGGGAAAAAATATACTGAATACTTGATTTGTGGCTTTTGCCAGAGAGAGATACAAAAACAAATAGAAAAGGTTTTCTACCCTCAAATATCTTGTAACTAAATGGGAAATATAGCAACCACTGTGAAAGACTAAATTGATCTCTAAATAGAGGTACAAATGATGTGTTATGAAAAAACAAATATTCAAACTGAAACACTAGAAGAAAATTCATGGAGAATACGTTTTTAATTGAGCTTTGAGGTATAAGCAGGATTTATAATGAGGGGAAAAAAAAGAAAACGTGAAAAAACAACCTCCCTAGTAAAAAAAAAAAATAAGTAGACAAAAGCCATAAAAAGCAATTTCCTCAAAATGCAATATAAATAACTGATAAACATTAAAAAGAAAGATTAACATAGCTAATACTCAGAAAATGCAAATTAAAATACTGCAATTTATTTTCTGTAACATTGGCAAACACAGGTTTTTTTTTTATAGTTCTTATGAGAGACCAAGCAATATATTTAACAAGGCCCTTAAAATGTTAATATAACCTTACTCAGTAAATTCAAATCTAATAATTTATTCTTAAGGAAAGAAAAAATCAGAGGAATACATAAAGACATAGATCAAGTCATTACTTATGAAGATCAACTATTATATTAATATAATAAAATCTAATACATCCATTATATATATTTTAGAAGAATATTAATGACATTGTAAAATGTTTATAATATACTCAATTTAAAAGAAGGGTTCTAAATATATATATATGCATGTATACATATATATAATATATATATGTACTTTGAAGCAAAGATCAGAAAATACATCTAAAGATATCATACTATTTCTGGATTGTGGGATTATGTGATTTATATTTAGTAATCTCTGTAATATCCAAAATTTATAG
The DNA here is from genome assembly GCF_049354715.1 of Callithrix jacchus. NCBI lineage: Eukaryota > Metazoa > Chordata > Mammalia > Primates > Cebidae > Callithrix > Callithrix jacchus. The sequence continues at coordinate 155,190,725 of NC_133502.1, forward strand.
TCAGAAAAATAATGTTATTTTAATGTTATGTTAAATAATGTTATTTTAAATTATAATGTCATTTTTAGTGAGTTAGATTTAGTCAAGTGAAAAAGGGAAACTGTCATTTTAGCCCAAAGAACAATATAAGTAAAGGCAAAAAGATAATTCTGAAAGATACTTTCAGAAAAGATAGAGTAGATGAGTAGGAAGGATGCAGAGTAAATAAAACTGAGAAAATAGCTAAAATCAGATTATTGAAGATGTTGAATGTCAGTTCATAAATTGGTCCTATGAGTAGCGGAGCTCCCTACACAGGGTGATTATTGGTTTGCTTTGTTTTAGAGACAGGGTCTCATTTTGTCACTCAGGCTGGACTACAATGATGCAATCACTACAGTGATGCAACCCTCCCTCCTCCGCTTCCCAAGTAGCTGGGACTACAGGCATGCGCCACCAGGCCCAGTTAATTTTTAAATTACTTGTAGAGATGGGGGGATCTTGCTATGTTGCCCAGGATGGTCTCAAAGTACAGCCTTCAAACAACACTTCTGCCTTGACCTCCAGACTGCTGAGATTATAGGCACGAACCACCACACATGGCCCAACCCCACTGGTTTATAGAAACACGATCCAACTGACCATTTGAGGTATAGAGGATGGATCATAGGGGGAAAACTAGAAGCAGAAAGAATGTTGTTTATATATTCTAAACTAGCAATGTCCAAACTCTTTAGATCTTGACCCAGAGTAACAAATGTTTCATATTTTGACCAAATACACTCATACACACACATAAACCCATACATGACTACCCTCACATATGAATAAAATAAAGGCTTCATAAAAAGTTTATACCCTTAACTTATGACATCTACCCTAATACTTTCTATTCTGTTGTTTCCTATTTCTTTCCATTCTATAATGTTACTTTTTTTTTTTTTCTTAAAGGTTGGTCACAGCTTACAAAAATGATTTCGTGACACCTAATGTGACAGCACTCCTTTGGGAAAAACCCAAGTCTCCCTTTTCTCTTTCCAGCTCTACTCCTGAGTAGTAGACTAAGCTCTAGTGATGAACTGAGACCAAGAACCCAGAGCTGGGCCACGGTACTAGGAGCTGGAGCTCTCTGAGAAAGAAGCCATGGAGGAAACATCTTTGATTCCAAGTGGAAAAATATTTAGGGAGATCTTCTCCCTCGGCCTCCCTTTCTTCCACAGAGTACTTCCTGGTCCTATGAATTGTTCCCCATATAGACAGTAAGGTAAGACAGGCTTGGGTCTTGACCTCAGACCCAAGAAGACCAACAAAATATTTTTAGCTGGCATATTATCCAATTTAATTCCTAATGTAGGAATTTGAAACAAAAGCCACATCAGCTAGAAAAAGAGGGTAAATTCGTAGACTGTTGTTGACAAAACTTTTCCTTAGACACAATTTTATAGGCTGTGGCTGTGGATGAAAGTTGTATTTCTACCTATCCTGGCAGAAAAAGACTCACTAGTCCTAGTAAGAGATGGTCCAGGCTAAGTGAAGGATAGATCCAATAGACATGTCTCTGATCAGTTGAATTTGACCATAGCTAAGTTGGGGAGGGAAAGGGTGGAAGTGGTAGGGCAGAGGAGGAAGAAGAGAGAGAAAGAAAATACTCCTAACGTTTCCACTTGGGAGATTGGTATTGAAACTGGGAGTACTGTGACATCATCAACGGTTACAGGAAATATGGGAAGAGTAACAGATTTTACGGAGAAAATAATGAGTTCTTTTTTGGTAGAGTTCCAGATCAGAGAAAATTTAAAGCAAAAGGAAAAAGGTATGCTGTTTTTGCATCAAAGTATTTCTATCTTTTATGGAAGAAAGTAGAATATAAAGGTTAATTGAACCAAGTGATGAATCAGTTAATTATTACAAATTTCTGGATCTAGAGTGAACCAAGGTATAATCCCATTCACATAGCAAATGCAAACAACACCTGTTACACATTTAACCAAGTTTTCTTGTTGACAATTTCATTTACCTTCTCATAACAACAACTGGGAGATATCAGCGTCATTACTTCCACTTTACAGATGAAAAACCTGGATCCATAGAGTTTGAACAAGAGGCTTATTCAAAATCGCATTTGATCCCTGGTGGTCTGGTGGCTAGGGAAAAAAAGCAACAACAACAAAATTACATTTGGATCTGATGCATTTTGCCAGTGCCTGTTCTAGACAGCAGCCCCATTTATTAAGTAGTGAGCCTGTAAATTTGATCTGATCATGAGACGAGAGAGGAAATCTATAGCTGAGGAGGTCCAAGTGGAAGATTCATTTCTAAAAGGAATTTGGAATATTCCAGCAGCCAGGAATAAAAGGCATGCCTTACTCAGATTATAAAATAGTATCAAACTGTTGAATATAAGATCTAGCTATTCGAGAAGGTTTCCATAATTTGAGGCTAGTTGTGTTATGAAATATAGCTCAAATAAATTCAATCTTATGGCTTTATAATCACTCAGGAAAATCACTGCCGAAAGAGGACAGTAAAGGAATTAAAATGTTTTCTGCTTTGAAGATTGTTTTATATTTTCTTAGGCAGAAAGGGTTTTCAACAATTTTAAGGGTGTTAATGAACATAAATCATCTATGTTTTAGCAAATCAGAAAGGCTAATATGTATAGATTATTTTTGTATTAACAAGAGTTGAATCCTTGTGATGTAACACAATTGAGTCAGATTCTCCCTCACAGACTAGTGCAGTGGAAGGAGAGTTTTGGATTTAGAGATACCAGGGTTTTCATTCTAGTTCCACCACCTACTAGTTTGGTAACTGCAACTGGGCAAGTCACAGCAGAATTTATCTGAGCTCAGTTTCATCATCTGTTAAATAAAAATAACAACTCCTATCTTATACAATAGATGTAAGGATTAAGAGATTAAAATGCATGTAAGGCTCTGAGTCCAATCCCTGACATAGCAGAAGTTCAATGAATAGTAGCTGTGATAACGACGAGAATAAAGGGGGAAAACACTACAAGCCAGCCTTGGAAAGACACCATGATTTTATTCAGTTCACTATGATAAAATTCATTCTGGAGATTCCAAACTTTTAAACACGATATATACTTGAAAAATTATGTTTGGTTCTAACATTCATAATTCAGGTGACCATGGAAAAGACATCTTGTCTTCTTTGGTTCAGATTTTACAAAACACCAGGATAAAAACACTTACCTCTGACCTTTCCGGAAATATAGCGAATATTTGTTTTTAAAAGATCAGTCATGGTTAGAATTTTCCCATATTAGAAATCAGTCCAACTCTTGTCTTCGGACAAACACATATATATAATCACACACACAAAACTAAACCATTTCAGGCAGAGAAGAGTCAAGCCTTTTCAGTCCAGGTTTTCAGAAAGGATATGTGACCATCTTTCTAGGGAACTCATTAAGATACTTGGTCTTTTGCACTGTTGAGGATTTCTTCCTTAAATGTATGTAGAATGTCTATGTTTCAAGTGCATTTCCTCATGTTCTACCTTTAGCAGAGTTGGAGTACAATTGTTTACTACCCTCTGAATAAATAAATAAACAAACCTCTTTCAATATTAAAGGATTTATAGCAGCTTTCTCTCATTCTTCTCTTCTCCAGGACAAATCATCCTGGTGTCTTTAACTCCTGTGGAGTGTACCTTGACTCTATTAAAGTGCTTGGCACCCCAAGAACCTTAATAAAGTACTCTAGACAAACTGGCTAACTGGTTGACTTTTGCCATAGATCTTATTTGCCAAACTTCTAAACATGCCTGGAGCTTTCCTGTCCAAGTTCAAATATAGTATAACACATCACAAATGCTGAGAAGCAGGAAGTCCATCACTGAATCTGGCACCACAGTCCTGAATGGAAAATACCATTTGTTTCCTTGGTAATCTGTCCTTGGTAACTAGAAAAAGTGGGGAGCAAAGGGTTAATTAATGCTACTGGTAGAAGAGGCACACTCACCAATTCTCAGAGGAGGGGGTAGGGTGGTAAATTCTACTAACAGAGAGTGACTGGAAACAGGTTAAATTCCTGGTGCCGTTCAACAGGAAGTTGGAGAAAGGTCTAAAGCTCTAATGGCCTCATTAAGGGCTTCTTCTCCTCCACAACAAGTTTGTGATCAGAAGTTGTCCTGCAAGAAGAAAAGGGAAGGACAAGTAAGAAAGACACTTCTGCACTGAGAACTGGCTAACGCAGAGGATGGAAGGCAGAAGACCTTTCCAACATGCTAAGAGCCAAAAGAGTACCTTTTAGTGTTTGTTTTGATTATATTTGCCTGTAACCCAGCAACTGGGCCCAGATGCCAGCAGCCCAAAGAGAACACTGCTGATGACGGGTGTCCAAAAAGAAAAAGAATTCCTTTGTTTTCTCACTTTTATGGTTCTTCTCAAGGTGAGTGAAAAGAGCCGGTCAGGACCCTTTGAAACTGTTTAGAACCCTTACTCATTTTTCTAACAATAGCCAGAATGATTTATAACACCACATGTTCTCATTGGTGGTTTCCTCTTTTTTATTTTTGAAGACAAGACACAAGTGGGAAATGTGAATCTTGAGCCAGAGTTAAGATGATCTTTTAAAGCAACCAAATGAATTTTCCAGTCACTCTACCCCCAACTTGAGGTTTTCCTCCCTGAATCACTGAGTTCTCCCTGCTACAACTGCAATCATTCATATGTTCAGTGTCACTACAAACGTTTGGATTTCAAGAGCTCCACGTTGCTAGATATTTTAAGTTGTTTGTGCTTTATACATTGTCCTCCTCGGTATTGAAAAACAAAAGTAGTGTATCCAATGTATGAAATTCAGCAGATACATTACGAATCACACCAAAATGATCTCAGACAGACAACATTCTATTATTTCAAAAGATGTATCACAACAAAAGAAGACTATAAAAGTAACTCATTCTTTATCATCTTTGCAACTAGGCAGGTCTTTATTCAAGATAAATCCCTCCTCTTTTAGTGTGTGTTTATTTTCTTTGTTCTTTACAGAAATAAAGAAAAGTGTGTGAGTGTGTGTGTGTGTGTGTGTGTGTGTGTGTGTTGGTGGTGGTGGTTTGGTTTTGGTTAACCATCACCACTCAGGCATTTGAATACCAGTATTAATGCAATTATTAACCTCTTCATTTCTAGATGAATTAACCCAAATTTTTATAATTACCCTCCCTCTACCCACATCCCCTTATGTGGTGTCCTAGAAAGTAACTTTGAATTAAAATTTTTCATATTTCCTACCTCAAGACCCCTAGAATTTCCCATGATGTGTTGGTTTAAATGGAAAAATTACAAGTAAATTTTATTTGGCATTTGTTTGTGTAATCTCTGATTTACTTGAGCAGTGTTTTGTGATTCTCATTGTAGAGATCTTTTACCTCCCTGGTTAGCTGTATTCTTAGGTATTTTATTCTTTTTGTGGCCATTGTAAATGGGATTGCATTTCGCATTTGGATCTCAACTTGGATGTTGTTGGTGTATAGGAATGCTACTGATTTTTATACATTGATTTTTGTACAACTTTGCTGAAGTTGTTTATCAGATCAAGGAGCTTTGGGGCAGAGACTATAAGGTTTTCTAGATGCAGAAACATGTCATCTGCAAACAGGGATAGATTGACTTTCTATCTTCTTATTTGGATGCCTTTCTTTTTTATCTTGTCTGATTGCTCTGACCAGGACTTTCAGCACTATATTGAAAAGGAATGGTGATTGAGGGTATCCTTGTCTTGCTCTGGCTTTCAAGGATAATGCTTCCAGCTTTTACTCATTAAGTATAATGTTGGCCATGGGTTTATCACAGATACTTTGTATTATTTTGAAGTATGTTTCTTCAATGCCTAGTTTGTTGAGGGTTTTTAACATGAAGGAAAGCTGAATTATGTTAAACACCTTTCCTGCATATATCGAGATAATCATGTGGTTTTTGTTTTTAGTTTTGTTTGTGTGATGAATCATATTTATTGATTTGTGTATGTTGAACCAACCTTGCATCCCAAGGATAACACCACCTGATCATAGTGGATTAGCTTTTTGATGTGCTACTGAATTTGGTTTGCTAGTATTTTGTTGAGGATTTTTGCATCAATGTTTATCAAGGATATTGGCCTGAAGTTTTCTTTTTTTGTTGTGTCTTTACCAGGTTTTGGTATCAGAATGATGCTGGCTTCAGATAATGAGTTGTGGAGGAGTCCCTCCTCAATTTGGTGAAAGTAGAAATGGTGCCAGATCTTCTTTATACATCTGGCAGAATTTAGCTGTGAATCTGTCTGGTTCTGGGCTTTGTTTGATTGGTAGGCTTTTTATTACTGATTGATTCAATTTCAGAGCTTGTTATTGGTCAGTTCAAGAACTCATTTTCTTTCTGGTTCAGTCTTAGGAAGTTGTATGTGTCTAGATATTTATACATTTTTTCTAGATGTTTTAGTTTGTTTTCATAGTAGTCTCTGAGGATGTTTTGTATTTGTGCAGGGTCAGCGTTAATGTCTCCTTTGTCATTTCTAATTGTGTTTATTTGGAGCTTCTCTTTTTTTCTTTATTAGTCTAGCTAGTGGTATATCTATATTATTAATGTTTATAAAAAAAACCAACTCCTGACTCATTGACCTTTTGTACAGTTTTTCATGTCTCAATTTCTTTCAGTTCAGCTCTGATTTTGGTTACTTCTGAAGAATCAGTATCATTAAGATGCTCATACTACCCAAAGCAATTTACAGGTTTAATGCTATTCTTATCAAACTAACAATGACATTCTACACAGAATTAGAAAAACCTATTCTAAAATTCATATGGAACCAAAGAAGAGCTTAAACATCCAAGGCAATCCTAAGCAACAGGAACAAAACTGGAGGCATCACATTACCCAACTTTAAACTATATTATAAGACTACAGTAACCAAAACAGAAGGGTACTGGTACAAAAACAGGCACATACACCAATGGAACAGAATAGAGAGCCCAAAAATAATGCCATACACCTACAGCCATCTGATCTTTAATGAAGCTGACAAAAATAAGCAATGAAGAAAGGACTCCCTGATTAATAAATGGTACTGGAATAATTAGCTAGCCATATGCAGAAGATTAAAACTGAACCCCTTCCTTATGCCATATACAAAAATCAACTCAAGATAGATTAAATACTTACATGTAAAATCTAAAACTATAAAAACCCAAGAAGATAATCTAGGAAATACCATTCTGGACATAGGATCAGGCAAAGATTTTATGACAAAGTCACCAAAAGCAACTCTAAAATAGAAATTGACAAATGGGACTTAACTAAACTAAAAAGCTTCCACATAGCCAAAGAAACTGTCAACAGAGTAGACAGACAACCTATGGAATGGGAGAAAATATTTGCAAACTATGCATCCAACAAAGATCTAATACCTATAATCTATAAGGAACTTAGACAAATTTACAAGCAAAAACCAAACAACCTCATTGAAAAGTGGGCAAAGGACATGAACAGACACTTTTTCTGTTTCTTTTCTTTTCTTTTTTCTTTTTTAGTAGAGATGGGGTTTCACCATGTTGGCCAGGCTGGTCTCGAACTCCTGACCTCAGGTGATCTACTGGCCTCAGCCTCCCCAAGTGTTAGGATTACAGACGTGAGCCACCACGCCTGGCCTGAACAGGCACTTTTCAAAAGACACATATGCAGCTAACAAGCATGTGAAAAAATGCTCAACATCACTCATCATTAGAGAAATGCAAGTCAAAACCACACAGAGATAGTATCTCACACCAGTCAGATTGGCTATTATAAAAAAGTCAAGGCCAGCCATGATGGTTTATGCCTGTAATCCCAGCACTTTGGGAGGCTGAGGTGGGGGAACCATCTGAGGTCAGGAGTTCAAGGCTAGCCTGGCCAACATGGTGAAACCTCGTCTCTACTAAAAATACAAAAGCTAGCGGGGCATGGTGGCAGGTACCTGTAGTCCCAGCTACTTGGGAAGCTGAGGCAGGAGGATTGCTTGAACCTGGGAGGTGGAAGTTGCAGTGAGCCAAGATCCTGCCACTGTACTCCAGCCTGGGCAACAGAATGAGACTCCATCTAAAAAAATAAAACAAAATAAAATGTCAAAAAGTAATAGATGCTAGAGAGACTGTGAAGAAAAGGTAACATTTATATACTGCCAGTGGGACTCTAAGTTAGCTCAGCCATTGTGGAAAGCAGTGTTATAATTCCTCAAAGAACTTGAAACAGAATTACCCATTTAGCTAGCAACCCCATGATTGGGTATATACCCAAAGAATATAAATTGCTGTACCATAAAGACACATGCACATATATGTTCATTGCAGCTCTATTCGCAATACCAAAGCCACTAAATCAACCTAAATGTTCATTAACAGTAGATTCAATTTTTAAAAATGTAGTACATATATACCATGGAATACTATGTACCCATAAAAAAGAATGAGATCATATCCTTTACAGCAACATAGATGGAGCTAGAGGCCATTATCCTAAGCAAACTAACATAGGAACAGAAAACCAAATACCACACATTCTCACTTATAGGTGGCAGCTAAACAATGAGAAGACATGGACACAAAGAGGGAAACAACAGGCACCAGGGCCTACTTGAGGGTAGATGGTGGGAGAGGAAAGAAAATAAGAAAAAAATACTTATTGAGTACTATGCTTATTACCTGGGAAATAAAGTAATCTGTATACTAAACCCCCCTGGCACACAGTTTACCCATATAACAAACTTGCACATGTACCCCTGAACCTAAAATAAAACATAATAAAAAAATACAGAAAAAAATTACACTAAAAATTTGTTATTGGCTGACTGATTTGATGAATGGGATTTTCAGATTAATCAAACATTTTCCATATACTTAATATTTAAAATTTGTGAAATACATTTAACGACAAAACTCTGTGCTACAGAATTTATCCCGTCTGATGACCCAGATGACATTTTAGAATCCTGCTTTGCTTCAGTACCAGTGTTGAAGAGTTCACTATGCAACTTCACATTGGTAGCTTGAAATCAGGCAGGATGGGAGTCTTTATACCACGGGCAGCAGTAAGTTCTACGAGAACCAGCTGTTAAACATTTACCAGTACACCACTAACTTCTAGGTCATTATTACATGTTTAATTATAAATTTCCTATACAATTCACATTCTAAAATCTACACCCTCAAATATCTGGCAGCATATAGATCAGAGAATGAATGAATTACCAAAGTCTAAGGGTTTTACTCATGCTTAAAGTTGCAAAAATCCACCTGATTTTAATTTTCTTTGGTAATCATTTTCTGAATTTTTAGAACCAAAAAAAAAAAAAATCTACCTTAAGTTAAAAGTGAGCAAAACAATAAAACATGCCAAAATGGCAGAATGCTTTAAATCCTGTTTAAAAGGTTATAGGAAGTTTACTATGTTTCTTTATGTTTCCTCTATAATTGAATATTCAGTCCTTGAAAAACAATAAGTAAAAGACATGTACCTCAATAAAAATGTTGGTGAAAAAAATGCACTTGTGTAATTCTTCTGTTTTAGATGAAAAAATACATAGGTCTAAATTCTTCCATCCCAAAAAATGGAAAAAATCATTATTTTCACAAGATATCAAAAAAATGCATTTTTGTTATTCAGGATTTCTTCATTTTTAACATGTATTCAGTTTTTTAAAAATTAGATATTGTAAAAGAAAAAGAAAATTCAAAATAATAAGGTTCTGTTTTATCCACAAGATTGGCAAAACTTAATTTCTTAATAAAAACATCCAGCATTGGTGCAATTATGGAGAAACAAAAATTTCTACACTTCTAGTGACACAGCAACATATCAAAACTTTCGGGAGAAGTTGGCAATGTCTGTCCAAAGCCTTAGACACATGTATATCCTATAACCCAGAAATTATCACTCCAGAATTTATCACAGGAAAGTAACTAGAGTTTGGCAACAGCCAACTATTCAACAATATTAGATTGCTAAAGTAATTAGACCATTAGTTTTCCATTACAGTAGCCACATTGCATTGAGTAGTTCATACAGCAGTTCAGTTTATGCAAATAAAGTAAAGGATAAGAAATAAGTCTAATGTCAACAATTTTAAGGAACTAATTCAGGACACAGCTAAGACTAGGGTAGAGTCAATTCATCACCCCAGATTCTTCCCATAAAAATCAATATAATTCATCTTGACTGAGAGCCTTCATTATCAAGAACAAAGCAACTTGTAATTGTGTTGCTCCATTTACTAAGGCAGAAAATCACACCTTGGGTCCCAAATGTTCTTAATTCTACTCTTGACACTAATATAGTTTTTCCTTCCACAATGCTTCCAATAAGTATGTTTGTCACTCTTTTAATGTATTTTTATTAAACGTTTGTATAGATATTGCCATGGCCCTAGACAATATTGTTACCATCTTTTGCCCGTCACTGCGGTAGCCTCCTAACTTGTCTGTATTGCCCTTGGCCCTCCACAGAACAATACCAGCCATTTACCACTCATGAACGTGCAATTCTTAATATGGCCTACATGCTCCAGTTTACATGGTTGACCCCTAAATCTCTCTTGGCTTTCTCGTTCTCCATCTCTCACTCCAGTCCGGCATCCTTTCTTCAGCTTCTCCAGGACACCTTGCACAAGTTCTTTGCACAAGTATTCCTTGAGTTCCTTCTCACTGCCCTCCCCACCCACTATTGCCTTCATCCCCCAATTAATTTTTTTAAAAAAACTTTTTTCAGATCTCTTGTCCTTGGTTGTTTTCTCAAAGAAGACTTCCTTGATTTCTCTATTACAAGCTCCCATGAACATTTCCTTCAACTAACCCACCTTCCTGGGAATTTCAAAAAGGTGTCCCTTCTGATGTTTCTTGCAAGAAACTCAGCAGGGAGAGAGCTCTGACTGGTGTTCAGGCACCGTTTACACGTTGCTCTGGCGTTTTAGGTGAGGGACAGTCTGAACCACTGCAGTGGCCCTATCATCTTACACATGTATCGCAGCTGCAATTTAGCAATTTTCATAGGGAATCATTTCTCTAGCCCTCGCCTTTTTCCACTGTACCTTATTAGACTCTGACCTCCAGAAGTTCCGTGATATTGTCTGGATTTGATTACCATTGTATTCCCATTGTCTGGGATATTACCTGGCACAAAACAAGTACTTAAGAAGTCTTTACAAATCAATGAATAAATCTTTCTTTTGGTTACTGTTATTTTCCTTTCCTCCACTTACCCTTTCTATTTCCAACCTGTTGATAATCCACACACAAAGATCATTGAAACTTTCTAAGAAGGCTCCACAGGTGGCTATTTGCACCAAAATTACACCAGTAATGGTGACACATTGAAGTCCTCTAAAAATGGAAACAATCATTATTTCCACAGAATACCCAACAAATGCATTCTTATTATTCAGAGTTTCTTCATTTTAACATGTATTTAATTTTTGTTCTTTTCTGTATGTTAAATGTGCAACTAACAGGGATATTTAGAAATAGTGGGATGTTGGCCAGGTGTGGTGGCTCACGCCTGTAATCCCCGCACTTTGGGAGGCCAAGGAGGGCCGATCATGAGGTTAGGAGTTCAAGACCAGCCTGGCCAACATGGTGAAACTTATCTGTACTAAAACTACAAAAATTAGTCAGACATGGTGGCACATGCCTGTAATCCCAGGTATTGGGGAGGCTGAGGCAGGACTATCGCTTGAACCCAGGAGGTGGAGGTTGCAGTGAGCCGAGATTGCATCACTGCACTCCAGCCTGGGCAACGGAGCAATACTCTGTCTCAAAAAAAAAAAAGAAAGAAAGAAAGAAAAGAAAAGAAAAAGAAATAGTGGAATGTAAAGAAATGTCCAAATGTGTAATATATATGATGGTGCTAACACAGATGAACAGTATATGTATTTCTGCACTTGGGGGGTGTGTGTGTGTGTGTGTGTCTGTGTGTGTGTGTGTGAGGTGTGTGTAATAAAGTGGTGAGGGAAAGGATTACTAAGATCTCAGTTCTGCTTGGCAAATAATTACAAAGCATTTCTGAACTACCAAAAAAAGGGAAAGACAGGATTTACAAAAGAAAGGATTAGGTCATAACCATGCTAAGGAAAAGGAACATGCTAACAAATCAATTTAAACAATCATGTACCAACTGTACTTGATATTGAAAAGAGATTTGTGAAAGGCTGAAATCTGGTCTTAATCCCAGCAGATTTCAATCAGGTATCAAAAGAAGACCTATGTGTTTATAGACTTTTAATAAATATTTTATAATTTCCAAAATAATTTATCAGATTAAAAATGCAACATTAACTAATCATGATAGTTGGAGAACATATAAAGCAATGAGCACATATGAGTTTGGGTAGAGAAAACAAAAAAATAAGACTGTGACTTGGGCTAATTGTGTAAATACAAAATTGGTATCATTGCTCCTTCCTCTATTTCTCTTAGTCTTCTAAAAGTAGCAAATGGCTGAATGGAAATATTTAGGAAGAAGGGGCTGTTCATGAACAGAAGAATTCTGATTCTTTTCTGCTCCTAAATCCAAATTCTACTAGAAATTCAATGTACTCAGAGAAAAATTAGAATGTTCATAGAAAATGTAACCAAGTTAGGGGAAAAAAACACAAAAGACATATTGACTTAAAAGTGCTTTTAAATATGTATATATGCTTATAAAATCAACTTAAACATTCTAACAGACATACTCCAATGCATATTGAAATATGAGTTGACAGGCAACCTTAGAAGATTAACAAAAATAGTGAAAAACAAGTCTTTTGTCTGACTAAACAAATTATAGCACACCTTTTAGGCTTTTGTAGTCAACTAAGATCATGTTGTACTTGGATGAAAGAGAGATTAAAGATCTTGTAGGTCAACATCTCCTGATCTGTGGCTGGTTTATTATAACATTCACAATATATGTGTTGGGTTTCTGATTTGAACCAGAAACTATGGTGGCTGTTGGGCATACAATAGGAAATAAATCAGTCTCTCATCTCAGAGAATCCATATTCTCATTGCAGGAGAAAGGTAATATCCAAATAAAGAAATCGGTAATATGTTTGATAATGCTAGCAAAGCTGTACAGTGTGTGTATGTATGCAGTTAGGGGTATGTGTATTGACATGTGAGGTGAGAGTCATAGAGTGGTGAGGGAAAGCATCTCAATAAGTTGACATTTGAGTAGAGACCTAGTTGAAGAGAAAATGTCCCTGAAGGTATATGATTGCAGAGAATTCCAAAGAAAGGGAACAGCAGGTGCAAACAATGAAGTAAGAAAAAGGAGGCCAATAAGGCTTAAGCAGTCTGAGCAAGAAGAAGACTAGCAGGAGAAACAGTCCAAAGAATAATGATGACAAGGTCATATCAGGCCCTAAAGTCTAAGATAATCCAACTGGATGCTATACTGTACGAGTTATAATGCTATACCATATCAGTTACTTGCTCTGACTTAGTGTCTTAAAAAGGCCATTCAGAGCCAGGCATGGTGGCTCACGCCTATAATCTCAGCACTTTGGGAAGCCGAGGCAGGTGGATCACCTGAGGTCGGGAGTTCGAGACCAGCCTGGCCAACATGGTGAAACCCTGTCTATACTAAAAACACAAAAAATCAGCCAGCTGTGGTGGTGGGTGCCTATAATCCCAGCTACTCGGGAGGCTGAGACAGAAGAATTACTTGAACCTGGGAGGTGGAGGTTGTGGTGAGCTGGGATCACTCCACTACACTCCAGGGTGGGTGACAGGGAGACTCCGTCTCAAAAAATAAAAAGAAGGCCACTCAGAATTAAATTTTTTTTTTTTTGAAATGGAGTTGTGCTCTTGTTGCCCAGGCTGGAGTGTAGTGGCATGATCTTGGCTCACTGCAACCTCCACATCCCAGGTTCAAGGGATTCTCCTGCCTCAGCCTCCTGAGTAGCTGGGATTACAGGCATGCACCACCATGCCCAGCTAATTTTTGTATTTTAAGTAGAGATGGGGTTTCACCATGTTGGGCAGGCTAGTTTCGAACTCCTGACCTCAAGTGATCCACCCACCTCGGCCTCCCAAAGTGCTGGGATTAGAGGCGTGAGCCACCCAGGCCTGGCCCAGAATTAAAGTTTAAGTAGAGTCAAGGATAGAAGCAGAGAGGTCAGTTAGTAGGTTATTGAAATGACCAGTCAAGAGATAAAGGTGTCTTGGCTCAGATTAGTAACAGAGGAAGTTAAGAGTAGCTAGACTGAGAATATATTTTGAAGTAGAGGGATATAATTTGATTATTAATTGAATATTGAGCACAATACAGTAAGAAATTAAGAACAGCTCTGAGTTTTTTATTTTAAAAAATATTTGTGGGTATATAGTAGGTGTATCTATTTTGGGGGTACCTGAGAAGTGGCTCTGAGGTTTAAAAAAAATAGAACTGCCATTTGCTGTTAGAGAAGACTGGGGAAGTGGAAATCAAGGATTCAATTCTGGATATGTTCAGTTGATGCCTGTTAGGCATTCAAGCAGAGATGTTGCATAGCACTTAGACATAAGAGTTCTGTGGTTTGGAGAGATATTCAGGCTGAAGGTGTGAATTTGGGGGTCATTTTATATTGATGGTACTTAAAATACATGACTGGATGAAATCACACAGGAAGAGACGTTAAATAACTAAGGGAAGGAGTCTGGGAACTGAGCTTAGTTTTCTCCTACAAACAGAGGTAGGAAAATGAGGAGGTTCCAGCAAAGCACACTGAGAGTGTGTGGCTTGTGTGATTGGAGGAGAACCAATAGATAAGTCTTGGAGGCCAAATGAAGAGCATGTTCACGGAGGAAGCAATTGATTGAGACAAACATTGAATCTGAGTAGATTTGACCAGAGGTCATGGGTTAGATTTTTTATTTCTCATCTCCATGCTTTTTCCATCCTTGCCTGAGCCACAGGCAGGACTTCTTGGAAGCTACTCATTCATAATGAAGTCCACTGAAATGTCAACAGACCTAGTGAAGGAGAACGTCTTGGTTTGTGTTTTTCCAAAGGCAAACTTGCACAAAAGGCTTTGAGAGAGGCCAATGAAAGTTGTATTAATGAGCATGTTACTACTCTGGGCAACTGCCTCAGCTTAACAGGAATCCTCTAAGGAAATATATAGACTGTGCTCCAGCATTGTCAGGAGGAGTTATTCATAGACTCATTGGTTGTGAGCTGCCCACCTGGGGCTTTAAATACTTAGCATTTCCACATTGCCCTGTGCATGTCCTGTGGTGCTAGCAAAAGTTACCGGGCAGAGGAACTGAGAAGCATGGATGCTTGAGGTTGGAAGCTGTCTGCAAGTCCAAGAAATGCTCATCACAGCTGCAGGTGAATCCAGAGGTGGACTGAGTGGGTATGCGCATCTGCTATTGAAGACAATGCAAATCTGATTGTGGCAGAATTTGTTCATCACCACCTGGGAGCAGATGGTTGGAAGTTTATTTTTAGACTATGAACTAAGGTATTTGGGCAAATGATTAGGTAACCTTCTTTTGAGCACATGCTAGATTGAGGAAAAATATATACGGTGTGAGAGCTTTTAAAGAATATTTATCATGTCCTAAGAGTAATAAAATATGACAAATATTAGAAGATATAACATTCTGCTTGCATACTTTAATACCTAGAAATTTCTGGAAAATCTTCAAGTTTCTCCTGTGTAGAGAAAACAGAAAGAAAAGTATTGAAATATAAATGGTATTATTTCCTGTTCTTATTTTTTAAATGTATTATTTAGATCCACCTAGTATCAAAAAGGATTTCATATGGCTAAAACAAATATTAATTTTTTAATGTCTTTTAACAGTGGACATGTCTATATGAATATCTCATTAAAAGAAAATTATTTATAACTTCATCCCGTGAACTACTGCCATTGTCTCAAGAAACTGTATTTCTCCACCTGATAAACAATGGGTCTTTATTAAATAGATATTTGTCTTAGTAAGATTCCATAACTTTCTCCGGAGAGCTTATCCGCATAGATATGCCTTTAATTGGCAACACAGTTTGTCTGAACTTTATGTTCTCACTGGAGATCTAGCTATTCCAAATTAATTTTTTTTAAAAACCATAGTGGCAAGCAATGGCATTAATAGAGAATGCCTGAAACACGGCAGTATATTCTTTCCTTTAGATCCTCTGGGTCATCCTGGATAAGGTCAGATCATAACCACACCCATGCAGACTCATTGCTTGGACTCTTCTAGAACTATTCTCAATCAGAATTTGGTGTTATCCCATCGGCCTATTGAGGACCTAATTTCTGTGGATTCACAGGATTAATCCACAAAAATAATGGCTCTTTTACTTATCTGCCTCAGGAAAAGCTCTGCTTCTTTTTTAAAAAACCAAACAGGCCGGGCGTGGTGGCTCACACCTGTAATCCCAGCACTTTGGGAGGCCAGAGCAGACAGATTACAAGGTCAGGAGATGGAGACCATCCTGGCTAACACAGTGAAACCCTGTCTTTACTAAAAATACAAAACAAAAAAAGCAAACAAAACAATTAGCCAGGCATGGTGGCACCACCTGTAGTCCCAGCTACTCAGGAGGCTGAGGCAGGAGAATTGCTTGAACCTGGGAGGCGGAGGTTGCAGTGAGCTGAGATCGTGCCACTGTACTCCAGCCTGGGTGACAGAGTGAGACTCGGTCTAAAAACAAAAACAAAAACAAAACAAAAAAACTGGTTTTGCTTTTATCTTCTGAACACCATGCCACGTCACTAGTAATACGTCCTACCTGTTCTGGCTGATTCTGAAGGCATCTGTAGGACTCTATGCCAACATTTCTGTATGCCAATCTTAACATCTGCTGCTGTTATTTTTCTACTCATTTTTCCCTTTGCTCATACTTCTTTAACGATTTTTTATATTTTGTATTAAATTTATTTGTATAATTTGACTTGAACCCTTTGTAGAACTAGAAAAGAAATAAAAAGAAAGATGGTAGGTATATAAATAAAATAAATAATTTGTGAGCATTTAGAGGAAAAAAATGCAGTGATCATTGGATCCAGTATGGGTTCATTAAGAATAAACCAGACAAAATTGACAAATGCAGAAAAAAATGTATTCTAACTTCGAGAGCATGTTTTTTGTTTCTTAAAGTAGATCAGACGCTAACTTAGGTAGGCGAATTTGTCCCTAATTGAACAAGGATAACAAAGGATGATTGATTGAACAATGATAACAGAAAGGATTCAATAATGAACCTATTCCAACTTGGAAAGAGGTCATCAGTAACAGAATTCAAAACTCCTTCCTTTGCCTTGATCCTTCAAAGAGATCACAAAAACACTGGTTCTGAGGATTGAGGATTTCATACAACTGGGAGACATATATAAAATGGAAAACAATATCAAGACCAAAAGGTTTAGCAGTCTGAAATGATGGACCAAACTTTTTTTTAAAAGATTATATTTAACGTGGATAGTATTTAAAGTCTCGATTTAAGAATTTAAAATTTGATTTCACTCTTCAGCTGAGCTAAGCATAGGGGGAAAAATCGATTTTAGAAGTTCAAAGGGAAGGAGAAAAACCAAGCCCTGGATAGACCACTATTTGTAATGACAACACCATCAACAACAACAAAATTCAGAGGTTGGGGTTGCAGAGTGGTAGAGTTCTGTTACATTCATTTAATATAGGTAAATAAATAAAACTGTTAGAAAAAGCAGAGAACTATCATCACTGCGTGTATTAATTGAAGTCACTATTCACATGAAAGTCTGCTAAAGTTCCTCTGTACTACCATGACTTTGTGTTGTTTTGTTTCAAAACCCTGTCTTTTAAGGACAGTATCATGTACACATCTGAAGAAAGAAAATTGAGGTGGCAAAGGCTCTGGAAATTTAGCAACAGTTGAAGGAACTGAGGCTATTTGATGCACAACAACATCAGATATTCAGTTAGAGGTAAAGTGTTTTTTATTCGGAAAAGGGTGGAGTAGGATGTTTGCTAATCTCTGGAGAGCTCTCCTGTAGAAGGGGCAGGTGTTCCATGCTCCTCCATAGAGAAAAATCAGAATTATAAACTGTTTGAGGGTAGAAATCATGTCTAAAGCATCTTTGTACCCTTAGTGAGTCCAATTAAACAGAGGTGTCATTTGATGCTTGTTGGGTGTGGAATTGATGTTACAAGACAGATTCTAGCTCTCTATAGGGAAGAACTTTGTAAGAAGCAAAACAGCTGCCTTTTGATATATTGAGTTTCTTACCATTGGAAGTGTTCCAGCTGCGAGGACAATAGTGTATTAGTTCAGATTAAGAACTTGAGTTCTGAGATGAGGCTGACCTAGATTCAAATTTTAGCCCTGTTAATTAGCTGTCGGAACTCAGACAAGTTACTTAACCTCTCTGGATATTACTTTGTGTCTATAAATTGTGTATAATGGTAGCTGGCTTTCAGATTTTTTGTGATGTCTGAATTGAGATAATTTCTCCCTTTCAAGCACTAACCAGGCCTGACCCTGCTTAGCTTCTGAGATCAGACAAGATCGAGTGTGTTCAGGGTGATATAGCCATAGACAAAATTGAAACAATTTCTATGAGAAGTTAGTACAGCGCCTCAAACAACAGTAAATATTCAATAAATTATAGTTATTATTCTAGCAGAAAGTATTTGACAGTCTTTTAAGAATGCTATAAAAGGGATTTTTATATGGGATGGGAAGTTGAAAAAATGATCATTGATCCTGCTTAATTCAAAGATTCTGTAATTCTGTATCTTCTCAACATTATTCTTTTCTCTATCTTTAGCATTTTATAAATGATTCTAGAATTGCATTTCTCTCACGAAATTAAAAGCATTAAGTTAAAGCAATTATCAAGCTCTTCCTAAAAAAGACTATCTCTTGTTTAACTTCACACCCCCAATTGTTTAGCACACTGACTGACATATAGTAAATAATACTATAACCACCGTATACATGAATGAATGATCAAACAACTAAATATTTAATTTATCTGAAAACACAGACCATGTCTGCCATCTTTCAATGAAAATTTCAAGTAAATGCTTGATCAAATATGCTTAAACAAACTATGCTTTTCTTAAGCCTAAATAAAAAAAAGCAAATGATAAATATTATAATTTACATGTCTCTAAATAGCTATTTAAGAAACCAACATTTTTTAGCACCTACTATGAGCCAGGTGTTTTTCTTTTTTTCTTTTCTTTTCTTTTTTTTTTTATTGTACTTTAGGTTTTGGGGTACCTGTACAGATCATGCAGGATTGTTGCATAGCTACATACATGACAAGGTGGTTTGCTGCCTCCTTCCCCCCGTCACCTATATCTGGCATTTACCCCATGTTATCTCTCCCCAACCTCCCCACCCTCTGCTATCTCTCCTACAGCCCCCTCAACAGACCCCAGTGTGTGATGCTCCCATCCCTCTGTCCATGTGTTCTCATTGTTCAACACCCACCGATGAGTGAGAACATGTGGTGTTTGATTTTCTGTTCTTGTGACAGTTTGCTGAGAATGATGGTTTCCAGATTTAGCCATGTCCCTACAAAGGACACAAACTCATCATTTTTTATGGCTGCATAGTATTCCATGGTGTATATGTGCCACATTTTCCTTGTCCAGTCTATCATCATTGGGCATTTGGGTTGGTTCTAGGTCTTTGCTAATGCAAATAGTGCTGCAGTGAACACATGTGTGCATGTGTCTTTGTAATAGAAAGATTTATAATCCTTTGGGTATATATCCAGTAGTGGGATTGCTGGGTTAAATGAAATTTCTATTTCTAGATCCTTGAGGAATCACCACACTGTCTTCCACGATGGTTGCACTAATTTATACTCCCGTAACAGTGTAAAAGTGTTCCTATTTCTCCACATCCTCTCCAGCATCTGTTGTTTCCAGATTTTTTAATGATCGCCATTCTAACTGGGGTGAGATGGTATCTCAATGAGGCTTTGATTTGCATTTCTTTAATGACCAGTGATGATGAGCATTTTTTCATATGTTTGTTGGCCTCATATATGTCTTCTTTTGAAAATTATCTGTTTATATCCTTCTCCCACTTTTGAATGGGTTTGTATCTTTTTTTTTTTGTAAATCTGTTTTAGTTCTTTGTAGATTCTGGATATTAGCCTTTTGTCAGATGGGTAGACTGCAAAAATGTTTTCCCATTCCATTGGTTGCTGGTTCATGCTAATGATTTTTTCTTTTTCTGTACAGAAGCTCTGGAGTTTAATTAGGTCCCATTTGTCTATTTTGGCTTTTGTTGACAATGCTTTTGGTGTTTTAGTCAGGAAGTTCTTGCCTACTCCTATGTCCTGAATGGTTTTGCCTAGGTTTTCTGCTAGGGTTTTTATGGTGCTAGGTCTTATGTTTAAGTCTTTAATATATCTAGAGTTACTTTTACTGTAAGGTGTCAGGAAGGGGTCCAGTTTCTGCTTTCTGCACATGGTTAGCCAGTTTTCCCAACACCATTTATTAAACAGGGAATCCTTTCCCCATTGCTTGTTTTGTCAGGTTTGTCAAAGATCAGATGGTTGTAGATGTGTGGCATTGTCTCTGAGGCTTCTATTCTGTTCCATTGGCCTATATCTCTGTTTTGGTACAACTACCATGCTGTTTTGATTATTGTAGCCTTGTAGGATAGTTTGAAGTCAGGTAGTTTGATGCCTCCAGCTTTGTTCTTTTTGCTTAGGATTGTCTTGGATATGTGGGTTCTCTGTGGTTCCATATGAAGTTTAAGGTGGTTTTCTCCAGTTCTGTGAAAAAGGTGATTAGTAATTTGATGGGGATAGCATTGAATCTATAAATTACTTTGAGCAGTATGGCCATTTTTACAATCTTGATTC
Organism: Callithrix jacchus; assembly: GCF_049354715.1. Lineage (NCBI taxonomy): Eukaryota > Metazoa > Chordata > Mammalia > Primates > Cebidae > Callithrix > Callithrix jacchus. The sequence continues at coordinate 155,211,520 of NC_133502.1, forward strand.
TTCCTAATCATAAGCATGGAATGTTTTTCCATTTGTGTCCTCTCTTATTTCCTTGAGCAGTGGTCTGCAGTTCTCCTTGAACAGGTCCTTTACATCCTTTGTTAGTTGTATTCCTAGGTATTTTATTCTCTTTGTGGCAATTGTGAATGAGAGTTTGCTCTTGATTTGGCTCTCTATTAGTTTGTTATTGGTGTATAGGAATGCTTGTGATTTCTGCACATTGATTTTTGTATCCTGAGACTTTGCTGAAGTTGCTTATCAGTTTCAGGAGACTTTGGGCTGAGATGATGGATCTTCTAAATATACAATCATGTTGTCTGCAAATAGAGACAATTTTACTTCCTCCTTTCCTAATTGAATACCCTTTATTTATTTCTCTTGCCTGATTGCTCTGGCTAGAACTTCCAATACTATATTGAATATGAGTGGTGAGAGAGGGCATCCTTGTCTAGTGCCAAACTTCAAAGGGAATGCTTCCAGTTTTTGCCCATTCAGTACAATATTGGCTGTCGATTTGTTGTAAATAGGTTTTATTATTTTGAGAGACATTCCATCTATACCTAGTTTATTGAGAGTTTTTAGCATAAAGGGCTGTTGAATTTTGTCAAAGGCCTTCTCTGCATCTATTGAGATAATCATGTGGTTTTTGTCTTTGGTTCTGTTTATGTGGTGAATTACATTTACAGACTTGCGTATGTTGAACCAGCCTTGCATCCCCGGGATGAAGCCTACGTGATCATGATGGATAAGCTTTTTGATGTGCTGTTGCAATCCATTTGCCAGTATTTTATTGAAGATTTTTGCATCTATGTTCATCATGGCCTGAAGTTTTCTTTTTTTTGTTGAGTCTCTGCTGGGTTTTGGTATCAGGATGATGTTGGTCTCATAAAATGATATGGGATTCTCTATTTTTGGATTGTTTGGAATAGTTTCAGGAGTGGCACCAGCTCCTCTTTGTATGTTTGGTAGAATTCGGCTGTGAACCCATCTGGACTTGGACTTTTTTTGGTTGATAGGCTATTTATTACTGCCTCAAATTCAGCCCTTGTTGTTGGTCTACTCAGGGTTTCAACTTCTTCCTAGTTTAGGCTTTGGAAGGTGCAAATGTCCCGGAATGTATCCATTTCTTCCAGGTTTACTAGTTTATGTGTATTGAGTTGTTTGTAGTAATTTCTGATAGTAGTTTGTATTTCTGTGGAATTGGTGGTGATATCCCCTTTATCATTTTTTATTGCATCTATTTCATTCGTCTCTGTTTTCTTTTTTATTAATCTGGCTAGCAGTCTATTTTGTTGATCTTTTCAAAAAACTAGCTCCTGGATTTATTGATTTTTTTTGAAGGGTTTTTTTTTTTTTTTTTTTTTTTTGTCTCTATCTCCTTCAGTTCTGCTCTGATCTTAGTTATTTCTTGTCTTCTGCTAGCTTTTGAGTTTTTTTAAGTCTTCCTACTCTAGCTCTTTCAATTTTGATGACAGGGTGTCAATAATGGCGGACTGCCTCTGTAATAGTGGACTGCCTCTGTAATAGTGGACTGCCTCAGTGGTGGATTGCCTCAGTATTGGCGGACTGCGTTGGTAACGGCGGACACCTTTCCCCCGACAGAGCTGGACCGTCCAGTTCCGGCTGCGCTTGCTGTGAAATGCTGACTCCAGAGCGTTTCAGATTGCTCATCTTTAAGCCTCCTCTTTTTCAGTTGAATGGGCAGCTCTGTCTCCCAGGTGTTCCAGGCGCCAGTTGCAATGGTGCGTTTTTGTGCAGAAACCTGCCACGCCGGCTGAAACAGCCTTGCTGGAAACTCACTGCGCTTTTCGGTGGGGAATCTCCTGGTCTGTGGGCGGTAAAATACCTCTGCATTGCCCTCCCTGGAAACGGCACTCCAGAGCTGTTCCTATGCAGCCATCTTGGATCTCCCCCACCAGGTGTTTTTCATAATAATTCCATTTGTCTGTTAACACATCTATGAGGTACGTAATGTTTGACCTAGTTTGTTGACCAAGAAACATAGCATCTGAGAACTTAAAAATACTATCACACTGCCATTGGGTGGTTATATACAGGATTTGAACCTCACTCTGACTAATCCAAACTCTAAGTGATTCCTTTACAAATATTTTAAATTGCAAAAGCAACATGATATACGCTTATTTTGAAAACTTTGAGCAGTTAGAAATATATAGACTAAAATATTAAAACTTATTGTTATAACTATTGTTTCTTCACCCTCTTCTACCTCCTTCCATCCTCTTAACTATAAAAAGTGATCTGGAAAAACATGCTGTTAATTACTGTTCTGTGCATTATGCATTTACACACTTATATAACAAAATATATGAACATAACAAAATATAAGTGCAATAATAATGATAGAAAGATGTACTACTTAAAGATACAGTGTCTCTCTCTCTCTCTCTCTCTCTTTTTTTTTTTTTTTTGAGACAGGGTCTCTGTTGCCTAGGCTGGAGTGCAGTCAGTGGTGCGATCACAGCTCACTGCAGCCTTTACCTCCTGGACTCAGGTGATCCTCCCACCTCAGCTTTCAGAGTAGCTGAGATCACAGGTGTGCCACTACACCTGGCTAATTTTTGTATTTTTAATAGAGACGGAATTTCACTGTGTTGCCTAGGGTGGTCTTAAATCCCGAGCTCAAGCGATCTGCCCGCTTCGACCTCCCAAAGTTCTGGCATTACAAGTATGAGCAACTGCGCCTGGCCAACAGTGTCTTTTTTAAGGTGTGTTTTGCTCATTTTGTATGCCTTCCATCAACTGCTTGATGATATCCTATGTCTATTTTTTTAAACGTAGATTTGTTTTCTAAACAAATTATTGAAACTCTTTGCTAATAACATTTATCCTTTCTTATATACATTGTAAACATTTCTTCAGGTCAGTCATTTGTCTTTAACTTTCTTCACCTGTAGAATTTATTTTGTAGATTAACTGGTCAATCTTCTGGATTTTATGTCATCTTAGAAAGTCCTTTCACACCCAAGACTATAAAAATACTGTCCCTTGACTTCTAGCATGTTATGATTTTGTTTTTCTGTGTTTATATTAGTCTGTATGGAATTTATTTATATATATGGTATTGAAAAGAAATATAACCATCTCTTCCCAAGTAGAGATAATCATAAAATTTAGTGAAAAATAATAAATTATTTCAGACTGAAATGAAATACCACATTTCTGACTGACTTGAAATACCACGTTTACTGCACACTAACCCTTATATGTACAGTGTGCCTTTGGACTTCATACTCTGGATTGTACTCCATTCTCTGCTCTGCTATTGTATTGTGTTCTTGTGCCAATACCAGACTGTTTTATGGTATCTTTATAATGTCTAATAGGGAGTTGTTCTACACAGTAGTCTTATTTTTCTAAATGTTCATTTCCTCCTACAGATAAATTTTGGGATCAATTATCAAGGTCATAAAAAAGTCATTTTGATTAGGACTGCTATGGATGTGTAGATAATTACATGAGGAATCAACACTTTACCATACTGAGGCTTTTCATATGGGAACATGATGTGTCTCTCCATTTTTCATGTTTTATAGTCTTTTGGTAAAATTTTAAAATATAATTAACAGGTCTTGCCTACTTTATTGTTTATTCTAGATATTTAATGAGTTTTTAAAGATTGTCAGTTAAGTAAATGGGATTTTATCTCTCTATTGATTTTTTGGTATATATCTCATACCTGCGTCATAATTCGTATCATGGCATGTACTGAAAGTCATCTATTAACAAGGCCTCTGACCACTCTTCTTGCTAACAGAATTCTGATTTTGTTTGGAAGAAGCAATGTGCTCATTCCCAGAGGATGAATCATGATTGGTGAAAGCCAGTCATATAGTGATCCAAATTATTGCGTCATTTCCTTCATGCTCACTTTTCCTACTACACTTGCCACCTACCTACACAAAATATGCAATAAGGGAAATTCTGATAAATTGTACTGCTTGGTACAAGGAAAGCCCCTTTGCTCCTACTTCCATTGTTTCTTCCTACTTTCAATGCTGATGAATAGGCATTATATATGGTTGGAATCGCCGCAATGTAGCCATGAGGCTACAAATATGAAGACAAAAAGGCAATGAGTTACAATGATGGGATAGAAATATGGAAACTGCTGAAGTCTTCAAAGACATTACATGGCCACTAAGCATATAGATAAACTGCCTTTTTCCAGATTTCCTTTTAAGAAAACAAGGTTTAAACTTTGGTTAATTCAGTTTCTCTAGCTACAACTAAATGCATCCAAACTTATTTAGATATTACTGACATACGTAAAATTGTTTATTTTTGTATATATTTCTTGTATTCAGGTTTCTTACCAAACTCTAATTTTTTAGAGGATTGAGAGTTTGCATTTGCAAATAATGAATTTTGGTCTCAATCTCTCCAGTACTTCTTACTATTTCTAACATTATCTCAAAGACTGGGACCTCAATGAAGTGTTGAATTATATCAGTAAATAGCAGGTATTCCCGTTTTTAATTCCTAACCTTAATATGAATGCCTGTAATATTTCAGTAGCAAGTTTTTTGCTGTAAATTTCCAGTTGATACCCTGATAATAAAAGAAGCATTCTTCTAGTCCTAGATTTCTAAAAATTTACTTTTGCCTTATGTTGTTTTTAAGTCAGAAATAAGTATTAAATTACATCAACTACTTATTTGGCATCTATCAAAATGATCACATTGTAAGTCTACTATGTTTGGTTAATAAGCAACATCAATAGGTTTTCTGGTTTTGAGTATCCTTGCTTTTCTGGGATAACCTTATTTATTCATGAAGAATCATTTCTTTCATACAACATTAGATCTTTATATAAAATATTTTATACAGGAGTTTCAAGTCCATATTTACAAGAAATATTGCTATAAAGTTGTTTATGCATTTCATTTGCTTTGTTGGATGGGGAGATGACAGAATAATACTAGACACAAAGAATGAGCACAAAATCTTTAAATAGTATAGACTTTTACTTCAATGTCTAGACTTTCTGAATTCTTAAATTTTCCAAAAAGCACTCATTACTTTTATAGTAAAAAGAGTCACTATATATATACATATATATACACACACACACACATATATATATATGAGTGCATGTGTGTGTGTATGTGTGTATATGTGTGTGTATGTGTGTATGTGTGTATATGTGTGTGTATGTGTGTATATATGTGTGTGTGTATGTATGTGTGTGTGTATATGTGTGTGTGTGTATATATGTGTGTGTGTGTGTGTGTATAAGAATATTAACTTTTACGTGACTACAGTTGGCTCAGGTCACAGAGGTTTTGGTATGTAGTATTCTTACTGTTGTTTTTACTTTAAAAGGCTGTAATTTTGGCTTGGTATTCCTTTAAGGGTTATTTTAAGACGTTATATATATATACGTATATATATACATGTAAACATATATATATACACATATACACATATATATCCATGTAAACAGGAATTATCAGTTTCTGTAAGGTGTGCTAGAATTTACTTAGCACTTCTGGTATAGAGGTTGAGAGATGTTTTCTTTTTTTCTACAACAACTAATTTTTTTAATTCTTCCTCTTAATACAATTTTCATCATTATGTAGACTTTTTAAAAATTATTCTTTTCATTTAAGATTTCTAAATTTATTCATACAATAGTCTTATAACTTTTTAAACTCCTCTGTGTGGTTATGTCTCTTTCCTTAGTTTAATGATACATATTTGTGTTTTCTTCTTTCTTCATCAGACTTATCTGATTTTCAGTTGATAGTTTAATTGGTAAAGTTTACTTGTTCATTTTCATAGGCTTTTATTTCCAAAATTCAATACTTCCTACTTAAAATTTTTATGTAATTTTAACTACTTTAATTGAAAGTGCTCATATATTTTTAATATTTTCTGTTTTCTAAATAATAAATTTAAGGATATTACTTTTTACTTGACTACAACTGGGTCACATCACAGGTCTTTGATATGTAGTATACTGACTGTTGTTTTTACTTAAAAAGCCTGCAATTTTAGCTTGATTTTCTTTTTATCTAAGGGTTAGTGTAAGAGGTTTTTAAAAGTTTTTTAGTGTTTTGTGTTAGTGTGTTTCTGTCCTTTAAGCTTATAGTTTTATTGCATTATGTTTGTGATCTATTTTGCATATTTGTTGAACTTGTAGAGCTTTTTTATGTGTGACTAAATAATTGGCCATTTAAAAAAATTGTTTCAAGGATACTAGAGTTTATGCATACATCCACTTAATCAAGTTTAATGAATGTATTATTCAACTCCTCTATAACTTTGTATTTGAGGATAATTTAATTTGTCATTTTTTGGTAAGGCGTGTCAAAAATCTACAATTTCCACTATAGTTTTGTCAATTCTTCCTTGTATATGCAACCCATTATACTTCACATATTAAGAAGCTTTATTGGATATAAAAATAATGAATCATTCCTCTTGTCAATTAAAACTTTCTTCTCTTTTTCATTTATGTTTTTCACCTTGGATTTTATTTTGTCTGCTACTACTACAGTTTCTGCTTTCTTTTGTATAGTATTTGCCTGATTTCTGGTTAGTCTATTTTATTTCAAACATTTTTGATCATTTAGTTTTATTTGTGATCTATTCGAAGAGCTGTTTACATTTTCCATTTCTCAGACTATCTTATTTCACATCACTTCTTCAGAAACTGACAGATTCTGTGACTCTTGAACAAAAAAGAAGAATACATGGAATTAACAACCATTTAGTAAACCTGATTAAAGTCTGTGGTTATCTCTTTGGCGTAATAGTAGGAGTTTCTGTATCTCGATAAGAAAATTTTATCTATTAACATCTATTCTGAAAATTGACAAGCATATTAGCCAAACAGTATTATTTGTGACATCTTATTCTTATTTCTGGCATTGTGTTCATGTTTTCTATTATATAATCTTGTGGGGTTTGTTTTAACCACATTAATTGAATTTTCTTGTTTTTCTTTCATGAGTTTTAAAGTTGCTGCTCCATCATCTTTACTGCTTTCTCAGTGAGATGCAACAATATCTAAAAGGGATCAGTAGTGTAAGATATTAAACAGATAGCATCCTGAATCTAACTGCAGTTGACCCTTGAACAACATGAGTTTCCACACATCTACTTATACACAGCTTTTTGTCCACCTTGTGCCACCTCCGAGATAGCAAGACCAACTTCTCCTCTTCCTCCTCCTTAGTGTACTCAATGAGAAGACATGAGGATGAAGACTTTTACGACGATACACTTCCACTTAATAAATAGTAAACATATTTCTCTTCTTTATGTTTTTTTCTTAATAACATTTGTTTTCTCTAGCTTACTTTATTGTAAGAATATAGTGTTTTGTACATATAACATGGAAAAATATGTGTTAACTGTTTGTTATCGGTAAGGCTTCCAGTCAACAGTAGGCTATTATTACTCAAGCTTTTGGGGAGTCAAAAGTTATATACCAGTTTTTGACTGTGGTGGAGGCATACCAATTTTTGACAGGGGTTAATGCTCCTAACCCCTGAGTTTTTCAAGGGCCTACTGTATATGTTTTTCAAAAGCTCATGTAAAGCTTTTGATGGATTTGTAACCCCCTAATGTATCTGCAAATTTGTAAAAACCACCGTTTTAGGTCATGAGCTAAACTTGTGTACATACTGAGAGAATTCAGACTGAGAAGTTAATACACACACACACACACACACAGAAGTTTTGCTCAAATATTTAATAAAATCTAAGCAATATTTAATATTGTGATCTTTTTCAGTTTAAAGTCAATAAGAAAAATATAACTGACACACACTTGCTGAAGTGGACGAACAGATAAATGGAAACAAATGGATAGTCCATAAACATATCTTATGATAAATAAAAATTTTAGTGTATAATAAAATGACATTTCAATTAAGTGTGTAAAGGTTTCTTTTTTTTTTCTTTTTTTTTGAGACGGAGTTTCACTCTTGTTACCCAGGCTGGAGTGCAATGGTGCGATTTTGGCTCACCGCTACCTCCGCCTCCTGGGTTCAGGCAATTCTCCTGCCTCAGCCTCCTGAGCAGCTGCGATTACAGGCACGCACCACTATGCCCAGATAAGTTTTTGTGTTTTCAGTAGAGACGGGGTTTCACCATGTTGACAAGGATGGTCTTGATCTTTTGACCTCGTGATCCACCCGCTTCGGCCTCCCAAAGTGCTGGGATTACACATGGTAATGAAATTAACTTTGTGCATACTAGAATTGAGTGGTGAAGCAATTGACATGGGAAACTGTAATAAAGCTCACTATTGCTGTTCTAATCTCTTGTCTATGACATTCAGAAAGTCTCAACTACTTTCAAATTCTGTGTTCCATCATAAGGCAAATGACAACATTGACCGTCCTTCTTTTTGAATAATATTTAAATAAGTCCTTTGTGAGTGTGCCATGATAGAAAAATGCTAAAGGATCTAAAGAATCAATTTTTATTTCATATGCTCCCTGATAATGCAGAATAATGCCGTATTTCCCATTTATATTTATATATGAAATAAAAGGAGAATTATATTTTTCCAGGTGAAAAGTCACATGCTTCTTTTGTCTCTTTTATTTCCTGATCCTAAGCCTATGAAAATCATTTTAGATTGAAAAATGAAAAAAAAAGGTAGAGGATAACTCCAAATACCCCCAAAAACAGAAGATACTGATATATAGAGAACACAATTAGCTAGTCCACTAATCTTCTGAGGTTAGAAAAAAAAATGAAATGAAATAAAAGTCATCAAAATAATTTAGAGAAAACATAAAAAGTATTTATTGATCAACTAAGCAGTTAATTATTATTGGTTACATAAAGTACGGGATCTCATTTCTGAGAAAACTTAGGAAGGAAGGAAGTTAAGAATGGAGGGAGGAAAAAGCCAGAAAGAGACAGAAGGAGAAAGTTAAAGGAGTGAGAAAGGGAGGAGAGAAGGTAAAAGCTTTTTCTTCAATACCAGCTCAAGGAAATCTCTTTTGCTAGGATAGGCAAATTGGATGTAGTGGAAATAGCCATGAAGAGGGATTTAGTACGTCTGGATCTTAGCTTCTTCAATAACTTGGTATGTAACCCTGGGCAAATCACTTTTCCTTGAGACAATTTTCTCATCTGGAATAGATCAGTGGTTTTCAAATTGTGCTCCAGCAGAGCACTGCTAACTAGAAGCTAGACCAAGGAACAGTGGTGGTCTATGCAATTAACAGAAAAGTAATTCATGATCATAATTTTTATATCCAGGTCTTTTACCTAATATTGGACCATTTTTCTATTTAATCACAACATTCTCAAACAATTTAAGCTACTTAATATGTCATAACTGGAATAGATTATTATCTACCTAACTATTCCTTCCTTACTTATTTTTGATTACTTACTTTATCATTTCTTATATTCATATTTTTCCATTTCTGTTTAGGGTAGATTCTAAGCATAGGAATTAGGGCACAAAAGTGTGAACATTTTAAGACTTTAAATGTATATTATTAAATTGCTCTAAAAAAGATTTGTGCTAATTTTTATTTCCTAATAAGAATATACAAAATTTAGAGATAGACTAGCTACTATGTCACACAATTTTTTCTTTGACTTTTTTTTTAAATTATAAAAGTGATTCATGTTTGTACACACACGCACACACACACACACACACACACACACAAAATGTAACAACGGTTTCCTCCCCATCTCACTCACTCCTTGTCACTAGCATTCAGTTTAGCAAGTATACTGTCAGACATTTTTTAATCCAAAAATCTATCTTTCAATTTTGATAATAGTATACGTATTTAGATATGCATTGAAATTGTATATATAAATAGTCCATCAGACCTGTGATTTGTGAATGTTATTGCTTATGATAAAGTTAAAAAAAATTTTAAAGTTGACTTTAAAAATGTATATTAATTAAATAACAGGACCAAGTAACATGAAAATATATCCCCCCAAAAAAGAAAAAGAAGAAATCTTGACTGTGATATAAGAATGATAACTTTGGAGAAACTACCATTGAAGTGTAGATTCTAGGGCTGACTGCTCTTTACCAGCTCTGTGTTCCTGAATAAGTCACTTTCTTTCTCCAAGCTTCAATTGGAGAACAAATAGTAAGAACCTAGAAATGTTGGTTTTTTGCTGGAAATGAAGCTTCAACAAATGGGCAATCGTTCACTTGAGTCTTGTCTTCAGAATGTAGTTGATATAAGGTTGCTATTTCGCTTTTTTTAAAATGATTGGCTAGGAGTGGTGGCTCATGCCTGTAATCCTAGCACTTTGGGACGCTGACACCGGCGGATTACTTGAGGTTGGGAATTCAGAACTAGCATGGCCAACACAGTGAAACCCCGTCCCTACTACAAATACAAAAAAAATAGCTTGATGTGGTGGTGTGTGCCTGTAGTACCAGCTGTTTGGGAGCCTGAAGCAGGAGAATCATCTGAACCCTGAAGGTGGCGGTTACAATGAGCCAAGATTTCACCACTGCACTCCAGCGTGGGCGACTGAGCGAGACTCCATCTAAAATAAAAAATAAAATAAAATAGATCTCTTTGAGGAAGAGTTTCATGTTAAATTATGGGTTAAGACATTGGCTTTACAATGAACTCCAAAAATTATATTTTGACAAAATATTACTCCTTAATGGCTTCATTGTGAGAATAGAAATATTCAAATTAATTATGGTTTCATCATTGGCCAAATCCTGGTATTGCTTTTGAGTAAAAAATCTGAAGTTTTAAATCTAAGTAATGTGATTTTGAAGCTAGTAGTTCATGAAGTAGATCATGCCTCAAAAATCTCACTCATTTCAGTTATTCATCTCTGTATCTCTAGTATTCAGTTCTGAGAATGCCATAATACAGACGCTAAACAAAGATTCAATGACCGAATGAGCAATAATACACTACATATTACAATAATTAGTTTGATAGAACTGTACATTTAACTTCTACCTATGGAAACTTTCTTTTGAATTTTAAAGTATCACTTTCAAAACATCTTTAATATCCAAAGGTATATATACCAAGATTCATATGGACTAAGTTTAATATAAGTTATTGCAATGTTTCTTCCTTTGAGAGAGGTTCAGAATCATGATTAATCCACCTTTGTCTTCTTTCAGTCACTTTCCCTAGGCATGGACACTAGCTAACGAGTTACATATGTTTAAATATGGCTTTATGACAATATATTGATTTTTTTATAAGAGATCAGAAAGGTGTGCTAGTGACTTCACTTTTTTGGTATTTGGAGGTTCTGCAATTATCCGATTTGAAGTTTTGAGAAAATTTTTTTGAAGACAGTAATTTCCAGCAAGAGTAAAGCTCTTAAGAATTTAAAATAGGTAATTCATTGAAAAATCACAAACAAACTAAATTAGTAAAAAGACTATGTTGCATTGCATAGAAAGGAAGTTTTACAAAGGCAGGGAAATACCAAGTTAAGAGATGTGTGACAATGTGGTTAAAAAGCCATATTGTGTTCACCTACTCTTTCTTTTGCTAAAATCATTTACTTGAACAGTTTTCCAGCTGGAATTTACAAAGTGGGGCTATGAACTGGATTTTTTGTTTTAAATATAGCTTTCAGGAAGCAGGAAGACTTGTATCTTTTTAAATGATAGAACGTAAATATTGAAACAATGACATTAGAACATCTATCCATTCTTGTTGCCGTTGAAATTCTATCTAATTAAGCTTCTGGACTGACTGTTCATTTTTCCATGATCTCTTCTTGCAGGTTTACTAGAAGTCCCTTTCCCTCCATAAACACTTTCCTTTGGGGGATTTGGGTGCCTTCCTTTTAAGGTTTTAAAAACTAAAATGATTTATAGACTATCTGTATCCTGTTAGTTGGGCAAGTGAATGGATCATATTTGCATGGGTCACTCTGATTATAGGACTTCACTGTTTCTTGAACTAAAAGTGCAAGATTTATTATTCTATTAATGCTCATAAAGTCACTCTTTTGATGAGCCATAATTTCTCTTTATGAGGAGTGTGTATGTCAGTCACCCATGATAAGGGAGAAGAAAGTCCAGACTTCTAACATATTCATATTCCCTGGAACATTAATAGTCTTGAAACCCCATATGACTCCAGGGGATAATGCCATAGGGTAAACTAAAAAAAAGGTAAATTTCAAGGAGTCGGGATGTCCCTGTGAGACTTCCCTCACCTTGCTTGTTGTGTAGGAAACCAAGTTTTTTCTATTTTAATTAACAAATTTAAACCTCCTGATGGAGAAGATAACCCAACCCCAACTAGCCTGGTATTATCTTTGTGAATATTCTTAGGGAATGAAATAGCAGGAGGTGTGAACTTTCTCCTGTTTATCTTAATGGTCTGCTAATGGCAAAGCATAATTACAGTTACTTAAATGCTAAGTGTATTAAGGTCTTCACCGAAAACCCTCAGGCACAGCGCTTTCCTTGAATGACCCAGCTTTTATTCATAGTTTTTTTTTTATCATTTGAAAAAATTGCCCCAAATAAAAACAAAAAGAAAAAAAAAAAAAAGCCCATTCATGTTTAACCTCTTTCAATTACTATCATTGTAGAGTTAAAGCGTTTGTGACTTCTAAAAAGTCTAAAAGAGTATGTGTATGGCATCATTAATTGAATTTGTATCGCCCCCACATTAAAAAAGCAGGGGAGTTTTGCAATAGTTCGCTTCACAGCTTCAGGAAGTCAGTTTGCTTCTAAACCAGAAGACCGAGTGTGTCTTCTAAAGACCATCCTGTGGTACCGTATTTGGGATGGAAACTTAACCATTGTACCTTTCCCCCAATGAACCCACACCAGAAGCCTGAAAGCCTTTGTCCCTTCTAGACGTGGAGGCTTGGAGAGGAGGTTTGGTTTCCAAGGATTGGAGCGTTTGAAGGGCGGGGCCACCTCCAAGTCCATCTCCCCTTTTTGTCCTCTTCTCCTGGGACGGGAGGGTGGAGCCAGGTCCCCCCGCGGCCGGTTCGGGAGCTCTCTCTATTTCGGTCGCTCGAGGTGAGTCTGAAAGGGCGGCAGCCCGTTTAATTGCAGCGCAGGTTAATTTCTTGAGTTCACCGCAGTCGGTCCGCCAGCCGCTTCCCCTGTCTTTGCCAAGTGGGTTTACGAGGTCTGAGGCGTGTTGGGGCGCGCTCACGTTCTCGCAAAAGGCTCCTCCCCAGGGCTCATTCCCCGACTGCGGGAAGCCCTTTGGTGCCCCAGGAGCCTTGGAAACCCAAGGTTTCCTCGGACCTCGTCACTCCTTCCTCCCTCCCCACCGCCTGTTTCCCTGCGTCCCTGCCCCCAGGGAAGGACGGCCCTCCTCTTAGGACTTACCACCCAAAGCCAACCCAGAAGGTACCTTCACGTCGATGAAGATTTTATCGCAGTCTCCAAAACCCAGCAGTCATAGGAGCTTTCAACCTGAAATACGGTTGTTATTTTCTCGGTGCAGAGCTTGATAGAAAAAGTCAGCTTTTTATTAAAGACAAAGAGGTAAATTATCAGCCGGGACAGTGGAGGGACGGCGGAGACCTGGCGCGCTTCCTCCGGTTGCCACGAGGAATTTACGGGGTGGCGGCGGCCAGCGCTCAGACACCCCCGGGTCCGGGTGGGGAGGAGCTCGGGGCTGGAGGACTTCCCTGGTTCCCTCTGGGCACTCGGAAGGGGGAGTCCTCCCGAAGCTGCACAAAGCCAGGATCATTTCAGTCCGGAACAGCCTCAGCGTCCTCCTCCTCCTCTCTTCTTTCTTCTTTCTCTTCTCGGTGACTCCCGTTCCCCTTTCGCCTCTATCCTTTCTGCGCCTTGTTCTTCTCCTCTCCTTACTTCTCTTCTCTCTCCTCGCCTTTCCTCTCCCTCCCCCTCCTTTCTTCCCCACCGCACGCGTAGAGTGTCATTTATTTATTTATTTATCACCCCCGCCATCAACACCCTTTTAGGGATCCCGAGCTTTTCAATGTGAGTGGGAGGAGAAAAGGGCAGGAAGTGTTGACTGGAAGTGGGTGAAATCGTGCCTCGGGGTGAGAGATTCTGCTCAGGAATCATAGGGTCGGGAAAACCTTGGAAAAGGACGATTTAGATCGGTTTAGGAAGCCCCGCTATAGGATGGGAACCAACTCCGCGCGCGTCTCCTACTTCTCCTTTATTGTATGGATTTATGGGTATATATCTTCTCGGACTGTTGCTTGGAGGGATGGTAGAAGAAAGAGCGAGTATTTAAAGAGGACAGCCTTGCCCAGGATCCTTAGCACCGCGCCTTCACCGGATGCGCGCTCCTCAATGCAAAGGAATCCAGCAACATCCCCCAATTCAGACGCGGACAAAAGAAACTTTAATTAAGGTCTCTGCCCCGCGCGCTGCGCGTTTCTCTCTTGAGGTTGTTGATGTCCAACTCCAAGATCCGAGAAATAGAAATGGTACAATCAGCCCATGCCCTTGAACTTCAATTGCTCCTGACTTACTGCATTGATTTTTTTTGATACTGTAGAACCCCTACCCCCACCCCACAACGCTCCCAGTCCAATTAAAGCCTTAGGAGACTTTCGACCTGGTGGTGGAGGGGGGAACCACTCGTTTGCGAAAGAGATAGTTCTGAATGATACGGGGGGGGGGAATTACGCTAAATAAAAATTCAAGGTGTGAAAGCTTCATCGTGGCTCGCGTGTCTTCAACACCATGACACCTTATCATTAGGAGCGCTGATTGTTACTTTCCGAGCCTTTAGATGATCAACCAGAAAGTGCAAACAACGCGGGGCTGGAGGGTGTAAAGTTATTTAAGCAGGCTTTCTTTTTTTCTTTTGGTGCGCAGTCAAAACATTTCACAAGTTAGGAAAAGAAAGTGGTGGTTCCGAAGCTCGGAATGATGGGCTGTTTTCCTCCTCTACCCCCCACCTTCCATATCAGAAAAGAAATAAAACGCACAATGAGCCTTTATTTCAGGGGAGAAGACTTCAAAATACGTGCCAGTAATGGACAATTTGAGCTTTTCACTGGAAATACTCACACCGCAAGCTGGAAAGGGATTAAAAAGCCCCACGTGGTTGATCTGGGTTTAGACTTGCAACCTCCAGTTCCCCTGTATGTTCTTTGCAAAGGTTGGCCTCTAGATGGATGCAAGTGAGGGACCCTCTGGGGCCCGGGCTCGGTGCCTCGGGCAGAGCTGACGGTGGGAGCGCTATGATCTGCCGGGCAGGGTCCTCACCGGGGGCTTCCTCTGCGGGTCAGGGCTGCCGGGCGCCACCGGGACGCGAGCGCGCACGCCTTGGCTCGGCTGCCGCGCTCCTCGCACCGCCTTCTCCGCAGGTCTTTATTCATCTCATCTCCCTCTTCCCCTTCTCCTTCTCCTTTGCCTCCTTCTCCTCCTCTTCCTCCCCCTCCTCCACCACCACCACCTCCTCCTCCTCCTCCTCCTCTGCCGCCGCCACCTCCTCCTCTTGCATCTCACTGGCCTGGCTCTGTGTTGCTCTGAGTGACAAAGACAATGTCCCAGCCTTAACTTTGCAACCACCTTGCCTCCTTCTGGGGTTCAGCAGGGGGGAGGGGGGACAGCAGCAGCAGCCTCAGCATCTCCTCCAGCTTCTCCTTCTGCTCTTCTCCAGCTCTTGGATAATTCTTCCTCTTTTTTCCCCTAGCCTTTTTCCTCATTTCTTTCTTTCTTTCTTTTTTTTTTTTTTCTTTCTCCTGCACGTTGTTGTTGTTATTAGAAAGGCTTCGCGCACCCCCTGGTGCTCCGGCGTTTTGTGTGGCAGGAGAAGATTGTCTTCCTTCTCTCTTTCTGTCTTGCTTTCTCTCTCCCCCTGGTTGCTCATTATTCAGAGAGAGACACAGAGGGAGGGAGAGAGAGAGAGCGCGCGAGGGAGAGGGAGGAGAGGAGAGAGAAGAGGAGAGAGAGGGGAGAGAGAGAGAGTGAGAGGGAGAGGGAGGGAGGGAGAGAGAGGGAGAGGGAGAGAGACGGATATCTCAGGTCATCTGCAGCTGCAGCGAGTCTGAGGAGCCGAGGAAGGCAGGGAAGATGGCGATCCTCCATTGCTGAGACCCGGCAGAAGCACATGAGACTCCCAAACAACTTCCACAACAATAACCCGAGCAGGAAGAGGAGAAAGAGAAAGAGGATAAGGAGGCGGTGGGGCTGGAGAAACCGAAGCACCTCCCGGCGCCGGGACGCTTCTTCTGTAAGTTACTGCAATTAACAACCACCTCGGGGTGGTCCGAGTGCTCCGGGGAGGAGAGCGCGGGGTGGTGGAGGCACAAACGCGCTCATTCATTCGGCCAAGGAGGGTTGGAGGAGCGGGGAGGAGAGGAAGTCCCCTGCATGGACTGGCTGTTGGAAGAGGAGAAGAAGCGAGAGAGAAGAGGAGGAGGGGGAGGAGGGAGAGCAGGAGGGGGAGGAGGAAGAGGAGGAGGAGAAGCGAGGGAGGAAGAGGAGGAGGAGGAAGAGGAGGAGAAGGTGGTAGTGGTGGCAGTGGAGGTGGCTGTGCTTTTCCTGCTGGCTGCTCCTTCTGCTGGGGGGAGTGAGCGCGGTGGCTTAATTAATTTCGTGTAGTTCTATGAAGAGAAGAGAAAATGAAAGATGAGTGAGAAGAGAGCTGGAGGCTTAGGACGGATGCTCCGAGTGTGGGGACTGGAGTAGGGACAGAGAGGGGGGCGGAGGGCGGGAGGCCGGAGACCTGAGCCGAGAGCCAGAGGGAGCGAGCGAGGGTCAGAGGAGGGAGAGCTCCGAGCCAGCGGCCCCGACCTGAGCGGGTTGACCTCTTTCTTTCTCTGTCCCTCTCCTTCCTTTCCCCCACTCTGTCTGCCTGTCCCCCGCCCGATGGCAAAGCCGTGCGGATTGGCACCCCCCTCTTCCTCAGGTATTTGGTTCTCTCTCCTCTCTTCTGTCTCTCTTTCCTCTCTCTCTCTCCCCGAAGTTGGGATGCGGGGTCGGGATGTGTCGGGGGGTGGCTGCTGCAGCCACTGGTGCCGGTGCTGCTGGTGAACAGAGAGGCGAGGAGCTGGGGGCACCGGCCGGGTGGGGGGGCGCAGGTTCAAGAGCGGCTGAGGAGCTGTCTCCAGGCTGGGGGTTCAGACGCGTCTGGTGGAGGAGGACAACGGTTTCTGGAGAGGAGAAGCCATTACACACGCTTGGCTCTCCTCTGAGGAAAGGAGAAAGGAAGGCAGGGGCCTGGGGGGGCGTCTCACTCCTGGTGCAGTTCCCAGGGGTCTGCCCTCCTTCCAGGCACGAGGGGAAGCCGCAGCCGCCCCCCATTGGAGCAGCCCCTCTTTCCCTTTCTTTATCTCCCTGTCCTCCATTTGCAAGCTGTCTGCTTTGGTTCCAGTCCAGACTCCAAAACACAAAGCTCCTTCTCACGTTCATTCTCCAGGCTGTTCACCATTCCTGAAGGAACCCTCATTTTCTTTTCATTGTAGCTTCTAACCTACAGAGAGGGAGGGAGGCTGCCTGGAGTTCCTTTTATATTCCTCCCCAACCAAGGAAAAAAAAAAAAAGTTTCATTTTTAAGCACGCGTCTGGGATGGGGATACACCAACCAGTTGGGGCTTTCTCCCAGGGCTCCCGGGGGCTGTGTCTGAGTGTCTGTGTTGGCTGTTTGGTGTGCTTTGGTTCTGTTTCTGGAGGTTGCTTGCAGGTTTTTGGAGGAAGTGACTAGTTTGGTTAGGAGCTGGGAACTGAGTCAGGTAAGCCGTGTCATGTTGTAACTCCACCAGAAAATGGAGGAGAGCGGGTTTCCAGGAGACAAAGCTGAGATGAGAAGTGTTTATAAAATTATGGATGTCTCCATTTTGAAGCTCTGTTGGTGATGGGTGGAGGAGGAGGAGGAGGAGGCTTGCTTGCCTACTCCTTCTCCCTTTCCAGAGGGAAATCTTGTGGTGGTTCCTCACTCTCTATTCATTATGCAAGGAAATGAGGGCTTTTAAGGGTTCCTCAGATTTTTCTCCCACCAAAGGAGTGTTTTCACAAGTTATTGAGGCGTTTGTTTCCATTTTAAAGTAAACTTTTGGAATTTTTTTCTCCTTTTGAGTGGACCTGAAGGGTTTTGACCTCCTTCAGGAAAGGCAAGGCAAAAACCTTAAAACATTTCCACTGAGGTCTTCACACAACTTTAAGCTGCACCAGGTCTCATGAAAGTCACCAGGAAATGTTATTTCCTCCTTGTGAAGATGGTGATGGCCCTAAGCTGAGATTTTTTTTTTGAGTTCTAGGGCTTGGTTATCATCATGTTTTGATGCATTGCAAGACTTTATTGTCTGATTTGGGTTGGTTTCTGCAAATATAAAAAATAGTAAGAATAATCCTGCAAGATCTCAGAGGGACTCTAAGACTGACTGACTAACACCAGTTTCTCCAGGTTCTCCAATTCTCTTCAGGTCGTTCCATTTGTATGTTAGGCCTTCTTTTAGTTCCTTTGTTTCCCCCTTTCCCTTTCCTTCGGCTATTTTTTTCTGTGTTCTGAAGTACTCTAAGTCTTCAGAAATATCAGTATGTCTTCTTAACAATGTCACTATGGAAACAAATTTTAAAAACAGTATGTCGGTTGAGAAAAACTTATGTCCAGGTGTCTTCACCTTTTTAATTGGGAGGAATTTATTAATCATGTAGGAAGACATTTTGTGAGGATAATCTGAAAAAAGGACGGAGTTCCTACCCTAGTCCACACATTGATGGGAGCTCTTCACTGATTAGTTGTAGAGAATCTACATAAGTGACCCAAGCAAAGAACTAAATCCTGAAATGCTTCAGAAATTTATAAAAGCCAACCATGAAGATGTTGCTTTTCCATTAGGTGAGGTAGCCATCTTGAGGATGAGGGAAGATGTTGGAAGAATTTTAGATGAACTGTTGAAGATAGGTGAGGAGGGCTCCACGGTGGAATGAAAACTTGGAGGAGATTCAGAACCAATTAATATATTCTAAGGAGGCTAATTGGACCTTGCTTTCAACTAAGGAGAAATAATAGAAAGGTACCAGCTTCAAGAGAAATAAGGAACACATTGGTGAGCAACTTGTAACAGCATTTTTCTTGCTTTGCTTTCTCATTATGTGTCATATTTTTTGTGTGTAAAGTTCCTTATGTCTACAGCATTTTTCTGCATATTGAAGTGGTTTTAGATTCCAGATGTAATTATATTCTGTTGAGTAGCTGGTAGCACTGTCACTCAGTAAATGCACAGTGCTGTATATGACAACATCACATTTTTCAAACCAAACTGTTGTGTCATTAATTGAGGGTTATTGTTCTTCTGAGGGGTGTGAAAGGAGAGGGGAAATACATGGTTCTTTAGCTGATAATTGTCCATGGTCAATGAAGTAAAACCATGTTTGTGCAGACAAGAATTTATGGTTTTCAGTTGATGTGTATGCTCATTTAAAAATACTTCTGTTCAGATCTCTGCTCCTTTATGAAAAACCTAGGCCTCTCCAAGAACACTTTTAAAAAATCCTTCTTGGAATCATAACTTTTATTATTTGTTTTTGAACGTTATCTTTTGATAGCGTTACTTTTGCTCTGAAGTGAAATTTCACCAATATTATATTTAAATTTGCTAATGCATAAATGGATGCACCAAACCAGGTGTCCAGACCGGGAAGTTCAGATGCAATGGATAAAGAGTTATTTGGAAAAGTAATTACCAGATAATTTTACATCTAATTAACCATGTATGTTTATGTAAACATAAGTACATTATATAATGATCTTGAAACAAACTTTCATGATTTTTTTTATTGTTACTGATAGCAGGACAAGTGGTTCATTTGCTTATTTCAGCAGGGGGGAGAAATCTAACAGCCTGGTTGCCAGTTCAGCAGTTTGTCCACATTTTTCACTTTGCAACCAAATGTTTTGGTGTCTTAGAGCTGAACTTTTCTGGAGGGCAAAAAATAGGTATTTAAGAGGCATCTTGGAATTTGGGAATGTGTTCTAACTGGTTATCTAAGACACATTCATCTCCGATGCCCTTCATCAATATGGCAAACTCCATAATATTTAAGGACATGGCTTCCTGAATTTTTCTAGACATACCCATTTGAATTAAGACAAGCATTTTGGATAAACCACCATGAGAGAAAAAGTGTCAAATTAGACATTTTCATTTAATGTCAAAACCCAAAGATCATTTTTATTTATGAGACAAGTTCATGTGGCTTATTATGCAAATTTTTGCCATGCCTCTATCACAAGGAGAAATCATGGGAAATATTTGCAAGCTATGATGCACACTGACATAAGAAAAATTCTTGTTGGATTCTCATATTCCATAATATTTCTCATATTGGATTTATGTCATTCTAATTCATTGACCACATTCCCTGATGAATTGTTTTTTTCCCCCGTACTCTTTGGTGTTGGAAACAACTTTTAGAGGGGGGGAAAAAAAAACTTATCTACTCTTCATAATGAGCCTTCCGGAAGACAGAAGGAGAAAAAAAATCCAACTCTACTAATGGACTTTAGAGTACTTGTGGTCAGTTTTCCTGAAAGAAAGGAATGGTAAAGTTGCAATGGGAAAGAGTCCTTTCTTCTGTGTGATGGAGTTTAATAGGGTCTAGTCTGTCTTAAATTATTCCTTGTTGCTGTGATTTCTTGGTTAAGGTAACCTTACTTACTCTTTCCAGTATGTGCCTTTTTCAGACTTATAGTTCACTGCATCATGGAATTGAGAAAGCTGTATCAGATATTCTAAATTGATAGTTGGGGAACAGAGATGTTATTTTATAATGCCACAGTCACAGTTAGGAGACATATACATAATGGACTCTTACTGCTAAGAATCTGGCATGAATGTATGACTCGGGTGGTTGGTATATCTGATAGAAGTGGAGGAACAATATTTCCATGACTGAAAGCTAAAATCCAGTGGACTGAAAAAAAAAACCAAAACTGTGTGTGTGGGGGGTGGGGGGTGGGTGTGTGTGAAAGCAAGTATCTTGTGAGTTTCACATACTGATGGAGTTGATGGCTTTGAGAGAAACATTAGCTGGGTGTTGGTGACCTATTAATTGATTATGAGAAAACAGAGAGGAGAGTAGATAATGCTAGAAGAAAATTCCTCTCCTTGTGTGATATGCCAAGACATCTGGCAGATGTTATGTCGGGCCCTAAGGAATGGACAGTTTAATTTTAGCCCTAGCAAGGAAATGGGAAGTTCTAAGCTCTTTTAATAGCACAAGTCTTCGTTTGGGGAAGGTTGCTTAAAAAAATAGGAAAGAAAGGAAAAGAGGCATTTAATGTTATGTGGAAGAACTCTAGGGAGTAGGGAGTAAAAACTGAAGTTTTGGGGTGAGGAACAAAAATATTATTTCTCATGTAGAAATTAACATAAAAATTATTTTTAAAGTGACAAGTAAGTAAGAACTATGAGGTATTTAATATTTACCAGGCAGACCTTCCAATTTATTTTGTTGTCTTAGGCCTTAGAGAAATCATAGAGTTTAAGTCTCCTCCCTCCACTTGCATTATACTGAAGAGGAAACTGGCACAAAGACATGAAGTGACTTGCACAAGGTCAGAAAGTTCAGTTGTAACCAAGCCAGGCCTAGAACTCAGGTCGGCTAACTCCAGCCTAGTGCCCTTTCCATTACCCCGTTGCATTTGATTGTTGAGGGTTGTGAAATAGCCACTCTCTTCTCCAGGGCTCAAGGCTTTCTGAGACACTCTGTACTCACACACTAGTGGGCAGAGGTATGGATTTTTCTTAGTTGGATTTAACATGTTGGGGAGCTCAGAGTTGAGTATGGTTTCATTCATAGATCCAGAGACCAATTTTGTTCACGTGACATTCAGTAAAGTGTTAGCTCCTGGGTTTGTAGCTGTACTTTTCATCTTTCCTGCTCTCATCTCTCATTCCATCATCCAAGGGCTTGGGAGCCCTTTTCAAATGTCCTTTTTGGGAAGTTTGTCTGAGTCTATTGCAACTTACAATAGTGGCCACAAATGGACTCTGAGGATCTATTTTGCAACGTGGTACAGATTTAAATTGGCTCCTTTCAGAGATGCCATTTTGTAATACTGATGAATGGCTGAGAGGTGAAATCCAGTCTGAAACAATTACTGGTGGTTTTCCAATGTTCTTACTCATTCAAAATGTGCCCTCCATGTATCTTCTTGGAGCCCAATTCTGTCTTGCAGACTGACGGTTAACCTTTTCCCATTTTCCCAATATACATGAAATCATCATTAAAATGACTTTTAACAACACAAACACCGTTTAACCATGAGCAATAGGACAGTCCCATAAGGAAGGGTACAGTGGATTTTTACTTCTGTCTCTTCTTGAATGAGCAAAAGCGATTTTATAAAGAAGAAGAGTGATGTTTGGAAGTTTCCACATTTTCTAAGCTTCTTCCAAACGAATGCATCAATTTTTAATCCTGGAGGCAGTGTGGAGAAGGTAGTGCTGGATGTGGACTTCTGGCAGAAACACAGTTAACGCTGTAAACAGTTGAACCTCAGTGTGGCATTCCTCCAAATGAGTTGACTGTCGAAAATAAAATGTTCCAGAAGAACTGGGAGAACAGGAAAGAAGTTAAAACAGCATGGTTTGCATGCCAGTACTAAAGGAAGGAAAAAAAGTTTGGGTTGGGGGGGGCATTGGAGCAAAGATAATTGTAAGTTGAACTGTCCCTTGGATTTATAAGACCCAGGAGAAGTTTCCAAATGTGGGAAAATGGGTTTTTACGAATTTAGATTGTATTTGCAGTTTACTAGGAAGCTCTTTTGGATTCTTTTTTTTTTTTTTTTGTCCCCTTGAACTTTGTATTTGGAGAACTGTGCACACTGATAAATGGGAAGTCCATTGGAAGCAATTTGGATTTACATTTTGTGCCTGGAAATGCTATCATAAAATGTATCTCTTTTCTAAGTCCTCCTATCCTCATCAGCTGAAGCACACAGAGGATTTTTAACGTCTTTGGATGTATGATACCAATACAAAGTTAGTTGTTTTCATGGCTTAGAAAGACAAGAAATGAGTGGTGTGGTGTGAGGAGGTGCTAGTAATGTCACCTACAAATGCATTGTCTTTTACTTCTGGTGAGCGGATTGCTTGGTGTCTTCAAAGCATTCTTGCCTAATTCCTAGCTGGAGACATTTTTTCTTGAGTTATTCTTGGAGAGAAGGGTTTTTTTTGTGTGTGCCAGGTCATGGGTATTTTGGTATTGATTTCCTTGCTTTCATGTGTTTGCTTGTTCAGTTCACTGCATGTTGCTTCTGGATATTAATAAAATACTTGTGCTGTGCCTGTCCACATCTTACCCTTAACCTTATTCAAAGAGTAGACCCTGCTCTTTAGGGTGAAGGGAAGGTTGATAGGTACTTACTTGTTAAAAAAAAATTAATACTTGAAGAAGAGAACTGTATAATTCAGGAAGTTATTTGCTAGACCTTCACATAGACAAATTTTAACAAAGACCACACAAGGAAAGATGGAGAAAAATCTGCTAGGAACCAATAGATCCTGATGAAAATGTTTTAGGATCACTTAGCAGGAAATTAAGCATTTGCCCAAGATGAGGAAGCGAAGTCTTACCTTTGGATTCAGCTTGGTTGGAGCACAAAAGGAGCTGTAGGCCCAGGTGAGACAACTGTGTCAGAAGTAATTAAGCCCAGGATTTGTGGAGAGGCTTAGCTGCCACAGAGCCCAGCTGGGGAAGGCCAGCCTCACTCCGAAGTTCTCGTCTGGCCAGTTGAACCAGAACACACGCTAAAGCCTCCAAATTTTGGAATTCTTCTTTTTCCTGTTCTGATTTAAGAAGGTAACACCATTATTCTTCGGTTTTGCTCTTGTCAGCTGAGTGCTTCTCTTCTGAACTGGGAAATGCCAGAGGCTGGGGGGTGGGAGCTGATTTCCTCTAAGGGAAAATTCTCCCCGTTAACACTACAAATGTGCCTTAACATTGTACTTATTACTCCAGAAATAATTGTGCAGTGGCACAATGTGGGATACTTGAAAGATGTTTGCTGCACAAAGGTTCCAATACTCACCTGCAGATTAAGAAATGAGTTTCTAAACCATCTCATTTCTGTTGCTAATGAAAAGCTTTGGAAGGCACCTGTGAATTAGAGCTCCAGCTGCTATCATGGTAGGGGAAGTTAGGCCTTGAAAGGATACATGGATTAGCCGGTCAGAAAAGCAAACAGTGGCATCAGCACAAGTAGAAAATAGACAAGGTTGTTAAAGCTAACAGGAAAGTAGGCTAAAGCATTGCTGTAATTATATGGTGGAAATTTGCTGGGAAGGAGTGACTGCTTGGATGGGAGAAGGAAAAGAAGAAGAGAAGCAGGAAAGTAATTGACTAGTTGAAATAGAAGTCTATCCACTGGGAAGAGCCTACAGGAAGAACTAAGGCATTGCTTTTAAGAAACAATAAAGCAAGTAGAAAAAGACCTTGTAATTTGGTACCTAACACATGTGAAATATGAAGACCCGTGCTCAGATCCACATTCTTTGGCCACTTCCTATTGTAAAAAATAGAATTGGGTTTGGAGGACAATTTATGTGACTTTGGGGTTACAAATACAGCCTTTCTGACAAAGGACAGATGGAAACTGGAGGGAACTGGTTAAGTAGGCCTAGGTGGAGATTTTCCTGGAAAATGAACAAAGTAGAGAATAGAGCACGGCAGAAAATAGCTGCATTATTAATGGACAGAAAATGTGATAGTCCTCTCTAAAGTGATCCATAGAACTTCTCTACCTATGCCCTGGGTATTAGAAGAAATGAAGAACAAAGACATGCCTTTTCAGAGGGGAAAGGAATGGACCATGACTACTGCCTGGTGTCAGTTTGGGATTAAGCCATTGGCTTGAGCCAAGCGTCACAAGCTGATCTCCATCCAGTCCCAGCATTTTAAAATCCAAAATAAGGCCATTGCGGTTCAGAATGTTGAGCCATTCTAATCCCTAATTACATCATCCCTCTGTGTTATGACCACTTAGTTAGCAATGGAGCACCAGCATTCAACCCAGGTTGCCATGGGCCTGATAGAGGGGTCCTTCATTTGGGGTACAATTTGAATGCTGGGTTATTGACTGAAGATGACCAAAGACAGATACCAGCTAGAGATCATGTAAGGATTTCAGTAATAAGTGCTTATCACCCAAAATCTTTTCTCTTCTGTGGTTTCTATCTTAAATAGTCTTCTCTGAAGACTAATTAGTATTTAATAATAATAAGTGGGAAGGGGTCTTTGTAAAAGAGTCCATTTTCTTTTTTAAATTTTTTTTCTTGACAGAGTCTTGCTCTGTCACCCAGACTGGAGTACAGTGGTATGATCTCAGCTCACTGCAACTGCCACCTCCTGGGTTCAAGCAATCCTCCTGCCTCAGCCTCCCAAGTTGCTGGGACTGCAGGCACACACCACCATGCCCAGCTAATTTTTTGTATTTTAGTAGAGACGGGGTTTCACCATGTTGCCCAGGCTGGTCTCAAACTCCTGAGCTCAGGCAATCCACCTGCCTCAGCCTCCCAAAGTGCTGGGATTACAGGTGTGAGCCATTGCACCTGGCCTCAGAAGAGACCCTTCTCATTTGAATGTCAGAGTTCAGCTGCAAGAACTTCTCTCCTTTCTGCTGTCAATTGAATATTGTCTGTTCTAATATTGGGTAAGAACAATAGAAAATAAATGATTCCTTCATCAAAAAAATCTGCCAACACTGTAGAGTGGGAATACCACATAGACCTTAAATGCTGTCTCCCTTCCTGAACTGACTCATAGGTAATACTGGATAATTGTTTTTTCTAACATTTAATATGAATCAGGGACTGTTCATAGGGTAGAGAAAACTGAGGTTTAGGGAGGTAAAGTAATTTAGCCAAAGTCATGAGGCTGCAAAGTTGGTGACCCAGGATTCACATGAAGTGGGGCCTGACTCCAGAAGCCTGGCTCTCAGCTGGTGGGACCTGGCCTTGGTTATTACTTGCTCTGCTCATAGCTTACGTTCTTGATGGTTTGTCTCTTCCAGTTGCTTATGCCAGGAGTATATCCTTGGAGTTCTGGAAGTAAATCTGAGAATAATGGAACATTAATTGTAATATATTAGTTGACATGAGAGATAGAACTTACTGTAATAGGTTGAGAAAGTGTGTTTAACTGAAGAGCTTATAGAGGAGACGATAGGAAAAACAGCAAGAGGCCGTGTAAGGGACATTTTTGCAGATTTTTTTTTTTTTTTTTTTTGAGACGGAGTTTCGCTCTTGTTACCCAGGCTGGAGTGCAATGGCGCGATCTCGGCTCACCGCAACCTCCGCCTCCTGGGTTCAGTCAATTCTCCTGCCTCAGCCTCCTGAGTAGCTGGGATTACAGGCACGCGCCACCGTGCCCAGCTAATTTTTTGTATTTTTAGTGGAGATGGGGTTTCACCATGTTGACCAGGATGGTCTCGATCTCTCGTGATCCACCCCCCACGGCCTCCCAAAGTGCTGGGATTACAGGTTTGAGCCACCGCGCCTGGCCGTAAGGGACATTTTTAAGGAATAAACATTTTAAAATTATATCAGACTCAGAAAAAAGGAGCCACCTACTTGTTATGGCAGAAAGATATGCTATGTGACTTATTTTTTTTTAATTGTAGAAAAGGTGTTTTACTTTTTTCTTCATAGGGCCCTTTTTGAAGTCTCAGTGCCCTGTGTTGGCTCTGGTTACTATCAGCCTGAGAAATGTTTTCAAAAGCTACACAGACATTTGAAAATTAGTTCTCTTTAATGGTCATTTATGGAAAATGGTGCAGATTCTCTTAAAAATGTGAATGCGAATACTTCCTGCCCCTTTTTGTGATCACCGTGTGCTCTGTTTAGATCACGGAGAGGTGATGAGTACTTTGGTTTGATTTGCCTCTCCCTGAAACACTGCAGGATAGTAAGGAAGTTCACGGATGAGCACAGACGTCGTAATAGAGTGACACACTGTGCTAAGGGAGACAGAGTGATCCAGATAGCCCTACGATATCCAGGAGAGTAGCTTTTCTGCAAGATGGTGGTTGGATGTTAGTTGCTGAGTACACTCTTGAGCCCTGAAGCAACTAAGTGGTTTTATAAAATCCTCACTTTGCCGTGGATCTATTCAGTAGATCTCTGGTCCCTGGACAGACCCATAATCAAAACCTTTGTAGAAGGATAAACACATGCCCTGTTTATAAAGTGTACCAGAGGAGGCCATGGAGTCATCCATTTTTACTTCTCATCCGTATCATTATTTACCAAATTTATAAAAACTGTTATTTTCTTAAAGGACTAAAATAGAAAAAAAGGCTCAGAAAAAAATATATAAAGTGAACAATTGAACTGTATAGTTAAAGACAATAAAGTGGAACTGAAGCGTGTTGTTCTCTGGGCAGAATTTCTAATTTAGAGGAATAGGGACTCCATTCAGCCTTAGACAGCATAAACTGTGACCCGAGGCACTAGTGCCTAGCATTCTAGGATAATCCCTCAGACCAGCCTGACTCAAAGACCAGTTCTCAATGGGTTTCTTCAGTTTTCCTTTTAATTCTTTGAGGAAATCTACCCAGGCTACCTTCAGGAATTGCTTTGCAGGAAGCCAGGTGAACTGGGTCAACATAGCTTTGTAGATACAGTGAGAATTCGGAATTTGTGAACACATTCAACATGAGGGGTTCCATAGGAGAGAAAGCATGGAATATACTCTAAGGAAGTAAACGTAGAAAGTGTATGTATACAGGCCTGGAAAGGAATCATTAATCCTCTTGAAAGGAAAACCACATTTACAAAGATAGATTTTATGGTAATTTAAAAAGTGCATTGTACAGATCACATAAAATAGCACCTATTTAAGGAGGCAGAACTGTATCTTTCCCATTTGTGTGGAAGATTTTGTCATTCATTCCATCTTCTCCTGTGGCTTTGCCTCCAATTAGAAATTTTGCAGGCCTGAGAACTGAAGTGGTGTTGAAGAACAGATGTCAGCTGTTCCTGAAATTCATCTTTGCCCCTTGGTTGACTCAGTGTTTCAGAATACCTCACCCATTCTTTTTCTGACCAGTGGTTGTAGCTTGTTAATAATGAGTGAACATCACCCAAAGGTCCTGAAATTAGCAAGTGTTAAATGTTAGGTGATTATTAGGGGAAAACAAGATAATCTAGTCAGTGGGCTTAATTAGGTTGTGATTGCCCAGTTGCTGCTTCATGATAATTATATTCATAACCCCATTTCTAGACGTCAACTACAATTATCAAAATTGACCCCAGCATAGGTAAGTGTTAACAATCTTATTTGAAGCAGCTTCTGAATAGTGAATATCTGATGTTTTCAATGTGCTTCTGCCTGTTCTTTCTTCCCCTCTTGCCACTTTTCCATGATCTTTCCCCCATCTTAGTGAAAAGGTCGGTAGCAATATTATTTTGTCTGTGACCATGCACATATTGTATAGCTTGTGCTGGTGTCTACAGAAAACGAAATTCTTAAATTTTTAGGGGTCAGATATAACTGCAGCACTTTCGTAAATCAGCAAATAGGAATCCTGAAGCATAAAATTCCAAATTGGCTGGATTGTTATTTTCCTCAGCACATGAAACCTGTTAAGTCGATTGAATGTGATTCATTTGAATAGATCTTTTACTTTATAAGGCATAATCTTAAGATGAAAAAGAGAGTCATCTGTGTTTAAGATAATGCCTTAGCAACATGATCACTAAGATTTGAGGAACTGTAAATCGAGAACTTTTAACTTTATATCACCCCTTCCTTTCCTCCAAATTATGAAATTTGCTGCCAGTGTATTCTAGTATAAAAAAAGAACATGTAATTACTAGGGACATTTACTGTTTGTCTCCCAGATGAAGTCAATGATTTCCAGGAAATACAAACAACAACCTGTATCAGAAGTGATACGGTGTGAGTATGTCAGTGTGACACCGTGAATCACTGGGCCAGATTGTCATTTGGCAGCCTTCCCTTTCTGACATACAATTATATGGGAAAATAATGCACTTAAAACTTTCGCACTATGGCTGAACTTCAGCGCAATTTATCTGTCTAAAGAACAACTGGGAACTCAGCTACCATATATATTTATGTATGTATATATGTATATATGTACACATGTGTATCTCTGTACATAGAGATGCTCTCTAGGCACTTATTTTTCTCTAAAACATCAAGAGTACAAATTTCCACCTAGCAGTCATCACTTAGAATTTCTGGGGTAAGAATGCAGTTCTCTGTGTAGGGGTCTCTCTTGAGAAAGTGATGTTTAGTGGATGGAGCATATTCTTTTGGGGCTACAGAAGCTGAGGCTGAAATTTGTCTCTGTCCATTACTAGCTGTGAGACCTTGAGTAAGTCATTAAACTTCTCTGTCCCCATGATTTCCTACCCAGTAAAATAGGAATTATTATAATTTGAATCTGTAGAACTAACATACGGATTTTTTTTAAAAAAGTGTGTATAAGAGTCCTGGTTCATAATGGGCACTCAAAAAAGGGATAGTTTCTTCCTTCCTAACTGATAGAGAAACTGAGGCAGAGATCTTCTCCAGGGCTTTGCCCCATTTATCTTTGGTCAGTATATTAGGTATTTTGTTCTTGATCTTAAACCCAGTTTTTAGAATTGTGCTTGTTTAATTTGGTGCTGTGTCTGTCTTTACTGATAAGTAGTCTTTGCTGTGGTCGTCCATTCCCAGGTAGACTATATTACATCTTGAACGGATGGTCTGTGGATGAAGTAACACTCTGTATTGCTGTGTGTGCATTCAGTAGGTGCTTGTAAACTACCCAAGAATGATGGCATTTCTTTTTGGAAAAGTACGTTTACATGGTAACAGTGCCTTCAACCTGACCTTGCAGAGCTATTCCCTGAAGTGTTGTAAGGGAACAATTTTTAATAAGCATGAAGTTTTTTGAGCTTTTCAGAAGAAAGATGTTATTACTGTTCCTATTGTTTGGTATCATTCCGGCAAAAATGATATGTCTAAGAAAATTGTCCTTGTTGCAGAGAAAATATTGGCTGTGCTGTTTATATGAATGTTGTATGCCTCCCTGTCGCTCTACTCACATAGCTATCTCTTAGCCAGTTTTAGGACTGCCCTCTAGCCTGGCTTAGAAATGCTTTGGTTTTTCTCTGTGCAAATGTTTATTTTAATAGGCCACGTCTACTCGGTCTCACTAATGTACTATAATATCAGATGATTTCACACCTCATGGGTAAGGAGACTAATTTTAGAGTGTTTTAAGGGTAGATGATATTTTAAAATGTTGGAAAACATGCAATGGTGTTGGTAAGGCTTAACCAGACTTACCTTATTGGGTCTGGCCCAAAGAACATTCATTGGTAGCTTTATTGGTGGTGGTGGTGGTGGTGTGGATGTTAGTGGCGAAGATGAAGAACATGTTAGTGGTTCTTTGGTAAAACTGAATAGTGATTTTTTCACCTGTACAAGCAAAGTACTCATAATTTTTACTTTTACGTTTGGGAAATTTCCAGAGAAAAAAGATGTCATTTGAATGTTGTTGTTGTTATTTTTGAGCTTAGGTCTTGCTCTCTCGCCCAAGCATGATCTCAGCTCGGTGCAAGCCCTGCCTCCCGGGTTCCAGTGATTCTCCCACTTTAGCCTCCCGAGTAGCTGGAACTACAGGCATGCACCACCATCCCCAGTTAATTTTTTATATATTTTGGTAGAGATGGGGTTTCAGTATGTTGGCCAGGCTGGTCTTGAACTCCTGGCCTCAAGTGATGCACCCACCTCGGGCTCCCAAAGTCCTGGGATTACAGGGGTGAGCCACTGCACCCAGCTGGAATGTTATTATTTTTTAATTATAAGTAAACTTTAGAGTTGCCACTCTAACTTTGTATCCAGGGCTGTTTGAGGAGGAAAGAAAAACCTTGTGTTTATTTACTCTTGTTCAAATCTCTAGGATCCTCTTAAATGAGAGATTTTTGGTTTCCAAAGTGTAAACCCAAAACTAAAGGAGCAGAGATGTAGCTGTGAGTGTGTGACCATGGTTACTAGTACAGAATGCCCTAATACACTAAGAAATATGGGATGAAAGAGTAGGAATTGAACCCCGGACTCCCTAGGATGCTTGAAAGACTTGTCTGTTTGTCCACGTCCTTAAGAGATGTATTTGGGAATGCCACTTTCACATGGATTCGATTCTTTTCATGTCCTAGGATCCTTGCTTATTTGTGACTACAGAGTAGTAGGAAAGCGACTGGCTTTGGAGTATGATGTGAATTCACACCCCTTCCTGCCACTTCCTAGCTTTGTGAACCTAGGTGAAGCTCCTAATTGTTCCTCTGCTCCAGTTTCTTATCTTGAAAGTGGGATTCTCTTTCTGGTGAAGTCTAAGAGGCACAATATATGTAAAGTATTCAGTACCCTGCCAGGTGCCCAATAAATAGCCACCTCTACAGTTCATTTGCAATGATCAGTCAGGGGCCACCCAGTGCCTATGGTACAGATGGCTTGCTCTTGCCATTCATCCGATGCCTGCTTTTACATGCCTAGTTAGCAGTTGTGGGATGATGACAGAGATCTCGTATCACCTGGGTTTGACCACCTAGGCATACTACAGGCATGCTTAGTACTCAAAAGGAGCTTAGTAAGTATTTGATGAATGAATAGAGGTATGGGCACACATTCCTTAAATAAGCAGCTTCTACAAAACACATGAAGATGAAGACACTAAATTCTTTCCAACTCTGGTTTCTTCCCATCTTTGTGGAAAGAATTTAGTGTCTTCATCTTCATGTGTTTTATAGAAGCTGCTTATTTAAGGAATGTGTGCCCATACCTCTATTCATTCATCAAATACTTACTAAGCTCCTTTTGAGTACTAAGCATGCCTGTAGTATGCCTAGGTGGTCAAACCCAGGTGATATGAGATCTCTCTGTCACAGTTGTGTTAGGCTCTTTGTTTTGGTAATTGAGTGATTATGATGGAGATAGGTGTCGTCAACCACATTCAGGTAGCTTGGAGACAGGGGATGGTGAAGAGTGGCTTAGGCTGTGGGTAATGGATTCCTGTTTAGATGCATTCATTTCTGTGTTTTTGTGTGTATATATTTACAATATAATCTGCTAACCATATAGTCAGTGCTGCTGTGGTTCGTAATCTGGCAGATCATTTAAATATTTACTCCAAAATATCTTGTTCTCTGTTGGTGTGAAGTAGAGTTTCCAGTTATTTTTAGGTCATTTTCATCTTAGCAACCCTGTTGGAGATGAACCAGACACGCTGCTGTAAACTGTCCCCACATTTGGATAGAATTTAATAAAGTAAAGTTTAATGGTTTGGTCCCAAGAGGCAAACAGACCATCTGGTTAGCAGAAGGTTAGGTCAAGTATTGTATGGCTGCTGAGAGGGCCACAAACCAGCCCTGATGCACTGGTAATGTGTCCAGTTGCTGAATGCATTAAGCATTGAAATGGTGCTTTCAGGTCTGCCGAGCCAGCAGTTCTGTTACCACCGCTGTGACGCAGGAGATAATTCAGCTGGGCAAGCAGCAGCATGGGGGTGGATCTACAGTACAGGATGTGTAATGTCAACATGAAGGATTGGAGCTGGCAGAAGGAAGGGAAGCAGTCATTTCATGCCAATGCAGGAAGCCTAGAGAGATGCTTTCCACCCCCTACCCCTGTCTCTTGTCCTCTTCTGGAGCTTTCACATTATTTGTTAAATGATTACCTTGTGCATGGTCCATGGCAAAACTTCAGCTGATTTCTCTGCCTCTTTTGGAACCTGTCAGCATAAACAGAGTAAACCACATTCCACACACATGTAGGGCGGGCAAAGGAAAGAGATTACTGCACAGACTGGGAGGAGGAGAAAGGGCTTCATTAGGCAGGAGCATCTTTGTGCTTGAGATGGAATCCCATTGTATGTCCCTTTGTGCTCAGATTTGAGACCGGCCATCCATTCAAAGGCTGCAATCATCTCGGAACATTGTGCTGCAGCTGTAGTCGGTGGAAGGCTGCAGAATGGTTCCAGTGATTCTGCAGAAGCTTAGCAATTACATAATTGCTATGTAACTGGAGAGAGCCATCAGGATTGTCTAGTTCTCCTGGAAAGAAAGCTTCTACAATTTGAGGGGTAGATTGTTTTCCCTTGTTAAACCTGAAAGCTGATGAGCAGATACATCACACCACCAGGCTGAAACCGGGTCCTCTCACTGGCATGAGAAGGGAAGAAATTCACAAGTACACTTGGCTGGACATTCAGTGAACTTCACAGCTGTGTTAAAGGGAGAGAGAGCAACTCAATGACTCTTGGAATTGTGGCAGCTGAACATGATATTTGACTTGTTTCTCATATCTGGGACTGTAGCAACTTGTAGCAGTTGAACATGATGTTTGACTTGTTTCTAATATCTGGGGCTGTGTCTCTATGCACTTAAGGCATGGAGTTTTCCAGAGCTTTCCTAGGAACGGGACGAACAGAGTTGCTCATAATCACCAAGAGCCCTCTCAATGTCTGCCGCCTGCTCAGGAGGATTGTCACAGCCTCTCTTGAATGAATACTTGCCTCAGATGCTGATCAGTGGAAGCACTGCAAAGTTTGACTCTTCAGATATTCCTAAATGCTGAAATCTTCTCAGGGTCAGCTCATGATGCAGCCCGAGCCTGTTCAGTCCAGGAGCTAGGACATACTGGACAGTTTGCCTGTGAGAACTTCACCGTGCAGAAATGAATTCCTTCTTTCAGCTACCTCACTGCTTGTTTTCCATAGTTGAGAAAACTTTGAGGTGGCGTTGGCTAAATGTAGGTACGAGGGCTGCATTAAATCAGTGAGAAGTCCAAGGCTTCATTTCATCCTGTGTAAAACACTAATCTAAAATTAGCCACGTCTCCTAACCCAAGTGTGGACTTTGTGTTTGTTTACATTAAATAACTCTAAATTTCAGTGATCCTGCCTTTCTGGTGTCAGTTTTGTGGAGCTGCTAGAGTAGAAAGAGTGGTTGTTGAGTTACATTTTTATTAATGGTTTAAGTTGGGCCTTTCAGAACTGATACTCATCTATATGTCTCTATTTAAGTATGTTTGTAGTCAGAACTTCACTGTAAGGGAAAAGTAAAACATTCTGGCTTCTTTGTGAATTAAAAAGGAATGTCTAGTAGGCAGTGTGGGGACCTGGACTCCCAAGATGGATTGGGTCCACAGATTCCTAGACCTTTCACCTTTAGACCTCTACGTTCCTCTGTACCTCTTGGGTTTAACTCTGAGGTTGATGGATGCAAATAGTTCAAGAATTCTGATTCCTACAAAACAGTATTGGCAGGTTTTCAAGGAACCAGCCTGCCTCAGCACTGAGCTTTTATTTTGTAACAATTTGGAGGGGTATAGGATCACCCATGGTGACCCTTTCCTGCGTCATTCTAGGCAGGCCTTGGCATGCTTCGCCAGATGAGTAAGGACGAGGACAGTTGGCAGGAGGACCCGCTGAGTTCATCTGGCTTCGTATTTTAGGAACTGGCCTGACCCTGTTCCATCATCAGTGTTTGGGCACTCTGAGAAACTCTAGACCATCTTTTCAAACACTAGACCTGGAGATTATGTTGGGAGCAGCAGAGCATACTCATACGAGGAAGGAGCACTTGATTATAGCACAGAGGACACATTGAAGGGGAACCCTTTTCTGTCAGTATTGGTAGGCCTGTGAGGACCTTGGTGGTGAGGGCCATGGTGTATGCTGGAAAGATCATAGACCTCAGAGCCAGTGAGTTACTGGGTGACCTCGAGGGAATGGTTTAATCTTTGATCCCCAATTTCTTTATCTGGAAAAAAAATCCGCTTTGTAAAGTTCTTATGGGGAATAAAGGAAATCATGATTATAAATCTCTGGTGCAGAGCCTGACGTATAGTGGACATATAAAAGAATCCTAATTTTCTTTCCTCACATCTTTAAGTTTTTATTAATCACTTATTATTGGTGGAGCACTGATAAACAGTGACTATCTGATTAGAAGTCAGAATATACCTGAATTTTACATGAAATCCCAACTGAGGGCTCCTTGAAGCTTTTACTGATGAGATTGATAAATATACACCTTCTTGGCTAAAGAAGCTGAGCAATATTTTTTATTATATGGTGGCTTTTCAAAACCAGTGGGCTTCCCTATGAAACATGACTCCAAAATCTGGTAAAAGAAAAGAAAAGTGACTTAACCTCTGTTTGTACTATCTTGAACATTGTGTAATAGATTATATATTAAATTCCTTCGATGAGGTTCTGGTTTTCTGTTTTGACTGTTGCTACCCAACTAACTTCTCTATAGTAAACCTGAAATTTTCCAAGAATGGCCCAGATGTGAGCTATTTGATTATCTAGAATCCAAAAGACTTAACAGTCTTAGTGTCTTAAAGCCTTTTTTCTACCACCTCTAGTCAGGTGTGCAACTCTTTATGTTGGTATGCAGTGAAGCCTTATTGACTGGTTTCAGGGAAAAAGATCTTATTCAGTTGAAATGTAGCTGATCAACATTGAAGGCCAACCACTGGTTTGTTTCATAATGAGTTCCTGAACAAGAGTAGACTAGAAGCTACAGAAAGGCAGGCTGAGTCTCTCTTATTCACCACTACCTTGAGCAGTGCCTAAAACAGATGTACACAGTCAAAATGTGCGGAGTCTGTAAACCAAACAGCATTTTTAAAAATGTCCTCTTGGTCCTAAATATCTATTCCTTAAAAATGCCTATATATCTAAAACAAAATAGTATCTTAGTTGCTTCTGAGCAGTCACTGCTGCCTGAAATACAACATTCAATTAAAAAATGAAAGTTAATGTAAGTTCTTAATCAAAGGAAACTACCCACCTCTATTCATATTATGTACATTTTGAAGTAAGAATGCCTAACAATCTAGGTTAAAGAAGCCAAGGAGAATTTGGTTGTTGGTAGCTTCTGAAAGATACTAATGTGCGGTTGACATTTTATTAGTACGATCTTGAATGATTCTTCAGTGCACTAGAGAGTTAAATTTCATAGAACTGAGTCTGAAACATTGGAGAAGAAAAACTCAAATGCAGTCAGTGATTCAAGGCCATTGGTTCTGGAGGAAACTCATTTGCAGTTTTATGTAAAAGAGGAAGACAGGTCTTTTTCCAATACTTTCTTTGACCTATTAAGTCTAAATGGATGGTGGCATGTATTTTTTAGGGTAAATTGGTGGTATGGAAGCCTCAAGGAATATAGAGGAAAATGTTATGAAAAAAAAAGATGAGTATATAGTGATTCCTATTAATTTAACAGAATTGGAAGAATGAAGCAACGAACCAGGATGATAGTCATGTTCTTTGAAGATGGTCAAGCAGATTCAGAAAGCATGCTTCTTCACCTTTGACTTTAGTTCTTGAACATTTCAATGGAATGATTTAGATCATTGAAAGTCTAGTATATGCAGAAGCCTTCTAGGTATTAGGTGACCTTGCAGCGTTAAAGAAACCCATGGATCCTGTTAGTTCCAACCTCACTGAAGGACATATTCTGAAGAGCCAGCTCATTAAGCAAGCTTTTGAAGGGTGTGCGCTGCCGAGCAGTTTCCTGTTATTTGGTTAATGGTTGACCTAGTTCTAATGCCATATGCTTCCTGGAACGCATTCTAATATAAAGTATGTGTTAAAGCAAGACTAGGATAATAGCAGGAAAGTCAAAGCCTTTCTGAAGCAGAGACCATATTAATGCTGGCCCAGCGAAGGCAGAACAGTGTGTGGATCGAAAATGAAAAGACTTTTCTCTTCAAGGTCCTGTTTGCTAATTTTGATTTTAACCCTCACATTTTATCCCAGTTCATTCTAAGGAGTTGCATTTTCCCCAGAATACCTCGTACCTAAGGCCTGTGTCATCAGTTCATTTTTCAGTGCATGCTAGGCCAAGCTTAGTGGTGAAGTACCCTAAGTAAAATTATTACTGCAAGGAAAGATTAGATTAGAGTTGGCTAATGGCAGATGATTTTGTTTTTGTGTTATTATTTTTGTATTGTAAACAGGGGATTAATAAATCTTTTCCTCTGAAGTTTGGATGGAGTTCAGAGCTAAGATTGAGGCTCCTTTGATTTATTTATCCTTTTACCTGAAATCAGAAGCTCTGGCTTGTTCATTTAGATGGACAGGGAGCCTCCCCAAGTCATGGGAGCTGGTGAGCAAACGCTACACCAGGCACACAAGTGTTTGTTTTAACAGCTTCAGAATGTGAAGAATCTGTGGGTCTAGTCTGCTAATTGCTGGATATTTCGGTGGCAATAGAGGAAGCTGTTCTGCTGTCTTCATTGCTCGTTAAAAATGTTTGAGCAACCACAAGGGTGTATATATGGCGGGGGGAGGGTGGACAGCTCCCTTTTAAAAAAGTTTTTTTAAAAAATCACCATAAAATTGTGGTATGCAGCAGTGATTCCTAAACCAGGCAGAGCTTCAAAATTATTCTAAGAACTTAGAAATCAAAAAGGGATTTATTAAAAATAGACCTTCAGGTTCTACCACTGAGCAAGTATTTTTTAATTATATGGTGGCTTTTCTTCTTGCTTCGTATCTTATGAATTCCAGGAAAGGAATTAATTAGGTCTTGGGTCGGACCCTAGAATGTTTATTCTTGGAAGGCAGGTTTAGGAGCCACTGGTCTTGGGAATGTAGTATCATTAAGTAAGGGAGGAAGAAGCAGCCACTGTGCTCAAAGGGTTGACATGGAGGAATTAGGAAAAGGAAAACACTTGCTGTCAGAACTTGATATTTGTGGCTGCTAATAATTTCAGCTATGGAATAGGCTTTCGTCTTTTCTTCTCTAGGAATTTAGTACCTTCAGAGCACCTTAAGGGTACTATATACTAAGTGATATAGGTTTGGGAAATGTCATCTCAGCGGCAGGCTACATACTGTGCTCCACCACCACCATCACCTCTGTTGTAAACAGAATATCGGTCATTCATCAGGTAAATTGGTTGCAGTTTTTTCATATTAATAGATTTGGCAGAAACAAAGGAAAGTTACATTATGTTGATTTCTGTATACAAAGAAATTGCTATGAATTCACCCAAGTAAATGTTTGGGGTTTTGTTTTGTTTTGTTTTGCTTTCTTTTTTCTATTAACAATAAGGGATGCAATTTTTTGACCAAGGACTTGTTCCATATGGCTTCCTGCCTGGCCTGGTTTGAAGCTGTTGCCTCTGATATTGGACCACTGCTAACTGACCTAGTTGTGCATTAGAGTAACCTTGGCTAGTGGATCAACACGGTCTAGGGTTTAATAGTGTGCCTGATGTGTAGCTGATCCTCAGTGCTTACTAGTGAATGACTGACTGAAGCAGCTCAGTAGACGTTTCTTCAAAAGATAAGAAGTAACTTGGAGAGGTGAAGATTCTGCTTCAAAGCAATGCATGTGGTCAACATAACCTTTCTAGAGTCTTTTCTGCTTTCATCTCAATAAAAAGGGAAATTGCCCTGTTGCAAAATTTGGCAAGTCAGACACTTCAGCTTCCCAAGAAAATGCAAGGAATTTATTTATTTTCTTTACATGTTGTCTACCCCTAAAACAACTATCACTACTACTATTAAACACTCTCTGTACACTTTAAAGAAAGTGCCTCTAGAATAAAATTGTTAAGAGAATTTCATCTTTCTTCACTTTCCTTCAAACTTTAGGAGTCTCATGGGAGTGAAAAGAATGTTGTCTTAGAAGTAGAAGAGAAGAAACAATTGAGTAGAAAAAGGAAGTAATTGAGAAAATGTGTCTGGTTGACAGTAATTTTTTAGTAACTGAAAGCAGCAGTCATGGCCCAAGAGCTGATGGTTGTGTCCTTGCCGTGCTTAGAAGCTTCAAGAAAGGGAGTATAGTCTCTTTAAAGTTATTTTGAGGAGTTGGACACTACCTACTAGGTTCCTAATGCTTACCCAAGTTAAGAGGTTGAAGTGCCTCCAAGGCTTTAAGTAGCAGCTGAACATGTGATCTTGTTAACCCTGAGATGTTGCTGAGAAGTGACTCAGGTCACTGTGGCAAACAATCCTGTCCTGTTCCAGCTGCCCCGGCAGAACTCAGCATTAGGTCACCCTTTAGGCGGATGGTGCAGAGCTCATGCTACCATCAAGACCAGAACAAGGACAACTTGAAGTGGCTGTCTTGCACATGGGACTGATGTTGAGGACTGCTTGATGTTTTTGGAGCCCACCTGACTCCTAAGAGTTTCCAGTTCCTCTATCCCTATTCCCTGTCCTCACATAAACCACTTGGAGAGAAGGGGAGGATGCCAGAGAGAGTCATGTTCTCATAATTACTTGCTCTTTGGATGTTTCCTCATCTAGATAGACGGAAGCTTTTATTTTCCTCAGGAAAAGGTAACGTATGTTCCAGGTAGCCTTAAAAAAAATGTGTGATGCCTATTGTAAATAAGGTAACAAACTAGAACAGTTTGTATTTTATTAAATAATAATCAAGAGGTAACTCATACCCAAGAAGTGGGTTTGTTGGCCTTAGTCTGATAGGAGGTAGCCACATAATGACTCATTAAGCACTACTGACTTAGTAAAAAAGAAAAGTAGGGGTGGTGGGGTGATTAAGAAGGTGGCTGGGATTGTTACCTCACTGGACCGCTCTTTAAACTTTCTCTGTCTTTTCATGACTCGGATATGTTTATGTAGATCCAAAATTATTTTAAAGCTTGAAGTGTCTTTCTGTTAGCTGTGTGAATGTGCGGCCTATTTCGAAAGTTGATAATGACTCAAGGGTATCCAACTCTCAGGATTCAAGCCACTGCATGTTGGCAATGATA
The DNA here is from genome assembly GCF_049354715.1 of Callithrix jacchus. Classification (NCBI taxonomy): domain Eukaryota; kingdom Metazoa; phylum Chordata; class Mammalia; order Primates; family Cebidae; genus Callithrix; species Callithrix jacchus. Next base: position 155,251,202 of record NC_133502.1, read on the forward strand.
CTGGATCCTGCTTTTAAAAATAAAATGCCAGGATGCCACCCTGAGGATCCAGACATAGACTGTGAGTACATTCGAAATCTTCATCCTCAAATACACAACAATGTCAGCTACAAGAAAATAGAAAGAGATCGGGTCTGAAAGGGAAGGAGTTCTTGTCATCTGCAGTGAATGTGAAGTCACTGGTTATATGGACCTAGGAAATCATCCCACTTAACCTCTTCATTTTACTTCTCTGGAAAGGCTGAAATAATTTGTCCAAAGTCCACAATGTAGGAAGTTAGTTAAGGAAGCCTGAAATAGAATCTCAGTTTTCTGACCTGGTGATCCATGCTTATTCCACTACACCAGTGTTGGCAGATAGCTTCTATTTCTTGTGCCAATTTTGATTGATTGGTGGAGACTGCCTGGAGCTCTACTTTGAGGATTCTATGCCTTGTCTAGGCTTGTTGGAAAAGAGTGTGGAGATCAAGCAGAGAAGACTGTGATAGGCGGGAGATGGTAAATGACAGGTGGTGGCACTTCCCTATACTTGCTGTCCCTTACAATTATGTGACTTAAAATTACAGACTTACTCCTTACCAAAACACTTTCTCCCTTGGTGTTCATGAAGACATCCTATTTCCAAATGTTTTCAAACAAAGAAGAGAATATTTAGTCAAGGGCAGAGAATCTCATTCAGAATAGCTTGTCCAGGTGATTTATCCAGGGTAACTAAGTTGTTGAGTAGTAGTTTGAATGAATGATAAGGTTTTTACCATGAGTTTTATAACCTATCCCAAAGAGCTGTCTTTCTGCGTTGTTGGTATTGTCTAACCCTGATAAGGCTGAGGAGTCATTCATCTGTTTAACCACCGTCTTCTTACATGTTATCCACAGCTGGCCTTTCCTTGCCTACATCCTCCTAGGCCATCTAATAAATCCTCTCCCTCCATAAATGGAAGTAAAAAAACAGGTGTAAAAGGTCATAATTTGCCCTGGATAATGCGGAGCCCAACTGGAACCTTGGTTCTCTGACCATGGTTGTTCCAAGATATTTCCTGAGAGGTTTCCTACTTGTTACAATGAAACTAGAAGGAACCCTGGAGGTTATTTATTTAATGTTATCTTAGAAGTTGAATCCAAGAACATTTAAGGGACTTGCTCAAGGTAAGGAAGTTGTTTAGTAGCACAAACACCCTCTGGATTTTGAAAGCTAAACCTACCTTGGATATATATTTTTTTCCTTCCTTTCTCTCTTATTTTGATGAGACAAATGAACTGTTTATCGTTATATTCACAGGGGTCATGATTGCCTTGCAACATACTAGAATCTATAGATTTCAAATAGAATGATGAAACTGACTAAAAAGAACTTTTTGGGTTATCCTTACATAGTTCATTTAATACATTTAGAAGGAAAGACTGATAATGAATTTACCCGTAACACGACCCTCACAAGTGTAATTTTGGAACCTTTTCTACTTCCAAAGACAAGCTGTTTGTTGTGAGGATGAATGTGGAGGATAAATGTGCCTGGTAGTCTAAAGCATGCCATGAATTCGTGGTTGTGTAGCCCAGTGTTAGGTACATGATAGTTGTTCTGTAAATGTGGATTTAGAGCTACCACCAGAACTCCATCATGGTTATCCTTTTATGTACTAACTAACACTGCTTCGCCGTGAATAGGGTTAGTGTTTGGCAGGGAAGAAGCTATGTTTCCAGGTAGAGCAGTCTGTTAATGTCTAATTCAAGATGAATGCTATCAATAACAGCATAGAAAAAGCTACTGCCATTTTCCATTCATTTACATCCATTTGCCCATCTTGGCTAGTTTGGAAAACATAATCGGGGCTCTTTTGTTCTTTTGGCATCTTCAGCATCAGATAGCTCCTTATAGGCAATGCCACTGCAGTCTATTGCCATTGGCTACCCCACATCTGTCACTCTTCCCACCGAATTAGCCAACGACGAGGGAGGGTTACCCCGATTTATAAGAGATCTTGGGTTCAAAAGTGTTGACTCTTGGACCTCTTAGAAAGTAGGCAACGTAGGCCACCTTGAAGCTTTTACCTTCTGCTGGAATATTTCCTTTTGAAGTGCCACCACTTACAGAATCATCGATTAAAAACATTTCTCATGTTCCTTCTGGAAACTCAGTCTAACCTTGAGCCTTTGTTTTGGAAGATAATGATATAATTTCTACACAAAACCGGGAACAAACCACTTTTAATTCCTTTTCCTCTTAGTTGTTTCAGCAGAATGATCCCCTTTCACTTTAACAGAAAGATTCTCTTTCTAGCCAAAAATATTCCGGATATGCTTTAACTTGCCTTGGGGTCATAGCACACATCTCCCAGGACTGATGAGTCTTGTCAGTTGCCCCAGGGTGAGAACTTTAATAAGCAAATTGCACACACCTGGTTTTGCAAAATATTGGCCTAATGGGGCACCTAGGTGGAAGTCAGTAAGTATGTCCACTCCCTATGTACACACCCTTCCTCCCCACCCCTCTTAAAAGGGAGGCCTCAGAAATGCTGCCTCCCCATTTATCTTGTAAAACTTCCCTTTCTCTTTGCATCTGTGTGCTTCAGTAGCTCAGAGGGTTGTGATCCTTAACGAGCTTAGGGTGTTACTGTCCCTGCTGCTGTCTTGTGGATTTGAAAGTAATGCTGGTGATGGGATGTGGTATATGTATGGGGGAGTCTGGTTAAAAGGGAGCAGGGCTGGAGAACTCTCTTTGTCAGACTGTGAATCCCCCTGGCCTGCTCTTTGATTTGTGGCTGCCATTGGTGTTTACAGGGCCTTCCCCCACCCACTCCCCGGCTCAGACTTTCCTTGGTTAGTTGAAAAGAGGCAGTTTGTTTTCCTGTTACTGAATACTGGACCCTGGGCTTACTTGTTTTTTACTCTTTTTCATTCATTTGTTCACTCATTTAAATACTTTCTGAGCATTTGACTGCTTCTCAGGCTTTATGCTAAATGTTGGCTCTACAAAAATGAAAAACCCAGACCCTGCCTTTTAGAGGCTCATAATCTAGTATTTACATCTCCAGTTGTCAGCAGGTCTAACACATTACCACCACAGCAAGGAGTGGTGCATTTTAATGCATTTTATTTGACTTCTGTGCTATCTTTATTTGCTGATGCTCAACTCCCCCAAATAAAGCTATTTGGATATCTTTCTTGTTATCCATTCTTTCAGACATGTTGGCTTACCCAGGTGATCAGAGTGCAGCATAACTGTCTTAAGAAGTTACCGTGGCATTGATACTTAGGCATATCCAGACCAACTAATAAGTGAGACCATTTCTTTCAGTGTTTATGCTCCAGTATAGAGCTTGACTCCACCTTACTCTCCAGCTGCCATCCAGTTACCATTCCACAGGATTTTTAGACTAGGCATACTTCATTGTATATATTCTCCCTAAAAGTTTATAAAATCTAGTGGTGGCATTTAGCTCTTTCGGCCATAAAAACAATATGTGAGAATTTTGTGGCCTTGACTGAGCTATGTGTGGCCTCACTCTTCAATTCTGTTGTCAGCCTATGTTCCACAATCATTTGTGTGTATGGACCTCAAGAATTTCAGTCATCAGCCCATCAATGCATGCAGTGCCCCTTCCAGTAACACTGGTGATCTTCTGGTCTCTTGGTTTGTAGTTACTTAAACATTGTCAGGAGAATTCCTTCATTTCCTTCTGGAGTCCTTTATGGGCATACAGAAAGCTAGCACTTGAAGCCACTTAATCAAATATCATATCCACCCACCTGCAGTTCTTTCTCTATGTCCACAAACATAATTTTACACCTGTATGTTGTAGTTAAGCTCAACTCCATGTGTAATGAGAAACATTTGAAGTTAATCCCCACTCACAGTGATGCACTTAGTCTTACCTTCGTAAAATGGGTAAATGTCTCAGGTTAGCTAAATGTGTCGAGGTCAGAGGGCATATGCTTTGACATGGAATTCTGGAGGTCATTCCTGCCTTTGTTGTCTGCACTAAGGCTCATGTCACTTGCATCATGCTGTGACATGAAACAATATTGCATCATAGGGAGTGCATAATAGACTATGTTGTTCAATTATCATGAGATTACCACATACTCTTGCCTGGAATCTTGCCAGAATAGTGAACAAAGAGATGACCCAAGCAACTCTCTCACTTTTATTCTTGAAGACTAAATGGCATCCTTAAAATCTGATGGTTTTCTTTATACCCTTCTGGTTTGGTAAAGAATAAGATAGTCTTTATTTTTTGGACAAATCATATGGCTAGTTCAGGAAATCAAGGAAATTTTTAGCTAATTTAGTCAAAAAGTCAGAGGTGGAACAGAAAATACACTGGCTGAAAAAAGCAGATGATTAATTTCTAGGAAATGGGAGATTGCTTGGTATATTTACAATAATGAAGAAGAGTTCTTCCTGGAACAAAAGTACTTAATAAGTAACAAAAAGGCAAAAAAGAAAAATGCATTTCCCTGGTATATAAACTTTGAAGCTCACTCATGTTTTTTGCCACTAGGAAAATTCTGAACATGTCTTGAATTCTTGGACTTTCTTGATTTTTAAAATCTAACATTCAATTCCAAAATAATTTTTATTCATCTCTATTTTCTTTGTTTTCCCCAAGTTATCTGTGTCCTCTGAAAGTTTAAAAACAAGTGATTTTTTTTTCTCATCTTGTTGGCGGAGACATACAATGGGCTGCCTCTCCCCTTCTCTGTGGAAAGAATGGAAACATAGTAAGTGGCCAGAGGAACTCCATACGGATTGACATTCCTTGCTTCTGCTTTTGAAGTTAAGATGGTTGGTCACGAGAGAGAAAATATTTTCGTTTCCAAGCCTAAGAAAAGGACGTTCCTTTTAGTCTTGGTATTCTCGTTTTCATGGTGTTGATTCCTCTTTGAATTATCTTTAGTCTCATTAATAAATCACATCTGAAAATGAAATCATTTTTGCAAGTTCTTCCCCTCTCCACACCCTTGATTATAGAAAAGGTGACGTTTCTTGATATTTATCTGAAGTAGCTTAGGGTACACGGTTCCCTGGCCTTTTCCCCTCCTCTGGATGAGTTCCCATTGTTGATCAAGCACATTCAAGAGTTTGTTCCAGAGAGTCCTGAGAGACCCACCCATGCATTCTATTCTGTTAAACAAGGAAAATAATAATAATAATAATAATAATAAAGTTTAGTTTTCACCTTGCTTTAGAGAAGGAAATCTCAGAGGAACCATCTTCCTTTCTGGAGGATTGGGGTTCTTAGGTTAAATTCCACATTATACAAATTCCCTAATGACAAAGAACCCATGCAATCAACAATCTCTTTTAAATGTATTTTTGTATTGAAAGAGCAAGGGATTTCATTTGAGGCTGTTGATTAAGACAAGAAGACAAGGTCTGAAATTGGTGGTGGCCCGAGGTCATTGGTAGAACTAATGGACCATTTGAAAATTATTAGCAGCTGGTTTAATAGAGTTTTAATAACTACAGCTGTGAGAAAATCTAAACACAAGGTATTTGGAATGTTCCCTTTGAGGTCCTTTCCTTTTGTTCTGTAATAATCCTGGCATCCATTTAACAAAAGTGCAACTCAGAAGATTAGTAGCTCTACACATAAGCATGTCATGCAGGCTTTCTTTGCTCTAGGTTTTTACCATTAAAAACATTTTTGGGCATCATTAAGCTTCTCACACAACCTGCACATCCCCATGTCCCACTCAATAACACTACAATCTCAGCATCTCACAATGTTGGAGAATTTCAGTGGCTCATCTAGAGTTCTTTTCACTTACATTTTTTATTGAAAATGTTTACCATTGTGTGGTGATGTGAACTCCAAGGCAGTGGAAAAGAAGGCAACTGTATCAAGTCAGTTTCTGGTTTTATATAGTTTAACAGAAGAATAATTTGCTTAGATGTTTGCCTTCATATTCGGAGGCATATTCTCTCTCTCTCTCTCTCTCTCTCTCTCTCTCTCTCTCTCAGACACACACACACACACACACACACGTTATGCATAGATGAATATTTGGTCTGCAAAGAAATAGGCCTGTTTCCTCCATCTGTCGTCTGTACCTTGCTAACCCAGAGACTTGACATGGAGGAGGAATGCAAAGAGCCTTTCACCGTTAATAGATTCCACAGCTGTGAGTCACCCTGGCCCCAGGCTTCCCACTTTTGCCTCATCCTATTGCTGCTCTCAAAGTCAGAGGTCTGGATCTCCAGTTACTGACTTTGAAACTAGGGGGGAGATGACACTGGTGACATAAAGCAAGAGTCCCCTTCTGTATCTCAGAGCAAATTCCTAAAATACTCTACCAAAACATAAAAGTGGAAATCAAGTTTAGGTAAATCCCTGCCTTCCATTGATTTCCAAAGCTCTTTAGAAATCAGACCAAGGGCTTTCAGTCTACGTTATATAAATGTGTTCTTCACAACAATACCGTGAAGCAGATGTGCTCTCTGAGACCCACAGAAGTCAAGTGACTTCCCCAAAATCATAGCTGGTTGATTGTCAGTAGAGACCCAAACCTTTTCTTCTGACCAGCCCTTTCCAGCACACCATAGATGACTCACCCGAAAATGACAAATGCTTTGTAGTGTTTTAAAGGAAGTTGGGGATATTCAGGGGACATCCTCTAACCTTGTGAGAATGTATCATCATGTAAGGAAATCGCCTCATAGAGTAGTCCTTGGAGTCAGTTGCTGAGATGGCTTGTTATGGCTTTTGTAGGATGGATTTTAGTGATGATAAAGGACATGGTAAATATTTGGTAATATAACAAATGCCCAGGGAAATAGTAAATAGTACTGTCATAATTATTTTCATTTGCCTTAACTCTACTCAAAGAGATGTCCCCCAAGTCATCCCCAACCTAATACGCTGAAAGCAACATGCTCTGATGGAGAGACAAAGGGATAATCCTAACAGTACTCAGGAGTCGGGAGGAACTATGTTTTCTAAGAGTCAGATTCCCTGGTATTTCTGTTGTCTCATTTAACCTCACTATATGGTTGTGCCATGGATGTAATTTTATTGTTATTTCTCTTTAGCATATGAGAAAAAAGAGGCTTTAGATGGGTTAAGTAACTTACACTTTGATTCACTTACATGGTAGGTGTCGAAACAGGGATGTGAACGCAGGTCATTTGTGCTCTATGTGCTGTGAAGTGCTGCCTACACACCTCTTTGAGATTGTTGAGAAATGTGATCCTGACATTTCCGGAGAACTAGAGAAATCCGTGAAAATATATGGCTAGGAATTATTGGCAACAGACTATGTGCAAAGCGATTTTTATGTATTACCTCATTTAATCCTTGTTATAATCCTGTGAAATAGTACTATCTTTACCACTTTTTATAGTGAGGGAATGGAAGCAGAGAGAGCTTATACAACTTGCCACATTCTGACCATTGTTAAGTGATAAAGACTGGATTTAAACTGGTGGGTGGGCTGCAAGCCCATGCTCCTCACTGCCATACTGGGTGCTGCTAGGCCCAGGTTCAACACAGCCCTGTTGGCTGAAGATTTTTTTTCAGCTGGCTCAGCTCTGGGGTTGCTACATTCTGTAAATGGTCAGTTTGACAGTGTAGGTAGTAGAGGCATACTACTTTAAGAAAGACCTTTGTATCTCTATTACAGAGAGAAGATAAAAAGATATTAGTTCAACCATCCATAAAACAACATAACAGACTTTCCTTTTTTAAGTGGGAGGGATCCCTAACTCTTTGGTCTTTATCTTAAGGAAAATGTAAAGGTATTACAGGGCTGTAAGCATGGCAACAGATGTGATTAGATTAGCATTTTAAATCTCTCACTCCAGATGTTCAGCTGCATTAGGTAACTACCTCAAGGTGAGTGCAAATGAAAACTCTTAAATAAGTACTTTGTTCAGAGGAATCCTTCAAGGTTTTCTGAGTCTGTACTGTCCAGTTTGGTAGCCCTGAGCCACATGTGGGTGTTGAGCCCTTGAAACAGTGAAACAGCACTTGAAACAGTGCCTGATCCAAATGGATGTGCAGCTGTAAGTCTAAAATATACTTAATTTTGAAGCTTATTAGGAAAAAAAGATGAAATATCTCATTAGTAGGTTTTATATTGATAAATATAAACTTTATATTGATAAATATAAAAATATTATAGAGATAATATTGTTGGATATGTTAGGCTACACAGACTATGTTATTTTAGTTAATTATACTTGTTTCTAGCTGCTAGAAATTTTTAAATTACATACATGGCTGGCATGATTTTTTAATCTGATGCTGCTGGTCTAGGTAATTTCCTTGCTCTCTAGTTAAATAGGAAACTTATGGGAATACCATTATCATAGGTTGATGCACTGTCTCTGAGCACCATTTGTTTAAACTATTCCAACCTAAGGTCTGGTTCTTCTTGTATGATATTCCACACCTTCATTGGCACTGTTCTTTTAAAATTCAGTTAAAAGTATCATTTTTCATCTATCACCAAAGAGCAGACTGTTCTTGACATATGTTAGAAAAAATTGAGCTTAGACCACATCTCATTAGTTACTCTGGATGGGTCAGAAAGTAGTGACCTGGTTATTAGACAGAGTGCACCAAGCATTAGCTTCTGTCCTTGCTCCCTTCTAAATATCATGTAGGCTTGACCCCTCCTCTTCACCCTCAGTGCATCGTCTGGCCCAGGCCTCCTTTATCTCATCCCTGGACCATCTCAGCAGCTGCTTAGCAGCCTGTTTCCCACCATCCTCTCCACCCAGAGGAGTCCCTATAATGCTGACAGAATAATCTTGATAGGACACAGCTTTCATTATATCACATTGCCCTGATTAAGGATGATAAGAGATCCCTGTTTCTCTCCAAATGAAGGGAAGAAGGGAAAGCTCTGACATTTGAAACTTGATAGATGTTATGTTATTTAATAATCCCTATGAAATGGATATTTTTTAGTCCCATTTTACAGGTCAGGAAGTAGTTATGTATCTTGCCTAAGATCAGGTGGTAGGCCTTGGAGCTAGATCCCAAATGCTAGGGTGAGGTCCTTTTGTCTTTCTTTGCTAAAACCTATGCTAGTTCTAGTGGCCTGTGCTAATTGCTAGCTTTCAAGAGCATTTATGGAAGCAAAAACTGTAACTCCTGTAATACCATCTTTTTGGGGTTGGGAATATGTATTGGATGCCTGTTTCTTACATATATTCATGGAGTTCTTCATAGACAAACCATTCAGTCTGGTTATGATGTTCACCTCCCCTCTACATCCTGGTTTTATCTCCTTATGAAAAGAAATACAGTGCAAAGAAGAACATTCATTATCTAACCCACCCTTCCTAGCCTTCAGTCATGTCCTTTTCTTTCCCATTGGTCTAATCATAACTGCCCTCTTCATCTCTGTACTTGGAAACTGTACCTTAACAATCTACACCTTATTATAGAGTGTTTGGAATTCTTCATTCTCTGAGTTTTTTTTTATGTTAGTCTTATCCCAACTATATTTTAAACTTCCATGAGAAAGAACATCCCTTATACCAGCCTTCTGTCCCCTCATTGTTTTTGTTTTTCTCACATGTCTAGAACCATACCAGCTACCTAGTAGGCACTCAAATGTTCAGTAAGTGGATGGTGCTGGCATGTGGCAGCTGGTCAATAAATATTTGGCTTTGGCTCAATTGAAAATGATTTTTTTTTAAATGAGGGCAGAGAGTTCCAGATCAATGATTCCCTCTTCACCAGTCTAGATGTGAGGTGGAATGGACCTTGGCAATGACAAGACAATTCTAAGCCAGACTTGACCTCATGGCGTCTCAGATTTCCCACCTGATCTTGGTTGCGGGATGAGGTGATCATGGCTAGTATCCCATATAGCTCCAGAAGGTAATGGGTTATATTACATCTAATATTTCCTGGAGTGACATTTAAGATGTTTATTTGTGTTTGGGGGTATAAGATAAAGTATATAATCCCTTGAGGACAGAACTTGTGTTCTCCTTAGGGCTTCCTAGAACAAAATTGAACACTAGATCAGTGGGGTCGACTGATTGATGAAATATTTTGTTCAAATATGTGTTTCTGCTAAACCTTGCCATCTCTTGTATGGGATACGCCTGCTCCTGTCTGAAGTTTATGAAGACAGCTCACAAAGCATTGACATTTGCTCCACTTGCTAATAGGCAGTTAATGTTCTGTGGTCAGTCTTGGCTGTGCCTCTTTTGTTCACGTGCCCATATTATTGTGTGGATTCATATTAAGTATTTAAACACCAAAGTGATCGCACACCCACACATTCCCTAAAATGTGGGCTGACTTGTTGGCCAACCATTCATGAACCTGGGGATTTTCTAAGAGGGAGACTATTTGGTTTGTTTTCTGATTTCTCTGAAAACCTTTAAACAAACAAACAAAAATTCCAACTTATAAAACCCACATACTAATAAAAATCATACAAACATTATAGAAGTTGGAATTCAGAAAAGTTAAAGGTTATTTTCAACCCCACCTTCAGAGAAAACTATACTATTAAAAGTTTAATGTATATGGCTTATGGTCATTTTTCCATATTTATATATTAGTATCATATTATTATCAGTATTTGAATAGCAACAGATTATGTGTTCTGTTTTGCAGCTTAGTTTTTCTCTTAACTATAAATGTTTGAGAACTTTTGCTCTAAGAATTCCCTAAGAAGAAATACAGGTTTTGGTATGCAAGAAAAAGAACCAGATGCCTGGGATTCTTAGCTTTGGTGACAAGAGAACTTTGCCTACACTGTTGAACTTTGGCCATCAGTGACCTCGTTCTACTTTAATATGTCGATCTTTGAAGACTTACTTTTCTTCATTAGTAATTCCATGGAAATAAACTATTTGCAGACCAGTTCTTTTCAGTCCTGATGCTTCTCATCCCCTAAATACACCAGTCTTCTGGAATGTAGTAATGTTTTATAAGTAAAAATTATGTTTTGTAAGGGCACTCCTCTTTGTTTGAAATTCATTGCCAGAGGCAGGAACAGAATAAAGAGCACAGTAATATGCACAAGGATATGGGAAAAGGAAGACAAAGGTAGAAGTATCCATAGGTTCAAAATTGCTAAATCTGCTAGAGAGTCATAAGACAAGGATGGCATTGAGATTAGGGAAGGAGAATAGAGAGGGAAAGAGGCCAGCAGCAGGGCCCTGCTGATCCATGGATTCACCTACAGCCACAATCCAGCCCCTAGCTCATGGCCATATGGGACTGAGGCTAAAGCTGTGCTCTAATTCTGATCCTCAGCTTCTCCACCACCCCTTTCCCTCCCCCAACACATACAGCCTTGCAGTTCCTCAGCATTAGCAAATGTGTAATTCCTTATTTTGTCAGTGCTAAGATACACTTTTCCCCACATTTATACATTTCTCAAAAGGGATGCATATTATCATCAGTTTATATTTAGTGTGCATGGAGTCCTACCTTGAAAATCTCTTACTAAACTGAGTTTTAATAAATTTGGAGGAAGAACTCCAGATAGAAGAATAACAATATATGGGTTCTGGACTCTGCCTGGAGATGAGTTTGAACAGAACACAGTCCCTGCTTTCAAGAAACTTATAATGCACTGTGGGGAAAGAGGGCAACTAAGTGGATGGTACTGTATGAAAATGTTTGGGAGATTCAGGGGTACCTAGGAAGGGTCCAGTCCAGCCTTGGGGTGCCAGGAAAAGCCTTCTAGAGAAAGTATACTCATGGGGATGATTTTGCCCTAACCTTTCTGGAGATGGAGGTGGAGGTGGAGGTGGATCATTTGGCAGTGTCTCCAGAGAGACAGTGGAAGCACTGTTGGTTGTCACTACTGGCAATAGGGGAAGATACTACCAGCATCTGGTGGGGAGGTCAGGGATGCTGCTAAATATCCTACGATGCCAGGACAGCCTCTCACAATAGTTATCTGGCTTCAAATGTGCACAGCACCCCAAGGTGGATAAACCCTCCTTTAAGTTGAGATTGAGGGATGAATACAAATTGGTGATGCTGGGGGACGGGGTCAGGGTGGAGAGAGTCATAGGTATCCAGGGAAGGGAGTTATTTGGAGGAAAAGGTGGCCATGGTGGAGAATGGCACAGAAACAATGGTTTTGTAAGGTTTAGAAGCAAAAGTATTCTATTATTGGTCTAAGAAGGTTGTTGCTGACCATGATGAATTTGGTTTAGCAGAATGAGAGTTACAAAATCTAGATGTAGAAGACTGAAGGTGAAGGAACATGAAAGCAGTTTGTGAAAAGGAGAAATTAATTATAACAATGGCAGTTGTAATTAAGTCTTTGTATATGCCAGAAGCTATGCCAAATGCTTTATGTTCCATACCCAGATTATTCTACATGACCCTGTGATATATATATATTACTTGGTATGGATGAGAAAATAGAGGTTTGAAGAATTTAAATACTTTGTCAAGGATTCATATAGCTCATAACTCATGGAGTTGGGATTCAACCTTAGGCCTCTTTGACTCTACCTATAATTTCCGTAGGCCAGAGGGACATGGAGGGGGGGAGAGAGAGAGAGAGAGAGAGAGAGAGAGAGAGAGAGAGAGAGAGAGAGAGAGAGAGAGAGAGAGAGAGAGAGAGAGAGAGAGAGAGAGAGAGAGAGAGAGAGAGAGAGAGAGAGAGAGAGAGAGAGAGAGAGAGAGAGAGAGAGAGGAGAGAGAGGAGAGAGAGGAGAGAGAGAGAGAGAGAGAGAGAGAGAGAGAGAGAGAGAGAGAGAGAGGAGAGAGAGGAGAGAGAGAGAGAGAGAGAGAGAGAGAGAGAGAGAGAGAGAGAGAGAGAGAGGAGAGAGAGAGAGAGAGGAGAGAGAGAGAGAGAGAGGAGAGAGAGAGAGGAGAGAGAGGAGAGAGAGAGAGAGAGAGAGAGAGGAGAGAGAGGAGAGAGAGGAGAGAGAGAGAGAGAGAGAGAGAGAAGAGAGAGAGAGAGAGAGAGAGAGAGAGAAGAGAGAGAGAGAGAGAGAGAGAGAGAGAGAGAATGTGTGTGTTTCTCCCCTAGATGGATGCGAGTTTAAGGTGGGAATGACTTAGCTAGTGGTCAAATATAAATTGAAAATGCAGAAAGGGTAACTATCAGGTCATCCCCCAGATGAGGCAGGCGAGGACTGACTCTGAAGCTCAAGTTAAAGAATCAGCCTCAGATAATGAGACATGGGAGCACCCCTTCCATTGTGGCAGAAGGATAAGAAAGGATAGGTGTCTGCGTAGATGAGGAAGGGAAACCATAAGAGAAAATGGAAATCTCTTCTTCTCAGTTAGACACAGTGAACAATGGGAGGCAAACTTAACTATGTCAACATAAGATTACGGGGTGGAGTTGAGACCATGAATTTGCAGGAACACGAATCTGAGGATATGCAAAAAGAATTTGGGAGAAAGCACTCATTTAAGATTGTTCCAGAGTTGACATTTTTTCATGGAAAAAAATGGGGAATAGACAAAGGGCTAGGTTGCTTAGCAAGAACTCATTCTGAGCTTTCCCTCCACCTGCTTAAATTCCTTTAGGAGGAGATAGTGTGGCTTTTTTTTTCATTTTTATTTAATTGTTTTATTTTTCCATAAGTTACTGCAGTACAGGTGGTATTTGGTTACACGAATAAGTTCTTTAGTGGTGATTTGTGAGATTTTGGTGCACCCATCACCCACATATGCACTGCACCATATTTCTAGTCTTTTATCTGTCACCCCGCTCCCAGTCTTTCCCCCAAGTTCCCAAAGTCCATTGTATCATTCTTATGCCTTTGGTCCTCATAGCCTAGCTCCCATATATCAGTGAGAACATAGGATATTTGGTTTTCCATTCCTGAGTTACATCACTTAGAATAATATGATAGTCTCCTGTTTCATCCAGGTAACTGCAAATGCTGTTAATTCATTCCTTTTTATGGCTTCATACTGTTCCATCATATATATATGATAAATATATATGTACATATCACAGTTTCTTTATCTGATCATTGATTAATGAGCATTTGGGTTGGTTTCATGATTTTGCAATTGTGAATGTGCTGCTATAAACATGTATGTGCAAGTATCTTTTTTGAATAATGCCTTCTTTTCCTCTGGATAGATACACAGTAGTGGGATTGCTGGATCAAATGGTAGTTCTACTTTTAGTTGTTGAAGGAGCTCCACACTGTTTTCCATAGTGGTTATACTAGTTTACATTCCCACCAGCAGTGTAGAAGTGTTTCCTGTTCACCATATCTACGCCAACATCTACCATTTTCTGATTTTTTTATTATGGCCATTCTTGCAGGAGTAAGGTGGTATCACATTGTGGTTTTGATTTGCATTTCCATGATCATTAGTGACGTTGAGCACTTTTTCATGTTTGTTGGCCATTTGTATATCTCATTTTGAGAATTGTCTATTCATGTCCTTAGACTACTTTTTGATGGAATTGTTTTTTTCTTACTGATTTGTTTAAATTCTTTGTAGATTCTGGATATTAGTCCTTTGTCAGATGTAAAGATTGTGAAGATTTTCTCCCACTCTGTGGGTTTTCTATTTACTCTGCTGACTGTTCCTTTTGCTGTGCAAAAGCTCTTTAGTTTAATTAGGTCCCATTTTTGTTTTTATTGCACTTCCTTTTGGGTTCTTGGTCATGAACTTCTTGTATAAGCCAATGTCTACAATGATTTTTCCAGTGTTATCTTCTAGAATTTTTATAGTTTCAGGTCTTAGATTTAACTCCGTAATCCATCCTGAGTTGATTTTTGTATAAGGTGAGAGATGAGGATCCCATTTCATTCTCCTAGATGTGACTAGCCAGTTATCCCAACACCATTTGTTAAAAAAAGGTGTCCTTTCCCCACTTTCTGTTCTTGTTTGCTTTGTCACAGATAAGTTGGCTATAAGTATTTGGGATATTTCTGGATTCTTGATATTCTTTTCCATTGGTCTATGTGCCTATTTTTATACCAGTACCATGCTGTATTGGTGACTATAACCTTACAGTATAGTTTGAAATTAGGTAGTGTGATGCTTCCAGATTTGTTCTTTTTTGCTTAGTCTTGCTTTGGTTGTTTTTTTTTTTTTTTGGTTCTGTATGAATTTTAGAATTGTTTTTTCTAATTCTGTGAAGAATGATGGTACTATTCTGATGCAAATTGCATTGAATTTGTACATTGTTTTGGCAGTATGGTCATTTTCACAATGTTGATTCTACCCATCCATGAGCATGGGATGTGTTTCCATTTGTTTGTGTTGTCTATGATTTCCTTCAGCAGTGTTTTGTAGTTTTCCTTGTAGGAGTGTTCTGCCTCCTTGGTTAGGTATATTTCTAAGTTTTTTTTGTTTTTTACAGTGACTGTAAAAGGGGTTGAGTTCTTGATTTGATTCTCCTCTTGGTTGCTGTTGGTGTACAGAAGAGCTACAGATTTGTGTACATTAATCTTGTATCTGGAAACTTTGCTGAATTCTTTTATCAGTCTAGGAGCTTCTGGAAGAGTCCTTATGGTTTTCAGGTAAACAATCCTATTATCGGCAAACAGCGACAGTTTGACTTCCTCTTTACCAATTTGGATGCTCCTTATTTCCTTTCTCTTGTCTGATCTGGCTAGAACTTTCAGTACTATGTTGAAGAGGAGTGGTGAGAGTAGGCATCCTTGTCTTGTCCCAGTTCTCAGAGGGAGTGCTTTCAACTTTCCGCATTCAGTATTATGCTGGCTGTAGGTTTGTCATAGGTGGCTTTTATTACATTAAGGTTTGTTCCTTGTATGCCAATTTTGCTGAGAGTTTTCATCATAAAGGAATGCTGGATTTTGTTGAATGCTTCTTCTCCATCTGTCGAGATGATCATTCATTTTTGTTTTTAATTCTGTTTATGTGATGTATCACTTTATTGACTCACATATGTTAAACCATCCCTGCATCTCTTGTATGAAATTCACTTGATCATGGTGGATTATCTTTTTGATATGTTATTGGATTTGGTTAGCTAGTATTTTGTTACCGATTTTAGCATCTATGTTAATCAAGGATATCGGTCTGCAGTTGTCTTTTTTGGTTATGTCCTTTTCTGGTTTTGATACTAGGGTGATGCTGGCTTCATAGAATCAGGGAGGGTTCCTTCTTTCTCTATCTTGTGGAATAGTGTCAAAAGGATTGGTACCAATTCTTCTCTGAATGTCTCATAGAATTCTGCAGTGAATCTATCCGGTCCTGGACTTTATTTTGTTGGCAATTTTTAAATTACTATTTCAATCTCACTGCTTGTTATTGTTCTGTTCACGGTACCTAATTCTTTTTGATTTAAACTAGGAGGGTTGTATTTTTCCAGGAATTTATCCATTCTTCTAGGTTTTTTAGTTTATGTGCGTAAAGGTGTTCATAGTAGCCTTGAATGATCTTTTGTATTTCTGTGGTGCCAGTTGTAATATCTCCTGTTTTGCTTCTTAGTGAGGTTATTTGGATTTTCTCTCTTCTTTTATTGGTTAAATCTTGCTAATGGTCTATCAATTTTATTTATCCTTTCAAAGAAGTAGCTTTTGTTTCATTTATCTTTTGTATTTTTTTCCAATTTTATTTAGTTCTGCTCTGATCTTGGTTATTTCCTTTCTTCTCTGGGTTTGGGTTTGTTTTGTTCTTGTTTATCTAGTTCCTTGAGATGTGACCTTAGATGGTCTGTTTGTGCTTTTTCAGACTTTTTGATGTAGGCATTTAGGGTGATGAACTTTTCTCTTAGCACTGCCTTTGCTGTATCCCAGAGGTTTTGATAGGTTGTGTTATTATTATCATTAAGCTAGAAGAATTTTTGAATTTCCATCTTGATTTTGTTTTTGATCCCGTGCTCATTCAGGAACAGATTATTTAATTTAAATGTATTTTCATGGTTTTGAAGGTTCCTTTTGGAACTCATTTCCAGTTTTGTTCCACTGTTGTCTGACAGAGTGCTTGACATAATTTCAGTTTTCTTAATTTATTGAGTCTTGTTTTGTGGCCTATCATGTGGTCCATCTTGGAGAAAGTTCCTTGTGCTGTTGAATGGAATGTGTATTCTGAGGTTGTTGGAGGAAATGTTCGGTATACATCTATAAATCCAATTGTTCCAAGGTAAGTTTAAATACGTTGTCTCTTTGTTGACTTTCTGTCTTGATGACCTCTCTGGTGCTGTCAGTGTAATATTCAAGTCCCCTACTATTACTGTGTTGCTATCTCATTTCTTAGGTCTATTAGTAATTATTTTATAAATTTAGGAGCTCCAGTGTTAGGTGCGTATATGTTTACAATTGTGACATTTTCCTGTTAGACAAGGCCTTTTACCATTGTATACTGTCCTTCTTTGTCTCTTTCAACTGCTTTTGCTTTAACGTTTGTTTTGTCTGATGTAAGAATAGCTAACCCTGCTCACTTTTGGTATCCATGTGCATGAAATGCCTTTTCTTTTCTCACTTCTTTAAGTTTATGTCAGTCCTTATGTGTTATATGAGTCTCCTGAAGGCAGCAGATGGGTAAGTGACTTCTTACCCATTCTGTGATCCTGTATCTTTTAAGTGTAGCATTTAGGCCATTTACATTCAATGTTAGTATTGAGATGTGAGGTACCATTGCCTCCATCATGCTCTTTTGTTGCCTGTGTACTTTGGTTTGTTGTTTTTCCTTTTTAACTTGTACTTTTGTTTCATAGGTCCTGTGTGATTTATGTTTTAAAGAGATTCTGTTTTGCTGGGCACAGTGGCTCAGGCCTGTAATCCCAGCACTTTGAGAGGCTAAGGCGGGTGAATCACGAGGTCAGGAGTTTGAGACCAGCTTGGCCAACATGGTGAAAACCCATCTCTACTAAAAATACAAAAATTAGCCAGGCATGGTGGTGCACACGTTATCCCAGCTACTCAAGAGGCTGAGGCAGGAAAATTGCTTGAACCCAGGAGGCAGAGGATGCAGTGAGTCAAGATCATGCCACTGCACTTCAGCATGGGGGACAGAGCAAGACTCTGTCTCCAAAAAAGAGATTCTATTTTGATGTGTTTCCAGGGTTTATTTCAAGATTTAAAGCTCCTTTTAGCAGTTCTTGGAGTGGTTGTTTGCTAATGGTGAATTCTCTCAGCATTTGTGTATCTGAAAACGACTATATCTTTCCTTCATATATGATGCTTAGTTTTGCTGGATACGAAATTTTTGACTGATAATTGTGTTTGAGGAGTCCAAAGATAGGTCCCCAATCTATTCTAGCTTGTAGGATTTCTGCTGAGAAATCTGCTTTTAATCTGATAGGTTTTCTTTTACAGGTTATCTGGTGCTTCTGTCTCATAGCTCTTAAGATTCTTTCCTTTGTCTTAACTTTGGATAACCCAATGACAATGTGCCTAGGCAAAGATCTTCTGGCGATGAATTTTCCAGGTGTTCTTTGTGCGTCTTGTATTTGGCTGTCTAGGTCTCTCTCAAGGCTGGGGAAATTTTCCTTGATTATTTCCCCAAATATGTTTTCGCAGCTTTTAGAATTCCCTTATTCCTCAGGTTCGTCGATTATTCTTAGGTTTGGTTATTTAACATAATTCCAGGCTTCTTGGATGTTTTGTTTATATTTTCTTATTATTTTTTACTTTGTCTTTGTTGGATTGGGTTAAATTGAAGACCTTATCTTTGAGCTCTGAATTTCTTTCTTCTACTTGTTCAATTCTATTGCTGAGACTTTTCAGTGGATTTTGCATTTCTAAAAGTATGTCCAAAGTTTCCTGAATTTTTGATATTTTTTTCCTTTAAGCTATTTCCGTGACTATCTTTCCCTTCCCTTCTTGTATCTTTTTTTTTTTTTTTATTTTCTCTCATTGAGCTTTGCCTTTCTCTGGTCTGTCTCTGATTAGCTTAATAACTAACCTCTTGAATTATTTTTCATTCTCTCATTGAGCTTTGCCTTTCTCTGGTCTGTCTCTGATTAGCTTAATAACTAACCTCTTGAATTATTTTTCAAATAAATCAGGGATTTTTTCTTGGTTCAGATCCATTGCTAGTGAGCTAGTGTGATTTTGGGTTGTGTTGAAGAGCCTTGTTTTGTCATTATTAATAGGGTTGGTTTTCTGGTTCTTTCTAATTTGGGTAGGGTCTGTCAGAGGGAAGGTCTATGGCTGAAGACTGTTGTTCAGGTTCTTTTGTTCCATGGGGTGTTCCCTTGATGTAATACTCTCCCCCTTTTCCTATGGATATGGCTTCCTGTGACCCAGCAAGTCTACCCGGCACCAGGCTGGTTGGGGGTTTCTGCACAGAGTCGTGTGAACTGTCTATGGGTCTCTCAGCCATGGATGCCAGAGCCTGTTCTGGTTGAGGAGGCCTTAGCTTTGGTGGTTTAATGCTGTATTTTTGTGCTGGCTGGCCTCCTGCCAGGAGGTGGCATTTTCCAGAAAGCATCAGCTATAGTAATGTAGAGAGGGACCAGTGGTGGGCAGGGCCCTAGAACTCCCAAGATTATATGCCCTTTGTCTTCCACTACCAGGGTGGGTAGGGAAGGATCATCAGGTGAGGGTGGGGCAAGATGTGTCTGAGCGCAGACTCTCCTTGGGGAGGTCTTGCTGAGGCTGCAGTAGGGGATGATGGTGAAGTTCTCAGGTCACTAGAGTTGTGTACCTAGGAGGATTATGGTTGCCTCTGCTGGGTCATGCAGGTTGTTAGGGAAGTGGAAGAATCCTGGCAATCACCAAGGGCTGGTCTCACTCCTACCGTGATCAGTAACAAGCCTGAGTCTGTTTCCAGGTGAAGGGTGAGATGGGCTTGAAAATTTCTGAGGCTCTCCACCTCTCAGCTGTGAGAAAAAGGGGTTTTAGTTCTTGTGTGCCTGTGAAGTCTTCAAATTATTACAAAGTTCAGCTAGAGAGTTCCTTCTCTCTGTGGAGTTTTACCCCCTACTCCTCTGGTCATCCTCCCGGTGGATCCCTGTCGTGCCAGGAAGGAATGGGCTGCTTAACCCAGTGAGATCCCAGGGCCTTTCTGCTGTTTCCTCTACCCCTGTATTTCACTCGGCTCTCTAACTTGACCCAGCTCCAGGTAAAGTCAGAAACTTCTCCTGGAAACAGACCTTCACATTCTCCAGTGGGTGCTTGTGTTTGGGAGAGGAGGCTCTCCCTTTCCTACTTCTGCAGTTGGGGCACTCACAGTATTTGTACATCTCCCAAGTCCTGCAGGAGCAGTCCGCTTCCTTCAGGAGTGTCTGTGGGTCCTCTTAGGATTGCTGGTTTGTTCTTGCAGTAGATATGGAGCTAACATTTACAATTGGAGCCTCTGCACACTGCTTTGTCTGGAGCTGCAAGCTAGTCTTGCCTCCTGTCTGCCATGATACCAGAAATCCCTGCTTTTCCTTTAAATGTGTGGGTAGAGCAACTTGTTGATTGAAAATTGATGATACACAGATATAATTAATAAAAAATTATCTTTATAACCTTAAGGCTAGAGTTTCTAAAATCACTGAATATGGATTGTCTGAGGTTATTGACTTAGAAATAGTCATTCAAGAATCCCAGACCAGGTGGAAAAAAGAATGTCATTATTAGAAGAGTCAACCATCTTAGTAATCTAAAGTAAGAAAGTTTATTGATAACAAGTTTATTGATAACTAGTACTTTGCCAATCACTCCAGTTGTTTTACATTTGATGATTATTTAAAAATGTTTAAAATGTTGAAATCTGTTCACATCATTAAGTAGAGAATGAAAGTGTCATTCACTTGGGCCCACATCTGGATAATTTACCTTATTTGTAAATTTTGAAAACTTTATCTCCTCTTTTCTAGTAGTTGTTTCTCTTACTTTGTTTTCTTTTACAAATGTATTGGCTAGCATTTCCACAACAATGCTGAGTACCAGTGATAATCCTCGTTTGGTTTTTGACTTTAATTTTTCTAATGTTTCATCATTAAGTATAACACTGAGTTTATCTTGAATTGCGTCAAGTGCTTTTCAGCCTCTTTGGTACCAAATTATTATTTTTTTTTTGACCCTTTTTTTCTTTTTTTGAGACAGTGTTGCTTTGTTGCCAGGCGCCAGGCTGGAATGCAGTGGTGAGATCTCGGCTCACTGCAACCTCCGCCTCCTGGGTTCAAACGATTCTCCTGCCTCAGCCTCCCAAGTAGCTGGGACTACAGGTGCATGCCACCATGCCCAGCTAATTTTTGTATTTTTAGTACAGAAGGGGTTTCACCATGTTGGCCAGGATGGTCTCGATCTCTTGACCTTGTGATCTGCCCGCCTCAGCCTCCCAAAGTGTGTTTTTTGACCTTTTAATATAGTGGAGTGTTGATAAGTTTTCTTGTATTGAAACTGACTTTCCTTAGTCAACCCCAGTTGATTTGGGAGAGATATTCCTTTAATGAGCTCCTGGATTTTATTTTGAATTTCTGCCTTAATATTTCTAAGTGACATTGCTCTGCTTTTCATTAGTATTTATTGTATATTGCTGTGGACTAAGCTCTGTAATCTATGTCACATTGGCTTTGGAAATACACTGGTGACAGTAACAGTCTTGATTAGGTTGACTATTTGACTTTTTCCTAGTCTTTCATTGGTATAGTTTCTTCTTGGATTAATTTTGGTAATATAATTGTTTCTAGACCTATTACATTAGTTTTATGTATATCACCATTAGTTTTACATGGTAATTTTAGAATTATAATACATTTTCCTTTACATTTTTGGATATTGTCTACTTCTTATACTTATTTTCTATATTTATGTTTTGCCCTACTCCCTTTTTGTTCCTAATTAGGCTAGCTGTTTTAATTTTATATAGCTTTATATTTTTAAAAAATAAAAATTACTAAGTGCATTACATTACTATTTAATATATTGATTCCTGAGTTTGTTTTTATCATAATCAAATCTTGTCTTCTTCTGTCCTTCAGTTTCACCCCATACTTGAGTTAGATGTTTGATTCATTTGGCATTGTTATTTCTTGATTTATACTTTTCATAGAGCTGTGAAGTTTCCTCTAAGTAGAACTTTTACCAGATTCCATATATGTAACATTTAAAAAAACCATAGTCTACTTGTGAGTATTATTTCTGGTGATCCCAGAAATTGCTTGGGAGAATGCTAAAAATTTTCTCAAATGTTTGGGATTTTCTTTTATTTTCTTTGTCTTTTTTTTTTTTTTAACCTACCTTTATTTCACTGTAGGTAAAAATTATATACTTTTTTTTAAATTTGTAATTTATTGTCTCTTAATTTTGGCATTAAAGCTTCTAAACCTCCATGGCTACTTGAAAACTTTTGTAGATGTCTCACAGATGCTTGAAATGAAAATATGTTTTCTATTTCCAGATACAGAATATGAAATGTATCTCTTAACTCAATTTTATGAATTATATGAATTATATCCTTAGTGGACTTTCTCCAGTTAATCTATTAAGTGCTTATGCCTATTTCTTGTATCTGTTGCCATCTTTATTTCTTTATCTATTTGATGCTGCTGGAGAGCATAAATATTCACAATAAATCTTCATTGTGGATTGTACTTTTACATTATTAAGTGTTCATCTTTATCATGTTAAAAGTTTTTGTATCTTGAATTTAACCATGGGTAATATTAATCATGATTTCTACTTTCTTTTGCTTGATAGATGTTTAATGATATTAGACTTTCAGACTTTTTGCATCATTTTACAAAACATATACCATTTGTATGTGTGTCTTTTATAGACACAATCCAATTAAATATTGTTTTTTAATTTACTCTGGGGATATTTTTCAGAGGAAGAATTACTCAATTACATTTATTGATATATCACATATGCCTAATTCTAATTAATTTTATGCATTCTCTTTTGTATTTCTGTGCAATTTTCTTTGTTCTCTTCTTTTTATTACATAATCTGCATTTTCTTTGAGTTCCTTCCTCTAGTAATTCAAGACTATATAGTCTTTTTTATTTTTATTATTAATTAAAGTTCTTATACTTTTATTTGGAAATTTGTTAACTTCAAAAATGAAACAGTATGATTATTTTTGTCCTGCTATGAAAATTGAGAATATGTGTGTACACACATATACACACATATGTATTTTATTTATTTATTTATTTATTTTGAAACAGGGTCTCACTCTGTCATCCAGCCTGCAGTGCAGTGTCACCATCTTGGCTTACTGCAACTTCTGCCTCCCAGGCTCAAGCAATTCTCCTGCCTCAGCCTCCCAAGCAGGTGGCATTACAGGCACACGCACTACCACATGGCTAATTTTTGTAGTTTTGGTAGTGGCGGGGTTTCACCTGACTGGCCAGACTGGTCTTGAACTCCTGACCTCAAATGATCCACTTGCCTCTGCCTCCCAAAATGCTGGGTTTACAAGCGAGAGCCACCACACCCATTTATTTTTATCCTCTAAAGGTTTTTCACTTCCACCAGCATATTTTATTATTATTAAGGATTTTTTTCCCTATTCTACATACGTTTATAGTTATTATGGAATGATTTATTGTTATTATAACTACCACATTTAAAGAATTATAATTTTATTTTACAAGTTATTAATTATTCCTTTGTAGTTGTAAATGTAAGTAGGTTCAGTGCTCACAGCCTCTGCTTACCTTTAAATTTCCTGTTCTTGAGATTTTGATTTTGAACCTTCTCTTGGTTGTATTTTGAAGAAAAGTTCCTTATGTGCTTCATTCTCTGACTATGCTGATTAGAAAATCTTTTTTTAAATTACTTTTATATACTTAAAAAAAAAATTGTGAACTTAGTTGAGAATTGAATACTTGGGTGGAGTTCCCTCTTTCTTGAGCCTCTACAGACACAGCTTCACATTTTCTGCCAATCAAATGTTGGTCAGAGGACACCTGACATTTTCTCTTGTAACTGACTAATTTTAAAGATCTCGAGGTATATAGAATTTAATGTTTAGCCTTGAAATTTTGTAACTTTACCAAGATGCTTTAATTTTACTGATTCATTCTTACTTTTTCTCAGAATATCAGATACTCTTTTATTTCAACTAAGTATTTTCTACCACAGATTTAAGCATATTTTGTTTTGCTTTGTTTTGTTTCGCTGTCTACTTCTAGAATACCTTTTATCTGTATGTTCGATCTGTTTTCAAACCTTCTTATCTGTCATCTTCTCCACTTGCTTTCATCTCCTGGTCCTTTTCCTCTGCATTTTGTGCAGTTTTTTGAAGACTGTTTGCCACATCATCAACTTTGTTTTTGATTTGTGGATTTTACCTCTTATAAGTTTAATATATTTATTAGTTCTGCAATGATATTATTTTTGTCATCATTTTCTTTCTTCAACTGCCAGCCTCTCTTTCATGTTGTGCTGATGTCTTGTCATCTTGTCTTTGATCTCCTTTCATAGAATCTCTGCTAATTGTTGTATATAATTTTCTTCTGTGTCCTGTTCCTTCAAAATAGATTTTTTTCATGGGTCTTTTCCATGCCGTATTTTTCTGTCATCCTCCAATCCTCCACTTCTTGTCTAAGTTTTTGTCGTTGTTGCTGTTGTTTTTAACTTATTTGTCTTTGGGGCATAACTAGCAGAACATTTTCTTGGCCCTCAAACAATGAGAGAAACATCTCTTTAAATCACCTTCTCAAGCCCTGCTTAATTCTGCATTTAGAACCTGGGTTTGTGTCTTGCTGGCTTGACTTGCTTCTGTAGTCTTTCAGCAATTTAAAAGGGTTCTGGCTAGGTTCCTGGGCAGGATACCATTGGATTTTTCTTTCTCAACTTGATGATTCTAAGTTTTAAGTCTTGTTTTTGATCAAGGGTCCTGTAAGTATATTGGTTTGGTGTGGCCAAACTTTTCTTTTCTTTGTCTATTTTTTTTTTAATTCGTTTTCTGAGACAGAGTCTCTCTCTGTCACCCAGGCTGGAGGGCAGTGGCGCTATCTCAGTTCACTGCAACCTCCGCCTCCTGGGTTCAAGGGATTCTCATGCCTCAGCCTTTTGAGTAGCTGGGACTACAGGCGCCCGCCACCACACCTGGCTAATTTTTGTATTTTTATCAGAAGCGGGGTTTTGCCATGTTGGCCAGGCTCGTCTTGATCTCCTGACCTCAGGTGATTCACCTGCCTTGGCCTCCCAGGTGTTGGGATTACAGGTATGAAGCACTGCACCCAACCTCTTTATCTGTGTTTTGTCTTTCTGTTTCCCCAGCCAATCCTTTGTTAGCAGTTTGAGACCATGAGCTACCGTTTTTTTCTGGAAATTTCTTGGGTTAGCTTAAAGCATATATCCTTCTTTTGAGGGATTTCCAGACACATCTGTGTCTTCAGATGTTGATTCTTAGCTGGGAATTTAGCCCTGAAATATAGCTTTAAGGCAGCAATCAAATGACCACTCTAAGCTTGGAGGTATTTTCTAATAAGATTTTATTTAAACACGAAAGCTTCCTGTCATGGAAGAGTCTGGGATCCTGAGGAGTTACCCAACTCTTAGTATTTTATGGGTAAAATAATCTGATCCTTTCCTTTGTGGATTGCCATGTCCTGCTTTAGAAATATCAACGATACCATGTCATGAACCTTTCTGAAGTTTTTAAGGGAGATGGGTATCAGCGTCAGCACTTGCAGTAGACACAGTCTTCATTCTTTCAAGACCAGCAATTGGCTTTTATGAGTGTGTTCATGTTAGTTTCTGATGCTGGGTCTGCATCTTAGTATTTTCTCATTAATTGCTAAATAAGAAATTAAATATTTGCAAACAGTAGTTGTCTCCTGTGCTCTTCAAGGACTGCATAGCTATTTATCCAATCGGCAGCATTTTAAAGTAGGGCTCCAATGCAGTGGAGCAGGGATCGCTCACTGTTCTGGCTGGTGGTCTCAGGAACTGTTTCATACAGGAGGGAAAATCTGAGCTTGGTCTTAAAACTTGTGTGGGCCTCAGAATCACCCTGAAAATATGTAAAAAAAAGATCAGTAGACCTTAACACCAGAGTTTCTGATTCAAGTCTTGTGGCGAACCCGATAATTTGCATTTCTAACAAGTTCTTTGGTGATATGATGTTGCTGGTCCAGGAACTAAACTTTGAGAACCACTGTCTTACAGGGTAGAAATTAATTAGACCCTCCAAAAGCAGATAAAAGTGTTCAAGCTGGAGGAAAACCATGAACACACATAGAGATCTCACCATCTTCCTGATTCCTAAGCTATTCTCTTCAGAATGATAACAGACTCTTGTAAGACACTCTTAGGGAAGATATTTTAAAAGTTAAAGGCAAGTCCCAGACTTTCTGATATATTTAGATATTTTTTATATCCAACAAGTAGATATAGATACCTTCTAGGAATGAAGTTAGATAAATAAATAAAGAAAGGGTAAAGATAAATTATTAGTGAAGAGAGAAAAATATTTCAAGTTGCAGATGGTTTCAGAATGCAGTATATAATTTGAAGGGAAATCCAGTATCCACAATATTCTGGTATCATTGATCTGAGTCACTTACTAGATGTACAACAAAGAGGCTTGCATTTTTCCCAGGCATTTGTAAGACTGACTACTCTTCTTTTCCATTTTACATGAACCGATCCTGCCATGTCGAGTTCCTCCTAAGGCTCGTTCAGCTAGCCTGTTCAGTGACTTTGTTGGCAGTGCACGTTTTCCATAAGAAACAAGACGATGTTTCTCGTGGGGGAGATTTGGCGGGCATAAAGCTACTACATAACCTTGTTTCGATTCCATGAGGTTGGATTCTAAAGATAATTCAGTGTAATAGCTCTTGTTCTTCTGTGTATACCTTTGTCAGCAACTTTCAGTCTTCCAAACATGTTTCCAAAGTATAAACACACTACTTGCACGCCTAAGAAGTTATCTGAATAGTCAAACTGCAAAAAATTGATTTTGTACCTTTTCAGTTACTCTCCCGGGTGTGAATTCAGGGTAGAGGAGACACTTGCGGTTATTCTGAAATCTGCCTCCCTGATGAAGAAAGACTCATTACTGAGAATATATGGGGCGTGGACCTTAAGCGTGAATAGCTGTTGAACAACTGCCATGTATGGAGTGTCTTTACTTGTGAGTTCCTTTCTCAAATTATGGAATTCAAAAGATTTTTTTTTTCTGGCTTCAGAAAATTCATGTGCCAGAAGGGCTGGGCAGGTTATTTTTCTTGAGACTTCAGTGTCACTCTGTGGAAAATGAAGATGTTGGACCAGGTTGGACTACATGGTCTTTTAAGATCTCCTCTCCAGTGGACATGATGAACCTTTTGATGGTTAACTTTTAGAGTAGTTTCTTCTCTTTAACTTAAGGAAGGCACAAATAATATTGTTTCACTATTTTTCAGGGAGGTCGACAAGAAAGAACTGCTTCTACCTAATTTCGTTACACTCCTGCCACTGAAAATGTTTATACAGTTTTGAGCTGTAGGACAGAATTGTTCCTCAGGCTTTCCAGGATGCTTTGCAAACAAGAATAAAAACGGTTTTGTGGAGGGAAGGCAACCAAATGGTCTCAAGTGTAGTCAGGTGATGACTCCAGGTGTCACATCAGTTCAGGGTAGCTTAGCAGTGTTATAAACACATAGGTAGAACAATGCAGCCAGAGGCAGCTTCTCCATGGATGAAGAAGAAAAGGAGGATGGTCATTTACTTAAAACTCACGGACAAGTGGAGACTTAGAATTGCTTGTGTCCCAGTAGTCTGCTAAGCACTGTGATAGCTTCATTCACTTCATAAGCACTACGTTTTGTTTAGTTTTGTTTTTCTGGTCATGGATGCTCTCTGGAATTCCTTAGGTTCTTCAACATTTTGTTCAATTTGGTACCACTGGTTAATTTTCTCCTGGAAAGCAGGCATGCGTTCAGTTAGTACTCATAGCACAAATCTCATCAGAGCCAGACCTGTGCTGGGCCCTGGGGATGTAAGAATAAAAAAGAAAGCATTATTTGTCCTCTGAAGAGTGATTTATAGTAGCCTGGGGCCCTGTTGCTTTGAAAGAAGATGATTTTACACATTGGAGAGAATATATGCATTGTTTTTCACAGAAATTTTAGTCAGAGGCCACATGCTTAGAGACTTACCTTTTTTTTTTTCGAGACAGAGTCTTGCTGTATTGCCCAGGCTGAAGTGAGGAGTGCAGTGACATTATCTTGGCTCGCTACAACCTCTGCCTCCCAGGCTCAAGCAATTCTCTTGCCTCAGCCTCCTGAGTAGCTGGGATTACAGGCACCTGCCACCAAGCCTGGCTAATTTTTTTTTTTCTTCGTGTTTTTAGTAAGAGACAAGGTTTTACCATGTTGGCCAGGCTTGTCTTAAACTCCTTCCCTCAAGTGATTCACCCACCTTTGCCTCCCAAAGTGGTAGGATTACAGCAGTGAGCCACTGTGCCCAGCTGACTTGACCATTTTTAATGACATTTGCCCCTTACTCACAAAACCCACAGGGTTATCAACTGTGCAAGGGTGGGTGCAAGGGCCGTATCACTAAGAGAGACAGACCAGTCACATGACTTCACCTTGGATATTTTTTTTCTGAAAAGATTTTTGGTAAGATACAAAATTAGAAAAATAAAACTGAAAACTCATGATACCATATAGCATGAGGGCTGCTAAGATCATTTAGAACCACAGAATTATAAAATCTTTTACCTGAGAGAGAACTTGTTGATCCTCTAAGGGTCCAGAGAATCCCCAGCCAGGACCACATAAAGAGCCGCTAAAGACAGATGGGTTATATCCAGAGAATGAAAATACTTGGAGATCATTTAGATGGAGTTTTCAGTCTCAGCGCTATTGACATTTGTGGCCAGATAAGTCTTTGTCTTGGGGGCTGCCCTGTGCATTGTCGAATGCTTAGTAGCATCCCTGGCCTCTACCCACTAGATGTCAGGTATGATAACTAAAACTGCCTGCAGATACTACCAAATAGCCCCAGGTTGGGTGGAGTGGGGAATAAAATTACCCCGGTTCAGACCACTGCTTTATGATAACATGGGGTTAGTAGAGTAATCTAACACTCATAACCAATCTTTTTTTGGTTGGTTGGAATCCTGTCATTCAGACGCTCTAGTTTATTCATTGTTTCTTCCTTCATTCAACACATATTTCTGAATACCTGTTGAGTACACCAAGTGTTCCCAGGGCGGAAGATCCCAATGTGAGCCAGATAGACATAGACTCCCTCTTAGGGTGCTTGTGTTCTGGTGGGAAGAAGACCGCAAACAAACAAGGGTCATGCCAATAGTGAAGGAAATAAAGTAGTGTACTGTGGTAGTGAGAAACTGTGTGGATTGGTGTTGTGAGTAGGGGTTTCAATTTTGTAGGGGTTGTGAGTGGTGGCTAACTTTAGATAGAGTTGTCAAAGAAAGCCCTATGGGGAATAGAATCTTTGCACCTGAGACTTAATTTATAAGAAGGCAATCACATGAAGACTGGCATTTATATGTCTCTGAATAATAAAATGTAAGGGAATGAATTTAATCAGGAAAAAGTCTTACAAAATATGAGAAGAAAATCTTGTAAAATAGGTCCTTTGTACAAAAAGGTTGAATATCATGATCTAATCTCTTCATTTAGCAAAATGATCAAAGTAAGGGCCTCAGAAGACTTGCTCTCAAGGTGAAGATGGCAGGCAGAGACATCATACCTACTGTCACTTTTTGGTTTTAGTGACCTGAGAACAAATTCCTTAATTGGCTGGCTAAGCATTTCTGTATGCCTTTTTTTTAAAAAAAAAAAAAAAAAACAGCTCAACAGTGAATATGCTAAAAAACCTAACTTGTTGGGCAAACGTGGGATTTATCATTTGTGATTTGTGGAATGTGAGGCTTGACTACTTAACTGAGCACTGTAGTGTTTTCACCTGGTAATAAAGTCTCCTGCTGTGTTGGTGGACAAATGTCTGAGCTTTCTGCTTGGTTCTTGGGATGCAGGAAATTTTCAGAAAGAAACTTACTTGCTGAAAGTAGATTGGGATTGCAAGAGAAAAGAAATTTCTTGGCTTTCATTAAAAAAAAAAAAAATTCTAATTTTGGGGTATCTTCCAGTCCCATATAGAAACACATATGATGTTTTTCCTGCTATAAGGTTGCATTAATTTGATGAAGCAAGGGTAGGAAAACTAGTGGATGTGAATGGGCTGGTTGGTTAGTTTGATAAGAGAGGACAGCCTTCTAATGGCTTCTGCCTGCAGAAGCCAAGAGGAAGAAAAAAAAAATCACAGCCTCCTTGGGTAGGAGGACTTGAAAGCCTTTGTGGTCTACATAGGCCCAGGCAGTGTTTGCCTTTTCAGAAAGCAGGCTGTTTAGGACTTGATCTTCACGGAGTAGTTATATTAGAAACCATGGTTTGGAGAAAGACACACAGACAGACAGATCCAGGTGCCAGACTTAGGTAATCAGTTTTGTCTACTGTAAGAAAATAGACTGGAAGGGTTATTACATCAGGGCCTGCCACTGATAGAGGCAGACTCAGAATCAGTTCTCATCTAAAGGAAGTGAATTGTCTGAATATTTTGAGCAGATGATGAGCACACAAAAGTGAGTAAGTCTCAGAGAGATTAGAGTGAGATTTTTCTCCAGATGAAAGAAGTTATTTCAGCAAAACTTCCTCACACCCTCCACAAGTCAATGACCATACATCATTTTTTTTTTCTTTGCATAGTAATAGAAAACAAAGTAAGCTGTTAAAAGTGGTTTCTGGAATCATTCACTCAGTCTGTAGAATTGAGACTTGATATGTTTGGCAGAATCTTGTGAGCCAGGAACACTCTGCAGAGGCCATGAAGACACCCGCAAGGCTCAAGGTCAGTCAGCCTTACTGGCCCCGAGGGAAAGTTCTCAATCCATGTCTTGGTCTTTCATGATGTGGAAGATGACTTTTCCTGCAGCTTTTGCTTACTCTGCGTCTTAATCAGTTCTGTAATGAAGACCCAGCAGCATATCTGCAACTTCCCTTTAATTTTACAATTTTTATAATGAGAGTTCTTGTGTGAAAAGTGTCTGTAGACACCCAGCCAGCATTCTGAAGAGTCGATAAAGGAGCACCGTGATTTTCTGTCTCTGCTGTTTGGGCGAGGTTTAGCTCTGGAAGAGAGAAATCAGTTATCTCTTATTATAAGTACAAGGGCAAGAACGGCTGCAGAGTTTCCAAGGAACTTCCTGGTGAACCCATGACATTTCAGAGAATTCCTCTAGACTTATTATTTCTCACTTACTCATTCTTGGGACAACAAGAATGGGTTCCCATCATTTGAAAGGACATGATGAGCTGGAATCTCATTTATCATGGTTGCATTTTGAGAATTTCAGTGAGGGGGAGGCATCTTCATTTTGTTTTGTTTTGTTTCTAAGCCACATCTCAAGAAAATTGTCGAGCCGCTTCTCAGAATTAGAATTATCCAGCACAAGTTCCCCTTTACAGACAATGAAGTCTGAAAGCTACTGAGATATCACCCTGCTTCCTCCCTTTCTTTTCTTGTCCCTTCTCTCCTTTTATCTCCTTATTCAAATCACATGCTTCCTTTTCTAAGGACAGGAGAGCTGGCAGACTGCCTATTGGCCTGTTGGCCTCAATTAGCCTTATATCATTGCAAAGGAATGCATGAATTCTCCAGAAGGTATGTAGTATCTCTTTCTGTATGAGACATTCACTACCTGCTTTCATAACAGGTCACTCAGCCAGAATCACTTCTTATTTACATATCCAACACTTTTAGCCCCTTGGATTACCTCCCTAGATGCTCATTTCATTTTAATGATGATCCCAAAGTTATCTATTAAGAAATAGTACTCCAGTGTATTCTGTAGCACTTGAAAACTTTATGCAGGAGAACAAACCTAAAATAAAAAGTAACCTGAAGGCTAGCATCCTTGGCCAGTAGGTGACTGGTTACTAATCTGCAAATCACGTGCTTCAGACTTTGTGCTTATGTACAAGGTCCCACAGATGGACCAGGCCAAGTGTATACAACAGAGGCCACATGCATTGGCAGGACTTGGTCTCATGGTATTTCCCTGCTACTATTTAAATTCAGTCTCGTATTGGGGGTTACATATGTGATTGCAAATTAATCCTTTCTCTTCTGAAAATTTGGTTTTGAAGAACAGCTGTGTCTCCCTTATGAATTCCTTAATTATTTATCCGCCCTGATATGTTAAACCTTTCATTAGTGTGGTGAATTTCCAATAGTACACAGAACTGCTTAGATCATGTAGCAAACAGTATGAAACATTTGATAGGACATTTGAAGACCACGTGGTGAGCCGGAATCTATAGTAGTACCAATTGCTATGAGATTGTTGGAGGTAGTTTGTTGTTGGAAGTTGCTTGTTGGTTTACTTTGCTGGTTTATTTTTTTACACTATAACATGGAACTAGTACCTATGTCATTTGTATTTATTCAGAAAAGAACTGATTCTGCCCCAGCTCTTGTTAAATTAGAAGGGCATATGCCCATATATGAATTCAAGTTAAATCAAGTAAGTTAATTACATATATATGTATGTAATTAATTATATATATATATTTGGACATTCTATATTTGCAGTTGTAGTTTTGATTCCATAACTACTGTTCCTGAAAGAGATTTCGCCTCAACTTTTCATTTTATTACTCTGTGGAAAGATGCTTTAAATGATTATTACATTATTAGAACTTCTACTTCAGCCATAACAAGAGTAAATGATTAGTAGTGACACAGAACTCCCTTTGTTGCTAAGAATAGCAACCCAACATTCACAAATTTACTAGTGCCTTTTTTAAAAAATCATTTTTTCATCTTAAGGTCCTGGGGCTTGCAATTAAAAATATTAACATCTCAATACACATCACAACTCTTTAACCTCAGCATATCAACGATTTCTGATCTGCAAATACATTTTTTACAACGATCTTTAGGTTCTTGATTTTTCTGTTTTTCTAGCTGAACTATTCCAGAATTATGTATTCTATTACCTGTCCTTGGATAACTGGTTTTCCATTCATAAGAAAGGAAACTAACAAAAGTTCAAACAACAGGTGCTAATGAGAACCTTTTATTAGCATTATGATTGAGGAGAACTGGGGAGTTTAGTGTCTTATAAATGAAAGTAGGTTTCTGGAGTGGACAGAGGAAAAGCACCTTATGGTGTTTCTGGTTCTATTTCTCAAAGGCTTTGAAGGTTATAATTAGTTGCTACTGAATCACATGGCTGTAGTACTTCACAGCTTTATTTCTGGGCTGCAGTCCTTCAGTCAGAGAACAGGTTAGATCCAGACAAGGCCTATGCCTTTTAATTTGGTCACTTCCTGAAGACAGCTGGGATTTTTACTTGAGGACCACATTTATGCTCCTGGGCCCTCAAACTAAAGAGCAGTGTTTGCCAAGCTGACCTGGACCAAGTGATGGTGGCGGGCCTGTAAGAATGCTGTACAGTGTCAACGCCTCTATGCTCCAGTTAACGTCTGAGCAGTAAGTTGGAAGGATGGACGATGAAGCTGTGGTTGGTCTCCTTCCTCCTTCACAGGAGGGAAAACTGAGATATAATGAATCCCTGGAATTCTGAGCACAGAAAGTAGGTGGCAGGTGGTATAAATTAAAATTGGTGTTCTTAAGATTGAAAATGAGCAGCCTTTGTCTGTAATTTATTGTTATCCATTTCTGTATGTATGTTTGAAATCTCTGACATCATCTCTGAATATTCTTTATATCTTCAAGAATTTGTCAAACATAAACAATTGGATTTTGAGTTTCCTGTCAAAACCTCACATTTTGAAATCTTCAAATTGTAAGTGCAAACAACCATCAACCAATAAGTGGCGCTAAAGGCAGTGCATAATTAGGATGGTCTAGGGGTTTCATGTTAGGAGGACCAGTCACGTTAGGTGCTAGTTATTTTAGAATGAATCTGTGTTCACCTTGCAGGCATCATGATGGGGGGTGTTTAAAGTCTAGGCATCTGAAGCCTATGTGACCTTCAAGGGCCTGGAGATACATCTGGGGTAAGAGACAGAGGTGCTTGTTTGATTTGTAGATTCATCTCATGACCTTTTGAAATAGGCTGTTTTTAGTTAATTCAGAAACTTCCTCTTCTACTTTTGATTTTGCTGATTTCGGTAAGAAAAAAACTATACTGCTAATTTTATAATCATAGTATTATTAAATGAAGTAAGTAGATATGAGATCAAAGCTTTTAATTTAAAATCATAATATTATAGCAGATCAGTGACTAGGTTAGCCTCTTAGGGTTGCTGCTCTTCAGGACTGATGAAGCAGTCAAATATGCAGAGCTTATTTCTCACCTTTTTTTCTCAGTTTTGGTTTCTTAGAGGATTACCATCTGCTGGGAAAACATACTGTAGTTGATGAATGGGTCATCCTCATGTCCAGTGTTTTTGTGTCTCTGTCGATCCCTACTCCCTTCTCCACTTGATCTCATTTTTTGCACATGTGCCCATGCACTGTCTCATAAACACATCAAGTTTCTATCCCTGTGATTGGGCCATGCCAGCAATTTCTGTTTGCTTCTTCTGTCAGCCTCTTCAGGAGAAATGTGTACACAAAGGCAAGATGGCTTTCAAAATAGGCTACATCCTCCTTTCAGTACATGGTACAGACATGAAATTGAAGGCCATTCACCCTATCTTATGCTGGTTCTCTCAGCAGCCTGGAGATTAACCTCTTCTAAGGCTCTGAGCTATTTTTGAGTCAGAGACTGCAACAACATGAAAGCTAGAACCCATTAGGAAATCACTTTCATCATCTCTTCTTTTTCCAAATCAGTGGCTCTTTTTCTGATCTCATAACCCTTTAATCTCCTTTGTAGCAGAACAAGGAGATTGTTAGTTTGTGTTTGTGTCCAGCGAAGTTAACATCCTTGATAATAGCTTCAGAAGGCATCAAGAAATATTAGATATTAGAGAACTGCATAGAGAGATAAATTTCATCTCTAGGTGGATGACTTAATGCCGAAGATGCCCTGCTTGCCTTCTGCAGAACCGTAACTTTTGTTGATGTTGTGCAAATCAGGCTCAAACTTTCCAAAAGACACACAGCAGAAAGCCTTTTGTTGCATTATTTCTAAAGGCTTGAAGTTTTGAAGGGAAGAGATTTTGTTTTCCTCTCTGCTACACAATGGAGCTTTCAGAGAACCTCCTTTAAAAGGAATAGCTACAGCCTTTGTGTTGAAGGGTGTGTCTGTTGGCAGGGTCTGCTGATGCAGACAGACTGGCTGGTGATTAACAAAGGTCATTAGACTTTGGAATCTGGCAAGCAGAGTCGGATGGTATGTCTTCTGTGTATGGAAGGACGACTCCCAAGAAGCCAAGGCATTCTGGAGGTCCCCCCACTGCACCCCTAAATCCTGGTGTAGAACAGGATCTGGCCCAGGGTCATCCTGCTCTGACCAGAGCTCTGCTGGGACTAATGAACCAGCATATCAATCATGGAATAAAAGAACCTTTGGAGATCTTGGTGAATGACATTTGAGGAGGAGAAAGGTGCTGCTTTTCAGAGAGAAATGAAAACAGTTAATTCTTTGTTGGGAAGAGAAGAGCATAGGAGGAGCCCAGCCTGCTCTTCTAGCATTCATTTCTGGTTGTTAGCCTAGCAGAATCCAGGAGAAGCCATGTTGTGCACGGAGGAGAAGCTCTGAGCTAAAATGGCTGCCCCTAAAGCTCAGAGGACTAGGGCAGCTTAGTGAGTCTTAGAGCTTCAGTGACGCAGGAGCTCATATCTCTTGAAAGTGTGATAAACACATTCAGCAGAGCTGTGGCTTGTTTGGCTGAGATGAAAGGACTAAGCTTGGGGGATGGGGAGTGCACACTGGATGATCTGCTTTTTTCTGTGAAGTGTTCTAAATGCAGGAGTTGTCTGCACCATGGAAAAATTTGTTTTCAGGTCTAATGGACTGTGCGAAAGGAGAAGTGGGGTGGGGCCTCAGTGACTGCTGTAATTTGATCCAGAGCTGATAGCAACCTCTTCCACACAATTTGGGTTGGTGCTTAGACATAAAAGCTTGTGTATCTGGAATATTGAGACTTAGCTGAAAAGAGTCTGGTGCACAGTTCAATGTTTATTGAAAAAGGTTAAATTGCTGGGTGAAAGAAGTGGAGGTAAATATCTGTGGCTCACTCTGCAAGCTCAGTCTGTCCAGAACTGGACTTGCCAGAAGTTATTTTAGCAGGCGATCAGGAGGAACATTCTTTGATAGAAAATCCTTGTGTGATGACTCCTTTCACTACATTGACATATTATTACTGGACTTTTTTCTTCCTACAGAAATAGTTTATCTTTTACAGTAAAAGTATAGAGTATTACATCATAAAATACGTTGGCTGCAGCACTAGTTCTTAGACATCTGGTTCTAGATTACAGTGACTCAGTAGAGTTTGTGATGATCTTAATGAAGTAACTTACTCATTAAGATAATAACAGTGTATCTCAACTTAGGATATACATCAAGATAGGACTCCACCTTTCTCTAATATATGTTTGACTTCTTGATGGTGGGACTCTCCATTCAGTCAGAGTGAAGTTTTCTATATATTTAATTCATACAGTAAATAGCAGAATGAAGGTAGCTGGTAAAGTTTTGATTTATTCCACAGGAGGTTCATAGCTTTTAGCATCCAGGTATATACTTCATGTTTGTAAAGGAAGGAAGTGGAAAAAGAAAAAGTCATGACTTAGAAGCCCCTCTTCAAAAATGCAAGTTTCTGTTGCTTAATTCAAATTGAGCTGCCAAGGTGCAACTTTTAAACAGAAACTGGATTGTCATCCAAAGTTGGTTGTTTGAAAACCTCATGAGAAATATTTTATGACCTAATTAGATTGAAGAAGCTGTTAGGTTATAATTGGTAGGTCGTAAAAGATCAAATAGTCATTTAGCTCATGGAAATAAAAAAGCCCACAACTAAACTATTTGGAGAAGGAAGGAAAGAGAGGTACACCTCAACATCAGCAAAGTTATTAAAATAAGAAAAGCTACAGTAAAAACACTCTACCTCCACTCACAAGGTTAAATGCTACACCATTTGGTAATAAAACACCAAGGTAATAATATTAAATAAACAGCTAATGAAGGTTGAAATTTTCCTTTTCTTCTGTGTGGACATCTTTACTTTTGAGATAGTTCCAGTTTAAAAAGAAAATGAGTCCAAGGCAGAACCAAAGCCAATGTTAAGTTACCAAGAAATTTGGATTCAGTGGAGAAACTAAGAAACTTCTAAAACTTTTGAAGTATTAAGCGTTTCCTTGACAAATGGCATTGGAAGATATATCAAGCAAGAAAATGTTTATCTGGTTTTTTCCTTCTTTGAAGTTATGAAGTCAAGGACACCATCTCCATTATATCTGATTGCCTGTCTTTAGCCCATGTTCCAACTGGCAAAGTCCAGTAAGAGAAATCTACTGATACTGGAATGTTTTCCCATTAATGGATATATAGGCCCATCAGCTCGAGGTATGTGATTTGTGCATTCCTTAAGATGTGTTGTTCTGACTTCTGCCACAGGTTCCTAATGTGAGAGGGTAGACCCGGATCATGGAGGTGCTTCAGTGTGATGGCTGTGATTTCAGAGCCCCGTCTTATGAAGATCTCAAGGCACACATTCAGGATGTCCACACAGCATTTCTGCAGCCAACTGATGTTGCTGAGGACAATGCGAATGAGCCACGATCCGGGTCCATGAATGCCAGTAATCAAACAGAGGTGGAGTTTTCTTCTATAAAGGATGAATTTGCCATTGCAGAAGATTTATCAGGTAAATCTGTACTAAACTCAGCATGTCCAATGTATTTTAATTGCTTTTGTTTCCTTTTGGCCTATAGCCATGCTTCTTAATAGTTTCTTGTGCTTTGCTAGCCATTTTTCTGATTTGGGCATCATGTATCTCTTCTTGAGTATCTTAGGTGGTTATCCTTTCAAAAGCTTCCTTATATATCCTACCTTTTAATTTTGAGAACAGGGTAATAGCTTGGAAAGTTCTAGAAAAAGTATTAAAATTTATGAAACTTGTATTTTTATAGCTGTGTGGCTTATTTATGGAGATGAGGAGGATACCTAAAGCTGTGCATTGCACCTTTATCCATGAGAAGGTGCGATACATGTAGGTTCATTGATGCTTCGCAAATCCTCTTCAGGGCCTCATCTTGAGACTTTGGGCCTTTTGCGTGTGATGTTTAGTAACGAGGAATAATTGGATGGTACTGATTTGCATGACTGAATGTCTTAATTCTCTTTTGCTTTGTTTAGACCTCTCACTTTCCTTATGCTTTTCCTTTAGGTCAAAATGCAACTGCATTGGGGACCGGAAGTTACTATAGTCACAGTCCAGGATATTATGGTCAGCATATTGCTGCTAATCCCAAACCAACAAACAAGTTTTTTCAATGCAAGTTCTGTGTACGCTACTTCAGGTCAAAAAACCTCCTCATAGAACACACTAGAAAGGTCCATGGAGCTCAAGCTGAAGGGAGTTCGGCAGGACCCCCCATCCCAGGATCCTTAAATTATAACATCATGATGCACGAGGGTTTTGGAAAGGTCTTCTCTTGCCAGTTTTGCACATACAAGTCACCAAGAAGGGCAAGAATAATTAAGCATCAGAAGATGTATCACAAAAACAATTTGAAGGAGACCTCTGCTATCCCACCTGCTCCTGCTCCAATGCCAGACCCTGTGGTTCCGCCCGTATCCCTGCAGGACCCCTGCAAGGAACTGCCAGCAGAAGTTGTGGAGCGCAGCATCTTAGAG
This sequence comes from Callithrix jacchus, assembly GCF_049354715.1. Classification (NCBI taxonomy): domain Eukaryota; kingdom Metazoa; phylum Chordata; class Mammalia; order Primates; family Cebidae; genus Callithrix; species Callithrix jacchus. Next base: position 155,289,775 of record NC_133502.1, read on the forward strand.
TCTATGGTCAAGCCTTTGACCAAATCTCGAGGCAACTTTTGTTGTGAGTGGTGCAGCTACCAGACCCCCCGCCGAGAACGCTGGTGTGACCACATGATGAAGAAACACCGCAGTATGGTCAAGATCCTTTCCAGTCTCAGACAGCAACAAGAAGGGACTAATCTACCTGATGTGCCGAACAAGAATTGCCCCAGCCCCACTTCCAACTCTACCTATCTGACCATGAATGCTGCCAGCCGGGAGATACCCAATACTACCGTCTCCAACTTCAGGGGCTCCATAGGCAACTCCATCATGAGACCCAATTCTTCTTCAGCTTCCAAGTATTCGCCCATGTCTTACCCTCAGATGAAGCCGAAGTCACCTCACAATTCTGGTCTAGTTAACTTGGCAGAGAGATCCCGTTATGGAATGACTGATATGACCAATTCTTCTGCTGACCTGGAAACTAACAGCCTGCTAAATGACTCTAGTTCTGATGAAGAGTTAAATGAAATAGACAGTGAGAATGGTTTAAATGCTATGGATCACCAGACATCAGGCCTGTCTGCAGAGCAGCTGATGGGCTCAGATGGCAACAAATTATTGGAGACCAAGGGGATTCCATTTAGAAGATTCATGAATAGGTTCCAGTGCCCCTTTTGTCCTTTCCTCACCATGCATCGACGTAGCATCTCCCGTCACATAGAAAACATCCACTTATCTGGAAAGACAGCTGTCTACAAATGTGACGAATGTCCGTTTACTTGCAAGAGCTCACTGAAACTTGGGGCTCACAAACAGTGTCACACGGGTACATCAGATTGGGATGCTGTGAATTCCCAGAGTGAAAGCATTTCTTCCTCATTGAATGAAGGTATGGTGTCTTACGAGAGCTCAAGCATCAATGGTAGAAAGTCAGGAGTCATGTTGGATCCCTTGCAGCAACAACAGCCACCACAACCACCACCGCCACTGCCACCACCACCACCATCACAGCCACAACCACTGCAGCAGCCACAGCCTACACAGCTGCAGCCACCACATCAGGTGCCACCCCCGCCACAAACACAGCCACCACCAACGCAGCAGCCACAGCCACCCACACAAGCCGCACCTCTGCACCCTTACAAATGCACCATGTGTAATTACTCCACAACGACTCTGAAAGGGCTAAGAGTCCATCAGCAGCATAAACATTCATTCTGTGACAACTTGCCAAAATTCGAGGGGCAGCCCTCGAGCCTACCATTGGAAAATGAGACAGATAGCCACCCCTCTTCCAGCAACACTGTGAAGAAAAGTCAGACCTCAATTCTTGGGTTGTCCTCCAAGAACAATTTTGTAGCTAAGGCCTCTAGGAAGCTCGCCAATGACTTTCCTCTAGATTTGTCGCCCGTGAAGAAGAGAACCAGGATTGATGAGATAGCAAGCAACCTTCAGAGCAAAATTAACCAAACCAAACAGCAGGAAGATGCAGTGATCAATGTTGAGGATGATGAAGAGGAAGAGGAAGACAACGAAGTGGAGATAGAGGTTGAGTTGGACAGGGAGGAAGAGCCGACAGAACCCATCATAGAGGTTCCCACTTCCTTTTCTGCCCAACAGATATGGGCAAGAGATACCAGTGAGTCCCAGAAGGAACCCAACTTCAGAAGCATCACTCACGATTACAACGCAACCAATGGGGCTGAGATTGAGCTCACCCTTTCTGAAGATGAAGAGGATTATTACGGCTCCTCAACAAACATGAAAGATCACCAAATTTCCAATACTGCTCTGCTGAATACCCAAACTCCCATCTATGGGACTGAGCACAATAATGAAAACACAGACTTTGGTGACTCTGGAAGGCTTTACTATTGTAAACACTGTGACTTTAACAACAAATCTGCCCGGAGTGTTAGCACCCACTACCAACGAATGCATCCATATATTAAATTCAGCTTTAGGTACATCTTGGACCCCAATGATCACAGTGCGGTGTACAGGTGCCTGGAATGCTACATCGATTACACCAACTTTGAAGACCTCCAGCAGCATTATGGCGAACACCACCCAGAAGCCATGAATGTACTCAACTTTGATCACTCAGACCTGATCTACCGGTGTCGGTTTTGTTCATACACAAGCCCGAATGTTAGAAGCCTGATGCCGCATTACCAAAGAATGCATCCCACGGTGAAGATCAACAACGCGATGATATTTTCCAGCTATGTCGTGGAGCAGCAGGAAGGGCTGAATACGGAATCCCAGACCCTGAGGGAGATTCTGAATTCAGCTCCCAAGAACATGGCGACTTCCACGCCCGTGGCTCGTGGTGGTGGTTTGCCAGCTACGTTCAACAAAAACACTCCCTCCAAGACCTTTAGTCCTGAATGTGAAAATCAGAAGGACCCTTTGGTCAACACTGTTGTTGTTTATGATTGTGATGTTTGTTCATTTGCAAGCCCCAACATGCATTCTGTCTTGGTTCATTATCAGAAGAAACACCCCGAAGAAAAGGCTTCCTACTTTAGGATCCAGAAAACTATGCGAATGGTGTCTGTGGACAGGGGCTCTGCCCTTTCTCAATTATCATTTGAGGTGGGTGCTCCAATGTCTCCCAAAATGTCCAACATGGGTTCCCCACCCCCCCCACAACCCCCGCCACCAGACCTCAGTACTGAGCTTTACTACTGCAAACACTGTTCCTACAGCAATCGGTCAGTTGTGGGAGTGCTTGTCCACTACCAGAAAAGACACCCAGAAATAAAGGTTACTGCCAAATATATCAGACAGGCTCCTCCCACAGCTGCAATGATGAGAGGGGTCGAAGGGCCCCAAGGCTCCCCCCGGCCACCCGCCCCCATGCAACAGCTGAACCGAAGCAGCTCTGAGAGAGATGGCCCCCCTGTGGAGAATGAGATGTTCTTTTGCCAGCACTGTGATTACGGGAACCGGACGGTCAAAGGGGTACTCATTCATTATCAGAAGAAGCACCGAGACTTCAAGGCCAATGCAGATGTGATCCGGCAGCATACGGCCACCATCCGAAGCCTCTGTGACCGAAACCAGAAGAAGCCTGCCAGCTGCATGCTTGTCTCCCCCTCTAACCTGGAGCGGGACAAAACGAAACTCCGAGCACTCAAATGTAGGCAGTGCTCATATACCTCCCCCTACTTCTATGCACTGAGGAAGCATATCAAGAAAGACCACCCTGCCCTGAAAGCCACAGTCACGTCCATCATGCGATGGGCATTTCTAGACGGCTTGATAGAAGCTGGCTACCACTGTGAGTGGTGCATCTACTCCCATACGGAGCCCAGTGGTTTGCTCCTGCATTACCAACGGAGGCATCCGGAGCACTATGTTGATTACACCTACATGGCTACTAAACTCTGGGCTGGGCCAGACCCATCCCCTCCCTCTCTCGCAATGCCAGCCGAAGCCAAAACCTACAGATGCAGGGACTGTGTTTTTGAAGCTGTCTCCATCTGGGACATCACCAATCACTACCAAGCATTCCATCCCTGGGCCATGAATGGTGATGAGTCAGTGCTGCTGGACATCATCAAGGAGAAAGATGCTGTGGAGAAGCCCATTCTTTCATCCGAAGAGTTGGCAGGTCCTGTGAATTGTGAAAACAGTATACCCACCCCTCTCCCAGAGCAGGAAGCTGAATGTCCAGAGGATGCAAGACTTTCCCCAGAGAAAAGCTTGCAACTAGCTTCAGCCAACCCCGCCATATCTTCCACCCCATACCAGTGCACGGTATGCCAATCTGAGTATAACAACTTGCACGGTCTTCTCACCCACTATGGGAAGAAGCATCCCGGCATGAAAGTGAAGGCTGCTGACTTTGCCCAGGACATTGACATCAACCCAGGTGCCGTCTACAAATGCAGGCACTGCCCATACATCAACACCCGCATCCATGGCGTCCTGACCCACTACCAGAAGCGACACCCGTCCATCAAGGTGACTGCCGAGGACTTTGTACACGACGTAGAGCAGTCTGCTGACATATCCCAGAACGACGTGGAGGAGACCAGCAGGATCTTCAAGCAAGGGTATGGCGCCTACCGGTGCAAACTGTGTCCGTACACTCACGGCACTTTGGAGAAACTCAAAATCCACTACGAGAAGTACCACAATCAGCCTGAATTTGATGTCTTTTCCCAGTCGCCCCCGAAGCTGCCAGTTCCCCTCGAGCCCGAGATGACCACTGAAGTGAGCCCCTCCCAAGTCTCCATCACTGAGGAGGAGGTGGGAGAGGAGCCCGTGTCCACTTCTCACTTCTCTGCCTCCCACTTGGTCTCCCACACTGTGTTCCGGTGCCAGCTCTGCAAGTACTTCTGCTCCACGAGGAAGGGGATTGCCAGGCACTACCGCATCAAGCACAATAATGTCCGAGCCCAGCCAGAAGGCAAGAACAACCTCTTCAAGTGCGCCCTGTGTGCCTACACCAACCCCATCCGCAAAGGTCTGGCAGCCCACTACCAGAAGCGCCATGACATCGATGCGTATTACACCCACTGCCTGGCAGCCTCCAGGACCATCAGTGACAAACCCAACAAGGTGATCATCCCATCTCCGCCCAAGGATGACTCCCCTCAGCTGAGCGAGGAACTTCGGCGGGCAGTGGAGAAGAAAAAGTGCTCCCTGTGTTCTTTCCAGTCGTTCAGCAAGAAGGGCATCGTGTCCCATTACATGAAGCGCCACCCAGGGGTGTTCCCAAAGAAGCAGCATGCCAGCAAGTTGGGGGGCTACTTCACGGCCGTCTATGCAGATGAGCATGAGAAGCCCACACTGATGGAAGAAGAGGAGAGAGGCAGCTTTGAGAAAGCCGAAGTGGAGGGTGAAGCTCAGGAAATCGAGTGGCTTCCTTTCCGTTGCATCAAATGCTTCAAGCTGTCCTTTAGCACTGCAGAGCTGCTGTGCATGCATTACACTGACCACCACAGTCGGGACCTAAAGAGGGACTTCATCATTCTGGGCAACGGCCCCCGCTTGCAGAACTCCACCTACCAGTGTAAGCACTGTGATAGCAAACTGCAAAGCACAGCCGAGCTGACCTCACACTTGAACATTCACAATGAGGAATTCCAGAAGCGTGCCAAACGTCAGGAGAGGAGGAAACAGCTTTTGAGCAAGCAGAAATATGCAGATGGTGCTTTTGCAGATTTCAAACAAGAGAGGGTAAGGATATGTTTTGATTTCCCTTCCCCCAGGAGGCCTCTCATCACTGGTGCCCACATGCACTTCTTCGTTGCCAGCCAAACTGCTGCAGGCTTCCTAGTGACTTAGCTTGCCAGAGAGCTCAATAAGTCAATTAAACATTTCGAGCTTGATTATCTCCCATTCTGTGCTCACCCCTCTCCTTGGTCCCGTTCCCCTCCCTCCTTCCCTTTGACTCCGCCCATGGCTCCCCAAGGGAGGTTTGGGGTGGTTTCTATGTATGTCTTTCTGCCAAGTAGCTTTATCTGAAGCCTAGTTTTACAACAACGCTCGCTCTTTCCTAAGGCAGTGTGGGCTGTCTCTTGGTACCATTAGCACTTCTCAGCCATGTCTTGGTCTTCAGTGTTTGCTTCATGAACCTAACGTCTCCAGGAGTAGATTTTATTTTATCAAGAAGTTCATTAATGGCACAGCTATGCAACGTTGCACCTGCCTAGTTGAAACTGGCTTGCAAACCAGACAACTTAGTGGCAGTGACGATGAGCTTCTGCACAGAAATCTTCTCTACTCACAAGCCGTAATGCATTTGTTCCAAAGACTTTGCATAGTAGGCAGTGTGCCATGGTGCTGACAAATATGTTATATAAAAATACTCGCCTATTTCTCCCTTGGTTTTGAACCTGCTAATCTGCTTTAAAATAAAATATGTTGGTAAACTGCAAGAATAAATTCCGACGATTGAGGGAGGGCTCGGAGTACTGATGGCTACCACTGTATTTTACCAGCCTTTTGGTCACTTAGAAGAGGTGCCAAAGATCAAGGAGAGGAAAGTGGTGGGCTACAAATGTAAATTCTGTGTGGAAGTGCACCCAACGCTCCGAGCCATCTGCAATCACCTCCGAAAGCACGTCCAGTATGGCAATGTCCCAGCTGTGTCAGCTGCTGTGAAGGTGAGAACTGGAAGGTCTGGATGAGCATTCTTGTGTGTGAGCGATTTGAGTTACTTATTAACCCCATTGCCCAAAGCAGCTCAGAAAAGAGCATCTCAGAATGTGGGCATTCCTGAATTATGCTTGGATTGGTTTGGCTTGTTTTGATTTCTTTGCAGGTTGGACCTTCCTCATCTTTCTGTACAGGGGAAGGTCGAGTTTCGATCTGGTTTCCTTCCACGCGGATAGTTTGGTGGCAACAGAAGGTCCGGGATTCTCGGTCTAGGAGGCTTCGGGTCGTCCTTCTATTCTGCGTTTAGTGCCATTAGGTCTTCGTTCTTCCAAGTTGCCTGAGCTCTTAAGAGGAATCAAGTGGGTTCTGTTCCCATCATCTTCTGCTCCTCCCACTTCCTGACTTCTTACTGTTCTCATCTGGCTGAGGATGCAGAGAGCCTAGGAGAATCTCTTTGTCTTCTTATCCTGGGTCCTCTGGGGACTGCAAGAGACATTAAATCTAAAACTAAAAGCATTTAAGTCACAATTGACCCCGAAAGCCCTTTGACCTGGTTTGTCTCCTCCAGCCCCTCTCCCATATGATGCTGACAAGTGTATTCCCTTTTCCCCCCTGACTTTTATTAGGCCACCTGTTTTGAACATCATACTCCTAATAGCAGCCACCACGTCAATAGCCAAGCCACCATCCCCGTCTTCCAGGATATTGCTAAGCCCTATTATTTATTAAAACAGAAGTCATTTCAGGGTTCTGCCCTTTCTCTATGGGTACATGCGAATATATTTTTGTCATCTGCCCTTCTTGAGCTTACATCCTATTTTGCCAATTTTAATGTGAAGATAAAGCCTCTACTTTTCTTCATTGAAGACTGAAGCATTCTGTCTTTTGACAGCACAGTGGTAATGCAGGGATAGCAGCAGTCAGCTTCTTTCATACACCACTGTGGTGTGTCCCAGGCTTGTTTCCTGGGATCATGTGAGAGAGACAGAAGGGCTTTTCCTGTGTAATCCGTAATCTAAGGAGCTATCTCAAAAAAAAAAAAAAAAAAAAAAAACAAGTGACTTAAAACTAGGCTGCTCCTTAATTTTTTGAATTGATTATGCAGCAGTCTCCAGTCATAGGGTGAAGTCACCATCTACAGGGTAGGGGCAGAGAGCAAGATCTTTTGTTTTACTTCCCTTCCAGATAATGGCCCAAGGCTCCTCAATGACCACACGCCTTTACTTTTCTTTCTCTTCCTTTCTTTCTCTCTTTTTCTGTGAGCCACAACCCTATCCCAACTTTATGTCACCTTAGATGGGATTGCAGTTTGAATTTTCTTTTAAGATGGGGGAGAAGTGAGTGAACTCTCTTCAGAGTGGGAGAACCCCTTGTTCACATTTCCCAAACAGTAGCAACCTTTGTCCAGATATGTTATCCTAAAATCACCTCCACTGCATGAAGAATGAGAGTTGGGCTTGCTCTCCCTCTAGGGGTAGCCAGAGAGGCAGGGTAGGAAACTTTGACAAGAAACACTGTTGAGTTTGGGAGAATGAAGGGAGAAAAAGAAAGCTGGGGACAATGATGATGGATATTTATTTTGTTGGTGGGGCATGTGTGTGTGTGTGGTTCTCTTAGCAGGAGGCGGATGACCCTGCCCACTTGTTCCTGGATGGATTGGAAGCAGCCAAAGACGCCAGTGGCGCCCTGGTGGGCCGGGTGGATGGTGAACACTGCTTGCTTGATGGAATGTTGGAGGATGAAACCCGGCCGGGGGGATACCATTGCAGTCAATGTGACAGAGTCCTGATGTCCATGCAGGGGCTGCGTTCTCATGAGAGGAGCCACCTGGCCCTGGCCATGTTTACCCGCGAGGACAAGTACAGCTGCCAGTATTGCTCCTTTGTTTCTGCTTTCAGGCACAAGTAAGTGCTATTGGGGGGTCACTGGTAGTAACTGGGGGAAGATGTCAGTGGAAAGCAGTAAGCTAAAGCAGAAGCTTGGATGAGTAAGAAGGCCCCACTCATGGTTCACACCTACTGCTGTGTTACCTGGATCCCCAGTCACCACATCTGTAAAATGGGGCTGAGGACAGGAGATTGATTGGATGGTGTTAGATTTGGCAAATGGAGGCATTTTAAAAATGAAATTTGGAGGAATTCTATGATTTGCCCAAAGGAAAATGCAGCTATGGAGAGTAGATGAGTCTCCTGATTCATCTGTCAAACATTCAGCCAAAATCTAATCATTGCTTGAGGAAGTAAAGTCCGTTTGGAAAACTGAGTTGCTAAAGAGGTAAAATTAAGACTATGAACCCATGTGACCAAAGAAACATTGCTTGCAATTTTTCAGACCTTGAAAGGTAAGGAAGTTCATGGGTTCCAAAGATTTGCTTAACATAAAGGGAGATTGAAGAGAGGGGGCTTCCCATTACTCATCACAACTTTGAAAGTGTAAATTTGGAATAGGTGTGTAAGGCTTTTTGGGGCCATGGAAAGGGGTGGTTTTAAGAACTTTTTGTTGCCTTTCTCTTTCAGCTGTATAAAAGAGAGATTCAATAATGCATTTGGACAGTCTTGGATAAAGTTGACTAAGACTGAAATGTTTTTTTAAAAAAATTTTTTAATGAATAAATGATCAGACTGTTTGCTTCTTACAAAACATGAAGGGCCAGTTCGTGGTTGTCAAACAGAAGAAGGAGGTGGTGTTTTCACAGAGGTTATAATGGATTGTAAACACTTTATTATTATATGGAACCTAGTTTCTAATCTTTGTCATCAGATCCATACATTGGCATAAAACTTGTAGGGTTCTCTTTAATTCATGAAGTATTTGTTGAATAGCATCTATCACATTGACACACAGTGGAACTTCAGTAAATAATTGTGAGTAATTGAATGTATCCTGTCTTAGGTACTGTGCTTTTAAGAAATATAAAGACATAGGCCATGGTCTGTCACCTAAGGGAACATAGGATCTAGGATTGGTTTGTTAAATTAAAAAAAAAAAAAAAAAAAAACACTGACTCAGCAAAATAAAGCTCATCTTTGAAAATATCAGTAAAATGCTATGATGTTTTAAAGAAGGAAAATGTTACATCAACTTTGAAAGAGTCAGGTAGGTTTTATGGCTTAAGGGGCATTTGGGCCAAGTCTTAAGGTAGGAAAACAGGACTTGAATAATTCAGAAAGGACATAAATGTAGAGGAACAACTGAGGGAGGAAATCATGAAGCTGACTGGGACCTAGCTGAGGTGAGGGTTCAGTTTGACTAACCTTAAGTTACATGTAAAGGAGTAGTGAAAGATAAGGTCTAAATACTTTAAAGGAGACCATATTTGGAGTTTTAAGTGCCAGGAAATTTTATAATCTAAATTACTGGTAAAAGGAAGAGTCAAATTAATAAAGTAATTATAATTGCTAACATTTATTGCATCTCACTGTATACCAGGCACTGTACTAAGTACCTTTAAGTATTACTTAATTTCATTCTGAAAACACTATGGCCCCATTATTATAATCATCTTATGAATAAGAAAAGTAAACATTAGACAGATAGTAATTTGCCTAAGGACACACAGCCTATAAGTCATGGCCATTATTTTATCCCCGTAGTCTGACTCCATGGCTTGTGCTCTTGAGATGAAAAAAAAAAAAAAAAAGATGGTTGCTGGGAGCAAAGAATTAAGAAGCAATAATAGTAGCTTGTTCAAGAAGTTAGGGAATGACTGAAGGGAAGGATTCGCTGACTTGGCAAACTGGACTTAATGTATGTATTTCACAAAGTGAAATACAAATGGCACCTAGGTTTCCAGTCTACTCAACTGGGAGAATGGTTAGTGCCATTTATAGAAATAAGGAAACGAAGGAGAGAATCTGTTTTGTAGAAAATACTCTGATGGGTTTGTTTAGAACAGTTTGAGTTTAAGATAACTAAAGGACACCCAGAGGGAGCTGTCCAGGGGCAGTTGAAAATGTTGCTTTGGAGCTCAGATGATCATTATGTGTTGAAATGGTAAGCAGTACCGTTCCCACATGAGGCATTTAGAATAGAATTTAGTTCTCTGGAGTACTGACACAAATTAGAACTTCTTCCCATACCTTGTTTGGTAGATTTATTATTTTTTAGACTAATAATTATTATGAAGTAGGGGTTTATTGTAATTAAATAACTCCCTTGTAAGTTGCCTCTGAAAGACCTACAGCAAACATGGCTGTGTGTATCAGAAGGTATGTGCAGCCTTTTGATCATGTGACTCCTTTAAACATGCTTGCACTGTGCCTCCATATTAATATAGACCCTGGCAACAAGACAGCCCATTGCAAGAAGGTCAGCCACTTTGAAACCTCCCTTCCTCACTCTAGGGTTCACAATGAAAGTAGAATTAGAATTCCAAAAGAAAGTCAGCTCTTTTCAAATGCTAAATTTCTCTAATTCCCATTCTGTTATTTGAATAAGTTAGAAGACTAATTGATAGGCACTCTCACTGGCTTGGCAGGAAGCTTGAATTCACCCATATTGTACCTTCTCTTTTTAGATACACTCTTCCAGTTATCAGAGGTCTAAGAAGGGACAATTAAGATTCTTACCATGACCTGCTACCACTGCCATATCTTTAAATTAAAAAAAATCTCATGATCTCTTCCTTTAGCTTCTTGTCCTCTTAGAGTAGGTACAACTCTTGAAAATTAATTAATTAATTAGATAAATGCCATTATTGGAAAGTAAACAGAAGGACTTTGAACGACCTAGAAGTGGGATTCCTGAAAAAAGGTAATGAGCAAATGCTGTATGCAGTTTTTAATTTTGTCATTCTTCTTTTTGTTTCCCTTCTACATCAAGTTTGGATCGCCATATGCAAACCCACCACGGACACCATAAACCATTCCGATGCAAACTCTGCTCCTTCAAGTCCTCCTATAACAGCCGGCTGAAAACACATATACTCAAAGCTCATGCTGGTGAGTTGTGCATTGATAATGCACAAGTTCTTTAGCATTCTCTGAGTTTGAGACCTGATGGTCTTTATTGAGTGAAATACTGTCTTGCCTTACACGTGAGAATGTTATTCTTGGGATGGATGCATATTCAGTTTTGTTTACACCTAGTAAAGGAAAATAAAGAAAAAAGTAAAAGTTAAACAAAATCACCTAAGTCCAAAATAATGCAAAGCCTATGTCACCTGGTTTGTCTGTGCCACTAACAAGTTAGAATTCGACTGTTCATGATTTTTACAGAAATTTCTAAATTGCCTAAACTTTCTGATGCAATTGCCAAGAATTGTTGTATCTACTAAAAGGACTTACCAACTAAAATAAAGTTATCATTTTAAGAAGTTACAAAGGACAAAGGGAACTCAAGGTGTCTGAGATTTTTCAAGAGATACCCTTAGATACATTTCTGTACATAAGATAGAAACTGACTTTGGGTTGTGAGTGTCCAGGAGCTGCACTGGTCTCTATGATTTTGTAGTTTCATCTCATTCATTAGAAAAAATTTGGAAATGAAAGAGCTACAGCCAGTCTTCTATAATCTTATCTGAAGACCACTGCTGTTGACATCCAATGCATCATGAACTTTCCTTACCCACCAGGCTCTGCACTAGGTGTGCTACGTGCATCTTTTTTAGTCCTGCAATACTCCTAAAGGGGAAGCGTTGTATAACCCTTGGCAACACTTTGAACAGTGTTGTAAGAACCACTCAGAACCTAGGTCCTTCGCTATTGCCTGCTCCTCATACTCTGTGTAAACAGGACCATGTCTCTTCACTATCTTCTGAGTCTTGGATTTTGTCGAACTGACTTAATGCAGTAACATTACCCGGGGATCCCAGCTGCCCCAAGCTCCACTAGGAGTCAGGGATGGGACAGGGAAGTTAGCTATAGGGGCTTTTTCTCTATCTTTTCGTATTTTTCTGTCTCTGAGAAATTTCTACTAAAGTCCATGGTATGAGTGGCTTCAGGATTCAAATCTCTCTTTTCTAACTCGTGTGTTTTGTAAATTATCCAGCTGGGACACTATCCTGGTGAGTTTTGCCCATAGGCCTTAGACTTGTCAAACGTACTTTTACTAGCAAGAGCTGGGAGATGATTTGGCCTGTGGGAAAGACTTTAAGAGAGCATCAGAGACTGCACACTGATGCCAGCATATTAAGCTAACGTGTCTGCTTTTGGAGCTGACCCAGCAAACTGGCCTCCCTATGCTCACTGGCTGGCAAGAAGAGAGCATCCAGTAAGAGAGATTGGGAGCAATGTAATCCAGCTCTTGACATGCCTTGGAACCTTGGCCTCCATGACATGGCTTTGAGCCACTAAGTGCAGCGTGGCTTGGAAAAAGCCAGTACATTTTGTGAAAGACTCTTGACTCATCTTGTCTGTTCTAGATGGATTATTTTATTTTATTTCAAAGGAGGAAAGGTAACATATGGTAACTCAAACATCAGGATTTGAATTCTCTCTCAGGTCGTGCGACTCACAGCCACCAGCAAGGTTCACAAAACCAAGCTTCTGTTTAAAAAAAAAAAATGAAAAATTAGAATAAAGAGAGCAGTAGTATTCTATACATTGTTGTGTAAACAGCATGCTCAGCATTGTCATCTCGCTCCTAAAGAGATACAACTGACTGGTGTTCCTGGTTGGGTCCTCTGACATTTTTGAACTTCTGCCCTGCTTCGTGCTTTGTGATGTTGGGGAATTCAAGTTTTTCTGTGGTTTTCTTCAAGACTTCTGTGGAAATACAAGCTCTGAGGGTCATGAGTGGTGAGAGGAACACTTAATTACAGAACTTGGATGCTATGGTCACTATACATGTGAACCCATTTAGTAATTTTCATGGTGGCAGAAAAGTAATAATCTCGGTTAAAAGCAGAACAAAGAATTATCTTCCAATATCTGTTTTTCTTACATTTAATCCTTAGGCCACAGCTCTGTTCATTTTCACTGGTCCACAAAACGTTATGATTCTGTTTTCTCTTCTTTCTTCTCTGATTTTTAAATATCACCTTAAAAATTGATTTTAAAAATACATGTTCATTAGAGAAAATTTGGAAATGAAAGAAGAAATAGTCATTCATAATCTTGTTATCTAAACTTTGTGATTCTGTTTTCTTTTTTTGCTGATTTTTAAATGTCACCTTAAAATTAATTTTAAAAATGCATATTCATTAGAGAAAATTTGGAAATGAAAGAAGAAATTCTGTCATTCATAATCTTGTTATCTAAACACCACTCTTGTTAACATTTCATATATTTCCTTTCAGTCATTTTCTCTGTAATTATTTTTAACAGTTGTAATTCTAATGTAATTGAATATGTATATTTAGCCTTTCTATTTACTTTTATTTTTTATGTTATTGTAAACTCCAAGAATTTATTTTAATTGAATAAAATAAATTATCAATAGGATATGCCCAGATTTACTTGTTTCTTGTGGTTATAAATTTAGTTTATTTAATACATTTTTCAAGCATAAATAATGTATATTTCTAAGTGAAGCTTTATATTTATTAAAGGATATCTTTTTATTTCCCTTGGAAGTGGAATTACTGGGTTGGAAAACATGAGTATTTCTTATTTCTTTTTTCTTTCTTTCTTTCTTTTTTTTTTTTTGAGATGGATTTTCACTCTTGTTGCCCAGGCTGGAGTGCAAGTGGTGCGGCCTCAGCTCACCGCAACCTTGGCCTCCCGGGTTCAAGTGATTGTCTTGCCTCAGGCTCCTAAGTAGCTAGAATTACAGGCATGTGCCACCACGCTCAGCTGCTAATTTTATATTTTTAGTAGAGACAAGGTTTCTCCATGTTGGTCAGGCTGGTCTCAAACTCCCAAGCTCAGGTGATCTGCCCACCTTGGCCTTCCAAAGTGCCGGGATTAGAGGCCTGAGCCACCACAACCAGAAAAACATGAGCAATTCTAAGTCTATTGTTCTTAAAAGCAAAATGGCTTTCGGAATTGATCTTACCAGTGTATATGTGTCCAACAATTTAAGCATGCCTACTTAACACTCTTAGTTCTTAAAATGTAATTAATTTAAAAGGTAACATATGGTGAAGGTAAATCACACTCTAACTTAATTTGGTCATAGTGATCTGTGTTATATTTCAGTGGCATAAAATTAATTTAAAAAATAGTGCTTATTTTTACTGAGAGGCACTCTTTATTGAAGGATATTGGAGATACACACACACACACACACACACACACACACACACACACACAGTACCCCCTAAACCTCCATGTTTACAGAAGATAACAGCCCTCTTCCTTAGAGAAATGAACACACACACACACACACACACACACACACACACACACAGTACCCCCTAAACCTCCATGTTTACAGAAGATAACAGCCCTCTTCCTTAGAGAAATGAATTATGACTTATTTTTACCCATTTCTGTGCTATTGCCCAGCTAGGGAAATGGAGTTCTATGCTAAGGTTTGTGAGCTGGTCCAAAAATGTATATATGTGGGATAAGAACATGTATAGTTAGCAAGGAAGTATAGAATAGAATAGCACAACAGAGCTTGCACTGAATGACTTTGTGCTTACAAAGCCACTAATAGATCTTTGGAATAAGAATTAAGCATATTATTTTCTGTGACTGACAAAAAGGCAACCTTGTATGAAACCTGACATGGTCATTTCTAGTGTAGAGAGGGAGGAAGAGGGATTGGATATTTTTCTGAAGGAGGTTTCATAGGCAGTTGGGTTTCACCTCCTATTGGGGAATCAGTTTATAGCTTCACCCCTGTAAGTAGAGCCAAAATGAAAAAGGGCCTGGAGTTCATGGAGGAGTTTCAACTCCAAAGGAGCATTGTGGTTGTGGGAACGGGCAGGTTGTTGGTTAATGAGGGTTTGTTCATAGAACATGAAGCTTGAGAAGCGCTTCTCGAGAATGAATTAACTGTGTTCTCTTGTTTCCACCCTGACCTTAAACCCTTCTCCCCTCTTTTTCCTGTTCTATTTCTTGTCACCATCCTCTTCCAGGTGAGCATGCCTACAAGTGTTCTTGGTGCTCATTCTCCACCATGACAATCAGCCAGCTGAAGGAACACTCCCTTAAAGTCCACGGAAAAGCCCTGACCCTCCCCAGGCCACGGATCGTCAGTCTCCTCTCCTCACATTCCCACCACTCCTCCCAAAAGCCTACCCCGGCCGAAGAAGTGGAAGACTCCAATGGTAAAAAGGGGCTTCCAAGCTGGAGTTAACCACTCAGGGTTGAGGTGGGCTGGGATTCATTGCCAATCATTCTTTTTAGTGGGAAATCTTATGTGTAAATATCATGGTTCAAGTGAGGGAAGAAATGTGAAAAGGTTGAAATGGTGTAGAAATTGGAGTGGGAAGGGGAAATGAACTTGTTGAGCACCTGTGTGACGCCATGATGAAAATGGCCATCCATGCTCGTCAGAGCCTTGCTGGTGGAAAGAGCCTGTCGACTTGGATTGTTCCACTGTGGTTTCAAGCAAGAAAGCGAATGGAGTACCAGGCCGATTTCTTTGTTCATTTTTATTTATATCCTGTGTTGTTCTAAAAAAGATGTGCCGTGAAGCATTTGGGGTGACAGATATGTACATTAATGACACAGAGTTCAGAGTAGAAATGCAAAGGATGAATGAGTGGGGAAATGTGTCTGACTGAGCCACGTCATACCTTAGGGGTGACATAGAGATTTCTTACAGCTAAAGGATGCTAAGGAGGCATGAGTTGGGAGGAGAGTTTTACTGTTTAGAGTTTGAGAAGAAATATAGGAAGCCACGGAGAGGGTCTCCTTGCTAGCAGTGTGGCCAAAGCCATAGGGAGAGAAAGTGAGACTCTAGACCTTGGGGCCTGCAGATATGGCATAGTAAGCAAAGGGATAGTTTATTGTTTTTATAAGACCCAGAAGCAGATCTGTTTTGATTTCTCAGCTCACCTCAGTTGATTGCAGAATCAGCTACTTAAGAGAGAAGTAGAGGAAGTCTGCAGATTCTTCGAGGTAGAGCTGCTCTCTTCCAGACCCTTCTAATTCTTGGTTCCCTTCTGCGATAGCCAGTTGGCCACCATCAGCTTAAGTACTTCCCAGGTCAAGGAACGACTGTCTCCTAAGGTCTACTTTTACATTCTTGGGAGGAGCTTAGTGGACTGGAAAGAAAGCAGAACAAAAGCCTGGATTTGAATCTTGCTTCTTTCAATGGTGGTCATGTTTCCCTTGGCAAGCTTCTTGTACCCATTTTAAAACTGGATAGTGATATCTACCTCAACCAATTATCTTCAGAGATTAATGAGAAAAGGTACACACATGTAAAATACCTCATACAGCATCTGACACATAGTAGGTATTTAATAAATGGTCATTTTGTTTTTGTACTTTTCATCCTTTGTTGGCAATTGTGGACTTTGGGATCATTTATAACAAGTAGGAATTTTGGTGATTTTTAATGTGTGTGTTTAAAACAAGACACTCTTCAGATAACATGATGATCTGACAACCCAGCTTGTCAACATGGTCTAATTCTCAGATTATCAAAAGAGTAAATGAGTAGTCTTTATTCATGAGATCTGTGAGCAGACACCTGTAGGAGGAAATGGAATGGTAAGTCCTAAGATGAAAAGCTGCTTTTTAAAAAATGTTTGAAGCTTGGTGGACTTTCCTTTGCAAATCATTTATAGTGTTCGACACCATAGCTTCTTACTGGTATGCCTGCCTTAAAGGACTTTGTTTAACAAAGAAGGCTTGTTATGATGGCCACGACTTGTAATGAAGTAACTACCCAATCTCCTTAGGTACTGTGTAGTAGTTTAAAATGTGTAAGGAAGCCTATGCTGTTTGTTTTTTCTTCTGGGAAAATTTAGAGTCACGCATCTAGGGCTGGATGAGAGTACCTGTGGAAGGGTAAAGAAAATGTCCCCTTTCCACCTGGAATAGTCTATTCGCCAGGAAAGGTTGATAGATTGCAACCAAAAGGGCAAAATCTAATTTGACCCAAATTGTAAGATCTGTATTAATGTGATTTTTAATTAATTGTTTTCATCTGACATGGAAGCTACATTTTTGGAGCTGCTTGGATGAAATCAATTCATCTCAGTGCCGTTGCTACCAAAGGCTTTTGCTGGGACATTTTTCTCAAAGTCATACCTTCTTTTTCCTTTGTCTTTCTCCCTTGAAGGGTGAGTCTCAGTCAGAGGTCAAGAGATTCCTTTAAACCCACCCACTGCTTGGATCGTCAACCTCTGCATAGACTAAGAAGAGTTGAGTTCAATTAAATTCTTGAGCCTGTATTCTTTTCTGTAGTATGCACAGAAGAATCAGAAAAGAGTATAGTATTTGTCTGGCCTGCCGACAGCTTAAAATCAACTGTTCAGATGACGTTATTAATTCTTACATTTGAGCTAATCACCACCCTAAGCCTCAGGCCAAACCTATTTGTGGAGTGATTTTAGATTCTTGGAGGATGGACTGTGGGGAGTAGTGGGTGTCACAGAAATATGACAAAGTGATATCGAGTAGTCCTCTGTATAACACAGCCTGTATTTGTCTGGCCACAGAGAAATAATTTGCAATATATAAAACTGATTCTTATTTTTCTTCTTAAGAAACAACATAGTAACTGAAAGCTCTGGGTGGTAACTATTTAGTGAGGCCTACACAAAAGTGATTCATCCTGTACTGTTTTTAACGTATATAAATAACCTATATTAATGGATCAGCAGTGATTAGTTTAATTTGATGACACAAAAGCCGATTCGAAGGTGGGGTAAACAAAAAGAAGGCGATTCACATGAATGGATAATTCTGTGGAAAGAATAGTTAATAGTTTGTTCATTCAGTAGGTATTTTCTTGAATCCTTACTATGCATTTTGTATAGTTTTTCAAGGCCAAGAATGGCTGAGCAGCCCCAAAGTAAGAGACTATTTGCTAAGGAGCTGGATGGTAGATTCCTAGAAACAGCTAAGTCTATAGGATGGTAAAGCAGCTGTGGGGCTAAATTATTCTTTGAATGGTGTTTGAAACACACATGTGAAATCCAGTTGCACATTTTAATAGAGAGAAGCTGTGGGACTATTGGCTCTCAGTTAAGATTTCCCACACTGCAGATGCCAGGACAATGTGAACACACCAACCAAAAATGTGTTGCAGGCCTAGGGGGAGTCAAGATCCGTAAAACCGGGGAAATCACCATTGTATCTTTGGCTTTCTGATTCCCTAGTGAGGATGTGAATAAAACAAGTTGACATGCTCACTGCTCTTTGCAGTGGTCAAATGCTTACCGTCTTGAGAGTGAGCCAGTCTTCTCTGGCAGAGGGAAACAGCCTGAAAAGAGAGGTTCTTTCTAAGCTGTTTTCCCTCCCAACCCAGAGGAAAGCACTTTGAGGGAGGAAAGCAGAGAAAGCAAAAATGAGAAGGTAGAGGGGAGATTTCACTCCAGCTGCCTGGCCACACACCTGTTCTTTGCTTCAACCATGCTCTTGGGCTCTGAGCTGTCAGTCTTGACATGTTTCACCAGCACACAAATCCTCTATATATTCATGATGATCAGTTGTTGGAAAGAAAAGCAACGGCTGTATGGTATTGGTTTTGTGTATAAGATAATGGGAAATGACACATAATTGCTATTCTAAACAATGCATTAAGGGGAGACAATAAGGTTGTCAACAAAGGGAAATGCTCTGCTGTGTTTGTATTTACTGTGTTCCTTCTGCCATATACAACACAGGACTGGCTTTTATCAGGCTGTTTCCAAGTCTCTGCTTTCAGTACAGAAAAATACACATACACACACAGCTATAAAATAACAAAGAAACTAGGACAGCATAGTTTAGCTATGAGATTTCTTTTAGGTCTGAGAACCTATACAGTACATGAGCAATGGATATGTAACTTAACATTCAACTATATGTTTTATAGGACAGCAAGCCACTGGTGACATTCCATCTTTTTCCTCCCTCTAGTTTCTCCTGGACTAATAAGTTATTTTGCTTCTTCTATCTGTGCACTTATGCTATGGAATTGCCTGCTTTAGAAAATAGCTACTATCATGCATTTAGGACCAAAGCAAAAATCAGACCAGGTGCAAAATGAATAAGGTGAATGATGGCAACATAGTGGTTTTTGTTTGTTTGTTTTGTTTTTTTGCCCATGCCTTAGTTAGCCACCCAGAGAAAACACAAAGAACACTTGGTTGTGATACCCCTCCATTTATAATACAAAACTTGATAGAGTCCACCCAAAAGAGAAGTCTGTGATATCATGATTTAATAGGAAAATGTTGCAAGGAGCTTTGCAATTTCCTTTTGCACTGATTTTTTTTTTAATAAATCTCAATCGGGTTTTCTGTTCTAAACTCTAGAATAATATTTGAAAAACTGTTTTTATCAAGACATTTCTCATCAAGGAACCACATGTACTTATTGTCTGTCATATCAAACTCCTCAGCATCACATCCAAAGTTCACCATTTAGTCATGATTTCTCTACTGCGCAGTGGCTTCACTAGCAGATATTGACATTCCTACTATCTCTCTACTTATTACCCTGAGCATCTATTGTCTTCCTCTGTTCTTCTACCCACTTGCAGTAAGCTCTGCTGGGAAGTTAGAGGGATTTCTTCCCTGTCTGCTTCTCTCTACGAGTCCCTGACTTTTACTTCTTTAAGGGTTGATTTTCATTGGCCCCAACCTGTACTCAGATTACTCTTCTATCACTCATCTTCCTGGTGTTCTATTTATACTTGTGAATATGCTATTTTTTTCTGTCCCCTAATTTTCCAATATGGACAGTTGGGTAGGCACTTATTAAATACTTATTCTTTTGATGGACCAATGATATCTTGGAGGCATCACAGTTTTCAGCTCTGTTCATTGTACTGTGTCCTCAAACACATCTTAACTCTGCTAACCAAATTACACAGGATGAGTTTATTTCACTTCCACTTGAGAGGCAGGTCAAAAGACAAACAATCTGAAGATGAAACCTTAGGGAATACTCTAACATAAACTCTCTGACACAGTTACTCTGCCAAGATGAAAAGATCTTCCTTGACAAAGAACATTTTACATGCTGTCATGGTTCCCTGCATGATGAGACCTTCTGTATAGGGTGGGAAGCTGAAGGCTAAGACAGAGTATAAGCCCTTCAGTCCCTCAGAAGGCTACAGAAAGTATGATGAAGCTGGAGAGATGAACATTTCTAGTATCGTCACCCGTTAGCAGAGTTGCTTCTTGGAGCATGTGCACACAATCATTGATCTTAGAGTGGGCTAATTTGTTCTCTGTCAATATACAGCGTTTGGTTGCAGTTAAATTCAGATTGAAAGACGATACAGTGATAA
Source organism: Callithrix jacchus (assembly GCF_049354715.1). Taxonomy (NCBI): domain Eukaryota; kingdom Metazoa; phylum Chordata; class Mammalia; order Primates; family Cebidae; genus Callithrix; species Callithrix jacchus. The sequence goes on from NC_133502.1 coordinate 155,310,142, forward strand.
ACTGAACCACCAAACTTGGCAATGAGCAGAACTTTCTGTTCTACGTGAAAACTTTTCCCATCAGACTTTCAAAACAATATATTGGTAGAAGAGACTCATTTTGTGAGACTCAGTTTTTCTAAATATTAGAGGTTGGCAAACTTTTTCCTTTAAAAAGAATTCAAATTGACCCATAATAATTATACATATTTGTGTCATACAGTGTGATAATTTGATATATGCATACAATGTGCAATGATTAAATTAGGGTCATTAGCATTTCCGTCACCTCAAACATTTATCATTTCTTTGTGTTGGAAACACTCAAAATCTGCTCTTTTAGCTGTTAGTATATAATCAGTTGTTGTTTATTCTAGTCATCTTACAGATGTTGTAAAACTCTAGAACTTGTTTCTCCTATCCAGCTGTAATTTGTATCTATTAACCACCCTAAAGCCCTTCCCATTCTCTAGTAACCACTATTTTACTTGCTACTTCTATAAGCAACTTTTCTAGCTTCTACATATGAAGTAAGAATGTGCAGTATTTGTCTTTCTGTGCTGGCTTATTGTCAAGTTTTTTCTATAAAAAGGGTTAGACAGAAAATATTTTGAGCACAATAGGTCATATAGTCTCTGTCACAACTACTTAACTCTGCCATTCTAACATGAAAGTAGACATAGACAATATATGAACAAACGACATGGCTGTGTTCCAATAAAACTTTATGTACAAAAACAAAGGGAAGGCCCGTGAATCATACTTCACTAACTTATGCCATACATGAGATGATTGTGGGTATAATTACAGCAGTACCCATGAGATTAATCCAGTCTTTAATAAATGGCATTCTAGGCCTTTATATTTAACATATGGAATATTCCTAGATGTCACTTAAAATGTATCTTGACCTAAATATATTATTTGATTCATATTTGAAGTGTAAGGTATTAAATAAAGCTTTAAAAATATTAGTGCATGAATTACATTTAAGCTAAAAAGGAAAATCTTCTCTAAGAATTATGTTGAGTCTAGCTCCAAACTATCAGCTCATTTAACCTTGGCTGCAGCAATGCTTGACACCTAAAAATTAAAATCTGAGATGCTTTATTTTTGAAGAGAAGCTTTTCAGATCTCTAAATAGGTCAGACATAAAATCCTACCTTTAAGAGAATCCAGTTAGTTGCTAGGGCATCAGTTCTTCCACACAGGTTCCAATTGCAATCAGATTGAAAGAAAAAAATGAGGTGGTTTCTTTAAAAACGATAATCATGAAAGGGAGACTCCCAAGTGAATAATTAATTGTAAAATACAAAAATTTACATTGTTTTAGCACGTGTGATGTAAGGCATAATTTTAATGGCTTGACTATAATTTTTAACAGGTTCTGCTGGTCTCAAAATTATCTGACCAGATGCTACTAACTAACCTTCTCTTTTTGACATCAGAATTTCTACATCAAAATGTAGTCTAAAGTTTATTTTAATACTTACTATATTTTTACTATAAAGACTTAAAGGACTGCAACTTCCGTGGAGTGAAGTGGCATTGAAGACCCTGAATCTTCTGTTATTACCTGGAAATCTATCAGGATTAAACTGTTAAGACTCTGCGTCAGTGGCAAAGAGCAACACCCCAAAATTATCACCACTCTAACTCAAAGGTTATGTGATAGACTTCCCAAGAAATCAACCTGCCTGGGATTTTTGTGACTTTTTGAATTAGCCATAGTTTTGTGGCTAATATCATCCTTTGTGCCAAGGATGAAAACATTTTAAGTGTAGGCTTTCCATGTCCTGGGAACTTAGTCAACTAACCCATCTTCCTCTTCCCATGCCAACAAAAACATTGTTCATCAGAAGTATAACCATATACTACTAAACTTATTCAGGGCTAGTTCCCAGCAACACTGGAGTTTGCTCCATAATTCCACATCTGACTTTCACATCTCTGGGTGAACTGCTTGGAGATTACCTCAAGTCTTCCAGTCCTCATTTGTGGAAAGTATCTAAAAGAGAAGAAATCTACTTTATTCTTTGGCAGAAAAATATAGTCAGTCATTAGCTGAATCATCTAAAATAACTAATTTCAGATATTTTTTAAAAGAAAGAATTTTTCCTTGTCTTTCTCATTGCCCACCTCAAATTTTCTGTCCCTGGAGCTGAAGCTAGTATTTCAGCCCAATTGTTCTTGAGATAAAAATCCCTCAAACTGTCTTGAGACTTCTTATGACTCATAGGGCTCTCTTCTCCTTCTGTTCTGTGTGAGAGGATTTTACACAGGCAGAAGAAAGGGTATTAGGTTTGGGAGAAGTCACAAGAGTGAGCCATGATTCAGAGGTAGAAATACTGCGTTAGCCTTGCTAGCGCTGAGAGTATGTACTCAGAAAAGATGGGTATGTAAAAAAGAATTTTTTTTAAGGTGTGAAGAGTCCAGATCCAGGTGTTGTGGTTCATGCCTATATAATCTCAGCACTTTGGGAGGCTGAGACAGGAGGATCTCTTGAGGCCAGGAGTTCAATACCAGCGTGGGCAACATAGCAAGATCCCATCTCTACAAAAACATAAAAATAAAAATAAATTAGTATGGATGTGAGAATAAGATGCCAGAAATAACTTTGTAGCTACCATTATTTTTGGAAGAAATAAATTATATACATTCTGGTTGCATGTCCTGGCAAAGCATATCCAAATGATATACACGTTTTTGTTAACATGTTTTATTAACCGTAAATAACAACCAACAGAAAAATCCCAGTGGTGGTGATCAAGCAAAAATGGTGACATAAAACCAGTAGCCAAAGTGACATGAGAGACAAGTGTGTAGGTGGGAGACTCCGCTTGCTCACTGCTGGATTCAGTCCCTTTCTTTTTATGCCTGGGAAAGGATATGTCCCTGCCACTGGGGCTCTTCCACTTTGCAAGCAGTTTCGGAGTTGTCAAGTTCAACCCAGAGGAAGTGTTTGGCTGAGAATGTAGGCCCCAGCTAAAGTTTCATTTCCCAGCATACTGCTTGTGGAGAAGTCCTTCCAGGGCTAGGTTCTTTAGCTTCCATGGGGATACAAAACATTCTTAGATGACTCACACAAGTCACTCCCCTTATGTCATCTTTTATTTTGATGCCCTGTGAGTCCTTCACCAGAGCTGCTGTGATGGCCACATCAAGAGATGCAGGACCTTCTAAACTCTTAATCAGTGTGTGGATTTTTAGCACTGCTAGTTATTTTTTCCCCTTAGTCAGTTTGAAAGTCATCCATTCTGGTTTACATAAGGGTTCTGCAAGTCCCTTTGTTCAATTCCCAAGTGATGAAAAATAATAATTATTTTTAAAAATTCTACCAATTGCCATAAATTTGTCATCTAATATGTCTAATGAATTGGAGGTATAATTGATTAATCTCATTTGATAGAGAAGGAGCCAGGGCCACGAGAAGTAAAATGGTGAGTCAAATGTCACAAAGCGTGTACGTGGTGGAGCTGAGTTTCACTCACAGGTTTGTCTGATTCCAAAGCCTGTGCCCTTGAACTCTGTGCTTCAGTAAAGTCTAATAGCAAAAACACATACCCAAGAAATGATCCAGAGTGGTGAAGCCTTGGCTACTTATATGTCTGCGGGCTCTGGAATCTTCTAAAGGAAATGAAAGACAAGTGTTTATTACTTACTGATATTTGAAGCTTAAATTAACAGATGTACAGATAATATCAAAAGACCTGAACAGAATAAAGTGAGAAATTGTGTGTCTGGATTTGAAAGGCTGTAGCTGTGGATATGAGAAGGAATTGAGTTATGTAGGGCTTCATGGAAGAGGTGTGACTCAAGCTGGGCCTTGAAGGGTAAGTGGATGTATGCAGGTGGATTGAAGCAGGCCAGAAGGGAGGAGTATCAGACATGAGCAGACATACAAGAGAAAGGATCCTGGGGCTGCAGAGAACCAGTGTGGCTGCACTAAAGGATGTGTGGTAAAGTTAGTGGGAGGGTAATTGGCGAGGTAAGGAGAGGTATGGGAAGAAGACTTTAGATTTGTTAAGAAACAGACTGAATGGGGAAGACTGGCAGCAAGGTTCCTTCCTCTCTCCAAGTTCCAGGGTACGTTTGATATGTAGGTGCATTCAGCTAGCATCAATAGGTCTCCAAGAAGGAATGTGCAATGAAGTTAGTTATGGGTAGTGGTCATCTTCTTTAAAGATGGCTGCATGGAATTTTTTCCTTCTGATTACAAGACTAGTGGCAGTACATAACAAAATCTAAGGATCACCCATCATGGCAGCCTCTTCCTACCTGGAATAATCTATATTAACAGTTTGTTGAAATCATCTAGATATTTGTTCCTTGAGTATACAAACATTGGTTGTCATTTAGTTTTTTGTTGTTGTTGTTGTTGTTTTACTAAACTGGAACCGTACTACACAAGCTATTTTTCTTTCATATGTTTTTGCTCTCACTTGATAGGTTCTGTCTCCACATGATTTATAAGGGTTTATATCTCAAAACAAAAATAATTCCTTTTCAAATAATAAATATTGATTACTTAAAGCTTTCAAATATATTTTTATATATAATAAATTATGTATACATATATAGTATAGTTAAGGTGGGATTCTCAGAATTACAGAAGGCCTTCAAGATCTTGCCAATCAAAAATTTATTTATTTTATTTTAACTCTGACTCACCTCCTCAAAAATTACTTAAGTAGAATCTATTTCCCTACTACTTACTTGAGACTTAATACATTTACAACATTGGTAAATGATTCTTTTTTTTTTGAGACAGAGTTTTGCTCTTGTTACCCAGGCTGGAGTGCAATGGCGTGATCTTGGCTCACTGCAACCTCCACCTCCTGAGTTCAGGCAATTCTCCTGCCTCAGCCTCCTGAGTAGCTGGGATTACAGGCACGCGCCACCATGCCCGGCTAATTTTTTGTATTTTCAGTAGAGACGGGGTTTCACCATGTTGACCAGGATGGTCTCCATCTCTTGACCTCGAGATCCAGCCGCCTCGGCCTCCCAAAGTGCTGGGATTACAGGCTTGAGCCACCGCGCCCGGCCGGTAAATGATTCTTAAAAGACAAAAATCAAGATTACAGACTATCTAGACTGTTTAGAGTAATGAGCTAGAAATAAGATTTTGTATAAGCTGGTTATTCTAGTTAGTGTAAAAAAAAAAAAGGAAGATTTCTTGAAGGGATAAATACAAAGTATGTTGGGTAGCTTCTGACCCTGGCATTTATTTCCATTCCTGGACTTGCCAAATATTCTTATAATTACTAGCTACCTTACCTTTCTCTCCAGCTAAACCATGTGCTCTCCAAAATCAGGGACCATTTCTTACTCATTTTTAGAGCCCTAGCACTGGGTGTGCCATTCAATAAATATTTCTTAAATTGTTCTGAATTAGGACAGCAAAAGCAACCATGCACAAGGAAAGCCAAGAGAACAAAAAGCCTGAGAATCTGGAAAAAGCCAGTGCATTCTGGCTGTGTGTATAGCAAAATGTGCCATCCCATGTTGCTGCACTTTTCACTGATCTTTCCCCGCTCCTTGAGTTAACTAATGTCTCTCTTCCTCCCACCCCAAATGGCAACACCATAACCCTTTCAACTTTCTGTAAATGAAGCAACAAATTCCCTTTTCTCCAAGCAGCCAAGAAGACAAATGACTACCTTCTTTGCTTTGTGCCACCTCTTGAGAATACTTCTTCTTCCTTTGTGTAATGATCCCTTTTCAAATGCCTGCTTTCTGCTTATTTTCTTCCTCTCTTTTGGAGTATTCTTCTGTCTTCCTCTATGAACTCAGTGCTTGGCTCACAGCCTTTCTTTCTACTCCAAATGTAACCTTCAGGTTCTAGAATTAAGAGTAGGCTAGCCGGGTGCGGTGGCTCAAGCCTGTAATCCCAGCACTTTGGGAGGCTGAGGTGGGTGGATTCACGAGGTCAAGAGATGGAGACCATCCTGGTCAACATGGTGAAACCCCGTCTCTACTAAAAATACAAAAATTAGCTGGGCACGGTGGCGCCTGCCTGTAATCCCAGCTACTCAGGAGGCTGAGGCAAGAGAATTGCCTAAACCCAGGAGGTGGAGGTTGCGGTGAGCCGGGATCGCGCCATTGCACTCCAGCCAGGGTAACAAGAGCAAAACTCCATCTCAAAAAAAAAAAAAAAAAAATAGAGTAGACTAGATTCGATGGTAATAACTCAACAGATACTTCGGTCACCTCAGCCAGATTCACCTCCTTTCTGACTGTCCTCCAGCGGCCCACCTGTGACCAAAATCACCAAAACAGCTCCATCTCGCACCTCAGATTTGCCCTTACCCTGACCACTGCATGTTGTCTCCTCCCCCATCCAATCCAACCTAGACCTGATGTGAGGGTTAGCCGTTCTCCAGTATCCTGGTTTCTCTTGCTCCCTTGTCCTCGGGTTTCGAACCTGCCAGACTCCAACCCTGAATAACCTTCACTCCTGCCCTTCCTCTGGTGTTAGCCACTCTTTCTGATTCTAACCTCCATCTTTTCCAATCTGTTTTCCAGGAGATGTTTGTTAATCACAAATCCGATATACTTTTCCAAATAAAATTGGAGCTGATTCAGACTTATCCCTGTGTAATGTCAGTTTACACCTAAGAATTTCAAGATTTTTTTTTAAGTGAAAGAGACAGGAACAGAGCCACAGCCAAGGTGCTAGAAGTTGCAAATAGCTGCAGTCTATCTTACTTGTCCCAGACTAAATGGAATGAGCAGCTGTATCGTTAGTAGCTGTGGCAATCACAAATTATTGTACTTGTGAGTTGGGATTTTATTGTTACTCTGATTTTATAGTATTTTAAAATTTTGCCCATGGGTAAGTTTTTAATTAGGAATAGAGAGAGGAAAGATGAGGAAATTCACATCTACCTTGCATGCAAACAAGAATAATGCCATCAACATTTCTGTTAGAAGAAACAATAATTGTGATAACTAAACCACAGGCAGACAGTGAAGTGTAAGTGCAGTTCCCTGACAGCATATTAACATTGATAGATTCTATATGTTGTTATATTAACAATAAAATAAGATCATTTTTGCTCATATGGTTACAGTATACTTTTGCATCTTGGCTTTGTTATCTCCATCATGGAAATCTGGAAAACAACTCTTTAGAAAATTAAGTTCAAGGCTTAAATAAAATATTTGAAAGATTTGCTTTTTCTCTTTTAAAATGAAAGCTTTTTAGTTACTTTTTGAATAACTTCATTATGATGTGCCTCTACCCCTATAACTTAACAAAAAGGTTTATGGTACTTTTCACTGTTCTTCCTCTTCTAATTTTGGGATATTTTCTAGATCACAGCATGCCTAGGAGACAACGTTAAGTAAATAGGTAATTGTTTTCACTGACAATTCTCCCCTCCTTGAGTTAATAACTTCTCCCTTCCTCCCGCTCCAATGGCAACTCCATAGCCCTTTCAACTTTCTGCAAATGAAGCAACGAATTCTTTCTTTCCAAGCAGCCAAGAAGACAAGTGGGTACCTTCCTTCCTGTCTGCCACCTCTTGAGGGTACTTCTACTTTCTGTGTTTAATGAGAACTTCAGGTTGGAGAAGTAATTCTGTGCAAGCGTAGGTTTAAGATTTATTTATTATCTTTTTCTAAATTGAGAGAAAGGTAAAACATAGGATTAGAAAGAAGCTTTGAAAACTAGACCATGCTGCACACACTGGTGGTGGTTTTTATATTAATGACAATAATCCCAATGAAAAGAGGTGACTCTACTAGGACTGGCCATATACAGCCACTGTTAAGAAAGTACCGAGAGCAGCCCAGCCATACAGCTCCAGTCCAGGTGGAGCAGCTCTCACTGTGCCCCTGGGCTTCCTGTATCCAAAAAGGGAAGGAAGGTTGTTGACAGCAACGGATCTGCAACATTTGAGGACACCACAAGCCTGTCCAAATTCCACCCCAGGCCTTCTTGCTTGCCTCGGCCCCAATCCGGCGCTCTCATTCGGGGGAAGCATCCAAATGTTCCATGGAACATCTTCCTCAAGTCATAACAGTTTTTTTTTTCCAGTGGAATTTTGGAGTCGTGCTGCTGTACTGGCATCAAGTGTGCCTCTTGCGGTATATCACTGGATTCATTTTTATTGAGCAAATGCCAGGAGGGATCATTTTCACCCTACTGGAGCTAGTGAAAATTAGGGGCAAATGATCTTTTTGAAACCAGTTCTCCGTATAGATCATCTTTACTTAATAGTGTACAGATCACACTGGAGATGTTGGAACCCTGAATTTGAGATTTGACTTGAAAGCTGCTGCAGGCTCAAGTCCAGGAAGTACCATTCACGTTGTTGTTAATGAAATATGCAGCCTTAGGCAGAGGTCCTGTCTAGCTCCATATCACACACGCACATCCTTAGTTAGACCATTTACCCTCTCTGAGGCTTGTAGTTTCTAATATGCAAAATAATGATGCCTACTTTATGGGATTATTTCAAGGATCAAATGAGATAACGCAATGGAAGTATTTTCATATTCTAAATTACTGTAGAAATAGTCACTATTGTTAAAGCACTATAGTAGCAAATTGAAGCAAATATGTTGTCAATTTATGATCATTTTTAATCAACCATAGAATGGGTTTTCTTTAAGTAAAAAAGGAAAAAATGTCACATCTAGCCTCAGAAACTAAATGAAGGTTTTTTTGATCATGAGTTTTCTTGGGAGCCTAAAACAATTCAGTGCTTGGATGGTGGTGCTTAGTCTGGAGCCTTGTTGATACAAACCTATTGGAACTTCAGGGTTTAGTTGAAACTACCCACATAAGAAACTCCTTAGCATTTGATACCCTAATGGGCTAGAGGGATGCATTGATGAGTCCCAGTGTTGGACTTTATAACTGTGATTATTACTGACATTAATCGATAATCATTTTAAATTAATGGTAACTGTCACTTACTGCGTTTCTACTGATTGAGTACTTTGTAAACATTGTCTCATTTGATTTAAGCCATGCAACAGTCCCATGAGGCAGGAACTTCCATGACCAGCTCCTTGCTGTTTAGGAAGGAGGAAAATAGGCCTAAGCAAGTTAAGTGGTGTGCCCCAGGTTATAGTTAAATCCAGCAGAGTTGGGGTTAGAAGGCACATCGACTCCAAATTCTGTTCACTGTGTCACTGCTTCCCTAAGCCTCAGTTCTTAGATGCACTGTTTTTCCCCTGGCAGATCTTAAAAAGGTTATACATACGAGCCCCAGAAAAGTGCTCTGTGTTTGAAATATTAAAACCATTCTTGGATATGACCTTCTGCAATCTTATCTTCCAAATCTCTTGGAAGGAAGAAACCAATAATCCCAACTTCTACTTTCTCCCCACTCACTCCTTCTTTTTGTAAACTGCTAGACTCAATGTTCTGCCTTCAGCATTTTATTGAAACCACTTTCATGAAGTGATCTAATGCTGGCTAACTGCAGTGGCATTTTCTCTGGGAAGGAGTCATTTCTTCTTGCTGTTTACACCTGCCGCCTCCTTGGCTCCCCCTCCCTCTCTCTGGAATTCCTTGCAATGTGACCTCGATCTCTGTGACTATAATGAAAAGGCTTTCACAAGGATCATCAGTGACTTCAGACAAACAAGGTCATGGCCTCTGCTCTTGCCTCATCCTTCTTTTTTTGCCTGTGTCATTTAAAGCTGCTGACCTTCCTCCCAGGGAAATTCTCTTCCCTTGGTTTTGGTCCTGCTCTGTGTTTCAGCCTCTCCTCCAGCCTCTCTGTTCATGCCTTCCCTTTACCTTGTTTTTACCACCTTTCTCCTGCTACCCTCACATGTACCTGGGTCTGGTTCTCAGTTCTGTTCTTTGGACTCTCTCTGTCTCTCTCTTTACAAACGCATTAAGTCAACTTGCCCTCTTCTAATGCCACTAAGACTTCCAGTGCTAACCTGTATTATTAAGTCTGAGACCCTCTGTTCTACGTGCTCCCCACCTTCTCCACCTGAAGGTCTCATTCAACCTTTATTTCAAAGGCTCTAAAATGGAACTTATTAATTTCCCACTAAACTTGTCCCTTTGCCAGAGCTCTTGGGACCCAGCTAGAATCCTCTGCAACTCCAGGTTCTGTTGGACCCACATTCCATCAGCCAATCATTTGTTGCCTGCTTAGTCCTGTTGTTTATATCACCTTAATTCTTCTCACATCCATCTCCCTCCTTCCCATCCTCATCTCTTAGCTAACTCATCACCACATTTACCTCACCTGCAAAGTCCCCCATTCATTCTATTCTAAGCAAGGTTAAGAGTTCATATTAGGGCTGGGCGGGTGGCTCAAGCCTGTAATCCCAGCACTTTGGGAGGCTGAGGTGGGTGGATCACGAGGTCAAGAGATCGAGACCATCCTAGTCAACGTGGTGAAACCCCGTCTCTACTGAAAATACAAAAAAAAAAAAAATTAGCTGGGCATAGTGGCACATGCCTGTAATCCCAGCTACTCAGGAGGCTGAGGCAGGAGAATTGCCTGAACCCAGGAGGCAGAGGTTGCGGTGAGCCAAGATCACGCCATTGCACTCCAGCCTGGGCAACAAGAGCGAAACTCCGTCTCAAAAAAAAAAAAGAAAAAAGTTCATATTATTCTCCTATTCAGAAGTCTTTAACAGCTCTGCATGGCCTGTGTATTCGTCCGTTTTCACACTGCTATAAAGAACTACCTGAGACTGTGTAATTTATAAAGAAAAGTTTAATTGACTCACAATTCTGTATGGCTAGGGAGGCCTCAGGAAACTTACAGTCAAGGCAGAAGGCAAAGGGGGAGCCAGGCGGCAGGAGATAGAGTGAGGGAGGGAAAAAGTGGCATACTTTTAAACCATCAGATCTTGTGTGAACTCACTCACTGTCACTAGAATAGCATGGGGAAACCACCCCCATGATCCAGTCATCTCCCATGAGTTCCCTTCCTTGACATGTGAGGATTCCAATTAAGATGACGTGGGGATTCCAGTTAAGATGGACACAGAGCCAAACCATATCAGCCTGTTTAAAAGAGAAAAAGAAACTCATTCAACCTTCTCCATGTGTATACCCAGCCTTTTCTCTTGCTGTCAGCTGCCTAATTCTCCCTATATTCTAGCCTAACTGGAATGAGCATCTCTCTCCTCAGTCTTTTGCCTTTGTTCATGTTGTGTCCCCTTTTCTTCATCTCCACATGCCCAGGCATTGCTTGTCTTTCAAAGCTGCATGCAAATTCCTTCATTTCTGTAATGCAACATTGATCTCCAAGATGTGAGTCAACTCTTCCTCTGAAAGCCCTCAGTCCTGTGCCCTACCTTTTTGAGAACATGCGGTTCATTCTGCTGACTCCATAATATTACCAGGAGGGCGCTCTTTAGGAGCAGGGTTTTTGTCATTTTTTAGTTCTAAGCAATGGATATAAGGCTGCTTCCTTCCTAGAGTAGATGTCCTACAAATGTAAAATGAAAATGTATTGTGTCCTATAAATAATCACAGTAGTAAAGTAGTAAATCATGATTTGAATGCTTTTCTGACCCCAGAGCCCTGCTGTCTTCTGGCGACTCTACTAACAACAGATAATGGACTCATGGGCATTTGTTTAATTCTTTTGAATACTCACTCATCTTAGTGTGTGTTGCTGTCATTTCCCCTAACAACCTGAGAGCTCTTGAAATATGAGATCTGATTATCTTTGTATCTATCGAATATCTAACATCCAGGAATACCTTGGAGATAGTGCGGATTTGGTTCCAGACCACCTCAATAAAGCAAATATTGCAATACACCAAGTCATACAAATCTTTTGTATGTACACATAAAAGTCATGTTTACACTGTACTGTAGTTAAGTGTACAATAGCATTATGTCAAAAATACCCTAATTAAAAATCGTTATTGCTAAAAAATGCTAATGATCATCCGAGCTTTCAGTGAGTCATAATCTCTTTGCTAATGAAAGGTTTTGCCTTGATGTTGGTGGCTGCTGACTGATCAGGGTGGTGGTTGGTGAGGATTGGAGGTAGCTGTATCAGTTCCTTAAAGTAAAACAACAGTGAAGTTTCCCACATTGATTGACTCTTCCTTTTACAGGAGATTTATCTGTAGCATGCAGAGCTGTTTGATGGCATTTTACCCACTGTAGAACTTCCTTCAAAATTAGGGTTCATATTCTCAAACCCTGCCACTGCTTTATCAACTAAGTTTATGAAATATCCTAAAGCCTTTGTTGTCATTTCAACAGTGTCCACAGCATCTTCATCAAATGTAGACTTCCCCTCAAAAAGCCACTTTCTTTGTTCTTCTATAAGAAGCAACGCCTTATCTTTGCAAGTTTTATCATGAGAATCAGTCACCTCTCCAGGCTCTACTTCTAATTCTAGGTCTCGTGGTGTTTGTACCACATCTGCAGTTACTTTCTTCACCACAGTCTTAAACCCCTCAAAGTCATCCATGAGAGCTGGAATCAACTTCCACACTCCTGATAAGGTTTATATTTTGACCTCCTCCCATGGATCACAGATGTTCTTATGTCATCTGGAATGGTAACTCCTTTCCAAAAGTGTTTCATTTTATTTTGCCTAAGTCAGAGGAATTCATCAGAGGAATCAGTCTCTATGACAGCTGTACCCTTATGACATGTATTTTTTTTTAATAATAAAGCTTGAAATGGAAATAACTCTTTGATCCATGGGCTACAGAGTGGATGTTGTGTTAGCAGGCATGAAAACAACATTATCTCTTTGTACCTCTTCATCAGAGTTCTAGGGTGATGAAGTTCGTTGCCAATGAGTAGTAACATTTTGAAATGAATCTTTCTTCATCTGAGTGGTAAGTCTCAACAGTAGGCTTCAAATATTTGATGTAAATAAATATTACAAATAAATATTACAAACCATGATGTAAACAGATGTGCTATTAACCAGGCTTTGTTGTTCCATTTATGGAGCACAGGCAGAGTACAGTTAGCATAATTTTTAAGGGCCCCAGGATCTTTTGAATGGGAAAGGAGCATTGGCTTCAACATCAAGTCACCAGCTGCATTAGTCCCTACCAAGAGAGTCAGCCTTTCCGTCGGAGCTTTGAAGCCAGGTATTAACTTCTCCCTAGCTGTGAAAGATGGCATCTTCTTCCAATAAAAGTCTGTGTTGCCCACATTGAAAATCTGTTGCTTAGCGGAGCCAGCTTCATTCATTATCTTAGCTATATCATCTGGATAATTTGTTGCAGCTTCTACGTCAGCACTTGCTGTTCACCTTGCACTTTTCTGCTTTGAAGACAGCTTCTTTTCTTAAACCTTATGAACCAATCAATCTCTGCTAGCTCCAGTAATTTTTTCTGCAGCTCTGTCACCTCTCCTAGCCTTCACAGAATTGAAGAGAATTGGGTTTAAGGAAATGTCGTGGCTGATTTGATCTTCTATCCAGGTTACTGCAACTTTCTCCATATCAGCAATTAGGATGTTTTGCTTTCTTATCATTCATGTGTTCACTGCAGTAGCACTTACAGTTTTCCTCAAAAACTTTTCCTTTGCATTCACAACTTGACTGACTGTTTGGCACAAGAGGCCTGGTTTTCATCCTACCTCGGCTTTCAGCATGCCTTCCTCACTAAGTTTAATCATTTCTAGCTTTTGATTTAAAGCTAGAGACATGTGACTCTTTCTTTCACTTGAACAGTTAGAGGCCATTCTAGGGTTAGTCACTGGCCTAATTTCAAAATTGTGGTGGCTCAATAATAGGGAGGTCTCAGGAGAGGGAAACAGATGGGGGAAATGGCTGGTCAGTGGAGCAGTCAGAATACACACATATTTATTAAATTTGCATCTTACATAGGCATGGCTCATAATGCCACAAAACAATTAAAATAGTAACACCAAAGTTCATGCATTACTGTAACAGAAATTATAATAATATTTGAAATATTATGGAATATTGTGGGACACAGACACAGGAAATGAGTACCTGTTTTTGGAAAAATGATGTCAATAGACTTACTCGAGTTAGACCTTGAACTTGGAAATAATGTAGTATCTGTGTGGTGCAATAGAGCAAAGCCCAGTGACATGAGGTGTGCCTGTATAGTACATGTAACATGTGTCATGACTAATCGACCTTTTAGAGGAAGCTAAGATATCCAGAAGAATATTACATCACTTTGCAAAATACTATTTTGATCACTGAGTCGAGTCTAAATGAATCCAGAAAATATGTAGTAAGCATCTGAGTTTGACACATGGATGTTAAAACTAAGAGTAAAATGCAGCTCTAGAAATATTTTGGATGTTGCTGAGAGTTTGTATTCAGGAAATAGACCAAAGGGTGGCTGATGATTACACATTGTGGTTTGCAGCCCATGGGTAAAAGCACTTGGCCACCTGCTCTACATTATTATTTTTTGCACATGCAGGGTTGGTAGGGAGCAGAGGAGGTAGCCAACTAAGTTCCTCTCTTTCCTTCCCATAGGTAGGGCCATGTCCATTCCAGATGTGAGTGTACTGGGCTCAGTAGAAACAGGAGATGAACAGTTTAGATGAATAATTCTAACCTGCTAGTAAAATCTTGAGGAGAGAAAATGTTGTTTTCTACTTAACAAAACAAAATATGGAATCATGGGCTACTGATGATATTCCATCATCACTAGGGAATGTGCTGCCAGTTGGTTTTTCTAAGAATGGGCATGCATTTCTACCAAGCCACTTTCACATCTGGAAGGTCAGGACTGGGGGTAGAACTTATAGACACAGTAAAGGTAAGACTATGAGGCCTCTGTCTCACCTGTTCCTGCTTAAAACCCTTCAGTCTACATTGTCTTCAGAATAAATTCCAAGCTCAGCATGGAAAGTGGTTAATTGGGCCCTGCATTTCTCACTGGGATTAGTCCTCACCGCTTCTTCCCTTGTGCTGTAGACATGCTGAATATCCTGTCTTTAAAAGGGTCCTGTTGTCTCACCCTTTAGGCCTTGCTATTCTTCTTCCTGGAATGCCCTGCTCCGCTTATTTTCTCTTCCAGTTATTTTGTAGATCTATGGTGGGAAGACGGCACCACTCAGCACAGAGCCTAAGATTTCCCAAAATGAATAGTAGGCAAACACCCCTAAAGAGTAACCCATACTTAGCTGAGCCAGAAGTTCCCGAGGAAGCTGAGATGCCCTCATCAATCATGAAATAAAATCCAAAGATCCATGCCCCCTGAGAAATTTGTGCTAACATTCCTCCTCAGTAGCAGTGAGAACCAGACAGTTGACCAGTACATATCCACTGTAGATGGGGTAGCAAGAAGTGCTAACAAGAGAAAGAAAACCAAGGTGAAGGGCAGAAAGGATTGGAGTTGGAGTGTCAGGTAAGGTGGTTGGGGAGGGCATCATTGATGACAGGAATGATTGAGGCTAAGCCTATCAGTTGGACACCAAGAACCTTGCTCAAAGCTGCAGGTAATTTTGAAGAATATTGAAAAGTAAATAGACCCCAGAATTGTTGCCAGAAAAGCCTGTACAGTTTGGGAATTGAATTTGCCCTGAGATGACTTTTCTGTAGCAAGTTGATTTGTGACCATTCCATCTGCATTGTTAACTAACAAAATGGTAGTGAATAATTCCATCTGTGGTATTACTCAGGTTAAGTCCTGCCTTTGAGCTGAATCTGAGCCCCACAATCAATCCCCTCCCCACTCAGCTGTCTCCACCTGCAAAATCAGTAGACAAGTTGCTGCCATAAGTAGCAATACATTTGGCTCTGCCAGAACTGGTCAGTCAAAAAGTAGCCCCCACGTGCCTAGAGCTGGGATGAATATTACATATTTCACAGCAGTGTCAGAGATCCCTGTTTCACTTGATTATGCAGTTCAATAAAAGAGACCAGATGCTTTCATCTGTAGAACACACTCCATACACACTTATTCGGTGCAGAATTGATAGGATGTAGACTTCATTGCTGTGGATCTAAGGTCTGTGCAAGCACTTGCTATGTGCCAGTCACTGGACTTCACACATTGGTCTTATATAATCTCCAGAGCACCCTACGAAGTTGCCGATTATCTTCTTTGCTTGACAAATGAGGATGCAGAGGTCAGTTGGGTTAAAATTTGCCACAGACCTAGGAGGAGGCTCATCAACGCATACTGGAGAGCTGAAAAGTTCTCTGTTTTCCAGTTGTTCCTTGGTTTTGCTGCCTATATAATGGGAATTAATAATTCTCGTTTCATAAGGTCATAGTGAAGGGCAACAAGAGACTTTATAAAAAGCACCTGACACAGATGCTAGACAGAGCTGGCTAAGGCAGTGAAAGGTGAACCTGGATCTTACTACCTGATCCCTCCAGCTGCTTGGAAATTTAATACCTACACCTGAGTCCAGCATCACTGGGCAATATTTCTGTGGGTGAGTTTGGAGTGGGTGGAGGAGCTATCCTAAGGGAATAACCTACTGCTTTAATGATGATTAAAAATACAGCTTAACCTAGAGCCAGGATTTTCTTACACTGCATAGAAATAGGTGAAAATAAAAGAAAAAAGGGTAAGAAACCCACTGGGTTTGTTGGCTTAGAGACTCCCGCTCGGGGACAATTTTAGAAGAGCTCTGTGCTTTGAAATGTGGCTGCTCATTCTTGTTCTTGATCAGCCATAGCCTTTCTCACCTGATTTCCGTATAGCATCACTTAGAGCTCTACGTGTATCTAAATATATATATCTGCTTATACCCAGATGTGTTATTTCCTCTTGATTATCGAATCTTTTAAGAATCTCCATGGTTGTTCCCTCCAGGCTCTCACAGCACTGTTCATAGCAAGCCATCCATTGTGACCGACTCCTTGAAGTCAGTAGGCATCGTCCCTCCAGTCAAGTCTTGAGGAGGAAGCACTGTGGCCTTGCCCGTGGCCTGTGAGCTCTAAATACCATCTGAGGTTGTTCACAAGCTCTCTACGGTGGAGGCCAAGTCATTTATATAAAGAGGCTTTTGTACTCAACACTTTTTGTTGGATTTTTTTCAGTGTGGTAAAGACATCTATATGATCTAAACGAACAGCAGGAAACCTTACTTCCTCATCACACAATTCAAAAGAGTCACAGGTGAATTATGCATTGGGTATTGTGAGAGCTTCTCAATTAGCAATGACAGATGCCATCCAGAGTTTCCTCCAAAAAACATTAGAAAAAGGATCCTTCACCTCACGTTTGTTTCCCTACAAGTTTCCTGCCTGTATCAAGGAGGGTTTTTAAGAACACACACTTTGAATTACAAATACTGTTTAATGAAGAAGGAATATCTACAGTGGCAGAAAAAACAAACACATACATTTTTGAGAGTGGGCATTCAGGAGCCCCGGGTTATGCTTCTGTTTCTTCATTGATTACCTGAGCAACGTAAACCTGTCTCTGCTTTTCTGACCCACTAAAAGTCCTTATGCAAAATGGATAGTCTGTAGGATACATATCTGAGAAGAGTGTATTTCTGATGTAGGAAAATTGGTAAAACATTATATACAGTGAAAATATAGTGCTAAATGCCTGAAGATAATCCATGAATACCCTCTTATGGATTGCAAAGGGCTCTATTTGTATGGTCTCAGGGGTTGATTATTTATCAGAAAGCCATGATGCATTTAAATGCGTGGTACCCATTACATCTGAGTATCTCACAAACATCGATGCCTACTGATGGGTGAAAAAAATGAGGAATAGAGAGCTGCATCCTGAATCATCTCAAGTGGCTTCCAGATGTGCTGATAGCATCTGTTTTGAGTTTTGGCTTCTAGCTAATTTAGGGGCAAAACTAGAAATTAATGCCTTTGGCTTCTTGAGACAGTCATGGATTCTGAATTACATTACATTCAAGTTCTTAAATGTTCAGAAGCTGTTGTCCATGTAATTAAAAAAGATCCAGGCTTATTTCAGCAAATGTGGTTCAGTGTTTGAGTGGGAAGACTCTTAAAATTCCATGTCCAAAGAGAGAGTAGCATTTGATCAATTGCATTTTCTTTTTAAATCTAGGTTTTCCAGAACAGTACTCTTTTTTATTTTATTTTTAATTTTTGGATGTTTGTAATATGTTTGTTGAGCACTTGTTTTAGGCCAGGTTCTGGGGTACATTGACTTAAAAAAATTATATATAGATGGATGGATGGACACATGGCTACTTGAATGGATAAATAGATGGATCACGTAATTTCAAAGAGATCATAGTCTGGTGGGGGCAAAATAAATTAACTTCAATACAGCATGATATGTAGTAGTAGGGGAGTCTGAGGGAGGAATTTACTAAGTGTATCTAGAAGGTCAGAGAAAACATTCATCGTGACGGCAGAATTTGGACTGAGTTCAATTTTGAAAGATGAGTGAGAGTTTGTCAGACTGAAAAGTATAAGAAAAATATTGCAAGAATGTATAAAGATGCAGGGGAAAAATGCATAAAAAGTGAATATTAGAAGCCTTGTATGTGACTTGCATTAAGCACAGCATGGGAACAGTGTGGGCATGGGAGTGAGGATCAGCCTGGGAAGATGGAGAGTGTGAGCTCCGTGGTTCGGAGTTTGAGCTTATTTCTGTAAGAAGGTGAGTATCATGATGACATTTGCATTTGAGAAAAAAAAAGGAATGTTAGGGGAGAAGAAACTGGAAAATAGAATGCAAGTTAGGAACATTTTGCAGGAGTTCACACAGCAACCAAGAAGGCCTGAACAAAAGCCATGGTAGTGGACTAGTGAGTGGATCACAAAGATAGAGTTTCTCAGGAAGCTGAACCAACAGAGCTTTTGACTCAGTGAATGTGTAGAATGAAAGAGAGAAATGAATCAATGATTTATTCTAATTTCATTGACTGGGTCAATGAATGGTGATGCCATTGAGAAAAAATACAGAAAGACAAATGGATGTGTTCCCAAATATAAGACCTAGTGAAGTGAAAAGTCCAGGAATCCTCCTTGGCCTCAGGTCACACCTGCCTGGATTCCTCAAAAATATAAAGAAAAAACATGCAGCTTCACACAAAATAAGTCCTTTGAGAAACGCTTTCAATGAATTTAAGTATGATGGGAAACTCGATCTCAGACAAGAGAAAGATTGCCCATTTTTTGTTGTGTTTTTGTCATTTTGCAGGGTAATATTTTGTTTTGTTTTGTTTTCTCAATCTAGTCCCTGATCATATTTCAAGGTTTTGTTTTTACTCATCAGAATGACAGGAAGTTTTCAGTGTGTGTTTCCTTCAAGTTTGGCCTCAACCTTATTTTCAGGATTAGGCGTTTGTTTTTCCGTTTGCCTCCATGACAACGAAGTCCAGAATTCCTATATATAGTCATCCAACATCCATTGTCCCCCCCCACCCCGGCCATTGTATCATAATCTTGTGCGTCCAGGCCAGAGAGCTCCACTGATGACAGTAGACAAGGAGGTGCCAGAGTTCTTGGCCTGGAGATTTTCAAGGCATAATCAAAAGAAGGAAATAAAATAATGTGGCTGCCTTTAGAGACATATGTTCCCCCTTAGACACTATCCAGAAGGAATGGAAATGGTTTGTGTTCCAAAGCTTAGTCTGAAATATTTTCTTTTGGAATAGCCCATAGATAAAGAACATTTTTGATGATCTTCAGAGGAAATACTTGGAAGGTTGCATTGGTGATTTGTGGTTTTTGTTGTTTCTCTGGATGTCAAATTCTGCTCAGTGTTAATAGCACTTGAGAAATAGGTATTTTGAGAAAGGGAATTAAATCAAGGTACAAAGGACTTCAGATAGAAACAAGAAAAAATTTTAAAATCAGACTTTTCTTGAGTCTGTGAATTATCTTGATAACTCTGTGTTACACACTGTTTTGGTAACTTAAAACAATATATATGTACCTGGAGTTATGAAAGTTGTCCACAAATTCAATCCAGCAAACATTTTCTTAAGTACCTTTCCAGGCACCTTTAAGCAATTGGGATACATCAGCGAAGAAGACAGCATGAACCCTTGCTCCTGTGGAGCTGACATGACCTGCTTGGTTGTCATTTTAGATTGACGGTAACAATGCCTTGTGTGCCTGTATAGCACAGTTGTCCACAAATTCAATCTAATGGATATTTTCTTAAGTACAATCATTAAGTATTTATGGTGATAATTAAAGTTGATGAAGTTTGTAAAGAACCTAACAGATTCTTGTCTAAAGGCACCTAAAAAAATTACTGTAGTAAAAAGCACATCACATGGGAATTTATCCTCTTAACAAATTTCTAAGTATACAGTGTAATATTGTTAACTATATGCACATTGTTATACTGCAGATCTCTAGAACTCTTTCATCTTACATGACTGAAACTATATCCGTAGAACAACTCCTCTCTAATTCCTTCTACCCACAGCCCTGGCAACCACCATTCTACTGTCTGTATGGGTTTGACTGCTCTTGGTGCCTCATGGAAGTAGCATGCAGTATTTGTCCTTCTGTGACTGGCTTATAGCATATAACAAGATTTCCTTCTTTTCCAAGGCTAAATAATATTCCTGTGTGTGTGTGTGTGTGTGTGTGTGTGTGTGTGTGTGTGTGTTATACACATTTTCTCTCATTCACATGTTGAACACTTAGGTTGTTTCTACCTCCTGGCTATTGTAAATAATGCTGTAGTGAACATGGGAGTACATAACTCTTCAAGATCCTAATTTCAATTCTTTTGGATAAATACCCAGTAGTGGGATTGCTCGATCATATGAGAGTTCTGTTTTTAATTTTTTGAAGAAATTCCATGCTATTTTCCATAGAGACTGTACCATTTTGCATTCCAGACAACAGCACACAAGGGTTCCAGTTTCTCCACATCCTTGCCAGCACTTATTTTCTTTTTTTGATAATCACCGTCTAACTAGGGAATCCTTTTCAAAATGCCTTAAGCATTTTAATTTCATTTAAAATGTAAATACATCTATTCACCAGTATTGTGATACAGGGTAAAGCCTAGTATTTGAATCTGGTTCTTTTGATTGAAGTTCCCTGTTTTCTCTCTGGCGTAAACCACACTAACCTACACTGCATTGTGCTACTTCCCGTTTCCATTTCTTTGAAGTGGAATGAGAACTTAGACATTTGTGAAACAGTCTTAGAGCAGAGTTCTTCTAGATTTTTATGTTCTCAATCTTTATAGTTGATCTTGCCAAAATGTAACTTAACAGTAATTTTTTTTAGCAACTTGACTTTATCAAGTCTTTTCAAAGCATTCCACATAGCTTTCAGAGAAATAACACTTTTATACCTATATTTTATCTTGTAGAATATTAATTAAATTGAATGAACTCAGTAGCAGATATAACTGGTAGAAAAAGCTTTAGGAGCAAATGAAACTGATGATTCTTGTTAGCATTAGGTCCAATGCTAGAAGCAGAAGTGGATGGACCTGCTAGAGGATGGTTCCCAACATCATCCTAGACACCACTGTTGCCATGGTTCTTCTTTGGTTAGAGTGTTTGAAGGTCAGAGACATTGATCTAGCCAAGTTTGTTTAAGAGGACTTGTAAACGCAATATGAGGTATAATGAGATCAGGGCAAGAATCACAACGTATATGTGTTGGCAAAGCATAGAGGAAAGCAAAAAGTTCTGTTTGGATTGTTGGGAAAAATCTTCACAAAGGAGGTGAAGTTTCAGCTGAGTTTTGAAGGATGGGTAGGAATTTGCCAGGGAAAAAGAAGAGAAAGCGCCACCGGTAAGCTGGATCAAGGATCCTCAATGATGCGCTACAGAGAATGTGCAAGGAATTGGAAGTTAGCTGGAAGTGAGACTGGAGACATGGGCTGAGACCAGACTGAAGAGCTTTCCTCTTAACCAATAGGGCACAGTCATATCATAATCATATGTGAGTAATATATGTTACTTATGTATGATGTGTATGCTGGCTGAACTAGAATTGATCTTAGAAGAAGAAAGACCAGGAGGCTTTAAGAGTTGCCCATATGTGATAGGAGGACCTGAATGAACAAGGTATGGGGAAGGAGGACTGTGGAAGAAAATAAATGGAGGTGGATCATGAGGCATGTCTCTGAGGCATGATACCTGTTTAAATGTGCTGCCACAGGAAAGGGAGAAGTCTGAAATGTTGAAGGAAGAATCTCACAATTTGAGCTTAAACAAAGTGGTCAGTCATTCACCAACATTCAGAATGCAGAAGGAGATGTTTAGGGAAAGATGATATCAGTTCTCAACATGGTGAGTTTCAGGAGCCACGTTGAAATCGCCAAGTTCTATCAGACACAAAGCTTGAACAGCTTTTCAGGTTTAGATGAAGAGTCAGATGATCACAAAGCTCAGTAGATTTCCCATTGCAGAATTCTGTATCTGGTCACTACAGATTCCTGGATCACTGTCGCATACATGAAAATACTCAAATTATTTTTGTTCTTTGCCTAAGTTTATTAGCAGTTGTATAATAGAAGTTGCATGCCATTCTACAAGTTTCCTGTTGTTAAATAAAGTATATTTGTAGCTGCTCTCTTACCTTTGCTATGTGACTTCCTCAAATTTTCTATTATTTATTGATTAGAAATAATGGTCTATACTTCTAGCTTATTTGGGTTCTCCCTCAACTTCTTCACTTTGGGCATTTACACTATTTTAAGTTACCCACAGATAATATTCTGTTTCTGATTGCTCATGCTAGCAACCGTTAGTTGCTAAATAGTCTGCTTTTTGGAAGAAAATTACAATCCACCTATTATTTGGACTTCCTATGCTATTTTAGAACTTGGCAATTTTAAATTGTCCCTTACACAACCTACCCCACCCTCTGATGTACATGTTTTTCTGTTCAGACTCATTTCTTTACCCTAGGGGAATTAAGTCATTTTTTTTCATTGTGATAATAATGTAGTTGTTGAATTTCTGTTTAGTTTCTCCAAAATGTATGACTTAAGGTGGAGGTGTAGTGGGTTGTAGCTACATAATGTAGCTACATTAGTGGGAGGTGTAGCTACATTTAGGTAGCTGCTTGTCTAGTGTTGATTTCATTAATTAACACACTAATTACACTAGTTATATTTATTAATGGACACTCATCGTTCTCTTGACATCCCCTCTCCATCTCTCTCACTCCCACATTGTATCAGGCACAAGGTACTGCTGATTTTTTCTTCCTTCTCCTGATTCTTTATAAATACTTCTATTAGAACATTTTGTTTACATTGTATTACAATCAATTATTCACATGTTTGTCTGAGAAAGTCAGTTGCTTGAGGTCAGGACTCAAGTCTTACTGTCCCAGAGCAGGGTCTCTCCTATTTACTTAAATGCTCAGTAAATATTTGCTGAATGAATGGGTATAATTGAATCATTTGCCCCTTGGCTACCTCTAAAATTTGCTTACCTAAAATTCCTTGTCTTTTATTTTTTTCTTGGTACTTGATTCACACTGACCAACAAGCCTATCTTCCGGGTCTGCATGAAAATCTAGCTCAATATAATTAAATGTAGTTGCTGGCACCAAGCTACTTCTGCTCCCTTTCACCCTCACTCATATTCTCTATGCAGAGCTGCAGAAAACTTCTCTGGCACAGCTTCCTCTTTGTATCACTTAGGGCATGCAAGGGGCTGTCCTCTGCAGCTTCTACAATTTGCTGCCCAATTGACTCTTATTCTTCCTTGTGTCTTCCTTAATCTTACAATAGCTGCTCTCTCCTGTTACTGTTCATTTGTTCTCTTTGCCTCTTTTATTTCTTCAAACAGTGGGGTAAGTTTGCTAGACATGGAGAAGGCCTCTATGACTTTGAATCCCCAGAGCCAGCACATAGCCTGGCACTAGGATCATGTTAACTAAATGTTGTGGAATCGGAACTGTGAATACTCAAAGTCTCATTCTCTCGGGCTTATAGTCAATTTATTTGTCGTTTGCCTTTATAAAGTCAAATTTCTTGTGATTGTCTCTGTGCTGGCTAAGTTTTGGAGAAAAAAGGGAAGAAAATCGAAACAACTCAAACTGTTATTCTGGAGAGCTGGAATTAGCAAAAAATTTCCAGTTTCTCCAGGAACATGAAAAATGAGAGAGTTAGGATGTCCCCTTGCAAATTCAGCCCTTACCTGGTTTGAAATCCTGAGCTGTTCAAGAGCCATGAAAAAGCACCCATCTCTCATTTGCATTTGTGTATCTTTCTTTTCCCAGCCAAATCCCACTTGAGAAATGTTATAGTGTTATTATTTAAGGACAATTCATCAAGCATCTAACTAAAGCATGACATTTAGACAGACAGGTTTCCAGTTCTGGGTATTTGCAGGGCTTATCTTCACAACACGCTTCTAGAAATGTCTCCTGTGTGGTCCCTTATTTTATTTTGTTTTTATAAGCATTTTGAAATTTCAGATAATCTTTTTCTTTTCTTTGAGTCTTGCTTTATTTTTTTTTCATAATGCTTCAAAATGTTAGTGTTTTCTTCCCTATTCATTTTAATGTTATTTTCTGTCTGTTGTTTTCATTTGCATCTGTTCTAATGTTATTTTCTTTTTTTGAGACGGAATCTCGTTCTTGTTACCCAGGCTGGAGTGCAATGGCGTGATCTCGGCTCACTGCAACCTCCGCCTCCTGGGTTCAGGCAATTCTCCTGCCTCAGCCTCCTGAGTAGCTGGGATTATTCATGCCCAGCTAATTTTTTGTATTTTTAGTAGAGACAGGGTTTCACCGTGTTGACCAGGATGGTCTCGATCCCTTGACCTTGTGATCCACCTGCCTCGGCCTCCCAAAGTGCTGGGATTACAGGCATGACTAATGTTATTTTCTTAACTCTTTCAACCTTTCTATCACTTTCTCCCTTTCCTTTCTACTATGTGTTTATTGCTGAGAGAATTCTCATGTTCTTTCTGGCTCCCCTGATTTGTATCAGAGAACCCTAGAGGTCACCATTGAGTACAGATGCCTAAGACACAAGACTCAGACTTTATAATCAGACAGGTCTTTGTTCAAATCCTACCCCTGCTTCTTTGTATCTGTGTGACCAACCATCCTCAGCTTCAGCTACCTCATTGGGAAAATTGAGATGTAAACCCAATTAGACCACACACCATAGATCTGAGAATTAATTGCTGGCTTCTGAACGAATTCTAAATCCTATAGGCACGTTGACCATCAGTGCTAAAATTCTAGCTTGATCCTGATTTTAATTCATTTCTTATGCTACCTTACAAACTGGAGAGAGCTCCATATAACTTAATTAAATTTATTTTATAACTATAATTATACATTATAATTTCATTTCTAAAACTTTGCATGTAATTAAAGTCACAAGTCAGAGAATAAAACTCTTTTCTCAGACTGCATGTGTCAGGGTGGGTGGGTTGGTTGGTTGGCAGTATATGATGATGCTAAGCCATGACCTGCTTTTAAGGTGGACCACTTTAGTCTTTTCTGTTGGTTTCATTGTAGATACCACTGGCCATACAGGTGATAAAGATGTAATTTGTATGAGCTGCAGTTGGCTGCAGAACTTCCCACTGAATTCACATCCATGTGATTCAGCTGCTGCATTTCCCCATGACCAGAAGTCTGAGTCTCCCAACACAGGGATATTTTTAACCTTTCTTTCCTTAAGCTCAAAATGAAAGAAAATAGTCTTAATGATGATTTTTAACTTATGTGACGTGCCCTTCACAGCTAACAGTCTGTTTGCCTTTCTAACCTGGGCGCAAAATGACCTCTTCCCTGCTCTTCAGGCCAATGCTTCATGAACAAACAGGAATTTTATGTAGCTTAGCAAGTGGGCTTTTTAAGGATTGGTAGAATGATACACACTCATGTCTTTATCACTTTAGTGCCAAAAGTGCTAAAATCCTACATTATTCACAAATTCCACGTGAGCGAGAGCAAAATTGAGAATGTTGGCAGCAAAGAGGAAAGAAAAGCCCTAAGAAAAATCCAATAAGTTGTAACCTGGGCATTATTCCACATGTATCATAAATGATGGGATTTGCTTATTTTTGTCAATAAACCTGTCCATCTGATTTTCACCAGGAGGAAAAAAGAAAGGAATTTATGACATGGACACATCAGCTGTTCCTTCTGCACTGCCATTTGAGAAGGGTGATGAGCCTCTGTTTCTTGGAATGCTTTTTCCGTGACTTCTTGCATTTTTATTTCTTCAGGTTTTCCGTACTGTATAAATACCAGAGTTAAAATTTAGAATTTGTTTTTTGAGGTGGATGAAATAATATGCAGTAGGCCCTAGAGACAAGATAAAAATGTGTTAACTAAAAGAGATTGGGGTCCTTGAAGGGGGTCTGTCTGACAGATTAGTGCATGTGTTGAGTTGGGGGTGGATGGAAGGTGTGGGAGGTGCATTCATCTGGCTCATCATCTGGCTGGGAGCTGTTCATTTCTTTATAGTTTTGCTAGAAAGGGACTGAAGATGTCAAGTACCTGGTGTCTGAGATGACTGCCAGCCTCCATACTAATCTGGGAGATCCAGGGATGTGCCTTGTTGTGGAGGGGACTGTGACTCCTTATTAGGACCTAGACCATGACTTGGGATATTTGGTTTGGTCTCTGGGTGGATTTCTGGATGATGGACGGATTACAGGCCAGCAGGACCTGGCTTTGGCTTTGTTTGTTATAGAACTTCTGTTCGGCAGAGCTAAGAGTGCAAACTAGGACCAACATTACCAAGAGGATGGAAGCTATCTGGGAATACTGGCTGACAGTGCTCAACATACAGCTCAAGACTGATAACAAGAGAGGTGGAGTGTGTTTTGTGCTTCATTGTGCGTATATTTCAAGCAGAAACTAGACTTGAGGGCTTAAATAGAAAACATCTCAAACAATCCATGAAATGGTAAACAAACCTGCTATTGAAAGAAAGAATGAGAAGTTGACAATTGCATTATTGTGATCCAGAGTGGGTTCATCAGCTAGGGTAGAGGAATAAAGAAAAAGGAGATAAAAGAACTGGGTAAAATGAATTCAGTTGTCATTCCCTTTCTTCCTTTGTCTTCCGTTTACACCTGGTAATGAACCTATGGAGGCTTGGAGAGATTGTTCAAGTTTCCTTTTGTTTTATTTTTGTGTGTGTGGCAGGTTTGTTAACAATTTCCAAAGGGTTTTCTTCTCAATCTTGAGGAATATGAATTGAGGAGGCGGGGAGAAGAAAAAGAAGGGGAAGATATTTGAGTATTTTGCAGACAGGCGGTGGCCCAGCAATCAGGGAGGCTGCTCTGCTTTTGTTTTCCTGTTCGAAGAGGCTGATGGGATGGTTGCTGGTTTCATCAAATATGGGTTTTAGAGAATTCCTCCATGTCCTGCCTTAGGGAATTATGCTTTGGAAAATTAAGTGTCCATCAAATCAGGAGGAGGCTTGTACAGTTTCTATCCCCTTTCCCCCTGCTTTTTGAAAGGCTTAAGAAAAGAGCCCTTTGTTTTCTTTTCAAGGAAAGTTACACTGAAATTCATCCGTGTGGTATTCATGGACTTCATTTGTGTCATTCATAGGCAGCTGTAGGTTATATAGGACAATGTTGTTGAATTTCTAACCTCCACATTGAAAGCAGCATGTTGGAAAAAGGTTCAAGACCTTTTACTTTCTCTCTCCCGTAACCTTTTTATTTGTTTATTTTTTTACTTTTCTCTCCTTTTTTTAATTCAGAGAAGAAACTCTGAGATTTCCCCTCCTCCCTCCTAGATCACATTTCTCCACCACATACCATTGAAGCTTCTCAGGGTTAAGATTTGTGCCTGTCATTTCCGACGTTTTCCTCAGAATCGCAAACTTTAAAATACCTTTCAGGGAAACTTGTTTGGAATTTCATTTTAATGGGATTTATGAATAAATCTCCATCTTAATGCTGACTAAGCTTTAAACATCCATTCCAGGAGAACGATATTGGATTTTTATATTTTAAAATTTAAATCACTTGAGTGTGAAGGCATAAAACATTTTTATATTTGTGTGAGTGCCTTGTACTTGAGCATTTCTGTTAAAGACTAATTTTTTAAAAAACTTGGTTGGCTTGAAAAAATCTGGGCTGCAAAGGAGGAGATACTGCATCATGTCCTTTCCCTTCTTGTGTAGACTCCTGTGTACATTAGGTGGGTTTATTTATCTCACCTACAAAGACGGGTATTCTGTAGCAACCTGTTGCCATGCTGCGATTTCGTTTAAAAACAAACAAACAGTTTACTTTCTTCCTATGCTTTAAAACCTTTAACCTCAACATTTTATTTTTAAATACCATGAGCCATCAAAGTCAGATTAAAAGAGGTGATAGTTCCTCCTGACATGCATTCCCCAGATCTGTGTTGTAGAAGGAAAATGAAGATAAAAGATGGAATCATCATCATCCCTCTTACAAACAACAACAAAAAACTAAAAACTAATGTTGGTCAAGAATTGCAAACTTTCAGTTACAAAATTATTAAGTTCCGGGGATCCAGTGTGCAGCATGATGACTGTAATTTATAATACTGTGTGGTTTACTTGAAATTTGCTTGGGGAGTAGGTCTTATGTGTGCTCCCTGCACATTACAAATGATAACTGTGAGGGGATGGATATGTTCATGAAATTGATCGTGGTCATCATTTCACAATGGATACATACATCAAGTCATCATGTTGCACACCTTAAATATAAACAATTTCTATTTGTCAGTTGTACCTTAGTAAAGCTGGAGGAAGAAAAGAAACCTGATGTCAGGGGATTTCAAGCATCGAACCTCTACTCTGGTCTCTGTGCCCTGTGTCATTTTCCCCATCTTTTCACAGACTCATCATATTCAGAGCCCCCAGATGTTCAGCAGCAGTTGAACCACTATCAGTCAGCTGCCCTGGCAAGAAATAATAGCCGTGTTAGCCCTGTGCCTCTTTCTGGGGCTGCTGCTGGCACTGAGCAGAAAACCGAAGCCGTGCTTCACTGCGAATTCTGTGAATTCTCCTCCGGCTACATCCAGAGCATCAGGCGCCACTACCGGGATAAGCATGGTGGGAAGAAGCTTTTCAAGTGCAAAGACTGCTCCTTTTACACAGGCTTTAAGTAAGTGATGTAATGAACAGCTGTGGAAAGAAGGTGGCTGCCCCTGCTCCACCCCTCAC
Source organism: Callithrix jacchus (assembly GCF_049354715.1). Taxonomy (NCBI): domain Eukaryota; kingdom Metazoa; phylum Chordata; class Mammalia; order Primates; family Cebidae; genus Callithrix; species Callithrix jacchus. The sequence goes on from NC_133502.1 coordinate 155,339,101, forward strand.
TGCAGGCTTCCCTTACACTTTCCTACTTGGAGCTTATGGGAGGCCCTGCCCATGCAGATGATGTAGGGGTTGGATCCAGGCTTCATGGAAGGGGGCTAGTTTCAGAAGACTGCTTTGGGATTTGGGAAGGGATGAAGAGCTAGATCAGAACAAGTGAGTTTTAAAATTGGAGCACATGGGCTCCAAAGCAGTGTGAGATTGAAGCAAATGATTTCCTCCCATGCTTGGAGTGGTGTTTCCCTTCAGAGAACTGTCTCCTCTCCTTTTTTTAGCTTTGGGGGAAAAAAAAGTATGTTCTTGGAAGCAAAGTCAAAGTCAAAAGAGAAAACATCCGGCAGTAGTGTCTTCCCTGCTCCCCTGATAGAAAATTCTTTCATTCTTAAGATCATAGTGTTGAAAGATACATAGAAAATCAAGACCCCAGCACTTCTAAGACTACACTTGAACAATCTTAGAGAGATTGTTCCAATCTAGAAAAAGTCACCCTTGCTCCTGTGGATGACGGAAATGATGAACTCAGTTAAAGAATGGAATGCTTCCTATGATGTCATCTAAATTTCTGCAATTGAATCTCATCCTGGGAGATAGTGTTTAGGTTAGTGGTTACAGGTGTAGAGTGTGGAGCCTGACTACCTGGGTGACTCTGGACAAGTCACTAAGCCTCTCTGTGTCCCTATTTCCTTACTATAAAATAAAGATAATACTAGTACCTACATCATAGGGCTCTTGTGAGCAATAAATGAACCAGTGTATCTTGAAGTGCTTAGAATAGTGTCTGGCACAAAGCAAACACTACTAAGTGTAATAATATAGGTAGAAAGCTAGCATTAGATATAAAGCTATTAGTTTCTACTCTTATAATTAGGATCTAAGCCTTAGACTACTTCAATACATACTTCACACAGAGGGGCTGTGGAAAGTAGGCTTCATGTCCAAAGAAAAAGACAAATTAGAAGAAGTTTCTTTCCCACCAGCATCATAGTAGCTGGGATTTGATATGGAATATGTGTTCTATCTCTATTAACTTGCTCCAATTACTTTTCAGATAAATACGTGTGTTATTTGGTACTGAGAGAAAGCTAGAGGACCCAGATAGCAAGGGCCAACAGACAGACATACACTTTGTCCAGAGAGCAGCACTTGGGTTCATAAGAAGGGGTCCCTGCCCATTAAAGTCTTGGTTTTATCCATTTTAGGCTTTGCAAATTCTGAAAATTTGAAAAGGATGGAAGAAGAGGCAGCAGTACCATTCCACTTTTAGGCTGGTACAACTCTTAGTTTACCTAACCATCAGTCATGATGATTGACATCCTGGACAACTTGTCCTCCCCGACTTATTTATACAGGCAGTTTGTAAGTCAACCTAGCTTTAAAATAGTCTCTCTTCTCCCAAACATGATGAAAAATAGTTCCTTGTTTGGGATTTTGTCTTCATACTCTTAATAGACAATTTTTAATTTCTAAGAATAAAGTGTTTGGAGAATTTTTTTCTTTTCAAACTAAGCTCTGAACCCAGCCAAGTGGTACAGTTTCCAAAAAGAAGTTACCAGCATTTGACAGTGTTCAGATACCAGTTTAGTGACAAAGTTTCTGAGTGGTCAATAAACATGATTAACAAATTTTTTTTTTTTTTTAGCCCCACAAGCAGGAGAGCCACACTTCAGCACATATAATAGGTTTGCCAGCAGGAAATGTGAAAATGCAATGATCCCTGGTCACACGTATCACCTCTCTCCCCAACCTCTCTCCTAGATCTGCTTTTACTATGCATGTGGAAGCTGGGCATTCGGCGGTTCCTGAGGAGGGCCCCAAAGATCTTCGCTGTCCTCTCTGTCTCTATCACACCAAATACAAGCGCAACATGATCGACCATATCGTGCTGCACCGAGGTAGCCTTTGTAACTTGGTTTTCTTGGATGCGGGGCAGGGTGGGCAGGTAGCAGGGATGGCCTTCTAGGGATGCTCTCTCAGAGTGGCAGTAGCACCTGTTCCTTGTTCTTCACCTTCTCTTCGAGCAAGAAACCACAGTGATAACCGCTGTGACAGCCAACAGGGTAAAAACACCTTCCTGCTGGGAGTATTTCCTCCACCTGGAGGGAGGTAAAGGTGATGGATTCTGCAGTGAACACTTCTGTAGGGCTTCCCAGCATGGGGGATTTGTACATTCTGAAAACTCTGCCACCCACAGCCTTATGTAGACTGCACAGAAGGAATGAACAAAAAACAAATGGGTAGGTAAAAGCAAATGTGAAGAGCTCTCTTATTGGTTGTGAGAGATTCTTTGAAGAAGACCAAAATGATTTCCAAAGCAGAACGTGGAACTTCCCTTGAAATGGTTGGAGGGAGAGAGAATTCTTTAAAATAATATATGTTACACATTCTAATAGTCTATATTATATATTCTAATAATAATTAGAAAAATTCATGGGCTTTGGATTTAAATTCTGGTTTTAGAGCTTACTGTGTTTAACCTCTCCATCCATTAAAAGAGATGTTTGTACCTATGAGATAATGGGTAAAGTGTCCAGTGGTTTTTCGTAATGGATGCAGTAAGACTGTTCCATAAATGTTGGTTTCTGCTGATAAACAGTGATACTTCTTTTAAGTCCACTTTGGTCTTTCTTTGAGTTGCATTTACCCTTGGCCAATTAAAACATAGTTAAACACCAGGCTTCCTTTGCACTGGAAGGAAAAATATGTTTATGTAAAATCTGCTTTGTCCTGAAAAGATTCAAGCCACAGGTGGATAGAAGATTACTGGAGTGCTCAGGGGCAATTTTGATTGGTGTTTCTATAATCTTTCCATCTACTTCATTCTTTCTCTCCATCCCTTCTTTTCTTCCTCTTCCCGCCTATCTTCCTTCCTTTGCCTCTTAGAACGCCTTTCAATATTTGTCACATATGCCTCAAAAGCAATGAGTGTCATCTCTTGTCTTGCTGAGATGTCACTCACTCTGAAATGCTGAGGATTTGGGGGACATTTGCAACACGTCTCACATTTCCCCTGAGCCATTGCCTTTGGCCAATACATTTGTGACATACTCACCCATGTCTGTGCAAACTCAGTGGAAGGCTGGACATTTAACACGTGCAGATTTCCCTCCTCCCCCTTGCACTCTAATGAGACATACGATCGTTGCTGGCTAGGATGTCCACCTGCAAGCTGGGAGAAGGAGCGTAGGAATATTTAGGCAGGAATTCTTGGCCCGAGTGGTCCCGCCTGGTGTTCTGCCTCAGTCACCTGGCTTCCGGTCCTCCAGCCCATGTGTTTCAGTGGCTCAGTGCCCTATCACAGCTTGGTAAGGAGCCATCAGTAGGGCTGCTGCCGAGCAAACAGACACGGCGAGTCTTCACTTTCTGTGGTTGGTTCCTTTCTTTTCCCATATTGCTGCCTGGCAGGAACCAAGCTTTGATGCCTAACAAGCTCAATGACTTTCCCTCCCTGAGCTGAGAGCACAAGAATGGGGGAAGCAAAGAGAGATTAAACACTAAGACCGCAAATACTCCCATAGCATTCTACGCTCCACAAAGTGCCGCTTACACGCACAGTCAGTTCATCTTCCAGCAGCATCGTGAAGGATACTATTACTCGTATTCCCATTTTATGCATGAGAAACTGGAGACTGAGACAAACTGCGTTTTTTAAATTTAATGAAATGCTGTCTACTTCATTTCACAAAGGTTTTAAGATATCTTTAAGACGTCTGTGCAGGACTATAGGATTAAAAAACAAATGAGGTAATTGGAATAAATGCAAAATAAGGGAAAACTAGTGGAAAGTTCACCTCTAAGTATTAAAAAGCTACCTGGGAGTTTGGATGCCCAATGGGTACCATGAGGTGCCATGCACTTGTTCATAGTGGGCTGCAGATTTGGCCCTAAGATTCCTTGCCTACCGTGGTAGAAAAGAAAACCATGGAAGCAACCAGATTTCAAGAACTTGTTAGGCATTTTTTGAAATGTTGTTCAGGAAATTTTCAGGAATCCTAAACACTGAAACCTACAGGAATTTGTCTAGTGGGTTCTCCTGAAGAAATGATGTATAATGTATAGTGCATATTATGCCCACCGTAAATACAATAGTAAGTTTTGCAGGGCCCACGAGAGCTGGAATCATTTACCCAGAGTCACCTAACTGGTAAGCAGTGAAGCTATGAGTCAGTTCCATTCCTTTGATCCCATGTCTCATCACATTACCTTTCACTGGTTAATTGTGGTCTCTTCTGTTTACTTGTAAAGATCATTTTCAGAGTCCTTATCAAGGTCAGAAAACATCCATCTGAAATGAACATGAGCATTTGAGGATTAATAGTAATAATGACAACATTAATAATAACAATGGTAACTATTGCTGGTTGTTTACCTAGGTAGCAGGTAATGTACTAAGTACTTTACAAAATGTCATTTTATAGAATTCTCACAAAACCCTATGTGGTGGATGGCTGTTATCCCCCATGATGAAGAAATAAATGGATTCAGAAAGGCCAATACCTTGACGAAGATGCAATGTCTACTAAGTAATCTATCTGGGCTCTGAACCCAGCCTAGTCTGACCCACAGCTCTTGCCTTCAACCACCAGGCATCACTCTCTCCCCCTGGGAGAGGTAGTGTCACCTGGCTGAGTGTTCTAGTAGCTGTGGTAGCTGGTTCCAAGGACAGAATTATCAGAGGGGCTGGAGGTCAGAGGGGAAGACCACGGATCCACAGGCAGTGGAGTGCTTCAGCACAGCTGTACCTACCATCTGTGTCCCAGCCTGGGTTTGGTGTCCATCTCTACTCAAAATGGCAGCTCAGTGGGAAGCTGACCTTGACAAGTCAAGAAACAGGGTTGGGTGTCTGCCTTGCAGTTTTGAATTGGGGCTGATCTCAAAGCAACAAGATGTGGCTCTTTCTGCACCTGTCCTCTTCCTGCTCTGTGCGTGAATAAACATCCTTGATCTCTCGGGTCCAAGTACAAGATCTTTCTGAAGCCTTAGTTAATTAAAGTATGTGGGATGAAAAGCAAGAAAACCAACTTTTGAACTGGCCCAGAGACAGAGCTACTGCTGACAAAAATAGAGTTTCCATTGCTTTTGGTCTTTATAAATGGATATATTTGAGTAGAGAGAGAATCTACTTCACTCATGGGAAGAAATCTGAATGTGAATTAATCAGGTACTTATGTTGGCCATAGTGAAAAGAGTATGATGTTTACTCATATGTTCAGCAAACATTCATTATTTGCTTGTTCCAAGGACAGAATTATCAGAGGGGCTGGAGGGGCAAAATGGGGAACATAAGACCCAGTACCCACTCTCCTCAAGGAGATGAGCATGTTCATAGTATAGACAAGACAGTGAGTGATAAGTATGTGTTTGTAGTAGAGAGGGGTGGCTTTCAAACTGAGCCATGGCAACATTTCAACAGGCAGAGAAGCCTTAAGGCAGGGTGTATTAGTTTCCAAGAGCTACTATAACAAGTGACCACCAACTGTGTGTATTAAAACAATGGAAATGTATTCTCTCACAGTCGGTTCTGGAAGCTAGAAATCTGAAATCAAGGTGTTAGTAGGGCTGTGTTCCCTCTGAAGGCACAAGAGAAGGATCCTTCTTTGCCTCTTTCTGACTTTTGATGGCTCCCAGGATTCCTTGACACCACTTGGCTTATAGCTGTGTCACTCCCGTCTTTGTCTCCATCTTCATGTGGCTTCTTCCCTGTGTGTAGCCCTTTGTGCCCTCCATTCTTCTTATACAAACACCAGTCATTGGATTTAGGGCCCTAATGTAGTGTGGCCTTAACTGATTGCATCTGCAAAGACCCTATGTTTCAATAAAGTCTCATTTTGAGGTTCCAGGTAGACTTAAGTTTAATGGGGGACACTCTTCAACCCACTACATGAGGGAAGAGACGATTTAATAAACCTTGGAGGTGAGTGGCAGCAAGATGTGTTTGTGTGTTTGCAGAACAGCATTAGACATTTCCAAGGTCCTGAAGAGAATGGGAAGCATACCAGAGAAGTATGTTCTGGCCAAAGTACAAAGCGCTTGGATACTAATATAGAAGTTGGAACTTTAGTCAGTAGACAGACGGGAAGCCAGGACAAATTCTGATCAGGTTACTGGTGAGACACTCATTGAATACTAATTTAGCAAAGGTTGAAGCAAAGGATTGGTAGACCCATCACATTCAGGAAATAGTAACTCGGGTCAGATCAACAGTTGGCGAGATTGGCCATGATTTGAAGAGTTTAACTAGGGAAAAATTAAGCCCTGAACTTTTGTTTCAAGGATGAAGTCAGTGGTAGGACTTTTGGTATGTTTTCATTCATGCAACAAATATTTATTGAACACCCACTAAATGCCAGCATTGTTTTGTTTTTGGCTTTTTTAAGGTGATTTTTTATTATTTTTATGTACAGAAAACTCTACAGTGTACATTTAACTCAGTTAATTGGCAAGTTTTTTGGCCTCTGGTTTTTACAGCTTGGCAATGCAAGCCACACATTTTGGACCAAGGACGTCGACTTCTTAGTGATGAGGGATCTCTTCCTATCTGTCATTGAAATTGGTCTTGATGACTTCTACCAGCTTAGCCAAAGCTCCTTCATCTTCCAAGTTAACCTGTGCAAAGGCAATAGTAGTACAGATCTCCCTGTGGACTGGACAGCCCAGTTTGTCCATCCTACCTTGATAATACAGTCGGGGACTCCTTTCTTAGGACACAGGGCAAGGAGGAAGACAGCCAGCTCCATGGGATCCATATCATGTGCAGTCACCATTGGCTGAGCTTGTTCTCTACTGAGGTGATAACAGTATTAACCCTTCCTGGAAGGACAGGTGGCCTTTTCATGGGGACATTCCCTTTGCTGGCAGCTTTCTTCTCAACCAAGCCAACAATCTTTTCTTCTTCTCTTGCTTTGTCTCTAGCCAGCTTAAGCAGTTGAATAGGTTGGGGTCCAAGTCCTGGGTGAACTGGTTAATCACAGGAGGCAGTTTTAGCTGCTTATATGGTAGCCCTTTACCGCTATATCCAGATGTGGTGGGGACCTTTGACAAAGGGGGCCTAAGGTCCCTTTGGGGCTGGGGGTTCTTATACCAACCTTCTTAAGCCTTTCTCTCAAACAGGGGATTCACCACTCTCTTGGCCTGCTTATTCATGACAGAGGAGCCAAGGCCATCTTCTTCCCCTTGGCTTTTTTTTTCTTTTGGCGTCTTGGGCAGCTAGAGGAGACAGCTCTAGTATTGTTTTAAGCTGTAGGGATACAGCCATGAAGAGACAGGCAAGGTTTGCACATAGAGGGAATTTGAACTTGAATGAGAAGAGAGACGAAAAAGGTGAATAAATAGTTTCATGAGGGTATTTCTATTGATCACCATTGGAAGCACAGTGTTTCATGCATAGCTTTGCCCTGATGTATGTACCTTGCACATCCATAGTGAGCCTTAAAAACTGGCCACAGATTTTAGGGATGAAACACAGTTTTGCCAAATATTTACATTGTAATTTTGGAGCCATGCAATCACTGCTATGAGTGTTGAATTGGTGTATTAAAGTTTCCGTTTCCTAATACATAGACAAATGCTGAATTTAACTGAACCTTGCAAGTGGGAGCCTTTGGAATGGAAGTAATCTCCCGTAATTTATCTGATTAGTATCATGTTTCTTGAGAATAAAGTCTACAGTGAGATTGCCAATCTTTAATTTTATTCAGTGAAATTACTGAACAAAATGTTTCCTTTCAACTTCCCCAAATACCTCTGCCTGGTAGAGTTAAAGGTACCATTTCCAGTTCCTTCTACCTTGAGGATGGCAGCCTAGCTAACATCAAAACCTCATACTTCCTACCAGGAGCTGTTTTGCTTGTGTTTATGTGCGTCTGTTTATGGCCATGTTTGGGGATGATTGATACTTTAAAAATAAGGTTCTGGCCGGGCACGGTGGCTCACGTCTGTAATTCCAGCACTTTGGGAGGCTGAGGCAGGGGGATCACAAGGTCAAGAGATCGAGATCATCCTGGCCAACATGGTGAAATCCCGTCTCTACTGAAAATACAAAAATTAGCTGGGTATGGCGGCACGTGCCTGTAGTCCCAGCTACTCGGGAGGCTGAGGCAGGAGAATTGCTTGAACCCGGAAGGCAGAGGTTGCAGTGAGCCGAGCTTGTGCCACTGCCCTCCAGCCTGGCAACGGAGCAAGACTCTGTCTCGAAAAAAATAAAGTTTCTCTAATACTCAGCCTTTGTCACTTCTTTGCTTTGGTGCAAAGAGGGACTCAGTCCTCTAACATACCAATTTGCACTCAGAGTTTTGGTGGAGTGAAGAACTTCCAATCTCATTGCTTCATTTAGACTTTGCATGTTCTGGGAAGGAAACCCACCTAAGTTTTGGTCTGCCTTTCAGGAAAGATTTTTGCTTGATAAATCTGGGCTCTGCAGTGGTATGGTTTCTTGCCTATTTGAGCAGAATCGAACCCTCTGTATTGCAACTCTGCAGAATTTTCCACTCACCTCCGTGGAGGCTTGACAGCGTGCTAGTCTCAGCTCTTGTTGCACCTTAGTACACATGTGCTACAATGTGACATTACTCTCAGGCCCAACCTCTTCGGTTTTATGTCCTGCTGCAGCACCAAGCATCTTTTGAGTAGGAGGAGATGAGAGACACAATCCATCTTGTAGTCGAACTGGAGAAGTCATAATATTTTTTCAGCCAGTGCTAGAAGCTGAGTCACAATGAGTGTGATTCAGGCCTTGAGTTGTCACCCAAGGTAATTTTGAGAGGTGTGAAGTCAAAAAGACCCACAGTTGTCACTGCCCCCTTAGAAAAAGCCCTGAGCACTGAGCTTCTGTAACCAAGGCAGAGCCCAGTTTATACCTGGAAACATTCCAGTTTTTAACTTTTATGCCCTTCATTTGCCTCAAGAATGAATGACCTCATTCAGAAAATGCTGTCAGTCATTTGCCCACCTTTTAAAATCTGTCTTTTTTATTTTTATCTTGGTCATGTTAACCATGTGTTTAGAAAGGGGAAAAAGCTAACTTTTTTCTAAAATTAATATCTTAGTTAAAAACTCATATAATTAGGAGATTTGTTACACTGGCAATGTCTTAGGTTGGAAATGGCAAGTCCCAGATTTCAGACTAAGTTAAGCAGGGACTTGACCCTTTCCTCAGAAGTATAGAAGATGCTTGAAAGACATTCATAGAAAAGGGTTACCTTAGAAATTTGTAGCTTTTGCATTTTTTAAATACTATGAATGAAAGGCTTATAAGCACATAAATACATACTAGAGAGTTCTTATCAGGGGTACAGGATGGGTGCCCTGGCAGAGATCAGAAGACCTGTGCTCCCAGGTCACAGCTTTGTGCTGAGCTAGAGGTGTGACTTTGAGGAAGTAGCTTAATTGATCAGTTCTCAGTTTCCACATCAACAGACTGAGGAAATAGAACTGACTTTGCAGGGTGTTATGAGTGTAAAAAGTTCTATCAAGGGCAGAACACCTAATGCTGCTTGAACCTTAGAGAGCACTTAATAGACTGCAGTGGTGTTACATTAATCATTGTGTGAACCTCATTCTGACTGTTCACGACTTTATGTAAAATTCACATGGACACACATAGTGAAATTGGAAACTGCAAAGAAAACTAACCAAAGTGGTAGAGGAATTGAAAAGGAGACTCATAAAAGTTTGAAAGAACCGATTATTGATTGTGGAGAAGTGAAGACTGGAGAGTCACTGAATGACTGTCTTTGAGGTGTGTGGGACATCATTATATGGAAAACGATACCTGGCTGTTCTTCATCTCTGCAGAGGTCAACAGAACCAAGGCAGGCAGGACAGGGCAAAGCCAAAGAATGAAAGTAGAAGCAGTAGAGATGACAACATGTAAATCAGGAACAAAGATAGGGAGAGCAAGGGGGATGCAGCCCCAAGGAAGATGCCAGTAAGGTTCATGTCAACACTTCCCACCAACTTACACGGTCTAAAGGCATATCCCCAGCATAGGGGGAATTTCCCCTGATTCAGCCTGCCCTCCCCATCTCTTGCTTTTGACACCAGCTTGTTCATGGGTTCTGTCAGTGAGTACCTTACCCAGAGTAGTTGCAGTTAATGCCTGGAACTTTGCTTAGAGCAGTGGTTCCGAACTGGGGTCAGTCTTGCTTCCCCAGAGAGTGTTAGTCTGTAGGCGTTTTTGGTTGTCACTGCTGGAGAGAAGGGGTGCATTTGACACCTAGTGAGTGGAGGCTAAACATCCTGCAATTCACAGGCTGGCTCCCCACAACAAAGAATTATCCTGTTCCAAAATTTCAATAATGCTACTTTTTAGGAACCTTGGGTTACAGGAATAGAATATCCTAGCATGAGCTCCTTTAAGATTTACTAGTTTATGCCAAAGCATTTTTTTCTCCGTTTACACCAAACCATACAACTGAATGGTTACAGGGACTTAAACAGTTGCTATTCTAAAAAAATGTGTGGATTACATTATAATCATGTGTTTCTTAGCTGTCTGCTATACTTGGGTTTAAAAATATTTATATTTCTAAATAAGCAACTGATTCTTTGTATAGAGAAAATAACATGCATTAGAGCTCCAGGAAGTATGTAGACACCACCTTCTACGCTTCCTTTGCCCAGGGTTTTGCTGGCCGATTAATCGCTGCATTCAAAGACTCCCAAGGCAGTGACTGCCCTGCAATCAGTGTTGTGGTTGAGACTAAGGCATGACATTGGGTGGGGAAAATTCCCTAGGGCCTGCTCACCGCCCAACAATAAAGGGGGGGATTCCAAGAGTGAGTTCCATCAGCACACAACGTACCGATGCTCTGGAAACGTTGCCATTCAGTGACTCTGGGAATAAATCATGCTTTCTTGACTTAATAATACATTGCTGTTTCTAAATAATATAAGTATATGTTGTGTGCGTCCATTTGTAAACTTTCCTAGTCTTCTGAAATCCAGACACAGCATGAAAACACACGCTATATTTGATTCTTGCATAAATAGCACAGATTTTAATTTTATCCCAGTTATGGATATCTGGCGCGTGCGCTGATACTCTGGGCAGACTGGTGTGAAATTTAATTTGAGCAGTTAAACACAAGGGTGAGAGAGTGCAAAATAAACAAGCACACGCATTTCCAGCCCTACAGCATTTGGTATGTTAACGGGAAAAGCACCCAAATCCTCTCTCTCTTTTATTTTTTCCCCTCTGACAATCAGATTACAGACTGTCTAAAAAGGCACAAATCCTCCACGTCCCCTGCGCAACCCCACCTCCCCCGAATGTTGCCTGCAGTCATTTCATTTGTGAGCTCTTCATAGTTGGAGTTTTAGTGAATGAAAGTGTATAGGTTTGCTTTCAGACTCAATGTTAGATGAGAAAACCCCTTAGTTTCAAAACGAGGGAAGAGTCTCTGAGAATACTTTAGAAGGGGAAATGAGAATGGAATTGGAAATAGTGAGAAATAATAGATTTACAGTTAAGCAGACCGGGTTTCATAGCTCTGGTTTGCCAACTGCAATGTCCATGACCTTTGGAGAGTTACTTAAAGATTCTTTTGCCCGTTTGTACTTATTTGTAAAAATGGTACTAACTCCAGCCTCATAAAATTGCTGATAGAGCACATAGGTGCCTGGTGAAATGTCAATTTCTTTCCCTCTTAAAGATGTCTCTAGGTCCAGCCTCAATCACACTTGCTGAGGAAGGAAGGCATGCTAATGGTTGTTGTCAGTAATCATTAATGTTGGTAAAAATCACAGCTACTTCCATTCCTCCCCCTTGCCTTAATCAACTCCATTCAGGAATTAGCAAGCACCTACTAGCCTGCCCCACCTCTATTTGTAGGTCATTCTGGGTATTAAGTACTGAAAGAGCTTTTGGTCTTAAAAACACCCACTTGTTCCTGCGGAATATGTTGTTTGGGGGTTAGGGGAGGGGCAGTGTGCATGCGTGTCAGTTCAAGGAAACAGATTCATGAGGAATAGCAAGACTGGGTGAGTTTCTTCTTATGTTCCAAAGAAAAAAACATCTGCTTTGCCATCAGTAAAAATTCCCATCTTTCCATCCAATTTGTTTCCACAGAAGAGCGCGTTGTCCCCATTGAAGTTTGCCGGTCCAAACTGTCCAAATACTTGCAGGGAGTAGTTTTCCGCTGTGATAAGTGTACCTTCACCTGCTCCAGTGATGAGAGCCTCCAGCAACATATAGAAAAGCACAATGAACTGAAACCTTACAAATGCCAGCTCTGCTACTATGAGACCAAGCACACGGAGGAACTGGACAGCCACCTTCGGGATGAGCATAAGGTACTTGCCAGGACTTCCTGCCTCCGCCTCAGCATGCTCGTGGGGAGGGGCCAAGGGGGGAAAATATCGCATTTAGTCACGCCCACTGTGTACCAGATGGAGATATGAACTCAAAGAGTTTTTAAAGTGAGGTCTGGTTTCTTCTATTACAAAAGAAACATAAGGTCATTTTTAAAAAGTGTGAAATACAGGTTGGGTGAAAGGGAGATCACCCATAATTCTACCACACCAGTCCAAATGCTGAGCATTTCTTACCTCTCTTCTATACCTACTTTCATTTGTTTAACATAATTGTGATTATACTACACATAAAACATTATACCTTGCATTTTTTAAGCTTAATTCTAAAAGAAGTATTTTGCTGTATTATTTGAAATATTAATACATTTTAAATCACAAGGTTTGACAATTTTCTGTAAAGGACCAGATAGTAAATATTTTAGGCTTTGCAGGCCTAAAATGTAGTCTTCATGGCAATTAAGAAAGCAGCCATGGGGTGTATCGCTCTGCTCGAGTCCAGGAGTTCAAGACCAGCCTGGGCAGCATGGCGAAACCCTGTCTACAAAAAATACAAAAAATTAGCCAGGCATGGTGTCATGCACCTGTGGTCCCAACTACTTGGGAGGCTCAGGAGAAAACATCACTTGAGCCTGAGGTGGTGTTGCAGTGAGCTGAGACAGTGCCACTACACTCAAGCGTGGGTGACAGAGTGAGACCCTGTCACAAAAAAAGAAAGAAAGAAAGCAGCCATAGACAATACATAAATGAACCAATATGGCTGTGTTCCAATAAAAGTTTATTTACAAAAACAGGCAACAGGCTGTGGGCCCATAATTGCCAGCCCCTATTTTGATAGATTTACCTCTGTGTTTCTCAATCATGTAGGTGGTTTCCAATATTTTGCTAACTACAAAGATTTTTCAAGGCATTACAGTTTCAGTATGTCTGAACTTTATAAGAATTGTAAAATATATGTTTCAGGGGAGAAGGAGACTCAAGAACAAATAAATTAATAGAGGATTTGTGGAAAAAAAATTCTCTTCCAGAGGTTTGCTTATCAGAGGGGTAGAAATCACACAGGACGGCTTTGTCACTCTGCACAGGGATCATCTGGCACCTCAGGAACTGAGATGATCATTTCTGGTTTTGTGTATTACCTTGAGTATGGGAGGAGGTATAATTAGTATTTGCTTAATGACAAGAGCCTATCAAAATGCTTTTTAATTAGCCAACAAGTCCAAAATATCTATTGAGTGTTTACTGACGGTACAAGGAGAAGCACAGTTTATATTGTCTGTTTTTTCCTTGCTCTGTGTCCTCATCAGTGGAAATATAGTCCTTCTCTGGCCTTACAAACCCACATTATAAAGAGTTTAGTCTGAATCATCTGCACCCGTGGGTTAGAATTGTTCTGTGGGGTGCTGAGAGAGAAGGCTGAGCTTTGTCACCTGTCTACAATGGAACAGTTTAATGGTAACTTCTCTGCTTTGGAATGCATTTATTTTCCCATGTGTCTGCCCAAAGAAAAATGAAGCAAAGAGGAAAAGCATAAATTACCTCCCTTAAAGTTTTTATTATCCTTTTTTATTCAAACTTTTTGGGTATTTCTTCCCCAAACTTAAGAATAAATTACTCATCTCTTTCAAACCAAGCCTTCTATAATTATTCACATGTATCTTATTTACATAACTACCTCAGACCTTTTTATTACAGTGTTTAAGCCTCCAGGCTGATACTTTAAGACAGAACAAATCAGGAAGATAGATTTTTCTCTAGTTGTTGCACGGTAGCTTGTAAATCACTGGGGAAATCCAGAAAAGGTTAGGAACCGTAACAGACATGGAACCAGAGGGTTCTTCAACAGCGGATGGAAGGCTGAGGCTTTGAGGTATGGGTCATGGAAATGAGTTGCTCAGGCACATAGGGCCCAATTAAGACTTTTGAACCAAAAAGATCTGGATTTTCATCTTGTTTCCACCATTTACTGTGCATACTTCAACAAGTTACGTAAATTTCTGGGTCTGTTTTTCAGTTCATAAGTGGGAATTGTTTCACCTTTCTCTGAAGTTTTTGTAAGATTAAATGAAGTTCTGTATTTCACCCACTTTGAGACCCAGTTCATTAGAATATTTGTTAATTGAATTATGTTAAAGTATAATAATAGTTTTACCTATTATAATAGCAGTTATGTTCCCAAAGACCTAAAACATATTATAAAATCACTGATTATAGTTTGCATCTTAGACACAGTCGGTTTTTTTTAAATTTATTTATTTTACTTTAGGTGCATACTATATCTGGCATTTCTCCCTATGTTATTCCTCCCCACCCTCCCATCCCTCCCCGCAGCCCGCTATCTCTCCTCTAACCCCCCAACTGTCCCCACTGTGTGATGCTCCTCTCCGTGAGTCCACATGTTCTCGTTGTTCAACACCCACCTATGAGTGAGAACAAATGGTGTTTGGCTTTCTGTTCTTGTGTCAGTTTGCTGAGAATGATGGTTTCCAGATTCATCCAAGTCCCTACAAAGGACACAAACTCATTGTTTTTTTATGACTGTGTAGTATTCCATGGTGTATCTGTACCACATTTTCTTTGTCCAGTCTATCATTGATGGGCATTTGGGTTGGTTCCAGGTCTTTGCTATTGTACACAGGGCTGCAATGAACATACATGTGCATGTGTCTTTATAGTAGAATGATTTATAGTTCTTTGGGTATATACCCGATAATGGGATTGCTGGCTCAAATGGAATTTCTATTTCTAGATCCTTGAGAAGTCACCACACTGTCTTCTACAATGGTTGAACTAATTTACACTCCTACCAACTGTGTAAGAGACACACAGTCTTTTTTAAAAAATTATTTTTTCATAGATTATTGGCAGACAAGCAGTATTTGGTTACATGAGTAAGTTCTTTAGTGGTGATTTGTGAGATTTTGGTGCACCCATCACCTGAGCAGTGTACACTGCACCCTATTTGTAGTATTTTATCCCTCATCCCCCTTCCTCCCAAGTCCCCAGAGTCCATTGTAGTATTCTTATGCCTTTGCATCCTGATAGCTTAAGTCCTGCATATCAGTGAGAACATACAATATTTGGTTTTCCATTCTTGAGTCACTTCACTTAGAATAATAATCTCTGGCCAGGTTCAGTGGTTCACGCCTATAATCCCAGTACTTTGGGAAGCTGAGGCAGGCAGATCACAAGGTCAGGAGATTGAGACCAGCCAGGCCAACATGGTGAAACTCATCTCTACTAAAACTACAAAAATTAGCCTGGCATGGTGGTGGGTACCTGTAATCCCAAACACTCAGGAAGCTGAGACAGGAGAATTGCTTGAACCCAGGAAGTGGAGGTTGCAGTGAGCCGAGATCGTGCCACTGCACTCCAGCCTAGGTGACAGAGGGAGGCTCCATCTCAAAAAAAAAAAAAAAAGAAGAATAGTCTCGAACTATATCCATGTCACTACACATGCTGTTAATTCATTCCTTTTTAAGGCTGAGTAGTATTCCATCATATATATATATATGACTGTGTAGTATTCCATGGTGTATCTGTACCACATTTTCTTTGTCCAGTCTATCATTGAATGATATATATATATATATATATATATATATATATATATATATATACCACAGTTTCTTTATCCACTCATTGACTGATGGGCATTTGGGTTGGTTCCATGATTTTGAAATTGTGAATTGTGCTGCTATAAACATGCATGTGCAAGTATCTTTTTCGAATAATGACTTCTTTTCCTCTGGGTAGATACCCAATAGTGGGATTGCTGCATCAAGTGGTAGTTCTACTTTTAGTTCTTTAAGGGCTCTCCACACAGTTTTCCATAGTGACTGTACTAGTTTATATTCCCACCAGCAGTGTAGAAGTGTTCCCTGATCACTACATCTGTGTCAATATCTGCTAGTTTTTATATTTTGATTATGGCCATTCTTACAGGAGTAAGACGATAGCGCATTGTGGTTTTGATTTGCATTTCCCTGATTATTAGTGATGTTGAGCATTTTTAAATATGTTCGTTGGCCACTTGTATCTCCTTTTGAAAACTGTCTATTCATGTCCTTAGCCTCCTTTTTGATGGGATTGTTTGGTTTTTTCTTACTGATTTGTTTGAGTTCATTGTAGATTCTGATATTAGTCCTTTGTCAGATGGATAGATTGTGAAGATTTCTCCCATTCTGTGGGTTGTCTTTTTACTCTGCTGACTGTTCTTTGTGCAGTGAAAAAGCTCTTTAATTTAATTAAGTCCCAACTATTTATCTTTGTTTTTATTGCATTTGCTTTTGGGATGTTGGTCATGAAATTCTTGCCCAAGCCAATGTCTAGAAGGGGTTTTCCAATGACATCTTTTAGATTTTTATAGTTTCAGGTCTTAGATTTAAGTCCTTAATCCATCTTGAGTTTATTTTTGTATAAGGTGAGAGATGAGGATCCAGTTTTATCCTCCTACATGTGACTTACCAATTATCCCAGCACCATTTGTTGAAAAGAGTGTTCTTTCTGCACTTCATGTTTTGTTTGCTTTGCTGAAGATCATTTGGCTCTAAGTATTTTGGTTTATTTCTCAGTTCTCTCTTCTGTTCCATTGGTCTATGTACCTATGTTTATACCAGTACTATGCTGTTTTGGTGACTATGGCCTTATAGTACAGTTTGAAATCAAGTAGTGTAATTGTAGTAGTCTGCTTTCACACTGCTGATGAAGACATACACAATACTGGGCAATTTACAAAAGAAAGAGGTTTATTTGGACTTATAGTTCCACGTGGCTGGGGGAGCCTCACAATCATGGCAGAAGACAAGAAGAAGCAAGTCCTGGCAGAGGCACAAAGAGAAGGAGGAAGACGCAAAAGCGGAAACCCCTGATAAACCATTAGATCTCATGAGACTTATTCACTATCATGAGAACAGTATGGGGGAAAGTGCCCCTGTGATTCCATTATCTCCCATGGGTCCCTCCCACAACACATGGGAAGTATGGGAGTACAATTCAAGATGAGATTTGGGTGGGGACACAGAGCTGAACCGTATCAATGATGCCTCCAGTGTTGTTATTTTTGCTTAGTCTTACTTTGGCTATGCAGGCTCTTTTTGGTTCCATATGAACTTTAGAATTGTTTTTTTCTAATTCTGTGAAGAATGATGATGGTATTTTGATGCACACTGCAGATGAATTTTAGATTGCTTTTGGCAGTATGATCATTTTCACAATGTTGATTCTACCCATCCATGTGCATGGGATGTGTTTTCATTTGCTTGTGTTGTCGTTGATTTCTTTCAGCAGTGTTTTGTAGTTTGCCTTGTAGAGGTCTTTTGCCTCCTTTGTTAAGTATATTCCTAAGTATTTTACTTTTTCTGCAGCTATTGTAAAAAAGGTTGAGTTCTTGACTTGATTCTCTGCTGGTCACGGTTGGTGTGTAGAAGAGCTATTGATTTTACATTACTCTTGTATCCAGAAAGTTTGCTGAATTCTTTTATCAGTTATAGGAGATTTCTGGAGGAGTCCTTAGGGTTTTTGAAGTAGATGATCGTATAATCAACAAATAGTGACAGTTTG
Organism: Callithrix jacchus; assembly: GCF_049354715.1. Classification (NCBI taxonomy): domain Eukaryota; kingdom Metazoa; phylum Chordata; class Mammalia; order Primates; family Cebidae; genus Callithrix; species Callithrix jacchus. The sequence continues at coordinate 155,356,966 of NC_133502.1, forward strand.
ATTTCCTCTTTACCGATTTGGATGCCCTTTATTTCTTTCTCTTGTCTGATTGCTCTTATTTGAACTTCCAGTACTGTGTTGAAGAGGAGTGGTGAGAGTGGCCATCCTTGTCATCTTCCAGTTCTCAGAGGGAGTGCTTTCAACTTTTCTCCTTTCAGTATTATGTTGGCTGTGGGTTTGTCATAGGTGACTTTTATTACATTGATGTATATGCCCCTTGTATGCCAATTTTGCTAAGAGCTTTAATCATAAAACAATGCTGGATTTTGTCGAATGCTTTTTCTGCATCTGTTGAGATAATCGTGTGATTTTTGTTTTTAATTCTGTTTATATGGTATATCACATTTATTTACTTGTGTATGTTAAACCATCCCTGCATCCCTGGTATGAAACCCACTTGATCATGGTGGGTTATCTTTTTGATATGTCATTGAATTTGTTAGCTAGTATTTTTTTAAAAAAGGATTTTAGCATCTGTGTTCATCAGGGGTATCAGTCTGTAGAGTTTTTTTTTTGTGGGTTACATCCTTTCCTGGTTTTGGTATCAGGGTGATGCTGGCTTCATAGAATGAGTTTGGGAATGTTCCCTCTTTCTCTATCTTGTGGAATAGTGTCAAAAGGATTGATACCAATTCTTCTTTGAGTACCAATTCTGGTAGAATTCTGCTGTGAATCTGTCAGGTCCTGGATTTTTTGTTGTTGTTGGTAATTTTTAAATTACCATTTCAATCTTGCTACTTGTTATTGGTCTGTTCAGGGTATCTAATTCTTCCTGATTTAAGGTAGGAGGGTTGTATTTTTCCAGGAATTTGTCCATCTCTTCTAGGTTTTCTACTTTATTTGTGTGAAGGTAGCCTTGAATGATCTTTTGTATTTCCAAGGTATCAGTTGTAATATCTCCCATTTCATTTCTTAATGAGGTTATTTGGATTTTCTATCTTCTTTTATTGGCTAATCTTGTTAATGGTCTGTCAATTTTATTTATCTTTTCAAAGAACCAGCTTTTGTTTCATTTATCTTTTATATCATTTTTTGTTTGTTTCCATTTCATTTAGTTCTTTTCTAATGTTGGTTATTTCCCTTCTTCTGCTGGGTTTGGGTTTGGTTTGTTCTTATTTCTCTAGGTCCTTGAGTTGTGACCTTAGAATGTCAGTTTGTGCTCTTTCAGTCTTCTTGATATAGGTGTTTAGGACTCTGAGCTTTCCCCTTAGCACTGCCTTTATTGTGTCCCAGAAGTTTTGATAGCTTGTGTCATCACTGTCATTCAATTCAAAGAATTTTTTATTTTCATCTTGATTTCATTTTTGACCCAATGCTCATTCAGGAGCAGCTTATTTAATTTCCATGATTTGCATAGTTTTGAAGGTTGCTTTTTGGAGTTGATTTCCAGTTTTATTCCATTGTGGTCTAAGAGAGTGCTTGATATAATTTCAATTTTCTTAATTTATTGAAGCTCATTTTGTGGCCTATTGTATGGTCTACCTTGGAGAAGGTTCCATGCCCTGTTGAATAGAATGCATATTCTGTGTTTGTTGGATGGAATGGTCTGTGTATATCTGTTAAACCCATTTGTTCCATGGTATAGTTTAAATTCATTGTTCTTTTCTTGATTTTGTTTTGATGACCTGTCTAGTGTTGTCAGTGGAGTATTGAAGTCCCCCACTATTACTGTGTTGCTGTCTGTCTCATTTCTCAGCTTAGACACAGTCTTTGATGTAATATTTTCAGTATGCCATATGATGTTCTTTAATTTTTTTCTCTTCCTCATGGTTGGCCAGCTTATTAAGTCCAATGAGCACCTAATTGAGGCTAAAGAATTGGCATTTTCAGCATGCCTAGTGATTCTCATGTTTGTCTCAATTGTTAGGTTTATGAGACACATGCTCATTACTGAGATAGCAGCACTTTTTTCCCTCATTTTCTAACCTTTTTCCCCTACCTGATGAGTGCAAAATGCAATTCGAATTTTTGAAATAATTCTCCAAACACTGTTTTGTAAATAAAGATGGCAGTGCTATTGAAACTGAATGTGTGGCTGACAGGCAGTGGAATTACATGCTGTCTAAAAATCGTCATTTGTTAGGGGGGAAGATATACAACACCTGATTTCAACATTCATGAGAGAGGTATAGGGATGTCAGTATACAATGTACTAAAGAGAAGTATGCTGACAATTCAAATACAAAAGTCAAGGCCCGTAGAGCTAAAACAAGAAACTGAAGGCATGAGAATTGGAAAGGAAAAAAATACAACTTTTTATTTATAGACCATGTAATTTTTATAGGTAGAAAATCCACAGAATCTACAAAAAAGCTACAAGAACATGAATGAGTTTAGCAAGGTTGCAAGATATAAAATCAATATACAAAAATCAGTTCTCTTTCTATATACTAGTAATGTGCAACCTGAAAATGGAATTTTAAAAAGATCAATTTCATGTACAATAACATCAAAAGAATAAAAGTTCTAAGAATACATTTAACATGAGAATTATACACTGAAAACTACAGTGTTGCTGATGGAAATTTATAAAACTAAATTAATGTAATATAATGTTTATTAATTAGAAGACTCAATATTGATAATTCTTTTCATGCTGATATATAGATTCAACATAATCTCGATCAAAATCCCAGTAGGCTTTTTGGGGGTAGAAAGTGACAAACTGGCCCTAAAATTTATATGGAAATGCAAATGACCTAAAATAGCCTAATGTAGAGAAACAACAAAATCAGAGGATTCACTCTTCCTGATTTCAGTACTCACTATAAACTGACATAAGGTAGACACATAGATCAGTAGTGCATAAGTGAACGTCAAGAAATTAACCCTCATATATGTGGTCAGTTGATTTTTATAAAAAGTGTTAATGTAATAGGGAAAGGATGATTTTTTTTAAAATGGTGCTGAAACAGTTGGATTTGTGTATGCAAATTATGACCTTTGACCTTTACAAAAATCAAAGGTCATAATCTCTATGCAAAAATCCAATCAAAATGGACCATAAACTTAAATGTGTGAGCTAAAACTGTAAAACTTTTAGAATAGTAGAATATTATATAATCTTGGGTTAGGGGAAAAAATTTATGTATGATGAAAAAGTTATGGACAACTGAAAGAAAAAAGAAGACATCATTAAGAAATAAAAAGGCAAGCAACAGACTAGTAGCAAATATTTGCAAAGTAATCTAACAAAGGGCTTTAACCAAAATATTTAAAGAAATCTTAGGACTCAATGATAAGAAGATAAGCAGCTCAGTTAAAAATGAGCACAAGATTTGAATAGATACTTTACCAAAGAAGATAGATATGCAAATGGCAAATGAGCATATGAAAAGATGTTCAACTTGATTCACCACTGGGAAATACAAATTAAAACAATAAGATTCTCCTCCCTCACCACTAGCTAACATGGCTAAAATTAAGAAGGCTGATAGTATCAAAGTGTTGGCAAAGATACGGACAAACTGGAATCTCATATTGCTGATTGAAATGTAAAATGGCATAGCCACCTTGGAGCAGTTTGGAATTTGTTTATAAGCTAAACGTACACTTGCCATCTGACCTACGCATCCTACCTTCATATGAAATGGATGGATTAATAAAATATGGCATAGCCATGCAGTGGATTATTACTCAGCAATGAAAATGAGCTACTGATACACTTAACAGCATAGGGGAATCCAAAAATGTTAAGTGGACAGAAGCCAGACACAAAAGACAACATATTGTATGATTCTGTTTATATGAAATTTCTAGAAAAGGCAACTTGGTGGAGACAGGAAGCAGCTCAGAGGCTACTTGGGCCTGGAAGATGGGAGCAGGGGTTGATTATAAAGGATGTGAAGGAGCTTCTCAGAGTGATGAAAGTGTTCTTAAACTGGATTGTGTGAGGGTTGCACAAATATATAAATTTACTAAAAATCATTGAATTGTTTACTCATAATAGATAAATATTATGGCAGGTAAATTACACCTTGATACCTAAAACAGATGCAAGTTTCCCATAACCCAACACACAGTAGGTCCTCAATACATGACAATTTCCTATAGTCTTTTTTTTTATGGATTTTATCCTGAGAACAACTATATCAACAGGATACCCAAGATCTGGATTAATGTGGACTAGACTTAGCAATTGATTCCAAACAGGGATTTATCTTTTTTTTTTTTTTTCCAATAAAACAGTGCATTGCTCATTATATTATTCTACAAACAGCATTAGGTGATTTGTGTGGTGGAGAGAACCTCTAGAAGAAACTATAAGACTGAAACTATTTTCAGTCAAAGGATTTCATGAAAAAGAGCTGAACATTCAAAACTGGACTTCTGAATTCTGCCTGCAAAGGTTGTAAACCTCAGGGACATCTGTAAAGATTGAGACTATATCGTTCATGGACTGGATGGAATCCTGGTAACAGCAAGAAAGGTCTTTAAAGCCAAATATGCCATTCCATTTAAGAACCAAAATCTCCAGTGCACTCTATTTAGGCTTCCATGTGGTATCGCCAGAAGCCAGAGTGCAGAAGGGATAACCATCAGAACCCTTATTTTATAGGTGATAAAGAGAATCTTTCCTCCTAGATCTTTTTCTTTGTTACTAATGAGCAAGGAATCACTTATAATCTCCTGGGATCTAAAGTAAACAGTACAGGGTATTTGAAATTTTATATTTTTCATCCTTTGACTCCCTGTCTGTTTTTAATCTCACTGGGTTCTCTAGAAGGTTGACTAGTCTAGTCTCTCCCTCTTTTTTCCTCCCCTTTCCCTTCCCTCTTCTTTCTTCACTCCCTCCATTCTCTGCCCTCCCCACATCCTCCCCACCCAACACACATATGAATTATCTACCAGTAATGCTCTTTATTAGCAATGCTGGTGAAAGATGAAGACAATATATTTTTTCTTTTTTGAGTCAGGGTCTTGCCCTGTTGCCCAGGCTGAGGTGGAATGACTCAGTCTCAGCTCACTGCAGTGTCAAACTCCTAGGCTCAAGCAATCCTCCCACCTTGGCCTCCCGAAGTACAGGAATTACAGGTGTGAGCCACTGCACCTGGCCTAAGACAACATAAAATCATGAAGAAAATCAAACCTTGGACTTCTCACATTTAAAAAACACACATAATTTTATTTAAAAGAAAGTTTAAGTATATGCAGTACCTTGTTAGTGTTCTTTATAGTTCTAAACTCTCTTTGCTGGTTTAAGGAACATAAAAATATATTATCTCTAACTTGGTCTGCTCGTAAAATTGTCATGTTCAGTATATTAAATTTAGAAGGATAGTCTATTCAGGCAATACACATTCACTAATTGAATTTACTTTGAAATGTTTTTAATTTTTTATATAAATGGAGCCTCAGGCAGCTGAACTCTTAAGAAACTCAGATCTTACTTTTTGCCAGTTTGGGGGAAACAGCAAAACATGAAGCTCAGAAGGAATCATCAACATTTTATGATTCTAATTCTAATAAAATTGCTCAGTTTTTTTTGACTAGCGAAATCCACAGTGGAAAAAAATAAAAGTCACATAGGACATTTGTTTCCAGGAAAGGAAGTGAGAATTAAATGAAAGAAAATCTTTCTCCAAATATTCTTCCCAAACAAATCATAAGAAGAATTATTCCCAAATTATAAAACACACCTTTGGCCACATTTTTTTTTAATTGCTTTTTATTTCTGAACTAAATGCTAGCAGCTTTAGCCTTAGCAACTGCAAGGATCTCTGCAAGCTGAAGCCTTCTCTAGAAGACTGTGCCATTTCATTTCTGCTTTCCCTCATGTAGTTCTGCTTCTTGATTTGTTAACCATACCTCTGTCTCTTCCATGACAGAGAAACCAGAAGTGGATGAGCAAGTAGTGTGACCATTTTTTAGAGGGGTGTGTCTGACAGAACTTTAAACAGTATTTCACACATAGACATTTGAAGATGTTCTTTACCTGTACCTTTGAAACCATCCACTAAACTCCCCAGTCAAAATTATTTGTCCCAGCTTCTAAACTTTCACAGGACCTTTCTTCTTCCTTGGTAAGGCATATTTATTTATCTCACCTTTCAAAATCTAACCTAGTGTCCAGCATACCATAAAGCCTCAGGAGTTGTTTGTTAAATAAATCCATAAATGAAACCAACTTTTCAAATACAAAATTTTAAGTATCCTGTTTAAATAAGCAAGTGGCAACATCCATTAGCATCTTTACCCTCTGCCTTTTGGGTCCAGGAGATTGGCAACTTCTCAACTGGCCGGCCACAAAGCTCTGAGCCTTTCTTAGTGATGTCTTTCACCTAGCTTCCTTGAGTACTTGTGTCTGGAGTTATGCTGAGTTCCTCCAAATAAGTGATTTTGTCTGGACTTTTTCTAAGTTAGGTTTTCTGATTGTGACACAGTGATTGCAAAAGAAAATAGTTATCTTCCTTGACTTCTATGCTCTATATCCTTCTGGGTACTCTATGATCCTTTGTTTTTAATATTCTTAGAAAGGCTTTTATTTTGAAAAAATGTTGAAAGGATTCTACGGCTCTGTCCCATCACATTTTGCAGCATAATGTTATTATTAATACTTTTTCTTCCTTCTTCCTGTGTTCAGCCAGTATAACCATGGTAGTTTTGACATATTTTTGAGTAATTTTGCATTTCTGCAGATGATTTGCATTATAATGGGAAAAGCTTGAGCTGTGTCATCTGGAGATGTGAGTCCTAACTAATTCTAGCTTTATCACTTACCTGTTTTGTGCTCTTCATCTACAGATATTGACAACACATTTACGACACACTTGTCATCAGGGTTAAGTAAAACACATAAAAACTACTGGGGGCATTTTTAGCACATAATACATATAAGTATTGAAACAAAATCATTTAGAAAGTGTCCACTTTTATTCTCTTGTTAACAAGCAAATTTATTTCATGGGATGCAAATCTTTTGGCAATATTATGAAGTCTTTATACTTTATGATCTCTCATGGGTTTTAATGTTACTGGTAAATTCAAATAGCATTTATTGTGTGTCAAGTGGATGACTCTGCACTGAGCCTATAAAGCTAAATAAGAAATGGTTGATACCCTGGAAGAGTTCATAAGCAAGTAGGTGAGACAAACTTAAACAAAGAAGCACAATTCAGCATGTTACATGCTTGAGAAAAGGTAGCTTTAAAATTGGGGAGAAGCACAGTGCCCAGCAAATACAGTTTCATGGCTCAGGTTCCATAGAACTGTAATACTGCCTAACTGGTTTGTTTGGCTGAATACCTTTTCTTTCTTTTTTTTCCCCAGCTTTATTGAGGTATAACTGATGAATGAAATTGTATGTATGTAAGGTGTACAATGTGACCGTTTGATATATGTGAAGAAAAGGAGAACGCTTGTGCGCTGTTAATAGGGATGTAAATTGGGACAGCCATTAGAGAAAACAGCATGAAAGTTCCTTGGAAAATTAAAGATAGAACTAACACATGATACAGCAGTCCCACTTCTGGATAGCTAACTAAAGGAAACAAAATCAGTATCTCACAGAGCTACTGCACCCCCGTGTATTCACCATAGAATAGCCAAGACATGGGAGCAGCCTAACTATCCATTGATAGAAAAATTTTTAAAAAGTAGTGCATAAATATACAATAGAATATTATTCAGCCATGAAAAACAAAGAAATTCTACCATTTGGGACAGTATGGATGAACTTTGAATATCTTTCCTTGAAGCTTTTACAGCAACTCTAACTGAGATGCTCTTATCTGAGAATTCAAGATCTTTTGACCATCCTGCTGTAAGAGATCGTAGAGACAATACTTTGTTGAATCTTTCTCCCATTGAATTCTTTCTCTCATTCCCATTCTGATTTTTAAAGACAGGCAGAGAAGATCTGCATTTTGAGTAGACCACTTGGTAAGTCAGGGTTTGGCAAACTATGGTGCATGGACCAAATCTGGCCCACCTCCTGTTTTTATATGGCCCACTCTCTAAGGATGGTCTTGACATATTTTAATGATTGAAAATTTAAAAATATATATATAATGTAAAATTATATTAAATTCAGATTTCACTTTCCCTAAATAAAGGTTTATTGGAATGCAGCTGTGCTCATCCACTGACTTATTGTTTATGGTTGCCTCTGAGCTACAACAGCAGTTGAATAGTTGTGACAAAGACTATAGGGTCCCGAAAGCCTAAAATATTTACTTATCTGACCCTTTATGCAAAAAGTCATTCAGAATCTTCACAGCACTGCGCATTCTTTTTAACATCGACATGCAGTATTAGGTAATATGAGCATCCTGGTTAGGTGCCTCTTTTTGAAGGTATAAATGTAAAAATAAGAGAGGCAACCTTGCAATTAAAAACTCTGGAGACAATAAGTAGGCTTTCTCCATCATAATCTCTCCTATTTGATGCCTGCAGTATAATCTGAAGACAAAGGGTTCAGTTCCATTCTGTTATTAACAAGCATGTTTATATCAGGCTTCTATCAGACTGGGTTTGCTACCCTAGTACAATACGAAAATGCATTTCAACTTGATAATATTTGTAAATCACATAGAATTATTATCGCCTTAGAATGTGCCAGAAGTATGGAAATATATGCTAAGACCAGATGTAAACCCTTTTCCTGAATGATTAAAAGCCAAGAAATAGACAAAGCTTGAACATTAAGTTTGAGTGTGGAAGTGGTTTTGCAGTGTCCTCACTTCGGGGTTAAAGGATAAAACATTTGGCATCTCTTCTCATTTTTATTTATTTATTTTTTGAGATGAAGTCTTGCTCTGTCACCCAGGGTAGAATATAGTGGCGTAATTTCAGCTCACTGCAACCTCCACTTCCCATGTTCAAGCAATTCTCCTGTCTCAGCCTCCCAGGTGGCTGGGATTACAGGCCACCACGCCCGGCTAATTTTTTGTATTTTTAGTAGAGATGGGGTTTCACCATGTTGGCCGGGCTGGTCTCAAACTCCTGACCTCAAGGGATCCACCCACTTCAGCCTCCCAAAGTGCTGGTATTATAGGTGTGAGCCACTGCACCCAGCCCTCATCTCGCATACTCACAGGACAGATGACTTCACCAATTCTGGGTTAGTGGCCTTCACAGGGCACCTTGAGTGAGTGGGCATTCACAAATAGCTTTCACAGGAATAAAGATCTGTATATTGTTTTCTAGTCTGAATGATTATGTATCTGAAAAAGCCACCCTTCAAGAACATATATGGCTTCTTTCACCTGCAGAAGGCTGCAAGGAACCAGATTCTAAATCTCAGACTCTTAGGCTTGCTCTTTCTCCCTTTGTTGTGGACCTTTGGGGAAATGATAATAAACTCCTTCTCATCTTTAGAGAAAAAAAGTTTATTTCTCTCAATATGTCATCTACACCATCAAGAAGTTACTCAGATACCCACCAGTCTCCAGACCCAGAAAGTACTGTCATCAGTTCAGAAATAGATGGGAGCTTTTATAAAATCTATACCCTTTGACTTCGACCCTGTAATTTCACATCTGGAAATTTAGCCTATAAAATTAAAACTAAGCATGAAAGAAAGGCTGAAATACAATAAGGTTTATTACTGTTTGTAATAAATATTTTTAATAGTGAGAAGCCAGAAATGATCCGTGGTAAATTCATACAGGAATGAATAGTTAAGTAAACTATCATATATCTACTTGATGAAATGCTATGTAGTGATTAAAAAATACCTTTATTCAGAGAATGATGTGTACACTATGCCAGGCATGAAAAAGTATGATATACACTTGTTTGTTTTAACATGATAAAAGCAATGTAAATAATCTATGGATAGAGAACAGGAATACAAAAATATGATAATTCATTAACAGTTATTATATATAGGTAACTGGACTCTAAATGCGATTTTTTTTTGTATTCTTGTAAATATTTTTGTGAATGTTTATGTAAAAGAAACTTTTAAGTGAAAATGAAGTTGTCCAGTAGCCAGGAGACAAAAATAACATGCTGTCTAATCTAGACACTATGCTGACTATGTGGGGGTTCAGCTGTAAGATCGAGACCATCCTGGTCAACATGGTGAGACCCCATCCTACTAAAAATACAAAAAATTAGCTGGGCATGGTGGTGCATGCCTGTAATCTCAGCTACTCAGGAGGCTGAGGCAGAGAATTGCCTGAACCCAGGAGGCAGAGATTGCGGTGAGCCGAGATCGCGCCATTGCACTCCAGCCTGAATAAGGAGCGAAACTCCGTCTCAAAAAAAAAAAAAAAAAAAATTCACAGCAAGTCTTTCCTCATAGTTTGTAGCTGGATTGGGGAAGTGCAGGCCATAAACAATTCGTTACTGAGTGGGGGCGCCCTCAAAGGGGAATGCAGAGTGCTGTGAAAGCATGGAGCAAAAATATTGAGCAGGAAAAGTTTAAGGAAGCTCTCCCAGATGAAGTGACAGAAGCGGGGCTAGGAGATTAAGGAGTCAACACGTGAAGCCAGCAGGCAGGAGAGAGTTTCAGACAGGTGAGATGGTGGAGGCACAGACTCCTCAAGGGCGTGACCTCAGTAAATTCAGGGTGGTGGGAGCAAGGAGCAGCCTGGAGAAGATGTGCCAGAATAACATGAGAGCTGGCTGTGTAAACGACAGTAAGAAATTTGTATTTCATCCTCAGGGCAAGCAGAGACTGACACGAAGAGATTTAAATTTTTTTAAAGATTGCTTTGACTACACTAAAGAATCAGATACAAGAAGGGACAAGATTAGGTGCTGGGAGACCAATACGGGAGGGGAAGGGGCTTGTAATAATCCAGGTAAGAGATGATAATGGGCTCAGGAATGCAGAAAAGAGTCTTCCTTTTGTGTTAGGATTAATATTTGGATGGATGGCTTGGGGATTTCAAATACCATCATAACCCAAAACAATAAAGAGTTTTTATTTTAAAATCTTCTAGTTACATAGCAAAAATTTTAGTTCGCATTTTTAAATCTTTTAATTGCCTAGCAAAGATTTTAGAAATCTTCAGGACCAAATAAATCCTGGGTTAGCCTGGGATGAACATCATACTGTGAAAATGTCATGTACTATTTTAAAATTGTGCAGAATTTAAAATGTTAACAGTTTTCCAGTGAAGGGATGATGGTGCTGGGAAAATGGACAAATACAGTCTTCAAAAAAAACCCAGAATGAGGGGGGGGAAATAACATTTGGTTTGGTGACAGCTCTCTTTCTGTCACCAAGAACTCCAAAAGAAGCAGGGGTTTCCAATGTGGACCCCAGGGGCTGACACACAACAAGTCAGCCTTCGAGGAATCCTTGATGAATGAATGAAATGAATGAATGAATGAAAACAACTGGCTTAAAGCAGATGTTTGAGGATTCTGTTTTGGTCTTCTTGGTTTCATTATTTTTGTTTCCTGGTGACAGCCCACCCCTCATGTCCTTTACATGTATTTATAGTTTCCCTGATTACTAATGGTGGGAAGTATGGGAGAAAGTGACCCAGGAAAGGCTGCCTTTTATGTACTAGTCACTTCAAAATACTTTTCTTCAAATGTATGTAAAAATTAGGCAAATTGGAACTTTGCCCACTTTTCCTGAAAAACTAGCAAGCCAGAAAACTTTTTATTCAAATATTTACCATAAATGCTATTTGGCTAAAATGTAGACTCTGTGGCTAAACATAATTTCATAAATACCCATTTACAATGCTTGTTGTAAGCACTTCCAAGAGCCAAAACTAGAAAAGGCTCACATTCTTAGAAAGGGGAAGTAAATTACATTTTGGGGGACTGTTGTGTTTCAAGCATTATGCTGATCTTCTTTTACAAATAAAGATATCAGAGACATATATTGAGTGATTTATTCAGAATCTAGTGGTTAGTGACAAATCCTAAACTTGAACTCAGGTCTGTCTGACGTCACAGCACATGATCCTTGTGCTATCCCTTTTTGCTCTTATGTCATAGAAGGAAATCAGTGAAAATGTTAAAGCCCTAGTTAGTAAGATGCTACAAGCAAAAGTCCTTTGGAAACCATTACTGTGGACTTAGAGGGTAAGAAAGATAAATTAGGATTTGGAATTGACCTCTTTCTCCTTCTTCTTGCCTTAGTCTCTTCATTTTTGAAACTTTTTTAATTGAGAAAAACAAGAAGTTGCCTTTCCTGTGTGTTTAGTCTTGAGATTGTTCTCTACGTCTTGTCCACCCTCATGTTGAGTTGTTTTCAAAGTTAACTAATTTCATGGATTTCATTGTTATAGATAGATACATCAGTGTATTTTTTCTCTTGTTTTAAAAGGGTTTTTTTCTCCGAGTTCTTCTCCTTCTGAGTGCCACCTATGTATGTATTACAGGATGTTCTTGGGACAGGATTCTGCCTCAGTGTCTTAGACCTGGTACTCTGAGGCTCCTTACATTTGTCACAGTCAGTGATGATGTTCCCATCTCCCAGGCACAGGGAATTGGTGTTCACCGAATCTTAGTTCCAGTCTGGTCCCAGAGAATATTTTGGACTTGTCTTGTAAATTATCTCTTTCCTCTCCTGTGCCCTCTTACCACTCTGTCTCTACTTTGGCAGCTAGGGAAGTCTGCCTTGGAATCTGATTTATGATGTCTGTCTTCTCTCTTCAACTCACTGTGAGCCTCTGGAGGCCAGAACCAGGTCTCACTTATCTTGTGTGTCCCCACCCCAGGCCTCCAACAAGGGGAGCATAACACCATACATAGAGGCGTAGCCCATGGCTGTCTCTTGGCTTTAGCCCTGTACCAGCTTGCCAATTCTGATCATTCTATGCATGCAACTGGAGAGGTTCTGAAAAGCGATTCATGAAGAAGGTAAATTTTATGCTACCATTGATCTGAGAACCCAAAATGGAAAATCACTGAAAATTTTTCTTATTGTAAACTTTTGTTTCCCTCTAATGATATTTTGAAGAAAGCTTGGATTCCCACATTATTCCGACCACATTTTACCTAAATAGAAACCAGCCATAGTTAACACTTTTAAAGGGCTTTTAGGGGTTAGTTTTCTAGTTTTTTTTCAGATACTCCCACCCTTGATATATAGGCTGTGGGTAGCTTCAAAAGCAGTAGTAGTAACACTAACAGTAGTAATATTATCTTCCATTTAAATTCAAGTTAACGATCAGATAGCTGTCATCTGACCTAACCTGGGACACCCCACAACACCCTGGTTGATGGGATCATGGTAAAGAAGGTTGTATTGTGTCTCATGCTGGTGGCCAGCATGCTTGCAGAACTTCTTCACCTACAGAAGTATTTGAAACTTGAGTTCTTATGAGAGTTACACCTTTGAATTCAACTAAAAAACATATGTTTTGGATATTTATACTCTAGGCTTCATCTTACTTTTGGTCTCCTGCACACTATAGCTCATGTTTCTTCACAAGTTTGGTAATGCAGGTCCAGGGTGCAAAAAGGTCCAGCAAAGGGCAGCTCCATCTCCAAAAGTACCAAAACGAAGAAAAAGACCTCTTCGGCCCCTGGGTTGTTTGGTCCTGGTTCCAAAACCACAATCCTAGGAAAATGATGTTGGAAGAATGTCTACATCAAGGAGAACCCCATTTGGTCTGCAGCTTATTATTCCATCATTTGTTTGGGCCTTTTTCAGGTAAGCCGTAACTTTGAGCTGGTTGGACGGGTTAATTTGGATCAGCTGGAACAGATGAAGGAAAAAATGGAGAGCTCCAGCAGTGATGATGAGGACAAGGAAGAAGAAATGAACAGCAAGGCTGAAGACAGAGGTTAGTCTCATCCTGCCCTCCCAGTCCCAGATGGTATCTGGCATGTCCGTGGTGAGACAGAAGGGAGGCAGGAGGTTGCTGTAGGAATAACAGAAGGAATGATCCTTCTTAGTTAAGTAGCACAACAGACTGACTTAGGAAACACATAAAGGGCTGTGTCTTTGTAAACTATTACCAGCTATAGAAACGCCAAGGAAAACAGACATTTTCTCCCTAATTATAGATATATGTTTGTTGAAAAATAGATAGCAGTGATTCATTTTTAATAAGGAAAACTGGTATCTAGGGAATCTTTAGAATAAGGACAAGCAGACAGCAAGATGGATGACACTGTAGAGCGATAGAGGAATGAGAATGAACTTCCAGTTGAATGCTTATTTAAAGTTACTGCTGCTGGGACACACACACACACACACACACACACACACACACACACACAGTTGGAACTGTAGGGGAGGCTGCAAAGAACTTGAGCCCCCACCCCATGATGCCCTTCTGTGTGGCCCTTTTCCTAACCCACTTTGTGCTCTGACTTGCTTTGTAAAGAGAGAGAAAGAGAGACCACCTCTTTCATTCAGCTTACAGTTTACAGAATACACTAGGGAAAGTTTTGTGGGACTTTGGTACTATTTTTCTAACTTCCTGTGAGTCTATAATTAATTCAAAACGAAAAAGTTTTCAAAAGTATATTTAGTTGTAGATATACATTTATGCGATTCAGAGTTGGTTTTCTATATTGTTTAACGTAGAATATTGTGGAAAACCCCAGACTATGCATACAAGAATATAGGTTGGGATATGTTACTTTAGTTATTGCACGTGGATAATATAAACATCAGAAATCAACATTGCAGATATCAATCCAAAGATGAGAATAGTACGAGTTGCCATTGCTGAGCACCATTATGTGCTACCCTCAGTGCTGGTGTTTTTTATATAACACTTTTCTTTAATCTCATGGACTGAAGAGGACTATACATTTAGCCTGCCTGAATTTGGCTTCCAGTTCTGCTACTTACTATCTAGATGGCTTTGGGTAAATTATTTTAACTCGTTGTACATTCATCCATCTATAAAATAATAACAATAATTATAATGAGAATAATATTACCTCCCTCCTAAGATTGTTTTAAAGATTTAAAAAAAAAAAAAATTAAAAATGTCCAAACATCCAGGCCGGACGTGGTGGCTCACGCCTGTAATCCCAGCACTTTGGGAGGCTGAGGCAGGGGGATCACGAGGTCAAGGGATTGAGACCATCCTGGTCAACATGGTGAAACCCCGTCTCTACTAAAAATACAAAAAATTAGCTGGGCATGGTGGCGCGTGCCTGTAATCCCAGCTACTCAGGAGGCTGAGGCAGGAGAATTGCCTGAACCCGGGAGGTGGAGGTTGCGGTGAGCCGAGATCACGCCATTGCACTCCAGCCTGGGTAACAAGAGTGAAACTCCGTCTCAAAAAAAAAGAAGTGTCCAAACATCTGAGTTTGGACATTTTTTATTTTTTTAATTATTTTTAATTGATAAAAATTATATATATTTATGATATACAACATGTTTCAAAATATGTATACATTGTGGAACGTTAAATCAAGCTAATTAACATGCATTACCTCACATTCTTGCCATTTTTAATGGTGAGAACACTTAAATCTACTCTCTTGGCAATTGTCAGGTATACAAAATGTTGTTGTTAACTAGTCACTGTTGTACAATAGATCTCTTGAGCTTATGCTTCTATGGCTGAAATTTTGTATCCTTTGAACATCTCCCCAAACCCCCACCCCCTGGCAACCACCATTCTACTATCTGCCTATAAGAGTGTGACTTTTCTAGATTCCCCATGTAAGTGAGATTATGCAGTATTTGTGCCTGCCTCTTGTTCCTGGCTTATTTCACTTAACATAATGTTCTACAGGTTTATCTATGTTGTCACAAATGACAGGATTTCGTATTTTTTAAGGCTGAATTGTATGTCATATGTGTATATTCCACATTTTCTTTATCCATTCCTTTATTGATGGACACCTAGCTAGATTACTTACCTTGATTATTATGAGTAACCCTGCAGTGAACATGAGAGTGCAGATATGTCTTCAATATCCTGCTTTCGTTTCCTTTGGATATACCTAGAAGCAGGATTGCTAGATCAATATGGTAGCTCTACTTTTAATTGTTTGAGGAACCTCCATGCTGTTTCCATAATGGCTGTACTAATTTGCAGTCCTGCCAACAGTGTGCAGGACTTCCCTTATCTCCACATTCTCTCTAGCATGTTATCTTTGCTCTTTTTGATAATAGCCTTGTAACAGGTGTGAACTGATAGCTCTTTGTGGTTTATTTGCATTTCCCTGATGATTAGTGATGAACATTTTTTCATATGCCTGCTGGTCATTTGTCTGTCTTCTTTTGAGAAATGTCTACTCAGATCCTTTGCCATTTTTTAATCAGGTTATTTTCTATTGAGTTGCTTGATTTCCTAATATGGCATGGGTGTTAATCCCTTATCAGATGTATGGTTTGCAAATATTTTCACTCATTCCATAGGTTGTCTTTTACTGTGTTGATTATTTCCTTGGCTATACAGTAGGTTTTTAGTTTAATGTAATTCTGTTTATCTATTTTTGCTTTTGTTGCTTATGCTTTTGAGGTCATTTCCAAAAAACCATTGCCTAGACCAGTGTCATGGAGCTTTTCTGTCTTTGTTTTTGTCTAGTTGTTTTATAGTTTCAAGACTTATATTCAAGTTTTTAGTTCATTTTGAGATAATTCTTGTATTTGATGTGAGATGAGGATCTAATTTCATTCTTCTGCTTGTGGATGTCCACCTGTTCCAATCCCATTTGTTGAAGAAACTGCCCTTTCCCCATTATGTGTTCTTGGCACTTTTGTTGAAAACCAATGGACCATGAATGTGTGGATTTATTTCTGAGCTCTCTATTCTGTTCTGTTGGTCTGTGTATCTGTTTTTATGCCTGTACCATGCCATTTTGATTATTATAGTTTTGTAGTCGATTTTAAAGTCAGCTAAGGTGGTGCCTCCAAGTTTGTTTTGTTTGCTTAAGATTGCTTTGGCTATCCAGGGTGTGGTCCCATAAGTTGTTGTAAAGATTAAATGAGATAACACACAAGACCTTAGCCCAGTTTCTAGAATATAGCAATCACCTAATAAACAATAAGCCTACAGTATAGGTGTTATTACTGTGATTTCACAAATGGATAAATGAAGACCTGGAAAATTTAAGAGCATGTTCAAAGTAAAATCAAAACAAACAAATAAAAAAACATAAACCCTGGAGATCAAATTCAGTTCAAATTTAGGTCTTCTGACTCCAAAGGCAAACCCTCTTCTTACCACACCACTTTCCCAGTGCCTTGAGTAGTGTAATCTTCACTGAAGAGGACCTGGCCCTGAAATCTGTGGATTCAGTGGCCCTTGGGACCCTGCTCTAAGGAGGACTTCTGCAGAATTTCTTTGTGTTTTCTGCTTGGTCTGCCTGCAAACATAAGGAAGCCTACTGGTGGGCTACTTTTCCTCAAGATGTTCTCCGTTCCTTTTCCTGACTTGCACTCACCCTCCTACCATGATGCCAAGGCAAAAGACTATGGGTTTGCAAAGGGGGGCTCCAGTTTGTCTCTTGAACCCCTAACCAAGACAGACAGCAGGAAATGACAGCCAAGGTACACTATCCTGTCAAAAACCCTGTGCCTACAGTCAACCTGAAAAATACATGGACAAATAAAACATCCTTACGATGTAAGTGGATTGTTCTCATAACATGAGTACTTTTATGAGTAGGGGCTGTATTAATCCATTACTTACAAGGAAAATGGTTGTGATCAGAGAAGCATGGTTTTTTTTTTCTTTTTCAGACCATTTCATGTTAAGTAATTATTTCACAATGATTTCTTAACATCTCTGCACTATTACCAAAATTTTCTGGGAAGAGGATTCTTTTGACAGAAAGACTCCTCTTTCTTCATGATGCTCTGTAGCCTTGCCTTCCCTTTTCAAGAAATAAATTATTTCTCATTAGATATTATCATGACTTTTTAATCTTTAAATCTGAGCATGTGTGATTTCAAAGGTTATAAGCATTACCAAGGCAAAAAAAAAAAATTAAAAAAAATAAAACCTTCTAGGCCTCCTCTCCCCAAGACTCCGTATAAAAAGGAAAAGGAATGAAAGAAAACTTGAATTTAAAAGATGGTGGTTGAGATGTATGAGGGACACCAGGCAGACTTCCCCATTTTACCCTACTTGCCAGCCCCCTTCTACTTTGGCACTGTGGCATTCCACTGGAGTGATCTGGCTGGAAAGGACTTCAGGGTCTCCTCTTCTCACTGGAAAAAGTATACCGTCCACATTCATGAGTTTCACCACATGGGGGAAAAAAAGCCCTCAGGTTGCAGAAGCACGTATTCCTCTCAGAGGGTGGGGGATTTACATGAGTAACTTCCAGTCATGTTAATGGGAATTACTAGACTAAACCTTCCCTTCCCCCTCGCTGATCCTTGAAAGAGCAGCCTCCTTTGTCTCATCTCCTTTGAAGAGACTGAGAATCAACTTTCCACCATCTAGGTATATTCTTGGCAAGAAGAAGAAATGCACACAATACCCTCGGATGTTTCTGCCAGACATCCCTGCTTCTAGGAGCAAGAGGGCAGGAGGTGGCTTGTAGGCAGCTCTCAGGCTGGTGGAGAGCTCTTGGAAGTGCGGCCAGTGTCCAGTGACCTCCTCCTTTGAGGGCAGAACTTATTATATGCCATTGGAAAGGGCAGATGACTGGTTTTCTGTTTGCAGATTAAGGGTAAAGGAGCAAGTGTACCAGGAACATTATTCCTCTAGATGGTAATTTAGACTTTCATCAGACACCCTCAATTTAGGGGGTTCACAGCCTCGCAGCTCCTTTCTAAATGCAAGCACTGGATTGAATATGGACACACTGCAGGTCCTGCCTAGGAAGCTCAGGGAAGATTTGAAAGAGAAGAATCCAGGCATGAAGAAATCAAAATTAACCCAAGCAGAATCCTCCCCACCCCCTTCTCATTATGCAGTTGGGGAGGAGTCAGGAAGGCATTCTGTTGATTTCTTGCCCAAGATAATCCCTGCTAAGGAATTAATGCGCAGAGCAGATGGTGCTGTCTCATTTCCAATGAAAAGAATCAAGGAAGATAGTCTGTGCAATTATTTTTAATGGCTTGTGTGGTGATCTTCTTAATTTGTGAGAAAATGTTTCATCTTTTGTTAAAACTGGCCCCAGTCACATAGCTTTTTGTGCTGAAGATTAAGGCATCACAGAGCCCCCCATCCTGTTGACATCGTCCTGAGAATCTTATTAGATGGGGCATTTCATGCAGGAGGCATCTTCCTGTAATGTCTCGTATGTGTGGACCAGAGTGATCAGAGAGTAAAGATGATCAACACTTCCCTGTGCGATGCCCTTACTTTGCAACACGGCTGCAGAACTGGCAAGGTCCTGCCGTTTATTACCCACATGAAGACTTCGCCCTCTGTGGCATAATGAAACACATATGGGCTAGGAACTCAGGCTAACACAATGGCCATTTAAGCTCTTATCTTTGATTTTGCCAGGAGACGTGGCCTGAAAACAGCCAATCCACATTTATCTGACTTCTAGCATGTGCCCAGTACCATGGAGGAAACAAAACAACTTAAGTCAATATTTGATGCTTACAACAGACGGTCCAGAAATATCTGCCTATTCATGAATATAACCAGTTGAGGGGTAGGTGCTGGGCAGCTGGCCAGGATCTCTCAATAGCTGGGGACATGTGTTCACATACTGGTTCCCACTCATCCAGATTCATGTTCATGGTAGATTCTTCATTTGCATATCTCATTCAATGCACATAACTGCCCTGTAAGGTATTGATTATAATATCTATGTTGGATGCCCACAAGTCATGAGCCTTCATCCTTACTTGGAACAAGTAGAAAGCCTAAGGTCCACAACACACAACCTGGTCCAGGGTTTTCTGTAGCCTGTATTCTTTTTAGCGAACAAAGATAAACCTGTGTCAAAAAGGAAATGAATAGATGCTAACCTGTGAGGCACTGACACAGATCATCATACAAGGGAAAGAATAAATCAGAAAAAATAATGCTCAGATTCCTTTGGAATGAGCAAGGGTCTCTTCAGTCAAGAAAGACCCAGATTATGTGATAGAAGCATTGGGGAAGTGAGGAGGAATGAGGTCTTGGGGAGAGGCACTGGGGAGGTGAGGAAGAATGAGGTCTTGGGGCCCAAGAACTAGAAACAGTTCTTGAATGCTATCCAAGAAATGCCCTACGCAGGAAACCTAAGAAAAAGTAAGGAATCTGGAAATTGCTTTCACCGCATGCCATTCTAAGTGAAGGTAGGAGAGAGGGTATCCTAATGAATGCTGACTTATCTATTCTGCCAATTCCCACAGCACACAGGTAATACTTCGGCTTTCTCTTTGCAGAGCTGATGAGATTTTCTGACCACGGGGCTGCTATTAACACTGAGAAGCGTTTTCCATGTGAATTTTGTGGACGGGCATTTTCACAGGGCTCTGAGTGGGAAAGACATGTGCTGAGACACGGCATGTAAGTCGGGCCATCCCAAGGATGCTTTGGTCCAAAGCAAGAGGTAGGGAGGGAGGGGCTCTTGTTTTTGTTCCCCTGACAGTATATATACCCCTCTGTGTCACATTTCTGGGCCATGGGAGGAGAGGCAATCGTGAGGAGCCAAGTTTCTCCTTTTCTGTTGTTTTTTAAAAAATGGTCACCCAGTCGCAAGTCAAATGAGGAAAAATCATCTTCATGAATGACAAGTCCCACTCAAGCCCATGGGCAGAAGTACAGTGTTTTCTCCAGCCAATGTCCCTTTAGTTTTCATTAGCATGACATTCTATAATAGAACGTGAATCGAGGTCAAAAGATCTGGCTTCTGTTCCTGCCTCTGTGACTGATCATTCCCTGAGTGGCCCTGAACATTCCCATGTCCTGCCTCGGGGACAGAGCCAGCTTCTGCCTGCCTCCCAGGTAGGTGAGAGCATACTTGTAAAATACTTATGAGATCCCTGAACATTAAATCAGCCCCTCAGCAAGGTACCATTAGTCCACCAGACACAGAGAGAACATAGGATATCGTCTTTTCAGGAGGAAATATGGCTTGTCTGGTATATGAAGCCTAAAGCCTCAAGGGTCTAGACAGCAGAGAATGTAACCAAGCTTCCCAAGACATGGGTTCCATCTTCAGGTTTTTGCTTTAGTTTGTTTTCATAATTTGCTTCAGGATCTGACAAATAAATCTTTAGTACCTAAGTTACTCTTTTAGACTTAATAAATATAAATAATATCCAAGCTCCTGGGTTCAGCTTATCACTTTGAGCATAAAACAGTTCTTGCCATTACCACTTATGACCCAGTAGAGGAAGTGACATAATGTGACAGTGCTCATCTAGAAACAAAACATGGTATAATCAAAATATAGTATAATAATGGGATGCAGCCAACCACCATGGCACAGGTATACCTATGTAACAAACCTGCATGTTCCACACTTGTACTCCAGAACTTAAAGCATAATAAAAAATAATAATGGATATTTCTGTAAGTTCAAATCTTTAAGATACAGAAACATATGACTTAAACAAAACATATAGGAGGGACGGATCACGTGGATTTTTGTCATACACCCATGGCATTTGTTTAAAGGAAACCCCAAAGCTTTTACAGGATCAGGAAAATAAAGACACTTGAGGGCTTTTATTATTTATTTGTTTAATAAGGGAAATATAGATAACTATACTCATGTGTCTTTTCAATAAATGTTTTTCCAGGGCATTGAATGACACCAAGCAGGTGAGCAGAGAAGAAATCCACTCAAAAGAGATCATGGAGAACAGTGTTAAAATGCCCTCCATAGAGGAAAAGGAAGATGACGAGCCCATTGGGATAGACTTTTCCCTAAAGAATGAAACAGTAGCCATCTGTGTAGTAACTGCCGACAAATCTCTCCTGGAGAATGCAGAGGCCAAAAACGAATAAGCGTTTGGTGAAATTCTTAATCAAACCTTACTTGAACAGTGATGAAAAAGTGGGAGGGCTGGCTTGGGCTGAGAAGGGAGGGACAGAAAAGAGAAGACAGAACAAAGCTGCTTTTTAGGACTGAACAATCTATTTTCAAAGCACTGGTACCTGTGTGAGTGAGTATGTAAATTAAAGTTATTTAAATGGTTGGAATATGTGGCTCCTTTTCCATCACTACATCTTTTCTTCCGGATCTTCATCATGGAAGTTTCATTTGTTGCGGAATATGGAAGCACCTCCCAAGGGTACGGTGCACTCTGTGGTGGTCTTGGACAGTATGTGGAAACAGAAGCTCCGTGACAGTACAAGACTTCTCATTGGGGAGCAACTTTTTGACGCACAACTTTTGGTGCGTTTTTCTAGTTTTAATACCTTAAGCTTTTTCAAGACCTAACTGCAGCCGCTTTGGGAAAAAAACAGAAAACAAAAAAAAAACTGCTTTGCATAAAACAGTCACCTGTTTCCTAGTACCTCAAACTTAACCAAGGGAACTCTCTGCATTTGTCAGTACTACCTGTCGTCGTTGTGGTTAAATGTAGAGAGAACTGCTGGGCAAGATGGTGAATGGAGAAAAAAAAAGAGTTTTAAAGAAAGGAACACAAATTGTGCTTAAAATCCCCATGTGGGTTTTATTTCTTAAAATACTGTGATTTTTTTAATTATTTTAGTAAAAAACAAAACAAAAAAAAGAAACAGACTTTAATTATTAGATAACTGTTTGTGAATTGTCATCCTTTATTCCAGGTAAGCTGTTTATTAGTGTTCAACTATAATTTAGAATTTGGTAGATTCATGTGAGCTAATTTTAAGGTGGTTGTGGAATTTTGTTTGCCACATGTTTATTTTCTATCAATTTGAGTGTTACAAACACAGCACAATTCAGTTTTTCATATGAATTGTTTTTTGTGTGTGTGTTGTTACTGTTGTTTTAATTTGGGGGCAAGGGAGATTTAGTTTTTTTGTGAATAGGAATGTTTTTATTTTAAACATGAAAATAACAAAGAAGTTAACTTTCTTTTTTTTTTTTTTTTTTTTAATTTAACTAAAGAACCAAACTTTCGGCACAGCTATGCAGCTTGTGGGCCAGACGAGGAGGTCCTCCTCACCCTTTTGTTGCCTGTCAAATTCACGCATTATCCGTCTCACACAAATAATTTCTGTTAGGATTGGCTGACTTTTGTGTGTGATTTTAAAATCTGTGTTTTGTTTCTGCTGACATTATGTTTTGTGAGGGTTTTTCATTTATTTAGGGGACGAGGGGATGTGCTAGAATCCCATCCCTTTGGTGAGTGTGGACAAGAAATAATGTATATCCTACAAGGAGCCTGGAGAACTACTTTCTTTTCTTTTTTTTTTTTTTTTTCCTTTAAATCTAGCTGCCAGCTGCTCTGTCCCCCATATCAGCTTTTTCAGGAGGGAGCAGCTTAGACTAAATCTAAGCCTACATTTATAATATGTTCTGATTGTGAACAAAGGGTTTCGTTCCAAAAAATAGAAAAGAACTTTTCTTGAAGCCTAGGTTTTAGAAGCCCATGTGTGCGTGTGCTTGGATGTGTGTGTGCGTGTATGAGTGTGTGTGTGTGTGTGCATGTGTGAGTCCTTTGGTTTTCATGTTTTGTTTTTTTTTACTTGGAAGGGTTGTGGGAGGGTGGGAGGGAAGAAAGGGAAGGGGAATTGCTGAGATGACAGTGTCCCACACAGCTTCAAATAAAATCCATGGAAAGATGTTGCATTTGTGGAATAAGTGCTTACTTGAAAAGCATGTTCTTCTTTTATTTTCTTACTGTTAAGAATTTTTATTTGTAGGATGTTTGTTTTAATTTAATTTTTAAGGGATGGGGGCCATGATGTGGAAACCAGAAAATGAGGAAAGTGTGAACTATCCAGACAAAGATTCATTTTGTGTCTCTATTTGTTTTTAATTGGCCTCATTTCAAATGTATTAAACAGTTCCATACCTGGATTGGGTGTTTGTAATGGTTACCAAAAAACAAACAAAAAGAGAAAGAAAAAGGAAAAAAAGAGAATTGTGACATGCTTTTATCACTACTTTATTTTTCAAATAACATGTAAATATTGTAATCCATTGGATTTTGTTTTGCTAACCTGTTAATAAAAAATATGGGACCATTATCCTTTTAACAAGGCTAGAATGTCATTTTTTTCTTTTTCAAACATATACCTGATATTTTGTGGCCGCACATTTTGGATGCATTATTATAATTCTGTTGACTTGTAATGACATAGAATTTACAACATTTTTTGTTGTTGTTTAATTTATACAGAGGACATTTTTTTCAGAGCTTGAGAGAAGAAAATAAATAGCAAAATGATAACCTATTGACTCCAGTAATCAGTGTTTCCCAGTACTTCATAAAAGATAGGGAGACCCTGAGTCCTTGAAGCCAAGGGTTTAAAAACAAAACAAAAAAAACAAAGAAAACCACAAGTAGGTTATTCAAGTTGTTTGCAACATACATTTTGTAATGAAATGTGAGAAATTAATAAAGAATTTTTTTCACATGTGTCTATGTGCATCTGTTGTAAATCATTTACAGATATGACTACAGCTATGAAATCTAGAAATAATACAGCGCTACCTTTCAATGCTCATACGCAAGAGATATTTTAAGCCATTGAATCTACGTAAGTATGGAAAGCAAAGGTAAAACCAAGATGAGGTTGAGCTGGGATTTTCAGATGTTAATATTTCTGCATCAGATATTCATCACCAACTGAGGGAGTTTTAGGGAAGGAATATTTTCCATCAAAAACGTGAATCAAAGTGATGTGTGAACTTCTGAAGGAGGAAGCGCCACTGATCAAACATCATCTGGAAACCCTGAATTCACAAGCACAGTCACTTTAAGCTAACTGCAAGTCACACCCACTGCATAGGATCCATTTCATTGTTGCCCCACTTGCCTCATGAAAGCCTGAGCCACAGACTATCTTACTGCACATCCTGCAGCAATAATTATCACCATTAACGTATTCTTTGCGCTACCCTGTTACAAAATCAATGGAAAAATTAATAGTCTTGAAGCCTAGAAGAAAAGTAAATTAAAATCAACAGCGTTAATTATTAACTCAGAGCTGATTTATACTATCAGCCTCTACCAGTTTTAGAAGTATGGCTCCTGGATCATTTGTGCGGCATTCATTCTAAAAACTTGGTTCTTACTCTTCCTCATCCCCATGCCTGTTACCCCTTCACCGAAGGAACATTGTTGCAAGAATATGTACAACACATTTGGAGGAAGCAGAAAATTAGATAAAAGTAGGACCTAAAGGGAAAATGAGGATTGAGTAGCAAAGTGATGATAGTTGACAAAAATGTATTTCATGAGGCCACACATAAGCCACACCTTTGACCATGAGCTTGCTTGATAGGCAAGTCAAAAACAAAGGATCAATCAATAAGACTGCATTCTGAGTAACTTTAGATTCCAGTGCTCAAGAGATACTCAGCCTTTTCTAGGACTGCAAGATGAGAAGTTTCTCCGACAGTTTTCGAAAAAGAACGTGGCTTAATGGGCTTCAATGTGATACCGCTGTTCTCTCATGGTATTCATGAAATATTTTATGAACACTGCTTTTACTGAGTTCATGTCTAATCCATATTCTCACTTT
Source organism: Callithrix jacchus (assembly GCF_049354715.1). Lineage (NCBI taxonomy): Eukaryota > Metazoa > Chordata > Mammalia > Primates > Cebidae > Callithrix > Callithrix jacchus. Next base: position 155,382,384 of record NC_133502.1, read on the forward strand.
GTTTTATGTAAAAGAAATGGAATTTATCGCTATATAAGTCATGGTAGGGGCTGCAACAAGGCAAATCCTGAAATCTCTGCCTTACATCATAGAGGTTTGATTCTTACACAAATACCCTGTGAATGTCTGTGAGGTGCCCTAGACCTACTGACTCGGGAGTCCAGGTTGCTCCATCTAGTGTTGTTGTCAACACATGATTCTCAAGGTCACTGCTAAGAGCTTGGAAGTGTTCTACCCACTCAAATGCCTGATCCAGGAAGTAGCACACATCACTTTCAGTCTCTTTATGGGCTGGAGCTGGTCATACAGTTCCACCTATCCACAAAGGGGCTGGGAAGTGTTTGATCTTTCAGTGTGCTTAGGAAGTGCACATGACAAAGCAGCCTCCACCATAATCAGGAAGTGGTAGAGACAGAAACTGTTCTTTGGAAGGTACAGGATGCTAATCCCATTGCATTGCCCATGCACTTCACCAAGATTTTGGAGCAAATATCTGGTGCTAGCTATGGCAAGAAACAGGACAGACATGAGATGTATCATCTGACAGCTCATGAATAGTGAGCATAAATATGCAACATTTGGAGACATGACTTCCACTGGAGATGCCTGGGGATTGCTAGACCCGTTAGCTTCCTGGTGTGAGGCTCTGACTGCACCTCTGCATTCATACTGGCAACGCTTGGTAAACATGGACTTGATAGTAAATGTGTTTTTTCTGTCCATCCGAAAGAACATATTTGACTTAGGGAGGCATAAAATAAATTGGTTACTCACATAACATTTGTTGAGTCTTTTAGTCCTAAGTTTAACAAAAATTGCTATAGGGTATGTTCTTCCCTTGCATCTATCCTTATTGATTAACTATTTGCCACCATTCTCAGAGGAATAAGCTTAGCAAAACAAAAGTCTCTCTCACTTCCTTACTTGTACACTTGTGTGTACACTCCACTTGTGCCAATGGGCATAGCCTTAAGGATTGGAGAAGTCTTTACCTTCAGAACTTAAAAAGTTATGTTTACTATTATTGATATGACAATATTAGAGGAGACATTAAAATAAAGTCACCGTCCTACCCCCCACATCCACATCCAGGAACGTTTTCTACCAGTTTCATTTCTGAGCACTTTTTACATGGCTCTAATCAATTTTATAATATGCTTCTTTTCCCTTAATAGTATAATTATTTTTCATGTTGCTTAGACATCATAACTAAAAATGTTCAGAACCACGTAACATATTGAATGGAAACACATAACTCCTGAGTGTTATTGAACATTTAGATTTTTAGATTTTTGCAGTATTATAAATAATGATGTAGTCAACATCTTCCTGTCCATGGCTTCCTCAGCCACGTTTTTTGGATAATTTTGTTAAATTCTCAGAGTTACAATTAGCATTCAAAAGGGTATTGTTAATTTGCACCAACACCAGTCATGAATGGAAATAATAACTGAAGCATGCCCTTGCATATACAAAAGAGAGGGAGATACCATGATCATTAATGTAGGTTCTAAAGTCAGCCCACCTGGATTCAAATCCCAGCTGATCCACTTAATTGTGTGATTTCAAGCAAGCTACTTAAACCCTCTTATGTCTTCGTTTCCTTATTTGTAAAATGAAGGTAACGATACTCAACCTTGTGTGCTTTTATTGCAGTTTAAAAATTTCTAGATATTTCAGCATTACCAAGATATTCACAATCGAGAGGCTGAACTTTCAGATTTGGGTTATCTCTAAAATAATGCTAAGACTCAACAAAATGTGCTTAATTAGGAGAATAATTCTTGTCCAGTTTTGTATGGCCCAAGACCCACTGAAAACTATGATGCCAGAACTGATGGCAGGCACCAATGATAAATTGTTCATGTAGATTTCATTTGGGGCTTACAAAGGTAATTCATAAAACAATATGATAAGGTCATTTAGAAACAGGGAGGAGGGAGGAACTGGCTGCCTGAGGAATGGGGAGTGGTTGACACTGGAAAAGCTAGGCCATTGAACAGAGTCTTAAATGACTGGTGTGGGGTGTATGCCAGGAAGCAAGAGTGATGGAGAGAGGACATTCCAGGTGGAAAAGGGGGCATTTATGTAATCAAAGAGGTGAAACGTGCTGAGCCTGGTGTTCTGGGGAAGGCAGGTGGTACTGGATGACCCAATGACGAATGCCAAGAGAGGCGGATAAGCCAAAACTAGAAAGGTTGATCAGAGAATTCGTGAGGGCGTTCAATACCATGCCAAAGAGTTTCAGTATAAAGAAATGGAGATGCCTGTAAGAATTGTGAGCCCAATAAAGAATTTTAAGAAAGGGATTGACACAACCAGATTTCAGTTTAACCAAGACTATGTTCAACTAACAAAGACCACAGTAGTTGGTTAGTTGCCTGCCCAATAGCTATCACTCCCATTTTCCTTACTTAGTTGAAGCCTAATGTTAATTGGAATGGTAATGTACCCAGCTTTAAAAAAAAAACCACATTTCTCAGCTTCCCTTGCAGCTAGGAACACCATATGTCACATTTCTGGTCAATGAAATGTAAGCTGAAACTTTCTGGGAAATTTTTGGTTTCCAATTATAGATATCACCTCTTTCTCCACACTGCATTCTTCTCCCCTTTTACATCCCCTTTTATCTCCTCTCCTCCTTTTTCTTCTTTCTGGAATATGGAGCAGCCACGTTACAACCAGGAGACCACAGGAGTATGAAAGTGTGATGCTTTCTAAAGTATGACCTACTGGTAGACCCAAAAGTTGAAGGAGGCTGGGTTCCTAAATGCATTGTGGTTATGCTGTAGAAACCTAGATGGACTCAACCTGAATTTCTTCTGAGATGGAAGTGTTGGGAGAGGGAAAGACATTTGTTTAGGCTTTTTGTTATTTATAGCTGGAAGCAGTTTCTACTAAGTGAAAAAATTCCAAAAGCAACGGTAAGGTGAAAGCCTCCATGTTCTATGTTGATTGAGCTTGGGCTAGTGGTTTCTTGAAGCCTTTGGAAGGGAGAATTCAACTCCAGCAGTTGCATTATGTCAGATAGCTATAAGGGGGCTATGGAAGGCTGGATTGTAGGTGGGAAATATGAGGAATTATATGTGTCTCTCCTCTCACTGTCTTCTTTATCAGCCTCAGGTAGGGAACAAAAAGGAAACAGAAGAAGTGTTGATAAATTGCTTCTAGTAAGCTTCTCTGGCAGGGCCTAGAGGTAGATACCGAATAGCATTCTATCGTAGATATTATAACATGCCTTGAAATATCATGCTCATCATTTCCTGAAAACGTCAGTTCCTTTCTAAACAACTCGCATTGCACATATCTTGAGTGCTAAAGCTCCTTTTCTCTTCTGGAATTCCCTCCCCTTGAAGACTCAGCCTAAATGTCACTTCTGATGTGAGGCCTTCCCTGTCTCCCTATGAGTCACAAGTATAGGCTAACACCGTAACTATCACCAACCCCCATCTTAATAAACATTTATGGAAGGCTTCTTATGTCCCAGGAATGGTTCTAAACACTTTACACACATCATCTCACTTTTCAGCAGTAGAAACTGCTTCCAGCTATAAATAATAAAAAAGCCTAAATAACAGTCAAGACAGTAAACAAATGTCTTTCCCCTTCCCAACGTCATCTCAGAAGGAATTCAGGATGAGTCCATCTAGGCTCTACAGCATAACCACCATGCACTTAGGAACCCAGCCTCCTTCAACTTTCTGGTCTACCAGTAGGTCATACTTTAGGTTTTCCTAAGACTGCTGTCACCAATGACTACAAATTTGGTGGCTTAAAACAACAGAAATGTATCCTCTCACAGTTCTGGAGGTCAGAAGTGGAAAACTAAGGTGTCATTATGGTTGGTTCTTCCTGGAAGCTCTGTGGGACAACCTGATTCATGACTCTTTCCTAGCCTCTGGAGGCTGTAGGCAATCGTTGGTGATCCTTGGCTTACAGACGCATTACTCCAGTCTGCCTCTGCCTTCATACCACCTTCTCTTCTGAGTCTTTTCCCTTTCCTCGAAAATAATACCTGTTATTGGACTTGGCACACACCCTAATCCAGAATGATCTCTCTCAAGATCCTTAATAACATCTGCAAAGATTCTTTTTCCAAATAAGATCAAAGTCACAGATTCTAAATAGACATATCTTTGAGGGTGGGGGGAGTTCCATTCAACCCACTACAGTCCCCCTAAAAAATATATGAAGTGATGACTATTATTAGCTCCACTTTATAAATCAGATCCCTTAGTGAAAGGTTAGATAATTGCTCAAGATTCACAGCTCAGGAGGGGTGGAGCACTTCAACCAGCCAATGTGCATTCCCTTAACCACTGCCCTACACCGTTCTCTTTGTCTTATTCATTGTTGCCTCCCTAGTGCCATGCACAGAACCTGGCCCTGAATCAGGACTCAATAACTGTCTGTGGAGGAAATGGATGGTGGATGGATGGATGGATGGATGGATGGAGAGATAGATGATGAAATGTTCTTCTCTCCCCCACCCCCACCCGCCTCAGCCTCTAAGTAGCTGAGACACATTGCTGTCAGATGCAGCTAGCCTTTTTAAATTCAAATATATTCCTGTTGATACCAAGTGTTAGTTCTCATCTGATTTGGCATCAATGTTACATTTTCTTTCAGAGCTCGATATTGCTTTTTAAAATATCTAAGTAAAAATATGCAGCTTGGTAGATGAAAAATGTCTTTGTCTGCAACTCCAGGCTCTCTCTGAGAAAACGCCAGAGAACTCAATACCAACATTCCCTCTTCAGAGGTCACCTTGACCCTCCTCCTCCTTCCTTGCCCAGAGGTGAATAGGAAATGGATGAAGAGGTTCCCTGGGTCTGAAAATTATAATAGATGGCAACGGTGACTGCTAGTAGAGGAGAAGAGAAAAGCCAGAATTGGCTGTGATGGGAGTGGAGACCCTTGGCTGTGACTAGCAGGGCAGACTGTGTCAAGATGCTTAGTGGTGAAGGCAAGTGAGTAAGAGCGTGATGGTGGCTTGAGACAGGTGGGGTTGAGGGAAGACTGTTTTTTAGAATACACGTGATTTAGACATGTTTATCACACTGGAAAGAAGGAGCCATGGCAGTCATAGGGGAACTGACAAGCAAACTCTTACTGGGATACAGGGCACAGGAGAACAAGTGGCTTTACAGATGACAAGGGAAGGAAGAGCAAAGCGAATGTGCTCTATTCTCCATGCAGGTGGAAGATTCAGGGAGTGACGGGGTTCATGCTGAGGTGGGACCCAAAGTCAGAGGAGAGGTCTGAGTAGGCAGCAAGGTGAAGGGTTGGAGCTGCTGCTGAGGGCCATATACAAGAGAACGGGTGGAGGGAAAAGGAAGCTGAACAGAGCTTAACCTGATTAGTCGGTATTACACTCTCCATAAGGCAGAGAAAGCTTACCCAGAGTAATAGATCTTTTTCTGGGGCTCCCTTCACAACATGCCTTGACACACACACAAATGCACATAAGCATGCACACACCACCACCACCATCTAATAAAGAAAAAAAAGAAAGAGAGTCACTCTAGGAATCTGAGGGAACACTACCTTTCCCCTCCTACCTAATTATCCGGCTTTTTGAATTAGAGCTGGATAGCAAACTTGCCTGGTTTCTATTCACAATTTCTCTCTTGAGTTTGCTTCCATTAATGAAACAGCTTAGTTTGGTTTAGCTAACTGCATGCATGACTTCCTAAAACCACATCACAATGAGGGAGGAATGTAGTCTCTAGCAACGCTATAGCAGCTTAACCACATTGTTTAAAAAGAGGAACCTGGCAGCCCCAGTTCTTCTGAAATTCATTTACGATGTGTGAAAACACGAGATTGAAATTCTGACCTTTCCCTGGAGCAGGAAGAACCTCCTCCAGGGGATGTTTGGAAGACTGCAGATGCAAGCCTGGGCCCATCTACACGTCCTCAAGACTCTGGCTCCCGGTAGCCTGTCAAGCAGGAAAGCCCTGCCTCTGTCTGTCCTTCTGTCCCTGACAGGGCATCAGCCTGAAGGGCTGCTGGGCATATGGAAGGGGAGATGCTGCTCTAGGAATGTCACCGATGCCAAAAGAGGAGGGAGGTCATCAAAGGGTAAATATAAAAAAGTGGAACCTAAATTGATGGGTCTAGTCTGCAAGCACTCACTGCATGTTCAGATTTGGATCAGGGAAGGGACTTTACCCCGATGGACTTCCTAATGCTAACCTAGATGCCAAAATGTTGGCGGTATTGTGGAACAGGAGGAGGAGCATGAACTAGGAATTAACACGATTGAATTTTCACTCCATCTCATGACAGTTGACTGCGAATAAATATAATACAATCCTGGTTAAAAGTGGAGTCTCTGGGCTGGGTACAGTGGCTCACACCTGTAATCCCAGCACTTTGGGAGGCCAAGGTGGGCAGATCACAAGGTCAAGAGATCGAGACCATCCTGGCCAACATGGTGAAACACCGTCTCTACTAAAAATAAAAATAAAAAAATTAGCTGGGCATGGTGGCGCATGCCTGTAGTCCCAGCTACTCAGGAGGCTGAAGCAGGAGAATTGCTTGAACCCGGGAGACAGAGGATACGGTGAGCCAAGATCTCGCCACTGCACTCCAGCCTGGCGCCTGGTGATGAAACAAGACTCTGTCTCAAAAAAAAAAAGAGTGGAGTCTCTGAAGCCAAGCTGCCTTAGTTCAAATCTTGACATCCATTTCTAGTATGGCCTGGGGCACTTAACCTTCTCACACTTCCGTTTCTTCATCTATTTTTGGCATAAAAGTTACTGACATAAAAGTACCTAGTGACATACATATTACAGGGATTAAATACAATAAGTAAGGCCTTTCTCTGTTTGTGCTCAATTGGTATAACTGATCATCTTCATTCTCATTGTTATTGTGGTTAATTCTTTAGTGACTTGGAATCTTTGTTTCCCCACTTGTAAAGAAAGGACAATAAGATCTCCTTCCTTAGGGTGGCTTAAGATAAAAACAGATTAGAGAGACTATGATGTGTTTGCTATGTGGTAGACACTTGATATGTGACCATTGATTTTAGTACATCTCTACTACACCCACTGATTTTTCCCTTGCTGGCCTTGCAGAAATGTAAACGGCTTGATTTCTTCAGTCATAAGTATAATGATGGAAGATGGGTAGAGCTTACAGTACAGGTTCTGGGGTCAGATAGAGCCAGGTTTGAGTTCTCTTACGAGCTTTGAAACCTTGGGTGCTATTTAGCCTCCTTTATGCCTTAGTTTTTTTAATCTGTAGAAAGGGGAATAAAACTATCCACTGTGAAAATGCCATGTGATAAGGCAGTCTGGGCCAGAAGAGGGCTGCGGAGTGTGAAATGCATGCTCCTTGAGGGCAGGGGCTCTCTCAGCCTTCCTGTCATATCCCCACACTTATGAGCATACCTGGCCTGTCGTAAAGCTGCTCCATAAGTATTTACACCCTGACTGATGTAGAAGTGAGGCAGGACCTCGGTGCTGCCCTTTGAAAGGAGGTGTGGCCCAAGGAGCCTCTAATTTCACTCTGTATAATTGATTGAACAAGTGCCACCCTCACTTTTTAGTCTTTTTTTTCTGTACTGCAGCTCTGTTTGAGTCTTCTAGAAACAGCAGTATTGCTCTGCAAATGCTTTTCTACCACTTCAGAGGGTTATCATACTTAAAGAGTTCCAGCCAGTCACCGTGCATCCCACCACCCCACACCTGCACTGCCAGTGAAGAGGCTTCCCAAGTGATAATTGGTCATGCTTTGACAATTAGTAGAAACATCTTGTTTCTATTAATTATCCCAAATTGGTTATTGATTATGGTCAGATTTAGAAATATAGTCACTGTCCTGGTTTAAATGATAAGTCAGAATTGAAGTCTTCTGCTTACTTGTGAGCCTCCCTCACTCCACAATGAGCAAAGACTGGGTCTTATTGACTAGTGTTTCCCGGTCCTGGCGCTGAGCCTGGAACAAAGAAGTCATTGATTTAGTTAGGATGCTTCGTGCTGCAAGCAACAGCAGATCCCAACTCAAACTCAACCTGGCTTAAACAATGAGGAAATGTATAACTCCAAAAAATCAGAAGTCAGACACACCATGCAGTAGGTTCAGCAGCTCAATGATCTCATCAAGAATTAAGGTCTGATCTTTTTCTCTCGCCATCATCAATTCAGTTCCACCATTAAGCTGGTTGCCCTTGTGATCACAGCATGACCCTCAATACCACATACTTTATGATTCACATCTAGAAGAGAGAAGAGGGAAACCTCTTTCCCAAGCATAGTCTATAAAACCTTCCTTGTAATCTGATTGCGTCAATTTAGGTTGGCCCACACATACAGCCCTTGGGAGGTAATCACCAACATCTGATTGTCTCAAATTATGGTTTCTATCTAGAATAGGAATGAGATATTTTTAAAAATCTAGGTTTAATTAGAAAGGGGGAAAGTAGAGCCAGATGTAGGCTAAGCAACCGGCAGTATACTTTGCATAGGTGCTACATAACTATTTGGTGAATAAATAAATGTGTCTTGGTGCTCCTAGAAACTATTCCAATAGGGAAGTCCATCAACAAAGTGGGAGGGGCTAGGGCTCTCATGGCACCTCTCCTGGCATTGAAATGTCCTCTACTGAAGGAATCTTTAACCGATCTAGGCACAATAGAGCCATGTCCAGTCTGATGCTTCTCTCTCAACCATCCTTTTGCTTAGAGAGGATAGTGGTAAACTTCTCTAGCCAGGTGAAAGCACTTTTAGAGTTTTGCAAGCAACACCACATCCCTTCATTTCAGACCATACCCTTGACTCTAAAAAGGAGCTTAGCAGATCTGCTGCCCTTATCTTACTTACAACCGAAACTGTTCAGTGCTCATTATTTTTAAAGAACCAGAAGACTCTGCTTGAAAACGATGAGGGGAGTGCAGCCCCTTTTCCAAGCCTGTGTCCTCCATTTACCCAACCTATTTCTCAGGGAGCTGGTGAGAGTGGGTGGAAACACGGGCCTTTGGGACCTGAAGGGTCTGTCTTGAAACATCAGCTCCACTATTGACTCAGAATGAGATCATGAGAAAATCACTTACTGTCTACGAGTCTTCTTTTCCTTCTCTGTGAAATAGGATGCTAATAAATAAAGACCTGCCTTCCCTACCAGAAAGACTGGGCTTCTAAACTGTCAGAGTAGGAGAATTTGGGTTTAGAGAAATTACAACCTTACAGAGAACAGAGGGTGGGAGGAAGAGGAGGAAACATCAATAATAAACCTAGGAAAGTTCTCATGAATATGTTTCAAATTTTTTCTAAAATAGAGTTTTTAAAAAGGCATAAAATGTCAGTGACATTTAACACGTATTACAACACTAATAACAAGTGCTATCCAATTAATTTCTATTTACCACCCCTTGCTTGTAAGAACATCTTTAAGATCTTCCTCCCCTTCAGTTTTCAGGAAAATGCTGAAATTTCAGGTTGCAGATAAGAGGCAGGTTGAGAGATGTTGGTTGGTTGGTTCCTGCCATCTCCATGTCTCCCCCAAAAAATCAGAAGTCAGATACACCATGCAGTAGGATCAGCAGCTCAATGATGTCATCAAGGGTGTGGGTTCTGATCTTTTTCTCTGGCACCGTCCTAACATAAATGAATTAATGTTTAATGAATTAATGAATACCTGCAGTCCCTCAGTGACATCATTCTCTTGCCTTTCCACATGCTGCTCCAATTTCTGGGAACACTTCCCTTCACCCCCAGACTAACTAACTTTTCTTTGACTTTAAAAACTCAGATAATATTTAACCACTTTGTGCCTCAATTTTTTTTCTCCCATAAAATGAGAATAACAGCCTTTTATTCTATGAGTACCTACCTCACAGGTCGTTGGAAGGAATGAATGGATTAATCCATGTAAAGCATGAAGAACTGCCCCTGGCAGTTCAATAGATGTTAGCTATTTTATCCTTTCCAAGTAGCCTTGACCCTGAACCATACCCCGCTCTCTGGTTGTGCACTCCTGTGTTATCCCACACTTCCCTCATCATTACCCTTAATAAACTGAACTCAAATTGAATCACTAGAATTTGCATTCCTTGAGAGCATGTACAAGGTCATATTTATCTTTGCGTCTCAGCTCAGCAGGTAGGGCCAGGAACAACGAAGGGACGTAGTGAATTTCAGTGGAATGAATAAATGTTTAGGCCAAGAAGTCCTTTTACCATTGCCTGAAAGTCACGCCAGATGAATTATGGAAACCCTCTCTCATAGGGCTTCAGACAAAATGCTCCTGAGATATCTGGGTTTCTGCCTCAATTCACGCTGGCAGGGCCAATGCTGCCAACTCTCTGGGGTAGTAGCACGACAGGCAGAGCTACCCTCTACTTCACTTAAAAAAAGAAAAAGAAAACCATGAAGAGGAAAATTACTTAGTCATCACTGTCAATCTTGGCAAATAAACATTGCTATTACATACTTCAGAATTCAAGCAGCAACACATAATTAGGCACAGGTTCAATCAGCAGCGAGATGCAGGTTTGGGGAGTGTGCGAGAGGCTGAGTGGCTCATTTGCACTGCAGAAGAGGTGAGATGTTGATTTTCATGCAAACACCATCTCAGAGATTCCCAACTAAATAGGCACATTTAGATTCTTAAGGCCCAACTAAGTGAAATGCTTTTTCTGGGGAAAGAAAGCAGGGAGTTTCATAGATGTGTTTCTGAGTGGCAGCAGCAGACCTATTATAATTTTACTTGTTTTCTGTTTATAGAATTAATGTATTTTCATTGTGAAAACTGGGCAAATATAGAAAACAATAAAGAAGCAAATAAAAATCTGTAATAATCTTATACACTTGATCCAATCATCCACTTGATTCCTTTTATATCTACATTCAGTAACTCCCTCAGTAAATGATCTCATCCAGTCTCATGCTTTGAATGCTGTCTTTATGTGCGTGAGTCTCAAATTAATATCTCCAACTCTTTCCTCTCCACCAAGCTCCAGACTAGATGTCAAAGAGACAGAGCCTTACGGATATTTAATATCATCAAAAACTCAATACGGCCGTAATAAATCACTTGCTTTCTACCTTCTCTCTGCAAAAATGTTTCCTCCTCTAATCTTCCCAGTATTGTAAATGCCAGCATTATCCACCCAACTGCTTAAGCCAAAAACTAAAAGTCCTACCTTTAACCTTGCCACACATTTAGTCTATCAGTCTTACCTCTACCTCCAAAAAAAATCCAATTTCCTACATCTTCCATCTCTACCGCCACCACCCAAGTGCAAAATACTATTGTTTATTGTCCATAATCTTGTAAGATTAGTCTCCTAACCCATTTTCTTACTTTCTCTATTCTTTGTATGGCATTCAGAATGATAGCTGGTTATTTTCTTAAGCCTCATACTTAAAAGTAAAGTTGCAAAAATAAATAATTCAAGGTTCTTGATTATATATGTGTTTATATATATCTATATCTATATCTCCAAGTTGATTAACAGAAATCATTTACCAATATCAACTGCACCAACAGTGTCTGGATTTTAAGATAGCATCCTCACTTGTGCCATGCACTTGGCCAAGAGCAAGCTTAAATCTTTCTGTTTATATTTCTGTCTCTCCTAATGTTAATGCAATAATTATTTTTTATATATATAGCAGCATGGATTTTCAGTCCATGGTGCATGTGAATCAAAATATAACATTTAAAATGCTTTTTCTTATAATTAAACTTAGTAGCTACCTAAAGCCACCATGTTGTCTAATGGCAGAAAACTCAATCTACTTAATTCTAAGGGAACTCAGTCACTTAGGATTTTCTCTGTCACTTCAAGTTTAATCTCAGTCAATCTGGGTTTTCCCCACCCCTTTCTTCTGCTTAAGACCTGAGATATATACTAATTGATGGAAATCGTAGGGCTCAGAGGGGCCTCATGGAATCCTAGCCTCTGTCAGAAAAAGGATAGGGACACTTGGTTTTCGGCTGGCATCTGCCATTGTTTGGAATCACCTAAGAACTTTGTTCTGTGTAGTCTTTGGTTAATCTCATTTTAATTGGCTGACACATCCTGGGCCCCACTGTCAACTCCAGGTGTTAATTGGGGCCTCTATGTATCTTATTCCCATTTCCTCTCTGCTTCGTGTTCACGATACTACTTTTGGGCTACACTTGGGAAGTTCTACACAGATTCTTTCTTCAGGCTTTTCAAACCTATTCAGATGTTCTATTATCTCCTGGCCTGAGATCAAACTCAGGGAGGAGGAATTAGTGTGGCAGACATGGAGATAAACAACTGCCCAGATCCCTCTTTATGCAAGATGTTGCTACTCAGGTGCAGGGAGTTGAGGACAGTCAGCAGATGGTCTCCAGCTGTCAGCTTCTCCCAGCTACAGAAAGCTACCTTGCCCAAGGTCATGCCCTTCCCAGAGCAACTTGTATCCAGTGACTAAGTAAGGTGGAGGTCCAGCCATTCTGCCCAATGCAGAATCACTTTGGGAGTACTATTTGCTCCAGAGTTCCTGCTGCTTAAGGTTTTGTCGAAGGTGACTTGTAGCTCAACTTTTCCCTCTACTCAATTCTGCTTTCTTCTTTTTTCCTTTCCTAATCATTAACTGCAAATCAGTGTTTTGCATCCCAAACCTCATCTCAGAGTCTACTTGAGAGAACCCAGCTTTCCGTTTTTGGTAAACTGAATCATGTTCATGATCAATTCTCATGAATACTCTCTGCAAGTTTCTTGCTTCCCTCAGATCCCCCTCCCTCAGTTTAGCACTTGGAAGTTTTACAGACTCTACAGAAGTAGACCGTTAGCTTTTATATATTATCACTCAATAGCCCCAATTCTCATAGTATGTGGCTTTTGGCACAAAAAAGCCAAGCTTTTGAAACTCAACAACTTTTTCTATCAACCTATTTTCTTTGCCAGAACTTTGAAAGGCTCTTTTGAAACTGAAGATTGAGAATTGATGCCTTTGTTGTCTTTCGTTTGGCTGTGGCCTCCCTTCTTTGAGGCAGTGAGCTCCAATTGCCCTAGCTGCTGCCTTGAAATAAGTAGAAGGTTCCCATGATACATTAGAAATGTGGAGGTATGTGTGTGTGAAGCAGGGAAAATTCTCGGGTTAACTCAAAATCTTATCCTAGCTTATTTGCCAAGTACCTGCAGCCTTGTCAAACCATTGAAAACAGCCAGAGCTCAAATCTGTGCGGGTTCTAAAATCCAGACCTGGAAGGCAATGACATAGCAAGGGCAAAAGCTCCCTAAAATCATAATTGTCAGTACCTGAAAGCTAAAAGATGTTCTGCCAAGATGTTCTGCCAAGAACTTGGAAGTAAATTTTTTCTTTTCAAGATATGCAAAGTCACCTGAGCAAGACAGTGGTACCCAAAATAAACTGGGCCCTATGATATCTTAGCAGATATATTATTCAGAATATGGAGTTAGAAATTCTAGGTAACATCAAGAATTTCAAAAACAGATGTGGACAGTCATATTGAAAATTTCTTTTCTATGGTATAAATCAATATATGAAAAATATTGGTAAGACTTTGTTACAGTGATGGCCCTCAATGAACCACACTTCGTGTAGTCCCTTCCCTTGAGTGTGGGCTTGTCCTGTGATGTGCTTTAACTAGCAGACTGCAGAGGAAGTGATGCTGTGCCAGGCATGGGCATAAACCTCAAGACCTAGCAGCTTCTACTTTTCTGCTGTTTGGAGCCCTGAGCCTCCACATTAGAAAGAGGGTAGCTCTGCTGGAGAGACCTTACAGAAATCCATGTGGGGAAAGAGGTCCTGAGACTATATGGAAACAGAGGGGACCCAGGGGACCCAGGCAACCCAGGGTTCTGACTGAGCTCAGCCCCCACTGACCAGTCAACTAAAAACAGCCAGTAAATATCAGTAAGACCAGTAAAATTACCCCCCAGCTAAGCCAGGATAATTTTATAGAATTTTCTGTTTAAACTACTGAATTTTGTGGGGTTTTTTTTTCTCTTTTTTAGCTTTAGATGACCCAAGGAAGATTGTAGCTTATAGATTTCAAGTCCTCAGGGCAGGCCCTCATCAGGCATCTTAGTGCAATGCTATCAAACATTCAATTCACCTTACTCCCTCTGCGCTAATTCCAGGCTCACCCAACAATCTTTTACCCTTCCCCAGGCCCCACCTCCTGCTCCGCCAAGCAGTTCTGACTTAAGAGGGAGAAGGCACTAGTAAAAGACTTCAATAATATTTTTTTTAATTTAGAAATTGAGGTATAACTTAACATACAGCAAAATACACAGATCTTACAAGTCTATGAATTTTGACAAAATGCATACACCCTTGTGACCCACACTCCTGATAAAAATATAAACTACTTTCATAGCCCCAGAAGGTTCTGTTGTGTTTTTCTCCTTTCAGTCTTACCACCTCCCGAGCAACCACTGCCAGAGTTACATTTTCCATGAATTAGTTGCAACCGTTCTTAAACATCATATAAATGGAATTATACAGTGTATGCTCTTTTGTGTCTGGCTTCTTTCACTTATATGTCTGTAAATTTTATTTCCATTGCTATGTGAATTTGTAGGCATTCCTCTTAATTGCTGATATGGTTTGGCTGTGTCCCCACCTAAATCTCATCTTGAATTGTAATTCCAATAATCCCTACATGTTGTGGGAGGGACCAGGTGGAAATAATTGAACCATGGCGGGGCAGTTTCCCCTGTCCTACTCTCGTGATAGTGAGTTAGTTCTCTTGAGATCCAATGGTTTTATGAAGAACTTCCTACTTTGCTGGGCACTCGTGAGTCTCCTTCCTGCTGCTACATGAAGAAGGATGTGTTTGCTTCCCCTTCCACCATAATGGTAAGTTTCCGGAGGCCTCCCCAGTCATGCTGAACTGTGAGCCCATCAGAACTATTTCCTTTATAAATTACCCAGTCTTGGGTATGTCCTTATAGCAGCTTGAGGATGGACTAATACGGTAAATTGGGATCCAGGTAGTGGGGCACTGCTGTAAAAATACCCAAAAATGTGGAGGCAACGTTGGAACAGGGTAACGAGCAGAGGTTGGAACAGTTTGGAGAACTCAGAAGAAGACAGGAAAATGTGAGAAAGTTTGGAACTTCCTAGAGAATTGGAGGGCTCAGAAGACAGGAAGATGTGGGAAAGTTGGGAACTTCCTGGAGACTGGTTGAATGGCTTTGACCAAATGCTGATAGTAATATGGACAATAAAGTCCAGGCTGCGGTGGTCTCGGATGGAGATGAGGAACTTGTTGAGAATGGGAGTAAAGATCACTCTTGCTATGCAAAGAGACTGGCTGAGTCTTCCAGCCTTCATCTTTTTCCTGTGCTAGATGCTCACTGCTGTTGAACATTGGACTCTAAGTTCTTCAGCTTTTGGACTCTTGGACTACATCAGTGGTTTGCCAGGGGCTCTTGGGGCTTTGGCCACAGATGGAAGGCTGCCCTGTCGGCTTCCCTACTTTTGAGGTTTTGGGACTCAGACTTGCTTCCTTGCTCCTCAGCTTGCAGATGGCCTATTGTGGGACTTCACCTTGTGATCACGTAAGTCAATACTCCTCAATAAACTCCTTTTCATATATACATCTATCCTATTATTCCTGTGTCCTCTAGAGAACACTGATTAATGCATTTGCTGACTAGTATTTTGTTGTATGGATATATCATTTTTTAATGGATTTATTTCCAGTTTTTGGCTGTTAAGAATATATACAGATATAACCAGTCACTATGTGAATAGATATTTAATACATTAGTCATCAGTGGAAATACAAATTAAACTTCTAATGACATACTACTTCAAATCCATTCGTATAACTAAAAGACTAACAGAATCAAATGTTGATAGGAATGTGGAACTTAAAGTCTTATATGTTGACGGTGAAAATGTAAAATGACACAATCACTTTGAAAAACTGTTTTGCAATTTTTCATAAGGTTAAATATAAACCTACCTAGTCACCCAGACATTGTACTCTCAAGTATTTATCCAAGAAAAAATATAGGTCCAACACAATTTTTATATCTATTATAAATTAACAAATTGGTTTTCTGGAATTACGCATACGTGTTTTGAGCTTGGTTAATGTACATTCACTTCAAAGAGATAAATCTACTCTTATGTGTTGACAAGAATCAGGTTTGCAGGGAGGCTGTAGAGCTGTGAAATAGAAGTCAGATGGTAACAGCCATGCCAACACAATTAAGGTGATCTTATGGGAGCTTTACAGAGGCAAGCTTCCCCTTTGTTCTCCCGTGGCAACACCTCGACATCACCATGTGGGTGTTGTAAAGTCCTGTTAAAAAAAAAAAAAAAGAGCAAGAACAATAAATTGAAAACTGTATCATGGCAAACACCAACATTTAAAGCAGAAATAAGAGGTAAGAATAGAACAGAAGAAGATTGGTATTAGGGAATTTTTTTTTAAATGGTGAGGGGTTTAAAAGAAGATTCAAGAATCTCAAACGCACCTAACAGATACATTAAGATTCTGGGCAAGCCCATGGATATGCCTACATGGAATCAGCCATCTTAGAGAAGTGATGGAAGAAGGAATCGGATGGCTCTGGGTTGAGCAGTTAAAGAAAGAGGAAATAGAATCTGTGGTCATGGATGATGTTTTAGCATTATAGAAGACAGTGAAGAAGAAAGGTTTTAAATGAGAAACTTGATCAGATTTATAGTTTGAGTGGAAGAAAAATGAAGGGAAATAGAGGTTGAAGGTAAAAGAGGAGGGAGTTTGATGAAGCAAGAAATAGGAGGGAGAGGATAAGACAAAATATGAAATACATGAAAAAAATTAAGTTAAAGCAAAGCTGAGGTAGATAGATGGACTAGACTTGGCAGAAAGAAAGGTCATCTCTTTCTTTGTGATAAGAGAAAAGGAGGAAGAGGTGGATAGAGGTACCAATCAGATCATGCAGGAAGTAGAGGGGAGGAGAGTTGGGGATGCTCCTGTTTGGTGGCCATTATCTTCTCTGAGACACAGGATGCAAAGACACCTGAATGAGATCTGGGTGTGATAGGAGCCAGAGGAGAGGAGTAAGATTTCTGAATAGAGCAGTGGAGAGCAAGGGAAGAAATTGACGGGGCAGTGGAAGCCTTTTCAGGATGGAGAACCCCATTTTGAGGGAAGCTATAGTTTTTTTAAGTTCTGGGGTACATGTGCAGAATGTGCAGGTTTGTTACATAGGTATGCATGTGCCATGGTGGTTTACTGCACCTATCAATTCATCATCTAGGTTTTAAGCCCCACATGCATTAGGTTTGTCCTAGTGTTCTCCCTCTCCTTCCCCTTCCCCCCAACCACCTGACAGGCCTTGGTGTGTGATGATCCCCTCCCTGTGTCCATATGTTCTCATCTCTCACTTATACGTCAGAACAGGTGGTGTTTGGTTTTCTGTTTCCGTGTTGGTTTGCTGAGAATGATGGCTTCCAGCTTCATCCATGTCCCTGCAAAGGACATGAACTCATTCTTTTTGATGGCTGCATATGATTCTATGGTGTATGTGTGCCACATTTTCTTTATCCAAGCTATTATTGATGGACATTTGTGTTGGTTCCAAGTCTTTGCTATTGTAAATTGTGCTGCAACAAATATACGTATGCATGTGTCTTTATAGTAGATGATTTATAATCCTTTGGGTGAATACCCAGTAATGGGGTCGCTGGGTCAAATGGTATTTCTGCTTCTAGATCCTTGAGGACTCATCAAACTGTCTTCCACAATGGTTTAACTAATTTGCACTCCCACCAAAAGTGTGAAAGCATTCCTTCTCCACAGCCTCACCAGCATCTGTTGTTTCCTGACTTTTTAATGATCATCATTCTAACTGGCATAACGTGGTATCTGATTGTGGTTTTGATTTGCATTTCTCTAATGACCAGTGATGATGAGTTTTTTTTTTTCATATGTTTGTTAACCACATAAATATGTCTTTTGAGAAGGGTCTGTTTATATCCTTTGCCCACTTTTTGATGGGTTATTTGTTTTCTTGTAAATTTCTTTAAGTTCCTTATAGATTCTGAATATTAGACCTTTGTCAGCTGGGTAGTTTGCAAACATTTTCTCCTATTTTGTAGGTTGCCTGTTCACTCTGATGATAGTTTCTTTTGGTGAGCAGAAGCTCCTTAGTTTGATTAGATCCCATTTGTCAATTTTGGCTTTTGTTGCAATTGCTCTGGGTGTTTGGTCATGAAGTCTTTGCCTAGAAAGGCATAGATTTTAAGGAAAGCTGATCCAAAACATGGATGTGTACTTTAATTTGGGAATGAACAATAGTTTAGGAATAAGAGCAAAGAGAACAGTGAATTTATCCAGGACAGGAGGGGATTGTGTGTTTTGGGGGATGAGGGGGAAATTGAGAAAGTTGAATGTAGCTACTATAACTGTCCATGGAATTCAGGATAGGTTAGGAAGGAAGCAAAATGGGATGATATGATTGGCCATGTCCCCACCTAAATCTCATCTTGAATTATGTTTCCCACAATCCCCAGGAGTCGTAGGAGGGACCCGGCCAGAACCTTACCTCCATGCTGTTCTTGTGATCGTGAGTTCTCTTGTGATCTGATGGTTTTATAAGGGACTGTCCCCACCTTCACCCTGCAATTCTTGCTGCTGCCATGTGAATAAGGATGTGTTTGCTTCCCCTTCTGCCATGACTGTAACGTTCCTGAGGCCTCCCCAGCCATGCTGAACTGTAAGTCAAGTAAACCTCTTTCTCTTATTACCAAGTCTCAGGTATGTCTTTATTAGCAGTGTGAGAACAGACTAATACAGATAGGATTTAATGGGGGAAAATAGTTATATGTGATTAGAAATAGTTCAGTAAAAGTAAAGAGGGCTTAGGCATATCTTTTTATTTATTTATTTATTTTTATTTTTTGAGATGGAGTTCCGCTCTTGTTAACCAGGCTGGAGTGCAATGGCGTGATCTCGGCTCACCACAACCCCCACCTCCTGGGTTCAGGAAATTCTCCTGCCTCAGACTCCTGAGTAGCTGGGATTATAGGCATGCGCCACCATGCCCAGCTAATTTTTTGTATTTTTAGTAGAAATTGAGTTTCACCTTGTTGACCACCAGATGGTCTCAATCTCTTGACCTCGTGATCCACCCGCCTCGGCCTCCCAAAGTGCTGGGATTACAGGCGAGAGCCACCATGCCCAGCCCAGGAGTATCTTCTAAAATGTATCTTATTTCACAAGAACTTGTGAAGGGACCATTTGTGTCTAATCCTTAAGAGTTGGATTTGGTGGCTGATAGTGGATCTTCCTTTTGTACCCTCTGCTTTTCTCTCCTAGGATGGACTCATCTGTTCAATCATTTTTGTTATAAAGCCATAGAGATAATGGGAGATTTGAATAAAATTGCTTTTATAAAGAGGGATTCCTCAAGAAAGAAAAATTATCGAGAATTTCACCAAGTCAAAGAGGCATACTTCTTTAGCAGAAAGAGATGATCAGTTGAGGTGTTTGTGATATAACTAAAGACAGGTGGTGAGAGAATTCTGCCCCTCCCAGGTCTCTCATCATGCCCATAGCTCTGGCACAGTATAGACTTTGTAAGTTTCCCTACTCCTTGATATGTAACCTTGGGCAAATAAATTAACCTTTCTTAGTCTGTTTCTTCACCTTGAAAATTACTTTCCTTCTGGGGCTGTAATGTGGGTAGAATGAGATAATGGATATGAAATAATGCAACAGTTAACATTAATTATTTTGTTGGAGTGCCCACTATAGTTTCTTTGAGGCTGAATTTTTTACTATTAGCCTTACCTAAAAGGATGATATGGGATACATTTACTGCTGTGAATAAAGTTTCTTCAGTTCCCATCCAGATTCTCTAAGGGAAACTGAAAGATAGTTGAGTACATGAAAGATCTTAAGCTTGGTGCCCACATCAGAAGTAGTTTCTCGGTCTAAAGTAGTAGTTCTCAAGCTTCAGCATGCCCAAGAATCACAGGAAAGGTTTTGTCAACATCCAAGTGCTTGTGTTCCACCCACAGAATTTTTGATTCAGTAGGTCCAGGATGGGGCTTAAGAATTTTCACTTCTAAAATGTTCCCAGTTGCTGCTGCTAACATCCAGGAGACCACACTTGAAGAATCACGGGTCTTTGCTATTGTAAATAATGCTACAATGAATATATACACACGTGTCTTTATAAGAGAATGATTTATATTTTGGGGGGTATATACCCACCATGGGGATTGCTGGGTTGAATGGTATTTCTGTCTTTAGGTCTTTGATGAATTGTCACATTGTCTTCCTCAGTGATTGAACTAATTTACACTCCCACCAACAGTGTGTAAGTGTTTTTTTTTCTCCACAACTTTGCCAGCATCTGTTTTTTTAAACTTTCTAATAATAGCGTTCTGACGGGTGTGAGATGGTATCTCATTGTGGTTTTGATTTGCGTTTCTCTAATGATTAGTGATAACGAGCTTTTTTTTTCATATGCTTGTTGGCCACATGTATGTCTTCTTTTGAGAAATGTCTGTTCATGTCTTTTGCCTACCTTTTTATGGGGTTGTTTTGTTTGTTTTGTAAAGTTATTTAAGTTCACTTGCACCGCGACCTTAAAGTTTAAAAAAAAAAAAAAAGGAATCGTGGATCTAAAAGATTTACAGATCTGAGACAGCGAGTCACTCCCCATATGACTGCTTTTCAAAGCACAGCGACCAGCACCATTCCTATCAACAGAGAAAGACATTTTTCATTTCACAGATGAGTAGGGGCTCTTGTTCCTTCTTTCTCAATCAGTGCTCGGAAGTGAAAGTCACTGACTTTTCATGATTAAAGCTTGGTTGGCCAGTCATTGAGGGAAGAAGCTTTAACCACACACCTAAATGAATGGGTTTGATCAATAATGAAGTGGGCTGGTTTTCGCATGATTGTGATGATGAAGCCGTGGTCATGCTTCAGGATGTAGGAGGTGGTTAGGAGCAGTCTTGCTTGTTCATGCTGGGCTAAAAAGGGCTTCAGGGTGTGAGTGACTGAGCTGAATAGAGTAAATGCAATTTTTAAACAGGGAAATAAGCACTACTGAGAGGTAATGTTGAAGGGAATATAAAATGTTGCTATCTGGCATCTAAACCTCCTTCTCATGACTGGAAATTACCAAATGTGTGAAGTTGAGTCCAATGCCCACAAAAGAAACTGAAAATACCAGGCACTTACCTTCCCTGCATTTAGGGGACCTGATGGAGACGCTGCCCATCAGTACCCTATCTCCAGATTCTACCTGAAGTTACAAACTCAAAAAGCAGGGATTACTGATAATCCACCTGCCAAGGGGTGGGACAACTCTACTGAGTTTCTAGAAGCATCTGAAGCAGAAGTCCAAGAGGTAGCGCAAAGTATGTTGGTGATTTCAGTATGCATGCTATGGTATCTAATGCTCAGTGAAGGTTACAATGGTGATTTCACCAAGTCAGTTGTGAGTTCTTGATCCTGGTTGGGTCCTGGCTACAGAGCCTCCAAGCTTAGTGCTGGAGAGGTGTTTATTTGTTTTAATTTTGTCGTTGTTAAGTTTTGCTTGCAGATGAGAACCTGATCAAATAAAAATAAGTTTAAAATAAACTCTGAAATCAAAACACCTAGTTTTGAGTCCTGCTTTTCCATTTTTGTTTGTAATTTTGAGCAAACATCTTAGCCTATCTGAGCCCTAACTCCTTAAATTGTAAATAGAGAAGAAGAGTAATTTCTATGCAAAGGTTGTTGGAAATGAGACAAATATGTGGAAATGCTTTTAAAACCATGTTTCACTATAAAAAGGTGGGTTACTATTTTAATACAAATACAGACTAATGGCCTCTCTGTAACTGAGGCTTGATTTGGGCCCTTCCCCCAAGTTAGTGAGCCTTCCCTTTTCTGTGTTCATCAGTACCTGAAATTGTCTCTACTTAAAGCATTTTCACAATACATTTTAGTGAGCTATATAATAATCTGTCTTTCTACAACACTGTGAGTTCATGGGCAGAGTCTTGTTCACCTTTTGCTTTCCCTCTAGTATCAGTTGGCACATAGCAGGTTCACAGTAATTGTCAATAGGAGGAAAACATAAAAGAACTTGCTGAGCGCTTTAGGAGCATACTAGAAAGTTTCCAGTATGGATTCAACTCTCACTTTCTTCCTTGGCAACACTGTTTGAATCTGTAGCAACACGCCCCAATGGACAAGGAACGATCAGATGGAATAGGCTCACGGTGAGGGTACTGGTTGTCCTGCAGGTGCAAGTGATGGACACAGTGGAGGAAACGCATCTTAATTGGCGGCATAAAAAACATTTCCCAAGTGCTGCATTGGGTTGTAAGTGCCATCTGTCCTGCCACAGAGGATTAAAGGGAAGAACACCTTTCCCTGGATTCTGGAGACAGCGTAGGCATCAAGATGAGCTGTTGATATTAACTTGTCTGTGTTCCACCTGGCTAATTGCAGGCAAGGGAATCTGTCTAGGGTTTCCAGTTTGAAATCAAATGGATAATGCAGTGGCAGATCTCTCATTCCCAGGTGTTTGGTTGCATTTGTTAAAGGGAATTCTGAAGAGTGAGAATTAAACATTTTTTGGCCTATCCTGGGAGGTTTTATGTCAATATAATCCATTGTTTGATGTTTGATCACCCAGTCACAGAAAAAATAAAAAGTGCTTCTTCATTCTGGCTCTGTCTTATCTCACACGTCCTCTTTCATTTGTTTATTCCCTCCACAATTATTGAGGCCCTATGTCAGATACTGGGGACACCAAGGAAGCTATGACATTGTTTCTGAAATCTGAAAATGTACTGTCATGGATAAGAGGTAGGGGAGGAAGTAAGATCTATAGAGGGAAGGAAGGAACAAAGCTAAGAAAGAAAAAGGAAAGAGAAAGCTCCTTCGCTATACCCATGGGTCACCATCCCTGTCGTATTTTCTGTGCTGCCTCCCTCATTCTGTTTGAGAAATGCTTCCAGGAGGACCACCTATTGTAGTGTTTCCTCATTCTCTAGATGAAAGCCACATGGTCTAGATCTGGTCAACTCTGTCACAACATCTTCCTGTCCTCAGTGATGGATACAAAGGACAGGACATAACAAAAGAAAGCCAAAGAGGGTCTCTCCATGAATCAGCCTATTAAGATGATTAAAAGAGAGAGTTTCTCCCTCTGCTAAAGCCATGAACTGTACCTACAAATACTGGGCTGCTGGAGGCCCTCAGTGTTGGGACTGGCCATGCTTGGAGATTGTTACCACAATCTCCCAGTGGCTGGTGACAAAGGTTTCTGACTTGTTCACACTATTATTAGTACACTGAGGGGCAGCTGAGAACTTTGTTCTACATTCCCTTACTTGGGACCAAAGCTGATGAAGCAACCACTGATTTAAATGTTGCTGGAAGTAAAAAAGATGGAAGGGGTGTGTCCTGCCAATTAAATGTTCTAATCCAGAAGTGACACATGTCGGAATTTGCACGTCACTTCTGCTTACAACTCATTGGCCAGAACTAGTCATATGACCCCACTCCATCATAAGGAGATTGGGAGACGTTATGTCTCCTGTGTTCCCAGGAGGGAGAGTAATCAGAGTTATCTGAAGAACACAGGAATGTATATGTATATGCATAAATGTAGATAAGCATATATAGATACATATGTATTTTTACATTAATGTGTGTAAACACAGTCATGCATCACTTCACAATGAAACTATGTTCTGAGAAATGTGTTGTCAGGTGATTTCATCATTGTACAAACATCAGAGTGTACTTACACAAACCTAGATGGTATGACCTGCTGCACACCTAGGCTGTATGGCATACAGCCTATTGCTTTTAGGCTGCAATCATGTACAGCCTGTTACTGTACTGAATTCTGTAGGTGATTATAATTTACACGTATATCTTTGGCTTTCAGTGATTGTAAGCTTCTCAAAAGAAAGGCTAAACAATTAATGTATCTGTGTTTCCCAAAATATGAGCATTCCTTTCCTGAGACAAATATTGGCAGCTGTGGTTGGGATGACATGTTACCCAACAAAACAAAGTCAATAATGAATACATATACACAAATATTACTGCTCAAGTGTTATATTTTACAGGGAGGGGAAACATACATGGATAAACAGGATATGAATGTCCCTTTGCCTAATCTATGTGTGAATCTCATGCCATATACTGCATAAAGTAAACAAACGTCTGTCAACAACTGCAGCTCCCATCTTCAGCAATGGTTATAAAAGCAATAGCATCCCTCTACTATATAACTTCCCTGTGTCCAGCGCTATGCTGGGTGCTTATATGCTTAATGCAATTCTGTCTTCCTGCAGTGAGTATGCTCATCCCCATTATAGAGGTGAATACACTGAGGCCTCAGAGAGTTTAAACAAGTTGCCCGCAGCTGTGGGGATCTGGATCAGGATCTAGGTACTTCCTTTATGCCACAGTCATCTCTGCATCTCCAATGTCTTCATTCCCTAGCTCCAAAATCAGCTTTTCGATATTCTGATCTGAGGAGCGAGTTTCTGGCCCTTTCAGCTTCCACAGTAGGAGGTGAGCTTCTGGCGAGGAAATTGCGGGGGAAGAGAGAATGGCTGTTAGGAAGGCAGCCAGCAGCGGCTGCCTCCCCACAGCACGTGGGACAGGGCTGAGGAAACTGGAAGTGTTTACTGCAGGGGAGAATAATGAGAGGGTATGACTGCTGTCTTCAAACATCCTAAATCTTTTGTATGAGTGTCTCTCGAAGGTAAACCTAGTACAATGGGTGGAGATTTCAGTAAGAATCTAATAGCCCAGCAGTCAAGAGAATGGGCTGAACAGAGGGAAGGTCACTCAAGGTGTTGAGACGCAGATTGGAAGGTGGCAGGGCATGGGGATGGAGATGCACTCTGGAGTCACACAGTCCTGGGTTGATCCAGCTCTGTCACATCTGAACTCTGTGACACAGGACAGGTTATTTAAACTCTGAGTCTCTCTTTCCTTATTATAAATTAAGCCCAATAATACCTATTCTGCAGGCTCATGAGAATTAGAAGTAATACATGTAGAGGACTGCTATAGAGCAGTGCAAATAAGAATACCATAATAATTGCCTTAGATGGGACATCTCCCTTAGCACAGCTCTTGAAGATTCAAGAATCAAATGAGAAAGGTGGAGTGCTGAGCTACATGACATGCAGAGATCTCACTGGGGTAAAAAGGTATTTATAAGGCATAACATCCCAAAATGTGGGCAATTGTGTTTTCAGGATTTCACAACAACACTTTGAGAGCAGCACTGATTGGCGTGAGGCAGCAGTCTTGTTACAGGAATTTTTTTCTTTGTGCCTGCTGGTGGAGGGGTGGGGAATTTCCCATGTTATGTGTACTTCATCTCCAATAAGGGATCAGGTTACTCTCTTTGACTTAACCGCAGCAAGCCCGTCATCGACCCTCTGTCTCTGTAAAATTCTCACCACCCAGTTTACAGTTGATTGATTGTTCCTTCCACATAATATAATTGCTTCATTAAAGGCTTCAGATGGTTCATTGTGTTGGCAACTTCCTGTAAAACTGTCTGCACAGTCAGGGCCAGATACATGCCACTGAGTCATCAGGGATGGAAGTGTTTATTTATTTGTGTATGCACATGTGTGTGTGTCTGTTTTCTATTCTTTTTTTTTTTTTTTTTTTTTTTGAGTCAGAGTCTCACTCTGTGGCCCAGGCTGGAATGCAGTGGCACAATCTTGGCTCACTTCAACCTCCACCTCCTAGGTTCAAGTCGTTCTTCTGGCTCAGCCTCCTGAATAGCTGAGACTATAGGTTCATGCTACCATGCCTGGCTAATTTTTTTGTATTTTTAGTAGGATGGGGTTTTACCATGCTGGCCAGCTGGTCTCAAACTCCTGACCTCATGATCTGCCTGCCTTGGCCTCCCAAAGTGCTAGAATTACAGGTGTGAGCCACTCAGTCCAGCTGTCTGTCTGTTTTCAAAAGGCAGACTATTAAGTAGGGTTTATTCCATGGCTGGGGGGCACACAGGACCTGTGTCTGAGTGACCTCTGCCACTCCAGGGAGGGCATCAGTTACCGTCCATTTATTAACAGCTCTCCAGTTTCTAGCTGCAGCCCAAGATCTCTTCCCTGATCTTCAGAATGAGAGAGCAAAATACCTCAAGGAAGGACCCCCACTTGGATGTTCTCACAAGCATCTCCAACTCAGCATCCCTAATTCTGAGCTCGTGATCCCCACTACACCCTCACTCCCCTGAAGCTAGTGATCTCTCCCATTCCCCATCTCAGTAAATGGCATCATCATCCAGCAGTTGCACAGGCAGATTTCTGCTCATTATCTTTCTGTTCTCCCTCACACTCTACACCCAATCAGCAAGCCCTATGAATTCTTCCTTCCACCCGTTTTGCTTCAGATCCACTCCCTCATTCCCACAGTCACTTCCTTAGCTTAAGCTGCCACTATTTCTTCCATGGGCTACAGCAACAACTTCTTCCATTTCAGCTCCCTCCAGGCTCAAAAAGACGGCCAGTGCTGGACGTGGTGGTACATACCTGTAATTCCAGCTACTCAGGAGGCTGAAGCTAGAGGATTACTTGAGCCCAGGAGTTTGAGGCCAGCCTGGGCAACATAGCAGGACCCCATTTATAAAATAAAAAAATAAAACCTAAAACCTGTAATGTCACTTGCATATTTAAAACCCTTCAAAACCCTTGTTATGCTGCAGTATGCTTTTTCCTTAGCATCTTGTGTTCTTTCCTTTTATTAAAAAAGATCTGTGCTGGTGTGCAGTGTCAAAATCACAGCTCACTGCAGCCTCAATCTCTGGGTTCAAGTGATCCTTCCACCTCAGCCCCTGGGATAGCTGGGACCACAGGTGCATCCCACCATACCCAGCTCATTGTTTTAGTTTTTGTAGAGTTAGGGGTTTCACTATGATGCCCAGACTGGTCTCAAACTCCTGGGCTCATGTAATCCCCTCACCTCAGTTTCCCAAAGTGCTGGGATTATTGGCATGAGCCACTCTGCCCAGCCCCTTTCTTAAAAAAAGAAAATCCTTATTTCTCATAACACTTTTTCCCTGACATCAAGGGTTGTGTCTTTCCTATTCACCACTGTATATTCCCATGATTAGCAGCTGTTAACCACAGAGAAGCAGCTCAGGAACCATCCATAGCCATGAAAGAACAAGGAGGAGGTTTTCTTATCAGTTGACATTTCTCCCTGTAGTCTAAAATGTCTTCAGGGACAGAGAATGGAGCACTTCAAATATCAAATAGGCAGAACTTAACAAACAAGCCTACCCAGAGTATGGGATGCAAGCCTTTCACAAATGTGCTTCTCCAGCCTCAGCTCTACCAAATCCCACCCTTTTCTCTCACCTCCACTACTGCTGTCTGTGCTGCAAGTTGCCAGAACTGTCCTCTCCAGTCCCCAAACACCCCATGCCCGTTCATATGCTCATTCACATCATCATTGCTTTTGCCCATGCAGTCTGCCTTTTCCTTCCTTCTCCACCCGGGGAAATTCTGTTCATCCTCAGCGACCACTTCTTTGACGTACCCAGGTAAAGACAGTTGCTCCTACCTTGCATTAGTCAATTCAGGGTGCCATAAACAAAACACCATGAACTGAGTGGTGTAAACAACACACTCGTTTCTCACAATTCTGAGAGGCTGGAAGTCCCAGATTAGGGTGCCAGCATGGTCAGGGTCTGGGGAGGGCTCTTCCTAGGTTGCAGGTGGCTGCCTCCTCTCTGTGTCCCCACATGGTAGTCAGAGAGAAAGCTCTCTGTTCTCTTTTTATAACGGCATGCACCTATGAGGACTCTACCCTCAGGATCTCATTTAAATCTAATTAACCTCCAAAGGCCTCACCTGCAAATAACATCATATTAGGAGTTAGGGCTTCAATATATGAATTTTCAGAAGGGTACAAACATTCCTCATTCCATAAATCCCTTTATCCTACCTTCATACTTTACTATGTATAATCATTATAATGACTACAAATATCGAGCATTTACTATGTGCTTCATATTTTTTATTTCATTCAATTCTCTTATCCTAAGAGGGT
Source organism: Callithrix jacchus (assembly GCF_049354715.1). Lineage (NCBI taxonomy): Eukaryota > Metazoa > Chordata > Mammalia > Primates > Cebidae > Callithrix > Callithrix jacchus. The sequence continues at coordinate 155,410,395 of NC_133502.1, forward strand.
AGGTAATTGATATGGTTTGAATATTCGTTCCCTCCAAATCTCAGTTTGAAATGTGGTCCTCTCAGTGTTTGAGGTAGGACTGAGTAGGAGGTGTTTGAGTCACCAGGGCAGATCAATCATGAATGGCTTGGTGCTCCCCTGGTGGTAACAGGTAATGAGTGAGTTCTTGCTCTATTTGTTTATGTAAAATCTGATTGTTAAGAACAGCCTGGCACCCTCTCCCCTCTCTTGCTCCCTCTCTTACCACATGACAGACCTGCTCCCCCTTCGCCTTCTGCTGTGATTGAAAGCTTCCTGAGGCCCTCACCAGAAGGACATACTGGCACTATATACTTTGCATAGCCTTCCGAACCATGAGCCAAATAAACCTCTTTATAAATGGTCCAGCCTTGCGTGTTCCTTTATAGCACTGTTAAATGGAGTAATAATACAGTACTTTTGTCCCTGTCTCAGAAATGAGGAAAAGTCACAGACATTTGCCCAAAGCCTTACAACCACCAAGTGGTTGGCCCTACCCAAACCTGGAATCAGGGGCTCCTGACCCCAAAGCCAAAGTCTAACCGCTCTCTCGTATCGCCTAGAGCAGGAGTTGGTGAATGTTTTCTGTAAAGGGCCAAATAGTAAATATTTTAGGCTTTGCAGGCCATATGCTGTCTATCATAACTACTCAACTCTGCCATTATAGCACAAAAGCAGCCATAGAAAATATATAAATGAATGAGCATGGCCTTGTTCCAATAAAACTTTATTTATGGACTCTGAAATTTGAATTTCATATAGTTTTCATGTGTCACAAAATAGTCTTCTTTTGATTTTTTTCCCAACCATTTAAAAATGTAAAAACCAATCTTAGCTCACAGGCTGTACAAAAACACATAGCATGCTGATCCCTGGCCTAAACAGCTACAATGAACTTAGAATAGTAATTAGTTTTTAAACGTATCTCTCCTCTCCAATTCCCCTGACCTTCTTAAGCAGAAACCTGCAGTTCTTATTCTGTTTCTCCAACAGCCCACTTCACATTTCCCTCTTCAGGGTCTATTCATACAGTACAGGGCTGCCTCCTTACCACCTTCATGTCCTCGTCCTTCTCAGCGAGGTTGGCCCTGGCCACACTATCTAAAACTGTAGCAGCCTCCTTTGCAGTCCATGCCCTTTATCCTGTTTTATCTTTCTCCTTTGTACTTCTGAAGCACATAATTTTATAATCAAGCACATAGTTTTTCCATTTATCTTATCTAGTGTCCCCAGTAGAATGTTAGTTACATGCAGGCAAGTACTCCCCTTTTGTACACTTCTGTAAACCCAGAACCTCGCAGGGCATGTAACACGTAGAAAAAGCACAATATTTTCTTAATGAATCCATTCAGTCATCTAAGTCATTCTAAAGATCCAGCACAGAGCATATTCTCAGAATGAAAACCTTAGGCTGGGTGCGATGGCTTACTGCCAGTAATCCTAGGACTTTGAGAGGCCAAAGTGGGCAGATCACTTGAAGTCAGGAGTTCCTGGCCAATATGGCGAAACCCCATCTCTACTAAAGATACAAAAATTAGACAGGTATGGTGGCAGGCACCTGTAATCTCAGCTACTCGGGAGGCTGAGGTAGAAGAATCGCTTGAACCCAGGAGGAAGAGGTTGCAGTGAGCTGAGATCATGCCTCTGCACTCTAGCCTGGGTGACAGAGCGAGCCTCCATCTCAGAAAACAAAATCAAAACAATTAAAAGCGTAAATGAACAGCAGTGTGAGGTATGGGTCATGTTTTCTTCCACAATCTTACACTTTTGGGTTTGTAGAAAATCTCTTGCTTTCTATGGAGTAAGTAGAGGGCAGAAATGGGCCCTTGCTTTGTCTATCTGGCCTCCCTGTTAGGTGATGATCTGCACTGAGGTTTCTTGGAGATATGAACTCCTGACACTGCTCCTTCTGGAATGCTGGGCTGGAGTATCTCGGGGAGGAGGCAGGACGTGACTAGGGCAAAAGGATCAGCCTCAGACAGGAGCAGCAGATGGAGCCGGGGACTGCTTGGTGAGGAAGGCCTGGAATCCTGGCAGAAAAGGGAAAAGGTGCGTGCCAGGGTTCCCGGGCAGGCTGGCAGAGTAGAACGGGCTTCTTGTTAAGTTAATTGAGGTAATTTTTGCTGCCACCTTTTGGATAGTAACAAAATTCTCTTTCCACCAGCCACTGATCATATCTCTGCCTCCTGCCACATTTCATTGTACAGACAGTGCACTAAATTTAGCTACATTTATTTAGCTGTTCCTTAAAACTTTGTCACTTAAAAAATAATTATAGGATTTCTCTGACAGACTGCAATACACGGAGTGCACCAAATTACAGGTATAATTTGGAGATCCAACTGGGATCACCAAATAAAATTGACAGCAGTGGCCTAATTCCTGAATAATCCATGTGACACTGGAGAGGGTTTGTTCCTTAGACCCCTCTCCATAACCTGTGTATTGAGCCAAAAGTTCAAAGAAACCAAAGCAAAATAAAGGAAGAGGACTTTAGGCCAGGGTATGGACCCCAAGGAAGTCCAGCCTTCTTTCTGCTTGGCAGAACCGGGGAGACCACCAGGCCCAGATGTGCTCTCCCCAAGTACAAAGAAATTTAACCTCCATCCTTCCAGCCAGAAGCCTGACAAGGTGAGCTCTAGGAGAGAAGGGCTTCATTAATTTTTAACATTTTTCTTTTGCATTTCCTGTGATTGTAAACTATAGAAACCAAAGTTTGGCTCCCAAGGAAAAATTGATGCTCAGGAGGAAAACAGCAGGTCCTTCTGGGAAGTGAAGACGCCACTCGGCAGAGCCTAAGTGGACATAAAGCCACAGAGTGATGGATAATTCTGTTACTGATTCATTTCACAAACCATGCTGAGGTCCTGCTGAGCTGCTGCTTTTGTACAGACCCTAGGGACACACAAGCCGATCAGAAAAGTAGGGGAGACCTATTCAGCCTAAAACCTTCTGCAGATGCTACAGAAGGGTCCTAAAGGGGCAGAGAGAGCCAGGCTTGGGGTCATGCTTGGAAGAGCAGCTGGGCACAGACACCAGGAACTGGCAAGAAGGATGGCATCACCCTGCTGGTAATTTTTGATGTCTGTGGAATTCCCCCTCTCTGAATCAAGCTCTGTTCTTCTCAGATACTTCATCATGGCATTCAGGTAGGAAAAAAGAGCTCTTCAGCAAGGGATATTTCCCTGGAGTGCTGGGTGGAGTCTAGAGGATCCCTTCAGAAGTTAGCATTTCAGAGGTTGAGTGTGGAACAACTGGTGGCTAAGAGCACTGTCAGCATCAATACAGCGAGATAGTCCAGTTGGAAGAAATCTTTCCAATTTTCTGTTCCAAGATCTGTATTGTTAGCATTGCTAACTCAAGCCCCAGAGCAGTTAAGTGGCTTGTCCCGGACCATAGAGCAAGGCTGGGACAAGTCCTGAAAAGAAACCAGTTCTCCTATCTCAGTCCAGGGCTACCATATTTAAAGCAACTCCTGGCTAGTAGAAAGAGCACTAGCTGTGGATCCAGATGAACTTGAATCCAGGCCCTGGCACACACCAATCCTGAGGCCTAAGTAAGTCTCTCAAAGCTACTGTTTCCTCATCTGTAAAATGGAGACAGCCATTTCCTGCTGGGCCTCCTGTATTGTGTGGTTAAAAAGATCAAAGGATCCAGCTTGGGTGAAAGCGCTTTGTAAGTTGTAAGGCGCTGAATGAATACTGCTCATTGTCCTATTGCCATCTGTAGCCAAGATCCCAAAGGAGCCCAACTTTCCAACAGCAGCCCTAAACAAAACAGCAGAACAGTGTCCCCAGAACAACTAGAAGGCAGAAAGCTGGCCTCAGCACCACTCCCCTGTCCATCCTTCCCTCTGTCCACTTCCCGCTGGGCCCTGAGAAGAGTGGGCTATCAATCTTCCCATGTTGCACAGTAGCTCTCAGTCCCTGGCTGTGCAATAGCCATGAGGAAAATCCAAGGCATTCGGCTAGTTCTTTCCTGCTGGGGTGAACATCTCAATTCTCAGCCTTTTCCTTGTTTCCCAAGGCCTTTAGGTATGTAGAGGACCCTGTCCTTGGGCCACCTTCCTCCCATGGTATCAGAGGCTACTCCGTAGTCTAGAAGGGGTAACAGCAATTTTTTAGGACCCCAGACTGGGATGGTTAACAGTTGGCAGCTGGCTCCAGCCTCTTCACTGCTTCTGCAAAGCCTTTGATCAGAGCCAGCCACCCAGATTTCTGTGGCTCACCTGCAGGACCCTCAGAGTCACAGTCCCTGCTAGGAGCTGGGGAGGCAGAGGGCCGACTTGAGCTGCCACTGCAGATAGTCTTCCTAACCAGTGACCATCTCTGAGAGTAACCTCTGCCCTAATGCACAACATTAGCATTCACTGAGCACCTGCTATAATGTCAGGGACTTTCCTATGCACTATTGATTTGGTCTTCTAATATCTGCTAAGTAAGAAACAACTGCTACTTTATACAAATGAGGAAATGAGAGTCCGTCCAGAAAGGTTGTAAAATTAGCCCAAGGTCATGCAGCTAACAACAACATTAATAAAGCAAGAATGAGTGCTTTCAATTGTGGATTTTTTCACCAACACCTACAAAAACCCAGAGAGGGTTAGTACTCTCCTTGTCTTGTAGATGAGAAGAAGCAAATGATTTGCCCACTCACAGACAGCAAATTACCATTGGTCTGTAGTCAAATCTATACCCCACTCATGTGGTTTCCAACTCACATGGGCTGGTGCTAGATTTAGACCCAACGTTGCTGATGCTATCCCCAGTGTTTATGCTCTAATCCCAGGCATTTGGAATTCTCACAGCAGAATCATCAAGGCAGCCTTTTCCAAGGGTAGGTTCTCAGATTCCACCTCTGAAGACTCTGGTTCAGATCTGGTAAGGGCCTGTGTGGATGTGTTTATAACACACTCCACAGGTACCTGCACAGCTTGAAAAGCATGAGGTTCTCTTGCAGCTTCTCTAACTGCCAAAGTTTTTAATGGCAAACCCTGCCTCATCAGTATCCATCTTCCATCCTCAACTTATGTTGTCGCCACAACTGGCTCTGTCCTTGCCTCCATCACTGACAACCTGCCTTCACTGTAAATCCAGGAGCCACTTGCAGATGCTTACCTCACTGGCTTCTCAGAGGCCACCAACGCCTGTGACCACTCCTTGTTCATGATTCTCCATAATATCCCTTTTCTCCTGGTTCTCCTCCCAAATTAAGTCTCCTAACTGACTTCTGTGCCTCATTCTCTCTTTAATTTTGCTCTCCCCAGGACTTTGTGTTCAACCACCTTCTTTTGCCATTTTCCTTGCCCTGAGTGACCTCATTCACCCCATGGCTTCAACTGCTCCCTCTGCGTGGATAATGCACATCACCTACCCAGGGCTCCCGAGATTGCTGAGCCTCTTGATAGCATTCACCCCAGCTAGTTCACAAGGCACCTCAAATGTAGCATGTCTGTAATGGATCAGAGTCTTCACTAGCTACTCCTGGTGTCCCATCTCTGTGAAGGACCACTCATGGGTCACTGAAGGCAGAGACCTGGTAGTTTATGTGGGGGATGCTTCCTCAACCCCTCCTGCATCAGGTTATTACCAAATGCCAGATATTCTAGCTTCCGACTTCCCCAGGAGCACCCCCAGGTCCCCATCTACACGACCTCTGTCCCAGTTCTTTCTCTTCAGGGCCCTGAGGGATCCCTTTAGTGTCTTTCTGACTAGGTTCCTATCCACCCAAGGCACTTTCCTCCCAGCAGCCATGCCACATGCCTACTGAAAACCGTGAAGTATTTCCCTATTGCTTCAGGGTAAAATCCCAGCCTTTTATCTCCTGCCCAAAGCACTTCCTGAGGGGGCGAGTCTATCCTTTCCAGCCACATCCCCTGCAACTCCCCATCAAACAGTTCTATCTATGCTCCAGGCACTTAGACCTGCACACAGTTCTGGGAAAGCTTCAGTGTCTTTTGATATCTTTGCACATGCTGTTCTCTCTGGCAGGAAGAGACTCTGCTGACTTCTGCACTTACCACTGTCTCCTCCTCCACTGTTCATCCTTCAAGTCTCCCTCAAGAGCCACCTCCTCCAGAAGCCCTCCCTGACCACTGGATTAGGGCAGGTACCCCTCCCTTGCCTGCCATAGCAGCCTGTGACCCCTCTTTCCCAGAGTTTACCACCAACCCTGAACCATCACTGCCTTTCCCAGTGGAACACCAGCAACTTCCCATTTTGTTGATCTACATCTGTCCAGAGCACAGGTCAGTACCAGTGGCACTTAAATGCCTGTGGACTAATAATGATGAAAATAATAACATGTGCCAAACGTTTATGGAGGACTTACACTGCCAGGCACCATACTAATTATGGGCATTGTATCACTTAACCCATACAACAACCCTATAAGGAAACTCTAATTCTCATTCCCATTTTATAAATGAGGAAACCAATGCAGGGGGATGTTAATTTACCTAAGGTGACACATTTCATAAGTGATGAGTGGGGACCAGAGTCCAATCAAATTAATGAATGAAGGAGAAAATTGTGACTCTGGCTCGACCCTCTGCTCAAAATTGAGATAGAACCACTTTTCAGTAGTAATATTTAACCATGTCATCCTGAGTAAAAGTCACTGGGAAATCAACTCTGAATTCACTGTGGGAAAGAGAAGACCTTTAGCTTTTTAAAACTAACCAACCATCCTGCAACCCTGAGAACCTGAAGCAAGCATTCCTAAGAAATTCCTGAGAAAAACATGTGTGAGGTTTTCCTCCTGAGTCTCCTGTCCCCTGACTCCTCCCTCTCCCCTCCTGCACTGTCCGTTGAACAATTTCCTGTTCCACCTTGCTTCCCCGGCAGCCGGAGGGGCCATCAGCAGAGAACCACAAACTCCATCTCTTCAATTACCCCCGAATTCCCAGCTGTGCCGGGAACACACGAGGGCAGAAAAATGGCTTGAAATCTGTATGCGGGAGAGGTTGGAAGGTTGAAGAGAGCAATTTTTGTTTCACATCATTCCTTTGTATAATGTTGTATCCTTCTGACAAGTCACCATAATACATCTTAACTTCACCAATTGCTGCCTTAAGAGAAAACAGTGAAGACCTATCTTTAATGTCAAAGGAACAATGGGCGTCCTTCCAGAGGAGGAAAATGACTTGCTTTGAAAGAGTTGGAGAAGAAAAGTGCAGAATGTTCCAGTTTAACGTGAGGGGGGAGAAAGTCAGCAGCTGTGTGTTGGCACATCCACTCCCTGGCTGCACGACTAGGGCAGCCCCGCCAGCCTCAGCTGTCTGTCGGACCCACCGGCTGAGGAGGAAACCTCTTGGCTTGGGTGGCGGCAGATAGCGGGCATTTATTCCTAGGAAAAGTCGGGCCAACTCCTCTCAGCCCAGGTGTGCCTGTGGGTGTGGCTACCTGGATGTAGAGCTGTGGCAGTTCCTGCTCATTGAAATCTGCTTTCCCTTCAAAGACAGTGGGGACCAAGCAGATTGACTGGGAACTTCAGCGACTGGGTCTTCTCTTCTTCCTCCACAGTGTTCTATCTGCACCTGAATTTCTCCATACGTAGCCACTCTCCACTAGGCAATGAGATGCAGATGGATTCTAGCCAACCTTGGCACAAAGGCTCCATGGACTAAAGACTATTTAAGTCCACCTCATTAGACTTCTCCCCGTAGATTGGGAACTTCTTCAGCTACCTTTCCAGTTTCAGAGTCGGCACTGCCACATCAAGCTTCTTGTAATTTTCTGACTGTGCAATTTCATGTGTTCCTGTTCTGTGCCCTGGTGCCTTTGCACATGCTGTTCCCTTTGTCTGAAATTCCCTGGGAAGTCCTGTTCATCCTTTAAAACTCAGCTCAAATATTTTCTCCTTCTGGAAGCCAATGTGACCTTTTAAGTGAGTTGATCACCCTCCTCCTTTGGGTGCCAGGCCATTTCTATAGCAGACATTACCCTGAATGAAATTTATTGATTTACATGATGCCTCTATTAGGTGATTGTTTGGGGGGCAGGGATTTTGTTTATTCATATCGAGATAGAGACAGAGATTAATATAGATACAGATATATGCCCACATAGTAAGTGCACAATAAATACTTTTTGGATGAGAGGATCTAAACCTGAGGTTCTTAATCCAGGCTAAAAATTAGATTCACCTGGGAGATTATATATGCTATATCTCAACAGGCTCCTACCCTAAACCAAATTAATCAATCTCTGGAGCTTTATGTAACTTGCATTTGAATCACCTGGAGGGCTCATTAAACCCAAATGGCTGAGCTCCACCTGCAGAGTCTCTAATTCAGTTGGTCTGAAGTGGACCCTAGAATTTGCGTTTCTAACAAGTTCAGAGGTGCTGTGGATGCTGGGGGAGCTGAGGACCACACTTTGAGAATCACTGTCTAGGCCCAGGGCTTTCCTAGTTATCCATTTCAATCAGCTTGCACCAGCTGAGACCCTCGTGCATATCCTGAAGTGGGCTAAGTGCTGTGAATTTGAGACAGGATTACCTGCTTGCCCTAAAAGGGCTTCAACGCAGCTTCCCAAATTTCAATGTGCATAAAAGTCACCTGGAATCTGTTAAACTAATGAACCTAATTCAGTAGGTCTGAGATTGACCTGAGATTCTGCATTTCTAACAAGCTCCTAGGTCATGCCTACATTCTAGAGCTGGAGCTGGCAGACTTTTTCTGTAAGGAGCAAAATATTAAATGTTGTCGACTTTATTGGCCATAGAATGTCTGTGGCGATTATTCAACTCTGCGTTATAACCTGAAAGCAACCACAGAGAATACATAAATGAATGGGCATTTTCATTCATAAATGAATGGGCATTTTAAAACTTTATTTACAAAAACAGGTGGGAAAGGCAGGATTTGTCTCGTGGGTCATAATTTACTGACTCTGCTTCTAGAGACTTGAAAGAGCAAAAAATGTTGCATCGGCCAAGACAAAGTTAGGTACAGGTGGCTGGAGAGGAGGGAAGGAATTATTTGGGTTTGAAGTTAAATAGTGGTTTAAACTCTGTGTAGAGGAAGGAGAGGAGGGAGGACATTGTGGGCAAGGGCACACACTGAACAGGCACAGAAGGGAGATTGAGAGCCTTCGTGGTAAGACCAGAATGTGGGTAATTAGACTGTATTAGGCTCAAAGTGATCCCCTTAACTCTCTCCCCTTACCCATTCCCTGCACCAAATTAATAGACATTTGTCAGAACAGCCCATTTCAGGAAGTAATAGATTAGGAGTCAAGCAGCAGGTAAGGATGTTGGGGAGAGGGGTCCCTGAATCTTTTATTTATTTTGCCATTGTTGAGTTCCAGGGTCTAATAGTATAGGTAGCATCAGTGAAGAGTCCTGAGACTTTGGACTCACTATTATGTGTTCAGCATTGTTCTAGAGCCTTAGAATGCTTCATTTAATACGACCAACTCTGTGCAGTATGTGCTCTTAGCCCCATATTAGAGGGGCCAAGGTGATAATCTTTATCCAACCCACACGTACCACAAAAATGATTCTCTAAGGAAAAAAAGTATTCAGTTACCAGAAGAAAAATATAGTATTCATTCAGGCAACTCCATTGCCCAACATATGTACATACAATTTCCAAAATGCCCCCACTTAACATAATACAAATATTCCATCTAAAACTGAAAACACACTCATACATTTCTAAAGGGAAGTCCATATAAATAATAAAAATAACTAACACTTATTAAGCTCTTAATTTATGCCAGTTGCTACAATTGCTTTACATGTATTGACTTATTTCATTCTCACAAAATTATTTTTAAAAAAAGATAGTACTGTTTTATTCCAGGTTTACATATGAAGAAGCAGAGGCACAGTGGAGTGTTACTAGTTGCTCAAAGTTATGCAAGTTAAGTAGTGGACTTGGGATATCAACACAAGCAATCTGATTCCAGAGCCAGTGCTCATAATATCTATACAATCTTCACTAGTTGACTGCATTTCTCTTCAAAGACAGGGTTTCTGCAATGAAAATCTTATTCTGGTGTGGATAAAGTTTCTTGTGTCTAGAAACTCATGGTAAATGACAAATTCACCCCTCCTCCCCAAAATACATGATATACAACGAGAAAGAAAAAGATAACTACAACTAAAAACTCCCTCTTGGACAAAAGAGAAACAATATATTGTAATCATTAGTGTATAGCATATACCATGGGGAAAAGAGCATGGTGGGTAGGAATAACCAGGGCATCTCTGCCCTGTGATGAAAGGTATTCCTTGGTTAACCCATCTGTCTTCCCTTCAGGGAAATTCCTTGTCTATTGATCCTGTGGCCATAACTAAGCGGGACAACAAGAGGCTTCCCTTCCCACGGCTACTTGCTTTGTCTTAGTGAGTTCATGAGCCTGGGACTACCCCAATTGTTGACCACTGTGTTACAGATTATCATTTGTCAGGTTTTGTGTTTTTCAGGCATTACAACTTTCTTAAATCTTATTAAACACTTGATTTGCATTTGGTCAAATCCAAAGTCAGAAAGATGGGTCCTTGAATCTCAACCGCCATCTGGAAGTTTCTGCCCCTTGGCAGCAGGCCTTCCTGTTCCATCTACTATGCTAATGATGCACTGAGGCAGGGAGGCAAGACTGAAATTCCTTTTGCTCCCCATTGCATCCCAAAGAATGGCTTTTTATGCTACAAAAGATGATGTTTGGAAGGGTTGGATGTCATGCTACCTCCAGGTTCTAATCTCCTCCCTTTGTGTTTAGCCTCCCTTCACTTCATTTATGTTAAGTTTATCCTGGGATAGAGAATTTAGCTTTTCCAACTCACAGTACTCCTCTCTGCCATTCTGGACTGCTGACTGATACAGGGTGGGCTTCTCTGAGAGAGGCTCTCTTTTCTTCCCATTAAGCTTGCTTCTTCCTTATAGGGCATTACTGAAGGCCATAAGAAATGGACAGTTCTTTCCAATATAATTATATTTTCTATCTCTAGAACATGGTTTGAGCCTTAAGATATTACCTAAAACAGTTCAACCCAGCTGACTTCCCAGCCAAGAGCAGACTTGGTGCTCTGCAACCTACTGTGATTCAGCCAGTTCTACATTTTAGGATGTCACTTACACAACCTCACTTCCAAGAGCCAATGCTATTGTTATTGAGGTCTCATTTCATTGCAAGTGAAAGCAATCCATCTTAAAATGGCTTAGGAAGAAAAGGGAATTGTATTGGCTCATGTGAATGGGAAATCCAGGGCTTCTGCTGGCTTTAGATGTGGCTATTTCTAAAGCCTGAAATTATGCCATTAGTCTACTCTTGCTCCCTCAAAACCTCAGCTCTGATTTCCTTTGATTTTATTCTCTTTCAGTAATTCCAGGTTTATATTTAACCAGAAGAAATAAACATTCACTTTTCTAACACAGTTATGCATTACATAACATTTCAAACAACAATGGACTACACGTACAATGGTGGTCCCATAAGATTATACTGTATTTTTACTGTACTTTTTCTGTTTAGATCCACAAATACTTATCATTGTGTTATAACTGCCTACAGTATTTTGTACAGTGACATGCTCTACAGGTTTGTAGCCTAGGAGAAATAGGCTATACTATACAACCTAGGTATGTAATAGGCTATCCCATCTAGGTTTGTGTGAGTACATTCTGTGATGTTCACACAAGGATGAAATTACCTAAGGTCACATTTCTCAGAATGTATTCTCAATGAATCCCATTGAGACCTGATGCATGTTATAGTTCCAGTCAAAAACTCATCACTGACAATCATTTGCCGAACTTGAGCCACATGACCGTTCCTAAACCAATCACTGTGGATAGAGAGGACACAACACAGTGATTGGTCGTGCCTGGCTGAGTGCCCTAACTTACAGCCAAGAACCAGAAGTTAGCCCAACCTAAATCACACTGAGAACAGGAAGAAGATTTTCCCAAGAAAAAATAGTGGTTCTGTTAGCAGAAGAGATGCTGGGCAAGCAAACAACAGAAGTCCACTTTAAGGACCACGACTATTTGTGCTAACTCTTGTTTCCCCAAAGCCCAGCCCAATGCTTGCCACGTAAAGAGAACTCTATTGATATTAGCTGAAAGGATGAATTAGCTCAGAGATTATGTTTATATTTTAATTACTCTATGGGGAAGCCCAGTAGAGGCTGAGCTCTTCAAGAGCTTCCATGAGTTCAAGTGTATAGCCCAATTTTAACGACTCCTGGATTTGCCTCATTGGTGAAATAATCCTCTCCTCTCCATAGGGACCCCTCTTCCCAACATTTCATCAGACGGGAAATATGGCAACTTACATGCTCTCCCAAATTTAAAAATACAACACAAATTTATCTGAAGCAACAAAATTAATATTCATTTTTCTTTAATCCATTTATTCCGCAAACATTTACTGAGCACTTATTTTATACTAAGCACTGTGCTAGGTACAAAGATATAAGCATCAAGGTCATCCCTTCACTTAAGAAGCTCAAGCCTAATAGAGAAGCCAACAAGTGATCAAGGAAAAAAAAAGTGGAGGCAGCTTATGAAGTAAAAGATTGTGGGCTTTGGGGTCTGACCTTGGTTTGAAATTTGGCTTTACCTCCTGATTATCAATGAAACAAACATTGGGAGAGTTATTAACCTCTTTAAGCCTCTTTTTTTCTTATCAGTAAAATTAGTTATGATTGTATCACCAACTTCAGAGGGATATCATGTGAATTAAATGATAATATATATGTACAGCATGTAACTAGAGCTTGGTAGAAGTGGTTGCTCTTCTATTTGAAGCTGTGGCAGATTAGAGGAAAGATCATCTAACTCATCCTGTAGAAGTCAAAGAAGATTTGATGAAAGACACGAGATTTGAGCTGGTTCTTAAGGATGAACAGGAGATCACAAAGTAGAGGATGATTGGGGTGGAGAGGAACATTCTGATAGAGGAAACAGTTTATTCAAAGCTTTGAAAGTGTGAAGAAAATTGGTACATTTAAAGAGCAGCAAATACTTCCAGATGCCTGCTGTATTGCTGGGATAGTGAGAGGAGTGGAAGGTGTGAAATGCCAGTATTCAGGGAAAGAATAAGGATTCTGGCATTTCTTTGTCCCATGGGAATAAAGGGCATCTGGCACTCTCTGCCCAAGAACCATAAATCACTAGTGTCCCAGGTAAGTAGGTGTCAGAACAGCCATTATTTCTTCTATATACACATTAAGATGGTTCCTTTCAGATGGATGGGGAAGTTGAGGGTCCATTTACAGTTCCTTCTAAATGACTTGCTATAAATCACAATATTTATTATTCAGAGTCTGGTTTCAATGAAGCAGGGATTGTGAGTTAGAGTAGGGGAGGGGCGTGGCTTTACTCCTGGGGGAAAAGGCTGAGGGATTTAATGAGATAATATTCATAAGGCGCTTTGAACTCCCCAAGGCGATATGCTACAGCTAGCACTTAGGGACTCTGCAAGATCTGGGGAGATAATGTTTCTAAGTGAAGATGCCAGACTGCAGGAATGCTAGACAGAACAGAGGCGGGGTGGAGGGGGAAGACTTGGTCCTTAAGTAATTTCTCTCATTAGCATCACGGCTAGAACAATCCATTACAGCAAGCACAGAGAAACGCCAGTTTGTCAGTTAGGGGATCTTGGGTCCAGATGCTCAGACCTATCTGGCATCTTTCACTGGGGAAACACTCACAAGTTTCTCCCCTGGGCCACACGCTACTCACACATTAAACAGACTGCCAGGGGCTCCGGAGCCTTGCTCACAGCCTTGATCCTGAACCTTTCTCTCTTACCTATCTTGTGTTCCACTTCTCACCCTAATTCCTGTGGTCAGTTATGACAGAAGAAAAGACAGCTAGGATCCAGGATTCCAAATTCCCTCCCTAGCTGCTTACTGATGTCACAGGTCCCTCGTGGGTGCATACCACAAAAAAAAAACATAAACACTTTGTCTGTCACTAGGATGGCCGAGGGGCTGCGGGTGGGGGAACATCTAGATTGTGGGAGGGGAGGTCATTATTAGCTCCTCTCGCCTGCTGAATTCCTCCTTTTCTCTGGATCATTCCCTCATTCCTATCTGGCATTACACATAGAGACAGGGATAGCACCAGTTCCATGAATGGAACATTCTGGAAAGAATAAAGCATTTTATTTAAAAAAAAATCTATAAAGAGAGAACCTCAGGTCTCTTTGTTGCCTTGCCCAAAGCTTGCTCCCTTCAGTGTGGCCCAGTTCTTGGTCCCTGATGACTCTATTTGAATATGATCCATTTTGGAATTCCTTTTCCTTACGCATTTGTATTTGTTAGATAAAACTAACTGTTGTACAAATTCTAAAATTTCAGTGGCTTAACTCTGTTAAAAGCTTGTTTTTATTTGTGGTCAATGTGTATGTTTTTCTTCAGTCAGGGGAGCAGTCCTCAGGGGAAGGTAGAGATTTAGGGATTCAAGGTGGCAGAGTTTGCCATCTGCATCAAGTCACTTTCCAGGTCATCCTGGTGTTAGCATCCAGTTTGCAAAAGGAGAAGAGCATTAGATGTGGGAGATTTTGGTGGGCCAGGCCTCAGAGGGACACACTTCACCACCACTCATATTCCATCAGCCAGATTGCCGTTGTATGACCCCACCTAACAGCAAGAATGGCAGGAAACGTAATCTTACTGCATGAGCAGAGCAGGAGGAGTGAATGGGTTTGATTAAAAGCCAGCCAGCTTACCATGATATGGATATGCAAGGTCCAAATTTTAAAATATTACATGAGAATTTGGCTTTAGGGTATAGAATTGGGGTGCTGGAAAGAGCATGGCAGCACTTGCAAATCCTTGTCAAATCAATGGAAAGCCATTGAAGAGATGGTGGGGAAGATCAGATATTAGTTCTAGTGTGGGAAATGTAGCTTGCAGGAACCTCATGAGCCTCATGAGCTGGTGAGTTGGACAGAGGGCTGGGGCCTCAGAAGTCCAGGGCAATAGGGAGATACCACACGTTGATAGTTCTGGGTAGACATGGCCATCAAGACTAGACAGTGACACAAGCTTAGGGATATATAAAGGGGTTGGTTGAAAAGCTCAACTTTGTGGATTTTAAGTCTTTTAAAAAGATGACAGGTATGTGGGAGGAGAAAAAGTCTGTGAATAGGGTGCAAAAATCCCTGATGACTGAAAGAAAGTAGCACAGAGGTTGGTAAAGAACATCACTGGAGTTAGGAAAAGAGCAGTGGGATTGTCTAAAAGAAGATGCATAAGGAAAGAGTCAGATAGTGTTCTGGACACGTGAGCAGAAAGGAGGATTCCCAGCTCCATGGTGTGGCCCTGAGGTGGAAGGTATGAGAGCAGGAGCAGCCTTTGCTTGAGAGGCTTAGTTGGCTCCAGCAGCTAGGACAAAGCACCATAGACTGGTTTATAAACAACAGAAATTAACTTCAAGAGTTCTGGAGGCTGGGAAGTCTACCATCAGGGTGCCAGTAAACGTGGGGTTCTCCTGAGAGCCCTCTTCTGGTTTGCAGACTGTCAACTTCTCGTTGTGTCCTCACATGGAGGAAAGAGAGCTAACTAACCGTCTGGGCTCTTCTTAAAAGGACACTTATCCTATTAATGAGAGTGCCACCCTCATGACCTACTAACTTCCCAAAGGACTCACCTCCAAATGCCATCACATTTGGGTTAGGGTTTCAACATATGAATGTTAGGGACACAAATATTCAGTCCATTGCAGCCATGAAAGATACAGTGGGCTCAGATGCAACCAGGTCTCAGTTCAGGTGAAGCAGTACAGAGAGCATACCAGGAGGCCTTTGAGGATAGGCAGGGATCTTACAGAGGCCCAATGGAGAGAGATCCCAAGAGGAGAATGGCTTGAGAATGGGCCAGGGCTGACCAGGGTGGGATTTTGAGGAAATGGGAGGGAAGAGCTTACCAGATGGACCTTGGACTGAGGAAGACAGCAAGCCTCATTATGACTAGTGCATTTCATTGTATATAAATTATATCCCAATTTTCAAAAATGAAATAAAAGCTCATGAGGGCAACTTTTTAAAAAATGATGTAAATTACATAGAAATATATCAACCATTTCCCCCAAATGAAGAAGTTTGGGTTCTATATACTTTTTTCAGAGGTTTAAAGTATAGAGAAGATAAAACGACTTTTTAAAATCTAAATATAATGCCTACTATGTGAACAATAATGAGTATTTAAGAAAGACGTCAAACTCAAATGAGTTGTTCTGCTGCTGTCTTATTCAAGTACATGAGGTTTCTCTGAGCTGGTGAATGTTTCAACTCAGGTTGGTAATGCCTGACAGAGTTAGTTTCCTTGGGAAAGAAAAAGAATGGATTCTACTTTAAAGATTAAATTTTGATATGGGAGCTATAACAGCACTGTCAAGTAATTATTATTGTTATTTTTACAAATCTATTTCACTTTAAAACAAGTTGGGAAATTTCTGACTTAGTTTAAATGAGACCTCAATTCTCCCAGGCCTGATCTGCCACCTGAGGCAGGATCTCCTGCTGAAAAAGTGCTGTGCTGAGTCATTAAAATGGCAGCTCCCACTGAGAGAAATAACGGAGCCAGATTCTTGCAGCAGAGATGCTGAACAGTAGAAGAGGGAGGGAGGAAGGGAAGCTAATTTTTCCAGGCAGATCTGAATGCCTCTTTCTCATAGGCCCTCTTAGTCAATATTTATCTAGCTATTCAAAGAGTTGTAACCATTGATCTCTTTTTTCTTTTCTTATAGTACTCGGAACTTGGAGAACAGAATGAAGTTCTAGTTCTTTACAGTATTCTTTATAGTACTCGGACCTTGGGGAACAGAATGAAGTTCTAGTTCTTTACAGTAGTCTTTATAGTACTCGGAACTTGGAGAACAGAATGAAGTTCTAGTTCTTTACAGTATTCTTTTTAGTACTCAGACCTTGGGGAACAGAATGAAGTTTTAGCTTCTTCATTCCAAGCCTTGTGATATCAGAAGAAAACTTGTGGCTGAGATTTGACCAAACTGTGAGGCTCAGACATTGGTGCAAGCCCCGTGAAAGAGAAAGCTGATGCCCCCACCTTCCAGTTGTTGATTTATAGAGCTAAGATTCGTTACGTATGATTTATTTTCCTAGTCTTTTGTTTTTATTTTTGCCATGGCACCATTTGGAGGGGGCTTTACTGACCAGTCCTTCTGACTTACTCCTTTGTCTGACTTTGCTATTAGAACAGTTTTCCTGGGAGGAGAAATCTTCTTTGCCATTTTAAAGTACAATGGGACACATGGATGTTATCTTTAGCGTAAAAGGTCCCAACTTGCATTTCTGTAACTGTTGAGTGAGAAGCGTAAAGGAGCCCAGGTTTTGCCGCCTTCCACCTTGGCCTATCGATGAGGTGCCCAAGCCAAGTCCACAGAGGTTCAGAAGCCAGGAGAGAAGTCAGAGATGAAGTCCAAGGAGAAATGCCTGGATTTGTGTGCAGATGTTTTCTTGGGAATGCCCTAAGAATACCTGTGAAGAAGTGAAGAAAGCGGAATTGGGTGGAGTCGAAGGGGAAGTTGAGCTGAGATGTAGTTCCAACAGAACCCAGGGGAGCTCTGAGGCTGAAATGCCTCTCAGAGATCTCCAAAACTGAGATGAAAGGGCTGGGACTTTGTATCCCCACAACCTGACTAGTGGTTGAACAGAGGCTGTCCCCCACGGAGGGGCCACCTTGGGAAAGGCAGCTCCCTTCAGCTAAGGATGTTTTCGTAGATAGTCAGTAGGCAACACTTGCAGCAGCTGGGGAGTGAATGCCTCAGCTCTGAAGACGGAATGTGAGTGGTATCATATCTACCATGAGGCCACTCTTTACGTATATACAATTTACTGGTGAAGCCCTCTTTGGACTCTAAAATATGACTCTTGTCTGTCACTTATGTCTCAGTCTGTTTTGTGTTACTGTAACAGAATACCACAGACTGGGTAATTTATAGAGAAAAAAGATTCTCACAGTGCTGGAGGCTGGGAAGTCCAAGATCAAGGTGCCAGCATTTGGTGTGGGCCTTCTTGTTAACATCATCCCATGGTGGAAGGTGGAAGAGAGGGCAGGAAAGCCAGAGATTGAACTCCTAGCATGAACTCCTTTAATAACTGACATGAATCTATTCATGAGGGTGGAGCCCTCATGACCTAAACACCTCCCATTAGGCCCTACCCTTCAACACTGTTGCATTGGGGATTAAGTTTCCAACACATGCTTTCTGGGGGATACATTCAAACCATCGAAATTTGCTTCTGGATTTACATTTACATGACAATTCTACATGTCATCTAGTTTCATAAATTCTAATAGAATTCCAGAAGGGAGGGGAATATAATCTAATCCAACACCCTCATGTTACAAATGAAGAAACTGAGGCTATGAGAGCAGGAATAAGTTACTCCTGGTGTCAGACCGAGGATTGGAATCCAGACCTTCCAAATTCCAAACTCCCATGTTCTTTCCATTACCCATGCAAGCTGCCTCCATTTCATTCTTACGGTGGCCCTGAAAAATAGGAAGGAAAAGTACATTTTCTTTATATCTGGGAAATATTGTAGATTTTATTCCAGATCATGGAAATAAAGCAAAGATCACAATAAAACGAATTATATAAATTTTTTAGTTTCCCAATGCATATAAAAGCTGTGTTTATACTATACTGTTGGTCTCTTAAATGTGCAATAGCATTATGTCTAATAAAAGTACATACCTTAATTTTAAAAATCCTTTATTGCTAAAACAAAATGCCAATTATAATATCATCTAAGCCTTCAGGGAGTCATAATCATTTTGCTGGTGGAGTATCTTGCCTCAATATGGATGGCTGCTGACTGATTAGGGTGCTGGCTGATGAAAATCGGGGTGACTATGGCTATTTATTAAAATAAGACAACAATGAAGTTTGTGGCATCAATTGACTCTTCCTTTCAGGAAAGAGTTCCCTGTAGCATGCAATGCTGTTTGATAGCATTTTACTCACAGTAGAATTTCCTAACTTCCTTCAGAATTGGAGTCAATTCTCTCAACCTCTGTCACTGCTTTTTCAACTAAGTTTATTTAACATGTTAAATCTTTTTTGTCATTTCAACAATATTCACAGCATCTTCACCAGGAGTAGTTTCCACCTCAGTAAATTACTTTCTTCTCAACTCCATAAAAAGCAACTCTTCCTTTGTTCAAATTTTATAATAAAATTTTATCATGAGATTCAGTCAAATCTTCAGGCTGCACTTCTAATTGTAGTTCTCTTGCTATTTTCACCACATCTACAGTTACTTCCTCCACTAAAATCTTGAACGCCTCATAGTGATCTGTGAAGGTTGGGATTAACTTTTCCATCAGAGGAGTCACTATCTATGGCAGCTATAACATTATATATATTTATTAAACAATAAGACTTAAAAATCAAAATTACTTCTTGATCCATGAGCTAAAGAATGAATATTCTGTTAACATGCGTGAAAACAAATATTGATCTTCTATACATCCCCATCAGAGCTTTTGGTTGATCAGGTACATTCTTAATGAGCTGTAATATTTTGAAAGGAATCTCTTTCTAAGCAGTAGGTCTTAACAGTGGGCTTCAAATATTCAATAAGCCATGGTATAAATAGAATGCTGTCATCCAGGCTTTGTCATTCCATTTATACAGCAAAAGCAGAGTAAATTTGGCATAATTCTTAAGGGTCCTGGGCTTTTCAGGATGGGAAATGAGCGTTGGCTTCAACTTAAAGTCCCCAGCTGCATGAGTCCCTAACAAGAGAGCCTGTCTTTTGAAATTTTGAAGCCAGGCACTGATTACTTCTTTCTAGCTATGGTAAGTCCTAAATGGCACCTACTTCCAAGAGAAGGCTGTTTTGTCTGCATTGAAAATGGGCCAGGCGGGCCGGGTGCGGTGGCTCAAGCCTGTAATCCCAGCACTTTGGGAGGCCGAGGCAGGTGGATCACGAGGTCAACAGATCAAGACCATCCTGGTCAGCACGGTGAAACCCCGTCTCTACTAAAAATTACAAAAAATTAGCTGGGCATGGTGGCGCGTGCCTGTAATCCCAGCTACTCAGGAGGCTGAGGCAGGAGAATTGCCTGAACCCAGGGGGCGGAGGTTGCGGTGAGCTGAGATTGCGCCATTGCACTCCAGCCTGGGTAAGGAGCAAAACTCCGTCTCAAAAAAAAGAAAGAAAGAAAATGGGCCAGGCATGGTGGATCACAAGGTAGGAGTTCAAGACCAGCCTGGCCAAAAATGGTGAAACCCCGTCTCTACTAAAACTACAAAAATTAGCTGAGTGCAGTGGCAGGCACCTGTAATCCCAGCTACCTGGGAGGCTGAGGCAGGAGATTCCCTTGAACCCAGGCAGCAGAGGTTGCAGTGAGCTGAGATCACGCCACTGCACTCCAGCCTGGGGCGACAGAGTGAGACCCAGTGTCAAAGAAAAAAAAAAAAGAAAATATGTTGTTTAATGGAGTCACCTTCATCAATTTGTCTTAGCTGGATCTTCTGGGTAACTTGCTGCAGCTTCTACATTTGCACTTGCTGTTTCACCCTTTATGTTATGAAGACAGCATCTTTTCTTAAAACCTCTTGAATCAAACTCTTCTAGTTTCATACTTTTCTTCGGCAGCTCTTTACCTTTCTCAGCTTTCATAGAATTGAAGAGAGTTTGGCCCTTGCTCTGAATTAGGTTTTGACTTAAGGGAATGTCGTAGCAGTCTGATTTTATATCCCAACCATTAAAGCTTTCTCAGTATCAGCAATAAGGCTGTTTTGCATTCTTATCATTTGTGTAGTAACTAGAGTAGCACTTTTAATTTCCTTCAATAACTTTTCCAATGCATTCACGAGTTGGCTTTTTGTCACAAAAGGCCTACTATCTCGGCTTTCAGTGTGCCTTCCTCACTAAACTTAATTGATTCCTAGCTTTCAATTTAAAGTGAAGGATGTGCAACTTTTCCTTTCACTTTTGAACACTGAGATGCCGTTGTAGGAGTATTAATTGGTCTAACTTCAATATTGTCATGTCTCAGGGAATCGGGAGGTAGGAGGGGAGAGAGAGAGAGAGAGAAAAATGGCCGGTGGTGGAGCAGTCAGAACACACACAACATTTATTTGTTAAGTTTGCTCTGTTAGATGGGCACAATTTGTGGTGCCTCAACCCAATTACAATAGTAATATCAAGGGTGACTGATCACAGATAACCATAACAGATATAATAATAATGCAAAAGTGTTCTGAGATACAGTCTTGCTCTGTACCCCAGGCTGGAGTGCAGTGGTGTGATCTCAGCTCACTGCAACCTCCACCTCCCGGGTTCAAGAGAGTCTCCTGTCTCAGCATCCCTAGTAGCTGGGATTACAGGCACCTGCCACCATGCCCAGCTGATTTTTGTATTTTTAGTAGACATGGGGTTTCACCATGTTGGCCAGGCTGGTCTCAAACTCCTGACCTCAGATGATCCAACCGCCTTTGTCCTCCCAAAGTGCTGGGATTACAGCAGTGAGCCACCGCACCTGGCCAAAAGTTTGAAATATTGCAAGAATTACTAAAATGTGACACAGAGAGACAAAGTGAACACATGCTGTAGGAAAAAAGGCACCCATAGATTTGCTCAACACAAGGTTGCCACAAAGCTTCAACTTGTCAAAAACTCAAAATCTGAAAGCATAATGAAACAAAGCACAATAAAATGAAGTGATCTGGCAAAACTCATGTAAACCAAAAATAAAATTCTAAGACCCTCTAGCCATCTGAATGGACTTCCTCCTAGGCCAAGACACTTTAAAATTTAACCTAAAAGACTGGTTCAGGCCATGAAGAAAAGTGGGGGTGGGACATAATTCATTATGTCTCTCTAGTTTTAACACCAACATCAACCTTAAGTCTGATAAAAAGCCTGTAGAATCTATCCTCTGGGAGGCCTGAAACCTGAAGGTGTCATCTGCATGATAAAACTTTGGTCTCCACATCTTATCTCAACCCAGACATTCCTTTCTATTGATAACTCTTTTAATTAATTACCAATGAGAAACATTTTAAATCTGCCTGTAACTTAACCTGGAACCCATAACTCCAACACCCCTCCACCCCCACTTTGAGTTGTCCCACCTTTCTGGACTGAACCAATGTATTTCTTAAATGTATTTGATTCAAGTCTCATGCATTCCTAAAATGTATAAAACCAATCCACACCCTGACCACCTTAGGCCTTTGTTTTCAGGATCTCCTGAGAGCTGTGGCACAGGCCATGGTCACTCATAGTTGGTTCAGAATAAATCTCTTTAAATGTTTTACACAGTTTGACCCTTTTCATCAACACTCGCAAAGGCAGAAAGTGGAAAGATTTTAACCAGGTCTGTTAGAGGACACAGCGGTTACTCTGCCAACCACATCACCTTGGGGGACCTTCCCCAAGAGTCCCCACCTCTACTCAGTGAAGCTCAATGATCATTTATTAAGCAACTGGATGCTGCCTGGCCCTGAGGAAAAAAAAGATTAATTAATCACTACATCAACTTTCAATGAGTTCATCCCATCTAAGTGGGGTAAAAAAGAAATGTATAAACCAATTAAGAGCTACTTGGTAAAGGTTCTGAATGACTAATTAATGTTCCAACAGAGAAGAACCCAAACTTGGCCTGAAGGCTTCCTAGAGGAGGTGATGCCTGAAGGTATTCACATTTGAATGAGAGACCCAATGCCTCATTCTCCCTGCCCGCCAATGCCTTGACTTCCAAGGCATTCTCTAGCTCAGGTGTCTCTCCATCATCTCTGAAGTGACTAGAACTAACCATCTCTAAGAGGGAACCACAGCGAAGCTTTCCCCCACCCCACAGTGACAGCCCATCTGTAACCAATAATTCATTAAGCAATCTCAAATCTGAGTGCTCATCCTCCTCCCCTCACCCTCACCTTTGCCTTAGTTTATACATCGTGACTGCTTAATTGAACGAGTAAAATTAACTCCTGTCTGGTCTCCCTGCACCCAGCTTGGCCCTGCCCTCTCCTTTCTGCTCCTACCATATGGGGCGTATATGACTTTGCCGTTCTCTGTGAAACATCCTTCTATGACCCCACAACAACTTCCTCCTGATATGAAGTCTTGACACTTGTATGGCTTCACATGCTGTTCCTCTGCCTGGAAAACCTTAACTGAATCCCTTTTGCCTCGCAAACTCCTTGCATAATCATTTAATATGTAGCTGTTCAGAGATGTAAAAACCATTCTTAGCTTATAGTTTAGTCCTTGAGAGCCAAATTTGGATGGCGGTATGCCAACCCCTTGCCATAAAGGATGAGTAGGGAGGGTCCACACTGAGGAGAAAGGCCAGGGAGGCAAGCACTGGCTGATCATGGAGGGCTAAAATGGCAGGTGGAAATCTGGAATCAATGGTGAATCATCAGAGAGCTTTAAGCAGGGAAGGGACATGATCTGGTTTGTGTTTTGTATAAGGCTCAGCTAGTGCAGTAGCAAAGGAAGTCTTTATTCATCTAAACTAGAAAAATGGCATCCATCCAGTCTCTACCTTCTGACCCCAACATGTGAGCATCTCAGATGGATTCCAACACCATCTCTTTTTCCAAGGGAGGAATTCCTGGAAAGAGATAACCCTCAGGACTACAAGCTCTTATATCTTTCTGCAAGAGCAAGGGGCCTTGGATTTGGGAGAACATTCCTAGGAGACAACTTTCTTTAGCCCTTCCAAGGAAAATAAAAGGGCCATTTGTAACCAATGGAACAGGGCCCATGAAGAACGTTCTCTGTGCCTCTGCAGACCCATTTCTGCCTGGGTCTCTTCACGACGACAGTTATTTATCTAACCTTCACTTCCACATCATTCCAACTCCCACACGTAGTTCCAAAACAGGTCTTAAATCACTCAGTAGCCAAGCCAAGCCA
This sequence comes from Callithrix jacchus, assembly GCF_049354715.1. NCBI lineage: Eukaryota > Metazoa > Chordata > Mammalia > Primates > Cebidae > Callithrix > Callithrix jacchus. The sequence goes on from NC_133502.1 coordinate 155,434,274, forward strand.
GGCTAAAAAAGAAAGTAACTGCGGCCAGGCCAGTGTTCCAGCACTCTCTACAGACATCAAGACAAAGACAGGGTAAAGTCCAGAGAAATCACCTGCAAAAAATAAAAGCAAGATGTTGGTGTCTTCTTGAGGGATTGTCCCAAATTAAGATGGAAATGTCTGTGCATAAAACATGCAAGGGAGTCATAGGCTTTCCAGGGGAGGTCTTGGTAGCTAAATCAGATGATGGCAATTGCTGGATATTACAGATGTCTGCATGAGTTAAATGAGTATCTGCTTTTGGATGCCAGTGAGAGCACCTTAAGAATGTTAGCTCAATACTGACCCCTAGAGGGACACACCCACTTTACTGCCAGTATTAACTCTCCTCTGCATACTTCCTTCCAAGCAAACAACCTTGATTCTGACCGTACTGACTTGCTGAGGTTGTGGTAATTCTACTTTGCCATTATCATGTTGTCTCTACCTTAGTGCTGTAGTGCTGGTGTGAGATCTACTCTGTTAGATCCCAGCTAGACGAAGGCCAAATCAGTCATTCAAATACTGAGTCTTCAATGCATCAGCACCACTTCTCCCATGCCACAACCCTTTATTCAGGTAAAGGGACTTCCTCAGCATTCTACAATAATCCTCTAGAGACAATGTCCCAAGGAGGGACAAAGCTTTTGATTTCATGGGTTCTATTTAGGATTGAGCTTTAGAAACACGGCTCAAATAGATTAGGTAACTTGAGGTTGGCAGGCTTTAAAAGTTTTTAAACTATCTTTTTAAAAAGTCATCATGAGAAGTGCCTACAGTTGTCCCAGAATAACCTTTCCAATATTCTGATGGCCAAATATTTCAGATAAAATATCCCAACTAATTGCTGGGTCCCTAAGGATCTCATAGTCCAGACCTCATGATGGTTTTCTTAAAAAAAAAAAAAAAAAAAAAAGGCTGTGAATACAGTAACTTATTTCCCCAAATACTTGGCTATTTTGATGACCTGCAGAGAACACATTTATTTTCTGCTGTAGCAAAAATCTGTCCATCTTTAAAAAGAAGACCTTGGCTGACAGGGTACATTTAGTGCTTCTCAGAATAGGATGGCTTTGGGGCAGTTAGAGGTATTATAGGATATTTGTGAAGGATTATGTCTGGATTGCTAAACTACTTAGTGATCTATTTTGAGGTTATCCCGTTAAGACTGGGGTACTATTTAAGAGGGAGAGGAAGCTCTGGGAGTAATAATAACCCCAACATCTCTACCACCACTGCCTGTCACCTTTGGAGGATTGGTAAAGGGAGGCCTGTGACCAAGTATTTAGAGTTCTGCCTTCACAAGATTCCATTAAGTCCTTATCTTATGTAAAAAATCAGCTTTGAGGGCCTGGGATTAAATTACATTAGAGCAAAAATGAAGAGGAAAGGGACTCTACAAATCACACTACCAAAGACCTGTGTATATGACAGACCAGGCACCCAACTCACAAATCAGAACTGCTGGCCTTAAGCAATCATTTGCAAGGTTGGGGCATATGTGTAGAGGGTCACTGGGTGTGCCGGTTCAAAGGCGGACAACCACCTGCTTACACATTCATTGCCTGGAAGAGCAAGGAGCCCACAACTAGGAAATACACAGGCAGGTACTCATCGCTTCACCCACTATGCCCGGCTTATCCCACTATACAAAGTCACCCAGATTATAGGAGAGATGGTGTTTTAGTATGTAGGTGTCCTATCAGAATTTACCCAGATGATGTAAAAATTCTGAAAATAGTGTTAAAAGAAAAACTTTAGAATAATCAAATGTAACAGAGTTTAATTGAATGAAGATCAACTTACCAATTGGGCAGTCTAAAGGACCAGAATAGGTTCAGAGCAACTCCAGGGCTGCTACTTGTTTGAGTGACATTTATGGACCAAAAAAGGGAAGTGACATACAGAACACAGAAGCAAGGTACAGAAAGAGCAGGATTAGGTACAGGTTGGCATTTGCCTTAACCGAACACTGTTTAAACATTTGGCTACCTGTAATGGACTGAAATTCAGCTGCAGTGGTTGGCTGAGGCTCAGCTGCCTGTTATGAGAGTACGTTACTCTCTGTGTACACAGCAAGTTAGGTTACAGCTTAATATGCATGAAGAAACCTTTAGGCCAAGATTAACATAGTATGCGTGCAGCTTCAGGACAAACGTAATAGTAATTTACTGTGAGAAGGCCCCAGTTCAATGGGAGGGTGCAAGTCTAATAAAACTCCACTTGTGAAGCTTGTGCCTGGACACTCTGCTTTCCCTGTCTGAGGCAGGTGTCAAACGTCTTAAGTTCCTCTTGCAGAGTAGGTCTAGGCTTCCACTTGGCCGACTCAAGTGTATTGGGCTATTCTCCTGCAGCTGTTCTCATGACCAGATCTCTGACAATCAATTATTTCACTGGATCACTATAACTTCCCTTAGGCCAATCATTCCCTGCACCTTGTATACAAGCAAGGGTCCAACTCTGCCTGGTATGACTAGGCGAGTACTTCTTGGGGGTCAGCTCTTTGATGCTTACTGTGTAATCCGAAGCTCTGCAGAAGCACTAGGCCTTCTTCAGGTGTCTCAGGTGTAACCTGAATGAGGATCATAACCCAGAGCCCTGCTAGACTAAGGCACTCACCCCAACCCCACAGACTGGTCAGGGCAGATGAGACCATTTGGTGGGTGGGGTCATCACTTAGCTCTGCAACTTTTTCTTCCCTGGAAAAAATGCCATCAACAAAACTGCTTAAGTTTTGTTACACCCTACCTGCACTTCTAAACCTTGCAAGACAGAAATCTAACCATTGTCAGTGGGCACCCCACAGCTACACCACCACACACTCATAAACTCATAAAGGGACACTGTGTTATCTCTCTATGAGAAAATAGCTGAACTTTGGACCTAGTCAGGCTTACTCAAGTATCCTTGAGCTTAAGGTGGAGAGAGAAGACATGCCTCTGACACCCCATTAACATGAGAAGGTAGACTGAGAGCAGGGAAGTTATGCTGTTCAATGATAGTGGCAAGTATTCATCGCCTGTTTGCTGTGGGGCAGGCATTGTTTAAGAGTTTTGCATGTATGAAGTCATTTAAGCCTTCCAACAACCAGCCAAAGTACATAATGTTTTTGTTTCTTTCTTTTTTTTGAGACAGAATCTCACTCTGTCACCCAGGATGCAGTGCAGTCATGTGAGCTAAGCTTACAGCAACCTTTGCTTTCTAAGTTCAAGTGATTCTCCTGCCTCAGCCTCCCAAGTAATTTTTTTACATTTATTAATAGTAGAGATGGGTTTCACCATGTTGGCCAGGTTGGTCTTGAACTCCTGACCTCAAGTGATCCACTTGCCTTGGCCTCCCAAAGTGCTTGGATTACAGGTGTGAGACGTCACGCTGGGCCTGTTTCCATTCTATGTATGAGGAAAGTGTGAAGCACAAAGTGAAGGGGTTTGACGTACATAGTAAGTGGTTGAATGGGGAATCAAACCCAGGCTGCTGGCTCCTGAACCCCTGGCCTAACCTCTATTCCTCTCTTACAGCTATATTTCACATCTATAATTCAATCATTTCAGGTATGCTGACAGCTTTACTGGCCCATCTTATGGACAACAAGTTGAGTTACAGAGAAGCTAAAACATTTTTCTAAAAATCATAGTGTTAGCCAAGCAGGGATTTCAATCCCTGCCTCCAAGGCCCACATTTTGACCCTATTTATGACACATTCTGTAGGTTCATTTTCTGGAAGGTTTTTTTTTTTTCTTTCAACTTTTCAGCTTTTAAAATGACTTTACAAGTTTACTCAACAGAGGTAATTTCATTACTATTGGGGGAGGAAATCACCAACTTTTTGTGCAAACAATGCTAGCCTCCTTTTAAGCATTAAGAGCAGAACTGCTTAAGAAATGACATAAGCAATAATTTGACACCACCATCTCCCCTAACATAATCTATTTTATTAATGTGTACATAGCTTTTGCAAATTAAAGCCTGACATAAATGCTTAAGTTCCAGTATCCAGAGGCAAAAGCAGGGTCTACTAGAACTCATCATTGCATTTTCTGGAAGTTTAAAACCCTATGAGATGGGAGAGCAATTCAGAGAGAATTAAAAGATAGATATTTAGAGAGTGATTAAATTAATACATGTTTTTCACACATTATGGATTTGAAGTTACATCATGTGGGGTTTGGAACACAGAAATATATTATGTGTAACCCAGTTTGCAAATAAAATGTCCATGCCTTGTTCATTTAATGACATAAAAGTCTAGAAAAGGATGGAAACAAACTGGGACAAGTTAAAAAAAAAAAAAAGACCCTTAGGGATTTGGAAAAACAAACAAGTTTTTCAGTGCTTTTTTAAATTGTCATGGTTTCTCCTCCTTGGTTTTTATAGAGCTCTACTGCAGTCACACACAATTTGCAGTTGACCATTTGGGAGAAAGTATTTTGGCCCAATTGTGTAGCCTCTCTGTCCCATCTACAAAGGGTGGCACAGTCCAGAGGGCTGCTGCCATTCATTAAATGGGCTCAGCTTTTAGAGCCACCCCATGGGGAAGGGCAATTGTTCCTCATGTTCCCAAGGGAGGACATCAGTTTGGCTGTGACAGTCCCCAAATCGCATGCATCATTGTTCCCGGGGAAGTATTATAGGACCAACAAAAAGAAATCTGTGCTGTATTATTTCGTAGGTTCCAACTGGTTGGATATGAAACAAAATAAAAAATTACATACTTGATGCAAAATTAGAACATTTAACATTTCTATTTCTTTGAGACATTTTAATCTATTCCTCCACGAGGATAGCTAATGGTTGTTTAAAAGCTTTTGCCACTTTTAGACTGCATTTTAAGATGCCGATTTTCTCTGGCTGGTCCTTCCAACAAAACCATGTTCGTTTTGTTCTTAGGATTTATTTCCAAGGCTACAGTTCTTAGAGTCATTTAGGAATTATTCAAAGAATTATTAAAGGATTTAAGAATCTTAATATAGCAGTATTAATTTACTAAAGGATCCTTCAGGAAATGTTTCTGAATGTCTGATGGTGAGGAAAATCTTAGGAAAAAATATTGAAGCCATGGAGAAATACAATAGTACTGTGATAAAAGAAGTCTTTTTATATGTATATATACAAATATATATATATATGATATACATTCTACAAATATATGTATATAAAAAGACTTCTTTTATCACAGTAGTATTTATATACATATATACATTTGTATATAAAAAGACTTCTTTTAATATACATTTATGTCAGGCAAATTCCTTTGATAGTGTTATGCTAATATTTTTCCCCAAACATGTTATTTTTCATCGTCATGAAGAGATACATGATGTGTGAGCTGATCTTTAAGGACGTGTAATATGCTTGTGGATGAATGCCTTTTCTATTTACAATTCTATTCTTAAAGCTAATTAAATTCAACTTTGATCTAAGCTTAATAATAAGAACTATTTGAGTTTCAAAAGTAATATTTAATATCAGAAAACTGGTCCTCTAAGTATTTCCTTGTGTTAGCTAGTGGTGAATGAGCCAGTTGGTATTAATTAAACAACCAACCTTGAGCACAGAAGAGTACACAAAATCTCAGTCATTGGCTTTAAAGATTCTTGTCCCCACTGTGCACAGTAAGTTTTCATCTGCAACATCTGAGGGGCATCATCTGCTTTGCTCATCTATCATCCCCATAATGAGTAGAAAATAGAATTTCTCCTCTGATAGAGCATTTCTATAATTTGTGGGAAAATGCTGCGAAAGCTATGTATATAAGAGCAAGAGTTCAAAAGAGATCAAGTGCAGAAGGGGGCTTCTCCCTTGCTTGCTACAGTGGTGGGTCTATGAACTGGCCAACCTTTTCTTTCACTGATCCTCTGGAGGTATTTTGGAGGTAGCAATTGGGGTGGAGCTGACCTGTGGGAAAGGAAAATGGCCACCTTGCCATTGGTGCAAAGGATAGAAAGAAGGACTCCTTGTGGTTGGGCAATAGAAAAAGGACTGAGATAAATAGAGATGTCTGAACTTGGGATTCCAAGCTGAATGCTGTTCAGTGGATGGTGCAAACCTTCTCTGTGTTCTTTATACAGTCTCCATTGAAATCCACAGTGTTCACAAATGCTGATGTACAATTTAATTCTATAAGTTAGTTCAGATAAGAGAACAGGAAAGAACTGATGTCCTGGTTACATTCTCATGGAACCAATACAAGCAGTGGTAGCAACCCCAACAATCTACAGTTCTGAAAATGAGTTGAAAAGTTGTGAATGGTGTTTTGCTTTTAGGAGTGAATGACAAGGTATTAGCCCAAATTGCTTTCTGTGTAACCTAAGAGAAGGATCTACGTGAGAGTATAAACAGTAGAAAAATAATAAGACACTAAATATGCAGGCTCCTAAATGAATGACCTGTGTTAGAATTAAATAATTTACTAGAAATGTGACCACAGGCAAATCACTTTACATCTTTGGAATTCATTTTCCCAGGTGTGCAATAAAAGGTTTTGCCTAAATCAGCAATGAGCAAACTCTTGGCCTGAAGAATGCATTGGCTCACCTAGTTACACACATAAGCTAATTTGTGTGTTATGACAGTAAATATTATCTTCAATATAACTTAAGCATAAAGTTAGAAATTAGAAAGTTGCTTCTTTATTGCAATTTCTACAATATTCCCAGAAATTAACATTTTAGTGACAAAAAGGCAGTGCCAAATTCTTTAACTGGCATTTTTCAACATGGTTTTCTATACTGAAATATAACAGATATAAAATTATTAGAATATACATTTTCCCACAGGAATCAATAAAGCTTTTTTTCATTTTGTTTGATAGAAAAATAGAAAATGGGTCATATACACTTTTTTGAGGGGAGAGAGAGTGTAAAATAAAAGGTTTCCTGTTACTGGATAGAATATTTCTAACACTTTTGGAAATAAATAACTAAGGTTTCTCAAAGTAGACTTTGTAGGTGACTAGTAAATCTCAATTAGCCTACAGTAATTCTGTATTACAATTAGAAATCAGGGGCTCACAATTAAATTGTTTAGAAAAATTGTTTTTCTTACATTCTATTAACTGTAAAGAAATGATAAAAACAAATGAATCAGTAGCTCCCCTGATATTTATTGATTATTATTTATGGTGACAGGAAGAGGGTAAATGGAGGCAGCTGACTTGCTCCTTTGTTCTAACTTCATTGTTGAACACTCTCTTGTTCTATGAACTTTCTCTGTGGATTCCAAGCCTCGTTTGTAATTAAATCTCTAAAGAATAGAAAATCAAGAAGCAAGTTGTCACCCAAGAAAATACAACTGGTTTAATAATAAATTTTCAATTGTTCTCCCTGCTTCCATATTTTTGTGTATCTAACTCATATTAAACCCAGCCACCATAATACTCTACTCAAAGCCCTAGCTCTGATCACATTGCTCTCCTGCTCAGAAACCTTCAGCGTCTTCTCATCATTTGGTAAAGCAAACCTGTAATTTTTAGCCTGGCCCTTGATGCCACCTGCCATTATGGAATGAAGGCTCTCATTAAACTTCCCTAGGCCTTGATTGTCCCTTTCTCTGCATTTCATTCACTCTCTTCCTTCTAACTAGATGGCCAGCCCTCTCTGCCCCCACGTTCCCAGAAATTCACTGGGGTGCCCTTCTTTCCTGGAAATGTTTCTGGAGAGTTAGAATCATATGTACTCTTGGGGCATTTTGTATCTCACAGATGGCGTTGAATCATTCTCCCTTTTAATAGATTTAATTATTTGTATCTTATTACCCTTTCAAGACTATAAGCTTCCTAAAGCATGTAACTAATTCTCTTTCATCTCATGCTAAAACTCGCATCCTTTCCAATACTCCAAACTGCCTCTTTCCTGTAGAGAAGTGGCTAAACTATCTCGATAGTTTGTCTCCTTGAAATGGAAACATTTGATTGGTGTTGTCATAGCTTCTTAACACATAGGTAGCCTTTAAATTCTGCCTCTTGTCACCCATTAAAGAAGGACTGTCAGTCATTCTTTTATGAATCCTTACCTGTAATGGCAAGACTCCCTCCTCCCTCCTACACACACACACACACACACACACACACACACACACACCCCCACACACACACATACTCCTTAATGAGGCTGGTATACAGTCAGAATGTTCTGTAAAGATGATTAATATCAGCCAATCCCTGTGAGCCAATCAAATGTATTTGCAACCCAGAAAGGGTTGGTGGGGGGTCCCCTTCTCCTTGGCACCTGTATTAGTTTCTTCAGGCTGCTGTAACAAATTACCACAAATGGAGTGACTTAAAACAGCAGAAATTTATTCTCTCACATTTCAGTAGGCCAGAAGACTGAAATAAGAGTGTTGGCATGCCCTCTCTGAAGGCAGCAGCAGAGCCCTTCTTTGCCTCTTTCTTCTGGTGGCTGTGGGCAAGCCCCAGTGTTCCTTGGCTGTAGGTGCCTCACTCCAATCCTCCCTCTTCACGTGGTGTCTCCTTTCCCCATGTCCCTTTTATTCTATAAGGATACCAGGCATGTTGGATTAAAATCCATCCTAACCCAGTATGACCTTATCTTAACTTGATTATGTCTGCAAAGACCCTGTACCAAGAAAGGTTAGATACACAGGTAGTGGGGGTTGGGACTTAAACATCTTTCGCAGGAGGACACAATTCAACCCACAGCCCTCCCGGTACAGCTTACTCACAGAGAGTCACATAACGCCATCCTTCATGCACTGCAGATGAGTAACCCAGCTTACACCTCCTCTCTACCTTCCTGCTGAGAGACAGCAGTAACCCCAAAACCCTTATTTAAAAAATGATAGTGGCCAGTCACCACAGCCCATGCCTGTAATCTCAGCACTTTGGGATGCCAAGGCAGGCAGATCACTTAAGGTCAGGAGTTTGAGACCAGCCTGGCCAACATAGTGAAACCCCATCTCTACTAAAAATACAAAAATTAGGTAGGCATGGTGGTACATGCCTGTAATCCCAGCTACTTGGGAGGCTGGGGTGCGAGAATCGCTTGAGCCTGGGAGGCAAAGATTTGAGCTGAGATTGTGCCACTGTACTCCATCCTGGGCGACAGAGCAAGACTCTATCTCAAAAACAAAACAAAACAAAGAAAAGAAAAAGAAATGATAGTTTCTTTTTTTTCAAATTGAGCTATAACTTTTATTATTATTATTATTATTGTTATTACTTTTGAAATGGTGTCTCACTCTGTCGCCCAGGCTGGAGTGCAATGGCGCAATCTCGGCTCACTGCAACCTCCGCCTCCTGGGTTCAAGCGATTCTCCTGCCTCAGCCTCCAGAGTAGCTAGAATTATAGGCACCTGCCACCACACCTGGATAATTTTTATATTTTTAGTAGAGATAAGGTTTCACCATGTTGGGCAGGCTGGTCACAAACTCCTGACCTCAGGTGATCCACCCTCCTCAGCCTCCCAAAGTGCTGGGATTACAGGTGTAAGCTACCACGCATGGCCTAATTATTATTTTTAATTGTGGTTCCCAATAAAGGTGTCAAAATATATATAACATAAAATACCACTCTAACCGTTTCTTAAGGTACAGTTAAATGACTAAGTACATCCACGCTATTGTGCAACCACCACCATCCACTTTCAGAACTCTATCTGCTAAAACGGAAACTGTCCCCATTAAACAATAACACCCATCCTTCACTCCCTTGATGGTTCTTCTTAGTGTGGAGTTTATCATGGACAATTAATGATTCAGTTGCTCTAAACCAAGGTTTTAGTTTCATTGTATATAATATATAACCATTCCATATACATATATAAAAACTATATATTTCTGTGTATAATATACTTACATATTATTCTTACACCTGTACATATATAGTGATGTATGTATATTACATATACACATGTGTAATGTATGTGTATACATAATACACAATAATGTACATACATTATGTATATGTAATGGTTTTATACATATATAATGGTTGTGTGTATATATATAAAATGGAGCTCCCTTGCATGTGCTCTCATATGTGCTCTCTCTCTCTCTCATACACACACACACACACGAAAGCTAGCAGTGAAAACAATGATATTAGTGATAAAGTGTAGATAGGTGTAATAAGCTAGTCTGGTGCAATTGAGAAAAGTTTTATGCTGCTTGTCCCAGAATGTGACCCAATTCCCTCATTTAACTGATGAAATTATTGCCTAAGTAAAAGTGACTAGGGAATGTTTGTGATAAATCCTCGTGGGAAGCTGTTGCTGGCCCCATTTGAAAGTGCATTCAAATCAATGATATAAACATTTGTTCATAGCTCTTATCTGTGCCAGACACTGCTCTAAGTACTCGGACACAGAAATAAATAATACAGCATTAGCTATCAAGAGCTCGAGTCTACAGTAGATGCAGAAGTTTAATACAGGAAATACTTCTGAAAGCACATCTTTTCTTTAAAAACATACAGCTTTTCTCTCCTTATATGTCTTTTTTTAAAGGATGCTGCAGCCTTTGATTGGTGAACACCTTCCTTGTCCTCACTCTTCCCATTAGTCAGTCTCTGATCCCTGATAATCCACCTTCTAAACACTTTTCAATGGGGATTGGCTTTGCGAAGAAGGATGAGATACTGGTGGGTACTGGGGAAGCACTGGAAAATACAGGTCTGAAGTTCAAGTTCTTTGTTGGGAAGAAAGAGTTGAGAGAAACTGAAGTAGACGTGGCCGGAGGACATCTGGTGAACACTGTTCCTCAAGAGTATCACAGCCGGTGCTTCTGCACCACCTCAAAGCTTTTCCTGGCCCAGAGAAGAGATCGTGTCCCTTCATGAAAGTATATTGCCCTGAAGACTGCCGTACATCCTATTCTAGAAAGCTCTTGGGCATCCCGAATCTTCTCTTTCTCTATTTTTAAATGTTGATACTGTATTCTGCCCTAGGTCGTCTTTTATGGTCACTTTATATTGTCTCCCTGGACCATCTCATGTAATCCCACAGTTTCAACTGCCATATACAATCTGATGACTAAAATTTAAACCCCCAACACAGACTTCATTCCCCAACCTTAGAATCACATACACAATGGCCACATTTTCACTTAGATGTTGTACTGGCTTATTTCTCAAATATGTCCAAAATTATCTGGCTTCCAAATCTTCTTATCTCATGTTCTCTCTCTCTTTCTCTTCTCTCTCTCTTCCACTTTCTGTGTGTGTGTGTGTGTGTGTGTGTGTGTGTGAGAGAGAGAGAGAGAGAGAGAGAGAAATAAATTACACTGACATCTACCCATTTTTCCTCTCTCCATGAGTAAGGCATAGCAGAGGGAGCAACATTAATCAAGCTGTGAGATTTGTAATGCTTTTGGAATTGGATTGTCTGAAATTTGAGGATATATAAGAATATATTAAAGATCAACAGCATAAGGCTGAGTGCAGTAGCTCACACCTGTAGTCCCAGCTACTCAGGAGTCTGAGGCAGGATGATTACTTGCGCCCAGGAGTTTGAGGCTGCAGTGAGCCATGATTATACCACTGCACTCCAAAGGAAAAAAAAAAAAGGTTAACAGCATAATCTTCAATTCCTGTGACATTTATGTTGTGTGGTAAGACATGCTCACGAAGGAGCCATTTCTGATGGTTTGGAACAACTCCAGAAGTCACCCGCATGTTACCAGTCTACTATACAGTGCTGGGCACATGAGCACTATCCCAGGTGGTGAAGACGCTATTGCAGAGAAGCAGGATGGGCCACACTGAGTTAAAGAAGTTGATCAAAGAGGAAAATGAAGACCTCTAGAGTCCTTGCCATAGGCATTGAGATTTTGGTTCACAAATCGAAAAAACTGGTACTAGGTAATGAAAAAACCATGTCAAGTATTTTGGTAACTAGCATTAACTACTACAGGAAATACTACCTACAACAACTGTGAGAGTAAATAAGGTTGCTCTAAGAATTTAATTCTTAAAATTTTAGCACAATGTTTTACATTATAAGAGAGAACTGCACTGGTAATGAGACCAGGTTCTTTTAAGACATTAGGTTTAATCTGATACATTTTCTTCTCTACCTGAAAAGCTGAGGCCTCAGCATCCTAAGAAGCTCTGCTATATGTAATGAAGGCTCATGGAATCGTAGATTCATATGAAGTGGAACAAAAGTGAGAGGTGATCCACTATCAAGAAAGCTCAATCTGGCACTTCAGATCTTGTTGGTAGAGTTTAATGGGTCTGGAGTTTTCTTTTGGATAAAAATACTTTGGAACTAGGCAGAGGTGCTGGCTGCACAACATTGTGAGTGTACTAAATGCCACTGAACTGCTCACTTTCAGATGGTTAATTTTATGTTATATGAATTTCAACTCCATTAATTTTTAGAAATCTCATCAGTTAATAGTAGCTGAACCCTTCCCACTGCCCCATCAACTTCCTATTTCTTTTGCAATTAATCCACATTCATTACTATGTGACTCTAAAATCTTAACCTGCCTACTTCTCTCACCTCTCTTATTATCCTGCACACTAGGCATGCAGCTTGTGCTTTCTTCAACACAAGTTTATTCTCACCCACCCTTACCCCTTGCTGTTTCCTCTCCCCAGAATGCCCTTCCCTTGGGTGTGCAAGGCAATCTTTTTTTTTTTTTTAATCATGCAGGCTCAGCTCAAAGCCACTTTCTCAAGGATGTCTTGCCTGATGAATGTATCTTCTTAGGCACTATCGTACCACCTGGATCTTATTCCTTTACAGCATGTATACTACATGAAGTTATGTTTGCTTTTAATTTTTACTGGTTTAATACCTGTTTCTTGCCACTAAAAAATAAATGCTATGAGAAGAATCTTACAGATTTTGTTTATTACTCTGTCCCCACTGCCTGGCATATGAAGGCACTTAAAAGATTATTTTGCTTTAAAGAATGGAAAGGGAAAGGAAGGAAGACACGGAAAAGAAGGGAGGGAAGGGAGGGGAGGAAGAAGGGAAGGGGAGGGAGAAGGGGGAGGGGAGGGAAAGGAATTCGAGGGGAAGAGAAGGGAGAAGAAGGGAAGGGAGAGGAGAGGAAGGGAAGGAAAGGGAGGAGAGGAGAATGGAAGGGAGGGGAGGGGAGGAGAGGGAAAGGAAAGGCAGAGCAAGGAATAGAGGTGAGCTAGGAAGGGAGAAAGGGAAGATTGCTAAGTCATATGCAGGCTGGACTAGGTGAGAATTCTGTGAATGATTAGCATTATCTTCCATGAGTGTAGAACAGCACAGATGTGGGATAAAGACAATAGTATACTGGCAAATGTTTAGTACTAGTAACTAATTCTCAGGGTTGATGGCAGTGTGATGGTGACATTCTGATTTGTAGCATTTATCAATATGTCGTGTAAACCTTCTCACATGGCTGATTTCAAGCAACCAATAAGTTGTGAACTGTCTCACAAAATTTCTAAAAATGTAACAGTTAGTTCTCATGAGCTGGTGCAAGGAAATTCCAGCACACCCCTGGTATAAGTGGCATGCATTCGCTGTCCTGGAGATAGTCCTACATTTTCCTTTTACAGAGAGAACCTGAAGTCCAGAGAGAAAAAACTAGATCAAGATTACACAACAAGTCTAAAACACAGGCCAGTTCCTTGGTTAAAGATGATTTTTCTTCATAAAGACCTTCAGATGCTGTCAAAAGAGAAGCACCAAGAGGCCTACAACAAGTTTGTGCCTCAAAAGGGTTTATTAGGAGCTGTGAGCCTGTACAACAAAGGCTTTTGGCAAGGAATCAAGCAGGTTGACAAACTCCTTGTTTGCCAAGAGTTTGGCTACCCAGAAAGATTTTCAACACTTTTGTTTTGCTTGGGGAATGCTCTGTTGTAAACTGTCAGCAATTTTTCCCTCTGAACCAGAGTTGTTTCTTCAAGCCACATGGACCTAAACAAAAGGCTAAGGAGCTGACTAGTTATAAATCCAACTTTTACATCTCAAGAAGTGTGTCTTTTCCACAGGTGACCTCTTAAATTCTCAATTAAATTCTGCTTTGAATTACAAAAACTAGATTTTAATGGTATCCCTAAATTTTACTTCTTGAGAGACTAAGCAATTGACCAGTTATAAATCCAACTGTTATATCTCAGGAAGTACAATTTAGGGATACCTTTAAAATTAGGTTTTTGTGATTCAAAACATAATTTAATTGAGAATTTAAGAGGTCACCTGTGGAAAAGACACACACATATACACATACTCACACACAAGCACACACAGGAAAAAAATAAAATAGATTTACCTCCTGCAGCTGTGTGAACTATCAATGTATGTCCCCTTCTATTCTCACACTGAACGTGCTGAATTCATTTCCCAGGGATGTTCCTGCAATAGACTGGAGGGTCTTCAAGAGCAGGACATTTTTCTTACTCATCTTTGTTTCCTTCCTCAATTTGAGCTCTCAAAACCTCTTGGACATTTCACACAGAGTCTTATTTGCTGAACAGAAAAACATAAAGCCCTGTGACTTGGCAGAAGGAAAGACGAGATGGAAGACTTGAATCTAGCCCCAGCTGTCTCACTGATTTCTAGGAATTCCAACAAACCATGTCCTTTCTTAGACCCTCAGTCTTCTCATCTGTAAAATGAGCTGATTGCACTACAGAATCACCAAGGTCTCTTTCTCTCCTGTCTCTAAAAATCTTGAATTCTAGGACAGTTTTCAGATTGTTCATTACAGTTCCTGAGATGTGTACTCTAATTTTACATAAATTTGTGTCTTTTAGATATGCTTATTAAATATTTACTCAGTATTGTTTTGAGACTTAAAGACATTGACTAAACTTTTGTTTCTCAAATTTTTCCTAAAAGAAAAATGAGTGAGCCCCATTTACATGTGTAAAACTGAATTAATAACCTCTGCATTATGACAGGCACAAGGTCTTTGAAGCCAGGTGGAGTTGTACTCTTAATACTGCTCCTCTCCGTACTAGCTGTGTAACATTGACCAAATTACTTCACCTCCCTGAGCTTTGCAGCGCTCACTTACAAAGAGGGACTATTAACTTCTTTACGCAGTTGTATGAGAAGTAAGTAAAGAAAGACAGGTGCAACGTCTAGCACTCAGTAGTTATTCCACGAATATTTATTTTTCCTTTCCTTCCTTCCTCCACATCTAATTTAAGAATTTATTCATAAGCAAAAGAGATGACGTCCCTGAAATATTTTTGAGTAATTAATTATATCTAACATTTGGATTAGATTTACAAGAGACAAAAGGTTACAGAAATTACCCCCAACAAGGCTGGAAGTTTGCTGTACTGACAAACAATGTTCTTTTCTGGAATACTGAAATTGATTTATCTATTAACAAATTTATCAGTGCTTCCTCCGTCCAAGAGGTATATCTGTAAAATGGAAAGATTTGTGGCTTAAAAAAACAGAAAAACAGAAACAAAAACAAGTAGAGAAATAGTCATGCATGGCTGCATCTGTGCCCTTTGAACAGGGCTATGTGTGGAAAAAAATGCAGAACAGGAAGGATCTAAGCCGATGCCATTATTTGGGTAGAATCTGGTCTTTGGTACAGTTTGCATCAAGATCACAAGTTAGAGACTCTGTTATTAAAAATTTGCTTTATTGAAGACATACTGAAAAGAATGAAAAGGAAAGCCATAGACTAGGAGAAAATATCTGCAAATCACCTATTTCATAAAGGACTTATATACAGATCGTATATACAGTTTTAAGGAACTCGTAAAACTGAATAATAAATTCCTAATTTCCAAAAAGGATCAGAAGACTTTTGTTCTCTTAAAGGTTCTGTTGCATGTAATTTAAAAATTATTACACAATTCACCGTTATGAATTTTTGAAAAATAAAAATATAAGAAAAAATACAAATAACACCTGTTATCTTTAACATGTTATATTTATTTATCATTTCCTATGGATTTACATAGCACTAAATTTACTTCAATGAGATTGAACAGGATAATGTTTAATAACTTGCCTTTCCACTCTTAATTATTAACAAATTTTTCGTATCAATAGATCTTATAAATATTTTTGCTGCTTATTATTATTTCATGTGGATGAACAAATAATTATTTAACCAACCCTCATTAGACCATTTCAGTTTTTTCAGTACCGAGCAAACCCACAGAACTATTCTAAAAGAAATTAGCCTGATCCTGAAAAGATAGCCTTTGAAAAATTGTGGACAGAAACAGATTACAATTAAAATAAGTTTTGGAATTCCATTCTTCTAAGTTTATGGCACTCTTCCCAAATTGCAGTGTGAGAGAAGGGCTAAGGGAATTTCTGCAGCTGCCAAAAATTCTGGAGAAAAAAGATAGTTTTGATGGTGAAACTTTTTCTGTTTTGTAATGTCACAGACCAAAGTTTGGCCAAATCCAGCCCACCATCTTGTTTTGTACAACCTGAAAGCTAAGAATGTTTTTATATACATTTAAATGGTTGGAAACAAATCAGAATAATGATATTTTATGACACATGTAAACTGTATAAAATTCAGATTTTTGTGTCCATGAATAATAAAGTTTTATTGGAACACAAGCGTGTTCAGTCACTTACATATTATCTGTGATTATTTTGGTGCTATAATAATAGAGCTGAGTAGATATGACAAATACCATGTGGCCTGTAGTGCCTAAAATATTTACTCTCTGGCTTTTTTATATAAAATTTTTGCCAATGCCTGCCAGAGATTATTTTCTAGTTAAAACTGAATCTCTTTTGTTCATCATCATATTTACCTGGTCATTACAAACCTGGAGTTTTATAATTATGTTTAGGCTTGGAGGAATCTTAGGTTTGTGTACCTGCCCTGTCACTGATGACTTTGTGTAACTCATTTTTCTTATTCAGGCTTCAGTTTCCCAGTCTGTAAAATAGGCAGATCATACTAGATTCCTCTTTTTTTTTTTCAATTGTACTTTAGGTTCTGGGGTACATGTGCAGATCATGCAGGATTGTTACATAGGTACACACATGGCAATGTGGTTTGCTGCCTCCATCCCCATCACCTATATCTGGCATTTCTCCCCATGTTATCCCTCCTCAATCTCCCTACCCCCTACTGTCCCTCCCTTAGTCCCCTCCCACAGACCCTAGTATGTGATGCTCCCCTCCATGTCCATGTGTTTTCATTGTTCAACACTCGCCTATGAGTGAGAACATGCGGTGTTTGATTTTCTGTGCTTGTGTCGGTTTGCTGAAAATTATGGTTTCGAGGTTCATCCATGTCCCTACAAAGGACACAAACTCATCATTTTTTATAGCTACATAGTATTCCATGGTGTATATGTGCCACATTTTCCTTGTGCAGTCTATCATTGATGGGCATTTGGGTTGGTTCCAGGTCTTTGCTATTGTAAACAGTGCCTCTATGAACATACCTGTGCTTGTGTCTTTATAATAGAATAATTTATAATCCTTTGTGTATATACCCAGTAATGGGATTGCTGGGTCAAATAGAATTTCTGTTTCTAGGTCCTTGAGGAAGTGCCACACTGTCTTCCACAATGGTTGAACTAGTTTACACTTCCACTAGCAGTGTAAAAGTGTTCCTATTTCTCCACATCCTCTCCAGCATCTGTTGTCTCCAGATCTTTTAATGATCACCATTCTAACTGGAGTGAGGTGGTATCTCTATGTGGTTTTGATTTGCATTTCTCTAATAATCAGTGATGATGAACATTTTTTCATATGTTTGTTGGCCTCATATATGTCTTCTTTTGAAAAGTGTCTGTTCATATCCCTTGCCCACTTTTGAATGGGTTTGTTTGTTTTTTTCTTGTAAATCTGTTTTAGTTCTTTGTAGATTCTGGATATCAGTCCTTTGTCAGATGGGTAGATTGCAAAAATTTTTTCCCATTCTGTTGGTTGCCAGTTCACTCTAATGATGGTTTCTTTTCCTATACTGAAGCTCTTGAGTTTAATTAGGTCCCATTTGTCTATTTTGGCTTTTGTTGCCATTACTTTTGGTGTTTTAGTCATTAAATCATTGCCTATGCCTATGTCCTGGATGGTTTTGCCTATGTTTTCTTCTAGGACACTTCATTTATTTAGCATGTGACAAACATTTCCTTAGTGCCTACTACCTACCAGGCCCCATGCTAGCTCTGGAATTTACTGATAATGTCTATGAAATGGAACATTGTCTTGTGGTTTTCACTGAAACATAGATTACTTCTGACAAGAAAGGAAATGTGGCCAGGCACGGTGGCTCACACCTGTAATCCCAGCATTTTGGGAGGCTGAGGCAAGTGGATCACTCGCCTGAGATCAGAAACTCAAAACCAGCCTGGCCAACATGGTGAAACCCCGTCTCTACTAAAACTACAAAAATTAGCCAGGCATGGTGGCAGGTGCCTGTAATCCCATGTACTTGGGAGGCTGAGGTGGGAGAATCACTTGAACCTGAAAGGCAGAGTGCAGTGAGCCACTGTCAGTGCACTCTAGCCTGGGTGACAGAGTGAGACTCTGCAGAAAGAAAGAGAAAAAAAGAGAGAAAGAGAGAGAGAGAGAAAGAGGAAGGAAGGAAAAGGAAGGAAAGAAAGAAGAGAGAGGTAGGGAAGGAAGGAAAGAAAGAAGAGGGAGGGAGGGAGGGGAAGGAAGGAAGGGAGGGAGGGAGGGAGGGAGGAAGGAAGGAAGGAAGGAAGGAAGGAAGGAAGGAAGGAAGGAAGGAAGGAAGGAAGGAAGGGTGGAAGGCAGGAAGGAAGGGTGGAAGGGTGGAAGGAAGGAAATGTAAAGAATCTATGGAAGAAAGATCAACAATAAAAATATACAGCAGGGTCCCCAGAAATAAATGCAGGCAAATGACTTCTCCAAAATTAAATCAACAATAATCTCAGAAGATTCCAAATTCAGTAACTTTTTCTCTAAGACTGTAAAGAGAAAAGAGCTGTGTCATATGCTGGTGCCATCTCCTTTCTTTACTCTTCACCCACTCTAATCTACTAGAAGAGTCTTTTCTGAAAAGCATTTTATATATATATATATATATATATATATATATATAATAGTATTCCATTATATATATATATATATATATAATAGTATTCCATTATATATATACATATATATGTGTGTGCATGTGTGTGTGTGTAAATAAAATGGAATAGTATTCAACCTTTAAAAAGAAGGAAAGCCTGCTATTTGTGAAAACATGGATGAACATGGAGGACATCATGTAAGTGAAATAAGCCAGGCACAGAAAGACAAACTTCACATGATCTCATTCATGTGTGATTCTAAAAAATATAAATTCATAGAAGTGAAGAGTAGAATGGTAGTTACCAGTGACTGGGGGTATGAGGGTGGGTGGGAAGATCATGGCTGAGGTATACAAAATTTCAGTTAGACACAGGAATAAGTTCAAGAGATCTATTGGACATCATGGTGACTATAGTTAATAATACTGTACTGTATACTTGGAAATTGCTAAGAGTATATTTTAAGTGTTACCACAAAAAAATAAGCATGTGAGGTAATAATGTACACATTAAGTCACTTGATTTAGTGGTTCCTCAGTGTATACAGATTTCAAAACATCACAGTGTACATCATAAATACAGGCCATTTTATTGCCAATTTAAAAATAATAAAAATACAATCCTGAGATGTCATAACTCAAAGAAAGCACCTCATTTGACAGCTGGAGTAACCAAGGTCCAAAGAGGAACTATAGCATTCCCCTTTCTCATGAAAGTTTCAGATCTCTTTGACCTTCTGATTCAATAATCATTCATTGAACTCCTGTTGATGTGCACATCTGTGGCTTGGTACGTCCTGTGTCTGGGGAAAATTTCTGATGGACTTCAAAGCCTAAAGTTTCTGAAACTTCTTTGGCTAATAGACCAGCTCCCTGGACCTAAACAAGGTCCCCCAATGTTTACCAGCTCAGGTTGACCTCCTCTCCTAGCCACAAAGCTGACCTTTTGTTGACTTCTCAGGCATTGTAAACCAAGAACTTTTTTTGAAGCCATGAATGCATCTTTATCATTGTTAATTATTAGGTTGGTGCAAAAGTAATTGCAATTTTTGCCATTAAAAGTAATTACTGTACTGACAAAAAGTAATTTTGCCACTTTTAACGGCAAAAATCGCAATTACGTTTGCACCAACTCAACAACAACTAATATTTATTGAACATCTATGTTTGAGGCTCTATGATAAGTATGTTATATGCATTATTGCATTTAATCCTTATAAAAACTCCAAGGTAAATATTGTTAGTCCACTTTCAGACAAAAGAAACCAAACTTCAGAGACCTAAGTAACTTGTTTAAAGTCGTTCATTTAGCTTGGGATACATCAGAACTGAAACCTAAATCTGTGACTCTAAAGTCCTTGTTCTTAATACTACACTGCAGTGGATTTTTATTACCTTCCATTGCAATGCATCCTTCTCCCAGTTCCTTCAAATTGTCTCCACTTTCCCAGTTTAGATTTAATTCAACTACTATTTAAGTTTCCAATCTAGGTTCTATAAATAGCTGACTTTTTTTTTTTTTTTTGAGATGGAGTCTTGCTCAGTCATCCAGGCTGGAGTGCAGCAGCAAGATCTTGGCTGACTGCAGCCTCTGCCTCCTGGGTTCAAGCGATTCTCTGCCTTAGCCTCCTGGGTAGCTGGAATTACAGACATACATCAACACGCCCAGCTAATTTTTGTATTTTTAGTAGAAATAGGGTTTTACCATGTTGGCCAGGATGATCTTGAACCCCTGATCTCAGGTGATCCTCCCACTCTGGTCTCACAAAGTGCTAGGATTACAGGCGAGAGCCACACCATACCTGGCCATAAATAGCTTACTTTTTTACCTTTAACAATTCTTTGCTAAGCCCTTTAATGTTCTACTTTGTTTAAAAACACCTGATTTGCAATAGTCACATGGAAGATCCCTTACCTTAATCCTGATCTAGTGTCCCATATCCACTAGACTCTGTGTCTCCCACCATCAAGGGCTCCCTTAATTTACCTCTATCCACGGAGCTTATCATGGTGCAAGAAAGCCAGACAAGTAAATTTTGGTAAAGGTCGCATCCTTGAGCCCCTCCAATGGTGCCTGCCCCTTCCCGAGCCCCTGCTGAGGGCTCAGCCTTAGGCAGTCATGCTTTATGGTGTGGTGCCCTCTTTCTTAGCACTTGACCTAAGAGCAGCCGGTGCATGCCAACAACTTACGACTTAATCTAGTTGTCAAAAGTACCACCAAAATCGGGGCAAAATTAGCTGATCAGGGTCTCAAAAATTCAAACCATAAAATGCAGACAGATTCACCCAATTGGCAACAGAAACCACAGCTCACAAGTTCCAAAGAAGATAAGTACTAGGTGCTGTGAGTGAACTAAAGAGGTATGACGTTAGGTTGGTGCAAATGTTATGGCAGTTTTTGTCATTAAAAATAATGCAAAAACTGCCATTACTTTTGCACCAACCTAATAGAATAAATAAGCATGGTAAAAGGAGACATGCAAAGAAGATTGGAGGGGTTATGTGACAAAATTGATAGGTGGAAACGGCCACCCTAAGAGCACCTGGGCCAGGTGGAGAATTGCTGCAATGTTTCTTGCAACCTGGATCATCCATGAACTTTCAGATAGTTTTCACAGTGGAGTTGGTTCTTGGTTTTCTATGAGTTTCAAGTCTTTTCCTATGTATCTCTTTACTGAGCTTCTATTTCTGGATGGAGCATAAGTGAGTTGCAATACTTAGCAACCACAAGAGTCAAAGTAACAAAGAAGACATCAAAAACTGTAGTTGACTCGCTGTCTGAAAGACTAAGAAATGGGTCTTCAGTTATCTGCAGTTCCTTACACTGGCTTTTCTGGAGATGTTAATATTTTTCTTTCTCTCTCTCTCTCTCTCTCTCTCTCTCTCTCAGATTGCGTTTCAGTCTTGTTGCCCAGGCTGGAGTGCAATGGCACCATCACAGCTCACTGCAACTTCCGCCTCCTAGGTTTAAGTGATTCTCCTGCCTTAGCCTCCCGAGTAGTTGATATTACAGGCATGCACCACCATGCCCAGCTAATTTTATATTATTAGTAGAGATGGGTTTCTCCATGTTGGTCAGGCTGGTCTCCAACTCCTGACCTTAGGTGATCTGCCCACCTCAGCCTCCAAAAGTGCTGGGATCACAAGCGTGAGGCACCGTGCCAGGCCTGGAGAAGTGAATATTTTTCTAGCTAAATGCTATGATACTAGAACCCCTGGGCATCAGGTGACCTAAAAAGCCTGTGTGTTAGCTATGGACCTTTTATTATGAGCCATCCTCAGTTCTGCAACAAGATCATCAGGAGCCTTACCCACCAGGCTACGGAGTTCAGACTCCATCCCCTCCACAGAGCAGTTACCAAGAAGAAAATAGGTTTGCTAGAATAATCCAGCTGCAATATCAACAACTTCCTTATTAGGAGTTCCTGTACTAAAGTCTCTTCCACAGTTTGCATTTCAACACTGAGGCCCTTGTTGGCATTTCCCAGGATGATAGAAAGGCAGAGTTAATACCATATTAGTAAAACATCAGTCTCAAAATCAGGATAACCCTCTCTCAGCCACAGCTGTCCTCAGGGGGTTGGTGTCCTTTGCAATGGGACATCGGTTCATTTCCCTGGTTGTGCTCCTGTTCTTATTAAAGGCTAACAAATAACTACTGCCAGGTTTTCTGCTCTCCTCCTTTCCTGACTGTCTCTGCCAGAAACATGCGAAACAAGAGGTGAACCAGCTTTATGAGGGATGACAGAACCCTAGAAAGCAAAAGTTTGTCACCAAAGAACTCTAAGAACAGCTTCCTAAACCACTGGCTACCTTGCATGATCCTCTCAGAGTCTCCAGCAGGGATGTCTAATTGTCCAGGACTACTTAGTACATAGTTTAAAACTCACTTCTAGAGTTGAGAACCTTGCAGATAAGAAGAATGCCTTCTATATCTTCATCCAGGGCACAGATTAAATGTTGGAAAGGATCTGTCCCAAGCCGAAATGCTGTAGAATTGTTAGAAAACTTCCTAGGTAGACACAGAACTAGAAACCAAAACCTGTGGATAAAATAGTTCAAACATTTGCTCATTAAGCAGAATGGACAGCTATACAGATTTTATTAACATGTTCTGGACTTTGATATAAGATAGCCATCAAATATTTCCACTATTACAAAAAACACAAATGCTGAAGTAGGGACCTCTCCTCTCTGCTTCCAGAAAGGTGGGATAGATGGATCATTCCCTATCCTATCTCCTAACTACAGCTAAAACTCTGGACATTATATAAAACAAACACAAGAACACTCTGAAAGGTAAACATAAGAAGACAGGCCAGCTAGGAACTTCTGGACATGGTGAGTTCCCTGGGTTTTCATTTCACCTTATGCATCCTAGACTTGGGACTGAAGCTGCAAACCAGACATGTCAATAAGCACAAACAACAGAAGCCAGTTGTATCCAGCCAAGAGACCAGGAAAGGGGCAGCCTAGCAAGATAGAAACTTGTAGGTAGTAACCACTGTACTGTAGACAAACAACACAGATAAAAGCTATCCTCACCCACCCCACCACACACACAAAGGCATGGAGTGTGAAGCTTAGACTCCCACCCTCTCCAGGTTGTAATGAAGTGCCCCACCCACCACACCTCCTCTCCTGCTGGGGTGGTATCCAGAAAGCCAAAGAAGGTAGCTGGGATGTCCATCCTCAGTGGGTTGTCATGAGCTCATACCTTTCCTCATGATGTCAGGCTGGTGAGCCTGAGTTTCTACCTCCCACCTGTTAGTAACGAGGTGTCCCCTCCCTCCTTCCTGGGCATAAGTGGAGCCTAGTGGAGTGTCAGGACTTTCACCTCTGCCCAGCAATAATAAAGCCACCCTTCCACCTCTGTGGTGTCAGAGAGTACACCTGTGGAACGAGAAAGAGGCATTCTTATCCCTTTTAGTCAGGGAGTTATTAGTAGAGGCCTAGACAGAACCACAGCCCCCACCATCCCCAAGCAGTAATGAGGAGCCCCCATCTCATGTGTTAACAGAGACTTAGTGGGGAAAACCAGAGTTCTGCCCCTCCCTGCCAGTAACAGCACAGCACTGCTTCTCCTTCCTTTGTTGAAACAGTGTCAGAGGAAGCCAGATAAAATGGACAGCTTAAATAAGGCCCATAGTCTCATAACACAGTAGCAAAGATGCCCAGGTTTCAATAGAGAATTATCCAACATGTCAAGAATCAGAAAGAACTGAGTAAAATTTCAAATCAAATGAAAAAAATCCATAGATTTCATCACTTAAGATGATAGAGGTATTAGAATTATCTGTCAAAGATTATAAAGCAGTCATCACAAAATGTTTCAATAAGCGATACAAACATACTTTAGACAAATCACAAATGGGAAAGGCTCAGCAAAAAAGCAGAAGATATAGAAAAGGACCAAATGAAAATTCTGGAACTAAAAATAGAACTGAAATGTTAAAAACAAAAAAAGAATACACTTAACAGCAGAATGAAGAAAATAGAGGAAAAAAATCAGTGAGTTGAAAGATTGCATAGTAGAAATTACAGAGACAGCAGAAAAAACATTTTTTTAAAAACTCACCAACTCGTAGGACTATAAGAAAATACTTAATATTAGTGTCATCAGGGTAATGAAAGGAGAAGAGAGAGAGGGTGGGGCTGAAAAATCACTTAACAAAATAATAAAGACATAAAATCTACAGATTCAAAATGTTGAGCAAGACTCTGACAAGATAAACCCAAAGTAATCCACACCAAGACATATCAGAGTCAAATCTGTGAAAACTAAAGACAAGGAAAAAAATCTTGAAAGTAGCCACAGTAAAATTCCTTACTTACATGGGAAAATAATTCACACTACAGTGGATTTCTCATCAAAAACCATGTAGGTCAGAAAACAGTGGCACAACATTTTCCAGTGCTAAAAAATATAGAATTTTGTCAACCCAGAATCCTACCTCCAGCAAATTATCCTTCAAAAATTAAGGAAAAATAGGACATTCACTGATTAAGAAAAACTAAAAGAATTTGTCATCTGCAGACTTACCCTCAAAGAATGACAAAAGTTTTCTAAACCGAAAGGAAACAAGAAAAGAATTTCAGAATTTTGGGAAAGAATAAAAGACATGAAAAACAAAAATATGAGTATATATAATAGACTTTCCTTTTGCACTTGAATTTTCTAAATTATGTTTGATGGTTGAAACAAAAATTATAACCCTGTCTGATGTGGTTCCAAACATATGGAGAGGAAATATTTAAGGCAATTATATTGTAAAAGGAGGAGGATAATGGGATATAAAAGGAGGCAAGGTTTCTGGCACTTCACTTGAACTAGTAAAGTGATACCACCAGTGGATTGTGATAAGCTGTGTGTATACAATATAATATCTAGATAACCACTAAAAAATGCTATATAAAGAGGTATACTCCAAAGCATTATAGAAAGACCAGATTTTGAATGTTCCCAACACAAGAAATGATAAGTGTTTGAGGTGATGGATATGCTAATGACCCTGATTTGATCATCACACATTGCACACATCTATCAAAATATCGCACTATACCCCGTAAAGATGTATACTTATGTGTCAATTAAAAATAATAGCCCAAAAGGCATTATAAATAAAATAATTTTTTTAATGATCAAGAAACCCACTGAAAGGCAGGAGAAAGGAAACAAAAGAGAAAAAAACCCACCAAAAATGGCATACATATCCAGACATATTAATAATCACATTGAATGTAAATGGACTAAATACAATTATTAAAGGACAGAGATTGGCCAACTTGGTTGAATAGCATGATCTGATTATATACTGCCTATAAAAAACTCATAGAGTATAATGTAGGCAAGTTGAAGGTAAAAGGATATAAACATTAATAAAAAGAAGCAAGAATTGCTATATTAATATCATATAAAGTGAACTTTAGAACCAAGAAAATTATGAGACAGAAAGAGACATTATTTATGATAAAAAGGTCAAGCCACCAAGAAGATACAGCACAACTAAATACAGAAAAAGATAGCTTAAAATATGTAAAGCAAACGTTGATAGAAACAAAAAGAGAAATACATGGGCAATTATAGTTGAAAATTTCAAAATCTCTCTCTTAACAAGGGATAGAACAACTAGACAGAAAATCAGCAAGGCTGACAAAGAACTCAATGACATCATCAACCAACAGTATCTAATTGACATTTATAGAACCTGTCACCTTCAAACACAAAAATATACACTATTCTCAAGTGCCTATGGTACATATACTAAAATAGACCACAACCTGGGCCATAAAATAAACCTCAACAAATTTAAAATAATTGAAATAAGATTATGTTCTCTGACCGTAATGGAACCAAACTAGAAATTAATAACAGAAAGTAACAAGATAATATTTAAATATTAATACTTGGAATTAATATAATTCTAAATAAGAAATGGACCAATAAGAAGTCTCAAGAGAAATTTAAAAATACATTTTACTGAATGAAAATTAGAACACAACATATCAAAATGTGTGGGACACAACTAAAGCAGTGCTGAAAGGGAAATTTCTATCACTGAAGATGTTTCCATTTCCAAAGAGGAAGACTCAAATTAGTGGTCAAATCTTCTGTCCCAAGAACAGAAGGGAGAAAAAAAGAGCAAAATAAACCCGAAGCAAGCAGAAAGAAGGAAATTGTAAAAATAAAAACAGAAATTATGTGATTCAAAACAGGAAAACAATAGAGACAATGAAACAAAGAGCTGGTTTTTTGAAAAGAGAAATAAAATTAATAGACCATTCACAAGATAACCAGTGGAAAAAAAAGAAAACACAAATTACCAATATCAGAAGTCATTAAAGGCCTGAAGGCATCAAAGTAATAACAAGAGAATGCTAGAAATAGCTGTACACACATAAATCTGACAACTTAGATGAATGGACCCACTTCTGTGAAAAACACAAACTACCATAGCTCACCTAATATGAAACCATTTAGAAAGTCTTATTAAGGAAAACTGAATTCATAATTTTAAAAATTACCAAAAAA
The DNA here is from genome assembly GCF_049354715.1 of Callithrix jacchus. NCBI lineage: Eukaryota > Metazoa > Chordata > Mammalia > Primates > Cebidae > Callithrix > Callithrix jacchus. The sequence continues at coordinate 155,461,255 of NC_133502.1, forward strand.
GACATCCCTAGACCCAGCTGGTCTCACTGGAGAAGTCTAACAAATGTTGAAAGACGTATTAACACTCATTTTACACCACCTCTTTTAGGAAGTAGAAAAGGGAATACATCCCCATTTATTTTGCAAAACTAGTATTACCCCAACATCAAACCCAGACAAACATGGTACAAGAAAAACTATAGCCCAATATTTCTCATAAATATAGATTCAAATATCGTTATGTGTTTATATGTATTATATTATAATACATATAAATATGAGCAGGTGAAATTATTCCAGAGAATGTGAGGCTGTCTCAATACTCAGAAATTGGTCAATGTAATCCACCCTATTAACAGACTTTAAAAAATGATCACATCAATGAAATCCAATAAGAATTTGACAAAATTCCATGCTTATGATAAAAACTAGTAATAAAGGGGAATATTCCTGAATTGAAAAAAAGCATCTACAAAAACTTATTTAACATTATGTTTCATGTCAAAAGACTGACGTTTTATTCCAAAACTCAGGAACAAGCCAGGGATATTCACTCTCACCACTCTTATTCAATATAGTGCTAGAAGTTCTAGCAAGTACAATATGGCAAGAAAAGGAAATAAAAGTTACATAGAGAGGAAGGAAAAAATAAAACCACTTATATTATCAGATGACATGATTGCATAGGAAGTTCAAAAGAATCCCCTCAAAATCTTTCTAGAACAAATAAATGACTTAATAAAGTTACAGGATGTAAAATACACACAGAAAAATCAATTCCAGCATGTGCTGGGATTACAGGCATGAACCACCTCACCCAACCTGTTTCCCTTTTTTATCATTCATATGTTTACCGGAGTAGCACTTTAATTTCCTTAAAGGGCTTTTCCTTTAAATTCACAACTTGACTGAGCTTAACCATTTGTAGCTTTTGATTTAAAGTAGGAGATGTGCAAATTAGAGGCCAATGTGGGGCTATTGAATTTGGCCTAATTTCAATATTGTTGTGTCTAAAGGAATTTAGATGCCTAAAGAGAGGGCGTGAGATGGGGAAATGACCAGTCAGTGGGGCAGTCAGAACACACACAACATTTATTGACTAAGTTTAATGTCTTACATGGGTGTGGTTTATGGTGCCCCAAAACAATTACAGTTGTAACCTGAAAGATCACTAATCACAGATCACTATGCCACATATAATAATGAAAAACCTTCAAATATTGCAAGAATTACCAAAATGTGACACAGAAACACTAAATGAGCACATGCTGTTGGAAAAATGGTACCAATACTTGCTCAATGCAGAGTTGCCACAAACCTTCAATTTGAAAAAAAAAAAAAAAAAATCCCTCAATATCTGCAAAGCACAATAAAATGAGGTGTGCCTGTCTATGGAGGAAAGGTCCTTTTCAATAAATGGTACTGCAGCAAATTGGATACACATAGACATACAAAAAAAATCTTGAATCTTATACATTATGCAACAGTTAATGAATCACAGGCTTAAATGTAAAGCATAAAACTACAAAACTTTTAGAAAAACAGGAGAAAATCTTCAGGATCTAGGACTAGGCAAAAAGTATTTAAGTATGACACCAAATGCATAATCCATAAAAGATGAAATTGATAAGTTGAGCTTTATCAAAATTACAAACTTCTCTTCTATGAAAGATCCTAAGAGGATGAACAGACAAGCTATGAAATGGGAGAAAATATTTGCATGAAATCTGACAAAGGACTAGCATCTACAATATTCAAAACTTGACAGTAAAGAAAAAAATTTAATTAGAAAATTGGCAAGAGAGATGAAAAGACATTTCACTGAAGAAGACATACAGATGGAAAATAAGCACACGAAAAGATGTTCAACATCATTAGCCATTAGGGAAATACAAATTAAAACCACAGGGAGATACCACTATACGCCTATCAGAATGGCTAAAATAAAAAATAGCGTCAACACTAAATGCTAGCAAGGATGTAGAAAAATGTATATTTCTGGTGGAAATGTAAAATGACACAGCCTCTCTGGATATCATTGGCAGTTTCTTTAAAAATGAAACCTGTAACTACTATATGACCCAGCAATTATGCTCCTTGGCATTTCTCCCAGAGAAATGAAGACTTACGTTGACACAAAAATCTGTCCATGAATGTTTCCAGCAGCTTTATATTCATAATAGCCCCACACTAGGAATAACCCTCATGTCCTTCAATGGATGAATGGTTAAATAATCTGTGGTATATTCATACCATGGAAGACTACTTAGAAATTAAAGGAATGAACTATTGATACACGCTACAACCTGGATGAATATCCAGGTAATGACGCTGAGTGAAAAAAGTCAACTTGAAAAGTTACATGTTGTATGAACACTCTTGAAATGACAAAATTCTAGAAATGGAGAACAGATTAGCGGTTGCTAGGAGTCCGGGACAAGGAAGGAAGATGTGTGTGTCTACAAAGGGGCAATATGAGGGGTCTCTGTGGCGGTGGAAAGCTTCTGTATCTTAACTGTGTCCATGTCAATATCCTGGTTGTGATATGTACTAGAGTTGTGCAAGGAGTTACCACGGGAGGAAATGAAATAAAAGGTACATGGGATCTTTCTGCATTATTTCTTGCAATTGCAGTTGGCCGCAATTTTATCAAAACCAAAAGTCTAATTTTAGAAATGAAGTTGAAGAATTCCTCCAATCCAACCCAATAATTTCACAGTTGAAGGAGGCAAGGCTCTGAAGGGGTCAGGACTGAAATTAATTCTTTGGCCACCCACTGACCAAGTTTTATGCAGAAGTGGTCGACTCTTTCTAGTGCTTTGGCTTGGCCGGCCAATCGCTGGGACGAAATGACCTGAACCTACCAATGCCTGTCACCATATCTTCACAATGGCTTTCCCTTGCACTCAGGTTTTCAAAGAAGAAGATGGTTAAAGATAATCTTGAGGGACTAGAAGGTATGTTCTGAAAAAGACTCTCTCATGAACAGAGTAATAAGGTGTTCAGGACAGAAGATAGATGAGAAGAAGCGTGGCTCCAAAGAGGCCAATCTAAATACAAAGGAAAAAATGGAGGAAAATAACAGGAACTCTTTGGAGGCAATTTCTCATAGCTGAAAGGTTCAGAGAACAGTACTTAGTGAGAGGAGGATCATTCAAGTTCCATTTCAGTTTTTTTTCATGCAAGAAAGAAGTTCTGGTAGACTGGACTGAGGAAACTACAAACTGCTTAGACAGACACTGATGGTTCCAGAGCAAGGAAAACATTTCAACTTCTTTATTCATTTAGGCAATAAGAGCTCATGGGAACCCACCCAAATCAGACTACAAAGCTTTGGGAGCATGTTTCTCTCTCTCTCTCTCTCTCTCTCTCTCTCTCTCTCTCTCTCTCTCTCTCTCTCTCTCTCTCTCTCTGTCTCTCTCTCTCTCTCTCCCCGCGCCCTGTGTGTGTATGTGTGTGTGTGTGTGTGTGTGTAAAACAGAACAGACTCACCAGTCTTTGTAACCTGGTAGGTAGAGACTGTGACCCTTCTAAACTCAGTAAACTAATAGAGACCAGTGGCACTCAAGAAACTGGATAACAGTCTAAAAGCACAGAAGTAGGACCATCTATTAAAAATGGGTGGCAAATTGGCTCAAATTCAGGAAACAGGTGGAGTAGAGAGCAGTCAGAAATAAGAAAGTGCTCACCTTATGGATAAGCATTATGGACATTTCAGTCTATCCTACATAAATAACCTATAATAGTATGATTTTAAAAATGGATACATTTGCTGACAGCATAATTGGAACAGAGGGGATGGTGCACATGGGCAGAAGGGGCCTTCTGAGCCCGAGTCTTTCCCATTGCACTGGGTCTCAGCTCCCCCTGGATCAGTGCAAAAATATTTTGTCCTGGAGTGAAATATCAGCTTTAGCTTCAGTAGGAAATGTTTCTAAATTTGAACTCCCTTAAATTTTTTGTGGAACATGAAAGAGTATAAATTAATAATAATAAATAGAGAAAGAAAAAGAGAGAAAATTCCTTCTAGAAGTTGAGGGCCCAGTGGATAAGGGCTTCCAACAGTCATCCCAGGATCCATGCAAGAGCAACAGCAAAGCATCTCGTGCAGCTTTCCCCGCTAAGGATGGATCCCATGGCTTCTGGGGGTGAGCACCTCTACTATACAGGTATTACACATGAAGCTTAGAATGGGATTGAGGTGAGACAGGAAGGTGGGGAGATAAGAGAGAGAAAGGCATTGAGAAGAATACAGAGAATCCTCTGTAATATTGGAGATAAAGGAAAAATCAGAATACAAGACCTAAATTGGAATACAAGAGACAGGGAGGCATGAAAGACCTCATTGGCTGAAAAGAAGCAGAGTGCCAGCAATGGGGGGCCTGGCAGAATACCCAAGGAGAGGGAGAAAATCACAGTTATAAGGCTGGTACCTGTAATAGGGCTCATTTACAGGGAATAGAAAGACACATCCAGAAGGAAAAGACAGACATCCTGGGTCTGTACCTTCTGGGTCTGCAGCACTAGATCATCTATTGACACCCTCTGAGCCTCAGTTTCCCTTCTGTGAAAAGGCTGCTTCTGGGGGTTGCTGTGATAATCAAAGGTGAGGGAAACTGATTGTATATAATGTAACCTGCTTCTTTTTATTTTCTTGAGGAAACATTCATAAGGCAAACCTGACTCACACCAGTCTGCCTATTTGCCTGCCTGTCTTCTTTCCTTCCTTTCTTCCTTCCTACCTTCCTTTTCTTTCTTTTCTTTTCTTTTCCCTTTCCTTCCCCTCTCTCTTTCTTTTTTCTTTTCTTTTCACTCTATTGCCCAGGCTGGAGTGCAGAGGTGCAATCTCTGCTAACCGCAACCTTCACCTTCCAAGCTCAAGCAACTCTCTCACCTCAGCCTCCTAAGTAGCTGGGCTTACAGGCATGTGCCACCACACCCAGCTAATTTTTGTATTTTTAGTACAGATGGAGTTTCACCACATTGGCCAGGCTGGTCTCAAACTCCTGACCTCAAGTGATCCACCTGCCTCAGCCTCCCAAAGTGCAGGGATTACAGGAAGGAGCCACAAGACCTGGTCTCCAGTCTTGTTTCTGGATGAAATTGTGAGAATATGTTTGTCTTTGATCTAATTGCATGTGATTTCAACAAATGCTTCTATTTCCCAGTGCCTAGTGGTTTGGTTTCACAGTGTCTGCAACCCACATAGCAGTGATGTCTGTGGTCTTTGATTGTCATTCTCCCATGGACTCCAGCAACCGTGCAGGTTGGTGCTGGTGACGAACCTTCATTCAGATGTAGAAACAGTGGGTTCTTCATATATACTTGGCATAGTATTAAACTAAACATTTGAAATTAAAACCAGGGGAAAAGTGGTATGCCAATAGGCTCTCTGTGCAGACGAGCATAGTTACTATAGGTGGGATTCAGATTTGACTCTCAGATACCTAGCGGCCAAGGCAAAAAGGTAATTGGATTGGATTATTCAATGCTAATCATCTGGAAAAAGAAAGCATGCCAATTCTTTGATTGAAACCAATTCCAAAACAAACAAACACGGTAATAGCTTCAAAAATAGTTCTACAGGGAATGCAGAAATGTTTAAGATGACTTTTTTCCACGTCTGTGCATAATTCTAAGGCTTTCATCCTTTGGGAAGCTAGGATAATAAAGTCCAGTAGCTTTTTAGTGACCCAGCTGCACTCAAGTCAGAACTCAGAACATGTTGCAGAATCAGTGAAGCATAGTCCCATCATTAAGCAGTGTCTAATCCTGGCTGCATGTCAGGAATAGCTATAGAGAAACCTGTGAATCAGAATTTTAGGAGTGGGGCCACTTTCTCTGTTTCCCTAGAGATGCTGATGCACATTCTTATTTAAGAACAGCTGATAAATTATCTTAGCAAAGGAGTTAAGCAACACACAACTAGAGACCAGATCTTTCCAAAAGATCACAAGCATTTAATGTGGGTTGTGAATCTTTTAAAAAAATGTTGAACAAATCTGTGGCTTATCCAGATACTTGAAAATGCACTGGTCTGTATTGATGAGTCCTGGCACCCTCTCATTCCTTGGTCTCCCAAGCAGGAGATGGTGTGTTTGGGCAGTTTAACACTTGAACATTTTGGCATTGGAAAGGCCATGCCCTCTTTCATGCCTCAAGCAGTTGACTCATGCTACTACCCCTATCTGATACCCTCTTTCCCTGTTCACCCCACGCCACCCATCCTCATCCCTCACCTTGCTAACCCCTACTCATCCTTGAGACCCCACTTAAATGTCATCCCATACAGGAAGCCTCCCATACAGGACACACACTTGAACAAGGTCTTTCTCCCAGCAGCTCCTTCCTGACCCTCCTGAGGACTGGTAACTTTCCCTTCTATAGTGTTTTCTCCACTCTCCCATATGGACAGATAGTATTTGGTCTTCTTTGCCCTGTATCTCTCATACTCACCATAGAGCTTGGTGTGTGATAAATGTCTAATACATATTTGTCAAATGGATGTATAATATATGGCCTGCCATATTGTATACATGGGGAAACTGAGGATCAGAGAGGCAATCACCAAAAGTGCAACTGGATGTCAGTTGCAGAAGCAGCCTACAGGAATCATGAATGTGATAAAAATGTACTGATCCTTTACTACGTATCTGGCACTTTGCTCCATACTACTCATCCATCATCTAGATCAGTTGTTACCAGATGACTATGGGGTCATTCCTAAAGCCAGGTACCATCTTGATTCTCTCTTTCCCACATCCCCAATCCCCCATCATATTCTGCCAGCCCTTCCCACAAAATACATCCCATATCTGACCTCTTTAACTCCACTATAGTCTAAGCCACTGCCATTGATGGCTTGGACTACTGCAATGCCACAGATCATCTCCCTGCTTCTACTCTTACCGTCCGCCCCATTTATTTTCCCTACTAGCAGCCAGACAGATTTTACAAATACAAATCAGGTCATGTTGCTCTTCTGCTTAAAATCTCCAACGGCTTTCCACCACACTGCAGTGACATGCATATTTCTTACGATGCCTTGAGGCCAGCAGGATCAGGCTTGCCTCACTCTCTAACCTCCTCCACCACTAGTGATACTTCTTGCTTCTCTGCAGCCACACTGGCTGCCTTTCAACTCTGCAGCTCTCTGAACTCATCACAGTTGCTCCTCCTTCGGGACCTGTGCCCAGGCTGCCCTATCTACCTGAAACCCTCTTTCTACATCCTCACTGGCCAACTGCAGGTATTGGCATAGCTGGCTTATTCTTGTCACTCTTATCTTACTCAAATGTCACTTCTTCAGAAATATCGTCTGTAACCCACCCAATCCAAACAAGCCACTTTCGTCATCACCTTATGCTGCTTTTTTCCTTATGGTACTCACACTATGTAATTTTTCTTGTGTATTTATTAGCTGCTCTGCTTCCTTCACTAGCGATTCGTTCCTTGAGTTATTTTCAACCCCCAAGACCTCATCTGCATCAATGTATCCTCCATACCTACAGCATCACTTGCTCCTGCGTTATAAATGTTTTTAATTAACAAGTAAACACCCATTTTTCAGATGGGATAACTGAGACTCAGAGGAATTAAGTGAGTTATCCAAGATCACACACTGAAGAAATGGCAGACTGGAATTTGACCATATGCAGCCTTTCTCTGGAAACTTCACTCATTCCTAAAAGTCCAGATACCCTGTCTTTGAGCCCACTTCCCAGTTCTCTCCACCATTCCTTGTTCCTAGAAGGGGAGGACTGAGGACTGGGTGGCTTTTTCCTCCCTGAATTCTGAGATCCTCAGACAAATTGGGTTTGAGAAAGTGTCTTTCTCCCCATAGACTGTAGGAGGCAGGATACCAGGGTTCCATTTGCTGCTCCTGTAGCCCATCCCGTATTTAAAGACATTTTGGCAGCCTCCACTGTGACATTAGGGGAAGCAGCCTCACACAACCCTGTTCCCAGGCCTCAGATGGAATAAGATTTCCTCCTGCCTGAGAGCCACTGTGTACAGGGTGATGTGTAAATGAGACGTGACCATACTTTAAGGAGAGCACAGGCTCTCTCTTCAGCATGCCGGGTCTGAGAGCCTCAAAGTCACCATACAGAGAAGCAACGCTGAATGTGAGCAGGAACACACCTGGGAGGTGAGCTGCAGCAGGAGGGGTGGAGCATCGCCATCCTGCCATACTCTGGATTTATGAAGAGGAAAGTCATTTCCCAAGCCTCAGCTTACTCATCTGTAAAACACTGATAGTAAGCACCAAGTGCACAGGCCCCGTATGCTCATTCTCATTATACTCACTCAGATGATGAAGCCGGGTAGGCAAAGGACAGAAAGGCAAGTCATTGCTGAAGAGACATTTGAAGAGAACATGAGGTAGAAGGAGTTTGAATAACATTAATATTCCATTCCCTTGCATGGCACGTTGCTTTACAATGCACTTTCAAGTCTATTGTCTCTGGGACTCCTCACCACCTTCCTATATACACATTGCTATTATCATAATTACCCTCACCTCAAGCAGACAATATCCTCAGGAAAGAAGATATGCAGTCTCAGATATATATAGTCATGTAGCAAGGGGTAATGGTTTATAAAAAAATCTCAGATATTTATAGTAAAGTCTGTCTTTGAATTTGCATTCTCCCATTCCAATCCTTGTTAAAGTCTCTGAACATTAGTTTCCTCCTCTCTAAAATGGGAACAATAGTTTCTGCCCTGCCTACCTACCCCCCAGAACCTTGATCTTATAAGTGAAATACATTAAGATGAACACTACAGTGCTATGAGATGACACTGTCACTTGTCCCATCAGAGATATCATTGTTTTTTCTTCTCACTTTTTTCTGAAGCAGAATTGATTCTCTCTCTGAAAGCGGTGTCTTCTGCCTTCCTTTTAGAATCTGAGAGAACATTCTAGAATAATCTGGCCTAGTCTACCAGTCTTGGAGGCATGGGACATAATTGCAACCTTGAGAAAACATACATGTGAGATATCTGAAGCCTTACAGCCACACGCAGAGGGCGCCCTGGGCTCCCTGCTGAGTCATCACCCATGGGTAAGCCTCGTCCACTTTCGGAGAGTCTCAGAAGACACAGGGTCACAGACCAGAAAGTATCCAGATAAAAACAGCCTTGCTGCAAAGCCAAAGCAGCCCGTGCCCAGGCTGTTAGAAAAAGACTGAGGTTGCCCACATGAGCTGATTTTGCCCATTCTCAGGCTAAATCGTGCAGGACTACTTCTTGTCCACCCACACCTTGTCTGCCCATGAGGTCGAAGGTGCCACCTGTCAGCCCAACAGCAAGTGCTCTAGGGCGACCCCAGCCCAGCACACAGTTGTTCCTGACCTTTTCCCACTGGCAGCCACTGCACGTCTTATCCTGCTCAATTCTCCACTTTTTGTTCTGTTTAACAGTGGTGAGAGGAGCCGTGGCCTGCCCTGGGAAGTGTCTGCAGTGAGAGCAGGCACTGAATTGATTTTCAAGATTAATTGTCATCTCCAGCTGGGAAGCAGCTTGCACAGGAACTGAGCAATCTTCCTGGGTTTTCTCCTGCTTCAGAAATCACTTTCTCTGCCAGGTGTCTGATAAGACTGGATTGGTAGGTCCTAGGAGGTCTTTTCCTGGTCACTGAAGGATTAAGTCTTCCAATATGTGAGCATCAGGAGACACGAAGAGAACCTCTAGTAAGAACGGCTCACCCCGTGGTTGTAAGTTTTGTCTTTGCTGTGTGAACCTAGGCAAACTGCTTAACCTCTCTGAAACTTCAGTTACTCATCTGAAAAAATAGACAATTAACACCTACCTTACTGTATGCTTGTGAAAATTAAACGTAATGTATGTAAAGTGCCTGCCTGGAAAAGCATTCCATAAAATGAGTGATGATTATTATTTAATTCCCCCCTTCCAGGATCTGACCTCACCCAGAGTTGTTTCTTCAAACTGGGTTTATATTTTCCACAGAAACTATATAAACTAATAAGGGAGGCTAAAAGAAAATAAATGAATAGATTTTTTATTTGGCTGAGAAAATTTTGTCACTTCCATAGTCCAAGTTCCTGATGGTTCCATACCTTGGTGGTTCATCTTCTTCATCAAGCTCACCTGCCCATCTCACCTCTAAATGGTCCCTAGACCATTCTGGTGTTCAGAATAGATCCAGTGATTTAGATTATCCTGTTTCTTGGACCACTGCCAAAGCTCCTCCTTATTAATATTCAACCAGTTCTCTCTTAAAATCTCCTCTGCCTCAGGAGTTCTTCCTCTGGTATGGGATTACTGGTTCCCATGTTAGTTGTAAGACTGTAAGGTCTATCTGCTGAGATCCACTGAATGACCTTAATTATTAGCCATGCCTTCTTGAAATGTCACAATGTACTCACTTCTGTAAGAACCAACTCCCTTGCTGCCATCCACAACCCAGCACCCACTGTTTCTCATCTAAAACAGAATCACGCTAAAGATGCAGAGTCCTGGGCTATACCCATGCTACCCAAGCAGGATCTCTAAGGGTAAGGCTAAAAATCTGCCAGTGTAGGAACACCCCAGCACATTATTGTGCCGATGAAAGGTTGAGAAGCACTCCAGGAAAGTAACAGAAAAGACTCTTAAAATTACATAGTCCTCCCTCTGCTTTTATCCATGGAGAGGACTGTGTAAACATCTGAGTGAGGGAATCCACCATACAGAAGCATTTGCTATCTGTGAAGGGCCCACGTGTTCAAGAAATTGTAATGAGAAATCTTAGGGCAAAAGACGAGTTCCATATTCAGTTCATGCGTATATCATTTCATGCAGCACAGGGCTGGCCGGCAGATGGTGTGCACTGAATGTTGAGTTTATGTCTATATGTCAACCTCCATCTGATGGGCAAAGCAGGGAAAAGCATTTGATTTTTACTTAAATGTTGCCAAAATGAATTTAGTTTTATAATATTACAGATTACTTGATATCCATGGAGAAAGGTTTTATGTATACATACATACATATTTGGCCAGCAAAAAGAAAGGACGTGCTCTGTCAGACTTATGGTGAAAAGGAAGAAAAGAAAATAATATCAAGGGCCAACTATATGTGCCTAACATTTCCATATATTTTTATACAGATATCTCCTATAATCTTCTAAACTACCTTAGGTAGGTGTTATTAGTTCTACCTTCAGATAGACATTGTAACACAGGCTGTAATCATTTTCCCTACTTCCCTTGGCTGTTCCGTGGCAAAGCCCATCTTCAAACTGAAGTCTGGCTGAATGAAAAACTGCCCCCTTGCTCTTTATCCTTGGTTTCCCTCTTAGCGAATGTTTGTGTGGCTCTTCATATTTAACGGAGTGTGTCTAAGTAAATCAGGGTCTACTAGGGAATATAAAAGAAATGGACAAATATCTATCTTAGGAGGTTGACCTGGATTTGAAAAGAGATGTGATGTTATGGAAGTTCACAGGAGGTGGCAGTTGGGATTGGCCTGTAAAGATTGCTCTAGGGGAGAGACAGTGAGAGGGCATATCCACTGGCAGGAACTCCTCTATGAATAATCACATAAAGGCGGAAATATCCAGTAATCCAGATTGACTGGAGCAGCAACTAAGGCTCCAGCAGGAGAAGGAAGCATGACCTTATAATACGGCCACTGGACATAATTTTATTTTCCCCCATCAATACTCTATAGCCCTGGAAATTGGGGGCACAGGAACAATACCACAACTTGTTCCAGTGCAGAAATGGCCAAATGTCAATGATGTAAGGGTTGGCACAAAGTGTCCAACTGTGGCAATGGCTGGCTCTGGAGCTTCAGCTGAGCTATAAATCACAGAGAATCACAGAAGGAAGTTGGGATGGACCATAAGAACATGAAGGATGGATGAAGAAGAGTAGGAGCCTGTAATAAAGGATTTAACAATTTGAATTCTTTCTGCTGCAAGGAACAGAAAACTCTGAATCAAATTAGTTTAAATTATAAGGAAATTGATGTGTTAACCCATATAACAAGAAGTCCATAAGTAAGGCACCACTAGAGAAAGACTGTGAGGGCTCTGCTTCTCTTACAATCTGCAGTTTCTGTACCCTTCTCTATTATATATTGGTTTTATCCTCAGGTCAGTAGCAAAACAGCTACAAGAATTGCAGAGATCACTCTAGAGAGTACATTATCCAGGGGAAATCTGGGACTGTCTCTTTCTTGTGTCTTTTACTGGGAAGAAGGAAACAGTTTCCAAAAGCCCCCCCGAGTAGACTCCCTCTCATGTCTCATTAGCCTGAAATAGGCCATTTGTCCATGTCTATGCCAAGCACAGCAGTAGGAAGGGGTTTCCATGATTGACATATCATCTGGAGTAGAATAGATGCTGGGGAGTCAGATGAATGGCCCCTGCAAGGGGAAAAGGAGGGAGCCCAGGTGTTCTTTCTAAGCCCTTGGGTATTTCTCATGTTCTCATGTTCCCCTCTTTAAATGCTCCCATCCACTCTGCAGGCACATGCCATTACTTTCTCTTTACAAATCAGAACATAGAGGCTGGGGCAGCAGGCCCCTGCCCAGTGTCCCACATCTCTGCCATGCTCCAAAGCCTCTCCTCTATTTATTACTCTGCACTGCAGGTTCTGGGAGAAAAGTGGAAAGACAGAAGCTGTGCCCAGAGAGGGGAGTTTTGGAGCTGAATGTCTTACATGTGGCAACTTTTTTTTTTTTAAGTGTTACATGTTTGGTTGGCTTCAATGAAGACCTCTAGGGCTGAGGACTGTGAGAGCAACAGTTGAAAGCAGCATCAAAAACAAAGAATACTCAAACAGGTAGACTGAGAGGTTTCCCTGGGGCAGAACCCTGTAAACAACCCACTGGATTGAGGAGGGTGGGGCAGGGACCTCTGGCGTCTGCTGTGGGTCTTGTGACAAGTCACATACCTTGAGCAGAAGATGAAGGAGCCTGGCTGGGGAGCCAGTCTGCCTAAGTAGGTTGGCTCAGACATCATTATTTTCTTTCTCTCCTCCTTGTACTTCATACCAAATATGGAAACAAATACCTGCTTAACCATCTGTCTCTAAAGAACTACAGTTCATCCTGTATATGGTAGGAGCCAGATGGGGTGATGTGTTCTTTTTTCCTGGGCATTCATAGAATGGGAAATCTGTGAGCTGGAAGTAACCTGAGTGATCATTTAGTCATTTGGAGGTGAAGAAAAATCAGGAGCCAGGGAAGCCAAGTTAATTGTCCTGGGACAGTAGCAGGGCTGGCCTCAAACCAAACGTCTTATCTCCCAGGCCAATGCCCTTTCCACTGAACTGAGCTGCTTTTCATCATCTTGCTGACAATAAAAACTGAAAGCAGATGTCTTTTCTCTCTTCCTAAGAGAATCTCAAACACACTGCAGTTGATGTCCAGGGTGGGCAAGCATTCTCACAGAATCCACACTGAATTTGCTGTTGACTCTTCTCAGAATTGAACATTTTTCATGTCTAACTGGCCCTTTACAGGGCAGGGTCTGCATGGCTGTATTTCACATTTTACTCTACACTTACCTTCTGCGTTGTGCCAGCAGTGTTCCCTGGCCTCTAGCAATGTGATACATCGTTGCAATTTTGCTCTTTAGCCATTTAATCCTGGCTACATATTAATAACACAAGTCTAAATCATTAGGAATTATTGAGGTTGAAAAGGTGCAGGCAGAAGTGGCCTGGAATGACAGCTGCTCTTTATTTAGGGCAAAGGTGATCATAATTCATAAAGAGCAATGAACTAGTTTTTGGACTGACAGAGTAAGAGTCAAAAGATTGGGAAGATCTGAAGGCTCCCCGATCTTGGATCCTAGAACTTAGAAAAATACAGAGGCTGCTCTGTCATCCTACTTTCATCCCAAGCAGTTGAGCTCTTATCTAGCTTGACTTTGAATCCTAGTGGGTCTTGGTGACCAGAGATGAACTTTTATTGTAGGAGATCACAGAACCAGCTTCTGGGCCTGGTGTACCAGAGGCTGGTGTATAGTCAACAGCAGAAAGCAAACGAAATTAGTAAAATCCCATTGCCCACCTGAGAAGACTTACACAAAGCTCTTGAAAACATTTAATATTGGGCTCAATGGAAAGGATGGTAGAAGGTTATGGATGTAGTTAGGTCTTCATCTTCTCTAATAGGAACATCAATAATATCTAATACTCCTAAAGTCACTCCTTTGAAAGTTGTTAAATGTAACTCTACCCACTCTTCTTCTCCTCTCCCCAAAGTTCATCATGTTTTAAGGGTAGAGACCCAAGTAGTATTTGTCCTTTACTCCCAAGTAGCATCCTCTTGGGCCTGGATGAGTGCCAGGCAAGCCAGGTGCTTAGGGCACAAAATTTAAGAAAGCACTCACTCTAAGAGCCCTAAAATGCTGTGTGCTAGAGCTCTGACTTGCCTGTTTCCTGCACTGTCACTCTCTTGAATACCTGACATGCAGGAGATGGGTAGTGAATATTGGTTTGCATGCTGCTCTTTCCACTACTTGAAATACTGTCTCCCCATCACCTGCAGAAGAAACTCCAAAGTACTGAATGGGGCCAACACCACCCGCTGTGAGCTGAGCTGGCTCCTGTATCCATTCTAGCCTTAGAGACCTTCAGACTCTGCCTTATTTTACACTCCACCAATGCATAACTCCTTAAGGCCTTCTCCCATGGGGTCCAGCATAGAGTTGATATTCAGTAAAAGACTGTTGAATGAATTGATATATGAGTGCAGAAACACTGTTACTACACTGATAGAATGAGTCCACATTATGACTGAGATAGAAGACCTAAGGAAGTGATCTGGTAGTGTCTCAGTGGGCAGGCTCTGGAGTCAACTGCCTCGTGTGAATCTTACCTTCATCAGGAGCTGTCTCTATCACATCTGATTTTCCCTAAGTTTCAATTACCTCCTTCAAAAACACAGGAGGGAGGAAGGAAGGAAAATTGGAAGAGGGAAGGGAGGTGAGAAGGGAGGGAAGAAAGGAAGGGAAGAAAGAGAGAAGGAAGAAAGGAAGGGAAGAAAGAGAAAGAAGAAAGGAAAGAAAGAATCTACTTCATTGATTGTTGTGCAGATTTAAAAATATAGTTCATGTAAATCCTTAGCAGAACAGCTGACATATATAGTACTCAATAAGTGGGGGTTAATGTTCTTACAAATTGGAAACAAAATCCAATCTTTGAGAAGTATTTATAAATCTACTGACTGCAGCTGAATTTCAGAAGGTGACAGTGGCATAGAGCTAGCCCTTAGATGCCTCCAGTCACCCTGAGATGTCCAAGTCCTCTCTTTAACAGGTGCCTGTCAAGACCAAGAAAGAGAGACACCTTTCCAGGCTCCAAACTTGCCCTGGAAAAGACCACAGAAGAATAAAGGCACAGAGTCTGGGTTTCCATGTCTCAGTCGCAAGACCCTGCACCAGAATTTGTTACCTCATTACTTAGTGTCTGAGCCTTGAAGAAAACATGTAAATTATGCAGAAAGGCACCATATTGTCGGAGGCAAATGAGACCTTCATTATCCCTGTGTGAGCAGAGCTTAGCCAACAGAGCAGAGAGAAACAGTAAACCCTTCAAGGTCTGGCGGCACAGATGGGTGCTCGAAAAGGTTCCAGGGACCCTCAGAGCAGGGCCAAACACTGTCGTTATTCAAGTGGTTAACACATGGCTAGGCACGTGGTATGTCCCTAATGATTCTGCTTCTCTGCAGCCTTCTCCAGGGAAGGCTGCTCTTCTGCCTACAATCCTCACCACCACGTTGTTAAAACACGGAGCCCACAACCCAGGGGTTCGCGTTCTCCTGGGTCCCATAATGATTAGCAGGAATGTCCATTCCTATGGAATTCCAAGACTCTTCTGACTCCATGACCCACTATGCTAGACTGTACCATTGTCTCCTACCACCAGCCCTCTTTCACATGAACTGTATTTAAATTCATCCTCTGTGTTTACTGGAGACCATGGCATCTAGTGCTTGGCAATAAGTAGATATCCATTCAACATTTGCTCAATGTTGGCATCAGTTTACAGTCTTCCTCTCCACCCCCAACCCCTGCTGCCATCTCAGATGCCCTTAAGATCTGTTGAAAGATCCTTCCAGCATCTCATCTTCCAGAATCTCGCTTTACCTATTTTCATAGCCTTCTCTGCCATTCCAGGAATTCACATTTATGGGCCCCAGTCTGCCCCTGCCAGCATTTGCCTATGAAACCTTGACATCAAAACATCGTCCATCTGACCACAACCTTGTATTCTTTCCCCTCTCCCATTCCTCACAGGCTTGATCCAAACCACCACCACTTTTCTCAAGCCCTGTTCTACACCTCTTCTGTCACAATGCCATTGGTCTCACCTCACATAGTAAATGTCACCACATACAAATTATTATCAGATTCCCTCCAGCTTCTGATCTGGCCATTCACTTCGAACGTTAACTATATCTATTATTATTTCTTCTCTTGTGGTCCCTTAGGAAGAAAAGCTTCTTTTCAAAGCTGATCCTTTCACTCTTGAAACCTATGATCATCTTGAAATAGTACACATCTCAGCAACCTGTCTCTTTCTTCTATCGCTCCACCTCTAAAATTGTCTTCTATTTGCCAAACCCAGTCAACTTGTGTTTACTAACCTTTGTGTTGATACATCTAAAGCATTTGACAAGTTCGGCCATATCTTTCCACTTAGACCCTCTTCTCTGTCTTCTAAACTGCACCCTCTGAATTTTACTCTTCCTTCTATATGCATCCTTGTAGGAAGTTTTCCCTGGATATTTTATCTTTGTTCATTCTTTAAATACAGGTGTTCTTGGGAAATTTGTCCTGAATCCCCTTTTGTTCTTGCTATTTACCCACCTGTTGGGTCATGGTACCTACTTACATGGCTTCTACTGTATCTGTGTCCATATCATCACTCCCCCATCAATATCTCCAGCCAAGTCCCTTGAGCTTCAAACCCATATATCCAACTACACATGGAAACTACACACGGAAACCTCCACCTTGATGGAGAACCTCAAACTGCTCAAGACCCTGGGAAGTCTCTTCCCCAGAAAATCTACTTGGCTCCTGAATTTTCCGTCTCACCTGTGGCCACACGACCCATGTAGCTGAGGCTTAGGCATGTGAGGGAATTGACCATGATCTGACATACATAGTGTTTTTCCTTCTGTAACTGATATTGTCTGAGCAAGGGCTGGGTTTGCTGTGGAACTGACTGCAACAGTTGGCAATAAAGTAGGTGATCATAAAGGGTAAAGAAGCTTTAACCTGAAAAGGAGGTATTTCCAGCTAGGATAGAAGTTATGTCGTTATTAAGAAATTGACTGGGAGGTAGGATCTCTGGGGTCTTGCAAAGAGAAAGAAATAGAAATTGGGAAGCAATCTCTGGCATTTAAGCAGCAGGATGCCCATGTCATTGAACTATACCAATGAAGCCCATTCTTTTAAGTTTTATACAGTTTGGAAAATATGCTTTGAGTGCCTGTATATTGAACTCTGGGATAGGGTTAGGAAAGAGCAGATTACGGTTAAGTTTTCCACCACTACCATTACCACCTCAATCCTGATCACCTACCAGATGTGACTTGTGAAAAGCAAAGAGACCTCTATGTTTGTCAATACAGATCAAAAGTAGCTAAAGCCGAGGAGACCTACAGAAAAGTCACAGACTAGCAAGATCAACCTTTTGGTCTCTACTTCAAAGGCAGAAGCAGATTTAATGTCTGCCTTTGTCCTATTGTAGACATTTCTATCAATGATTTAAATGTGTGGCTTTGTCCTATTGTAGACATTTCTAGAAGGAAGATCGCTATTATTTTTGTACTCCCTCCTAGCCGCAGGTAAGTCAAGGGGCTGAAGTTGCATATGAAGTGCCACACCAACCCTCAAAGCAGGCCGGTCTGAGCACTCTGAAAGCAGCCTCTGAGTGTGGCAGGCTGGCCCAGCTGAGGTCCGATTGGCTGAGTTACTTCATGATCTGATTGATCCAAACTTTAAGCAGTGATGACATTTACAAAAGTGCACGTTGCAGTGACTATTCCTGCTGTGATGTCGTGGCAAGAAAATTGCATATGGAACTAAGCACTTCGCTTTCGATTAAATATCTAGTTCAACAGATTATGCAAATAATATATCCCCAAACACATCTCCAAGTAAAATGGACTGAAAATGTGTGAACCTGTATATTATACAAAATGAATATCATTTTGTATGTGCAAAGGTGGAAGCGGTATCACATTTTAAAGCTACCCTTCCTCCAAGCTATGGAGAATTTAACCTTAGTCTTCTTGGGGATTTCTACCAGGGTAGGGCAAAATGATTTGTTTATACAGATCAGCCTAAGACAGCCCAACTGCATATGGTCCTTTGGGGTCCATTGCTTCTGGCTGCTTCTGGGGCAAAGTGCTATTGATCAAGCCTGGAACATGGGCAGCCCTTCTCTGATGCCTACCAGGATTAGGGTCCTGCTGCTGACCTTTCTGCCTCTACCTGATTAGGTTATATCCTTTCTTTGGTCTCTTTTTCAGGGTTTCCTTTGGTCAGCAGTCTCCCTTGAGGTCACTTGGCTTCCTCTCCTCAGTGAGCTTAGATTTTGGGAAACAAAAGCCAGAAAGGGAAGTATTTTGCAAGCAACTCCTGGTTTTTATTCTGTCATAAACCTCTTTTGAGGTAAGAAGGCACAGAGCCTCCTCCCTGCCTAAATGGTGAGGGGGTAGAACAGGACACCAAGAAAAACTATCAGTTTGTATCTCCAAAAAGTACTCTGCCATTTAGTTTCCATGGGTGTGCACTCAAGTGAGTGACAGATCAGTTACCTACAGGAAAAGTAAGATGAGATTGTTCAGGGGCCAGCTCTCAGATGGTGTCACCGCCTGCTGTTACCACTACTGCTGATGAAACTGTCAGTTAGCAACAAAAGTAGATGTCCTTCCTATTCCAGGGCAAGATCTGAGTTTCATAGGGGATTTTTTCACATATATTATTTAATCTGAGTTTCTTTAACCCTCTCATGAGAAAGGCTGTATGATCCCATGTCAAATAAGACCGAGACTCTAAGAAGTGAAGCCATCTAGCTAGAATGAGCTACAGCTGGAAAGTGAGCGTGTGTCTATCTGACTCCTGGTCTCTGTGCTCCTTGCAACTGCCTGCACACTGAGTCCCTTCCACCTCCCCACACACCCAACAGCACTGCCCACAGTAAGGCTCAGGCAGCCAGGTGGGCATCCTTTCACCTCTTTCCACAGCCCATGAGTCTCTGGCTGTGCTGCTATTTCACATTGGTCCTCCTTTTCCCACCCAAATCCAGCTCAAGGTGACTTCCTCATGACCCACCATCCAGAGGGCTGTGAGCTATGTCTCCCTGTTCTTCTCCAAATTAACCATCCCTCAGTGACCCTTATCTCACTTCCCTTGTACTTTAGGATCTATACACATGTCTCATGTCCCCCAATACACTAGAGGCTCTGGGGTAGCATGACCATGTCTAATTTATTGCTACACTCCCAACATAAATGGTCTGATACCTAGGAGATGCACAAGAATTGTTTGTGGAATGGAAGGATGAACAGACAGATGGGTAAATGAATTAATATATGAAAAAGGGAGTAAATGAGAGAATGAACTAATGAAAGTAAAAACCCATAGAGGATGGCAAGAATGCCAAGCAGCCACTATAGAGAGTGATGAGATAGGATTCACTGCAAAGCATACTGGAGAAAGGAAACACACTGAGATTAAGATGATTCCAAAATGCAAATATGACTGCAGATATAGTGAACTGAAAAACACTCTTTAAGCCCGAGTAACCCCGTATTTCACTCTGGACTTACTTTATTGGAAAGTGGTGTACTGGTTTCTGGAACTGCTCACTTTTA
This sequence comes from Callithrix jacchus, assembly GCF_049354715.1. Lineage (NCBI taxonomy): Eukaryota > Metazoa > Chordata > Mammalia > Primates > Cebidae > Callithrix > Callithrix jacchus. The sequence continues at coordinate 155,481,082 of NC_133502.1, forward strand.
CAAGGCCCTAGTCCTTCCTCCTGTTCATTAATAAACAGCTACAGGACAATAGCACCATAATGGGTAATAATTCTGATGTGCCCACCATGTACCGGGCATTCTTCCAAGTACCTTATTCAATTCTCACAACAATAATATGAGACATGGACTGTTACATATCTGATTTCACAGATGAAGAAATGGAGGCTTAGAGAAGTCAAATACTTTTCTTAATGTCATGCATTTAATAAATGGCAGAACCAGAATTCAAATCCATGTTATCTGACTTTGGAGCCATCCCTCCTAATCACACCCCCATCAGGCAGCACATTCCTGTGGCTGGCTGGCTAGGAGAGTAAGTGTCCACCATTGAGCACTTGCTCAGTGATTCACCAGACACTGTAGACATTCAATTCACAGTAACCTCATGACTGAAGGACCAGACCATTTTGATCCCTATTTCACAAACAAGGATGCTGTTTGTGTGACCAAGGGACGCCACTAGAAAATGGCAAAGCTGGGATTTGAACCCAAGTTGGCTTATTCCAAAACCAATGCTGTTTACCACAGCATACTATATCCCAGAAGATGCACTCATCATTTTCTTTCTCCTTCAACAAATGATCATGGGGTCCAAGAAAGAGACCTGTATTTGAAATCAGGTTATTTCTGTTCCGATCTTGGCTCTTCCACTTGGGTCTGTACCTTGGGCACATCCTTTAACGTCTCTGGGCCTCAGTTTCCTCATCCATCAAATAAAGCCAATCAGGCCACATTACAGAATTATTGTGAGGGTTAAATGTGAAGCTAATGTTGATGAAACCAGTGTGTAAACCTTTTTCTCTGTAAGGTAGAAAGAAGTCAATAGATATGATTATACTTCTCCCGAGAGTGAATAAAATGAGTCTCACAGGGATGAAGTGAGTAGTCTAACAATCTCACAGAGAGTCGTTCATTAGAGCAGGAATGAAGCCCAGATGTCCTTAGGCAGAAGTCCATGTGCCTTTTGCGAGGTGGCCAAGGATCATTACTTTGCGCGGGTGAGACTCTGCCAGCCCCACAGTGCTTCTTCAGTTTCAATGCACACCATCTTTCCCCCATCCCACACCTCCTTAGCTCTTTCTGGGCCCCTTGACAGTCAGGGTAAAAGTCTTTTTCCATCTTTCCTAGGCTTCATTGTAAAATTAAGTGGTCTTATTCTGTTAGAGAGTTCTACCCAGAATGAGTGACGCTGAGAGAAGGCAGCGTGAGCCTGGTCAGGCACGCTTGTCAAGAGCTTGAGATGCTCTGCTAATGAATGTCATTTTGAAGCTGGTTGGGATTAAGCCATTATCTGTGTGATCTTCACCTGACCCCTGATGGACCAAAATTCATACATTCCAGTTCTGTGCTTAACTAGGAAGGCTTTACAACTCCTTTCTCCTCTAGAATCTTTTCAATCTCCGGGACCTATTATGCAGCAATTTTGCTTTCTCCAATTTCATTTTCACTTTCAAAGTGAATGTCATTTGTCAGGCAAACCACATATTCTTTGGATCCCTATCTGCTAAATTATTTCTGAACTTGACTTTTTGGGGGCCCCATTCAGGCTGACCTAAATTCTTCTCTGTCTTCTACCATTTCTCTCTTCTCTCTGAAGGCAGCCATCTGTGGCTTCGTTGCCTAAAGAAGCCGTTTCTGGAAGCACTTATCTGTTACCCCAGTTGGAAAGTTATCATTCATATCTAAATTAGCCAGTGTGATCTTTTATCTGAACTCCAGGCAGAGCTGGTCCTTTGTATGAGAACTACCCATCAGGTTTCAGACCCATCTGCAGCATCATTCTCAGATGACTCACTTTGTGACTCTTCAGTGTTTCTAAATGTAAAGATTGTTTCTGTAGCCACTTTTCAAAAGAACTTGACACTTTCACAGGGGTGGTACCTAAATCCCAATTAGGCAGTCTCCTGCCCAAGCTCAGCTCAGAAGCAATGCCCGGCATGGACCCCTGGTCTTTCTGCCCTGCTGTTGCCCACTATGGAGAGAATGCCTGATAGAGGGAAACAGTTCCAGAGGAGCAAAGAATGATTTCATACAATTCACCTTCAGGGTTAGCAGCAAAGAGATTTTGCAGTGAAATAGGATTGTTAATACATGTCAAAACTGATCTCACAAGAGGACTGGCAGCCCTGCTCTGCCCAACGCTGGACATATCATGGATAGAGCATTGGGTTGGAGTTTGAAGTACCCCAAATCCAGAGGACATGACCACGTGTCAGTTTTGCAGAGAATAACCACGATCATGAAGAGGCCAAACTGTGTAAAGGATGGTTAAAAGAACTGGAATGTTTAGCCTGGAAAGGAGAGACTTTTGTGGGGATAAGCAGGGTGGAAAATTCTCTCAGACTCTTTTTTAATAAATTAGGAACCTGAAACTTAGCACAAACACAGGGAATAACCAGAGTGAACATTTTAAAGAATAAATGAGATCACTTTGCTGCCTAAAACCATCCAATGACTTCTCCACTGATGTTAGAATAAAGAGCCAGCCCCAAGCCATGGCCTCCAAGACCCCCACATGGAGGCACTGGTCCCTCTGTTGGGTAGAGGATCAGCTGAGGTATGCAATCAAGAGGCCCCCAGATACCAGGTAGAAGTTTATTTCTCTACCTTGTTATAAATGTCACCACAATTTGCAGACCAGGCCGGGCCTCAGTAAGGCCCAGTTGACAAACACTGTCAGCTGACACTTCAGGAACATGCCCAGGAACAAAAAAGAGACCCTGGCCTACTTCACATACACGATGAAGAGTAAGAAGAGGAGACTGGATCAGAAAAGGGAAGGTGGTGTGTAGCTCAAGTGATGATGAACCACATCTTGAAGGAATGAAGTAGGATGCGCAGGTGATATCTACTACATTTAAATCCTTAAAGACTTTACTTTTTTTTTCTTACATAGCTCACTGTAACCTTGGACTCCTAGGCTCAAGAGATCCTCCCACTTCAGTCTCCTGAATAGCTAGGACTACAGGTGAATGCCATCACACCCGGCCATTTTTTTATTATTTTTTGTGGAGATGGTGAAGGGATAGGATATCTCACCATGTTGCCCAGGCTGGTCTTGATCCCTCCACCTCAAGTGATCCTCCCATCTTGGCCTCCCAAAGTGCTGGGATTACAGGCGTGAGCCACCCCATCTGGTCTGTGAAATTTTATTGTAAATAAAAAAGCATGAATAATGAAAATGAGTCACAGATGAGTGGTGAAGGGAAGCCAGGCAAGCTTTGTCATCTTTAGAGTGGAGCTTCTGTATCTGGGTGCAGATAGCTCCTCCAAGCTCTTTCACTTTTCAGTGTCTGCTTAAGGGCCTCCTCAGGGGCATTCCTTGCCCACCCTATCTAAATGAGCCCACTCAGCATATAATTTCGTCTTAGCTCAGCATTCCTGCTTGTTTCTTTCACAGCATGTATCACAATTTATGCTTATTTGTTTGATTTAATTATTTTTGTCTATCCTTACTCCCATTCCTACACTGCTAGACTGATAGTCTCCATAAGGGTAGAGTAGGGATTTTATATGCCTCATTCATTACTGTATTAATTATCTACTACTGCTTAACAAATTACCCCAATACAGAATAGCTTGTAATAATAAACATTTATTAGCTCACAGTTTCTGTGAGTCAGGAATTTAGAAGCAGCTTTTCTGGATGGCTCTGGATTGGAATCTCTCAACGTGGCAATCAAGATGTCAGCTGGGATGCAGTTATCCAAAGGCACAGCTGGGGTGGAAGGGTCCACAAAGGCTCACTCACTTGGTACTGGTTATCAGCAGAAGCCTCGGCTCCTTTCCACAAGGGGCCTCCCCATGCACTACTTGAGGAGCATCTGTACAACCTAGAGGCCAGAGTCTCCCAGAGTGAGTGTTCAAAGAGAAAGCAAGGCAGAAGCCACAGAGTCATTTATGACCCAGCCATGGAGGTCACATGCTGTGATTTCTGCAATATTTGATTGGTTATGCAGGTCAGCCCTATTCATTGTGGGAGGGAATCACACATGGGTGTGAATATCAGGAAACAGGGATCACTGAGGGCCATCTTGAAAGCTGGCTACCACAACGACTCTATCCCTTAGCAAGCAGTGTCATGCTGGCATATGGTAGGTACCTAATATATGTTGGCTCAGTGAATGAGTGAAGGAGGACCGCTCAAGTCAACTCAGTATTACCAACATCAGTAGCTGAAGTCAGCCTTGAAATCAGGTCTTCAGTCTCTTACTCAGCACTCTCTTCCTATATCACAAAGTCTTCTTTATGACTTCTCCTACCATATGCCCCCTTTTCCAATACTCTGACACAGCCCTATCTTTCCCAGCCTGTACCAGCCTGTACACAACCTGATTTTGGCCCTTCCAGCAAAATAAAAAAACCCCACCACACATTACTGAAATAAATCTTTGCTTTCATACCTGAAGGAAAGGGCAGGGCCTTGGGAGGGGATGTGAGGGCCTGTCTGATGTTATAAGCAGCATTTGAGAGGCTAACACAATGGTTTTGAAACTCAGAATGCAGGAGGCTCAGCAGGGAGTTTGGTAATATGTCCAGGTGGAAGCCAAGAATCTTCAGTTAGGCGGGGTTGTGGGGAGTTCTAATTGCTGGTGGGTGAACAAGCAATCCCACTCTTCCAGCTCTTTTGTACCACTGAGGTCATCCTTCTGGAGGGTGTCTGTGGAGGGATGGAGTTGGGGAGAGAAATCCCAACCATAAACCTCTCAGGGTAAGAGGATTCACACAAGCTCGCTAGGAAAGGAACAAGGGGAGCGTGGGTGGGGGGTGGGTGGGAGAGGGATGTGGGGTGGTAAGAGCAAGAGGGCAAAGATTCCTTAGTAGTGCATTTGTATAACATCGGAGTGCTGTTTCTTAGCGTTTTTTTTTTTCTTTTCTTTTTTATTTTTGCAGGGGCTGTGTGTGTATGTAAGTTAGCTCCTTTGGTATCCAACTGGGAATTTGATTCATTTAACTTGTTCAGATTCAGTTGCAGTAAACCAGGTGGTTTTGCATTGCTCATGCAAATCACTTTCTCCTCACACATGGCTACAGTCCCAGCTGCCAAAATGTTGTCATGTTCTTGTCTTCAGAGCCTTAATAAGAAGAAAAAATACAGTCTGGAGTGTATATGTGCTCAACACTCTCCCTGGTTATCACTAAGCCTGTGTGGTCACTACTAACCTGTCAACAGCCAGTTAGCTCTTCCTGAGCCAGAATGAGAGGTATGGGGGCATGGTGAACTAAAGGCCCAGGGGCTTCGGCTGTTCAGGCCACAGATTCCATTGACCTACTCCAGATATCCCTTATTAAAGCCACAGAACCTTGCATGTAAAGACTAAAATCCCAAATTCTGCTTCTGTCTTTGTATTACTGACTAGATTTGGGCTCAAACCAATGGTGTCGTGATTCTCTAATTCTTGTGAGAAGTAAGTAAGGCAATTAGAGTCACAATTCCCAGTTGATTTTCTTTCATCGTACAGAAAAAGATAATACTGGGAATAAACATTAGCTGGGTGTGGTGACGGGCACTTGTAATCACAGCTACTCGGGAGGCTGAGGCAGGAGAATAGTTTGAACCCAGGAGGCGGAGGCAGAGGTTGCAGTGAGCTGAGATCATGCCACTGTACTCCAGCCTGGATGACAGGAGCGAAACTCTGTCTCAAAAAAAAAAAAAAGGATTTCTTGTGACCAAAAAATGACCTCTAGAGAGTTCTAATCATCCAGCCTCTGCTCATCGACCCTGTAGCTAAAGAATCAATATCTCCATGGCACACTGGTTGACTAAACACCCATATTAGTGGCCCTTCCAGAGAGACAATTATACTTTCTCCTCATGCTGTGGACTCCTGTGTAACCATGCGTCTTGCTTTGGCCAATGAGATGGAAGCAGAAGTGACATGTCACTCCAGGCGGGATCTTTAGGATTCGGAGCACATTCCGCCTTACTCATTCCCTCTGCTGCAGGGACCAGCAAAGCTCCAGATCATCCTGGAGTGGAGAGAGTTTGCAGCAGATCCACAGCCAACTCACAAGGGGCCTATCAGATGAGCAAGGAATGAACTTCTTTTGTTTTAAGAGTTAAGGGGGGGTCATTCTTTCCGCGGTAAACCTGTTCCCAACCTGACTGTGTGGTGGCACAGCTGATGGGATCCTTTGACCTCAAGGAAAGCTCTTGCTAACTGGAGATGGACATACAAATTCTGGTCACCCACATGTGCAAGCACAATCAGACTATAATTCACTTATTTGAGTTTCTATCATCTCTGTCCTCTTTGGGGTTTGTCTTTATCCCAGGCTATTGAAGAGAGGACTGAAAATTCCAGTTATCATATTCATATAAAAAGAGATCGTTCTAGCCAGTCATGGTGGCTCACGCCTGTAATCCCAGCGCTTTGGGAGGCTGAGGGGTGGGTTGCCTGAGGTCAGGAGTTCGAGACCAGCCTGGCCAACATAATGAAACCCTGTCTCTACAAAAAATTAGCTTGGCATGGTGGCAGGAGCCTATAATCCTAGCTGCTAGGGAGGCTGAGGCAGGAGAATCACTTGAACCCTAGAGGCAGAGGTTGCAGTAAGCCATGATGGCACCATTGTACTCCAGCCTGGGCAACAAGAGGGAAACTCTGTCTCAAAAAGAAAAAAAAAGAGAGACAGAGAGATGATTCTTTCTGTGTGTCTTTCAGAGAGAAGTAAAATTTCACAGAAATTCTGTTGAATCTTCTGTAGTATATAAACATAATCATGACAAAAAGCATGGCTGTGGATTCCCACAGTCTGGGTTCAAATGCTGACTCTCTCATATAGTGGGTGATTTCTGGTAAGGGACATAATGTCAGTTTCCACATCTGTAAAATGGGAATAACAATAAGACTCAGTGGCTCACTTCAATACAGGTAAGGGTTTTTGGACTGGCACTGACCACATTGCTCGTCCACTGTTCATGTTGATAGTGAGCATCTCACATGCTCATATTTTCTCATCCTATAGCTTTTCATTAGAAATCTTCTAATATTATGAGTCCCACCTTAGTCTCCCTTGCAGAAAATTTATCTGCAGTCAACCCTGACCCAGAATAATACAGGGAAGGAAAGTCTGAAAAGCCCATGTCCAGCTTAGCTCGGTTGACACAAAACACAGCTATCACATGCTGGAGGGGTAGATTAGGCTGTGCAGCCAGACCAGGGATTTTGAGGGGACAGACTAAAGCCTTAGAAAGTTTCTGTTTTATTTTTAAGTACAAAGTGCATGATTAGATTTGCATTTAAAAGATCTCTTCGGTGTCAGGGTAGAGAATGGATTGGCAGGTGGGAGACAGGAAGCAGGAAGAACTGACTGTTGTAGTTTTCTGTAATTTTTTCTAAGCTGCTTGAAATCCTTGTGGAAGAAGCTGAGATGAGAATGCAAAAGCAAACAATTGCTAGGGTAATTTCAGTTCCAATAACCTATGATACGATACACACATGAAATATATGTGCACACATCAGATTAAGACACTTCCTTTTTTCAGGAGACATTCAGTCCATTTAATTCGTTTCCCAAAATGTGGTGTTGGTATTGATTTAATTCTGATTTTTTTTCCACTGGCAAATGAGTGTGTAACATGATCAGAACAAGTCACTTATATTTCTCCTCATATGCAGTGTAAAATGAAAGCAGTGAAGGCCTGACTCTACTTGGCTAGAACCAAAGAGAATGAATTCAGTTCCAAACACATACCTTCAGAAGAAGGACAGAAGGAAACACTCATTGCATGGAACATGCCTTGGCCCTGAATGTCCATGGGCTCCCCTTGGTCTCTCAGACTTCTTCGTGACTGCTTGGGCAGGTGCATGCAGTTCTGGCCAGTGGACTGTGAACAGGAGTGACATGTCCCAGTCTGAGCTGAGGCAGCCTGGGCCTGTGGTGCCTTCCTCAGTTTTCTCTTCCCTACAGTGGTGACTCAGATGGGTTCAAGTTCCCATTACAAATTTCAGGACTCTCAAAATCAGTTTCTCATTTGCAAAATGGGAATAATGATGTCTATTTTACAGGGTTGATAGGAGGATTAAAGAAAATCTCACAGAAGAAAACCTGTAGCACAGTTTCCGGCACACAACAGGCATTCGGTAACTGAATCGTATGTCTCCAGGTCCTCAGAAGGGAAACTCGGGGAACTCCCTGCAGGTAGTGGTGAAGAACTCAGCTCCAAGAAATGGCCTTGCAGGACATATACAGCCTTTGAAGGTTTTGTATGTAATAAGAACACTTAACATAAGATCTACCCTCTTAACAAATTTTAAATGTACAATACAGCAACGTTAACTATAGACACAATGCTATACAGCAGATCCCTAGAAAGTAACCGTCTTGCATAATTGAAATTTTCTACCTATTTAACAAAAACTCCTCATTTTTCCCTGACCCAGCCTTTGGCAACCACCACTCGACTCTCTGCTTGTATGCGTGTAACTGTTTTAGATCCCTCATATAAGTGGAATTAGGCAGTACTTGTCTTCGGTGACTGGCCCATTTCACTTAGCATAATGTCCTCAAGATTCAGCCATGTGGCAGCATGTGGTAGCAATTCCTTCTTTTTTGATACTGAATGACATACAGCCTGTGGATAGTGATGAGAGAGAAATTTGCATTTTCTATCTTCTTAAATACTTAATTTTAAACTTAAAATTTATACACACACTTTTTGTTAGTGATAGAAAACTTAGAAAATACACCTAAATCATACATTTATCCGCAGTCAACCCTGACCCAGAATTATACAGGGAAGGCAAGTCTGGCAAGCCCATATCCAGCTTAGCTGGGTTGACACAAGACGCAGCTATCACAGGCGGGAGTAGGAGATCAGGCTGTGTGGCCAGACCAGGGATTTTGAGCGGACAGACCAAGGTCTAACTAACATAAATGAATGGGAGGAAAAGAAACCTACTCATAATTTTGATAGCAGAGGTACTTGAATGCTTACTGAGATATTTTCCTAGATGTGTATCATAATGTATCATTATGCATTTAGCTTTATTACCTGCTTTTTCCCCTTAGCAGTGGTTTAGATCTGTCATTCCATATAGATAAGTACCTACAATCGCCTATTATACAGCTGCATAATATTTCATTGTGTGGACACAGCCTAGACTGTAGGTGGTTTCCAAAGTTTTGCTATTGCAATCAATGCTGTGATCTTCAATGCTGAAAAAAATCACAAGGCAATGTCTTATTAGCTCTGCTATCTAATTCCTGTCCCCACTTCTAACTCTCCTGTTTGTCCCTATTTATAAATAATTAAAATGTTTTCCAGTCATACCTATCTAATTATTTATTAATAGTTCCTAAGTCAAAAGATCATTGCTGGGATTAGTTACAACAGAGACCCTTGTTCGCACAAACCTAATCCTCATTTCCTATCAGAAACTATGCACGAATCTACAGATGGAACTTCACAGACCAGAGTGATCTTTTAACAACAAACAGATGTCAAGCAGGATATTCTTTGGTAAGGAGAGAATTACATCATTACTTAATAATTTAGACAGGAGAAAATCAGCTCCAAAATAAGGGAATTGGGGCATAAAAGCAGTTTGCTAAATTATTAGCAATGCTGCAAAGTAGAAAGGGTGTGAACTTGGAGTCAGACCAATGAGATTGTTTGACCCTAATCCTTATTTGCTGTGTGCTCTTGAGCAATTTACTTAAGTTCTCTGGGCCCCAGCTTCTTTATCTATAAAATACTAATACCCTCGCTATAGACCGCAGTGTGTGATGCTCCCCTCCCTGTGTCCATGTGAGGAAAAAAAAATACTAATATCTACTGCAGGGTGGTTCTAAAGATTAAAATAATAATAAAGAACATCAACTAAATTTTTACCATAGATTAATAGAACAAGAAAGTAAACTCCCATCTTTCCATGCAGAAAGCCACAGAAGGGCACCAAGATTAAAACTTTCCTCCTTGGTGGTTAAGACATGGAGGATGGCTAGAGTCAAGGTCTCCAACTAAGAAGCAGCTGTCTTAGTACAATTCTATCTTTGCTATCTCAGACCAACAGACTTCTCCATTAATAGGCTGGCCAAAGAATTTACATCCACATTGAGACACTTTTGAGGCGTAACTGGAGCACTATAAATAGTTACCAGGAACAACAGGTGTGAACTTGACCTCTTCCAGGCAGAGTGGCCACCCTAGTACTAACCAAGTAAGGACCAGTCTATATGAAGTAAGTGGGGAAATCAGGTCATTTCATTTCAAAGTACTCATTAGAGCTGTCACAGTTATTCCCATGTGATTGAGAAAAAATAATTAAGTCAGACACAGACTACAGTATGCATAAAACTTGCTTGACCTGTCCAGAACAACCTTTGGCACCATCTCTTTGAATGACCATTCTGTTATTAGTGTTCTTCGAGGAGCTTAGCAAACTTCTTTCTCTCTCCTATAAATCTTCATATGTAATTGTATAAGATTTGTGGCATCTTTTTGATTTATTGTACATTTTTGATACATTCAGTATATGCCAAGCTCTAGCCTAAATTTACTGGAACTACATAGATGGCTGAGCCTTAGTCTCTGCTTTCAAAAAACTCACAGGTAAGCCAGGGAGAGAAATGAGGAAGCCATTAACAAAAATATACAATGTGATCAGTTTCAGCATGGAGGTGTGCAAGCACTGTGGAACACAGAGAAGAGGGTGAACGACTCTTCTCTAGAAAGTATCACTGAAGTGGTCCTGTTTGAGGCATCTCAAATAACATTTTCTAAGTGAAGAAGTGTGGAAAGTACCTTATATGTGCAGGGTTCAGGAAGCTTCCATGTGTGAGAATCTGTTCCACCTCAAGTGTGGCTGGAGCTGACTGTGAACGAGGGGGAAGGGTTGGTTTCCAAAGTCTCTCTGGGTTCCTACAGCCCTTCCCAGCAGTGAAAACCAAAACTGAGCAGTCTCCTAGCTCCTGCCACCTCTTCAACAGAACTTCCAATGGCCCTGGGGCTTCTCAGAAAGCTCCAATACATTTTCTTTGAACTTCCTTAATAGTAATGTTACTGTCCATCTCAGTGTCTTAAAGTGTGTGTGTGCATGAATGTGATGCTACATGTCCACTAAACTCTACCAGATTTTTGCCCTGTTTTTGTACCAGTAAAAATTTTGTGAATGGATGCCATATTCTGACATTTAAAACACTCTTGCATGATTGATTTTTAGAAGAGTTTTCCTTATAGAATTCAAAACTGATACATTCATATGGGCAACCAATGTAAGGCCAACATTCACCCTATACTGAGTTTGCATCCTTTCATAAGTGTTTTTCGGCTATTAAAATAATGAAATTGTAGGATATTTAAAAAATCAATGTGATTCTAAATAGTTCTGACCTCTTTAGAAAACAACAAATGGTGTATTTGATTCAAAGCATTTCCCATGAGTTTTTTAAGACAAGTAAGAAAATGAGCAGTCCAGCCATATGGAGATGGGATAACTCAAAGGCAGGCCCATCTCAGAGGGCCCATTCAGTCACCAGCAGAGAGTATGTTCTAATGGAGGACAGCAGGGCGAGGTGAGAGAGCCCTTGGGTTTGAGAATAGAGGGAAGAAATGAAAGATTGTCCAAGAGTCTTACAAATAGGCCTCTATAAGCCTCTATTAGGCCTCTTTCTGTATAAGTAACAGAATCGCAATTCAAACTAGGCTCAAGAAAAACAATCCTTTTTCAAGAATCCACTGATTGTCTTAGTTGAAAAATTCAGAGGTAGGACTGATCAGACATGCTTGAATATAGATACTCAAAGGATATCATTGAAATGTATCTCTTTCTATCTCTCAATGCTGCTTTGTTACTTGTCAGCTTCATTCTCAAGCCACTTTGCCTATTATGCTGATAAAATGGTGGCTCACTGGTTCATATCTCCACAGCTCAGCAACCCTGATGCAAAGAGAGCTTCTCTTTGCCAAAGGTTTCAATGAAGTCCTCGGATTGAGTCTCATTGAACCAGCCTGGGTCATGTGTCAGAGCCTGAACCAATCACCATGTGCAGGGCATGAAATAAGCTGAGGGGCCAGGGCTGTGTCATCTCATATCTTAGATGAGGGGCGGAGGGTAGGAGGCAGGCAACTCCACCTGGGCTGTTGGGCTGAGCTACAGGGAGCAACAGCTCACCTATAGTGATGAGTAGCTCACTCTTTCCCAAGTCTGTTTCTCTTCTTCCTAACTACTCATTCTCTCTTTTTTCTTTCTTTCTTTCTTTCTTTTTTTTTTTTTTTTGTGAGACAGAGTCTCCCTCTGTCACCAGGCTGGAGTGCAGTGGCACAATCTCGGCTCACTGTAACCTCTACCTCCTGGGCTCAAGCAGTTCTCTTGTCTCAGCCTCCCAAGTAGCTGAGACTATAGGCACGTGCCACCTTGACCAGCTAATTTTTGTATTTTTGGAAGAGATGGGTTTTCATCGTGTTAGCCAGCATGATCTTGATCTCATGACCTCATGATTCACCCACCTTGGCCTTCCAAAGTGCTGGGATTACGGGCATGAGCCACCGCACCTGGCCCCTAACTACACATTCTAATAATAGTTCCCAGCCTCTTGACTGGTGTGACCATGGGACTGGGGTCCAACTAGTAGAAAGTGAGGAAAAGTAATATGTATTACCTCTAGGTCGATCTAACTTTGAAAGCCGTGAATGAAAGATGGCAGAAGCACAAAATCAAAAAGTAGTCTAGGTCCCTAAATCTTTTACCACATGGAGAACTGCCCAACAAACATCCATTGTGGATATTCTGTCATGTTAAAAACATTACCTATTTTGAGAATTTGATATAGCAGCTAACATTATCTTCACTAATAGAGGAACAGATTTTTTTTTTTTTTTAGAAAAAGGACATTTGTAAACTGAACAGGCAAAACAGCTCATGTCCACTACAAAGCTTCTATCTCTTTAGTGCTGAAGATTTCAGACATCCTGATGGGTTTAATCAGTCAGTTACCATGGCCTGACAGAAGCATTGGCCAAAGAGTCAAAAGGCAGGGTTCAAAAGGCCCTGCTACTGATGACTGTGTGACCCCAGGCATGTCACTTCTCTCTGACCTTCGTTTTCTTCATCTGCAAAATGGCAATTGCAATATCGGCTTGACTGCTTGACTGTAAGAATCAAATACAATTATGTGAGTTTGAGTGTGATATAGACTATATAAAGCTCTTGGCCTGCAAACAAACCAATAACCTGACACTGTCAGAAGCAATGAAAAGCACGTGGATTTGCCCAGTTGGTTAGAGCAAAGCATTAATGAATCTATTTGGTCTCACACAGAAAAATATTTTGTTTCATTCATTGAACCATAAAAATTAGTACTGGGCTAGGCTTTGGGAAGAAAATCCTAAGCGAGATATATTAATACATCCCGCTTTAGGGAGAGACAGCACAGCTGTGACCAAGTCTGCTATAAGGCAAGCTTGAAAACTTCCTCGCTTCTCACCATTTTCTTCCCATTCTCACTCAACTCCTACCCTGTATACTCATAAGTCTGCTTCTTTGTTTGTTTATGTCTTCCTAAACTAGCCACGCCTCAGGCTTCTTCCTCCTCTCTCTTGAACTCCTAAAATCCAGTCTAGTCCACCTGCCACAAGGATGCTGAGTGATTCTTCCAAAACACAATCATTCCAATTCTCTGGGCCTAGAAATTTGTGTTAGTTACTCTGATTTCAAGATGCATGCAATTCTTTTATCATAGCTTTCAGAACCCCTAACAATTTTGGTCTCAGTCTCCCCTTTCTAGTCTTACTACCCCCAGTTCAGGTCAAACAGACTTTCTCCATTCATTTCCTGGGTACCTCAGCTGCTTTCAAGACTTCTATCTCTGCCTGGGAGTTCAAAGGTCCAGGCAGCAAATGGAGATAAGGAAGCTCAGGAGCTCGGAGCTGGAGACATAGATTGGGAATATCTCTATACAAGAAAGAGCTGAAAGCTTAGAGCTGGAGAGCTTAGTGGGCAGTGCAGGTGGGGAAGAGAAGGGAAGAGGGAGGAAGGGAAATCTCAGGTAGACTAGTGTTTGAGGAGGCACTGTGAGTGGAAGGAGGAGGCTCCAAGGCACAAAGATGTTGGTGTGGGAAGAGAAATGGAATCAGAAAGCAGCACAGAGCCTAAGGAAAAAGAGGGTGACAATGAGGAGGGAGGATGACTAGCATCAAATGCTGCAAGGAGGTAGGCGGGCAGGGAGAGAGAAGAAAGAGCTCACTGGCTCGGCCTAAGAGAGGGTCAGAATTTTTTATTGGAATAACTGAGGTAGGAGCCAGGAGGCAGTGGGTTCAGGGATGAAGAGATAAAGAAAAAGAGACAATGAAAGGAGCTGACCTTTCAGGAAGACTGACCTGAGGCAACTTGGGTCAACTCCCTAAAGAGCAACCCACTGTGCCTGGCACTGTGGCAGTGGGGGTTGCAGGGAGTCACTCTCTGCCTTCCCCTGTGGAGATCTCAGCAGCCAGTACTTGGTTCTGATTGCCCAGCCAGGCTGCTGTAGCATGAGCTACTTTTCACTGTCATTTGAAAGGAACCGAACAACAGGTGCTGAAATCCCATTTGGAAGCACCTTCCTCCTTCACCGCCACCTCCTCCTTCACTCACCTGGCTCACAAATATCTTCCATAGAAAGCTCCTGGAGGCCTCTTTGCACAACTTGCTAACAAACAAGCCATCCCTGGTGATGACCATGGGCAGGATGCATCCTGAGCATAGCACATCAGAGGATCAAAACACGGTTCCTCTAGGCTGCAGGTTTGGACCTTCAGCAAGTCACATCTCCTGTCGGAGCCTCAATTTCTTCCTCTGTTAAATGGGAACAACAGTTTTGTTTTTTGTTTTTGTTTTACCTTACAGGATAGACAAAGTCAGAAAATGGATGTTAAAGCTCACAGAAAATTGTAAAGCTTCCCTGGAGGGTTTGCTATTAACAATGTGTTCTTATCATGAAAGGGCACATTTGCCTAGAGTTTCCCAGAAAGGTCAGCCTCAACTCCTCTCTTTCTCCCATAACTGGCATCAAAAATCCTGTTAGCTCTACCTTCTACATACACCATGCTTCCAGCCATTTCTCTCCAGCTTCCCCATAATCACCGCAGCCCAAGTCATCATCATGGCTCTTCTGGAAAATTGCAATATCTGTGCAGCTAGTCTGAGGACTTCATATGCAGCATTTCCATAGCCTCTCTTCCCTCAAAGCAGTAGGATGGCCTTTTCCAAAATGTAGCCATCACAGAATCCTTCCCTCAAAACTCTCCAATGGCTTCTCACTGTGCGTGCAGATAATCCAAAGTCCCTGCCATGCCCTAAAAGGCCCCTGCCCTGTGACCTGCCTTGTGCTGTTCAGAAGCTTCTTGAGTTCCATGACCACACCACGCTTGTCCCACTCCAAGGCTTCTGCTTTGATGTGGGAGCCACTCCCTTATTTTATATCATGCAGGTCTTCACTCAGCCTCTTCAGGAAGGCCTCCCCAACTATGTTATTTCAAAGCCCCGCTTCCCAGCATGCCAGCCCCACCCACACCTCAACTCTTTCCCTCTTCATCCCGTTATCCTATTGCATTTGTCTTCGCAGAACATTGATGTCATGTTTGTGTGTGTCTGTTTCGTATCTAACTCCCCCAAGTCAAATGCAACTTTTGCTAGGACACCACGTACTTGCTTCTGTCCTGTTATCCTCAGCACGTAGAAGAGTGCCTAATAGGTGACAGGCCTAATAGGTGAATAAGTGTCTGTTGCATGAAAGAATGAATGAACCAATGTTCTTCCCACATTTGTCTAGCGTGGCAGTGTCCTGAATCTTGTCCAGCTCACTCTACACAGCCCAGCTCTCTGTACCAGTAGATGGCCTCCCTCTAAGCCCCCCATCCTGGCAATCTTGACTCCTTAAAGGGGAAGAAAAAAAGCTGCTTACTTAATTGGATCCAAGGAACTGCTTTTCACCAGTATGGGTGAAACCTTTTGAAGGGGAGCAAAAGGTGTAATCTTTACTTATCTTTTAAAATATTACTCTAGTAAGATGTGGATACATTCTCATTGTAAAACATTCCAACCCAGTTGTATACAGAGTAATTTCCCCTTTATATACATGCCAATCCCACTCCACATACCCACTAGACACCACTATCTAATGTTTCCTTGAAGACCCTTTCTCTGCACTGACACGTACTTTGTAGACACATGCATACAAATCCCCCTTTGAAAGAATGATGTCGCACTGTGTCTTGGGCTGCCACTTGCCCTTTTACTTAGCAATACGTTTTGTGGATATTTCCACGTCAGTTCATCTACATTCTTTTTGGTGGCTGCCTGGCACACCTTGGTATAGATGCAATCGAATTTTCTTAAACGCAGTGTGGAAGGGAAAGATAAGCCAGCTCTTATTTTTGGCTATTACAAACACTGCTAGGACCAACTTCCTGTTCACACAACGCAGTATACATCAATATGTCTGCAGGAAAGATACCTAAAATACAAGCAGTCTCAATCATATTCATGAACAGTTAAAAATAGAAATAATGGTACTATAGAATAATCCTGTATCAAGACTCCAATCAATAACTCAATTTTTCAAAGACCGGCTATTGAATATAATGATGGGGACAGGGAATTAATACCTAATGAGGGCCTCTGAAGTTTTCCATGGGTATTTCACATTCAGTCTTACAAGCACTTGTCGGGGTGGGTATTGTTGTTTCCCCATGAAACTGAAAGAAACTGAGGCTCGGGGCATGGAGGTGCCACACCCAAAGTCTTCCAACTATAAAGTGACAGAGCCGTGACCCAAACCCAGGCCTGTTTGCCAAGTCCACCATCTTTCCAGCACACCATGGATTTTCCTTTTCAGCCTCCTCTTTCTGTTTAATAGAAAGAACAATTTTTTTGCCCATGAAACTTGCTCATCTGCAATCACTCATTCCAATTCACCTGTTGTCTCACCTAAAAACTACCCTCCTGCTTCACTGCTCATCATTAAATCAAGAGGACCATTGGAAGGGTATGTGCCCTCACAGAAAATTCCCTCTGCCTCCTTTCTCAGGAGACAGAAGACAGGCCTCTTTTCGAGGCTGTCTCCTACCTATGAGAACACATTCCTACTGTCCCAGCTTTGGCTGGTGTCTGGACTTGTGAGAGTTCTGCCCTGTCGTGGAGCAGGGAGTGCAGAGAAAACAGGTCCCTTAGACCCTGTGTGTTTAGCCAATGCAAGCAAACAATTTCTCAATAATGAAGGATGCTCCAAGATGTCTGGATAGCTTTACTCTGAAATGAATAAAAGAAAACAGAAAAGATGGCCAGGCGTGGTGGCTCACACCTGTAATCCCAGCATTTTCAGAGGCGAAGGCAGACAGATCACGTGAGGCCAAGAGTTCGAGACTAGTCTGGACAACATAGCAAAACACTGTCTCCACTAAAAATACAAAAATTATCCAGACATGGTAACGCAGGCCTGTAGTCCCAGCTACTCGATGGCTAAGACTGGGAGAATCACTTGAACCTGAGAGGTGGAAGTTGCAGTGAGCCGAGATTGCACCACTGTACTTTGTGAAAGAAAGAAAGAGAGAAAAGAAAAAGAGAAAGAGAGGAAGGAAGGGAGGGAGGGAAAAGAAAGAGAAAACAAAAGAAAGAAAACAAAAAGGCAAGGGGGGCCAAACATGCACCCATGAAAATTGCCACAGTTGGGAGTTCGGGGGACAAAAACAACTGAAAGGAAAATAACTAGGCCGGGCACAGTGGCTCACACCTGTAATTCCAGCACTTTGGGAGGCCGAGGCGGGTAGATCGTGAGGTCAAGAGTTCAAGATCAGCCTGGCCAAGATGGGGAAACCCCATCTCTACTAAAAATATAAAAATTAGCCGGGCATGGTGGCAGGCGCCTATAATCCCAACTATTCGGGAGGTTGAGGCAGGAGAATCGCTTGAACCCGAGAGGCAGAGATTTCAGTGAGCCGAGATCACACCACTGCACTCCAGCCTAGGCCACAGAGCAAGACTCCATCTCAAAAAAGAAATTAAAAACTAAATCATAGATGATTATGCAGAAGCAGAGTTCACGGATTCAAGAGACCCCAGCGGGACAGGACTGGAAGGGGCCTGAAATATCTGCTTGTTGAACATCACATCCATAGCCTGGGTGTCTTCTGCAGCATCTATTTTAGGAGCAGCCTGCTGGCTCTTGCAGGTCTCACATTAAGGGACAGGGAGCACATTATGGCCCCAAGCACTAAGGTCTGTCCTGCACGTTCCCGCCTGTTCAGGAGCTCTTCCTTCTGGTACTCTAAAACTTACCTGCCTTTCCTTCCAACCCCTTTGCCCCAGGTCCACTCCCTTGAGACCCCAGTGAACAAGCCTAGTCTTGCCTCTCTGAGACAGCCCTTCCAGCCCTGAAAAATGCCCCAATTCCCCAGCGTCTGTGACACCTTCACAGCAGGTCTGAAGGGGCTGCAGGATAGAAGCTTTCTTAACAAACAGGTCTAGCCTTTCTGGTTAGGAAAGCCGTCTGGACAAAGAAAACCAATCCCACTTGTCTTTTGAATCTGCAGCCAGATGGGGAGCCAACAATAGCCCTGGGAGAAGTGGGGGAGGACCTGCCTCTTCACATCTTAATGAAGGTGTGAACTTTGAAGCTTTATTATGAACACTTGAAAGCCTACCCCTGGCTAAGCTCCTTTCAGCTGCTCACTGTCACCCTGGATAATGAGGCCGCAGCTGTGTAGGAAGCGCTGGGGCAGGAGAAGGGGAGGCCCAGAGTTATCTGGAGGCAGGAGCCTCGCAGGCCCTGGCAAAAAAGTCACCCTGGGCTGTGGGCACTGCCCCGTGACCAGGCCGTGGGGACTTTCAGGCACAAGGAACTCTCTGTTCAAACCAAAGGAAGGCAGTAACCGCATTAGGGACAGTAGAGAGGCCTGGAGAGCCCTTTTCTTTTTTTTTTTTTAACCTTCTAGGCAATAAAAATAATGACTCACACCTGGAGGGCACCTTACATCATCACCTCATTTAGATTCACAGAAAAGTCTCTGTGGGGCAAAAAGGACAGTGGCACAGAGAAGACAGTGACCCTGTGTGAGGTCACTTGGCCTGTAAGTGGCAGGTCAACTAGTTCCAACCCCAGTTTTTTTCCACCGTATAACTGTCACTTTCCTTGAGGTGGAGTCTTGAGGTATCCACTAAAATATCAAGACACGATCAGTATGCAAACAACAAACGAATAGTCGGCAGTGCGTGCTTGGTATGCCCCGAGCACTGGTGTCATTTAATCCTCACCACCACCAAAGCAGGTAGGTATGATATCATTATAGACGGGGAAACAGACGCAGACAGAAGCGACTTACCCAAGGTCACACAGCCAGCAAGCAGCCAGGTCACATTTGAACTCGAGATTTTTTAGATGCATATTTCACTTGTTCCCATTGTGACTGTATTACCTGCTTATTATAGAAACTGGGAAAATCCAAAGATAGAGAAGAAGTCCCCATTGCCAAAACATGAGTGTTATACTTACCTCCTGGCTCTTTCTCCAGGCACTTATGTTTTACATGCTTTCATTCAATATGCATTTATTGAGTACCTGTTGTATACGAAGCACCATACTGGGTACTAGGGATTCAAAGATGATCCAGACAGCAGGTCCCTGTTCTCAGGGGACTGGCAATACACAGGGGTGCCTTCCTGTGTATTCAGTGGCCCTGGTCAACTGGCTCCCAGGGTTTCTCCTGCATAACTGCCTTCATATATAGTGCCAGAGGGCTCTAACCATAGTTTAAAGGGCACCAATGTTCATGTGACATCTACCCAACATTTGTATGCTCAGGGTCTCTGTGCTAATTGCCAAAGTGGAGCAAACAGTAAAAGTGCTGGACTTCCTTCTTTCTTGCTCTCAGTTTCCACAAGGATAGAATGTTACTCTGGATGCTCTGTAGGGCAGAGGTCCCTGACCCTAGTCTGAGGACTGGCACGAGTCCAGTATTACTGTGTGAGCTCTGCCTCCTGTCAGATCAGCAGCAGCATTAGATTCTCATAGGAGTGCAAATGGCACATGTGAGGGATCTAGGTTGTGTGCTCTTTATGAGAATCTAATGCCTGATGATCTGGGTGGAATGGTTTTAACCCAAGATCATCCCCAAACCCCACTAAGAAATTGTCTTCCGTGAAACTGGTCCCTAGTGCCGAAAATCTTGGAGATCACTGCTGTAGGGTATCAAATATGTCCTTTCTGTGATTGCAAAACAGTATGGGTTTCTTGGACAGAATGAGCTTACTGGTTAGAAAATGGAGCCAGGTCTATCCCTCCTAGGTGGAGCAGGAGAACACATTCCTAAGTATTAACGCCCCATTTTCTAAATGGGAAGCTGAGGCTCAGAGAATCAAAAATCATTTGCCCAAAGTCACCTTGAGCTAGGAATCAATCAGATCTGTGCAGCCAGACCAGCTTTGAAAGGCAATAGGACTAAGGATTGTCAGTATCTCAGAAGACACAGATGACCCAGTTATAATCCCAGAATGGAAGAATCTGATCCGTTCATCCAAGCTCCACAGCAGGGAATCCAGTGGGCAGCTGAGACTCTGGAGTTGTGGTTCTCAAATTTTTTGGTCTCAGGACCCCTTTAACAACTAATAAAACTTACTGAGACCCCAAAGAGTTGTTTTTATGTGAATGTCTTTCAATGCTGCATAAGGAACTAAAACGGAAAATGTTTTAAATATTTTTTAATGTATTTTCAGATAATATCTGTTAACATAAAAAACATTTTTATTTTAATGAACTATATTTTCTGAAACAAAACAAAATTAGTGAGAAGAATGGCCTTTACAGTTGTGTAAATTGAGAGCTGGATTTCCTCATCTGCTTCTTCTGTTAAATCTGTTGCAATACATTGTTTCCTTTGAAGTATATAAAGAAAATCCAGCCTCACACACATAGGTAGTTGGGAAAGGGAGAAATCTTTTAATAGCTTTCATTGTGGTTATTCTTCATACCAAAACTCAATGTGTGGTAGCTTCTTAAAAATTAGTTGTGGCCGGGTGCGGTGGCTCATGCCTACAATCCCAGCACTTTGGGAGGTCCAGGCAGGCAGATCAAGAGGTGAAACCCCGTCTCTACTAAAAAAAAAAAAAAAAAAATACAAAAAATTAGCCAGGCATGGTGGCAGGCGCCTGTAGTCCCAGCTACTCAGGAGGCTGAGGCAGGAGAATCATTTGGACCCGGGAGGCAGAGGTTGCAGTGAGCCAAGATTGTGCCACTGCATTCCAGCCTGGGCGACAAAGTGAGACTTGTTTCAAAAAAAAAAAAACTAATTGCAATGTGACATTTGAATACCTATCAACAAACTTTTCATACTCAGTAACATTGAAATTTGTTGGTTTATCTTGTGTTTTGAATGGTTCTTATACACACGCATGTTTTGGGTTTGTTATTGGTTGGTTTTTTGTTTTGTTTTGTTTTTGTTCTTGTTTTCATTTGAGACAGGGTCTCACCATGTCACCCAGAGTGGAGTGCAATGGTGCGATCTCAGCTCTCTGCAACCTCTGCCTCCTGAGCTCAGGTGATCCCCCTGCCTCAGTCTCCCTAGTAGCTGGGACTACAGGCATGTGCCACCATACCTGGCTAATTTTTGTATTTTTTTTTGTAGATTTTTGCCATGTTACCCAGGCTGGTCTTGAACTCCTGGAGTCAAGCGATCTGCCCACCTTGGCCTCTGAAAGTGCTGGGATTACAGGCGTGAGCTCCCGCACCTGGTCTTGCACATGCATGTTTTGTAATATCACACATTGGTCGTTTGGAAATTACTGACTCCCAGATTTACAGAGATCGTCTGTAAATCTGGGAGTGTTGACACATTTCATTATAATAGCCTCTGGAAAGCTTTACTATCTGAGAGAATGAGAACGGAAAAAGACAAATGATACCTTAGTACTATCGTGAAAATGGCTCTGACTCTGGGAGTTCCCTAAAAAGATCTGTGACCCTGCAGAGGTGCACAGACAACCCTTCAAGAAGTACTGCCCTAGAGTGAGGCACACGTGATGACAATTGGGAAATCCAGGTGTGGGCAGCTGAACCCCAACGCTCCAAAGTCAGGAAATGCACAGAAAGCAGAAACCAAGACAGAAGGCCAGTCCTATGGCTGGGAAAAGACAGATGATGCGAGCCTGGAAAGATGCTCCAAGGGCATCCCCCATGAGCAGCAAAAGATCACTGAGATGCATTAAGGGGCCCCAGCAGGGAAGGCCCAGTCACTAGGACTGGGATCAGAGAGTGTAGCAAAGCCTCACGGAAGATGCAACCTACCTCCCTCCCCAGATAGAAAGTGTCTGGAAGATACCAGCTCAATGGAGCTGGGTCAGCAGAGGCTGGAGTAAAGTATTTGAAGTAGATATTGGTGAGGATGAATGTGTATGAAATGAACAACTAATTCTGATTGTACCCATCTCTTTAGGGGTGGAGTCAAAATAAAAAGAGTCTATAAAAATATGATCAAAAGACAAGGGGTGACAAGAGGGGAAGGGAGGAAGGACCCAGGAGCAATAGGTCCTCAGTTTGCCTGACTGTTTGCATTCTCTGCACCATCACCTGACTTCCCAGGAAGTGTCTCATATCGTCATTCTCTTGCTACAGTCCTGGGTAACTCTCTCACCACCTCTCTTCTTATAACTGGTCTCCTTCTGCTTACAGGGTTGGTGCCTCCCATCTACCCCCTAGCCTTGCCATCAGACTTTTCTTTCTACAGTACAGATTTGATCAGGTCTTACTGCTATTTAAAACTGTTAGGTTAAAAAAAAATGGTAAGGTATTCTCTCCTGTTACCCATGGAGTCAAGGCTGGCCCAGTCAGTACTCAATAAACCTGCATGCTAGACCCCATCATTCCCTTCTCGTCCTCCAATGATCATAGACCTTCTCTGTCTAGTCTTGGCTCTGTCCTTGCCCTTTGGCCTACTCATGTGTCTTCCCCATGTACAAATTTCTTAAGTCTGTTTCCGACTTCTAGCCCCTTGAGGGTGAATGTTAGCTTCCTTGGTTTTAACATCCAGGGCTCTCTAGCTGTTGTTCTCTTGCTTGCTTTAACTTCTATGATATAAAGGAAATTGGGCCCCCCGAGATGTCCATGCCCTAATCCCCTTTTACAGGGTAAAAGAGACTTTGCAGATGTGATTAAGGGGACAAACCTTGAAATTGGGAGATTATCCTGGATTATCTGGGTGGGCCCAATATGATCACATGGAGGAGTACTTAAAAGTGGAGAACCTTTCCCAGCTGAGTCAGAGAGGGAGCTGCCACAATGGAGGAAGATTCAGAAAGATGCAACATTTCTATGAAGATGGAAGAAGGGGCACATGGGTGAAAGAATATGGGTTGTCTCTGAAAGCTGGAAAAGGCAGGGAGATGGATGTTCCTCTAAAGCCTCCACAAGGAAGCACAGCCCTACTGACACCCTACTTTGAGCCCAGTGAGACCTCTGTTGGACTTCTGACTTGTAGAACTATAAGATAATAAATCTGTGCTGTTTTAAGCCACAAAGCTTATGGTAATTTGCTACAGCAGCAATAAGGAACTAATACACTACCTGCCTCCACCTTTAGTCTATGCAGGCAAGTTTTCCTATCTGACAAGGCTAAGGTATCAGGGACATTCCCCAACTTGCCCTTGAAGTAGGATAGGGTGGCAGAACCATGTCACAGTCAAAGTCCACCTTGATTGGAAAACTATGAGAGAAGAGTTGTGCGTTATCGCACAGAGGTCAAAGCACAGCTTCCAGAGGCCAGAAGGCCTGTCTCTGCCATACTGGATCTCTCCGCTTGTCCAATTTATTCCTGAACCTTCCAAATGTGAGGGTTTCACTTGTTTCTCTAAGTGACCTTCTCTGACATGTATTTCCCATGCCTGAGTTCTCCAGAGCCACCGTCTACTTAGAAAGTGAGAAGGGAAGCAAAGGCCAGAGCACCCAGTGTGCCTGCCACATCCATCTCCCCTTGGTTCCTGAGGTGGCTGATGGCCTGGAATTCAAGGTATCAGAGGATGCATTGTTTCTCTCGTTCTGTAGGTTGTGTGTTTACTCTGTTGATATTTCTTTTTTTTTTTTTTTGAGATGGAGTTTAGCTCTTGTTACCCAGGCTGGAGTGCAATGGCACGATCTCGGCTCACCGCAACCTCCGCCTCCTGGGTTCAGGCAATTCTCCTGTCTCAGCCTCCTGAGTAGCTGGGATTATAGGCACATGCCACCATGCCCAGCTAATTTTTTGTATTTTTAGCAGAGACGGGGTTTCACCATGTTGACCAGGATGGTTTTGATCTCTTGACCTCGTGATCCACCCGCCTCAGCCTCCCAAAGTGCTGGTCTTGAACTCGTGACCTCAGGTGATCCGCCCGCCTCGGCCTCCCAGAGTGCTGGGATTATAGGCGTGAGCCACTGCAGCCGGCCCAAAGTGCTGGGATTACAGGCTTGAGCCACCGCGCCGGCCTCTGTTGATAGTTCTTTTGCTAAGGATAATGGCCTCCAGCTTCACCCCGTCCCTGAAAAGGACATGATCTCATTCTTTTTATGGCTGCATAGTATTCCAAAGTATATGTGGACCACATTTCCTTTGTCCAGTCTATCATCGGTGGGCACTGGAAGACAACCTAGGCAATACCATTCAGGACATAGGCACTGGCAAACATTTCATGATGAAGATGCCAAAAGCAATTGCAACAAATGCAAAAATTGACAAACGGGATCTAATTAAACTAAAGAGCTTCTGCACAGCAAGAGACCAGGGAATCTCAAGGTGTTCTATGCATGATTTGAACAATAGGTGCCTATGGGGAGTTGGGGAGTGGAGACAGAGGACTGGCAGATCATACAGATTCCATGTCTTATTCTAAGAAATTTGGAACTTAAAGGATGATGGGGAGTTTCTCCAAGTGGATTTGAATTTTGGATATACTCCTTCAGCAGAAAACGTACAGCAGGGGCCCCCAACCCCTGGGCCATGGACCAGTACCTGTCCATGGTCTGTTAGGAACCGGGCTCCACAGCAGGAGGTGACTGGCAGGTGAGCGAGCATTACCGTCTAAGCTCCAGCTCCTGTCAGATGAACAGTGGCATTAGATTCTCATAGGAGTGCAAACGCTACTGCAAACTGCACATGCAAGGGATCTAGGTTATGTGCTCCTTATAAGAATCTAATGCCTGATGAAACTGTTCCCCACTCCCCTGTCTGTGGAAAAATTGTCTTCCACAGAACTGGTCCCTAATGCCAAAAAGATGGGGGCTACCAACATAAAGGATAGACTAGTTTGTGGGGGAACACTGGAGGTAAAGAGATCATTAAGGAAGCTGTTGAGTAGTTCTAGCAAGGGATGAGAAGGCTCCATAAAAGTGTGTGACAAATGAGGTAGCATTGGGTATTGGTGGGGATACAGACTAAGCTATTATAAGAACAAGGTCCAAATACAGAGGCTTAAACGAGATATAAGTGTACTTCTTTCCCATAGTGCAGGCCAAAGCTAGGTGGGTGGCTGACAGTGGGCAGACATCTCTGCCTCGCAGAATCATCCAGAAATCCAGCTGGCTGGCCTGCTCTGCCAAACCTAACAAGTGGCTGCCATCGCTGGATCCAAGGCTGCTGCTACAGTTGTTGCCATTTCCCAGCCGGCAGCAAAGGGGAAAGAGAGTCCAGGACAGAAGCAGCCTTGGCTTTAAGGAGATGTGGTTGTACCTATCACTGCTGTCATGCTTAGCTCCAAGAATATCTAGGAAATGTAGTCCATGGCAGGGTGGCCATGTGACCCGCTAAATCTCAGGGGCTTCTATTATCCAAAGGTATATGAGGGGAATAGATGCTGGAGTGGAGTTGGCAGTCTCTTCACCACGGAAATAGAGAAAAGATGTCAGAGTCAAGAGATGTTAAAAGTTGAATCAACAAGATTTTTCAGTCTGGATTCTCAGTGGCAAGCAAGAGAAATGGACTCAGACTTAAGCAGAAAAGGTATTTAAGGAAAGAAACATTGGATGTTTAAAATCCACTGGGAAGGCTAGAGAATTGGTTCAGCAAACTGGCAGGAGCCAGAGATGGCTAAGCAGATAAGATATCAGGAATAGGAGCTGCCTGAAGTGAAACGCACTGCTGCCAACAGCAGGTATGGGGTGCTGTGCACCGCGCTGCACGCCAGATGCTGTCATGGGCACCATCGCCACCACCTGTTCCCTGATTCTTTGAATCACTTGAAAAAGTTAGCAGCAGGTGCAGCAGCTCACATCTGTAATTTCAGCACTTTGGGAGACCAAGGTAGGAGGATCACCTGAGGCCAAGAGTGTGAGACCAGCCTTGGCAACATAGCAAGACCCATTCTCTACCCAAAATTTAAAAATTAGCAAGGCATTTTGTGCACATCTGTAGTTCCAGCTACTGGGGAGACTGGGGTAGAGGGTCGCTTGAGCCCAGGAGGTCAAGGTTGCAGTGAGCTAGGATTACCACTGTACCCTAGCCTGGGTGACAGAGTAAGAACCCACCTCAAAAAAAAAAAAAAAAAAAAAAAAGTCAGGAAAATGGGGAGCACAACTCCTCACTCCTTAAGTACAGGCATAGCGTGGAGACTTCCTTCCAAAGCGTACAGTATGGAAAGGGGGGCAATGGTTAGCTTTTCAGTGGAAAAGCTGAAGACCCACAGAAAGTAGGGCATAAGGACAAGGTAGGAGTTGAGAAGAATGCCCAGGTTGCTGACTTGATGCTAAGTGGATGGTGGAGCCATTCCATAAAATGAGAAGCCCAGGAGTAGAAGCCACTAGGGGAAGAAATACGATAAGTTCCATTTTGGATATGTTGAAACTGGGGAGTTCATGGTAATGTCCCATACGGAAATAAATATATGTATGTAGATCATGAAGAAATGGTCAAGGCTAAAGATGAGATATTGGGAGTCACCAGCCCGTAGATTGGAGTGAGTGAGATCCCTAAGGAGAGCACATTGAAATTTTTTTTTTTTTTTAAGGAGTGGAAGAAAGAGGAAGAAAAAGAGGGAGAAAGAACGGGAATGTTGCTTTATTCTAAAAATGGGTATTAATAATGGCTGATCAATATTTTGTGTATTTAAGGTGGAGAATGCATATTTTATGTACTTAAAATGGAGAGCTCTATAAATATTTATTGAGTTTACTTGTTCCAGATCTGAGTTCAAGTCCTGGATATCCTTATTAATTTTCTGTCTCATTGAGTCTAAATCTCTTTATGGGTCTTATGTATCTGGGTGTTAGAATCGTTAGCTCTTATTGTTGCATTGATCCTTTTACCACTATCTATATCTTTGTTGCTTTGAAATCTATTTTATCAGATGTGAGAATTGCAACTCCTGCTTTTTTTTATTTATTTATTTTTGCTCTCCATTTGGTTGGTAGATCTTTCTCCATCCTTTTGTTTTTGAGTCTTTGTGTATCTTTGGATGCGAAATGCGTCTAGATGTAGCATACCATTAGGTTTTGGCTGTATTTTTTGATTGGGGGATTTGGTTGACTTAAATTTAGGGTTACTGCCATTTGATATTAACTGGCTATTTTATCCATTCATTGATGTAAATTCTTCTTTATGTTGATGCTCTTTACTTTTTTGTATATTTTTAGAAAGGCTAATACTGGTTGTTTCTTTCTATGTATAATGCTTCTTTTGGAAGCTCTTGTAAAACAGGCCTGGTGGTAAAATCTCTGAGTACTTGCTTGTTCATAAAAGATTTTCTTTTTCCTTCAGTTGTGAAGCTTAGTTTGGCTGGATATGAAATTCTGGGCTGAAAGTTCTGTTCTTTAAGGATGTTGAATATCCTTAAAGCACATTGAAATTAAGGAGAAAGCTGAAGACGCAACTCTAAAGAAATCAACACTCAAATCCTGGGTAGTGGGGAATTCACAGCCCCTCGGAAAAAATGAAACAAGAAAAAGGTGGAGAATCAGGACACAGGAGTGTCCCTGAGGCCAATTGAGGGGACACTTTCAAGGAGTGAGTGGTCAACACTGACCATCACTACAGAGAAGCCAACTCACATAGAGTTTGGGGAGGGCTCACCAGGTCTGGAAGTGGCCAATATTCAAATAGAATATCTCAGATGAATTCCTTTGCAGGCAATTGCAGTGAATTGAAACTCTCAGAGACTAGATAACTCTTGCCCAAAGTCTGACCATGAAGGAAAAATAGAAATGTGTGTTTCCTAGAATGAGATGTCAGCTTCAACAAGGATTTTTTAAATTAGAAAACACTTGAATAAGCTTCTGTGTTGAGGAGGAAATTTTGGAAGAGAAAAGTAGTTGGATCCTGCCATTGCATGCCAGCCTGGGCAACAAGAGTGAAACTCCGTCTCGAAAATAATAATAATAAGAGAGAAGAAGTTGAAATGTAGGAGAAACTAAGGCGAGATGCTTGCTGGTCCCGGAAGAAGGGTCACTGCGTGGACACTGAGAGAGGAAATGGTCTTCCACGGTGATATGCTTTGACTCTGTCCCCATTCAAATCTCATCTTGTAATCCCGATGTGTTGATGTTGACGGAGGGACCTGTAATCCCCATGTGTTGAGGGAGCTGATTGAATCATGGGGGCGGTATCCCCCATGCTGTTATCATGATAGTGAGTGAGTTCTCAGGAGATCTGATGGTTTTATAAGTGTTTGACGGTTTCTCCTTCACATGCTCTCTTTTCTGCCCCCTTGTGAAGAAGGCACTTGCTGCTGCTTTGCCTTCCACTACAATTGTAAGTTTCCTGAGGCCTTCCCAGCCATGTGGAACTGTGAGTCAATTAAACCTCTTTCCTTTACAAATTACCCAGTCTCTGGAAGTTCTCTACAATAGTGTGAGAACAGACTAATACACACGGGATGAAAGAAACTTCCTTCTCTGAATCAGGAAGGAAACTAGGCAGAAAGGCTGAGAACTCTGATGAAGTCAGAACTGAGGATGGAAGGAGGTTGTTGAGGGTGTTTCTTCTTCTATTTTCCTGGCAAAGAAGAAAGCAAGGTCTCGGGGAGAGTAGGAGAATTTGGGGACAGCCCCTGTTGGGAATGGGAGAGGCTTCATGGAAACCTAGGCCACACAGACAGCTTCCCAGGAAGTCCTAAAAGCCCAGTGGAGGTTAGGGATCATGACTCCATAGGAGGAGGCATGCCAGTGACTGGCAGGAGCCAAATGAAGGACTAGCAAAGGGGAAAGCACCAGGGAGAGTCGACACAGAGTTCTCCACAGAGTTCTGCTCGGCAAGGCACTTGCGTAAGGCCCCGACATTTAAAAATAAGCACTGTCTCAGAAGGAACGTTCTTTTTCACCTTTTGGAGGATGGCACAGTATGTTCTGAATTTGGCCAAATCCTGGCTTTGGCTCACCCCCCAGGACTAATTAATGGCCTCCTAGGAATATTTTTGCCTGATACCTCTCTGACAAAACTGTGCAAGGCTTGCCAATAAAAGACATGGAAGCAGAAGCCCTCCTTCCGTGTGAGGATTTGTTGTTGACTGGGAGAAAAAAGCTGGGCAAGTTCACATTCTTCATGGTTGTGAAAAGCCCAGGGCAAACCCCAGGAGACTTGGGAGTGAGAACCTAGCCTGCCCACATCTCACAGATGTGGAGAGTAATTTCCTTCTATTTTGTACACACTGCCTGCCTCTTCCTTATATCCTGGAAACAACCCTTTGAGTTAGTGTCATGTATTTCCACACTTACCTAGTTTGGCATGGAGGAAGGAGCATGAGTTCTACAATTAGATCAAATTTACCTCCACCATTTGCAAAACCCTACATAAACTGCTCCTCATATCTCAGACTTCAATTTCTTCTTCTGTAAATCGGGATTAATTAAAAGTACCTAGTGGGGTAGCAGTCAAGTTGAAGTAATATATGGGAAGCCTGGGATATGCAAAGCACTTGCTAGGTGGTATCTTTGTGAGCTGGCTCACAGAGCCGATTGTGAAATATTCAGGAACCTTGCCAGTCAGTGGTTAAACCATCAGTAGCCTGAAATCAGCCATGGCCTGAGTCCTTATACCATAGAAATCAGCAATGCAATACATCAGGGCTTTTTCTTTTTTCCTGAAGTCTAGTTTAAAAACCACTATTATTATTATTATTATTATTATTATTATTATTTTCCTTCCTCTTCCTTATACCCTGGAAACAATCCTCTGAGTAGTATCATTATACCCACTTTACAGAAAAAAAAAAAAATGAGGTTTAAATTAAATGACTTGCCCAATATCAGCAGCAAGTGAGAAATATCTGATTTTTTGTTTTTTTGTTTATAAATCTAGTGCAGTCTCCACTCTGCCACGGTGGCATGAATTCAGTGCAGTGCCATTCTAAGTACGCACGGATTCTGTCTTGGTTTCTGGTTCCCCTTTTCCAGCCACTTTAGTGGACATGTGACCTTTCAGGGCCTGCAGCTTTCCCATGGACAACTTAGTTACGTCAGAAGGCCAGAGCTCTGTGCCTGCTACAGAAAGACCTAAAGAGTTTCACCTCATCTTCAAGGTTTCACATTTGTTATTTTCACCATGTACTAATCACTGCATTCCTAAACACACTTCACTGTCTAGATGGCATCTTTATGTAAGTGGCTTTAAGGGCCTCAGAAACATGAGCTCATTGTCCCTCAGCATCCCAGTGGAGAGGGTCAGAGATCAGAGCTCTTATTTTTTGGGGGGATATTAAAGTTTGTTTTTATTATTTATGATCTCTTTACAACTTGAGGGGATACATATAAAAAAAAATACAACTTTTGAGACATAAAGATACAAGTGATGGGTAATAAAGACGGGGGGATAGAATGTGGTCGTTATGTCAGAAATGCTCGAGTGAGGGCCCTGGATGTGAGCACACACTTATTTCAGAGGTTCCAGACAGCAAAGGCAAAAGACAAACACGATAATTCCTTTAGTAAAAAGGAATCATTGGTCTGAGTGTCAGTCATGTCAAGCAACATTTGAACAAAGTCTCAATGGCAATTTTGTTAAAAGAGCAAAGACATTGTTCATAAAGCCCAGTTCTTATTCTGGCCTTTAACAGTAAGTTGAGAGATCAGAGCCCTTATTTTGCAACTGAGAAAAGTGACTTGGCCCAGATCACCTATAAGGAGTTGGAGGAGTGGCAGCCGGCTCCTCTCCTGCTCCAGCCAAAGCTGCTCCACTCACCAGCAAAGGGCTAAGTAGCAGCTGGAGCCTCTCTCCTGAAGGAAGAGAAAATGTCAAGGGCTATCAAGACTCTAGCTGCAGGGCACAAACTCATTACCAGCTGTGGTTAAGGAATAAAAAATATCCCTGTATGATATACTACCATCCAATTATGAGCTTCACCCAGGCTTGAAGCAGTTGACATTGTCCACAATCAAGATTCTGAACCCAGTCTGGATAAGGACATGGTTTGCATTCTCTGGCTACAGGGTGATACTAAGATAGATCTGAGAAAAAAAATAATAACATGGAGAGAGTTTCACACTGCCAGATCATTCGAGCTGACATTATTACTATCACGCCCAGTGATTAAGAAGAAAATAAAGGCAGAGTCCCACTTGTCTAATTTGATTACCAGAAAACCTCTGTGTTGATTACTAACGTCTGCTTGCAATTGGGGACAGAAAATGGGTATCCAATCAGCTGAAAGCTGGGAAATCACACACAGGAGCCTGAGGTCTGTGTAAATGAAATTTAATAATAAATGGGATGTGCTCCCAGATAAAGAGGTAAATTACAGGCGGAGAAAAGGGAGGTTCATACTATTTAGGCAGGAAAGGGATTCCAGCCAACCTGGAATAAGTGGGGAAATGGTGTGTGTTGAGAGGGGAAGACATGCTCAGGGCAAGAGCAAAGTGAAGGAGGCAGAGGGATGGAAAGGAAGACAATGAATTAGAGATGAGACTACAGTGTGGATGTGGTCTCAGGAGAGGTGATTATAAGTACTGCTGGGGGTGGTGTGCAAAAAGGCTTCTGTGTATACAGGAGAAAAAATATGGCCAAACGAGGAGGATCTCAGAGCCAAGCAGAGAAAGACTGCATGATGAAGGGCCAGCATCTAGTTGAAACCCATGCGCATTGCATAGGAAAGAAAGGAGCCAGCTCAGAGAACCAAAGCAGCCAGGAAATCGGAAGGACCTAGAAGTCCTAGATTAGGTTCCTAGCAGTTCACAGCCCTGCACAAAGACTCCAGAGGTAGCCATGCCATCGCCTGAAGATATTTACATGTGCACAAGCAATGGCCCAACTTGGAACTGTTGAAGTGGTGCCAGTACTGGGGCAGGGGGAGATGCTAGGTTCAAAGTCAGAAGACCTGGCTCTTTTCCTTCTCATCTGCAAAATGGGGATAATAATATAGTTTGCCCTTAGGGGTGAGGGAATAGGGGGAAAAGACAATTTAAAATAAGGAGACTGAGGTAACCCTCTGCAGATTAAAACTATAAAATCAGCATGTTACAGATCAAAGCAGAGATTGGCAAGGTCACATTAAAGAGACAGAAAAGTGCCCAGGCTGAGCAAGCGTTTGATTAAAAGTATTTAACAGGCCCGGCACAGTGGCTCCTGCCTGTAATTGGGAAGCTGAGGCAGGAGGAGCTCTTGAGCCTAGGAATTTGAGAACAGCCTGGACAACATAGTGAGATCCTATCTCTACCAAAAAAATTTAAAAATTAGCCAGGTGTGGTGTCACACACCTGTGATCCCAGCCACTCGGGTAGCTGAGGTAAGGGGATCACTTGAGCCTGGGAGGTCGAGACTGCAGTGAGCCATGATCATGCCACTGCACTCCAGCCTGGGCTCAAAACAAAAAAGGAAAGGAAAAGAAAAAAGTACTAATCAAATATGAAGAAGGAGATAGTGCAACCAAAGGGGACTTGATGGGAAACAGGAGCATCACAAAAAGGAGGACCAGAGGCAGTGGCTCGTCCAATAAATTCAAACCGGTCTTACCACAGGCCTAGAGGATTCTGGTCCCATGGGTAAGATCATACCTACTGTGGCCATCTTGGGATGAGGTCATTAACTATTCCAACCATCTAACTCCACAACTTGGTTCTGCACTCAGCAGCATCACCTTGTTTTATTCCATGGGGGAAATACTCTACTTACTTTAGAATTTCCCCTGGGTCAGTCCCAGAATATTGTATTGGTCTTTCTTGCAGAGCAAGGCCACTGTGTTCACTGAGCTTTTCCCAGGAGAGCAGCAGGAGAGGAGCCCTGCTGCTTGTGCAGTGAGGTTCTTCGTGCTCTGCCAGCCTCCAAGGTATAGAGGTGCACCAAACATCTTTGCTGCCAAAGAACCCATCAATGGGGAAGTCAGCCATGCTAATAATAGGATGTGGTAAGTACCTGTAGTTAAGCCCCTCTGTGCCTCTGCATCCTGTAACTATAAAATAGGTAATGATATAAATGAGTTTATACATGGAAAGCTCTTAACACTATGCCAGGCACATAGCGAGCTCCCAATAAAGGCTCACCACAAGCAACTACTGGGCACAGTGGCATGTGTCTTTACTCTGCTGTGCCTACTGTCCTCTTGACTTTGCAAACTTATTTCTTCATGCCATTTTTAACAGCTATAATGTGCTTCCTTATTATTGGTAGGATATGATTATCAGGATATAAACACTATGCTACATATGAAGGAAAAAAACTGCTTTGTTCAGACTGAAATAATCATTTATAAAGTGGGGAACAGAAAGATCTTCTAACACATTCACAGGTTATTTTAATATGTTCCAAATAAATGCCAAGGAAGGCAGTGTTTATAAATAGCATTCAAAACAGCCCCTTCTACTTTCTTGGTGACTGTGCACCAGCTTGTCAATGTCCCCATTGTGCAGGGCCCAGAGCAGGATATAATTAAATCCTATTACCAAGGAAAACTTGCAGCATAGTTGGTCTGACACATTTAATGATTTATTAACTCAATATGCAAATGTAATGAGAATAACTGTGCCTGGGAAGTGGGGTATGGATGATACAGTAAGGCGCCATCTTGGTCCTCAACGAGCTTATAATCCAGTGGATAAGATAGATATGGAAATGGCTAAATATGGTCTCAAGCACAAATAAGTGAATGCCAAGTATACCTTCAGCAGCAAGAGGCACCAGTCTCTGAACTGTTCAAGAGCAAGGTTTTGTCTGTGCCCCTTCATCTGTAATGAGAGACAGCTGGTGCAGTGATTGGAAATCTGAACTCTGGTGTCGGACTGCCTGAGTATGAATTCAAGCCCAAACCCTTGCCTATTGTATGAACTTAGCAGGGTGAGAAGGTTAACTTCTCTGAACCTCTGTTTCCTTATCTTTAACATAAGGATAATAATAGTAACTATCTCAGAGATGGGTGAAGGCTGAGATAATGAATATATAACACATGTTGCAATACCCGCCGCATAATCAGTGTCCACCTCAGCTCACTTTTCCCCAGCACCCACTGTAGAGATCACCCATAGTAGGTACCACTAGTGGGTATTTAAAGAATAAACAATGTATGAATAAAATAAAGAGTGAATAAATTGTTTAATTAAGGTGAATATTATATGGGAATAAATGTGAAAGTGGAATTATCTTCAATTAGGGAAACAGGAGGTTGCTTAGAGGAGGCAATATTGGAGCCCTAAAGGCTACACTTTCATGACCTGGGTGGAGCAGGGTAGATGTGCATTAAATGAGTCCTTGGAAACAATCCAAGGACTGTGTAATACTTTTTGAGGGGAAAGAAGAACCAGTGGAGGTTTTACTAGAGGGATTTGATGTGATATCAATTTTTGAAAGTGCTATTCAGGCCACATACAAAGAAGCAGTGAGAGAAAAGAGCAGAAGCTGGGGAGCAATCAGGAGGCCACCCCAACAGTTCAGGTAAGAAACCATGGGAGTCTGCACCAGGCAAAGGCTGTGGGAATAAGGAGAAGGAGTCCAAAGGGACGGAATGTCAGGGCCAGAGGAGAGGGGAGGAGTAAATGTGGACACTGACATTTCTCACCTGGGTGATTGGCACAGCCTTTATTATAGAGAGAGGTCATTATTAAACCATAGAGAGAAAATGGCGCGTAAACAATTGTTCAGTTATTTCTCCTAAATCTATAATCCTAGATTATCATGGTGGATGAGACAAGTCCCCCAAACATTCACCATCTGCTGCAACAATTTTACTCATCTGCATCCTAATTCCAAAGCAGCTTCAGGACATCTCTTATTCTTAAAAAGGTCAGCCTTATAGTGAGTTAAAATCTGCTTTCCCATAATTTCCAACCTTTGGTCCTGCTTTTAGCTTCTAGAAACACTGATCAAGTTTAGATTCTCTTCTTTAAGACCCTATTTTCCCCGACTTTGGACCCATTTAGCTAGCTAAATCAGAATGCCACTTCGTTTTTCTAATTTGTTCATAAAAATAACAAGAGGTACCTCATCAAATGATCTGCTGAAATCACAATACATGTGTCTGCCTCCTGCTGCTCTATTAGTCTATTAAACTTGACCCTCTAAAAAATATGGAGAGGATCTAATTCTGTTAGTGGTGACAAACTGGACACTAATGACCATCAATTTTGGTCTAAGTGCATGTGAATAATCTGTTTCATTCTCTATACTGGAATTTCTCCCAAGATCACCAAGTTGATGGTCCAAGTTCAATTGCAATAGTATCGTAAAGGAAAATCTCCTCTGCAAATCTCACAGAGCATCATCACTCTTAGGAAAAGTTTCTACTGCTTTTTGATCTTTGATGACACTATGACAGATCTCCCCAGCTGATTTCTGCATTTGCTGATTCTTCTATAACTTACTGATTGTGTAACTAGTTCTTTCTCATCGCCTGGGTTTTAGCTCAAATATCCCGCACTAGGGAGGACTTCCAAACCACTTGATCTAAACTCAAACTTTGTTTGCTTACCATCA
The DNA here is from genome assembly GCF_049354715.1 of Callithrix jacchus. Taxonomy (NCBI): domain Eukaryota; kingdom Metazoa; phylum Chordata; class Mammalia; order Primates; family Cebidae; genus Callithrix; species Callithrix jacchus. The sequence continues at coordinate 155,516,918 of NC_133502.1, forward strand.
AATAGAAGTCTCTTGAGGGTAGGTATTTTGTCTTATTCATGTACCAGCATTAAGGACGCTGCCTGGCCCAGAGCCTGTGCTGAAAATGAACTTGCTGAATAAATGTGTAAACATCACTGCCTTAGAATTCTAACTGTCCAGCCTCCTATCCTTTCTGCTTTCACAAACCCCAGAATGATGTTGTTCTTCTCTCTTAGTTTCCTGTCACAACCATTTTGTGAAGCAATTTTTCCTAGTTGATCAGAATTAGGTCCAGAACAGAAGTTCCCCAAGTCTCTTCCACTTCTGGCTGAAAGATGAAATTATCAGCCAAGTTGAGCAAGACAAAATGGATCAGATGCCCTGTGTGAGGCTGAATGAAGCTCCCAGCAGTTATTGCCCCCACACCATTCCTCACAGGGAGAGGCCACATCCCCCAGCTGTCTCCTTTCATCATAGGAGCTCCCCAGCTTCAAGAAGGGGCTGGATCTGCTCTGGCATTGTCAAAGCAAGGTTACCATGACCCACCGACCTCCTTCTCCTCTCTATCTTGAGTTCTTTACTCCTGGCTTTAACAACTGACATTAGGCCAGACTCTGATAGTAGCTTTCACCATGGAATTATAATCAGTGTGTACCATTGGTTGCATGGGTCAGAAACCCTCAAACTAAAAAAAAAAAGTAGTAAGTGCAATTCATAGACCCCAGGGGAATAGACAGGCAACTATTGTTATTGTCTCTGTCTCTGTCTCTGTCCCCTGCCCCTCTGAGGCCACATGCTCTTGAATCCTTTTTTTCTTTTTGCAGAGCTGAGTCATGCTCCTTTGTTTAAAAGCTGACTTTCACTCCTGGATCATGGTTTCTCTGTTCTCCAAAACCTTTGAAGTACATGTGCTATGGCTTTCCCTTTGTCATGCTGCAAACTTACTCTCAAGTCTCTATGACCTTTCAGCTCAGACACCTACCACTGATTGACTACAATCGTTAGCCTGCTGGTTCAAGCTGGCCAATGAATTGTCCTGTATTTTAGGTACTTCTCTTTGCTCCAATCAGACATAGCTTGAGAGGCCATCATATGGTTCATAGGGATGCTCCCCACAAGAGCAGTGAATGGGATTTTCTGAGGTAGGATGTAAAAAAGGGAGACATCTCAAGACATTCTAATTTGTATAGCATGATATCCTTGCTAAGGTGACATTTCTTCCTTGGTGCTCTTTGTTTTTCTAGCTCGGAGCCCAGATCAAGCCTTTGTACATTCTAGACCCGAACCTCTCTTCCAAAGGTGGAAGGAGGCCCATCTGTGTGGCAGTTAGCAGCTCTCATTCTGTCCTTACTGCTGGATTTCTGCTGCTTCTAGCATAAGCCAAACATACTCTCATGCCCAGATGCTGACACCTACTGTACTAGATGTAGTTGGTCTCAACCATGAGTGGTACCATCACTATAGGAGGGGTAAGGAAATGTATGGGAGTAGCTATGAATTATCCAAATGACTAGGGACACCTGCTGGTCTTGAATAGTCAGGGGCCAATCATCCTTAATCTCCTGTAGCATGCAGGATCATCCCTCTCAACAAAGATGTGTCCTGTCTAAAATGCCAGTAGTGTCCCCATTGAGAAACACAAGTAGACTGACAACTCAGTCAGTCATCCATGCTTATGCTCAGTACCTTTATTGCCAACAACTATGTTAGTCTAGATATAAAAAAATAAGTATGTACAACATAGTCCCTGCTGTAGGTTCTCATGGCCTGAAACAGAAGAGAGTAATATAAACGAACAATGCCAAATGGGGAAATAAGGAAAGAACTATTTCTAGATTTTTTTAAGCTGTATAAGAAAGGTAGCATAGTCATAGTACACTATTTGACTCAGCGATGAGAGATATATAATCAGAATAAATATCAATGTAATCAAAAAATTGTTATGTATCTATTTTGGTACTATGCAGGGAATGAGAAGTGGGGTAGACTTTTATAAGAAAATGGAAGAGTCATCTACTGTAAAAGAATAGATGATTCCAAGAAATTGCAGCATAGCTGTATAAGCACATTATTTAGAAATATTGAGGTAAATTCCAGAGGACATAACTAGAAGAACTTCATTGGCCACCTCTGGAGGATAGATGATAAGACCAAGTTTGGGTTTTTGGTAATAAATCTTTTCAAATAATGTAATTTTTATTTATGAATATCTATTATCCTTTGATATAAAATTTAATTTTAAAGTTAACACAGAGTGATAAGGGCTATCTTGGAGGAATGCACAAGATGCTATGCATTTACTCTTAATGTTATTATACCTCTGATTGGTGAAGGAATGAAAGGTTTTACTAAGCTAAGTGTGGGGGCCTGTGAAAATATACCACCAATCCCCAACCAAAGAATAAGTCATGTTCCAAAAGTTTATTTATTTATTTTTTAGCATCTCTGTTGGAAAATGCTCTTATTAATCTACCAGGAGCAGAGAATTCCAAGAATCTCAGCAATGGCTCCCACTTAGGGTATAGAGGAAATACAGTAAATACCAGAGGGAAGGGAATTTGGAGCCTAGGGGAAATCTAGGAGACAGGAGGTAAGAAGAGAGAAAGGAGAGGAAAAGGCAACCCAAGAGTAGCATGCAAGGATATCAGTGCCTGTGAGGCCCCCACCTGACTTTGGGGTTTCTCAGTTTTTCTACTGTAACTGGTGATTTATCTGTTTCCTCCTCCTCCATCTGTAAGTTCCCAATAGGCAAGGTCCATACCTCAATAACATCTGAATCCCTTGCATCTAAGAGGGGACCCTGCCTGTGCTTCCCTGAACAGCAGAGAATGATTGCATGTTTATTCCTGACAGATGCTATTCTAAGTACACTCTGTGTATGAACACATTTAGTTCTGACAGACACCTGGAGAGACAGGTATTATTATCTCCACTTTGCAGAGGATGAAACCAAACCACTTAGACACTCAGAAAATCTAACTGAATCATGTTGAGCCCATCTGAAATTTTAGCTCTAAATATGGCCCCATTCTGGAGAAACTTTGTTTCTCTGATTTGCAACCTCCCATGCCAATATAATTCCCTTCCTTTCTAATTCTAAAAATGCAGTGGCAGAAAAGAGAGTTAATATTTATTAAGCTATTTTTTAATGTGCCAAGCATTTTGCATGTGTTACCTAATTGAAACCTCATGATAAACATTTGAAGCAGATGTTATTATATTTGTCTTCATTTCATTGGTGAAGAAATTGAAGGTCAGAAGAGTTAATTCCCAGGATCCTATACACTTGGTTACTTGCAGAAGTGAAGTTTGAGCCCAGGTCTGTCTGATGACCATGGCTTTCAAAGTGGCCAGACTCCAAGACGGTCCCACAAGATCCCACCTCCTGGCATGAACCTTTATGAAGTCTGGGTTAGTCCATTCTCATGCTGTTATGAAGAAATACCCAAGACTGGGTAATTTATACAGGAAAGAGGTTTAAATTAACTTACAGTTCTGCATGGCTGGGGAAACCTCAGGAAACTTACAGTTGTGGCAGAAGGCACCTCTTCACAGGGCAGCAGGAGAGAGAATGAGAACCAATTACAGGGGCAACACCCTAATAAAACCCTTATAAAATCAGATCTTGTGAGAACTCACTCACTATCACAAGAACAGTATGGGGAACACCATCCCCATGATTCACTTATCTCTACCTGGTCCCTATTATGACATGTGGAGATTATAGGAACTGTAACTCAAGATGAGATTTGGGTGGGGACACAGCCAAACCATATCAAAGTCCTTTTCTTGGTCATTCTTTCAGGGTGTGTCTACATGACCAACCGAATAAAGTGAAAGTGGTAAATTGTGATGTTGAGACTATAAGTCATAGAAGACCCGTTGACTTCTGTTTGTTGGTCTCTCTCTCTCTTTCAAATCATTCACTCAAGGAGGGGCCAGTTGCCAGGTCATGAGGACCATACTGCAAGAATCTAAGGTCTCTTGCCAAGAGCCATATGAGTGAGTCATCTTGGACATCTTGCAACCCTAGTCAGTCCATCAGATGACTACAGCCCCAAGTGACAACTTGAGTTTAACTGCAAACAGTAAAAGACCCTGAGCCAGAACCACACATTTAAGCTGCTCTCACATTCCTGACCTTCAGAAACTATGTAGGACAGTAAATGTTTTAAGTTGCTACGGTTTGGAGTAATTTGTTACATAGCAATACATAGCCAGTATATCTTGTTCTTCTTTCGGAGGAGTCTGCAAGCGAGGCATTTGTATCAGTGTGACCTCCTCACCTTCCTGACTACTCCCTGCTCTTCTTGAGCACAGAGCTAATACCTGATCTCACTCAGTGGCCATGAAAAGAGTAGCCACATATCTGTGATGACTTCTTGCTCAAGTAAGCACAGAACTGGCATTGAGCACATCAGCACATGAGAAAAAGAAAGCATTTTCAACATTTGCCATACTGAACCTGGTTCTGGAAAATGAATTTGGTGACCTACAGAAAGATATCTTGTTCATCCTACACACTTGTACCTTTGCCACTTCAAAAGAACCACAGAGAATGGAGCAATTTGTGTCTTGGTACAACTCAGGGAGTTAAATTTTCAAGGGAAATTAATGTAATGCATTTAATTAGGGTTACTGTGACAATGGGCAAACCAGAGCACTTTCCCAAGCCTGTTACATTTTTGCTATTGTTGCTTCCAATTTAAATAGCACAAGGAGCTCCAGAGTGAGTCTACTCATGCTTAAACCATAATCATAAGAGGGCTGTTTGTCTCTGAAATCAGGAGCCCAGGCAGAGGATGGAGGAGAGAGAGAGCAAATGGAACAACCCACTCCCTCCTCTGCCCAGCTCAGTACCCAGCTCCCAGTGCAAAAAAAAAAAAAAAAAAAAAATCTTGGGCTGCCACAAAGGAGAGTGGATTTTCTGTTTGTTAAGATCCTACTTGGTATCGAGCCCTGTGGTGGTCTGTTTTCTCATAAGCAACTCATGAGAACCCTGTTAGGTAGGAATTGCAGTCACCATTTTTATAGACAAGAAAGGGAGGCTCAGGGAGGTGATGCCCTTGTGGGAAGTCACACAGGTCGGTAGTGAATTAGAATTCAAACTGGAAATTTTGCTGTGAGACCCAACCTCCCCTTTCCTCTACACACCCCCTTAGATGCCCACTGAAGAGATCTAGGCATGCATGATTTAAAACCCAGACCCCACCCCACAAAACCAGCAAACTGAAGTCCTCATGGAGAGTCTGCAACAGGCAGTGGAAAGTCATGGGTTCCCATCCCAAGACCTCTTTGGCTATTTGCTAAGTGGCCTTGAGCAAATCTCTCAACCCATCTGAGCCTCCACTCCTGTTCAATAATCTTAGGGTTCTTGAGATGATTAGATGAGAAAATACATGTAAAGTACAGAGCAGAATGAATGAATGATCAATAATTAAATATCATAATCAGGTAGCAGAGAGACCAATATCCCCCTCCTCATTCTGCCTCCTTGAGTTTTCAGAAACCATGACATAGCACTAGAGACAGAAGTGCCTCAAAGTCCTGAAATTTCCCTATGGAAAAACCCAGAGCAGGAATATAATATGTAGGAAGTTTCCTTCTCTGGGCCCAGCTACCTCTTTCATCAAATGGGCCTCAAATTAATTCCCACATCACAGGGTTGCAATGGCAATCAAAAGGAGCAATGTATGTGATAGTAACAGAGAACTTTAAGAATCTTAAACAAGTTATGGCTTTTTCCCTTTATCTGTTGTTTACTTTTGGATCTCTAAGACATCACTCCAGTTAAATGTGGTCAACTTGCTATCAGGTTCCATCCAGACCCAGGGACAATAGGGAGGACACACAGTTCACAAGCAAAAATGGGGTAGGAACTGCTCCATCCAACCTTTACCCAAAACCTGACCCCACCCGAATAGGACCCCACCCAACCAGGCCTCCCATGAGCAAGGAAGGTGTGTTCTTAGGGACATGCTAGGTTTTAAGCCTTGGCTTGCCTTTCTTTTGATGGAACAAGCACAAATTTTGGTATTAGAAGCCTTGTGTTTCAACCTCAGATCTGCCACCCACTGGCTGTGTAACCTCAGAGAGTCACCTAACCTCTTTGAGAATTATGGTTTTTATCAGGATTTGATAAGCTATTGTGTTTGACTGCTGAAGAATTGTGGCCAGGGATCAAGTGGTCCTTTCAAAACTGATTCAAGGAGTTTCAGACTTGAGTCCTTGTTTACCAAGAAATCCAGCACATCACCTTTTGTGATGTTGCACCTCATCCTCCTGGAGATGCCTCCTACAAAGACCTTCAGAGCCCTTGTGGGATGCTCCTATGGCATGTCTCTTACTCAGGTCAGAGCACCCACCCGGTCATCCTGTAGCAAGTCAGTCCAAACTTACCAAGCTAATGCTGGGTGATCTAAATGCTGGGAAATGCCAGCTTCCAGTGGCCAAAATTTGAGAATCTCTTTTCTCACCTGTGATTTGAAAAGTCTCAGTATATCAGTGGAGTGATCACCTCCGCATTTAAAATGTTTCTTGCAAATGTGAAATTCTCTGGGCAGTGAGGGCAGTCTCTTAACTATGGAACCCTGGTGTTCTGCAGACTGGGCCAGGTGTCAGCTGTAAAAATAACAGCACATCAATCATCCCCAAGTCATGGAAATACATTAAGCCAATGGCTGGAAATTTTTCAACTTCAAATATTTTCTCATACCTATGTTACCAGTTAGTGCTTGTCCATGCTAGAATTTGGTATTGAATTATGTCATATATATTTAGCTATTTCAAATTTCATATATCAATATTTTATGGCGTTCCACAAATAGTACAATTTAAGACACAGATAGTGTCAGCTCCCCTGCCCATCTCTGCCTGCTCACAGCTTGAGATACATAGTATCTGTGAAACAAAGGCATTGACTCACAGATTTTCTTTTTAAAACGGGAAAAAAGAAAGAATGGCCATCAACATTTCTTTCTAAGTCCGGCTCCTCAATTTGTAAGATGGATCTCATCCATTCTCATCTACTCAAAGAGTTTACTCCTGTCGATCTAATGCTCCATTTTTCAGGTTCTCTTTATAAAAAACTCTAAAGTAAATTAAGTGATGAAGCTCACTATCAGTGCTTCATCTCCCTTTCTCTTCTGGAGTCACTGTAATCAGGTTTTTGGTCTGGACATTCTGCTGAGAGAGTTCTTGCAAGGTCACCGTGACCTCCATGTTGCCAAATGCAGTAGTCAATCCTCAGTTCTCTACTTTCTCAAACTCCCAGCTCATTTTACTCCTTCTTGGAGCACTTTCTTCACTTGGTTCCCAAGACATGACTGTCTTGTGGCTCTCTTCCTGCCTCACCTCACACTCATTCTCAGTGCCTTCCCTCACTGCCCCGTGCCCCAGAGCTTGATTCTTGGGCTGCTTCTCTTTTGTTGCTCCATACCTATTTTTACTTCCTGGAGAATGATGATGATTTTATACTACTCTTTAAATGCCACCTGTACTCTGACAACTCTCAAATGTACAGATCCAACCTGGAGCTCTCCCTGAAATCCAGGCTTTTATCTACAACTGCCTCATTGACATCTCCTCTTGGATGGCTAAATGACATCTTAGACCTGACAAGTTCAAAACCAGACTCTTGACTTTCCTGTTTTAAATTTCCCGTCCACATTTTTGCCTGTTTTGGAAATGGCAACTCCATTCTTCCAGGCATTCAAACTCGGAATTACCCTTGGCTCTCCTTTCTTTCACATCCAATCCCTCAGCACATCCTGCAAGCTCCATCTTAAAAATGCATCCACCTTTTACCACATCCACTGTGTCCACCCTGGTTGGAGCCACTACAGTTTCCATCTGGATTCCAACAATAGGCTCCTGACTAACTCTCTGCTGCTTCCATGCTCCTTTCACTCTGGTCTCCCCTCAACACCTAGAGTGATCCTGTGAAAAGGGCTCACATCATATCCCTCCTTTGCCCAGTGTCCTCTGAGTGCTTTACTCCATCAAGCCCTCTGTTCAAATGGCATCTTAACAGAGAGCCCTTCCCTATTTTTAATCAACTTTTTAAAAATTACTAATCCCTATTGACTCACTGCACTCCTTTGTCCTTACCCAACTTTGCTTTTCTTCACAGAGATATTTATTTTAAATTCCATATATCAATATTTTATGGTGTTCCACAAATAGACTGAATATATATGTGTGTGTGTGTATATATAGAATGTTGACTCCCCATAGATCCTAATGCTTTGAACACTTGCCTTTTTATATTCACTACTTTGTCCCTAGCACCTAGAAAAGTATCTTACTCAAAGTTGATCAATAAATACTTGTTGAATCAATGAATGAAATGAATCAATAAATGACCTCACTACTAGAAGTGCCAAAATAGAAGAACACAGAGCAGAGCATGATTATCTGACTTTAGAGGAGGTCATAAGAGCAGCCTCCTTGGGAGAAAAGGTTCTGACATTGAGTTGTTTGGTATAAGTTTGAGAACCACTGACTGATAACAAAGTAGGAGTTATGCCCATTGAAGCCTGAACATGACTCCAGTTCAAATATCATCATTCGTAGAATTCTTTTCTTTGGTAAGGGGACCAGGTGTGCCTGACTTTCAAACTCCTTTCACATAAAAGATCCTGCCTTTGGGTCTTCATCCCCGTGCCCAGTAGAAATGGAGGCCTGTGACTGTCAGCACAAGGTACCTTTAATGTCCATGGTTCAGCCCACATAGAAAAGGGGCAATATAGAAAGCTTGCTCAGAGAGTTTAAAGGGCACATTTGCCAAACCAGACCTGCAGGAAGTTTCATGTTGCTAGAAATGTTCTGTTCTCCTGGAATGGCTGCAACCAGTAATGTTTGAGAGAAAGGAATCACATCCATTTCCAGAGGGGGCTCTAGAGAGAGCAGGTTAATTTCAGCAGCTGCCACTAGAGGTCTATTCACAGCTAGAAATAAGAGGCATCACTCCTGTAGCTTTTTCAGGGCTCCTGGAGAGCCTGGGGGAGGGGGGGTGTCTGCCCCCAGAGCACACTGAGCTCACATCACAGCTACCAGTGCCTCTGCTGTGGTCTTTTTTTTTTTTTAATCACTCAGAAACCCCATGTTGGGCCTCCTCCCCCAAACATCATGGAAGGACAGACAACCACTTAGAAGCGCTGACTGTCCTGAGCCATGGCTTGAAGGTGAAGAGATGAGGAAATGGATTCTGGTAACTAAATAAGCATTTCTACATGTAGTGGTAGCATTTGCAATTACCCAAAGCAGATCTTCTTCCTTTCATGCAATAAATGCTTCCCTAAAGCCCTGTCTAAAAATCAAGTTGTTTTCATGCAAAAGACTTGAGAGCTCACAGTCTGAAGAAATACTTTGAGAATCCTGTGAGTAGTGACTTGATAACTCTGAATAATATATCTCTTTGGTAGATTCATGCTTCGGGGTTACTTTAAGTGGCTCTAAGACTTGTCAGGAGATGAGTTTGAAGTATCAATCCTTTGTGCTGCAGAGTTTGGTTATGTATTATATGTAGATCCATTATGTGCTTTTTATTGAGGTAAAATTTATTTAACATAAAATTTGGCTGGGCACAGTGGCTCATGCCTTGATATGCTTTGGCTGTGTCACCACCCAAATCTCAACTTGAATTGTATCTCTCAGAATTCCCCCATGTTGTGGGAGGGACCCAGGGGGACGTAATTGAATCATGGGGGCCAGTTTTTCCCATGCTGGTCTCGTGATAGTGAATAAGTCTCTTGAAATCTGATGGGTTTATCAGGGGTTTCCACTTTTGCTTCTTCCTGATTTTTCTCTTGCCATCGCCATGTAAGAAGTAACTTTCACTTCCCACCATGAGTCTGACACCTCCGCAGCCATGTGGAACTGTAAATCCAATTAAACCTCTTTTTCTTCCCAGTCTCGGGTATGTCTTTATCAGTAGCATGAAAACGGACTAATACAGTAAATTGGTATCAGTAGAGTGGGGCGTTGCTGAAACGATCTCCAACAAATGTGGAAACGACTTTGGAACTAGGTAACAAGCAGAGGTTGGAACAGTTTGGAGGGCTCAGAAGAAAACAGGAAAATGTAGGAAAGTTTGGAACTTCCTAGAGACTTGTTGAATGGCTTTGACCAAAATGCTAGTGATATGGACGCTAAGGTCCAGGCTGAGGTAATCTCAGATGGAGATGAGGAACTTGTTGGGAACTAGGGCAAAGGTGACTCTTGTTATATTTTAGCAAAGAAAGTGGCAGCATTTTGCCTCTTCCCTAGAGGTTTGTGAAACTTTGAACTTGTGAGAGATGATTTAGGGTATTTGGTGGAAGAAATTTCTAAGCAGCAAAGCATTCAAGATATGACTTGGGTGCTGTTAAAGGCATTCAGTTTTATAAGGGAAGCAGAGCATAAAAGTTTGGACAATTTGCAGCCTATGTGATTTAAAAAAAAAAAAAAGGAAAACCCATTTTCTAGGGAGAAATTCAAGCTGGCTGCAGAAATTTGCATAAGTAGCAAGGATACTAATGTTAATCCCCAACACTGTGGGAAAAATGTCTCCAGGCCATGTCAGAGACCTTCACAGCAGCCCCTCCCATCACAGGTCAGAAAGCCCCGGAGGAAAAAGTGGTTTTGTGAGCTGAGCCCAGGGTCCCCATGCCATGTGCTACCTAGGAACTTGGTGCCCTGTTTCCCAGCCACTCCAGCTGTGGCTGAATGGGGTAGAAGCCCCAAGCCTTGAACCTTCCATGTGGTGTTGAGCCTATGGGTGACAGAAGTCAAGAATTGAGGTTTGGGAACCTCTGTCTAGATTTCAGAAGATGTATGAAAATGCCTGAATGTGCAGGCAAACGTTTTGCTGCAGGGGCGGGGACCTCATGGAGAACCTCTGCTAAGGCAGTGCAGAAGGGAAACATGGGGTTGGAGATCCCACATGGAGTCCCCACTGGGGCACCGCCTAGTGGAGCTATGAGAAGAGGGCCACTGTACTCCAGACCCCAGAATAGATCCACTGACAGCTTGTACTGTGCACCTGGAAAAGCCAGACACTCAATTCCAGCCTGTGAAAGCAGCTGGGAGGGAGGCTGTACCCTGCAAAGCCACAGGGACAGAGCTTCCCAAGACCATGGGAACCCACCTCTTGCATTAGTGTGACCTGGGTGTGAGACCTAGGAGTCAAAGGAGATCATTTTGGAGCTGTAAAATTTGACTGCCCTGCTGGATTTCAGACTCGCATGGGCCCTGTAACCCCTTTGTTTTGGCCAATTTCTCTTATTGGAATGGCTGTATTTACCCAATGCCTGTACCCGCATTGCATCCAGGAGGTAACTAGCTTGGTTTCAATTTTACAGGCTCATGGGCAGAAGGAACTTGCCTTATCTCAGATGAGATTTTGGACTGTGGACTTTTGGGTTAATGCTAAATTGAGTTAAGACTTTGAGGGACTGTTGGGAAGGCATGATTGGTTTTGAAATGTGAAGACATGAGATTTGTAGCGGCCAAGGACAGAATGATATGGTTTGGCTGTGTCCCCACCCAAATCTCAATATGAATTATATCTCCCAGAATTCCCCCATATTGTGGGAGGGACCCAGGGTAGGTAATTTTATCAAGGGGGCCAGTTTTTCCCATACTGGTCTTGTGATAGTGAATAAGTCTCACAAGATCGGATAGGTTTATCAGGGATGTTCACTTTTGGTTTTTCCTAATTTTTCTCTCGTCGCTGCCATGTAAGAAGCGCCTTTCACCTCCTGCCATGATTCTGAGGCCTCCCCAGTCATGCAAAACTGTAAGTCCAACTAAACCTTTTTTTCTTCCCAGTCTCAGCTATGTCTTTTTCAGTAGCATGAAAATGGACTAATACATGCCTGTAACCCCAGCATTTTAGAAGGCTGAGGTGGGTAGATCACTGATGCTCAGGAGTTTGAGAGGAGCCTGGGCATCATGGCAAAATCCCATTGCTAAGAAAAAATTAGCTGAGCATGGTAGCATCTGCTTGTAGTCCCAGTTACTCAGGAGGCTGAGGTTGGAGGATCACCTGAGCTCGGGTAAGTTGAGGCTGCAGTGAGCTGTGATCTGCACTCCAGCCTGGGTGACAGAACAAGGCCCTGTCTAAAAAATGAAAAGAAAGAAAAGAAAATATAAAATTAACCATTTTAGTGTGTACAATTCAGTGGCTTTCAGTATATTAATGGTGTTACACAACCATCAACACTAATTCCACTATTTAATTCTATTTTCATCACCCCAAAAATAAACCTGTACTTATCAAACAATCACTCCACATTCCCCTTTCCCCCAGCCCCTGGAAACCACTAGTCTTCCTTTCCATCTCTCTGAATTTGTCTTTTCTGGACATTTCATATAAATAACATCATACAATATGTGGCTTTTTGTATTTGACTTCTTTCACTTAGCATAAAGTCTTCAAGGCCCAGGCATGTTATGGTACTTATCAGAACTTCCTTCCTCTTTATGGCTGAATAATACTTTATCACATGACTATGTCCCCATTTTTGGTTTGTTTATCTACTCATCAGTTGATGGACATTTAAGCTGTTCCACCTCTTGTATATTAAGAATTATGTTGCTCTGAACATTTTTGTACAAGTCTTTGTTTGAACATCTCTTTTCAGTTCTTTGGCATACATACCTGGGAGTGGAATGATTATTCATTTTTGCATTCAATACCAAACGCCTACTCTCTGTGAGGCATCAGAGTACAAAGAGGAATAAGACAAAACTTGTCCCTCCCCTCAAGTAAACTTCCTCCCTGTTTTCTGCATGCTGTTCGTTTGTTCAACAAGCACATGCCAGGCACCGGGAGTATATCTGTGATCAGGACAAAGGTCCCAGCTGTCATGGAGCTCGCAGTTGAGTGAGCAGATGGGAATGAATCAAGTAAACAGATGAAAAAAATAAGGTAATTTCAGATGATAGTACAGAAGGACTAGTTTTAGCTGGATGGTCAGGGACAGCCTCTCTGAGAAGGTGACATTTGAGCTGAGGTCTGAATAACAAGGAGCCAGTCATATGAGGATCCACAGATTAAGCCATGAGGACATGGAGGGAAGAGCATTCTGGACAGAGGGAACAGCAGCTGCAAAGGCCCTTAGGAGGGGTGAATTTGGCATATTCAAAGAACGGAAAATTCGCTCTCATCCACAGCCCTCCCTTTCTGCATCCCTCCTGTGCAGCCAAAGCCTGATCTCATGCCCACTCATGGACCTTACTCCATCTGCCATATCCTCTCTCTTCTGTATTCCTTACCTCTCCCTCTCTACCGGTCTCCTTTTAACCATAGTTAAATTAATCTACCCTTCAGCCAACAAAACTAGAACCCTTTATGGTTCTTTCTGGCCATTGCACCATCTTTTTCCTTCTCTCTACATTTGAGTATATCAAAAGGATAATAAACACTTGAATTATCACTTTTCTAATCTTCTTTATTCTTCAACCTTCAGCTGTGTGGCTTCAACCCCCACAAATTCACGGACACTGTTTTCCTCAAGGTATCCTCCTGTTTGTAAAATCTAGTGGACTCTTTAGTCCTTACCTTAATTAACTCTTAATTATGATGGATACTCTTGAGTACTCCTGCTCCTGAAACTTTGTATTCTATGGGTATTAAACCTCACTGTCCTGCTCCTCTCCCTAAGTCTTCCTTCCACGTATCTTTTCTGCTGCCCACTTATCAAATGTCAGTGTACCCAGGGCATATTTTAGCCTCTCTCACTCTCATTCTAATCTTTCTCAAAGTGACATCAACCGAACATTCATGGCTTTAAATTCATTGCATCCTCATGATTCAATAATTTGTCTACTCACTAAAATTTATTTGTAACCACCAAATCAATACTCCTGGGCAGTGTCATGGTCATTCATGAACATGAACAGGTTGAACAAGGCAGTACTCCTATTTTAGCTTTTATACTGTAAACAACTATCCTTTCCATGGTCTATTTAGGAACTCTGTCTATTTTTGCATTTGTGTGCATTTTCTTGGTGATTTGGCTGTTCAAGATGGCCCTAGAGCAGAGTGCTGAAGTGCTGGCTGGTGTTTCTAAGTGCCAGATGATTATGATGTTCCTTAGAGAGAAAATATATGTATGAGAAAAGCTTCAGTTAGGCATAAGTTATAGTGTTGTTGACCATGAGTTTAATGTTAGTGAATCAACAATATTTATTAAATAAGGCATCTTTAAATGGAAACACACATAAAACAAGGTTATGCACTGATTAGTTGATAAAAATATTATGACCAAAGGCTCACAGAAACCTAACCCTATATTTCCCCTAGGAGCAATGGCTCCATGTTCACTAATTCAGTGTTTTTGGTGACTTTGTAGAACATAACTACCATAAATAAAGAGAATCAACTACCTGATCCAAACCATAATGTCCCCAAGGGCATTCTGTCTTCAGCCCAAACTTCACGTCTTTTATAAACCCAAATATTCAGTTCCCTATTGAACAATTCTTCTCAATTGTCACAAAACACTTTATAATTAGTACGTGCAAAGCTAGAGTTGAATCTTCATCTTGCTTTCTTTCCCCAACTAATAGATTCACCCTCCTAGTTTCTTTTCTCTGCTAATGACCTGACTAACCCGTGATTTCAGCCACCCTCCCAGAGTCCTCCTTACTGTCCCATCTCCCAAATATCTGCATCAAAGCAGTCTCCAAGTCTTCTGCATTATTCCTTCCATGTCTTGAGTCAGTCTTCTGTGTCCCATTACTCCTGCTTGCAAGAGTACTATATGCCTGCCAGACTACTATCATCCTTGGCTTTCTGGAGGGCCTCCTACTGCTTCCCTTCTAATCAAGGCTTCAACTTACTGCCAGAATTGTCTTTCTACAATGTCAGTTCAATCCTATTGGATTAATCCTATCATTTAAAATCTTTACTGGCTTTATTTTGCAAACAATGTCAAGTCCAAACTCCAGCCTGGCATGAAAGGACTTCCCCCAGCTGGACCCTGACTACCCCTCCTGCCACCTCTCCAGCTGATCCGCTCTAGCAGAAATAAATTTCTTTGCTGTTTCCTAAGCATTCTATAGTTGCATGTTGTTCTCTCTGCCTGGAATATCCTTCTTTCTCTGACTTGACCTTCCATTCCAATACACTGTATCCTTTTAGCATCCTTCCTATTCTTTTTCTCACTCCCACCAGACTGAATTAAATGCAGTCTCTGTCTTCTCTAAGCTTAAGTGAGTTAGAGTTTACTGTTCTGCAAGAGAGGATGGGCTTATGTCTGGTTACTTCTGAATCCCAGAGGTGCACTCTTCCTAAAAGGTATATCCTTGGACAAAAATGTTAGCTCCTCTGAGCCTCAAATTCACTTTTGCAAAAATGAATTAGTCCAACACTCTTCAAATGGGTCTTGTAAAAACAAAGTGAACAATGCCCTAAAACAAAGAAAAAAATTGCCCAGAATTTAGACCCTCCCCCCCACCAAAAAAAAAAAAACCCACTCAAATCTTGCTGGGACTTTTGCCTCACACATTTCAGCAAGAATTCCCCCTCACCATCCAATTATGCCCCAAACAACTTCTCCCCAAGACTTCTTTATCTTCACCAACACCATCCAAATTACTCATACTCTAAACCTGTCTTTTCCGTATTTCTGCCTATATTCATTTTTTGTTCATGGAGACGTTGAAGTTTTCTTTCATATTTCTAGCAACAACATCTTCCTGTTCATTTCCAATGCCACTTGTCTTACTTTAAAAACAAATGGACCACTCTTGTATTGTTCCTTACAATCTTCGCTGGTCTTCCTGCTCCCACTTCCCTCAATCCTCTCCATTCCTCCTGATGCTTCAAGCTACAGTAACCTGAAAATGCACAATTGCCAAAAGCTCCCAGTGTACTCACACAGGGGTGAAATGTGTATGGGTGTGATGGTAAATAATTGAGTGTCAACTTGATTAAACTGAAGGATGCAAAGTATTTTTCCTGGGTGTGTCAGTGAGGGTGTTTCCCAAGGAGACTAACATTTCAGTTAGTGCAATGGAAAAGGCAGACCTACCCTCAACATGGGTGGGCACAATACAGTCAGCTGCCAGAGCAGACAGAATAAAAGCAGACAGAGGAACACAGAAACACCAAACTGGCTGAGTATTCCAACCTACATCTTTCTCCCATACTGAATGCTTCCTCCCCTTCAACATCAGACTCCAAATTCTTCAGCTTTTGGACTCTTAGACCTTCAACCACAGACTGATGGCTGCACTGTTAGTTTCCCTGCTTTTGAGGTTTTGGGACTCAGACTGGCTTCCTTGCTTCTCAGCTTGCAGACAGCCTATTATGGGACTTTCACCTTGTGATCGTGTGAGTCAATACTCCCTAATAAACTCCCCTTCATATATACATCTATCCTATTAGTTCTGTTCCTCTAGAGAACCCTGACTAATACAATGGGTTAATAAATTGAAAGCAGTCCAACAAACGCGACAAAAGAATGTTGCTTGACGACTTCCTAAAGCTAGAGAGATTCTGTTTTTCCATGTGTCCAGTTCAATATTTAGCCAATGTTTTGCATGAATTACAGAGAAGTTATGTTAATCAAATTGCATCCAAAAAAAGTCAGAGGAAAAGCAAATATAATAGGTATTTTTCCAACCTTCCAGAATGCTAAGTAAGAATGAATAAAATGTTGTAATGACAAATTCACTTTTTATTCAGATTCCAAAAATCGAATACTAGACCAGGTGCTCTTGCTTAAAAACATTAAGAGCCCTAACCAAGTCAAGCCTGTAGCTAGGACAACAGGCACACACCACCATACCCTGCTAATTTTAAAACCTTTTGTAGAGAAGGCATCTTGCTGTGTTGCCCAGTGTGGACTTAAACTTCTGGCCTTATGTAAACATATAGGGTAATATGACTACTGAAAAAAAAAGCGTATCCCGTGAGCATGGTGTTACAAAATCAGGAAGTAATCAACCTATTGTTTATAGCTCCAAGCAGACAGTATCTGGAATGTGTGGGAACGTATTTGAAGAAGAACACTAGCCAATTGCAGAGCATCCTTGAATGAGCAATCAAAATAAAGAAGGGTGAAGATACTGACAATGGAACACATACAGCACCATTTATTTCAAAATGGTAGAGGAAGCCTCAGATGAATCTGTGTTACATCATTATACTAAAGGCCAATTTTGTTCAACATCAGTAAAAAGCAGTCACTTGAAAGATAATAAGAAGAGTCACTTTGGCTGGCTTAAACATGGCACCTCACCCTTGCCTGTAACTCATTGCAATTGCTTCTTCATTTGGGTAAATACTCGTTCCGTTATTTTTAAAATGTAACTGAAAATACACCATGGAATATTATGCAGCAATCAGAAATGATGAGTTCGTGTCGTTTGTAGGGACATGGATGAATCTGGAGAACATCATCCTCAGCAAACTGACACAAGAACAGAAAATGAAACACCGCATATTCTCACTCATAGGTGGGTGATGAAAAATGAGAACACATGGACACAGAAAGGGGAGTACTAAACACTGGGGTCTATTGGGGGGAAAAGGGGAGGGCCAGTGGGAGGGGGAGGTGGGGAGGGATAGCCTGGGGAGAAATGCCAAAAGTGGGTGAAGGGGAGAAGAAAAGCAAAGCACACTGCCATGTGTGTACCTACGCAACTGTCTCACATGCTCTGCTCACGTACCCCAAAACCTATAATCAAATAAAAAATTAAAAAAAAAAAATGTAACTGAAAATATTACAAAAATTAATCCTGTTGTCAATCAGACTGCAATAAACAATGTTTCTATGCAAACAGAGTCAAGGCCACATTAGAGCTAAAAAAAGTTACCTCTGGGAGATTACTATTATTACTTTCTTACTAATGACATCCCAGCCCCATTGTGTTCTTCCTACTTCCTCAACAAGAATTTCTGATACCAACTTGCTGAATTGTCCTCATATCCTAATAACATCTAATACAAATCTGGCTCTTGTTTCTCTAGTTTTCCCTTACAATCAACTAGGCAAAACCCAAATCCTTTAATAAATCCCTCCAATGCTGTCTTACTGAGAAACCACGTGCTCTTCCTCACTGCAGCAAGATCAATAAACCTACATGTCTTTGACTGTAGGTGTGTTCCTGGCAGTCTTGTGGGCTTCAGTACATCAAATATTTATTGATCATCTACTATGTGCTAGGTACTATACTAGGTGATGGGAGAAAGTAAGGAGCTGATTAAAGATAAGAAAATGGAGGAATCTGCAAAAATTCCAGAGCAATTTGATGACAAAAAGGGAAAAACGAAATAAGGAACTATCCCAGAGTAGCAGAAGTTGGGCCAACTGTGTACAGGGCACCTGGCCTTCCCTTATCTCCCACTGCAGGTCCCCGCTGAGTAGACACAGTCAGACTCCATACCAGGTGGCACGGAATAGGGGTAGGCATCAGCCCCAGCTGGGAACTGTCTTTTAGACTAGGAGCCCTTAACTTGTATGGCCTTTATAGAAAAAAGATAAATTAGGTATATTATATTCCTATGTAGGATGTTGAGCTAAATTCACATAGGCCAGTTCCAACTGACGATGAAGTCAAAGGACTAGGAAGAGTCACCCTACTGTAGAAGGGACTGGGTGGTCATTATGGACTATCTGCAACTGAAGGAGGAGAGAACAGATCAGCAGACAGGTGAGATTAGAGGTCATGTGCAGAGAGCAGCAGAGATGTCTTAAGTGAGGTCATGAAGCCCTCAAGAGATAGAACAGCCTTTGTGTGCAATGATATTCCCATTCACATCTCCATGAGGTCTGGATGAACTTGGGTTCCTGTCTTGAGTCTCATGTGGCTGTCTTTACAGTTGATATCTTTTCTGTTGAACTAGATCTTTTGGCCACATTACGAGCCCTAAGCAAACCAAGAAAGAACAAGAGATCTTTTGTTTTTGGGGGACAGGGTCTACTCTGTCACCCAGGCTGAAGTTCAGTCATATAATCATGGCACACTGCAGCCTTGAATTCCTCGGCTCAAGCAGCCCGCCCACCTTCAGCCTCCCTAGTAGCTAGGACTACAGGCACATGCCCCTATGCCCAGCTAATTTTAGAACTTTTTGTTGAAAAGGGGTCTTGCTCTGTTGCCCAAGCTGGTCTTAAATTTCTGGGCTCAAGCAAACCTCCTCTCTCAGTTTCCCAAAGTGCTGGGATTATAGGAGTAAGCCACTGCACCCAGCTGAGATTTTTAAACATCACAAGACTAGTAACCTATAAAAAAAAAGGGGGTGGGGGTGGGCAGGGAATGAAGGGGAGTAGAGTTCACACAACAGCCTCTGAGTTTAGCATGGAACCATCCAGGGACCAGAACAGATGATGAAGGTAGGAAGAGGTTGATGGCGGAACTAGTGACAGGCTAGGTGGTATCAAGCCTTGTTGCTGCCATTGTCTTGCCTTTCAAGATGTAGCTTGGGAGTCAACTCCCTGGGGAAGCCTTCCCTGGTGTCCTCCAGTCTGACATGAGAACTTTCTTCCCATGTTCTGACAACACCTTGGTTTACCCACCTCAAAGCCCTTACCACTCTGCATTCTGATTACTAAAATTATTTCTGTCTGAGTGTCCTCTAGCTGAGTGGTTCTGAACTGGGGGGATGTTTGCCTCCCAAGGGCTACTTCACAATGTCTGGAGACATTTTGCTTGTCATAACTGGGCAAGAGGAGTTACTGCTACTGGCATCTAGTGATGCGGATAAACATCCTGCAGCACACAGGACAGCCCTCGACAGCAAAGAATTATCTGGCCAAAATATTACTAATGCTGAATTTGAAAAACCTTGCTCTAGATCAGCACTGTTCATTTTGGTGACAATAGAAATGTTCTATTATCTGTGCTGTCCAATACAGTCGCTGCTGACTACATGCAGCTACTGTGCACTTCATGTGTGCAACTGAGGAGCCCTTTCTTTTTTTGAGACAGAGGCTCACTGTGTTGCCCAGGCTTGGAGTGCAGGGGTGCGATCCCGGCCCCACTGTAGCCTCAAATTCCCAGGCTCATGTGATCCTCCCAACTCAGCCTCCCAAGTAGCTGAGACTACAGGCATGTGCCACCATGCTTGAGTAATTTTTTTTTTTTTTTTGCATGGATAGGATCTCCCTATGTAGCCCAGGCTTGTCTCAAACAATCCTCTTGTCTCAGCCTCCCGAAGTGCTTTAATTACTTAATTTGCATTTAATTTTAACTATAGGCATGTGCCACTTAACAATGGCACACATTATGAGAAATGCATCATTAGGTGATTTTGTCATTGTGAGACCATCCTAGAGTGTACTTAAACCTTGATGGTATAGCCTACTACACACTTAGACTATGTAGTGTAGCCTATCACTACCAGACTACAAATCTGAATAGCACATTTATACTTAACATTGTCAGCAACTGTAACACAGTGGTCAGCATTTGTGCATCTAAATATAGCTCAACATAGAAATGTACAGTAAGAATACAGTATCATAATCTTATGGAACCACTATCATATATGTGGTCCTTAATTGATGGAAACATCATTATGTGGAGCCTGGCTGTCATTTGATTTTTTTGGCGGGGGAGGGATGAAGTCTCACTCTGTCACCCAGGCTGAAGTACAGTGGCTTGATCTCGGCTCACTGTGACCTCCATCTCCCAGGTTCAAGTGATTCACCTGCCTCAGCCTCCCAATAGCTGGGACTACAGGCACCTGTAGGTGCCACCACACCTGGCTAATTTTTGTATTTTTAGTAGAGATGGTGTTTCATCATGTTGGCCAGGCTGGTCTCAAACTCCTGACCTCAGATGATCCACCCGCCTTGGCCTCCCAAACTGCTGGGATTACAGGCATGAGCCACCATGTCTGGGCTTGTAATTTGAATTTAAATGAGCACATGTGGCTAGTGGCTACAGTGCAGATCAAGCCTCTCGTTTCTACTCCTCCCAGAGGCCACTCCTGTCTCTCAGCGGCACTTGCTATAGCTACATTTTTACACTTGTGTGAGCATTTGGTTGTTTATCCCCCTCAGTAGATTGAAAGTTTTCTGTGGGCAGGAATCATGCTAACTTGTTCACCTCTCTGTTTGTTTTTTTTCTTTTTTGGGGAGTGTGGACTTTGATCCTTATTTACAGGACACTGTGAGATATGAAATTCCACAAAGAAATAAAACCATTCAGAGGACAAGCTTCATACAGTATGTAGAGTTTGGAAGTGTTCAAGTATAGTCTCAGTGTAAAAAGTGCTGCAATAACAACCCATATTTAAAAAGAGTTCTTAGTAGAGAAACAGTAAGATAATCTTATACCAAACATAGTACACAACAAATTTATGCCTCAGAGCTACAGTGATCTAAAAGTTAAAGGTCTCAGGAGTCCCATCCTGAAATTGGAAGGTGTAGCCTTCAGAGGTAGGTTCTGGCACAATATTTTGATCTTCCTCTTCCTCTACAGAGAAATACTCAATTAAGCTTAATGAAGCCTTATACACACTCATATTCATGGTTTTGTAGAGCTTCAATTTTGTCTAAGCCTCCACATTCTTCAATCATCATACTAAGTTTCTCAGTTTCACCCAGTTTCTCAGCAGCCTGAAAGATATTTGAAATGGTATCCAGGATAAGTAGAATAACCTTGGTTTCTTTTGCAGTTAAGAGGTTCAACAGTTCTATTATGCCACATGAATGAGGTACACAATCTGTTCAACTGCTCCACCACTGGTATAGTTGGTCACAGCCCATATGGCTTCCTTTTCTGTCTTAAAATCTGACTTCGCGAGAACATTGGCAAGGAATAGGACTAATCCATGATTCACAACTTGCTGTGTCTGGTCCTGATGGACAGCTGTGATGTTTAACATTGTCCATGTAGCTTCCTTCTAAATGTTAGTTTTGGGGTTGGTAAGAAGACTGGGAAAGATGGTGAGTGCTCCTGCATCCGGTCACAACCTGAGTCTGTTCATCTGTACCAATATTCCCTAGAACTCTTAGTACAGGAGTCACAGTTCACAATTCAGAAGCTCCTAGAAGCTTCACAAGTTGGGGCACAACTCCTGTTTTCACAACCATGTCAATTCATTCATTTGGACCATTAGTCAGTAAGAAAGAGCCCAGCAGGTATCTGCTAACACTTCTGGATCATCATGATGCAGGAGCCGAACTCAGATAGAAAGAATTTCCTCAACAGCATCTGACGGGGGTGCAGGATTCTTGTTGCAGCAAAGATTTGAAAGTGTCCAGGTAAGACTATATAAGTAACCACATGCTAAAGATGACCTATCAGGAACTGGAAGAAGAGCCAATAGTGGCTCAACTACACGGTACTTAGTAACCAAGTCTTGGAACACTGAGCCATCACCCGCAGTCTTTCCTGGAGCTGATACAACTTGTTCACTGATGTGAGCATGGGGAGATGCCAACAGAGAAATGAATGCTGGGATGGCACCTCCATCTACCACAGCCTTGGTTTGTTCTGATGTCCCAGAAGCAATGTTAGTGAGCGCCCAAGCAGATTCAAACTGAATGGGACTACAATCAGTTCTGGACAAGGACACAAATTTTGGGATTAACGCAGCCCAGATTGTGTTGTTTACGGGGTGGTGGCAGTGGGGAGGGGCTGTTTTTCTCTAGAAAGTAGTTTCCTGTCAGCTTGAGTAGCTTGGAGCTGACTTGCCACATTGTTGCTATTTATGCCTTTGACAATGTCAACAGACCAATTTACAGTGCCCTGGGTGTTACGGTTTTCCTGCAGCGGAGAAGTAGCATCGTCAGGAAATGGGTTTATATTGCTCCTTTTCAGTATCTGGTCATCCTTAGTTTTCCTCAGCTCCACATTGACTTCTATTCTGCGCCGCCTCATTTCTGTACTGTCTTCCCCCTTGTTCTTGAATCTGTTAAGTCAGGCAGCTGAGTTCACCTCTCTATTTTGGGTGCCTAATACAGGACCTAGGATTAGATAAGTTATCAGTATGTGAAATGTGTGAAAAGAATGCATAGCCAAAGCATGAATGGCCAGCCAGGAAGTGTGTTAGTGAGAGTTCTACAGAGAAACAGAAGAAATGGGATATTTTACATATGGACATATACACATAATATACGTATTTTATGTTTTCTATATACACACACACACATACATACATATATATATATATACATATATATATATACACACATACATACATATATATATATATACATATATATATTAAAAGGAATTTATTATAAGGAGTCGACCCATGTGATTGTAGAGGCTGAGAAGCCTCCATATCTGTAGGGTGTGACGCAAGACAGCTTATGGTGAACTTCTAGGCTGAAGACTGGCAGGCTTGGGATGCAGAAAGAGCCATTGTCCAGTTTGAAGAAAGTAGCCAGGTAGGAAGAAGCCTCTTTTATTTGGAGGAGGGAGAGTCTTTTGTTCTATTCAGGCCTTCAACTGATTGGATGAGGCCCATCCACATTAGGGAGGGCCATCTGCTTGACTCGGTCTACAGATTTAAACGCTAATCTCATCCAAAAACACACTCACAAGAGCACCCTGAATAATGCTTGATCAAATATTTGGGCACACCATGGCCCAGACAAGTTGACACAAAACTAACCACCACAGGGGGGTGACAACTTTCCTTGCTGAGTTTGTGTTTAGGTAAAACTTTATTGTAATTAGGCAAATAGTTTAAAGGTTTTTTTTAAAGGACTTAGGGACCCTAAATTACGGTTGGCTTAGCCCTGATCTCTTTCCCTGAAGAAGACAGGTAAGAGCAAGGAAACAGCATAAATCCATTAACCCTGGTTCAGCCCATGATGCTCCTCATGGGACACTGAATTACACAGTGGCTCCTAGGGTGATGGGCTGCCATGACTTACTCAGGTCTCAAGTGGGAGTGAGAAGACCACCAGGGGCTGGGCACCATGTCCTTCAAATTCTGGACCACGAAACTCTGGGTCCCTAGTCATTTCTAGATATGGTAATTGCTAACCCTCAAACTGTCGTTTTGCACAAAAGTAAATGTGTTTTCATCAACAAGAGGGATTGCTATTTCAGAAATGGAAAGGCTCTGCTCTTCGAGCTCAGAAACTGCTACCATCCTAAGTCAGCCTCTGATGCTCACGCTCTTTGTGCATGGAACCAAAGGACTGTGGCACACTCCTGCCACCTGGTGGCAACATATGAAAAGTCATGCAAAGGCTTAACCCTGAGGTTCTGATTTGGCCAAAACACAACACAGAAAGAGCATGCTTGGAGACTTGCATTAGTGAAACAAAATTATAAGTTAACTGGGCCATAAGTCTGGAAAGAAATTTAGTGATTACTGAGTTCGACCACCTCAATTTCCAGATGAGGAAACTAAGGTTTAGAGATACTTTGTGACTCACTTGAAGATACATCGGAGCCATGACCTCACCTTCTCCCTTCAAGTGTAATTTCCCCTTTAATCCACCTCTTTAAAACATTTCCTTACTTGGGGCGACTGAAGACTTGATTAATTGGTAGAATGGTGAGAAATTAAATGTAATTGTAAAATAAACCAAAGGAACCAGTTGCTGTTAAGACATCTCTTTTGTAGTGAGCAAAGGTCTTTGTACAGACACTTGTTCAGAAGTGACAATTCTACCAGAGATGGTTTGCAATGAACTTGCTCTTTCAATCTGAACAGAGATGGATGTGCATCAGCAAAATCAAGTAAGTGATCACTCCCCTCTACAGGAATAGGATAGCACCTTCTCATTTTCATAGATCAGATATGGACTACAAATTGCTGTGTTTTGCTAGTGCTGGGAATACAGTGAGGAGAAAACCAGAAGAGATTTTTGCTTTCATGGAGCTCACAGTCTGATGGGGAAGAAAGATGAGTTAAAATGCAACTACAGCTATGCATCACATAAGGACATTTCAGTCAATTAGGGACTTATGTATACAACAGTGGAGCTGAAAAATTCCTGTCTAGTGATGGCATAGCTGTTGTAATGTCATTACACAAGTGTTTGTGATGATGTTGCTGTAAACAAACCTCTTGTGCTTCCAGTCACATAAAATATATAGTAGCCAGGCACCCAGGCTCACGCCTATAATCCCAGCACTTTGGGAGGCCAAGGTGGGAGGATCACTTTAGGCTAGGAATTCGAGATCAGCTTGGCCAACATAGTGAAACACCGTCTCTACTAAAAATACAAAAATTACCCAGGAGTGGTGGTGCACACCTGTGGCCCCAGGTACTGAGGAGTCTAAGGCACAAGAATCGCTTGAACCCAAGGGGCCGGAGGTTGCAGTGAGCTGAGATTGTGCCAGTACACTGCAGCCTGGGCAACAAAGTGAGACTCTGTCTCAGCAACAACAACAGTATGGTAATGTCCTAGGCTTTCACACTCACTCACCACTCAGCTAAGTAATATCCAGTTTTTATTTTTTGTTGCAACTTCTAGTCCTGCAAACTTCACTTATGGTAAGTTCCCTGTATAGGTGGACCATTTTTAATTTTTTATACCACATTTTTACTATACCTTTTCTAAGCCTAGACAAGTTAGATACGTACACACTTACCATTGTGTTACAGTTGCCTACAGTGTTCAGTACAGTAACATGCAATATAAGTTTGCAGCCTAGGAGCAATGGGCTAAACCACGTGGCCGCGGTGTATAGTAGGCTGTATCATCTAGGTTTGGGTAAGTATACTCTAGGAAGTTTGCACAACAATGAAATCACATAATGACACATTTCTCAGAATGCATCTGTGTGGTAAAACTATGCATGACTGTGCTGTGCAAGGTGGTCATGAGAACACTCTACGTGAGGCTAGGGATAAGAGTTGAGCTAGGACTGGAGAAGATAGCTGTCAACAGAAACAGGATCAACTAGAGTCCCTGGCACTAGACAGGCAGCAGTGTCCAATGGAGCCAAATTCCAAATGTGGTCAACGCCAGACCAGCCAAGTATTCAATGGCAGCACTGCCAGACTGGAGAGTCCAGTGGGAGTGGGCATACCGCCCATACAGCCCACTAGGCTGCTTGGCTATGGAGGACTGGCCCCTGGCATGCCATGTGCTGAGTGTGGTTGTCACCAGAAACAGACAGAGGGGCAGAAGGAGGCAGTGGCAGAGGCTGGACTGCTGAATCCCTGCTTGGGAAGCTCCGCTGTCTGGCTGAGGGAGAGAGTGTTCACACACACCCTGCTTCTGTCGGGATTTGCCCAGGCAGTTGCACTAGGCTGAGCCAGCAGGCAGTGGGGCAGCCGGCACAGGCAGCCTCTGTGGTGAGGGCACCAGCAAGGCCCAGATGGAAACTCTGACCACGGTGTTAATTCATTTCTCTGTGGTTTTCTGTTCAGACAAATACCAGTTTCTTGTGGGTTTGTTTAGCTTAATGCTATTGGCTGTGCAGGGTCAGGCCCTACATCCTCGATTTCCAAGTCCCTGATCGGCCAAGTTTAAAGGAAGGGATGATCAAGGTATCGGCTACTGGGAAGGATATCATAAGGCTTTGGGGAGCCATTGGGGAAACCCTACTAATTTCCCCCAGACCTGAGGTACAACCCAGCCTGCAAATTCATTCTGTTGTGCTCATGATACAACACAAGTGTGTGAGGTTTCAAGGCAGGCAGTGAGCCTGTGTCCTCTAACATGTCTAATCCAACATCTTCTTGGGAAGAATATTGACTCATCCAGATGGAAAGTTGGCCTGGAGCCAGGAAAGGATGCAGATGGAGCTTAGTTGATTCATGATAACACAGTGTCTTGTCCATTTGTTGGACTGAGTATTCCCTGAAGAACTTTCCACACCCAAACCTGCCCTGGGACATTCAGTTTAACCTTCTGCAGCGAACCTTGGCCCACATAGCAAGAGATTAGCTTCCACCAGGGCTTGGCCACAGACCAACCATGTGACTCTGAGGGAGTTCTCACTCCATGACTCAATTTCCTCAGCTACTCTTGAGATAATTTTCAACACTGAAAAGAAAAACTGTTGCCATGGCCAAAAATAAAAACTAGATATTAGTTATGCTAGATATTAAATGTCGTCCGAGAGACAGTAAATTTAATGGCCCAGAGTGGTTTCAGGTCTCTGAGAGGAATTTAGTCCCCAGCTTTAAAGAAGCAGCTAAGTGCTGCCCTTCTATTTCTGTCCTGCATTCAAAAAGTCATAAATAGTTAACTGCGTGAGTCCTTTTGTAAAACCTCCTAGGAGCATCTAAAAATAGCCTCTGGGGACTCAACGCATATTTCTGCAGGTCCTCTTCTTAATCTTTCAGTGAAGGTGGTGACAATTTACTGTTACTGTCACCTATGGATTTACAGAGACAAAAGCAGCTAGGCTGGAAGGCAGAGACAGGAAGCTTTTCTTGTGGGAAGGATCTCTTGGGAAGTGGAACCTAGAATTGATTCAGGTTGAGAGTACAGGGATGAGACATGTCACCTCTCCTTTTCTTGGTTTCCCTGCTAGTAAAGGGGAGGGAAGGAGAAGTCTCTCTCCCCAGGGTGCAGCAAGAATCTACCCTCAAGTAGGAAGCTTCAACAGACAAAGCAGAACCTTTGCTATTAGACAAATAGAACCAAATGCTATTATGACAAGTCAAGTCCACACTCATTACATGGCTTTGCAGTGCATGTCACCCCTGCCATTCCTATCTCCAGGCCCTCCTGCCAGTTTTCCAGCCCAGTGGCATGACAGGAAGCTGACTGTCCATCACAAGCTTGATGGACAAGGGGCGGGAACAGCCAAGCCCAGCTCAGCTGCCTGCCTGTTCCTTTCAACCATGCCTCTGCTTCCCTTATGCTTAACAACAGCAAATAGCACCCCACTCTGATTCTCAGTAATCTTCAGGCAGGCATCCTTGCAAACAGACCATCAGCCCAGGGCGCTCCTATGGACTTGGAAGGAAGGATAGGGCAGGAACATTCCTGGCGGCCTCCATGGCCTCGGTCCTCTCTCCAAACACTCCTAACAATGCACAGTAATTAGCTGCATCTCGGGCCCCCTGACACCCCTTAACCTGGAAAATCAGGCAGACTTGTGCGACAGCAATCAGCTCCCAGACACATCCAGCCGTAATGTGATTACGCCATTTACCAAAATGCAAAGAGAGATACTTGAGGCGTTTCTGATTAGGGCTGACATTATCCCTCTAATGGGCCACCGCATTAATCAAAGCTGTTGCTATGACTATGGCGATGGTGGGGAAATAACCCCAGCTTGATTCTGGGCCTACCCAATGCCGCCAAGGAAGAGGTCAGCTTTTGTTACAGACATAGCAGAAGAATTGCTTCTTCCTGCTTAAGAAGAGCTTTCTATTGAAATTGCACCAGCAGCCAGAAAGACAGGCCTCTGTTTTCTTTCATTATGCTGGAATTTTCTGGTGCCATTGCTCAAGATGACTCGATAGTATTGTTCTGGGAGGGACTGGGATGCGTGTGTGTCGGGGGTGGAGATATGGAGGCTGATTTGTGGGGCTGTCAGAGCCTTCTGCTCTCCAAAACTGTATCTTAATTGCTGGGTGGCCCCCTGGGAATCATGCAGGGCATGAGAACCTGGGGGCGGGGGAGAAGGATGATCTGTGGAAAAGCCCAGCTTTTCCCATGGCATAAACACTCTGGGCTTCTGCTGCTTTCTCCATTCCAGAGCCACTAAAGCATTTGGCAGAGACAAGCCTGTACCACACACCCTATGACAAGGCAGATGGAAAAACAGGCGGGAATGAAATGGATCTGACAAGCCTGCCTGGAAAACCCCCTGTCCTCTACTCTGGGCTGTGGAGAACCCATGAGCTGCAGGGGAGGGTAGGGGAGACCAGGTGATGGGGGCTGGGGACAGGGTCATCGGCACCCCATGATGGCTAGATAGAGGTAAACTGTTCCAAAGACCCAAGGCAGCCTTCTCTCAGGTGCAGATACTGTAAGGGAAATTTAGAGGTTAGTGATGTGGCACAGCATCTCCCCCCAGCACAGGGATAGAGCAGTGAAGAGGAATCAAGAAATCTGGTTCTAGTTCAAGTTCTTTCTAGAATTTTCTCTAAGCCTTGGTTTTCCCATCATCAGAGTGGGGACAATGAAATCTACTCTGATGTCCTCATAGGGGCGTAAAGGTCAGTCCGACCACTTCCTCTGGGGGGAAAGGATTTGTGAACTCTAGAGCACAGATATTCAAACTTGGCTTTATTTGGGAGTCACCTGAAGAGGTTTTTGAAGTTCTGAAGCCATGGCCCCAGCATCAGACATTCTGGGTTCATTGGTGTGAGAGGCGGCCAGGGCATGGGGATTTTTCAAAGCTCCCAGGGGATTCTCATGTACAGCCCAGGTTGAGAACCACTGCTCGCAAGTGCTATAGGGAGCAGTACCCTGCCTTTGAGCCTCATTTCCTATACTTTTTTAATGAGAATAAAAATTTTTTTAAGTAAAAGCCTTTCAAGAGAATAAAAGGAGAAAATGTATGAGAAAATGCATAAAGTCATATATCCTGGATTCCTAATTAATGTTCAGGTCCCTCATTAGAGGCCATTGCCTCTGTTTCAGGGGAGTCTTGTCCCCAGGGGGAGACCCCAGACAGCACCTTCCCCCTTAGCTGTGTGACTGTGTTCAACTTACTGAATAGCAGCAAGCATTTACAGCACCTGAAGCCTTTCACATGCTTGAGCTCACTTAATTATAGCAATAACCTGGGGAGGCAAGCATAGATCATTGTTACCACCCTGTGAAGCAACATCATAGGTGATTCAGGCAGTCAGTGGTGGAGCTGGGATTTTAGCCCAAATTTGTCTTGTTCTGAAACCAGAGTTCTTTCCATGACCTACTTGGTTAGAACTGACCTGAGTCAATTTTGTCATTCACTATGTAGATGTAAAAGGTCTTAGGGCCGTAGGTCTCTGCATGTTGTAATGAAAGCAGGTGTCAGATGGAATTCTGCCATACAGACTTTCATTTATTAGCAAAGCAGGTGCAAAAACAGGCATGCAGCTTGCTCTGTGAGCTCAATGACATCCTGAATCATTGTCCTTTTAGGTGCCCCAGTAGATCCTTGCATGAAAGCTTCACTCGGGGCAGAGGTGACATTTTTCAGCACCAGGATTCAGCTAACCTTGTCATTGGGTCATGAGAAAAAAATTAGCTGATAATCAGCCTAACAAAACAGAATCCATTGGAGTCATAAGCTCACGGCACTGTTCCATTTTATAAACACAGGGAGATCAGTCAGAAGGCTACCAGGACATTCTAGCCCAGAGTTGACAAAGGTCTCTCCCAATGGCTATGGGGAGGTAGGAAAGGGGTAGGATCATTCACTGAGTCAAGCAAATATGTTGGGCACTCTATCAGTTTCCTGATACAAACTACCAAAGCAAAGTACCACAAAATGGGTGGCTTACAACAACATAAATATGTTCTCTGATCATTCTGGAGGCCAGAAGTCTGAAATTAGGGTGTCAGAAGGGCCATGCTCCCTCTGACACCTCTAGGGAAGGATCTTTTCTCGCCTCTCTCCTGGCTTCTTAGCTTCTGGTGGGTGCAGCAATTCTTAGTGTTCCTTGGGTTGTTGCTGCCACTCCAATCTCTGTCTCCGCCATCACATCACACGGCTTTCTCCCTGTGTGTCTGTGCTTCTGCATCCTTTCCTCTTCTAATAAGGACACAGTCATATTGGATTTACGGCCTGTCCTAATTCAACGTGACATTAACTAATTATATCTGCAAAACCCTATTTTCAAATAAGGTCACATTATGAGGTTCTGCATAGACATAGGTTTGGGGGGACATTATTCAACCCACTATAGGCACCTACATTATGCTAAGTGCTGTGAAGAAAGAAGATAAAGGTGAATAAACATTTCCCTGCACTTGGGTTGCTCAGCTCCCAGAGAGGGAGATAAGCAGGTTGGTGCCTACTCTGAGAGCAGCAAACACACATTGCTGGTACAGGGCAGAGGAAGCATCTCACCCCAAATTAAGAGGGTCATAGAAGCAACCTCTGAGCTGAGTTCTGAAAGCCTGGCAGGAGGTAGCCAGGGGGAAGAGGATGGAAAAGCAACAGAGACAGAGGAAGGGACATGTAAGTTGTATAGGGAGCAGGATGAGTGAATTAAGGCCGGAACGTGGGGTCTGAGATGGACAAGTAGAGATGTGTAAAGCCAGACTGTTAAGCAAGGGCAGGTCAAGAAGCATCTCATGTGCCTGTCTAAGAATTTTTTCCTGTGGACCATAGAGAGCCATTGGCATAGATTAAGCAAGGGAGGAATGCAGTCATATTTGCATGTTAGAACAATCACTGTGAAGCAATGAAAAGGGTAAATTGGAAAGGTTAAGAATGGAAATAGGAAATCTCAGTAAAAGGCAATAAATAGAAGGTCCTGGCATATGACTGCAACCATGAGGATGGGGAGAAGGGAACTCATTTAATATTCATTCAAGACGAGGGAATCAGCAGAGTTTGTGGATAAATCAAATTCTGGGAATGAAAAACGAGTCAATAACATCCAAGGTACTCTGCTCTAGGTTTTGTTAATTTCAGTCCTGAAGTCATCCCTGAGCTATCTGGAAGTGGTCAGGACAGAATGCTGGAGAACTTCAACATTTCTGGAGCAAGAGGAGAAAAATCAGCTAGTAAATAATTCAGAGGAAAAAAAAGTCATGTGACAGGAGAAATGGAATTACATATGGGGAGCATTAAGCAGAGAACCACTGGTACCCAGGCAGAACTAGCACCCAAGTAATAATGCTAGCCCAATGAGGAGACTCCTGGGAAGGAAGAACTCTGGGAAACTTGGAGACCCAGAAAGAAGGCAGAGTGGGGACAAAGAACACATAACTTTGTATTAGGCAACTTTCTCAACTTCGTATTAAGCTTGGATATCACCAAGAACAGTGGGGTCCAGTTCAATTAATGAGGGTGACCAACTGCCAGGTGTGCCCAAGTCTGTTTCAGTTTAATCCTGAGAGCCTAATCTCCTGAGAAAAATTTCTGTCCTGGGAAAACGAGGACACTCAGTCACCCTGATTAACAAACACTTCCTGAGCATTTGCTACATGCCACATGTATATTGGATGATAGCAAGATTAACAGTGCACAGAGCAGGCTCTTGTGCAGCCCACAGCCTGGTGGGGGAAATAATGGATTGCAAGTTCCTAAAACCTGTAGAAGAGTAGGTTGAGGTTCCTCTCCTTCACTGCAAGGGCAAGTTAAAGGAAAATGGTTTGCATATAACTTAGGCCAGGGATGAAGAAAAGTTCTCTTAGCAAAATAAGGCTCTGGTGTGTGTTCATAAGTGCATGTTAATAGGAGAAATATTAATTTCTTGTATCAAATTGAAAAAGGCAGAAGTTATGCTTATTCTGGGGAGTTTTCTTTTGGTGTAATAAAAGAAATATGAGTTTTCAAGATAGTTATGTTAAAAGGAGGAATAAAGCTAAGGACAGTTTGGGGCCAGAGGGAAGGGAAGATGTCCACACAGGATAAAATGTGCTGGATTTTAGATACTGCAGGAAAGAACCAGTTACAACTCAAAAAGAAAAAACCTTGTAGTCTCTCCTTCGTCCCCATGCCTAGATAAGTCTCTAGGGCTGCTGTAACAAATTACCACAATCTACATGGCTTAAAATAACAGAAATTTGTTCTCTCACAGTTCTGGAGGGCAGAAGTCTAAAATCAAAATGTCTGCAGAACCTCACTCCCTCTGGAGGCTCCAGGGAGATTCTGTTCCTTGCCTTCTCCTGGCTCCTGCCGTCACTTGACATTCTTTGACTTGTAGCTGCATCAACTCCAATTTCTGTCCCCATCTTTGCATGACCTTCTTCCCCATGTTTCTTTATGTGTCTTATTCAGTTTGTCTAATCTCCCTCTGCATGACTCTTATAAAGACATCTGTCATAAACTCATTGCAAGTTGAGGAGCCTACTGTATGCATATCATTGCAAGTTGAGGAGTGTACTGAATGCATATCACTTTCACACTTAAATTGAAACATCAAATATAGAGAGATATCATCCAGATTGCTTACTTGAGGTGTTCTGCACTCACCTCCACAAGGAAGGATGAAAACAACAAATAGATAACCATGTGTCAAATAAAATGTCCAAAGGAGAACACCAGAATTCAGCAAGGAAGTGACAAATACCTTTTGAGATAGGAACTCAGGACAGCAACATTTAGAGGGAAGTACAGCACCCAGCCAGTATCAGCTCAGAGCCAAAAGGGACTCCCCAATGTGAGGGAAAGGTAAGCAGGAAATCTCCAGCAGTCCATATTCCCACTTTACATGCCCACAATCTTAGTTACCCTTACCCTACCCACCACATTCACAGGCCTTAAGTCCAGTGTAGGAAGTTGCCTGGAATCCACATGACTGCATTATTCCAGAAGCCAAATTCACACAGAATCACTTCTTACTCCCCAGAACACAGGCTATTGCAGCACAGTACAGTTTTGAGAGCAGAGCCACCACCAGAGTGCATCCTGCCCTGAGGATTAATAGTCTTCTGCACTTCTCCATCCCTGGAGCTCCACAGATAACCCACTACATTTACCCAGAGAGCTGTAGAGTCAAAAGACCAGCTGAAACTAGCAGTATAGCCATATTTTTCATAACGGACCCCATGCAGTACCCTACATCGTGGGGAACAGGCAGTCCAGCACAGGTGAGAAGGCTGCCCTCAGGAGAGAGGGAGCTGATGCATGCATTCTCCAGAGCCTGAGAGCCATTTACCCAAGGTCCACTGCCTCCAACCCTGCTCTCTCCAGCGTCAAAGCTGCCAAGCAGCCATGTACCCAGGAGAGGACTGGCCTGCTGATGGTCTGCTGCTGGTGGTAACCATGTCATCTTCAACAGTGAAACCCCAAGGGCTCAAGGACTGGCCTGCCCAGTGTTCCTATCCCCACCAAAGCCATAGCAAAGCTTCCACAAACAACCACAACCTAGACTGCTGAGGCACTTGAAGACACTGCTGACATTGATTATAGCCAAAGAAATTATACAGAGACTATGCTACTTGACTCACCCAGAACCAAAGCCAAAGCACCCTACCCAATCAATGCTATAGGACACATCTACAGGAAAAGGTCTTTCCCTACAAAAGCTACTCCATAATATTGGAAGAAGCAAATTTTCCACCAAATGTCAGATATTAACATAGGAACACAGAAAACATGAAAAACCAAGGAAGTATGACATCTCTAAAGAAACACAATAATTCTCCCATAACAGACCACAAAGAAAAGGAACTCAATGAATGCCTAGAAACGAATTCAAAATAATGACCTTAAGGAAACTCAGTGAGATACAAGAGAACACAGATAGACAATTCAACAAAATCAGAAAAACAAGTCATGATCTAAATTTTAAATTCAATAGAGATAAATATCTTTTAAAAATGATCCAAACAAAAACTCTAGAAAAACTCTAGAACTAAAGAAGTTAATGACTAAAATTAAAAATATAGTTGACAGCTTTGGCAGTAGACTGGATCAAGCTAAAGACAAAATTTCTCAACTTGAAGACAGGTCTTTTGAAATAACATAATCAGAAAAAAATAAAGAATAAAAAGAATGAAGAAAGACTGCAGGACATATGATATGCTATTAAGCAAAAAAAAAAGAGAAAGAAGGAAAGGAGAGAAAGAAAAAAAGAAATTCAGGGGATTTTAAGGAGAAGACATGAGAAAACATATAGAAAACCTACTTAATAAAATAATACCTAAAAATTTTCCAAGTATTGGGAAATATCAGGACATACAGATACAGAAAGTTCAAAAGATTCCTAAATAGATTCAACCCAAAAAGATCCCCTCAAGGCACATTATAGACAAACTGTCAAAAGTTAAAGACAGAGAATTATAAAAACAGCTAAAAAGCAATAGAAAAGCATCAAGTCACATACAGGGTAGCCCCCATCAGACGAACAGCAAGTTTCTAAGCAGAAACCTTACAGGTCAAAAAAGTAAAATTATGTGTTCAAAATGCTGGATTTAAAAAAAGAAAGAAAAAAAAAACCTATCATCTGAGAATACTATACCCAACAAAACTATTTTTCATAAATAAAGGAGAAATAAAATATTTCAGAAAATCCAAGCTAAAACTGAAAACTGAAGGAAATGAGCACCATTAGTCTTGTCATACAAGAAATGTGTAAAAGCTGGGCATGATGGATCATGCCTGTAATCCTAGCACTTTGGGAGGCCAAGGCAATAGTATTGCCTGACCCCAAGAGTTTGAGGCTGTCCTGGGCAACAAAATGAGATCCCCATCACTACCAAAAAGAAAAAAAAAATTAATGAGCCAGCTGTGATAGTGTGTACCTGTGGTCCCAGCTACTCAGGAGACTAAAGTGGGAGGATCATTTGAGCCCAGGAGGTTAAGGCTGAAGTGAGGCATGATCATGCCACTGCAATCCAGACTGGGTGAAAGAGTGAGACCATGTCTGAAGAAAAGACATGGTAAGAGAGTTGTGCAACTGGAAGTGAAAGAGCAGTTGCTATCATCATGAAAATGTATGACTCCCTGGTGCTTAAGTGTTTAAGATAAAAATAAAAACACCAAAAAACTGTAAAACCCACTGGTGGAACAGATAAACAAATGATAAAGAGAAAAAAATAAAATGATAGCACTACAGAAAACCACCTCATGGCAGAAATAAACAATAAAAGAGGAAAAAAAGAATAAATGATATATAAAACAACCAGAAAACAAGTAACAACAAGAATAGGTCCTCACCTATCAATAATAACCTTTAATGTAAATGGTTTTAAATTCCTCAATTAAAAGATATATTCATGGCCACCCTTGTGTCAAGCAAAAAAAAAAGATATACAGTTATACATTGGCTGAATAGATTTTAAAAAAACAAAAGACCCAATTGTGTGCTGCCTACAAGAAACTCATTTCACCTGTCAAGACAAACATAGGCTGAAGGTGAAGGGATGGAAAAAGATATTCCAAGCAACATAAATGAAAAGCCAGCAAAAGAGGCCATATTTATATCAGATAAAATAGACTTTAAGCCTGAAAAAAAATGCATAAAGAAACAAAGAAGGTCATATATAATGATAAAGAGATCAATTCAACAAGAGAATATGACTATTGTAAATATATGCATACCCACTACCAGGGCACCCAGATATATAAAGCAAGTATTAGAGCTAAAAGGAGAGAAAAACTCCTATACAACAAGAATTGGAAACTTCAGTGTACCCTGTTAGCATTGGACAGATCATCTGCACAGAATATCAACAAAGAAACATTGAATTTAAACTGCACTATAGACCAGCTGGACCTAACAAACATTTACAGAACATTTTATCCAACAGCTGCAGAATACTCATTTTTCTCATCAGCATATGAAACGTTCTTTAGAGAAGACCATATGTTAAGCTACAAAACAAATCTCAACACATTTTAAAAAACTGAAATTATATCGAGTATTTTTTGAGATCACAATGGAATAAATAGAATCAATAACCAGAGGAACTTTGGAAACTGTATAAATACATGGAAATTAAGCAACATGCTTCTGAACAACAAATGGGTCAATGAAAAAATTAGGAAAGAAATCAAAAAAATGTTTGAAACAAAAATAGGAACACAACATATGAAAATTGGTAAGATACAGCAAAAATAGTGCTAGGTTTATAGCAATAAATGCCTGCAGCAGAAAAGTAGAAAGATTTCAAATAAATAACCTAATGCAGAACTAAATAAAACAGAGACAAAAAATACAAAAGGTAGACAAAATGGAAAGTTGATTTTTCAAAACGATAAAATCAACAAACCATTAGCAGGATGGGCTAAGAAAAAGAGATGTTCGAGATAAATAAAATTTAAAAATGATAAAGGAGGCATTACAACTGATACTACAGAAATATAAAGAATCATTAAAGACTATCAAGACCAAACACTGAAATTGAATCCAGTGAAATTCACGTCAGGGATACAAGGATGGTTCAATATACACAAATCAATAAATGTGATACATTACATCTACAGAATGAAGGACAAAAACCATGTGATCATCTCAATAAATGCAGAAAATTCATTCGATAAAATTCAACATCACTTCATGATTCAAAGATGCAACAAATTAGAGGTAGAAGAAACATACCTCCACACAATAAAGGCTATGTATGACAAACCCACAGCAAACATTATTCTGAATGGGAGAAAGTTGCAAGCTTCTCTCTTCTCAGAACTGGAACAATTAAAAAAAAAAAAAGCCCACTTTCACTACTCTTATTCAACATAGTACTGGAAGTCCTAGCCAGAGCCATTAGGCAAGTGAAAGAACTAATGCACATTCAGATTGGAAAAGAGGAAGCCAAATTGTCCCGGTTTGCAGATGATGTGCCCTTATATGTAGAAAAACCTAAAGACTCCACCAAAAATCTCTTCAAATTAATAAATTCAGTAAATTTCCAGGATATGAAATTAATGCAAAAATCAGTTGCATATCTATACTCCAATAACAGACTATCTTAAAAAATCAAAAAGCAATTTCATTTTTAGTAGCTACCAAAAAATAATATTTGGAAATAAATTTAAGCAAGAAGGTGAAAGGTCTCAACAATGAAAACTACAAAACATTGATGAAGGAGATTGAGAAGGATACAAAAAGTGAAGACATCTCATGTTCATGGGTTGCAAGAATTAATATTGTTACAATGACCACACTATGCAAAGACATCTACAGATTTTATGCAATCCCCATTAAAATACCAACAACATTCTTCACAGTAATTTAAATAACAATTCTAAAATTCATATGGAACCACAAAAGAGCCCAAATAGCCAAAGCAATCCTATGCAAAAAGAGCAAAGCTAGAGGCATCATACCATCTGACTTCAATATATACTACAAACCATGGCCCTGGCATAAAACGAGACACATAGACCAATGGAACAAAATAGAGACCCCAGAAGTAAACTCATGTATTTAGAACCAACTGATTTTCAACCAAGGTGCTAAGAGCATACACTGGGGAAAGAACAGCCTTTTTAATAAATGGTGCTAGGAAAACTAGTTATCCATATGCAAAAGAATGAAATTAAACTGCTGTCTCTTATCATACATAAAAGTGAACCCCAAATGGGTTAAAGACATAAATATAAGACCCAAAACTATAAAACTACTGAAAGAAAACAAAGGATATGCTTTAGTACATTATTCTGGGGAAAAGATTTTATGAGTAAGACTCCAAAAGCACAGGAAATGAAAGCAAAAATAGACCAATCTGATTATACCAAAATAAAAAGCTTTTGCACAGCAAAGGAAACAATTAACAGTGAGGAGACAACCTGTAGAATGGGAGATAAATTTGCAATATCCATCCAACAAGAGATTAGTATCCAAGAATATACAAGGAACTTAAACATCCCAATGACAATAGAACAAATAATACAATTTTAAAATGAGGAAAGGATCTGAATAGACATTTCTCAAAAGAAGACATAAAAATGGCCAAGTATGTGAAAAAATTCTCAACATCAGTAATCACCAGGGAAATGCAAATCAAAACTAAAGTGAGATATCATCACCTAGTTAGAATTGTTATTATCAAAAAGATTAAAAATAAGCTGAGTGTGGTGGCTCATGCCTGGAGTCTCAGCTACTTGGGAGGCTGAGGCAGGAGCATTATGTGAGTCCAGGAATCTGAGATCAGCCCAGGTAACATAGTGAGATCCCATCTCAAAAAAAGAGACCAAGGCCGGGCGCGGTGGCTCAAGCCTGTAATCCCAGCACTTTGGGAGGCCGAGGCGGGTGGATCACGAGGTCAAGAGATGGAGACCATCCTGGTCAACATGGTGAAACCCCGTCTCTACTAAAAATACAAAAAATTAGCTGGGCATGGTGGCGCGTGCCTATAATTCCAGCTACTCAGGAGGCTGAGGCAGGAGAATTGCCTGAACCCAGGAGGCGGAGGTTGCGGTGAGCCGAGGTCGCGCCGTTGCACTCCAGCCTGGGTAATAAGAGCGAAACTCCGTCTCAAAAAAAAAAAAAAAAAAAAAGAGACCAGAAAATAATGAATGCTGCTGAGAATGTAGAGAAAAGGGAATTCTTACACACTGTTGATGGGAATATAAATTAGAACAGCCATTATGGAAAACAGTATGGAGGTTCCTCAAAACTAAAAGCAGAACTTTCATATGATCCAACAACCCCACTGCTGGATATTATCTAAAGGAAGAGAAACCTGCACTCCCATGTTTATTGCAGTATTATTCACAATAGCCACAATATAGAATCAATCTACGTGACTACCAACAAATGAGTGGATAAAGAAAATGTGGTATATACATACACAATGGAATACTCTTTAGCCATTAAAAAGAATTAGTTCATGTCATTTGCAGCAACCTGCATGGAACCAGAGGTTATTGTGTTAAGTGAGCCAGGCACAAAAAGACAATTATAGCATAATCTCGCTTATATGTGGGAGATAAGAAGGGTTGAGTTCATAGAAGTAGAGAGTAGATCACAGTTATTAGAGGCTGGGAAGGGTCGGGATGGGGAAATTGGGAGGGGGTCTAGTGAGAGGTTGTTAATGGATACAGAATTACAGCTACATAGGAGGAATAAGTTCTAGTGTTCTACAGCACTGAAAGGTAACTACAGTTTATAATGTAGTGTATATTTTCACACAGAGGAGAGGATTTTGAATGTTCTCAGCACACAGAATGATAAATGTTTCAGGTGATGAATATGCTGATTTTCATAATTTGATAATTAGACATTGTATATGTGTATCAAATCACTCTGTACCCCATAAATATAGTATAAGTATTGTCTGACAATTTAAAATAAATATTTATCACTGGATTTAGGACCCACCGAGGTAACCCAAGATGATCTCATCTCAAGATCCTTTAGTTAGTCACATCTACAAAGACTCTTTTTCCAAAAAAGGCCACATTCACAGGTTCTGAGGGTTAGAACTTAGACATATCTTTTGGGAGCTATAATTTAATTCACTACACATCTATTAAAATAATCGGAATCCATTTTCTTCTCTTATGTGTTGCAAGGAGCAAAGAGAGACCCCTGCTATGCCAAAGAGCCCACCTTCCCTTAGTCCCAGCTGTATATGAGCAGAAAAGCCACTGACAGCTTTTCTCCACATGTGGTTGTCTTATTTGTATACTGCTTAATCCCTTGGCTAAGGGGTAATTAGGAGGGGATACTAAAATCCAGCTTTCTCTCTACAGGTCAAACCATATGCCTGATCAGCACTGCATCCACTGGGAAAAACAAGCAATTTTTTTCTTCCCACAAAGATGCTGCTCACTTCCTATGCTGTGTGCCCATTCAAAGGGGGTTCCTTTTTCTGATTTGCATAGAGACATTGTATAGAATAGGAGAGACTCTCACATCAACATGACCTCAACTGTGTTTGCCGGTGGCCAATTAGAGGTGATGGTATAAGGTACTGGCTAAAATTGTTAGGACCATGCAAAATTTGCCAGACACTAAAAGAGATGGAGAAGGGACTGTTAAAAAGCAGGGGTGATACAAGGAAGGAAACAAGAGGAACAGCAGGTGATAAGTTAAAGGGAGTTTCTAGGAACAGAGGGAGGAAGTGGATGTAGAGGTCCACCAGACTTGGACAGCCTTATGTGAGCACACCCCCATACTCACCACCCCCACCACAAGCAGCAAAGCCTTGTCCTCTTTGTGATAGGAAGGAGCAACATAACCTAGACTGAGACCTGTTCCCCAAACCCACCTAGCTCTACCCCTTGCTCTGTAAGATTTTGAAGTAACTATCAGAGCCCCTGTAGTAAAAACCTGCTTGAACTTTCAGTGGGAGCTAACATGGCTTTGCTGAACTGTGGTATCTGAGCCACATGGAGAAAGGCAGCTGAATCCTCACTGGGACCAGCTACGTCTCCAACAACAGACACTCCCAGGCAATGACTTGCTTAAAGGAAGACCCAGTCTCCCTAGTTGACCTGCCAGAAGGCAGGGCAAACATCCATCTTGTAGAAGAGGACAAGGAAAAGCTAGAGAAGGCCTCCACTGACACCGAA
Source organism: Callithrix jacchus (assembly GCF_049354715.1). NCBI lineage: Eukaryota > Metazoa > Chordata > Mammalia > Primates > Cebidae > Callithrix > Callithrix jacchus. Next base: position 155,557,829 of record NC_133502.1, read on the forward strand.
ATCCCTTAGGTATGTACAACCCCAAAAGCCCTTCTATATCCACAATTTTGTTGAATCCTTACAACAAGATCTCATTTTGAGCCCATTTTACAAACCTGGAAACTGAGTTTCAGAGAGGTGAAGGTCTTGCTCTGATACAGGGCTCTCTACTCATGGTTGCTTTTTGCCATTCAGAGTAGTGATTTTTAGTTTAGGCTTTTCCATGTGAGACACAGTAGGAATCTGAAGGCTGGGTTCTCATCTAGACTCCCTCGTGCTGTGGTCTCAAGCATTTGCCCCAAAGTGGTATTTCTTCTGTAAATAAAAAAGAATAATAATTATCTTCCCCATGATATCACTGTGGAACAGCCAATAAAAAGTATTAAAAAGCAATTGCCAACAATTGAAGTCAAACACCTAATAGGAGAGTAAATGGCTGTGTTCTACTAGCTTCCGTGGGAATTTAGATACAATTTTTTTAAAAGACCAATCCCTGGATATCTATGCAAGTTAGAGGCAGTCATTAGTAAGATGGAAAGAAAAGTGATTTTATTTTCTTTGTGGTTTTATTAATAAGAAAAACAGTAGATGTGTATTGTTTCTCCAAAAAATGAGATTTTTCAGGAGCATATGGCAAATTAATCATTAAGACTCTCTCATGGCTCAGACCCACTTAATATGTTCTCTGTGGTGTGTGTACAACAAACCTGCAAAATTACATTACAGTGACTATTAAGTGATTCATCAGGGTCACTTCCCCAGTAGATTTAGAATCTGGTGCTTATTCATGCTTCTCCCTCGGTAAGCTTTATTATCTCAATTGTGTTTGCCAGTGGCTAATTAGAGGTGATGGTACAAGCTAATTGCTAAAATTTTTCAGAACCATCAAAGTATTTATTTTGAGAGCAGGGGAAAATTACAGTTCCATCTTTGCCAGCAGAAGGGATGCATTGTGATTTTAACAAATGGTGTATCTGCTGGTCCTTAAGAGTTCAGTAGCAGTTTAATATGCAAAGTGATTGGCTGACAGTGTGAACCTGGAGCTGAGATGCTATTATTGCTCCTAGTACCCAGGAGTACTCAGGTTACAGCTGGGCTCATGCTTCATGGCTTCAAATTCCCATAGCCTGGATTTGTTCTATGAAGACGTTTTTTCCCCCTTTTGTGGCTCTTAACCATAGCAAGATTGGGAAAACCATGGGGGTGACAAATTGAATCAGGCTCACAAGGGATGTCAGGGGAGAGCAGAGCAGATAAGCTCCAGGTGATAAGAAAAAGTGCAGTCTGATAGGCAAAGACTTCAAAGAGCAGAGGAAAATTGCTTGCCAGTAGGGCACAAAGACATGAATGCAGGAGAAGCAATGCTTAGTAACTCAGGCTGGCAGCCCTGAGAAGTCTGACGACCAATAGCCAAGTCACAAACTCTAGAATGAGGTCAGGGAAGAGACTGGCCCCTAGGGAGAAAGAGGGTAAATGACAGAGAAAGAAGAATCAAGGCTGGGTCTCAAACACAAAGGATAGAAGCAAGAAGGATAAGGCTGAGTCCCTGAGAACAGGGGTTAGATAACTCACTTTTGATCCCAGGAGTGATGCTGGTTCCCTCAGAAGTCAGTTACTGGCCCCAGGTCAGACAGCTACAACACTCTCACCTTCATGATACTCTGAGGTCAAGCAGCACCCAACACACCCAGCATTCATTTCCACTTCCCTCATGCCTTCTGTTGTTGGGGGTGGGGGTTAGAGGGAGATGGAAAGGGGAATTGTAATTCCTTGGCTCACTTGTAGCTAGAGTTTGCCATGCAAATTAAATGCACTCATGCCAGATCTGAATTTTGGAAGTGGAGACCATTTCCCTGGTTGGTTGGTTGGTTGTTTGTTTTTCCAGGTAAGAAAAGCCATGAGGATATAGGGCTGTGGCAGCCATGAGAATGTACCTCTCACTTCTGCACTGCGAGGACTGGGGTTGACAACAGTCCTGCTACTGCACTCTGAAATCCACGCTCACATTTACCCCCATCACAGCCATGCTTCTCACAGACTGATTCCAGCCGGTGACTATGCATGGCAGAGAGACATGAGCTCCTTGGACGGGTGACTTTGGCCCAAGGATTCTCCATGTGCTTTGCTGAACATTTCTAAGGTCTTCTCTCTTACAGATGGGATTCTCTGGCATCAGTAGAAAGAATCTGATAGAACCTTGTCTTTTGCAATCTGATACTTGCCACTGTGAACCTCTTGAGGAAAGGCGTAGTGGCTGCCTCATTTTGTGCCTTACAAACTGTGAAAAAGACACAAAGGTAAAGACTCTAACATCTATTTTATTCATGTATTGTTTGGTTTTGAATTAGTAGTATAATGATAGCCATCATTAGCTGAATACCTAATCTCTATGCCAAACATTTTACATTATGCCCTACTAAATGTATTAGCTCATTTTATTCAATTCTCACAACAAAGCCGGTCTTATTATTAGCCCCATTTTGCAAATTAGGACATTGAAGCTTAAAGAGATCATGCAATTTTTCCCAAAGTCACATGGCTAGTAAAAGACAGGCTCTCTTGTCTGATTTTCATACAATCACATCACATGCCAGGTGCCAAGCTAGGACCTATCTAGAATTCATTTCACATATTCCTTACTATAAAGGTAACACCAGTACCAGAAGTACAGCAGGGGCAGGCTCAGCTTAGATAGATCTGAGTAAGAACGCTTCATTGTTGGGTTCCTTTTCCATGTTGTCATATCTACAATAATAAAGATTGCCAGATAAAATACAGGACAACCAATTAAATTTGAATTTCAGATAAATAATGAATAATCTGTTAGTGTAAGTATGCCTTCAGCAGTATTTGGGACATACTGATTTACTTGGGTGTCTTGTATATTCACTTGCTAAATTTAGCAATCCTAAAAATAATTAAGAAGCTGCTCCCTGAGATCAGGGGGTATGCTGTTCAAAGCCATAATGCAAAAAGCCAAGCACTCTTAGAAGAAAGGTAATAATAACAATAATGACAACTGCTAATTTATTGAGCACCTTTTTCTGTGCTAGGCACTGTTGTAAGGTCTTTTACATAATAACTCACTCTAACCTTACAACAAGCTAGTGGGATAGGCATTCCTATTCTTCCTATCTTGCACACGACTGAGACAGATGAACTTGCCCAAGGACAGCCAGCCAGCAAGCAGCAGGGTTGGGAACCATGACTGTCGCTTCTAGATACTACATGTTTAACCACTAACCCCATAAAGAGCAAGGCTCAATTTGCCAAATTATAAAGGGAATATTCAACTCAGGGTTACACAAATTCTATAAACTCTCTCTGCATTTGTTATTTCTCATTTACCAAAAATCTAGAACCCATTTTTGTATCATACCCTGGTAGGGCAGTGATCTAACTATAGTTTCAAAATACAATTTTCCTATTTAAAAATTATTGTTAAGGTTTGTAAATTTTGGAAAACAGAAAAGTATAGAAAGTATAAAGAAGCTTAAAATTACCTTAATTTCCATCATTAACATTCTGTATAGCCTTTCAATCTTTCTATGAACACATATTATTTGCTTTTTTAGACATAATATGAATCATACTATATACACTGTTTTGTGGCTTCCATTAACAATACATTGTGAACATCTTTCCTTTCTACAAATAGTCTCTGAGAATGCTATGAACTGAACTGCATCCCCCACGAATTTCATATGTTGAATCTCTAACCTACAATGTGACTGTATTTGGAGAAAGGAAGTAATTAAGGTTAAATGAGTTCATAAGGGTGGGGGCCCTGATTCCAAAGAATTTATGTCTTTATAAGAAGAGACACCAGACAGCTCACTCACTTTTTCTGCCATGTGAGGGTATAGCAAGAAGACGGCCATGTGCCACCCGAGAGTAGAGCTCTCACTAGATGTCAACCTTGCCATAGCTTGATCTGGGACTTCCAGCCTCCAGAAACTAAGAGAAGATAAATCTCTGTTGTTTAAGTCACACAGTCAGTCTGTGATACTTTATTATGTAAGCCTAAGCAGACTAATTGTTTTTTTTTAGGACTATAATACTCCATGGATGGATATACCAAAATTTATTCAACAATTTCCCTTGATAGGGTTTGATCTGTGTCCCTACCCAAATCTCATATTGAATTGTAATCCCCAATGTTGGAGGTGGGGCCTTGTGGAAGGTGATTGGACCATGGATGTGGTTTCTCATTAATCGTTTAGCACCTTCCCTTTGGTGCTATTCTCATGATAATGAATTCTTGTAAGATCTGGTTGTTTAAAACTATGTAGCACTTCCCTCTGCTTTCTCTTCCTCTTGTTCCAGGCATGTGAAGTGACAGCTCCTTCATCTTCTGCCATGAGTGTAAGTCTCCTAAGGCCTCCCTAGATGCCAAGTAGATGCCAGCATCATGCTTCCTGTACGGCCTACAGAACTGTGAGTCAATTAAACCTCTTTTCTTTATAAATTACCCAGTCTTAAGTATTTATTTACAGCAGTGTAAGAACATCCCCATTGCTAATTCTGTAAATTGCATTGAAATTTTCACTTTCATAAGTAACATCTAGAAGTAACCTTTCCTACCCCTACCTTAAGGTAGATTTTTTAGATACAGAGTTGCTGGTAGAGTGACTGACTATCTCAGTTTGCATTGAACTATCCTGGTTCTTGCACTGAAAGCCCCATGTCTTGGAAAACTCCCCAGTTTTGGCAAACCAGGACAGCTAGCCACTGTATTTATAAGTAAAAGACAATGCATTTTCTATGGCTTTGTTACACATATTGCTGGATCACTCTGAAAATGAGTGCTATTTCCATACCCACCATGCAAGAGGTTTCTCTTCAGAGGTATAGTACCTTGTCTATAATTTACGTGAACATACTTTAGCATAGACAGTGAGATATAGGAGCTGTAAATTAAAAGTGATCTATACCTTAGAAAGAGTTAATTAATATGTGAAGTACCCTAATCAGGAATCCACATTCTAGAGGTGGCTGGTTAGCATTTGAAAGACCCTAATCAGGAGCTCCTACTCCAACTCCAGCGCTTGCCACAAGCACTCAGACAAGTGCTTGCTTTAAATACCATTTTGTGAAGCTGCATATTGAGCTTGTTAATTAGCATAAGGGATATTAGAAATAATGTTTCATTGGTGAAATATGAGCTATTCAAAAAACATTCTAGCTTGCATTAACAGAAGATTTCGAAAAATCTGGTATCAAAAACCAGCAGCCAAACACTTTGCGGGTAACACCTTAGGTGTGGAACTTTGATCCCATCACCCCTACATTTATCAGGGGATTTAAAAGGTTTAGAAATGGGAGGGTATAATCTGGGGGTTACCATGATAACTAGAGGGGTGGCAAGAGGATGGTAGCAGAATTCAGTGCCTGGGTACAGAGTAAATGTCCTACAATGCCCATGCCCAGACCACCCAAAATGCAATGGATACTGGAAGAGCTCAGAACCTTGTGGCATTTTTGCCTCAAAATTATCCTTCCACGTTGGAGAACCCCAAGAACAGAAGTTCCACACGTTAGTGGTTTTAGAAGACAGAACAACTGGTCTTTGTATATTTTTATTGTTTTATTGTATTGGGGCCTTTTGTTTATTTATTGTTTTTGTTGTTACATGTGGCTGGGAGTTTAAAGGTCTGAGAACCAGATGCTCCAGTGTCAAGGGCAGGAGAAGTCAGATGTCCTAGCTCAAGAAGAGAGAGTGAGAAATTGCCCTTACTCTGCTTTTTGTTATATTTATGCCCCTAAGTGACTAGATGATTCTCACCCACATTAATGAAGATGATCTTCTTTCTTCCATGTATTCAAATGCTAATCTCTTCTGGAAACACCCTCACAGACATACCCCAAAATAACGTTTTCCCAGTTATCTGGCCATCCCTTAGTCCAATCAAGTTGACATGGGAAATTAACTATCACGTCATCCAACAAGGAGACACAATGAGGACTTGTGCAGGCTGAGATGGGGTGAAAGGAGCAGACTTAGGTTCATGACTTTAAAAAAGGTCTAAAATGAGATATAAACTGGGATTGGGAAGTTCAGGAAAAGAAAGGGAGTCAGCACTGGGAGATTGCCAGATACCCCTCCCAACCCTTGGGGAGGAAGAAGCACCTCAGGTCACACAGGTGGAAGGGCCATGGGAGCTTCGCCTTCATATACTCTTACATCCCAGCCACCTGCAACCATGCATCACCTATCACAATGATCCTTCATGCTGGTTGCATATCAGAATCACTTGGAAATGTTTAAGATATAAGTGCTCAGGCATAGATTCTGATTTAATTGATCTGGGATTGGTCTAAGCATCTTTTTTTTAAATGTTCCCCAGGTAATTCTAATGGAATGCCATGTACTAAGATAACCATAATTGTTTTTAGACCACCTCAGCACAGGTTATATGGTGTTATTACCTTTTTAGATTAAGCTAGTGGTTCTTGGCCTGGGCTGTATGCTTTAGTCACCTGGAAAGCTTAAAAAAACACCAATGCCTGGGTTCCACCTTCAGAGATTCTGATCAGTCAATGGTGCATCAATGGTTCTAAAAGGTCTTCTAATGACTCCAGCAGAAATCAAGAATGAGGCCCATTGGATCAAGTTCTAGCTCAGAAACTATAGTATATTTAAGTATGCAAAGTTTGGGTGGATCAGGTAAATTCTAATCTAGACACTCATTCTTCAAGAGAGAGCTATTATACATTCTTCTATTATCCTATCTCAATCAAAAACAAACACTTTGCAAATTAGCATATTGGACATTAAACATGGGTTTTTATTAAATTGCATGATGAATATGATGAACACGCTATCCACTGGTGAAATTACAGTTAGATGATATATATGTATTGACTAACAATATTTGAGAGGCACTTTCTACCTTTGCATAAATAGGGTATGGAAATTCAGTGAGGCCCATATTCTTTAATCTCAGGGATATTATTTTAGAAATATTACACTGGAGCTATATTAGGGATATATTGCCGTAAGTGAAATCTCTAAGTGGTTCCATGTTCAGCTGTGAATTCTCAAAGGTGTTGGTTGCCTAATGCCATCTCTCAGGGTAACAGGAACTTTGGCCTTCACCACTATATTAGTCCATTCTCACATTGCTACAAAGAAATACCTGGCTGAGCACAGTGGCTCATGCCTATAATCCCAACATTATGGGAGGCCAAGGTGGATGGATCACTTGAGGCCAGGTGTTGAAGATGCTGTCTCTGCTAATAAATAAATAAATAAATAAAGTAGCTGGGCATGGTGGCACATGCCTATGGTCCTAGATACTCAGGAGACTGAGGCATGAGAATTGCTTGAACCCAGGAGGCAGAGGTTGCAGTGAGCTATGATCACACCACTGCACTCCAGCCTGGGTGACAGGACAAGACTCTATCTCTAACTACATACGTACATACATACATACATACATACATGCATACATACATTCCTGAGACTGGGTAATTTATAAAGAAAAGTTTTAATTGGCTCACTGTTCTGCAGGCTATATAGAAAGCATGATGCTGGCATCTACCTGACTTCTGGGGAAGCCTCAGAAAACACAGTTTTGTTGGAAAGTGAAACAGGAGCAGGCACATCTTACATGGCAGGAGCAGGAGCAAGAGACCGAGTGGGGAGGTACTACACACTTTTAAATGATCAGATCTCATGAGAACTCACTCACTGTCACAAACATTCCCATGATTCAGTCACCTCTCACCAGGTCCTACCTCCAACATGCAATTTGGCCAAGGACACAGATCCAAACCGTATTAACCACAAATGAACCTTTGATGCAAAGTGTTAAGTTGAGCACCTGAGAGCAGACTTCCTCAGGTATAGAACAGGTCACAAGAATCCTTTCATGATAACTTGCCAACAAGCATTTAGTTAATAAATGTTTGTACACCTAGCAGAATTTTTTCCGGTACTTGCTTTAATTAAAACTGGTTAGGAAGGATGTAGAAGCATGTGACTCTCACTCACCCTGTACTAGAGCAGCCCCTGATTGCTGTCAGTATGGAGCTGGCCTGGCTCTAATAGCAAACCCATGGTATTCTCTTCTAAAACATAAGCAAGGCTCTCTCACTTGCAGAACAAGACGTGAAACACAGCCACTCCAGAATCATGTCCCAGCCCAAAGACAAAAGCGCCAGCCAAACCATGAAAATGGCCAAACACCTTCTACCAGCTAATAGAGTGACTGGTGCTTCTTTACCTGTTCTAGATTTGGCTCTACTCTGTTCCTCCTACCTCCTACATAAAACCTATCTAGGAACTATGCAATCACAGAATAGCCTTGCTTTCCGATAGTAACCAAACCAGAGCAAAATTATGTTCCCTTGAACTCTCCCCTGAATCACCTAACACAAGCCCAAATTCTATTTTTAAAAAGCCCTTTCTATTACTCTCCTACTGAGATACTCCAAGGTCCTCCATTTTATTTTGCCTCTCTTGTTACAATTACCTCTTCATATTAGTGTTCTATTATATGTTAGTACATAACAAGTTATTACAAATTTAGATGCTTAAAAACAATACAAATTTATTATTTCACATTTTCTTTCTTTTTTTTTTTTTGAGACGGAGTTTCGCTGTTGTTACTCAGACTGGAGTGCAATGGCACGATCTTGGCTCACCGCAACCTCCGCCTTCTGGGTTCAAGCAATTCTCCTGCCTCAGCCTCCTGAGTAGCTGGGACTACAGGTGTGCACCACCACGCCCAGCTAATTTTTGTATTTTTAGTAGAGACGTGGTTTCACCTTGTTGACCAGGATGGTCTCGATCTCTTGACCTCATGATCCACCTGCCTCGGCCTCCCAAAGTGCTGGGATTATAGGCGTGAGCTACCACACCCAGCCTATTTCACATTTTCCATGGGGCAAAAGGCTGGGCTTGGGTAGCTGAGTCCTCTCCTCAGACTCTTACAAGACAAAATCAAGATATTAGCTAGGGCTACGTTCTCATCTGCAGCTTGGGGTTCTCTTCCAAGCTAATTCAGGTTGTTGGCAGAATTCAGTTCCTTGTGGGTGTAGGACTGATAAGGTTTGGCTGTGTCCCCACCCAAATCTCCTCTTGAATTGTAGTTCCCATAATCCTCATATCATGGGAGGGACCTGGTGGGAGGTAACTGAATCATGGGGGTGATGGTTTTATAAGGGGCTTCCCCCTTCACTTGGTTCTCATTCTTCTCCTTGCTGCCCTCATGTGAAGAAGGATGTGTTTGCTTCCCCTTCTACCATGATTTTAAGTTCTCTGAGGCCTCCCCAGCCATGCTGAACTGTGAGATAATTAAACTTCTTTCCTTTATAAATTATCCAGTCTCAGGTATGTCTTTATTAGCTGTTGAGATTCTCTCAGGGTGGTTGGCAAAATATTATGGAAAATATTAAAGATATATTAGGGCAAGTTATAGATTAGTCTGAAACCTTTTGGAAAGCCGAAAGGTTTTATTGGGCCAAAGGCAGCCGGCCAGTCCATTAAGTTAAGGAAAGATAGGGATGAGGCTTTCCCAGTTAAGTCTATTTACCCACATCCCTTTGTCTCTACTCTGTTTACTTGGGTAAACTTGGTGCTGGATGGTCCTCTCAGGGGTAGGTCAAAGGGGAATTACCCATTAATAGTGTTTACTCTGGGCCCAGAACCTAAAGCTTTTATCATTTGTATAACCACTCTTTTAACCATGTTAATGATCCACAAATGTGTTAACTTAGAACCTCTGTTAGGAATAAATGTGTGGAAGAACAAGGAGTCTAGGTCCTTTGGTTGCATTTTGCCCTCTGAAAGCAGCCAATGACCATCCCTAGCCTACTTGTATCACTGTAATGGTGTGAGAGTGCATTCATTCATCCATCGAGTCAGGGTCTAAAGGTCAGACTTCCATAAGTAATGACCAGTGTCTCAGGTGGTGACCCCGACGTGATCAAGGCCACAATTAGCAGTGTGAGAACAGGCTAATACAAGAACTGAGGTCCTATCTTACTGGCTGTTGGCCAGAGGTTGCTTTCTGCTTCTAGAGGCCATCCTCACATCTCAGCCCCATAAGCCCCCTCCGTAGGCAATTAACAACTTGCTGTTTGCTTTCTTTCAAGCTACCAAGATGATTTCTCTGAGATTTCATCTTCTTTCAAGAGCTTACCTGATTAGGCCAAGTCACTCTATATAACCTACCTTTCGACTGTAGTAACCTAAACATGGGAGAGATATTTGAATGTACTCACAGGTCCCATTCAGATTCAATTTAGACTCAAGGTGAGAAAATTATACGAAGCATGTTCATCAGGGAACAGGATTCTTTAGGTCTATCTACCTACCATACCAAGAAACCTAAATTTGTTCCACTGTGCTTTTAACCATCTTTGGCTAAAAGACACCAACACTTTTCAACTATTATTTTCTATCAAAAGGAACCAAAGACAGGTGCATGATCAGACTACAAGTCAGTTCATAACAACAGGATGGGAAACCACAGACTCGTTGGGACACTTGACTGAGTCCCAGTCTAACCATCTGGGTGATCACTCCTGCTTTTCAATAGTCAAGGCACTCAGAAGCCTCTCCCACCAACAGGCAGGTGGAGCTTGATACTCAGAGGAATGAAAAGAAGTTAGTTGCCTAATGTAAACTATTCATTCAATATCCTATTCTCCAAATTTGGACCACCTGTTAATGATCTATTCCCAAATTTTAACTTTAGCCATTTACTTAAATTTATCTTAAAAATATTCTTGATATATTAAGTAAATTTCAGTATATTCTGTTAAAGATAGGAATAATGTCTAGCATGTCTCCTCTCCTGTAAGAAGCAGAGAACACTTGCTAAGTGAGCAAATAATGGTATTTCTATTATCTATAATTTTCAGCATTTTCTGTCTTAGGAGTCTAATTTAAATTATCCTTATGAAAAAAAGTATCAGAATGGTAGGGACCCTTGAATTCACACCCAATGGAAACGTCTTATGAACCACAACAGGTTGATTTGCCCCTGAGGAGGTGTCCTTCCAACCCCAATTATTCTTTAATTTATGTGAATCCTCTGATTATCTTCTTTTAGGCTTTTATTCAAATTATCAGGATCATTCATTCATTCACTGAATAAATACATTTTGAGCAACAACTATGTGCCAAGTGCTCACTATGGAGATACAGCAGTAGATCCATAAAAATTTGCCTCATGGAACTTCATGGAACTTTCAATGTAGCAGGGACATAGACAGTAATTAAAAAACAAATACATAATTATAAATTCTGATGACTAGTTGGAAGGAAAAAAATAAGAGCGAGATAAAACCCTATGGTTATCATGGTTATTTTAACTATGAGGTAAAAACTGTGAGCTTGACATTTTCTCTTTTTTCCTGCCTCTACAAATATTAATTAGGAAGACATCTAGCTTCTCAGGAAATGAGAAGGGCAAGTAGGAATGTGCCAAGGGATAAAGAATCCACGCATTCCTTTCAGAGATTAAAAAACAGGTCAGCTGGTGATATGTTTTAGCCGTGTTCCCACCTAAATCTCATCTTGAATTGTAATTCCCATTATCCCCACATGTCAAGGGAGGGATGGGGTGGGGTGATTAGATCATGGGGGCCATTTTCCTCATGCTGTTCTTGTGATAGTGAGTTCTCACAAGATTTGATGGTTTTATAAGTGTTTGACAGTTCCTGCTTCATATGCTCTTTCCTGTCACCTTGTGAAGAAGGCACTTCTTCTTCACCTTCCACCATGATTTTAAGTTTCCTGAGGCCTCAACTGCTATGTGGAACTGTGAGTCAATTAAACCTCTTTCCTTTAAAAATTACCCAGGCTCAGGTATTTCTTCATAGCAGTGTGAAAACGGACTAACACAGCTGATAACCATAACCCACCACTCACTTCACTGTGACTGTAACAAATCGTACCACTCAAAGATCTCTACCTCCTGATATTACTTGCTGAATCAATCTTTGTTACAAAGTCAGCTAAAGGAGAAGCTTTTTTCTATCTATGACCATACCACCCAGAACATGTCTGATATCAGAAGCTAAGCAGGGCCAGGCATGGTTAGTACTTGAATGGGAGAAGTGCTTTTTCCCACTCTGAATTAAAAAGTAAAGAAATCTACTTTGGATATACTTAAGGCCCATTAAAATTGTATATGAAAATCAGGAGTTACCTCATATTTAAATATTTACCAAACGTGAATAAATCTTAGATCTTATATAGAACAGTATAATCCATGTCAGTTTATTCATTCTAAAATAGGGATTCTCGATCATAATTAGCCAGGTGAAGTCAGCTACTCTCTAAAACCTTCCTTAATTTCCCTAGGCACAGTTATTAATAGTGTTATGTCCTCCTCTCTGCTCCCATAAGACTTCTATTATAGCTCATTTTTGCATAGTACCATAAATATCTTGAGGTCTTTAAAGTTATTTTTCTGCCTCTTTACTCAACTGAGACCCTTAAAGAGAGCAACTTGCTCTTATTCACTTGTGTGCCCTTAGTACCCAGTAGAGTGCCAAGTTTAAAGTAATAAAATCGATAAAAGCTTGAGTGAATGAAGAAAAAGGTTTATACAAATTAAATTTCATTATGATGAATAGAGGAGGGTGACTTGACTTTTGACTTGGGCCCTGAATGAGGAGACAGACAGCTATATCTAGGCAGGAATAGCAGTCCAGAGAACTGCAAGTGCCATGATGGAAAGGAAAGTGATACAGACAAAAAAGGCTACTGGGGACAGTAAAAGAAAGTGGAGATGTTGAGATCAGAGTAGAGCAGTAAAGGCTAAATAGTGTGGCAACCTGTAGGTTAGGATAAGAAGTTTGGAGGTCCAAAAATAAAAATAAAGTTTGGAAAGTGTATTATATACAAAGGATTCATTTTCAGCACAAAAATTACATGATATATTTTATATTCTTAAAAGATTGCCCCGGGTATTGTTTGGAGGATTCATTTCAGAGGTGCATGCTTTGGAGCAGGGAACCCTAGGAGACAATTGCAGAAGTCCAGGCAAGTGATATTGATGCTGGTTCTAGAGCAGTAGCAGTTGAAATGGACAGAACTAGCTGACTTGAGATATCTTTTGAAGGTAAAGGCAACCGGACTTGGTAAATTAGATATGAACAGGGCTGCTATTCAGCTGATGAGTCCCTAGAGAGCTCTCCCAGTTGTCAAGATAATTGAAATATTTTTATACCTTTTGGAAAACAGTCACAGCCAAGGGCCCCCAAGGGGAGCCTCAATTCTAACACCTCAATACTCCTAGACTCCCCTATAAGCAAAAACAAAAATGTTAATGCCTGGCATGGTACCTATTCCTCTAGACAGCTCTATTTCCTGCCTCTTTTCTAGTTTATGAGTCCCATTCTATACCATTAGCTAAAAATCACAACCACCTTTAGAGGAAAAGAAAAAGGAGGAATGGGGAACACCTAGGCTTTTGGCTTGAGCTGTTGGATGCACGGTGTTGCTATGTACTGATATGTGAAGGAATTAGAGAAGAACATGTTTGGTAGAGGGAAAATAATAAAAATTCTGTTAATTTCTTTTTTGAGATGGAGTTTCACTCTCGTTCCCCAGGCTGGAATGCGATGGCGCCATGTCAGCTTACTGCAACCTCCACCTCCCAGGTTCAGTTGATTCTCCTGCCTCAGCCTCCTGAGTAGCTGGGATTACAGGCATGCATCACCACACTCAGCTAATTTTGTATTTTTAGTAGAGGTGGGTTTCTCCATGTTGTTCAGGCTGGTCCTGAACTCCCGACCACAGGGGATCCACCTGCCTCAGACTCTTAAAGTGCTGGGATTACAGGCATGAGCCATCATGCCCAGCCAATTCTGTTAAATTTGAAACTTATTAGACATTCTAATGGAAAAGGATAGAAAGACTTCATAGGCCAAGTGAAGATTTCCAGTCACTACCCACACCAGCAAACCTCAATGCAACTCTAAAACAATAAAACTTTCAAATAACCTTAAGAGTCATTTTACTGCAAAAAAATCTAGAATTTACTACAAATAAATCTGTAATGCTCTGGATTCTATTAAGCTCATGAAGTACCTCCAAGCCCTTTATAAATCCAGGTTCTAACAATCCATGTGGATAGCTGCAGTAGGCTGAGTAATGGCCACCCAAAGATATGATGTTCTAATTCTGGTACCTGTAAACATAACCTTATTTAGAAAAAGTGTCTCTGTAGATGTGATTAGATTAAGAATCTTGAGATGGGTTGACTGCCCTGAATTATCCAGGTGGGCCCTAAATGCAATCACATGCATTCTTATAAGAGGCAGAGGGAGATTAGAGCAGACAGAAGAGAAGTCCATGTGAAGACATAGGCAGCGATTTAAGTGATGCAGCCACAAGCCAAGGAATGCTGGCAGCCACCAGAAACTGGAAGAGGCAACAAAAAAATTCTCCCCTAGATCCTCCAGAAAGCAAGCAGTACTGCTGACCCTTTGATTTCAGCTCAGTGATGCAGATTTCAGACTCCTGGCCTACAGAACTGTGGGATAATACATTTCTTATGTTTTAAGCCGTGATGCTTATGGTTCTTTATTACAGCAGCCACAGGAAACACATCCACTAAGGTAGTCCAGAAGGAAGGCAGTGCTGTATACCTCTTATAAATGAAAACTCAGATACAGAGATGCTTTTGACATTGTGCTATAAACTCATGCTACTCCTACTCCCCCCAGCTAGATGAGGCTAGATGGCTTTCCCTAGACCTCCTTTAAAGCCTTTATTTCCTGTGAGATAAGAGAGAGGGGACAAAGACTTTCTCTTACCAGACTTTAGTCAGGCTCCTCTGAGCCCTCCTTTCAACTAGTCCTCAATTTTGGTCCCTGTCCTGTCTTCCACCTGTCTAGCCCACTTTTAGAAAGAATCCTGCTGTCAGTTGAGAGAATCCCTCACTCTCAGTATCTGATCACCCTTATATATGATCAAGCTTCTCACCCCCTACCTTTGATATATATGTCCATAACCTACCTTCATCAAGAAAGAATTCCCCTACCCGCTCTTGGAAATCTTCCATCCACTGACACTTTTATCCTTTTCCTTGGCAATAAATATCCACTTGTCCTTGTATTTGGAGATGCACTTGATCTCCGTTTTCCATTGCAACAGAGTTAACTCCTATTGTGATAGTCTTAAATAAAGTTTTCCCACCATTTTAACCAATGTCAGGACAACTCATTCTTTAATAGAGACAGCATTGCTGGCTTATCCGCTGTTGACTTCCAGACATTGGAAACTTCAAATGGCTTTCCTTTCTAGATGTGACGTTTGGTGCTGCTGAAAATGTCACAGGTGAGCAAGAAAAGGAACTATCCCAGTTCTCTTTGGAGATACTTATCTTTAAGTTGAAATGCCTCATAACATTGTGCTCCAAAGAAGACATAAATGGGCCAACTCTTTCATTTAATGTCATTTCCCTCCCTCCCTCCCTCCCTCCCTTCCTCCCTTCCTTCCTTTTTTTCTTCTTTCCTTTCACCCAATTATTCATTCATTCATTCAGCAAACATTTACTGAGCCATGACTGTGCACAAAGGCTACATGCTCTGGGCCACAGGGCTAGAAACGTGTAGACATGATAGTCACCACCCTCAAAGGAGGAAGGAAACCACAGTAGGGCTCAAAGCCCGTACCTGGTATCTGGCTCTATTCTGGACATTTTCACATGCATTGTCACATTTAATCCACCCACAGAATCAGAGAGATGATTGTTGTTATTCTCTTTTTTTCCCCAGCAGATGATGGAAAAATGAGTCTTAAAAGAAATTGAGTATGAGAAGGAGAGATGAATAGGGCACAGACTATTTTTAGGGCATGCAAAATATCCTATACAGTATCATAATGGTGGATACAGATTATACTTTTGTCTAAACCCATAGAATGTACAATCCCAAGGGTAAACTTGATGTAAATTATGAACCTTGAGTGATAATGATGTGTCAATGTAGGTTCATCAATTGCAACAGACGGACCACTCTGGTGGGGGATGTTATAATGGGAGAGGCTATGCCTGTATGCTGGCATGAGGTATAAGGGAAGTCTCTTTATCTTTTACTTTTCTGTGACTCTGAAACTGCTCTATAAGAATAAAGCCTTTTTTAAAAAGAAAAGGAAGAAAAATGGAGAAACTTACTCAAGACCACACAGCTACTCAGTGTTGGAGTTAAGTCTCACAACCAGATGTCAGACATCGAAATCTATGCCTCTTTTTTCTCACTGTGCTGTAACACGATATGCATACAAATAACTATGATACAAAGTAAATGGGAACAACTTTGTTATTTTAGAAGAGAATGGGTAAATGCCTTTAGAGTTCAAAGAATTTTTTAAAATAGGAAAGAAAGAACTATTGTGTAGCTGGTATGTGCTAGGCATTTCATCTTGCATATCCACATGCATAATCTTTCTTTGTGGAAGTAAGAACATGTAATATGAGTTATACCCTCTTCATATATTTTCAACTGTACAATACCATATTGTTGATTACAGGCACAATGTTTACAGCAGGTCTCTAGAACCTATTCATGTATCACTGAAACTTTATACTTGTTGAACAGCAACTCCCCATTTCCCCTTCTTCCCCGCTCCTGGAAACCACCATTCTACTGTCTGCTTCTATGCATCATCTTGTTCAATCCTTTCCACAACCCTGTGATGAGTGGCATCCCACTTTCAGCTGGAGAGGTTGGGGAAATTATCAAGGAAAAGGCAATTCTAATTCTGGGCTTTGAAAGATGAGGGGGTAGAGCATGCAGAATTGGAAAGAAGGCACATTCCAAGAGAGGAAACAAAGTTCTAGAAAAAGAAAAAAATATTTTTACAAAGCAGCTGTTGGTGAAATTGGCTGGAGCAGTAAAAGCACAATAGGAAAGAAAAAAAGGTAGAGAGCCATGAAGGCCCAGGTACTTGAACCTGGCCTTCAAGGCTCTCTACCTTTGAAGAGAACCATGTTCAGTGAACCATGGGAGCTCTTGACAAGGAGGCCAGGGCTGAATTTTAGGAAATGTGTGTCATGGAGGCTCAATGGGAAGAATGAAGGGAGAAACCAGGGTCAAGGGAACCAGGTGGTGGGAGGCTTTGAAAATAATCTAAGGAGTGGTTGTAAGACTCTTCTGAGGCAGGGGACAGGCTGGGAGGGAGGGGGAAATCACACAGTGAGATAAAAATTGACATCATTTTTCAAAAAATGCATTAAAGATAGGGAAAAAACCACAGCTCAAAATAACTAGTTATCTCTTAGAAAAGAGGCAGCAATGAGCCAAGGATATTTTCACTTAAACCTATATTTATTAGATGGCAAGGACAGCAGCTGGCCAGTGGTAAATTGCTCCTTATCTCTAGACCTAGGCCATTTCACTCCTCTACCCAGAGTCTGAATAATAGATGTTCTGTTCTTCCAAGGAAAACAATGTCATTGAAAGAGGTGGAAACATCAGAAACAGGATGGTTTGTTTTTTATAGACAAAGTTTCATGCACTGTGTCAGAAGTCATCTATTTCTTTCCCAGTTGACCCAACAGCCCAACCAGTTGACCTTGGAAGTCATTTTCTTTCTGCTTTCAGTACAGTTTTAAAAATCGAAGTGTTCTTAGAATTGGAGAGACAAACCTAGGAATGAGGCTTGCAGCAAAATAAAAAGGTAATCGATCTGTTCAAGAGTTCTGATGAGACTGAACAGTGAAGGCTATGGATTATGCAGTGATGGGGAAGGGAACTAATTTACTGGCACCTGTTACTCCTCAATACTCAGCTTGATGCTGTGTATTTAGCAACGAACAAGACAATCTCAACCCTCAGTGCATTCACAAACAGATAGGAAAATTACTGGAACAACTAGTTTGAAAAGGAAATTTCTAGAGGCATTCAATGAGATGAAAACTCAGGCAATCTTATAATTTACTGATCATTTTCTGATCAAAAATCTGATGGCCACCTATGCCTGCAAACACAGCATATATTCAATGATTGAAAAGTTGAATCTTGCATAATAATACTCAAAGATCCCAAATTATTTGAAATTATAACTCTCTTCTCCTTCTTAAAAGAGGAGGGCATGGTCTGGAGAAAGGAGGAAATAAGGTCATTTTCTTCACCTGCCAATGTCCGCCTCCCCCAGCTGGTCAACAGCAGTTTCTGACCCCCCTCAAGACTGGGTTAGGGGAGGATTGGATAGGTGTCAGTGGTAAGAAAAAAAGTAAGGGTAACAGGTAATGTCTTACCTGACTGGGTGTATCATAAGCAGTTTGGGCAGTGGGGATGGGAACTGTCAAAGCTGCTTTCTAGGGCAGCTCACTGATAGGCTCCCACAGGCTATGTTCTTGACTGAAGTAAAAGCCTACTGATCCAGCATTACTTATTCTCTCCCCTGCTCCTAGGAATCCAGAAATGCAACTTACCCTCTGTTGAGGCCATTTCTTCCCCCACGTAATAACCCTGTTGGATAAGATAACAAGATGACTCCAGCAAGGGTTGTCAGATAAACTACTCTGTCTTTGTCCAGACAAAATCTGAGAGGGAAGACTAATCCCCAGCAGGAACAATTCTCATCCTCTGATATTCTGGGTGGTGTGGGGGAATAGGGGTCAGACGACAGGCCTGTGTGTTCCCCTCACTGTTCATGACATGGTCCCTTTGAACTCCTCTTCCTTGACAAGGTAAAGGGGGAAGTTCCCCTTTCAACTCTCCTCCTTGGATGGAAAAGGAGGACTCACAACACAGCCACAACTCTTTCCAAAGAATCCTCATAAGTTTTTCCTAAATCTGCACTCTCTCAACCCTATTGTATCTCGGGGTTTGACAAGCTATCATTTTCAATTTATCTTCTCTAGAATTTCTGCATATGACCTAAAAATAAAATGTATGGTATTACATAAACTAAAACCTCCAATATAATATCCTGTTTAACTTTCAGAGAAAAGGTTGAAAATAAATTGCAGAATTTATTAATATCTGGGTAAGTGCTTGATGCTCCTGTGAAAAGCCCTTTTAAGAGAATAAAGAATACTGATGAGGCCAAAGCCTCTTGCTTCCCAATCATTGACTCGCTGCCTCTTCCTTTCCAAACGCAAGAGTGGGAGGTTACCACTGCAGTGCAAGGAAGACTACCAGAGGAAGTGGAGCATGTCAAACCACTAAAAAAAGTACATCTGACCCCAAATCATGTGCTGAGTAATCCAGGCATCTTAGTGCAGAGTGAGAACAATGAACAGGGTCAAGTTGTCATCTGGAAGAAAAGAACACTGATTAGAGATGAGTAAGTCTCATCCATCACAGTAAAGGACCCAAGACCTTTAACTGGTTCTTAGAGCAGAACGTAAAAGAATGGGCAGGAGAGCCCACCTTGCAAAAACTGAAGAAGTGACAGAGAAAGAGGTTGGCTTTGTTTCTGCCACTGAGTAATCCAAAGCCTTCTAATGGGCCAAGTTATGTGTCACGAATAGACTACAGTTGTGCCACAATATCTTCAATCCATAAACCTGCAGGGCTGCCAGGGACCCTGAACTGGTCACCTCTGACCATGAGCAGTCTTATTTGGGTCTCTTCAGAGGGTGGCTCAAGATGAGTGGGATCAGTCTGTATACCTCACAGTCACTGTGGGCAGAAGCATAATAAGTACCACTGTGCAATAATGGCTCAACTTCAACATGCTGAGCAGAGCCAAGGAGGAGGCCTTCCACCCACACAGCCACATCAGCAGCTAAATGTAGAGTCCAAACAGCTCATCATGGACAAGTGGCCCGTGGGGCTTACGGAGAAGTTTGTGTTCCTGATGTCCAAGGCCTATAGTACACAGACCGAGGTGTCACCTGTCTGCACGAAAAGGGAAGGATGTCAAGCTCCTGGGGTGGCCTGCCAACATATTTAGAATTTCTGGTCATTTGTCATTGATGTGCCCTTTAGTGGCATTCAAGCCATCTGCACAGCAACTGCTCTAATGATATGTGAGAGTTCTGCAAATTAGAGTCATATTATTATTTTGAAGTACCAGATATGACAGTTAACTAAATTTGAAAAGCATTTACACGGCCACAAGAAATTACAATAGTAAATTTGTCAATAAAAGGATGGGCTATTATAGTCCTAACTATAATTTCAACTATTATGACTTTTGGAATTGTCGTAAAGCAATGTTCTAAATACTATTATATAACATCCTTATGCAAATTTTCTCACTGATGGTGAATATCCAAAATTTGAAGAGATCATTGTTAAAAACTTTTGATCAGGAATTGAGTATAGCCATTTCAAGTATCAAACTTGATATTCAAAAGTTATATTTCTAAAAGTAAACTCTCATTTTAAAAATGGGTAATATCCTATTTAGATGCTTTATGCAAACATATCTAATATCTTTCTCAATTTTTTTAATAAGAAATTGGCTTCAACATACATATTTTAAAGTTTTCATGTTTTATAAAGACTATATTCCTTGTGTATAGCATCCAAGGATTGTTCCATAAAAAATTTGATTCTCAAATATGGCTCTCAATCTTAGAGGTTCTGGTATGAACCTCCTCTCCTTTTGAAAGGAGGGCTCACAGCTACCTCATTCTTGGAATGCTCCTTCCCATGAAAGAAAGTAGAACAACCTGAGCCTGTATTTTCCCAGATATTTGATCTTAAGTCACATTTTCTTATTTGATCACTTTTTTAAAGAAACATTTAAAAAAAATTTTAAAACAAAACAAAGACACATGGTAGAGATTCCTAAAGAATGAAAAGTAGAACTGCCATTTGGTCCGGCAATGCCACTACTGGGTATCTACCCAGAACAAAAGTCATTATACAAAAAAGGTACTTGGACACACATGCTTATAGCAGCACAATTTGCAATTGCAAAAATGTGGAACCAACCCAAATGCCCATCATTCAATGAGTGGATAAAGAATGCGTGGAATATATATATATATGATGGAATACTACTGAGCCATAAAAAGGAATGAATTAATGGCATTTGCAGCAACCTGGATGAGATTGAAGACTATTCTATGTGAAGTAACTCAGGAATGGAAAAGCAAACATTGTATGTTCTCACTCATAAGTGGGAGCTAAGCTATGAGAATACAAAGGCATATGAATGATACAATGGACTTTGGAGACTCATGAGGAAAGGATGGGAAAGGGGGCAAGGGATGAAGACTACAAATTTGGGTGAAATGTATTCTGCTTGGGTGGTGGGTGCACCAAAATCTCACAAATTACCACTAAAGAGCTCAGGTAACCAAACATCACCTGTTCCCCAATAACCTATGGAAATAAAAATTAAGACAATTCAGTCTACTTTTAGCATATACTTTGGTTAATTTTACTATTTTCATTGTTTTCTCTTTAAAAATATTTACTCTTCTATTTCTAAAATATTACAAAGATAAAATTATTTGTAATACTTTATCTTTTTTCTCCTGGTCCTACACGATTGTAGATTGGAGAGGTGAAGGTCCTCAGAGACTTTTCAGAAAAGGCATCATAAAAGGGAGCCAGGTCGGAGAAAAGGGCTATTCATCCAGGCCCACTTCACAGAAAGCCTTGTTGAGTTTCTCCTATGTCATCATTCACTGTTCACCTGCTACCTGGAGGCACATGCAGATGCTTTTGCTAGTCATCACAATGACTCAGCAGCATAGGTATTAGCAGGTCCAATTTACAGAAAAGGACACTGAGGCTCAAAGCAATCGCTTAGCAATCACCCAAGGGCAGCAGACACATCTTTAGTGAGAAGGGGAGTGTGTCAGGAGTTACAAAATCTGTTTGATTTTGAACCTCTGCTCTTTCCACTCCTCCAGTGCTCAAACTTTAATGTCCTTATGAATCACATAGGCATCTTAAAATGCTAATTCCAATTTAGTAGGTTTGAGGTGGAGCCAGAGATTCTGCATATTGAATAAGCTCCTAGGTGAGGCTGAGGCTGAGACTTCTCTTCTGAAGACCACACTGGAGCTGAAATGTGCACGTGGTCTTCACCAGGCCCCTCTGGGTAGATGGGCATCAAGGAGGCAGCCCAGACAGAGCTGTCGAGGTTATCATTTACAGCAGATTTCTCCGTCTTTCACTGACTGGCTTTGATCAGGGTTCCAATGGATGGCTAGCAAGAGCTAATTACAATCCCAACTAATTCACTGTGTCAGTTGTTATTCATTAACAAATTATGCTCCTGACAAACTGCTCTAGTGTGGTACCCTAAGTACTGTAATTAAAATCTTAGAAAGTTGCATGTGGGCCTAATTGATTTCCTTAATGTATTACTCAGACTAAACATTCCATTATTTTGTGTCTTGATGTTTATGAAGGGGCGGAACTGCTGCTGCCACCCAGGCGGCAGATAGATCCATCTCTGGGTTAATGGGGGAGCTTTTTCTGCTCTTGGGTCCTACTCAGTTCCCCAGAAGCACTGCCCAAGCATTCAAATGGCAGTGGCATTTCTCTCTGCCAGAAGTGTTCCCACAGAAAGGGATGGAGGGCAATTGGATTTTTGTCTGTAACTTGTATTTCCTTCTTGGGTTTCCAAACTTTGGGAATTTATGATGACTCTTTGGTGTTGCTTCCCGAGGCTGTCATGGTCCCATGTCCTAGAGCTCCCCTTTAAGCACTGAGCACCACAGGGCAAACAGGAGATGGAGCTGGGGACAATATCTAAAAATGTCTGTGCTTCATCCAAAGCCGTGTGTGATGCAGACAAATCCAAGTGTATTTGGCAAATGTGGAATGCTATGAACAGCCAATATGTATACTGCAGTTCACTGAATTAGACTACATTTATTCATTCATTCATGCGTTCAACAGCCTCTGAATAAGCATGGGCCAGGCCCAATGCTAGGTTTAAAAAACAAATAAACAAAAAACGATCAAAATAAGCACAATCATAGTAACAGCAAACAGTTATGTATTGTAAGCCAGGCACAGTTCTAAATACTTTAAACATATTCACTCCTTTTATTCTTGCTCATTTCCTTTGAAGAAAGTACTCCTCTTATCCCTATTTTACAAATGAAAAAACTGAAGTGAAGGGAATGTAAGGAAATTGCCTAAGGTCACACAGCCAGGATTCAGGTCCAAAGAGTCTGGCTCCAAATCCTTGTTTGAACCACTATGCTATACTGCCCCCCTTCAGTATTATAATAATAATAGCTAGTGAGCACTTAGTATATCCTCATGAACAGTTTTACACTTACAAAAAACCTAATGAGGGCTAGGCGTGGTGGTTCACAACTATAATCCCAACACTTTAGGAGGCCAAGGCAGGAGGATCACTTGAGCCCAGCCTGGGCCATATAGTGAGACTATATCTCTACCAAAAACAAAACAAACAAACAAACAAAAACATTAGCTAGGCATGGTGATATGGGTCTGTAGCCCAGCTACTTGGGAGCCTGAGGCAGGATTGCTTGAGCCTAGGAGGTAAAGGTGGCAGTGAGCAGTGATTGCATCACTGCACTCTAGCTTGGGCAACAGAGTGAGATCCTGTCTCAAAACAAACAAATAAACAGAAAAACCTAATGAAGTAGTGCTTTAACCCCATTTCACAACTGAGGAAACTGAGGCACAGAAAGGTTACTTAACTGCCCCCAAAGTCTTGGCTTGTAAGTGGCAGAGTCAGGATTTGAGCCCAGGCCTGGAACCTAACATTTCAATCTCTATGCATCTTATATAGAGCTAGCAGAGATCTGAGAAATCAAATAGGGATTTGGGGCCAGCACGGTCCAACCAATTTAAATAATCAAACTCCAGGTATCCCTGTCCTAGATCTCCAGCAAATGGGATGTGAAGCCACAGGCTGCCCTCTGCCTCTGCATTGGAATACCTCTTGTACAGCCACAACTCTCTGAAGCTCCTTCATGTGCCCTCTATCCTACTCACCTTCACTAAGCATCCAACACAACGGGGGTGGATAACATGTGTCCAAGGATAAACTTAACCGGCTTGCTATACATTGCATGATATGCTACATACTGTAGGTTAAAGAAACTAAAATGTGCTTAACTTGGAAACATTCCTTTCATTTTTTATGAGAGTATACATCAAAAATGCAAATTATGAAAGGCAAATATTTCTCATGGTTTCCTAATTCTTAAAAAAAAAAAAAAAAAAAAAGGTGCCAGCTGTGAGGTCTTTTGGAAGAATTGGACTATTTTGTTTGCTAGAATAGGAAACAGGGCTTTTTCGATAGGTTATTTCTCACACTGCATGGATGCATTAAGTTAGGGCTCTCACCTTCTATTGGCTGCCCCAAGCACAATGTGGTTCATTAGCGTGTTCAAGTCCTTTCCTTGGTTCTGGTGCTTTACATGACTTGACACCATTACCCCCTGAGTCATTTCCTATAACCCTGGTTCACAGGCTTCCTCATCACAGATTGTATTATTTCTGCTTCTCTTCAACAAGCGCCCTTTCATACACCCAATGCAGGCCCCTCCAAATCACTTTTCTCCTAGATTTCTGCCCCTGACATCACAAATCCTTTCCCTCTGGTTTCTGGGAATGATTCTACTATGCACCATCTTTAGTGAGTTCCTTTCAGCAGTTTCCACTCATGGTTAAGCACTTTCTCCTCCCAGCTAAACCAACTGTACCCTTCCATCGGAATGTCCCACTGGTAGAACAAACTGGCTTTTCAGTCATCACTCTCAACATATGATGTTCTTAAACTTTTTTAAAATGCACATGTAGCAGGGCATGGTGGCTCCTGCCTATAATCCCAGCACTTTGGAAGGCCAAGGCAGGCAGATCACCTGAGGTCAGGAGTTCAAGACCAGCCTGCCCAACATGGCGAAACACCATCTCTACTAAAAATTAAAAGATTAGCTGGGCATGGTGGTGGGCGCCTGTAATCCCAGCTACTCAAGAGGCTGAAGCAGGAGAATCACTTGAACACAGAAGGCGTTGCAATGAGCCAAGATCATGCCATTGCACTCTAGACTGGGCAACAGAGCAAGACTCAGTCTCAAATAAATAAACAAAATGCGTGTGTGTGTGTGTGTGTGTGTGTGTGTGTGTGCAGTCAACACTGCAAATTTTTATTTATATTACTAAGCAAAAACTAGATTTAAGTTTAAAATATCATGTACATATATTCATCCCAGAAAACTCCACTGTCAATTCTTATGTAGGACTTTGTAGCATTGATGACTTGGCTAATAAAAATGCTGTTGGAAGTTAAGAACCACTTCTGGGGTAGTGCTCCCTTTCAATAAGAGTTGTTAAAAACACTTGACCAAACTAGGGAACTTGGTTATGCATTACAGATTTTTCTCTCCACACAAGCCAACATTTTTAAGCAAAGAAGGAGTCAGTGCAATTGTCAGAAAAGCATCAACCGTTTTCTCCAATTTATCTGATATAAAGGAAAACATCTGGTTTAGGGTATGTGTTCAGGATACAGATTATTTCTGAGGCATGATACTGGTACCTGGTAAAGACAGGATTTCTTTCTTTTTCCTCCTTTGTTTTTGCTGAAATGGTCATTGGGATGCTGCTCAGAGTTTTTAGTTTGGGGAGGCTGAGAGGCTCTCAGACTCTTTGGAATGAATTTGTTTTGTTTTTGGAAAATTACAAGATTGATCCCATAGTTACCTAAGTATAAAGGAAGTACCCATTTACTGTCCTTGGCAACAGCAGTGAAGTCACCATAAATCTGAATGCTGATGTTGCAGATTAAGATGCCAGCTATTTTGCCCAGTGATATAAGTAAGTATCTTTAGCCAGGACCATGCCCTTGAGGAGGGAGAGAAATGTTTTGCCCAAATGTGAATCTAGAGCATTGGTATTTAAGTGGTATTTAAAGAGCAAATGATACCAATTTTGTGGAGTGTATTTTGAACAATTTGATTGCTTTCAACTTTTTCTGAAGTACAGTTTTTCAAGATTTTTTTTTTTGAGACAGTCTTGCTCTGTTGCCCAAGCTGGAGTACAGTTGTGCCATCCTGGCTCACTGCAACCTCCACTTCCTGGGTTCAAGTGATTCTCTTGCCTCAGCCTCCTGAGTAACTGGGATTATAGGCATGGGCCACCACGCGTGGCTAATTTTTGTATTTTTAGTAGAGACGGGTTGCACCATGTTGGTCAGGCTAGTCTCAGACTCCCTCATGATCCACCTGCCTTGGCCTCCCAAAGTGCTGAGATCATAGGCATGAGCCACCGCATGGGGCCAATACTTTTTAAAATATATTTTATATTTTACACTGTATTCCAGTGAACACATACAACAAATATCTAACAGTAACAAAATTTCATTAAGCAATACTTACGTTTATTATATGTAATGTTTTCTGCTATGTCTATATATTCTATCTCATTGTTTTTAATGTTGGTCATGTCCCACTGAACTGATATTACATCTGTTAATGGTTCATAATGTTTAGTTTGGAAAACACTGAACTATTGTGATTACTTTATCTGGATCCAGTGGCCAACCACATCCTATAAAGGGGAGTGGGAGGAAATGAGCAAGCCTTCCACTGAGCAGGAGCACCTGTGGAGTCCAGGGGGTTTGGGGCCTTAGACTTTGAGATTTAAGGGCCTGTAATGATGACAGCAATATACTATAAAATGCTTCAACACAGACAGATACTATATATGTGCCAGTTAGTTGCAGCTTTAACTAAGAGCAGCCAGGGGTGGTCAGCTGGCACTTTCATCTAGAGTCCACCCACCAGTGCTTCTGTTGTCTGGATCTCAATCAATAGTCAAAACTTCACCATTGAATATCTTACACACTGAATATCAAAAATGAGTTTTTATCATGCAAAACTGTGTTCTATTGATTTACTTAACAAATTTCAGAAATGATCTTTTATTGGTAAAAATTAAAAGAATTCTTAATAAGTGGACTGACTAAAATATCTCTACCCTCATCTAGTCAGAGTATTCGAATCCAGGGAACCTGGTAGCCTACTACCCTGGGAGACTTGATTGCTAACAGGCTCTGTTGGCAGCCATCGGTGTGTAGTCATCAATGTGGAATATCCTTGCTATCTGATGTTGACTATAAGGGTGACAGAATCCTGCCTCTGCAGTATTGGCTTTTGACTCCAGTAAACAGAAGTTCACGTGCAGTGCTCATCAGAGCATCTAAAAGGCCAGATGGGCTATGACTTCATCAAGCCTCCAGAATAGGCCATGTGAGCCATTTTGTGATCACTTGCTAGTGAATGTGTGTTTAGCAAATGTCTGCTTGTGTAGCAGAATTTGGTCTGAGACTTGCTTTTATTATAACCTGATAGTGAGTTTGTGTGGGAATGGCAAACTGTCACCCACCTCAAACTTCTTTGGGTGGTTTGTGTTATCTTAAAAAAAAATAATAAAACCTAAGAGCTGTGATTACCAAATTTATTATATTCAGTTCATAGGCCCCTTCCTCACTTGCAGCTCTATGTGGAGAGTGAAGGATGCTGGAGAAGCAGATAAGTTGGAGAATGAATGGTCAATAAACATGCCCAACAGCACAGATGTGTGGGGCATGGGAGTGGCTCCTTGTTTCCCAGAATGCAATTGTGGAGGAAAACTCGGCAGAGGAAGGGTGTTAAAAGGATGGGGACTCAGGGCCATTTTACTTTAGATTGTAAAAGAAAATATGACCTTATTTGGTAGCCAGAGGCTGGTGAGGACTGGAAATCCATAGGTCATATTTGCAATCGCAGTCTACAACAAGAAGGCATTCCACTCCGTATGAACATTAACATTTTAGATATGAAGTAGACTTTCTCAGGGTAATATTGTAGAGGGAAAGGTAGTGGGATTCCACATGAGCCTAAGACGCATCCACTGCTATGTTTCAGGCCTTTCTGACAAGTCAAACAAAGGGAAAAGTTCTAATGGAATAATCATTGAGGATGTGGCTATCTGCATTTTGGGGCTATTTGGAAGGAAGCTAGTAGAGAAGGCTTGAGAAGGGTCTGAGAGAAAGGAAGATGGGAGGAAGAGCTTGAGATTGGCTTTGCCTATCACTCTTTGGCCCAGCTCCATGAACTAGGTCTGATCTGGCTGGGTCATACGCAAAATCAAAGGAGACACTAGGATGTTACTCACAGTGCATTGGGCCTGAGAAACGAAGTATAACACCAAAGGGAAGAGGAAATTTTCTTTTATTGCTGTGCGGATCCAAATAGAGAAAATCCAAGAGAGTGAAGAGCCACTTAGGAGCTAGAGAGTCAGGGTCTGCATCCTGTGTATCACCTGGAGAGTGCAGACTTGGCTCAGGCATCATCAGCATTGTCACCCAAGACATTAGTGACAGTACTGAGGCATGACTGCCAAGTGGCATTCAGTGGACATTGTGTAAGCCAGAGAGGAAGAACTTAAGATGAGGGTCATGCAGTTTGGAGCAAGAGACAAGAAATTTTTATCTTTACCCTCAGTGTGCCTCTGTTGTACCTAAATATACAGGTAAGACTTGAGGAAATTTGACTTACATTGGATTGAGATGATTTTGGATTTTTCCACAAAAGTAGAGCCCAAGAAAAGGGCTTGTGCAAGTAGTTTATCTGGGAAATGATCCAGGAAAGAGAGGGTAGGAGGGCATTATCAAGTTGGTCACTGCTGTGTAACGAGGGCTTCACCCCACTAAGACCTTCTGAGGAGCCGTATAGAATATGCCTCATTTATCCATTATTTATCTATCAGCTCTTATCCCCCATTAGAAAAGGGATGCCCTATTGGGCTTTAACTCCCCTGCCCTTTCAAGCTGCACATGCCTGAGTGGGTTTCCACAACCATCTCACAGCACAGCATTTGAGAAGTCCCAGAGCAGCAAAATGGGATGCAGATGAAGTGAAGCACTGTCTGAATTTATTTGCACAAAACTAGTTGCCGCAGCAGTGACTGGAGTAAGTATAAACTGAGAAGCTGTGAAGATGTGAAGTGGTACACACAAGGTGTCTGACAGATTACATCTCCTGCACTGCTCAGATCCACTCATGCCCTACATTATTAAATCCTGACCACCAGAGAGCTCAACGTGGTAGCCAACCACAGTCTCTACAAAGGACTTACTACAGAAAGTTTCCTGAATAAGGCTACAGTCCCTACTGCTGCAACTGGTAGAAGGGGTTTGATACAAGCAAACAGTTATTAGGTGCTTGTTTGTTCTCTTCAAGTGATGGGCCATTCAGAGGATTAATACAAGTCTCTGTGTTTGGCAAGTTGGGCCCTTAGCTTTAGTGAGATGGAACCCAATGCCATTGTACTCATGTATAACTTCCATCCTTGTACCATGACCACTCTACCATAAGTCCATTGCATAGAGCTAGAGTGGCTGAGACAGAGGGTGGCTGAAATCTGCAGGACAAATGATCTGTTGACTCAATTGATGAGGGTCTCCCACAGATGACTGTTCTTCAGTGGGCATTACCACGACACACAGAAAGCTTCATGCCTACTTTCATGGGTCCATACACATGCCTCTTACTCATACATCTTGTCTTCCAAACTTACCTCCTTTAGGGCCTTGATTAACCAGCCAAACCATTTACTACTGCCTAAGACTCCATATACATCACCACTTCAGGATATTTCACCTGCCATAAAAAGTAACTGCGCCAACTAGCAAGATGGCCAAATAGGAACAGCTCCAGTCTGTGGCTCCCAGCAAGATCAACACAGAAGGTGGGTGATTTCTGCATTTCCAACTGAGGTACCTAGCTCATCTCATTAGGACTGGTTAGACAGTTGATGCAGCCCACTTCGGAGGGCAAGCCAAAGCAGGGTGGGGCGTTGCCTCACCCAGGAAGCACAAGGGGTCAGGGAACTCCCACCCCTAGCCAAGGGAAGCTGTGAGGGACCATGCTGTGAGAAACAGCGCCTTCTGGCCCAGATACTATGCTTTTCCCATGGTCTTTGCAACTCACAGACCAGGAGATTCCCTCAGGTGCCTACGCCATCAAGGTCCTGGGTTTCAAGCACAACTGGGCAGCTGTTTGAGCAGAAGCTGAACTAGCTGCAGAAATTTTTTTTTCATAACCCAGTGGTACCTGGAACACTAGCAAGACAGAATCATTCACTCCCCTGGAAAGCAGGCTGAAGCCAGGGAGCCAAGTAGTCTAGCTCAGTAGATCTCACCCCCACAGAGCCCAGCAAGCTAAGATCCACAGGCTTGAAATTCTCACTGCCAGCACAGCAGTCTGAGGTTGACCTGGGATGCTTGAGCTGGGTGGAAGGGAGGGGCGTCTACCATTACTGAGGCTTGAGTAGGCAGTTTTCCCCTCACAGCATATAAACAAAGCCACTGGAAAGTTCAAACTGGGCAGAGCCCACCACAGTGCCCCAAAGCCTCTGTAGCCAGACTGCCTCTCTAGATTCCTCCTCTCTGGGCAGGGCATCTCTGAAATAAAGGCAGCAGCCCTAGTTCCTGGGACAGAGAACCTAGAGGAGGGGGCAGCTGTGGGTGCAGCATCAGCAGACTAGAACTTTCCTACCTGCCAGCTCTGAAGAGAGCAGCAGATAGCCCAGCACAGCACTGGAGCTCTGCTAAGGGACAAAGTGCCTTCTCAAGTAGGTCTCTGACCCCCATGACTCCTGACTAGGAGACACCTCCCAGCCGGGGTCGACAGAACCCTCATACATGAGAGCTCCAGCTGACATCTGGCAGGCACCCCTCTGGGACAAAACTTCCAGAGGAAGGAACAGACAGCAATCTTTGTTGTTCTGCAGCCTCTGCTGGTGACACCCAGGCAAACAGGGTCCGTAGTAGACTTCCAGCAAACTCCAACAGACCTGCAGGAGAGGGTCCTGACTGTTAGAAGGAAAACTAACAAACAGAAAGGAATAGCATCAACACCAACAAAAAGGATGTCCACACAGAAACCCTATCTGAAGGTCACCAACATCAAATACCAAAGGCAGATAAATCCATGAAGATGAGGAAAAACCAGCACACAAAAAACTAAAAATTCCCAAAACCAGAACACTTCTTCTCCTCCAAAGGATCACAACTCCTCACCAGCAAGAAAACAAAACTAGATGGAGAATTAGTTTGATGAATTGACAGAAGGAGGCTTCAGAAGGTGGGTAATAACAAACTCCTCTGAGCTAAAGGATCATGTTCTAACCCAATGCAAGGAAGGTAAGAACCTTGAAAAAAGGTTACAGGAATTACTAACTAGAATAACCAGTTTAGAGAAGAACATAAATGACCTGATGGAGCTGAAAAACACAGCATGAGAACTTCATGAAGAATACACAAGTTTGAATAGCCAAATTGACCTAACAGAAGAAAGGATATCAGAGACTGAAGATCAACTTAATGAAATAAAGCAGTAAGATAATATTAGAGCCAAAATAAAGTGAACAAGCCTCCAAGAAATATGAGACTATGTGAAAAGACCAAACCCACGTTTGATTGGTGTACCTGAAAGTGATGGGGAGAATGGAACCAAGTTGGAAAACACTCTTCAGGATGTTATCCAGGAGAACTTCCCCAACCTAGCAAGGCAGGCCAATGTTCAAATTCAGGAAATACAGAGAACACCACAAAGATGCTCCTCAAGAAGAGCAATCCCAACACACATAATTATCAGATTCACCAAGGTTGAAATGATTAAAAAAAAAAAGTTAAGGACAGCCAGAGAGAGAAAGGTCAGTAACCCATAAAGGGAAGCACATCAGACCCACAGCAGATCCCATGGCAGAAACCCTACAAGCCAGAAGAGAGTGGAGGCCAATATTCAACATTCTTAAAGAAAAGAATTTTCAACCCAGAATTTCATATCCAGCCAAACTAAGCTTCATAAGCAAAAGAGAAATAAAATCCTTCACAGACAAGCAAATGCTGAGAAATTTTGTCACTACTAGGCCTGCCTTACAAGAGCTCCTGAAGGAGGCACTAAACATGGAAAGGAAAAACTGGTACCAGTCACTGCAAAAACATACCAAACTGTAAAGACTGTTGACACTATGAAGAAACTGCATCAACTAACTGCCAAAACAACCAGATAGCATCATAATGACGGGATCAAATTCACACATAATAAAATCAACCTTAAATGTAAACAGGCTAAATGCCCCAATTAAAAGACCCAGACTGACAAATTGGATAAAGAGTCAAGACACATCAGTGTGCTGAATTTGGGAGGCCCATCTCATGTGCAAAGACACACATAGGCTCAAGAGAAAGGGATGGAGGAATATTTATCAAGCAAATAGAAAGAAAAAAGAAGCAGAGGTTGCAATTTTAGTCTCTAATAGACTTTAAACCAACAAACATCAAAAAAAAAAAAAAACAAAGAAAGGCATTATATAATGGTAGAGGGATCAATGCAACAAGAAGAGCTAACTATCCTAAATATATATGCACCCAATATAGGAGCACCCAGATTTATAAAGCAAGTTCTTAAGAGACCCACAAAGAGACTTAGACTCCCATACGATAATAGTAGGATGCTTTAACATCCCACTGTCAATATTAGACAGATCAACACGACAGAAAATTAACAAGAATATTAACCTAATAGACATCTACAGAACTCTACTCCCCAAATTGACAGAATACACATTCTTCTCAGTACTACATCACACTTATTCTAAAATTGACCACATAATTAGAAGTGAAACACTCTTCAGCAAATGCAAAAGAATGAAAATCATACCAACCTGTCTCTCAGACCACAGTGCAATCAAATTAGAACTCAGGATTAAGAAACTCACTCAATGAGAACACATGGACACAGGGAGGGGAGCATCACACACTGAGGTCTGTTGAGGGGGAAGAGGGGAGGGATATTTGGAGGATGGGAGTTGGGGAGGGATAACATGGGGAGAAATGCCAGATATTGGTGATGGAGATGGAGAGAGTAAACCACATTGCCATCTACGTACTTATGCAACAATCCTGCATGTTCTTTACAGGTACCCCAGAACCTAAAACGCAATAATATATATATTTAAAAATAAAAAAAAAGCAAAGAATTCTTCAGTGAGGGTCTATTGCTTGTAAACTTTCAGTTTTTATCTGAAATGTGTTTATTTTAACCTCACCCTAAAACCTCAGACTCCCAGATAATTTTCTGGGAATACAATTATAGTTAAACTATTTCTGGTCAGTAATTTAAATGTATTATATTCTGGTTTCCAGTTTTTATTGTTACCATTGAGAAGTGAGATATCAATGCTGTTCCTTTCATGGTGAATTGTCAATCTCTCTGATTGTTCTCAAGATTTTCTCATTGCTTGATGTTTTAAAGATTCACTCTGATGAGGTATGGTGATGAGGTGGATTTCTTGATATTTATCCTGCTTGAGATCATTATGCTTCCTGATTCTAGTGACTCATGTATTTCAATATTTATTGAAAATTCATGGTAATTATCTACTTGACTATTGTCTCTTATTTTCTGTATTATCATATCTAAAGCTAAGAATACATTAGATTTTTTTTCATTGTCCCTCAAAAAAAAGAAAAGAATATAAATAACCTGATGGAGCTGAAAAACATAACAAGAGAACTTGGTGAAGGATACACAAGTTTTAATAGCCAAATCGACCAAGCAGAAGAAAGGATATCAGAGATTGAAGATCAACTCAATGAGATAAAACGAGAAAGCAAGATTAGAGAAAAAAGAGTGAAAAGAAATGAACAAAGCCTCCAAGAAATATGGGATTATGTGAAAAGACCTAATCTACGTTAGGTGTACCTGAATGTGACAGACAGAATGAATCCAAACTGGAAAACACTCTTCAGGATATTATCCAGGAGAACTTCCCCAACCTAGCAAGGCAGGCCAACATTCAAGTCCAGGAAATGCAGAGAACACCACAAAGATATTCCTCAAGAAGAGCAACCCCAAGGCACATAATCTTCAGATTCACCAGGGTTGAAATGAAGGAAAAAATGCTAAGTGCAGCCAGAAAGAAAGGTCAGGTTACCCACAAAGGGAAGTCCATCAGGCTCACAGTGGATCTCTCAGCAGAAATCCTACAAGCCAGAAGAGAGTGGGGGCCAATATTCAACATCCTTAAAGAAAAGAACTTTCAACCTAGAATTTCATATCCAACCAAACTAAGCTTCATAAGCAAAGAAGAAATAAAATTCTTTACACACAAGCAATTGCTGAGAGATT
Organism: Callithrix jacchus; assembly: GCF_049354715.1. NCBI lineage: Eukaryota > Metazoa > Chordata > Mammalia > Primates > Cebidae > Callithrix > Callithrix jacchus. The sequence goes on from NC_133502.1 coordinate 155,591,860, forward strand.
TTGTCACCACCAGGCCTGCCTTACAAGAGCTCCTGAAAGAAGCACTGAACATACAAAGGAATAACCAGTACCAGCCACTGCCAAAACATACTAAATGGTAGAGTATCAACACAATGAAGAAACTGTGGCAACTAACAGGCAAAACAACCAGCTAGCATCAAAATGGCAGCATCAAAATCCTATTTGACCAATAGGATCAAATTCACACATAATATTAACCTTAAATATAAATGGGCTAAATGCCCCAATCAAAAGACACAGACTGGCAAATTGTATAAAAAGTCAAAACCCATCAGTGTGCTGTATTCAGGAAACCCATCTCACATGCAAGGATACATACAGGCTCAAAATAAAAGGATGGAGGAAGATTTACCAAGCAAATGGAGAGCAAATAAAAAGCAGGAGTTGCAATCCTAGTCTCTGATAAAATAGATTTTAAAGCAATGAAGATCAAAAGAGACAAAGAAGAGTATTACGTAATGGTAAAAGGATCAATGCAACAAAAAGAGCTAACTATCCTAAATATATATGCACCCAATACAGGAGCACCTAGATACATAAAGCAAGCTCTTAATGACCTACAAAGAGACTTAGACTTCCACACAATAATACTGGGAGACTTTAACACTTCACTGTCAATATTAGACAGATCAACGAGACAGAAAATTAACAAGGAAATTCAGGACTTGAACTCAGATCTGGACCAGGCAGACCTAATAGACATCTACAGAACTCTCCACCCCAAATCCACAGAATATACATTCTTCTCAGCACCACATTGCACCTACTCTGAGATTGACCACGTCATTGGAAGTAAATCACCCCTCAGCAAATGCAAAAGAATGGAAATCATAACAAACAGTCTCTCAGACCACAGTGCAATCAAATTAGAACTCAGGATTAAGAACTAACTCAGAACTGCACAACTTCATGGAAACTGAACAACTGGCTCTTGAATGTTGACTACATAAACAATGAAATGAAGGCAGAAATAAAGATGTTCTTTGAAACCAACAAAAACAAATACACAATGTACCAGAATCCCTGGAACACATTTAAAGCGGTATCTAAAGGAAAATCTATAGCAACAAATGCCTGAATGAGAAGCAAGGAAAGATCTAAAATCGACACCCTATCATCAAAGTGGAAAGAGCTAGAGGAGCAATTAAAAAAATCTCAAAAGCTTGCAGAAGGCAACAAATAACTAAGATGAGCAGAACTGAAGGAGATAGAGACAAAAAAACCGTTCAAAAAATCAATCCAGGAGCTGATTTTTTGAAAAAGATCAACAAAATAGGCAGACCACTAGCCAGATTAATAAAAAAGAAAACACAGACTAATCAAATAGATGCAATAAAAAAAAGATAAAGGGGATATCACCACTGACTCCACAGAAATACAAACTACCATCAGAGTTTACTACAAACTCTATGCACATAAACCAGTAAACCTAGAAGAAATGAATACATTCCTGGATATTTGCACCCTCCCAAGCCTAAACCAGGAAGAAGTTGAAACCCTAAATAGACCAATAATAAGGGCTGAAGTTTAGGTACCAATTAATAGCCTACTAACCAAAAAAAGCCCAGGTCTAGATGGGTTCACAGACAAATTCTACCAGACATAACAAAGAGGAGCTGGTACCACTCCTTCTGAAACAATTCCAAACAATACAAAAACAGAGTATCCTTCCCAAATCATTTTATGAGACCATCATAATCCTGATGCCAAAACCCAGCAGAGACTCAACAAAAAAAGAAAACTTTAGGCCAATATCCATGATGAACATAGATGCAAAAATCTTCAATAAAATACTGGTGAACTGATTGCAACAGCACATCAAAAAGCTTATCTTTCATGATCAAACAGGCTTCATCCCAGGGATGCAAGGCTGGTTCAACATATGCAAGTCTATAAACATAATCCACTACATATACAGAACCAAAGACAAAAACCACATGATTATCTCAATAGATGCAGAGAAGGCCTTTGACAAAATTCAATAGCCTTTATGCTAAAAACTCTCAATAAACCAGGTATAGATGGAACATGTCTCAAAATAATAAAAGCTATTTACAACAAACCCACAGCCAATATCAAACTGAATGGGCAAAAACTAGAAGCATTCCCTTTGAAACCTGGCACTAGACAAGGATACCCTCTCTCACCACTTCTATTCAATATGGTATTGGAAGTTCTAGCCGGAGCAATCTATCAAGAAAAAGAAATAAAGGGTATTCAATTAGGAAAGGAGGAAGTCAAACTGTCTCTATTTGCAGATGATATGATTGTATATTTAGAAGACACCATCATCTCAGCCCAAAATCTCCTTAAACTGATAAGCAACTTCAGCCAAGTCTCAGGATACAAAATCAACATGCAGAAATCACAAGCATTCCAATACACCAATAACAGACTAAAAGAGAACTGAATCAAAAGTGAACTGCCATTCACAATTGCTACAAAGATAATAAAACACCTATGAATACAATTTAAAAAGGATGTAAAGGACCTCTTCAAAAAGAACTACAAACCACTGCTCATAAGAGGACACAAACAGATGGAAAAAAATTCCATGCTCATGGTTAGGAAGAATCAATATTGTGAAAATGGCCATAGTGCCCAAAGTAATTTACAGATTCAATGCTATCCCCATAAAGCTACCTATGACCCTCTTCACAGAACTGGAAAAAACCACCTTAAACTTTACATGGAACCAAAAGAGAGCCCACCTAGCCAAGACAATCCTAAGCAAAAAGAACAAAGCTGGAGGCATTAAGTTACCTGACTTCAAACTATGCTAAGAGGCTACAGTAGTCAAAACAGCACGGTACTGGTACAAAAACAGAGATATAGACCAATGGAACAGAACAGAGTCTTCGGAGGCAATGCCACACATCTACAGCCATCTGATCTTTGACAAACCTGACGAAAACAAGCAATGGGGAAAGGATTCCCTGGTTAATAAATGGTGTTGGGATAACTAGCTACTCATGTGCAGAAAGCAGAAACTGGACCCCTTCCTGACACCTTACACTAAAATTAACTCCAGATGGATTAAAGACTTAAACATAAGACCTAACACCATAAAAATCCTCGAAGAAAACCTAGACAAAACCATTCAGGACATAGGCATAGACAAGCACTTCATGACTAAAACACCAAAAGCATTGGCAACAAAAGCCAAAATAGACAAATGGGACCTAATTAAACTCCAGAGCTTCTGTACAGCAAAAGAAACAATCATTAGAGGGAACCAGCAACTAAAAGAATGGGAAAAATGTTTTGCAATCTACCCATCAGACAAAGGGCTAATATCCAAAATCTACAAAGAACTAAAACAGATTTACAAGGAAAACAAACCCATTCAAAAGTGGGTGAAGGACATGAACAGATACTTTTCAAAAGAAGACATATATGAGTCCAGCAAACATATGAAAAAATGCTCATTATCACTGGTCATTAGAGAAATGTAAATCAAAACTACATTGAGATACCACCTCACCCCAGTTAGAATGGCGATCATTAAAAAATCTGGAGACAACAGATGCTGGAGAGGATGTGGAGAAATAGGAACACTTTTACACTGTTGGTGGGAGTGTAAATTAATGAAACCATTGCGGAAGACAGTGTGGTGATCCCTCAAGAGTCTAGAAATAGAAATTCCATTTGACCCAGCAATCCCATTACTGGGTATATATCCAAAGGTTTATAAATCATTCTATTATAAAGGCACATAGACACATATGTTCATTGTGGCACTGTTTACAATAGCAAAGACCGGGAACCAACCCAAATGCCCATCAGCATCTATTTCATAATTATTTGATGTCCTATGGCCAGGTACTCAATTCTCTATCAGGAGCCAGAACATGTTAGGAAGTGCTTTTTAAACGGAGACTATTTCTCTGCTCAGAAGGCATGTCCTTGCCTCAGAACCCTACTGATGTATATTATGATGTTCTTATTGGAGTTTGCAAGAATATCCACATACCTTGTTTGTCCACAATAGATTCCTTTAGCACCATTATATTTGCTCATTTATATCCAGCCTGGACCACAAAGCTCTCTCTTTCTCCGGAAGTACTCCCAAGGGCTTCCCTCCAAATTCTAAGCAGCTTATGAAACACCGTGACTCTTTCTTAGTGGTAGGAGGATACAAAGTGCAACTAATTTTGATTTATCTCATCTCAAAGAGCATGTCCTGGTAAGTCCCAGACCACTGAACTTCTAAAAAATGCATTGACTTGGAAAGCCCCTTAATCTTATGAGGTTTTCTCCAGCCCTCTGGCATACATGTGTCTTATTAGAACATCCAGACTACTTGTCACTTCCTACTCACCAGGTCCAATTAGAATGATGTCACTAACGTAGAGGATCCTCATGACATTCTGTGAAATGCCATAATGATCAGTGTTCTTACAGACTGTATTATGGCAGCCACAAGATAACATATCTCTGTGTCGAGGTAGTGAATGTGTACTTGTGTCCCTCCCACATAGTGTGAACTTACCTTTGAGCTCCCGAGTAACAGGTACTAAAATGAATGCATTTGCCAGATTAATTACCACATACATTATACCTGAATAATGAAAGCTGTGCTGATCTGCCCAGGAAAAACTCCATATTTCTCCACAGCATCTGTAATTGGAGCTATTATCTGCCATAACCCTATGGGTTTTATAGAAGTCATAAAGGTAAATCAATCAAATAGGAATATGATGAGACCTGCCATCCCTACAGCCTTTAAATCTTTAATGATGACATTAGCTTCTGCAATTCCTCCCAGAGTATCGTATTGATTGAGTTACTATCTCAGTCACAAAAAGACACATGAGGGGGTTCCCACATTTTCAGGGCCTTCCACTTAGTCCATTCTTCCCTTATGGCACAACACAGAATATGCCATAGTGTTTTCTGCCCAAGGAATGGATAGAGGTAGCCCTTGTCCACTGGCTCTTATCTCTCTATTAGTCAGGGTTGCCCCTGAGCTTCAATCAGTCAACCCTTCCAGATTTTGTATGCATGAGAGCCAAGTAGCCACCGTATTAGGGTTGCTGCAGGGCATAAGAACAGATGCACCTGAAGGAAGGTACTATCCAAATACACCTGCACAAAGCTAGTTGTCGCATCTGTGGTTAAATGGTGATCAAGAAAACGTGAGATGGTGTACACAAGGTAATCTATATAGTGGTGCACTACCAATCTTTACTGCTTGCTAATTAGTTATGACCTCCCCATCCCTGTCTCATTCATTACTAATTAATTGTTACCTCTAGAATAACGTCATTGGCTTGCCCAACTCCTAACTTCATGACTCCATTAAGTAAAAAACTAGCCCTTCCACCAACTGTCTTGATCCTTAGTTATCACATATCTCCCCAAATGAAAAAGGAAGTGGAATGGGTGCAGTGGCTCATGCCTGTAATCCCAGCACTTTGGGAGGTCAAGGCAGGAGGATCACTTGAGGTCAGGAGTTCAAGACCAGTTTGGCCAACAGGGTGAAACCCTGTTTCTACTAAAAATACAAATACTAGCTGGGCATGGTGGCATGTGCCTGTAATCCCAGCTACTAGGGAGGCTGAGGCAGGAGAATTGCTTGAAAGTGGGAGACAGAGGTTGCAGTGAGCCAAGATTGTATCACTGCACTCCAGCCTGGGTGACAGAGTAAGACTTTGTCTCAAAAATTAAAAAAGAAAAAAGAAAGTGATTGAAACTTCTCTAGTGGAGCATTAGAACTCCTGGAACAGGTATATTCATTTTAAGTGGGTTTATCAAATCAAAAAAGAAGCCTTGTCAATTTCATGTGACCCACAGAAAACACAGAATGTCATAAGAAGTGTTTGATGAGGCAGGGTCTTGAAAGATGTTGTGAAGAAGCTAGCCTCTGCATTCAATAATAAAATTTTAAAAGTAAAACCTAGGTTTTTTTTTTTTTATCAGCTAAAAGGGAATCTATGGCCCCCTTGATGAGAAGTCCCTTTCCTTCCTTAACTACTTGGAAGAAATCCCCTGGCAACTGAGTTGAGGCCCTAGTATAGGCAATTAGGTGAGCAATGAAGCCCATGACAGAAGCTACTTGATTCCAAAAACAAAGACTGGGGAAGGAGTAGTGCCAGACCCTGTAAAGGAAACCTAGGAATTGCGCCTGGATTGAGGCTCAGCAGGGCTGCAGTGTCGGTTCCCTGAACAACACAGAGAAGAGGAAGTTTAAAAATCCACAGGAAGAGCCTCCGTTAGGTACAAACGATAATCCTTATATTCAGAGGAATTTACAGTTCATGAAACTTTTGCCTCAAGGTTTTCTTCTTTTGGTTTGATCTTAACTACAAGGGAGCAGGGGGCCTACCCTGTAGCCTCTCCTTCTGATCCCCTTCTGATGTCTAAACCTTTAAATTTGATTTTCCTTTTTTGACCCTGAACCCTTAAAGAAATAGAAAATTAACACTGTGTTTCTAAATTTGTCCAGAACACACAGTCACTGCTGCTGTAAGCATTCTCTTCCTAGTCAGGCGTAAAGCTTTCAATCCCTGGATCAAAAGTTGATATGCTGTCCCTTTTTTGTGTGTCTATCTTTTCTAAATTTTCTATAATGAACAGGTCCAGGCAGTCCTTGCTTTGCACAGTTCCTGTGTGCACAAATTTCAGTTACCATGGCTTAAATAACACTAGTCTCCCAGCAATACAGTTCAAATTCCAGTTTCCACAGTATATTAACTGTGAAACTTCCCCGTTCACTCTTGAGTACACAAATCACTACATAAATAACAGATGTACATCATCATCAGTAGCCAACCACGTCCCTTCTTTCAGTTCATCCAGGCTCGGTCACTGCACATCTATTATTCAGTTGACTCACAGATGGCAAATCAAGTGGTTGTGCTGTCTCCTTGTCTCTCAGGGATAAACCCACATGAGAGTTTACAAAAACAGATAATCATGAGACGAGTGGCCCAGATGAAACACAGCAAAGAAAGGAGAAGTGGTAATACTGGGAGTGAAATTTGAACCAAATGTAAATGGAGTGATAGTAGAAATAGCTGACTGTGGAATGTGGACACTGCCTGTATCTGCAGCTGGAGAAGCTTAAAGAACGTGAACTTATCAACACCAGTTAGAAAGTGGCTGTGATGAAATGATGAGGATGCTCCAGAGGAAGTGACACCGGCAATAGGGGGGGAAAACCCTCTCATTAAAGGAACTCTCAGAGATATTTCATGACATGGAAGGCACAAAGGACACAATATTGGCAACTAATCAAAACTTAGAAAGGATATGAGAGTTCACCAAGGCATAGGAAAAGATGCTCACTATCATAAGTTACAGAATGAGAAGAAGGTAAGCACCATTCAAACTATTTTTGATAAGATTTTTACACAGAAAAGAAAAATTTAATTCTCAGTACTTCCAATATTCTAAATTACAGAGTACTAAATAAATGTGAGCTTTACTATTTTTTCATTACTCTATATATTTAGAATGGAGAGTAACAGAATAATGTTATGACAAAATTTTTTAAAGGTCACAGGACAATCATAATTTTTCCCATTGATTATGAAAATCACTGCACAGTTTCAGCTAGCACAGTCCTTTTTATTGTTCCATATGACTGGCTAAAGTGGGGATTGCATGAGATGAAAAAGGTGCTTTTAATATGTGTTTTTTTCCAGGTGAAGTGGCTCACACTTGTAATCCCAGCACTTTGGGAGGCTGAGGCAGGAGGATCACCTGAGGTCAGGTGTTCAAGACTACCCTGGCCAACATGGTGAAACCCCATCTCTACTAAAAATACAAAAATTAGCTGGGCATGGTGGCACATGCCTGTTTATCTCCAGCTACTCGGGAGGCTGAGGCAGGAGAATCACTTGAACCCAGGAAGCAGAGATTACAGTGAGCCGAGTTAGTGCCACTGCACTCCAGCCTGGGTGACAGAATGAGACTTGGTCTCAAATTTAAAAACAAAAAAGGGATTTTAAAAACTAACAAGGAATAAGAATGTTCTTTCCTCTACCACCCCGAATTGACTGATGTGTCTCTAAGATGAACTATATATCCTGATATAGCAAACATTTGAGAATTGATCAGCTTCTGCTTACACAAGAATTATAAATATCCAACTGTATGCATGGTGCAAGTAAAATAATCTATTGCATATTTTTACCATTTTTGGTGTAACAGAGATGAAAAAGTAATAGCTTATGAATTAGCATATTTAAGCTATCATTCAAAAAATACATCATTGAAATTTTTCAGCTGAAATATTTTTCAAATCTCAAAAAAATGTGGAAAAAAATCCTTAAAATGTTCTCTAAACTTTGAGGTAGGTGGGTTCTGTCTTTGACTTTGCAATTTCTTTTTAAATATATATCCATCCTAGTGTATTCCAGGACATGAAAGCTTTCAAGAAAAAATTTATGTATTATATATCTTCTATGTTTGAGAAGCTGTAATAGATTTGGGGAATATAGAATGTTGCAAATGCTTAATTTTCATCTAGTATCCTTTAAAATGTGGTGCTTCTGGTAATGCTTGGGAGATTTTATCATTCTGGAAATGCTTTTGCTTAATTAGATTTTTCTAACATTCTAGGAGCCAAGCATTCACAGACAGCACTTTGAAAGAGATGATATTTTCGTATTTCCTTAGTACAGCTCTTTTAGTAACAATATTTATATAAAAAGTATTATGACATGTGAGTCATAATATTTGTTTTAATTCTCAAATTACCTGGCCCACTGTTAATAGTTTGTTATATAAACATGAAGATAGCCAGTAAGTAATTTGCTGTGTCTTCCAAGGAAAATGAGATCACTCTATAGACAGGTGTCTGGAACTTGCTTATTCACCTGCGAGAACATCACAAGTATCTCTTCAAATTAATACATGATAACTCACTACTTTTAATAGCTGCAAAATGTTTCTCAGTATGGAAAGAATGTAATTTGTTCGATGTTCTCACTACTGATGGACATTCACATTTAAGTTCTGTCTGTCACCCAGGATGGAGTGCAGTGGTGTGATCTCAGCTCATTGCAACCTCTGCTGCCTGTGTTCAAGCAATTCTCCTGCCCCAGCCTCCCAGGTAGCTGGGACTACAGGAGCACGCCACCACACCCAGCTAATTTTTTCTCTTTTTACAAAATGTATCCCACACACACATGCATGGTATATTGTCATGTATAGACTTTGTAGCTGACTCTTCAACATCTTCTCCCAGATAAATAGTCAAAGCAAAGGATAATTCTATCCCTTTTTAATGATTGGTGATAAATAGGCAAATAACAATGATAAATGAACCCAGTTCTGGACAATGAATGTAAGGGGAGGTTGATCATAAAATTTCTGAGATGTGATTGATAAAACTGCTTCAAACACCTTGCTCCAGCTCAAAGCTTAAAAATAACAATGAGGGAGAGGACTCAAGATGGCGCCGTGAGAACAACCCAGGATTGAAGCTCTCACTGGACGCACGGAGAGGGTGAGTCAGGGAAGCATGTCCAGACGGATCTTAGTTGCCCACAGAACAGGGAAATTCCCAGGTATAAAAGAGATGCAGGATGCCAGGCAGAGGTCTCCACTGGTGTAGCCAGCAGCCGGTGCGGCTCCAGCCCGCACCAGAGCGCAGAGGCGCTCCACAGCACTCCATACAAAAGCGCACTGTTACCGGTGCCCTGTTGAACTGGCAAACTAAGATCCGAGAGGGCTGAACTTGAGACTGAACGGGTCTTGAACTGTGACCCAACCCAGGAAATCCCAGGGACTCAGCGTTTGGGGGAGCGCAGTGCGACAAACAAAACGGTGATTCCAAACTCTCCCGGTGAATAAGTTTTTTTTAAAGCTCAGCTCCACGGGGGAGGGGCATCAGCCATTACCGAGGCAATCAGCCCCTACTGAGGTACACGCCCATTGCTGACGCAGCCTGCTGCTGCTGAGGCAACCCGGTACAACAGAGAGACTCCGCCGCAGGACGTAGCCCGTGGCAACAGGGCAGAGACCACAGCAGAAGGGCAGAGCCTGCAGGAAAAGGGCGAACCTCACACCAGCAGGGCAGAGCCTCGGCAGGCAAAAAGTGACTAGACTGCCTCCTAGCTGGGCAGGACAGTGAGGCGGACACTCACAAGGAAAGCCCCAACCCCCCCACAGACAGAGCATCTGAGGAAAAAAAGGGGTTTTCTTACGAGTTAGGTTGCAGCAGAACTAAACATAGCAGCCTAGCAGCCCTGAATGAACAACAGAGCTCACAGCTCAGCACTTGAGCTCCTACAAAGTACAGACTGTCTCCTCAAGCAGCTGCCTGACCCCTCTATATCCATAAGACTGACATTTGGCAGACATCATCCTGGGACAAAGATAGAAGAAAAAGAAACTGGTAGCATCCCTCACTGTTCCACAGCTGCTACAGGTGCACCCCAGACAAGCAGGGCCTGGAGTGGACCTCAGCAGTCGTACAGCGAAGGGGCTAGACTGGTAGAAGGAAAACTAAGTAACAGAAATACTCCATCATCAACAATCTGGGTGTCCACTCAGAGATCCAATTGAAAAGTCAGCAACTACACAGACAACAGGTGGATAAATCCACAAAGATAGGAAGAAACCAGCGCAAAAAGGAGGAAAACACCCGAAACCAGAACACCTCGCCACCTAGAAAGGACCAAAACTCCTCACCAGCAAGGGAACAAAGCTGGACGGAGAATGACTGTGACGAAATGACGGAATTAGACTTCAGAAGGTGGATAATGAGAAACTTTTGTGAGCTAAAAGAACATGTTTTAAATCAATGCAAAGAAACTAAGAACCTTGAAAAAAGATTTGAGGAAATGATAACAAGAATGGATACCTTAGAGAGGAATATGAATGAATTAAAGGAGCTGAAAAACACAATACGAGAACTTCGCAAAACATGCACAAGTTTCAATAGCCGAATTGACCAAGCAGAAGAAAGAATATCAGAAGTCGAGGATCAACTCAATGAAATAAAACGAGAAACCAAGATCAGAGAAAAAAGCGCAAAAAGGAATGAACAAAGTCTCCAAGAAATGTGGGACTATGTGAAGAGACCTAACCTACGTTTGATAGGCGTACCAGAATGTGATGAAGAGAATGAATCCAAGCTGGAAAATACTCTTCAGGACATTATCCAGGAAAATTTCCCCCACCTAGCAAGACAGGCCAACACTCTATTGCAGGAAATACAGAGAACACCACAGAGATATTCCGCAAGAAGAGCAACCCCAAGGCACATAATCGTCAGATTCAACAAGGTTGAAATAAAGGAGAAAATACTAAGGGCAGCCAGAGAGAAAGGTCGGGTCACCCACAAAGGGAAGCCCATCAGACTCACAGCAGATCTCTCGGCAGAAACACTACAAGCCAGAAGAGAGTGGGGGCCAATATTCAACATCCTTAAAGAAAAGAACTTTCAACCCAGAATTTCATATCCAGCCAAACTGAGCTTCAGAAGTGAAGGAAAAATAAAATCCTTTGCGAACAAGCAAGTACTCAGAGATTTTGTCACCACCAGCCCTGCTTTACAAGAGCTCCTGAAAGAGGCACTACACATAGAAAGGAACAACCAGTACCAGCCATTCCAAAATCACACTAAATGCTAAAGAGCATCAACATAATGAAGAATCTACAACAACTAATGGGCAAAACATCCAGCTAGCATCAAAATGGCAGTGTCAAATTCACACATAACAATATTAACCCTAAATGTAAATGGACTAAATGCACCAATCAAAAGACACAGACTGGCAAATTGGATAAAAAGCCAAAACCCATCAGTGTGCTGTATCCAGGAAACCCATCTCACATGCAAGGATACACAAAGGCTCAAAATAAAGGGATGGAGGAAGATTTACCAAGCAAGTGGAGAGCAAAAGAAAGCAGGAGTTGCAATCCTCATCTCTGATAAAATAGACTTTAAAGCAACAAAGATCAAAAGAGACAAAGAAGGCCATTACATAATGGTAAAAGGATCAATACAACAAGAAGAGCTAATGATCCTAAACATATATGGACCCAATACAGGAGCACCCAGATACATAAGGCAAGTTCTTAATGACTTACAAAGAGACTTAGACTCCCACACAATAATAGTGGGAGACTTTAACACTCCACTGTCAATATTAGACAGATCAACCAGACAGAAAATCAACAAGGATATCCAGGGCTTGAACTCAGACCTGGAGCAAGCAAACCTGATAGACATTTACAGAACTCTTCACCACAAATCCAGAGAATATACATTCTTCTCAGCACCACATCATACCTACTCTAAAATTGACTACATAATTGGAAGTAAAGCACTGCTCAGCAAATGCAAAACAACTGAAATCATAACAAACAGCCTCTCAGACCATAGTGCAATCAAGTTAGAACTCAGAATTCAGAAACCAACCCAGAACCGCACAGCTTCATGGAAACTGAACAACTGGCTCTTGAATGTTGACTGGGTAAACAATGAAATGAAGTCAGAAATAAAGAAGTTCTTCGAAACCAATGAGAATGAAGACACAACATGCCAGAATCTCTGGGACACATTTAAAGCAGTCTCTAGAGGAAAGTATATAGCAATAAGTGCCCATATGAGAAGAATGGAGAGATCCAAAATTGACACCCTATCGTCAAAATTGAAAGAGCTAGAGGAGCAAGATCAAAAAAACTCAAAACCCAGCAGAAGACAAGAAATAACTAAGATCAGAGCTGAACTGAAGGAGATTGAGACACGAAAAACCCTTCAAAAAATCAATAAATCCAAGAGCTGGTTTTTTGAAAAGATCAACAAAATAGACAGACCGCTAGCCAGATTGATTAAAAATAAAAGAGAGAACAACCAAATAGATGCAATAAAAAATGATAAAGGGGAAATCACCACAGATTCCACAGAAATTCAAACCATCATCAGAGAATATTACAAACAACTCTATGCGCATAAACTAGTAAACCTGGAAGAAATGGACAAATTCCTGGACTCCTGTGTCCTCCCAAGCCTAAACCAGGAGGAAGCTGAAACTATGAATAGACCAATAACAAGGGCAGAAGTCGAGGCAGCAATTAAGAGCCTACCACACAAAAAAAGCCCAGGTCCAGACGGGTTCACAGCCGAATTCTACCAGACACAGAAAGAGGAGCTGGTAACATTTCTACTGAAACTATTCCAAATAATCCAAAAAGAAGGAATCCTACCCAAATCATTCTACGAGACCAATATCATCCTGATACCAAAACCCGGCAGAGACCCAAGGAGAAAAGAAAACTTCAGGCCAATATCCATGATGAACATAGATGCAAAAATCTTCAATAAAATATTGGCAAGCCGATTGCAACAGCAAATCAAAAAACTTATTCATCATGATCAAGTAGGATTCATCCCCGGGATGCAAGGCTGGTTCAACATACGCAAGTCTATCAACGTAATTCACCACATAAACAGAACCAAAAACAAAAACCACATGATTATCTCAATTGATGCAGAGAAGGCATTTGACAAAATTCAACAGCCCTTTATGCTAAAAACCCTCAATAAACTCGGTATCGATGGAACGTATCTCAAAGTAATAAAAGCTATTTATGACAAACCAACAGCCAATATCATACTGAATGGGCAAAAACTGGAAGCGTTCCCTTTGAAATCCGGCACTAGACAAGGATGCCCTCTGTCACCACTCCTATTCAATATAGTACTGGAAGTTCTAGCCACAGCAATCAGGCAAGAAAAAGAAATAAAGGGTATTCAAATAGGAAAGGGGAAGCCAAATTGTCTCTATTTGCAGATGACATGATAGTATACCTAGAAGACCCCATTGCCTCAGCCCAAAAACTCCTGAAACTGATAAGCAACTTCAGCAAAGTCTCAGGATATAAAATCAATGTGCAAAAATCACAAGCCTTCCTCTACACCAATAACAGACTTAAAGAGAGCCAAATCAAGAACGAACTGCCATTCACAATTGCTACAAAAAGAATAAAATACCTTGGAATACAACTCACAAGGAACGTAAGGGACCTCTTCAGGGAAAACTACAAACCACTGCTCAACGAAATCAGAGAGGACACAAACAGATGGAGAAACATTCCATGTTCATGGTTAGGAAGAATTAATATCGTGAAAATGGCTATACTGCCCAAAGTAATTTACAGAATCAACGCTATCCCCATCAAGCTACCATTGACTTTCTTCACAGAACTGGAAAAAACCACCTTGAACTTCATATGGAACCAAAAGAGAGCCCGCATAGCCAAGTCAATTCTAAGCAAAAAGAACACAGTGGGGGGCATCACACTACCGGAATTCAAACTATACTATAAGGCTACAGTAATCAAAACAGCATGGTACTGGTACCAAAACAGAGATATAGATCAATGGAACAGAACAGAGGCATCAGAGGCAACACAACATAGCTACAACCATACAATCTTTGATAAACCTGACAAAAACAAGCAATGGGGAAAGGATTCCCTGTTCAACAAATGGTGCTGGGGAAACTGGCTAGCCATGTGTAGAAAGCAGAAACTGGACCCCTTCCTGACACCTTACACTAAAATTAACTCCAGATGGATTAAAGACTTAAACATAAGACCTGGCACCATAAAAACCCTAGAAGGAAATCTAGGCAAAACCATCCAGGACATAGGAGTAGGCAAGGACTTCATGAACAAAACACCAAAAGCATTGGCAACAAAAGCCAAAATAGACAAATGGGACCTAATGAAACTCCACAGCTTCTGCACAGCAAAAGAAACAGTCTCTAGTGTGAATCGGCAACCAACAGAATGGGAAAAAATTTTTGCAGTTTACCCATCTGACAAAGGGCTGATATCCAGAATTTACAAAGAACTCAAACAGATTTACAGGAAAAAAACAAACAAGCCCATTCAAAAGTGGGCAAAGGATATGAACAGACACTTTACGAAAGAAGACATATATGAGGCCAACAATCATATGAAAAAATGCTCATCGTCACTGGTCATCAGAGAGATGCAAATCAAAACCACATTGAGATACCATCTCATGCCAGTTAAAATGGCGATCATTAAAAAATCTGGAGACAACAGATGCTGGAGAGGATGTGGAGAAAAAGGAACACTTTTACACTGTTGGTGGGAGTGTAAATTAGTCCAAACATTGTGGAAGACGGTGTAGCAATTCCTCAAGGCCTTAGAAATAGAAATCCCATTTGACCCAGCAATCCCATTACTGGGTATATATCCAAAGGACTATAAATCGTTCTACTACAAGGACACATGCACACGAATGTTCATTGCAGCACTGTTTACAATAGCAAAGACCTGGAATCAACCCAAATGTCCATCGATGATAGACTGGATTGGGAAAATGTGGCACATATACACCATGGAATATTATGCAGCAATCAGAAATGATGAGTTCGTGTCGTTTGTAGGGACATGGATGAATCTGGAGAACATCATTCTCAGCAAACTGACACAAGAACAGAAAATGAAACACCGCATATTCTCACTCATAGGCGGGTGATGAAAAATGAGAACACATGGACACAGAGAGGGGAGTACTAAACACTGGGGTCTATAGGGGGGAAAGGGGAGGGCCAGTGGGAGAGGGAGGTGGGGAGGGATTGCCAGGGGAGAAATACCAAATGTGGGTGAAGGGGAGAAAGCAAACAAAACACACTGCCATGTGTGTACCTATGCAACTGTATTGCATACTCTGCACATGTACCCCAAAACCTAAAATGCAATAAAAAAAAATGACAATGAGGATAAAGAAAAGAGAGAAAGAGCCGGAGTCCTCAATGACATTTTGGCACACTGAATTACTACTCAACTTTAGCATCTACTCTGTTTTCTGGGCTTCCTTTCAGGTAAGAGATACATTTCTTACTATTTAAGCCAATTTAGTTTTTCTGTTTGTCATAGCATAGAACACATCCTGTCAGATATACCTCATGTATAGTTTTATTTCTGTGACAAAAATTTCCAAAAGAGGGTTTGCTGTATTTTTATTATATCTGAGTCTGACAGATTACAATCAAAACATACTGTAACAACGCATACTTCTATCAGCAGTGGTATATGGGAATGTCTATTTTCCCCAAGGAAAGTATCAACTATACGAATTGCAATTCAGTTTCAAGTAGTAGGTAACTAACCCAAAAGGTCTTAAATTTTAAAGGGAGTTTATTTGGCTCACATAACAGAAAAGTCCAAGAATAGATGTGTATTCAGATGGGGCTTGGTTCACAATACATATGAATCAATCCATGGAACAGAATAATTAATGCAAGGCAGGAAAGATATGTGTGTGTGTGTACATATGTGTGCACGTGTGTGTGTGTTACACCAATATTTTAATTTTTTCCCAAAAATGAAAAATATGGCATTTTTACTAGCATTTTTCTAACCAAAGTTGGTCGAAGTGAGATTTGAATACAAATCAAATGACTCAGAAATTCTTTTACCAATGCTTTATACTATATCCTTCACATTAGCTCCATTTGAAATCCTGAACTAGAGAAAACCATGAAAGAAACAAAATACTGTCTAGCAGTTCTATGAAGATGATAAAGATTTAGAAATACTGCCTGGGAAAACTTAGTGATCTGCTAAATTTTTACAGCCTATAAAATAATTAATCTTCTCAAGAACAATTAAGGGTTTAATTGTTGCCTTTTGCTGAGGAAGAACCATGGAAAGATACTGAGTAGCAGGCAGAAGAAAGGGATCAAACTGGAGCCAGAAAGAATCAGTCTAGTTACAAGAATTCTATTTCCCAACAGAAAAGGTCCCATACAGGACTGGTATAGTCGGTCTGTGTTGCTTGTCTGCCCTACACTATCCTCCAGTTCACATGGTCCTGATGGAATTGCGAATTATTATGCCATCCTCCTCTCAACTCGAGAGCCATCATGTGACCCAGGCCAACTAATCAGTATGTCCCATCCCTCTGGTCATGGTGAATGGTTCTGAGATGGGCATGTGACATAAGTGGAGCCCACTGGAATCTTCCTTAGGACTTTTCTGCCAGAGTAATTAGAAGAGAATATCTCTTTTTTATTGGGGTTGATAACCTGGCATCTTCATGAAGCCAGAAGTAGTCCTGAATTTCCAACTTATGTGATCAATAAATTTCCTATTTTGCCTGGGATGCTTTGTTCAGTTTTCTGTTTTCCAACAAAATGTTTTTGAGCAATATAGTGGGTCACTCACAAGGCTCTTGTAGCTCCTTCTTCTGAGGCTATTAATAAGAGATAACTTTATGTGCAGAAGGAGGATGGTTAAATGACACCTCATCAGGGATCCCGTAGTGGGTGTAATGGAAATAAAAGAGAATGCAGGTCCACTGTGATTGTCACTCAAAATTCTCAGAAATGCATTCATTGGCCCCACATTCTTTAAATACGATTTCAGAACTCATAGGTGAGAGATATTTCACTGACTGATAATTGCCAATGCTATAATCTTTTTTTATTTTACTTCATAGGGAAAGAAAACTTGATTTTTATTTACAATTATTCACACAAACCAAATTCTGGACCAAGTGTCAGCTGCTGTGTGATTAGCCAAAATGGTACTTAAACAGTCCTTTCTAAAACTCAGCTAGTTGAGCCAATTTATCCATCAGGTTGTGAGTTGGAAGCCAGGCTATGATGGTTGGAACCACAGCCAAATTAAAGCCTTTCTGAGAGCCTTTGTAACTTGGGGTTTGAAGGGAACAGAAGAAGGAGCTGAATTGAGCTCTAACCTTAAGGTGTTTAGATTCTATGGAGAAGGAGAATAACGTCAGGCTATATTAGGAATGGCCACCATTTTTGGAGCTACTTCTACATGCTAGGTACACTGCACATTCTATCCAATTTATCCTCACAACTAATTTTTAAAGGAGACATATTTAACCCATGAGTATTCACATGGGGAAACTGAGGCTCACAGAAATCAAGGTTTGCCCAGAGTTACATAACTGGTATACGAAGGACCTGGGAGTCATGATCAGTTCTAGCTTGTCCAAGGTCTTTGCCTTGGGTCTCTTCCCTAAACTCCATGTTTTTCTCACAGCATTATGTGGCCATCTACAGCTGAGTTTATTAAGTTTTGACTTAAGGCATTCCTTCCAGAACTAGACTTCTGGAATCAAACTGCATCCACAGTTACTGCAGTATTTCTTGGTCTTCTCTTCTAGAAGGGGTCCTTCTAGAGGAACGGTTTACTGCCTTGAAATGCTGTCTAATAAAATCTCAGTTCAAAGGTTGCCTATGTCCCAGGAAGCAAACAGCTTTTTTATTCTTTGCCACTAGCTTAATACTGCATTATTGCAGCTCATAACAAGTCATGATATGCTAATTTTCGAGTCACATGACACACTCGATTCATATTATAGACACTACCCTGATTATATGTCTCCTCAACGGAAATGTTTACATAGTTGTGATGGAATCAATTTGATTAATTTTGCAGCAATCACAGATTTCGCCTCTTCCCAAGACTGCCAGAGAGATCCTGTAATCACCTGCCCAGTTTTTCTTCTTAGGAGACATGAGAAAAGGATAGAATTCCTCTCATTATTTTCTGCTTGTTTGTGCCTCTGTAAATTTGACTCTTCTCAGAGATGAAACCACCTGGGACACAGCTTCTTTAGAGTTGCACAGTGACACCTGGGAAGTTAGCAGTGCATCAGGTACAGAAGCACACACACCTGGTGGCAGGGCAAGATGGGATGATTCCCGGAGCCAAATCATCCCTGATGTGTTCCTTGCAGTGTTATCAGGGGGATTACAGGAAATAATATACACAAAAAATTGTTTCTTACCTGCAAAGCACTGTGCAAACGTGAGCTGTTAAGCCAGGTGGTGTGTGCAAGGGAGATTGCCTTTTGCCAGGGGGTAATCATTTCAGTTTATATAACACTTATCACTCCAGGAGCCCCAAGCCCTTGTGAATATTATCCTGAGAAATATCACTTGAAATAAAATGCACATGCATAAACAGAGTCTAGCAAATGGAGGCACCAATTATGATGACAATGACGAAGGTCTTAAATGAGAACATAAACATTTTGACATGTCAGCTCCCAAGGATGTTGCCACTGTAGTCACAACACCTTCTGAGGGGAAAGTCAATTCTCAACGTTAATGTTTCCCATGAGTGTTGACTGTTTGGGGAACGGGGGAGGAAGAGGAAAACAAAAGTGGAAAAACATTTTAAAATATAAATTTTGTTTTCCATAGCAGTACATCAGAAAACTCAAATATAATTCCACAACTCTTTTAAGAGTTTCTTTTTGTTTTCCAATGGTAACGGGAAAGAAAATAAGCTGTCATTAGCAGAATGATCAAACACAGAGAGAAAAGAGGCAGAGGTAAGTAAAACACCAATTACAGCGTTGCCAATCTGTGCGAACTGGGCTTCTTCCAAAGAACAGTGCAAATGGATTTGAGGACATGGGGAAGGGGATACGAAGGGGGCAGGGAAGAGAGAGCTGCCAAAATACAAGACAGGGAGGCTTAGAGAAATTGCCCCTTGGCACTCTGGCAGCGGTTTAATCAGCCAGAGCCCTGTACATTCCCATGCACCAATTCCATTGTGTATGTTCACTTGCAGATTTGACTTCTGGCTTGCTCTCTTTGTTTGGGTAGCTAGGCATGAAAAAGAATCATCTGCAACCAGAGCTCAACTTAATTCCCAGTTCCTCTCTGGAAACTATCTGTTGGCATCATGAAATGTTCTGTTAAAAGGCCATGCTTTGACTGATCAAAATTGGGATTTCAGACCCTCTATCAGAGTCTTTGTGGATAAAGCTGAGCCAATGCTCAGGAAGTGACAGAAGAGCCCTGCACCTCTGCCATAATTTACGTCTCCCCAGCATCTCACTGTTCCTGCCAATGACAAACAGGAACTCCCAACAATTTTTCCTCTCTCCTGGCAAATGCAATGATGGCCCAGCTGTTTTCTCACTACAAAAAGGCAGTCACTTCTCTCTATCACTTCAGCCTATAGCAAAAGGTCGACTTACATTACTGATTGAACGACTACGTATCATATGAAATAACATAAAAGAAATCTGCAGGAGAGGCTCTTAGATTTCTGATTATTTTATCCAATCCCAGCATCTACATCTGAGCATGGTACGCAGTAGATATTGAAGGACAAGAAATTTGGAAAAATACTGTACTGTCTACTATTTTCAGAAATCTTTATGCAGGGTAATTTTAATGTCTGCCTTTTCCCCCTTGGGTGAGGGAAGCCACTGTACAATATTATAATTGCTTTGATTTGTATTGTGTGCCTACTAGGTTCAATACACATTCAGGAGTGTTCTGAAAAGCATAATAGAAATTGATAGTAAAAAAATGACTAAATAAGTCTGTGTGCAGTGGCTCACGCCTTTGGGAGGCCGAGGTGGGTGGATCATGAGGTCAAGTGATCAAGACCATTGTGGCCAACATGGTGAAACCCCGTTACTACGAAAAATACAAAAATTAGCTGGGTGTAGTGGCATGGTACCTGTAGTCCCAGCTACTTGGGAGGCTAAGGAAGGAGTTTCGCTTGAACCCAGGAGGCAGAGGTTGCAGTGAGACAAGATCACACCACCGCACTCCAGCCTGGCAACAGAGTGAGACTCGGTCTCAAAACAAACAAACAAAAAACACCTAAATAGATTTATTTCGGAAATATAAAAGAGTGAATACAGAAGTTTGCTTTCCCTTTAAAAGCACCTCTAAAATAGCAGGAAAAATAAAACATGGATTCCCCAAAACAAAAAAATTTGGACAAAATTTTGGACATGGCAACCCAAGAGGGGCGAGGGATGAGGCTACAGGAGAAGGAATCAACCAGAAGAAGCAAACCAATTTATAGCTCAGAATACCCAGAAAGTGTCAGGAATTGAGGATGCCAGCTGTCTCCGAAGGCAAATTGAAAACAAGACAATCGATTCAAACTCCTTGTAAGGAGTAAGTAAACTGATAGGTCTTCTCATCAACCCTTGTGGCCAGGTAGCCAACTCTCCCTACCCCAGCAGAACACCAAAGATGTCCTTCCTGGAGACGTGAACAGGTGTTCCAGACCTGAGAACACCAGACACAGCTGAGGTACCACAATTAAATGAGGAAACTAAGCAAAAAATCACATCATAAGCAAAAGTCTGACCCAGCTCCACCTCCTTCTTTATGTCAATTCTCAGAAATACTGCATTGTCATTAAAGCTTAAAACTGTAGACAGGAGAGAGAAAACTAGTCATAAACAACAAAAAATAAGAATAGCATCATCTTCTCAACAGCAACAACAGCAGCTTGATCTCAGTTTACTCTGATTCAGTCCCACCCTCACATACCTCCAAATACTTAGTTCTGTGGCTCTGACTTCATGCGTAGAGTCCTGTAAACTACTGGTGTTTGCCTCTTACAGCATAGCATACCCATCTACCCCCTGTGACCAAAGAAATAGCTTTGGTTCTCATACCAAGCAGCAGCCTTAACAAAGGAAAAGACCAGCATGGATTGTGGCCCTACATCCTCTATTCTTTGGATAGTACTTACTCTTAATTCCCTGTTTTCCTCTTTTGATTATAACCTAATTGGCAACCATAGCAGCCAATCCCAGACATGTTCCTGATTCCTGCAATGTAGCCAAAGGCTGATTTCATCACATTCTCCTTTTATTTTTGCTGGTGATAGAAGGAGCAATTAGATCATGAGCTTGGTTTGATGATTAAATAAACAGTTTGGTGACAGAGTGGCAACCTTCCAGACCTGCAATTGCCATGAAACTGCAGACACAGATAATGAACCTGGGGTGGAGTTGCTTGGTTCAGAGACCATAGACTGGATACTAGAACATCGGTCTTGATTTCCCTTTCTTGGCTGCATTTAGGGGCTAGATGCCAGCTCCTCCATAACTATGTAATGGAGACAAGAAGGTGATACACAGAAAGTCCACCATAGTTTATGGAGCCTACAGAAGCCAGGATGCTTGACACACACTGTAATCCTGTTGTTACAAGTATTCTTTTTATATTGGAGGAGGAGGAAGAAGAGGAGGAGATTAAATTTTAAAAAGAATAATTTCATCTCTTTAGGTGAGAAAATGGAGAAGATGATTACATTTGCTTTCAGCAAACCAATGGAAAAGTCAATTCACATGATCTTAAAAGGAAAATGAGAAGCTAATTCTTCTATACCATGAAGAATTTAAGAAATATAATTCCTAAGGACTCACAGGGATACAGCCCTGGTTCCTGGACTTCATGTTTTGGCTTGGTCTTTCTGCTTTTTTAATTTTGCCATTGGTAAGACTGGCCCCACGTCACCCATGAGGAGGAAATTTGCACATTTTCAAGGTTAAAATGCTGAGTTATTAGAAAAAGTGGTGTTACTAACTGAATGGCAATAGAGAAGCAGCAGCAATTGAGGGAAAGGAGATGATAAGTTTGTTTTGGGGCACGATCAATTTGAGATATCTTGCTGAACATTCAGATTGAGGTTCTTATGAGCCCTGAAGATGTCACAAATTAACTAGAAAACAGATCTGCCAGGCAAGGTGGCTCACACCTGTAATCCCAGCACATTGGGAGGTTGAGGCAGGCAGATCACTTGAGGCCAGGAGCTCAAGACCAGCCTGACCAACATGGCAAAACCCTGTCTCTGCTAAAAATGCAAAAAAAATTAGCCTGGTGTGGTGGCAGAGGCCTGTAATCCCAGCTACTTGGGAGGCTGAGGCCGGAGAATCGTTTGAACCTGGGAGGTGGAGTTTGCAGTGAGCCAAGATAACACCACTGCACTCCACTCCAGCCTGGGCAACAGAGTAAGACTCTGCCTCAAAAAAAAAAAAAAAAAAAGAAAGAAAAGAAAAGAAAAGTGGGATTTGAGCTCAGGGCATCAATCAAGCTTAGTCTGGTGGATTTGATTAGAGGATAAAATTAAAGCCATAATCTTTGATAAAACCATCAAGGGATAAGGTGAAGAGTTTAAAAAAAAAAAGAAGGCTGTTTCAGTCAGGGTACAGCTAGATTATGCTACAGTAACAACTCCAAAATCACAGTGACTTATACATCACAGGTTTATTTCTCATTCATTCTTTATGTCAAGAGCTATGAGTTCTGCTCAGCATCATTTCACCCTGGGATTTGAGCTGAGGAGCAAACCACCCACCTGGAACACTGCTAGTTTCTACAGCAGAAAAAAGGAGGATCTCACCCTGGCAATTAAATGTCCTAGCCCAGATGCGACAGACATTATTCTGCCCCTATATCAAAGGCCAGGAGTCATCACATGGTCCCACTCAACCACCAAGGAGGCAGGAAGTGTCATCCAACCATGAGTCTGGAAAGAGGTGTGCTACCATCAGAGTCATATTAGTAACTACCTTAAGGCCCAGGACAGAATTTGTATAAACATGCTGCTTCAGAGATGCAAGAACTTACAGCTAGCATAGAAAGAAGATAATAAAAGAACCATCAGACATAGGAGGAGGACCAAGAAAGCAAACCATGGATAACCAGGATGAAGAAGAGACAGTGAAGAAAGATGCAAGCGATCAACGCAGAAGTTTCTGATAGGAAGGGGCACCAGGCACAGTAAGACAGATTTAAGAAGGCCAACCAGCTATTTCATGAGGGGAGCTTCAAGATGGCACTCATTGCCTTGATGAATTTCTCAGGATCACAATTTCTTTGCCTCGGCCCAATCCTAACACCACATCTAACCTTAATTATTATGATAATTAAGGTTGCCTGTTGCCACTGAACATTCTAAATGTCTAATCCAAAATTTCTTGCTCTGATTTCGTTCGTATTAAGCAAACTATTGCTTTGGTTTGGCTTCCCTTGAATGTCTATCTTCAGTAAGAGAAAGTGTCAGTCATACAGATTTAGAGGATTTCAGACCATATGACAACTCTAAGGTTAATTGGGTAAGTTTAAAACCCAGTATTCTGATACTTCAGAGTGATGAATTTTGTATATTTGAGTCTCCTTCCAAATGGTTCCACCCTGAATATGCAGGCAAATGTAAGGCCCATGAGCCTTATGTGTAATATCTGATATTTCTATGAGCATCTAGCAGCAAAGAAAAAGCCAATACAGGCAATTTCCTATTGAAGAGAGACAGAGGGAAGAATAAAAGGGAGAATTCAAGAAAGGGGAGAGCTGGATAACAAGGAATTAGGAAGTCAATGAAACAGGGAAAACAGAGACCATGGAGTAGAGACTGCAATTTCAGACATTTAAAGAGTCTGGTGACCTTTTTGTTTTTGCTGAATTTAAAATAGAACTGCAGGCCCAGCGCGATTGCTCATGCTTGTAATCCCAGCAGTTTGGGAGGCCGAGGCAGGCAGATCAGTTGAGGTCAGGGGTTCAAGACCAGCCTGGCCAACATGGTGAAACTCTATCTCTACTAAAAACACAAAATTTAGCTGGGCATGGTGGCAGACACCTGTAATCCCAGCTACTCAGGAGGCTGAGGCAGGAGAATCAATTGAACCTGGGAGGCAGAGGTTGCAGTGAGCCAAGACTGTGCCACTGCATTCTAGCCTGGGCAACAGAGCGAGACTCCATCTCAAAAAATACATTAATTAATTAAAATAAAATGGGACGGCAATTGTTAACAGACGACAAAGTGAGTATAATTTGGCAAAAAATTAAGGTTATTGATGGCGGGATAAAATACCAAACCTGAATACATGCCAGAAGCCAAATGTGTATCAGGTTTTTCTATTTCTAAAAATAAGAATGCTGGGAATTGCTACATAAATTATATTCAGGCAAGATTATATACTACAATATTGTATACAATATGCATTATAGTATAAAAAATTATAACATGTTCTAAAATGATACGCTTCAGTCATCAAAACTAGATTGTTAGCAATTATTTCATGACACAGGAAAAAAAAAGATGGCCTCTATATAATGTTTAGGGTGTAAAACAGCAGGATTTTTCAAAGTATGTGCACTATTTTATCAGCTTTGAAAAGTAAAAAAGACTGGAATATCTCAAGAATGAGTATGGAAGTGTTAGTGTGGTTATGACTGATTTTTACTTTATTCTTTATACTTTCCTGTGATATTCAAATTTTCTATAATGAACATCAAGTTCTTTTATGATAATGTAAATCATATAGAGAAGCATGCTTCCATTAGCAATTCTGTTTTCAATTATTTTTGTTATATTGGAATTAAAAACTCATTTGATACATTAAATGTAACATTTTTAAATGCTGAGGGTATATATACTCCCAACTGCTTTTAAAATGAAGTTGTAATTAGATGGAATTAAGAGAATTGAGACTAGAAAAGCTCTCTGAAGGTAATAGCAAAACACAAAATGCCCTATTTCAAATACTGTAAAATACTCTATGAATGGTAATCTTTGGGATGTATTTTACAAAATTTCACACATATATATTAAAACTTGACTTTAGATCCACTCATAGGTTTTAATACAAATAAGCAAACCAATAACGAAGATAAGATTATAGAGGCAACAGTGCACCTGCTAAGGAAAATATACTATTTTCTTTTTTTTTTTCAAGACGGTCTCACTCTGTCACCCAGACTGGAGTACAGTGACACAATCACAGCTCACTGCAGCCTTGACCTCCAGAGCTTAAGTGACCCTCCTACCTCAGCCTCCCAAGTATCTGGGACTGTAGGCACAGGCCACCAGGCCTGGTTAATTTTTTTTTTTTTTTTAAGGGACAGTGTTTCACTATTTTACCCAGGCTGGACTCAAACTCCTGGGCTCATGTGATCTTCCTGCCTTACCCCCCTGACATGTTAGGATTACAGGTATGAGCCACCACCACACTGGGCCTATACAATTTTCAAAGAGTGGAGTCATCCATTACATATCTGTAACACATGTGTTAACAATTAATATTCTAAGTATAGTTCTAAGCTCCATTTGGTAACACAGAATAAATGGAGGGTTTGCTCACATCTGATGGATTTGACTTTCTCTGTGAAGACTGAGGCAAGATCATCTGAGCGTAAGGAGGCAGTGTGAAGTTCGGAAATTAAGGAAGGTAGAGATGCTTAAGGTAGCTTTGCAGAGAATAGGAGAGGCACTACCTGAGTGAAGGAATTCCAGTTGGACAGGTCCAGAAGGTGAGTGTCTGAGGAGGCCACAGATACGGAAATGAGAGCATAAAAGTCAGCTTGAAACATCAGCCAGAGCCAGAGGGCATGTCCACCAAACAAATGTTAGAGGATTCCCATGCCTCAAAGGCTGAGACCTACCTGTGGATGATTGAGATGATTCATGTATTTAATGATACTAGCAGAATTATCCCTGCAAGCAAGCTGGACTCCTAGGATGCAAAGAGAAAATAACTTTATTCTTCATCTCCAACTGGCCATTTGAATCCTCTTTTGGGACAGTTCTTTCCCTCTCTGTAACTTCAAATGAAATAATAGAAAGGTCTTTGGACTCTGATCATCTCAGATAATAAAATGTCCTCTGGTCACTTCAGTTCCAAACCACCACCTCACGTTATAAATTAATCTGCCCAGAAACTCCCAACTTCATTGCAGTCTTGATGAAGCTTTAGACTAACAGGCCTAGAGTGGGGAATGAGATACTCATTTCTATGTTCCCTGTAATGCTACTTTTCCATGACTCTGACTTTGTTTCCCCAGCACTTAGCTACCAATGTGTCCTCCAGGATGGGAAGCAGAGATGGCAGGAAAGGAAGAAGAAGAAAGGTCTTATTTGACCTACATACATATAAGTTGGTGTAGCTGCCCTCTGGCTCTGGCTGACATTTCAAGCTGACTTTTATGCTCTCATTTCAGTATCTGTGGCCTCCTCAGATTCTCACCTTCTGGACCTGTCCAGCTGGAATTCCTTCACTCAGGTAGTGCCTCTCCTTTAATCAGCTGTTTATTATCTCCCTCTACTTCTCTGTATAGTAAAACCTTCAACCTCTTTTTGTCAAAGACACGCCATCCATTACAGGAAGCCCTCTGGGTTAGAATTCCTTTTAAAACAACTCAGACTCACATTCCTACTGTGGATTTTATTTGGTCCCAGGAAAAACGCAGCTTTGGCCTGGCATAGGCCAAAATGTGCTTACTTCCTAAATGCAGCCCTCTGCTGTGCTGACACAGTTCACTTCAGCCAGCCTCTCACTCAAAGACTTTCTCTTTGGGTATGAGTCAATGCCTGCCTGTGTCTCCATGTTTCAAAAGATACCTATCAAGATCTCTTTGAAGTTCTCACATGGTGGAGGGTCTAGGGGCGCAGTGGTAAGGAGTGTCAAATAGAAAGAATTCACAGCTAAAGGTAAAGTACAGATCACAAAACCTGTTTTCATGCAGTTTCTTTAGAAGTCATTGATAGATGGGCTAATACTTCGCCTTGGAATTTGACAGTATTTGGTATCTTTGGTTTTGGGGCCTCAGTGAAAACTAGAAGGAAGAGTCCTATTTTAACTCTGTCTTCCTTCTATGCAATTTCTCCAGTACTACTTAGCCTCCTAGTAGAAGAGAAAGATGGTTGGGTTCAAGTTGTGTCAAATAGAAATGAAAAATAGAGCAACCGGGGCTTTGGGCTCTGGCAAGGGTGACTGAATCGATGCATCACAGAATCAAACTGGAGAAGGAAGAAAGGGAGAAATCAGTGGCTTAAAGGGCCCAGGAGGTTGGAGAATGTAGAAGAAATCGTTGAGTCAGCATTCTGGAAAGATACTATAACAGCTGATTGGCTAAAGGAAAGGGAGATGAGAAACAGTGGAATGGTCTTTGGGGTATGGAGCCTTATGGATCAGACAGGTTATGGAATCATTCACAGGATTAGAGTACCGGAGAGGGGAACTGGTTTTCAGGGCATAATGATGAACAAACTGAACAGGAGAGGATAATGAGACGTCTAAGTGGCATGAAGGGCTGACCATCAGAAGAACCACAAAATTCAAGGTATGCCTTTCAGAGTGAAGACCAGAAACAGTATTGGGGTTCAGGATTCAGTGACTTCTCAAAAAAGAAAGTGTGAAGACTGAAATGCAGGGGTTAAGAAGCATCTTGTTAAAGGAAAGGGTATAAAGAGAACCCGTTAACACAGAAGAAATGGAGTTATCTGTCATCTAAGACAAAGAGCTGCATCTGAGTCAATGATCTGCTCTGAAAAGTGCTTCATCCAAAAATATATTCTCTTTTTTCCCAATCATCTTTATTGTCTGGTTATGCAACTAAATCTTCTACCTCTTAAGCCTCAGGTTCCACATCCATAAAATGAATATATTAGTATCTATCTTCCATGGCTGTGGTGAGAATATAGTGAGGCAAGGAGTTATTTGCCTATATATAGGCACAGAGTACAAACTCAACCAACGTGAGCTACCCTTATCATTGTCATTATTATTATTTGTCAACTTCTCTGTTTAATCAATAATCATTCCTTTAAAAGATGATTATCTCAAACTTACTTCCAAATACTTTGCCATTTTTTTCTCACTTCACTTAGCCTGTCTGACGCAAATGGCAAGGGGAAAGAAAGAATGACTCAAACATCACAGATTGGTATTACCCTGGCATGGTTAAGATAAGTATGTTGACAGCAGGATTCTAGTTTGACTCTCAGGTCTGATATTCAGTGGTTACTATTTCCTTTTAGGGACTATGCTTAAGGTTTGGAGACATTGCCACCATCTAGATGATGGTTGCTCAATTGTAACGTTTATTTTCTGTATAAATTTTCTATTGCTGTGTATCAAATTTAATGGCTTTAAAATAACACCCTATGTATTAGCTCACAGTTCTATCTGAAATCTGGGCACTGCATGTATGAAATCAAAGTATATGTTGTGCTGTGGTTCCCTGGGGTTCAAGCCCCTCCTAGAAGCTCATAGTTGTTAGAATTCAGTTCTTTGTGGTTGTAGGACTAAGGTCTCTATTTTCTTACTAGCTGTTGGTTGGGGACCTGTCTCCGCTCCTAGAAGCTGCTCCTCTCCATCAGCAGTTCACTACATAGATGTATGGTTTCTTCCAGGCCAGCAATTAACATTTCTTTCTGATTTCCTCCTCTGCTACCAGTCACAGAAAATGCTCTACTCTTAAAGGACTCACCTGATTGATGCAGCCCACCCAGGACAACCTCCCTTTGCCATATAACATCATAATTAAGAGAGAGATACCTCATCAGATTCCTGTCTTCCACCCACAGTCAAAGAGGAGGGGATTACACAAAGGTAAGGATCATTGGAGGCCATCTTAGAATTCTGTCTATCACATTTACTTATCGAACAGCGTTTATGACCTAGGCTCTGTAGGGACAAAGATAAATTACAGTTGCCTTTGAGATGTTCATGCTATAGTCCAGCACTATCAAATACAGAAGCTATTAACTACATGTAGCTACTGAGCATTTGAAATGTGATTAATCTGAATTGTGCTGTGCTGTAAGTGTCAAATGCACAGAGGATTTCAAAGAATTAGTACCAAAGTGGACTGTATAATATCTCTTTAATATTTGTGTAATGACTACACACTAAAGTGTAACATTTAGGATATGTTGATTTAAATAAATTATTAAAATTAATTTCATCTGTTCTGTTTACTTTTGTAAAGTGTCTACCAGGGAACTTCTAATCACATATGTGGATTGCATTATGTTTCTATTGGACAGTGCTGGTCTAGACCAAGAAAAACAATAATCACTTCAAAGTGTACTACATGCCATGACAGGAGAGGCCAATGGTGTTTTGGGGTCACAAGAGAGAGTGGTCAGTTTAGCTGGGGAAGAGAGTGAAAAGAGGAAAGACTTCAACTGCTTCCCTTTAATAGCAGACAAGGTACAGCATGATTTTCTATGCAAAAATCCTTTCCCAAGAGATAGAAATTATTTATACAAAACTGCAGAGTAATTCCTAGAGGCTTTTAATTTTAGAAGGCATAATTCAGAACAAAATTTTAAAACAAATACAAAAGCCCAAATGTACATCAGCCCTTCTCTGACAAACCTTTAACTGTTGTGCCTCTGCCTGCACCTTTCTTTTCACTTGGACACCAGCAGACACAGCTAATTCCCTCTCTCCAAGCTATTTTATAGGGTCAGAAGCTTCCAGTTGCTCATCACTGAGAGCAGCCTATCTTCAAAATTCCCCATTGGCAGTGATTCTCTGGCTCTTGATCTCTCCAATAGAGGGCAGCTATTACCAGCTTAATTGGAGAGTAATTACCTTCTTGGCCCTCGCAATTAGTTCAAAGAGCTCTCTTTGGCTTCCCAGCTTATGACAAATCAGAAAAAGAAAGAAACATTGAAATGTGATCTATGCAACTTTTTTCTATAGTGGCTTTTTGTCCCATTGTGAGTTGCTCTATCAGTTTTTCTGTTGTTGTTGTTGTTTGGACTAGGCCATACTTCCCATAAGGACCCATGTGAATATTTTGTACTCATTAAACAAATACTTTTACATGCAAATAGTTAATACTTGTTAAGTACATGCTATGTATTAGATGTCATGCTAAGTACATCATCTCATTTAATTTTTAGCTCAAAAAGGTAACAATAATAATATAAAACTGAAAGTTAGAGTGCTTGCTATATGCCAGATACTTTTCTAAACTCTTTTTGTGATAAAGTTAATTTAAGAAGTTAAGGCTCAAGAGTGCTAAGAGATGGAAAGTGCTAAGAACAGTGCCTAACACTAAGTATTCAATAAATGTTAATTAATATTTAATACTTGCAAAGATCATGTGTCATAAAAAACATTACTATCATTCCTATTTTACAGATAAGTAATCTGAGACTTAAAGACCTTAAGGTATTTGCCCTAGATCAGTTGTTCTCAGTCTTTAATGTGCCCCAAAAATCAACTGGAGGGTTTGTATAAAGACAGATTGCTTGGCCCCACCCGGAGATTCTGATGTAGTAAGTCTCCAGCAGGCCTTGAAGATTTGCATTTCTAACAAGTTTCCCAGTGTTGTTCCTGATGCTGTCCAGAGGATCTCACTGCTCTAGACCATTGATTTAATAAAGATTTTACCCCTGGCCAGGCATGGTGCCTTATGCCTGTAATCCCAGCACTTTGGGAGGCCAAGGTAGGTGGGTTACCTGATGTCAGGAGTTTGAGACCAGCCTGGCCAACATGGTGAAACCCTATCTCTACTAAAAACATGAAAAATAGCTGGATATGGTGGTAGGCATCTGTAATTCCAGCTACTCAGGAGGCTGAAGCATGAGAATCGCTTGAACCCAGGAGGCGGAGGTTACAGTGAGCCGAGATTGCACCACTGCACTCCAGCCTGCGCAACGAGTGAAACTCCCTCCCCCCGAAAAAAAAAATTCACTCCAGCTCTTCATACTCTGCACCAGTAGTCAACACTCCCTCTTTGTCACATTGATGGAGCTTGAAATGTCTAACATTCAAGCTAATGTCAACTTAGACAACTTTAAGTAAACCATAAAAGATTTTAGAGAGAGTAGAAAATGACTGGCTCATATTAGATATTGGAAAAGTCTGAACAAAACAGAGCATGAGTCCCTTTTTTTTTTTTTTTTTTTTTTTTTGATACGGAATCTCACTCTATCATCCAGGCTGGAGTGCAGTGGCACAATCCTGTCTAACTGCAACCTGCACCTCCCAGGTTCAAGTGATTCTCCTGCCTCAGCCTCCCAAGTAGCTGGGACTACAGACACACACCACTATACCCAGCTAATTTTTGTATTTTTAGTAGAGACAGGGTTTCACCATATTGGTCAGGCTGGTCTTGAACTCCTGACCTCAGGTGATCCGCCACCTCAGTCTCCCAAAGTGTTGGGATTACAGGCATGAGCCACCGTTCCTGGTGGCAACACTTCTCTAAGGAGCATGCTCTCGTTAATAAACGTCTTTTGCTCACTTCCAGTATCTCTATTTTATAAAGTTTTCTGTTTTAGTAACTCATAGATGAGTTTTAGCTACCCGTGTATGCTGGCAAAGTTGAGTGATATCTTTCTTGGATACGTATCGGATATGTATTTGCCATGCAAATTATGGCTTGTTTGTGTAGAAGAGTGATACACTGTTCTGTAAGAAAATCATCATAAGAAGTGTTTTCTGCAGACAGGAAAGGAGGGCTGTGAGATTGAGAGGAATTCACAATGCTTTTAATTAAAAACCAATGTTTTGTTCTTTAAAAAAAAGTTTGAAGCAATTCTAGCAAAATATTGGGATTTGTTAAAACTGACCATTAAATACACAGGCATTTATTATACTCTCTGGGACATTTTTCTAAATCTTTGAACTGTTTTCTAACTACATATTTTTCAAAGGCCAAATGCCTACTCTTTGCTACGAAAAAAAAGAAAAAACCCACAGAGAACACAAACGGATATAGCCCCATCTCCCACAGGAGTTACTGACCTCTGAAACAAGTAGCCCATAATCAAATAATCATAGATATGTACACAGTTACACAGTTACAAACTGCAATCAGTTTTACAAAGCTAAGGGCTAAAGAATTATGAAAACTTCTAACTCTGGTACCTGACCAGGACTCCAAGTCAGAGATTGCTTTTCCAAAGAAGTGGAAATTCAGCTATGAGCCAAAGGGTACGTAGGTGTTAACAAGGACAAGTGGGTTGAGGCACAGAAAGAACTATAAAAAGACCAAGTGAGGCCAAGCGTGATGGCTCGCACCTGTAATCCCAGCACTTTGGGAGGCTAGGCAGGGGCATCATTTGATGCCCCTAGTCTGGCCAACATGGTGAAATCCCATCTCTGCTAAAAGTACCAAAATAAAATTAGGTGGGCGTGGTGGTGTACACTTGTAATCCCAGCTACTTGGGACGCTAAGGCAGGAGAATTGCTGGAACCCAGGAAGCAGAGGTTGCAGTGAGCCAAGATGCTACCACTGTTCTCCAGCCTGGGTGACAGAGTGAGATTCTGTCTCAAAGAGAAAAGAAAGAAAGAAAGTGAGTGGGGGAAGAGAGAGAGAAAGAAAGAGGACAGAAAAAAAGGGAGAGAGAGATGAGAGAGAGAAAATGAGAGTGTGAGAGAGAGGGAGAAAGCAAGAAAGAAAACAGATTAGAACTACAAATTTTTAACCTTGGCTGGGCATGGTGGCTCTCATCTGTAATCTCAGCATTTTGGGAGGCTGAGGCAGGTGGATCATGAGGTCAGGAGATCAAGACCGTCCTGGCTCACACAGTGAAACCTTGTCTCCACTAAAAATACAAAAATTACCAGGCTTGGTGGCAGGCACCTGTAGTCCCAGCTACTCAGGAGGCTGAGGCAGGAGAATCACTTGAACCCAGGAGGCGGAGCTTGCAGTGAACCAAGATCGTACCACTGCACTCCAGCCTGGATGACAGAGCAAGACTCTTTCTCAGAAAAAGAAAAAAAAGTTAAACTTTGAGTATTAAGGATCTGTTGTATAACCAGTGTCATAATAGCAAACTAGCTCTTCAAATTGGGGGAAAATATGTAATCAAATCAGAAGAACTATAATTTCAATCTAACCTTGAGTTTATAAATCTCATTCATCCTTTGCTTCCTTATTCATAGAATGAGGAATCCTTTGAAGGGAGAAAATCTTCATTGTTTTATGAAATGTGGTCTTTTATAATCAAGATTTAGCTTATGCCCATTAAGAGTGATAGCTTTCTAGTTTCATTGTCAGGGTGTGGGGACACAAGAAATCTGCCATCTGCTCGCTAGTGGTTGCTGACTCGTAAAATGGCATTTTCCCTCTTCTCTTTACATTAACATCACTGAGACTAATTAAGTGATTTGACTTTGCATTTTAACACCTAGTCCTGAGCTACTGTGAGAAGTTGTCTAATAACTCAAATATCTGTCTAACTACTGTAAGCATTTTTTATATCCAATATTTTTTCCTCCAGGACCTAAGATTAATTCTACCATTAAAATTTTAGGCACCTGATTTTCTAGAGCCACTCTAGGTACTGGCTCACTGTATGCAATTCTCTGAGGGCCTCAGGCATCCCTGGCTTTCTAAAGAAGTTTAAATGAAAAAATAATAATCAGGGCTGATGCTGTCTCACGAACCCCAGTTTGGTACACCATAGCTGTTTTCAATAGCTTTGATGCTTCAGGTTATACAGAAAGTAGAATTTCCCCGATTACAAAGTTTTTTTAAGACTGTAATGCAATAGTGGTCCCTTTGACAAAGGATCTCCCAGCATCAGTGACAATGGGCCACAATAATTTCTCTTCTAAAATATTCCTTTATGATTCGTTTATTGCACTAAATAAAAGTGAATGGTGGCACATGCTCACATGGAATATCATTTGAAATCTCTCCAAGGACTTCGTATTACTTTTAAAACACCCCATTACAGTAATTTATCGTGATATCTTATTCACGTGTGCTTGCTTCAAGGGCTGTAATTAGAACCTGGAGAACCAACCAGGGGCACATGGCCATAGGTTGGCCATATTGCTTCAAGAGACTTTCTAAATTTTTATTATGGACATGAATTTTCAAACGGACCCCAAATTAGAGAGAAGAGCAGAATGAACCACCATGTACCCAACACTTAGCTTTGATAATGATCAATTAATGGCTTTTCATGATCTCACCCTGTTTCCATTCACTCAATCATGTTTTATATTCCAAGGAGGCTTTCAAAGAAAGTCATGGAATCTTCTGTGGCTATAACAACCATTCACATTCACTGCTGGAGATGTAGACTTTCTTGTGGCCTTACAGTTTGAGCACAGCCATCAAAGAAGGAATGAACATATTTCCCAAGACACTCTATTTACATACTCAGGGTGTTCCATCAATCATGTAAAAGAGGGTTACATTTTCAGGTCATACCAAAGTGACTCATCAAACCAGAGGGGTGAGTCATGGATGACATATGACACTTTCCAGTTTAACCTGCTGTATGACTATGAACACCTGTAATAGTCATCTTGACATAAATCTCTCCCTGACCTTTCTGTGACAAGAAAAACTGTTTGCCAACTCCTGAATCCTACCTGTATAGTAAGAAATGATTTCAGTGTTTATTGTAGAAATTCTCAATTTGGGCAATTTAAATCAAATTCAGAGGCAAATTCATATCTTACTTTAAAAGTAAAGCAAATCATTGGGAAAAGCATTGGGGAGAGAGATTGTAATAGAGAGAGAGAGATTCTCTTTCAATCAGTAATTCATGTCTATTAGTTTTTCTTGAAGAAGTAAGCAAGTCCTCAAAGATGTATGTTCTAGGGTGTTTATTGTAGAAGATTGAGTATTAGAAAAATATTGAAAGCAATTATTCAAAAATTTAAGACTGTGAAACTAAATCGTGGAATATTCATACAATGAAATATGAAGTCTTAAAGAATAATGGGAAAATGTGATATATTGTTTTAAAAGCTTTATCTTCAATAAATAATGAAAAGAAAGAGATATCAGAAAAACCTATAGATTAAAAGAGACTTATGAAACATTTTTTTGAGGGAGGTTGCCCAGGCTGGAGTGCATAGTGTGATCATGGCTCACTACGGCCTCAAACCTCCTGATCTCAAGTGATCCTCCTGCCTCAGCCTCCCAAGCAGCTGGGACTATAGGTGCACACCACCATGTCCAATCAGAAAACATATTAACCAGTTGCAATGTATTGCATTTCCCTTACAAGTCTAAGCATGCACACATATATAATATTGAGGAAACGTAAACACTGACCAGTTATAGAATTATACTATGGAATTTTTATAAATATTTTTAAATGTGGTAATAGTATGCTATTTTTTAGTTCTATATTTAGAGAAAAAAATGCTATGCTGATTGGGGAATGTGAGGATATAGATGAAACAAGGTTGATGAAGTTAGAAGGTTTATTATACACTTCTCTCTACTTATGTACATGTTGAAAATGATCCACTTCTTAAAAGGTTTTTCTTTTCTTTTCTTTTCTTTTTTTTTTTTTTTGAGATGGAGTTTCGCTCGTTACCCAGGCTGGAGTGCAATGGCGTGATCTCGGCTCACTGCAACCTCCGCCTCCTGGGTTCAGGCAATTCTCCTGCCTCAGCCTCCTGAGTAGCTGGGATTACAGGCATGCGCCACCATGCCCAGCTAATTTTTTGTATTTTTAGTAAAGACGGGGTTTCACCATGTTGACCAGGGTGGTCTCGATCTCTAGACCTCATGATCCACCCGCCTCGGCCTCCCAAAGTGCTGGGATTACAGGCGTGAGCCACTGTAGGTACTGGCTTTTCTTAAGTTATAAAAGAGTATGTATATTGTGACCCTATGTGTTAATATATTTTAATATATGTTTTCTTATTCTTCTATATAAAACATGATAATATTTTGATGTAAACATACTTTTTACATTTTTTTTTTTTTTTTTTTTGAGATAGGGTCTCACTCTGTCACCCAGGCCTGAGTGCAGTGGCATGATCTTGGTTCACTGCAGCCTCTGCCTTCCAGGATCAAGCGATTCTGCCTCCGCCTCCCTAGTAGCTGGGATTACAAGCGTGAGCCACTACACCTGGCTAATTTTTGTATTTTTAGTAGAGATGGGGTTTCACCATGTTGCCCAGGCTGGTCTTGAACCTCTGATCTCAAGTGATCTGCCCGCCTTGGCCTCCCAAAGTACTGGGATTACAGACATGTGCCACCGCACCTGGCCCAACCATACTTTTTATAATAAATAAGTAACTTGACAGCTGGAATTGATTTACGCTAGACATTAATGTCTCAAAATTTGCTGTTTTCTCCTTGTATCTAATATACTGAGTTTACAGTTCATAAACTATCAAAAATGACAGTGTGAGATGGACTCACATGTTGTCTCAGATTAAGATCTTCTATTATCATAAGGCCCATCCATCAGTTATGAGGTGACTTTTATCCTGTGGCCAGGGAGCCTGATAATTCATGCCTGGGGCAAGCAAAGAAATCACGTAAAACCCCAGACTTTCCAGTTTTCATACAAAGCTGGACTTTCATAAACAAAACAAGGAAAGAAACTGAGCATCTTAACAGGTGAATCTAGAAAAAAAAATAAACATCTTTTTTATATCAATGATTTGGCTAATTTAGAAAAATTTTAAGGGCTATTTTGCCTAAATTAATAAGAAAATGTGATTGCCCCAGGTGCCAATTTTGCTCTTTTCCGATGGCTGGATTTACCTCAGCTCTCAGAAAAAAAGCAAATTGCCACAACATAACATTTTCACACTCCTAAAAGAAGCTTTACATTTTATTTATTAATTTATATATGTATTATTTGTTTTTGAGACAGGGTCTCTCTCTGTCACCCAAACTGAGTGTAGGATCACCTGGGCACAAGTGATCCTCCCACCTCAGCGTCCCAACTAGCTAGGACTACAGGCACACAACACCACACTTAGCTATTTTTTTTTTTTTATTTTTTGTAGAGATGGGGTCCTGCTGTGTTGCCCATGTTGGTCTCAAACTCCTAGATGCAAGTGATCCTCCTGCCTCAGCCTCCTAAACTGCTGGATTACAAGCATGAACCACCACACCCAGCCAAGTTTTAAGTGGGCCTTCCTGAAAGTGACTGTGCACATATGCAATAGAATTGGAATAAATTAAATGTAACAAACGATCTTCTCACATCAACCTCTGTTGATGGGTGGGCTGTGCTATGTACTTGCTCCTGCTTCAAGACTCAACCACAAGTCCCGTGTGCAGGAAAGACAGCAGTTTGGAAATTGGAGGACTGTGATTCTGCTTGTGCTTTCCAAGGCTCCAAATTGTTTGACTAGAAAATTCTGCCTGTACCTCTGGCATTGGTCTCCCCTTGCCAGGCCTCTCTACTGCAGGCCCTGAGCCCTATCTCAGGTAACTAAGTTCTGCCCCATTCAACTTCTGAGTCCAAGTTTACCAACTGTCTGGAATGAGTCTTTGCCACACCAGAGTGTGGTGGAGTGAGCCTTGCTACCCTGTCCTATAGCCAGATGGGTGCTAGGTCTGGAGGCTTCTCCCCTGGCCCCTCGTCATTCAATAGCACCTCGGGACTTCTGTTTTGGTTTTCTGACTGTTCTCTTGGCCCACTCCCAGGGAGAAAACTGTAATCTCAGCACCCCCAGAAGTGGCCCCTTTCCTTTCTGTAGTAACCACAGGCTGAGGGCTGACTCCCTTATACGGGACCACCTGGAACCATACTGCCCCCTCCTGGATGCCATTCCTCTTGCTGTGACATCCATGCAAGCAACTGGCCCTCCCCACTCCAGACACCCCAAAATTTTCTTGGGATGGGATTGAATTCAAATTTGCTATGCCTGTAAAGCATAATTAGAACCATAGGATATGCCTCAGTGGTAATATAGAAGCAGGAGCTGAATGATACATTTTCAGCTTTTTTGCAAGTTAGATTGTTAAACACCCCAGTATTAAAATTTGAGTCATATAAACTTAAAATTAATTGACACTAAAAAAAGGTGATACTCAAAACTCATCATTTCTTATCTTACTACATTTTACTACTGTCTATGCTCTGGGTTAATTTACATTGACTGTAGTGTTATTTGTATGGTGGAAATTACTCCACTTATCAAATCATGGTTGAATTGTAATCAACAGTTGACTATGGAGACAAGAGTTCAGTAAAAATCAGTGAAAGCATTCTGTGAGAGTCGACTGGACATATGGGACTTAAAATAAAGGGTATTGCATATTTTATTATTATTTATAAATTGCATGCTACTTATCCTTTGTATCAATAAAATTTCTAAGTTGATGTATTTTTTTTCCACAGAGCCCATTGTTAAACATTTCCCAGCATACTACTGTATCCCATCTGCAGGACCATGAGCCCAGTTCCATAGTCTCATCCACTCTCTCGGTTCTGCTCACCTTCCACATTGATTCTGAGCCTGTTGCAGGAGGCTCATACCCAAAGCACTCTTGATTTATCTCATCCATGTGGCAGGACATCCATTAGCATAACACACCTGGCTTCGGCTCCTTGCCACATGCCTCTAGGCAAACTGACTTGCCCAGTTGGTGAATTTGGAAGAATAAATGTGTCATATATAGCTTAGCTCTTTTCCTTTCCTTAGGAGCTACCTGCAGGAGGGGCATCTTTCTCCAGAGGCAAAGCCTGCCCTGTTCTGATGTTGCCTAAGGCTGATGGACAAGTTGATCAAATCCCAAAGTTTAGTTGATGAGAACTGCACTTGCTTGAAGACAGAAGCTATGCTTTCCCAAATAGCATTGAATCAATAAGGAGCTCCCCACAGGTAGCAGGTATGTTGGCCTCCATCTGTTGACTACTTGGCTTTATTTCTCAATTGGCTCAAAACTTGAGTGGGAAAAAAGGAGTGTTCTTTATTGGGCCCCTTAGAAACTCTACAGTGATCCTCTCCCATCAGCCTTTGCTCCTGAGGTCCCAGAGTACCTTGTGACCATGCCCATATTTCTTGACACACATAAACCCTTTCTAAAAGTAGAAAAATGGACTGGCAAATTTGCTTTATTCTAATCCCTTTATTCTCAATATGTATATATAATCATCATGTTTACACAGTTGAGCACCTTTTATATGTTAGGTATTATACATACAAATAGCAAATTGACCTTGGAAAACAAGTGTTATTATCACTTTACAGATGAGGAAATTATGTCCTAATGTGCTTAAGTAACTTGCTAGGGGTCACAAAGTGACTGAGCCAGTTGTCAGATGCCAAGGCCCTTGCTCTTTCCATTCCAATTTCTCTCCCTTCCCTTTCTCTTTTCTCCACACCAAATCTGCTCGTCTTCCTTCCTCTTCTTTCTCTCGCCCTCTCTTCCATCGAGCTCTCTCTGACTACCTTTCCTCATTGTCACATTTTCTAGCCCTTTAACATGTTAGAAAATTGAAGAAGCATTTGAAACCTCAGATATTTCAGTATATTTTAAAATATCTGCAAAATCTTACCACAGCAGCTGGGCCCCCAAGAAATCTGGCAGCAAGCAGTAGGAAAACTGTGGCTGTCTTTTTAATATCCTCCTTGGGTTTCTCAGGAGGAATGTCCAGCATCCCATTCGAGGTCCTGGGGCAGGAGGTCACAAAGAAACTAGTACATACAGAGAGGGAGGCCACAGGACTTCATCAAGCTGGGGTCTGCCCAGGCATGACCTAGGAGCTGGGCCCTGTGTGAAAAATGCAGCCTTTCTTCAGAAGGAGTATGTGCCCGTTACCTCTGAATCAAGGTTTTTTTCCCAGGGGTCAATAGTTGTGCAATAAGCTCAGGGACTGAGCAAACAGTTTAGCAATTGCTTGGGGAATGACTGAGAGAAGA
This sequence comes from Callithrix jacchus, assembly GCF_049354715.1. Classification (NCBI taxonomy): domain Eukaryota; kingdom Metazoa; phylum Chordata; class Mammalia; order Primates; family Cebidae; genus Callithrix; species Callithrix jacchus. The sequence goes on from NC_133502.1 coordinate 155,632,019, forward strand.
AAATATGTCATGCATTCTCAACCAGGTAGTATTTCCCCATACAGCATAAAAGTTGGTTCTTGGGAACTCAGAAAAATACACAGTATATATATATATGATATTAAAATTTCATAGAGGGATTAAGAAAAATATGTCTTAAAAGGCTCCTCAGGAGAGCAATGATTTTGTTAATGGTTGAAAAACATAGATGAATATAAAGAACTTAGCACAGCATGTGACACATAGTAGGTTTTCAATTTATGAGAACTGTAGTTGCTATTATAGTCATTAGTTGTTATTATGATTATCCTACAACCAAATTAGAGAAATCATGCAGACCCATCATAGTTAGGGCAAAGAAGGTTGTACTGTGCCAAGTTCACAGATGAAGCTAGCCTTTGGTGGATTTTGCCTGAGCTAGAGGTCAGAACTGCCCAGGATTCTAGAAAATAGAAATATTCTCGCACACTGCTGAGATGAGCAGAAACATTTGTGTATGCAGTGTTAAAATTTAAAAAAAAGTAGGGGGGCATGGTATGAATGTTTGGGCTGTGTTCAGACTTTCGCAATGCCTGCTATCATGCTCTGGGGAAAGGACATGATTAAGAAATGAATGAACGTAGGGTTGCAGAAAATGCAGTGCTCTGTAGGCTTGTAAAAAACGAAATATCCGGGGCTGGGCGCAGTGGCTCACGCCTGTAATCCCAGCACTTTGGGAGGCCGAGGCGGGTGGATCATGAGGTCAAGAGATCGAGACCATCCTGGTCAACATGGTGAAACCCCATCTCTACTAAAGATACAAAAACTCAGCTGGGCATGGTGGCATGTGCCTGTAATCCCAGCTACTCAGGAGGCTGAGGCAGGAGAATTGCCTGAACCCAGGAGGTGGAGGTTGTGGTGAGCCGAGATTGCGCCATTGCACTCCAGCCTGGGTAACAAGAGTGAAACTCCATCTCAAAAAAAAAAAAAAAAACTAAATATCCAATGATTAGTCTTAAAACCTATGTTTGTATGACTCTTAGTGTACAAAGTGGTTTCATGTAAATTAGTCCAACAATTGTGGAAAGCAGTGTGATGATTCCTCAAAAAACTAAAAACAGAACTACCATTCAACCCAGCAATACCACTACTGGGTATATACCCAAAGAACTATAAATAATTCTACCATAAAGACACATGCAACTGTATGTTCACTGCAGCACCTTTTGCAATAGCAAAGACATGCAATCAACCTAAATGCCCATCAACAGTACTATGGGTAAAGAAAAGGTGGTACGTATATACCATGTGAAGCTACGCAGCCATAAAAAAGAATGAGATCGTGTCCTTTACAGGAACATAGATGAAACTGGAGGCCACTAGCCTTAGCAAACTAATGAATGAATAGAAAATCAAATACCACATGTTCTCACTTGTAAGTGGGAGCTAAGTAATAAGAACACATGGACATATAGAGGGGACCAACAGACACTGGGGTTTACTTGAGAGTAGAAGAGGGGAGAAGGAAGACGTTCAGGAAAAAAAAATGTTGGTTACTAGGCTTAGTACCTAAGTGACAAAGTAATCTGTATACACCAAACCCCCGACTCACAAGTTTACCTTTGTAACAAATCTGCACAGGTATCCCTGAACCTAAAATAAAAGTTAAAATATTTTTTAAAAAGTGATTTTGAATACATGGACACAGGGAGGGGAGCATCACACACTGGGGCCTGTCAGAGGGTGGGGAGGATTAGGGGAGGGATATCATTAAGAGAAATACCTAATGCAGATGACAGGGTGATGGATGCAGCAAACCACCATAGCATGTTTATACCTATGTAACAAACCTGCACGTTCTGCACGTACACCCCAGAACTAAAAGTATGGGGTATAAAAAAGTCGTTTCATATTTCTTATGAAATCATCATCATAACCCTGCAAAGTCAATACCTAAAGGATGAAAAAGCAAAGGCTTAGAGTCCTCTCAGTTACTTGTTCTTTTTAGCTACCCAGTAGTAAGTATCAGAGCAAGCCTTCTTTCTACTGTACTCTACCACCTCTTTAAAATTCCTTTCCCACAGAGGAGGACCTAGTAATGGTAAAGCTATGGAGCAAAATCACATATTGGAACTTGGGGACTCCCTGGTAAGGAATATTATAGTGCATGTAAATGGACACAACCAAACCATGTAAGAAGTGGGTATTATATTCATGGATTATGAATCTAGCCTATGGCAGAACCTACTGAGGCTGGTCAAAGTCATCTACTGCCAAGTTATTGGGAAATGAAAACCCATCAAAATAGAACATAGAAGCATCACAAGATGCTGTGAAGTCTGGAACATAAATAAAAGACTTAGGGACACAAACATTGAGAATAATAATGTAATATGAAAAAAGAATGACTAGGTACATAGTTGGTGCTGGCTTTTAAGGCTGTAGCTTCAAATGTAGGAATGACGGCTATTTGGCTAAGAGTGAAGAGAATTTTTCAAAGACTGAAAAGAATGTGTTTAGTCAGAGACTAACTCATCTGGCCAGAAGGGCTATAAATGGAAAACAGATGGGAAGGGAGAAAAAAATACCTAGATAAAACTGAAATGGGTTTCCGTGGATGATATGAAGGAGGGCCTGAAAGACTTTCAACAGTGAGGGAGGTGCCGAGTAGTTCAACGAGAAAACAGTTGGGAAGGACATCAGAAACAAAACATAGGCAGCAGATGTCCAGGTATCATGCACAGAACATGAACAACATGGTAACATTGAGATTACAGCACAGAGTGTCAAACAAGACCTCACAGATGCCACTGAGAGTTGGCAGGCTGGAACAGATCCATGGGAACATAGCGATAGAAGGGTGTGCTGTGTACAAAAGACCTGTTGAGAGGAGGAGGAGGAGCACTGTGGTAACAATAGATTCAGAGGAATACCTGAACACTTGGATGAAGATGAAAGGACAGAGGAACAGAAGTGATGTTTTTGTGGAAGCACAGCTGAGCCACATGGAGGAAAGCCACAAAATTGGCACAGTACACATGATTAACAAGGATAAAATTCAGGATACTTCATTCAGGTAAAAGCAGAGGTTTTCACTTGCCTCTCTAATAATTTCATGTCCTGGAAGGTAGAGGAAGAAATAAAAATAACTGTGCTCTGACCGATTCCAATATATAGAAAGAAGCCACTTGGCAGAGTGGAAAGGATGACAGCTAGAGAATGTGCCTGTCATCTTCGGGGGAGGGCAGACTTGAGCTAGAACAAAGGTGGATACAGGACTTCAGGAAGTTAGACTTCAAAATATTTTAAGAAAATATGGCGTAATTTCACAAGTTTCTAGAAAAGAAAACAGCATCAAGAAGCACGGCTTTGGGTAATTCCAATGAGAAGAAACGAGAGATGGAGAGATTCTCAAAGAAACTAGTGATGGCACAGAGCGTTTTAAGTGAGGATGTATAATGGATGTTCAGAAAGATGGAGGTAAATGATCACTGCATGAGAGTGGCAAAGAACAACAAAAATAGTAGCAGGGATGCTAAAATCCTGGTAGGATCAAAGCATGCAAAAATGGGAAGGACCAGAGAGAGTGTTATGGGGCCAAGGGGATTATGATAATGGATTGGAGAAAGTATGCACTATTTCTCAAGTGTGTCACATTCTTTTAGGCCCTGTCAAGGACTGTGATTGTAGGGCTGAAAAGGTTGTACAAAAGTAAATAAGAGTATGTTGAAATCCAAGTTTGGGGAAAATGTTACTGATCCTCTTTGAAATCTAATCCAGGATTAAAGTTCCTGGTCCACAGTCTGGGAATCAAAGAGCATACATTTACTGATTTCTAAACTTTCTTATTCCTAAGTATTATGAATTGCATTTCAGCTAGTTGATTTTCAAATTCATCTTGCAGAAGCTTGGGAGTGAGCTTGGGAGTGTAATTCATTTGGGTGAGAACTGATTCCATTTTTGGATTATCTGCATATTCTCTTTTATTATCAGAATTTTTCAATTGGATATGTCCAGCTGAAGGCTTAAAACTAGCTAACTAGATTTAGAAGGACAGTTTCCAAGGTCCTCAGCAGGATGCTGTGTGTATCTCCAGGTGAAGAAATGTTACTTAATTAAGGTATTCCATCTTTAAGAAAGCAAATTGCAATGTGTTTGAGTTTCCTAAGAATTTTTAGAGTGGCTCCTCATAAAAGAACTAGTAAAAGTGGGTATAATTCCTTGTATAATGGTTATGGAATTTTTCTCTAATTAGTACACCATTTCAAAAAGTTCAAGAACAGGCAAAACTAACCTGTGAGGATAGAAACCATAATAGTGGTTGCCAGGATAGATAGGGGGCAGTGATAAAATGAAAAGGGATACTAGTGAGCCTCCTAGGATAATGGCACACCCTATTTTTCATTTGAGGTATTGGTTACATGGGTATATGCACTGGTCAGATCTCATCACTATGTCAAACTGTCACTGTATGTCAAACTGTCACTGTATGTCATTACACCTCTGTAAAGATACATACAAATATGTATTATTTCTTATCTGGGCAGTGATAAGAAAAGCAAAAGAATGATTTTCCTCAGCTGGGCGCGGTGGCTCACGCCTATAATCCCAGCACTCTGGGAGGCTGAGGCGGGTGGATCACGAGGTCAAGAGATTGAGACCATCCTGGTCAACAAGGTGAAACACCGTCTCAACTAAAAACACAAAAATTATCTGGGCATGGTGGCGCGCGCCTGTAGTCCCAGCTACTTGGGAGGCTGAGACAGGAGAACTGCTTGAACCCAGGAGATGGAGGTTGCGGTGAGCCGAGATCGCGCCATTGCACTCCAGCCTGGGTAACAACAGCGAAACTCTGTCTCAAAAAAAAAAAAAGAATGATTTTTCTCCCATGACTTGACAGTAAATAAATGAAGTTAAGATAAATAGTTAAGGAATCAGAGAAAAGTAGAATCTCCAAGTTTGAAATCAGCAATGTTCCCCAGTTAGATTTAGGAAAGTGTAAGTCTTACCAACACCCTCAAGTTGCTAATTTCCTGTTGGCAAGGTCTTCCATATGGAGAAGGTGGTGTATTGCTACTTTCTATCCTGGTTCCACTGGCACTAGGTACCAGTGGTTTCTAAACTTCCATGCACATAAGTATCACATTGAATACTTGCTAAAAATGCAGACTCTGGGTTCATACCTGGAGATTCCTATAAAGTAGGTTTGGCTGAGTATCTAGGACTTGCATTTCAATGATCATCCTTGATGAGACTGATGTAGGTCCATGGACCTACACTTGGAGAAACATTTCATTAGAAAATCAAATCATAAAACTACCACCTACTTGCTGTAATTTTAGGCTCTCCAGACAACCTTCTAATAATAAAACCTTTTCCATGGCTTCATGGAGAAAATATGTTGCTTATATCAACCTGTATTCCAGTCCATGTGCTAGCATTCTTCCTCATCTAAATAATAAATAGGCATTCGCTTTGTATCCTGGTCTGATGAGCTTGCTAAATATTGGTTTGCCCCAATAGACGAATACGCTTACTATGTGATACTGAAAAATCATGCCTCTGAGCTTGCAAGAGACAAAAACATGATCTGTGCTAAATTTACAGAGATAAAGAATATTTCCAAAATAGGATTTCTTTTTACAAACTCTGTGCTTATCATAATAACTATTATTTTTTTAAAGTAATTAGACTTAACAATAAACATGTATATATAACATTTTCATTTTAAACACATCAAATGAATCTTTTAATAATGTATATTGTGGTTTATGATACAAAATAATATTATAAAAATTTTGGGAAAATGGGAATGTATTTTTTAAAAATCACCTGTTCTACCACCCTGAGCTAACAATGGTTAACCTTTTAACCTTTTTCCTTCAAGTCATTTTTCTGTCTTTATGTACATCTATTTATTGTACTGGTGGTGGTGGCAATGGTTCATTACCTTACAAATCTGGGATTATGCTAAATGAGTATTTCCTAACATGATATCATTGTATCATATTTGCTCTCCTCTAATCTGATTTTATTTTTCTTCTTAGGGTATGTATCACATAAGTGATGTATCTGTTCGCTTATTTATTTTTTGCCCTCTCCTGCATCTGTGCTCCAGAGAACAGGCCTTTCACTATGAAAATCAGCACCTTCAACAGTGTCTAGTATATGTTAGTCACCAAAACAGATCAAATGAATGAATGGCATTATATGTGTCAAGAAATATGCTTCAAAATCATGATGTACAATGACTAAGCAACTCTATCAAGTGAATATAACATGATAGAGTTGCTATGTTCTAATAAATTTGCTATGTTCTAGTATTGAACAGTTGACTTATTTCTATATTTTAATGTTTCCTATTATGTTTGAGGATGATATATGAATCTTATTTATAAATAGCCAGTTAACATCAAATGGCAGTAACCCTAAATTTAAGTTCACTAAATCCCCCAATCAAAAGATGCAGCCAAAACCTAATGATATGCTGCATCCAGACCCATTTCACATCCAAAGATACACAAAGACTCAAAACAAAGGGATGGAGAAAGACTTACCAACCAAATGGAGAGCAAAAATAAATAAATAAATAAAAAGCAGGAGTTGCAATTCTCGCATCTGATAAAATAGATTTCAAAGCAACAAAGATGTAGTGGTAAAAGGATCAATGCAACAATAAGAGCTAACGATCCTAACACCCAGATACATAAGACCCATAAAGAGATTTAGACTCAACGAGACAGAAAATTGATGAGGACAACCAGGACTTGAACTCAGATCCGGAACAAGTAAACTTAATAAATATTTATAGAGCTCTCCATTTTAAACACACAAAATATACATTCTCCACTTTAAATACACAAAATATTGATCGGCCATTATTAATACCCATTTTTAGAACAAAGCAATATTCCCGTTCTCTCTCCCTCTTTTTCTTCCTCTTCCTCTCCTTCACTCCTTTTTTTCTCTTTCTTTTCTTCTTTCCTTTCTAAAAAAAAAAAAAAGATAAGATTAATTCTAGAAGTAGAGTTAGTATGTCAAAAGCTACAACCGTTCTAACGACCTTTTACATATATTGCCAGATAACTTTCCAGAAATACTGCCTATTTATATGTCTATAAGCAGCACAGGAAAATCTCCATCTCTTTGCATCTTTGCTTACATTGAGTATTGCCAGTTTAATACAAATCCTGGTCAATTAAGTCAAAAACTGTATCCCTTTGATATTAAACCTGATTAGCAAGATAACAATAAAGAATATTATCTTACTATGTTATACATGAAATTTTATTGCAATTAGTTTTTGCTTTTTATTTTTTTAAATAGGTATATTATAGATGTTAATGTTATTAAATCTTTTTGTTTGTTTGATTGAGACAAGTCTCACTATTGTCACCCAGGCTGGAGTGCAATGGCTCAATCTTGGCTCACTGCAACCTCTGCCTCCTGAGTTCAAGCGATTCACCCAGCTAATTTTTTATATTTTTAGTAGAGACGGGATTTTACCATGTTGGCCAGGCTGGTCCGGAACTCCTGAACTCAGGTGATCTGCCCACCTGGACTCCCAAAGTGCTGGGATTACAGATGTGAGCCACTGCACCCAGCTTACGTCTTTTATTATATTATTTATTCCTTATTTTTGTACTCAGAAAGATTGGGATCTTGAGATAAATATTCACCCTTACTTCTTGCTAGTTGTTTAAAGGTTTCATTTTTCACACTAAGCCCCTCATCTATTTGGAATGATTTTAGTCTATGGTATCGGATATAAATCTAACTGATTTTTTTTTCATTTAATTAATGGTCCCAATATAAATTTAACTGAGTAATCTTCTTTTTCTTTGACTGTCACTTTCATCACATAATCTTTTTCAATATTCAGATTTGTTCCATTTTGTTCCAGCATTACCTTGTTTGACATCTTCCAACTTGATATGAATAAGGCATATTTCCTTGTGAGTTCTATGTGTGATAACTAATATGTTGTTATTACTTCTGTTGAGTTTGAATACTGGTGAAGTGGAATGCTTTTTTAATTTTTGTTTATTTATTTATCTATTTGAGACAGGATCTCGCTCTGATACCCAGGCTGGAGTGCAATGGCATGATCATGGCTCACTGCAGCCTTGACCTCCCCAGCTTAAGCAATCTTTAGCCTTGGAGTCTCAGCCTTGGAGTGCTTTTTCCTTTTCTTTTTTTTTTTTTTTTATTGAGGCGGAGTTTCACTCTGTTGCCCAGGCTGCAGTATAGTGGCACGATCTCAGCTCACTGCAACTTCCGCCTCCTGGGTTCAAGGGATTCTCCTGCCTCAGCCTCCTGAGCTGCTGAGACTACAGGCATGTGCTACCACTCCTGGCTAACTTTTGTGTTTTTAGTAGAGATGAGGTTTCACCATGTTGGCCAGGCTGGTCTTGAACTCCTGACCTCAAGTGATTTGCCCGCCTCAGCCTTCCAAAGTGCTGGGAATGATTACAGAAGTGAGCCACTGTGCCCAGCTGGAGTGCTTTTTCAAATGTGTATTTATTGTCCATTTGTATTTTTCATTTGTTCGTTGTCTATCCATATAAATTTGGCAAGTTTAGGGTACTCAATTTTTTTTTTACTGATCTGTAATTACACTCTATTAATTAGAGATATGATCATAGCACGTAGTTTATCTTTGTCTTCATTTTAATTTTTCTTTATATTTTTATGCGTAAAGGTAGCTGGAACATTTTACCCATCTATAACTGGCCTAATTTCTGCATTGGAAACCTGCTATTATTGAGGAATCCATTTTTTTCCCAATGATTTGAAATGTCACTTTTATTGCCTTGTATTTATAACTCTAAGATCAGGCTGCTGTCATTCATACACCACAAACCTCTTTACCTCAGTTTTCTATAAGGTTGCGAGTGAATTGGAACAGCGGCCTTTAACACATGGTAAATGGCACGTAAGTGATAGCTCTTATATTGCACTGGCTAAAAGATCTCTTCCATTGTGGTTTTGTTTGTTTTCACTTCTTCCTTTATTTGGTGAGAACAACAAGCTCAGTATGGCTCAACCTTTGCTCTTTGAATCCGTTCAGCTACTCACCTCCCTAGAGGCAGTTTAGAAACTCCCTCGAGTAGAATAAATAAAGCTCTCCAAATTCTGTGTTTTGATGTTTCTGTCCACACCCACACTCCCGACATTGTCAAATATTCCAGCCTCTGTCTTTGGATCCTAAGAGATGCTGTGGGAAGTTACTGTGAAGGTGACACACTCAAAGTATAATGGCAATCTGAAGGGGCACTGATCCCACCAAATTCCTTAGCACCCAACTTAGAAACTGTGGCAAATCTCTTTAGTTAGCAAGTACACCTAGCAAAGTGAAGGCTAGCAATTTCTGAAGCCCTTCACTTCACTTCCCAGCCTCCAATTCTATGAATTGGCTCAGGGCTGGCTTCTGACAGCAGTGCCTGGGCTCTGAGCTTAGAATTTTCTTCTTTGAACTCATATAGAAAAATTTACCTGTTTTTTTTTTTTTTTTTTGTCAATCTATTTTCAGATGCTTTGTAGCTTTCAAAACTATAGCTGAATACAATCTACCAAAAACTTAGTGGTTTAAAACAACAATTTATTATCTCATGAGCCTCTCTGTTGACTCAGTTTACCTGAGCTGTTCTGGTCTCACCTCCGGTCTCTCATGCTGTCATAGCAGATAGCAGCTAGGACAGCAGTTCTCTGGAGGCTCTGCTGCATGGAAACATCCAGGATGACTTGTCTCACATGTCTAGCAATTTGATGCTTTCCAACATGGCCTCTCTCATCCTTGGGGGTATCTCATCCTCCAGGGTTTCTTTACATGACCTCTTTCTACAGCATGGTAGCTGGATTCATGCATGATGGCCTGCTTTCATGAGTGCAAAAAAGGAAAGTGCTAGGCACATGCTTATAATCCCAGCTATTCAGGAGGCTGAAACAGGAGAATCGCCTGAACCCGGGAGGCAGAGATTGCAGTGAGCTGAGATCATGCCATTGCACTTCAGCCTAGGCAACAAGAGCAAAACTCCATCTCGAAAAATAAAAAAAAAGAAAAGAAAAGAAAAAGATGTATTCGTGGGATAACTGATATGTAAACTTTAAACACTTCAGGTCCTGGGACTCTCCTTAATTATGGTTGACCCTTGAACAATATGAGATTGAACTGTGAAGGCCCACTTATACATGGATTTTCTTCTACCTATGCCATCCTGAGACAGCAATACCTCCTCTCTTTCCCCTCCTCCTTAGCCTGCCAACATAATTGTATTAATTTACTAAGAATTTGTGAGAAGATAGTATTCTAATGCCAATATAATTTTCACAACATGTATTCAAAACATTTACTAGATAACCAGCTATGAAAGTAGGATATAGGGAGAACTGGAAAAATATTGAGTTCCCTGTCCATATCCCACCCCACTCAAAGCCTATCAGGTCTCACAAGCTTTCTGGAACATTCCTTAGTCCCGGCACATATCACAGGTTATTTGTTTATCTCTCTTGGTAGGGCTCCCCAGGTCAGAGATTCAAAGACTCACCCAACATAGGGCCTGACATGTCACCACATCCCAAGAAATGTTGAAGAATAAATGATAAGTTAATTAACAAACCCAATTTCAATCAAAGACCAGCCATGATTTTTAGCTCAAAAGATAAGCCAGGGATAGTTGAAATAAATTTTGTATTAAAGTCATTAAAATCCAAGAAAACCAGTTAGAATGAGAAACAAATGTTGGGGAGAAAAGACTGCTTAAACATATTGAACTTTAGCAAAAGATCTATTTCACAATTTATTGCGAACAACTTTTCTACTCTTGCAAAACTAATGAGAAAATCAGTTCAAATGAGAAAACAGAATGTTGAGTTGCGTAAACAGTGCTGTTTAAACATTAAAAATGTGAATGCTAGGCTTTTGCCCCAGTAGCTCGCTGACTGCACCATAAAACCAATTTTCCCAATCTTAGTTAGGTAGCTAAGCTGAGAATGACTTCGTTTTAGGGGCATTCATATATAATTGGCAAGGCTTTGGTGTGCACAAGAATTAAAATTCTAGAAGTTAAAAACCACCTGTACAGCTAAGTGGCTTTCCAAATGCTTGTAACAAGTGTAAACTCATCAGAAAACTATGAAAACACCATTTCCATCCACTTTTGATATCATTGTGGGTTATTAAGTCTTGATTGTTTAATTTCTGTATATAACAATATCATCTTGTTTCAATTTGCTTTGTTTTGATAGGTGACTAAGTTTGCCTTTCATTATTAATTGAGCTCATTCTGTGCTTCAGGTACATTTCCTGATGCTTAAAGAATTTGACAAAGATCTCTGTCTTCTAATAGAGGAGATGACACTACACAATAAACTCAATAAATAAATAATATAGTGTGTTAGAAGACAGTAAGTTTAAAGGGAGGGAAAAGAAAGGCTTCTTTGATAAGGGGCACTGGGGAAAGCTGCAGTGGGAAGTGTTGGGCATTTTGTTGTATGAAATAAGGGGTTGGGGTTCATTGAAAAGGTGGGATGTGAACAAAGACTGGAGCAAGTGAAGGAGAGGGCATATAATTGCGGAGGGGGTTTACATGGTGCAAGTGGCATCCCTGTGGCAGCCAGGGAAGTCAACTGCTCAGACTGTACTTCCAAAAAATCAAAAAAGCAAAACTTAGCTGTGAGAAGCACAGTAAGCTGGCAGCTCTTCTAGGGCAGTCTCTAGCTACTGAGCATGGTGACAGCACCAAAATCTGGCAATTTTATCCAGTGACTGGTGGGATGGGCAATGTTGGCTCCAGGGCTGCCCATTAGGTTGGCTGAAACTGTCTGATCTATATCACAGTCTGACTCTCTCTCTGTCCAGTTCTGCCTCCTTTCCTCTTTCCTTTCACAGGCAATATTATCATTGTGGTCTAAGGCTTTCCTTACCAAAACCTGCTTCCTTCCTTCTCTTTTTCCACAATTGATATCTACCAAAAAAAGGGCTAGTATTTCTAACTGTTTTGGCATCTGCTTCCCAGGTACCTGAATTTACACAGTGACTGAAAAATGTAAAAGAGATGTATAGGAATGAGAAACTTGAGCTGTAAGAAGCAGAACAGAGGCTGAAGAAGCCAGAAGTCTAAGACAGAAGACAAAACATTATTATTAATTTTTTTTTTGAGATAGGGTCTCACTCTGTCACCCAAGCTGGAGTGAAATGGTGTGATCACAGCTCACTGCAGCCCCAACTTCCCAGGCTCAAGTGATATTTCCACCTCAGCCTCCTGAGTGGCTGGGACCACAGCTGGGCATGTACCACCACACCCACCTAATTTTTCTTTTTTTGTAGAGACGGAATCTCCCTATGTTGCTCATGCTGGCCTCAAACTTCTAGACTCAAGTGATCCTTCCACCTCAGTCTCCCAATTGTTGGGATTACAGGCATGAGCCATGATACACAGTCTGACAAAAGATTTTTTTAAAGCTCAATTGTTGCAGGCTGAAATTGTTTTTAAAAGTGTTTAATTGTAGGATGCTGAAATGCTTTCAATAATGAGTTGAAAATTTTTGTTACAATGAGGCACTGTTTTTGTACTTAACAAAATGTCACCACTCTACAAGCATCTAGAATTTGGAAAGAGGTTCTAAGAGCATAAAATTTATGTCATACATCACAAATCTACATACAAACAATGGGAAAAGGAGCAATACCTCAATGACTAGGCATGTGCTGTGACTTCTATTGTTATGATTTCTTTCTAATTTAATCTGAAGCTCCCTCTCTTGTCAGTGGCCATAAGCCAAGATAGCCACTCTCTAGAAGAGTCCTGACTGGGGCAAAGTTAGTTCTGGTGTGTTAGTCAGGGGAGACATAATGAGAAAATGAAGCCAAAATGCACAAAACAGAATACATTTATTACTTACAGATCCCAGAGGCATTAGGGGTGCTGAGAAAGTCTGGAGGTGGCAGAGAGCTCAACCAGTGGGTAGAAACAGACAGAGACAGAGAAGAAAAAGGGGAGAAAGGGAAATGAGACAGAATGACAGAGAAGGAGTGGAGTGGGAGAAAGAAGAGAGTGGGAGAGGGAAGGTGAGAGAGGAAGACCTGTGAGGCTGCGCCTTTATTAAGGTTCCTGACCTTTCCTGAAGAGGGCTGGGGATTAACTAGTTTAAGGAAAACAAATGCAAAGGGGGAAACTTACTTACCGCCCCCCCCCCCACAGGTCAGCAGCATCTGTGGAATGTGTTGGGTTTTGGGTTAGCAAGATGGGGAGCAGAAAGGCTTATACCTCAGACAAACACGCGGGGAAGTTTTTTGTGGTTTTGTTTTTGTTTGTTTGTTTTAGATCTCACTCTGCCACCCAGGCTGGAGTACAGTGGCATGATCATAGCTCACTGCAGCCTTGACCTCCTGGACTCAAGCAACCCTCCTGCCTCAGCCTCCTGAGTAGCTGCTGCTACAGGCACACACCACCACACCTAGCCAATTTTTAAACTTTTTTGTAGAGATTAGGTCTTGCTATGTTGTCCAAGATAGTCTCAATCTCAGGGGTTCAAGGAATCCTCCCCCCTCAGTCTTCCAAAGTGCTGGGATTGCAGGCATGAACCACAGCACCCAGCGAGGAGAGTAAGTTTTAACTAAGCCCAAGGTGATAAGGTACAATTGGGTTTCAAATAACCTATGTAAAGCCCAAAAGTGGACACCAAGACTGCAACTATATTAAGTAAATTTATACAGTGTGTGTTCTGCCTACAGAAGGGGTTAAGTGAAACACTGCTAGTTTTCTTAATAAGATCCAGGATCAAACCTTGCCTATTATTATATTTCCAACACAATGCCTGGTTCAGAATAGGTGCTCAGAGAACATTTGCTGGATAAATCAATGTCTGCAAAACACTGTGAGTCAAGGTAGACACGTGGGAGTGAGGAGGACCAGAAGATGCCTAGGAAGTTTCCTAACACAAACTTGCATTCCGTGAGCCTCTTTCTGTCACATACCACATCAACTCCATTGGCAAAGCCTGTTGGCTCTAGTTTCAATAAATCCAGATTCCAACTGCTTCTTATCACTTGTATGGCTTCCACCCTGATATGAGTCACCACTCTCTTCTGATATTATTGCAATAACCTCCTAATTGGCTTCTTTCCATCCACCTTTGCCTTCCTCCAGGAAGTTCTCCATACAGCAACCAGAGCAATTCTTTCAAAACTTAAGTCAGACCATGTCACTTCTCTCATACCTTCCAATGACTTTCTACATTACTCAGAACTAACGCCAAAGTCTTTACAATGGCTCTAAGCCCTCTGCCCTACCTCCCTTATGTCTCTCTCCTCCTTGCTTCCTTGGCTCCTTCGTGGCACCTCCTCCCTATTCCTTCAATATGCCAAGGATGCTCCTACCTCAGGGCCTTGCATCTACACGTGATAAGTGCTATATGAGTACGAACATTTATGGATATTATTGCTGTTCCCTTTATTCAGTTCTCTCTTTCCCCAGCATTGGCATGACTGGCTTCCTTGCTTTATACTACTCCAATATCACTCTATTAAGGAGACTTCTCTTGATTAATGGGTATATCAGTCTCAGCAGAAAAACAGACATCACATTTAAATTAGATATTTTATGGGTTGAGTTGTGTTAGCCCAAAGATTTGGTGAGGACTGACACCCCAGTGCCTCAGAATGTGACCTTATTTGGAAATGGGGTCATTGCAGACACAATTAGTTAGACAAAGTCATATTGGAGTAGGGAGGGGCCCTTAATCCAATATGACTTGGTATCCTCATAAGAAGAGACACAGAAATGTGGACACACAAGGGCAGATTATGATGGAAGTGGAGGCTGAAGTGCTGCAGCTGCAGGCTACAGAACACCACGGATTATCGGAAATGCACAAGCTAGAAAGACATGAGGAAGAATTCTCCAAATCTCAGAGAAAATACAGCCCTACCAACACCTTGATTTTGAACTTCAAGCCACCAGCAATGTGAAACAACGAATTTTGGTTATTTTAAGGTACCTAGTTTGTAGTACTTTGTTATGGCAGCCCTAAAAAAATAATATGGATATATATTCTGAAAACATTCATGAAAGAGACACTGCAATGATGTGGAAGAGAGCATAGAGAAACTGCAGGGAGAGTACATTTCCCTGGAGTGAGAAATAAGAACCCTCTAGGCTTGAGGGGGCAAAGTGGGAAGCAGTTACCAGAATGTCATGGAGAGGAGCCACCCTACAGAAGCGGTGACCTTGTATCAAGTGTACTGCCAACCTCAAAGAGGCATAAATTCTCTAACTTCACTCTCCTCCCTCAAACCTGTCTCCTGCAGTGATGCCACAAAAAGCCAACTGCGGTAGTCCTATAGATCAGCCTTCTTCGGGCAAATTGCTGGGTAAACAAAGAGTCAAAAACATTGCTGGGGGGTGGGATGAGATTGAAACATAAATGGAATAATCTGTAAAGCAATATTCCTTTTGCAGAGCACTATTCATCCTCTTCATGCATTTGTTTAAATGGTACTTATCATCTGATGTATTACAATTGTTTTTATTTTTAGCATATTATCAGTTTATTACTGTACTAAAATATAAACTCCATGGGTGCAAGGACTTGGTTCTGTTTCCTACTGAGTCCTTAAAAATTACTTGTTGGGGCCAAGTGTGGTGGCTCACGCCTGTAATCTCAGCACTTTGGGAGGCCAAGGCAGGCAGATCATGAGGTCGAGAGATGAAGACCATCCTGGCCAACATGGTGAAACCCCATCTCTACTAAAAAGTACAAAAATTAGCTGGGCATGGTGGCATGCACCTGTAGTCCCAGCTACTCAGGTGGCTGAGGCAGGAGAATTGCTTGAATCCAGGAGGCAAAGGTTGAAGTGAGCTGAGATCATGCCACTGCATTCCAATCTGGCACCCAGCAACAGACTGAGACTCTGTCTCAAAAAAAAATTATTTGTTGGATGAATGAGTGTCTACTCTGGCATTTTTACCCTGGATTTTTAAAGTCAGCAGCTGCTGTATCTCTTCTTGCTCAGCCTCTTCCCTAAACCGTTTGATGGATTTCCAAAATGCAAGCAATGCTTAATATCAAGCATTTGGAATTAATGACTTCCTCCCATCATTTAATCGTGGCCCAATAGCTCTAGAAGAAAGGCTCAAGGCCTATCCTACAATGCCTTGCTGACAAGAGCTTCATCTTGGTGGTTTTTGTGTTTTGGAGTAGGGGTGGAGGTCTTATTATCTAGCATGCCCAGTGTGCAGTTTTTCTAGAAATTTGAAACAAAATTTTATCTTTTGTACTTCAGAAAATATTGTGCAAACATTTTAATTAATTGACATCTAAAATCTACTGTTGCCACAGCTACAGTTGTGTGCCACATGACATTTTGGTCAATGCTGAACCACATCTATGCATGACATTTTAATGGAGCTGAAAAATTCCTAACACCTAGTGATATCTTGGGTGTCATAATGCCATAGTGCTATGTATAACTCGCGTGTTTGTGGCGATGCTGGTGTTAACACATCTATTGCAGTGTAAATCATATAAAAGTCTGGCACATAAAATTATGTATCATATGTAGTACTTGATGATAAATGATTATAGGTTTATGTAGTAACATACTAAATTGAAATTTTGAGACAAGGTCTCACTCTGGCTGGAGTGCAGCGGCACCATCACAGCTCACTGCAGCCTTGACGTCCTAGGCTCTAGGGATCCTTCCACCTCAGCCTCCAGAGTAGCTGAGACCACAGGTGTGTACCACCATGCCTGGCTAATTAAAGAAAATTTTTTTGTAGAGATGAAGTCTTCCTATGTTGCTCAGGCTGGTCTTGAACTCCTGGGCTCAAGCGATCCTCCGATTTCAGCCTTCCAAAATGTTGAAATTATAGGCATGAGCCACAACACTCAGCTTGTACTATACTTTTTTGTTTTTTGAGACAGGATATTGCTCCATAGCCCTGGCTAGAGTGCAGTGGTACAATCTTGGCTCACTGCAACCTCCACCTCCTGTGTTCCAGTAATCCCCCTACCTCATCCTCCCAGGTAGCAGGGACTACAGGTGTGTGTCACCATGCTTGGCTATTTTTACTTTTTGTAGAGACAGGGTCTTGCCATGTTCCCCAGGCTGGTCTCATGCATTCTACCAGCCTCAGCCTCCCAAAGTGCTGGGATTACAGGCATGAGCCACTGTGCCGGACCTTGTACTATACTTTTTATTTTCTTTTAGCGAGTATTCCTTCCACCTGTAAAACAAAGTTAACTGTAATACAGCCTCGTGCAGGTCCTTCAAGAGGTATTCCAGAAGAAGGCATTGTTATTATAGGAGATGACAGCTCCATGTATGTTATTTTGCACCCTGAGGCCCTTTAGTTTGACAAGATATGAAGGTACAAAATGGTGATATTGATGATCCTAACCTGGTGTAGGCCTAGGCTAATGTGTGTTTCTTAGTCCATAAAAAAAAAGTTTAGAAAACAAAAAAAAGAAAAAAACAATAGCCGGGACAATGGCTCATGCTTGTAATTCTAGCATTTTGGGAGGCAAAGGCGGTAAGATCTCTTGAGGCCAGGAGTTTGAGGCTGCAGTGAGCTATGATCATGCCACTGCCCTCCAGCCGCAGTGGCAGAGCAAGACCCCGTCTCAAAAAAAAAAAAAAGCTTACAGAGTAAGAGCATAAAGAAAATATTTTTGTATAGCTGTACAATATGTCTGTATTATAAGTATCAGAGTCAAAAAGTTAAAAAATTAGAAGTTTATAGTTACAGCAAGCTAATATATTACTGAAAAAAGAAACATTTTACAAATAAATTTAGCGTAGCTTAGGTGTGCAGTGTAGTCTATAGTAGTACACAGTAACACCTTAGACTTCACAGTCACACACCGGTCACTCATTGATTCACCCAGAGTATTTTCCACTCCTGAAAGCTCCATTCATAAGCACTCTATAAAGGTGTGCCATTTAAAATCTTTAATACCTTTTTTTAAATCATATCTTTTCTCTGTTTAGTTACACAAGTATTTACCATTGTGTTACAATTACCTACAGTACTCAGTATAGTAGCACATTGTGCAGGTTTGTAGCCGGGGAGCTACAGACTATATCATATAGCCTAGGTGTGTAGTAGGCTATATTTACCACCTCGGCTGTGTACGCCCACTCTATGATGTTTGCACAACATCAGAATTGCCTGACACATTTCTCAGAACATATTCCCTTCATATTCCCAATATATTGGGGAAATATATTCTTTTATATATCTAGAAAGTTTCTAAGAACTCAAAACAATGCTTATTTCTAGGGGTAGGAGTGGGATTTTATTTTCAATCAATCCCTCCCTTTCTTTATTTTTTGAGATGGAGTCTCACTCTATTGCCCAGGCAGGAGAGCGGTAGCACAATCTCAGCTCACTGAAACCTGCACCTCCTGGGTTCAAGCAATTCTCCTGCTTAAGCCTCCTGAGTAGCTGGGTCTACATACAGGTGCACACCACCACACCTGGTTAGTTTTTCTTGGATTTTTAGTAGAGATGGTGTTTCACCATATTGGCCAGGCTGGTCTTGAACTCCTGACCTCATGATCCACCTGCCTTGGCCTCCCAAAGTACATGAGATCCCATGCCCAGCCAATCCCTCCCTTTCTATATTGGCTTTTTTTTCTTTTGCCAGGAGCAAAAAAGAATAAACCCCAAAAAACAAAAACTCCTTTTTTTTTTGCATGCACTAATACATGGAAAGGGATCTCTCTCATCCCTTTTTTTCTGTAGACAGTAATAGTTGTAGCAGGAAGCTGTAGAATTTAATACTATAATAACTTTGTACAGCATATTCCAGGTTTTAAAATATTTTCACATTTTCTTACAACTGTTGTAAATTATAACTAAAGTGACTATCATGTTTTCAAACAATATGTATAGAGTATCTACATTATGCTGGCTTATTCAGATAACAAGATCACAGGACTGACTCAACCTCTGTCTCATGGAGTTTATAACTGAGTTAGGAGTCAGTCAGTTAGCTACACTATTAAGCACCTACTGTGTTATAGGCACTGTTGCAGGTGCTGGGAAAACAGTTGTGAATAAGAGAGTGAGTGTCTCTCCCTAAAGCAAGTGGCTTGCCTAGAAAAAAGGCTTAACACATGTTTATTATATATTATTAAATTCGTTGGAGAAGTCCTCTCTAAAAAGGTAAAATTTGAATTGGAACCTGAAGATGAAAAGGAGTTAGCCATTCAAAGATCTGGGAAGACAGTTTCAAGCTGAAGGAACCTCAAATGTAAAGTCCCTGAGGCTAGAACCAGTTTAGTCTGTTTGAGGGCTGAAAGGGAAATGGATGACAGTGAATGAGAGGATGAGAGAAGGAAAGAGATGAGGTCAGAGAAATTGACAGGAGTCAGATCATGTGGGCTCTCCAAGGCCACATAAAGAGTTTGACTTTTGTTCTAAAACGTAATTAGATATTAAGCATAGATACGACATGCTCTGATTTACGGGTTTAAAAGGCCCCTCTGGCTGCTGGGGAGGCTGTTGGGGGTAAAGAGTGGAACTGGAGAGACCAGGTGGGAGGCAGGTGAAGGATAATGATGGATTAGCTTAGGGCTGTAGAAGCACAAACAGTGAAAATAGGTTGAGTTGGGGATATACTTGGAAGAATAAGGTTGACAGGAGTTGATAATAAATTGCATGTGGTGGCTGGGATTGGGGGAAGGAGGGAAGACACTTACCAGGGATGAGGACCAGAGTTTTGGTCTGAGCACCTGGATAGTGAGGCCATGAACTAAGATCCGGGAAACTGGGAGAGGAAGCAGTTGTTCTCTTTGGCCATATTAAGTTTCAGAGGCTTGTTAGATATTCACTAAAGATATTGCTTAGGCAATTGGCTAACTCTACAGCTAAGGGAAGAGATCCAGGCGGGAGGTATTTTAAAACAAGGGCCAAGATGAAACCACCTGGTGACTAAGAGTAGCTACACAGGAAGATAGAGGGCAGAAGAATGCCTATTTAATTACTATGAAGGGAATTACCTGCTGTGAAAGGGGAAATACCACGTTAGTGGAGGGGGAGGCTGGTCAAGGAAAGTTTCATAGAAACATTAAACCCAAGCTCCCAGAAGCCACTGAAAACCAAGCAGTGACATTGTATTAGTGAGGATGCTGTCCCAGAAAAGTAATTTGTAATTGTCGTAGAGATAGTGGCCTGTCTAGAACTGTGTTTTATACTTGAACTAAATCAAATGTGCCACAGGCACAGTGTAAAACACAGGAGAAAAGCTGGGCGCGATGGCTCATATGTAATCCCAGCACTTTGGGACGCCAAGTCGGGAGGATTGCTTGAGCCCAGGAGTTCAAGGTCAGCCCTAGTAACATAGGGAGAGCATATCTGCACAAAAAATATCAGCTGGTAAGCAGTGGTATGTACCTGTAGTCCCAGCTACTCGAGGGGCTGAGGTGGAAGGATCTGTTGAGCTCAGGAGGCTGAAATTGCAGTGAGCCGTGTTTGTGCCACTGCACTGCAGCCTGGATGACAGTGACCCTTAAAAAAAAAATCTTTTAAAACAAAAAAAGAAGGGGGGAGTGGCGCACCCTGGGACACAGGCTCTGGAGTCATTCCGCCTGAGGTCACATTCTGGATTTGCCACTTATTACTGGCTTGGTGATTCCAGGTACATTACTCAACATCTCTGTACTTCAGTGTTCTATCTGTAAACGGATATTCTGCTAACAGTTAACCGCTTACAGACTGTTTATTATGATCCTGGTACTAAGATTTTACATACAATACTCAACTTACCCCTCCAATAATCAATGAGTGACACTGTTCTTCTCATTTTACTGCTGAGGATCTGGAAGCACATTCACCCATTCCACAAATATTTGCTGTGCACCTGCAGTGTGCCAGCCATGTTCATGGGTGGATAAAGTAAAATCTTTGCCTCTGTGCAGTGCAGCTTCAGTCTGGGGTTTACAGGAAAGGAAGAAAGATGAGAAACAAGAGATACATACATTACACGGTAATTAAAAGGGGATACCCGCTATGGAAGAAAACAGCACAATAACAGAGATAGGAAGTTGCGATTTTAAGGCAGCCAGCGCAGACCTCACCAAGAAGGCAACATCAATTTAAAGAGGGGAGCCGCGACCGCAAGTGCAAAGGAAGGCCCTAAGGCGGGGGCAGCCTAGACTCCACCAGTGGGGAGAGTAAGGCAACGCGGGGAAAGGTGAGGGGCTAATGCGTCCGTTCTAAGAACTCTGACTTTAACTCGGGGCTAGACGGGGAACCACTGGACAGTTCTGCCCCAAGGTGTGACCTTTGTTTTATTTTATTTTTTTTAATTACTATCATTATTTGAGACGGAGTCTCACTGTCACCCAGGTTGGAGTGCAATGGCGCGATCTCGCCTCACTTCAACCTCCGCCTCCAGGGTTCAAGCGGTTCTCCTGCCTCAGCCTCCTGAGTAGCTGGGACTACAGGCGCCCGCTAATGTTTGTATTTTTAGTAGAGACGGGGGTTTCACCACGTTGGCCAGGATGGTCTCGAACTCCCGACCTCAGGTAATCCGTCCGCGTCGGCTTCCCAAAGTGCTGGGATTACAGGCGTGAGCCACCACGCCCAGCCGACTTTCGTTCTAAATCGGCCCATCTGTTTAGGCCCAATGTCCCAAGCCTAGCGAGAGAAAACAAAATTTGAACACGGGCAGTCCGGCTCAGGAGCCTGTGGTGGCGGGATTAAAGAATGAGTCTACATCCCAGGGCTGAGTCCCGCAGCGAGCCCCCGGCGGGTGCTGGCCCCTAGCTGTGGTTACCGCCATCCTTTCACTTAAACTCCGCCCCATTACTCCCCGACTCCAGGGCTCCGCATCCACTCGGCCGATTCTCCACGTAGCGCTTCCCGGGCTACAGATTGCGTAACTTCGGCAGCCGGGCGGAGTCTGGAAAGAGGCGGAGGGGCGGCGGACTGAGAGAATGCTCCTGTAATAGCTGCGAAGAGGAAGCCCAGAGAGCCCCGGCCGCCGACTGAACGCCGCTCCTGCGCAATCCGGGTCCAGGCCGCCGACATTCCAGAGCCGCCTTCCGCCCCGCCCCCAATTCCGGGGTGGAGTCCTCTGCCGCGCCTGCGCAAAGCGTCGCCGCAACCCCCCTCACGCCTGCGCGCTTCGCCCGCCCGGCCCCATCCCCCCCAGGGTTTTTCGGGTGGGGGAGGGGGACGTCTCGGCGAGTCACGATGATGGCGGCCACCATCCTGTGGTGAGCTAGCGGATTCCTTGCTTGCCTCGCAGAGCCCCTCGCGCCTCCTGCAGACTCAGTGGCTGGCGCCCGGCGCGTGAGGAGGCACGGCGGCCCGAGCTCGCGGGGAAGGCCGCAGTCGCGGAAGCAGCGGCGCGGGCCGCAGCACGGGCTGGGGGAGAGGCCGCTCCGCTGGGCGAATGTGACAAGCCCCCACCCCCACCGTCTTCCTCCCCAGAGCGCGAGGAGCGCGGGCGACCCCGGGGCCCCGCCAGGCCACAGACCCCGCCCAGCGGTCAGCACCCGGCGCAGGCCCGGCAGCAGAGCTGCGCGGCGGCACCATGCAGGTCACCCTGAAGACCCTCCAGCAGCAGACCTTCAAGATAGACATCGACCCCGAGGAGACGGTATGCACGCGGACCGGGGGCGGGGGCAGCCGCGTGCGGGCCGGGGGGAGCGACAGGATCCGGGAGTGGAGCCGGGCGGCGCGCTTCAGCGGGGGAAGCCCCGGAGGGTGCGGTGAGGGCCCTGCGTCTCGGTCTCGGCCCGTGCCCTGCCGGCGTGCGGCAGAGCCGACCCTCCTGGCTTGGCCGGGGGCTTTGTGGCAGAATAGGGAAGTAGTGACCGGACGCCGAAGGCCTGGTTGGGCAGATGGCGTGGAGCGCACGCCCGCGGGCCCGGGCCTAGGAGCTTGTGCTAGCAGGGCCGGAGGGGGATGGGGAGGTCCAGGCAGCTTCGGCCGTGGTGCCTGGCTTTCTGGTGTGGGTGCACAGGTGGGGGAGGAAGACGTAGGCGTCGCCACTACTTGTGTGTGGACCTGGTTAGGCGCTTAGATCCCAGAGTTGGTAACCCGAGAAGATGAGCTTTAAGGAAAAAAAAAAAAAAAAGCATCAGGTTTCGTCTATCACCGAGTGAGAGGTGTGCGGTGGTGAAAATGAATTTGTCCCTTTACCTCCAGAATTGTTAACCCTTTTATTTGTAAGTGAATTGTTCTGCTGCCTTCCTCCCGCCACCCAACCCACACCCCGTGTAGATTGCACTTTGAGGCTTCTTTGGTGGTGAAGGTTTTAGCAGTAGAGGCCTTCAAATCCATTCCAAGCTCAAACTGAACTTCAGATGTAACGGGTTCTCTGCTTTATCTTGGAATTGTTAGGAGTTGTAACCCTTCACCCACACTCCCCAGGCCCCCAAACAGTAGATGTTCAAGGGGGAAAAAAGAAAAAAAAAAAAACAACTTTGAATCCCTCCTGCAGTTAGTCTTAAACATTTCGGAAGTCCACGTTATACATTTTTCTGTGTTTGTGACTGCATAAAGAGACACTGTTGAGGTCGACACAGCTTTGTGCCAAGAATCTAATAATGCCGTGAGTGTAAATTTACTGCTTATGTTCTGGAATACACCGCTAAGATTGTCATAAGACTAAGTGTAAACCAGCAGTTTCCTGCCCAACTCTATTTTTTAAAGTAGTTTTTTCTATTTTGGGTGGAGATCAGGGGCTTTGGTGTTAATTAAGTAGAACCTGAGTTCCATTTGTGGTTTTGTAACTTACTTGCCATGACCTTGGGCAAATTACGCTTAGTTTCATCCTCTGTACCGTAGGGATAATAGCTGCCTTGCGGAGATGTGAGGATTAAATGGTACATATTTACTTGATGGTCAGTAAATGGAATTGATTAAACAGTGGATTCTTTTGAATGGAGGACACAACAGCGTTACGTTGTACTTATTTAATCTTAAGTTTTGCACATCTTTAATTGTTTAAGAAACAAGGAGAGTTCCCCCAACTTTTTTGCGATTTTTGTACAAAATTATTCGATTTCAAAATATTTATATGTAGATGTATGCTGTGTGATTAACTTCTTAAAGGTACAGGACATATCAGTTACACATGAAAAGCTTTTCTGTGTCCTCAGAAGTAATTGACAACACCCTGTGGACTGACAGTACTAACAGAATCAAATTCCTCTTGAATATTTCTTTACTGCTTAATATGCGTTAATAAGTTGAAGGGTGAAAGTTACAATGGGGTTTGTTTGATGATTTCAGGCAAACTACGTAAAATGCCTATTTGCTTTTGGTTCTTTGTGGTAACAAATGATGGTGCCCCAATAACTTAATCAGCTTATAATACTCAGTTTAATTTCAGAATTATTCAAACCTAAAGAAATATTGTGGCTTTTTGGTAAATATTTGTGGGTGTATTGAAGTTATGCAGTGACTCTTTTAACAGCTCCACTAAAGTATTTATGTTCTTTAAGATTTGTTTAGCGTTTTTTAGGCACTTTTCACATACAGTGTTAACTGAGAGCCAATGCAGTATCTGAATTTGTACAGATTCTTATATTTATTTATTTTTCCATTCCCCACCCAACTTGTACAAATTCTTAACTATTTTTGCTATTTTCCAGTTTATTTCCAAGGAAAAGCAGTATGTTATACTTTTAGAAATAATATTTTTGAAAAGCTCATTTGTAGGGAGTGGCTTCTACAGCTTTTGCTATTTATATAAATATACTTTTGTTGCTATTAGTATAAAAAAACTAATATTGTTAGTCTGAGGCAAGAAATTAAAGCATTTCCTCTGATATATGGAATGTTTGCATTTAATGACTTGTCAGTTTTTATTTTAATGACTTTAGGAAATTTTTTCAAGACAACTGTTTCAATTCTATGTAGTGGGTTTTAATTAATATTTGTTTTTGATACGACACCCCAGACTTGCAGTAAGAAAAGAAATAGTGAAAATTTTATTTAATGGGGCAACACTAAGTGTCCTATTTCTAAGTTGTTGTGTGAACTGGGTAACCAGGGATATTAGAAGTAGATCTAAAAGACAAGATAGGATCTTACTGAGACCCGTTTTTGTTCTGCTCAGAAGTTTGTCCTTGTTTAATTTTTACCTAGGAGGAACCAAGGAAATTTAGTAACTTACGCAGTCAGTTATAGAAACTCTTGTGAACTTGAGTTGAGGGTGAGCAAAAATGGAAGAAAGGACTGTGCGATAAGGGGAATCATGGGACTGATTCATTTGTTGAACAAGTAAATGTTTAGTGAGCTTTGCTGGCAGGACTGGAAGAGTACAGGGACCTGTAGAACGTGGTCTGGAGCATCTGGGAACTTTATTGACTTAGGCAAAGTGTGTGGCTATAGAGTAGGGGATATACAAAGTGGAAAAAACAATATAATTTGTTTTAAGGTGTTTTTATTTGCTCTAGTTTTAACTAACAAAACTTTCTTAGACTTATTAGGCATTTTGTACAATTTACTTGACTATTACCTTGATACATTACATGACCACTGTCTTTAGTGTTAACCTTTACAAAGATCTTTTTGTTTTTACAATTGTAATGCTGACCTTCTTATAAAATATTCAAACAATGCAGAAACAAAATGAGAAGGTGGTATGTATGGAGTAGGAAGACCATTGCTAGATATTTTTTCATTATGTGGTGGTCTGTCTTCTGTAAAAATTGTGGGAGACATTTAAGTAGCCTACGTATTAAAACATTGTGAGATGTGTAATAGACCACTCCTCTGAAATTCTTTAAAATTCTGAAGTTTAGTGGTGTGATGGACATTTAGAGGGACATGGAATACAGTTTTTAAGCTCAGTTTCATAGTCACTTAGTTTTTTATATTGCTGTTGGTTAAAGCCACTAAGAAAGGTAGATTAAGAATAAACCTTTTGAGTTAAAAAAAAAAATACAGTGCAGCATTTTATTGGATCAATGAAATACCGACTAGAAAGAGCATGTGGTGTACAAATTAATCCTGGAGTCTAACTCTGGACACTTTGCTTTGAATAACTAAAAACTCAGTAAATTTGAGATGAGACTTTAAATGCAAAAGCTGAAATGGGGTTGGATTACTATACAAGTGATACTAAAACTGTGCATATACATTGGATTTTTTTGCTAAGAATTATAAAGATACTGTCTTAATATCTATAAATAGCATATTAGTGTGCTATGAAGAATTACCTCATTTTGTGGTTTATCTCTATAATGTGATTGTTATAAAATATTTCTTTACCCTGCACTTTGGGAGGCCGAGGCAGGTGGATCACCTGAGGTCAGGAGTTCAAGACCAGCCTGACCAACGTGGTGAAACCCCATCTCACTACTAAAAATACAAAATTAGTTGCGCATGGTAGTGCATGCCTGTAATCCCAGCCACTTAGGAGGCTGAGGCGGGCAGGAGAATCGCTTCAACTCTGAAGGAGGAAGTTGCAGTGAGCTGAGATGCACCATTGCACTCCAGCCTGAGCAACAAGGGCACAACTCCGCCTAAAAAAAAAAGTGTGTGTGTGTGTGTATATAGCTTTAGTACTTGTTCTGTATTATACAGTATTTACTAGCTGTGATTTATTAGTGATTTATATACTAGCTATCATTTATTATTCCTGTGGTGGTTTATTATATTTTTAATATAATAATGCTAGTTTCATATATAGAAGTTTCCTAGATTATTAAGGCAATAAGTACTAAATATTAAAAGAGGCGAAATTAAAAGCTCTCGGCATATTGGTAGAACAAGACACAGGAAGAAACTGAGAAATCTGGTACACTTTTTGCCAGAGTTTTGCTGTTTTGATGCCTTGTACACAGTAAACATTTAGTAAAGATCTTTGAATGAATTGAATATATTCTTTCGGTGAACTGGCAAGTGTGATCCCCCAATGTAGAGTGTTTACATGTTGATTTGTTTATTTAATAAATATTTGCTGTGTACTTACTGGTCAGGCCCTGCCGTGATGGTGTATGCGTTCTAGTGGGATAAAACCATCAAAAAACAAATTTTAAAAACCAGGTAATGTTAAGTCCTATGTAGAAAGTTGAAATAGGATAAAGTATGTGATAATACTTCACTGAATGGCTACTTTTTTTTTTTTTTTGAGACGTAGTTTCGCTCTTGTTACCCAGGCTGGAGTGCAATGGCGATCTCGGCTCACCGCGACCTCTGCCTCCTGGGATCAGGCAATTCTCCTGCCTCAGCCTCCTGAGTAGCTGGGATTGCAGGCACGTGCCACCATGCCCAGCTGGTTTTTGTGTTTTTAGTAGAGACCGGGTTTCACCATGTTGACCAGGATGGTCTTGATCTCTTGACCTTGTGATCCACCCGCCTCGGCCTCCCAAAGTGCTGGGATTACAGGCGTGAGCCACGGCACCCGGCCATGGCTACTTTTAAATTAACTAGTCACTGAAGCTCTTTCTGAATAAGGTGACATTTTAAGCTGAGAACTGAATAAAAATGAGCACACAGGATGAGGTTTCTGTAGGGAACTGCTGGGGCAAAGACCTTTAAGAATGTGTTTTGGGAATTAAAAAAAAGCCCGCATTGCTAAGGTGATGGGTAAGAGATAAAAGTGAGTTAGGCAAGTGGCCAGAGCATTACTTGTAGGCTAGGGGTTTTCAAGGTAAAATTGCAAACATTTACAAGCAGGTCAGAAATCTTTTCTCTTTCTCCCTCCCTCCCTCACTTCCCCCCTTCCCTCTCTCCCTCCCTCCCTTCCTCCCTTCCTTCTCTTCCTTACTCTCCTTCTCCTTGCCTACCCTTCCTTCCCTCCTCCCTTCCTTTTCTCCCTTCTTTCCCTTCCTTTTTCAACAAGGTCTTGCCCTGTCAGCCAGGCCAGAGTACAGTGGCATGATCATAGCTCACTGCACCTCCAAACTCCTGGGTTCAAGTGATCCTCCACCCTAAGCCTCCCCAGTAGCTGGGACTATGGACGCATGCCACCACACCCAGCTAATTTTAGTTTATTTTTTGTAGAGATGGGGTCTTGATGTTTTGCCCATGCATCTCCAATTCCTAGCCTCAAGTAATCCTCCTGCTTTGGCTTCCTAAAGTGCTGGGATTACAGGCACAAGCCAGCACACCCAACAGAGAAATACTTCTTTTAGGATTTTTAAAGGTTACTTTGATACTGTAGGGTGGGTAAGAGTAAAAAGCTGAGAGATCAGTTAAGTTGTGCAGTAGTTTTAAGTAATTGGAGCTTGAACCAGGGTAGTAGGAGTGGAGATGTAGAGTAGTAGTTGGAATTAGGGTATGTTTTGAGGGGTATAGTTGGTTGTGCCACTTGCTTTGTGACCTCGGGCAAGTTACTCAGTAGATGCCTGTTGGTCCTCTTCTATGAAATGAGAATACTAGTACCGAAAGTACTAAGCTATGGAGTATGTGAGCTTAAAATAATATTAACAGTGCTTGGCAATGTGGTCTCACTCTCCTTCCATTGTTCTTGCTTAGAAAACCTCAAATGTGATTAAATTTACATCAATGTTTGTACTTGCACCTGAGCAGCCAGAGATGCACCTGTAGCCACTTTGGCTTGTCGCTTAAGTTCATGAACATTAACGTTAATTGTGTCCTTAGTGTGCAGCACCTGACAATCTTACAGTTTACTAGTCCAGTCACTCTTCCACTGCCACGGGATGGTTTCATATCATCTGCCCTCCTTATTTTCCCTTGATGACCCTAGTTTTTATTTGATTGAGAATTTAGAAGTAATCAAGACAGAATGTCTACAAGGTCCTACCCATAGCTACCTACCTGCTGGCCTCCTCTTACTGTAGGTAGTTCTGAATTGTGGATGGTGCTATTAAAGGCCAGTTCTTCCACTTTACTTTCTTTCTTTCTTCCTTTCTTTTCTTTCTTATCTCTCTGTTGTCACCCAGGCTGGAGTGCAATGGTCCAATTTCAGCTCACTGCAACCTCGCCTCCCTGGTTCAAGCAATTCTCCTGCTTCAGCCTCCTAAGTAGGTAGGATTACAGGCATGTGCCATCACGCCCGGCTAATTTTTTAATATATTTAATAGAGACAGGGTTTCACCATGTTGGCCAGGCTGGTCTCGAACTCCTGACGTCGTGATCCACCTGACTCGGCCTTCCAAAGTGCTGGGATTACAGGTGTGAGCCACCGCGCCCAGCCCTCCACTTTTCCACGGTACTTCATCCCCGGTCATGTGTGAAAGATGTTACTCCATCAAATCTTTTTTCTCTTCTGTATCACTGATTATTCCCATTTCTAGAGTATACAAACATTTTTTCCTCATCTTAATAATACACTTCCTTGTCTCCACATCCCTCTTTAGTTACTGCCCTATTTCCCTGCTTCTCAAGCAAAACTCCGGAGTGTCTCTCAATTCTGTTTACTTTTTTCCACATCTTTCTCTTTTTCAGATCCACCATACTGTTCATAAAAGGGATTCCCTCCCCCAACCTTTGTGCTTGTGCTCTGTCCTTAAGCACGATACTTTTTTTGTTGTTAAGACGGCGTTTTGCCATGGTGGCCAGGCTGATTTTGAACTCCTGACCTCAGGTGAGCCACCCGCCTCCGCCTCCCAAAGTGCTGGGATTACAGGCATAAGCCACCGTGCCCAGCCTAGCAGAATACTTAAAAAAAAAAAAAAAAAAAAAAAAAAAAAAAAACTTTTTCCTCATTATTAAAATGGGAGTAATAATAATTGACCTGCTTTCCTAACAGTTGTGAAAAATCAGGTAAGATCAAAGGCATGGAAACATTTAGTGAATTGTGAATTGTAAAATTAGAAATAAATTTTGCAGCTTTTAAATAAATCCTTTCATCAGTTTTTGTTTTGATCATTCTTTTCACTATCCTTTCTGAAAAAGGTTTGTATGAATGAAATCTTCTCATTCTCTTAGCTTGACATAATCAGCAATTTTGAACAGTGTGTTAAAAACAGTGAACAAGGTCCTGCTGTGATAGATACTGCATAGGATTCTGGTTAATTTGCTAAATTTAAGCCTACTGTGGCACAGTGAATTCTACTGAAGGACACTACCCCATCTGTTCCCTATAAGTTTAGTTAAATAAATGTCTTTTGTAGTGTCACGAAAGCTAATTTTACAAGTGAATGAACGTTACAAACCTCTTAAACATTATGTAAACTTATTTCAGCAGAGGAGGTAGACCAGCTACAAATGACTGGTAATACATGAATAGATCCTAGAGCCTTAAACTGGTAGATAAAATTGTTCTCACTTATTCCCCACACACTTCTGGTTGAATTAGATAGGCAGCTTGTTTTTGCTAGTGCACTGGAGCGATCCATTCTTTGGCTATATAGAAACTTTAGAAGTTGCAGGTATCTTGGGAATTCTGCTTACTCAGTTTTCAAATTCTTATGCTTCTTTTGGCCTTGTTGGAATCATACTGTTAGGAATATATTTTAGAATAGATTAAATTGGCATGTATAGGTTGGCTTAAGAGCCTAAATACCATTTTACATAACTTCTGTGGGAAAAATGGGTTTTGGATTTCAAATCATGTATTTAAGATAATAAAATAGCCTTTGGATTATAATCCCAATTGGAGGATTACCTTTGTTTAGTGTCTGCCTCTTTTCACATAATTAATGTTATACTATTGGTTATTGTTTCATTATAAAAATCTCTTGTACTAAATTACTTTATTCCTTAGGTCCAGTGAGGAGACTTTTCCTGTTTGTACTGAAGTCAGCTGACATGTTTAAAATCAAATTTGTATTTGTAGAATTAGCAGGAACCTACCTTGGGACAGAAATTCAGGAAATAACTCTGGTGCCTATACCAGTTTCTCAAGTGGAAGGACACCAGCCAAGGAACCAAAAAACGCAAAACATTGCCTGCAGTGTAAACATAAGAAATCCTTTATTAAAGATATTTGGCTTTAGGAATCTCCTTTATTTTGCTAATTGCTGATAGCCAAAATTTAGTCGGTATTTTTTAATTAACTAAGCCATGTAGTATTAGAACTGCCTTAGACCTTTTTCTTTTAAATGAAATAAACCTCTTTTTTCTCTTTGAAACTCCAGTTTTTTCCAAATTACTCAAATAATTCAGGCTTCTTAAAGTAAATAAAGTATATTTAGTAAAATGTGAAAGCCTTCCTAAATTACTCAAATAATTCAGGCTTGTTAGAGTAAATAAAGTATAGTAAAATGTAAAAGGCTTTTGCCCCTAAGTAACCACTGTAAACTCTGTATATCCCTCTAGTCCTTTTAAAAAATATATTTACACATAATGAGTGAACACAGTTATGCTGTTTTAAAAAATTAATTGCTTAGCAACTAGCTGTTTTCCTCAAAGATAGTTACAAACATTTCATTATATTGCATAGTGTTCTAATGAATGTATGTGCATTAATTCATTTTTCTCTTTCCCCTTGATGGATGTTTAGGGTCGCTTTCAATTTTTAGTATTGCAAACAGCAGTGTAGGGCACATACTTTGTACCTTTGTCTTTGAAGTTCTTATATGAGCATCTCTAGCATTGATTTCTAGATGTGGAATTATTTGGTCAGAGTGTAGCAGATTGCCTTAAAAAATGTCTGGTCAGTGCTTACAAATTTTAACAATATTATGTACAAATACCATCTTGCATATGAGTAGCCAGGATTCAAATTTAGGTACTCTGCCTCTAGAGCCTATGTGTTTAGCCTTTCTATTTCATCTGCCTTGTGTCCCCATCAGTAAAAGAGGATAATAGTATCTACCTGTGTACTAGTTAACCTATAACTGCATGAAAAATTACCCCTTACTTAATTAAAACAGTAAACATTTACAGTTTGATAATTTCTGTGAGTCAGAAATTCAGGGATATTTTAGGTCTGTGGTTCTTCGGAGTCTCATGAAGTTGCATTAAGGGCTTCATTCTGTGCATTAAAGGCTTGACTGGCTCGAGGATTCCCACTGAAAGTGACTTCATCAGTGGCTAACAACTTGGTGATGGTTCTTGACGGAGGCCTCAGTACCTCCCTGTCGGGGTCACTGCCTGCCAGGGGTCTGTCCTGCAGGCTCTGACTTAATGAGAATGAATAAATTCACTCAGACACAGAATGCAGGGAACAAGTGTGCTGGAAAAGAGTGCTGTAAAGAGATAGCAGCCACTGTCCCCTACCAGCTGCCCCTGCAGGCATTTTATTCAGTATAGATTTAATAACAGAGGCTCTAAGTCAACACACTTAGGGATAATGATTAAAGGCCAGCACACATTAAATGACAAAGGCGTTAACACTAGAGGGTATAGATTAAAGGCCAGGTTCTGAGGCCTAAAGCAAACACTATTAGTGGGGTAATATCCCTGGTCAACCTTCCCCTAAGAGAGCCATCCAGAATGAGTAAGGATTAGTTTATAGGACCACTTGGGTAAACAAGTTAGGTAAATTCCCCACATTCCTTTGTTTCTACTCTAATTTATTTAAGGGGACAAGGCTGCTTTCAACTAAGTATTATAGTAAAACCCTTAGGCCTTCCAAAAGGGTTTTTTAAGATGGTGGCTCGCTATGTTGACCAGGCTGACCTTGAACTGTTGGGATTACAGGAGAAATGACTACTTTTTTTTTTTCTGGAGACGGAGTTTCGCTCTTGTTACCCAGGCTGGAGTGCAATGGCGCGATCTTGGCTCACCGCAACCTCCACCTGCTGGGTTCAGGCAATTCTCCTGCCTCAGCCTCCTGAGTAGCTGGGATTACAGGCATGCGCCACCATGCCCAGCTAATTTTTTTGTATCTTTAGTAGAGACAGGGTTTCACCATTTTTACCAGGATGGTCTCGATCTCTTGACCTCGTGATCCACCCGCCTCGGCCTCCCAAAGTGCTGGGATTACAGGCTTGAGCCACCACGCCCGGCCATGAAATGACTACTTTTAATTGTTGTTGGCCTGAACTAGAATAGTGCCAGTGCACCAGAGATGCACGGTAGTGCTCACATTAGGAAATAATTAGACGGTAAGTTTAGCTATGTTGTGGCACTTTTTTAAGTACACTATTATGATTGTTTTCCTTTGGAGGAAAAAAGAAAAACCATGCCCATAATGTTTAATATTACATTAAGTACATTTTTATTTTTAAATGCATAATTTTGTAAGAAAGAATTAAGTAGCTAGGAAAAAAGTCTGATTTCTTTAATGTTAACCATGCCTTTGTCTCTAGTGGAATTGATGATAAACCACCATTATTTATATAGGAGGGAATAAGCAGTACAATGGAAATTGTAGCCCTGGTTATATACTGGGACTATGGTGCCCAGGTTTAGATTCACTCTTGAGATGGTTTATTGGAATGGGAACATTGGCATGGGGTTCAGCACAGTTGGAGGAGTTGTAATTGCATCTACTGTGGGCCATGTCTTTTCCAAGAGAAACCTTGTGCTAAGTTCTATCTCTGCCTTTGAAGCATCCAGAAAGAAGGCAGTCTTTCTTGCTAATCTATTTTAAAGTATGCTCAGTTGGTTGTGTTAGGGGTGATTTAGACAAACTAATTTAGACACAGTTCTTCCACAAATACATTATGGTTTAAATGCTTCTAGGACATTCAGCGAAGGTGTTTAGTAGAGAGTTAAGTGTGCATAAATGAAGGTTGAGGAGAGACCTGGGCTGGAAATACAGATGACATCTACATGGTTATTAAAACTAGAAGTACACACAGTGGATTCTCCTGGAAGTCTAAGTAATATTTAAAGGCTGGCCAGGGAAGAGGATTTCCTGAAGCAGTGAACAGAGAGATAGGGAAACCAAAAATATGGCATCATGGAAGCCAAGGCATGGCGGTATGTAAAGGAGGGACATGTCAGTACTGTTACACATGGAAAGAGTAAGATAGGCGAGGATTAAAAAGGGTCTTATGAGCTTTGTGCAGTGGCAGTATCATAGCTAATGAGGTTTATCCAAGGCATGGTTATTGCTAATTGAAAACTTTTCCCAGTACTCCGCCATGACGACTTGAAGAAATATACTCTGCATTGGCAATTTTTGACAATCTCTACAGAGACTGGAAAAAAAAAAGTTAAAGAAGTGTTTTATAATGTTGCAGAATTCAGCGATGTTGGTAAAGAGCAGTGTTAATGGAATGGCCATGGGATTGGGGGAGCACTACCAATTTCATGTTTTTGTTTATTAGCACAGTATTGCTCTCTTTTGAGTAGTCGGTTTGGGATTATGATTAAGTGAAGACAGTGTGTGTATTTGCATTTTTGAAGAATTAGATTAAGGGGAGAGAGTCAAGGAGGAGACAAGGTTGTTAAGTGTTTATTTTTAAGATGATAAAGAGTTAGGTCTAAGTGTGAATGAAAGTGAACTGACAGAGAGGCTGAAAAAGCTGGGGAGATAGGAAAAATAATGAATTTAGTAAGATAATGAAAAATACTTGGAGGAGAACCAGAGGACAGGTAGAAAGAATTAGGTTTGAAAGAAAGGGACACTACTTTTATTTAATAGGTGAAAAGGAGATGTAGGTGGGTCTGGATGCAACAAAGTTAAGCAGAAAGTTGAAAATAAGTTTCTCTGTCTTCTGTTTTTAATAAGCTACAAAGTGATCACCTATAGAGAGTGGGAGAGGGTTCTGGGAATCAGATTTACAGTGCCGATTTGAAATACCCTTTTGGAGGATGGAGAAGAGGGCTAAGCATGGGAACAAAGGATTTAATGTATCCTTTTCTCCACTAGCATTTAGAAAATGGGGTGTAAATGTAGATAGGCAGTCTCTTAGGTAAAAGTTGAGATTTGTTAGCTAAGTAAGGTTAGGAGAATGAGACACCCCAGAGTGGTTGAAGTGAATTTTAGGGGCTGAGTACTGATAGAAATAAATGGTCTTGGTCCAAATACAGAATTTTGCCTGTCAGGAGCAGTAGAAAGACAAGGAAGTCTTTGATATTACAAAGAAGGTGTTAGGAGCAATGACAGTGTTGTCTAAGCAAAATAGAGCTGATAGTGAAGATGGACATGAAAGTAGAGACTCTAGGGACCAAGTCTGAAGGAGGCTCAAGAGCAAGTGTAGTGAGCAATTGCTAAGAGCTGGTAGGAACAGGAGACTGGTCACTTATAATTTTAAAGATGGAGTGGTTTTTGGATGACAAAATTCAGCCTGTATTCCATGAGTTTAGATAGATGAGTTAAATGGATTGTAAGTAACAATTATTGTTGTGTTCAAGGTAAAGGAGCAATGCCAGAATTTTAGACAGGTCGGTGAACCTGGTTCTAAAGTGTGGTTCAGTTATTTTCTTTGAAGTGATACTGTTGGGTCAAATCCCTGCACCTCCCCCACCACCTTAAAAATGTTGAAGCATCTTGGCATATTGCCCTCAAAAATTTTGGTCATTTGATACTTTCTTATTCTGAGAATGTGTCTCTTCACTTTTAATGACAAGACTTATCAAAACAATCTTTCCAATGTGACAGTTTATTGGATTAATAACATGACGCATCAAAATTTATGTTTGGGCTGGGTGCAGTGGCTCACACCTGTAATCCCAGCACTTTGGGAGGCAGAGGCGGGTGGATCACAAGGTCAAGAGATTGAGACCATCCTGGTCAACATGGTGAAGCCCCCATTTCTACTAAAAATATAAAAATTAGCCAGGCGTTTGGCACCCGCCTGTAGTCCCAGCTATTCAGGAGGCTGAGGTGGAAGAATCGCTTGAACCCGGGAGGCGGAGGTTGCAGCGAGCCGAGACTGCGTCACTGTGCTCCAGCCTGGTGACAGAGAAAGACTCCATCTCAAAGAAAAAAAAAAATCAGGTTTGGTTACTAATAAGGTTAAGCTTTTCTATGTTATGACTGTGTAATTGTGAATTGTCTGTCCTTTGTCCAATTTTTTTTATTAGTGTAAAATTTTGTGCCTTTTTTTTTTCTTAAGACAGTCTCGCTCTGTCGCTTAGGCTGGAATGCAGTGGCGTGATCTTGGCTCACTGCAGCCTCCGCCTCCCAAGTTCAGGCAATTCTCGTGCCTCAGCTTCCCAAGTAGCTGGGATTACAGACGTGTGCCACCATGCCCAGCTAAGTTTTGTATTTTTAGTAGAGACAGAGTTTCACCATGTTGGCCAGGTTGGTCTTGAACTCCTGGCCTCAAATGATCTGCCCGCTTCGGCCTTCCAAAGTGCTGGGATTACAGACATGAGCCACTGCACCCAGCTGCCTTTTCTCTTTCTTATTTTTTCTTTTCATTATTTGTCCATTTTTCCTGTTTGAGTTGTATGTTTACCCTGTTAATTTTCCTTTTTTGTTGAATAAACATTTTTAGTGTTTAGTCAGATTATTTCTTTAGCCAAATCATACAGGTATTTTGGAGTTCCCATTATTTTTAATATTCTTTGTTGGGTATTTTTTGTTTTGTTTTGCTTTTTAGTTTTTGAGTTGGAGTCTTGCTCTTGTCACCCAGGCTGAAGTGTAATGAAATGATCTTGGCTCACTGCAACCTCCGCCTCCCGGGTCAAGCAATTCTTCTGCCTCA
Source organism: Callithrix jacchus (assembly GCF_049354715.1). Lineage (NCBI taxonomy): Eukaryota > Metazoa > Chordata > Mammalia > Primates > Cebidae > Callithrix > Callithrix jacchus. The sequence goes on from NC_133502.1 coordinate 155,668,407, forward strand.
GCCTCCCGAGTAGCTGGGATTACAGGCATGTGCCACCATGCTCAGCTAATTTTAGTATTTTTAGTAGAGACAGAGTTTTGCCGTGTTGGCCAGGCTGGTCTCAAACTCCTAACCTCAAATGATCCATCTGCCTTGGCCTCCCAAAGTACTGGGATTATAGTTGTAAGCCATCATGCCCACCCTTAATATTGTTTAATCAGTTATGATTTCTTTGAAACAAAAGTTATTTAGTAGTTAATGATTAAAGGTCCTTTTTAGGTTTTCTTAATTTATGGGGCTTTTTTCTTTGTGTCCTCTCCTTCCTCCCTCATTTTTGATATATAAAGCTAGAGAGCGTCCATTATTTAGGCTTTTTGAAATCCGAAATGTTTTACCTCGTTCTAACCTGTCAAGAATGAGATATTTCTGCCTATTTTCTTTGACTTGTTGCTTCCTATGTGTCTGTTTTCTTCACATATGTCTATGTACTGTTCATTTATTCATCAACAGAAAAATGAAGCACCCACTCAATGCTAAACCACTATGTATTGTTTTGAGAACTGGGTTTGCTCAGAGATACACTTGGTCTGTAATTTATTTGTAGTTTTCACCAAATAATCACACTTGCAAGTATTGTATACTTTTGTCCCTCTATAAACAAAAAAGTTTGAAAGGAAGTTTACCATTCACCACTGAGTGTACCACTCATGCTCTGCCATCACTTGGTTGACTTGGCAAGTCTTTTATTTAGCATGTAGGATAGCAGTCCTCAAATGATTTGGTTTCAAGACTTGTTTACATTTAAATAAGTCATTGAGTGCTCCAAAATAACTTTTGTTGATGTGCTTACATTTATTTAATTTATTTTTTAAGACAGATTCTCACTCTGTCACCCAGGCTGGAGTGCAGTGGCGTGATCTTGGCTCACTGCAACCTTTGCTTCCAGGGTTCAAATAATTCTTGTGCCTTGGCTTCCCAAGTAGCTGGGATAACAGGAGTGTACCACCACTCTCGGCTAATTTTTTTGCATTTTTAGTAGAGACGGGGTTTCTCCATGTTGGCCAGGCTGGTCTCGAACTCCTGGCCTCAGGTGATCCTCCCACCTCAGCCTCCAAAAGTGCTGGGATTACAGGTGTGAGCCACTGTGCCTGGCCCAATGTACTTACATTTATTAATGTTTGCCATATTATAAATTAAAACAGACTTTATTAATGTTCATTTAAATATAACAGATTTATTGTAAGTATTATTGTTTTTTGCAAAAATATGTGCCAAAATAACAGTAACAACAACAAACCGTTGAGAAGACTGACACTTTTACATTCCTTTGCAAGTCTCATGTTTGGCTTTAAAACGATTTTACTTGTGTTAGTTTTACCTTTGAAATGGGGAACAGTGGAAAATAGTAGATTGAGGTTTTTGTGATAGATTTCTATTTCGGGGAACATCAGAATAGCAATGATGCTACTAACCCATTTCAGGAATACCAGTGTAGCAAGGATGGTTTATACGGTATTTGCAAAATATCCTGCTTGCTTGGAGTCATAAGAGATGGTAACCTCTTTATTTCGGTTTCCTCATCTATAAAATTGAGTGGGTAACAGTTCCTTTGGTCCCATAGCTTTAGGGATTATGTGAAATTGTATGTTAACATATTTGAAGCTAAATAAACTTTTATCTTTGAAGTACACACCATCACTTTTTAATTGTACAAAAGAAACCTAAGTTTGTAGCCCTTGTTAGTTTTTCAGATAAACTCAAAGATAATTTTCAAGAAGTATCCTGGGAAATTGAAGGAATTTGAATTTTTCTCCTTGGTTCCTGTGCCTTTAAAGTAATGAAAATTATATTAAGGCACATGGGAAAGTCATCTCTGCCCTTTTTTACTCCTATGCCTCCCTACTTAACAGGTTAAGAAGTCTATTAGACTCGTTTTCCCAAATACTTTATAAGGAGCCTATTGTCACACAATTTTAGGAATTGAGACTATAAAGGTCATGGATTCCAGCTCTTACAGATGAAACTGTTGCAGAGCAGTGAAGTCGTCTGGTGATTCTCAGCCTGGGCTGAACTTTGGAACCACCTGTAAAGCTTTTCAAAAATACTGATGTCAAGGTCTCACCCTCAGAGATTATGTTTTAATTGGTCTTTGTAAAGTCCCCCTGGTGATTGTAATAAAATACAAGACTCTTAAAATGAATCATTTGCCTTTTAACATTCACAATTTAACTTTTAACATTGAAGTATTCTTATTGATGAGACTGTTTTATTTCTTAGACATTTTAGTGATCGAACTTTATTTTCTTGCTCTGCAGAAAATAAACCCATAAACATTATGTAAATCAAAACTTTGATGTTGGAAACTTTGTTTTAAATTAATGAAATCAACTAGTGAATTTTAAAGAACCTATGTGTATTAGATGGTTTTAAAGTTTATGCCTATCATACCCTAATAATGTGAGTTAATGTTGAATCTTTTTTGATATAAATCAGAGAAACATAATCTTTGAGGTTTTGGAAGGATTAATAATTATGTATATAATTTTTTGTCTTCCACTTATTCAGATTCTGGATTGTCATTTTTTTTTTAGACTTTCTCCAAAAAAAAAAAATCTTTATTTTTCCTATAGGTGAAAGCACTGAAAGAGAAGATTGAATCTGAAAAGGGGAAAGATGCCTTTCCGGTAGCAGGTCAAAAATTAATTTATGCAGGTATGAATTAAATATTAAAATTAACATGCCATGTCTTGCTTATAGTGATAATCTTTTAGAAATGTTATCTTACAAATTGTAGTGTATTCAAATTGATTGTCAGAAAAATGATTGTACATATAAAAGCAGTGAAAGAGCAGTCATTTAAATATATTAATATTCAATCTTCTCTTTATTCACATTTGCCCCATGTATTTTTTCATCAAATGGTGTTTGTTTTGTTTAGTTTTATCTTTTGTAAGCATCATGTAACTGGCTTTTGTGTTTTTAATCAAACTGAGCTTTTTTTAAAAAAATTGAAACCATTCATACTGTTTGTGTTATTTATTATTAGTGTGCTTAGAATCATTCCTGTAAAATTAAATTTTAATGAAAACTGAAGAATACAGAAAAACAATGCACAGAAAAGCACAAGAAGAAAAATAATAATATTCAGATTATTTAAAGAATTCTTAGAAATTAATAAGGAAAAGACCAATAAAGCAACAAAGGATAAGAATAGGAATGACAAATTTAGCCTCACTAGTAAACAGGAAAATATATATTAAAAATACACTCGATATCCAAATTTAGTAGAGAAAATACTTTCATTGTAGATGTTGGTAAGGTGGGTGTTTGACCGCCCATAGATTCTTCTTTTATTCTGAATAGTGTTTCTTAAACTAAGACAGCCTGGAGGAAATGCTAATGTGGTGATTCAATCCCATTATTTTTGTAGGTCAGAATTCAGAACCTAAAGAAGCAGACATAAAATTTAAATTTCCAGTTTCTAGCTTTGACCTATTTTCACATTCCTAACTATATTCCTTTCTGTCTTAATGTTAGTAGCTTTTGATTCAATAGCTTTTTAAAGATGGAAGACTAAATTCACGGAGCAGGAAACATCAGGGAGTCCTACCTACCTACCTACCTACCTTCAACATGACCACAGTCTTGTGTACTTCTTCTTGCATTTTGAGTTCTGTACCATCTTGCACTTTCTTAGATATCATGTCATTTTCTGAAATACTTTTAAGTATCTTGCTTTGATAGTGTTAGAATATTTCTGATTTATCAGGTATCAGTATTTTGGGGAGCAGGAAATTTATTCCTCTCCCCTTCTTCATATCAGAAAAGAATGTAGGTTATTTTTCAGAGGACCCCTGTGCAATCAAAGCATTGAATTTTCTTTGCCTTCATGATCTCCCTTTCATGGCCTCTTTCATGTTTCCTTGCCCAGTAAGTCTTTCATATAATTAAGTAATACATTTGTAAAAAACTGATTGTTAATTTTATATACACTATGTAAGTTTGACATCTTTTAGTGAAATGTTTATGCCTTTCAGTTTATTTATTTGGAGAAAGGGTCTGGCTCTGTCACTCAGGCTAGAGTGCAGTGGTGCGATTATGGCTCGCTGTGTCCTTGAACTCCTGGGCCCAAGTCGTCATCCTCCCTCAGCCTCCCAAGTAGCTAGGAGCATAGGTATGTGCCACAATGCCTAGCTAACTTTGAATTTTTTTTTATTTTTATAAACAGGGTTTTGCTATGTTGCCCAGGCAGATCTCAAACTCCTGGCCTCAAGCTATATTCCCTCTTCAGCCTCCCAGAGTGTTGGGATTATAACCGTGAGCCACCACACCCTGCCACTTATGAGTTGTTTTATTTTTATCTTGATTGATTGGTGTTTTGGGGGGAAAAGTACTGATAGAATTCATGTTGGTGATTCATATTTTAATATTTCTGAAATTCATATTTCAAGTAGAAAATTGTTTTATGTATGAGAAAGATTACTGTGCCCTAAATGTTTTTTTTTTCTCTTAATGTATTAGGCAAAATCCTCAATGATGATACTGCTCTCAAAGAATATAAAATTGATGAGAAAAACTTTGTGGTGGTTATGGTGACCAAAGTAAGTTTCAACCTCATTCTCTGTATCTTTGTGCATGTAAGTCTTTTTAAAAATGATGATCCCAAGTCCACACAATGGACACAGTGTATACACATCCATAGTGGTGTGCACTTAACTGCTATGAAAGATTTTAAGACTTTACCTTAAGTCAATCATAAAGTTATTAATGTTTTACATTAATTATACATTAACTATAATATAGTTTTGATATAATTTTATTTAAATCAAAACAACTGAAATATAAAATGTCATGTTAAAATTATTGCTAAAGTTTTGAAATCACTTATGTAATTCTTTTAAAATATGCTTAGAAATTGAATAAATGTTTATTCTGTAGTTTTTATGTTTGCCTTAAATAGACTTGCTAAATTTTGCACTAGTCCTAACAAATTCCTCAAGACAAAAAAGTATGTAAACTAATATTACAATGCTATTTCTTAGTGAAATAATATGCTTTTAGAAACTTAGGAGAAGGTAACTAAAGAAATGATGGAATGATTTTTGTGAGGAAGAAGAGACTACTTTATGTATATAGTTAATTTAAGTTATATAATCATGCAGTATAGAATTAAGAGACAAATGGAGAAGTGGTACTCCTGGCATTCATTTTTAGGATTGGATTGACATAATCTGAGAAAGAGCAGTGTTCCTTGTAGCACTGAAAATGAGTTTAAATCACTAATTGAAACCCGTTCCTCAAAGGCCAAAAGTGGAATAAATGTGGGTTCTCAAAGTCAAAAATAGTAGTAGAAAATAGAGTTGAATAAATCTTAATTATCACATACTTTTGTACTGGGAAACAAAAAGCAGCTAAATAGTTTACATGTGTTGAACTTGAACGTTTTTTAATCTATTAAGAATATTGATTTTGCTGTACTGAGGAACTTCATTATATGTTAAGCTTTAAAAACAGAAGCAGAATTGTGAGGAAACCTTGTATCATCTAGGTCTGTGGTAAAATATACGTAACGAATTTCCAATTTAATCATTTTAAGTGTACAGTTCTATTACATAGTTACGTTGTTTTGCAACTGTCACCATCATATAAGAGGAATTCTGTGGTATTCGCCTTTTTGTGACTGGCTTATTTCACTTAGTGTAATGTTATCAAGGTTCATCTATGTTATAGCATGTGCCAGAATTTGCTTCTTTTAAGACTGAATGCTATTCTATCTAGTTTTAGCATACATAGTACATAATAGGAAATGTGAACACATTTGAACATGTTTTGTCGCTGGTCTTATCTTTTACTATTAACAGTAATCACGACTATTTAGAACACAAAAATAAGCAGAAAAAGTGTCAATAGGTACATGTATTTTAGGAGTAGATACTGGAAGCCTATTGTTATATTACATACAATTCCTAAGTTTTTCCTTTAAGTCTTTCATTCCTAACTTTACATAGGATTCTTTTTTTTTTTTTTTTTTTTTTGAGACGTAGTTTCGCTCTTGTTACCCAGGCTGGAGTGCAATGGCGCAATCTCAGCTCACCGCAACCTTCCACCTCCTGGGTTCAGGCAATTGTCTTGCCTCAGCCTCCTGAGTAGCTGGCATTACAGGCACGCGCCACCGTGCCCAGCTAATTTTTTGTATTTTTAGTAGAGACGGGGTTTCACCACGTTGACCAGGATGGCCTCAATATCTTGACCTCGTGATCCACCCGCCTCGGCCTCCCAAAGTGCTGGGATTACAGGCGTGAGCCACCGCGCCCAGCCTTACATAGGATTCTAATGATATTTATTATTATTTTATTTTGAAATCAATAGTAGAGAACAGCTATAAGAAGGGACAGAAGGCTGCTATAGTAAGGCATTATGGAATCACTGAGAAATGACCTTATTAATACAAAAAATGGAAAGAACAAGCTACTAAGATCAAAAGCAAGAATAAAAACTAAAATGCAGAGAGGGGCTTGGTACTTTTTAGAATAAAGTATGTCCTTGGCAGTAGGAATCTTGAAGGCAAGTTATATTGCAATATTATTTTGATAACAAGGAAAATATTAAATGAGTATACCATATTTTAAAATACATCTTCATGTAGATTGATTATTATAAAGTTTTGGTGCTTAAAACTCTGAACTCTGAATTTTCACCTTTATGAAGCTCCAGTTTATCCAGAATAACTGAGGATCCATAATGACTTCAGGATTTCAGCTCCTGAAGTTTTAAAACATTAATAATCTGCAGAATATTAATGTTAAGAAAGTTAAGCTACATGGGAAAAGAAAGGAGTAATGCTACTAGCATTTTTTTAAGACCTGTCTTTCACTAGTCTTTTTTTTTCCCCCTAGTGTCTTCTTTATTAGCTCAAATCAAAAAGACACAAGGCAGCTCATTGGTTTTAGAGTTTATTTATGCTTGTGGCAAATTATGTTGAATTTAAGCTCTGTCTTCCACCAAAACAGTTACCTTTTGTCCTTGGGAAAGTTATGAACTAAACAAGTAGTGAGCTTTGGTAGGCCTTAGGAGATTAAAACTTGTGTAGTATGATTTTTACAAATTTACAGTTGACCCTTGAACACCATTGAGGGTTAGGAGTGCCAGCCTCTTCTAAAGTAAGCTAGAGAAACAAGAAAAGGATGGCCTGGTATGGTGGCCGACACCTGTAATCTCTGCAACTTGGGAGGATGAGGTGGGCAGATCACTTGAGCTTAGGAGTTGTAGGGAGACCTGGGTAAGATGGCGAAACTCTGTCTCTACCAAAAAAAAAATTAGTGGGGAGTGATAGTGTGAGCCCAGAGTCCCAGCTACCTGGTGGTGGGGGTGGGGGCAGTAGCTGAGGCAGAAGCATTAGGAGGTCGAGGCTGCATTGAGCTGTGATCACACCACTGCTCTCCAGCCTGGGTGATAGAGTGAGACCCTCTCTCAAAACAAAAAATAAAAAAGTAAAGAAAATCACAAGAGAAAATATTTTTAGCATTCACTAAGTATAAGTGGATCATCGTGAAGTTCTTCATCTTTGTCTTCACATTGAGTAGGCTGAGAAAGTGGAAGGGTTGGTCTTGCTGTCTCAAAGTGGCAGAGATGGAGGAGGTAGAAGGTGAGGCAAACACACTCAGTGTAACTTATATTGAAAATAATTATTATATAAGTGGACCCAGTGTAGTTCAAAGCCTTGTTCAGTGGTCAGCCAATTGTTTTTTACTCTGCGGGAAGCTTTATGGCTCTAATTCCAGTTCAGAAAGTGCTGAGCACATGGAGATAACTTAATTTGGCCTTTATTTTTCTGCTTAACTATACATCTGAAAATATTGTGAACCTTTTCGTACTTGGACCTGTTGGTTTGTAGTCAGTTTTGGGATTTTCCTCCCTCTTCTAAAATACAGTTCAGCAGAATATTTGACAGGTTCATAAATAAACATTTATACTGCCATTTCAAGAACATTATTTTGGGCTGGGTGTTGTAGTGGTTTATGCCTGTAATCCTAGCACTTTGGGAGGTGGTGGAGGGAGGGTTGCTTGAGGCCAGGAATTCAAGACTAGCCTCGGCAATGTAGCAAGACCCTGTCTTTAAAATTAAAAAAGAAAACTATTTTGGTAATGCTTTTAAGTGTTGTTAGATACTTTAAAGTTAAAACCCAGGTACATGAAGTTTTTTTGTAAAATGATATGGTTTCTTTCTTTTTTTTTTTGATACATACTATATATATTTCAAATTTTTGACTTTGTTTTATATTGATAGGAAGACAAATTGTTGGGTAAAATTAATTGTGGTTGATAGTTAAAATAACATATGCTCTCATGACCTTTGAAAGTAACCATGAGTCGGATTGCTCATATTGATCATTTATTGTGTCATTTTACAAAATTATTTTTAAGTTACCGGTTATTAGTGCTATTTTTGTGGCATCATATAAAGGTATAGGCTTTATCATAATTATTTTGCTTTTTAATGTGTGTAGCCCAAAGCAGTGTCAACACCAGCACCAGCTACAACTCAGCAGTCAGCTCCCGCCAGCACTACAGCAGTTACTTCCTCCACGGTAACAACTGTGGCTCAGGCTCCAACCCCTGCCCCTGCTTTGGCGCCCACTTCCACACCATCATCCGTCACTCCAGCATCAGCGACAGCATCTCCTGAACCTGCACCTGCTAGTGCAACTAAACAAGAGAAACCTGCAGAAAAGCCAGCAGAGACACCAGTGGCTAGTAGCCCAACATCAACTGACAGGTGGGAACTGTATTCTAGGAAATTCTGTCTCAGAATCTGTGTTTACAGGAACTTTCATGCATTTATTTTGATTATTGTTTTGCTAAAACTGACTATACCACGTTAAGCTTTTTTGAACATTTAACTAAAACCTATGCTGTGTCTATTTTGATTGTTTACTAAGGAGAATATAAGTACAGATTTTCATAATCCAGACTTCTGTACTCTGTTGATTTGGGCAGGGTGGGAGACAGTGGGAAGGAGAAAGCAGGTGAGAGTCATTTGTTTCAAGTAGAAACGTTAGGAAATACAAATAACCAACAAGAATAAGGATTATAATATGACATTGCCACCCTGATCATCATTTGTAGTTGATCTGTATTATGGTCATTGTCTTATATGTCATAAGCATCCTTCCATGTCAGTAAATCTTCAGTTGTTAAATAGCATTGTGTTTGGTTCTGACATTTGTTAGCTCTTGTAATCTGAACCTGTGGATTGTTTCAGTTTTTCACTGTTGTATCTGTATCTTTGTGAGCTTGAGTAGAAATTCATGCAAGCTTCTGCCTGTGTAGATCTTTAGGGGAAAAAAAGGAAAAGAGTGTTGGGATATTTGAGGAGCAAGAAGTAATTTCTTGTGAGAAGTTGATAGCAGAAACACCTCAACTAAGTTACTATTTAGACAGTTAGGATTATTGAGCAGTTTAAGACAAGATATCCCCCCCACCCCCCATCCCCCACCCCCAGGTGATCAGGTAAAATGACCAGAGCAGATGCTTAAGTCAGAGTTCTGTTGGTTGGAAATCATACAGCACAATTCCTTGACCTAAGATCATGAGTTATGTTATGGCCAGCCTTCACTGGCACTCTGCAGCTGTTTGTATTTTGTGACTTAGTGCAACTCAGGACCTCAGAGGCAGTAGTAATGATCTTTGGAGTCAGAATCAGACACGATGGAAAACTATGCAATGACTGGAAGGATTTACAGACATGGAAAGGGGTTATGATATATATGACAGTGATCAGAAATACAAGTTGTGATCCTTCATTTTAGTATTCTGCCTTTGAGTGTGGTTTCTGTGTCTGACTTAGTCAACCATGTTTGGAGGAGTCCGAGCCACCTGGTTCATTGTTCACCTGGTGGTCTCTTTCTAAGTAATTGATTCCCTGAGAAAAATCATGGGTTTAGGCAATTAAATATTTGCCCTGTTACTTGCCTAGAACACTGCTTTAAGCATTCTGTGACACCATTGCCTAACTTGATTCATCTTTCCCAGGTACAGCTATACATGCATTCAACCATCTTGTCCTAGTGGATACCTAGAGTCAGGTTAAAATATTACATCAAAGTTTGGTTGATCAGGTCTGTGTATGAGAGGGAACTTATAAATTTAACCAATTGGTTCACCAATGGCTACTAGCAATATTTGGTTCACCAAAGCACATAAATATTGTGAACTTAATATGTCAGTATAGTACATCTTATTCTCTTTATATATATATATTTTTTTTATTGCATCTTATTCTCTTAATTGTTTTAAGTTCCTTTTTAAAAAAAGCTTACAGTGTGAGAATTTTAAAGTTGAATACATTTTAATGTGCAAATGACATCAATGTAAATTTGTTTGTTCGTTATCTCTACTTTTATTTTCTTCCTGGAGTTGCAGTTTTACTTACCTGTTCTAAAAACACCCAGGATTATCTTTTCAGACCTACAGAAGTTGCATGAGTAAGTTGATGGTCAGCGATCCAGGAAAGCAGACACTGCAGTTACTTACTTAGTTGGACTTTACACCAACTGTTTATTCTTATTTCTCAAAATTTTTCTTCAGAGAAAGATAACGCAGGGAGAGAGAAATGAGAGAAACTCAGAAAACAAGCTGCTTAAATGTTCCTTTATCCTTGCTGGAAAATATCTGGTATCCTGTGGAGCATAAAACCTAGTGAATAATTATCAGGAGAAAAGCTGATAGGAGTTTGCGGAGTATCAGGAAGTCTGTTTATGGCCATTGACTGGACATTTTGTTATTGCGGATTTGTTTCTTTAGGTCAATTTTGTTCTTTTAAAAACTATTACAGTGCAAATTCCACTTGATATCTACCTGAGAGAACCTGCACGTGTGCACATGACTGTATTGTTTGTAGTGAAGGACAAATTGGAATCCTAAATTGACCTGTGGTTTATTTGTAGTGGAGAACAGGACTCTCAAAGTGTAGAAGTCAATAGGCCACAGCAGCATCACTGAAAGTGTGTTTGACATGAATTCTCGGACCACTCTGGACTTTTAAATCAGGATTATCTAGGAGTGGATTCCAGAAATCAACAAGCCCTCCTGGTGAATTCTTGGGATTCTTGGACTTTGTAAAATTTGAGAAGCCTTACTACCTGATACTGCAAGGTAGTTAAAATATGTACTGTATAAGCATATTAAATAAGTGTGTTTTTGAGGCTTTGTTATTGAGTGAAGAGAAAAAAGCAGGTTGCAAAGGAGTATAGGCAATAACCATAAACCAGACAAAACCTATAAACAATACTGTACATTTTCTGTAGGTATACATGTTAATGTGTAGAAAAAAAGTAGGCGGGGGTTGACACATAACTGATGAGTGGTTTCCTCTGTGTCTGGAGATGGGAGAAGCAGTGAGACAGAATTAAGATTAAAGAATAGTGGTTAAAGTATATGTACACGCAGTCTTATCTGTGGTGTTTAAAGAGAGCTTTTTAAAAACAATGTGTGATAATAGTGTAGAATATTCTGAGGGAGATGAGTCTTAATGGATTTTAAAATGTATTACACAGTAATGATTAAAACAGCTTAGAATGGCTCATATTAGAAATATTGTTCAGGGAAATCAACAGTAGCTTGGAAATAGACCCAAAAAGATACAGGAACTTAATATAAAATAAAGATACAATTTCAGAACAATGTTGGGAAAATGCTGAGATCTCACCATCTGGAATGAAATAAAGAATCACTCCTCGTACTATACACTTGCAAAAATAAATTATAGATGGATATGAATTTAATGTAAAAGCAAAGCTTTAAACTTAATGGAGAACAAGGGAAAAAAAGAATAATCTTTACTTTGAGAAGTTATTCCTAAGCAAGACAACCAAAAAAAAATTGTAACAGGAAAGTCTGATAAATTTGATTATAGAAAGAATTTCAGTGTAGGAAACCAGACTACATGTGCCTTGATAAGAGCTTGATTTGATCTTTTAAATGAAATACTGTGCATCTGTGGGAAGAAATTGAAGTAGATTTGATTGTGCAGACACGAATAATTGTTAAGTTAAAAAAAAAGAGCTAAAAAAAAAACAAGACACAGGTTGTTATTCTTTTAAATAGAAACTGGTGTCATAGTTGTCTCTGGTTTAGGGTTAGAAAAACTTAGTTTTTATATAGTGTGCTTTTTGAAATTTTATTTTATTCATATTAGTTTTACTGTACATTTAATGAAGAACTCAAAAATTATACCAAAGTATTGATCATAATATTCCTATTGAGTGTTGCGATGCCAAGCACTTTGCTAAGCACCGTGCTAGCATAGCCCTACCCACAACACTTTGGAGTACATGATGCTATCGTTGACATTGTACTGATGAAGAAACTGAGGCTTAGAAAGGTTAAGTAATTTATGAATCCAAACTTGGATTTTCTACCCTTACTATTAGTACCAAGGGCTTTCTCAGAATTGAAATATAATGTGTGTGTTCTTTTTAACTGAGACACAGGTCTAAGTGTGTATTTTAACTTAAACTTCTAACTACTACCTTTACCACTGTTGTAAACTTCAGTTTATTTTTCTTTGGCCTGTTTTTCATGGTCTTTCATAATTTCTGTCTTCTCTTGCAGACTTCTCTGTAGTTCCCCAAGAGAAATGTAATCTTTTTGAACTGGTTTCTGTTAGATTTAAACTTGGATTTTTTAGCCCATATCTACCATTTTTGCATATGCTATATATTTCCTTATTTGAATGCCGTCTTTCAGTTTCCTCATTTAGAACTTAACGTATAAGACCTCATTATTTGAAAACTTCTAGCCTAATTTATTTTCTCCATGTGCTGTTTTATTATATACTGCTTTTGATATTTCTTCTGGTGTAAGATAATTTATAAATTATTTAACTTCTCATGTAAATTATTTCAGGTAAATAATTGTGCATTATCTTTTTTGTATTCAATAGATAGCTATCTGTTAGGATATTATTTTATATCTTTGGATATTTTAAATGATGGATTCTCAGAATAGAAGGAGTACCAAGATTGAAAATTTTTCCCAAACCACAAATGTTGTTGATAAAGCTTTTGGGTTTAATCTAGAAGGGACAGTTTAAGTACTATAGTCAGACTTTTATATTTAATTAAAATCAAAGAATCTCTTTCAAAATTGGATAGTTACTAAACTCATGTAAATTAAATTTTATATACTTTTTTAAATGTGATTTTTCTAAAATCCTTTTATAGTACATCAGGAGACTCTTCTCGGTCAAACCTTTTTGAAGATGCAACAAGTGCACTTGGTAAGTATCTACTTTTCCTTATAAACCTATGAAGAGATCAGAGGTTTCACTTTTCTAGAGCATGATAAAGTAAGTGTTAATAATTTTTATGGTTATTTATAATCAAGCTGAAAAATTATTGATTTAGGTAATTAATAATGTTACTAAAGACTTAATATGTATTGAGTTCTTTAAAACTTGTTCTGAGTTGAGCATACTACATTAAAGCAAATAAATTTCTATTTTCCGGATGTCAATTTTAGATGTGATCCTAACATAGTTTCTGTGTATGAGTTTATTACAAAGGGTCTTTTTCTAGATCTGCCTCACATTTCATGTGTATTCACCTTCAGACTTGATTCCAACTTAATGGCACTATACATTCCCATCTACATCTTGTTGCTTGCATTGGCTTGTGGCAAAAATGCCTTTTTATCCCTACTTTTAGTTTTACCTGCTGAATAATGCCTTTCCATGTCCCATCATCCCAATCTGTTAAAATGAAGCAGCTTTTTTTTTTTTCCTGTTGTGGCATCTCTGATACAGTTCTTGCTAACAACCGTTTATTGGCTCACAACTTCATTCCTACTCTTTGGTACTCTTAAATGGCAGGGAAGGAGAAAGCGAGAAATAGGTAGAAACAGAAGCTTTGATTGCAGTACAGGCTTCTGGATTCCTGCTTAGCTTCTATAGTAGCAGGGTTCCAGCAACAGTAGTGCCTCTGACCTAATTGGGCTGCAACTCCGGGATGCCCTCATTGCTGTGGAAAACGGTACATACACGTAGTGGCAAAACAGTAGTTTAATCAATCTAAGATCGCCTAGGTGTGCCAACCCCAGATTTTCATCTTTGAGGAACAGTGTCTTAGAACTACTCTGCCAGCAAATACTGTATGAGTTAGTCCCCAGCCAGGAAAACAGAAATGACTCTATTTCAAACAGGGAAAGGATTAATCTTAGGAAATGGTTAGGAGTTGGAAAGGCTGGAGAATAGGATTACCCAGAGATCAGTAAACTGTCTGTGGCCTCTGGGCTGGAGCCAGCTGGCACTTGCCCCTGATGGTGCTGTAGGCTCTGGCTGTGGTCACTGTTACTGCAGCTGGAATGCATTGATGCTCCTGAGTGGGAGCCTGGGAGGCCATGGCTATAGCTGTTGTTGCTATACTTAAGCCACTGTGACGATGTCTTCCCATTCTCAACTTAATGGTCTCGGGATCCCTCTACGTTTTCATTTTTAATTTACCCGAGTCTCTACGTTGATTCCCTGCTTATCTTATTTTTTTCTGATTTCTTGCTGCACAAATTAACCCTGCTTCTGTAAACTTTTCTTCTTTGCCTTCTGTGACACCACTCTTTTCCTGATGCATAGGTCAGGCTCTTCCTTCTCAGGCTTTCTAGTTAATTCATTTTATTTTACCTGACCATTAAGTGTATGAGTTTTCTATGATTCCATTCTAGGCCATAGTTCAAAGTTTAAACTGTGGGAATGGCCAATACTATCCGTATACTATATGGATTTCCCAAAGTATAGCAGTACAGATCTCCCTCTGAACTCCCACACTCGTGTCTTAACATTGTCAACTGGAAAACTTAGAAACTCCATGACCTTAGATTCCAAACTGACTCATTTTTTATTTCCCCATCTGATTCTTTTCTTTTGTTCCCTTCTTACTTGCACCACCATTCATTCATTCACCTCTGCCTCTTTTGGCCCTGTGAATCTGTTTCTTCCATCCCCCTCCCAACCCCCATATGCTTATATTATTTTGGTCTACCTCTTTCTTACCAGATTGGATTTTCTGCAAGGTGAATCTAATGGGGTCTTTGTTAATTCCTTTAATAGGTCCTCGTGACCTAGAAGATAAGTCCAAAGCTTATTATTTTTAATTTTTTAATTTTATATATATTTAGGAGTACAAGTATGGATTTCTTGCATGCATATATTATGTAGTGGTGAAGTTTGGGCTTTTGGTGTAGCCATCACCTGAATAATGAAGTGTATCAAACAGGTAATTTTTGACCCACACTCCACTTACCTTTTGGAGTTTCCAGTGTCTGTTATTCCACTCTACATGATGTGTGCCTATTCTTCAGCTCCCACTTGTAAGTGAGGGCATGTGGTATTTGACTGCTCTGAGTTACTTCATTTAGGATAGTGGCCTCCACAGCTCTATCCATGTTGCTGAAAAAAAAGACATTTATTTTTTTATGGCTGAGTACTATTACACACACACATACTCTCCACATTTTATCCCCTCCTCTGTTGATGATTCCATATCTTTATTATTGTGAATAATGCTGTGATAAACATACAAGTACAGGTGTCTTTTTGATAAAATGATTTAGTTCCCTTTGGGTGTATATACATGGTAGTAGGATTTCTGGACTAAATGATAATTCTGTTTTTAAGTTGTTGGAGAAATCTCCATACTGTTTTCCTTGAAGGATATACTAATTGACATTCCCACCAGCAGTGTATAAGCGTTGTTTTCTCCTCATCCTTGCCAACATCTGTTTTTTGACTTTTTAATAATAGCCATTCTTACTGTTAGAAGATGGGGCATCTCATGGTTTTAATTTGCGTTTCTCTGAGGATTAGTGATGTTGAGCATTTTTTCATGTTTGTTGGCCACTTGTATGTCTTCTTTTGAAAAATGTCCATGCTTTTTGCCCACTTTTTAATGGGGCTATTTGTTTTTTTCTTGATGTTTAAGTTCTTGTAGATTCTGGATAATAGCACTTTGTTAGATGGCCTAAGCCAATGTCCAGAAGAGTTTTTCTAGGTTTTTTGCAGTTTCAGGTCTTACTATTTAGGCTTTAATCTGTTTTGAGTTAACTTTTGTGTTTGGTAAGAGGTCTGGATCTAGTTTCATTCTTCTAAATATGGCTGTCCAGTTTCCCAGCACCATTTGTTGAGTAGGGTGTCCTTTCCCTGGTGTATGTTTTTGTTGACTTTGTTGAAGATCAGTTTGGTTGTAGGTGTATGCAGCTTTATTTCTGGG
The DNA here is from genome assembly GCF_049354715.1 of Callithrix jacchus. Taxonomy (NCBI): domain Eukaryota; kingdom Metazoa; phylum Chordata; class Mammalia; order Primates; family Cebidae; genus Callithrix; species Callithrix jacchus. Next base: position 155,684,645 of record NC_133502.1, read on the forward strand.
CTCTCTGTTCTGTTCCACTGATTTATGTGTCTGTTTTTATTAGAAGTACCGTGCTGTTTTGGTTATAATAGCCTGGTAATATAATTTGAATCAGGTAATATGTTCAAAGCTTATTCTGAATAACATATATAAGGTTCTTCATCGCCACATCTTTTGCCTCATTAACTCTATTTCTTGTCCAGTCTCTCTAGTTTTTTTTGTTTGTTTGTTTTTTTGTTTTTGTTTTGAGATGGAGTCTCACTCTGTCACCCAGGCTGGAGTGCAGTGGTACAATCTTGGCTCACTGCAACTTCAGCCTCCTGAGTTAAACTAGGATTACAGGTGCCCACTACCACACCCAGCTAATTTTTGTATATTTAGTAGAAATGAGGTTTTACCATGTTGGCCAGGCTGTCTCGAACTCCTGTTCTTAGATGATCCGCCTGCCTTGGCCTCCCAGAGTGCTCAGATTACAGGCATGAGCCCTGTACCCAGTGTCTCTAGTTCTTTTTACAGTCAATTGTCTTCAGAATTTTAAGATCTAAAACATACCAAGCTGCTTATGGATATTTTTGAGATTTTATAATTTAACTCAGAAACATTATTTTAGGAGTCATAGTGTACTGATTAGGTGTAGAGGCTCTCGGTCTGTGTTTGTATCTCTGCACCATGAATTAATATATTATTTTACCAAATTATTAATCTCTCCAAGCTGCAGCCTCGTATTTTAAAGGAGTTGAAATTAAACTTTTTTTATGAAGTAGTGAGAGAGAACTAAATGAGGAACATCATGTCAAAATAGTGCAGTTCTTATTTTCTGTAGCTCTTAATTTTGTTTGTATTGATACTGATTTCTGTATCTGGAAACTAGGTTACTGAAAGTATATTGCTTCTAGAGTTGCTTTGTGCTCGAACTATATCAATAGATATGAAAATAAAAAATATTAAAAACTATTTTATGGTATGGGAAAGGAAAGTTATTATTATTTTAAGCAATGTATCAAATCCTTAATCTGTTCATGGTACTTGGGGGTTTTTTAGCTATTAAACACCTTTATTTTTGAAAATTCTGCAGAAAAAAATATTCAACGGATAATGTGTGTCTGCTGTGTATCAGCGAAACATGCAGAATGACATGGTTTCCTATACGGTCAAATCTTGATTTAGTTGATGCAAGAAAAAAAGAAACAGTAAAAAAAAAAAAGATAAATGATATTAAAAGCATAAGGGGCTTCCCCAAAGAAAAAACAGAAGGCTATGTCGGATGGCTAGGCAATACCTTTTAAATATAGAACTGAAACATGTTGAATGAACTGGCCATCCCAGACTGCCGGTGTTGTGTAAAGGCCCTGGGGCAGGAAAAGGTGTGGCCTGGTGAAATGACCCCAGGAAGATGACTATGGTGGATGGAGGATTGATGAGGGCTTGGGAGTCAGAAATGAGATGAGGGGACTTTTTGTGTGTGTGTGTTTTCATTGACTTTTACACTGGCTGAAGAATAGATTGTAGATACAGAGGCAAGAGTTGGAAACAGGGTGTAATCCCATCCAGAGACTGATGTGGGCCTGTTGTCTTCAGTGATGACAGTAGAGAATGAAGAGATGGGTTTGGGGTGTAATTTAGAGATAGAACCTACCAGGTGTGCTGGTAAATCAGATGTGGAAGGAAGAGGAAAAGGAACTCTGAAATCACCAGGGTTTCTGTTCAAGCACTTAAGTGAATAGAGGTGCCTTTTGTTTAAAGAGAGCAGAGAAATAATGGCGGAACACATCTGAGAGGGAAATTGGAATTGCAATGAGGAATGAAAAGGGACACATGTTCATAGCTATGGCTGTGATGGGAAGACAGCAGATGATTCCTGAAAGAGGAATTAGGATGAAGTCAAAGGAGGGAGGTGTGGTTTTTTTTTTGTTTTACGGTGAAATCTAGGACGTAGTTAACTACTGACCCAGGGTAATCACATAGAGCGGGGAAGGTATTGGTGGAGAAGAGAGAGGATAACCAAATTCAGTTTTGTGAAGTGACAGTAAAGGTAATGGTCCCTAGAAAGCAAGTGGAAGAAAGGATAGTTTTAAGTGAGGTAAGTTTATGAGAGAAACAACTTTGATTTATTCAGCGTGTTTGTGCTGAGAGGATGATAGGAGTCTGTAAGAAGTGACTTGTTGGAATAGTAGCATTTAGGGCATTTTGCCAGCTTCTGTATAGTGTATAGGATTTTAACATTCTAGCTCCTAACCACTCTTTCCCCACTGTTTTGGTTATATAAGGTGTCAAAGGGAAACAACTTGTCGCATCAGAGTTGATTGTTGAAATGCTGTCCCTTCACCAGCCTGTTTTCAGAAATCAGTGTCTCTTCTTACCAGTTGCCTTCACTGATCTGCTAATTCTCCCTTACCTTTGTACCTCATTTTCTATTGTACTATGAAACATATTATATATATGAGTCTCCTGTTGCTACTGTAGTAAGTTACCACAAACTTAGTGGTGTGAAACAACACAGATTAACTGTCTTCTAGTACTGTAGAAGTCTGATACAGGGCTCACTGTGCTAAAATCAGGGTCAGCATTCCTTTCTGGAGACTCTAGGGAGGAATTTTTTTCCTGATCCGGTCCAGCTTCTAGAGACTGTTCACATACCTTGGCTTGTGGCTACTTTCTTCATCTTCAAAGGCAACAGCATAGCAGAGACTGGACTTTTCTCCATTCTCATCCTGCTTTTGTCTTCTCCTCACACCTGTTTCTCTGACCCTCTCTTCTGCCACCTTCTACTACTCTTAAGGATTCTTGACATTATGTTGGACCCACCTGGATAATCCAGAATGAGGTCTCTATCTTAAAGTCAGCTGATAAGCAACCTTAATTTTATCTATAACCTCAATTCCTTTTGCCATGTAACTAACTTACAGGTTCCAGTGATCAAACCAGGGGCATCTTTGGGGAACCATTACCTAATAAATATATGTTGTAATTTATACTGTTACTCATCTTTGTATTCCTAGCACAGCAGTGCCTGAAATGTTGTATACATGAATCAAGAAATGTATAGAGAATGCTTATTTATTAAATGTTCCTTTTCTTTCTTGTCTACCCTCCCTTTTTAGTGACGGGTCAGTCTTATGAGAATATGGTCACTGAGATCATGTCAATGGGCTATGAACGAGAGCAAGTAATTGCAGCCCTGAGAGCCAGTTTCAACAACCCTGACAGAGCAGTGGAGTATCTTTTAATGGTAAGAAACATGTTTGACTTTTCTCCATTCTAGTTGTTTAAGATCAAAGTCAAAGAAACAGATTTTAAAGGACCAGTTAACCAATCACTGATAGATGATATGCATTATAGTTTTATTTTTCCTATTGTGTTAGTATTTTGTGTTAATAAAATGCAACCTTTTCTAAAAGATTCTGATTGGGTTTTAGTTAGAAACAACATGGCTAAATGAGTTGTAAGACTGGCTGTCCAGTTGGGGTATAGCACCTTGTACCCCAGTTAATGTCATCCTCAAAGGATGTGTTGGGGGTAAGGGGCAAATTTTTAATCTAGTGGTCCAACATTGTAGTAGCTTTTTAGGTACCACAATGCATGAATTATTCAGAGCAGAAATTTCAAGCTTGAAAGCCCAGGCCAAATTCTTTTGCTCATACTGTGTATATTTCTGTGATAAATTGCCAACTTTTTAAAAACTGGGAAATTTCACATAGAAGTACAGATTTCTGATTTATCTGGACAACTTTGATTTCAGATTTTTGCAAGAGATTTAGGAAAATATTTTAGATTGTGGACTCTAATTCATTATCCTCTGATTCACTCTGTTACCAATATAATATCATGCATTTAATGAATGATGTTACTTACCTGGTTCCATTGGCATTTGAATTTGTTTTTATAGTCAGGAGTTGAGGGACTTTTTGAATAAGGTCATCTTTTTTTTACTGGTAATGAAAGTTTTTGAGAAATAGAGTATTGTGGACATTGACTGAAACCCTTGGTATGAAGATGAAAGTCTGCTATTTTTACAGATGTAACACAGGCTAAAGTGATTGAAATAACTTTTTTTTTTTTTTTTTTTTTTTTTAAGATGGAGTCTCACTCCGTCACCCAGGCTGGAGTGCAGTGGCGTGATCTCAGCTCACTGCAACCTCCACTTCCTGGGTTTAAACAATTCTCCTGCCTCAGCCTCCCAAGTAGCTGGGACCACGTGCCACCACGCCGGCTAATTTTTTTTATTTTTAGTAGAGACAGGGTTTCACCATGTTAACCAGAATACTTTCGATCTCCTGACCTTGTGATCTGCCCACCTCAGCCTCCCAAAGTGCTGGGATTACAGGCGTGAGCTGCTGTGCCCGGCCTGAATTAACTTTTTAAAAATCTTAGATTTTTATCTTATAATTGTTTTTGGTGTTTTGGAGTATTTTTTCTAAGTCTGAATTGCCCAAATATCATCTTAGAGTTGCATGAGTCTAACTCTTTTGGGAATTATGTCCACAGTTTAACGCATTCCTTTGTGTCTAGTTTATACTTCTGTTAGGAACTCCTTTCAGGTAGCTAGCTAGTTTCAGAAGAGTCCAATATAAGCCTCATAACTGTACTCTGCCTCCACCATTTATTGCCCATGCATTTGCTTGTGAAGTTCTCAAAACGGTTTCCTAGCATATTATTTTATCTTTTTCAATTCACTTTTTCATTGTCGTCTTGAGTAGTGTCTTTAAATGGTGGCAGTTTATCCAGTTTGTGTAGAATTAATAATTGTTGTGAATTTATTTGGCGAGGAGTACATAGCCTAAACAGATTGTATAAAAGTATTAGTTTTTTGGAGTGGCTTTCATTTACATCTGATTTTTAGAATTCTGCATAAGTTCAACAGTATCAGTTATTTTGATCTAATGGACATGGAGTTTTGAGGTATAAAATAAAGAAATCAATGTCACCAAAGTTGCCAAATGCTAAAACTGCTGTATAGCATCAAATGCAAATAAACAGATGAGACATGAGTTCATCAAACAATTTATAACAAATATTTTTTATATATTTGCTGTTTGTTTCATAGACGGGGGTGGGGAGCTGCCTTTAACTGTTAATAGTTAACAGGTAAATTGAATGGATGGAAGGAAGAAATGTTGATCCCTTATCTAATAAGAGGCGTTGTAATGTGTGAGAATAGAGGTAGATATATAGCAATGAAGATTAACTTTTTAGTTTAATAAATTAAACAGAATGTGATGGATGCTCTGGACCCTAAATTTATGTGTAGTTTGTTGCCACTTAAATAACTGCCCATTGAAGTTAAGGGTTTGAATTGGTGAACTCACTCAGAAACATTTGTTTTGATGCCTGGAGTGGCATCTAATGCATGCAGCCATATTCCTGCTCTTCCTCCTTTATATGTTGTTGCTTTTGGCTTCTGGCTTATTAGGAAATGGAAGCATTTATCATCTTACTCAATTTTAATACTTAGTTCTCCTCTTTTCAGAATCTATAAGAACGTGATAAAGACTTTTTAAAAATTTTAAATGACAAGTCTGTCAAATCATGTGCATCAAAATAGGGTGTCCTAAAAGATTTTAGTGCATGCAGTTTTAAGCTCCAACAACTTTAGAAGATAAATACTACACACTTGCAGGAGGATCTCCTCTACTGATCCATGGTACTGACAAACTGTCACTCAGAAGGTATATCATAAATTTGAGATACTTTTGAGTAAAGTGTTTCTTTGAGAAAGTGTCACTCAGAAAGTAACTGATAAAAAATTAATTTTTCGGCCGGGTGCAGTGGCTCACGCCTGTAATCCCAGCACTTTGGGAGGCCGAGGCGGGTGGATCACAAGGTCAAGAGATAGAGACCATCCTGGTCAACATGGTGAAACACCGTCTCTACTAAAGACACAAAAAATTAGCTGGGCATGGTGGCGCGTGCCTGTAATCCCAGCTACTCAGGAGGCTGAGGCAGGAGAATTGCCTGAACCCAGGAGGCAGAGGTTGCGGTGAGCTGAGATCGCGCCATTGCACTCCAGCCTGGGTAACGAGCGAAACTCCGTCTCAAAAAAAAAAATAATAATTAATTTTTCAAAAACCACAAAATTGATTTAAAATAAATTGAAACCATTTAGTTTTCAGAGGTGAAAAATATTTTTTCCCCAGGAGTCATTTTAGAACTGTCAAGACGCCCATCAAAACTTCTTTGTTTGGATTATCTTAAGCTAAGATTGTACACTCAATCCTTTTCATCACTAACAGCTGATGAAGATTTCTAAGAAGTTAAAAAGTCAACTGAAGTAATAATAAGTAGCACTAAAACCTTTGGTTATGTTCTGTTTTAAGAAGGTACATGTATAGATAGTTTTCGAACTAGAATAATTATCTGTGCCTGGTAGGCATCTAATTGGACAACAGAGACTATTTTTCCATCATCATGGAAAGTTCTGTTGGTCAGTACTGCTTTGCATTATTATAGCAATGTGGGTTTTTCTATAATGCAGCCAGGTCGTTTCTAATCTAATTTGAATCCATACAGGTTAATAATCCTTTACTTTTAATTGAAGCAGGCATCTGTTTGATGCTTTTGAAAATCAGATAACATGTTAAATAGACTATAAATCTTTTACTCTATATAATATTGAATTTTGCATGATGGGATATCTTAAAGCTTGGAAATTTTGTTTTAGGGAATCCCTGGAGATAGAGAAAATCAGGCTGTGGTTGACCCCCCTCAAGCAGCTAGTACTGGGGCGCCTCAGTCTTCAGCAGTGGCTGCAGCTGCAGCGACTACAACAGCAACGACTACAACAACAAGTTCTGGAGGTAAATTGGAATCTTTGGATGGAGAGGGAATGACCCTGAATTATTAGTGTAAGATAATTTAATCTGAAATGCTTCAGAAATGAGGTTCATTCCCAGAGCAGTTGTGTAACTAATGTTTGAGAAAGGCCCAAAAGAAACTCTCCCAAGTGGATATAAAAGGTATCCTTGCTGATATTAAACATCAGTGCTGCAATTTTGTCAAAGGGCATATTGTTGTATTTGTTCTAAGGAAGAGATGCTTTCCAGTTTGTATGTCTAATGGCATTCAGAAGGGTTTGCTCACTTTGTCTCTTACTCTCTCCGTAAATGTTACAAAGTGTATGTGATTTCAAAGCCAGCAGGATTTTAGCAGTTATACAGCCAAGGAAATGAAACCTTGAGAGGTTTAAAACCTTGTGTCTGGGAGGAGAAAGCAAAGCTAACATTCAAGTCAAATGTTAATAACCAAAGTCTTCCTTACTCGGGTACTGGCCATACCCACACATTGCTATGGGTCTGACTGTAGAGCAAAGCCTGGAGCCTGCTTAGTAATTATGTAGTGTTCTCCTTCATTTGTTCTTGTGTATATTAATAAAGTAAGCTGTTGATTTTGGAAAAAGCCATTCTTTCATCCATTTCTTAGCTCTGATTATGATAGTCACCTCTGGATGGCAAAAGTCACTAAGTGCTTTGTGTAGTCTCCAGAGGACAGGCCTGTTTGTTGAGATTCAGCATGGTAGTGGAAAGAGATGGCCACAGCTTTGCTTTGGATTTGGGGTCCTATTCCTTTCAGCACTTATTAGGTAACATAGTCTGTAAATCTCATTACCTTCCTCTATAAAGCTAGTATTATATAAGGAAGAACAAAAAACCCATATGATGTGACTATTTTAATTTGAATGATTGTCTTCCTGAATAGGAAATTACAACATACATCTAAAAATTCTCTTTTATTCATTAGTAACCTCAAAAACATACTTTCTTTATGTATAATTTTTGGTTTCCTGTAACAACCAGATAAGTACTGGCACCTTGAAAAAGCCACAAGTTCTGTATTTTATTTTATTTCTTATTTGGCATTATTAACATTTACTATTGTGAATGGATTTTAGACTGAAAAGCTCTAGATATATTAGTACTAGATTACCATACGGCTTATGTTTGAAATTTAATGGTAATAACCAAAGTCTTCCTTAATGTAACTAAGTTTGTATTAAGATTTCTCCTGCTTTGCAAACCTGACCTCAAACTTTAAATATTAAATATCTTTCTCTTCTTTGGTTTAGCATTTCCTAGGAATTCAAGCTCAGATTGTGTTCTTTAAGGGGGTTTGATTGTTTATAAAGTAAGTGAGTTTTTGTTTTTGTTAGTTGTGGCATATATTTTTCTTAAGAACTTTTAAGCAACGGGACCAACTTTTAGTACTTTTCATTTTGATAGAACATGTGCAGGGGGCAAGTTCCTAGTATTATTTTATAATATCGAGTGCCAAGGCCAATTTTAGGAAAGTTTGTTACTGTCAGTGTTCTGCACTCACTTTGCTAATAGGAGTAATTTTTGCTGTACAAGTGCAAGTTGGTACAATTTGAAGATTTCGTTTCCTTCGTTTTATTACATCTGAGAACTCAGATAATTGTTTACTTGATAGTGTTTGCTGTCTTAATGTGTTGTTTAACCACTCTTTGTATGTGTATTTACGACTTTTGTTTAATAATGTTTATGTGTATTTTAGGACATCCCCTTGAATTTTTACGGAATCAGCCTCAGTTTCAACAGATGAGACAAATTATTCAACAGAATCCTTCCCTGCTCCCAGCGTTACTGCAGCAGATAGGTCGAGAGAATCCTCAATTACTTCAGGTGACTAATCAGTGTCAGTTTCACAAGTGGGTTAGAGTGTATCACATTTTTTAAACGTTTGTGAACATCCTTCCCCCTCCCCACCAACTCTGTATTTGAGAATGGTGAATGTGTTATCCCAAGCTACACTCAGTACAATATTGTAATCTAGGCAGGTGTACTAAAAAAAAAAACAGTTGGGATATGGAGGTTGGGTTAATTTAATTTGACCAAATAATAAGTTTGGGAAACATTTTATATTTCCCAGTACATATTAACATGTTAAAGAATTTGGGAAGCTGTTTAACAAAGACACTGCCTAACTTTAAATCACTTTTCACAAGCTTATTACTTAGTTCGTTTTTCTTAGGAACTTTTAAGCAACAGGAATACTTACTCTTAAAAAAAACAGCTTTGAGACTTCTTTGATGCTCAGATCACCAAGTATTTAAATTTTGTACAGCATTTTAGTGCACACTAGTGTGAAAGATAAAAATATATGCAAGTATAAAGAATAAGTTCTATAATTCTACATTAGTTTTGTTTTGTTGATTTTTTTTAAGTGCAGGGGGCTCAGAATACTTAGGAATTTGAATTTCTCCACCGTTTACCCTAAAGTAGTGAATTTCTTTACTAATGTACAAGAAATCACATCCTTCCAAAAACTGAATAATTCAGAATCACTAAAACATTATGTTTGTAAAAGTATAGCTTTTTCTCTAAGTAATATTTAGAATTCCTCTTCCTGCAGATACTTAATGTATTGTTTTTCTCTGTCCTTCACATCACCACAGCAAATTAGCCAACACCAGGAGCATTTTATTCAGATGTTAAATGAACCAGTTCAAGAAGCTGGCGGTCAAGGAGGAGGAGGTGGAGGTGGCAGTGGAGGAATTGCAGAAGCTGGAAGTGGTCATATGAACTATATTCAAGTAACGCCTCAGGAAAAAGAAGCTATAGAAAGGGTGAGTTTACGTAAAACTTTATAACATTGGTTCTTGGCAGGGCACGGTGGCTCCCGCCTGTAATCTCAGCACATCTGGAGACCACGGTGGGCGGATCACCTGAGGTCAGGAGTTCAAGACCAGCTTGGCCAATATGGCAAAACCCCATCTCTAATAAAAATACAAAAATTAGTTGGGCATGGTGGCATGCACCTGTAGTCTCAGCTGCTTGGAAGGCTGAGGCAGGAGAATTGCTTGAACCTAGGAGGCAGAGATTGCAGTGAGCCAAGATTGCACCACTGCTGAGTGAGACTCTGTCTCAAAAAAAAAAAAAAAAATTAGTTCCTTAGTCACACTAGCCCTATTTCAAATGCTCAGAAGTCACATGGGGTTAGTGTCTGCTATTGGATAGAACTGATATAGAACTTTTCCATTCGCTGGAGATAGTTCTAATGGACAGAGCCAAATCGAGCATTGCCTTACAGATAGATTGCAGTAAAGATTGTCTCTTCTTATCCCTGTTCCCTCTTCTTGTCTTTTGTGAAGCCAAAGGGCAAGCAGTAAAGGTATAATTTCACTGATGTGTTAAAATTCAAGAAGAAAAAGTCCTATACACCCACTTCTAGATTTTTCATTTTTACTTATATTTTTATTTACATTAAACATTAGAACTCTGCTCTCCTGATTCCAGTAACCTAACTTTTATTATGTCATGATTAGTCATTCTTTTTCTCCTTCATTTTTACTATAACAGGGAATCATAGGAATTGTAGTACTTGCCCTTCCTTATATTACAAAGTGTTTTGACATGGAAATCAGATAAAGTACATTTTAACTTAGAAAGTCACTGTGGTTTTCTATTACGTTTTGAAATTAGAAAGTGTTAGTTACTCCAATTTTATTGTTTCCCAAGGTATGTTTTGGCTGTTCTGGATCCTTTGTGTTCCTTGCATGAATTTTAACATCAGCTTGTCTGATTCCCGTAAAAGAAAAAAAAAAAAAGCTGCTTGGGATCTTGATAGGGATTGTTTTATTCTGTAGATGAATTTGGGGAGTATTTCCAGATTAATAATAAGGTCTTTCTATAATTTCTTTCCGTAGTGTTCTATAGTTTTCAGTGTAAAAGTTGTGCAATACCGTTAAATGTATTCCTAAGAATTGTTATTCTTTTTGATGCTGTTATAAATGGAATTTTTCTCTTAATTTCGTTTTCAGATTATTCATTGCTAGTTATATAAAAATATAATTTTGTATATTGATCTTTTGTCTTTAAAATCTTCTTGAACTCTTATTTATTCATTAAGTAGTTTGTGTCTGTGTTCATTAGGATTTTCCATATACAAGATCATGTCATCTGCAAATAGAGACAGTTTTACTTCTTTTCCAATATGTATAGCTTTTATTTCTTTTTCTTGTCTAATTGCCCTATCTAGAGAATCCAGTATATTATTAGACTAGCAAGAGCCAATATCCTTGTCTGGTTCTTGATCTTAGGGGAAAGCATTCAGTCTTTCGTCACTAAGTGTGATGTTATCTGTGGGTTTTTTGTGGATGCCCTTTATCAGGTTGAAGAAAGTCTCTTCTGTTCCTAGTTTGTTCAGTGTGTTCATCAAAACAGGTGTTCATCACAACACCTGTTCAGTCCAACAGGTGTTGGATTTTGTCAGATATTTTTACTAAAATGATCATGTGGTTTTTGTCCTTTAATATGCTTTATTACATTGATTGGTTTTTGTATATTGAACCAACCTTGCATTTCTAGGATAAATTTTAGTGGTCACAATGCGTAATCCTTTTTATATGTTGCTGGAATTAGCCTGCTAATATTTTGTTGAGGATTTTTACATCTGTTCATAAGTAATATTGGTCTGTAGTTTTTTTGTGATGTCTTTGTCTGATTTTGGTATCTGGGTAATACTGGCCTCCTACAGTGAGTTGGGAATTATTCTCTTCTGTTATCTGGAAGTATTTATTAAGAATTGGTGTTAATTATTTGAACAGTTGATAGAATTCATCAGAAGTCTGAGCATGGGCTTTGCTTTTTGGGAAGTTTTGTGATTATTGATTCAGTCATTTGTTACTGGTCTGTTCCATTTTTCTATGTCTTTTAGAGTCAATTTTGGTGGTTTTGTCTTGGAATTTGTCTATTTTATCTGAGTTATCCAATTTGTTGGCATACAATTGTATGTATTTCCTTATAATCATTTTATTCTTTTGATAAAGCAGTAATGTCCCTGCATTTATTCCTGATTTTAGTAATTTGAGTCCTAAGATTTTTGTTTTTTTCCCAGTTTAACTAAAGGTTTTTCAATTTCGTTGATTTTTTTTTTTAAATAATAAAAATAACTTTTGGTTTTGTTGTTTAGGTCTCTCCAATTTTTATTTTTTCTCTTGTTCTTCCTTTTTTAGGTTAGGTTTAGTTTGGTTTGTCTTTGTTTAGTTTTAGTTAAAGATTGGATTATAATCTTATCTTTGTTAGCACAGATGTTTAACAGCTATAATGTTCCTTCTGTGTTTATGCTATAGCAGCATCCCATAAGTTTTAGTATGATGTGTTTTTGCTTTCTTTTATCTCAAAATATTTTTTAATTTCCCGTTTAGTTTCTAAGGATTATGTTAAGTTCCACAAGTTTATGAATTTCCCACATTTTCTTCTTTTGCTTTCTGAGTTCATTCCATTATGATCAGAGAACATACTTTGGATACTTTTCAACTTACTGAGGTGCTTAATGGTGTTTCTGAAGAATGTTCTATGTATACTGGAGAAGAATATAATGTAGTTCTTATTAAGTGGTCTATAAATATAGATCTAACTGGTTTATAGTCAAGTCTTCTTAGCTGTTATGTCTGTTATTGAAGGTGGGGATATAAAGATCTCCAACTATTGGTAATTGCCAGTTTCTTCCTTTAATTTCAGTTTTTATGAGTTTTGCAGCTCTGTTATATATGTTGATAATTGTTGTGTCTTCCTGATCCTTTATTATAAAATGTCTTTTGATCTATAGTAACAATTTTTATCTTAAATCTATTTCATCTATGTAGTCATTCCAGCTCATTTTTGGTTACCATTTGCACGGTATATATCTTTTTCTGTCAATTTACTTTCAACCCTTTTGTGTCTTTGAATCTAAACTGTGTTTTGTAGAAGCAGACAGTTGATTGTACCCTGTCTTTTACTTCACCTATCCTAGCTTTAATCTGGATAACTCATTTTTTATTTTCTTCTCCTTTCATAGATCAATAATCTAATACAGTAGTTGTCAACCTTTTTGGCACCAGGAACTAGTTTTGTGGAAGACCATTTTTTCTACCAATAGAGGTGGAGTGGGTGGTGGTTTTGGGATTGAAACTGTTCCACTTCCCATCATCAGACATTCATTAGGTTATCATAGAGAGCACACAACCTAGATCCCTCACATGCGCAGTTTGCAGTAGGGTTCATGCTCCTGTGAGAATCTAATGCCGCTGCTGATCTGACTGGAGACGGGAGTAATGCGGAGCGGCTGTAAATACGATGAAGCTTCACTTGCTTGTCCACTGCTCGCCTCCTGTGCGACCTGGTTCCTAACAGACCAATGGCCAGTGCCGGTCTGCGGGCTGGGGGGTTTGGGAACCCTGATCTAACACAAGGTGATTAAGACAATTGAGGATGGTGACATTTGGCTGAGTTTTTTTTTTGTTTTTGTGTTTTTTTTGAGAAGGAGTTTCGCTTTTGTTACCCAGGCTGGCTGAGTTTTTAAAGGCAGTATCGTCACAAATGATTGTTAGTAGACTGGGAAAATGAAATTAAGTAGCTGGCATCACCATTTAAAATGCTGTAACTGTTAAGCAGATATAAATAGAACACTGTCTTCAAAATGTATCATGTATTACTATTGGTCACCTGTTTTTCTAGTATGGAGTGTTGAATAAAACAAGGAGATTGATGTTTGATCCAAATGAAAGACATGAATTGGCGTTAATAAATAAAGCATTTGCTTTTACTGTACAATAATTAGGTGAGGTGGTTAAACTATACTCCAGGTACTGTCATCCTTATCTTCACTCTTAATATACTAGAAGCCATTTGATTTACATGTTTCTGTAGGGTCATTTATTTTTAAACTATAGCAATTAGCAGCTAATTTTTAATTAGGCCAAAGAGTATTAGCATAGTATCTGTTAAGCTTTAACTAGAAACAAAGATTTTTTTTTTTTTTTTTTTTTTTTTATTACATGATTAGTAAAGGAAAGGGTCTAGATTCCATCTAACCCCTTGGTTTGGGCAGAAAATCCATATTCAGATAGAGATGAATTCATGTAAAATTCTCAAGAGCTTTTTTTGGTTGCAGTATGTTTTTGAGTAATGATCTGGATAAAATTAAATGTGCCATAATTGGTGTGTTGGACTTAACATATTTTTTTCCCTTTTTCTTCCAGTTAAAGGCATTAGGATTTCCCGAAGGACTTGTGATCCAAGCATATTTTGCTTGTGAGAAGAATGAAAATTTGGCTGCCAATTTTCTTCTACAGCAAAACTTTGATGAAGATTGAAAGGGACTTTTTTATATCTCACACTTCACACCAGTGCATTACACTAACTTGTTCACTGGATTGTCTGGGATGAACTTGGGCTCATATCCACAATACTTGGTATAAGGTAGTAGATTGTTGGGGGTGGGGAGGGAGGGCTCTAGGATATAGGGCAGGGATAAATACAGTGCATGTCTGCTTCAGTTAGCAGATGCCGCAACTCCACACAGTGTGTAAAATATTATACAACCAAAAAGCAGCTTTTGCAGGTCTTTATTTCTTCTGTAAAACAGTAGGTAACTTTTCCTAGGTTTCACTCTTTTTAGTGTACTAGATCCAGAAACTTAGTGTAATGCCCTGCTTTATATTTCTTTGACTTAACATTGGTTTCAGAAAGAATCATAGCTACCTAGAATTTACAGTCTCTGTTTCATGGCAACACTGGATAATGGCTTTGTGAAATTTAAAAAATTTTTGTAGCGACTGTAAACAGAAATGCCAAATTATTGATGGTTAATTGTTGCTGCTTCAAAAAATAAGTATAAAATTAATGTTTAAGGAAGCCCATTCTTTCATGTTAAATACTTGGGGTGGGAGGGGAGAAAGGGAACCTTTTCTTAAAATGAAAATAATTACTGCTATTTTAAAATTTCTTGATCATTGAATGTGAGACCCTTCTAACATGATTTGAGAAGCTGTACAAGTATAGGCAGAGTTACTTTCCTGTTTACATTTTTTTTTTGTTTTGTTTTGGGGAAAAATTGGTAGGTGTCTAATTACTGTTTACTTCATTGTTACCTTGCAGTAAAAGTTTTAAAACAACCATTGCATGTTTGCTTTTGATGTATCCCTTTGTGAAATTAGCACTTTTGGGGCCAATGGAGAAATGCAGCATTCACTCTCCGTCTTTTCCCCTTCCCTCAGCAGAAATGTGTTTATCAGCAAGTCGTGAGTCAAACTGCTGCCTTTTAGAAAAATTCACAAAATGCTGATTCAGTTCAAAATTAATGCAAATGTTTCAAAACTGGGTTTCTGTTATTTGTAAATGCGTTTCTTTATTAGATAAGAGTGTATTACCATTAAAATCATTAGTATATTGCTTTCAAAAAGAGATGGTAGACAAAACTATAATCCAGCATCTTTTATTGCATTGGAAAGACTGGCAGAATCTTTTGGAAGGGCTGGGAGAATGTGGCTGGAAAGTACTTTGGAAAATATACAATCAAGATATCTCATGGCATATTAAAAGAAAAATCTTAATAGCAGTGTTGGCTTTTATTTGGATTTTTTCATCTCAGTTTTTTCTTTGCATCTCCTTCATTGGCATTGTTATTTGATCATAAACGGGACAGATGTCTACTTGTTCAGTTTTTCAAATCTGTTTTCCTGAGTATAAATAAGAGTATTTAAAGAAATAATTTGGGTTGTTTTTGTTTTTTGTTTTTTTAAACCATCTGATACTGAGTAAGAAGATGAATTTGTACAGATTTCTCTCTCTATAATTCCTCAATATCTTTGCACAGGTTGGTGATGATTTTTAAGCATCTACATCATGCACTCATAACCTATTATGAAAAGAAATGAAACTGTCTGGGCATGGGGGCTCATGCCTGTAATCCTAGCACTGTAGGAGGTCAAGACGGGCAGATCACTTGAGGCCAGGAGTTCGAGACCAGCCTGACCATCATGGTGAAATGCTATCTAATACTAAAAATACAAAAATGAGTCGGGCATGGTGGCGCCCACCTGTGGTCTCAGCTAGTTGGGAGGCTGAGACATGAAAATTGCTTGAACCCAAGAAGTGAAGGTTGCCGTGAGCCAAGATCACACCACTGCCAATAAACATGAGAGGCTTTTGGATTTTATATTACTTGTGTGTTTTATAATGGGTCATGCATAATTTCCCAGGAGAATAAAATGAGAATTTGTAAACATGTTCATCTTTCAAGGCAGAGCAATAAGTTGAGAAAAGAGGTGGCATTTCTGGTGGGATAATGGAATACTCATTTATTTTACGACATACTCTGTCTACTCAGAGCATAGTGAAAACTGGAAAGGAAAAAAAACAGCCTTTTCCTTGGAAAGTGACAGCAGAAGGTGGCATGGAGCTTTTGTCCTTGGACAACAAATCTGCACATACTAGGATTAATAATTATCAGAAGACAGCTCAAGCCAAGTTTTGATTGTTTCTTACAGTACCTTGTTTATCTGCTTAAAGAATCAGCTGACACACCATAAAAGAAACAGGCTTGTTGTGCCTTTTGCTGTTACTGTTTAATTTACGAACTGTTGGTAAATCTCTTAATGTAAGTGGCTATTTGACTTTGGAATTTTGCGTTTGAGGTATACTGTCATTTCTTGAAATACTTTTATTGTTTAGTTGCTCTGTGAGAAATATGAGGAAGCCTAAGTTTGTATTTGTAAATTTCTTACACCATCCTCTAGTCAAATATTTTTTTCATTGTTTAAAAATACTAAAGTGTTCCAATATAATTTTTTCCTGTACTGGATGGCTAGGATTCTAGAAACTTGATTATAAAATATTTTCAATACATCCAACATTGCATTTCTCATTTTTTAAATGATTCTGTCACAAAGAATCAGATTGAAAGTTGACAATGCTTCTGTCACTGATACTTCTTTTTTCTTCAGTAATTGGTGAGTGTAGCATGTAGGAGGCGCAGGCACTAGATTGACTTGACTGGGTCTCCTGGTTCTTTTCTCAGCCAACAAAGAGATGGGCTAGTTGATGGGATGTCAGTTAAGTTTAGTGAGGGCTTTTAGGGAATGCATAAAATTTCCATTATTCCATACTATTTGTCTGAAGCAGCCAGCAAAAGCCTGCTGCAGAATGTTCTACCGAAAGTAAGCAGTTGCAGGGAATGGGATGTTCTGACCCAGTCACTGCTGGTGGATTCTCCAGCTATGAAGTTCAGTGGCCTCTGTCCATTTTTCACCCCTAAGGCAAGACCTGGCAAACTACAGCTTCATGAGCTAAATCTGGCTTACACCTGTTGTGTGGTCCATGAACTAAAAGTGGTCTTTAATTTTTAAATGGTTTTTATTATATATGTTTTTTATCAACTGAAGGTTTCAATTTACATTTCAGTGTCTATAAAGTTTTGTTGAAACACAGGCATGCTCATTTGTTTACATATTGTCCGTAGCTACTTTTGTGCTCCACAGATTTGCTTTTGGATAGCTGCAGCAGACTATGTGCCCTGCAAAGCCTAATCACTGGCTCTTTACAGCAAAAGTTTGGTCCCCCTGTTCAAAACTGACTAGTCCACCCTAAGTTCTGTGATGCTTATTTCTCTCTTAACATTCTGGACTCGAGTTCACGTCTTAGCTTTAGTTCAGCTTCCATGTGACCATCATAGGCTCTTTCCAGAGGAGTGGTATCACCCCTATTATCCACTGTACTGATGTACTGACCTACTGGTGTCTAAGTTACTTTTGGCTATTGCTACACTGTTTCTTATCCTTACAATAAGGTAATGAAGTTCATCGCCACACTGTCAAAAGCGCCCAGCATAGTATTATGACCAGTCAATCAGAAAAGCAAAGCCAGGTGAATGCATCTGGAAATCCTTATGCCCTGGGATTGGAGTTGGGGCAACTGGAGGAAGCATCTTAACTGCAGCTGGAAGAAGAGAGTGGTAGGAACCCTGGTGGGAGAAATAGCAATTGGACTTGTTTTGGGGCAGGGGTTGAGGGGGGAGAGCTTCCAGAACTGCATACTTTGTGTATGGGAGTATTGAAAGGGGAGTGATGAGACTGAGAGACACTTGGACTTGGTGGGAAAAAAAAATGCAGTACTGCCAGTAAAATTTGGGAAACTGCAAGAACAATAACAAGCTGGTTGTAAAGAGCCTTTACTGTGGTGAAGAAGTTAGATTGGGAAAGCAGTGTTCCATCTTGTAGGCTTTTCACTGTGGAGAGGAGGCTGGGAGGACCAAAGAAACCAATGACAGGTTTGCTTCATGTGTGGTATGGTGCTGCGGATACCGAAATGGTCTCTGCGGTTAAGCTTGATGTACTGTGACAGCGGCTATTTTAATAGTAATGGATTCTTTACAGATCTAACTTGTCTTACATGAGCACAAACTAGAAAACAGTCATCCTGGACTTCTGCCTCATGTCTTGTTCAAACTTAGTTTTCCATTCTTCCTGCCTTTGATTTATGCACTCCTCATCTTCCTATTCCAGAGCTTCCTAACTCAGCTTGCAGTAGGTATAGATGTTTCAAGATAGTGATTTTCCTCAGCCCATGAGGTCTTCAAGGCAGCTGGGGAACCTGGGCTCTAACCCTAAGCGACCTCATCTGTTTTGTTTTACAAGTATCGTGTTTGCCATGAAAGATCAGGAAGCTCTGTCTATACTTCTGTTAGCTCTCTAGATCAGCTTTGCATAAGTCAGGGTTCTCTAGAAAAACAGAAAAGATTTATTACGGAAATTAGCTCATCTGATGATGGAGACCTAGCAATCCCACAGTATGCTGTGTGCAAGCTGGAGAAGCTGGAAAGGCACTGGTGTAGTTCAGTCCAAGATCAGAGGCCTGAGAAAGCCGAGGGTGGGGTCAGGTGCACTGGTGTAAGGCCCATACCTAGGACAGGAGAAGGTGGATGTTTCAACTCGAGCAAATTTGCCCTTCCTCTGCCTTTTTGTTTGGACCTTCAACAGAACGGATGACACCCACCTGCATTGGTGAGGGTGGGCATCCTGTACTCTGGTCTACTGATTGAAATGCTAAACTCTTCTGGAAACACCCTTACAGTCACACCAGAAATACCATTTTGCCAGCTATCTGGATGTCCCTTCACCCAGTAAGGTTGACACAAAACCATCACAGGCTTCTTAGCTATAAATGGCCCTCCACACTTCAGTGTGCTGACCAGGACTGGAACTGCCAATTGGGTTGCCACCTTGAGGTTCATGGGATGTTTGCTATGGATACTGGATTTGGATGTTGACAGCTTCCACCTCTGTAAGTCCAAAATTGTTTGAAAACTGCTTTTGTTTCGCTGTACCATCATGCAAGCCATATGGGTTTTGTTTGCACACAATAGCAGATCGAGCCCAATATATTGGTTGAAAATTTGTTGAGAATGAATTGCTGGTGGGACTATGTCTTAGAATAGCATTTGTTATTTTTTGTACAGAAATTGTCAATTAGGCTTGCTTCTGCCTAATAGCATTTTGACTATAATTGTTATATTGTCTTCAGTTCTAAGGTAATTGCAGTTAAACTCTTTTTAAATCAATTTGTTACTACTTAACTGTAAAGTATTTTTAGCTATATCTTTAACTGTTGTGACTCAGGATGGTTTTATTATGTTTATACCATGTTTTCATTTTTGCGAAGAGCATTGGCAGGTTTTCAACTTGCAGAAGAGTTGCAGGAACAGCGCAGAGCGCTCACACATACCACACCACCACCTTAGAGAACCTTTTAAAACTGTACACTATGCCAACATTGTCCTCCAAGCGAAAGGGCCCAATCCCGGTTATATGCTGCATTTTAACTGCATTTAATTAATCTCCAGTTCACTCACTCAGTCCCTCTGTGATCTTTATGACCTTAACATTTTTTGAAGACTGTGGGACAATTGTCTTATAAAATGTTTCTTAATGTATGTTTGGTGTTTCCTCATTACTACACTTGATATGCATGTTCAGAGGAAACACAAGTGCTGTTGTGTCCCTCACTGCACCCCATAAGGTGACACGGTGTCAATGTGTCCCATCATTGGTGATGTTCACTTGAACCCTGAGGAAGGTGATGTCTGCCAGCCTTCAATGTAAATTTACTCTTTGTCCCTTTGTGTTGGATAATTTATAGGGAGATATTTTGAGCCTTTGTAAGTACCGTGTTTCTCATCAAAATTTGGCCCATTCATTTTAGTATTTATTCTTGCCTGAATTATTACTGGAATGGTTTCCAAGTGGTGGTTTTCAAATTCCTTCTACATTTATTAGTCATGTATTCTTACTGTTTTCCTCATTATTTCTATCTGTATGGACTCGGATTCCTATTTTATTCAATGGTGTAATCCCTTACTATCATTACTTTGATGTTGGAATTGTCCAAGGTTCTGTGATTGTGTTTGTGTTTTAGTAGAGACAGGGTTTCACCATATTGGCCAGGCTGGTCTCAAACTCCTGAGCTCAAGTGATCTGCCTGCCTTGACCTCCCAAAGTGCTGGGATTACAGGCTTGAGCCACCGCGCCTGGCAAATTGTATGTCTTCTTAAAGCTGGCGTCTGTGTTCTGATATGCCATTACCCTCTGAATACTTCCCTAATTTCTGGCGCAGTAATGTATTCCAGGCTCTTCCACTTCCTGTGCCCTAGTACAGAAATCAGCCATTTATCAAGGAGCTCTAGCTCCCCATAATATAGATTGTATTTAGAAAGCAAACCCTTGTTCAACTAGGCATGCTCACTGCTATTAGAATCTCACATCTCCCAAGGCATCTAAGTGGACACACGGTAGATACATACTTACATTTATATTTGATATATACATAGATACTGAAAACGGAGTTCACTCCTACCATCAATTCTGATCCAATGCCGTAAGGTTCAGGCCGGGCATGGTGACTGATGTCTGTAATCCCAGGACTTCAAGAGGCCAAGATGGGTGGATCACTGGAGTCCAGGAGTTTGAGGCCAGCCTGGACAATGTGGTGAATCCCTGTCTCTAAAAATAGAAAAATTAACCAGGCATGGTGGTGCATGCCTGTAGTCCTGGCTACTTGGGCTGCTGAGGTAAGGATGACCTGAGCCCAGGTGGTTGAGGCTGCAGTGAGCCAAGGTCGCACCACTGCACTCCAGCCTGGGTGAAAGAGGGAGAACCTGTCTCAAAAAAAAAAAAAAAAAATGCCATAAGGTTTGTTCTCCTGCCTTTCCATATTTCCAGGACAGTGAGAAACTTGGCTCCCAGTGTCCTCAATATAATTTCTCCTTCCCTGAAGGTAACCAGTGCCCTGCAGCATTGTGCTGCCTTTCTTGTGCCGAGCTGCCACTTAGCTCGGCCACTTTCCTGCACAGCCAGGGCATTTATATTTGAAGTGGACTTGGAAATGGAAGTGAAATGTGTTTAGATGATTTCCTAGTGTGGCGCTCCTATGATGGAGCTTCCAGGAAAGCACTGTTGCATGGGAAAGGAAGGGCCTTATTTGTTGTGCCCCAGTTGCTGTTCCACTGGAAGATTACCTCCTACTTGGAGTTTAGGACTGTGTGTTTTAGGTGCTTGTGGTGGTGAGAGACGGTGGAGTTTTGGAGGAAATGCAGCCCCACCCTGGCATGGTGCCCTCTGTCCTGGTATGTGTTGTTGCTCTGATGCATGCATCCCCTGAACAAGGAGCAATCGCCACGGGTGAGCCTGTGGTTTGGAATTTTTCCATGTCCTTTATCTTGCTAATTTTTCTTTATGCCTGGCCCCTCTTCCAGGAAGACTTCCCATGACCCCCTTTTCCCCTCTAATTTGGGTCAGGGAACTCCTGGGTTCCCTCAGTGGCTTATAAGTATCTGCCATAAAGGTGAAAACCCTGAACTGGGATTGTCTGCATTTGGTGTGTCACTGTAGGTGCCAAACAAGAGAAAACTGGCGAGCTCTTCAAAATTCAGGGCTGTGCCTTTCATCTCTGTATCCCCAAAACCAGGTGAAGGGCTGGACCGAAGGAGATGCTGAGGCAACATTGGATGGACAGACAGTGAACAATAGTCGAGATGCCTTTTGCCATCTTTCCTGTGGCCCTAAGCTCCCCGCTTTACCTTCGCCAGAATGCCTTTGGCTCTGAAAGTGGCCTGACAAGATAGTCAATGAACAATGCCTCAAAGGCAGCTCTGTTTTTCATTCCTCAGCTCCAGGGAGCTTTCCACCGGGTTCTGAAAGTCTTGACACATAATGCAGTGAGCTGTCTGGTGGTGGAGACTGCAGGGTTCTACTGACCAGTTCCAGCTGGGCGTGCATCTGAGACTTAGTTGAAGAGCATGCTGACAGCAGCACTCCCAGAAAGGCTTTGCTGAGGCCAGGGCTGAGGGTCTGGGTTGGAACCTGGAGTCCATCAGTCTCCCATTGTTTTCTTCACAGCCACATCAGCTGGTGGCCTCAGCCAAGTCAGTCTCCCTCTGCTCTGTTTTTCTCATCTGCAAAGTAGAGCTGTGGATGCCTGCCCCAGGTTGCTGGTGGAGATCAAGTGAGAGAGTGGACTGAGAGTATCTTTTGACAAAGGCCAGGTCTGTTTTTTGATGTGGGTGCCAACTGCCTACCCTGCAGTCAAAGACTGTCTTGGAAGAGAAGTTCTCTTTGCCTTTCTCCCACAAAGAGCGTGTTGCTGCGTGCGTGGGGTGAGCCTCTTTGATCTCAGGGTGCCGCTGCCTTCCCTGCCTCACTGTGATTGGCTCAGTGTTCCCAAGCAGCCAGTGGGCATCCCACTCAGCTGGGCAGCACAGCCCAAGCATTCGGCATTTGGGGAACAGAAAGTTTTTATTTTTACGACCTGTTTCTGAGTAATGCCATGTTTTCTCCTGTCTGTTTCTAGGCCACAGGATTGGCAGCTACATCCAACCTCCAGATCAACTTTGGCAGAGAGTCAGGCAAACCTGCCAGACAAAATGCCCACTGCTCCTTCTCCCCGTCTCGAGGGACTGTTTCTTCTCAATGTTTTCTTTTGATTTCCCCTGACAATCTTGCTGCTCTTCCAGAGGCACAGGAACTCAGAATTGGGAAGGGCTTCAGGGTGACCCCCACAATGGAGTGCAGTGCCTCCTGCATGCACACTTCCAGCAACCACAGGCACTCCCTCCAGCTCAGACCTCTTAGATTTCAGACACTGCAGTTGTTGAAGGGTCGCTACATTGGGATCCCTAATCTTCCTCTCTAACCAGCTATCCTCGGGCTCTAGTTCACTTCTGGGGCTCACCCTGATCTAATTTAACCGCCTTTCCTGTGTCAGTCCTTTAGGTCTTTGAGAAAAGTGATTGCATTCTCTCTGACCACGTCCCACCCTCTGGCCAAGTCTTAAACTGAAAAAAGTCCCTCAGTTGGAATAAGTGTATTGAGTCCTTCCCCATTCAGATGAACCCAATACTTCAGGAAGGGCTGAATAATATGAACTACAGGGGAGCCCTCACCTCCCTTTTTCTGTGCATAATACCTCTATTAATGCAGCCTAAATTTAGTCTTGCTGGCTTGGCAGCCACATCACACTGTGCCTTTAGACTAAGTAACCCTGGTAATACACCAGACTTTTCAAGGTGTCTATACATTTGGGTGTCATGTCTGACCCATGTTATAGAAGCAAAAGCAGCCTGCTAAACAAATACTGCTGTTTTCATAAAGTTCTATTCTGGACCAAGAAAATGGAACTATCATTTACAAGCCCAGTGTCTCAATCCTGTGCTAAGTGCTTTACTTATATGACACACTTTTGCCGTTTTACAAATGGGGTAACTGAGGTCAGTCAGGGAAGAGCTACCCAGCTACCAAGTGGCAGAGCCAGGTGGCAAACCTAAGTTGGTTGAAGTTACCCAAGGTGACCCTACCTCCCTGCAGCCCCTGACCCTTCACATTTCCTGAGCCAGTCTCTATCCTGCCTGTGATTTCTTCCTGTCTTCCTCTCTTTGCTGTTTTCACGGTTATTTGTTCCACCGGTGATTTGCCTGGTTATTGCTAGACCAGCAGTTCTTAACATACAGTATGAGGACTATTTTCAGGAGCCGGGGGAGGCGGTGTTCTATTAAATCAAAACTCTTTTTTTTTGGGTTGGAGTCTCACTCTGTTGCCCAGGCTAAAGTGCAGTGACATGATCTCAGCTCACAGCAACATCTGCCTTCTGGGTTCAAGCAATTCTCCTGCCTCAGTCTCCCAAGTAGCTGCAATTACAGGTGCCTACCACCACACCTGCCTAATTTTTTAAATTTTTTTATTTTTTATTTATTAGTAGAGATGGGGTTTCACCATGTTGGCCAGGCTGGTCTTGAACTCCCAACCTCAAGTGAGCTGCTGCCTCGGCCTCCTGAAACTGCTGGGATTACAAGTGTCAAGATTATTTTCATAAAAACACTAGGTCGGGCATGGTGGCTCACATCTGTAATCCCAACACTTTGGGAGGCTGAGGTGGGCAGATCACCTAAGGTCGGAAGTTCAAGTGACCAACATGGAGAAATCCTGTCTCTACTAAAAATACAAAATTAGCAGGGTGTGGTGGTGCACACCTGTAATCCCAGCAGGTTAAGGCAGGAGAATCGCTTGAACCTGGGAGGCGGAGGTTGTAGTGAACCAAAATCCTGCCATTGTACTCCAGCCTGGGCAACAAGAATGATACTCCATTTCAGAAAAAAACAAAACACTAAAACTCTCCCTGAGTTTTCATTCTCTCTCTCTCCCCACCCTCCGCCCCGCTCCCTGCTCCCTTTCCCTCCTTTCCTCTCCCTCTCTCTCTCTCTCTTTCTCCCCCCCCCTTCCTCCTCTCTCTCTCTTTCTCTCTTCTTTTTCAATAGAGACAGGGTTTCGTCATGTTGGCCAGGCTGGGGGTCTTGAACTTTTAGCCTCAAATGATCTGCCTGCCTCGGCCTCCCAAAATTCTGAGATTACAGGCGTGAGCCACCGCGTCTGGCCCTCACTCTCTTATAAGTATATTTTGGAGTTTCCCAAAGGGTACACAACATGTGACATCACAACAGATTGAGTGAAGAAGCAGATGTGAGAATTCAGCTGTCTTCTATTGAACTGCACAACAGAAATTTGCAAGAATCAAATCCAATGCCATTCACGCTAATTTTTTGAAGGTAGTTATTTTTCATGAAAAGATGCTTTTAAAGAAATCCTGCCATGTAATGGATTTATTTTAAATGAATTAAATATTTTTGACATTTTTGTTTTAATGTCTAATCAAGTAAATATTGACAGATGAAACCCAAATGAACAAAAAACTCTTCTGGAGGCTGGGTGCTGTGGCTCACACCTATAATCCCAGCACTTTCGAAGGCCAAGGTGGCTGGATCACCTGAGGTCAAGGAGCTTGAGACCAGCCTGACCAACATGGTGAAACCCCTTCTCTACTGAAAATACAAAAATTAGCTGGGTATGGTGGCACGTGCTGTAATCCCAGCTACTCGGGAGGCTGAGGCAGGAGAATCACTTGAAGCCGGGAGGCAGAGGCAGAGGTTGCAGTGAGCTGAGATCATGCCATTGCACTCCACCCTGGGTGACAGAGTGAGACTCCATCTCAAAAATAAATAAATAAATACGAACTCTTCTGGTTTCTGAATATTTAAGAGGAGGAAAGGGCATAAGACCAAAAAGCTTGAGAACTGCCGTGTTGCCTGCTGGTTTCTCTGTTAGAAGTGTTAGATGACTCAGGAGAGAGTGCCTGGGAAGGACACTGGGGCACTGGTGAAGTGTTCCCTCTTGTCTTCTGGAGGCAGATACCTGGTGCTTGTGTGATGCTTCTCTGCCATTCTGCTCTCCATTCCTGCTTTCAGGAAAACAAACTCTAAACTCCCTGCTTGGCTTTCAGCATCCCTTATAGACTATCTCCTGGTCTTTCTCCCTCCCCACCATATTCAATAGGGCTTTGTTACCCTGACCTTTTCGCCCCTCTATGCATTTACACTCTGGTGTGCTCTGCCCAGAAACTCCCCTGTTCCTCTCCTCATTTGGCCTTCTACTCAACATTTAAAACCCACTTCAGCATTACAGGCTCTGTGAAAGCTTTCCTGCCCCAGAGCCAGCAGAGGATTGTTCCCTTGTTCCACTCCCTGAACATGTGGCACACAGACTGTGCATATCTGACCATAACTATTGATTTACACATTTGTTTTATGGACATTGGTCTCAAAGCCAAAAGCAAAACTGGTCCCATCGGCAGTAGTGGGAGCTCAGCACCTACAGCCAACAAGGGAACTAGAAGGAAGTGTGCTTGAAGTCTTTGAAGGATAGGGTGGGGAAGGAGGGAGGTCTCACATTGCAGGGTGGGGGAAGTAATACGAAAAGTCCAAGTGAGTGATGGAAAAAAAGCCAGGACCTGACCTGCAACACCTGGAGGGTGACTGGACACCTGGAGGGCAAATGCTGTCTGCCATGCGCCAGCAGGCCCCCTTGTGGTGAGGGAGAGCCGTGTAGTTTCAGGGGAGGAGTCCGAAATGTGGAAGACCCAGTATCCCTGGGTGGCTGAAAAGCTGTGGGAAATCCAGTCGGTGGAGGAAGGGAAAACGCTGGTCTGGAGACCCAGCTCATAACTTGCCTCTATTGCCCAGACTACAGAGGAAGGAGGAAGAGAACTAACCCCTTGTAACTGCAGGTACGGAGAGCTATCTGCATTGACTCATGTAATTCTAAGAAGTGTCATGCAGAGGAGGAAATTGAGGTTTAGAGAGGGGGAGCTGTGTGCCCAAATTCTTATAACTAGAACCCAGCTGATGGAGGATGGGGACTCACCTGGCTCCAGGACTCCTCTGATACCCATTTAGACCAATTTAGACCAATTTCTTTTTTGGTCTATACAAATACTAGGGTTGGGGGGACAGTGGGATTTTCTTCAGCTATCTGAGATGGCTTGGACTTTTGCTCGTCTAAGTCATGGCCGGAAGGAAAACTGATAGAATCTGGAGTCAGAAGAGTGGGTATTTTCTTTTTCAAATTTATTTGACTGTAAATGCAGCGGAGTAGGGATAGGGAAGTCTGCCCCTTTAGAATAATCAATGTTTCACCTTCAAAAGCCATCCAAACAAAGACAACTAGTTCAAGCAGAAAGCCCTCTGTGAGACATGCATAGGTCATGGCAGGATCCCTTCAGGATCCCCTGATGCTCCCTGTCTCCTCTGTCCAGCCCTGAGCTAGTCCAGGTGCTACCTTCCAGCTGGAGCAATGGCGCTCACTTGACCATTCTTAAGCCAGAGGTCCCTGCAGCCCCTGGGCAGGGGATGCTTCTGGGGAAAAAGTGAACCAAGAATCTTTCCAAAAGGCCATTCTTTCTTGTGGCCTGTTATGCCTTTCAACCTCCTGTATCCCTTTCTATAGGACGTTACAAAGCTCTAACCTCAAGCTACACAATGCAACTTTGAGCAATGATGGATTTGCAGTAACCCCAGAAAAGCTGGCTTAGGCCTCATAGATTTCTCAGTTAGCCTGGAACTCACACACATTACAAATGGCTATTAGCCTGTTTCAGGGCCCAGGGAAAGAGGGCTGGCCTTCGGACCTTTGTACATTCTCCTCCAGGGTCTCTCTGGACACTTCTTCCCCTGGTTTTCCCATTCAGCCTTCTACACTCGGCCCTTATTCCTCATCCCAGATATTCCTTCTTCCCCAGGCTTTGTGTGACACCCCAGCCACTGGATCAGGGGCCTCCCATGAGCCTCTCATTGGACCAAGGGCCTCTCATGAACCCCTTCACCACCCGACATTGGACAGGGAGTCTCCTGTGACATCCTTTACACCCCGCACTGGACCAGGAGCCTCCCATGGACTCTCCTGTCGTATGTGCCCTCGACACAAAGCATTGCCTTTGTCTGATTTTTTTTTTCCATCACGAGCGTGCGAACTCCTGGAGGGCAGGCCTGTGTTTTTTTCTTCTAGATATCGTTACTACCTGGCACTTAGTAGGCGCTCAATAAATTTTTGTTGAATAAATAAATCAGTGACAAGGCGTTTCAAGCCTCAGATTAATAATTGCCTCCCTAGAGCCTTCCCTGAGGCTTCCCTACCGCAATGGAAAAAAATAACAAGTGAACGGCTTTTATTTTCAAAACATTTTTCTTAACCAGTGAATTCATGTCATATATTTTCAACGTTTCTGCAGCAGAGTGATATGGGTTCTGACCATGGCTGTTGATATTGTCATTGTATGTCTGTAAGCCCAGTTTCTCATCTAGAAAGCACAGATGTTTGTAGTCGTCCTTCAATAATCTGATGAGCAACAGGAGAAGTGAGAGGAAATGCATCCCAGGCTGAGGAAAAAGCTTTTGCAAAGGCACAGATACAAAAAAAACAAAAACAAAAACAAACAAACAAAAAAAAAACAAGCAAAGTAGGGAATGAGGAGATTGATGCTGTGTTTCAGACATTGGTCTAGAGGGTGGGAGATTAAGTTAGAACAGAGCCAAATTTACAAGGGGCTTAAATGCCATATTGGAGGCTCAGCCTTGAACTCAGGGTCAGTTGATAATCAACTGGGTTCCATGGACAGGCTCCAAAGCTTTCTTTATTAAGCCAACAAATATTTTACATAATACCACTGCATGCCAGGCACAAGGAGGAGGCTCAACAGGTGGGGTTCCAGGCCCCTTGTCTCTAAAGCTACATTTTAATGTTTTACATTTGGGGCTTCTGCATATGAATCTATTCTATGTGAAAGAGGTGTATTAGCTAAAAAACAAAAACAAGAAAAGTCTGCAGCAGATTGCTTCCCCGGAGATCCGTTGCAGATTTTGTTTTTTCTTGGAGCCGGGTAGTGTTGTATGTTTGTTTTCAGCAGAGGACAGATGTGTTTAGATCTATTTTCGAAGGGTAAAGATAATTACGAGGCTTCCCAGGTCTTCCCTACCATAGTACAGGAAACAGGAAGCTCACTGAAGCGGGGTTATTTCTCTGGGTCCTGAGCTCAGGACTGGTTCTTTCTACTGCTGGGTGCTCCCAAGGGAAGCCAACAATGTGGTTTCATGGGTTCCAAAAGGAAATATCAGTTTCTTCTGGGAAGGAACTTGAGGCTGGGAGCATGAAGTCACTGCAATCAAAACATGATCCCATTCTTTTTTCATTCATGGGAAAAAAAAGTCAGCTCTGAAGATAGGCTGGTGGTGGGGAAAGAGCTCAATCTTTGAAATAACTCAAATCTGAGTTCAAATCCCCCTTTGGCCACTTAGCAATGTGATCTTAGACACTTTCTCAGGTTTTCCAAGCCCAATCTTCATCTGTGATGATGCTTATTACTTACACCTACCTTCTTACCAGTTACTAAGACATATTACAAAGCCAGAGCCAAAAAAGCAGCACATGACAAAGCAAACAAATAGCACGAACTAGAAAAGCCTAAAACAAACCTATGATTATCCTAGAACTTGATAGATGATAGACATGTTATCAAGAATCAGTGGGCACAAAATGGAATATTTAATAAATGGAGTTGGAAAACAGGCTCCTATCTGAAAAAAATGTGTGTGTGTGTGTATGTTATCTTTGGTTGACTGAAGACCTGAATATAACAGTTAAAACTGTAAAAATTCATAAATAGACTATGAAAATTATAGGCCAGGTAGGTTGGCTCAAGCCTGTAATCCCAGCACTTTGAGAGGCTAAGGCAGATGGATCACCTGAGGTCAGGAGTTCAAGACCAGCCTGACCAACATGGTGAAACCCTGTTTATAATAAAAATGCAAAAATTACCTGAGCTTAGTGGTGGGTGGCTATAATCCCAGCTACTAGGAAGGCTGAGGCAGGACAATTGCTTGAACCTGGAAGGCAAAGGTTGTAGTGAGCTGAGATCATGCCACTGCACTCCAGCCTGGGCAACAGAATAAGACCCTGTCAGAAAGAAAGAAAGAGAGAGAGAGAGAGAGAGAGAGAGAGAGGAACAAGGAAAAAATTATTGACTCAGAGTAGATAAGAATTTTTTTCTTTTTCTTTTTTTTTTTTGGAGACAGAGTTTCACTCTTGTTGCCCAGGGTGGAGTGCAGTGGCACAATCTTGGCTCACCACAGCCTCCACCTCCCAGATTCAAGCAATTCTGCTGCCTCAGCCTCCTGAGTAGCTGGGATTACAGGCACGCACCACCACACCTGGCTAATTTTTTGTATTTTTAGTAGAGATGGGGTTTCTCCATGTTGGTAAGGCTGGTGTTGAACTCCCGACCTCAGGTGATCCATCTGCCTCGGCCTCCCAAAGTGCTGGGATTACAGGCGTGAGCCACCGTGCCTGGCTGGTAAGAATTTCTTAAAGGTAATCCCAAAGTGGGGAGGTGAGACAAAGGTGGGCCCTATGGGAACACATGTTGGTATGCAGAGACGGGCCTCTATATTGTCTTGAGGGATGGGGAGGTTTAATTCTAAAAAAAGAGAGCTAGGCCATGTTTCTGGTTCCAAGGAGTCCA
Organism: Callithrix jacchus; assembly: GCF_049354715.1. NCBI lineage: Eukaryota > Metazoa > Chordata > Mammalia > Primates > Cebidae > Callithrix > Callithrix jacchus. The sequence continues at coordinate 155,714,788 of NC_133502.1, forward strand.
GGAAATTGAAATATTCATTGCCATCCACCCAGATATCCCTATTCTATTGGTGAGGATTCCAGGTTTTCCCAAACAAGGACCTTACCTTGACATAACAAGCTTGCCCTGGTTGGGCAGTTAACCACTCTATTAAGTCTTGGGCTTCTCCTAGTTAGGCTCTTTCCCCACTTCCTTTTGTAAAAGATTAAAGTTTCTTGGCATGCAATTAAAGAAACCCCCTGCCTTCCATTTCTGGCTTTCTATTACTTGTTAGTGACCTTTTACTATTTACTATCTTTCTGTAGGGACATCAGTGGTGTTCAGCAATGGCCATTCAGTGCTGTTACTTTCATAGCTACTATCCCCACTCTCAACCCCCAACTTCAAGTGCCTGATACATTCATTGACTGCTAGCACACTCCAGCCACAGGTACCTCAGCCAGTTCACCATAGTGGGAAGCCACTGTGTGCACAGGCTTTCCTATATTCCACCCGCCAAGGGGTTGGGGTCCTTCTTGCTGGCTGAGAGGTGAGCAACACAGCTCCCAAGCTCCATCTTGTCACCTACTTTCTTGGATCATTCCCAGCACCAACTGCTGCAGATAAGGTTCTTGGAAAGAAAACACTCAGATGGATGTTTATTAGGGATCAACACCTGTGAAGGAATTGGGTGGAGGAAGAAGCCAACTACCATGAGGACTTGATAGGCCTCCATCAGGCCATAGGGAGACTGGAAGCAAGCATTGCCTGGCAGAGCTATCATAAACCTGGCAGAAGTGGCTGGGATTTCATACCCAACCTGCCAGTCCCCATCACTCAGTCAGTAGGTATGGCTGTCCCAGGAAGCACAAGACCTCAGGCAAGACTTCTCCCTGCAATTGGGCCACAAGTCCTTCCATGAAGAGGGAACTGAACGGTGGTCTCCATGTCTACAACCACCTCTGACAGCAGTTTGAAGATTGTGTGAATAATAACAATAGCCAACATCTATTGAGTATTTGCTGAACTGGACAAAGCTAAATGCTGTTCAAACTCTGAGGCAGGTACCAATACTACCACCATATTTGTGGCTCCAGATGAAGGAACTAAGTAATGCACATGAAGAGAGTGTAGGCCGGGGGTGGTGGCTCATGCCTGTAATCCCAGCATTTTGGGAGGCTGAGGCAGGCAGATCACCTGAGGTTGGGAGTTCAAGACCACCCTGACCAACATGGAGAAACCTCGTCTCTACTAAAAATACAAAAAATTAGTCACGCGTGGTAGCGCATGCCTGTAATCCCAGCTACTCAGGAGGCTGAGGTGGAAGAATCACTTGAACTGGGGAGACAGAGGTTGTAGTGAGTTGAGATCGCGCCATTGCACTCCAGCCTGGGCAACAAGAGGAAAATTCTATCTCTAAAAAAAAAAGAGTGTAAATGACTCACATAGTAGGTGATGAAGTTGGAATTCCATTTCAGAGAAATTTTTAATTAGTGGAATAAAACTTTTTTGGAATAATTTTTCACTTTTCAGAAAAAGTTGCAGATATGGTAGAAAGTTGCTGTGTACCCTTCACCCAATTTTTCCTCATGTTAGTAGTACACAACCACAGTCAGTCCCTCACAACTGAGAAGTTCACACTGGTACATTACAGTTAGCTAAACTGCGCTTTTTTGGAAAAAAAAAGGACTCATGTCCTTTTACTGTTCCAATATCAAATCCAAGATGTTACCTTTTATTTAGTATCCCACAGACGTGGACTCTCAGGTGTAAACTTTTGACCTGTCCACATTACCACCTGCTGTTTCCACAAAGGCTTTGCAGTCATAAGCCATTCAGGTGCCTGCTTGCTGCCTCAGGTGTATGTGGGCAGCCCCCGAATGAGGCCTGCTGGCTGACTAGGTCACTGTTTCATCTGTGAATGTTTCCTTTATGCTGGCATGTGGAAAAAAACTCCCACCGGGCCCAACTCAGCAATGTACCAGTGTTTATTTGGCCCAGCAGGCATTTCCTGGGCCTCTGCTCTGTGTGTTTGGAGGTGGGTGTTGTATGAAGGTGCCAGGGCTGCTTCAGGCTTGACCCTGTTCTCCAGGAGCTGCTAGCAAGCATGCAGCTTCTCTCACCTGCCCATTGCCTGTGCTCACTGGCATGCAGGTTTGGCTCGAGTCAAAAAGGAGTTAAGTAAGTGAATCCCTGCTCTTGCCCCCACATCACCGAGCTACCTTGTAGAACTCAAACATGCCCATCATGTCTGCTCTGAGTCCCAAGCCCCTTGAGCTCTTTGTGCCTCAGTTTCCTGATCTGCAACATCTACTTTATAGAGTTCTTGTGAAGATGAAGGTAATTACTAGGTGCAAAACATTTAGAACAGTACAATATGTGGCATGGATAAGCTCTCAATGATTAATAGCTGTTATTACCCAATTCACGTGGCTGTTTAGAGAGAATCAAACGAGATTATTAGTGTAATGGTACATTATAAATGGTGAGGCTTGCTAAAAAATGTTAGCACTGATTTTATTTATTTATTTATTTATTTTTAAAGAAGGGGTTGCACCATGTTGGTCAGGCTGGTCTTGAACTCCCGACCTCAGGTGATCCACCTGCTTTGGCCTCCAAAGTGCTTGGATTACAGGCGTGAACCACCATGCCCGGCCAGCATTGATTTTTAAACCACAGTCATGTGTGGCTTAAAAATAGGAATACAGTTGTGAAATACATCATTAGGCAATGTGGAACACCATAGAGTGTACTTATACAAACCTAGATGGTATAGCTTCCTCCACACCTGTGCTATATGGGATAGCCTGTGGTTCCTGGGCTGCAGACCTGTAGTCACTGTACTGAATACTGTAGGCAACTGTAATACAATGATATTTGTATATCTAAATATAATCAAAGAAAAGGTCATGCATTGCACTACATTATGACACCTATGACATCAGTAGGTGATAGGAATTTCTCAACTCCGTTATAATCTTATGGGACCATTGTATACATGGTCTGTCATTAATAGAAACATCATTATGTGGCACATGACTGTACTTTATAGTATCAGGAGACATAAATAGTCCATAGGAAATTATTGTCTGTCTAGGTTTGATTACCATGTCCAAGTACAACTGAAAAATGGATGAGTTCATGAAGTCTACAATCCTTTATGGAAACTTTATTAAGTGCTGCCCATAATTTATCCATGTGTACTCATATTTTCTCGTTTACTCATCACAAGCAAACTGTGGGGTGACTTTTTTTTTTTTTTTTGAGATGGAGTTTCACTCTTGTTGCCCAGGCTGGAGTGCAATGGCGTGATCTCGGCTCACCGCAACCTTCGCCTCCTGGGTTCAAGCAATTCTCCTGCCTCAGCATCCTGAGTAGCTGGGACTACAGGCATATGCTACCATGCCCAGCTAATTTTTTTTGTATTTTTTGTAGAGACGTGGTTTCACCTTGTTGACCAGGATGGTCTTGATCTCTTGACCTCATGATCCACCCACCTTGGCCTCCCAAAGTGCTGGGATTATAGGCATGAGACCCTGTGCCCAGCCCAGGGTGGCTATTTTTAACCACATTTAATGGCTGTCTAAACAAATGTTCAAATATTTTCCATTCCTCAAGAAGCAGGAATCAGCCTTAATCAGTCAATATTTCTTGAAAGCCTCCCAAGCGCAGACATTTCTCAGTGCTGAGGAGTAAACACAATAGACCCTGCCCTAAATGAACCTGCATTCTGGTAGGACACACACTGAACATGGGAATGAGTATACCAGTCATTTCCCGTCTGCTCTCAGATCTTTGCCTAGCCTTCCCTGGTTCCAGTTGATATCACACAGGTGGCCTCCCTTACACACTAGGCTCCCTTGCCGACTGGCTCTAAGTTTTTCCAATGGATGTACTGAAAGAGTAAAAGGAAGGGAGAAGTCAGAGGATTCTGCCCCCATCACCACCACCTTTCCTTGCTTTAGGTGATGTCTCAGGCAGGGGCTGCATCTCCTCCCTTGCTCTGGCTCCTGCTGGACAGCTCCACCTCATGGTCCATCTTTCTTCACCAGGCCCAGTGATTCCAGCTTGCCTGGGTAGTATCATTTCCTTGCCTCCTCTTTGGTTCCTCCAATACTCAGGGTAGGATGCTTTTCTGCAGTTGAGGTGCACCTTTTCAGTTTGCTCTTCTAGCACCTTGCTACTAATTCCCTATATTAAATTCTTCCTGTTGAATTACCTGAAGTGGACTTTATTTTCCTGTTAGAGCCTGACTGAGACCACAAATGAATAAGATAATCTCAGACAATGACAAGTGCTTTGAAGACCACAAAATGGGGAGAGGGGGTTGGCATCTTTAGCTAGGATGACCAGGAAAAAGGGGTCTTTTCTGAAAAGTGACTTTTGAGTTAAAATCTGGAGGATGAGAAGGTGGCAGCTCTGTGACCATCTGTAGAAAGAGTGTTGGAAACAGGAAGAGTAGGGAACACAGTGGCACTGAGCTAGGGATAAACTTGGTGCATTCGAGAGGCAGAAGTGAAAAGAAGGTGAGACTATTCTTAAGTAACTCTAATACCAGACTGACTTCATACTATAGTAGGAGTATCTAACACCATAGAAGGTTCAGGGTAACACTGCCAAGGAAGAACAGGCAACCGAGTTCAGACAGAGGGGTGGTAGTTGTTTATTTTTTGTTTTGTTTTGAGTTGGAGTCTACCTCTACTGCTCAGGCTGGAGTGCAGTGGTGCAATCTCGGCTGCAACCTCCACCTGCCAGACTCGAGTCATTCTCCTGGCTCAGCCTCCCAAGTAGCTAGGACTACAGGCATGTGCCACCATGCCTGGCTAGTTGTGTATTTATGATAGAGACAGGGTTTTACCATGTTGGCCAGGTTGGTCTAGAATTCTTGACTTCAAGCAATCCGCCTGCCTCAGCCTCCCAGTGCTGGGATTACAGGCATGAGCCACCGTGCCCGGCTGGAGGCACTGTTATTTCTTACAAAGGGTGGTGGGAAGAGGCTTGGGTTCCAGTGCAGCAGAAACTGGTAGGAAAGTGCATGAAATGCCCATGAGCCTTGAAGAAATGTTTGAACGAAATAAGTGCACATGAGAGTTAAGACAGAAACTCCACAGTTTGCAGAGACACGGAGGCAAGACCATGGGGTGTGTGATCACAAAGGGAGGACGGCTTGTCTGGAGGGGAAGGTATGAGTCAGCAGGTTGGAGGCAGGTCTTCCCTGATTCAGGAGACCCAGGAGCACTGACTGGCCTGACTTACTGGGCAAGTTCCTCTTAATGACAGTGCCTCAGCTTTTCCCTTCACTAATCAGGAAGAACAACACCCACTGTCAGCTCTCCAACATACTGTCTTCTTTTGTTGACAACACAACAACAATGAGCTGAGCAGCTCCAGCTGGGCTAGAGGTGCTGGTGCCCATCCAGGTCTTTCCAGGACATGACTGCCAATATCAAGGCAGGGATATCCATACGGAGGGCACTCTCAGATAACTGGAGCTGTCATCTGTGCAGCTGTTGTCTTAAGCTCCCAAAGGCCGCAGAAGTTGTAGGAAAGTAGCGCCTTCTGTTTTGGACTTTTCCCTCATCGCATGTGCTTCTTCCAAGGACCTAGATGTATTTGTTTCCCAGGGCTGCTGTAGCGAGGACCACAAAGTGGGCTACTTCAACAATAGAGTATTTTTTAAAACTTGCATTTTAGGTTCAGGAGTACTTGTGCAGGTTTATTATATAGGTAAAATCATGTCATGAGGGTTTGTTGTACAGATTATTTAATCACCCAGGTAGTAAGCCTAGTACCCAACAATTATTTTTTCTGTTCCTCTCTCTTCTTCCACCATCCACCCTCAAGTAGGCCCCAGTGTCTGTTATTCCCTTCTTTGTGTTCGTGAGTTCTCATTATTTAACACCCACTTACTTATAAGCGACAATATGCACTACTTGGTTTTCTGTTCCTGCATTAGTTTGCTTAGGAAAATGGCCTCTAGCTCCACCTATGTTCCTGTAGAAGATGTGAACTCTTTCTTGTTTACGGTCTGCATAGTATTTCAGGGTGTATAGGTACCACATTTTCTTTATCCAGTCTATCACTGATGAGCATTTAGGTTGATTGCATGCCTTTGCTACTGTGAATAGTGCTGCAATAAACATACATGTGCGTGTGTCTCTCTGGTAGAATAATTTATATTCCTTTGGGTATATACACCAGTAGTGGGATTGCTGGATCAGATCAAATGGTAGTTCTATTTTTAGTTCTTTGAGGAATTGCCACACTGCTTCCCACAATGGTTGAACTAATTTATACTCTCACCAACAGTGTATAAGTGTTCCTTTTTCTCTGCAATCTTGCCAGCATCTGTTATTTTTTTGACTTCCTGTGTTTTTGTTTGTTTGTTTATTTTTGAGACGGAGTTTCGCTGTTGTTACCCAGGCTGGAGTGCAATGGCGCGATCTCGGCTCACCGCAACCTCCGCCTCCTGGGTTCAGGCAATTCTCCTGCCTCAGCCTCCTGAGTAGCTGGGATTACTTTTTTGACTTCTTAATAGTAGCAATTCTGACTAGTATGCTATGGTATCTTAGTGTTGTTTTGATTTGCATTTCTCTAGTAATCAGTGATGTTGAGCTTTTTTTCATGTGCTTGTTTACTGCATGTATGTCTTCTTTTGATAACTGTTTATGTCTTTTGCTCACTTTTTAATGGGGTTGCTTGTTTTGTAAATTTGTTAAACTCTTTATAGATGCTGCATATTAGACCTTTGTCAGATTCAGAATTTACAAAAATTTTCTCCCATTCTGTAGGTGGTCTGTTTACTCTGTTGATAGTTTCTTTTGCTGTGAAGAAGCTCTTAAGTTTAACAGATCCCATTTGTCAATTTCTGCTTTTGTTGTGATTGCTTTTGGTGTCTTCATTATGAAATTTTTGCCTGTTCTTATGTCCAGGATGGTCTTGCCTAAATTGTCTTTCAGGGTTTTTGCAGTTTCAGTTTTGCATGTAAATCTTTCATCCACCTTGAACTGGTTTTTGTATATGGTGTAAGGAAGGGGTCCAGTTTAAATTTTCTGCATATGGCTAGGCAGTTATCCCAGCACAACTGAATCAATAGGAAATGCTTTACCCATTGCTTGTCTTTTTCAGATTTGTTGAAGATCAGATAGTTGTATCCTGTGAGACACTAGGCAAGAAGTCAGTACCTTCAGTGAATGATCCTTTGGTCAGAATGGCACCATACATAGAGTAGGCACCCAACAAAAGTTGTAAATAAATGAGCAGCTCTTTTTTTATTAAGCTGGCTAGTGGTCTATTTTGTTGATCTTTTGAAAAAACCAGCTCCTGAATTTATTGATTTTTTGAAGGGTGTTTTGTGTCTTTAACTCCTTCAGTTCTGCTCTGATCTTATTTATTTCGTGTCTTCTGCTAGCTTTTGAGTTTTTTTTTAATCTTGCTCCTCTAGCTCTTTCAATTTTGATGATAGTGTCGATTTTAGAGCTTTCCTTACTTCACATGTGTGCATTTATTGCTATACATTTTCCTCTAGACACTGCTTTAAATGTATCCCAGAGATTTTGGTATGTTGTGTCTTGGTTCTCATTGGTTTTGAGGAACATCATCTTCATTTCTGCCTTCATTTCATTGTTTATCCAGTCAACATTCAGGAGCCAGTTGTTCAGTTTCCATGAAGTTGTGTGGTTCTGAGTTAGTTTCTTAATCCTGAGTTCTAATTTGGTTGTACTGTGGTCTGAGAGACTGTTGTGATTTCTGTTCTTTTGCATTTGCTGAAGAGTGATTTACTTCCAATTATGTGGTCAGTTTTAGAGTAGGTGTGATGTGGTGCTAAGAAGAATTTGTATTCTGTGAATTTGGGGTGGAGAGTTCTGTAGATGTCTATTAGGTTTGCTTGGTCCAGATCTGAGTTCAAGTCCTGGGTATCCTTGTTGATTTTCTGTGTCATTGAGCTGCCTGATATTGACAGTGGAGTGTTAAAGTCTCCCAGTATTACTGTGTGGGAGTCTAAGGCTCTTTGTAGGCTGTTAAGAACTTGCTTTATGTATCTGGGTGCTCCTGTATTGGGTGCATATATATTTAGGATCATTAACTCTTCTTGTTGCATTGATCACTTTACCATTATGTAATGCTCTTCTTTGTCTCTTTTGATCTTTGTTGGTTTAACGTCTATTTTATCAGGGACAAGGATTGCTACTCCTGCTTTTTTTTTTTTTTTTTTTTTTCTCTCCATTTGCTTGGTAAGTCTTCCTCCATCCTTTTATTTTGAGCCTATGTGTGTCCTTGCATGTGAGATGGGTTTCCTGGATACAGCACACCAATGGGTTTTGACTTTTTATCCAATTTGCCAGTCTGTGTCTTTTGATTGGGGCATTTAGCCCATTTACATTTAAGGTTAATATCGTTATGTGTGGATTTGATCCTGCCATTTTGATGCTAGCTGGTTGTTTTGCCCATTAGTTGATGCAGTTTTCATTTTGTTGATGCTTTTACGTTTTTGGAGTGGCTGGTACTGGTTGTTCATTTTCATGTTTAATGCTTCCTTCAGGAGTTCTTGTAAGGCAGGTCTTGTAGTGATGAAATCTTTCAGCAATTGCTTGTCTGTAAAGGATTTTATTTCTCCTTCACTTATGAAGCTTAGTTTGGCCAGATATGAAATTCTGGGTGAAAGTTCTTTTCTTTAAGGATGTTGAATATTGGCCCCCACTCCCTTCTAGCTTGTAGAGTTTCTGCCAAGATGTCCACTGTGAATCTGATGGTCTTTCCTTTGTGGGTTACTCGACATTTCTCTCTGGCTGCCCTTAGCATTTTTACCTTCATTTCAGCCCTGGTGAATCTGGTGATTATGTGCCTTGGGGTTGCTCTTCTTGAGGAATATCTTTGTGATGTTCTCTTTATTTCCTGGATGTTAATGTTGGCCTGCCTTGTTAGGTTGGGGAAGTTCTCTTGGATAATATCCTGAAGAGTGTTTTCCGACTTGGATTCATTCTCCCTGTCACATTCAGGTACGCCAATCAAGCATAGATTAGGTCTTTTCACATAATCCCATAGTTCTTGGAGGTTTTGTTCATTTCCTTTCACTCTTTTCTCTCTAATCTTTCCTTCTCATTTTAGTTCATTGATTTGATCTTCTATCTGTGATATTCTTTCTTCTGCTTGATTGATTCGGCTGTTGAAACTTGTGCATGCTTCATGAAGTTCTCATGCTGCATTTTTCAGCTCCATCAAGTCATTTATGTTCTTATCTAGTCTGGTTATTCTAGTTAGCATTTTGTCTAACCATTTTTCAAGGTTCTTAGTTTCTTTGCATTGGGTTAGAACATGGTCTTTTAACTCAGAGAAGTTTGTTATTACCGCCTTCTGAAACCTGCTTCTGTCAATTCATCACACTCATTTTCTGTCTTGCTTTGTTCCCTTGATGGTGAGGAGTTGTGATCCCTGGGAGGGGAAGAGGTGTTCTGGTCTTTGAAGGTTTCATCCTTTCTGTGCTGCTTCTTTTCCCCCATTTTCGTGGATTTATCTCCCTTTGATCAGTGAAATTAGTGATTTTGGGAGAAATCTGAGTGGGTCCCTTCTGTTGCAGTTGGAGCTATATCTTTACTGGCCTGTAGAGGCCCTGCTGGGCTGCCTCGGATTCAGTCAGGTTGCTGGGTGGGTGGTCTTCGCCTGGGGTTTGTTTGCAGGTGAAATTAGCCCCGCCTTCCCAGTGGCTTCTCTCCTTCCCTCAGTTGGATCTTCCCGATTGGGGTCAAACTGGTGTATTGGCTGCCAAGCTGTGGGATTCAGTTTGAGTTTTGTAGAGGGTGGGGCCTGCCAGGCCTTATGACCTGTTTCCCTGCTTTCAACTCTGCCTCTTTCTTTCAATCCTGCTGGTGCTAGTCCAAACTTCCGCCCAGGTCTGGCGACAACTTGCGGCACCAGGTGGGAGCCGGCGCTCAGATTTGCATGACCACCCATGGCGCCCCTCAGTCTGGCAGGGCTCTCGTGGACCGTGGGTTGCAGGAGGGATGAGATAAGTACAGGATCCAAATCAGCATGGAGTGGGTGAAGTCCCCCGACCCTCCCAGCCGGCTGCACGTTCCAGGTGGGCACGTGCCCCACCCTGTCTTGGTTCGTTCTCCCTGGGCGGCTCTTGCCCTGCTTTGGCTCCCTCCCTGGGCTACTTTCAGAGTCCTTCCAGTCCCCCCAAAATTCACTTGGAATCCTGAAGTTCTCTAGCCCTATGCCTCTCATTTGCTGGGAGCTGCATTCCAGCGTTGCCTCCTCTTGCCCATCTTGGCACTGTCCTCCCATTATTTATTTATCTTTAAGATAATTTTTAGAGATTAGGTCTTGCTATGTTGCTCTGACTGGTCTCAATTTCCTGAGCTCAAGAGATCCTCCCACCTGAGCCTCCCAAAGTGCTGGGATTACAGGCACGAGCCACTGCACCTGGCCATAAATTACATTTAAAAAGGACCCAGTAGGCTGGGCATGGTAGCTAACTTGTAATCCCAGCATTTTGGGAGGCTCGGATGGGCAGATCACCTGAGGACAGGAGTTTGAGGCCAGCCTGGCCAACATGGAGAAACCCTATCTCTACTATAAATACAAAAATTAGCTGGGCATGGTGGCAGAGCCTGTAGTCCCAACCACCTGGAAGGCTGAGGCAGGAGAATGCTTGAACCTGGGAGACAGAGGTTGCAGTGAGCCGAGATCGCTTCACTGCACTCCAGCCTAGGTGACAGAGCGAGACTCTATCTAAAAATTAAAATTAAAATAATAATTAAAAAAGGGATCCAGTGCAAAATGAAAGTACAAGACCATTTGTTCAAAATTATGAATTTCAGGACAGTGACAGTAGAGTCCATCCAGCACAGGACCCTGTGCAACTGTTCTTGCTTCACCAACTGGGGTTACCAAGACTGACTTCCTTTGTGTGTTTTTTGTGGGGAGGGCTTAAGCCTAAGAGAATATATCTGGGTAGTCACAGAGATCTGGGTTTGCATATCAGCTCCAGCACTTTGTGTCTGGGTGAACTCAGAGCTTCTTGCTCTAGGTCTGTTTTCTCATCAGAATAATGGAGTTAATAGAAGTCCCTAACTGTAAGGCACATTTATTTCCCTCCATTTCATCTGAGAGCAATTCCTAAGTTGTATTTGAGTATCCACTCACTCTTCCCCTCCTCTTGGTGTTTAAGGTAGGAACAGGAGGGAGGAGCATCACCGTTAGCTAAGCCAACTATTGACCTGGCGTGAGTCCATGACTCAAGCCCATTCAATCCAGGTGAATCTCAGGACTCTGCTGAATGGCCTCAGACTTCTGCCATCTAGAGCAGCCTGAGCATAAGCTGGAGTTGCTGCAGTCGGGAACATATGTTCAGAGCTTGGGAAGTCAGCAGTTAGCTGCAGAAAAATTGAGTTTTGGTGATGTCATTCACATCCTGAATCTAGCTCTGCCTGAAGGTAATGCTCTGCCTGGACTATTTTGTCTAAAACAGTTAAATTAAACAGTCCTGCCTGATTCACCTCTTCCTGGAGCTGCTGTGAGGATCAGGGGAGAAATTCCATGTAGAATACGCAGCCAGCGTACAAGCACCCAACAAAAGGCAGCTATTATTCACTTAAGGACAAGTAACTATGATTGTTGCTGTTGCCATTGTTGTTGTTGTGGCTGTGTCTGGGTGTAGCCTGGCTTGCAGTTGTGGCCCAGACTGACTTCCAGCTGCAGAGATTTGGGGCAGCCCAAGGAGGGGCTCCCCAGGGCTGGGTTTGTTTGGAAGCTGTGTCTCGGTGTGGGCTCCCAGTGGCAACCCTGCATGGATAATGCTGTAATTGCAGCCTTCCCAGCTGTCGGCCATGGAGACAGCCCAGAAAATGAGGTTGGCTCAGTAAATATTGAACCAAATTATGCAAATGAGCTCAAACAAGAGACTCAGCTGCAGAGACAGGGTTTGATTGGTAGGCCCTGGCCCAGCTTGCAGGAGACCCCTCCCCTTCTCCCAGACTACTGTGTCAGCCTAAGGCAGCCACCTGGGCCTGCCAGGGAGGCCGGGTCAACCCTGGGGCTGGGACAGGTGGCCCTGGGGACACCCTTGCCTGCTACTGATCTCCATCAGGATTGAGAGGTTGAACAGCTTTGGGGAGCAGGGGCAGGGATATTTAGTTCCTGCTACATCCTTGTCTCACTCCAAAAGGATCTGCCTTGGCAAGCAAATCTTTTGAGGGCATAGACCAGGTCATGGTGATGACTTCTCTCTGCTCACTATGCCTGCTGCTGCTGAAGGGTTAGTACTGTGCAGGGACAGAGGCACTGGGATGATGGAATGATTAATTTCCCCTGGAAGAACAGCGTTTTAGTGGCTCTTCCCTCTGGGCAAGTCAAGGCCCTAAAAACTCCTGCAGTGATTGGGTCTACTACTGCAGGGGAACTCAAGATTCCAGAAGCAGGTTAGAAAGCAGGCAGGGTGTGAGAAAGGAAAATCTGAAGCTCTTTTTTGCTAATGGACAAAGTTCTTTGGCTGGTCGTGGTGGCTCATGTCTGTAATCCTAGCATTTTGGGAGGCCAAGGTGGGCGGATCACGAGCTTAGGAGTTCAAGACCATCATGGCTAACACAGTGAAACCCCGTCTCTACTAAAAATACAAAAATTAGCTGGGCGTGGTGGCACATGCCTGTAGTCCCAACTACTTGGGAGGCTGAGGCAGAAGAATCGCTTGAACCTGGGAGGCAGAGGTTGCAGTGAGCCAAGATTGTGCCACTGCATTCCAGCCTGGGTGACAGAGCAAGACTCTGTCTCAAAAAAAAAAAGGTCCCTGTGACCTCCTTGGGGACAACATGTTTCTGGGTATATCTGGTGAATGAGTAGGTGTGTCTGTGGACCTCATTTACTACATGAGGATATTTGGCCGAAGGAGCAGGACAAATTGCAGGTAGAGCCTGGAAGAAGCAGGGAATGGGAGGGATGGCTGGGGTGGGGGCCACAGCGCAGATCCCAGTCCTTCCCCAGGGACTGCACCCCACAGGCAGGAGCTGAAGCACTCTTTTAAGGCCCAGATGTCTGAGAGAGACACAAAGTGGGGAGCCTTCCCCACTCCTGCATGGACAATGGTGAGTTCCAAGAGATGATGATGGCAGGGACAGGGTGCTGCTTTGGAAACTCAAGCATTGGAGGCTCTCTGTGTCCTGCAAGATGGTCCCGTGGGATAGACGTGGGTACTTTCAGGGGACACCAACAGCAGTGGCAAAGTATGGCCAGGGGCCTCATGGGCATCAGACACCACCCAAGGAACTTAAGTGGTAGAACGTGGGAGAGGGATCTGTGCATCCTCATGAGTCAGCCCTGGAGGTGTCTGTGCAGAATCAACAGTGAGACTTGGAGGTGGGTGTAAAGGGCCCAGCTCCCAGGGCAGCAAGTAAGGCATTAGATTAGTTTCTCATTTCTGCTGCAACAAATGACCACTAGCTCTGTGACCTAAATCAATGCAAATATGTGATCTTACAGTTCTGGAGGTTAGAAGTCTCACAAGGTTCTCCCTCGGCTAAAATCAAGGTGCCAACAGAACTGTGTTACTTTCTGGAGACATTAGGGGAGAATTGGTTTCCTTGCCTTCCCCAGCTTCTAGAGGCCACTCACATTCCTTGGCTTGTGGCTACAGCACTCAGGCCCCTGTTTCTATCATCACAGCTCTGTCATCAACTCTGACACTCCTGTCTCTCTCATACAAGGACCCTTGTGATGGATTACATTGGGCCTACCTAGATAATCCAGAACAATCTCATTTTAAGGTCAGCTGATTAGCAACCTCAATTCCATCTGCCACCTTAATTTCCATTCGCCAAGGAATCTCACATATTCACAGGTTCCAGGGACTAGGACACGAACATCTTTGGGAGGCCATGATTCTGCCTATCACAGGCATACACTGAGAAGTTGAGTTGATACTATTCAGTGTAACCCCAAGACTAACAGCAGGTTGGTAAGGCTTGGAAACACTAGATTATGCCTAGAAATGTTTTCATTTCCATGCATGAAAATAAGATAATAAAGATGGCATATCGGCAAAGCACATGCTGGTGACTATTATATGTGTAAAATTAGAAATTAGGGGTACCCTGTTATTTTCTATGTACCATGTCTTGTTCAGGGTAAACTTTAGAACTGTTTTCTCCCCACAGTTTCAGTAAGAAACTTATAAATTTGTTTTGCTGTGTTGCAGACAAGGTAAGAGGAAGCTTTTAGTTTTCTTGTTTTTTCCTTATTTTAGTCTGATCCTTTATCCCAGTAATCAAAACTTTTCTGGTTTTACAATCGAGTGTTTCTGAGCACTTCTACTTACTTTTTTTTTTTTTTTTTTGAGACAGAGTCTCACTTTGTCACCCAGGCTGGAGTGCAGCGGTGCGATCTTGGCTCACTGCAACCGCCGCCTCCTGGGTTCAGGTGATTCTCATTTCTCAGCCTCCTGAGTAACCAGGACTACGGGTATACCCCACCAGGCCTGGTGAATTTTTGTATATTTAGTAGAGACGCGGTGTCACCATGTTGGCCAGACTGCTCTCAAACACCTGGTTTCAAGTGATCCTCCCACCTTGGCCTCCCAGAGTGCTGGGATGTGAGCCCTTGCAACTGGCCAAGCATTTCTACTTTCAAATTCCTAAGAGATCATCTTTATCTAAAATTATCCCAGCAGTGGGAAGGGTAGACTGTCAATCTAGGAGAGCCAGAATTAACCATGGGAAGAGAAACAGATGAGTTCATCCAACAACAAAAATGCTATTCTTGCTGCTCACCAGTTGTGAGGTAGCTGTTGGCACTGAGGAGATTCTGTATTCTTTCCATTCGACCTGAAAAGGCCTGTTTGATTTGAACCCCATCAGGGAGCCTCCTCCCTCCCTCCCCCTACCCTGTTCCAAGCCACAAGCCAAACTTGTTATCAGTTTAACCCTTGGGAAGGGTCTAAGTCCTACCTCTTTGCTTCTCTGGGCTTATCTCTCCCCACGCCCCCTCAGGCCACCTGCTAGGTCCTACCACAAGGGACCAGTCATCCTTTGGAAAACCCCAGGTACTCTCACACCTGCACTTCTTTGCTCCTGCTGCTCTTGGCTGCCCCCACCTTATTTGTCTGACTTCTCATCCTTCAGGCTCAGCTAATATGCCAACCGTTCTGTGCAAAGCATTGCCCCAAACTCAAAGTTCTGCAAGTGCAGGCCTCCTACTGCCAGAGGCAAGGGAACAGAACTGGATCTAATAGGTTTTTTAAAGACATGGTAAAATAGCTTAAAAATTCATAACAGGTAGCTTTTACTCCTCACTTTCAACGCAGCCCTTGTTGACTGTGCTGTGTCCGTGGTCTCATTTTCTCACTGCATGTTGTGATCTCACAGGGACCTTATGAGTCAAATCTCATCATCAACTCCACTTTATATGTAGCTAGCCATACTTTAGCGAGATTGAGAACATGCCCAAAATTATAAATTGGGCATTTATCCTCAGGTCCACAACTTTAACCTCTGTATAATCTTCACCAGACGGGATGAAGGCATGAAAGCCCTGGTGATCTTTCTCAACCGAGCACTGGGGGATTCTTATGAGGGACATCTGGAAATTCTTCCTGGCAGAGATGGCAAAAGAAATGCAGGCCAGCATGAGCACGATGGCTGACAACTGTAATTCCAGCACTTTGGGAGGCCAAGGCAGAAGGACCACTTGACCCCAGGAGATTGAGACCAGCCTAGGCAACATAGTGAGACCCCATCTCTACAAAATAAAAAAATATATATATAGATCGAGCACAGTGGCTCACGCCTGTAATCCCAGCACTTTGGGAGGCTGATGTGGGCAGATCACTTGAGGTCAGGAGTTTGAGACCAGCCTGGCCAACATGCTGAAACGCCATCTCTACTAAAAATACAAAAATTAGCCAGGTGTGGTGGCACACTCCTGTAATCCCAGCTACTCAGGATGCTGAGAACTGAGAATCGCTTGAACCCAAGAGGCAAAGGTTACAGTGAGCTGAGATCGCACCATTGCACTCCAGCCTGGGTGATGAAGTGAGACTCTGTCTCAAAAAAAATAAAATAAAAATAAAGTAAAATAAAATAGCCGGGCATGGAGGCAGGCCCCTGTAGTCCTTAGCTACTTGAGAGGCTGAGGTGGGAGAATTGCTTGAGCCTACTAGGTCTGCAGTGAGCCATGATTTCACCACTGCCCTCCAGCCTGAGTGACAGAGTGAGATAGTGTCTCAAAAAAAAAAAAAAAAAAAAAAAAGGAGAGAGAAAGAAAGAGACTCAGAAACAGATGGCCTCTGTCTTATATGCCCTGGAGGCAAGACGCTTGGCAGACAGAAGACACACAAGCCCAGCTGCACAGGCTCCAGTAGTGCTCCCAGATGCTGCAAGAATGTGGGCGGGTTGGGGGGCTGAAAAGTGGGATGGCCCTTGGCTTGGTGGCATACTGCTGCTGAGGAAATCAGGTGTGTTTTGCGGTAAGATTAAAAAAGTAAAATGAGCCGAGGGAGAAAAAATCCAGGCTTGCTGAACTAAGAAATCAGTGGGAGAGATGAGCGCTTGCCCTAGTGAGGCATTTATGATTGGCTCCCTTTCACTGAGCCACACGGTGAGCACACTGGGGGAGCAGACCCTGGCAGAGCAGGCCTGCAGACGGGCAGGTTGGGCAGTCCAATCCAGGCTGCACTAATCTCTTAATCTTTCTAAGTCTCAGCTTCCTTAGTTATAATACAGGGGTGGTAGCTGTTCTACCTACTTTACTACAGTCGGAAGAGTCACTGAAATAAAGAAAATAAAAATTGCCTATAATTCACAAAGCTCCTGCACAAGAAACCAATAATAGTATTTTTTTATGGGGTGAGAAATGGGGTGGCTGGCAGACAGGAATGGGAGGGAGACTTTACAGTGTGTATCTTTGTTTTGCTATTTTGAACCACAAGAATCAATTATTCACTAAAAAAATTGAATTAGGAAAAAACCTATAAAGTCAATAATAAGGTCAGAACTAATAATGTAAACAATCATCATTATCATGGTCAAAATCATCAACATCATTATTGTATTTATTTATTTATTGAGACTGAGTCTCTCTCTGTTGCCCAGGCTGGAGTGCTGTAGTGCGATCTTAGCTCACTGCAACCTCTGCCTCCTGGGTTCAAGTGATTCTCCTGTTTCAGCCTTCCGAGTAGCAGGGATTACAGGCATGTGTCACCACGCCCGGCTAACTTTTTGTATTTTTGGTAGATGTTGGCCAGGCTGGTCTCCAACTCCTGACCATCTGCCTGCCTCGGCCTCCCAAAGTGCTGGGATTACAGGCATGAGCCACCGCATCTGACTGATTATTTAAAAGGTTATTTGTGCATAATCTTCCCAGTTTACTCTCACCAGTTAGTAAGGAATTTAGGAAATTAGGCCGTTGTCTCCAAAGTTCCTGGTCTAGCACCGTACCATGCTGTCTTATTCAGTGCATATTCAGCAGCCTTCTGCCTCTGCAAGGATCAGAGGCCTCGAAGGTAGTGCGGTGGGCAGCTTTCAACCTAACATAATCTACCATGGAATATTGAGCAGCCATTTAAGAAGAGATGGAGCCCTTTTACGTGACCCAGAGAAATTTCTGAGAGTTGTTGCTGATGGAAAAAAGCAAGATACAAGGAAATGGGTGATCTCATTTTATAAAACGAAGACCAGTAGCATACAGCTACAGGCAACAAACACTGTAGATTTCCATGTGTATGGAGAAAAGGAAAGACAAGTTCAGAATGTGAACAAAGATTGTCTGAGGTGTCTGGATGAGATAGAGAGCTGGTGTTGGGGGATAGCAGTGGATAGTGTCAATGATTTAAAAAGCCAGGCACCTTCTCACTTACGATCATTTACATACTGTGTATGGGTGTGCATGACTGTGTGAAGAGCTGCAAAGAAATCTGATTGCCAACCATCCTGGCCAGCATAGTGAAACCCTGTCTCTACTAAATATACAAAAATTAGCTGGATGTGGTGGCATGTGCCTATGATCCCAGCTACTCAGGAGGCTGAAGCAGGAGAATCGCTTGAACCCTGGAGTCAAATGTTGCAGTGAGCTGAGATCGTGCCACTGCACTCCAGTCTGGTGATAAGTGAGACTCCATCTCAAAAAAAAAAAAGAAATCTGATAGCCAATAGTTGTAGTAGTTCTCTCAGGGTGATGAGATTCTAGGTGACTTTTTATTTTGGGGCCAGATATTTATGTGAATAGTTTTGATTATGAGAAGTCAACATGTATTATTTATGCAATCAGAAAAATCTACTTCTAAGGTGAATGGTAATTAAAACAAACTAAATGTCTGTTAGGTGACACTTCATCATTCATCAGCTGGAGTTATACATGAAGTAGAAATTTTAAAATTCAAATGGGGCCGGGCATGGTGGCTCACCCCTGTAATCCTAGCACTTTGGGAAGCCAAGGCAGGTAGATCACCTGAGGTCACGCATTCAAGACCAGCCTGAGCAACATGGTGAAACCCCATCTCTACGAAAAATACAAAAATTAGCCAGGTATAGTGGTGTGCCTGTAATCTCAGCTACTCCAGAGGCTGAGGCAGGAAAATTACTTAAACTTGGAAGGCAGAGGTTGTAGTGAGCAGAGATAGTGCCTTTGCACTCTAGCCTGGGCGACAGCTCAAGACTTCATTAAAAAAAAAAAATTCATATCGGATAATTCTAAGACTGCTGACAACGAGGGGACATCTTTTGCCCCTCCCTGGTTCTCCTTAATCTGCTAAATCCGATAATCACAGAGGTGCAGTTTTTACCCCAGTCGTGTCCCTGGGGTGTTCGGTAGTCACCGGCTCAAAGCAGGGTCACCTGGGTCACCTCAGCAGGTTGACTCCAGGGAAGGCTGGCTGCCAGTGGTCATGCCACCACCATCTCCAGCCTGCCTGCCATCACTCTCCCTTGCTCAATCCCAGGGCCAACTTGAAGCTCTCAGTTCAACTCAAGCCCAGTGCTACCGCCAATTGCCACCACTGATGCTCATCCCCTGGGTCATTCCTCAGCACGGGAGGGGAGGCTATTCTCTCAACAGTGCCACCCTGGGAATGTGGGAAAGGGGGACCCACTGCAGAAACCAGCTGTCAATGGTTTTCCTACAGCAGGGTACAGTGCTTTAGTGACAGGGCTCTTTCAGCTTGCGTGCGCGCGCATACACACACACACACACACACACACACACACACACACACACAGAGCTACTTTCCACCCGGCAACCCCATGGTCTCAGAAGGACTGGGTCCAGAGCACAGTGATCCTAGAGACAGCCCACTCCTACCACCTGGGTGAAGGAGCACCCAGTCTCAGTGTAGCGTCAACCATAGTGTCCTTGTTACTCAATGATGAATCTCAAATCACCGTCAGACTTATACCCCTAGAGGCTGGGGATCCCACTGAATCCAGCAAAGTCAGTTATGTGGGGAGAAGAGGTTGGGAGCATTTTCAGGGAAGATACCAATGGTCTCTCTCCTGACACAGAGGGCAGGGGATTCTACTCCCTTGAAAGAATGTCCTTTCTCTCTCACCTATTTTTTTAAATTATTTAATTTTTTCTTTTTGAGAGGGAGTCTCACTCTGTTGCCCAGGCTGGGGTGCAGTGGCATGATCTCAGCTCACTGCATCCTCTGCCTCCTGGGTTCAAGTGATGCTCCTGCATCAGCCTCCCAGATAGCTGGGATTACAGGCATGTGCCACCATGCCTGGCTAATTATTTTTGTGGGTTTTTTTTTTTGTTGTTGTTGTTGTTTTGACAGGCTGGAGTGCAATGGCGCGATCTCGGCTCACCGCAACCTCCACCTCCTAGGTTCAGGCAATTCTCCTGCCTCAGCCTCCTGAGTAGCTGGGATTACAGGCACGCGCCACCATGCCCAGCTAATTTTTTGTATTTTCAGTAGAGACAGGGTTTCACCATGTTGACCAGGATGGTCTCCATCTCTTGAACTCGCGATCCACCCGCCTCAGCCTCCCAAAGTGCTGGGATTACAGGCATGAGCCACCGTGCCCGGCCTATTTTTGTGTTTTTAGTAGAGATGGAGTTCCACTATGTTGGTCTGGTCCTGAACAACAGGCTGGTTTTGAACTGCTGACCTCAAGTGATCCACCCCTCTCGGTCTCCCAAGGTGTTGGGATGACAGGCGTGAGCCATCGCACTCAGCCTCTCTCTCTTCCTCTTTACTTGTCCTCACGGTAGGTGGTCACTCAGGCAAGAATGCAGCTGCTTTGTCCACTGGGCTGGCTTTATTCTTTCAGACTGCACAAGGATCTGCGTGCTCCTTCATGGGGCTCCCAGCCAGCCCCTGCATGGGAGGCCAGGATTAGTGTTAGGGTTGCAATTAGGGTCATGATCAGGGTTAGGGTGTGCCTTGATGGGTGGGGGGAAATAGTAGACAGGTCCACATTGCATTCTTCAGTCCAGCTGACATTGAGAACCTGAAGCTTTTTGACCTTGTGGCTATTTGTCAAGTTGCTCAGATCTCAGGGAGCAAAACCACGTGATTCATTAGCCAAAACCTTCCCGGACCACCCATCATCAGCCCTTGACAATCTCCACCATGAGAACTGACCTCCTGGTCTTGCCACACCGCATCAGCCAGTTCCCCAGAGGAAGCCCCTGTCTGGTCCATTTCCAAGGGCCCCCTCATTTCTGCTCTGGGATGATGGGCAGTGGGAATACCCACTGTTTTGTCACTGTAGCACTGTAGAGAGTGAGGAAAATAGAGGACAGTGGACATTTCCCAAGATCTTTCTTGTTGAGTCACATTCCTGTTGAATGAATGAACACACTGATTTTTAGTCAGTTGGTTGTGCTAACATTTTAGAGAAGGGAGGACTTTACTTAATGCACCTGATGTATCCTCACAGCAGCCCTATGAGATGGCACCATTCTCCCTCTATTGATAAAGAGGAAATGAAGTCTCTGAGAGGTGACATGCCTGGGTGAGTGGCAGAGTCTTGGCCTGAGTCTCTCTAATGCTAGAGCGCCTGCTCCCTGAACTCCTGCAGAGTGGCTGAGGAGGGAGGCTGAGCCAGCTGACATTAGGCTGACATGCTCTGAGAGTCAAGTCTGTAGGCAGAACATCATCAGTCTATGGATGCATATGGGGTCACGGTAGGCTGACCCAATATGACTATATATATATATATATATATATATGTATGTATGTATAGATCCCTGATTTCTAGTACAGGGCTTCTAACATTCTTGTCATTTCCTGAGTGATTGTGGTGCTAGGAGCATTTTTTGTTCTAATATTTGATATTCGACCCCAGTTCCTCACACAGAGTTCCTAAGTCCCTTGGAATTTCCTGGGTGATAGGAGTGTCCTTTGTACTAATGAGGCGGCTCTCAGTAAGCCCCTGAATAATGTCAGGGTCAGGGCTAGTTGTCAGGAAAACCAAACCGTGATTAGAATCTTGGATCTTTCAGCCCCACTCCCCATGCTCCAGAGAGAGGAGAGGAGCTGGGACTGAGTAATCTGTCAAGCCCACGTGATGATACAGCCATAAAAATCCAGAAAAGGCAGAATGGGAGAACTTCTGGGTCAGTGAGCATGCCGTGTGCTGGAAAGGGGGCACAACTGATGTCCATGGGGACAGAGCCGCTGTGCTCATACCTTCTGGAGCTTGCCCTATATGCAAGGTCTTCATCTGGCTGATCATATGTTGATTCTGTCAAACCCTTTGTAATAAACTGGTAAATGTGAGTAAGTGTTTCCCTGAGTTCTGTGAGCTGTCATAATATTGAACCTGAGGAGGGGGTTGTGAGAACCCCAGATTTGTTCCAAGGTTGGATGGAAGTGTGAATATCCTGAAGATCCACTGTCCTTTGGTTGGTGGCCGAAGTGTGAGTGGTCTTAACCTATGGGGTCTGTGCTAACATTAGGTAATTAGTGTCACAAATGAATTGTGAGACTGGAGAGCTGGGGCATTGTTTGATGCAGGGAAACCCCCTGACACCCACTGTCACCAATTTATATGAGTCCAAGGCCCCACTCTGCTTCCAGGGATCATGCCCAAGAAGTTCCATCTTCTTCCATCTCTATGTCAGCATCCTGGCTTCCGGCACTTTGTCTCTGGATCCTGCACTGTCCCTGGGATTTGACCGCAGCACCTGCAGAATATAATCTTTCAAAGTTATTTTTCTGAAATAAAGGTTTTAAATTATAGAGCTGGCTGGCTCACGCCCGTAATCCCAGCACTTTGAGAGGATGAGGCGGGCAGATCACCCAAGGTCGGGAGTTCGAGACCAACCTGACCAACATGGAGAAACTCCATCTCTACTAAAAATACAAGATTAGCCAAACATTGTGGCACATACTTGTAATCCCAGCTACTTGGGAAGCTGAGGCAGGAAAATCACTTGAACCCGGGAGGAAAAGGTTGTGGTGAGCCAAGATTATGCCATTGCACTGCAGTCTGCACAACAAGAGCGAAACTCTGCCAAAAAAATAAAATAAAATCGTAGACTAAATAATGAATAATTTAGGGGTTATATATGTTTTCGTTACTCGTCTAAATATTGGGGCCTGTCAACAGAACAGCCAGACTTGTAATAGTAATTACATGTGCTTGTATTTGATACTTGGCTGATTTTACATGAAAAAACATAGCTTTTACATACTTTTGATCTGGTCAAAATTCAAATCATCAAAGTAGGAGAATAGGAATACTTTATTTAGTGGTTTGTTAGCTTGATTTATAATAATTAAATCTACACATATAGTATGTAGACCCACTTTCATCTCTGGCTTTGATAAGTTAGGCATTGGACTCAACTACCCTCAAGTTCCTAGAAGGAGTTCCGTGATAAATATTATTGACCTCAATAATTAAAAATTAAACTTTTAATATTGCTTTTTCAAAAAACATAACATTTTCACTTTAAAATATTATGGCCAGGCACAGTGGCTCACATATGTAATTCTAGCACTTTGGGAGACCAAGGCAGGTGGATCACCTGAGGTCAGGAGTTCAAGACCAGCCTGGCCAACATGGTGAAACCCTGTCTCTACTAAAATACAAAATTAGCCAGACATGGTGGTGCGTGCCTGTCATCCCAGCTACCTGAGAGGCTGAGGCAGGAGAATTGCTGGAACCCAGGAGGTGGAGGTTACAGTAAGCCGAAATAGCGCCACTGCACTCCAGCCTAGATGACAGACCAGGACTCCATCTCAAAAAAAAACAACAAAAAATTGTATATTCCTGATCAAATCTTAACTTGTTGCAGACTAGTGGCACATGGCCTCATGCTGCCAGGGAAAGGCCAAGGTAAAGGTTTTCCTGTTGTCTCTCCTTTGCTGAGGAGTGTCTGACACAGCAAGGCAAGCTCATGTAAAAACCAATCATGTGCAACTACTACTTGAAACAGATGTCGATTTTCTCAGCACTGGACAACCAACAAAAATCAAAATTCAGGGCCGGTGTGGTAGCTCACGCCTGTAATCCTAGCACTTTAGGAGGCTTAGGTGGGTGGAGCACCTGAGGTCAGGAGTTCAAGACCAGCCTGACCATCATGGTGAAACCCCATCTTAAAAAAAAAAAAAAAATCAAAATTCAGAATAAAGTGATGCAGAGGCTGATTTCAGGCAGTTAGCAAACATCCACAGCCTTCCCAAGTTTCATTTGTTTGTTATTTGTTCAAACAATTGCATGTTTATATTCTTATTATAATAAGAAAATAATACATTCGGATACATAAAGGCTTATGATGAGAAATGTGGCTTTTACTAATTTTTATGAGATGAAATAAGATTTTTTTCTCCCATTACTGTGCCACAGGACATGGCACTAGTTATCAGAAAAGAGAGGATAAATCCATTTTTAGCAATAACAATTCACCTGAGAGGAAGTGATCTAAAAAATCTGAAGGTTCGAATTGTCATACAGATGCCTACTCAATACACCTACGCCATCACCAAGTTTAAAATTAGAATAAATAAGAAAATGATGAGGCTGGGCATGGAGGCTCACACCTGTAATCCCAACACTTTGGGAGGCCAAGGTGGGAGGATAGCTTGAGCCCAGTAGTTTGAGACCAGCCTGGGCAACATAGTGAGACCCCATCTCTACAAAAAATAAAAAATTAGCCTGGCATGGTGGCACACAGCTGTAGTCCCAACTACTTGGGAGGCTGAGGCAGGAGGGGCACTTAAGCCCAGGAGGTCAAGGCTGCAGTGGACTATGATCGTACTACTGCACTGTCACACTGGGTGACAGAATGAGACTTGGTCTCAAAAAGAAAAGAAAATGGTAAACAAAGGTGGAATCAAAGAAGAGAAGTGTACAAAGTTGAGAAATGTCAAGAGAAGAAAATAGGGTCCCAAATGTGAAAGCCATGATCATGTAAGAGGCTTTTGGAACCAAGGATGAAGAATTCACACCTGAAGTAAAAATCTTTGATTCAGTCTTCCGGATTCAGCATGGTGATTGTAGCTTCTAACACTGAGGATTTGGTAATGCATTGAACCACTCCTCTTTCTCTTCACTAAGGGCATGGTACTGGGGTTACAAATAGACTGGGCTCTGTGTAAGACTTTGTTCGTTGAAAGGGTTTCACTGCTTAAAAACAAATAAACAAGACAGGCAGGGGCGGTGGCTCACACCTGTAATCCCAGCACTTCGGGAGGCTGAGGTGGGCAGATCGCCTGAGGTCAGGAGATCAAGACAAGCTTGGCCCACATGGTGAAACCCCATTGCTACTAAAAATATAAACATTAGCCAGGTGTGGTGGCACATGCCTGTAATCCCAGCCACTTGGGAGGCTGAGGCAGGAGAATCTTTTGAGTCCGGGAGATGGAGGTTGCCGTGAGCAGAGAAAAAAAAGACATTGAAAACAGTTTGTTCTCTGAGTTGGGACAAAAGGGTTTTGTTTTTATTTTTGTTTGTTTTCCCACAGAGACTCTTCAGACATCAGCTTCACAGAGAGAATCTTGATGCCCAACTGGGACAGCATTTTCAGAGATGTACCCTCACAAGACGGTCCCCGTAAAGCTTGAGATGGCAAGTGATGTGTTTCATGTTTGCCCCCAAAGTAAAGATCTGACAAAGATACACTCCTATGTTCTAATCAGCTAGATTCTATGTCTAAGATTTAAGTAATCCATATGGTACATTTTAATTTACAAAGCGCTTTAGTATAGTCACTAAACATGCAAGAAATATTTATTGAGAGCCTACTGTATGCCAGGCATTTGCTACATATCTGGGAACAAAACAAACAAAAATTCCTCCCTTACATTCTGGAGAGGAAAGATAGTTAATAAACAATACGCAAGACCTCTACTCCAGGCCAAGATGAAGTAACAGAGACTGGATTTACTCTTTTGTTTGAAACAATGAAAAATTTGGATAAATTTTACGAAACAACTGTTTTAAAGACATTGGACATCATGCCATGAAAGACCTGAAAGATGGGACACAAAGAGGCAAGCCCCATGATGACTCCAGCTCACTGCCTGGAGAGAGTTTCCAGGCTGTGGCACAGGAAGAGGAAATTTAGATGGAACCTGGGGTCTCCCTAAATTGAGGAGGTAGAGCTGGGGTTCCAGGAGTGCTCACATGGCAGTGTATGAGAGAGCAGAGAGCTGCTCAGAGATAAAACCCTTGAAATCTGAAACCTTTGAGTGTTCAGATAAGTACTTGTCAGCACATGCATGTAAAAAAAATGACTCAGTAGAACCCTCAAAATAATTAGAGGAAATACTTTCTACGCAGGTGTTTCCTACACAGAACCAGGATGGCTCCTGTTCCCATTGCTCACAGTAGAAACCCTCAGTCACGGAGATGAGAAGGCACTAGTTGAGACTAAGAGCAGATTAGATGGGGTGGAAGAAAAGGTTAGTGAATGTGAAAAGATTAGTGAAAGATTAATGAAAACATAGCAATGAAATTATCCAAAATGAAACCCGGAAGGGAAAAAGAAAAATAATGAAAGAGTTCATCACTGAGTAGAGGGACCGCTTCAAATGGTCTGTCTAGTTTGAGTCCCCCAAATGTGTTGGGGGCAAAGAAAAAATTTGAAAAAATAATGACTAAACAGTTGCCAAATTAGATGAACATGATATATTCATAATCCACAAAGTTCAATGAGCCTCAAACACAAAAAAAACATGATAAAAATCACAAGGCCGGGCATGGTGGCTCACACCTGCAATCTCAGCACTTTGGGAGACTGAGGTGGGCAGATTACTTGCACCCAGGAGTTCGAGACCAGCCTGGGCAACATGGCAAAATCCCATCTCTACAAAAAATTAAAATCCAGCCACATGGTGGTGTGTGCCTCTAGTCCCAGTTACTCAGGAGGCTGAGGGGGGTGATTGCTTGGGCCAGAGAGATTGAGGCTCCAGTGAACCGTGACCGAGCCACTGCACTCCAGCCTGGGCAACAGAGCAAGACCCTGTCTCAAAAAAAAAATTACAATAAGCTGTGTCAGACCCTCCTCAGTTAAGGGGAGACAACAGGAAAACCTTTACCTTGGGCTTTCCCTGGCAGCATGAGGCCATGTACCACTCGTCTACAATGAGTTAAGATTAGTAAGGAAAATACAATTTTTTTTTGTTTTCTTGAGACAGAGTCTCACTCTGTCACCCAGAATGGGGTGCAGTGGCGCTATCTAGGCTCACTGCAGCCTCTAACTCCTGACATAGAAAGAAGTCCAAGGCCACTGGAGAAGAATGAGTGAGAGGGGAATAGTCGGAGATGACGGCAGAAAGATAAGGAGCTGGGGTACAGACAGATCACAGGGGCCACAGTCTTACTCTGAGTGAAATATGGAGCCGTATCTGGGCTCTGAGGATAAGAGTGACCTCCTCTGACACAGGCTTCAAAAGCATTAATCTGAGCCTGTTTTGAAAACACACTTCTTTCCTCTTTTTTCTTTTCTGCTTTTCTTTTGATTGTGTGTTTTGTTTTTGTTTTTGTTTCAGGACCAGATCTCACTCTGTTGCCCAAGCTGAAGTGCAGTGGTGCAATCTCAGCTCACTGCAACCTCCACCTCACAGGTTCAAGCGATTCTCCCGCCTCAGCCTCCTGAGTAGCTGGGACTAAAGGGGAGGGCAAAGGTAGGGGAAGGATAGAATCAGGGGGACTAAGTAAGGGGCAATTTAACAATTCAGCCGAGCCATGATGGAGGCCTGGACCACAGAAACGGCAGTAGAGGGAAGGAGTGGTTGGATTCTGGATTTATTCTGGAGGTGGAGCCAGCAGCACTTCCTGGGGAATTGAAGATGGAGTTTGACAGGAAGGGAGAGAGGCATCAAGGTTGATCTAGGGTATTTTGCTTGAGCAAATGGAAGGATAATATCCCCATTGACTGAAAAGGGAAAATCTGTGGGTACAGCAGATTGGGAGCAGAGTAGTTCATTTTGGAGATGTTGAATTTGAGATGTCTATTAGACATCCATGAGCAGATGTCAAAAGGCTGGTGGAGGGATCTGGGCTGAAGATAAATGTTGGAGAATCAACAGCTTACAGATGATGTTGAAAGTAAGATCACCAAGGAGCAAGTGTAGATAGAGAAAAGGAGAAGAAAAGTACCAGCCTCTAAAAACACTCCAACAGAGAGAAAGAGAGGCCAACAGAGACGAAGTAGGTGGGTGCAGTGGCTCACTTCTGTAATTCTAGCACTTTG
The DNA here is from genome assembly GCF_049354715.1 of Callithrix jacchus. Classification (NCBI taxonomy): domain Eukaryota; kingdom Metazoa; phylum Chordata; class Mammalia; order Primates; family Cebidae; genus Callithrix; species Callithrix jacchus. The sequence goes on from NC_133502.1 coordinate 155,742,379, forward strand.
GGATGAGCACCAAGGCAGGCAGACGGCTCAAGCCCAGGAGTTCTAGACAAGCCTGGGCAACATGGCAAAACTCGATCTCTACAAAACAATACAAAAATGCCTGTAGTCCCTGCTACTTGGGAGGCTGAAGTGGGAGGATCACTTGAGCCTAGGAGGTTGAGGCTGCAGTGAGCTATGACCACACTACTGCACTCCAGCCTGGCAACAGAGCAAGACCTTGTCAGATAGAGAGAGACAGAGAGAGAGAGAGAGAGAGAGAGACAGACAGACAGACACTATGAAGGTGCTACTAGTGAAAAGGTGGAAAACAAGAAAGTAAGATGACCAGAGAGCAAAGTAAAGAAAGTGTATTGGCCAGGTATGGTGGCTCACACCTGTAATTTCAGCACTTTGGGAGGCCGAAGCGAGCAGATTACCTGAGGTCAGGGATTCAAGACCAGCCTGGCCAACATGGTGAAACCCTGCCTCTACTAAAAATACAAAAATTAGCTGGGCATGGTGGCAGGTGCCTGTAATTTCAGCTACTTGGGAGGCTGAGGCAGGAGAATCACGTGAACCTGGGAGGTGGAGGTTGAAGTGAGCCGAGATAGCACCATTGCACTCTAGCCTGGGTGAGAGAACAAGACTCCATCTCAAAACAAGAAAAAGAGGGTATCAAGAGGAGGGAATAATTAACGATGTCAAACACTGCTGATAGGCTAAGTAACAGGAGGACTGAGAACTGACCATTGAATTTCGCAATGTGGAGGTTGCTAGTAATAAAGATATTTTTGGTGGGGGAATTGGAGAGAAAGTCTTAGAGTTGGTTCAAGAGAAAATGGGAGGAGAGAAATTGGAGACGACACATATAGTTAAGTATTTCAAGGAACTTTGCCTATTAAAGGGAACAAGGAAGAAGAGGGACAGGAAGGTTTCTTTAAATTTTTTGTTTTTTTCCAAATATAGGAAGAATAACAGCCTATTTGCTTATTAGAATGATCCAATAGAGAGCAAAAACTGATCATGTAGGCAGGAGAGGGAAGAACTGCTAGGGCAACGTTCTTGGAGGCAAGGGGTTGGCAACATAGAACGTGAAGGGAGACACCACGAATCCATCATTCCTCACTTCTGATGCTCAGAGTTGTAAGGTTGGAATTGTTTTATGTCATGTTATAGAGCCAGATGGCATCTGAGTATTGGGGCCATGTGTCTATTTTCTTGATATCTCCAGAAAGATGGATTCTGGGCACTTTGGGAGATAGTTTGAAGAGAGACCCAGCAGAATTTCCCCTGGCACTCAAACACAGTTTTTAACCTCTAGGGCACCTCAGTCTGGGTTTGCCAAGTGCTTGGTCATCCATTACAGTGTGATTCTCTATAGCTCCGGTAAGCAAATGCACTGGGATCTCACGTCTCATGTACTCTGCCTCTAAGTATCGGTGTCTGTGCGCTCATCATAACTGAGGATGCAAGTGCAGAAAAAGGTTCATGTCTAAGTATAACCACAAAAAAGCATATGAGTTTCATGAGAGAATGTGAACCAAAAAGAAAAGGAAAAAGAGACAGTTGCCAAGACTGTAGGAGGGGAACCTTGAGAGAAAGGCGTGGAAACCTAGGGAAGTGAGTTTCATGAAGAATGGGATGATTGACGTGACACTCTCCAAGAGAGGTCAAATAAGATAAGGGCTGAAAAGCACCCACTGGGTTTAGCTAAAGAAGGCTTTGTCAAAGCAGTTTCAGTGGGAAGGTCAGGAGGAAGCCAGATTGCTGTGGGCTGAGGATGTGTAGGAGGCAAGGAAGTGGAGACAAAGCGTGAGGGATATCTGTTCAATTCATTTGGCTGCAAAGTGAGGGGAAGAGATGCAGTGACAAGTTAAGGACAAGGCATGGAGAAGGGAGAGCTATTTCAAAATGGAAGACATTTGGAGTGCTTATCTGCAGAGAGGAGAGAAACAGGATGATGGATTGGAGTAAAAGACAGAAAAAGGAAAATCAATGGAGCAACGTTTTAAAGGAGATGGAAGAGACTCAGAGCATCAGTAGAGGGGAGGAAAAGAAGTGAAAATACAGAGATATTTTGAGGTGGACAGAAAGTGGGCATTCATGTGGTGCAGTAGGAGGTGAGGTAGGATACAAGACTTCAGGAAATGCTTGGGGTGTTTGAGGAGGCAAGATACCTTTGAAAAATTGGGGCAGAAAAGGTGCTAAGGCTGGATAAGAGGATTGTGGAACATCATGGGGCCACTGACTCTCTTTAACATAAATGTAGAGCCTGCTAATATTACTCCCTGCTCCTCCAAAAAGGAGCAACTGGGTGTAGCAGAAGGACAAAGGGTGGTAACATAGGATCCCCAGATCAGGATTAATCAGAACGATATCACTATGGAAAGCGGTACGGAGGTTCCTCAAAACTAAAAATAGAGTTACCATATTACCCAGCAATTCCTCTTCTGGGTATTAACCCAAAAGATTTGAAGTCAGTAATATCAAAGGGATATCTACATCCCCATGTTCATTGCAACAGTATTCACTATAGCCAAGTTATGAAATCAACCTAAGAGCCCATCAAGGGATGAAAGGATAAAAAAAATGTGATACATGTACACCATGGAATACTATTCAGCCTTTAAAAAGGAAGAGATGGCCAGGTACACTGGCTCACACCTGTGGGTGAATCACAAGGTTAGGAGTTCAAGAGAAGCCTGACCAACATGGTGAAACCCTGTCTCTACTAAAAATACAAAAATTAGCTGGGCATGGTGGTGGATGCTTGTAATCCTAGCTACTCAGGAGGCTGAGGCAGGATAATCACTTGAACCTGGGAGGCAGAGGTTGCAGTGAGCCGAGATTGCACCACTGCACTCCAGGCTAGGCAACAGAGTGAGACTCCGTCTCAAATAAATAAATAGGAAGATATTCTGTCATTTATGAAAACACAGATGGAATTGGAGAACCTTGTGCTGAGTGAAATAAGCCAGACACAGAACGACAAATACTACATGTTCTCAATTATACATGGAATCTCAAACAATTGAACTTAAGGAAGCAGAGAGTAGAAAGATAGTTACGAGAGGCTGGAGGGCAGGAAGAAAATAGGGAGATGATTGTCAAAGTGTATACAGCCTCAGCTAGGAGGAGGAGTAAGTGGGAACTTTTCCGTCTTTGTTCTTTTGCTGAGATCAATTACATAGCATGATAAATATGGTTGATAATTGTGTACTGTACATTTAAATTTCTCTAAGAGTACATTTCAAATGTTCTTATCAAAAAATATTAAATATTTGAGGGATAAATATGTTAATTAGTTTGATTTAAACATTATACTCAAAAGTCATAACACCACTTTGTACCACATATATATAATCTATAATTTGTCTATAAATTAGTTTAACATATAATTTATGCTTATAATTATATTTATAGGCAATTTATAATTCTATAATGTATTTACAATTTTTACTCTATAATTTATCAATATAAATTTAAATTAAAAATAAATAAAATTTTAACAAATTATAAATGAGGAACCTGTCAAGTATTGTGAGTCCATTTCCACCCAGAGGTAGCCCCTCAGACACGGTTTTGCCATCCTTGCTCTTTGACCTGTTGAAATGTGTTGGGACAGAAACTCAAATTTCCCTTTCTGTCAAAGAAAAAATAAGGCAGTCAGAGAGGAACTGTTTAGAATAGTTCCAGATGGCTCAGTCAAAAAAAGAAAAACAAAACTGAGCTATGTGTGACTCTTTATAAGTAGGCCAAAAAGTAGGGTTTTTGAGCACAATAATGCCAGGGCCATTGTGTTGGAAGGAAAAGCATCAGTATTTTCTTGGTGGTCACAGTGAGTAAGCCTGTAATCCCAGCACTTTGGGAAGCCAAGGCGGGAGGATCACCTGAGGTCAGGAGTTCAAGACCAGCCTGGCCAACGTGGTGAAACCCCATCTGTACTAAAAATACAGAAAACTAGCCGGGCTTGCTGGCATGTGCCTGTAATGTCACCTACTCTGGAGGCTGAGGCGGCTGTAATCCCAGCTACTTGGGAGGGTGAGGCGGGAGAATCGCTTGAACCTGGGAGGCAGAAGTTTCAGTGAGCCAAGATCGAGCTACTGCACTCCAGCCTGGATGACAGAGACAGACTGTGTCTCAAAAATGTGGAGTCAATATTTTCTTTTTATTTTTCTTCCTTTTTTTTTTTTTGAGATGAAGTCTTGCTTTGTTGCCAAGCTGGAGTGCAGTGGTGCAATCTTGGCTCACTGCAACCTCTGCTTCCTGGGTTCAAGCGATTCCGCTGCCTCAGCCTCCCGAGTAGCTAGGACTATGGGTGTGCACCACCACGCCCAGCTAATTTTTTGTAGTTTAGTAGAGATGGGGTTTCCCCATGTTGTCCAGGATGATCTCGATCTCCTGACCTTGTGATCCACCCAAAGTGCTGGGATTACAGGCATCAGCCACCATGCCCGGCCAATATTTTCTTAATCAAAGAAATATATATCCAACCGATGAAACTACACTATTTCCTTTGGAACTAGTTCATGTTTGCAGAGGTGAAGGGTGTTGCCCTCAGGTAACTCAGAAGGAATCAGTGAAAGCTTCTATGGTGGGGAGACCAAACTGCAGTTGGAGCACCCAAGCCTCCCTGATCCTTCCTCACCCCAATTCACAGGACTGATTCTAACAATGGGCGAGGAGCATTTCCACTAACAACTGGTAAAGCTTGAGGTACCAGAGTTTGAAAGATGCAAGAATGGAGGGTCAGGACCCTTTCATCACATGAGGGGCATGGGATTTCCCAAGAGAGGAGGTGGGGACACTGGATTGAGGGGGTGACTTGAAGACAGGATGTGGGAGGAATCAGACAACGAGAGATTGAAGAGTCAGAGAAACATGGGAAATAAATACGTGTCCATATGGATGGCAGGGCTGGCTTCACGTACCTGAGATCTGAGCAGTCAACCTATGAGATTAGACTGCTACCTTTGGAAGAAAGTTAATGTTTGCAGTGGTGAGGGGGTTGCCCTTAGGTAATTCAGCAGAAATTACCTTCTAAGCACAGTGAAAGATTTTCTGTGCTTAGAAGTTCCCTACACTTGGTTTAATTCTCTAAGGTTGCTGTCTTTAAAATGTTTCATAATTTTTTTTTTTTTTAGTAGAGATGGGGTTTCACCATGTTGAATGGTGAAAAGAATGAGACAATGGGGTCTCATTCTATCATCCACGCTGGAATGCAGTGGTACCCTCACTGCTCACTGCAGCCTCGACCACCTAGGCTTAAGCAATCCTCCTACCTCAACCTCCAGAGTAGCTGGGACTACAGGCACATCCCACCATACCCAGTTAAGTTTAAAAAAATTTTTTTAGGCTGTGCGCAGTGGCTCATGCCTATAATCCCAGCACTTTGGGAGGCCGAGGCAGGTGGATCATGAGGTCAAGAGATCGAGACCATCCTGGTCAACAAGGTGAAACCCCGTCTCTACTAAAAATACAAAAATTAGCTGGGCATGGTGGTGCATGCCTGTAGTCCCAGCTACTCAGGAGACTGAGGCAGGAGAATTGCTTGAACCCAGGAGGCGGAGGTTGCGGTGAGCTGAGATTGTGCCATTGCACTCCAATTTGAGTAACAACAGCGAAACTCCGTCTCAAAAAAAAAAAAAAATTTATAGAGATGTGGTCTCACTCTGTTACCCAGGCAGATCTCAAATCCTGGGCTTAAAGGATCCTCCTACCTCAGCCTCCCAAAGTGTAGGGTTACAGGCGTGAGCCACCGAGCCGGCCTGAATTATCTTAGATAAATTATTAACTTCTCTGCATTTTGGTGGCCTCATCTGCAGAATGAAAATACTAATAACAGTAGCTGTCTTATAAGGTTATTGGGGGGATAGTAGGAGATAGTCCATTATAATGTTTGAGTAGTAGCTGGCATGCTGTAGATACTCAACATAAACGACCTATTACTATTATAGAAAATATGCAGATGTAGGGTAGCTTGGAAAGTGTTCACAATGCAACAACAAATGCAAAAAAAGCCTACTAACTACTGTGTATTTTATGATTGCAATTTTGTGAAAACTATGTCTGCTTACGGAAAAAGATTTGAAGAAAATATGCTTATATGAAAAGAATGTGTTACAGGGATGGGATTATGTATAGCTTTTTATATTTATTTATTTCTTTGAAAGCAGGTCTCACTTGGTTGCCCAGGCTACAATACAGTGGTGTGACCCCAGCTCCCTGCAGCCTCAACCTCCTGGGCTCAAGTGATTATCCTGCCTCAGCCTCTTAAATAGCTGGGACTACAGGCATATGCCACCATGCCCAGCTAATTTTTAATTATTTTGTGTGGAGACAGAGTCTCCCTATGCTGCCCACATTGGTTTTGAACTCCTGGACTCAAGCAATCCTCCAGCCTCAGCCTCCCAAAGTGCTGGGATTACAGGTGTGAGCCACTTTGCCCAGTCATGTGTAGCTTTTTAATGCTTTTACATCATTCCATCATGAACAAGTAAGGGTGGGGAAGAAGGAAAAGGAAATAAACTCTGTGGACTTAGCTCTTGAAGGTGTGAAGGAGGTTCACAAGCACCTTCAGACCAGTGCCATGCCTCTAAAGGGACTATGTGGCCATACTTTCTTCTCTCCGATGGCAGGCTGGTGGCTTTGTCTCCTTCATTCATTCATCCGTTTGTTTCTTAGGTGTGTGTGGAAAGCTTCCTATGTGCTAGACACCATTCTATGCATGGGATATACAATGGCAAACAAGACAGTAAATCGTGATTGCTAATGAAATTAGGCAATAACTCCCCCAAATGTAAACAAGAAATGAGCAGACAGTAATAAGTACTATGCAGAGAATTGATATATGAGCTATGATCATTGCTGGCTGTATGGCTACTTTAGACAGGTGGTCAAGGAAGGCTTCTCTGAGAAGGTAGCACTTTAGTGGATGACAAGAAAGCCCTGACCTAGGAAAACCAGGAGAAGAATATTCTGGGGCATTAACAGCATGCTCCAGGACTCTTCAGCAGAAACTCGCTTGGTAGAAATGAAACATGAAGAAAGGCTAAAGTGTGGCTGGAGGGCGGTGGCCAAGGGTGAGCGCAGAATGAGATGAGTTTGGATCACGTGAGGCTTCATGGAAGAGGGCAAGAAGTTTAGATTTCATTCAAAGTGGAGTGGAAAGTCATTGGAAGAATTTAAGTAAGAAAGTGATTTGATCAGATTCATGTTTCTAGAAAGATCCTTCTAGCTGCCATATGGCAAATAGATTGCAGAGATACTGGAAACAGAAACAGCAGTTATAAGAACACTGCAGTGATCCAGGCAGGAATGACCAGGAATCAGATTAGGGTGTTGGCAGTGAAGAAGGAGATCAGTGGATGTCGGGATATGTTTTGGAGACAGAAGTTATAATACCTGCTGAAGGACTGGTCGTGGAACATGGGAAAACAGAGAAATCAAGGATAATTCTAGATTTTTGACTCAAGGTCAACCAAGTGCTATTTGCTCTGGTGGAGAAAGCAAACCTGGGGGGAGGGGAATGGATTAATAATCTTATTAATTTTTTACAAGTAAAAATGTCAGACAAAGAGTTGATTATCTGAGCCTGGATTTGCAGAGAGAGTTCAGAGCAAGAATAGCAAATTTGAAAATCTCCATACGTGGATGGTATTTAAAACAGGAGATTGATGGACTCAGCCAGGTGGATTGCAGGTGCAGAGTAGAGCTCAGGATTGCAGGCTAGGTGTTCTAAAGTTGAGAGGGCAAGCAGAGTTCTTGCTCTGAAGCTGCAGAAGTGTGTGTTGTCAAAGTAAAGCAAAGCAGAGGGTTATTGACCCAGAGACCCAAGAGCTGGAGCAGCTGACTGTCCAAGAAGGAGATGAGGGCAGATTTCTACGCTCAGGCCCCACACTGAGCCCCTCTTGCTTTTTGGCCTGACCTCATGCATCCTTGCTAATGAAATCCTAGGTCACGAGGTTTCCTACTGGTCAATCACTATCCTCACTGTAGTTTAGCTCTGGGCTGAGTGGGATGAATTGAGGCTAAGGGTGACTGCCTCTGTGCCTAAGCCTTCTAGCACTGTGTTCCGAGCAAAATTTGTGTTTACAGTAATGGCCCTGTGACTTGGCTGAGTTTCCAGGACTTGTGAGACATCCCAGACCCTATGCTAAGAAAACCGTGGTTTCCCCAGCCCTTGCATGGAGAAAGTGGACCAAATACAGCAGGGGGAGCTCATTCTAGGGCCATATTTGTGCTCTCTTCCTCTGCCGATGTTGCTGTGACTATGGAATGGAAGAAGGCAAAAACAAGGGGTTACTGTCTACAGGGCAGTGAGCAAGTGTTGCGTTTAGTCCTTGTCCCAAATGGTCAGGTCCATGCCATCCAGTTCTCAGTCCCAGGAGTTACTGGTAATGCCAAAGGCTGAGTAGGGAAACTGCTAAGAGAGAGAAATGAAATTGAGTGCCAAGAGAGCAGACAACACCTAGGACAGGGAGGGCAAATACGGGCACACAGGCAGCCACTCCACCCTCTTGAGACCGGGGGAGACACGCTAATCTATCACAAACCCTTCCTACTCAACCTCTGACTCTACCCCTAATTCTAACCTGAACACAACTCAACGTAGAGCTCCATGTAGCCACTTTCAATAATTTGGCCTTGATTTACAAGACAGACTTAGTGTAATATTCTTGACTTAGGACAATTTTACTTATCTCTCTAACTGGTACCAAATTACCTTTTTATAGCCTGAGTACAGGAGTGCTCCACTGCGTTTTGTTTTGTTTTTTGAGACAGAATCTCACTCTATCGCCCAGGCTGGAATGCAGTGTTGTGATCTCAGCTTACTGCAACCTCTTGCTTCCTGGGTTAAAGGGCTTCTTGTGCCTCTGCCTCCCAAGTAGCTGGACCTACAGGCATGCACCACCACACTTGGCTAATTTTTGTATTTTTAGTAGAGATGGGGTTTCACCACATGGGCCAGGCTGTTCTCAAACCCCTGGCCTCATGTGACCCACCCACTTTGGCCTCCCAAAGTGCTGGGATTATAGGGGTAATCCACTGTGCTGGGCCTTCTGTGGTGTTTTAAATAGCATCCTATAGCACCTGACCATCATCTTTGATCCTTCATTACATTAAATTTATTTTAGGAGATGATTGGGTGTTGGAATTCATCTTTCTTTCTTTTCTTTTCTTTTTTTTTTTTTTGAGACAGAGTTTCGCTCTTGTTACCCAGGCTGGAATGCAATGGCGCAATCTCAGCTCATCGCAACCTCTGCCTCCTGGGTTCAGGCAATTCTCCTGCCTCAGCCTCCTGAGTAGCTGGGATTACAGGCACGCGCCACCATGCCCACCTAATTTTTTGTATTTTTAGTAGAGACAGGGTTTCACTTTGTTGACCAGGATGGTCTCGATCTCTTGACCTTGTGATCCACCCACCTCGGCCTCCCAAAGTGCTGGGATTACAGGCGTGAGCCACCACGCTTGGCCTGGAATTCATCTTTCATGGGCATCTAGAGCCATTCTTTTCAGCCTTCACTCTGTATATGTGATCTGGGTAAATGCAGAGGCTGATTCAGTAGGTGCGGGGTGAGACCTGTGTTTGTGTATTGCTAACAAGCTTCCAGCTGGTACCAATGCAACTGAACTGTTTTCCACACTTCGAGCAGCAAGGAAATAGACTCACTGGAGAGGAGGGGAAATTTTCAGACAAATAAGAGCCTAATAGAGCTCACAGTGTTCTAGAGAAAACTTGGCAAGATCCTTCAGCCACCTGGACAAGCAATCTGGGATGAGGTAACTCTCCAGGCAGACCCATGTTATGAAAGTAGCTTGAGGAGAATACACATTCCAAACTCCCATCACCCTGCTTGCAAGTTGCAGTTCATGAGCGGGGATGGGTGATGGCTGCTGGGCACCTTGCCTAATCACCTGGGAAGAGAGACAGAACGGGGGTTGCCAGAAGACTTCTTGGAGTTAACTGGGATCAGGACAGGACAAGGGGAAAACCATAGTCTCCTAAGGGTGAGGACGGTAGCCAGGGGGCTACGCCCTTTACATTGTGGAGCCACAGTGAACCAACCAGAGACAACCTCTGTAACTGAGTTCCCCCCACTCCCTTCCCCTCTTCCCCTGCCCCTCCCTCCTTCCCCCTCCCCTCTCCTCCTCTCTTTCCCTCCCCTCCCTTCTTTCTCCTCCCTGTCCCTTCCTCTCTTTTCCCTCCCCCTCCCCCTTCCTCCCCCTCCTCTCTTTCCCCTCCCCCCACTTCCTTCCTTCCTTCCTTTCTATTATTATTTCTTTTCTTGAGACAGAGTCTCACTCTGTCATCCAGGCTGGAATGCAGTGATGATCACAACACACTTCAGCCTTGACCTCCAGGGCTCAAGAGATCCTCCTTCCCGACCCTTCAACCCCCTGGAGTTTTGCCAGCCCAGGCTGTTCTTGAAGTCCTGGGCTCAAGTGATCCACTCATCTTGGCCTCCCAAAGTGCTGGGATTACAGGTGTGAGCCACCATGCCTGGCTCTTCGTTTTCTTCTCTCTCAGTTTTCTGCACAGCGTATTGATTAGGGCAGCCTCTCTGCCAGAGAGGAGAAATTGGTTTAGAGTTGGTTTGTTTCTTGGTTGTTTCCATGCACATATTTCATCTTGGGTAAAACTCTGGCTAGACTCAAGGAATATTTAGATAGGTGCCTGAGGGGTAGAGTTATATTTGGTTACTAAAGAGGATAGAGAAGAAGGTTGGAGAAGAGCTACCACCGTGCAGAAATGGGCCTCCTTGAGGACCCTCTTACAGGATTGTGCCAATGTGGCAGGGCAGTATGATAGAAGAGGTACAGCGCTTTATTTAAATCTTAACTCCTTACTTTTTACCTCTGCGGCCTTGAGAAAGTGACTCAATTTCTCTGAACTTTGCTTTTCTCATTTGCAAAATATTATCTCCTTGCAGAGCTAAATGTCAGAATTAGGCCGGGTGCAGTGGCTCACACCTGTCATCCCAGCACTTTGGGAGGCCAAGGCAGGTGGATCACTTGAGGCCAGGAGTTCAAGATCAGCCTGGCCAACATGGTGAAACCCCGTCTCTGCTAAAGATATAAAAACTAGCTTGGCGTGGTGGCATGTGCCTGTAGTTCTAGCTACTCGGGAGGCTGAGACAGGAGAATCTCTTGAACCCAGGAGGCAGTTGGTTGCAGTGAGCTGAGATTGTGCCATTGCACTCCAGCCTGGGTGGCAGAGTAAGACTCTGTCTAGAAAATAAAAGGGGTGGGGGGTTTAAATGAGGCAATGAATGTACAAGCACTAAAGGCAAGGCCTGCCTTATCCCCGGCACTCATATAAGGTGGCTCCCTTCCCAGCTCCACTGTGCACCTTGCTTCTAACAACACAGTCCCTGCTCTTCACGAAAAGCTGCACGAGGGAGCTGCTGACCTCACCCAGTCTCTGCTGGACCACCTTCCTCTTCCATCCCCTTGGCAGCTAAGGAAACATGGGTATCTCCTCAACTGTAAAATGGAGATGGTGAGGTCCACTCCCAGGGATCTTGTGAGCGTGTCATGAAACCCTGGATTTGTAAATATCTACGGTGGCCATATACCATGGTGTGACCAGAATAGCCCCAGTGCATATCTGATGTTCTAGTGTCCTGTTTAGCAATTTGGTCCTAATTTGGATAATAAAGTATGGACTTGAAAACTTTAGGCCAGTTGTGATGGATCACATCTGTAATCCCAGCACTTTGGGAGGCCAAGGTGGGCGGATCACGAGGTCGAGAGATTGAGACCATCCTGGCCAACATGGTGAAACCCCATCTCTACTAAAAATACAAAAATTATCTGGGTGTGGTGGTGCATGCCTGTAGTCCCAGCTACTCAGGAGGCTGAGGCAGAAGAATCGCTTGAACCCAGGAGGCAGAAGTTGCAGTGAGCTGAGATCACGCCACTGCACTCCAGCCTGGCGACAGAGCAAGATTCTGTCTCAAAAAACAAACAAACAAAGACTTTAAAGGGCTGTACAAATACCAGGCACCAGGCAGCATATATAGTATTTGTGGGTGGAAGCTATTATTGCTAACAATAAACTAGGCAGGGAAAGAAAGGAGTTAAAGTGTTTTTCTCCTCACCCGAAATACTTAACTGGGTCCCCTTTTCCAACCCTTTCATTTCAGGGACAAGAGGAAACCCAAGGAGTTTGGATAATTGAAGGGAGCCTCAGAAGAAGGGAAATCCCAAAAGAGGGGCACACTGCCAGTGCTTCCTCCACCTGTGTCCACCGTCAGCCACCCGATCCCTCCCAACTCTGCTCTTTGGCCACTGACTCACTCCCATTCAGGCATAGACCTGTGCTCAGTGCATAAAGAGCCTCTACTTTTCCTCTGCCAGTGAGGATGACAAACATCGTCCTGAGAATGTGAAACCCACATGGGCCTCTCAGAGGCCCGATCCTGGCTGGCCTCCTGGATTGCTCAAGCATTTCTCCTCTTCCTCCCCCTCCTCCTCCTCCTCCTCCTCCTCCTCCTTCTTCTTCTTTTCTCTCTCTCCCCCCCCCCCCCCTCTCTCTCTCTCTCTCTCTCTCTCTCTCGCCTCTTATGGAAGCTATTTGGTGATTGAGCAACACTCCGGAATAACTGGATCAAGCCAAGCATGCGCAGGGAGGAGGAGACACTTGAACTGTGTACGTGTCTGTGTATCAAGCAGCAGCCAATACACCATCAATCAAATGGGAAAATCTAGAACATCCATACACTGACTACTCTGTGGCCTGTCACTTGCTGGATCAAGCCCAACTCCACTCAGAAAGTATACCCTTCCTCACCATGCCCCTGCTAACTCCTCCACTGCATCTCCCTCCACTCCCCGCCACAACCCTAGGCTTCAATCACACGGGACTTCCCAGTACCTGCGACTCTGTGCCTTTTCCACGCTGTTCTTTTTCCTGGCAGGGTTCTTTCCCTTTTTATTGCTTTGAAAACCCCTACTCCAACATCTGCTTCTCTGAGAGGGTTTCCCCAATTCTCCCAGGCTGTGCTTTCTCCTCCCTCCTCCCAAAGCACAGCACTACAGCACTTGTGTTTCCATTAATGCTTTGCAGATTTGTCTCCCAACTCATCAGTCTGTGAGCTACTCAAGGGAGGAACTGTGTCTTGCTCATCTTTGTATATTAGAGCCTGTCACAAGATTGACTTTGTGTGAAGTGCTTAGTAAATGCATGTCAAGTCGATGAATGAAATAATGAGTAATGGAAACAGGGTTGGCTGCTGGATCAAGATACCTTGACTGGTGCCCCAGGTCTACCAGCGACCACTGTGTGATCTTGGCCAGGACACGTAATCTCTCTTAGCCTCAGATGTCTCATCACCAATAGAATGGTAATGATGACACCTATGCTACCTGCCTCACAAGGGTGCAGTGAGGACCCAATGACATCATTTATGGAAAAGCGCCTCATAAGCTGAAAAGGAGGATGCACACACCCTCACACCAAAAATCTACTGGACTGATTGGACCTCAAAGCTCTCACTGCTGAGCAAGGTGAGTGTTGGAAAAAGAGGCCTCCTGCTCTAGGAACTCGCCAAAAAACTGTCAGCAGAAGAATCTTTCAGAGCAAGCACAAAGACAGATGCATGTGCTTATATGGAAATGTGTTTTTAACAAATATAACATGAGAATGGAATTCTTTTCTCCCTACATCCAGCCTTGATAGCTAATTAATTCCACCTGGAGGAAGGAGCCAGGCGTTGGGTAAGGAAGAGTCCTTATTCCAAGTTTGGGAAAGAATTTACAGTAGCTATCCCATGAGGATGTGGGGAAAGGCAAAGGATAATCCAAGTCACTGGAGTTTGTTGTTGTTTTTGAGATGGAGTCTCACTCTGCTGCCCAGGCTAGGGTGCAGTGGTGTGATCACGGCTCACTGCAACCTCCACCTCCAGGGTTCAAGTGATTCTCATGCCTCAGCCTCCTGAGTAGCTGGGACTGCAGGCATGCACCACCACACCCGGCTAATTTTTTGTATTTTTAGTAGTAGTTTTAGGTTTCGCCATGTTGGCTAGGCTGGTCTCGAACTCCTGGCCTCAAGTGATCTGCCCACCTCTGCCTCCCAAAGTACTGGGATTACAGGCATGACCCACCACACCTGGCTAGGTCACTGGTTTTGAAGGATCTCAAGGATCAAGTCTGACCTCATCATTTTACTGGGAACTCAGGAAGAAGATATGATTAGCTGAAGAAACTGGTGAATGACACAGTTGGGCATGATCTCCTGACTCCCTTTCCACTGTGCTTTCTCCTGTAGACCAAGTCTCCTGACCCCAGAGTAACATGGCATTTCTTAGCCAGAGTCTGTTGGTGTTGGCTAGATTGGACGGGTGTGGACAAGGTTAATTAGCCAAGGAAATACTCTTTAGAGCAGGAGTCATTCTCCTCTCAGCAAATATTGTGCCCAATGAACAATTTAGTTGTTTTTTTGAGACGGAGTTTCACTTGTTACCCAGGCTGGAGTGCAATGGCACGGTCTTGGCTCACTGCAACCTCCACCTCCTGGGTTCAGGCAATTCTCCTGCCTCAGCCTCCTGAGTAGCTGGGACTACAGGCTGCGCCACCATGCCCAGCTAATTTTTTGTATTTTTAGTAGAGATGGGGTTTCACCATGTTGACCAGGATGGTCTCGATCTCTTGACCTCGTGATCCACCCGCCTCGGCCTCCCAAAGTGCTGGGATTATAGGGGTGAGCCACCGCGCCCGGCCTTGAACACTTTAAAATTCACGACTCTTGGTGTTCTCCTGCCTTCCTTTTAATAATAGTTCTCACTTTCTCGGGTCCCAGATGCTTTTAAGACAACACTGATCTCTTCAATACAATGTCTACGAATTGCCTTTGATGCACGGAATATCTGAGTAGCTGCTGAGTACTGTGCTGGATTCTGCAGTGAGAAGCAACGTCAAAACTGTAATGAAGGGTGCTGTGGACTGGTCCCTGGGTAATTAGGATTCGAGTCCTTTATGCTGCTAGAAACTTTCTGGGAGACCTTGACAAGGCATTTCCATTCTCTGAACCTCAGTTTTCAAATCTGTAAAATAAGGCCAAACTTTTTCCCAATTTCAAGTCTATGATATTAGCTGGGATTCTCAATGTTCATTGGACAAGGATAGGATGTGGCATTCGGATTTATTACTTCAAATGTTATCCCTAACCCAGGCTATGGGGCATATGGTAGGCTGGGACCAGGGATTGTATTCAAGACCTTTAAAGTATTTGGCCAGGCATAGTGGCTCACGCCTGTAATCCAAGCACTTGGGAGGCCAAGGCAGGTGGATCACCTGAGGTCGGGAGTTCAAGACCAGCCTGACCAACATGGTGAAACGCCGTCTTAAATATATATTTGAGCAGGCCGGGTGCAGTGGCTCACACCTGTAAACCCAGCACTTTGGGAGGCCGAGGCAGGTGGATCACGAGGTCAGGAGTTCAAAACCAGCCGGGTCAAGATGGTGAAACCTCATCTCTACTAAAACTACAAAAAAAATTAGCCGGGCATGGTAGCAGGCACCTGTAATCCCACCTATTCAGGAGGCTGAGGCAGGAGAATCACTTGAACCTGAGTAGCAGAGGTTGCAATGAGCCGAGATTGCACCACTGCACTCCAGCCTGGGTGACAAAGTGAGACTCCATCTCAAAAAACATATATATATTTTTTTAGCAATATGTTAAGCAGAAGAGCAGCATCAGCCAGGAACCAAGCGACAAGTCTGCTTACCTCTCATCTCTGTGAACTACACTCCTCCCTTCTCTGTCTTGTTCTCTAGGAGTCAAGGAAAAAGCCCTTGGCCTTAGCCTCAGTCACTTTTTGGTTTAATGTCACTCAAATATTCACTGTTTTCTCTTCTAGTTGCTGTTCTTGACTTTGTCCTCACCTTCTCCCCTGGTCACCTCATCAACATCCACATCTCAACAACCACCTTGATGCTGAGGATTCTCAAGCCTACTCTCCTGGTCCACAACAAAACCGGACATTCTTTCCCTTGGATGTTGCCTCTGAAGTTCAGACATACTCCCAACATCTCCTCCTGAGTGTCTTGCAGTCCTGTCCCATTCAATGTCTCCTCCCCATGCCCGCCCCATGGTTGTTGCTTCTCTCCTCATCTCCCCATCTTGGCAGTGACACCACCACTAACTAGTTGACTAAGCAAAACCTTAGAAATCATCCTTGATGCCTTTCTTGTCCCACCTGCCCCAGTCATCAGTTAATTATTCCCGTAGGTTCTGGTTCCTTAACCAGCTCATATCCCTCCCTCTCTTCCTATTTCCACCAATTTTGCCCCAGTTCCTTCCTTAGCATCTCTCACCTGGACCCTGCATCAGCCTCTTACTCTACCTTATGGAAAAAGACTCTTAGAGTCTTTCCTTTCAATTTATCCTCCATGCTGGAGCTAAGAGCAGTGGGCCTCATCCTAGACATTGGAATCACCTGGAAAGTGTCAGCCCATGGATGCCTGGGTTCTGCCCCAGAGATTCTAATATAATTGGTCTGGGGTGTGGCCCAGTATGAGAATTAAATATTCCTTGGGCGATTTGAATGTAAAGTCAAGCTTGAGGGCTACTGTGCTAAAATAATCTTTCTGAAACTACTTGCAGGGTAAAGTCTAAACCTCATAACCAGCTTTATCAAACCATTCCCAGCCAGGTCACAGCCTTTTTCATCAATTTAACCTCCCAGGTGATTCCAATGTGCACACAATGATAAGGCCACTATGCGTAACTACAGCATGGAGGAGAACGTGGTTGGACTGAGACTTAGAGGCAGGGAGACCTTTAGGAGGCTGATGCAGTGGTTCAGGTGAGCAATCAGGAGTCAAGAACAAGGAGAGAAACAATGGAAAAGAGCGCTCTACTTGGCCAGGGACGGTAACTCACGCCTGTATTCCCAGCATTTTGGGAGGCTGATCACTGGAGGTCAGGAGTTTGAGACCAGCCTGGCCCACGTGGTGAAACCGCTCCTCTGCTAACTATACAAAAATTAGCTAGGTGTGGTGCCAGGTGCCTGTAATCCCAGCTACTTGGGAAGCTGAGGCACGAGAACCACTTGAACCTGGGAGGCGGAGGTTGCAGTGAGCTGGAATCGCGCCATTGCACTCCAGCCTGGGTGACAGAGCAAGACTCAGTCTTGAAAAAAACAAGAGCTCTGCTTACCCTTTTGTTCTCCCTCAAGGCCAGAAGCATAATTAGTACAAGCGTTCCTGGATGTAAACTCTGAGGTACGTTTCCCCAATTTCACTTGGTTGTACATCCTTCAGCAAGAGAGTGAGTTTGGCTTTATCTTCCTTGTGAAACGGAGGTTGGCAAGGGACAGCCTGATGCTAGAGAGGCTGCTAGTAAACTATTGTGCATCTACCCTGTCTCAATGGTGCTATGAAATGGTTCTTTACTTTTTCTTTGAGTAGCCCCTGCTTATTCTGAGCCCACCTAAGCTAGACATTGAAGTTGTCTTCCTCTTTTTGGTTGCCCCTTTTCTCTATCTCACAATCCTCTTGTTTTTGTTTTAGATTTTTAATGTCTCTGCCCTCCCCTGGGTTCTGCTCCTCCTCCTTCTGGCTGCAATTCATGGCTCAGCTAATTGGGATTCTTGCTCAGCCAGTTGGGTGCATCTGGTTTTCCCCTTGGCTGAGCTGGTGGGGGTGAAGTCTGCGGACTCTTGGAAACCAGGTCTGTATAATTCTACAGTCCGTGATCTCTCCAGTGTACCAAGCATCCTTTAGTAACTTTTGTTTTTCTGATAAATCAAAGCTTTTCCAAGAGCTATCTAATCTGAAGAGTATGAGGTCAGAAAGCAGATGTGCAGGCGTGAATATTTCCAAAGCCTTGTGTTTGCCAGATTGACGTCGTGCTGTGGGGTCACAGTTCTTGTGGGATTTCTCAGAGGAGCATTTTCTTCGAGGAGCATTCATTAGAAGCAGGATGGGGGAGTAGAAAGCACGGGGTTAGAAAATAGTAGAAAAGCCCAGCACTTTGGGAGGCTGAGGTGGGAAGATCCCCTGAGGTCAAGAATTTAAGACCCTGACCAATATGCTGAAACCCTGTCTCTACTAAAAATACAAAAAAAATTAGCCGGGTGTGGTGGAAGGTACCTGTAATCTCAGCCACTTGGGAGGCTGAGGCAGGAGAATCACTTGAACCCAGAAGGTGGATGTTTCAGTGAACCAAGATTGTGCCATTGCACTCCAGCCTGGGCAACAAAAGTGAAATTTTGTCTCAAAAAAGGAAATAGTAGAACTGCAAAGAGTCCTGAATAACAGGCCAGGTCACCTTGAGTCACTTGCCCTCTTTGAGCCTCATTTTTCTTGTCAATTTCTGAAGATAATACAAATGATACATATGCCTTTGTTCAGTTTACTGTGAAGATCCTATGAAGGAATGTCCGGGAAAGTGCTTTGTAAACTGTGAGGAACTCTGAATACATGTGGCATTATTATTCTATGTGCAAATGCAAACAATGGATGCCTGGAAGTGAATTGTGGAATTGATGCGCTGGTTTGAAACATCAAAATTGACCAGGTGATGGACTTGTCAAGTGGTTCGTTTGGTTTGCTAATAAGGGATCATAATTTGTCTTGGGACATCTAAAAACCCCTATAAAACAATACTGTGCAGGCTGTAATCTTCACGAGGAGACTAAGATGGATGGCATGATACCCACATTTACAATATATTGGATGTTTTGCAATTTAAAAATGTAAAACCAGATTTTGGAAAGAAATGTTTCTCTCCCAGCCAAGCAGCACAGCCAAAGAAAAACAAAATCTGGTCAAGTGCAGTTGTTCATGCCTATAATCCCAGAGCTTTAGGAGGTCGAGACGGGCAGATCACCTGAGGTCAGGAGTTTGAGACCAGCCTGGCTAACATGGTGAAATTCCATCTGTACTAAAAATACAAAAAGTTAGCTGGACCCAGTGGCAGGCACCTGTAATCCAGCTACTTGAGAGGCTGAGGCAAGAGAATCACTTGAACCCAGGAGGCAGAGGTTGCAGTAAGGCAGGATTTCACCACTGCACTCCAGTCTGGGTGATAAAGTGAGATTCAGTCTCATAAAAAAGAAAAACAAAATCCAAGGGAAAAGCTCCAGTGGGTGCTTCTAGAGTTCCATCCAGGTTGGCAAGCCTGTGTGTCCACAGAGATGAGACAGTAAAAGTGACATGACACAGTGGGGAGTGAGGTGTGCTGGGCTTCTGAAGGCAGCAGCTACTAGACACTAGTCTGTTGGGGGCACGAAGGAAACAGGGCTGAGTATGCCAGATTTTCTGATTTTTTTTATGAGAAGCTGGAAATCTAGGATTTTGTAGGTACATGTATATGAAATATCCTTTTTTTTTTTTTTTGAGATAGTTTTGCTGTTGTTGCCCACATTGGAGTGCAATGGCACAATCTTGGCTCACTGCAACCTCCACCTTCCAGGTTCAAGTGATTCTTCTGCCTACACCTCCCAAGTAGCTGGCATTATGGGCACACACCACCATACCCAGTGAATTTTTGTATTTTTAGTAGAAACATGGTTTCACCGTATTGGTCAGGCTAGTCACAAACTCCTGGCCTCAGGTTATCCACACACCTCAGCCTCCCAAAGTGCTGGGATTACAGGCATGAGCACCTGGCCTGAAATTTCCATTTTTAAATGTTGTCGGCCAGGTGCACGGCTCACACCTGTAATCCCAGCACTTTGGGAGGCCAAGGGAGGTGGATCATGAGGTCAGGAATTCGAGACCACTCTGACTCACATGGTGAAACCCTGTCTCTATTAAAAATACAAAAATTAGCCAGGCGTAGTGGCGTACACCTGCAATCTTGTCTACTCAGGAGGCTGAGGCAGAAGAATCGCTTGAACTGGGAGGTGAAGGTTGCAGTGAGCTGAGATCTCACCACGGCACTCCAGCCTGGGTGGCAGAGACTCCGTCTCGAGAGAGGAAAAAAAAAAAAAAAGTTGCCCGTTGAAGAAATTTAAAACACCTGATGGGCCAACCTAAATAGCTGTGCTGATTGGATTTGGCTCTCAGTCTACCTGCCTATAAGCTCTGCTCTCTACTACCTCTCTGTGCGTTAGAACTACCTGGGGAGGTTTTGGTTAGTTTGTTCGTTTGTTTGTTTGGGGGAGCCTTGCTGCCTCAAATCTAGGCCTCAGACTGTCAGCGTCAGCTCCTCCTGTGTTTGTTAGGCTTTCTACGGATGGGCTAGGAATATGTGTTTTAACAAAGAATCACAGATCAGCTGCTGTCCCTCAAGCTGTAAGGTGCATCTTATTAAAATGAAGATTCAACAGGCTCGAGGCGGGACTGAAATTCTGCATTTCCTCAGTGTTCCCACGTGATGCCCGTACTTTCAGTGCAAAAGCCACACTCTGAATAGCATGAGTCTAGATTAGCAGTCAGCAAACCACAGCTCTACAGGCCAATTCCAGCCTGTTTTTGTGTGGCCTGCAAGCTAAAAATGATTTCTGCATTTTTAAATGGTTGGGAAAAAAATCAAAAGAAGAACATTTCGTGACTCATGAAAATTAGATGGAATTTAAATATAGCTATCCATAAATGAAGTTTTACTGGAACACAGCCATGCCTAGTCATTTACATGTTGTTTACGGCTGCTTTCCTGCTACAGTAGCAAAGTTAAGTAGTTGACAAAGAGACCACATGGATCATAAAACCGAAAATATTGACTATTTGGCCATGACAGAACACTGCCAACTCCTGCTCTAGCTGTCTAGCCAAAGGGCCTGGCCTTTAGCATATCCCTGCTTTGCCCTTTATGTGGCTAGCCATATGACTCTGTGACTCTTAGGTAAGTGCTTCATCTAATCCAGCCTCACTTTCTCCGTCTGTAACCTGGGCATCATAACCTCTTGATCTGATCAGATTAGAGGTGGTCTTCTGGCTCATAGCAGGTATTCTGCCCTTAGTTTGCTTTGCTCTTATACTGCGTGTGGATTTCCTTTACTTACATATTGCTGTTGCACCTGCTTACAGGAAATCTCTAGAGAGATGCTTCCATGGAGGTAAATGATTTAGGGGCTGGAAAAGTGTCGTATTAACTATACCAAAACAGGATAGTGGCCGGGCATGGTGGCTCACGCCTGTAATCCCAGCATTTTGGGAAGTCGAGGTGGGTGGATCACCTGAGGTCAGGAGTTCGAGACCAGCATGGGCAACATGGTGAAACCCCATCTCTATTAAATACAAAAAACTGGGCCAGGCATGGTGCCTCAAGCCTGTAATCCCAGCACTTTGGGAGGCCGAGGTGGGTGGATCATGAGATCAAGAGATCAAGACCATCCTGGTCAAAATGATGAAACCCCATCTCTACTAAAGATACAAAAAATTAGCTGGGCATGGTGGCAAGTGCCTGTAATCCCAGCTACTCAGGAGGCTGAGGCAGGAGAATTGCCTGAACCCAGGAGGCAGAGGTTGCAGTGAGCCGAGATCCCGCCATTGCACTCCAGCCTGGGTAACAAGGGCGAAACTCCGTCTCAAACAAAACAAAACAAAACAAAACAAAACATTTAGGCATGGTGGTGTATGCTCGTGGTCCCAGCTGCTCAGGAGGCTGAGGCAGGAGAATTGCTTGAACCTGGGAGGTGGAGGTTGGAGTGATTTGAAATTGCACCACTGCACTCCAGCCTCGGTGACAGAGTGAGGCTTTGTCTCAAAAACAATCAACAAAACAAAAACAGGTGGCATCAGAAATGCTATCCAGCCCCCTCCCTATGGCTCTGGGGTTGGTTTCTCCTGTGCATCTCCATAGATACCCATGCAGCCCAGCCTCAGTTACCACTTACCCACTGCACCAGTTACCAGTGTATGTCTCTCAGTGCCAAATCCACCCTTCTTTGCCCTGCTCTCTGATACTGAGACTAGATCCTAGACCCTATAGATATTTCTCCTTTGCCAGTGGGTTCAGTGTTAGGCTTTGTCAATAGAGGGCATGGGAACACTGACAGGCCAGAGTAAGAGGGTAGGAATTCCCTTCCTGCCTCCAGAGTAATGCTTTTTGGCAGAGGAGCCATCCAGTCTATTAGCATGCAGCAGGCCCAAGAGCACTCGCCTTAGCGCTCTCTTGAGCTGACTCTAACCTGTGACCTTCAACAACTTCTTTTCTCCCAGACGCTGCCCCTATTAATTGAATCCAACCTGCCTGCACCTTCTGGTACCTTATTCTGCCACCTGGAAGGCTATTCCTTTGCATCAGGTTTGGCCTATACCCTGTGGTAAGTTTTTTCCCACCTGCAGGTTGCATAATCCTGTGGCAGCCAGTTGCTCTCTAAGGAGATTTGTTTTTTAGATGGAGTCACACTGTTGCCCAGGCTGGTGTGCAGTGTTCATGATCTTGGCTCACTACAACCTCCGTCTCCTGGGTTCAGGAGATTCTCTTGCCTCAGCCTCCCAAGTAGCTAGGATTACAGGCATGTGCCACCATGCTCAGCTAATTTTTATACTTTTAGTAGAGATGAGGTTTCACCATGTTTGCCAGGCTGGTATTGAACTCCTGACGTCAATGATCTGCCTGCCTCATCCTCCCAAAGTGCTGGGATTACAGGCGTGAGCCACTGCCCCCCACCTAAAGAGATTTGAATCTCGGCCTTGGAAGGAAAGGGATGGGAGGTGAAGAGGGGACCTTCTAAGTTCTTGATTCTTTCCTTGTTCACTCTCTGTTTTAGAGGGAGTTGCTAGTCTCTGCACTTGCTACTCTGTACCCTTTAGAGTTCTCTTTTATACCTTCAAATAACCATATTTTACTAGTTAAAAGTCCTTTATCATTATAGGAGTTGCCTAGAATAATCAAATTCATAGAGATAGAAAGTAGAATAGTGGCCAGGCATGGTGGCTCATGCCTGTAATCCCAGCACTTTGGGAGGCCGAGGCGGGCAGATCACATGGTGGCTCATGCCTGTAATCCCAGCACTTTGGGAGGCCGAGGCGGGCAGATCACCTGAATCCAGGAGTTTGACCAGCCTGGGCAATGCGGTGAAACCCATCTCTACAAAAAATACAAAAAAATTAGCCAGGCATGGCATTACATGCCTATAGTCTCAGTTACTTGGGATGCTGAGGCAGGAGGATTGCTTGAATTTGGAAGGTGGAGGTTGCAGTGAGCAACGATCATGCCACTGGACTCCAGCCTGTGGGACCGAGCAAGGCTCTGTCTTAAAAAAAAAATCCCAGAACTTAAAGTGTAATTAAAAGAGAGCTCCTCAATGGCCTCTCCTCCTCCTTCTGGCCTCTTGCTATAATGCATCTTTCACCCAGCAACAAAATCCATGTTTCTGAGTGCAGCTCTGACCGATGATTCTCCCATGCCAAATCCGCTCATTGGCTTTTCTCTGCTGAGTGAGAAAGGCTCTAACCCCCAAGCCAGGCATTTAGGGACCTTGACAATCTAATGCCATCTTGCCTTCTGTATCTCAGCTCCTGCTATTCCCCATCACATTCTCTTGTTCACCCAGCCAGAACGCATCACCTTCTCTCCTCTCTGCTCACCCTGATCTTGCTTTTACCTCTCTGCATTTGCTCAGGCCATTCTTCCCCATTAGACTTCCTTCTACTACTCCTGTCCTTAGGGTGTCACAAGTTTCAAGCTCAACTATTCTGCAAGACCCTGCCCTACCAGCTCCCAGCAGGAAACATTCATCCCTCATGACACGTTAGGCGCTTTTCTTCGTGTTAGCCCTTCCTAACTTGTAACTTGTAATACAATCACGTACATAATTCTACTTCTCTAGAAGATATCTGAGACTGAATCCATACTGAAATAATCTTTTTACTCCCCTAAAGTGTATAGTATACAGACTTGCACATAACAGGCATTCAGTTTTTTAAAAAGTTGAAAAAAACAGAGAGGCTTTAAAAAAGTTTATGGCACTTTCTAATTCATCTTTGTTCTAGAGCACTGTATTAGTTCATTCTCAGACTGCTATAAATAAATACCTGAGACTGGGTGATTTATGATAAAAAAGAGGTTTAATTGGCTCACGTTTCTGCAGGCAGTACAGGAAGCAGGATGCTGGCAATCCTGCTGGCATCTGCTCAGCTTCTAGGGAGGCCTCAGGAAACTTACAATCATAATGGAAGGCAAAGCAGGAGGAGCAGGCATGTCTTAACATGGCAGGTGCAGAAGGAAGAGAGAGAAGGGGTAGATGCTACACACTTTTAAACAAACACTGGGCTGGGCACAGTGGCTCACACCTGTAATCCCAGCACTTTGGGAGGCTGAGGTGGGTTGATCACCTGAGGTCAGAAGTTCGAGATCAGCCTGACCAACATGGTGAAACCTCCTCTCTGAAAAAACACAAAAATTAGCCAGGCATGATGGTGGGTGCCTGTGATCCGAGCTACTTGGGAGGCTGAGGCAGGAGAATTACTTGAACCCGGAAGGCAGAGGTTGCAGTGAGCTGAGATTGCACCATCACACTCTACCGAGAATCTCAACAACAAAAACCAGATCTCAGAATAACTCACCCACTATCAGGAGAACAGCACCGAGGGGATGGTGCTAACCATTCATGAAAACTCCGTGCCTATGATCCAATCACCTCCCACCAGGCCCCACCTCCAGCACTGGGAATTACAATTTGACATGAAACTTGGTGGGGACACAGATCCAAAGCATATCAGGCATGCATGGCTAAGCAGTTTTTGTCTTGTCTCCCAGTGCCGTCTATTAGAAGTGGCTGCTTGAAGTGCTGTGTAGAGATAGATAAAGCTACATCCAACTTCAGGGGAAAAGAGTGCATGATTGATTAGTAATGTCTTATGAGTACAGGATGGAAAACAACAAGCACAAAATAGATTTGACATTTCTGTTCAGGTGCTCGGACAAACAGATTGTGATTCCTTCGTCATATATGCCCAATTCAAAGTGGAATGTCAGGGCCAGGCATGATGGCTCACATTTGTAATCTCAGCATTTTGGGAGGCAGCAGTGGGAGGATTACTTGAGACCAGGAGTTCAAGATCAGCCTGGGCAACATGGTGAGACCTCATCTCTATAAAAAATTAGCCAGGCATCCCAGCTACTCGGGAGGCTGAGGCAGGAAACTCATCTCAGCCCAGGAGTTCAAGGGAGCTATGATCATGCCACGACACTCTAGCCTGGACTCTTCTATGAATTCTTTGACAGACTTACACCCCTAATAAGTAGTGAGAAGATTACAGGTTGTCTTACCGTCCCCCAGAGGCTGCTCTTATTAACTGACCCCGTCCTGCCTACACCTTCTGGTAGCTTTCTCTGCCAACTGGAAAGCTATTCCTTTGCACCAGCTTTGGCCTGAACCCTGTGGCAAGTTTCTTTGCCCCCAGCAGGCTGCATGATCCTGTGGCAGCCATAAGCTCTCCGAAGAAGTTTTCATCTCAGCCTTTGTGGGAAGAGAAGGGGAGGTGAAGAGGGGCCCTTCTAGGCTTTCGGTGTGCCATCCTAGTTTATAAACTCAGTCCTGTCCAACAGTTTTTGTCTAATCCAGTTTTATCCATAAGGTTCAATTGTAGAAAAGAAGCACCCTAGCTATTTTAAGTAAAAAGACAGTATGATATAGAGAATTACATGCTTAAAAAATAATTGGTAGCATTGAAAGGCAGCTCTGGGCTGAGTCTCTGGAAATGGTTCCTAGAACAACACATAGAAAATGGGCTTCCAGGGAAGCTGCTACCTCTGCCATAGCTGGGAAGGTGGGGGAAAAAAAAAACAACCTATCAGATTCAAGAACGCCAACTCAAGCACTGTTCACAGCTTGAATGTGGCTCACTCTTTGCACGTTCTCTTTCTCCAAATGATTTCCCTGTTCCTCCCATCTGGTTCTATGCCCTGGAAAGCTGTATTTTCTCTCTCTTGATTTTCCTTTTTTTTTCTTTTGCCTAGCAGTGGGGACAGTGGTTAATTGGGAGGGTCTGCCATATGAGTGATGAACTGTGGAAAGAAATAGAGTATAGCTGGCCTGTCTGGCTCCCATTGCCATTGTCACGATTATATCCCAACCAGGATTGCAGGGCTCAGTCATGACTGGGTGCTGTCAGGGCAAAGGAAGCTGTAAGCCCTTGGTCTTCATCCGACTTAACCCATTATCAGAGGACTTTGCTGATGGGATAGTTTTGGTGTAGGTAGTGGGTATGGGTTTTGCGATCGGTGCTTTGTGTCAGAAGGCTCACATGTATCAGGGCACTCCCATTGAACAGCTGCATCTACCTTTGATCCCACCCACAGTTTACAGCCTGTCTTATTCCTAGTATGTGTCTAGCTTGCATGACCCCTGACCGCCAGGTAAGCAGTGGCCCTGCCTGAGTCATGACTAGAGCCAGTGGAACCCTTATTCACCCCTCTAAGACATGAGTAGGACCAAGAGGTGGACCTAGGACCTAGGACCTTCTCCTAAGCCCACTTCATCAGCACAGGGGCCTCAGAAATCTCCAGAGGAGAAATAGATGCCCACCCTTTTGCACAGACACATGCCCAAACTTTGAGGGTTAGGGGCCCAGTACTCCTCGAAGAAGGAGAGACGGGGAACATAAGCAGCAAGCACTTTTAATTTTTACAGATTTTGCATTCCCCTTATAAGGAAACTTAGATATCAATGACTGCTAAGGTCACAAAAATAGAAACCTCAGAAGTGATGTGCCTCTTACAGCATTGGCAAATACCACCCAGAGTCCTGCCAGAGCGATTAAAGCTGAGCCTGTGTCTAGATCCAGCTGTCAATTGCCAGGAAATACTAAGGACAGAAGAACATGAAGAACTACATCAAAAGTGTGCAGTCAGCAAAATCCAGGCTGTGGACCCTCCACAAGTCAAACAGCCAAGGTCTATCAACTGATGAGGTGTCACAAAATGAAGGAGATGGAGGAGGTTTGCATAGATTAAAAAGTATTTAGAAGACACATCAAATTTTTTAAATGGTCTAGACTAAACCAAATCTTGGAATGTATACATGGATGATAACACTGCAAAAAAAAAATATGTGGAAGTGACATAAACAAAGCACAGGATTTTTTTTAATGGGGAGTGGAAAGGGATTTTGACAAAGTCCGTTTCTCGTCTTTAGGTGGAGTTCACCTCTATAACTCATTAAGCCACCATTTGAGTTCTGTGGCTTCCTGAATCTGTCTTATTTACAACAAATATTTTAAAAAAAAAATAGAAGTAAGGAAACAGGTGATTTGTTTCAGAGAGGAGAATTGCTTCCGGTGAAAGGTCACTGGACCCAATGAGGATTCACAGGTTGGAATACCATTTATCACTGTCTCTGGAAAGCCCCACAGCTTCTTAGAGCCTTAGCTCCTTACCTCTTTAGCAATGGACCAGGGTGGCCAACTCTTAAAGTCCCAGCCACCCGTATTTCAAGGACTCTATGGTCAGAAGCTTTTGGCAAGACGAGGCCATGGATTGCCTCACTTTTCTTTTTCTTTTTTTCACTTTTTACAGACAGGGTCTGACAAGGTCTTGCCCCGTTGCCAGGCTAGACTGAAAAAGCACAATTGCGGCTCCTTGCAGCTTCCGTTGCCTGGCCTGAAGCAATCCTTCTGCCTCCACCTCCCACAGTGTTAGGACTAGAGGTATGCATCACCATGCCTGGCTAATTTTTGATTTTTTGTAGAGACAGGGTCTTACTATGTTGCCCAGGTTGGTCTTGAACTCCTGGCCTCAAGCAGTGGTTCCACCTTGGCCTCCTAAAGTGCCAGGATTATAGGCATGAGCCACTGTACCCAGCCTGCCTCAGTTTTCAAGCTGATATGACCCTGGACTATTACTAAAGTTTAAAAAGTATTTTTAAAACAAAGATGCTGTCATCTAGAAAAAGGACAGACATTGGGAGCTTGCCCAATACCCACGTAGCCTACAATCTTGTTTTCCTACTAGCAGAACCCTAACTATTGAGGGCAGCAGTTTGCCAGCTCAAAGAAAGTGGCTTTCCCAGGTGCCCATATGCTAGGGGTGGCCTGTGAGGACAGTGGGTGGGGCTTCCAGGAAATCTATTGTTTCCTTTTCTGATAAAAGTAACAGGCTCAACTGGCTTATGATTTTTGCCTTTTGTCCTTCCTCGGCTTTGTGCCTGAAATAAGGATGAATGCCTGGAGGCACTGCAGCTGTCCATTTAGCCTGAGAAAGAGGGTCACATGCTAAGTATGGCAGAGAAGGAAAATGACAGAAGCGTGAGGTTTTTCATTTTTGTTTTGAGACAGGGTCTCACTATGTCACCCAGGCTGGAGTGCAGTGGCACAATCTCAGCTCACTGCAACCTCCATCTCCCACATCAAGCAATCCTCCCACCTCAGCCTCCCAAGTAGCTGGGACCACAGGAGCGCACCACCATGCCTGGCTAATTTTTTCATTTTTTGTAGAGATGAGGCCTCACCATATTGCCCAGGCTGGTCTCGAACTCCTGGCCCCAAGCAATCTGCCCAGCTTGGCCTCCCAAAGTGTTGGAATTACAGGCATGAGATACTGCACCTGGCTAAGCTTGAGTTCTTTTTTTTTTTTTTTTTTTTTTTTGAGATGGAATTTTGCTGTTGTTACCCAGACTGGACTGCAATGGCACGATCTTGGCTCACCGCAACCTTCGCCTCCTGGGTTCAGGCAATTCTCCTGCCTCAGCCTCCTGAGTAGCTGGGACTACAGGCACGTACCACCATGCCCAGCTAATTTTTGTATTTTTAGTAGAGAAGGCGTTTCACCTTGTTGACCAGGAGAGTCTCCATCTCTTGACCTTGAGATCTACCCGCCTCGGCCTCCCAAAGTGCTGGGATTATAGGCGTGAGCCACCGCGCCTGGCCAGCTTGGGTTCTTAATGTCTTCACAGAGTCACTGCTCTAGCACTGGTTGCTACTTTCAGACTTCCTGATGTGTAATGAAATGAAACTCCTTGGTTGCTAACCCTTGTGATTGGGTTTCTGTTAACTGCAACCAAATACCTCTCTAAAAGATGGAATACCTCGTGTACTCTCAGAATTAAAGCAGGGATTTCCCTGAAAGCTAGAAACTAACATTGTAATTGTCACACTTATACTGCCAGGGCATCTAACAGGCAATGTGAGAAGACCTTTGTTCTTGCCCAGATGCAGAAATGGCACCAGTATAGAAGTTCCCTTGGTTTTGCTCACTTGAGGTCAGGAGTTTGAGACCAGCCTGACCAACATGATGAAATGCTGTCTCTACTAAAAATACAAAAATTAGCCAGGCGTGGTGGTGCATACCTGTAATCTCAGCTACTTGGGAGGCTGAGGCAGGAGAATCGTTTGAATCTTGGAGGCGGAGGTTGCAGTGTGGCAAGATTGTGCTATTGCACTCCAGCCTGGGTGACAGAACCAGACTCCGTCTTAAAGAAAAAAAAAAAAAGGGTTCCAGATAACAGAGTGGAGGGTAGGTGATTCTGAGACTTGCAACAAGTTTATCAGGAAGCTAATGAGAAAGTGAATGTAGAAGAGCTTAGTAAGCAGTAGGTAAAAATAAAATAGAGACTTCCAAAATATAAAAAGCCATAGCAGGAAGAGCACTGGATTTTGAGCCAGAGGGACCCATGTTTCACACCTGTCCCTTGGCTGTGAAACCTCAGGCAAGTTAAGTCATGTAGCTTCTCTAAGTCTCATTGTCGTCATCGACAAAATGTGGTTGTTGGTGTGCCTGCCTTGTGGGGTCGTGGGGAGGGCTGGATCTGATGATGTTGGTGAAGATGCCCCTACAGCCTGCCTGGCTCTCGGCACGTGCTGTACAAATGTAGGCCCTTTGTCCCTTTTCTCTTGTACCCAGTGAGTTCTCATTAACTAACAGTTCAAGTTAAATCTAAATTTTGATCTCAAGACTAAACAGAACTTAATTGTTCTCTGGTCCAGCCCCCTTCTGAGGCCAGTAACTTGGCTTCAATATCTCTTCCAGATGAAGAGCCAGCCTCTCTCTGCACTCTCTCAGGAAAGGATACTCCCTCGGCCCAAGGCGGTCCCTGCAAGCTTTGGGCAGCTCTGCCTGTTACCAGCTGATTTTCTGGACTGAGTTGAAATCTGTCTCCCAGGGCTTCCTCCCAGGAAGCAGACTGTAGCCTTTCCTGACTGCTTGAGCACTGACTCCTTGGATTTGAGCCGTGTGCAGCCCCTCCCTCGTTCCCTGGATGACACAGTCACTCTTTGCCAAGGTTACTGCCTCTTCCACTGCACCAGGTGATTGGTGTGCATCAGTCAGGATTAGGTCTGGAGCAGCCATTTCCCACAGCAGCCACTCCCTATAGGTCAGATGTTGGCTGTCAACCCACAGATCAAAGCTGGATTGCAGATGTGGTTTTTCTGACCTCACAGTGTTTTTTTAAAAAATGAAATAATCCAGTTAATCTGGGTGCTCACTCCTGTAATCCCAGCACTTTGGGAGGCCAAGGCAGATGGATCACCTGAGGTTAGGAGTTCAAGACCAGCATGACCAACATGGTGAAACCCCAGCTCTACTTAATACAAAAAGTTAGCTGGGATTGGTGGCACATGCCTGTAATCCCAGCTACTTATGAGGCTGAGGCAGGAGAATCGCTTGAACCCGGTAAACTGAGGTTACAATGAGCCAAGATTGTACCATCACACTCCAGCCTGGGCAACAAGAGAAAAACTCCATCAATACCAAGTCTTCTTTCCCATATGCTAGGATTTGGCTGGAGCTGAGTAAAGGTTGTCCCACACTCAGGGGCACAGGGGTCAGCCATTCACCATGCTCCTGACCCCCCCTAGCTGGCCCACCTCATCTAATGTTTAATACTTGGTTCATACAGGCATTAGAGTTTGCAATCTGCATTCCATTAAACATGGTCCTCCTTGTAGGAAAACTGTTCACTTTTAGCCAGGACCACGGTAAACCACATCCTCAAAAGCAACTTGACTTTCTGCAAAATCCTTTTTGGATGCCACCTCAGAACATTCATCCTAAAGAAATACTTAAATGTGTTCTTAAGTAGCATAATTAAATATTTCATCACAGTGTTGCTAATAATGAAGAATAGCTGAGAGTAACTTCAGTACCCCTCTACTGAGAAGGGGCTAACTCAATTGAAGTATCTCCATGTCATGGAGTACTATGCAGTTATAAAATAATATAGGGTATTCAAGTAGTGTACTAATAACCTAATATAGTAATAAGATAGCAATCATAGTAATAGACTACATGTTCAGACTTTGAAAACTCTTTATTAAGCAAAAAGAGTAAGTTGCACGATAATTTAAAATATAATCTATATGTAAAAAAACAAATAACATATTTACATTTAGGTATATGTACACATGTAAATAGGTAGAAAAAGCCTGAGAAGACAACATATTAACCTTATAGGAGTAGTTACTTTTAAAATGGGACTTGAGGCTGGCGCAGTGGCTCACGCCTGTAATCCCAACACTTTGGGAGGCAGAACTGGGTGGTCACCTGAGGTCAGGAGTTCGAGACCAGCCTGGCCAATGTGGTGAAACCCCCATCTCTAATAAAAATACAAAAAATTAGCCAGGCATGGTGGCACACATCATAGTTCCCAGCTACTTGGGAGGCTGAGGCACAAGAATCGCTTGAGCCTGGGAGGCAGAGGTTACAGTGAGCTGAGACGGTGCTATTGCACTCCAGCCTGGGCAACAAGAGCAAAATTCTGTCTCAAAAAAAGAAAAAAAAAAAAGAAAGAAAGAAAGAAAAAATAAAATGGGACTGGAATTAGGGATAATAGTCAAGAAAGGCTTTGGCTTCATTAGTATTGTTTTTATTTTTTTTAGTGAAAATGTATTTATATCTTGTTTGGGTTGTGAAAATCAGAAAGACAATTCCTGCTGTGTGCAGAAGCTCATTTCTAACATCAAGACTGAACGTGGAGAAATAAATCACCCTGAATCACATTCCGTTTGTGAGCTTACTTAAAATGTCATGCATTTCTACAGAGTCCATCACTCCAGGCTTTTTTGGGGATAGTTCCAATCTCAAATGTTCTGTGTCCTCATAACTACACTCATTCTCGCCAGACATAGTCTTCTGACTTTAGGTATGGAAAATACAGTCACTGTATACCTTATACAAATTGCTGTTTCTAAGCAACTACGTATCAAGGATACATCAAATTTACCAAAAATATACCCTAGAAGCCTTCGTGTCCCCAAATAGGGTTCCATAACACATCACTTCTGACCAATATAAATTCTTGTGGGCTCAGAGGATGAGGGAAATTCATCCAAATGTTCCACCTCGGCTCCAAATGACATAATGACAGCCCAGTTGAAAATAGCATGCAGAGGGCATTGCACTGTGGGGACATGATGCCTGCACACATTCCTGAGGCCCTCATATTCCTACAGAGGCTGAGCACTGAAACTCTGGCCTCTACCAGCACCCCCCTCACCTCTAGACAGATACCTGGCTCTGCGTGAGGCTTACCCAGGGAAAGGGTAGCTGGGGTATTTCCATGTCTGACAGGAGCTTTCTGTCTAAGACATCTGAGACAAGACTGGGATTTGGTCTCTGAGCAGAGGAGGAGAGGACTGCTCACAAAATCACAGACCTTTGGACGAGACATAAGCTGATGTCTAAAGGTACTACTAGGACCAGGAGAAGCCCAGGAGGTAAGCCGCCCCCAGAGAAGGAGCTCAGCCACAGCAGAGGGATCTGAAGTCTTTTCATTTTATGCTTTCTTCTTCCTCTGCTTCTTCTTCTTCTTTTTTTTTTTTTTTTTTTTTGAGATAGGATCTTGCTATGTTGCCCAGGCTGGTCTCAAACTCCTGCACTCAAGCGATCATCCCACATTGGCCTCCCAAAGTGTTGGGGTTATAGGTGTGAGCCACTGCTCCTGGCCCTGAATTCTGATTGGGCCAAGAGGAGTGATACAAAAGCAAAGAAAACCACAGTGATATTCCTCTTCACATCCATGAGGATGGCTGTTATTAAAAACAACAACACAACAACAAACAACAAAATAACACACGTTGACAAGGACGTGGTGAAATTTGAACTCTAGTCCATTGGTGGTAGAAATGTGAAAGGGTGAGGCTGCTGGGGAAAATAGTCTGGCAGTTCCTCGAAAAATTAACTTCAAAATTACCCTATGATCCAGTAAGTCTATCTCCAAAGATGTTTTGTTTTTTTGGTTTTTTTTGAGATGGAGTCTTGCTCTGTCACCCAGGCTGGAGTACAGTGACATGATCTCACTGCAACCTTCACCTCCTGTGTTCAAGCAATTCTCCTGCCTCAGCCTCCTGAGTAGTAGCTGGGATTACAGGCACATGTTACCAGGCCCGGCTAATTTTTCTATTTTTAATAGAGACAGAGTTTCCTTGAGGTCAGCCTTGAACTGACCTCAAGTGATCCACCTGCCTCGGCCTCCCAAAGTTCTGGGATTAGAGATGTGAGCCACTGTACCTGGCCAAAGATTTGAAAGCAGGGACTCAGATATTTATACACTAATATTCAAAAGAAAGGCTAAAGGGTGGAAGTGACACAAATGTACCTCAACTGGTGAACAGATCAAGAAAATGTGGTATGTACATATAATGGAATATTACTCAGCCTTAAAAGGAAGAAAATTTTTATTGATGCTACAACAGGGATGAACCTTGAAGGCACTGTGCTAAGTGAAATAAGCCAGTCACAAAAGAGCAAATACTGTGTGTGATTCCACTTACAGGAGGTACCAACAATAGCCAAATTCATGAAGACACAAAGCAGAATGGGGTCTCCAGGGACTGGCTGGATGGAGGAGTGGGGAATTATTCAGAGTTATTGCTTAATGGGTACAGAGGTTCAGTTGGGGAAGATGGAAAAGTTCTGGAAATAGATAATGGTGATGCCTGCACAATAGTGTGAATGTACTTCACGCCACTGAGTTGGACACTTAAAATGGTTAAAATGTAAAGAGGATGCTATGTATATTGAACCACAATTTTAAAAAAATGAAACCCAGAAAGCCAGAGTCACCCCAAAGGTCTCTGCTGCTGCTCAGGTCTCAGCCTACTGTGAATGGATGGGATTGTGGGAACAGTCTTAGAGCAGGCATTGGAGCTAGTTACATGCCACTCCGCACAAAAGGCCGTTGTGCATCCAGAGGGAGTCAAAGCTAATGAATCCTTTGGATGGGTTGAGCATGGCTCTTTATTCTTGCTGTGGTGGCTGTTGGCAGGGTAGAAATTTATCTTCAACGCCACGCAGTGTGTGTTGCGCTCAGCTTCCCTTAGAAGGTTATGCTTTTCTTCTTTACTTTTTTCCCTTCCTTAGGAGGCAGCCACATATGAAATCCATGCACCTGTGTTAATGCAAAGGTGGAATTGCATGTGGCTGGTATGCTCACTGTACAGGGACGGAAGGCCAACTGGGTGGAAAGGATGAGAAAGCTGAGACCCTGGGGGGCTTTGAGGGACAGGGTATTATTGTAGAACCCTGTCATATGTCTGCGAGAGATGGGGAATGTGAGATGAGATTGCTGCATGGCCAAGTGGGTAGGGTGTGAGTACTGAAGCAGTGGAGAGGGGGTGGTGTGTATTTACAAAAGCTCTCATTAAGAGATTCTTATCCCAACTCTGGGAGGCAGGCATGACTATGGACTATCTCAATAGATTGGATAAGAAAGTGAGGCTTAGAGGCTGGGTGCAGTGGCTCATGCCTGTAATCCCAGCACTTTGGGAGGCCAAGATGGGTGGATCACCTGAGGTCAAGAATTCAAGACTAGCCTGATCAACATGGTGAAAACCCATCTCTACTGAAAAAATACACAAATTAGCCTGGCATAATGATGTGCACCTGCAGTCCTAGCTATTCAAGGAGAATGGCTTGAACCCAGGAGGTGGAGGCTGCAGGGAGCTGAGATCACACCAGTGCACTCCAGCCCGGATGACAGAGCAAGACTCCCTCTAAAAAAAAAGAAAAAGAAAAAGAAAGTGAGGCTTAGAGAAAAGGAACTTATCTAAATTGCGGCAATGAATTAGCAGTGCAGTCAGAACCAGAACGATGTTTCCTGTGCCCAGGTCTAAGGCATTTAGTGCTTGTTTTATGGAATTTAAAAATTGAGGGTCTCAAGCACATTATTGGCTGTCACTGATACATTACATGGTAAATTCGCAAATATAGAAATTCAGACTGAAGCCAGAATGATTATGGCCAACATAATGAAACCCCATCTCTACTAAAAATACAAAAATTAGATGGGTGTGGCTGCATGCACCTGTAGTCCCATCTATTTGGGAGGCTGAGGCAGGAGAATTGCTAGAACCTGGGAGGTGGAGGTTGAAGTGACCCAAAATCATGCCACTGCACTCCAGGGCGACAACAGCGAGACTCCATCTCAAAAAAACAAACAAAAAATCCACCTTCTAGCTGAATTCTTATTCTCTTCAGCTCCTCTTAAAGTTACATAAAACAGTGAAGTTCAGGAGGTGCTTTTGCACATAAGATTTCTGAGTCTCGCTAAAAACCATGCAAGGAAGGTGTTATTTTTATACCCATTTGACCAATGAGGAAACTCAGACTCAGGTTCAGAGAATGGTTCTTTTAACACATATTCATAAGGCACTTTCTCTCAGACGCCGTTCTAGGTATTGATGATACATTGGTGAAACAAACACAAAAGGAGCTTACAGTACAGGAGGGCTTAGAGCAGGGATGAAATGATGTATGTAGATATTAAATAATCTGCCTAGAATTCTGGTTAGCAAAGAGTGAAAATTAGAGCCCTGATCTATCTAGCTCCAAAGTCTATGTTTTTGGCACTATAAAAATATTTAATTTTAATTCCCTGCTCTGACATTAAATTTTTTTTTAAAGTGGGTGTGTGAGTGTATAATATACATATTTTATATATGTATAAAATATATATATATTTTCCTTTCTTTCACTATTACATTCCATAGAAGAAAGTTACTATCCCCAACCCCTGCTTAAGGAGTGGGGTACTTATGCTCTCTGTCCTTTAAACTGGAGTATCCATGTAATTTGTTCAGAATTCTTTAGCATAGGATATTTATCTCTTCTGCCCTATTTATTTATTCAACAATTTATGTCAATCTAGACTCAGAGGCATTTATTTTACACTTTGGGTTATAATAAAATGTACCGTATTTCGTTTCTCAGGTTGTTCTAGCTATGGCGACTGTTACCTCTTTCAATAGACTCTTCCTGTATCTCCCCACC
Organism: Callithrix jacchus; assembly: GCF_049354715.1. NCBI lineage: Eukaryota > Metazoa > Chordata > Mammalia > Primates > Cebidae > Callithrix > Callithrix jacchus. The sequence goes on from NC_133502.1 coordinate 155,778,467, forward strand.
CCCCTTTTTTTTCTTTTTTTTAGATGGAGTCTTGCTCTGTTGCCCAAGCTAGAGTGCACTGGCATGATCTCGGCTCACTGTAACCTCTACCTCCTGGGTTCAAGCAATTCTCCTGCCTCAGCCTCCTGAGTAGCTGGGATTACAGGTGCGAGCCACCACACCCAGCTAGGTGGTTATTTTCTTGTTTTATTTTTATTTTTTGTATTTTTAGTAGAGAGGGGGTTTCATCATGTTAGTCAGGCTGGTTTCAAACTCCTGACCTCATGTTCTGCCCGCCTTGGCCTCCCAAAGTGCTGGAATTACAGGCGTGAGCCACTGTGTCCAGCCTTCTGTATCCCTTAGACATATCCCCATTAAAGTTGTTGCAATTTGAGCACTTCCTTACTTTCTGGCACTACAAGATGCTCCAGGCTCATCTTAAATATTCTGGTCCCAGTCCTAAAATCAAACATTTCTCCCAGCAGCCCTGGCTGCTCGTACTGAAGAATGGTATTAGCAATCAGGATCTGTGCAGTAGGTGCACTCACTGCTACTGAGGCATTTTTACTTCTGTATTTTTAGACTAAGCACTTTATCTCTAGGTGCAGTAATCATAATTAAGTCTTCCATATTTTGTATACAGGTTGATTCTAAAATTTAAAATAAATCAACAGCAAAAGAATGAATTTGGGGCCGGGCACGGTGGCTCATGCCTATAATCCCAGCACTTTGGAAGGCTGAGGTGGGAGGATCACCTGAGGGCAGCAGTTTGAGACCAGCCTGGCCAACATGGTGAAACCCTGTCCCTACTAAAAATACAAAAATTAGCCAGGCTTGCTGGCTGGCACCTGTAATCTTTGAGTCAGAGTCTCACTCTGTGCCGCCCAGGCTGGAGTGCAGTGGCGTGATCTCCGCTCACTGCAACCTTCGCCTCCCAGGTTCAAGTGATTCTCCTGCCTCGGCCTCCTGAGTAGCTGGGATTACAGGCACACGCTACCATGCCCAGCTAATTTTTGTATTTTTAGTAGATGGGGTTTCACCACTTTGGTCAGGTTGGTCTCCAACTCCTGACCTCGTGATTTGACCGCCTCAGCCTCCCAAAGTGCTGGGATTACAGGCGTGAGTCGCCGCCCCTAGTGAGTTTTCTAGAAAGTATTTATTATGGAAAATTTCAGATGCACACAAAACTAGAAAGAATAGCATAATAAACCTCCATGTACCCAGCTGCAGCATGTATTAACCCACAGACCCATTTATTTTATCTGTATCGTCATGCATTCTGCATGCCCCACTCTTCATACATACAGGATCATTTTGAATTAAATCCCACATCTCACATCATTTCACTTGTAAATATTTCAGTAGGTAGCTCGAAAAGCTAAAAATCAAAAACACATACAATGCCATAATTGCATCTACAAAATTAAAATAATTGATTAGTATAATACCATTCAGTGTTTAGATTTCTCTGATTTTATTTTAAAAATTTTTTCTTTTCCACCCTGCCCCCTGATTTTATTATAATTTTTTAAAAATGGTTGGTGTGGGCTGGGCACGGTGGCTCATGCCTGTAATCCCAGCACTCTGGGAGGCCGAGGTGGGCAGATCATGAGGTCAGGAGTTTGAGACCAGCCTGGCCAACATGGTAAAACCCCATCTCTACTAAAATTACAAAAATTAGCCGGGCGTGGTGATGGGAACGTGTAATCCTACCTGCTCAAGAGGCTGAGACAGGAGAATCACTTGAACTCGGGAGGTGGAGGTTGTAGTGAGCTGAGACGGCACCATTGCACTCCAGCCTGGGCGACAACAGAGCGACACTCAGTCTCAAAAAAAAAAAAAAAGGTATGTTCCAATCATGACACAAGCAAAATCCACCTATGGGGTCTGGTTGCTATGGCTTTTTAGTCTTTTTCAATGTAAAGGCTTCTCCTGTCTTTTTTTTACTTCTTCCACTTGCCATGTATTCATCGTGTTTTCCCTTGTGATTATTGTCCTATATCTAGAGTTAGCCACATTCTAGGGTTTGCTGGTTACAACCTGGGGATGTCATTCTTCCCAGAGGCTGATTCTTTGGTGCCTTTGGTCCAGGGTAGACATGCAGCACTCGGGCAGGAGAGGGCTCAATGTAAAGGTAGTACATCATCTTTTCCAACCTTGCCGCATCAGTGCCCTGACCAGGCATGCCACTAAAGTGCTCTGGTGAGTTTCTTTCCTACACCCTAATGCGGAGGCTTTCCATCCATCCACCCATCCATCCATCTCTCTTTTCTTTGGCCATCCACCAGCCATTAAATATGAGAATACTATGGCCCAGGCACTGAGCCAGGTGTTGGGGATACAGGGCTGATTCAGACCCAGCCTTGGTCCTCAGAGTGTTCAAGTCCAGTGCAGAAACAAGCAAGGAGGTAAAAGTTGCTGGTGCTAGGCTTTCCTGCCGCGTTCTCTGTGCAGACATGCATGAAAGGGAGCTTGCAGCAGGAGTCCCACTGGGCATCTGAAAAAGCTTCCAAAGTGGCTCCTGAAATGTGTGTCACAGGACTCAGCCAGGCAAGGGGGAGGGAGTGAAGGGCAGGAAGGGAAGACAGGACATTCAGAATAGGGGAACTGCAGGTGCAAAGGCCTGGAATCCAGGGAAACTAGAGCCTGTGGGAGGAACAGCCAGTGTTTCCAGATGGCGAAAGCAGAGGTTGTGAAGGGTAGGGATGACTTTAGACCTCAGAGGCCCCAGGCACTGTTATTTTCTAAGGCCCTACCCCCACATTATACCATGCTTGTTAAAATTTACCCACATTACATAGGAAATATGAGTTATATGTAGCTACCTAGGGCTGAAGCCAGTTGCAAAGATAATTGACATGTTACATTTTGTAGACATTTAATTACATATTTATCAATGACAACTTGGCAGCCTTCTTGTTTTATAATTTTTGAAGAATATACGTGTATATATATAGACAGAGAGTCTCAGAACTAATGTTGTCGTAGCTATGCCTGTGATTGGGTAAGTGACAAATCAGTGCTGGAGAGGCCTGTGAGCTGCCGTCCCAGAGGGCTTGGGGTATCCTGCAGGGAGCTTGGCATGAGAAACCTCGGAGAGTTTTGAGCAGGGGCTGATGTGAGCTGCCTCGAAAGGCATGGGTGGGAGAAGCCTGGCAACAGGAATCTCAGGGAAACGCCCATGCAGATAGTCTATTTCTGCTCCAAATAAGCATGCATTTGTAGGCTTACTACTTTTTTTCTGCTTCTCCAGCCTGGCCTGGGTCAATCTTTAGGGCCCAGACTGAGCACCTGATGGCAGAGGAAAGGAAGCTCTGCTTCCTCCAGAGGGCATCGCAGGACAGCTTTTCCCAGACAGGGGCTAGTAAGCGCCACTGCTGCACTGGGACACTGGTTGACAAGAGTTTGGCTGGGCTGGAAGCCAGCACCTAGGGAGGTCCCTGGAAGGGGCTAGTCTCACCAGGAGAGGAGGGACCCGGCCTTTCCGGGCCAAGCTCAACAGAGGAAAAGGTCCCAGGGCATCCAGAACCCAGTGGGTTTCAGCACCTGCATGAAAATCAGACACCAGCCAGATTACCTCATGTTGCCCAAGAGGAAACTGGGGCCAGAGAGTGATGGAGCTTGCCCAGGGCCCAGATAGTGTTAGAGGCAGGCCAGAACTGGAGAACAGCTCTGTCCTAGCACTTGCCCTTCTGCAGTTAGTTGCGTGGTCTCATCGCAGTGGCCAGACATTGCAAACAGTGATAATAAATCTTGAGCACTTGCTACACGCAGGGCACTATGCTAAGCACCTTATATTTGTTATGTCCTTTCATCCTTGCAACTTCTCTAGAAGGGAGGTAATATCTCCCCCATGTCCTGTGTAAGGCAGTGGATACATTGGAGGGTTAAAGCCATGTGTTGCCTGAAGTCACACAGCTGTGCTTAATAGCTGGAAAACCCCAAAGGTCCCCTCTGACTCAGCCCCTGTGTGTTCAGTTTTAATTTTGAGAGGGAAATAACAATGCCACCTTACAATACTTTCTAAGAACATGTTATTTTGTTCAATGAAGTGGCCTTCTAGAGCTGGAAAATGAACTCATATACTCTTCATATTTTTAACAAGGATGTCGTCAATTGATCCTTAGCTGGGAAATTGGATTACCCAGGATACTTCTGGCCCCAAGCACTCCAGCTAGTTGATTAATGGAGACATTACCATGCCAGCGAAGTGGCTTTGGAGTGCAAAATAGGGTGAATTGTTCTTAGCAGGGACCTAAATCCTAAAACTCAAATCCTCACACTTGATGTTGGAAATAGATGCTCGGTACCACAAAGAAAAATGAGCACTGAGACGAAGGGTCCTTCCGGAATGCATTTTTTACTTCCTGAACTGCAGGAAGGGTACTCTTGCTAGCCACTGGACCACGAGAGTACCATGAACAAAGGAAAACAAATTTATTCCTTATGCATTTGCAGTTGTCCTTACTGCTGTGTCTGATCTCCATTGGCTGGAGCCAGACCTCACAATCGAAACTGAAACCTGATTGGCTAACAACTTAAAACTTTTCTAAATGGGTAAAAGCAATGGAAAGCTGGGACATGTCTGTGAGCACATCCAGTACAGATATCTTGGTTAAGTACAAGGGACACAGAATGGGGCCAGGCGTAGTGGTTCACGCCTGTAATCCAAGCACTTTGGAAGCCAAGGCAGGTGGATCACCTGAGGTTGGGAGTTCAAGACCAGCCTGACCAACATAGTCAAACCCCATCTTTAAAAAAAAAAAAAAAAAAAAGGGACACAGAATGTACATTCATGCCTGTGAGCATGGCATATCTAATAGCTACACAGGATAGGGTTTAACAAAGTTACTAGCACACTTATTCTTTAAAAAGAAAAAAAAAACTTTAAAAAGGAACTTTTCTACTTCCCACATTTGAGCGGGAGATCAATACTTATGGACATCCCCTGCCCAAATGTGAGGATTTGAGAAGGACAGTCACTTATACAGGTTCACGGAACTGACTGGCAGGACCAAGACTAGTCCCCTTGTATCCAAAGCCCAAGACCTTAATCTTGAAGCTCGGGAGCAAACCAACAAAAGACTGTCATAGTCAGGCATATGTCACATTCACTTTTCCATTCCCAGGACTAGTAAGCTGCAAAGGCACCACAGAGGATCCATGAGAATGTGCACTTAAAACATACAGATTAGAATTTGGCTTTGTCACAAAGGTACTTGAAGGAATCAACCCCTTGGAGGAGCCTTTTAACATTTGTTCAACAAATACTTACTATGCGCACTGGGGAACAGGATGTTCAAGGCCTGGGCTCTCAAGGAGCTTACATTCTAAGGATGAAGAAAGTGGGGCTGGGTGGGGACGGGGAGAGACAAAAAATAGAGTGTTAAGTGCCATGAGGGCAATAAAACTGGTTAATATGACAAGACAGGGATGGAGTGGGACTGTTTAGTTAGTAGCCAGGTATGAGAAATTTGAGCTGAGATCTGCATGATATAAAAGAAGGAAGCTGGCTGGGTGCAGTGGCTCATGCCTGTAATCCCAACACTTTGGGAGGCCAAAGCAGGAGGCTCACTTGAGCTCAGGAGTTTGAGACAAGCCTGGGCAATATGGTGATATCCTGTCCCTACAAAAGAAAAAAAAAATAGCTGGGGGTGGCCGGGCATGGTGGCTCACACCTGTAATCCCAGCACTTTGGGAGGCTAAGGCAGGTGGATCACCTCAGGTCAGGAGTTCTTCACCAACATGGAGAAACCCTGTCTCTTCTAAAAATACAAAATTAGCCATGCGTGGTGGCACATGCCTGTAATCCCAGCTACTCCAAAGGCTGAGGCAGGAGAATCACTTGAACCTGGGAGGCGGAGGTTGTGGTGACTGGAGAACCCATTGCACTCCAGCATGGGCAACAAGAGTAAAATTCTGTCTCAAAAAAAAAAAAAGCTGGGAGTGGTGGAATACACCCATAGTCCCAGCTACTCAGGAGGCTGAGGTGGGAGGATCATGTAAGCCTGGGAGGTAGGGGCTGCAGTGAGCCATGATCGTACCACTGCACTCCAGCTTGGGCGACAGAGTGAGACCCTGTGAAAGAGAGAGAGAGAGAGAGAAAGAAAAGAAAATCATGCTGCAAGAAAAGCATTCCACGGAGAGAGAAAAACAACTGCAAAGGCCCTGAGGCTGGAATGAAGCCTGGCCTGCTGGAGCTTCTGGACCAGCGCTGTCCAGCAAATGCAGTGTGAGTCATGTGCATCATTTTAAATTTTCTAGCAGCACATTTTAAAAACAAAAACTGGTCAAATTAATTTTAATATGTTTTATTAAGCCAAGAGACAAAAAAAAAAATATGAATGACATTTACCCTTTTTTTTTTCCTACTAAATCTTCAAAGTCTGGTGTGAGTAGAAGCACATTTCAAGCGCTCGATGGCCACTTGCAGATATTTAGTGGCTAGTATTGGGCAGGCCAGTGTGCGGTGTGGGTGGCCCCTAGGAGGGTTGGGAGGATTTTAAGCCAGGGGTCAGAACTAATAGGTCCTAATGATTCAGAACATCCCAGTTGGTTCTTGGAATCTCAGAGGCAAAGGCTCTACTCAGGATCTTTGGAGACGCTGCCTCCTGGCGCGCAGGTCGCTGCCCATAGAGGGGAAAGCCCCCAGCTTGCCTTCCCCGCGGAGGCTACTTCCCTCCCTCTCGGGTGTCTGCTGCAGAGGAAGCCAACGCCGGCGCACGTGGGAAAGCAGTGTGGCTGGCCCTGGGCCTGGAGCCGCCTCCCGGGCCCACTCTGCCAGGCCCCATTCTAGATGCCAGCAGGCCAGCCCCGCCCCTTGGACACGGTTTTGGTTTTCGGGTGCAAACAGTCTGCATTCCTCTGAAGAGGCCCGCTCCCGCCTCATTGGAGCTGGCGAAATCAGCAAGAGAAACCCCGGACGCTGGCCTGCAGTTCCCGTGAGCACCACGAGGGGCGCACGCAGATGAGGCTCGCTGCACTGGCTGCCACCAAGGCTCCTGGAAGTCCCTCTTGTCCTCTTCCCCGCGTAGACCCCAGGTGTCCCACCACGATATTCCTTCCATCACCCTCACCCTGAACACAGTCAACTCGCCCCCCAGCGGTGACTTAGGTTCTCCAGGGTCCCAGGACTTGTGGGAAGGTGACCACAGAGCAGGCCAGAGACGAAGGAGCAGGTAGCTGAGCCTCCAGGGGCCTGTCCGCTTGGACGTAGGTGGAGGTAGGTGGAGACTACAGTGAATCCAAAGTCTGTGGGTTCTGACACTGAAGCCAGGAACAAAAAAGATTCCTCTGTTGAATGTTTTCACCCCTGAGGCTGAAATGACAGCGGAGGCCTGACTACTCATGTGGCATCTGTGGCCAGAATAGGACCCACATAATAATGGCGTAGATCAGGGAAGGGGACTTTCCCATTTCATGGCGCAATACCATCATAAAGGCAATAACCATTGACGCCTCGCCTCTGCCCTCTCCACATTTCTGTGCTTTCCAATGGCATCCCCAAAACAGTATGACACCGCCTGACTGCTGGGGGACCCTGGAGAGACCTAGACTTGGCAGATTGCTAGAGGATTAAGAGATTGGCCCAGATGGTTCCTCACCTGTTGGTTCACCCTCCCTCAGCCACTTGTCAGCAAGAGAAGGCTGTTTGGGGTGGGCTTTCTGGTAGGGAGGGGGTCATACTCAGCTTTCAAGAAAAACTGTCCCTGGACTGTGTTTGACAATGGATTCAAGAAAGCACCTCAAACAGCCCTAATGATATGGCACACCCAGCTAGCCAAGGAATGTACAAGCTGAAATTTCCAAAACTGCAAGATGAAACCAAATCACTGCGTATCTCTCTCTCTCTAGACAGAGTCCATTTAGGAGGATATGAAGAAAGCAAGCCTTAGCTGGGCACGGCTGCTCACGTCTGTAATCTTGGCGTGAGATTGGGAGGCCCAGGCTGGTGGATCATTTGAGGTCAGGAGTTCGAGACCAGCCTGGCCAACACAGTGAAACCTTGTCTCTATTAAAAATACAAAAACTAGCCAAGCAAGGTGGTGCTGCCTGTAATCCCAGCTGCTCCAGAGGCTGAAGCAAGAGAATAGCTTGAACTTGGGAGGTGGAGGTTGCAGTGAGCCAAGATTGTGCCACTGAACTCCAGCCTGGATGACCGAGTGAGACTAATCTCAAAAAAAGGAAAAAAGGAAAGCAACCAGCTGGGCTCTGTAGCTCATGCCTGTAATCCCAGCACTTTGGGAGGCCCAGGCAGATGGATCACAAGGTCAGGAGTTTGAGATGAGCCTGACTAATATGGTGAAACCCCGTCTGTACTAAAAATACAAAAATTAGCCGAGCATGGTAGCAGGCACCTGTAATCCTAGCTACTTGGAAAACTGAGGCAGGAGACTCACTTGAACCTGGGAGGTGGGGGTTGCTGTGAGTGAAGATTGTGCCATTGCACTCCAGCCTAGGTGACAGGGTGAGAGACTCCAACTAAAAAAAAACAAAACAAATTTTTTAAACTGGCACAGATATATTAGGGAATAGACTGCAAAAGCACATGAATAAAAATGAGATTTCAAGGACTTTCTGGGACATGGAGTTTGCAGGATATGGACTGAATGTGGGAAGGCAGAGAGGCATAGTTTACAAATAAAGTCTTTCAGAGTTCTTGTGTGCCCACTTTCCTAACTTGACCCAGGGTTATAGACTTTGAAGAACTTTGTAAGTGCAGGCAAATCAAAGGTCTGCAAATTTTCAGAACACTAATATTTGTTGGCACTTTTGTCACATGTTTTAGGTCCTATGCTGGGGATCAGGGCAGACACAGGTGAGACAAGCTCCCCCGGATAATGGTGGGAATATAAATGAATAGAGACAACCCTAACAAGCACAGAACTTGATAAGCGTGATGAGGGGTTCAGAGTTCTATGAACACTTTGAGGGGCTTTGGGGAAAGAAGCGCTCTCTCTCCAAAGGGGAATAAGGAGTTTGGCAGAATGTTGTAAAATAAAAACAATGCCTTGCAGGGAATGGTGGCTCACACCTGTAATCCCAGCACTTTGGGAGGCCGAGGTGGGAGGATCACCTGAGGTAGGGAGTTCGAGACCAGCCTGAACAACATGGAGAAATTCCGTCTCTACTAAAAATACAAAATTGGCCTGGTGTGGTGGCACATGCCTGTAATCACAGCTACTTGAGAGGCTGGGGCAAGAGAATCGCTTGAACTTGGAAGGCGGAGGTTGTGGTGAGCCAAGACCACACAATTGCACTCCAGACTGGGCAACGAGAGTGAAACTCCATCAAAAAAAACCCAAAACAAACAAACAACAACAACAAACGCCTAAGCATGATTGAGAGTGCCTTCACTAGTCACTAGTTCTCATCAGCACCACCTGGAGAGCTTGTTCCAACACAGGTGGCTGGTCTGCATGCCCAGTGTTTCTGATTCAGTAGGTTCAAGATGGGGCCCAACATTGGCACTAGTATTTCTTTTCTTTCTTTTCTTTTTTTTTTTTTGGAGACAGTCTCACTCTGTCGCCCAAGTGGGAGTGCAGTGGCGCAACCTCAGCTCACTGCAACCTTTGCCTCCCAGGTTCAAGTGATTCTCCTGCCTCAGCCTCTCAAGCAGCTGGGATTACAGGTGCCTGCCACCATGCCCAGCTAATTTTTGTAGAGACAGGGTTTCACCATGTTAGTCAAGCTGGTCTCAAACTCCTGACCTCAGGTGATCTGTCTGCCCCAGCCTCCCAAAGTGCTGGATTACAGGCATGAGCCACAGCACCCAGCCCACATTGGCAATTCTAACAAGCTTCCTGGTGATGCTGCTTCCCTGGTCCAGGGGCTGCACTATGAGAACCACTAAGCTGGATCAAGAGGAGGAGAAGGGACCTACCAGGAGGTTGGGGAAAGGATGTGCAAAGACACAGAGGAGTGAGAGGGCGACAGGTGTTCAGAGCCGATGAGTAAGTCTGTGAGGCTCCAGCACGTGGGCTACCAGGTACAGATGACGGAGGGCTCGTGTGCCAAGCCCAGGAGTTTGGACTGGATCCTGGAAGTGAAGGACATCTAAAGGAGGTTCTTGTGGATGGAAAAATTCAGAATGGCAGTTCTGGAAGATCACTTTGGAGGACAGGTGGGGTGGGGAGGAGAACATGGAGCCAGCCCTGCTCACACCTGTAATCCAGTACTTTGGGAGGCTGAGGCAGGCGGATCACCTGAGGTCAGGAGTTTAAGACCAGCCTGATCAACATGGTGAAATCCCTTCTCTACAAAAATTAGCGGGGTGTGGTGGTAGGTACCTGTAATCCCAGCTACTTGAGAGGCTGAGGCAGAATCACTTGAACCTGGGAGGAGAACATGGAGGCTGAAAGACTAGTTAGGAGGCTGTCACCACTAGCCTGTCAGATTCCACTAGCCTTGATCTTATGCTTCCCAGATTCCTAGGAGTGGGGAGAAATCAGAAACTCAGACAAGCAGCAGTTCCTGTAAAAGAGCAACCTGGGGGCGGGCACAGTGGCTCACGCCTGTAATCCAAGCACTTTGAAAGGCCAAGATGGGTGGACCACGAGGTCAGGAGTTTGAGAACAGCCTGACCAACATGGTGAAACCTCATCTCTACTAAAAAAAAATACAAACATTAGCCAGGCATGGTGGTAGTTACCTGTAATCCCAGCTACTCAGGAGGCTGAGGCAGGAGAATTGCTTGAACCCAGGATGCAGAGGTTGCCGTGAGCCCAGACCGCACCATTGCACTCCAGCCTGGGTGACAGAGTGAGACTCCATCTCAAAAAAAAAAAAGAAAAGCAACCTGGACCACCACTGAGTAGGCAGTAAGTAGTGAGCCCAGGAGCAAACACTTCATGTCCATCACCTCATCACAGACTCCTGACAGCCGTGGAATCAGGTGTTGACATCGAAGCTCAGAGAAGTTCAGGAACCAGACCAAAGTTAGGATGCAGCCAGATTCAAACCCAGGCGAAACCCATTCTCTCTCCACCACTCTGCCTTTCCCCACAGGCTAGATTCTTTAGGAGCCTGCCACATTCTTTCAGGGACTTGCAAGCAACATGTGCTGTAGGCATGTGTGTGGTGCATGCTCAATGTGTGTGTTGTGTGGGTTTTTGTTCTGGGTATGTGTGTGTCGTGTGTGCACATCTAGGGTGGTGTGAGTATGTGATGTGTCTGTAATATGTGTGCTGGATACTGCTAGATAGTTGCCTCCCAATCCCCTCCTCTCCCTCTTGTTACTGAAGGTAAAAGAGTCTCCTTGGAAATATTCATGGGGCAGAGAGCCAGGAAGGGAGGACTTTCCGAGGCATTCAGTTTTTCACATGTGGTAATATATCAGGCTCTCAAGAAGGATGTCATCCTGACCATTGGCTCCCCTGCCTTAACTCTGAATAATCCTCAGATACTCACAGGCCAGTTGAAGACAGCATAAAACCAGCCCTACAAAAAATCCCAGGGATGGCCAGGCACGGTGGCTCACACCTGTAATCCCAGTACTTTGGGAGGCAGAGGTGGGCAGATCACCTGCGGCCAGGAGTTTGAGACCAGCCTGACCAGCATGGAGAAATCCCAACTCTACTAAAAGAATACAAAAAAAATTAGCTGGGTGTGGTGGCACATGCCTGTAATCCCAGCTACTCAGGAGGCTGAGGCAAGAGAATCACTTGAACCCAGGAGGCAGAGGTTGTGGTGAGCCAAGATTGTGCCATTGTACTCCAGCCTGGGCAACAAGAGCAAAACTCTGTCTCAAAAAAAAAAAAAAATCCCAGGGACAACAGGAATAGTGGTGAGAACGAACTTGTCAGGTAGAGAGTTTTGTTTTTTGTTTTTTGGTTTTTTTCCTCATGGACTCAACTCAGGAACCGGCCACAGGGAAAGATGTAAAAGAATGAAAGAGGAAAGGATGGCAGGGCAGGAAGGACTCATTGACTTGGAGTAAGACAAGCTGGGTTCAGGACTCTCAGCAGCCACTCACTGCTGTGTGACCTTGGACAAATCCCTTCCCTTCTCTGGTCCTCAGTTTTCTCAACCAGTCAAATTCAGTAGATGGATTAGATTAAGCCCCTTTCCAGCTTTGATATTCTGTGCTTTTCCTTTTAAATGTACCTGACTGTGACTTTTCCAGGAAAACATCAAGCATTTCAAAGGGCAAGCTTCTATGTGTGCCAGACATCTTTTGTTACTCTTCAGCTTGACTTGTCTATACTTCATGTTCAGGGGATTTTCTATGATGTATGCGGTTTCTAATTTCTCGAGTTATATTTCCTTGTTTGTATGGGTTGACTGTTGCAGAAACAGGCACTGTTTTTTTTTTAAGCAAATATGCAGTCCCATGCCAGCAGGAATATCCTGTTTACAGGAGCCTCCTTTTACAAGGTACCAGCTGTTTGAAAACATTTGTGTATTGCCACATAGAATAATCTCCTGATAAGCAATGATTTTTTCCTAGTAACATCATTTTCTGCAATGCAATCATATAGTGGGATAGATCGCCTTAAAAAGCAAATATCCCACGTGCTTATCATGTTAACCTGGTTTCTTCCTCTCCTTCTATATTGGTTTTCTCATGCTGCTGTGACAAAAGATAGTCCTGTGCCACATAACAAGGTTTTGGTAAACATTGATCTCCATATACAATGCCTATAAGATTATAATACTGTGTTTTGACTGTCTCTTTTGTATGTTTAGATATGTTTAGATACACAGATACTTACCATTATGTTACAATTGCCCACATAATTCACTATGGTAACATGCTGTCCAGGTTTGTAGCTTAGGAGCAACAGGCTATGCCATACAGCCTGGGTGTGTAGTAGGCTCTATCATCTAGGTTTATGTGAGTACACTGTGATGCTTGAGTGACAGGATTGCCTAGTGATGCATGTCTCAGAAAATATTCCCATTCTTGGCTGGGTGTGGTGGCTCATGCCTGTAATCCCAGCACTTGGGGAGGCCGAGGTGGATGGATCTGCTTCTTGGAGAACCTGAACAAGAGGTGACTAAGACTTAATACCTTCATAACCACAAAGAGCTGTCACCTTGCATCCCTTAGGATAGTTATATCGACAAAAACAACAACAGAAAAGATCGACTGTTGAGGAGGATGTGGGGAAATTGGAACTCTTGTATACTGTTGGTGGGAAGGTAAAATGGTGCAGCCACAACAGAACACAGTATGGAAGTTCCTCAAAAAATTAAAAATAGAATGATCACGGACCGAGCACTGTGGCTCACGCCTGTATTCCCAGCACTTTGAGAGGCCGAGGCCAGTGGATCACCTGAGGTCAGGAGCTTGAGACTGGTCTAACCAACATAGTGAAACCCTGGCTCTACTAAAAATACAAAATCAGCTGGGTGTGGTGGTCGTGCCTGTAATCCCAGCCACTCAGAATGCTGAGGCAGGAGAATTGCTTGAGCCCAGGAGGTGGAGGTTGCAATGAGCCGAGATTGTGCCATTGCACTCCAGCCTGGGCAACAAGAGTGACACTCTGTCTCAAAAAAATAAAAGAGAATGAACATATGATCCAGCAATTCCACTTCTGGGTATACACACAAAAGAATTGAAAGCAGGGTCACAAACATATTTATACACCTGTGTTTGCACAGCATTATTCACAGTGGCCAAAAGGTGGAAGCAACTCAAGTGTCCATCAACCCATGGCTGGAGCAACAAAATATGGTCTCTACGCAACAGAATATAATTCAACTTTGAAAATGAAGGAATTCTGATACATGCGACAACATTGATGCATCTGGAAGACATTATGCCAAGTAAAATAAGCCAGCCACAAAAGACAAAGATTTTGTGATTCCATTTATATGAGGAGTTAAGTTCACAGAGACAGAAAATAGAATTGTAGTTACAAGGGGCTAGGGGGAGAGGGTAATGGGAACGTATTGTCTAATAGAAACAGTTTCAGCCAGGCGCGGTGGCTCAAGCCTGTAATCCTAGCACTTTGGGAGGCCGAGGCGGGTGGATCATGAGGTCAAGACATCAAGACCATCCTGGTCAACATGTTGAAACCCCATCTCTACTAAAAATACAAAAAATTAGCTTGGCATGGTGGCGTGTGCCTGTAATCCCAGCTATTCAGAAGGCTGAGGCAGGAAAATTGCCTGAACCTAGGAGGCAGAGGTTGCGGTATGCCGAGATTGCGGTATGCCGAGATTGCGCCATTGCACTCCAGCCTGGGTAAACAAGAGCGAAACTCCGTCTCAAAAAAAAGAAAAAAGAAACAGTTTCAGTTGGGGAAGATGAAAAGTGGAGAGTCATGGCGGACAGTTGTACAATGATGTAAATGTATTTAATGTCACTAAAGTGTACATTTAAAAATTACTAAAAGGCCAAGTGTGGTGCCTCATGCCTGTAATCACAGCACGTTGGGAGGCAGAGGCAGGCATATTACCTGTGGTCAAGAGTTTAAGATTGGCCTGACAAACATGGTGAAATCCTATTTCTACTAAAAATATAAAAATTAGCTGGGTATGGTGGCACAAACCTGTAATCTCAGCTACTTGGGAGGCTGAGGCATGAGAGTTGCTTAAATTCAGAAGGCAGAGGTTGCAGTGAGCCCAGATTGCATCACTGCAGTCCAGCCTGGCTGACAGAGTGAGACTCCGTCTTGAAAAATAAAAATAAAAATGACTAAAGCAGCTGGGTGCAGTGGCTCTCACCTGTAATCCCAGCAGTTTGGGAGGCCAAGGCAGTCAGGTCATCTGAGGTCAGGAGTTCAATACCAACCTGGCCAACATGGTGAAACCCCAGTCTCTACCAAAAATACAAAAAAATTAGCCGGGCATGGTGACACATGCCTGTAGTCCCAGCCACTTGGGAGGCTGAGGCGCGAGGATTGCTTGAGCCCAAGAAGCAGAGGTTGCAGTGAGCTGGGATTGCGCCACTGCACTCCAGCCTGGGCGACAGAGTGAGACTCTCTCTCTCAAAAAAATTAAATTAAATTAAATTAAAAATGGCTAAAGCTACTCAGAAGGCTGAGGTGGGAGGATTACTTGAGCCCAGGGGGTCCAGAGCGCAGTGAGCTGTAATGGTGCCACTGCACTCCAGCCTGGGCGATATAGTGAGAACCTGGCTGAAGAAAAAGGAAAAGAAAATAAAAATACAACATAAAAAATGAGGCCGGGCACAGTGGTTCACACCTGCAATCCCAGTACTTTGAGAGGCTAAGGCAGGAGAATCATGAGGTCAGGAGTTCAAGACCAGACTGGCTAACAAGGTGAAACCCCCTCTCTAAAAATAAATAAGTAAATAAATAAAAATTTTTAAAAACATAAAAATGATTAAGTGGTAACTTTTATGTTACATATGTTTTACCACAACTAAAAAACAATAAAATTCTTGCCAGGCACAGTGGCACGTGCCTGTAGTCCCAGCTACTCAGGAGGCTGAGGTGGGAGGATCGCTTGAACCCAGGAGTTCTGGGCTCCTGTGCATTATGCTGATCAGGTGTCTGCACTAAGTTCATCATCAATATGGTTATCTCCCAGGAGCAGGGGACCACTAGGTTGCCTAAGGAGGGGTGAACTTGCCCAGGTCAGAAACGGAGCAGGTCAAAACTCCTGTGCTGATCAGTAGTGGGATCGCACCTGTGAATAGCCACTGCACTCCAGCCTGGGCAACATAGCAAGACCCCGTCTCAAAAAAAAAAAAAATTCTTGACTCTTGGAGATTGACAAATTTGGAAGTGGGGTAGAGAGCCCTGGGCTTTAGGTCAAGGGACACTGGTTTAAGGGAGTGGCAAGGTCAGAGCCTCTCTGGATAGGCCAAAGGGTCCCTGATGTTGCCTCCAGGCTACTGGACAGCTCACTGTGTCACCCTCACCAAGTGATTGCTCACATTTCTCTAGAAACAGAGAGCTCCCTCTGCCGCCAAGCAGTGCTGACTTGTTAAAAAGTTCCTCTTGAGGAGCTCCAGTGGCACAATTGGGTAGGACATGGTATTTATGCAGAAAGGACCTCTTGATATGGAATCCAAGTTTGCATCCTTGTTCTGCCCTTTGGGGACACTCAGGACAACTCTGTTTCCCTTCCCAGCCCTTCTCCATCTGCATGCCTATTGCTCCCTCACTCTATCCTCCTCCCAAAGGAATGCTGTTTACTCCAGAGACAAACAGCCCAAGGCAGGATTGCAAGCACCCCTTCAGCCCTGTCCCCAGCACTTGTCCATGGATTGAAACATCCATGGATGAATGCCAAGTCCTGCTGAAAAGTGCTTGGGGGTACCTGGATACAAAAATGACAAAGAGGCATAGGGTAGGGTGTTTATTCTTCAGAAGACCTAAATTGTCCAAAGGCATGTGTTTGTCAGTTTACCACTTGAAAACTGAAAGTCGGCTGGGAGCAGTGGCTCACGCCTATAATCCCAGCACTTTGGGAGGCCGAGGCAGGTGGATCACAAGGTCAGGAGATCAAGACCATCCTGGTCAACAAGGTGAAACCCCATCTCTACTAAAAATACAAAAATTAGCTGGGCATGGTGGTGCGCACCTGTAGTCCCAGCTACTTGGGAGGCTGAGGCAGGAGAATTGCCTGAACCCAGGAGGCGGAGGTTGCGGTCAGCTGAGATCACGCCATTGCACTCCAGTCTGGGTAACAAAAGCGAAACTCCGTCTCAAAAAAAAAAAGAAAGTCACCTAATGTTTTCACTGTCAAGATAGTCTGTGTTCATACCTTGTTTCAAGGAGCTGCATGATTCACCAGACAGCTGATAGTCATCAGAAAACATGCTCATAGTATTGGTTTACTACCTTATAAGCTTATATTTTAGACAAGACAGAAGGGCAGAGGCCTGGTGCAGTGGCTCACGCCTGTAATCCTAGCACTCTGGGAGGCTGAGGCAGGCAGATCATCTGAGATCAGGAGTTCAAGACCAGCCTGGGTAACATGGCAAAACCCCTCTGTCTATTAAAAATACACAAATTAGCAGGGCGTGGTGGTACATGCCTATAATCCGGGCTATTTGCGGGGCTGAAGAAGGAGAATCACTTAAACCTGGGAGATGGAGGTTGCAGTGAGCATACAGGGCTACAGTAAGCAGAGATTGTGCCCCCGCACTCCAGCCTGGGCAACAGAGCAAGACTCTGTCTCAGAAAAAAAGAAAAAGAGAAGGGGAAGGACAGAGACAGGCAATGGCTCTTAGAAGATTTCTCCTAAATGAGCCATTCTGGTCATTTAAATACATCCTTTGTCCCCCATTATACCACCAAATCACTAGATGCCACATGCATAGATGGCCAGGCTTTTCTGAGTTTTTATTTGAAGAGAGATAAAATGTAGACTTAGGCACAGGCCACAGTGATTTGGCCAAATTTCAGCAGACACAAAAGGAGAAAATGCTTCCTCTCATACTTTCCCTTCAGCTTCCATCTTCCAACTGTGATTATGAGACGCAATTAGGGGCTTGGGCTTGTCAAGGAAGCCAGGTTCAAATCCTAGGTTACTATATACCGTGGGCAGACTATACAATTGCTCTGTGCCTCTGTTTTCTTGTCTATAAATCAGGGATAAAAATAGTGACTCCTGCAGAAGGGTATGAGTATGAATACCAGCCAGAAATTACTGTAGATTTTCTGTGGGCTAGGTATTGTGCTAAGTCATTTATATACATTGACTCATTTAATCCTCAAGCCCAGGATGATCTCATCCCAAAGCATATGATCCTAACCACAATATGACACCCCATTTTATTAATTGAGGAATGCTTGTAAAAAAAATGTAAGCCTGGTCTCAGTACAATAAGATATGATATTTCCCTTCTGTTTTAGGAAGGAAAAGAAGGAAGGAAGGGAAGAAGAAAGGGAAGGAGAGAAAGAGAGAGAGAAAGAGAAAAAAAAGTGCTACATGATCTCATTTACATGAGGCATCTAAAATAGTCAAACTCATAGAAGCGGAGAGTAGAGCAGTGGTTGCCAGGGGCTGGGGAAGGGGAAATGGAGGATTGTTGCTCAGTGGGTATAAAGTTTGGGTTATGCAAGATGAATAAGTTCTAGAGATCTGTTGTACAACACAGCACATACAGTTAGCAGTATGGTGTTGGCCGGGAGCGGTGGCTCAAGCCTGTAATCCCAGCACTTTGAGAGGCCGAGGCAGGTGGATCATGAGGTCAAGAGATCGAGACCATCCTGGTCAACATGTAAAACCCCGTCTCTACTAAAAATACAAAAAATTAGCTGGGCATGGTGGCGCATGCTTGTAATCCCAGCTACTCAGGAGGCTGAGGCAGGAGAATTGCCTGAATCCAGGGGGCGGAGGGAGGTTGCAGTGAGCCGAGATCGCACCATTGCACTCCAGCCTGAATAACAAGAGCAAAACTCCATCTCAAAAAAAAAACCAAAAACAAACAAACAAAAAAAAACAGTATGGTGTTGTGCACTTTCTCTTAGGAGAAGGGATTTCATGTCTAACTGTTCTTACTAAATACAGAAAAAAAAAGAATACCAGGAAGTATTTGGAGGTAATGAATGTGTTTAAAACCTTAGTTGTGATGGTATCACAGGTACATTCTTATGTCCAAACTCACCGAGATGTACACATTAAATATGTGCAATTTTTAATATATCAATTATACCCCAATAAAACTTTAAAGATTATAATATGCCTTTTTATAAAGCTTAAAACAAGCAAAAAAGGCTGGGCACAGTGGCTCACACCTGTAATCCAAGCATTTTGGGAGTACAAGGCAGGCGGATCATCTGAGTTCAGGAATCTGAGACTAGCCTGGCCAAATGGCAAATGCTGTCTCAACTGAAAATACAAAAATTAGCCAGGTGTGGGGACAGGAGCCTGTAATCCCAGCTACGCAGGAGGCTGAGACAGGAGAATCACTTGAATCCAGGAGGTGGAGTTTGCAGTGAGCCAAGATCGTGCCACTGCATTCCATCCTGGGTGACAGAGAGAGACTCTGTCTCAAAAAAAAAAAAAAAGAAAAGAAAAAAGAATAAAATAATAGATTGTTTTCTTACAAATGCATTTGGAGTAAACCCATTAAAAAAATAAAGGGCCAGGTGTGGTGACTCACGCCTGTAATCCCAGCACTTTGGGAAGCCAATGTGGGTGGATCATGAGGTTAGGAGTTTGAGACCAGTCTGGCCAACATGGTAAAACCTCATCTCTAATGAAAATACAAAAATTAACAGGATATGGTGGTACGAGTCTGTAATTCGAGCTACTCGAGAGGCTGAGGCCGGAAAATTGCTTGAATCTGTGAGGGAGAGGTTGCAAGTGAGCCAAGATCATGCCATTGCACTCTAGCCTGGGTGACAAGAGCAAGACTCCGTCTCAAAAAAATAAAAAAATAGGCCGGGCGCGGTGGCTCACGCCTATAATCCCAGCACTTTGGGAGGCCGAGAGGGGTGGATCACAAGGTCAAGAGATCGAGACCATCCTGGTCAACATGGTGAAACCCCGTCTCTACTAAAAATACAAAAATTAGCTGGGCATGGTGGTGCATGCCTGTAATCCCAGCTCCTCAGGAGGCTGAGGCAGGAGAATTGCTTGAACCCAGAAGGCGGAGGTTGCGGTGAGCCGAGATCATGCCATTGCACTCCAGCCTGGGTAACAAGAGCGAAACTCCGTCTCAAAAAATATATATATAAAATAAAAAAATAAAGGGAATGCAAACATAGGATAGTGGCCATGGGGGTAGTCTGGTGGGGGGGTCTTCTAGGGCATCAGTTAGGAAAGACTCACCCCAGTGGATGCAATAGCACTAGATGTTCTAATCCTCAACTTGGGGTTTATATGTATTCATTTTTTATTATATAAAATGTTATATAATTTTTATCTAAAACATATTTAACTTATATATGTAGTACATGTAGCTTTTGTATGCGTTATACATATATTGCCTCCTAATACTACTTATTATTTTTTTTTTAAGGTTTTTTTTTTTTGAGACGGAGTTTCACTGTTTTTACCCAGACTAGAGTGCAATGGCACGATCTTGGCTTACCGCAACCTCTACCTTCTGGGTTCAAGCAATTCTCCTGCCTCAGCCTCCTGAGCAGCTGGGATTACAGGCACGTGCCACGATGCCCAGCTAATTTTTCATATTTTTAGTAGAGACGGGGTTTCACCATGTTGACCAGGATGGTCTTGATCTGTTGACCAGGATGGTCTCGATCTCTTGACCTCGTGATCCACCTGCCTCAGCCTCCCAAAGTGCTGGGATTACAGGCATGAGCCACTGTGCCCGGCTTTTTTAAGTTTTAAATACAGACTGGGTCTCCCCATGTTACCCAGATTGGTCTTGAACTCCTGACCTCAAGCAATCCTCCCACCTCAGCCTTCCAAAGTACTTGGATTACACCATGCCTAACCATGATTTTTTCTTTTTTTTTTTTTTTTTTTGAGGTGGGGTTTCACCATGTTGTCTGACTGGTCTCAAACTCCTGACCTCAGGTAATCTACCCACCTCGGCCTCCCAAAGGGCTAGGATTACAGGCATGAGCCACCACACCTGGCCATCAGAATTTTTTTTTAATGCAGAAGAGCCTAGTAGAAGTGCTCAAATAAATTAAATCAGTGAGATCTAAATTAGAGCCCCTTGTAACTCTTTTTTTTTTTTTTTTTTTTTTGAGACAGAGTCTCACTCTGTTGCCCAGGCTGGATCACAGTGGCACGATCTCCATTCACTGCAACCTCCAACCCCTGGATTCAAGCAATTCTCCTGCCTCAGACTCTCTAGTAGCTGGGTTTACAGGCATGTGCCACCATGCCCAGCTAATTTTTGTGTTTTTAGTAGAGATGAGGTTTCTTTTTTTTTTTTTTTTTTTTTTGAGATGGAGTTTTGCTCTTGTTACCCAGGCTGGAGTGCAATGGCGCGATCTCGGCTCACCTTAACCTCTGCCTCCCGGGTTCAGGCAATTCTCCTGCATCAGCCTCCTGAGTAGCTGGGATTACAGGCATGCGCCACCATGCCCAGCTAATTTTTTGTATTTTTAGTAGAGACGGGGTTTCACCATGTTGAACAGGATGGTCTCGATCTCTTGACCTCGTGATCCACCTGCCTTGGCCTCCCAAAGTGCTGGGATTACAGGCGTGAGCAACCGCGCCCGGTGAGATGAGGTTTCCACACATTGGTCGGGCTGATCTGAAACCCCTGACCTCAAGTGATCCGCCTGCCTCAGCCTCCCAAAGTGCTAGGATTACAGGCATGAGCCACCATGTCCGGCCCCCTTGTTACTCTTGAAAGTACAACAAGGTCCCTGGAGTAATTCTATTAGATATGTAATACTGTTTCAATCTTTTATCCATTCAGCACCCATTCTCAGTTCCTACTCTGTTCCAGAGATTTGGAGATAAAGAATTGGTCCTGGCCAGGAACAGTGGCTCATGCCTGTAATCCCAGCACTTTGGGAGGCCAAGGCAGGTGGATCACGAGGTCAAGAGATCAAGACCACCCAGGCCAACATGGTGAAACCCCGTTTCTATTAAAATGCAAAATTTAGCTGGATGTGGTGGCGCATGCCTGTAGTCCCAGCTCCTCGGGAGGCTGAGGTAGGAGAATCGCTTGAACCTGGGAGCGGAGCCGAAATTACATCACTGCACTCCAGCCTGGGTGACAGAGTGAGGCTCCATCTCAAAAACAAAAACAAGGCTGGACACGGTGGCTCACACCTGTAATCTTAGCACTCTGGGAGGCCGAGGTGGGTGGATCACCTGAGGTCAGGAGTTCAAGACCAGCCTGGCCATCAGGGTAAAACCCCATCTTGAAAAAAAAAAAAAAAAAAGAATTGGTCCTTGCTCTAGATGAGATCAAAGTGTTGACAGGGTGTGAAGTGTAGCAACCCAGACATACCAAGTAGAGCAAAGCCATGGAATCAGCTCCTGGTTCCTCTGGGCCTAAGATGGTGGCACCAGGGATATGCTGCAGAGGCGGCCATGGTTGGCAGGGGTGGAGCTGGTTTCAGCATTGGCAGATGTCGTATTGTGTGCAGGGCACCCTGTTGCTCTCTGCCCAGGTGGAGGCACCATCACCTCCGCCAACCCACTATTGAGTGACTGTTTGCAATTTGACTTCCTGACTTCTAGCTAGTGTGCATCCTCCCATCCTCTCCCACCCCCAGTGCCCTGCACAGGACTTGGCACATCAGTGTTTTTGGCTGGCTGAAGCTGTCAGAGTGTCCTGATATTGACCTTATATTAATCAGCAGCTTTGACCACTGTGCAGACTGTGCTGCTTCACACCAGGCCATAGGCTGGGAATACAAGACACAGCCCCAGTCCTCAAGGAGGGCTCACAATTTAGTCATGCCTCTCAGTGCCAGCCTGTTCCTCTCCTCAAACACTTAGGTCATTTTAAAACCCACTGGAAAGTTAGGTGTGGTGGTGGGCGGCTGTACTCCCTACTACATGGGAGGCTGAGGTAAGAGGATGGGATGAGACCAGGAGTTCAAGGCTGCAGTGATATATGACCATGCCTGTGAATAGCCACAGCACTACAGCCTCAGCAGTGTAGTAAGATCCTATCTCTTAATTTAAAAAAACTCTCTGGCCAGGTGCAGTGGCTCACACCTATAATCCCAGCACTTTGAAGCCGGTGGATCACCTGAGGTCAGGAGTTCAAGAGCAGCCCAACCAACATGGTGAAACCCCGTCTCTACTAAACATATTAAAAAAATAACCAGACATGGTGGCACGTGTGCCTGTAATCCCAGCTATTCAGGAGGCTGAGGCAGGAAAATGGCTTGAACCCGGGAGGTGGAGGTTGCAGTGAGTGGAGATTGCACCACTGCACTCAGCCTGTGCAACAGAGTGAGAATCTGTCTCAAAAATAAATAAATAAATAAAAATGAAAAGCCCTTTGAAAAATAAAGACATATTTTTCTTGTGAATCATATATAAGATGATTATTCAAGTAGTGGTTCATTTTTTTCATCTTAAAACAGCCTCCTCCTCATCTTGTCTTGCAGTGAACTCTTCCTCTCCAGAACTTGGGGTTAAATCTTAGGGTTTCTGCAGCACCCTGTGTGTTGCTGACTGCTAGCCCCCGTCACCTTGCATGGAGGGGCTTATTCACAGGAAGGTTCTCCCTGTTGGAACTGACGCTTGTTGGGAAGAGATGCATCCTTTATCTCCAGTGCTGCCAGAGCCTGGCACAGAGGTGCTGCTCCAGCAGGAGCTGTTGAATGTCTGAAGGAAAGAAGTTGTTTCTGGATTTTGATCATACACCTCTTCTCTCAGCCTTTGCCCTTCTAAACCCCAAACCCTAATATCCTCTGTGAGCTGCTGTGTGTGCTGTATTTTACAGCATCTCAGAGAGGCCTAAAGCCACATTCTATAGTCAGGGTGTGTGCATGCATGTACGTAAAGATGCAGGAACATGCACTCTGGTTTTTCTGGTTACACAGCATCGCACTGAAAACTCCACAGTATCTGGTTGTTCTCATTTAAGTGCTTAAAAACAACAACCCCTTCCATCCACTCAAAAGTGCTTTATGGTTTCCAAAGTCCTTCCACGAACATTCACTCAGCTCAAAACTCACGGCAACCTTAGGAGGTGAGTAGTGCTCACTCCTTCCATTTTACAAATAGGAAAACCACAGCTTAGAGAGGGAAACTGTTTTGGCCAAACTCAAACAGATCCAGGTCTTCCAGTCCCAAAGTCAGAGACTTCCTGGCACATAGTGATGGGTTGGTATAGGAGGCTGCATAGTGCTTGGTTTCTGTCCAGGGATGAGGTTGCATTGTGCACATGCCCTGGCTCGTTACTAAGACTCCATTCTGATCAGAAGCTTGTGTCTCAGGCTGAGCTGAATGGGAAACTAGAACTTCACAGTAGAAAGCAGTGCTCCACCTGGCACGGTGGCTCACGCCTGGAATCCCAGCACTTTGGGAGGCCAAGGTGGGCGGATCATGAGGTCAGGAGATCAAGACCATCCTGGCCAATGTGGTGAAACCTGGTCTCCACTAAAAGTACAAAAATTAGCTGGGTGTGGTGGTGCATGTCTATAGTCCCGGCTACTCAGTAGGCTGAGGCAGGAGAATCGCTTGAACCTGGGAGGTAGGAGGTTGCAGTGAGCTGAGATCGCACCACTGCACTCCCTCCATCCTGGCAACAGAGTGAGACTCCATCTCAAAAAAAAAAAAGAAAAGAAAAGAAATCAGTGCTCCATGTCTTGCAAGTTCAGCAACTATAGCTCCTCAGAGCCTCCACTTAATATGGCTCTATGCTAGGCAGTCTTACTTCTGAATTAACTTTAGCTATGTGTCCTGCCTCCAAGGATTCGCAGAGGAGAGAAGCTTCCAGAGGAATGAAAGTCTGAACTGGGTGCTCAAGGATGAGTGGGCATTAGCCAGGCATGGGGTACAGTGAGTGAACACACACAGAGGTCTGGCAGGGAGAAGGGCATCAAGCCAGGGAAAAAGCTTGAGTGAAGACAGACTTCACGTCTGTGCATCCACCTTCATGATTTTTACTCCACAAGATTACCACCTGTACAATATTTACGTAATATTTGTATTGGACTATATTTAGAATTTATATTTAAAAAAAAAAAAAACAGTAGGCTGGGTGCGGTGGCTCACGCCTGTAATCCCAGCACTTTGGGAGGCTGAGGTGGTGGATCAGCTGAGGTTAGGAGTTCAAGACCAGCCTGACCAACATGGTGAAATCCTGTCTCTACTAAAAATACAAAAAGTTAGCTGGGAATAGCAGTGGGTGCCTGTAATCCCAGCTACTCATGAGGCCAAGGCAGGAGAATCACTTGAACCTAGGAGGCGGAGGTTGCAGTGAGCCAAGATTGTGCCATTGTACTCCAGCCTGGGCGACAAGAGCAAAACTGTCACAAAAAAAAAAAAAAAAAGACAAAGTATATGACAGGTTTTCTGCCTGCTTTTTCTTTTTCTAATATACATTAAAATAAATACCTAAGTACTCAAGTGAAAATCAGTCATCCTTTTATCCCCATAAAATCCTTTTTATGTACCCATGGTAGAATGGGTACCATGTTTGGGAATGGGTAAACAAAGGCGGGGTGACAAGTAAGAGTGTGAGGGTGATGGAGCCATTGAAAAAGCAGCATGAAAGAGCAAGAAGGTGGCCAGGAGTGGCAGCTCATGCCTGTAATCCCAGAACTTTGGAAGACCGAGGAACTGAGGTCAGGACTTCAAGACCAGCTTGGCCAACATGGCAAAACTTCATCTTTGCTAGAAATACAAAAAAAAAAATTAGCTGGGCATGGTGGCGGGTGCCTGTAATCGCAGCTACTAGGAAGGCTGAGACAGGAGAATCACTTGAACCTGGGAGGCGGAGGTTGCAGTGAGCCAAAATTGCACCACTGCACTCCAGCCTGGGTGACAGAGCAAGACTCCGTCTCAAAAAAAGGTGGGGGGAGCAGGTGTGGTGGCTCACACCTGTAATCCCAACACTTTGGGAGGCCGAGGTGGGTGGATCATGAGGTCAAGAGATCGAGATCATCCTGATCAACTTGGTGAAACCCCATCTCTACTAAAAATACAAAAAATTAGCTGGGCATGGTGGTGTGTGCCTGTAATCACAGCTACTCAGGAGGCTGAGGCAGGAGAATTGTCTGAACCCAGGAGGCAGAGGTTGCGATGAGCTGAGATTACACCATTGCACTCCAGCCTGGGTAACAAGAGCGAAACTCCGTCTCAAAAAAAAAAAAAAAAAAGCAACAGGAAACTGGGATGGCCTGTGTGCCTGACTCAGGCTGGATCATCTCAGAGTCATGGAGGGACAGCCGCTGAAAGGCTGTGCTATGAGCAGCTCACAAGGCATGAGAAAGCCAGGACCTCTTTCCTGTGGCTCAGGCTGTACTTTGAAGGTCTAGACCTCAATTATCAGGCAGTCTTAAGGAGGCAGATCTCTAATCTAGAATGAGCCTTTGAGTCAGAAACCATCACCCTGTCACCTACATGACTTTGCCAAGTCATATGACCTCCTGTGGCCTCAAGCATGCTGTCTGTGAACTGGATGCCTACCAGGACACCTGGGCAGGACCTGGAGGTTGTGGACTCCAAGTCTCTTTGCCCACTTCCCCCTAGGCCAGGATTTCTTAACCTTGGCCCTACTGACATTTGAGTCCAGGTAACTCCTTCCTGTGGAGAGCTGTCTTGTGTGATGCAGTATATTTAGCAACATCACTAGTGTCTACCTATGAGATCCCAGTAGCATCCTCCACGCTATGAAACCAGAATGTCTCCAGACATTGCCAAATGCCCCTGGAGGAGGAGGAGGATGATACCCAGGCTTGTCTTTAGAGAGGTAGAATGAGTGCTGGTGGTGTCAGCAGTGTTGACTGAAGCTGGACCTAGGATAGCAGAAGGCTTCCAGCAGATAAAACAGTGCCACCCAATTACAGATCCCCAGATGGAAAAGGACTAGTCAATGAAGAAGTTTTTATCACTGTCTTCAGCACTGAAAGTGTGACTCATTGATTTCCTAACACTCATTGACTATTGATTCGGTCATTGATGTACAAGGAAAGACATCTCAGAGATGGTCACATGCCTCCAGCACTCAAAAGCATGAGCCACTGCTTCCCTGTTGGGGCCTGTCTTTCATGGGAAGGCAGCCAGCAGCAGGAGAACAGACCCTTGTTTGGGGTTTAGAGCAACTATGGGAATAATCAGGACAATGAGCCCACATGGTAGCAGATTTACACACAGTGTCCAGGTCCTAGAACCTGGTCAACTTGTTCTTTGACTCATAAAAATAATTATGGTAATAGCATCACTTGAGCATCTACTGTGTACATCGCACATGCTTATCTAATCCACACAATCTGTTATCCCTCTTTGATACAGGAGAAAATTGAAGCTCGTGGGACTGGCCAACTTGCACAACATTGCACAGCTATTAAATAAAAGGCAACCAGTCAAAGGTGTAGACAGCAGACTTTAGCCCAGGACTACCTGATTCCAAGTCCTTTGTCATTTCTCTTATGTCAGGCTACAGGTTCTCCTTCCTGGTGGTATTGTGAGGAAGGAAGACAGCTGCAAATGTGCTAGGGTGTCAAGCACCACAGTCACTGGCTCCTTACCTGTTGTGTTGGTGTCTGAGCTTCAAGCCGCATGCACATAAAATAGCAGGGTACTACTTTTGATACTTTTAGTCTTGTCTAAAGCTGAGAAATCAAACCACACAACTCAGCTTAGTGAATTGTTACTAGGCACATCTCTTTTTAACCACTACTCCAATCAGGAAACAGAACTTTGGCCAGGCGCAGCAGCTCATGCCTGGAATCTCAGTACTTTGGGAGGCAGAAGGATCACTAGAGGCCTCATGTTTGGGACCAGCCTGGGCAAGGTAGCTAGACGAGTCTCTAATTTAGAAAGGAAGGAAAAAAGGAAGGGAGAGAGGGAGGAAGGAAGGGAGGAAAGGAAGGAATTGTCAGTCATTCCATTCCAGTAACTATCTACCAAACCCATTCCAATCATGGCTCCAACCCTCCTCCAGAAGTAACTATGGTGCTCACTTTTCTTCATTTCTTTCTTTTATTTTATTTTATTTTATGTTTTGAGATAGGATCTCACCCCCTAACCCAGACTGGAGTGTGGTGGTACAGTCACAGTTTACTTCAACTTCAACCTCCTGGGCTCAAGCAATCCTCCTGCCTCAGCCTTCCGTACAACTGGGACCATAGGCACATGCCACTATGCCCAGCTCGGTTCTCACTTCTACAGCACTCACTTGCATTATCAGCCAGTTAGGCATCTCTAAACATAATAATCATTTTTCTTTTTAAAAAATTTGCTATGTCTCTTAAGTCTACTTAATCTATTAATTTTATTTTTAAAACTATATATTTAAAGTATATAACATAGGCTGAGCATAGTGGATTACGCCTGTAATCCTGGCACTTTGGGAGGCTCAGGCAGGTGGATCAGCTGAGACCAGGAGTTCAAGACCAGCCTGGCCCACATGGCGAAACCCTGTCTCTACTAAAAATACAAAAATTAGCCAGGCATGGTGGTAGATGCCTATAATCCCAGCTACTCATGAGGCTGAGGCAGGAGAATCGCTTAAGCCCAGGAGAAGAAGCTGCAGTGAGCCAAGATCATACCACTGCACTCCAGCCCAGGTGACAGAGCAAGACCCTATCTCAAAAATATTTTAAGACATAAATAAAGTATACAGTAAGGCTGGGCATGGTGGCTCACTCCTGTAATCCAAGCACTTTGGGGGCCAAGGCGGGTGGATCACCTGAGGTTGGGAGTTCAAGACCAGCCTGACCAACATGGTGAAACCCTGTCCATTAAATTAAAAAAAAAAAAGTATACAATATGATGCTTTGATACACATATAAAGAGTGAACTAATTACTACGGTCAAGCAAATATCCTATCCATCATCTTTCATAGTTATCTTTGTGTGTATGTGTGTGCGTGCACGTGTGGGTGTGCATGTGGTAAGAGCACTTAAAATTTACTTTTTAGCAAATTTTCAATATACAATACAGATTTATTTATTTATGTATTTAGAGATGGCATCTCGCTCTGTTGCCCAAGCTGGAGTGCAGTGGTGTAATCTCAACTCACTGCAACCACCACCTTCCAGGTTTAAGCAATTCTCCTGCCTCAGCCTCCTGAGTAGCTGGATTACAGCGCACACCATTACGCCCAGCTAATTTTTTATATTTTTAGAAGAGACTGGGTTTTACCATGTCAGCCAGTCTGGTCTTGAACTCCTGACCTCAAGTGATCCCCGCCTTAGCCTCCCAAAGTACTGAAATTACAAAAATGAGCCACCATGCTCAGACTACAATACAGTATTATTAACTACAGTCCTCATGAAGCATATTAGAGCTCTAGACTTACTACATAACTGCAAGTTTGTACCATTTGACCCACTTCTCCCCTTTCTCTGCTCCTGGTAACCACCATGTTCTACTCTGTTTTTATGTACTTAACTTTTTCTTGAGACGGAGTCTGGCTCTGTCACCTAGGCTAAAGTGCAATGGCATGATCTGTGCTCACTGCAACCTCTGCCTCCTGGGTTCAAGCAATTATCCTGCCCCAGCCTCCAGAGTAGCTGGGATTACAGGCATATACCATCACACCTGGCTAATGTTTTCATTTTTAGTATATATAACATATATGTATATATATTATATATGTGTATATATATTATATATTATATATATATGTGTATAATATGTATTATATATAATGTATATACATATATATGTGTGTGTATATATCATACACATATATATGTGTATTAAACCTGGAGGACATGATTCATATGTTTCTTAAAGTCCTCTGCAGATTGACCTTATGAAAATCTTATAAGGAGACATTTTCCTCACATATTATTTGGTTGCCCAGTGATACAGTTCAATTATTACATCTGATTCTGGAAAAAAAAAAATAAAAGTGCTTTCTATATAAGACACTAATTTCTCATAGTCTGTGTCTTCGTGTTTTCCCATCTCTCCGCATTTTAATTTCTTCTGCGTCTTCCTTTTTTTTTTTTTGAGACGGAGTTCCGCTCTTGTTACCCAGGCTGGAGTGCAGTGGCATGATTTGGCTCACTGCAACCTCCGCTTCCTGGGTTCAAGCAACTCTCCTACCTCAGCCTTCCGAGTAGCTGGGACTACAGGCTGTGCCACCATGCCCAGCTAAGTTTTTGTATTTTTAGTAGAGACAGGGTTTCACCATGTTGACCAGGATGGTCTCAATCTCTTGACCTAGTGATCCACCCGCCATGGCCTCCCAAAGTGCTGGGGTTACAGGCGTGAGCCACCACACCCGGCCGGGAAACCATTTTTATACTCATTCATTCTCCTTCTTTATCTTCTCTTCTACCTTGGCTCATAGATTGCTGACTTTCATCCTCACCCTCCAGGGAACCCGCTCCAGCAAATTCACTGCAACCTCCATCCCGCTAAATTCATGTGAAACAAGTTTGGCATGGTGAGGATTTGGATTGGTGAGGACCCCTCACCCCAGTCCCAGCTGGGCGCAGTGGCTCATGCCTGTAATATCAGCAGGCATGACCTTTGGAAGGTCAAGGTGGGTGGATCACTAGAGGTCAGGAATTCGATACCAGCCTGGCCAACATGATGAAACCCCATCTCTACTAGCAATATAAAAATTAGCCAGGCATGGTGGTGCATGCCTGTAATCCCAGCTGCTCAGGAGGCTGAGGCAGGAGAATCACTTGAACCCGGGAGGCGGAGGTTGCAGTGAGCCCAGATCAAGCAACCTGGGTAACAGAGAGAGACTATGTCTCAAAAAAACACAAAGATCCCAGACTCAAATCCATAGATCCCTCCCTCCCCTCTGCACCTCTGCTTTTTACCTCTCACCTCACTGGGTTATTGTGAAGATCCAAACTACAGTGAAGTCACATATGCACAAGAATGTTATAAAGGCCACTGTTATTCAGAAAAGCCACCCAGGATCCCTAGCAGCATTTTTTCCTTAAATGAATCAAAATAGAATAAACCAGAAATTCTCATGGGGCACTGCCCATAGGAAGAGTGAGAGTATTGTTTTTGTTTTGTTTGTTTGAGACGGAGTCTCACTCTGTCATCCAGGCCAGAGTGCAGTGGTACGATCTTGGCTCACTCACCCTCTGCCTCCCGGGTTCAAGAAATTCTCCTGCCTCAGCCTCCTGAGTAGCTAGGATTATAGGCTCATGCCACCACGACTGGCTAATTTTTATATTTTTAGTAGAAACAGGTTTCACCGTGTTGACCAGGCTGGTCTCAAACTCCTGACCTCATGATCCACCCACTTCAGTCTCCCAAAGTGCTGGGATTACAGGAGTGAGCCACAGCTCGAGAATATTATAGAATTTACTGCAGTTATACATACATAGACAGATATATGTTTATACTAGTGGTGATATAAAATGTATTTCTTACTATAGGCCACATTTTTCTAACGTTTGGAAAACAGTGTATGATAGGAACCTTTACATACATCTCCCTTGAGAATGGGTCTTGTTATCTTCATTTACAAATGAACACATTGAGGCACAGAAAGGATAAGTGGCTAGGGATATATAAGCCAGGTTTAGACCTAAGGCCTTGAAAATCTACTAAAATTTCTAAGTTTATGATTCACCTGGGGGCACCTTTTAAATGCTGATTTCTGGCTCTCTGAGGAGATTCTGATGGGGTGAGGGAGGCAGTTATGAATGTGCATTTTTAATATTGCCTTCAGGCAATCTGAGTGCTGGTGATCCTGCCTGTCACACTGCACATTACTGGTTTGGAGCAGTGATCCCTCGAGAGGTTTGCCTGACCACTATGGGGCTGCAGAAAAGCATTTAAACTTCAGTTTCTACTTGGGTTTGTGTCATTCTTTAATAATGCCTATGTGCGACTCGGCGAGGTGACTCACTCCTGTAATCCTAGCACTTTGGGAGGCCGAGGGAGGCGGATCACCTGAGGTTAGGAGTTCAAGACCGGCCGGACCAACATGGAGCAACCCCTTCTCTACTAAAAACACAAAATTATCCTGGAGTGGTGGTGCATACCTGTAATCCCAGCTACTTGGGCCTCTGAGGCAGGAGAA
The DNA here is from genome assembly GCF_049354715.1 of Callithrix jacchus. Classification (NCBI taxonomy): domain Eukaryota; kingdom Metazoa; phylum Chordata; class Mammalia; order Primates; family Cebidae; genus Callithrix; species Callithrix jacchus. Next base: position 155,809,948 of record NC_133502.1, read on the forward strand.
TCTCTTGAACCTGAGACGTGGAGGTTGCCGTGAGCTGAGATCACGCCATTGCACTCCAGCCTGGGCAACAAGAGCAAAACTCTGTCTCAAAAAAAGAAAAAAATAATATATATGTGCATATAATCTACATATTATAAAGCTACTCAGGAGGCTGAGGCAGGAGAATCGCTTGAACCCGGGAGGCGGAGGTTGTAGTGAGCTGAGTTCGCGCCACTACACTCCAGCCTGGTGACAGAGCAAGAATCCATCTCAATAATAATACTAGTAATACAATGCGAATGGACGCTAGAGTTGTGCAACATGGCAGCCTGGTAAAGTGGTTAAGAACAAGCAGGGGGCCAGGCACAGTGGCTCATCGGTATAATCCCAGCATTTTGGAAGGCTGAGGCAAGAGGATTGCTTGAGCACAGGAGTTCAAGACCAGCCTGGGCAACATGAAAGACTGTCTCCACAAAAATACAAAAATTTAGCTGGATGTGGTGGCGCGCACCTGTGGTCCCAGCTACCTGGGAGATGGGAGTAGGAAGATTGCTTAAGCCAGTGAGGTGGAGGCTGCAGTGAGCCGAGATCACCACTGCACTCTAGTCTGGGCAACAGAGCAAGACCCTCTCTCAAAAAACAAAACAAAAAAAGAACTTACAGGGAATTTGGAGTCAGTCAGTCTCAAGGTCAGGTTCAGTTCGGGTTTTGTGGAAGACTAGCCATGAAACTCTGGGCAAGGCTGGGCATGGTGGCTCATGCCTGTAATCCCAGCACTGTGGGAGGCCGAGGCGGGTAGATCACAAGGTCAAGAGATCGAAACCATCCTGGCCAACATGGTGAAACCCCGTCTCTAAAAAGAAAAAGAAAGAAAAAAAAAAAACTCTGGGCAAGACTCGCTCTCTCTGACCCTCAGCTTTCTCCCCTATAAAACAAGAATAAAGCCGGGTGTGGTGGCTCGTGCCTGTAATCCAAGCACTTTGGAGGCCAAGGTGGGTGGATCACCTGAGGTCGGGAGTTCAAGACCAGCCTGACCAACATGGTACCCCATCTTAAAAAATAAATAAATAAAAATAAGAATAATAACAGTTCTAGACTCTGAGGTTTGCTGGGATGGCCGAATGAGCCGAAAATAGCAAACAACTCCTGCACTCTTACAGTTTATCTGGCACTGTACTAAATATTTTACACAGGTACTTGGTAGTTCTATTTATAGGTACTGTTATTATCCCCACTGTACAGGCAGGAGGCTAGGTAGAGGTAGGTTTAATGCTCTGCTCTAAATCATAGCTAATAAATGACAGATCCAGGATTGGACCCCAGGCTGCTAACTCCAGAGGCTACATTGAAGCACGTGCTTCTATAACATCTCCCTAACACCATGTGTCAAATATTCTGCATAATGCCTGGCACAGATTACATTCAAGAAATGGTGATTATTGCCTGTACTATGACCACTCTTACTGCAGGTACTACTCCCAGGTGCCCATGTATTCCAGAGTGTGGCTTCTTTCATATATATTACCTCATTGAGTCTTCGTAAGAAATTGGCGTATGAATATTACTAATCCCATCTTTCAGGTTTGAAAACTGGGGCTCAGAGAAGGGAATTTTCCCTTAAGAACATACTCAGAAGGGTTTCTTTTTTTGTTTTTAAATTTCCTTTTGTTCTAGAGGTTTATTCTTACAGATACCAGTTAGCCTGTTTAAAAGCTTCTGGCAGCCAGGCATGGTGGCTCACCTTTGTAATCCCAGCACTTTATGAGGCCGAGATGAGTGGATCACTTGAGGTCAGGAGTTCGAGACCAGCCTGATCAACGTGGCGAAACCCCATTTCTACTAAAAATACAAAATTAGCCAGGCATGGTGGTGCACACCAGTAATCCCAGCTACTTGGGAGCCTGAAGCAGGAGAATCTTTTGATCTGGGAGATGGAGGTTGCAGTGAGCCAATATCATACCACTGCACTCCAGCCTGGGCAACAAGAGTGAAATGCCATCTCAAATAAATAAATAAATAAATAAAATAAGGCTGGGTGTGGTGGCTCACGCCTGTAATCCCAGAACTTTGGGAGGCCAAGGTGGGTGGATCACCTGAGGTCAGGAGTCTGAGATGATCCTGGCCAGGTGGTAGGCACCTATAGTCCCAGCTACTTGGGAGGCTGGGGCAGGAGAATCGCTTGAACCTTGGAGGTGGAGGTTGCAGTGAGCTGAGATAGTGCCATTGCACTCCAGCCTGGGTGGCAGAGCAAGACTTCCTCTCATAAATAAATACTCTGGTGTCCAGGCATGGTGGCTCACACCTGTAATCCCAGCACTTTGGGAGGCTCAGGTGGGTGGATCACTTGAGGCCAGGAATTTGAGACTAGTCTGGCCAACATGGTAAACCCCATCTCTACTAAAAATACAAGAGTTAGCTGGTGTGCGTGGCTCTAATCCCAGTTACTCAGGAGGCTGAGGGAGGAGAATCACTGGAACCCAGGAGGCTGAGGTTGCAGTGAGCAGAGATGGCACCACTGCACTCCATCCTCAGAAACAGAGACTCTGTCTCAAAATAAAAAAATAACAAAAAGCTGCCAGGCGCGGTGGCTCACGCCTGTAATCCCAGCACTTTGGGAAGCCGAGGCGGGTGGATCACGAGGTCAAGAGATCGAGACCACCCTGGTCAACATGGTGAAACCCCGTCTCTACTAAAAATACAAAAAATTAGCTGGGCATGGTGTTGCGTGCCTGTAATCCCAGCTACTCAGGAGGCTGAGGCAGGAGAATTGCCTGAACCCAGGAGGCAGAGGTTGTGGTGAGCCGAGATCGCGCCATTGCACTCCAGCCTGGGTAACAAGAGCGAAACTCCGTCTCAAAAAAAAAAAAAGAAAAAAGCTTTTGGTGAGGGGACCTGAATGAACAGGGTGTTGTCTCTGTCACACTCAGGAAACTGGCTGCCCTCTTACCTCAGTTGTGTGGTCCTTTCTGATTCAAACAAGATTAAGATGGCCCATTCATCACTTGTCAAGAGGCAGTCTGAATTCCTAGGAAAGAAGAACTTGGAATCAATCATTCAGTCAACACTTGTACAGATCATTCTGAGAATGCCAGTAAGGTTGCAGGAAACCTAGGAGGAGACAAAATCATATAAGACGTGGCAATAGAACAATGTTTTGGGAAAAAAGACATAAAAAGGTAGATGTGGTAATAAATGCCAGCATATTTCTTTCCTTATGTTTATATGACTTTGAAACACATTGCTAATAAAACACCTGGGGGTTTTGTTTTAACTGCAGATACAGTCTGTGGAGTCCATGCTGAAAGCACACAAAGCCTGTTCTGTGGCTGAAATTGACTTCATTTTAATCTTCTGTAATGATGCCATTATTTTTACAGCTGCTTCTACAGCCCCATTCACGATTTACATGCAAGGGCTGGCCTCTCTTTTTATATAGGTATGTACTGTCCCCTGTAAACTGTAAATTCCCCCAGGGCAGGGCCCATGTTGGCACAGGGTCTGGGTGAGGGAGAAAAGAGCCCAAGGTTTGGACACAGGTGTCTCTGGACTCAAAGCCTAGCTCTGAGAGTAAACTGGCTGGACAACCTTGAGCAAGCTATTTAATGTGTGAGCCCCTAGAGGTTAATTAAACCTTATCTAGTAACTATTCATAACTGAAGTGGAAGATGTGCCATAAAAGCCTGTCAAGTGATTGGCCTGAATAGGATTTGCATACCCCTCGGACCTCTCAGTATTTTATAACGAAGTATTTGCCTGGGAACTTTTGCTCCAGAACCTCATCTATTTGCTTTATAGTGCTCAGGTTAGTTGAGGAAGGGTTAACATGAAAGGCATGAGCTCCTTGTCCCTTACTAGATTTTTGTTTGTTTTTTGTTTTGTTATGTTTTCAAACTGTATCCAGCTTTATTAAAGATACTTCCATAGTTGGCACGGTGGCTCATGCCTGTAATCACAGCCCTTAGGGAGGCTGAGGTGGGCAGATCACAAGGTCAGGAGTTCGAGACTAGCCTGGCCAGCATGGTGAAATCTTGTCTCTACTAAAAATACACACACACACACACACACAAAATTAGCCAGGCATGTTGGCGTGCACCTGTAGTCCCAGCCACTCAGGAAGCTGAGGCAGGAGAATTGCTTGAACCCGGAAGGCGGAGGTTGCAGTGAGCAGAGATGCACCACTGCACTCCAGCCTGAGAGACAGAGTGAGACTCCATCTCACAATTAAAAAAAAAAAAAAACTTTCCACAAATGGCCATGGTATTTCAGGCAGAATGGGGGCAGACAATCATTAACAGTATACAACAACCTTCAAACTCCCTTCTTCAATGAACTACCAAAAATCAGAAAGACACTATAAACCCCAATGAAGTCTTCATGTGATGCTCTGAACAGGGATAAAATATTGTATTATGGCCGGGAGCAGTGGCTCATGCCTGTAATCCCAGCGCTTTGGGAGGCTGACACGGGTGGGAGTTTGGAGTTTGAGACCAGCATTGCCAACATGGTGAAACCCCATCTCTACTGAAAACACAAAAATCAGCTGGGGATGGTGGCAGGTGCCTGTAATCCCAGCCTGAACCTGGGAGGCAGAGGTTGCAGTGAGCTGAGATCACACCACAGCACTCCAGCCTGGTGACAGAGCAAGATCTGTCTTAAAATATATATAAGTATTGTATTACAAGTGCTCTTACAATTCAGGATAACACTGTACCCCCAATCTCCGCCTCCCCAAGAGGGTACAACAACTAAAACAAAACAAATAGATTTTCATGTTGGCTTTTATCTCAGTAAACTTTTGAAATATTTTCAAAACAAGTTTGGAAGAGAGAATATTAGGTCTTTCACTCTGGAAAGATGTATCACCCTTCCCATATGTAACGCATCAACCTGCAGAAAGTAGGCAAGAGTGGCAGGTCCCAGGAAGTGAAATTGACAAGGTCAAGGATAAGGGAGTACACCTGAAGAAAAGCTCTCCCAAGAGTAGAGCTCAGCAAAGGCAGGTGCTCAACCCCATCCAAAAAATATTCACTGGGCATTTGCTCTGTGCTTAAAACAAGTAATAATAAACTAGTATTTATGGAATACCAACTATGTGCTTGGTGCTTTCATACACACATATCTATTCATTCTCACTCTGGTCCACTACTATAAGGAAGGTGTCACCTCATTTTTGAAAGATAAAATTGGCTGGGTCAGTGGCTCACCCCTGTAATCCCAGCACTTTGGGTGGCCAAGGCGGGTGGATTTCACCAGCCCAGCCAACATGGTGAAAACCCGTCTCTACTAAAAATCCCAAACAATTAGCCAGGCATACTGGTGGGCACCTGTAATCCCAGCTACTCAGGAGGCTGAGGCATGAGAATCACTTGAACCCAGTAGGTGGAGGTTGCAGTGAGCCAAGATCACACCACTGTACTCTAGCCGGGGCAACACAGTGAGATTCAATCTCAAAAAGAAAGAAAGATAAGGTTACTGGGCTGGGCACAGTGGCTCACACTTATAATCCCAGCAATTTGGCAGGCTGATGCTGGTGGATTGCCTGAGGTCAGGAGTTCAAGACCAGCCTGACCAACATGGCAAAACCCCGTCTCAACTAAAAATACAAAAGTTAGCTGGGCATGGTGGCGGGCACCTACAGTCCCAGGTACTCAGAAGGCTAAGGCAGGACAATCACTTGAACCCAGGAGGCAGAGGTTGCAGTGAGCCAGGTTCGTGCTACTGTACTCCAGCCTGGGTGACAAAGTGAGACTGTCAAGGGAAAGGAAAGGGGGAGGGAGGAAGTGAGAGAGAGAGAAAGAAAAATAAGGTTACTGGAGTTCAGAGAGGTTGCAGGACAAAGATAGCCAGGAACTAACTAGCAAGGCTGCCCTTGACGGTCAGGTCCATTACATTGCACCATGCCTCAGGACCGTGTGTTATTAATTCTAACATCACCAATTTCCAGACAGGATCCGAGGCATCTGTGGAAGGGGTGTCAAGGGGAGAGAAGGAAGAAGGCTCCCAGCAGTTAAACCCTCCCACAGCCCAGGCTGCCTGGTCACAGGGCTGCAAAAGGCCCCCTGGATGGGCTGGCTGCCGTGGGTGGGCAAGGCTCGTGCTTAATACCTACTATGTGTCTCAGGAAAAGGGGCCCTGATCATGGTGGCTCACTCCTATAATTTCAGCACTTCTTTCAGAAGCTGAAGAGAGAGGATTGGTTGAGGCCAGGAATTTGAGACCAACCTAGGCAATAACTTGAGGCCCTCTCTCCACAAAAATAAAAAGAAAAGGCCCCCACCTGTGTGTAGGGTAAAATGTCGTGTACTGCACCTGCTGCGTGCTGCGTGCTGTAGACTGCCCTCGTGGTCTGGGACCTGCCCGCTGACAGTGGGAGTGAGTTTGCCCTGAACCAGGAGCCCTGCATTTCTCATCCTGGAGCAACCATATGAGTGGAATGTTATTACTCGCATTTTGCAATGAGAATATTAGGTTCAAAAAGGAGACAGCTGAGGCCACAGCCATAGGTGGAGTTAGTGGCACCCCAAGACCCCAGCTGGGTGCTCAGGTTCCTTTTCCACCTCAAAGGAAAGGCAGAAACCATCCCTATCTGCCACAGAGGAGCAGACTCCAGAGAAGCCAAAGCCTAGCCAGCTAGTAATCACGACAATGCCCGTCTCTTAGCGAGTATTTGTCATGTAGCAGACATGTTATTGCCCTCTTCCACTTAATGGTTACATGACTTTGTCGGGTCTATTTTCACATTAGCCAAAGGGAGGCCTAGAAGTCCACAGTCCCCGGGAGCCCGGAGCCCGGCAGTGACAGCGCCAGAGTATCCTCCTTGACTTGATTTTAAATTTCACAACCTTGGTAGCTTGAGCAGGGAGGAAGAGGAGGGGCTCCGGTTCCCGCCTGTGGAGGCGGCGCGGCTCGGGGAGCCGTCCTGTGCCGGGCCGTCCGGTGGGGGGCACTGCAGACCGCGCGGGCGCTGCGCCCGCCTCTAGCTCCAGGCGCTGAAGGGCCTTCTGTGTCGCTCCGGCCCCTGGCCGCGCCCGGGAGAGCCGAAGGGCCTCCTGGCGAGGATGCGGGGGACGCCGCACCAGGGGCCACGGGGGCCGGGTAGGGCGCGGGATGGGATCGCTCTGGATGTGGGTGCCCCCGAGCCGCGCTCCGCCGCGCGAGCGCTCCCACTTGCACCTCCACTTGAGCTCGGAGCTTCAAGGACGGGCTCTTCTGTGGTGGGGGTTCCGGCACTGGGCCCCACAGGGGATCTGGGGACTCCTTTGGCTCCGACCCGGCAGAAGCGGGGAAACCCCGGCCGAGGGCGGAGACTGCGGTACTATCCAGGGCGCATTCGAATCTGGCTCCGCTGCTTCCCCGCCCCGCCCCGCCCACGCTGTCACCTTCCTCTGCTTCTGCGCAGCGATTCCACACCCCACCCCACCCAGACCGCTCATCCGATTCTGAACCCAAAAGCAAGCGGGCGTGTTCTGGGCAGGGCCACAGCCAGCAGGCGCTCCGACCCTCGCAGAAGCCGCAGCTAGGGAGCCTCGCTGTCCCGGGGGAGGGGACCCCAGCTAGCACCAACCGAGGTGCAGTCACCCTTTTTAAGGTTCCTCGGAGGCTAGATATGCGGCATCCACTGATCCTTCCCCACAGTCACCTGGGACCCGGCACATAATGTGGGCAGTTTAATGAGGTGTAAACGAAGTGCAAATGGCCTAGAAACCCCTTGAATTTGAAGCAGAATGGAGGCTTTCTTTATTTAGAAGAGAGATTTATGAGTAGATTACCCACTCCGGGAATCCTGGTCACAGCAATAGCCTCTGATTGTTAATTGGTTACAATGACTTTGTTAGAAAACTGTACACCAATCCAAGTTCTAGGACAAGAGAAAGAATATTTCTGAGATTTACAACTGGGAGGGAAACAGCGTATTACTTTCTGTAATAGGGTATATATTAGCATACTTGTTGAATTGAATTTTCCGCTTTCGCTTTTTAATATATTTCCAATTTCCAACTACTCCCTGGAAATTTTTAAAAAGGGGCAGCAGAAGGGTTAGTGATGTGTGCGCCACAGATGGAGATGGAAAAACTACTCAGAACATGTTGACATTTGTAAAAAAAGGTTAACATCCCCCTACACTTTAAAACTATGATATTAGGAAGAGTATAATGGCAAAAGTTACTCGTACAACATCTGTTCCATCAAATGGGAGGATTTCTTTCCTGCCAAGAATTTATGAAGTTTCTATAGGAGCTTGGTTCTGCTTGGGGAAGAGAGAAGGAAGCCAGCCAAAGCAGCCCCTTGGCTTCAGGGATGCATTGCTCCTGGCTTTTAGATGGCTCCTAAAGCTGCTGATGGGACCACAGTCACCCTTCAGAAGGACTTGGCTGCAAACAAGAAAAATCTCCAACAGCCACCCGTGGTTTAAAGTGACTAGACCAGCACTAAGGAAGCTCAAAGCCATATGGCCTGAGGACAGAGATGAGTTGGTTATAACTCCCATTCCCAGAAGACCTAATCCTTTTTGGAGGGCAAAGGAAAGAGTTTATTATAGGGATAAAACCCAACCAACTCATATCAGTTCATTTCAAATGTTCCATTCATTTTCACATTGACCAGATAAGCGTTAGTTCACTCATCTCAGAAACGTCAATCTCTTCATCTACAGTCAATTGTCTTTTGCCCTTGCTCAATTGAATCTGGTGACTGGAAACTTTTTATCTTTCTAAAAACCCTGACGTGAGTGCTTAAAACAGCCATCTGGGTGAATAGGACACTAAGTGGATTAGCAGTTGAAACATTAATGATTCACTTTTGACTCAAAGCAAGTTCATCTAAGCAGATTTCCAATGGTCTTCTCTTTTGCAATCGAAAGAACTTTCTGCTCTAGAGAAGCTATGTGTCCAGGAAGGGGGAGATCACTTTTTTGCACTTAAAAGTGGCCCATTTTAGGCTCTTGACCCTTAAGTAACATAGATTTTTTTGTTGTTGTTGTTGTAGAGGCAGGGTGTCACTATGTTGCCCAGGCTGACCTTGAACCTTGACCTTGAACCTTGACCTAGCCTTAAGTGATCTTCCTGACTTGGCCTCCCTGGAATCACAGCAGGGAGCCATCATGCCTGGCTTTTACTTTTTTATTTTTATTTTTCTGAGACAGAATATCTCTGTCATTCAGGTTGGAGTGCAGTGGTGTGATCTCCACTTACTTCAACCACCCACCACCCCCTGTTGCCTGCCCTGGGATGAAGCAATTCTGCTGCCTCCACCTCCTGAGTAGTTGGGATTACAGGTGCCAGCCACCACGCCCAGCTCATTTTTGTATTTTTAGTAGAGATGGGGTTTCACTTTGTTGGCCAGGCTGGTCTCAAACTCCTGATCTCAAGTGATCCACCTGCCTCAGCTTCCCAAAGTGCTGAGATTACAGGCATGAGCCACTGCACCCATCCTTTTCTTTTTCACTTGGAACATTTTAGATGAAACATGAAGAGCTAGACGTGGTGGCTCATGCCTGTAATCCCAGCACTTTGGGAGGCTGAGGTGGGCTGATCACAAGGTCAGGAGTTCAAGATCAGCCTGGCTAACATGGTGAAACCCTGTCTCTACTAAAAATACAAAAATTAGCTGGGCGCAGTGGTAGGTGCCTGTAATCCCAGCTACTCAGGAGGCTGAGGCAGGAGAATTGCTTGAACCCCAGAGGTGGAGGTTACAGTGAGCTGAGATCGGGCCACTGCACTCCAGCCTGGGTGACAGAGCAAGACTCCATCTCAGAAAAAAGAAAAAAAAGAAACATGAAGAAAAACTTTCAATCCATTTAAGTATCAGGAATCTAAATTGGGAGTCTCTCTGAGCCTACTCTGGCTCAGGAAGCTGCCTTATAAAAATAAAAATAATAATAATGATAATGATCTCAGTTGTTCCCATTTGACAGTGGTTGGGGGGTGGAGGAGGAAAACCACAGCACTCAACATTAAGGGTCTGGTTCAGTCTTTCAAATCAACAAATATGTATTGAACACCTACTACGTGTCAGGTAATTTCCTAGGCATTGTTCCCACTCTTCATTCTAGAGGGAAGCTAGAGAATAAATCGATCCAGTATATCTTACAGTTCAGGTAATGGTAAGTGTCATGAGACAACATGGAGCAGGTTAAAGAGATAATAACTTGAGCCGGGTGGCAGGGCTCTTGTAGTACAGTCAGAAGAGGCTGCTCCAAGGAATAGGTATTTGAGCGGCCCTTTTAGAATTTCCTGAGTGCAAATACCCCCCAAACACATAAACATAAATGTATTTTACCAAGTTGGATAATACTATCTAAGCTCCTCCCTCTCACCCCCAGTTAATTTCGGAACATTCTTCTGCATATAATGAGCAAGTGGCTCAAGAACTTGGGTCTGGGTAGAATCAGGTTTAAATTCTAGCTCCACCACCTGCTTGTTTTGTGACTCAAAGCAGGTTACCTAAGTTCTTTTTGCCTCAGATCCCTTGTCCCTATGAGAACAGTCATGACTACCTTACAGGATTACTGTGGGGACTGAATGAAAAAAAAATGCATGTAAAATGCTGAGTAGAGAGATGGCATGGAGTAAACCTTTCTAAATATTGGCCCTTTTAAATTTATTTATTGTTGTTGTTTTTTGTTTTTGAAGACAGAGTCTTGCTCTTGTTGCCCAGGCTGAAGTGCAATGGCGTGATCTTGGCTCACTGCAACCTCCACCTCCCAGGTTCAAGCAATTCTCCTGACTCAACCTCCTGGGTAGCAGGATTACAGGTGCTCACCATTGTGCCCAGCTAAGTTTTATATTTTTAGTAGAGATGGGGTTTCACCATGTTGGCCAGGCTGGTCTTGAACTCTTGACCTCAGGTGATCTGCACGCCTAGGCCTCCCAAAGTGCTGGGATTACAGGCATGAGCCACTGCTCCTGGCCTTTATTATTGTTTATTGGACAACTCTCATGGCACGTAGGAGTCCCTTTAGAGATGTCAGAACTTACAGAACCAAGGAGGGATGTCAGAACTTATATAACCAATGCCCTATGGTTGGACAGAGAATAGGATATAAACATAACAGATGACATGAATGAGCTAAAGGAGAAATTAAAACAATAACAAAACAAAACCCAAAACATGTAGAAAATAGTCCAAATCAACACATTTTCTAGAAAAGACTCATTTTTCTTCTGCTATCCCTGATTTTAAACATATCCACTCAGGCCGGGCACCGTGGCTTACACCTATAATCCCAGCACTTTGGGAGGCCGAGGCGGGTGGATCACGAGGTCAACAGATCGAGACCATCCTGGTCAACATGGTGAAACCCCGTCTCTACTAAAAATACAAAAATGAGCTGGGCATGGTGGCACATGCCTGTAGTCCCAGCTACTCGGGAGGCTGAGGCAGGAGAATTGCCTGAACCCAGGAGGTGGAGGTTGCGATGAGCCGAGATCGTGCCATTGCACTCCAGTCTGGGTAACAACAGCGAAACTCCGTCTCAAAAAATAAATAAATAAATAAACATATCCACTCATAAAAACTTGCCTGTTTACCTACCACCTTGGTTAGAGGACCCCCTAGGTCTTGCTTATCAAGTTACTGTATGACCTCATGTGCAGACGCAGGATGAGGGTCAGGAAGTGTTAGGCTGGAATGAAGTTCCGCAGTGGCCTAGCTGTGGGGGATGTGAGGTCTCAGCTTCCTCTTTTTTTTTTTTTTTTTAAGATGGGGTTTCACCATGATGGCCAGGCTGGTCTTGAACTCCTGACCTCAGGTGATCCACCCACCTCGGCCTCCCAAAGTGCTAGGATTACAGGCATGAGCCACCACGCCCGGCTCAGCTTTCTCATTTGTGCAAAGTAGGCTTGAAATAAAAGGTTCTTTGGAGTTGGTCGCAGTGGCTCACACCTGTAATCCCAGCACTTTGGGAGGCCAAGGAGGGCAGATCACTGAGGTCAGGAGTTGGAGACCAGCCTGGCCAACATGGTAAAACCCTGTATCTACTAAAAATACAAAAATTAGCCAGGCACGGTGGTGGACACTGTAATCCCTGCAACTCAGAGGCTAAGGGAAGAGAATCACTTGAACCTGGGAGGTAGAGGGTGCAGTGAGCCAAGATTGTGTCACTGCACTCCAGCTTGGGTGACAAAGCAAGAATCCGTCTCAAAAACAGAAATCAAATGCTTCTTGGAAAACCTTCCAGTTCTGTCACTCATTTGTTCCCAGACCCTGCTCTGGTGCTCCAAAGAGCCTTCCTTGCTTTTGAGATCTGAAATGGCTCTCTGAGTCATTTGTTCATGCCCAGTGGCACAGACCCAGATCTATTTTAGGCTGAGATCCTGTTAGGGGAAAGAAAATTATCTTTAAATATTGGTAGCATTAGGAGAATGTTGGCAAAGCATTTTGGAAGATGGGCAAAGAGGCAGCAGCATTTCCCAGGGGCCATGGCTGAGAATTTGGACTCTAAACACAACACAGGAACCTGCCACTCCTGGGGCAATCTTCCTTCTGCATTCCCCATTTAAGGAGGCCTCAGGGTGTGTGACATTCAGCAAAAGATTCTTTCTTAGGCGTACTTCCAATTGGCCCAACTATAAAAAGGGGTGCTAGTTTTGTTTCAATAGATTGAATACATGCGTAAAATGCTTTGAAATCTGTGAATGAAATATCTGGGAAGAAAGGCAATGACTTGTTTACTCTTCGTGATTTTATAGAGGTTATGGGGGTGCTATGATGCAGAAAACAATTGCCTTTTCTTAAGTCACTATCCAAATGCAATCCCAGAAGAACGTGGTTTTTTTTTTTTTTTGAGACGGAGTTTCGCTCTTGTTGCCCAGGCTGGAGTGCAATGGCGCCATCTCAGCTCACCACAACCTCTGCCTCCTGGGTTCAAGCAATTTTTCTGCTTCAGCCTCCTGAATAGCTGGGACTACAGGCATGTGCCATCATGCCCAGCTAATTTTGTATTTGTAGTAGAGACGGAATTTCACCGTGTTGACCAGGATGGTCTCGATCTCTTGACCTCATGATTCACCTGCCTTGGCCTACCAAAGTGCTGGGATTATAGGCATGAGCCACCGCTCCTGGCCTAATTTGGTATATTTTAAATTGAGCAACAGAAAAGATCACTTGCCTTCTCTTGGAAAAAGGGATGGGCTAGGCCAGTCCCCACACAGCTTTCTTTATGTGCACCACGTGTAACCCTTGTTTAGAAGAAAAAACAAACACGTATTCCAAGGAGGTGAGGCACAGATAAAGCAGAAGTTAGCTTTACTTTATCTGAGAAATGGTGTGATGTGGCAGTAGGAGCCTGGGCTTCCAATCAGACACATCTGGGTTCCAATCACAGCTCTGTGACCTTGGGCATGTCACTTGACCCCTCTGGGCCTCAGTGTTATACGGTAACAAATTCCTAAACATCTGGCAGAGTTCTTAGCATACCATAGGTGTTCAAAGAAGGTGAATGCTACCTCCAGCTCAATCAGCCAGCAACTCCAAGTTTATGTTCCCCAGCACATTCATCCTGATATTGAAGAAATGTTTTCCTGTGGCCAATGACAAAGATAAAGGAGCAAGAATCTGAAGCATTAAAAAGAAAACAAACCAACAAATAAACCGCATGACCTAAACCCACAATCTGAGAAATTGTCACTCCATGCAGTTTCTATTCCAGGCTTCACATGGCCAATCTGAGAAGGTTCTCAAAGCAAATGTTAGTTAAAAATGTTTACCAGGGCTGGGTGAGGTGGCTTACCCTTGTAATTCCAGTATATTGGGACACCGAGATGGGTGGATCACCTGAGGTCGGGAGTTCAAGACCAGCCTGACCAACATGGAAGAAACCCTGTCTCTACCAAAATACAAAATTAGCCAGGCATTGTTGCAGCTCCTGTACTCCCAGCTACTCAGGAGGCTGAGGCAGGAAGATCACTTCAACCTGGGAGGTGGAGGTTGCAGTGAGCCAAGATCTTGCTGTTGCACTCCAGCCTGGGCAACAAGAGTGAAACTTTGTCTCAAAAAAAAAAAAAAATTTACCAGGGCTGGGTGAGGTAGCTCATGCTTGTAATCCCAGCACTTTGGGAAGCCGAGGCAGGCGGATCACCTGAGATCAGGAATTTGAGACCAGCCTGACCAACATGGCAAAACTACATCTCTACTAAAAATACAAAAATTAGCTGAGCATGGTGGTAGGCACTCCTAATTAGAGCTGCTAGGGAGGCTGAGGCAGGAGAATTGCTTGAACTGCAGAGGTTGCAGTGAGCCAAAATCATGCCATTGCATTCCAGCCTGGGCGACAGATTCCTTCTCCAACTCAAAAAAAAAAAAAAAAAAAAAAATGTTTACCAAATGTAAACATTGTGTGCAGCTGAGAGTACTGTTATCTGAAACCTAATACTTTTTCTCAAACCTTCATTTATAAAGAAAGATATTGAGCAGGAGTGTTCAAATATGTCCTGAGGCAGTCAGAGGCTTTTCTCTTTCTTTCCTTCTGCAGATCCACCGTCTGACCGTATCTCTGTGTGCTTTCTTTCTCTAACAAAAAGCCATGCATTCTAATTACGGAAATCAATGAAACATGCAGACCTCTCCCTGAGTTATTTGGCGGCTGGCAAATAGATCACGGGCTCGGTTTTGCTGGAGCTCAGGTAGACTCCACCATTCACAGAGAAGACCAACATATCACACTTCCTTAATCAGTACAAACATTTGAGCAGTTTTATCAGTTTTTTAATGAATAGTATTGATTGTTTATCAGGAAAAGAAAATGAAAACAGAAGAGAACTAAACCTCCGAAGGGGTCATGTGTTTCCAAATGCAAATTGAGATCCAGACATTAAACAATAGAAATCATCTAATCCTTTACAAAGACCCAAATTGCAAATCCAATTCCCATGCCAGAGTGGCTTTGTCTAACAAAGTCGTTAATGCAAAGAATCCTGGAGGTAAAGCCTCTTCTGTTTCTTGAGGCTTTGGCTAAGGGAGAGCTATATGATGTCAGTTAAGCTCTCGCTCTAAAGTTAATTGTGCAAAATCACGTGTTCTCGTGGTCTAGATCTGCAGTTTCCAATTCATGATCACCCAAGGTGTGTTTGGTTTGAAAATTAAGATCCATTCTGACCAAATCATTAATTCCAACAGAATTTTGTGATATTTTTAGGGCCAAAACCTTCATGCTGAATCTGAAAAACACATCTTAATATGCCTTAACATGCACCTGATAAACAAGTTAGATGTATCTAAAAAGAAATAAGCAATTGAGAAAATTGTAGGGGTAGGGGACAGAATGGTATATGTGTTTGTAGTTAACACGATGAGTCTTGCAAAGAATCATGTGTTGCTTTTTCAAGAAAGGTAACAATTTTTTACTGGGACTAGAATGCTGATTTTCATTTAACTTACACTTTGTACACTTTGTGGAGCAGTTGCAGGAGGAAACAATATCTGTAAACCTGCATATTTACATATTATTTTTTTGAGATTGGGTCTCACTCTGTCACCCAGGCTGGAGTGCAGTGGGCAGGATTTCACCTCATTACAACCTCTGCTTTCTGAGTTCAAGTGATTCTCCTGCCTCAGTTTCCCAGGTAGCTGGGATTACAGGCGCCTGCCACCACACCCAGCTAATTTTTGTTTTTTGTTTTCTGTTTTTTTTTTTTGAGATGGAGTTTCACTCTTGTTATCCAGGCTGGAGTGCAATGGCGCAATCTCAGCTCACCGCAACCTTCGCCTGCTGGATTCAGGCAATTCTCCTGCCTCAGCCTCCTGAGTAGCTGGGATTACAAGCACGTGCCACTGTGCCCAGCTAATTTTTTGTATTTTTAGTAGAGATGGGGTTTCACCATGTTGACCAGGATGGTCTCGATCTCCTGACCTTGTGATCCACCCGCCTCGGCCTCCCAAAGTGCTAGAATTACAGGCTTGAGCCACTGCGCCCGGCCTAATTTTTGTATTTTAAGTAAAGATGAGGTTTTACCATGTTGGCCACGCTGGTCTCGAACCCCTGACCTCATGTCATCCACTGGCCTCGGCCTCCCAAAGTGCTGGGATTACAGGTGTGAGCCACTGCATGTGGCCATATTTACACATTCTTTCTTGTCTTTGCTTCTTCTGCCCTTTGCACAGTGGCTGGTAAAGTAGATCCTTGAATTGATTACATATGTTTGAATCAATTGCATGGAAAGAGAAAGTAGAACAAAACCAGAATGATACTATAACATTTTGCAGGAATGGTTCCTATGTTCTCTCTAGAGGAAACACAGTGACCACTGAATAGTTCTATCTTAGTTGGCTTGTAACAGAGCACTATACAGAAGAATGACAAAGCACAGTAAAATACTTTTTTGGATTACATTGAATTTAGAACTTTCCAAGACCAGGCGCTGTGGCTCATCCCTGTAATCCCAGCACTTGGGGAGGATGAGGTCCTTGAGCCCCTGAGTTTGAGACCAGCCTGGGCAACATAGGGATACCCTTGTCTCTACAAAATAATTTTTTTTTTAATTAGCCAAGCATGGTGGTGCATGTCTGTGGTCTCAGCTACTTGAGGGGCTGAGAGGGAGACTCTTGAGCCCAGGAGGTCGAGGCTGCAGTGAGCTGTGATTGCACCACTCAATCTGGGTGACAGAGTGAGACCTCATACACCATCTCAAAAAAAGGAAAAACAAAAACAGAACTTTCCTCTGAAAGTCATCTCTTCTGCATGGTGTTTGTTTGTTTGCTTTTTTTTTTTGACAGAGTCCTACTCTGTCGCCCAGGCTGGAGTGCAGTAGCATGATCTCAGCTCACTGCAACCTCCTCCCAGTTTCAAGCGATTCTCTTGCCTCAGCCTCCTAAGTAGCTGGGATTAAGGTGCATGCCACCACGCCCGGCTTTTGTATTTTATAGAGATGGGGTTTCGCCATGTTGGCCACACTGGTCTAGAAATTCTGACCTTAAGTGATCTGCCCACCTTGGCCTATCAAAGTATTGGGATTATCTGATTGAGCCGCCACGCCCAGCCAGCGAGGTGTTTTTGATCATCTTGATTCCTCTAAGCTTCCCTTGGGCTGTTAGGATAAAACCTTTGGTGGTTGACCTGTTAAGTAAATCAGATCTAGGTGCTGGTTGCTCAGATGCCAACTCAATGTGACCTGGGCAAGGTCATAAGTCCTTTATCTGGGTCTTTTCCTTGAGTTAAATGGTCTTGAAGATGCTTTCCTTTTGAAACGTGTTACGTAATTTTGTTTTATTTTTGAGACAGGGTCTTGCTCTGTCACCCAGGCTGGAGTGCAGTAGAACTATCATAGCTTACTGCAGCCTCAGCCTCCTGGGCTCAAGGGATCCTCCCACCTCAGCCTCTTGAGAAGCTGGGACCACAGGCACATGCCACCACTTCTGGCTAATTTTTATCATATTTCTTTGTAGAGACAGAGTCTCCCTATGTTGACCAGACTGGTTTCAAACTCCTGGCTTCAAGTGATCCTCCCACCTCAGCCTCCCAATGTGTTGTGATTATAGGTGTGAGCCACCTACATAATTTTATAGCTTCAGTCCTTGCAATGTTACCCATTCCTAGGTGAAGTGGTAACAGTGCCTCAAAGGCAGGGTGATGGTCAGTTCCATGCACTGTCAGAGTCAGTTTGTTTAGATGTACTCAGACGTCAGAAAACTACTGTCATCCAAGAAGGGTCTCAAGCTTGAAGTGGAGCAAACCAGGTGGGTGGGTTTCATAGCACCCAAAGCTGAACCTTCTTGTTTGGACAGACTGGCTCACTCAATATCCTAGAGTAGAAATTGCCTTCTTTTAGTTTTTATTTTATTTTATTATTATCATTTTTTGAGATGGAGTCTCTCTCTGTCACCAAGGCTGGAGTGCAGTGGCACAATCGCAGCTCACTGCAACCTCCGCCTCCCAGTTTCAAGCAATTCTCCTGACTCAGTCTCCTAGGTAGCTGGGATTACAAGCGCCCACCACCATGCCCAGCTAATTTTTGTATTTTTAGTAGAGATGGAGTTTCACTATGTTGGTCAGCCTAGTCTCAAACACCTGACCTCAAGTGATTCACCTACCTCAACCTCCCAAAGTTTTGGGATTACAGACGTGAGCCCCCATGCCCGGCCTAAGCTTTTAAAGTACAATTTTTTTCTTTTTTTTTTTTTTGCATTCATTATTTGTCATATGTCCATAGTATACATACCTTTCTTTCTTTCTTTCTTTCTTTTTAAACTTTTTCTTTTTTTTTTTGAAATGGGTTTGCTCCATGTTGTTCAGGCTGGTCTCAAACTCTGACCTCAGATGATCTGCCCACCTCGGCCTCCCAAAGTGCTAGGATTACAGGAGTGAGCCACTGCCCCCAGCTATGCCTTTTCTCTTAAAAGGAGGCACAGCTGGGCACATTGGCTCAAGCCTGTAATCCCAGCACTTTGGGAGGCCGAGGCGGGTGGATCACGAGGTCAAGAGATTGAGACCATCCTGGTCAACATGGTGAAACCCCGTCTCTACTAAAAATACAAAAAATTAGCTGGGCATGGTGGCAGGTGCCTGTAATCCCAGCTACTCAGGAGGCTGAGGCAGGAGAATTGCCTGAACACAGGAGGCGGAGGTTGCGGTGAGCCGAGATCGCGCCATTGCACTCCAGCCTGGGTAACAAGAGCGAAACTCCGTCTCAAAAAAAAAGGAGGCACAATAGGTCATCCAAAGAAAGGATAAAATATCTCCTTTTCCCCAATTGTGGCATCCTGGAGGACATGCTCAGTAGTCTCTTAACTGTTTCCTGGTAGGTCACCTGATATCCATCTGCCTTATCCAACCCCAACAAACCCCTCAAATGAACAAAAGTCTTTTCAGAGTCAATGCAGAGAATCACCTGGCAAGGAAGAGTTCACTAAAAAGAGATGCCAGGTTTTTGGCTAAATATTCAGTAAATGATTACTTTTATTCAATTAAGTTCAGTAACTGAGGGTATTCAAGGACAAATCAAGAAAACTCCTAGTGCCCTCCAGAAGCTCATGTCTTTTGAGGAAGTCAGACACATAAGACCTTAAAATAGGCTGCATGCAATGGCTCATCCCTGTAATCACAGTACTTTGGGAGGCCAAGATGGAGGATCATTTGAGGCCAGCAGCTAGAGACCAGCCTGAGCAATATAGCGAGACCTCGTCTCTACAGAAAAATAATAATGAAATTAACCAGGAGTGGTGGCACATGCCTGTGGTCCCAGCTCCTCAGGAGGCTGAGATGGGAGGATCATTTGAGCTCAGGCATTTGAGGTTGCAGTGAGCCATGTTTGCACCACTGCCCTTCAGCCTGGGCAACAGAGCATGAGTCAACATGCCTGGCCCTAGATATGGCCTTGAACAAGCAGCTGGAAGCCACAATTAGGAAGTGACCATGGGCGTGGTGGCTCATGCCTGTAATCCAAGCACTTTGGAGGCCAAGGCGGGCGGATCACCTGAGGTCGGGAGTTCAACACTAGCCTGACCAACATGGTGAAACCCCGTCTTTAAAAAATAAAAGAAGGAAGTGACCATGTGAAATTTATATCCATTAGGCACCGAGGGCCATGGGAAGTTACAGAATAGGGGATGGGCTTGACCATCTATTTGATCAGGAGAGCTGTGTGCTAGAGCAGAGGTGAGGCCAGAAACAAGAACTTCAGAAAGAAAGTATGGATCGTGTATATGGCACAGTGGCCAGCTGAAGAAACATCTGCAGGAAACTCTGCCTTCCCCATCTGTCTACTTTGACAAAGGAAATAGCACATTGTTTGGGAGATAGAAAGTCTGAGGCTTCTGACTCTTAAACAGGTTTACTGGAATTAACGACGTTAGCAAATCCTTTTGAATTGGGGTGTATCCTTTATACCTGTAGCCTTACCTGTCCAGCAGACTAGAACAAAGGTGTTAGAAGAGAAGTGCTTTGAGTATGTCCGCAAGAATGAAAAATGACAGCAAAACACTAACCTCTAGAGGGAACCTCAGTGTCTTCATCCGCATACTGGAGATGGGAGAGGAAAATCCCATCCCTACTTTGTAAGATTGAAGGAATGTGGGGTATAGGTACTTTGTAAGCCTCATGGAGCTGTGCAAAAGAAGTAAGGGATTGTTATACTCTAATGAAAAGTGACCCGGAGTAGGCAAGAAGCATGCACATCCCTACAGAGAAATTCTTTTCATTTGTCATGTCTAAGAGATTCTTCTTTCATAGTTTGCACCAGTTACTATCTCCTGGTCTTTCAGCATGTGTATCCAGGGTTTCTTCAATTTCTTTTTTTTCTTTTCTTCTTTTTTTTGAGACGGACCTCGTTACCCAGGCTGGAGTGCAAAGGCTCACCGCAAACTCGGCCTCCTGGGTTCAAGCAATTCTCCCTCAGTCTCCTGAGTAGCTGGGATTACAGGCACGCGCCACCATGCCCAGCTAATTTGTTTGTATTTTTAGTAGAGACGGGGTTTCACCATTTTGACCAGCATGGTCTCAATCTCTTGACCTCGTGATCCACCCACCTCAGCCTCCCAAAGTGCTGAGATTATAGGCATGAGCCACCATGCCCGGCCTCCAATTTCTTCATAAAGTTATTTACTCATTTCAGCTATTTATTTATTTATTTAGAGACAGAGTCTCACTCTGTTGCCAGGCTGGAGTACAGTGGCGTGACGTCAGCTCACTGCAAGCTCTGACTCCCTGGTTCAAGCCATTCTTTTGCCTCAGCCTCCCGAGTAGCTGGGATTACAGACATGAGCCACCATGACCAGCTGATTTTTGTATTTTTAGTAGAGATGGGATTTCACCATGTTGGCCAGGATGGTCTCGATCTCCTGGCCTCATGCTCTGTCCGCCTTGGCCTTCCAAAGTGCTGGGATTACAGGAGTAAGCCACCGCGCCCTGCCTTGTTTCAGCTTTTAAATGGGTATATAGGTATACCACCCGAGTGCTGTATCTGTACTGTGGGGATTTGGCCACTATTTAGTAACATATTGATCCAGTGCCAGTTACTGCAGATTCAAATATTATAGGTGAGGCAGGAATTATAGCCCCACTTGACACTTGACCTTCTGGTTCTTTCTCTTGCTCTAAAAAGCTAACTTTCTTGTCTCTTGCTCTGCTAAGATTATATTATCAAAACCTATAACATGACATAAAAAGAAACATAACCAGCCTGGGCAACATAGGGAAACCTTGTATTTACAAAAAATAAAAGCAAGCTGGGTGTGGTGGCTCATGCCTGTAATCACAGAACTTGGGGAGGCCAAGGTGGGTAGATCACCTGAGGTCAGGATTTCGAGACCAGCCTGGCCAACATGGCAAAACCCCGTCTCTACTAAAAATACAAAATTAGCCAGGTGTGGTGGTACATTCCTGTAATTCCAGCTACTTGGGAGGCTGGGGCAGGAGAATCACTTGAACCCATGAGGTAGAGGTTGCAATGAGCCAAAATCTTGCCATTGCACTCCAGCCTGGGTGACAGAGAGAGACTCCGTATCAAAACAAAACAAAAAAAGCAAATTAGCCCAACATGGTGGTGCATGCCTCCTGTAGTCTCAGCTACTTGCAAGGCTGGAGAGGGAAGATCGCTTGAGTCCAGAATGTTGAGGTTGCAGGGAAATGTGGGCTTCAGCCTGGGTGACGGAGTGAGACCCTGTCTCAAAATTTTTTTTAAAAAAAGAAAGAAAGACATAAAAGCAGAGCAAGCCGGACACAGTGGCTCACACCTGTAATCCCAGCACTTTGGGAGGCCAAGGCAGGTGGATCACAAGGTCAAGAGATCGAGACCATCCTGGTCAACATGGTGAAACCCCATCCCTACTAAAAATACAAAAAAAATTTAGCTGGGCACGGTGGCGCGTGCCTGTAGTCCCAGCTACTCAGGAGGCTGAGGCAGGAGAATTGCCTGAACCCAGGAGGCGGAGGTTGCGGTGAGCCGAGATCACGCCATTGCACTCCAGCCTGGGTAACAAGAGCGAAACTCCATCTCAAAAAAAAAAAGCAGAGCAAATAGTCGTAACACTTTTGGTTATCATCATAATTATTGTGGTGCATCAGTTAAACATGTTCTGTTAGGTATCCTCAGATGAGATGTCAAAGGGATTTCTAACTGAATTTACTTTTTGCTGTTATTAAATCAAATTTATTTCCTCCTTTTCCTTTAAGAACAAGTAGAGGCCGCGTGTGGAGGCTCACGCCTGTAGTCCCAGCACTTTGGGGGACCGAGGCGAGCAGATCACTTGAGGTCAGGAGTTCTGGACTTGGCCAACATGGGGAAACTCCGTTTCTACTCAAAATGCAAAAATTAACCGGGTGTGGTGGTGCTTGCCTATAGTTCCATATACTCCGGAGGCTGAGGCAGGAGAATGGCTTGAACCTGGTGGCAGAGGTTGCAGTGAGCCAAGATTGCACCACTGCACTGCAGCCTGGGCAACAGAACAAGACAACATCTCAAAAAGAAAAAAAAAAGAACAAGTGGAGAAAGACATTTGGGCGAGCAATTGCAACATGCTGACTCATCTAGGGTGTCGAGAAAACCAAAGCAGTTCAGAAAAGTGATATTATATCAAGGGCACTGTGGAAAACAATTAAAACGATGAGCTCCAGATGCACCTGACTCCAGAGAAGCAATTTGACTGATATTCCTACCCCATGTACCCCTCCCGCCCCAGCTAAGTTAACTGGCTGTGGTAGCCTCGATTTCAGCCTGAAAGATTTTTCTATGTGTGCTAGCATTTTAGCAGTTGCTTTCCCTCTGTTTTGATGTTGATCAGGGCATTAAAGCACCAGATACTTGAAACAGATTTAAGAATTTGTTATTTTTTTCAGGAGATGGTGAGAAATCTACTCACGATTTACCTTTTTGCTTAAGGTGAAGGTTTCCGAAGGGTGTTCATTTCCAACTTTCATTTTAGTTTCATTTAATGTAGAAAAAAAGTTTTTATTTACATTCAGTATTCTAACTTTAACAGCAGTTTGTTTTTTCTTTTTTTCCACAAGCAGAACATTCTGTGATTTTTTTTTTTACAGCATTCATTATGTAGACTGGTCTTGTCGGTTTTATATGAAATATTATTGAATGACTCTGCATGTGAACAATGAATGATAGTTTCATAAACAACCTTTAGGAGGCAGACATAGCTTCAGTTTAGCACTATAAAAACATGTCGACATACAATAGCTTGTAGAAGGTGCTAAGAAAATACAAAGAAGTAAAACAAATAGATAAAATGCAATACATAATAAAATCCTGAATAAAATGATAATAATGATGCATGAAGTAAAAGGGTTTATGTAAGACTGGGTGGCATTCATGTCTGTATGAGACACAGGGAAATGGACGAGGGTGGGTGAGGGAGTACCTACCTAGACTACAAATCCATTTATGTATGTATGTGGTGTTGAATGGAGCTTCAGAAGCCAGAACATTTAATAGGACAGGTGGCTGATACAGGCTGCTAAATTTAGATACTCCCTTTTATCGAAGTACAACAGGTCCCGCCGCTGCTTGTTTTAATATTTTCTCTGTGGACTTGCTTCTACAGCATAAAGACTGCCTCACCTGGGCTTCCTTACATGGAAATAAATTACATGTAAAAATTATTAATCTCCAGCTATGAAGAGCATTTCATGTTTCTAAAAATTGTAACATTTTTTCAGTGATTTTTTTTTTTTCTTGGTAGAGATGGGGTTTTGCTATTTCCTAGGCTGCTCTCAAGCTCTTGACCTCAAGCAATCCTCCCACCTCAGCCTCCTAAAATGTTGAGATTACAGGCATGAGCCAGCACACCCAGCCTGGAACAACTTTTGGAAGGAAAAGAAATATTCCCCATGACCATCCTACTTGAGATAGTGAAGGCATCTGTTTTGTTTTACAAACTGAAACAGGATAGCAAGAGTCAAACACGTTTTCAGGCAGAAAGAATTTTATCATTAGAGACATTTTGCTGGAAAATAGGTAAAAGTCTGTTGATGTGTGTAGAACATTGTTAATCCTTTGTGTGTGTCGGCACACAATTTAAAATAAAAAACAATAAAATTAAGTGTCATAAGGAAAATATAACAAGCAGGCATCACGATTATTAGGTACTCTTTATTGTATAGCACACAAATGGCTCTGTAACACTATAATAACAGTACACCTAGGGGCCCACAGCGGATAGGTTCCAGAGTAAATAATTTAGTTACTGGTGTATGTTGAATAGTATTTTGTTTGGTCACAGTTTTTGGAAATCTTCCTCATTCATTTAGGATATTGAAGCTTTATTTTTCAGGCTAGCAAAAGTTAATGTAGACTGGGTGCTGTGGCTCATGCCTGTAATCCCAGCACTTTGGGAGACCGAAAGCAGGAGGATTGCTTGAGCCCAGGAGTTTGAGACCAGTCTGGGCAACACCGTCAGACCCTGTCTCTATAAAAAATTTAAAATAAAATTAAAAATAAGTGTTGTATGAAAGGAGAGAAAGTTATCACTTTCCTTGACAAAGATGGAAGAGGCCCTCAGGCCTGACAACACACATACGGTTTAAAAATCTATTTAAAATTTTTTTTTAAAATTACAAATTAAAAATAGGGATGGGGGAGAGAGAACATCAGGAAGAATAGCTAATGGATGCTGGGCTTAAATATCTAGGTGATGGGGTGATCTGTGTAGCAAACCACCACGGCACACGTTTACCTATGTAACAAACCTGCACATCCTGCACATGTACCCCTGAAGTTAAAAGCGGAAGAAAGGCTGGGTGTGGTGTCTCACGCCTGTACTCCTAGCACTTTGGGATGCTGAGGTGGGTGGATCACCTGAGGTCAGGAGTTCGAGACCATGGCCATCATGGTGAAACCCCATCTTTCTTTTTTTTTTTTAAAGTGGAACAAAAAAATTAAAATAAATAAAAATTTTAAAATAAAGAAAACGTTAACATAGAGGAATGTTAATCTATGACATCAGAAAATTTTGAATAAATTTAAAATTCTTGATAGTGTATGCCTATTTCTATTTGAGATAATATGCATATAGCAAATATGAAGATGGCATTTTATAGTCATTTCCATACACCAACCATGTGCCAAAAGATTCTGTATAAGAGAGGTGGATTACAAAACAACCAACCACAATTTAGCAGAAATTTAATAAATTTAAACTTAAAGGAATCTAATTTACAGAATAATGTGTTTTAATAAAGGCTTTTTATTTAAATAATTTAAATGCTCTTTATATATATCTTTATTCTTAAAAAGTTTTTCAAACTTACTATAGATGTTTTAGAATATTTAAAAACTGCAAAAAAGAAAATTTAGGCCTGGCACGCTTACGCCTGTAATCCCAGCACTTTGGGAGGCCGAGGCCAAGGTGAATGGATCACTTGAGGACAGGAATTCAAAACCAGGCTGGCCAACATGGTGAGACACTGTCTCTACTAAATGTACAAAAATTAGTTGGATGTGGTGATGGGTGCCTGTAATCCCAACGACTTGGGAGGCTGAGGCAGGAGAATCCCTTGAATCCAGGAGGTGGAAATTGCAGTGAGCCGAGATTATACCACTGCACTCCAGCCTGGGTGACAGAATGAGACTCCATCTCAAAAAAAAGAAAATTTAAACTGAGAAAACCAGTATGAATATTTTGGCAGTTTCTTCTAGGGTTTTGTCTTAATTTCCTTTTGTTTCACTGTCTCCTTTAAAGCATACATACATTTAAATGTATACAATTGAATTCATATTGTTTATAGTCTTATATCCTGCTTTTTCCACTTAACGTACCATGAGCATCTTTCCATGTCATTAAATATGCTTTGAATATGTTCTTGGCTACATAAAATTCCATCCTACTGATGCACCTGTTTTCTTTTAAGCAGAGACACATGCCATGCTTTCCAGTCATGCTGGACTCTCAAAAGCCAAAGAAAATACCTTGTGTTGATCTGCCATAAGCCTCTTATAAACGTCCATTTTTTACTTCATTTATTAAATGCACCCATGGTGCAAACACACCTCTGGACACTAGATATAATCAATAGTTAATAAGCACTCTAAAGAAAATGCCGGTGAGCAGTGAGCTCTGTCCCTTTGATGATGTTAAATATTAGTCACCTACATCACAAGCATATAAAATGTCAACAAGTGTCACAAATGTTTTTTCCATTTTGTGACAGCCCCAAATGCATTTCTGTCTCTCCAGCACCTCCCTCAAGAACTTGAGATTCTAACAGGGCAGTTTTGAGCTTTAATACTAAAACTTCGAATATAAATGCTACAAACTTACAAAAACACCATTTTTACTTTATATTTAGTTTTGTAAATTTGAATAATTTAAAAATTATTTTATTTCAGTCTGTTTGTCCACCTTCAATTAGGGGAACTGATCTCGGTTTAAAACAATCTGCCAGAAACTTTGGTTCTAACCTCTTTAGGATTGTAACTAGTAGAAGTAATGTATCTATCTGTAACACACACCAAGCATAAATGAATCCTTTAATCCTCAGGAGGGCACTGTGGAACTACTTCTTAGGGCTGTCTGCTGTGGGAAGGTTCTTTTGTTACTCAAATGTGAGGAGCGCTGGGACAGGCCTCCACGGAGAAAACTTTTATGCTTTAGAAAGACAAACCATCAAGATTTTTTTCAAATATAAAACTGAAATGTATGTATTTATGAATATTTTCATACTAAACGGCGTAAATCAAAGAATGATCAAGTTGTTTCTACTGGGAAAATCATAGTCAGATAAAGAAATTGATTTTACGTAGCATTATGTACATTTTGAACAAACCTAACAGCACCTTTAATTTTATAATATTTATACTTACAATATTCAACCGCTCTCAGCCCTATATTGGTAGTATTTATTGTAAAGCTAAATATCGTTGTTTTTTTAAAAAAGGTCTTAATTTGTTGACATAAAGTGGGCTTTTTTGTGTGTGCTTCTTGAATGCCCTATTACCCCAGTGTGTTTAAACCAAATACTGTTCATATTCTTCCAGGAGAAAAACAAAGCAACAAAATCATTATTCAGATAAAATATTATAGTTTATTTAAAACTTAATTCTCACCTCGAGTATGCAAAATACAAACTCCACAAAATGTTCATTTGACTTTGTAGTTTACAAATATACAAAATAGACGTTTGCTTAAATTTATATTACATATTTATTAAGGCAAGGAACTATAGAAAAACATTTGTTCTGCTTAAGGCATACTTGGGAATAAAACCATTGTACAAATTATTGCACATCTGAAACCACAGTGCATAACAGACTGTCTGCATAAAAATGCTAAAGAAGTAAACCAGGTGTATTACCTGACTTAGGTCATAAATGTAGATCGGAAGACAAATATAGATTTTCCTTGTCAAAGTATGCAGCAGTTTGAAAACTTTGGCTTCCTCGTTTGGTACCTTTAGAACCAAGACTCACCAAGCACCATCATTTAGGCTATTTAAACGTTTTCTGTACCTGAATTTCTTCCTCTTCTTCTAACATCATAATAATGGCTTTTAGAAGGTAAAGAGAATACAAGGCGATCTTTTATGCTTATATTGCATCAATACACAATTCAAGGGAATTCCGGTCTTCCCTCCCCCAACTCACGGATATGATTTATACCCTGATATCCACAACTTCCAGTCACCCCCTTGGCATTTTGTAAGTCCAGGAATATTCAAGTCGGATTTAGAATTGGAATGATAGAAAATCCAGTCACAGACCCCATCGGTTTTTTGATTTCTGTCTTTTAGATTCGTCATTTTTCCTGATTATCCACTCACAAGTTGACTCAGCTGGGAACTTGACCATGATTGTAGTGCTTTCCGGCTGGGCTCCTCCCCTCCTTGGGAAGACAGTGTGAAAGGTAAAAAATACTGAATTCTCCTCTGGCAGTGTGGGTCATATCCACTGTCTGGGATTTAAAAATGCCTCTTCATGTGTAAGGCGAGGTGGTCCGACCTGGAAAATGCTCGGTCGCATTTCTGGCACTGGAATGGGCGGTGCCCAGTGTGTTTACGGTAGTGCCTGGTCAGTTCATCTGAGCGGGCGAATTTCCATCCACAGCCGTCCCAGTCACAGTGGTAAGGTTTCTCACCTGTAAAGAAAAAGAAAAAAAAAAATTGACACCATTGCTATAGCAAATAATTGGCCTTTTTAAAAACTGGAGGCCAGATATTCAACTCTGTCCCTATCCTAAAAGAATCCAGGAATGTCTTTAAACCACTGAAGGGCTACATTGAATTCTGCATCATAAACAGGAATACATTTCTTAAGTATCTGCTCTTGTTTTTAGGGGATCAGTTAAGCACGCCAACACCACCTAAACTATACTAATGTTTCACCAAAAACACAAAAACCAGCTAAACCTATACTAATGTTTCACCAAATACACACAAACACCACCTAAACCTATACATTTGAGTCAAGACATCTCAGTGGTGGAAATGAATTTGGAAATTTTGATTGGTAGTGTGCCCAAACCAGGCCATCTTATTCCTACTATAATTGGGGATAAAAAGCCACAGGTAGTTATTAAAATAAAACCTTCTGCTTGCGGAAAATATATATAAATCAAAACGAACCAAAAAAGGTAAGACCAAATTGTTAACACCATAATTCAAAATAGAAAGGGAGGGTGAACCTGGGAAGGGAACACTAGAAACCGATTTTTTTAAAAAACCATCATGCTTTTGCACAGTAAAATATAATTTCTTGATTACAATGCCCAAGCTAGGAGAGGCCCAAAAACCGCCGGGAATCTCCTACCTTTTAAAGGCCTAACAAAATTGTACCTTCAAGCACAGATACCATCCATCAAGCAAAAGGCTCCTGGGCAGAAAAGTAGGCGCCGCTTTGCTGTCCTCCCCTCTCCTATAATCCGGGAGATGAAGGCGATAGACTGCCCTGGGAAGCCAAGGAGGCACTCCAGAGTGTCCACTGGTAGCCCATGGGGCTGGAAGCTAACCCCTTCCTTCTGCCGTTTGTCCCCCTACCTGTGTGGGTTCGCAGGTGTGCCTTGAGATGGGAACTCTTTGTGTAGGTTTTGCCGCAGCCCGCATAATCACAAGTGTGGGTGGCGGTCCTCTTCCGGGGCCAAGATCGTCTTCCCCTCTTTGGCTTAGGCTCCTCCGGCATGCAGGAACCGGGTGGCATGAGCTCTAGGGGTGAAGAATGTGGGTGAGCATCATCCCGAGTGCCCCAAGGGGCCAACACACGCAGGGCTCCCCAGCCCGAGCTACAAATCCCCGGAACTGACCTTGGTAATGGAGCGGCGGGACTTGCGGTTGCATCTGGTCAGGCAGGAAGGATGGGTAATTGGGCCCCGGGTGGGGATGGAAGCCGGGGGCAAGTGGCAGGGCAGGGTGACAGTCCCTGCTGCTCAGCAGTTCCTCAGGACCCAGGGTCGGGGTAGTCCTGCTGGGGAGCTGCCGCCCCAGGGGGAAGTCGTGTGCAGCCGGCCGGTGGCCATTGCTGAGAGGGGGTCCAGCTCCCAAGTGGGTGCACGAGGAGACCGCCTCCTGCTTGATCTTGGGGCACATGCGCGGCGGCCCGCCGTTGTAGGGCGCCACCACCACCGGGTGGCTGCCGTCAGGGCTGCCTTTGCTGACGCTGATGACCGACGGGCTGCCGTACTCGCTGCCAGGGGGCAGAGACGCCTTCAGCACGAACTTGCCCATCAGCCCGCCACCTGGCGGCTGCGGCTGCTGCGGGGGAATGTACACCGGGTCCAACTCCGGCCGCAGGAGCTCGGCCACGAAGCCGCCCGAGGGGCTCACGTCGTTGATGTCAGCCAGGTTGAAGGGAGCTGTCGGAGGGGGAGCGGACTCCCTGCCATAGAGGAGGCCTCCACCCGTGCTGCCCGGCGCCACGCCTGGGTCGCTCCCGGCCCGGATCGGGTAGCTGAAGCTGCAGGTGGAGGGCGCGCTGGCAGGGCCGCTGCTCGTCGGGGACGACGAGGAAGACGCTGATGCTGACGAGGACACGGTGGCGGCCACCGACTCTGGATGGGACAGCGAATTGGAGAGGATAAAGTCCAAGTCCAGGAGATCGTTGAACTCCTCCGTCTCTCTCCGGGGTAGGGGCGCCAGGTTGCTACCACCGCAAGCTGCACCGGCTCCGCCGCTCTCCAGGTCTGTGGCCACGGTAGCCGCCGCCAGGTCGTAGGGGCGGCCAGGAAGCACCTGGGGAAGTCGCTTCATGTGGGAGAGCTCCTCCCGCCAGCGCTGCGGGGACAGGGCGGGAGAGAGACCCGTCAGTGCTGGTCCCCTGTTGCCACCTGATGTACTGACGTCGTGGCGGGCCACGCGCGCCTGCACCGCCCAGACATAGGGACTGGTCAGGAAGGAAGCACCCGGGAACCCAGGGAGCCAGCGCTGCAATCTCGGCCCACAGCCGGGTCAGAGAAGAGGTGATGCGTCTATATCGCGGGTGTTATGTCCGGTCTGCCAATTGCGTGTAAGCGAGCGCCAAGGCTGGTCCCTCCCCCGCCAGGTCCCATGGACGTCCTCGGAATTGGCACACCGAGGCTCTCTTGGTGCGCTCGCGCCACGGGGCCGCCTACGCGCTAAGCTCACTTTGGCCCAGCCAGTGTCTGGGGACGGGGCCACCTCCTGCCCGATGGCCTGAGAGCGCCGGCCCTACCGACAGCGCGCCCGGGGACCCGAGGAGACCCGGCTTGTGCCCCAGGCAGCTCCGCGTGCCCGCACCATGGGCATATATAGCTGAGCCAAGGGCACGGAAGCTATCCCAGAAAGCCTGCAGTGGCCCTCCTAACCCTCGCTCAGTGGCTGTTGGTGACCCCAAGGGCTCCGCCCGCCCCCACCACACCCACGGAAGCCCACCAGGCGTTCCCGGCGGCCCAGGGCGATACTCACGTTATTTGGAGCACCTGCTTGACGCAGTGTCTTCTCCCTTCCTGCGGGGCCAGACGCGAACGTGGAGAAAGATGGGAGCAGCGCGTCGCTGACAGCCATGTCAGACTCGCCAGGTGGCTGCCTGAGAGCCGGGCAGGGCGCAGAGACAGAAGTCAGGGGCGACTTTCAGCCGTCGCTCCGGCAGGTCCCACCGGTCCTCACCCCTCCCTGCTCCCAGCGCCGCACGCCTCACCTACCTCATTAATGTGGGGGCCCAGAAGGTCTTCGGGAGCCCGAAGCAGCTGGGGCACCCGAGCCCCAAAATCAACGAAGAGAAGACTTAGAAACGAAGCCAAAACCCAAAACCCCAAATTGCCCGAGATCCTTCTTCTTTGGTTTAAATATAAATTTGGAGGCGTCCTTTTTCAAAAGCTCCTTTGTATACGAAAGTTCTTAGAAAAGTTGTAAACTCATAAAAGTAGACAATCAGCAAGGCGAGTAAGTAGGTCCGGTGGCCGAGCTGTGCTCTCTTCCACTCAGCAACGTCCTCCACCGCTGTCGCAGTCGCCTCGGGTGCTGCCGTGGGCACAGGGGCTGTGGCCGGGGCGGTGGGCGGGCGGTGCCGCCAGGTGAGACTGGCCGCGGTGGCGCGGAGCTGCGAACTGGTCGGCGACGCGAGGCGCGGAGTCCGGGGAGCTGTGCCGGGCGCGCGCGGCCATGGGCGCGGGCCACGGGCGGGTAGGTGGGTGGGGGTCCGAAGGGGCGGGGGGGTCAATCAGCGGCTCTCAGTGCCGCCGCTGCCCGCCACCGCCTCTGCTCCCCGCACGCCCGCTGGTTCTCCTCTCTGGTAGGGAACTGCCGGCCGCCGGCGCGCGCTCCTTACTTATAACTTCTTGGCTACAGCCTTTTCCCCCCCGCCTTTTTCCGGCGGCACGCCAGGCCCCGCCCCGTCCTCCAGGCCCCGCCCCCCTTTCTTCTCTCCGCCCCCCCGAAGCTCCCCCCAATCGTTGCTATGGTAGCTAATATACAAACTCCGCGCACGTGGGGGCCTGGGGGAAGGAGGGGCGCGGACGGGGCCGGGCCGGGCAGTGACGCCAGCCAGGCAGCTGGCTGGCTGGAGCCGAGCTGACGCCGGCGGCAGTGGCGGCGGCAGCAGCGGCGGAGGCGTCCGCCCCAGCGCGGGACTCGAGGAACCCGGCACAGGTTCGGTCGCCGTGCGACCAAGGCCGTCCGCCCCGCCATTGTCGGCTCCCTGTGTTCGAAGCTTGAGAAGACTGGTGGGGTCAGCGGGCGGGACGGTCTGGCGTCCCACCCCTGCTCGCACTCGCGCTCTCCGCGCCGTCTGCGTGCTGGAAAAGAGCACGATTATCCGCGTGACTCATCTAGCCCTCCGTCTAACCCTCCCTCCCTGCGCTCACAGGAGTCCGCTGTCGCCCCGCAGCGCCGGTGTCGGTGCCGGAGCTCGGCCTGACCTCGCACGATTCCTCGCGGGCCCCTCTGCCGAGGGGAGGCCCTGGGGGTGTGTAGAGGAGGCAGTGCCCAGCACTGTGCGGCGGGAACTGGGAACCTCAGGAGAAGGCCAGAGGAGTGTTCCACCGGGAACAGGCGGAAAGAGGCAGGAGTGGGGGAACTGAGTTGTGGTTTCGGTAGTTAAAAAAGCGAGAAAGGGAGTGAAAGGGTTTAAGATGTATTCAGGGGAGTGAGAAAGAAAAGAGGGACTGTGAGGCGCGTAGGCATCTTTCAACCAGGCATATCGAAGCACTTTTCTTTATTTTTTTTTTTTTGTTTTTTTAAAGACAGAGTTTCCTGTCGCCCAGGCTGGAGTGCAGTGACAAGATCTCGGCTCACTGCAACCTCTGCCTCCTGGGTTCAAGCGATTCTCCTGCTTCAGCCCCTTGAGTAGCTGGGACTACAGGCGTGCGCCACCACACCGGCTAATTTTTGTATTTTTAGTAGAGATGGGGTTTCGCCATGTTGGCCAGACTGGTCTCGAACTCCTGACCTCAAGTGATCCATCCGCCTCAGCCTCCGAAAGTGCTGGGATTACAGTCGTGAGCCACTGTGCCCGGCCGACCTCGAAGCACTTTGCAGGCCACGCACTCTCCTTTACACTTTATGCATGAAAAACTGAGTCATAAAGAGATGAAATGGCCAGTAAAGGTCAAAGGACAACTCGTTCCTTCGGCTCAGGCTCCGGGTAGGTCTGGCCTCCCGAAAGGGTCTTCGCTGGAGAGACCATGTGCCAAGAAGTGGAGCGATGCGGTGGGATCCTAGTTCCAGAAAAGTGCACACGGAACCCGCAGCAGGCATCCTTGCCCACCGGGAAGGGACTAGGAAATGGCGATCATTCAGTCTTATAACGCTGCCTCCCCACCCCCACTCTCCCCTAGGATGTGATCAGTAATTTTCCAGCTGGGAAATGTTTTGCTCTCATCTTCTCAGCAAACAGTATTTTTTTTTTTTTCAAAACGTGAATGTGGTGTTCGGTATCACTTTCTAAACGTAGGCTTGGCGAGGTGTTTACTTTGGATTCGTGTGCGCAGCGCCGGGCTCCGCCCCCCTCTCCGAGGAGCCCCCTCACTGGTGAACGCTGAGGCTTAGGCTGGTGTCGACCTAAGAGAGAAAATTAGAAAGGAGAGACTGGGGAAAGGGGTAGAAGCTCAGGCACAGGGCTGAGCACAGAGAGTGCGCTCACCCCTTTTTGAGTTCTAGTTGTTAACGTCCTTTGTCGTTGTCACCTGTTTGAACCCTGAGATTCTGGTACCTATTAGGTTTCCTCAGAATATTTGTGATACCTGATTTTTCCACTCCTCGCCGACCACAGAAGCATTCTTGGAATGCATCTCGCTCCGAATTAATTGACTCCGTGCTCCCTGCCAACGCCAGGAATCCCTCTAAGATCCACAGAGTTGGAGGCCCTTGAGTGTGACTTCCATCCTCTAGCTTGGCTCTGGCCAGGACTGCAGCTGGGGGAGGGGAAGAGTTTTGGCTGGAAAACCAAGGTCCTCCTTCCCGTGGCCTCGAGGGATTCAACTACCCCCATAGAATCAGGCCAGTTACTTTATGAAAATTACTTTAAGCCCTTTTCTTTTTTTTATTTTATTTATTTATTTGTTTATTTTTAAAGATGGGGTTTCACCATATTGATCAGGCTGGTCTCGAACTCCTGACCTCAGGTGACCCACCCACCTCAGCCTCCCAAAGGGCTGGGATTACAGGCATGAGCCACCGCACCCAGCACTTGAAGCCCTTTTCTAACTAATGAACGGAGAAAGGAAGATATCTGCTCCTCTTCCCCTGCTCCTTTGTGACAGCAACATCTTGGGATGCTGGGAATTCAGGGCTGCATGGAAAACTCACCACGGTTTGCAGGAAGGCCAAAGTCCCTCACCCTGGATGAACAGTGATGAGCCCTTGATTGGCAGCCATCTCCCTTGGGATGTAAATATGTGGGTCAGGACTTGGAATTTCTAACTTAGGTAGGCAGCACACTAGATTATTTCTGCTTTGCTTTTATTTATGTAAGGCAGTAGCCCTTCCCCCGCAAAAAAACTAACCGTAACCACCACAATGAAAAAACAATATTGCACAGATGAATTGGAAAGCCACTATTATTATGTCATATAATCAAGACAAGATTCCGAAACTCAATTGAAAAAGATGAACTTGTTTCCAAACGGCCTTCTGAAGGATAAAAGCCAGTCTCTCTTTGTGGCGGGCAACTATCTGGTTACATCTCTGATTGTGTCATAAAGGGAAATCTCTATATGCACCCCAGATTTCTAAAAGAAGCAAGGAGCTTCAAGTTCACAAATCATCTTTCAAGGCAGGCACCCTGTATGACAACAGGGTTACGGCCCTCCCTGTCTTCAGAACAGGTAGGGCCAGAAGAGTTAAATCCCTGCCCTATATAATTTATAAACATGAGGGTGAGTAAACCTTTGATGACTAAATTGCACTGTACAATAATAATAATAGAAGACACCCTTTAAAGAAGAATTAAACACTCACTGGTGACTTTATTTCAGCAAACTGATATTACAAGTTCTGTGGACTAGAAGTTAATTATTAATGTCCTTAGAGTTATAAAATAATTTTTTTTCAGCACAAACTGCATTAGTTGGCAGAAGATGTGATGAACACCACTAGTGCTAGGGGGTATTAATGTGGAGCGGTGGAGGAGTGTGATAGATTGAAGAAGCTGCATCTGTATTTCTTTTATTTATTTATTTTTTTGAAATGGAGTCTCACTCCAGTCACCCAGGCTGGAGTACAGTGGCACTGGCTCACTGCAACCTCTGCCTCCCAGGTTCAAGTGATTCTCCTGTCTCAGCCCCCCAGTAGCTGGGACTACAGGTGCGTGCCCCCACACCTGGCTAATTTTTTGTATTTTTAGTAGAGACGGGGTTTCACCATGTTAGCCAAGATGGTCTCGATCTCCTGACTTCGTGATCCACCTGCCTTGGCCTCCCAAAGTGCTGGGATTACAGAGCCACTGCGCCTGGCTGCTGCATCCATACTTCAAATGAAGGATTTACCACCTATAACTGGGCATGGGGTCTGGACACATAGAGCACCCTGTGACCTGGCTGGACCCTGGCTGGGTGTCTCTGCATAACTGTGGCAGGACTCAAGAAAAAGTGCTTTTTTATTTTTTGAGACAGAGTCTCACTCTGTAGTCCAAGCTGGAGTGCAGTGGCATGATCAGCTCACTGCAACCTCCGCCTCCAGGGCTCAAGTGATTCTTATGCCTCAGCCTCCCCAGCAGCTGGTACTACAGGCGTGCACCACCACGCCCAGCTAATATTTTGTATTTTAGTAGAGATGGGGTTTCACCATTTTGCCCAGGGTGGTCTCAAACTCAGCCTCCAAAGTGTTGGGATTATAGGCCTGAGACACTGTGTCCAGCCATTACTTTCTTTTTAATCATAAGGAAGTTTTTGTTTTGTTTTGTTGTTTGAGACAACATCTTGCTGTGTTACCCAGATTGGAGTGCAGTGGTGCAGTCATGGCTCACTGCAGCCTGGAACTCCCTGGCTCAAACAGTCCTCCTGTCTCAGCTTCCTGAGTAGCTAGGACCACAGGCATGTGCCACCACATCCAGCTAATCAGGAGATCTGCCTGCCTCAGCCTCCCAAAGTGCAGGGATTACAGGCGTGAGCCACCACACCCACCCAAAAAAACACTTTTTAAAAGGGTGAAAACGAGGCTGGGTGTGGTGGCTCACGCCTGTAATCTCAGCACTCTGGGAGGCTGAGGTGGGTGGATCACCTGAGGTCAGAAGTTCAAGACCAGCCCGGCCAACATGATGACAACTCCATCCATATATTTATATATATATATACGTGTATATATATATATATAAAAAGGTGAAAACAAGATGATTTTAAGTATCCAAATTGCTTTGAAATGAAATCCCTAATAAATAACTTTAAAAAGAGGTTGCAACTTTCACAAGGTGCCAAAGCTTTTCTCAGCTTCCACTCTTATCTTGTGAACCCCAGCCTCTTTTTACCCTCTGTCTTGTATAGACTGTAGAGGGTAGAAAAGTAGGCTTTGAGGCCAGGCATGGTGGCTTAGGTCTGTAATCCCAGCACTTTGGGAGGCCGAGGTGGGCAGATCACCAGGTCAGGAGAATGAGACCATCCTGGCCAACGTGTTTTGTCGCTACTAAAAACACAAAAAAATTAGCTGGGCTTGGTAGTGTACGCCTTAGTCCCAGCTACTTGGGAGGCTGAGGCAGGAGGATTGCTTGAACCCAGGAGGTGGAGATTGCAGTGAGTGGAGATGATGCCACTGCACTACAGCCTGGGCAACAGTGCGAGACTCTGCTTCAAAAAAAAAAAAAGAAAAAGAAAAGTAAGCTGTGAAACTTTTGAACCTGTTTCCCAACATGACTGTTGATTTCTAGCTGGGTGAGTTACTGACCTCACTTTGCACTTTGCCTGTTTCCTCTTCTGTAAAATGGGAATATTAATAATGCCTACTTCTTAGAGTGATGAGGATCAAATAAGATAATCTAAGTATTTAGCTCAGACTTAACACTCAGTGCGTGGTAGCTGTTACCAGTATTCCCTGGGGTATCATAAACATCATGAGGCTGAGGTTATTGTTTTGTTCACTGCTATATCCCCAGGTCCTGTTATAGTGCCTACCTAGCACATGGTAATGCCCTCTAAGTGTTTGTTGAATGAATGAATAATGCACCTTTGATGTACTTTTTCTTTTTGAATAATCCATTAGCAGGAAGCTCATCTTTCAGCAGTCAACTGTAGAGTCATTAATCCCCTTTCTTATCAAGAATCTCAACACTGCCCCATGCGGTGGCTCACACCTGTAAGCTCAACATTTTGGGAGGCTGAGGTTGGGGTTCAAGACCAGCCTGACCAACATGGAGAAACCCCGTCTTTACTAAAAATACAAAAAAAATTAGCCAGGCCTGGTGGCGCATGCCTGTAATCCCAGCTACTCAGGAGCCTGAGGCAGGAGAATTGCTTGAACTTGGGAGGTGGTGAGCCAAGACAGCGCCATTGCACTCCGCTAGGCAACAAGAGTAAAACTATGTCTAAAAAAAAACCATACCCAAACTGTTAAAATATTCTCACCCAGGTTTCTAAGATAGAAACCTACATTTTCTTTAACTCCTCCCTCATTTCCTTTGACCTGAGCATCCAGACATCACCAAAACTCATCAATCTCTGTTCCTACATATCTCCACTGTCTTTTTCCTACTCTTGTGCTGCTTTGGTTTAAGGTCTCCTTATTTACAGCTTTTTTGTTGTTTTGAGACAGGGTCTCATTCTATCGTCCAGGCTGGAGTACAATGGTATGATCTTGGCTCACTGCAACCTCCACCTCCTGGGCTCCAATGATCCTCCCACCGTAGCCTTCCGAGTAGAGAGTAGTGTGCACCACTGATTTTTTTTATTTAAGAGATGAGATTTCACCATGTTGGCCAGGCTGGTCTCGAACTCGTGAGTTCAAGCCATCTGCCCATCTCAGCCTCTCAAAGTGCTGGGATTACATACATAAATCACTGTGCCCAGCCTCATTTACAGCTTTTTTATTTTATTTTTATTTTTTTGAGACGGAATTTCGCTCTTGTTACCCAGGCTGGAGTGCAATGGCATGATCTCGGCTCACCGCAACCTCCGCCTCCTGGGTTCAGGCAGTTCTCCGGCCTCAGCCTCCTGAGTGGCTGGGATTACAGGCACGCACCACCATACCCACCTAATTTTTTGTATTTTTAGTAGAGACGAGGTTTCACCATATTGACCAGGATGGTCTCGATCTTTTGACCTCGTGATCCACCCGCCTCGGCCTCCCAAAGTGCTGGGATTACAGGCTTGAGCTACTGCGCCTGCCAGCCTTTTTTTTTTTGAGATGGATTCTCACTCTGTTGCCCAGGCTGGAGTGCAATGGTGTGATCTCGGCTCACTGCAGCCTTTGCCTCCCAAGTTCAAGTGATTCTCCTGCCTCATATTCAGGAGTGGTTGGGACTACAGCCGCGTGCCACCACACCTGGCTAATTTTTTGTATTTTTAGTAGACATGAAGTTTCACCATGTTAGGCAGAACGGTCTCGATCTCCCAACCTCGTGATCTGCCTTCCTCAGCCTCCCAGAGTGCTGTGATTACAGGCGCGAGCCACCGCGCCTGGCTTCATTTACAGCTTTTAATTGTGTCTGTGGTCTCCAAACAGCCCTCTTGTCTCCTCCCTCAGAGCCCCACTGGCATTTTCCAGCTAGATCTAATCCGTTTTCCACACACCCCCACAGTGCTGTCTCCGCTTGCCTCCCCACCATCCAATCTTTCAACAGCTCCTCTTTGCCTAGAGGAATAAGACCAAGCTGTTTGGCTTGATGTACCCAACACTTACTACTCTGGCCCTAGACAAACTTAGAATCATCTCTAGAGACTGACCTCACCCTCTCTAAACTCTTAACTGGATGTTCTCTCAAATCCCTGAATACAGGATGTGTATTTTCATCAGCTGTTTTTCCTGTCTGAAATGCCCTTTCTCCCCTCCGGGCTCTCATCATACTCAAACTCCAAAAAGTTCCTCTTAATTGTTCCTTGATCTATGAGTTCCCTTTTAAGCCAGTCCTTTTTTCTCTGAGCTCCAACAAAGCTGTGTGATGACTGCTATGATGTTTACCCAGTGGACTTGCATGATCTGGTTCCTTGTTTGTAGTCCCTTTCCCCTGTGGCATCTTCAGGACAAATGCTCAGCGACCAGTAATTGTAGAATGAATGAAGGGAACAAAACTGACTTGGCAAACTATTAATGGGGTAGGGGCAGGGAATGGGGGGAGCCGGTCCTTGTCAATAGCCTTTCTCTCTAGTCTAGAGGTCACTGATTTGGTACTTCATTTTCCATCTCTTCTCTTTCTTCACCACTTCGTCTTTCTTTGAAAAGTTTTATGAAGGAGAACTTTTAAAAGAAAGTTATGAAGGAAATAAAATCCTTCATAACTCTGTACTCTCACAACAGTTGGACAAAGTAAGAGAACAGCACTGGACGAGGCATTGTAATAAAACAAACTTGAAAACACAAACAAAAATAACCAAAATCCAAACCAAAACCAAATGGAGAAAGAGTCCACTCTTTTCCGCAGCCAAATTCACTGCCTTTCAAAACCTAAACCTTAAATGTTGAAGTTTTAGAGCAGAAAATGAATCACAGACATTTAAAAATCAATTCTCAGACATTTCATTACAATCTTTTTCGTGAACCCTTAGGTTTGATCACTTAAGTTACATTCTTAGTTCAAAAAACTTAGGCGCAATGTATCCTTTAAGCTATTTAAAAAGAAAATCTAACATTAATGAGATTATCTTTAAGACTTTTGTAGTATTCTGACTGCAATATGTTAAATCCAGCTTTTCGGTGTCCTTAGCTTCTTCTGGGATATTAAAAAGGATAAAAAAAAAAATCCCTCTTTTTAGGTTGCTTATTTTTAAATGTGTGTTTAAGTAGAGGGAAATATTTTTTAATGTCTCATGCCTGTAATCCAGCACTTTGGAAGGCCAAAGCGGGCAGATCACATGAGCTCAGGAGTTCGAGACCAGCCTGGCCAACATATAGTGAAACCCGTCTCTACTAAAAAATACAAGCTGGGCATGGTGGCGCGTGCCTGTAGTCCCAGCTACTCAGGAGGCTGAGGCAGGAGAATTGCCTGAACCCAGGAGGCGGAGGTTGTGGTGAGCTGAGATCCCGCCATTGCACTCCAGCCTGGGTAACAAGAGCGAAACTCTTTGTCTCAAAAAAAAAAAAAAAAAAGTAAATGAATTAGCAAATTTTAATAATATTTGAATTTTAAATTTAAATGTATTTGAATTTTGAATTTAAATATATTTAAATTTAAATAAAAAATAAAAGTATTTAAATGAACCATCAAAGAAGGCAGAGGGCAGAGAAAAACCTGTTGTTGGAATTTTCTTCTCTACTTGGTTCACCAAGTTTTCCCTGCTTCCCTTGGGGGAGAATTAACTCTGAAAAGAGAACCAAGATTCTACTTCCTTTATTTAAAAACCTCAGTGCCTCAGATTTTTAGACTAAGACAATGTCGTTCTTCTGAGGAAAACAAAGTCCCTAGGTTTAGATTGGATTGGACATAACATTTTCGTTTTATGGTAAGTGTAGGGATGTTGAAGGTATAAAAATGGATGCTTCACACCCTGAGAAATGCAAACAAGAAACAAACAATTCTGTGTTTAATTTTCTTCTCAGTTTGTGGGCTGGACAAGAGGGGAGCTTATTTTTGCCAATTTGAAGTTATGTACTTTGAGCCAGGGAAATGATTAAAAAAAAAATTAACAATACATTGGATTACCCTGTGGTTGGGTTTTTTTTCACAAACATTGTATTTGCTAATCAATTTTAATGTCCTGGCCGATGGGAGTGCCAATGTTTAAAAAAAAAAAGTTCACTTTGGGAGGCCGAGGTGGGTGGATCACCTGAGGTCAGGAGTTCAAGACCAGCCTGGCCATCATGGAGAAACCCCACTTTAAAAAAATAGGAAAAAAAATTAAAAAAAAAAAACAAATTTTTTGGCAGCAACTAAATATCTCATACAGTGTGTGAGGCCTTATTTCAAATTCAAATCTAGACACAAACTTATATCCAGGGATGACCAGAAGCTAAGAACTTAAAGGGGGAAAGTGCCTGGAATAGTTACCTAATCTCAGAAGAATTCCCAGCACCATAATAGATATTTAAAAAGGTAATCTGTTCAAAGTGTGAACTTGGCCTGTGGTATCAGTTATTGCTGAATTGTTCTGGTTGCTATGTTTACCCAACAGTTTTCAGAGCAAAGTGTTGGATTTCAATGTTCTGATGTTTCATTCAGCAAACTTAATTTTCCATTTAAAAAGAAGCCCATCTGG
Source organism: Callithrix jacchus (assembly GCF_049354715.1). Lineage (NCBI taxonomy): Eukaryota > Metazoa > Chordata > Mammalia > Primates > Cebidae > Callithrix > Callithrix jacchus. The sequence continues at coordinate 155,851,081 of NC_133502.1, forward strand.
GTTTCTTTAAAGACAAGACAGTATCTTTGGTCTATGGGAGTGCAGATTAGAGTGTCATTGTTTGACTTTAATTCTTGGAGCCATCTTGGCACAACTCAATTAAGGAGGATAACTTGACAGAATTCACTGGGCTGTGGGAGGAGAAGAAATGACAGGGAATGGGTAGTGCAGAGACTCGGGTGTCATAGGTGGGATCTGCCACACAAGGATTTGGACTCCAGATCCTTTTTTGCATCTTACTAGCCAGGTGACCTTGGGCAAGCTACATCAGCTAGTTGAACCATACTTTCCTTGTCTGTAAAATGGGTCTACAAGGCCAGTTGTGGTGGCTCACACCTATAATTCCAGCAGTTTGGGAGGCTGAGGCGAGCGGATCATGAGGTCAAGAGATCAGGACCATCCTGGCCAACATGGTGAAACCCTGTCTTTACTAAAAATACAAAAATTAGCTGGATGTGGTGGCATGCGCTGTAGTCCCAGCTACTCGGGAGGCTGAGGGAGGAAAATCGCTTGAACCCAGGAAGTGGAGGTTGTAGTGAGCTGAGATTGCACCTCTGTACTCCAGTTTGGTGACAGAGGGAGATTCCATCTCAAAAAAAAAAAAAAAAAAAAAATGGGTCTACTAATGTATCTGCCTTACAAGGCCAGTGTGAGCAGTAAGTGAGATATTGGCATTATTGTAATATCTCCCCTCTACCAGTGAAACCTTACACAGTTAAGTCCTCTTTGATAACTTCAAATTGGTCCTGCAGTATTCAGCACTGGAAGATGATATAATATATTGGTTTGAAGACGGAAATGCTTTGTCACAGTATTTACTTTCCCCCAAATATTTCAGTGTCACTACAGATGCACAACCAAAGACCAGCCTCACCTAAAATCTCACAAAGACACTGTTTTAAGTAGGCAAGGTAAACATTAACTTGGAGACTCACTTCCTAGGTTCACTCCACGACTTGCAAAGGCCTTTTGTGGCTGTGTCAAATCTACAAAGACAGTGACCTTTACCCTTCATAAGCCAGTAAGAGTTAGGTTGGACAAAAGAGAATTTCAAAGTCAAATTTAACATTGAAGAATTATATCGCTGAATGTGGTGGCTCATCCCTGTAATCCCAGCACTTTGGGAGGCAGAGGCAGGTGGATCACAAAGTCCGGAGTTTGAGACCAGGCTGGCCAACATGGTGAAACCCTGTCTCTACTAAAAAATCAGCTGGGCGTGGTGGTGGGCACCTATAATCCCAGCTACTTGGGAGGCTGAAGAGACAGTGCGAGACTCTATCTCAAAAAAAAAAGGATTATACAATCATTGAGTGTTAGCAAAGTTCTAAGCTTGTCTTTCCTAGAAGGATACTGAAAGGATCTGCTGGGTTCTCCCTCCAGGAAAAGGACGGAGCAGGACCTTCAAATTAATTCACATCACCACTCTCAGATGCTATCCCTGTTAATTGTGATAAGTACTTTTATGCATTAAGTCACTTGTCTTCACATTACTTCTCTGAGATTGGTGCTGCCATTGCTGCTAGAATGCAGGCTTTGAGGGACAGAGACACTGCCTGACCTACTCTTTTCGTGTGTGTACATTTTAAAGACTGACATATCACAGTTGTATGACTTATTTTCTTTTTCTTTTTGATGTTAATTTAATTTTATTTTTATTATAATTATTATTTTGAGACAGAGTCTCACTCTGTCGCCCAGGCTGCAGTGCAGAGGCATGATCTTGGCTCACTGCAACCTCTGCCTCCTAGGTTCAAGTGATTCTCCTGCCTCAGCCTTCGAGTAGCTGGGACTACAGAATGCACCACCACACCTAGCTAATTTTTGTATTTTTAGTGGAGACAGGTTTCACCATGTTGACCAGGGTAGTCACAAACTTCTGACCTCAAGTGATTTGCCTGATTGGCCTCCCAAAGTGTTGGGACTACAGGCGTGAGACACTGTGTCCAGCCATTACTTTCTAATTTTTAATCATAAGGAAATTTTTGTTTTGTTTCATTGTTTGAGACAACATCTTGCTGTGTTACCCAGGCTGGAGTGCAGTGGTGCAGTCATGGCTCACTGCAGCCTCGAACTCCTGGCTAAATGAGTCCACCTGCCTCAGCTTCCTGGGTAGCTGGGACCACAGGCATGTGCCACCACATCCAGGTAATTTTTAAATTTTTTGTAGAAACAGGGTCTCACTGTGTTGCCCAGGCTGGTCTTGAATTCTTGGGCTCAAGCAGTCCCTGCCTCAGCCTCCCAAAGTGCTGGGGTTATAGGCATGAGCCACTGCACCTGGCTGACTTACTTTTTTATTTTTGACCTGCCAGCAGGAAGTAACTGACTTACTTTTATTACAGAATGTAATACAATTTGCTGTCACATAATAGGTGCTCATTACATATTGTTTAATACATAACCTCCGTTTTACAGTTTAAAAAAGACTGCAATATAGGCTGGGCATGGTGGCTTATGCCTGTAATCCCAGCACTTTGGGAGGCTGAGGTGGGGGATCACCTGAGGTCAGGAGTTCGAGATCAGCCTGGCCAACATGGTGAAACCCCATCTCTACTAAAAATACAAAAAATTAGCTGGGCATGGTGGCACATGCCTGTAATCCCAGGTACTCAGGAGGCTGAGGCAGGAGAATCGCTTGAACTCAGGAGGCAGAGGTTTCAGTGAGCCAAGATCACACCATTGCACTCCAGCCTGGGCAACAAGTTCAAAACTCGTTCTCAAAAACACACAAACGGCCGAGTACAGTGGCTCATGCCTATAATCCCAGCACTTTGGGAGGCCGAGGCGGGTGGATCACAAGGTCAAGAGATCGAGACCAGTCCCAGCTACTCAGGAGGCTGAGGTTGCGGTGAGCCAAGATTGCACCATTGCACTCCAGCCTGGGTAACAACAGTGAAACTCCGTCTCAAAAAAAAAAAAAAAAAAAACAAAAAACAAAAACCAACCTTTTACCTCCCAGGTTCAAGTGATTCTCCTGACTCAGCCTTCTGAGTACCTGGGGCTACAGGTGTGTGCCACTACACCTGGCTAATTTTTGTATTTTTAGTAGAAACGGGGTTTTTGTATGTTGGCCAGGCCAGTCTTGAACTCCTGCTCTTGTGATCAGGAGTGAGCCGAGTGAGTGTGATCAGGTGAGCCGAGATTACCCTGATACACTCCAGCCTGGGTGACAGAATGAGACTCAAAAAAAAAAAAGTCAGTTTTCAACTTTCATCTGTCTTCATGTAGAAAATTCAGAACCTCAAAATGTTCTTTTTTTTTTTTTTTAATTTTTAAAGATGGTGTTTCACCATGATGGCCAGGCTGGTCTTGAACTCCTGACCTCAGGTGATCCACCCACCTCGGCCTCCCAAAGTGCTAGGATCACAGGCATGAGCCACTGTGCCGGGCCTATTTTTTTTTTTTTTTTTAAATAAAGTCGGGGTTTCACCATGTCAGTCAGTCTGGTCTTGAACTCCCGACCTCAGGTGATCTGCCCACCCTAGCCTCTAAAGTGCTTGGATAACAGGCATGAGCCACCACACCCGGCCCCTCAACAGGTTCTGAACAGAGCAGACAGTGGACCCACGCTCCAAAGTGTGTGGGAGCCAAGTCCAGACTAGAGCTCAGGCCTTCCCCGCCTAGGCTGCTCTGTGGCTAGACAAGACCACACGTTAAGCCACTACCACCCCACAACCAGCATGCCAGGCAAAGCTGACTGGCTGCAAGCTTTGCCCTCCGATCAGCCATTTTCACTCCACGTATACTCCTCTGTGGTTTATTATCTCTCAGTGGCTTTTCTATCCCCACAGGCATTCCTGAGATATCTGCAAATAGCAGCGACTTGGAAAACAAGTAGCGAATCTGTTGGTAATATCTTAAATATTAACTGGTTTACAGGCAACCTAAACTGATTGTGTCATATGGGTCTTGAACACCAAGACGAGTATTCTGGCTAGCCCCAAGCTCTTTGAGGGTAAGAACTATGTCTGATTTATTGGTGAGAACCTAGTGCCAAGGTTCATGTCGGGCTTACAGTAGGATAACAAAATAGGAGGCAGTCCGAAAATCACACAAAATTTGAAATTGAAGCCAGGGAAAACTGGATGAGCATCCTTAAACAGAAGCTTACAGTTACCTAACCTCTATGGGCCTCAATTATTCTCATATAAAATAATACAGGCCAGGTGCAGTGGCTCACACCTGAAATCCCAGCACTTTAGGAGGCCTAAGCAGGAGGACTGCTTGAAACTAGGAGTTTGAGACTAGCCTGGGAAACAAAGCGAGACTCTGTCTTTACTAAAATTTAAAAATTAGGCCAGGTGCAGTAGCTCATGTCTGTAATCCCAGAACTTTGGGATGCCGATGCATGTGGATCACAAGGTCAGGAGTTCCAGACCAGCCTGGCCAATATGGTAAAACTTCATCTCTGTTAAAAATACAAAAATTAGCCAGTTTTGGTGGCAGGTGAGTGTAGTCCCAGCTACTCAGGAGGCTGAGGGAAGAGAATCTTTTGAACCCAGGAGGCAGAGGTTGCAGTGAGCTGAGATCTCATTGCTGTACTCCAGCCTGGGCAACAGAGTGAGACTCTGCTTTAAAAAAATAAAAAATTGAAAAATTAGCCAGGCATGGTGGCACGTGCCTGTAGTCCCAGCTACTTGGGAGGCTGAGGTGGGGGGATTGCTTGAGTCCAAGAGTTTGAGGTTACAATGAGCAATGATTGTGCCCACTTTGCTCCAGCCTGGGCAACAAAGCAAGATCCTGCCTCTTAAAATAAATAGGCCGGGCACAGTGGCTCATGCCTGCATTCCCAGTGCTTTGGAAGGCCACAGTGGGTGGATCACGAGGTCAGGAGTGATCCTGACCAACAGGGTGCAACCCCATCTCTACTAAAAAATACAAAAATTAGCTGGATGTGGTGGTGGGCACCTGTAGTCCCAGCTACTCGGGAGGCTGAGGTAGGGAGAATTGCTTGAACCCGGGAGGCAGAAGTGGTGAGCCAAAATCGCACCACAACACTCCAACCTGGGCAACAGATTGAGACTCCATTTCAAAAAATTAATTAATTAAATAATATAAATACTACCTACCTTATAGAATTGCCATGAGAACAGAATGAGATAACAATGTATATGGAGCACCAGACAAAGTCATAGCCCTGACAATAACTGTGTCCTCCATCAATGTTAATGGCAACGAAAGGATGAAGCCAAAGTCAGATTGGTTCTTTTCTAGGGGACAAGCAAGACATAAAAAGGCCAGGTGCAGTGGCATGTGCCTATAGTCCCAGCTATTCAGGAGGCTGAGGCTGGAGGATTGCTTGAATCCAGGAGTTATGGGCTATAGTGCGCTATGCCAATCGGGTGTCTGCACTAAGTTCGGCATCAATATGGTGACCTCCCGGGAGCAGGGGACCACCAGGTTGCCCAAGGAGTGGTGAACCGGCCAGGTTGGAAACAGAGCAGGTCAAAACTCCCGTGCTGATCAGTAGTGGGATCACGCCCTTGAATAGCCACTGCACTCTAGCCTGGGCAACATAGCAAGACCCTGTCTCTGAAAAAAATAATAAAAATAAAAAATAAAATAAAGAAAAAGAAGGGCTGAGCGTGGTGGCTCACGCCTGTAATGCCAGCACTTTGGGAGGCTGAGGTGGGTGGATCAGCTGAGGTCAGAAGTTCAAGACCATTCTGGACAACATGGTGAAACCCCGTCTCTAAAAAGAATTAAAAAATGAAAAAATAAATAAAGAAAAAGAAGCAACAAATGCAGTTACCCAGCCTGTGAGTAGTCAGTGTTTCTTTTGGTATTTGTTGTCTGAGCTTAGAGCCTTGTTTTAAAGCTGGTCCTGCCTCATCTCCCAGCTTTTGCTTCATCTCCCAGTGAAGTCATAACGTTGGGCTGACTCCGTCTATTGACAGAGAGCCTGTGAGTCACAAATTCAACAGGATGACTTTGCTGCAGGGTGATTGACTGGAAAATGTTCCCTCATCTGAAAAATCTTTTTTTTAAGCAAATGGACATGCTTATTTTTGCAGCATGGAGTGTAGGCTTTTTATTTATTTGATATTGGTGTCTCGACATTCAAGTTGGCCAAGGGAGGGCTCACGATAGTCATGTTATGCCTTGTGAAGTGATATGTACTTATCCCATCCCTCTCCTTCTCCTTTCCTGCTATTATATCTAAAACAAACAGTCCCAGCACAATAGTTAAATTGCACTTGAATTTGGTGTTTACTTGACATTTACACACTGGCCATGCTGGACAGCTCAGTCATTCCAGAACAGGGTCCAGCCAGCAAGGATTGTGTTCTACTTGTGCTCAAGCCTGAGCAGGACAAGATCCTGAGACAGCTAGACAGTGTCTTCAGAAAGTGTTTTTACTGACTCTTATGCCTAAATTACTCTAACACCTGAGTTAGTGTATCTTAGAGAAAGGACAGTATCAGAATGTCTTCAGTCTTGCCAGAAAAATCTCTCCCTTACCCATGTGGGGCAGACTGGTGATACTGATACCACTCTGCCTCTTTTTTTTTTTTTTTTTTTTTTGAGACAGTCTCGCTCCGTCACTCAGGCTGGAGTGCAGTGGTGCAATCTCGGCTCACTGCAACCTCTGCCTCCTGGGGTCAAGCAATTCTCCTGCCTCAGCCTCCAGAGTAGCTGAGATTACAGGTATGTGCCACCATGCATGGCTGATTTTTGTATTTTTAATAGAAACGGGGTTACGCCATGCTAGCCAGGATGGTCTCAAACTCCTGACCTCATGATCCACCCTCCTTGGCCTCCCAAAGTGCTGGGATTACAGGCGTGAGCCACTGTGCGCCTAGCCTCATTCTGCCTCTTTTTTTTTTTTTTTTTGAGACAGAGTCCCACTCTGTCACCCAGGCTATAGTGCAGTGGCGTGATCTCAGCTTACTGCCACCTCCCCCTCCCAGGTTCAAGCAATTCTTCTGCCTCAGCCTCCTGAGTAGCTGAGATTACAGCCGCATGCCACTACACCCAGCTAATTTTTTTTGGACAGTTTTTACATTGTGACCAGCTAATTTTTTTTATTTTTAGTAGAGATGAGATTTCACCATGTTGGTCAGGCTGGTCTCGAACTCCTGACCTCGTGATCTGTCCACCTTGGCCTCCCAAAGTGCTGGGATTATAGGTGTGAGCCACCACACCCAGCTCTGCCTCTTCTTAAATCCAACTTGAACACTGCCCAGTGCTAAATCCCCTGAGGACTGGCTAGAGATTACTAATTTGATCAACTTCATCTCCCTTTCTTTCCTTTCCTCCTCCATATAATGGAATTAATAATACTTACTTGAGGCCAGGCACAGTGAATCATGCTCAAGAAGGATTGCTCAAGGCCAGGAGTTTGGGACCAGCCTGGACAACACTGTGAGACCTCATCTCTGCAAAAAGTTTCTTAAAATTAGCGGGGCTTAGTGGTGGCTTCTTTAAGTCCTAGTTGCTGAGAAAGCTGAAGGCAGAGGATCGCTTGAGCCCAGGTGTTTGAGGCTGCAGTGAGCTATGATCATGCCACTCCACTCCAGCCTGCCCAACAGAATGAGACCTTGACTCTAAACATTAATAAAATAATAATAATACCTACTTTGCAGGATTCTTTTGGGTATAACATATGCAAAGTATATAGGGAAGTTACAGGCTTTTTAAAAGTTCTTTTAAAATGTTGGTTCTCAGATGGGAATGGCGGCTCACGCCTGTAATCCCAGCAGTTTGGGAGGCCAAGGCGAGTGGATCACCTGAGGTCAGGAGTTCAAGACCATCCTGGCCGACATGGTGAAACCCTGTCTTTTATTGAAACAAATTAAAAAAAAAAATGTTGGTTCTCATCCTCTTCTGAGGCCCATGCTTCCGGTTTCAAAAGGTAGATGGGCTCATAAAAGTGAAGTGTCAGGCTGGGCACAGTGGCTCACGCCTGTAATCCCAGCACTTTGGGAGGCAGAGGTGGATGGATCGCCTGAGGTCAGGAGTTCTAGACCAGTGTGGGCAACATAGTGAGAACTCATCTCTACAAAAAGTAATGAACCAGATGTGACGGCAACATCCTGGGTTCCCAGCTACTCAAGAGACTGAGGTAGGAGGATCACTTAAGCCCAAGAGGAAGAGGCTGCAGTGAGCCATGAGCATGCCACTACAGTCCAACCCCAGCAACAAAGCAAGACCCTATGTCAATAAACAAATAAATAAAATTGTATTATTTTTACATATGCATGAAAAGTGTGAAGATTTACACAACAAATGGAATTGTGGTCATATCTGGGGAGGCAGGCTTTGGAGTTTATTTAAAATACACATTTGGTTGGGCATGGTGGCTCATGCCTGTAATCCAAGCACTTTGGAGGCCAAGGCGGGCAAATCACCTGAGGTCGGGAGTTCAAGACCAGCCTGACCAACATGGTGAAATCCCGTCTTAAAAATAAAATAAAATAAAATACACATTGGTGCTTGCTTCGGCAGCACATATACTAAAATTGGAACGATACAGAGAGGATTAGCATGGCCCCTGTGCAAGAATGACACGCAAATTCGTGAAGCGTTCCATATATAAAAAATTCTATCTATGTAAAAAAAATACACATTGATTTATAAATATTGATTAAAAAAAAAATAAGCATGGGCTGGGCGCGGTGGCTCAAGCCTGTAATCCCAACACTTTGGGAGGCCGAGGTGGGTGGATCATGAGGTCAAGAGCTCGAGACCATCCTGGTCAACATGGTGAAACCCTGTCTCTACTAAAAATACAAAAAATTAGCTGGGCATGGTGGCGTGTGCCTGTAATCCCAGCTACTTGGGAGGCTGAGGCAGGAGAATTGCCTGAACCCAGGAGGTGGAGGTTGCGGTGAGCCAAGATCGTGCCATTGCACTCCAGCCTGGGTAACAAGAGCGAAACTCCGTCTCAAAAAAATAAAATAAAATAAACATGTATTAATTTTTGAAACCAGAAAAAAAATTACCTTTAAAAAATGAAATAATAGGCCAGGTGCAGTGGCTCATGCCCGTAATCTCAGCACTTTGGGAGGCCAAGGTGGGTGGATCATATGAACTCAGGAGTTCGAGACCAGCCTGACCAACATGTAGTGAAACCCCATCTCTATTAAAAACTAAAAAAAATTAGCTAGGTGTGGCACATGCCTGTAGTCCCAGATAGTTTGGAAGCTAAGGCAGGAGAATCATGTGACCCCAGGAGGCAGAGGTTGCAGTGAGCCGAGATTGCACCTCTGTACTCCAGGCTGGGCAACAGAATGAGACTCTGTCCCAAATAAAAAGAAAAAGAAAAACAGCCAGGCGCGGTGGCTCATGCCTGTAATCCCAGCACTTTGGGAGGCTGAGGTGGCTGGATCACGAGGTCAAGAGATCGAGACCATCCTGGTCAACATGGTGAAACCCCGTCTCTACTAAAAATACAAAAAATTAGCTGGGCATGGTGATGTGTGCCTGTAATCCCCGCTACTCAGGAGGCTGAGGCCGGAGAATTGCCTGAACCCAGGAGGCAGAGGTTGCGGTGAGCCGAGATCGTGCCATTGCACTCCAGCCTGGGTAACAAGAGTGAAACTTTGTCTCAAAAAAAAAATTAATATATTCCCTGATTACCTCAGTCCCCTTCAAGTTTCAGTCCTTAAAAGTTTTCTTAATGGTTGGGAAAATTCTTGAAAGGACACAGTCAATATGGCTTTGCTGGGATATCCTTCTTAAAAATTTGTTTTGGCTCTGTATTGTTTGTCAAGGTTTCAGAGAGCCCTGCAAGTGAGAGTGCTCCATTTACCATTTTGAAATTCTCCCCTTCTAGTTGGCCAACATCGTGTTTCCACTGTAATCCACCTGAAAAACAAACAGGAAAGTTTACACTAGTCTCTGTGTCAACCATCTGCACCTGCAATTATCTCTACAACAATGTAAGAGCTGGAAGACCAACTCCGGGCTGTGTGTGTGTGTGTGTGTGTGTGTGTGATATTTGGGGAGCAGCAACTATGTGTCTGGCTCAGGGTTGGGCATTGGGAACACCAATGGTGAACAAAGATAGATGAGATCTGGCCGGGCATGGTGGCTCACCCCTGTAACGCCAACACTTTGGGAGGCCAAGGTGGGCAGATCACCTGAAGTTGAGAGTTTGAGACCAGCCTGATTAACATGGAGAAACCCCATCTCTACTAAAAAATACAAAATTAGCCAGGCGTGGTGGTTCATGCCTATAATCCCAGCTACTTGGGAGGGTGAGGCAGGAGAATCGCTTAAACCCAGGAGGCAGAGGTTGCGGTGAGCCCAGATTGTGCCATTGCATTCCAGCCTGGACAACAAGAGCAAAACTACGACTCAAAAAAAAAAAAAAAAGATAGATGTGATTCCTACTCACAAGGAGCTTATAGTCTTTGCCAGAAGAAAGACATTAATCAAATAATCATAAAAGTAAAACCAGACTGCAATCACTGCTCTGAGGGAGGATACACAGTATAGCAAAGCTTGTCATAGGGAAAACTAACCTAGTTAGGGTTTCTAAGGAGAATAGTTGGAAGAGGAACGTCATGTTCTCTTTGTGACCTCTGAGTGCTGATAAATGATTAAGACAAGCATTTGTGCCCTTGTATTTCTAAATCTAATATGGTCACCATAATTTTTTTTTTCTTTTTTGAAACAGAGTCTTGCTCTGTCATCCAGGCTGGAGTGCAGTGGCGTGATCTTGGCTCACTGCAACCTCCGCCTCCTGGGTTCAAGCAATTCTCCTGCCTCAGCTTCCCGACTAGCTGGGACTACAGGCACGTGCCACCACGCCCAGCTAATTTTTTCATATATTTAGTAGAGACGAAGATTCACCATGTTGGCCAGGATGGTCTTGATCTCCGGAACTCAGGGCACATAGATAAAAACAGACATTGGCTAGGAGACAAACCCTGAAAGATATGGTAATGCAAGGTGCCAAGTGTGATCTAGTAAGAGGGTTGTGCAAGGATGCCCAGGAGCCCAGAGGCACAGGGCATTGGTTCTGCTCGAGGTGTGCCTGGCAGATACGGAAGAGGTGGGGTGTCCGGGCAAAACAGCACAAACAAACCATGGAGATAGGAGAGAATAGGGTATGTGGGTGGACCAGGATAAAATCCAGGGGGCAGCACAGAGGGTGTAGGGACAATAAGTAAATCTTTGGAAAACACATTTGAGGGGGCCTGTGTCACAACTTCTCCTAAATCAAATAGTTGCTCAAGCTGGGCAGTGGCTCACACCTGAAATCCCAGCACTTTGGGAGGCTGAGGCAGGTGGATCACCTGAGGCTGGGAGTGCAAGACCAGCCTGACCAACATGGAGAAACCCTGTCTTTACTAAAAATACAAAAATTGGCTGAGCATGGTGGCACATGCCTGTAATCCCAGCTACTCCAGAGGTGAGGCAGGAGAAATGCTTGAATCTGGGAGGTAGAGGTTGCGGTGAGCTGAGATTGCACCATTGTACTCCAGCCTGGGCAACAAGAGTAAAACTCTTGTCTCAAAAAAATATAAAAAAATTAAAATAAAAAAAGAGTTGCTCAAGCCCCACATGTTAAAGCTGCCTTCTCTACAACTTCAGTGATCCTGGAACTATGTTCAGTTTTTTGGCACAGCATGTTGACGAGTCATATTATGATAATATTTTTCTTTAAATCCACTCATTTAAAAAATATTTTGAAACTTTAGCTGGGCGTGGTGGCTCACGCCTGTAATTCCAGCACTTTGGGAGGCTGAGGCGGGCGGATCACGAGGTCAGGAGATCAAGACCATCCTGGCTAACACAGTAAAACACCATCTCTACTAAAAAAAAAAAAAAAATAGCTGGGCGTGGTGGCATGTACCTGTAGTCCCAGCTACTCAGGAGGCTGAGGCAGGAGAATTGCTTGAACTCAGGAGGCGGAGGTTGAAGTGAGCTAAGATGGAGCCATTGTACTCCAGCCTGGGTGACAAAGTGAGCTCTGTTTCAAAAAAAAAAAACCAAAACTTTAAAATATATTTAATAATAATATTTGTAATATCACAGTTTGGATATGCTAGCTCCATGTTTTATTAAGCATAATATAATAAATGCATGACAATTAAAATAATAAATATTACCCTATGTGCCACATGAAATTGCCTTGAGTCCCATCAGTGGTATTCACATTCCTGGATTTGAAAAAAAAATTATACCAGGCATGCTGCGTCACACCTGTAATCCCAGCATTTTGGGAGGGTGAGGCAGGAGAATCACTTGAGACCATGTGTTCAAGACCAACATAGCGAGACCCCATCTCAAAAAAGGAGAAAAAATTCTACCACAATTCTAGGATAGTATAGATGTTAAAAACCAAAAGCTCATTACTTTTTTTCCATCACTCATGTATTGTATTTAGTGATTGAACAAAATCTTTTCAACCTAAATAGCTGATTTGTATGACTAGCAGATAAAGACCATTGTATTTTCCTGCCTTTAGGCCAAGACTCTCTTTTCATCTTATTTTGTCCAATTTCTGTAATGCTGAAAAGAACGCACTGTTGGTACAAATGACAACCCACTGTGTACCTCCTCCCATGGTTTCTAACGGTGTAGCTTGTGATGGGTCAGTTGCCTGGTTTTCATTGCTGTGAACACTTTTAATTAAAAGGAAGGGAACCTGAGGTCAGGAGTTTGAGACCAGCCTGACCAACATGAAGAAACCCCATCTCTACTAAAAATATAAAATTAGCTGGGCATAGTGGCGTCTACCTGTAATCCCAGCTACTCGGGCGGCTGAGGCAGGAGAATCACTTGAATCCTGGAGGCGGAGGATGCAGTGAGCTAAGATTGTGCCATTGCGCTCCAGCCTGGGCAACAAGATTGAAACTCCATCTTTAAGTAAATAAATAAATAAATGGCAGGTAATTTGCAATATTAAGCATGTCTTCTCTGAATTAATCCTCTAAACAACTCTACAACAGTAGGGGATAAAGCCCTATTTTACAGATAAAGAAATGAGGGCTCAGATATATCCAAGCAACTGCCCCTCTTAGTGCTGTGTGACCAGCCATAGATGGGGTGAATTTTAGAATTGTTTGATTCGAAGCCTGGGAATCTCTTTGGCTTCTAACTGACTGCATTCATTTGGGTTGACCCTTTTCCCCATCCATTTAACAGACATTTTCTGAATGCCGGTTATGTAGAAGGTACTCTGCTATATGATGGGAGATTCAGAGATAAATATAAATGGTATAAGCTGTGCTATCAAAATCCGTATAGCCATCGGGTACAGTGGCTCATGCCTGTAATCCCACAGCTTTGGGAAGCTGAGGTGGACAGATCACTTTAGGTCAGGCGTTCGAGACCAGCCTGGGCAACATGGTGAAACCCCCTCTCTACTAGAAATACAAAAATTAGGCTGGGTACCGTGGCTGACGTGGAATCTCAGCACTTTGGGAGGACGAGGCAGGTGGATTACTTGAGGACAGGAGTTTGAGACTAGCCTGGCCAACATGTTGAAACCCTGCCTCTACTAAAAATACAAAAAATCAGCAGGTGTGGTGGTGTGTGCCTGTAATCCCAACTACTCAGGAGGCTGAGGCAGGAGAATCACTTGAACCTGGGAGGTGAAGGTTGCAGTGAGTCGAGATCGCACCACTCACTCCAGCCTGGACAATAGAATGAGACCTCATCTCAAAAATAAAATAAAAGTGTTATAGCTCTTTTAGAATTTGTCTAGCAGCCTTTCCGGTTTTTGCTGGAAAGCCCATAAAAAAAAAACAAAACAAAATAAAAACACAAAAATTAGCCAGATGTGGTGGCATGCACCTGTGGTTTCACTACTAAGGGGATTGAGATGGAGGATAACCAGAGCCTTAGGAGGTCAAGACTGCAGTGAGCTGTGATCATGCCACTATATTCCAATGTGGGTGACAGAGTGAGATATTGTCTCAACAACAAAAAAAGGCTGGGCACGGTGGTTCATGTCTGTAATTGCAGCACTTTGGGAGGCCGAGTCGGGAGGATCACCTGAGGTCAGGAGTTTGAGACCACCCTGATCAACATGGTGAAACCCCATCTCCACAAAATACAAAAAATTAGCTGGGCATGGTAGCCCATGCCTGTAATCCTAGCGACTTGGGAGGAGAATCACTTGAACCCAGGAGGCGGAGGTTGCAGTGAGCTGAGACTGTACCATTGCACTCCAGCCTGCACAACAAGAGTGAAACTCCATCTCAAAAAAGAAAGAAAAAAAAGAAAGAAAGAAAGAAAGAAAGAAAGAAAGAAAGAAAGAAAGAAAGAAAGAAGGGAAGGTACTGTGGGTCACACCTGTAATCCTAGCACTTTGGGAGGCTGAGGAGGGTAGATCACTTAAGGTCAGGGATTCGACACCAGCCTGGCCAACAGGAGGCTGAGGCAGGAAAATTGCTTGAGCCCAGGAGGCAGAGGTTGCAGTGAGCCAAGATGGTGCCATTGCACTCCAGCCTGGGTGACAGACTGAGACTCCTTCTCAAAAAAAAAAAGGAAAGAAAGAAGCTTCTAGCTCCTTCCTGGGAGAGTCAATTATAAATGGTTATATTAAAAAATTAATCTTGTTTTAACTTATGCAGACACTGTAAGAAATTCAAATGGTTTATGGAATGTCAAAGATCAAAAATAAAACCTTTTTCTCTTACTCCCAAATCATAGACCTGTTCTTCAGATGAAGCCAGCACGAATAGCTTCTTCATATTTTTACTTCACTCTGCCACTCTACAAATGATTTGAAGTGACTCACAGTGAAGGATATGTTTTCTTTTCCATCATAAAGTTAATAATATAGAAATAGAAAACCAAGTCATTCAAAAAAGAAGGAAACTAGCATGTGATATAGTTGCTATGATTGAGCATCACATCTTAGCAACTTAGCTTCCTGGCAGCCAAGACAAAAAGGGAACAAGCTAAGTTCCGTAGCCCTCATTATCAGAAAGGAAGAAGTTCATTGTTATTTTGGTTCATAAACCTTAAGTTCACTTCTCACCTGGAAGCCCACAGAGGGACATTGATAGACACAATAATTAATGTTTTTGACAACAGTCTTACCACAAATGCCAATTTTTGTCTGCCCTTTCTTGTGAAGGCCTTTAATTAAGGTCAAGGGCTTCACACTGAAGCAGACATCAGTGAGGGCTTGGCTAACCTAGTTTAACTACTGTCTGTAACCCAAAGCAGAGTGGAATCAAAGCTAGTTAGCACTACAAGTGAACTATAGAAAATCTCAAGAGGATTATACAATTACAGTTGTCTCTTGACATTCATGGGAGATTGGATGCTCAAGTTCTTTATATAAAATGACATAGTATTTGCATATAACCTATGCAAACATCCTCTTGTATAATTTAAACCACCTCTACACTACTTACAATACCTAATAATACAATGTAAATGCTTTTTTTGTTATACTGTATTTTTTTGATTTGTATGATTTTTTTTTTTTTAACTTTTGGTTTTTTTTTTTTTTTGGAGATGGAGTTTCACTCTTGTTAACCCAGGCTAGAGTGCAATGGCACGATCTCGGCTCACTGCAACCTCCGCTTCCTGGGTTCAAGCAATTCTCCTGCCTCAGCCTCCCGAGTAACTGGGACTACAGGCGCACACCGCTACGGCCAGCTAATTTTTGTATTTTTAGTAGAGACGTGGTTTCACCATGTTGACCAGGATGATCTAGACATCTTGACCTCGTGATCCACCTGCCTCAGCCTCCCAAAGTGCTAGGATTATAGGCATGAGCCACTGCACCTGGCCTGTATGATTTTTAATTGTTGTATTTTGTTGTTCTTGTTTCTAAAAAATTATCTCTGTCGGTTGTGGTAGCTCACATTTGTAATCCTCGCACTTCGGTGGGTCAAGGTGAGCAGGATCACTTGAGTGCAGGAGTTTGAGATTAGCTTGAGCAACATGGTGAGACCCCTCCTGCTGTTGTCTCTACAAAAAATACAAAAAGTTAGCTGAGCCTGTGCCTATAGTTTCAGCTACTTGGGAAGCTGAGATGGGAGGCCCACTTGAACCAGGGAGGCGGAGGTTGCAGTGACCTGAGATTGCGCCACTGCACTCTAGCATGGGTGACAGAGCAAGACCCTGTCTCAAAAATAAATAAATAAATAATAAGGAAAAAAAAGAAAAAGAAAAAATTATCTGTAGGTTTCTTATCCTGCCTAATTCACTGTAAATGCTATCTGATTGTTACGGTGTCTTGGTTTCTATTTGCCTTATTTTTTATTGTTGTGCTGGTTTTCTTAAATTGTTCATTTCCCACGGAATACTTTCCATCCGCAGGGATTCAGAACCTGTGGATGTGGAGGGCCAGAGGGCTGAATTTGCAAGTTGGGTAATGGGGAAAGCCTTCACAGGAGAAAGCCTTTGGGGCTGGAGTTGGAGGAGTAGGAGTCAATAGAGAAGAGAGTAAAGGGCAAGGCCATCCTTCCAGGTTTAGAACACAAGTACAAAGGCACAGAGAAATGAAAGGGCTTGGCCTGTTTGGAGGATGTCGAGCTGTCTGGGGTTGAGAGAAAGAGGATTCTAACAAGGCTTCCATTAAAGAGGCTGGATTTGCTGCTTGGACATTTTCTAGCTCTTCTGAGACAACTTTTTGTTGAGTTAAGCGAAAATGAATGAAAATCAGATGGACCATATTTCTCTTGAGTACACGTGGCCTTAAAAACGTAGGGGAAAAAGAACTTGACAGAATGTGTCTTGGCTTTTGCCAAACCCAAAGTATTTGAAAAATCACACAGTACACATCTCGAACCCAAAAACATGCTTGGATTCGCACACCCCTAATTGCAGCTGCAGCCATTTAATAAAATGAATTGTGTACAAGAAAATGGGGTCTGAATGGAGGGAGTTTCATTAAAGAGAATGACTGATGTAGGGCGGTTGGCTGGTGCCCTTGAGAAAGTATGTATCTCATTGCCTTTGCAGAAAAAGAGAGAGGGCCAATGTAGAGCTTGCTAACCACTCTGTTGAATTGTGCTGTCTTGTAGAGAACAACTAAAACCCCACACTAATTAACTTTATTGTATCATGTATAGAAAGAATTCAGCAGCTCTTGTTTCTCTCCTGCTCTGTTTCTTAGTTTTACATTCTGGAGTACGAAATGTAACAATGAAAAGAAACATGTTTTGCATCAGTCTCAATTCACAGAAATGGAGACAAATAAGAGATGGTGGAAATAGAACAAGATCACTAATATGCTATATTTTTTTTTAAGACAGGGTTTCACCATGTTGGTCAGGCTGGTCTTGAACTCCTGACCTCAGGTGATCCAGCCCCCTTGGCCTCCAAAGTGCTTGGATTACAGGCGTGAGCCACCACACCCGGCTGGCTAATATGCTATTTATTCCCATTCAAAACTCTTGGCTTGAGCTTCATGGACATTGAAATGTGGAAAAAAAATCTGAGGCCCAGAAAGGTTAACTGATTTGTCCATGGTCCACAGTTGGTTAGTTGTAAAGCTGGGGCTCAAACCAGGACCTCTGATTCTTGTTCTTTCATGGCAAACACATTTTTGTTGTTGTTGTTGTTGCAGGAAGAGGGTCAGGTACTAGATGTCCCAGAGATTCCTCTGGCTTAATATGTTCCTAATATTTTCACACCAAACCATCTTATGTCCCTTAGTCTTTGATCTTAGTAACACTGTCACCTCTGGGTAACTCAGTCCAGAAACCTGAGAGTTCCTCTTGACCGCTCTTTCTCCCTTATACCTCTTACTTAAATCATCTTCCAGGCCAGGCACGGTGGCTCATTCCTGTAATCTCAGCACCTTGGGAGGCCGAGGCAGGTGGATCACTGAGGTTAGGAGTTCGAGACCAGCCTGGCCAACATGGTGAAACCCAATCTCTACTAAAAATACAAAAATTAGCTGCGTGTGGTGCAGCCACCTGTAATTGCAGCTACTTGGGAGGCTGAGGCAGGAGAATCGCTTGAACCCAGGAGGTAGAGGTTGCAGTGAGCCAAGATCATGCCATTGCACTCCAGCCTGGATGATGAGAGTGAAACTCAATCTCAAAAATAAATAAATAATCAATCTTCCAGTGGTACTGATCTTCCTTTCTAAATATTTCTTAAATATGCTACTTTCTCTCTAGTCCTATGTTCACTGACCTAGTTTTGACCCTAGTTGTTTTTCTCTCACTCTTTTTTTTTTTTTTTTTTTTTGAGATGGAGTTTCGCTGTTGTTACCCAGGCTGGAGTGCAAGGGCGTGATCTTGGCTCACTGCAACCTCCGCCTCCTGGGTTCAAGCAATTCTCCTGCCTCAGCCCCCCGAGTAGCTGGGACTACAGGCACACACCACCATGTCCAGCTAATTTTTGTATTTTTAGTAGAGACGAGGTTTCACCTTGTTGACCAGGATGGTCTCGATCTCTTGACCTTGTGATCCACCCGCCTCGGCCTCCCAAAGTGCTGGGATTATAGGCGTGAGCCACCGCGCCCGGCCTTTTCTCTCACTCTTCTACTTAAAAATAAAACAAAACCAGCCAGGTATGGTGGCTCACGCTTGTAACCCCAGCACTTTGAGAGGCCAAGGCAGGATAATTGCCTGAGTCCAGGAGTTTGAGACCGGCCTGGGCAATATGGTGAAACCCTGTCTGTATAAAACATACAGAAATTAGCCAGGCATGGTGGTGTGTGCCTGTAGTCCCAGTTACTGGGGGGCTGAGGAAGGAGGATGGCTTGAGCCCAGGAGGTTGAGGCTGCAGTGAGCCGAGCCTGAGCCACAGGGTGATAGACTTTGTCTCAAAAAAAAAAAAAACACCCACAAACTAGGTGAGGTGGCTCACGCCTGTAATCCTAGCACTTTGGGAGGCTGAGGCAGGTGGATCACCTGAGGTCAGGAATTTGAGACCAGCCTGGCCAACATAGTGAAACCCTGTCTCTACTAAAAATACAAAAAATTAGCTGGGCGTGGTGGCGGGGCACCTGTAATCAATCCCAGCTATTCGGGAGGCTGAGGCAAGAGAATCACTTGAACCTGGGAGGCGGAGGTTTCAGTGAGCGGAGATTGTGCCATTGCACTCCAGCCTGGATGACAAGTGTGAAACTCCGTCTCAAAAAAAAACAAACCCCACAAAAAACGAAACAAACAATACTTTATATTCTGAATTTATTCTGCCAATTTTAAAAAAATCTTCATTAACCTAGATGATTGCAATATTCCCTAAGCAGCACCCCCTGCCTGGGAACCATTCTTCACACTGTTGCCGGAATGATTATTTCAGTTTGCAGATAACTTGTCTCTGCCCATCCTTGGTGCCCCTCTATGGCAGCATTCAACTCTAACAAGACTGGTCCTTGTTATGCCTCCATGACTCATCTCTTGCTCTTTCCAATCTCAAACTTTATGCTGAGCCCCATGACACCTTGCGGCCTCTTGAGCAAGGCAGGCAGCTTTGTGTTTGTTTGCTTGCTTTTGCCCTCTTTAGTTTTTACCTCTGTGCCTTTGTGCATACCGTGCCCTCCACTGCCAATGCCCTTCCCATCCATCATATACTGCCTCACGGAGTTTTCATCCTCAGCATCTGGGATGAAAACAGGCATAATGTAGATATTCAATAAAATGTTTACTGGATAAGAACATTCTTGATTTAGGAGCACAGTCCAAGATGCTCATTCACCCATTCACTCACTCCTTCCTTCACCTGCATGATACTACTTAATCTTTGGAGAAAGCCCATAGGTAACGTGCCATTCATGTGATACACACTGGTATAAGTTGTGCCATTGTAACTGCTGCTGCAACATTATGTCAACATTATAGTAGTTGGTAAATAGCCACCGTCCTGAGATCACTGAATATCCCCCACCACACTAGCTCCTCTCCTGGAGTGCCCTGGTCCTCCCTATGATCCAGCTCCTAAAGGGTTAACTTCGTCTTCCCCTGACCCCACCAGGAATCTATTGTAGTACCTGTTGCCTTGTTCTCCTGCCAGCTGGATTGTTAAATGTGCACTGTCACTTCTGCCCATAGGAAGGGTTTCACAGATTCTATTTTATGTCTGAAGCTTAGAGAGGTTAAGCGACTTACCAAGATCAGTCAGCAAGCTCCTGGTTCCCCTGTCTGTGAATTCAGAGCTCTTTCTAGGACACACTGAAGCCTTCTTCTCCCGTCTGTGTCTGTTCTATTCCTTGTGATGTTGAATGTCTTGGCTGTCCAGAACCTGCCCCAGTTTTGACACACTCCTCTGTGCACAGGGTGAGGCTCAGGGTAGCCAAATGTCAGGGCTTGAGTACTGCCTCCTACATTTACCTAAACTTAAAATACAACACCAAGCAATGAGGTCTTTCTTTTTTTTCCCCACGTGAAGGGGGGTGTGTGTGTGTGTGTGTGTGTGTGCAAATTCAAGATTAGCCAAATTAAATTTTAGTTCAACTTGTTCAAACAAAGTTATATTCACTTGGAGACACAGTGGGATGTTTCTGGCCTGATGCATAATTACTTTCCTTAGGTTATAACTGTTTCCCCTTCTCTCTTTCTTCATAAAAGAAAGTCCCTTTTCCAGCTGGGGCTTCACTGAGGGGGAGTGGGGCTGCCGGAGACACAGCAGAGAGCACAATATTCACTGATGTTTTTGGAAATGGGACCCAAAAGTTTACCCATAAATAAAACACACTTCTAAGGGCCAAGGTTTTGTGCTCTGACGTTCATAGTCTCAGCTTGATCCTGCTGAACAGAGGATTTTAAACACCTCATATCTACCTCTTATCTGACAGCAACCCCCACTCCTTGTCCTCTTTCTTTCTCTCTTTCTTTCTTTCTTTCTTTCTTTCTTTCTTTCTTTCTTTCTTTCTTTCTTTCTTCTTTCTTTCTTTCTTTCTTTCTTTTTCTTTCTTTTCTTTCTTTCTTTCTTTCTTTCCTTTCTTTCTTTCCTTCCTTTCTTTCCTTTCTTTCTTCTTTCTTTTCTTTCTTTCTTTCTTTCTTTCGAGACAGAGTCTCACTCTGTCACTCAGGCTGGAGTGCAGTGGCATAATCTCAGCTCACTGCAACTCCTGCCTCTCAGGTTTAAGTGATTCCTGCCTCAGCCTCCTGAGTAGCTGGAATTACAGGTGTGTGCCACCATGCCTGGCTAATTTTTGTATTTTTAGCAGCACAGTGGCTCATGCCTGTAACTCTCTTTTCTCTTGGGAGACCAGATCTTCTTCTGCAGCCCAATGCCACTTGCTTGCCTCCACCTCTTCCTGAATGGCCTTCTACAGTGCAGCCTTGCTACTGCCGGGTCATTCTGGAAGCCTTGGACATATAAGAGAAGTCCAGGGCGATGTAGAAATGATGCCCAGCCATGGTGACTCATGCCCATAATCCCAGCACTTTTGGAGGCTGAACCAGGAGGATCGCTTGAGGCCAGGAGTTTGAGACTAGTCTTGGTAACACTGAGAAACTCCAACTCTATTTAATTAAAAAAATGTGTTTAAAAAATAAAAAAAAGTAGAAGTTTCACAGTGAGAACAATGCCCGGGTTTTCTCCCTCTAGGAGATCTGTCCCTGGGAAGTCAGAGTGTGACCTGGACGTTACCTTGTGGGCCTGGAATCCAGGCAGGCTGGTTATGGGCCTTCACAGTTCAAAGGTATCAGTCCCAAGCAACCTGCCCCATACATCCTGCCACTGGGAGGGGAAGGCTCGAAAGAGGGTGAAGACCCCTCTTTCCTGAACAAGACTGGATTGGCTGTAGGTCTTGCCAAATCTTTGCAGTGATCTGCAAGGCTCCGGGCCACCTACTGCCCTGTTTGTCTGCTGACCTCATCTCCTCCTCCCTACTTGCAAAGTCCCCCAGCATTGGCCTCTTCCCTGTTGCTCCAGTGTTCCAGGCCTCCTCCTATCCTAAGTCTTTTGCCTGTGTGGGTTCCTTTACCTAGAACACTCTTCCCCAGACATACCAACAGTGAATTTCATCAACCTCAAGTCTTGCCTTAGTACCAAGTTCTTCCATAGTTAGCCTTTTAAAAATTGCAGGTTGGGCACGGTGGCTCATGCCTGTAATCCCAGCACTTTGGGAGGCCGAGGCCGGCAGATCACAAGGTCAGGAGTTCGAGACCAGCCTGGACAATATGGTGAAACCTCATCTCTACAAAAAATACAAAAATTAGCTGGGAGTGGTGGCAGGCACCTGTAGTCCAGAAGAATCACTTGAACCTGGGAGGCAGAGATTGCAGTAAGCTGAGATTGCACCACTGCACTATAGCCTGGGCGACAGAGCAAGACTCCGTCTCAAAAATAAATAAATAAATAAGAATTGCAATTCCTCCTCCTTAAACTTGGAAATCTCTTTTTTTTTTTTTTTTTTTTTTTTTGAGATAGAGTCTTCCTCTGTTGCCCAGGCTGGAGTGCAATGGTGCCATTTGGACTCACCGCAACCTCCACCTCCCAGATTCAAGCTATTTTGCCTCAGCCTCCTGAGTAGCTGGGACTATAGGTGCCCACCACCATGTCTGGCTGATTTGTGTATTTTTAGTAGAGATAGAATTTCACTATGTTTGTCAGGCTGATCTTGAGCTCCTGACCTCAGGTGATCAGCCCACTTTGACCTCCCAAAGTGCAGGGATTACAGGTGTGAGCCACCGTGCCTGGCCATGTTTTTTATTGTCTGACTTCCTCCCTAGAATATAAGCTGTGCAAGGCCAGGGTTCTGACTGTGTGTGTTACTCACTCTTCATACTGAGAACAGTGCCTAACATAGGGCGGTAGTTTAGTAATCGTTTGTTGAATAAATTAATGAATGTGGCCGGGCGCGGTGGCTCACTCCTGGAATCCCAGCACTGTGGGAGGCCGAGGTGGGCAGATCACCTGAGGTCTGGAGTTTGAGACCAGCCTGACCAACATGGAGAAATCCTGTCTCTACTAAAAATACAAATATTAGCCCCAGCTACTGGGGAGGCTGAGGCACAAGAATGTCTTGAAGCTGGGAGGCAGAGGTTACAGTGAACTGAAATTGTCCCACTGCACTCCAGCCTGGGTGACAAAGTGAGACTCTGTCTTAAAAAAAAAAAATAGCTGGGTGCAGTGGCTCATGCCTGTAATCCCAGCACTTTGGGAGGCCGAGGAGGGCGGATCACCTGAGGTCTGGAGTTTGAGACCAGACCTCTACTAAAAATACAAAAATTAGCCAGGCGTGGTGGCAGGCGCCTGTAATCCCAGCTACTTGGGAGGCTGAGGCAGGAGAATCGCTTGGGAGGTGGAGGTTGCAGTGAGCCAAGATCGTGCCATTGCACTCCAGCCTGGGCAACAAGAGTGAAACTCCATCTCTGAAAAAAAAGAAAACAGAAAAAAGATAAATAAATAAATAACTGCTTTTTCTGTGACTCTCAGGCTGACAAAGTCCTTTCCCTTCCTCCCCTCCGCCAGCCACTCTTGGGCACATTCCTTCTTTAGGTACATTAATCCTAAGTCAAGTTTAGTTTCGTTTTGGGACAGCCATTCTATCTCTTTTTCAGCTCTGCATATCTCTGCCCTAATGCTTTAGGGCATGTCACTCTCACCTCTGTCAAGCTCCCATCTGCAAAGATCTTGTGACTGGCCTATGACTGACCTGTGACTGGCCTGGGATAGGAGGTAGCAGCAGCATTAGAATCAGACGCCTGGACATCCATTCAGTCCTCCCTATCTTGGGCACTAGAAGTTGTTAACAAAGCCTGTCGAGGTGGCTCATGTATATAATCCCAGCACTTTGGGAGGCTGAGGAGGGCAGATCACTTGAGGTCAGGAGTTCGAGACCAGCCTGGCCAACATGGTGAAACCCTGTCTTCACTAAAAATACAAAACTGAACCAGAAATTGCTTGAACCCAGGCGGCATAGATTGCAGTGACTGGAGACCGTACCACTGCACTTCGGCCTGGGCCACAGAGCAAGACTCTGTTTTAAGAAAATAAAATAAAATCACAAAAAAAGCCAGGCGTGGTGGCTTACGCCTATAATCCCAGCATTTTGGGAGGCCGAGGTGGGTGGATCACGAGGTCAAGAGATCGAGACCATCCTGGCCAACAAGGTGAAACCCCGTCTCTACTAAAAATACAAAAATTAGCTGGGCAATGAGCAATGGTGGTGTGTGCCTGTAGTCCCAGCTACTCAGGAGGCTGAGGCAGGAGAATTGCTTGAACCCAAAAGGCGGAGGTTGCAGTGAGCCGAGATCGTGCCATTGCATTCCCAGTCTGGGTAACAACAGCGAAACTCCGTCTCAAAAAAAAAAAAAAAAAAGAAATCACAAAAAAATTAGCCAGGTGTGGTGGCGAGTGCCTATAATCCTAGCTACTCGGGAGGCTGAGGTGGAGGATCACTTGAATCTGGGAGCCTGGAAGGCGGAGGTTGCACTCCACTGCACTTTAGCCTGGGTGACAGAGGGACACCCTGTCCCCCCAAAAAAAAAAAATAGTGGGTAAAGAAAGGCCAAGTTGGATATGAGAGTTCTAGAAGGAAGGTAGCAGGGAAAGAAGAGAGCCTAATAACAGGGACCGGACCATTACCTAGGTTGGAAATTCAGGAGGAGCAGAGGGTCATTTGAGGAGTGCCCTGTCTGTGACATTCATTTCTGTTCCGGTCAAAGCCCATGTAACAGAAGTGAATTTTAGTTGAGCAGTTTGATAAAATAGTTTTAAATTTTACTTACTTTTTTACTTTTTTTTTTTTTGAGAATGAGCCTTGCTCTGTCACCCAGGCTGGAGTGCAGTGGCACGATCTCAGCTCACCACAACCTCCACTTCCTGGGTTCAAGGGACTCTCCTGCCTCAGCCTCCAGAGTAGCTGAGATTACAGGCGTATGTCACCACACCCAGCTAATTTTTTGTATTTTTAGTAGAAATGGGTTTTCGCCGTGTTGGCCAGGCTGGTCTCGAACTCCTGATCTTGTGACCTCAGCCTCCCAAAGTACAGGGATTACAGGCAGGAGCCACCGTGCCTGACCTTTTTTTTTTTTTTTTTTTTAAATTACTTTTGTTCGTTTGTTTTATTCCTTTCTTCCTTTTTTTCTTCATCACTTTCAGGTGAGAAGCGGTAACATTCTCAACCCTCACAAGGCCCATGGATCTGTTTTTAGGGAAGAAAAGGAACCAAGGATTGGAGCATGCCTATCCCATGCCCAACCTGGTTTAAGGAGAAGAGAAGCCTCAAAGTCAAGTGCAAGAATCTGGCATTTCTTAAACACCTATGAGCAGCAGACATTATGCTGGCTGCCATTCATTTGATTTCACAGATTCCTCCTAACCAGCCATGAGGTCAGGATGATCACTCTCAGGTACTCACTGAAGTCCAATGAGGGCTGGAGCTGGCCTGAGGTCTCACAGCTGTTAGAGCTGCCACAGCCTCTGCTGACTCCTAAACCCCACATGAGGACATGAGGACAGTGGGGTTTAGGAGTAAGGGCACAGATTATGGCAGCATGTCCTCATAAGCCATAGCTGTGATTGGCATTTGGAAAGTATGCACCAGATTCTAGGACTAGGGTCCAAGAATCTGCCCCACAGACCTCCCAGGGCTGATATAAGATCAGTCAGTAGGCTGGGTACAGTGGCTCACATCTGTAATCCCAGCACTTTGGGAGGCTGAGGCTGGTGGATCATGATGTCAGGAGTTCAAGACCAGCCTGACCAACATGGTGAAACCCTGTCTATACTAAAAATACAAAAATTAGCTGGATGTGGTGGCACATGCCTATAATCCCAGCTACTCAGGAGGCTGAGGCAGGAGAATCGCTTGAACTTGGAAGGTGGAGGTTGTGGTGAGTCGAGATCATGCACTGAACTCCACCCAGGGCCACAGAGTGAGACTCCATTTCAAAAAATAACAGATCAGTCAGGAATGGGTTCCTGGACATGTGGTTCCAGTATGAGTCCAACAGCTTCTGTGTCCCTTCCAGGACATGCCAAAAGACCTGCTAGAAGCCACCAGCACTGGCCGGGCGCGGTGGTTCAGGCCTGTAATCCAAGCACTTTGGAGGCCAAGGTGGGCGGATCACCTGAGGTCGGGAATTCGAGACCAGCCTGACCAACATGGTAAGACCCCGTCTTTAAAAAAAAAAAAAAAAGGGCCGGGCGTGATGGCTCAAGCCTGTAATCCCAGCACTTTGGGAGGCCGAGGCGGCTGGATCACGAGGTCAAGAGATTGAGACCATCATGGTCAACATGGTGAAACCCTGTCTCTACTAAAAATACAAAAAATTAGCTGGGCATAGTGGCCTGTGCCTGTAATCCCAGCTACTCAGGAGGCTGAGGCAGGAGAATTGCCTGAACCCAGGAGGCAGAAGTTGCGGTGAGCCGAGATCGCCCCATTGCACTCCAGCCGGGGTAACAAGAGCGAAACTCTGTCTCAAAAAAAAAAAAAAAAAAAAAAAAAGAAGCAACCAGCACTAAGGGCTCCTCAACTTAGTGCTGGTGGTTTCTAGCAGGTCTTTTGACATGTCCAGAGGCCAGTGAGTCTGGGTCCTGACCCCCGTTAACTGAGTACTTCTTGCCTGCTATATGTAGGAGGCTCCAGGTAGTCAGGGAAGAGCCTGGGGAAAGCTGAAAGTTGGTTTGCCTTCTAGAGTGGTTTATCTCCTATCCCTCATCCTACATACTTAGCCCCATTCCGACCTGGCCCGGAATCCTCCCTCAGGCATCCGATGGCAGGAGTCACTCCACTCCTGCTTTTATTCTCATTCTGGAATCTGACAGTGCCCAGCCACATGTCCTTGGACTACTCACTTATCTTCTACGTCTCGATTTCCCCTTTTCTAAAACAGGTGTAATTATCATACCTACCTTACATCGTTGATATGGGATTTAAAGGAGTTCATACTTGTAACTTGTAAAGCATTTAGCATGGAACCTGTATATTAGGGCTCAATAATTTTTTTTGTTTGTTTTGTTTTGTTTTTGTTTTTGTTTTTTTGAGATGGAGTTTCGCTCTTGTTACCCAGGCTGGAGTGCAATGGCACGATCTCGGCTCACCGCAACCTCCGCCTCCTGGGTTCAGGCAATTCTCCTGCCTCAGCCTCCTGAGTAGCTGGGATTACAGGCACGCGCCACCATGCCCAGCTAATTTTTTGTATTTTTAGTAGAGACGGGGTTTCACCATGTTGACCAGGATGGTCTCGATCTCTTGACCTCGTGATCCAGCCGCCTTGGACTCCCAAAGTGCTGGGATTACAGGCGTGAGCAACCGCGCCCGGACTAATTTTTTTTTTTTTTTTTTTTTTAAAGAGAGAATGTTGTTCTGTCACCCAGGCTGGAGGGCAGTAGTACGATCTCAGCTCACTGCAACTTCTGCCTCCTGGGTTCAAGTGAGCACATCCAGCTAATTTTTGTATTTGTAGTAGAGATGAGATTTCACCATGTGGGCCAGGCTGGTCTTGAACTCCTGACCTCAAGTGATCCACCTACCTCAGCCTCCCAAAGTGCTGGAATTATAGGCATGAGCCACTATGCCCAGTCAGCTCAATAAATATCCGTTGTTATTAGTTCTCCCTTCTAGGTATCCCCCTCCACCTGAAATGCCCTTCCTGTGGTCTCTACTGCTGGCCTAGCTCCCCCATTGCCTCCTCCAGAAGTCTTCCCAGATTCTGTCCTGAGAGATGGAGCCCTTCAAAGACCCTAAAGGTTTTTGTTTTGTTTTTGCTTTTACCTTCTTTCTCCTGGCATTTGCTATTTGGGCCTGAATCCTCTCTTTTGCTGATTTTCAGGCTTCTTTGGGCAGAAACAATGTCTTTTTCACTGGGTAGGCTGCCTGGCACCAAGCAGGTGCCCCCTCTTCATCTTCTGGGTCTTTGATCTTGAGGCCACGTGGAGATTACAGATACTGCACTGGGGTCAGGAGACCCAGGACTCAGTGGAAACTCCATGGAGAGTCAGTTTGGGAATGTCTCTTTTCCTGGGCTGCACGTTCTCCAGGAGTACGATGCTAGGACACTGGATTAGTTGACTTCTTGGCTTGACACTTTTCTTTTCTTTTTTGAGATGGGATTTCACCCTGTTGGCCAGGATGGTCTTGATCTCTTGACCTTGTGATCCGCCCACGTGGGCCTCCCAAAGTGCTGGGATTACAGGTGTGAGCCACCACACCTGGCTGACACTTTTCTTTTCTTTCCTTTTCTTTTTGAGACATGGCCTAACTCTGTCACCCAGGCTGGAGTGCAGTGGCACAATCTTGGCTCACTGCAACCTCCACCTCCCAGGCTCAAGTGATCCTCCCACCTCAGCCTCCCAAGTAGCCAGGACTACAAGCACATACCACCACGCCCAGCTAATTTTTTTGTGTAGAGATAGGGTTTTGCCATGTTGCCTAGGCTGGTCTCAAACTCCTGAGCTCAGATGATCCACCAACCTTGGCCTCCCTAACTGCTTGGATTATAGGTGGGAACCACTGCACTGGGCTGACAATTCTCTAAGTAAACAGAAATTACTAAATCTTTCTTTCAGGAGATAATTTCTTCCATCTGCCAAGCTGTAATAGGGACCATAGGCATGAGCCACCTCACCTGTCTAATTTTGTATTTTTTTGTAGAGACGAGGTTGTGCCATGTTGCCCAGGCTAGTCTCAGACTCCTGAACTCCAAGTGGTCTGCCTGCCTTGGCCTCCCAAAGTGTTAAGATTACAAGCATGTGCCACCATGCTCTGCTAATTTTGTATTTTTAGTAGAGATGGGGTTTCTCTATGTTGGCCAGGATGGTTTCGAACTCCCTGGCCTAAAGTGCTGGGATTATAGGCGTGAACTACCGAAACTGGCCCGTACTGTCTTTTAATCCCAGACCTCCACACCCATCCAAAGGTAGGATACAAGTTTTGTTCCATTGAGAAAGATGATGGTCACACCATTTCTTAAAAACAAACATAACAATATTGACTAATTAAAACCAGTCCAAAATCAAAAAAACCACATAAAC
Source organism: Callithrix jacchus (assembly GCF_049354715.1). Lineage (NCBI taxonomy): Eukaryota > Metazoa > Chordata > Mammalia > Primates > Cebidae > Callithrix > Callithrix jacchus. The sequence goes on from NC_133502.1 coordinate 155,879,887, forward strand.
AGTTAAAATTCACATATCTATAAAAGAAAACCCCCAAGTAAAATGAAAAGGGTAAAATCAAATACTGGGGAAAATATTTGCAATGTAACAGAAGAAAATTTAATATCGTTGCTATATGGAGCCTTCTTGCAAAATCACAAGGAAAACGTAATAGAGAAGTGGACAAAATAGGTGAAACCAATTAAAGCGATAAAAATCACCAACAAACACATTTTAAAAGTTTAGTCTCTGCCGGCGCAGTGGCCCACACCTGTAATCCCAGCACTTTGAGAGGCCAAGGCGGGAGGATCACGGAGTCAAGAGATCGAGACCACCCTGGCCAACATGGGGAAACCCTGTCTGTTCTAAAAATACAAACAATTGGGGCCAGGTGCGGTGGCTCACACCTATAATCCCAGCACTTTGGGAGGCCGAGGTGGGTGGATCACGAGGTCAAGAGATCGAGACAATCCTGGTCAACAAGGTGAAACCCCATCTTTACTAAAAATGCAAAAATTAGCTGGGCATGGTGGTGTGTGCCTGTAGACCCAGCTACTCTGGAGGCTGAGGCAGGAGAATTACCTGAACCCAGGAGGCGGAGGTTGCGGTGAGCCAAGATCGTGCCATTGCACTCCAGTCTGGGTAACAACAGGGAGACTCCGTCTCAAAAACAAAACAAAACAAAACCAACAATTAGCCCGGTGTGGTGGCATGCGCCTATAGTCCCAGCTACTCGGGAGGCTGAGGCAGAATTGATCGAACCTGGGAAGTGGAGGTTGTAGTGAGCTAGGATGGTGCCACTGCACTCCAGTCTAGTGACAGAGTGAGACTCCATCTCAAAAAAAAAAAAAAAAAATGTTGGCCAGGCGTGGTGGCTCACGCCTGTAATCCCAGCACTTTGTGAGGCCGAGGCGGGCGGATCACGAGGTCAAGAGATCGAGACCATCCTGGCCATGGTGAAACCCCATGTCTATTAAAAATACAAAAATTAGCCGTGCGTGGTGGCACGCGCCTGTGGTCCCAGCTACTCTAGAGGCTGAGGCGGAGGAATCGTTTGAACCCAGGCGGAGGTTGCAGTGAGCCGAGATTGCACCACTGCATTGCAGCCTGGCGACAGAGTAAGACTCCGTCTCAAAAAAAAAAAAAAAAAAAAGTTTAGTTTCATTAGTCATCAAGGAGATAAGTAAAGTATTAGTCATCAAAGAGATAAGTAAAGCAAGGTACATTTTTCACCAATCATGTTGACAAATGGTGCCAACAATTACCTCTGGAGGTAAGCTAATTCCTTTGAGGAAGACAATTTTTTTCTTCCCTACCCCACCCCCTGGCCTATCTAAAAGAAAATAGAGGTAGGGTCTCCCTATGTTGCCCGGGCTGGCCCTGAACTCCTAGATTCCAGTGATCCTCCCACCTTGGCCTCCCAAACTGGTGGGGAGCCGTGGTGTCCCGCAAGGATGACAATTTTGGAAATTGAACCGGTAAAAAAAAAAGGAGTGTCACCCTGAATACTAGGAATTTATTTAGAGGATAGATTTAAGAATAGTCAGAAACAGCCGGGGCCAGGTGCAGTGGCTCAAGCCTGTAATCCCAGCACTTTGGGAGGCCGAGGCGGGTGGATCACGAGGTCAAGAGATCGAGACCATCCTGGCCAATATGGTGAAACCCCATCTTTACTAAAAATACAAAAATTAGCTGGGCATGGTGGTTTGCGCCTGTAGTCCCAGCTACTTGGGAGGCTGAGGCAGGAGAATTGCTTGAACCCAGATAGCGGAGGTTGCAGTGAGCCGAGATCGTGCCATTGCACTCCAGTTCGGGTAACAACAGCGAAACTCCGTCTCAAAAAAGAAAAGAAAATTTGGGTAGAACCTGTTAATTTGCTTTCTAGACTTCAGTCAATCTAGGTTAAAAGAAATCCAGCAGACAGACCAATACTCATTCCCCCAAGCAGTGTAAGAGAGCATGAGTTATATTACATTCTCACCAACACTGAGTACTATCTGACTATTCCATTTTATACAACTCTTTAACGTGCAGGTATCTCCTAGTTTTAATTTGCATTTTCCTCATGTATATGCTTATTGGCCATTTGGATATTGTGTGTGTGTGTGTGTGTGTGTGTGTGTGTGCGTGTGTGTATACAAAGTGCTCATTCACTCTTCTCCTCTTTCTTATTTTTTCTTTATTTCCAAGTTTTTTTCTATTGGGCTATCTTTTTGTAATTGATAGGTTGGAGGTCTTTATATGATCTGTCTACAAGTCATTTTTTGGATATGCTTTTGCAAATACCTTTTCTCAGTTTCTGCTTTACACTTTCTTTTTTTTTTCTGCTGACATTAAGTACAAATATTTTCAATTTCTTTCTTTCTTTTTGTTTTGAAACGGAGTTTCGCTCTTGTTGCCCAGGCTGGAGTGCAATGGCACAATCTCGACTCACTGCAACCTCTGCCTCCTGGGTTCAAGCAATTGTCCTGCCTCAGCCTCCCTGGTAGCTGGTATAACAGGTGGGCACCACCATGTCCAGCTAATTCTGTATTTTTAGTAGAATCAGGGTTTCAGGCTGGTCTTGAACTCCTAACCTCAGGTGATCCACCTGCCTCAGCCTCCCAAAGTGCTGGGATTACAGGCGTGAGCCACTATGCCTGGCTGTTTTCAATTTCATAGTGGTGTCCTTTGATGAACAGTTCTTATTTCTAAAGTAGTTCAATTTATCAATTTTTCTCTTTATGGTTAGTACTTTTTATGTTATATTTAATATTTATATTTACAAAGCCTTATTGTTTTACTTTTAAACATTCTAGCATTTAGATCTACAATCCATCTGGAACTGATTTTAATGTGTGGTTAAGCTTTTTTTTTTTTTAAACATGTTTATCCAATCAATCTGGCTACATTTATTGAAAACACCGTGCTTTCTTGTCTGCATTGCAATGTCACATATATGGTAAATCAGGTAGCTTATAATTGCGAATCTGCTTTTGGATTCTCTCTTCCAATCCATTGGCTTATTTGTGCCAACACCACCCTGTTGTAATTACTGTAGTTTATAATACATCGTCATGTAAGGCTTGCAGTTTGTTCTTCACAATTGTCTGTATATTTTTTGGCCCTTTCTATTTTCATATATATTTTAGAATCAGCTTGTCAACTTCCACAATCACCTTTAAAACTGTTCGGCAGGATCCACAAAGCTGAACAACTGTACTCTTAATACCGAACAGAAAGAAATATACAAAGAATATTCATAGCAACTCTATTCTTAAGAGCCTCAAAGTCGGAACAACCCAGATGTCCATCCACTATAGCATGAATACATAAATAACTTGTGGGGGCCAGGTGCGGTGGCTCATGCCTGTAATCCCAGCACTTTGGAAGGCAGAGGCAGGTGGATCATCCGAGGTCAGGCCTGCCCAACGTGGTCACTACTAAAAATACAAAAATTAGCCAGAGATGGTGGTGCACATCTGTAATCCTAGTTACTCCAGAGGCTGAGGCAGGAGGATTGCTTGAACCCGGGAGGCAGAAGTTGCAGTGAGCCTGAGATCAAGCGACTGCATTCCAGCATAGGTGACAGAGCAAGACTTCATCTCAAAAACAAAACAAAACAACAAAACAAAAAAACCCATGGTTAAAGCTGGCCAACATGATGAATGCAGTAAACCCAAACCAAGAGAGTTCATGTTGTAATTTCATTTGTAACAAGTTCAAAGACTAGTAAAGCTACCCTGTGGTGTTACAAGTTAGGAAGGTCATGACTTTTGGGGATGGTGGGCTATGGTGCGGGGTTTCTGGGGTACTGGATGTATATTCTCTTTCACTTTGTGGGGATTCAAACACGAGTATGCACCTTTCTATAGGCATCTTAAACTTTAATACAAAGTTAACTTAAAAATTAATTCAATGTGGCCGGGCGCTGCGGCTCACGCCTGTAATCCCAGTACTTTGGGAGGCCAAAGCAGGTGGATCATGAGGTCAAGAGATCGAGGCCATCCTGGTCAACAAGGTGAAACCCCATCTCTACTAAAAATACAAAAATTAGTTGGGCATGGTGGCGCGTGCCTGTAGTCCCAGCTACTTGGGAGGCTGAGGCAGGAGAATTGCTTGAACCCAGAAGGCGGAGGTTGCAGTGAGCCGAGATCATGCCATTGCACTCCAGCCTGGGTAACAAGCGCGAAACTCCGTCTCAAAAAAATAAAAAAGAAAAGAAAAATTAATTCAATGTGACAACATAGATTGAAGGCTTAACATATGCAGGGAATCTCATCCTGCACTGGTGTGGGAGCCAGATATCAGGATAAATAAGAATAAAATGTGGTTGCTGCCGTGGGGGAGGTTCAGGGATGGAGGGTAGGGAATGGGGGATGGATAAAGGATGGAGAGTTGAAACTTCAACATTTTACAAAGCATAGTGAGTGCGGAAGGACCACTGAATTTGCCTTGCCTGGGGGTTGGAGAAATTGTGTTGGTTATTGAGTGCTAAGTAGGATTTCAACTACTGTAGTCAAGGAGCTGTTAGTGTTTTTCAGGCTAGAAAATAGAAACATATGAAACTAATGTGCTAAATTGTATTGTAAATGTGAAACGAAGTTTAATTTAAGCCCTGACTAATTTCCTCAAACACTGGGATAGTGGGTGTATTGTAATCTGGATGTTGAATTTAAAATCTCTAAAACCTCTAATATGAAGAGAAGTTGCTATGTGGATCCCTTTATCTTCTGTTCTTGGGTGCACTGAGCAAGTTATAACCAACGACATTCGTTGGACGTGGCCTCACCAGCAAAGTGGTGAACTGCAGTTATATTTGCTAAAACAACAACAATAATAATTTTAAAAACCCAAGTTTCCCCGGATAGTAAGATAATACCAAAGTAGACCCCAAGAAAGGTGTATTCATAGGCAAGTTGGGGGGCGGGGGAAATGATGGACACTATGGAGCAACCGGTGGGGAGAGTTGGAATTTTCTGTCTAACTGTTGGCAATTTGGGGAAATCCCAAAGGACTAAATGTTCTGGAAGAAATTTTGTGCAATAAGAATGTCCCCAAACTGGCCGGGTGTGGTGGCTCACGCCTCTAATCCCAGCACTGTGGGAGGCTGAGGCGAGCAAATCACTTGAGGTCAGGAGTTTCAGATCAGCCTGGCCAACATGGTGAGACCCCATCTCTACTGAAAATACAGAAATTAGCTGGGCATGGTGGTGGACTCCTGTAATCTCAGCTACTTGGGAGGCTGAGGCAGGAGAATCACTTGAACCTGGGAGACAGAGGTTGCAGTGAGCTAAGATCATTCAATTGCACTCCAGCCTGGGCCACAGAGCAAGAATCCATGTCAAAAAAAAGAAAAGAAAAGAAAACAATGCCAGCATGGTGGCTCATGCCTATAATCCCAGCACTTTGGGAGTCTGAGGTGGGCAGATCACTAGGTCAGGAGATTGAGACCATTCTGGCCAACATGGTGAAACCCCATCTCTACTAAAAATACAAAAATTGGCCAGCTATGGTGGGGCATGCCTATAATTTCAGCTACTTGGGAGGCCAAGGCACAAGAATTGCTTGAACCCAGGAGGTAGAGGTTGAAGTGAGCCGAGATTGCACCACTGCACTCCAGCCTGGTGACAGAGGAAAACTCCATCTCAAAAAAAAAAGGAAAGAATGTCTGCAAATTAGACCTTCAATTTAATTCAGGCTTTCTGAGACCCTCCCAACCCCCCTCCAGGAAAGGTAGTTTGATTACTTCCTTAGAAATGTAAACCAGCTCCATTCCATCACCTGTAGGTCAGAGTCAGAGCCACAGCCAGTCAGGAGATGATTTGGTTACTTATACAATATGAAGGGAACTGCTATTTCAAAGCCACCTTTTTCTCAGTCTGGAAAAAGTGGATTATGGAAAGGACTTTAGAGACAGACAGGTAAGGGCTCTAGTCCTACCTTAGCCATGTACCTGTTCTATGACCTTGGAATGCCACACCAAAAACGTCTCTGTGCCTCAGTTTCCTTTCCTGAAAAACGAGGACAATCACATACACCTTAAACAACAGACACCTTGTTGTAAGAATGAACTAAAACATATTTAGATAACTGAACACAAAATCAGGCACATAGCAGGCCTTCGCTCAATCATCATAATATTATTATTTTCGCAATGCTTTCTGGCTGATGTCATGCTGGACAATAAATGCAGCATTGAGTGTCTCCTTTTCTAGGTCACTGTGTCCACAGTGAGAGAGGAGCCAAATGGCATGTTCACTTGGAGCCAGGCTCAGTCCTCAGGCAAACAATGGGAAATAGGCAATTAGGCAAGGAGTGGTGTCCACTTATTGATTGGTCTGTCTCTGCTTCAAAGCCCTGAAAACTAGATATACTATGTTTTGAGGTTTTTTTCTTCTTTTTTGCAGAGTAACTCACAGTGAAAAATACTTTTCGTGTTGATGTCAGTCATATGTGTTTATGGATAAAACAAACATTTCATAAGACAATACTTATTAACTGTAATATACCCTGGCATTTTATATTCTAAACTATTCTATTTCCCCTTTGAAAACAATAGTTGCAGGCTGGGCATGGTAGCTCACGCCTGCAATCCCAGCACTTTAGGAGGCTGAGGCAGGTGGATCAACTGAGGTCAGGAGTTCAGGACGAACCTGGCCAACATGATGAAACCCTGTCTCTACAAAAATACAAGAATTAGCCAGGTATGATGGTGGGTGCCTGTAAGCCCAGCTACTTGGAAGGCTGAGGCAGGAGAATCGTTCGAACCTGGGAGGCGAGATTGCAGTGAGCTGAGATCACACAATTGCACTCCAGCCTGGGTGACAGAGCAAGACTCTGTCTCAAAAAAAAAAAAAAAAAAAAAGGTTGCAGTTTGAAAGGCACTGCTCTCATCCATTTCCTCAGATGGGAGATGAGGAAACTGAGAATAGTGGGTGGCACAAGACCGAGCCCAGATGCCAGATGTGTGGACCCCGTAGCTCTAGCTTTTCCACAAACCCCCTGCATGGAGGTGAACCTCCAGGCTTCGCTGTGTAGACAGTGGCACTTCTAACATGATAGGTTAGAAAGGACTTTTTTTTTTTTTTAAATTGTAAAAAAATCCACAAAAGGCTGGCTCAGGATTGTAATCCCAGTACTTTGGGAGGCCAAGGCGGGCGGATCATGAGGTCAGGAGATCGAGACCATCCTGACCAACGTGGTGAAACCCTGTCTCTACTAAAAATACAAAAATTAGCTGAGTGTGGTGGTGCATGCCTGAAATTCCAGCTACTCGGGTGGCTGAGGCAGGAGAATCACTTGAACCTGGGAGGCAGAGGTTGCAGTGAGCCAAGATCGTGCCACTGCACTCCAGCCTGGGCGACAGAGCAAGACTCTGTCTCAAAACAAAACAAATGGCCACAAAAGCTCGTAGGCACACAGCCTTTTCAACAGCAGGCTCATTGCTAAAAGGAGGCACTTGGCCAGGCACAATGGCTCAGGCCTGTAATTACAGCATTTTGGCAGGCCAAGGATGGAGGATCATTTGAGCCTAACAGTTCAAGACCAGCCTGAGCAACATGGTGAGACTCCCCATCTCTACAAAAAATAAAAAAAAAATAAAAAGAGACACTTCTCTTGTAGTTCAGAGCTTCACCTTCACCTGCCAAATGTAAGCAGAAGTTTCATTTCTTTCCTGGCAGCCTCTAGAACAGCCCAAGATGTGGTCAGAACTACATGTTCCTCTTGAAGAACTGAGTGGTTCAAGATCTTGTCCTCCTTTCTGCAAACAGCAAGGCAGTTTGCCCATCTGCCCCCAGGCCTGCCACTGTTTGCAATGCTGAGAAAAGGATGTCAGACATTAAGGAGCCATCTTGACTGTGAGAGCAGGGGAGGCTGGTAAGATGACTTCATGGGCAGTTTTTGTTGTGGATTTCACTTTATTTTTCTTTTCTTTTCTTTCTTTCTTTCTTTTTTTTTTTTTTTTTGAGATGGAGACTCGCTCTGTCACCCAGGTTGGAGTGCAGTGGCATGATCTGGGCTCGCTACAACCTCTGCCTTCCAGATCCAAGGGATTCGCCTGCCTCAGCCTCCTGAGTAGCTGGGACTGCAGGTGCATACCACCACACCTGGCTAATTTTGTTATTTTAGTAGAGACAGGGTTTCACCATATTGGTCAGGCTGGTCTTGAACTCCTGATCTGGTAATCCACCCACCTCGGCCTCCCAAAGTGCTGGGATTACAGGAGTGAGTCACCACTCCCAGCTGGATTTCACTTATCACAGGTTGCACTTTCACCTCAACAGAAAGGGAAAGCCAAAGTCTCCTTGGAGTTGACTTTAGACAGGTCTTCTGAATCTTTGCTCCATGCTCCTGGAGAATTTATTGCTGGCACTTTATTCTTTTCCCGTTCTGCTTTTTATTCGTTATTCCCATTCGAGTCATAGCTGTGCTATGAGAAATATACTCTGAATCTTGTTCATCTCGCTATGGGACTCGGCCCAGTAAATGTGGATTAAATCAAAGTGAGCTATGAGATTTCCCAAGAATTTGATTCCCTTAAGGGAATTTAGATAACCAAAATTTCTTTTTTTGGTTTTTTATTTAGAAAAGACATGGACCATTGTCCTTATATCCACTGCCACTCTAAAGCCCAGGCATCAGATCTAAGTAGCCTCTAGGCTGGGCACATTGACTTATGCCTGTAATTCCAACACTTTGGGAGGCTGAGGCCAGTGGATAACGTGAGGTCAGGAGTTCAAGACCAGCCTGGCCAACATGGTGAAACTCCATCTCTACTAAAAATACAAAAAAATTAGCCGGGCAAGGTGGTATGCTCCTGTAATCCCAGCTACTTGGGAGGCTGTGGCAGGAGAACTGCTTGAACCTGGGAGGTGGAGGTTGCAGTGAGCCAAGATCATGCCACAGCACTCCAGCCTGGGTGACAGAGAGAGACTCCATCTCAAAAAAAACAAAAAGGAAGTAGCCTCTAATACCAGCAGGTTTATGCCCAAAGACACACAAGGCTAAGTTGAAGGCACACTTCAAGGTTTCTCCTACGGCACAAGCCTCTTGTACCAACTGCTATCTACACCTTGACCTTTGTGACCAGCTGCTCTTTCCCTGAAATGCCTGATATTCTGCCCAGGTATAAGTGTATGCCCCTTCAGTCAGCTGGGAGCAGGGGCACTACTGGCCTGCCCCTTACCCATTCCCTTTTCATTAACAATTGACATGTATTTATGTGTTCTTTTTTTCTCAAATACATTGAGTGCTTTGTCAATGTTTCATCGCTAGAGATACAGTGGCCAAATGAGACAGATGAGGTTGTGACCTGCTGTGCTTGTATAGTTGTCCCCTCTTATTCTTGGGGAATACCTAGATATGCTATGTTTTTTTCCAGTACACACATACTTATGATAGAAGTGTAGGCTGGGCATGGTGTCTCATGCCTGTAATCCTGGTACTTTGGGAGGCTAAAGAGGGTGGACCACCTGAGGTCAGGAGTTCGAGATCAGCCTGACCAACATGGTGAAACCCTGTCTCTACTAAAAATACAAAAATGAGCCAGGTGTGGTGGTGGGTGCCTGTAACCCCAGCTACTTGGGAGGCTGAAACAGGAGAATCACTTCAATTTGGGAGGCAGAGGTTGCAGTGAGTCAAGATCACATCACTGCACTCCAGCCTGGGCAACAGAGCAAGACTCCATCTCAAATAAATAAATAAATAAAAAGATAAAAGTGTAATTTATAAATTAGGCACAGGAAGAGGCTAACTTAAAGGAAGCACTTTGCAGCTTGTCTTTGGCATATTTAGACTGTCAGCATCACTATTCTTGCTCTTTGGGGACATTATTAAGTAAATTAAGGATGACTTGAACACAAGCACCGAGTTCCCATGGCAGTCTAATGGATCATGCAGACAGCTCCTAAGCAGCTAATGGATGGGTAGCCTGTGTCAGTGTATTGGACAAAGGAATGATTCATGTCCTGGGTTGGACAGAGTGGGATGGTGAGATATTTCATCACACTACTCAGAATTGTGTGCAACTTGAAACATGAATTGTCTATTTCAGGAATGTTTCTTTTTGTTCTTTTTTCAAAAAAATAAATATTTATTTATTTATTTTTTGTTTGTTTGTTTTCATAGAGATGAGGTCTTGTTATGTTGCACTGGCTGGTCTGAAATTCCTGGGTTCAAATGATCCTCTTGCCTCAGCCTTCCAAAGTGCTGGTATCACAGCCATGAGCCACTGTGCCTGGCCTTTGAATATTTCTTCTTCTTCTTTTTTTGGGGGGGCAGGATAGAGTTTAGCTTTTGTTGCCCAGGCTGGAGTGCAATGGTGCGATCTCGACTCATTGCAGCATCTGCCTCCCGGGTTCAAGCAATTCTGCTGCCTCAGCTTCTTGAGTAGCTGGGATTACAGGTGACCACCACCATGCCTGGCTAATTTTGTATTTTTAGTAGAGATGGGGTTTCTTCATATTGGTCAGGCTGGTCTCAAACTCCCATTCTCAGGCAATCTGCCTGCCTCGGCCCCCCAAATTGCTGGGATTACAGGCGTGAGCCACCAGGCTCAGCCTCCTTTTTTTTTATTTAGTTTTGATTTCATAATCGCAAATTTAACTCTGCAATTCAGCTAGACAGGGAAATCAATAAGAAAGATATGGAACCCAGGAACTGCGGTGAGAGAACAAAAGATTCCAGGATATTGTGAGCAAATTAGGTGGAGGGGTGCTCTCCTGAGCTACAGAAGACATGGTCTGGTGGTTAAGATAGAACACAAGTCAAATTTCTTAGCCAGCAATGGGGATCTTCTTGCTGGTCTTGCCATTCCTGGATTGAGAGTGCTTCACGGCTTCCATGATATTCATGGTGTCTTTCACCTTGCCAAAGATCAGTGCTTGCCCTCCGACCCCTCAGTCTTGGCGGTGCCCATGAAACACTGAAAGTCTCTTGTGTTGAGTCCAGCATTTGCCATGAACAAGATACCAGGATCTTTGTGCTTCAGGATGAAGTTCTCATCATCAAATTTCTCCCCATAGCTGAATTTGCCACCGGTGGCATTATGGCGTGTGAAGTCACCACCCTGACTCATGCACCATAGAATAATTTTGTGAATTCAGGAACCCTTATAACCAAATCCTTTCTCTTCAGTGTTGAGAACAAGAAAGTTTTCTGCTGTCTTTGGAACTTTGTCTGCGAACAGTCTGAAGGAGACAGGGCCCATGGACTACGATGTGAAAGAAGACAGTGGGGTTGACCATAGCTGGTGGTTCGAGGCTCTGGACAGCACTGATGTCTGTAAAGCTGGACTATTTCACTTAGTGTTTTCAGAGCTTTGCTGACCTCTGGTAGCTGAAACTGAAGAAGGCAAAGCCTCCAATAAGGGGGAACTATTGTATTCTTTTTTTTTTTGAGACAGAGTTTCGCTCTTGTCGCCCAGGCTGGAATGCAATGGTGCGATATCAGCTCACTGCAAATTCTGCCTCCTGGGTTCAAGCGATTCTCCTGCCTCAGCCTCCCAAGTAGCTGGAATTACAGGCTTGCGCTACCATACCCAGCTAATTTTTGTATTTTTAGTAGAGACGGGGTTTCTCCATGTTGGTCAGGCTGGTCTCGAACTCCCAACCCCAGGTGATCCACCCTCCTCAGCCTCCCAAAGCACTGGGATTAGAGGCATGAGCCACCTTGCCTGGCCAAAACTACTGTATTCTGTTATTTTTATTTTTATTTATTTATTTATTTTTTGAGACGGAGTTTTGCTGTTGTTACGCAGACTGGGGTGCAATGGCACGATCTCGGCTCACCACAACCTCCGCCTCCTGGGTTTAAGCAATTCTTCTGCCTCAGTCTCCCAAGTAGCTGGGACTGCAGGCATGTACCACCATGCCCGGCTAATTTTTGTATTTTTAGTAGAGACGGGGTTTCACCTTGTTGACCAGGATGGTCTCGATCTTTTGACCTCATGATCCACCTGCCTCGGCCTCCCAAAGTGCTGGGATTATAGGTGTGAGCTACCGCGCCCGGCCTATTTTTATTTTTTATGTTTTTGAGACGGAGTCTCATTCTGTTGCCAGGCCGGAGTGCAGTGGCGAGATCTTGGCTCACTGCAACCTCTGCCTCCTGGGTTCAAGTGATTCTCCTGTCTCAGCCTTCCAAGTTGCTGGGATTACAGACATGTGGCACCATATCCAGCTAGTTTTTGTATTTTTGGCAGAGACGGGGTTTCACCATGTTGGCTAGGATGATTTCGATCTCCTGACCTTGTGATCCACCTGCCTTGGCCTACCAAAGTGCTGGGATTATAGGTGTGATCCTGTAATCCCAGCACTTTGGGATCCACGCCCAGCCAAAACTACTTTATTCTAGAGAAAGCAAACAGCTAAACTAATAGGTAAACATAGCAAAATGTAAGCAAATGAGATAATCTGTGATAGTGTATAAGTACTATAAAGAAAAGAAAAAGGATAATAAGATGGAATGCCAAGGTCTCTTAAAAGTAGATAACATGGAGCAGAAACCTGAGTTGCAAACCTGGAAGTAGCTGGGAGAGCATGGCGGGCAGTGTTGATAGGAGCAGGGAGAGCTGGAGACCAGATGCTTGCTGGCCTTGGAGGCTGGAGGAAGGGCAACTGGAAGACAGAAAGTAACAGCTCAGTCCTACATTAAGTACCTTCCAACTTCATGGAACTACTTTTTTTTTTCTTTTAAGAGACAGGGTTTCACCATGTTGATCGGGATGCGCTTGATCTCCTGATGTCATGATCTGCTCTCCTCGGCCTCCCAAAGTGCTGGTATTACAGGCGTGAGCCAATGCGCCCGGCCGCATGGAACTACTTTTAGGCCCCATTGAAGTTCATAGGTTTTATTTCAAGTGCAATAAAAATCTATCACTTTAATATTATCTTTCTGACCTCTCTTCCTGCAAGCCATAGATTTCTGTCTCTGTCTTTCAAAGACTTCATGATTTTTAGGCATTTTCAGAGCCAACTGCTACTACATTTTAGGGCAAGTCTTGTTTTTTGCTTTTTAAATTAAAAAAAACAAAATAGGCCAGGCGTGGTGGCTCATGCCTGTAATCCCAGCACTTTGGGAGGCCAAGGTGGGCATATCACCTGAGGTCAGGAGTTTGAGACCAGCCTAAGAAACACGGAGAAATCCTGTCTCTACCAAAAATACAAAATTAAGCGGGCATGGTGGCACATGTCTGTAATCCCAGCTACTTGGGAGGCTGAGGCAGGAGAATCACTTGAACCCGGGAGGCAGAGGTTGCAGTGAGCCAAGATCACACCATTGCACTCCAGCCTGGGCAACAAGAGTGAAACTGTCTCAAAAGCAAAACAAAAGTAAACTAAACTAAACTAAACAAAGCTGCCTCCTTTGCACAAACAACATTGTGAGAAGAGATAAAGGAAAAGCAATCACTTCCCTGTCTCTCCACCATAAGTAGCAATACCAACTCTCATCTTCCATATGACGTTCCAATTCTTGCAAATATGTATAAGTTTTAAATACTTCCTTAGGTGAGAACAACCCATGGCATGGATCAAAACAGAACTAAATTGCCAGTGAATACATTCACTCCCTTTTTCCTCCTCCAGCTCACCTGCCTACCCAAAGTACAACTAACATTGTACTGAGCCTGCGTTGTGCAAATTGTTTTAAGTGGATTATCTTGAATGATCAACATAACAACTCTGTGAGGTAGGTGCTATTATTATTCCCTTTTTACGGAAGATACACCGGAGGCTTACAAAGATTAAATAAATTGCCTAGGAATATGTAAATTGTCACCTCGCATCACAGTAGGCAGGACTCAAATCTAAAATACCAAAGCTGTTGCTCTCTAGACCTTGATGTAAGACCCTCTCTTTGTGGCTGCACTGGTTACTGGAAGGACCCACCCACCCTGGTTCTTCTTAAACAGAAACTTCTGCCTTTGCCTAGTAGGGCCAAAAAATGGACTATCATTGGGTTCCCTTCATATTTATCTCTCAAACTTACTGTAAATAATGTCAATCATTCACATGCATGCAGTTTTGTAACCAGATGCTATTTACCAAATTCTTTCAAATATATTACTTCACTTGATACCGACACAATAATTACCGAAGGAGGGCTCTCTTAATGTTCCTAGTTGAACAGAAAAAGAGTACAGGAAACTGAAGTGACCAGTCAAGGTCTGACTGCAGGGTCTTCTGCTGCCAGATCAGGCACATGAGAATTGGATTGGATGACTCTTACTATCAGTAGATTACCGAAATTCTTTTTTTTGTTTGTTTGTTTTTTTGAGATGGAGTCTTGCTCTGTTGACCAGGCTGGAGTGCAGTGGTGCAATTTCAGCTCACTGCAACCTCCGCCACCCAGGTTCAGGTGATTCTCCTGCCTCAGCCTCCCGAATAGCTGGGACTACAGGAGTGCGCCGCCATACTCGGCTCATTTTTATATTTTTAGTAGTGACAGGGTTTCTCCATTGCTTCTCTTTATTTTCTCTCTCTCTCTCTTTTTTTTTTTTTGAGACAGAGTTTCCCTCGTTACCCAGGCTGGAGTGCAATGGTGTGATCTCGGCTCACTGCAACCTCCTCCTAGGTTCAAGCAATTCTCCTGCCTCAGCCTCCCAAGTAGCCGGGACTACAGGCGTGCGCCACCATGCCCGGCTAACTTTTGTATTTTTAGTAGAGACGGGGTTTCGCCATGTTGACCAGGATGGTCTAGATATCTTGACCTTGTGATCCACTCACCTTGGCCTCCCAAAGTGCTGGGATTATAGGCGTGAGCCATGGCGCCTGGCCTATTTTCTCTTTTCTTTCTTTTCTGTCAGTGCTTCTTGCTGTGGCTATTACCAAGACAGAGGAAGAACAAATGTTCTCAATTTGCTTCTTCATAAAGAAGCAACTTTTAACATACTGTTTTGAAATGAAAATAAATGTGAGTATTGAGTACCCCAAGACTTGCTTGCCCCTTGGAAACCAATTCCCACATCCAAAGAATCCTGGGAAGTCACACAGGCATCCTGTGTCCAAAGTGACCAGCTGGGCCAAGGCAAAGCTGAGCTGCTTAATTGGCAGTTCCAGTTTTTCTTCTATCACAGATCATCCATGATACCCGCCAAAAACAACTGCTGCCCATTTGAGCAATGGCAGTGAAGCTCACAAAAGACTCACGAAGTTTACAGCACACACAGGGCTTTCGTATCTCTTATAGTAACAATCCCTAGCAGGGGAGCCATCCTATTGTTTGTCATCAAGGCTGGAGTACAATGGCATGACCTTGGCTCACTACAACTTTTGCCTACTGAGTTCAAGCAATTCTCCTGCCTCAGCCTCTCAAGTAGCTGGGATTACAGGCGCCCGCCACCACACCTGGCTACTTTTTGTATTTTTAGTAGAGTTGGGATTTCACCGTGTTGGTCAGGCTGATCTATAAGTCCTAACCTCAGGTGATCCATCTGCCTCAGCCTTCCAAAGTACTCAGATTACAGGTGTGAGCCACCACACCCGGCTCCATCTTGTTATTTGTATTAACCATTGTATAGATGAGGAAAGTGAGTTCTAGAGACTACATAGAGCTAATAAGTGACATGATAAAAGTCTGGTTTTGTACAAGATGAATCCAAGTTTAGTCCATGCTGTTTCCAGCACACCGTGCCTTCCCATCACTGCCCCCCCAAAATAGATATGAAATTATTGATTTGCTGTAGTTCTCCCTCCCAGGATAATGCACCTTAGAGATCTGTTTTCCAGGCACCATTTGAGCATCTGGCAAATGGGAGGATCTTTCCTCATGGCAGCTGGAAACCAGCAAGTGAAACATTTACCAGGTTATTGACATAATGAGTCTGGGTGTTTGTCTAGGTATCAGGCAGTTATTGATTGCTTTTTAACATACTGTTTTGAAATGAAAATAAATGTGAGAATAAGCCCCTAAATGACCCTAATAGAATGTCAAGACTAGTCAATACTTGAGTATAATACATTTATCATCCTGGGAGGGACTACAGAGGGAAACTGACTGCGTACTGGGGTTGGGGGCTTACAGGATGTGAAGGCTTTTAGGCGGGCCTCTAAGGAGGAACCGGAGGAGGGGGCTAGAGCAGGGGTTAGTCATTAGGAGAAGAATCAGGAACTTCTCGTGGATGATCTCATGCCAGTTACAGGACTCCTTGTTGTTGGTACCCAACAGCATATTTTAGCCCCTTGTAAATGAGGTTGCCTTCTAAGAAAGGAACTATCCATCAACTAGGATGGAACCAAAGATATGCAAATCTCTGATAAAGACGGAACAGCTGACTAGATCAAGGCCCTCCACAACTTTAGCATTTCTAAAGAAAGAGTGTGTTCTTCAAATGGAGACTGGAGGCATTCCTGGAATTTTGGAAAACAGGAACTATTATTGAAGGGGACTTGGAATCTTTGTCTATTAAGGTACTAACTTTCAGATCACATGACCATAACATAGGACCCTCCAAGATGGCTTCTCAAGGGCCAGTCTATGTACAGGGGAGAACATCTCCCTGTCCTGCCCATGGGGGTCAGGAGCCTGCTGAAGCTGGGCACCTGTGGGAGCAGTTAGTGGGCAGGAGAAGCCTGGGAGGATGAAGTGAGCATTCGCTGTAACCAGGAAGGAAGATGGAAACCAGACTAACAACTGGGTTTGATCAACCAAAGATCACAGTGACCTTGGTAAGAGAACTGTTTTGGGAGTAGGATGGGCCTGATGCCAGTTTTGGAGCTGTGTAGGGAGAGCTAAGGCCATAGCTGGAGGGGAATTGTGGTGAAGGGATTACTTTTTAATATTTCAGTGTGAGAGACTTGGGCATATTTGGATGTTGACGGGAAGAGCTACAGGAAAGAGCTGATTGCAGACATCTTAGGGAGAGGAGATGTTTGTTAACTTGCTGCTCCTGGGCAGATGGATGAGGAGGTGGCAGACTCAGGTGAAAGGAAGAAGGGAGGCAGACCTGGAAGTGTGGTCGAGGAACACTGAGAATTTAGGATGGGGTCTTCTTTGCTCAGGGTGAATGAGCCTGTTTGGGGTAGGTAGGTGCAGCTGCTAGTTTGAGGAAGGGGCAGAGAGGCTTAGAACTGGCTGTTGAGAGAAATGTGGGGAAGCATCTCCAACAGGGGAGAGAAAAATGCTTCCCAATGTATGTTTCAGACCCAGCATGAGCCCCATCACCCCAGTTCATCTGTAAGAGACAGCCTCTGCCAAGAAACACAGTGTCTCTCTGCCATCAATGATGCAACTGTGAGTAAGAGGCACTGAATCCTGTTTCTGACATAAAAATGAAAGTGATATGAGACACAGAGCCATTGTGAAATCTAGACAAATCTTTCTTTTCTGATGTATCATTTAGCACAGGGCTTTGCCCACCCTGTGTCTTCGTTTTCCCCAAGGAGGGCAACTCACTGAGGGCACTCAGCCCTTTCTCGGCTCTCAAGCAGGAACCGCATGTCTATAAACAGTTTCAGGAGGAAAAGGAAGTGGGATGAGGAAACAAGGCTCCAATGCCAGGCACTGGGGAGCCTGGAAAGACCATATTTCCAAGAATTCCAGGCCTGGAAGTAGGAGCTGCTGAGTACTTCTTTAAGCAAACCCATTAGGTATCAATGAGATGAATAGGACAATTCTCTGGGGTCAGTTACTCTCCTTCCAGAAGAATCTTCACTTGGCTTACTTATTGCTAGCAGGAATCCTTTAAATGCCAAGCTTCCTAGTGCATTTCATTAGGATTTTAAAAATATTTATTTACTTTATTTTTTTTTATAGAGATGGGGTTTCTCCATATTGGCCAGGCTGGTCTCGAACTCCTGACCTCAGGTGATCTGCCCACCTCGGCCTCCCAAAGTGCTGGGATTACAGGCATGAGCCACCGTGCCTGGCTTCATTAGGATTTTAATGTTCACAAATATAATTCCAGGATCATCTCCTGGGTATGATGAAAGGGCCACTTGGATGACCCACTTTTCTTGGAGGTAGTTTGAGACTAGAATGGGGTTATTATGCTTAGGGTGCATAGGAAGGACTGTTTTTGAAGTAGAAACTCCCTTCTCTAGCAGGTGCATTTGTGACCTTCACCTCCTTAAGACTTGCTTTGAGCTTGGGTAGAAGGAAGGCAGATGCCCAGAGATGGTCCTGGTTTATGGAAAGGGCGTGAGCATAGTCCAGGAATGGAACACACTGGTGGCAGCAAATTAGAAATCCTAGCTGGAGGCCGGGCGCGGTGGCTCAAGCCTGTAATCCCAGCACTTTGGGAGGCCGAGGCGGGTGGATCACGAGGTCAAGAGATTGAGACTATCCTGGTCAACATGGCGAAACCCCGTCTCTACTAAATATACAAAAAAATTAGCTGGGCATGGTGGCGCGTGCCTGTAATCCCAGCTACTCAGGAGGCTGAGGCAGGAGAATTGCCTGAACCCAGGAGGCGGAGATTGCGGTGAGCCGAGATGGCGCCATTGCACTCCAGCCTGGGTAACAAGAGCGAAACTCCATCTCAAAAAAAAAAAAAAAAAAAAAAAAAAAATCCTAGCTGGAGGGTGAGGCTGTGGTAGCAACAGGAAGTTGTGCATTTTATTTAGACTAGATTTGTGACGTGCTGGCAACACGTGGAAAATAATAGATACTGTAGATTTATGCATGCCCTCTCAGGGGCAGACATTGCTGTGGAGAAGGGAGGGCCAAAATGCCAGGATCCCAGTTCCACCAGTTTTGACAGTGTGACTTTGGGCTATTGTTTCTCTAGTCTGGGAAATGTCATAATAATACCCTGAGAGCTGTTCCGAGGATTGGAGTAATTTAATTTGAAATTCTGTGCAAATGAAGGGACCCATTACCAACATTAATTCTCTTTTGAAAAAAAATCTGTGTTATTTTATCAATACTATTGTTTTTCTTTTGTAGAGGCAGGGTCTTACTATATTACCCAGGCTGGTCTCATACTCCTGGCCTCAAGCAATCCTCCTACCTTGGCCTCTCAAAGTATTAGCATTACAAGTGTGAGCCATCACACCCAGTCTTTTTTTTTTTTGAGATGGAGTTTTGCTCGTTACCCAGGCTGGAGTGCAATGGCGCGATCTTGGCTCACAGCAACCTCCGCCTCCTGGGTTCAGGCAATTCTCCTGCCTCAGCCTCCTGAGTAGCTGGGATTACAGGCACGCGCCACTATGCCCAGCTAATTTTTCTGTATTTTTGGTAGAGACGGGGTTTCACCGTGTTGACCAGGATGGTCTCGATTTCTTGACTTCGTGATCCACCCGCCTTGGCCTCCCAAAGTGCTGGGATTACAGGTGTGAGCCACCGCGCCCGGCCCCAAACTTTTTTTTTTTTCTTTTGGAGATGGAGTCTTGCTCTGTCACCCAGGCCAGAGTGTGATGGCCTGATCTCAGCTCAATGCAACCTTTGCCTCCCAGGTTCAGGCTATTCTCCTGCCTCAGCCTCCTGAGTAGCTGGGATTACAGGCATGCGCCACCATGCCTGGCTAATTTGGTATTTTTAGTAGAGACGGGGTTTCTCCATGTTGAACAGTCTGGTCTCAAACTCCCGACCTCAGGTGATCCACCCACCTCAGCCTCCCAAAGTGCTGAGATTACAGGTGTGAGCCAGTGCACCTGTATTTTTAGTAGAGATGGGGTTTTCCCATGCTGGCCTGGCTAGTGTTGAACTACTGACCTCAGGTAATTCATGCGTCTCGGCCTCCCAAAGTGCTAAAATTACAGGCGTGAGCGACCATTCCTGGCCAAGATCTGAAACTTTTCTTTTCTTTATTTTTTTTTTTGGAGACAGGGTTTCTCCATGTTGGTCAGGCTGGTCTCAAACTCCCGACCTCAGGTGATCTGCTGCCTCAGCCTCCCAAAGTGCCAGAATTACAGGTGTGAGCCACGGTGCCCAGTGTTTTTTTTTTTTTTCTTTTCCTGATCTGAAAGTTTCTGAGTGCCAACGTAACACCACAAGTGGTAAATCCCACACCTCATCTAATATGATAGGTCGCAGTCAAAAGTATTTCTTGCATAAAGTTGTTAAAAACTTTGTATAAAATTGTCATTGGCAATACGTATAAGGTGTATATGAAACATAAATGAACTTTGTGTTTAGCCTTGGGTCTCACCCTCACGGTATCTCATTACGTGTATACAAATATTCCCAAATCTGAAATCCTAAACACTTCTGGTCTCAAGCATTTCAAATGAGGGATACTCAACCCGTGTGTGTTGTGAGAGCAAGAGGTAGAAGACACACTGTGGTTTTGGGATGGGATTCCCATGTGACCAGTGCTGACTTTCGAGCAGGCTCGTTGGAGGCTGAGGAGGAAAGAAAGGCATTGCAGGTAGAAGCAGCTGCGTGAGGCAGAGAACAGGATGGGCCATGGAACTCCTGGCCTCCAGTGGTCCTCCCGCCTCGGCTTAAGTGCTGGGATTACAGGCGTGAGACACCACACCCGGCCATGTTACTTTGTTATTTGAGACAGGGGCTTACTCTGTTGCTCAAGTTGCATTGCAGTGGTGCAATCATGGGTCACTGCAGCCTTGATCCCGAAGTGATTCTCCCCTTCAGCATCCTAGGTAGCTAAGACCACAGGCGCATGACACCACACCTGGCTAATTTTTTAACTTTTTGTAGTGACAGTCTCACCATGTTGCCCAGGCTGGTCTCTACCTCCTGGTCTCAAGTGATCCTCTTATCAGCTTCCCAAAGTTCTGGGATTATAGATATGAGCCACCACACATGGTGTCAACATTGTTTGGAATTAAAGCAGAGGGGCTTCTTTTTGGTGTTTACAAACTATGAGGCCAGGCGCAGTGGCTCACACCTGTAATTCCAGCAAGTTGGGAGGCTGAGGCAGGTGGATCACTTGAGATCAGGAGTTTAAGACCAGCCTGGCCAACATGATGAACCTCCATCTCTACTAAAAATATAATCCCAGCTACTTGGGAGGCTGAGGCAGGAGACGCGCTTTAACCTGGAAGGCAGAGGTTGCAGTGAGCTCAGATGGAGCCATGGTACTCTAGTCTGGGTGACAGAGCAAGAATCTTTCTATAAAAAACAACAATAACAGGCCGGGAGCGGTGGCTCACGCCTATAATCCCAGCACTTTGGGAGGCCGAGGCGGGTGGATCACGAGGTCAAGAGATCGAGACCATCCTGGTCAACAAGGTGAAACCCCGTCTCTACTAAAAATACAAAAATTAGCTGGGCATGGTGGTCCATGCCTGTAATCCCAGCTACTCGGGAGGCTGAGGTAGGAGAATTGCTTGAAATCAGGAGGCGGAGGTTGAGGTGAGCCGAGATCGTGCCATTGCACTCCAGCCTGGGTAACAAGAGGGAAACTCCATCTCAAAAAAAAACAAAACAAACAAACAAAAAAAACATAGTTGCCACTGAAGTGTATTATTTCCTTCCTTTCATTCCCTTAGGCTCAGCATTCAGCTGACATCAGCCCGTGTAGAAGGCTCGACTTTTGGTTCATCTCTATCCCAAAATATTCTTGATCTTTGTACCTCTAAGCCCTCTACTTCTACCCAAAATACACGTATAATTACGCATTTAAGCTATGCCCAAATAATTGTTTCTCCTGGTTAAAACAGAATGTCCTTAGTTCTGATGACAGGTTGAGGGTGTAAGGTCACAGTTGTGCAGGGAGAAAGGCATGGCTCAGCTCCTGCACTCTGGAGGCGGATTGGCTTGAAGCCATCCAGGCTCCATCACTGATGATGCTGGCTGTATCATTTGGTCCTCTAGGGCTGCGTTTCCTCATCTGGAAAACAGAAATTTTAGAAACTACTTTATAGGCCTATTATGTCCATTAAATGACATAATAAATGTGAAAAATTGCTTGGTGTCTTTGTAAGGGAAGAGGAAAGTATGATGGAAGAGTGAGGAGTAGTTCCATGCTTTATGATACATATATTTTCTTTTCTTTTTTTAATTTCTTTTAACAGCACTTTCCAGGCAATGACACATATATACACCATAAATGTAAATCATAACTTAATTGTCATATACTTATGACAAATTATATACAAATATGTCTTCTTCTCTATACTACTCTTCTGCTTCTAGAAGGCAGAAGCTGTCTAAGGAATGATCAAGGTGAAAAAAACGAGTCATATTTAAATGTTCTCTCCTCTGTAATCCCAGCACTTTGGGAGGCTAAAGTGAGAGGATTTTCTGGAGGCCAGGAGTTCAAGACCAGATTTAGCAGCAGAGTGAGACTTTCTAAAAATTTTTTTCTTTTTTTTTGTAGACTAGTGTTTTCCAGGGAAAAGAAAAATTTTTTTAAATTATTTTAAATTAAATGCTCTCTTCTTAGACTCATGCCCTAAACACATGAGTTACAGGGACGCTATCAGATATTCAAAAATATTTGAGGAGGCTGATGCCATGGCTCACTCTTGTAACTCCAGAACTTGGGAGGCTGAGGCACACGCCTGTAATCCCAGCTACTCTGGAGGCTGAGACAGGAGAATCACTTGAACCCAGGAGGTGGAGGTTGCAGTGAGCTGAGATTGGGCCACTGCACTCTAGCCTGCAACAAAGCAAGATTCCATCCTTCCCACAAGAAAACAAAACCAAAAATATTTGCGAAGGTACAGCACGATGATGAAGAATGTAGACTACATTATCACACAGACCAGAATCCAAACCCCAGCAATTCCTAGCTGTGTTTACTGCTCTAGGCTTTGGCTCTGTATTAGTAAAATGGGTGTAATAATATAGGTTTCAGATCAAAAAGCCATAATATAGGGCCCACACAGTGGCTCAGCACTTTGGGAGGCCAAGGCAGGAGGATTGCTTGAGCCCAGGAGTTCAAGATCAGCCTGGGCAATATAGCAAGACCCTGTCTCTACAAAGAAACAAACAAACAAAAAAATTAGCTGGGAATGGCAACACATACCTATGGTCCTAGCTACTTAAAAGGCTGAGGCAGGAGAACCCTTGAGCTCAGGAATTTGAGGTTACAGTGAGCTCTGATCATGTCACTGCACCCCAGCCAGGATGACAGAGATGCTATCTCTAATTTTTCTTCCTTTTTTTTAGAGACAAGGTCTCATTCTGTCACCCAAGGTGGAGTGCAGTGGTGTGATCATGGCCCATTTCAGCCTTAACCTCCCAGGATCAAGTGATCCCACCTTAGCCTCCCAGGTAGCTGGGACTACAGGCATGAGCTACCACACTCAGCTAATTTTTAATTTTTTTGTAGAGACAGGGTCTCCCTATGTTGCCCAGGCTGGTCTTGAACTCCTGGGCTCAAGCAATCCTCCAGCCTCAGCTTCCCAAAGTGTTGGGATTACAGGTGTGAGCCATCTTGCTCAGCAAACATGTTTTTTTCTGTTTACTAAGATAATAATCAGTAAACATTTTTTAAAAAAAGAAAAATCATGTATATATAAGGCACTATCCGTGGTTTCAGGCATCCACTGGGGATCTTGAAATGTATTCCTCTCAGATACGAGGGAACAACTACACATATTAATTACTATTTTTTTCATGTGGCCATAAGAACTGCATCTGGAAGAACACAGAGAGTGAAGAGAGGATGTGGTTTTGAAATTAACTACAAGCTTGAGATCTGGGGCCAACTTATTTCACCCCTCTGGAGCCTTCTGCCTTGGCAAAATGAGGCTAAGACCTTGGAGCACTTATCCTTCCCTGGGCTGATGTTGGAATCACCTGGGGCTCAGACCCACTTCATCCCCATGATTCTCATGCAACTGTTCTGGGATCTGGCTTTAGAAATCAGGAGTTCTAGCCGGGAGCGGTGGCTCAAGCCTGTAATCCCAGCACTTTGGGAGGTCGAGGCAGGTGGATCACGAGGTCAAGAGATCGAGACCATCCTGGTCAACATGATGAAACCCCGTTCTACCAAAAATACAAAAAATTAGCTGGGCGTGGTGGTGCGTGCCTGTAATCCCAGCTACTCGGGAGGCTGAGGCAGGAGAATTGCCTGAACCCAGGAGGCGGAGGTTGCGGTGAGCCGAGATCGCACCATTGCACTCCAGCCTGGGTAACAAGAGTGAAACTCTGTCTCAAAAAATAAAAAAAAAACCAAACCCAAAATACAACAACAACAAAAAATCGAAATCAGGAGTTCTAAAAACTCTACAGGCGATTCTATTGTGCAGCCAAAGTAGAGACCCTTATTAGAAGGATTTTGTGGAGATCAAAAAGAAAACTACAGTCAGGCACTGTGGCTCACACCTGTAATCCCAGCACTTTGGTGAGGCCAAGGCGGGTGGATCACTTGAGGTCAGGAATTCGAGACCAGCCTGGCCAACAGGGCAAAACCCCATCTCTACTAAAAATACAAAATTTAGCTGGGCATGGTGGTGTGTGCCTGTAATCCCAGCTACTCGGGAGGTTGAAGCATGAGAATCACTTCCGCTGGGAAGTGGAAGTAGCGTGAGCCAAGATTGCACCACTGCACTTCAGCCTGGGAGGCAGAGTGAAACTGCGTATCAAAAAAACCAAACAAGGCTGGTCCGAGTGCAGTGGTGTTTACAACTAATTGCTCACAACCAGTTACAGATTTCTTTGTTCCTTCTCCTCCACTGCTTCAATAAAACAAACAACAAAACTATGTAAGGGGTTTTGTCAAGGCTGAAGTATTTTGAAACCTCACTGTTTTCCTGTGCTAGCTCTGAATTCTCTTTCCCATTGACTTTAAACGAAAAGTAAGTTTCGTCATTAAAAAAAAGAAAAAAGAAAAAAAAAACCTGTATGGTGCAGACTATCATAGAAAGCAGA
Source organism: Callithrix jacchus (assembly GCF_049354715.1). NCBI lineage: Eukaryota > Metazoa > Chordata > Mammalia > Primates > Cebidae > Callithrix > Callithrix jacchus. Next base: position 155,904,571 of record NC_133502.1, read on the forward strand.
CTCTTGCTAAAGCTTCATCTTTGGCTCCAAAGAAAATCCAGCCCTACCCTGAGTAATAACTTACAATGGGTCTTTCCCTGGGCTGAGCAGCCTTGGTCGGTCATCAGAGTGCTCTCCTCAGTCCTCTGGAAGCTCTGGAAGGCACAGATTTGGCAAGCCATGAGCACCCTCTGTGAGAAGGAAAAGGGAGGATGGCAGGGCAGCAGAGGAGATGGAGTTAATGTGTAGTTCGAGTTTCCAAGGAGCAATGCTGTCTGGGACACAGCTGTCAGAATACTTTGGGATTCAAGAAAGTCCACTGTAGGGAGAGTGTGCTGAGAGGTCCTGGGGGAGGCAGGCTGGTTTAAGACCACTGTGCTTTTCATGCAGAATCTGCACTTTGAAACTCCTACAGTAAGAGGATGTAGCAGTTCATTCACCCCTCCTTTCTTCTCCCATCAATTTGTGCATTGCTGTCTTGTCATAAGAATCACCAGTAGAGATGTTTTTGTCAGATCTCAAAGCTTTTTTTTTCCTTCTTACTTTTTTTTTTTTTTTAGATGGAGTTTCGCTCTTGTTACCCAGGCTGGAGGGGCAATGGCGCAATCTCAGCTCACCACAAAAAAATAAAAACATAAAATAAAGATGGGGTTTCACCATGATGGTCAGGCTGGTCTTGAACTCCTGACCTCAGGTGGTCCACTCACCTTGGCCTCCCAAGGATTACAGGCGTGAGCCACCTTGCCCGGCTGCCTTTTTTTTTTTTTTTTTTTTTTTTGAGACGGAGTTTCGCTGTTGTTACCCAGACTGGAGTGCTACAGTGGCACAATCTCGGCTCACCGCAATCTCCACCTTCTGGGTTCAAGCAATTCTCCTGCCTCAGCCTCCCAAGTAGCTGGGACTACAGGCACGCACCACCATGCCCAGCTAATTTTTGTATTTTTAGTAGAGGCGGGATTTCACCTTTTTGACCAGGATGGTCTCGATCTCTTGACCTCGTGATCCACCGGCCTTGGCCTCCCAAAGTGCTGGAATTATAGGCGTGAGCCACCGCGCCCGGCCTTTTTAAAAATTAATTAATTTATTTATTTTTCACCTGGATGCAGGTGGGCTAAGGCTGTAAAGGGCTTAGCCCACATCCCAAAGCCTTAAGGTTCTAGATTTGACCTAACTCCAATTAGGCTTCCATCAGGTTAAATCCTGTTGATCAATCAGTCCAGTTGATCAGACTTTCATGGCTGGCACCATCCTCAGGGCTTTGCCTCGAATAGCAAATTGGAATTTATTGAGAGCTTTATGATGATAGTAACTTGTCCACAAACAGACCTTACATTTGCTAGTGAGATTCCCAATGTTTTTTTAAGCTCCACAGTCCCAATCTCACCAGCTAGATTCCTGTCCTTTCTTATCACTTTGAGATTAGGTTCTCAAATCCCTTTTGATCAATGCAAGCAAGTAATCCCATCCATTCAACCATCTATTCATGAAGTCATCCATTTAATTCCCCATTCAACTACCAACTGTCACACACTCATTTTCAATCCATGCATTTATCCATCCATCCTTTTTTTTTTGAGACAGAGTCTCACTCTGTCACCCAGGCTGGAGTGCAGTGGCGCAATCTTGGCTCACTGCAACCTCTGCCTCCTCAGTTCAAGCGATTCACCTGCTTCAGCCTCCTGAGTAGCTGGGATGACAGGCGCACGGCACCGCACTCAACTAATTTTCGTATTTTTAGTAGAGGTGGGGCTTCATCATGTTGGCCAGGCTGGTCTGGAACTCCTGACCTCAAGTGATCCACCCACCTTGGCCTCTCAAAGTGCTGGGATTATAGGCGTGAGCCACCATGCTCAGCCATTCATCAATTTTTATCTATCTGTTCACTCACCCATCTAATCATCTCCCTGCTCACTCACTCTTCAGCTACGTTTAAGTTCCTAGTACCCAAAGAGCTTGTTTGGTATTTTTATTACTATCTCATGGACACAGACTTGCTACATGGTAGCTGTTTGATGATTACTTAATCAGTTGAATCATAATTTGCAAAGAGTTGGGGGCTTTTTCTGTGCCTCGTATTACTGAGGATACCTGAATCCTCAGTAGTTAGCCTGAATTGAAGTTTGAATAAGCATTTTACAGGTGAAGAAATTACAGTTGACTCTTGAACAACATGGCACTGGACTGTGCAGTTCTCCCTATAGGAGGATTTTCTTCCGTCTCTACCACGTCTGAGCTGAGAGAGCAAGACCAACCCCTTGCTTCCTCCCCCTCCTCAGCCTTCTTAATGTAAAAATGACAAGGATGAAGACCTTTATGATGATACACTTTCACTTAATGAATAGGAGATATATTTTTTTCTCTCTTAACGATTTTTTTTTTTTTTCAAAACAGGATCTTGCTCTGTCACCTAGGTTGGAGTGCAGTGGTGTGATCGCGGCTCACTGCAGCCTCGATCTCCTGGGCTCAAGCAATTCGATCCTCCTACCCCAGTCTCCTGAGTAGCTGGGACTACAGGCATATAGCACCATGCTTGACTAATTTTGTAAATTTTTTTTTTTTTAAAGATGGGGTTTCACGATGATGGCCAGGCTGGTCTTGAACCCCTGACCTCAGGTGATCCACCCACCTTGGCCTCCCAAAGTGCTAGGATTACAGGCGTGAGCCACCACGCCCGGCCTAATTTTGTAATTTTTGTAGTTACAGGGTCTCACTGTTGCCCAAGCTGTTTTTGAACTTCTGGGCTCAAGGGATCTGCCCACCTTGGCATCCAAAAGTGCTGGGTTAGAGGCATGAGCCACTATGCCCAGTGGCTAACACCACCCAGTGGGTGGGTGGATGGATAGATAATTGTTCTTCTAACTTCGATGTAGAATACGGTCTATAATATACGTAACATGCAAAATATGTGTTAATTGACTACGTTATCAGAAAGGCTTCTGGCCAACAGCAGGTTATTAGTAGCTAAGTTTTGGGGGAGTCAGGATTTTTGAGGATTTTTGACTATGTGGATTGTTGGAGATGCTGGCACTTGTAACTCCTGTGTTGTTCAAGGGTCAACTGTAGGGCTAAGTGTGAGAAAAAGCCTTCCAGGCACAAGGAATAGCCGGTGCACAGTCTTGGAGGTGAGAGCAAGTGCTGCTTATGGGAAGCTGTAGCTTCTAATGTCAGGGTAGCAGGATGTGAGGAAGAAAGCCTCCAGCAAGCCAGACTGGAGAGATGAGAAAAGGCCAGCTGATAGAGGGTGCTGTGTGTCAGTCATGCTAAGTCTAGAGCTTTTGAAGGCGTTTCAGCTTTGGAGTTGAATCTGAAACTGACTTGACTGTTTTACCCAAAACCAGAAATGGCTGATCTCTCTAGGTCTTCTGAGTTCAGTCGATTGAAGATCTCAGAGACACATCTAATAGACTGGGCCTCGGAGCCAGGACTGCTGGACTGTGGGCCAAGTATTCTCTTCCACCACCCTGTGCTGCCACCCCTCCTTCTGACTCATTCTCCTTTTCCCCATATCTAATCTCTTTCATTCGTCAGTTTCTAATACAGGTCTGTAGATCCAGTCAGAGCTCAATAAATGTTTGTTGAATGACTCACTGATTTCCGTGGAAGACGTGCATGTGCATGCATGTGTGCATGCACATGAAAGGCCTCTTTGAATTTCTTCCGCCATTCCAGGCCCACTTAGATTTGCATTGGTAGAAAGCGAATGGATTAGCAACTGAGAAAATCAGGCTGTGTCACCGGGTGTGGTGGCTCATGCCTGTAATCCCAGCACTTTGGGAGGCTGAGGTGGGTGGATCACCTGAGATCAGGAGTTTGAGTCCACCCTGACCAACATGGTGAAACTCCGACTCTGCTAAATACGAAAATTAGCCAGGCGTGGTGGCACGTGCCTGTAATCCCAGCTACTCGGGAGGCTGAGGCAGGAGAATTGCTTGATCCCGGGAGGTGGAGGCTGCAGTGAGCTGAGACTGAGCCATTGCACTCCAGCCTGGGCAACAAGAATAAAAACTCCATCTCAAAAAAAAAAAAACAAAAAGAGAAAAAAAATCAGGCTGTGGGCTCTGGGTTTCTCACTGACTAGCCATGTCTCTTGGCCAAGTCTCCACATGCTCTCCAGGCCTCTGCTGCCACACATCTATGAGATGTATTTGGTGGCCTCTGACCTGGGGTAGTTGGGAGCTGTGGTCAAGTCCATGCCTGAGAAAAGGCTTTGTTGCTGTAGAGTGCTGTCCATTCACAAGGTAATGTTCCCACTCCTCTCCTAGTTTAGAAGACTGTCATGTTATATTTGTTTTGTTCTTGTTTTTTTTTTTTGAGACTGATTCACTATGTTGCCCAGGCTGGAGTACAGTGGTGCAATCTTGGCTCACTGCAACCTCTGTCTCCCAGGTTCAAGCGATTCTCATACCTCAGCCTCCCTAGTAGCTGGGATTACAGGGGCTGTCACCACGCCCAGCTAATTTTTTTTTGTATTTTTTGTAGAGATAAGGTTTCACAATGTTGACGAGGCTGGTCTTGAACTTCTGACCTCAAGTGATCTGCTTGCCTTGGGCTCCCAAAGTGGTGGGATGCCTCCCAAAGGCATGAGCCACCAAGCCTGGCCTCATATTGTATTTAGATAATGAAAAACCTCCTCCATGCTGCTATATCAGTTAGGATACCAGCAGGGTACAGAGGATACCTTTGGGGGGTATTTAATAAAGCAACTTTTATAGAGGGTTGGTAGCATTTGAGAAAACCAAAAAGCATTACTTTGAGACTGACAACAGTGGGCACCTCATCCCTCCCTTGCCTGAAGAGTTGAGGAGGGAGAGAGGGACAGCAGGGGATCTATACACCAACCTCTCTCCTCCTCACCTCCCATCTCCTGCCAGTGCTTTCCCTAGGCAGAACCTGACCAGAAGCCATGGTCAAGGTTATCATGAATGCAGTCCATGAAGTTCAACCACCTGGGGCACAGAGCAAAGTGCTGAAATGTGCAGAGTGGATCTGGGGATTAGATGAGAGGTGTCCAGCACCCTATCCTACTCACATTTGTTCTCCCTCCCCTCCAAAGATGTTCCCATTGCTAAAAATGCCCTTGCAGCTCCATCTTTATCTAGCTCACTCCTACCTGTCAGTCTTTTTTTTTTTTTTAGATAGTATGAGATGAGGGTTCAACTTCATTATTTTATTTTATTTTTATTTTTTTTGATATGGAGTTTCACTCTTGTTACCCAGGCTGGAGTGCAATGGCGCGATCTCGGATCACCTCAACCTCCACCTCCTGGGTTCAGGCAATTCTCCTGCCTCAGCCTCCCGAGTAGCTGGGATTACAGGCGTGCACCACCATGCCCAGCTAATTTTTTTTGTACTTTTAGTAGAGACGGTGTTTCACATTGTTGACCAGGATGGTCTCGATCTCTTGACTTCATGATCCACCATCCTCGGCCTCCCAAAGTGCTGGGATTATAGGCATGAGCCACTGCACCCGGCCCACCTGTCAGTCTTTCAATCAGGTATGCATCTTTTTTTTTTTAGGTAGAATCTCATTCTGTTGCCCACTGGCCAAATCTCAGCTCACTGCAACCTCTGACTCCAGAGTTCAAGCGATTCTCCTGCCTCAGCCTCCCAAATAGCTGGGATGACAGGGGCTTGCCCCCATGCACAGCTAATTTTTGTTTTTTAGTAGAGACAGGGTTTCACTATGTTGGCCAGTCTGGTCTCGAACTACTGACCTCAGGTGATTTGCCTGCCTCTGCCTTCCAAAGTGCTGGGATTACAGGCGTAAACCACCATGCCTGGCCCCTTCACAGTATTTGTCATACTGTGAGAATTATTTCTTCTCTGGGAATAGGAACTCTATCTTTCTTTCCTCACCTCAAGCCTGTGCCCAGCATAAGATCGATGTAGAGCAAACCCTAGAAAGTGTTTGCTGCTCTGAGATGAACTCTGTGATCTTGAAGCACAGTGCTCAGTGGGTTTCTCCTCTCTTACAAAACTTTTGGCTGTTCCCCATTTTCTGCAAGTCATAAAAATCCAAAACCCAGAGGCCAGGCGTGGTGGCTCACGCCTATAATCCCAGCACTTTGGGAGGCCAAGAAGGGTGGATCACGAGGTCAAGAGCTCGAGACCATCCTGGTCAACATGGTGAAACCCCGTCTCTACTAAAAATACAAAAAATTAGCTGGGCATGGTGGTGTGTGCCTGTAATCCCAGCTACTCAGGAGGTTGAGGCAGGAGAATTGCCTGAACCCAGGAGGCGAAGGTTGCGGTGAGCCGAGATCGCACCATTGCTCTCTAGCCTGGGTAACAAGAGCAACTCCATCTCAAAGAAAAAAAAAAAAATCCCAAACCCCTTTCTCTGCTGTCAGAGGAGACTCACTACCTGCCCTCATTGTCCCATCTCTGATCCCCAGCACCCCAGACAACCAGTGGGCTAGGTTTGGGGATTCCTGTCTTCCTTCGCCATGCCTTGGATTGTTTGTGATTCATTCCCAGTTGGCTTGTTTTGGAAATTAGCATTTCTCAGTGATGCACCTGATGCAGGATCACTTAGGCAACTCTGGTAGTTTGGGAGAATCAGAATGAACAACACAATAATACTTTAAAAACACATTCTCCTCCCCATCCAAACACACTTATCTCTTCTGTTACCCAGATGATGAGCTGTCCTCTCCAGCTCCGCCTCTCCAGCTCCAGGCTGATAAGCTGCTGTTTAGTCTCTGCCTGACCTAGTTGCGTTGTGTGGGTACTGGACAGACAAGAGAGGTCCCTGGATTCATTGGTTACTTCTTTCACTAGCTGTGACTTCAAATTACAACCTTTGTTTCCTACTTTTTAAAAATTATTTTTTGGGGCTAGGCATGGTGGCTCATGCCTGTAATTCCCAGCACTTGAAAGATGGAGGCAGGAGGATCTCTTGAGCCCAGGAGTTTAGGACCACCTGTTTAGGACCACCCTCTCTTTACAAAAAATTTAAAAATGGGGCACGAGGATCATTTGAGCCTGGGAGATGGAAGTTGCAATGAGCCTTGATTGCACCACTGAACTTCTGCCTGGGTAATAGTGAAATCCTCTCTCCAAAAAAAATTTTTTTTAAATTTTATTTTCTTTACTTTTTCAAGAAGAGAGTCATATTATGTTCTTTCTGGGCAATCCTGGAGACCCCATCAGGACTTTAAGCAGACACTTTAACTGGAATAGACTTACAGAAATGGAATCTTTGCTGTACCAGAGGCATCCCACTTTTTTTTTTTTTTTTTTTTTTTGAGCTGAATCTCTGTCTGTTACCCAGTCTGGAGTACAGTGGCATGAACTCGGCTCACTGCAACCTGGGTTCCAGCAATTCTCCTGCCTCAGCCTCTTGAGTAGGTGGGACTACAGGCATGTGCCACCATGTCCAGCTAACTTTTGTTTTTTTAGTAGAGATGAGGTTTTACCATGTTGGCCAACCTGGTCTCCAACTCCTGACCTCAAGTGGTCTGCCCAGGTCAACCTCCCAAAGTGTTGGTATTACAGGCATGAACAACTAACTGTACCTGGCCTCCACTTTACATTGCTGTTAATTTTCTTTTCCTCTTCTTCTTCTTTTTTTTTTTTTTTTTTTTTTGGAGACAGGGTCTTGCTCTATTGCCCAGGCTGTGCAATGGTGCAAACACAGCTCACTGCAGCCTCAACTGCCTGGGCTCACACTATTCACTCACCTCAGCCTCTCAAGGAGCTGGGACCACAGGTGTCATCATCACACCTGGCTAACTAAAAAAATTTTTTTTGTAGAGACAGGGTCTTCCTATGTTGCTCAGGCTGGTCTCAAACTTCTGGGCTCCAGCAAGCCTGCCCCAGTTTCTCAAAGTGCTGGGATTACAGGCATGAGCCACCGTGCCCGGCTAATTTTAGTATTTTTAGTAGAGACAGGGTTTCACCATGTTGGCCAACCTGGTCATGAACTTTTCACTTCAGTTGATCCACCCACCTTGGCCTCCCAAAGTGCTGGGATTACAGGTGTGAGCCACTGTGCCTGGCCCTGTGCTCAGCCTCATTTTTCTTTCTTTCTTTCTTTCTTTTTTTTTTGAGACAGAGTTTCGCTCTTGTTACCCAGGCTGGAATGCAATGGCATGATCTCGGCTCACCGCAACCTCTGCCTCCTGGGTTCAAGCAATTCTCCTGCCTCAGCCTCCCGAGTAGCTGGGACTATAGGCGCGCACCACCATGTCCAGCTAATTTTTGTATTTTTACTAGAGACGGGGTTTCACCTTGTTGACCAGGATGGTCTCAATCTCTTGACCTCATGACCTGCCCGCCTCAGCCTCCCTCTTTCTTTATTTTTTTGAGACATGTTCTCACTCTGTTGCTCAGGCTGGAGTGCAATGGTGTGATCTCAGCTCACTGCAACCTCCACCTCCCAGATTTAAACAATTCTCCTGCCTCAGCCTCCTGAGTAGCTGAGATTACAGGCCTCTGTCACCATAACCAGCTATTTTTTGTGTTTTTAGTAGAGACAGGTTTTCACCAGGTCGGTCATGCTGGTCTCAAACTCCTGGGGTCAAATCATCTTCTTCCTTGGCCTCCCGAAGTGCTGGGATTACAGGCATGAGCCACTAGGCCCAGCCTAAAAACTGTTTTCACTGTGTATGGAATTTTATAGATTGGCAGTGTTTTCTGCCCTCGCTCATTACTCCCAGCATTTCAAAGATGCTAATATGAACATAAAAAAGATGCTAATATAAACAAATTATTTTGAAAATCGGTACATCCCCCAAACATAGACACACAAACCCTAAAAAATCACTTAAGAATCCAGTCTTAGCTGGGCGCAGTGGCTCACGCCTGTAATCCCAGCACTTTGGGAGGCTGAGGCGGGTGGATCACGAGGTCAAGTGATCGAGACCATCCTGGTCAACATGGTGAAACCCGGTCTCTACTAAAAATACAAAAAATTATCTGGGCATGGTGGCGCATGCCTGTAATCCCAGCTACTCAGGAGGCTGAGGCAGGAGAATTGCCTGAACCCAGGAGGCGGAGGTTGCGGTGAGCCGAGATTGCACCATTGTACTCTAGCCTGGGTAACAAGAGAGAAACTTCGTCTCAAAAAAAAAAAAAAAAAAAATAGAATCTAGTCTTAGATTGGAGAAACACCCTCAGGGGAAACTGCTAGAAACCAAGTTTCTGATTGCTGTTATCTACAGATGCTCCAGGAAAAGCAGGAAGATGTTTAGAAATACAAAGCAGGGGAAATTACATAAATATATACATATATATATATAGTATACAAATGAATATAATAAAACAATTCAGAGAAGCAGGAAAGAGAGGAAGAGCTTTGGGGCTTAAATCCCATCTGCCTTTGGCTTGTCCTGTGATTTTGGACAAATTCCTTCACTTCTTCAAACCTTAGTCTCCTCTGTGAAATGGTGATAATTGTACCTACCTTGTGAAGTATAGTAATGGTGATAAGAAAGAAATATGGCTGGGTATGGTGGCTCCCACCCAGCATTTTGGAAGGCCAAAGAGGAGGAATTGGTTGAGGCTAGGAGCTCAAGGCCAGCCTGGACAACATAGTGATAGCCCATCTTTTTTTTTTTCTGAGACAAAGCCTCACTTTATTGCCCAGGCTGGAGTGCAGTGGAATGATCTCGGGTCACTGCAACCTCTGCCTCCCAGGTTCCAGAGATTCTCCTGCTTCAGCCTCCTGAGTAGCTGGGATTACAGGTACCACCCAGCTACATTTTAATTTTTAGTAGAGATGGGGTTTCACCATATTGGCCAGGCTGGTCTCAAACTCCAGACCTCAGGTAATCCACCTGCCTCGGACTCCCAAAGTGCTGGGATTACAGGCGTGAACCACTGCACCAGGATGTGAGACCCTGTTTTTACAGAAAATAAAAAAATTAGCCACTCTAATGGAGCACACCTGTAGTTCTAACTACTCAGGAGGATGAGGCAGGAGGACTGCTTGAGTTCAGGAGCTTGAGGCTGCAGTGAGCTATGACTGTATCACTGTATGCCAGCAAGATGGTCTCTAAAAAATAAAATACCAGGTGCCATGGAGCACACCTATAATCCCAACACTTTGGGAGGCTGAGGCAGGAGGACCACTTGAGGTGAGAATTTTGAGACCAGTCTGGGCAATATAGCAAGGCCCCATGTTTACAAAAATAACTTTAAAAATTAGCTGGGTATAGTGGTGCACTTGTAGTCCCAGTTACTCAGGAGGCAACATGGTAAGACCCCATCTCTGCAAAATACAAAAAAAAAAAATTAGCTGGAACTGGTGGCCCAAGCCTGTAGTCCCAGCTACTTGAGGGGCTGAGAGGGGGGGATTATTTGAGCCCAGAAGTTCAAGGCTAGATTGTGAGTTAAGATTGTGTCACTGTACTCCTGCCTGGGCAGTAACTGAGACTCTATCTTTAATAAAAAAGATATATGTGACGTGCATTCTGCTGAGCCTGACCCTGCCTGACACAGCCAGGCCAGCTCATGAAAAAGGAAAAGAGGGAAGGAGGAGAGTGAGCTTTGTGTCTTCTGGGAAGTCAAAGGGGTAGGAAGTCACTTAACCTCCATGCATGGCAACCCAGGGACAGTCCCCAAGAGCCTGAGAGGATGCTGACCACCAGGAGTCTGGAATGCTCGGAGCTGGCACTGGGGGTCTGAAGAACTGAGAAAAATCTGCTCACTTGAGTGCCAAGCCCTGGGCTCTTCAAAGGACCCTGGCGCCCTGTGGTGGTCAGACTCCGTGGGGCATTGAGGTTAGACTTAGTCTGCTTCTTCCCCACTTAAGGGAAAACAGGCCGTTAATGGGGCTACAGTGGTCGGGCCTGGAATTTCAAGGTCGTGTGGGCATCTTGTCCTCAACTCACCTGGGCCTGCCAGTGGCTGAGGCCCTGAGGCCCTGGAGATCCCCAGGCAGCAGGCTCAGACAGGGGTCACATTGCATGATCCTACCTGCTTTGCCCGTGGTCACTGCCGAAGGACTCCTAGGGTGCACAGTTTTGTTGTTGTTGTTTTGAGGCGGAGTTTCACTCTTGTTGCCCAGGCTGGAGTGCAATGATGCAATCTCGGCTCACCACAACCTCTACTTCCCGGGTTCAAATGATTCTCCTGCCTCAGCCTCCCTAGTAGTTGGGATTACAGGCATGCACCACCACGCTCGGCTAATTTTGTATTTTAGTAGATACGAGGTTTCTTCACATTGGTCATGTTGGTCTCAAACTCCCGACCTCAGGTTATCTGCCTACCTCGGCCTCCAAAGTGCTGGGATTATAGGCGTGAGCCACTGCACCTGGCCAGGGTGCACAGTTTTTAAGAAGGGCCTCTCTCTCATGTGGCCCATCCTGCACTTGCACACCCTTGAGAATGAGGTCCTTCTTAAATACGCTCTCTGGTTATTCTCTTGCCTCACCCAAGTCCAGGCCCTGGGTCAAGGAGTGAGAGGTGAACTCACAATCCAGCTGTTCCCAGATTTGACTTCATACTGAACCACCTGAAAAGCTTGTGAAAATGCAGAATTCCTCCTGAATCAGAATCTCTGCAGGTGGGGCCTCAGAATATATCAAGATCCTCTTGGGTTGTTATCACAAGGCCAACCCCAGGCATATCCAGGGATGGCCCTTGCAGAGCACTGAGGTTTATGTAAATTCCACAGACCTTTGCAGTTTACAAATCACTTTTCCATGCACAGAATGTATTTGATTTCCACAACATCCAGGGCATTTTTCAAAGAGGAAAATCATATCCATGATCATGTGGCAGAGCCAGAAGCAGCACTCATTCAGTCAGTCATTCATTCTCATTTTGCCAACAGCTTAAATGTCTAGTGAGGTACCAACAAGGAAATTGACACCTAGTAGGGAATACACACATATACACATGTAGACTACTTCAAATATGAGGGCTGTAGAGCCCAGAGGAAGGAGAGGTAGGGATTATGCTGCGAGGAGTCATCCAAGCAGGTTTCTTGGAGGAGTACTTGGGTCAGGTGTTTTTGTTTTTTTTTTTTTGAGACTGGGTCTCTCACTTTGTTACCCAGGCTGGAGTGCAGTGGCTCCATCTTGGCTCACTGCAGCCTCAACCTCCTGGGCTCAAGCGATCCTGCAGCCTCAGCCCCCCAAGTAGCTGGGACTACAGGTCTGTAGATTCTGATGCAGATTCTGATTTCCTGTGTCTGGGATGGGGCGTTCTCAGGGGTGTGCAAAGGCTACTGGTCCCTGGATTATTCTTGAAGTAGAAAGATTATAGGTAGCTATACTTAAAGTCAGTGTGGAAGATGGGCTGTTGAGGGAAAAGATTAGACACAGGAAAAATATCAAACAAAGCACTGGGATGGTGGCTTTTAAGAACACTTCTTCCGTTGCTTCTTCTGTTACTTTTGGAAGCAGCCCCCATCAGCCCTGGGTTATATCATCCCCTGTATTTTTCCCTCCCAGAACAGGGCAGGAGATGGGAGGGGTCAGAAATCAGCTGTGCGCCCGTCTGTACGGATGGTGAATTTTGGCAACTGACATCACAGCGCTCCTGTAGGATCGTCACAACCTATTGATATTCACTCCACCACAGGACTTGGAACAGTTCTGCTAGCAGAAAATATGACTCTCTTTTATGCCATGGTAAAATAGTACAACCACAAGCCCAGGAGCCATAGAATATGACCAGCTGTTTCAGTGGTTTTCTGTTACTATTTGTGAAGTCTTCATTCTTGTCATCTCTAGCAGAAGAGTGGTGCCAGTTGCCAGAGGTTTGAGGAAAAAGAAATCATGGTAGACTTTACATGGGAGAAAATTCCATTCATTGACTTAATTATTTCTGGGAACTCAGAAAAGACCACCATGATCCTTTAGCCATGAAAACACTTGGGCCGGTTTTGGAAATGCTACAATCCTGCAGGAGAAGCTTTTGAGAAATTTGGTACTGTGCAATGTTGTAGCCCTAATACTTTGCTGATATGTGAAGTTTCTCAAATATTGAACGGTGCCATAGCAACACAAGGTGAAATTAACACAGTGAAAATAATCATTACCAAAGAGACAGTGATAAATCTTGCAGTCATCACCTTGCCACGCTTACTCTTATATGTGTTTGTTTGTTTTGTTTTCGTGGTCCTTATCCTTAGGCGGATCTGTTATTTTTCTGAGGCAGGGGCAATTACATTCAATTCTGTGTTCTGCTTTTTCTGCTTAATATTGCAGCATAACTATTTTTCCATGCTGTTACCCAGACCCCATTAGAAAGTTCATGGGCTGTATAATTCACTGGCTGGATGTATCATAGTTTATTAAACCTTGCTATTGGCCATTTCAGTCACATGATGCCATTAAAAACGGAATGAGCAACATTGTCAGTGGGAGTGTGAAATGGTACAACTCTTTTGGGAAAGCGATTTGGCAATCTGTATCACAGGCCTGAAAAATGTTCATTGCCTTAGAGCTCCTCATTCCACTCCTGGGAATCTCTCATAAGGAAACAATCCAAAGTGTAGACTTGGATTCATGCACTGAGAGGGAAACTTTATATGTAATAGAGAAAAGCTTAAAACAACCTAAGTGTTTGAATATAGGAGAAGCATTATGTAAGTGTTACATACTGCTCAATGGAATATTATGCAGCCATTAAAAATATTTATGAAAAGTTCATCAATGGAAAATGCTTACATTATGATTAAAGTAAGCAGGATGTAATATTTCATGCTATGGTCCCAACAGCGTAAATACAGGCTACTAAGTATGCATAGAAAAAGGGGCCGGGCGCAGTGGCTCAAGCCTGTAATCCCAGCACTTTGGGAGGCCGAGGCGGGTGGATCACGAGGTTAACAGATCGAGACCATCCTGGTCATCATGGTGAAACCCCGTCTCTACTAAAAATTACAAAAAATTAGCTGGGCATGGTGGTGCGCTCCTGTAATCCCAGCTACTCAGGAGGCTGAGGCAGGAGAATTGCCTGAACCCAGGGGGCAAAGGTTGCGGTGAGCCGAGATCGCGCCATTGCACTCCAGCCTGGGTAACGAGCGAAACTCCGTCTCAAAAAAAAAAAAAAGAAAAAGGTTGCAGGTAGCTTTGTGCATTGGCAGTATCGTAGCCAATGAGGTTTCTCTGAGGCGCAATTATTGCTAATTGAAAACTTTTCCCAATACCCGACCATGACGACTTGAAATACAGTCTGCATTGGGAATTTTTGACAGTCTCTATGGGGACTGAATTATAAAAAAAAAAATGAAAAGAAAAAGGTTTCAGGTATGGAAAGTGAAGGATTTATGCTTGAATAAAAAGAAAAAATGAAAAATAAAAAGAAAATAAAAAATAAAAAGAAAACACACCAAAATATCAACAGTAGGTGTTGGAAATAGAAATGACTTTTTCGTTCAACTTCTCACGGCTTAAGAAAAAACAAAACAACCTTTATTTTGCTCTGATAAAAAGTTAATGCTTTCATTCAATAAAATTGCAAGCATTTGGCCAGGTGTGGTGGCTCATGCCTGTAATCCCCGCACTTTGGGAGGTAGAGGCAGGTGGATCATGAGGTCAGGAGTGCGAGACCAGCCTGACCAACATGGTGAAACCCCGTCTCTACTAAAAATACAAAAATTAGCTGGGTGTGGTGGTGAGTTCCTGTAATCCCAACTACTCAGGAGGTTGAGGCAGGAGAATCGGGAGGCAGAGGTTGCAGTGAGCTGAGATCACGCCATTGCACTCCAGCCTGGGTGACAGAGAAAAACATCTCAAAAAAAAAAAAAAAATTGCAAGCATTAAAGTGTCAGGTAGAAAGTCAACCCTCATTCATTGCCCTGTTTGAATTTCTCTAAAGCATGTTTTCAAAATTAATTTATTGTGAGAATATCAGACCAGACTATTTTTGAAGAAGTTGCACATTATTTCTTTTTGTGTTGTAGAATTCTTTTGCTTTTAAAAAAAAAAATACATGTATCCTAAGACAGATTAAGTTCTATATATAGTCAGCATTATGGTATCTAGACTTTTCTTTACAAGAGAGAAGGGGAGGACAAGCTGAACTACCAGAAAAACAGATCTGATTTTGCTTGTTATCAAATAGTTATTACTATCAAGTCTGGAATTGCTTATTCTTGCTTTTTTTTTTTTTTTTTTTGAGACAGAGTCTTGTTCTGTCACCCAGGCTGGAGTGCAGTGGTGCAATCTCAGCTCATGCAAACTCCATCTTCCAGGTTCATGAGATTCTCCTGCCTCAGCCTCCCGAGTAGCTGGAATTATAGGAGTGTGCCACCATGCCTGGCTATTTTTTTTTTTTTTGAGATCTCTTTTCGCCCAGGCTGGAGTGCAATGGGGCAATCTCAGCTCACTACAACCTCCACCTCCCAGGTTCAAGCAATTCTCCTGACTCAGTCTCCTGAGTAGCTGGGATTACAGGTGTGCACTACCATTCCCAACTAATTTTTTTGTGTTATTAGTAGAGATGGGGTTTCACCATGCTGGCCAAACTGGTCTCAAACTCCTTACCGCAGGTGATCCACCTGCCTCGGCCTTCCAAAGTGCTGCGGTTACAGGTGTGAGCCACTGTGCCTGGCCAAGTCTGGAATTTCTTAGATGTGGAGTCAAGTCAATCTGTTAACCAGGTCCTTGTTGGATTCAAAAATTGTTTTTATGAGACTTCATTTAGAACAAGGTCCTATGAGCTCTACATTTCTGCTTCTCCCATATCACACAGGGCTTGCTAAGTACTAGGCACACAAACTTTGCAAAAGGACTAAAAGTTTGATGCAGAAAGGTTTACTGAGAGATCACATTCACTAGTCAACGTGGAATAGTGAAAAAAAAAAGATGGCAACATCAGAGAACCTTACTGAATAACAGTATGGACCAGGTACTGCAATAGGCACTGAATTTCTCTCAATCCTTTCAATATCTCTTTGAAATGGGTACTATTAGCCCTCAACTGACAGATGAGAAAACTGAGGCTGAGGTTTGCATAGCCAGTGAGTGGGGCAGACGAGCTTTTAATCTGTTAATATACCTGTCTGACTTCACAACCTCTGACCTTTCCACAGGGCAGGAGAGGCGCCAGATGAGTGACTCAGGAAATAGGGTCATAGGTCTCCCTTTTCTGAGGCAAGTGTCCTTTCATGCCAGGCAGCTAATAAAAGGTCCCTGTTTTATTTACTATTGCCTGGCTATCTTCTGTTCTGCATTCCTGAGCCAGTAAGCTCCTAAAGGGTGACGCATTTTCTTTCTCTCCTATAATAACAGTACATTGGCACCTCTGTGCCCAATTAGAGGATTGATGTCTATTTCTTAGTCTATGTGCTGATGTCTGTGCCTGACCAACTAATCCCTCCCCTGAACAATATAAAACAGACCAGGTGCTGGGCACCGTGGCTCATGCCTATAATCCCAGCACTTTGGAAGGCCAAGGTGGGTCTGATTGTTTAGGCCCAGGAGTTCAAGAACAACCTGGGCAACATGGTGAAACCCCATCTCTACAAAAAATACAAAAATTACCCAGGCATGGTGGCACATGCCTGTAGTCCCAGCTGCTCAGGAGACTGAGGTTGGAGGATCTCTTGGGCCTTGGAGGTGGAGGCTGCAGTGAGCCATGATTGTACCATTGCACTCCAGCTTGGGCAACAGAATCCAAACCCATGTCAAAAACAAAACAAAACAAAACAAAGCAAAACCCAAAAAACAAAAAACAGACCAGGATGCTTCCCTACCAAAGAACATTGAGACATGATTAGCTTCTCTCTGCTTGTCTTTCCTGAGCATATCTGCTGAATATCACCAGCTCGTGACTGTCCACTCGAAAGACAGGAGAGGAGCAAGCCCAGGGAGGTTGATTCGTGGAAAGAGTAACGCATCCAAAGAGTGTAACTCTGAACTTACTTACTTAAAAACATCTATAGTTGACGTTCATTGTTTGTGGCAGCTGTTTTCAGTAAAGTTGCAATTAACACTGAATTACTTAATATTAAACAGTCACTCACAGGGGATCTACCGGGTAAGGTCTCTTTGAGTCTCTGCTTACAATGTTTCCATCCACCAATCAATACATAACTGTGTTGTATATGTGCATTTGTTTAAAGCACCTTATTTAGGCCGGGCATGGTGGCTCAGGCCTGTAATTTCAGCAGTTTGGGAGGCTGAAGTGGTCAGATCACCTGAGGTCAGGAGTTTAAGATCAGCCTGGTGAAACCCCGTCTTCACTAAAAATACAAAAATTAGCCAGGTGTGGTGGCACATGGAGGCCGAGGCAGGAGGCTGAAGCAGTAGAATTGCTTAAACCCAGGAGGCGGATGTTGCAGTGAGCTGAGATTGTGCCACTGCACTCCAGCCTGGGTGACACAGGGAGACTTGGTCTCAAAACACAAAAAAATAAAATAGATGTACCTTATTTAATATATCTTGTTGATTCATTAACATTGAATTCACAACCAACAGCAGTATAACTAAGGCCTGAATGAAGCTTATCTGTGATGCACATCACACCCTTCTGATGCTTGGAAACACCAGACAGCACTTCAGCACTATTCCTGGAGACCATGTTAAACAGCCAGATTATCAACAAAAAGCACAAACAGCTGGGCACAGTGGCTCATGTCTGTAATCCCAGCACTTGGGGAGGCCAAGGTGGGCAGATCACCTGAGGTCAGGAGTTCGAGACCAGACTGGCCAACATGGTGAAACCCATCTCTACTGAAAATACAAAAATTAGCTGGGTGTGGTGGTGTGCACCTGTAATCTCAGTTACCCACATACCTTCCCTGTTTAGGCCCAGGAGTTCAAGAACAACCTTGAATAGCTGGGAAGGTATGTGGGTGACTCAGTTGGGAGTCTGAGGCCTGAGAATCTCTTGAACCCAGGAGGCAGAGGTTGCAATGAGCTGAGATCGTGCCACCACACTCCAGGCTGGGTGACAGAGCGAGACTCCATCTCAAACAAACAAACAAAAAAAAGGCACAAACATACGAAAAATGCTTGTGGCACTAAATGTGTTGCAAAAAGGCCACATGGATAGTTGGGGAACTGAAACAAGAAGACAGAGCACCACCTTGCTAACGTCAGCTGGGAAGGTATGTGGCTGACTCAAATGTTTTACCCCTCCTCCCATGTCTGTGAATGGCCATTAAAGCACAATAAGTTTTTTTTTTGTTTTTTTTTGAGACGGAGTCTTGCTCTGTCACCAGGCTGGAGTACAGTGGCACCATCTCAGCTCATTGCAATCTCCACCTCCCTGGTTCAAGGGATTCTCCTGCCTCAGCCTCCTGAGTAGCTGGGACTACAGGCTCGCACCACCATGCCCAGCTAATGTTTGTATTTTTAGTATACAAAAGTAGAGACAAGGTTTCATCATGTTGGCCAGGATGGTCTTGATCTCTTGACCTCGTGATTCACCCGCTTCAGCCTTCCAAAGTACTGGGATTACAGTTGTGAGCCACTGCACTCGGCCAATAAGTTTTGATTTTGGGGTTACAAATATATTTTAATAAGGAGGTAAATTTGTAAATATGGAATCCTTGAATAATGAGGATTGACTGTAATTGCATCAGTGCCAATTGTTGAATTAGACATCTGGGGGACTATTGCATTTATTTTTGATACTTGCAAGGCTAGTCTAAGATAAACCTTAAACTTGGCCAGGTGTGGTGGCTCACGCCTCTAATCCCAGCACTTAAGGAGTCTGAGGTCGGGAGTTTGAGACCAGCCTGACCAACATGGAGAAACCACATCTCTGCTAAAAATAAAAGAAAAATACCCAGCACTTTGGGAGGCCGAGGTGGGTGGATCACGAGGTCAAGAGATCGAGACCATCCTGGTCAACAAGGTGAAACCTCGTCTCTACTAAAAATACAAAAATTAGCTGGGCATGGTGGTGTGTACCTGTAGTCCCAGCTACTCGGGAGGCTGAGGCAGGAGAATTGCTTGAACCCAGAAGGTGGAGGTTGCGGTGAGCAGAGATCATGCCATTGCACTCCAGTCTGGGTAACAACAGCAAGACTCCGTCTCAAAAAAAAAAAGAAAAATAGCCGGGCTTGGCGGCTCATGCCTATAATCCCAGCTACTCCGGAGGATGAGGCAGGAGAATCGCTTGAACCCAGGAGGCGGAGGTTGAGATGAGCCAAGAGCGCATCATTGCACTCCAGCCTGGGCAACAAGAGTGAAACTTCATCTCAAAAAAAAAAAAAAAAAAAAAAAAGAGAAAGATAAACCTTAAATTCTAAGATAATTTCTTTCTTTTTTTCTTCCTTTCTTTTGTTCTCTCTCTCTCTTTCTTTTTCTTTCTTTCTTTTCTCTCTCTCTCTCTCTCTTTCTTTCTTTAAAACAGAGTCTTGCTCTATCACTCAGGCTGGAGTGCAATGACATGATCTTGGCTCACTGCAACCTCCACCTCTGGAGTTCAAGCAATTCTCCTGCCTCAGCCTCCTGAGTAGCTGGGATTACAGGTGTGTATGACCACGCTTGGCTAATTGTTGTATTTTTAGTGGAGATGGGGTTTCACCACATTGGCCAGGGTGGTCTTGAACTGCTGACCTCAGCTGATCCACTCGCCTTGGCCTCTCAAAGTGCTGGGATTAGAGGCGTAAACCACTGCACCCTGCCTAACATGATAACTTTCCCTCTAATTCCCTAGACATGGACTGAGATCCAAAGTCTGGGTAAATAAGAGAAAGAGGACAGGAGCATTTTTCCTCTTGGTAGCCTCCTCCCAGTCCCTCTCTCCTGAATTTTTTCTTTGAGAGAAATCATATTTAGGTTAAAGACAAGAAGAACAATAGTGCGTGTAAAGCTTGTGACCTCACCCAAAACATTATAAAATGAGCTATAAATCCAGGGAACACAATGTCTGCACATTCTGCAGCTTTCCAGAAAATCTAGGCCAGGCAACTGGAGGGGGTGGAATGGGGGAGTGAGGGATGGAGGGTAATTTCTCACTCCTCCAGTGCTAATATTCTCTGCAATAGGACCCTATTTTCTCATTCAGTTCCCAAAAGAGCCTGTGGAGTGGGCACACAGCAATTATTAAAGTTAAACAGAAGGTTGAGCTGCATAATATCATCTGGCTACTTAGCAGCCAGTCTCAGAACCTGGGTCTTCAGATCCCACAAACTTGTTTTCTTTCTCTGAGTTTTGAGTTGGAACAAATTGAATCAGTCCCAGATGTTGATATCAATGCATCTGTGGTTGAGAAGATAAACAATGCTTTCTAGGCTTTGAGAAATCTATGAATTATTTTACTTTTCTACATTTCTTTCTTGAACACCTACTATCTGCAAGAGAGAGGGTGAGCATTGGGGTCCAAAGGTGAGTCAGCTCTGACCTCCACCGGAGTGGAATTCTGACTGCCCAATAAAAAGACAATGTGGGCCACAGTCATGCCATGTGCCACCTAACAGCTATTTGGTCAATGACTGACTACATGCACAATGGTGGTCCCATCAAATTACAGCTGCATTTTTAATATACTTTTTCTTTTTCTTTTCTTTTCTTTTCTTTTCTTTTCTTTTCTTTTCTTTTCTTTTTTTTTTGAGATGGAGGCTCGCTCTGCTGTCCAGGCTGGAGTGCAGTGGCACAATCTCGGCTCACTGCAACCTCTGCCTCCTGTATTTCAGCGATTCTCTTGTCTCAGCCTCCCAAGTAGCTGGGATTACAGGTGCCCGCCCCCACACCCAGCTAATTTTTTAATTTTTAGTAGAGATGGGGTTTCACCATATTGGCCGGGCTGATCTCAAACTTCTGACCTAAGATGATCCTCCTGCCTTGGCCTCCCAAAGTGCTGGGATTACAGGCATGAGCCATTGCGCCTGGCCCCACTTTTACTATACTTTTCTATGTTTAGATGTGTCTAAACACACAGATCCTTAGCATTGTGTTATAATTACCCACAGTATTCAGTAGAGCAACATGCTGGCTAGATTTGTAGCCTAGGAGCAATAGTTTATGTTACACAGTTTAGGCGTGCAGCAGGCTCTACCCTCTAGGTTTGTGCAAGTACACTCTATGATGTCCGCACATTGGTGAAATCACCTAACAACACATTTCTCAGACATATCCCTGTCATTAAGCAAAGCATGGCTGTATGTAGTATTAAATTATCTAGCTGCCGCAATAGAACACTGAAAAGAAGCAGGTGAAATTAATTTAATACTATAGTCCCTTAACCCAATATATATAAATATCATTTTCACATGTAATCAAAATGAAAATTCTTTTTCCTTTTTTGAGACAGGGTCTTTCTGTGTCACCCAGGCTGGAGGGCAGTGGTCTGATCGTAGTTCATTGTAACCTCAAACTCTGGGGTCAAGCGATCCTCCTGCCCCAACCTCCCAAGTAGCTAGGACTACAGGCCTGCACCACCACACATGGCTAATCTTTTTTTTCTTGAGACTGAGTCTTGCTCTGTCACCCAGGCTGGAGTGCACAGTGGTGTGATCTCAGCTTACTGCAACCTGCGCCTCCCGGGTACAAACGATTCTTCTGCCTCAGCCTTCAGAGTAGCTGAGATTACAGGCACCCACCACCATGCCTGGCTAATTTTTGTATTTTTAGCAGAGACAGGGTTTTGACATGTTGGCCAGACTAGTCTCAAATTCCTGATCTCGTGATCTGCCTGCTTCAACTTCCCAAAGTGCTGGGATTACAGGTGTGAGCCAGCACACCGGGGCCCGGGCTAATTTTTTTAATTTTTATTTTTGTGGAGATAGCGTCTTGCTATGTTGTACAGGCTGGTCTCAAACTCCTGGCCTCAAGCAATCCTCCTGCCTCAGCCTCCCAAAATGTTGGAATTACTGATGTGAACCACTGTGTCTGGCCTAAAATTAAAAATTTGTAATTAGCTATTTTACGTTTTTAAAAATTTATATTTTCAAAACCCAGTGTGGAGATTAGATTTGCAGAATATCTCTATTTGTACTAGCCCCTCTGGTGGGGCCCCATGGCCACATGTGGCTAGTGGCTACCATATTGGATGGCAAATATCTAGAGGGGAGGGATTTCTAAATGGATTTGAAAACCCCCATGGGCTCCTGGCCATAGCGAAAACCTGAACCTATACCCTGGGAGCACCAGGAAGGGAGAAGTTCATCCTGTCTGGAAATTGCTTCTCAAGGCTTTTCAGAAAAGGAGGCTTTTGAGTTGGAATCAGTTGCACCCAGAAGAGAAGGTCATCCTTGGAAAGTAGGACCACCCATCTGGTGGCTGGTGGAAGTGGATGGCGGTGGCTGGGCTTTTTCTTGAACCAGTTCGGTTCTGACATTCTTCAGACTTGCTTAAGTTTTGCAGCAGGACTTGAGTTTTAGGAGGGGCAATCGATTTTCAGTCCTAATGGATTTGTCCAGAGCTGTGTGTTTAGAACTGAGTAATCCAGTCCCTGCTGTCTAGATGCTCATTTCAGAGTAGTGCTTTTTTTTGAGACAGTTTCTCTGTTGTTACCCAGACTGGAGTGCAATGGCGTGATCTCGGCTCACCGCAACCTCCACCTCCTGAGTTCAAGCAATTCTCCTGCCTCAGCCTCCCGAGTAGCTGGGACTACAGGCGTGCACCACCACGCTCAGCTAATTTTGTATTTTTAGTAGAGACGGGGTTTCACCTTGTTGACCAGGGTGGTCTTGATCTCTTGACCTCATGATCCACTGGCCTCGGCCTCCCAAAATGCTGGGATTATAGGTGTGAGCCACCACGCCCAGCCAAGTAGTGCTTCTTAAACTCAAGCAGCACCTGCACCTGAAAGGCTTGTTGAAACCCTGATTCTTGGACCCAATCCCCAGAGTTTCTGATTCAGCAGCCCCGTGGTGGGGCCTGAGAAGGTGCATTTCTAACCAGTTCCCAGGGATGCTGATGCTGACAGTTAGGGAACCAATCTTTGTGACCATTGATTGAGTAGATGATTAAGGTAATGAAACATTGATTCAAAAACATTTTAAAATTAGTTGTCTGTGAGAGGTATTGCTTCAGCACTGGGAATACAGAGGTGATCAAGACAAGCAAAGGCCCCCTCCTTCAGTGAAGCTTCCAGCATGGACATAAATAACAGACATGATGGGTGCCTCTGGGATCTGAAGTTGGCCTGATCAATAATATCCCACTGTCAGCTCTGCAACTCTGATACCTACAAAAATTACCATCTTTTGACATCCCAAATTATTTCTAGCCCTAAAAGAAAAATCTGTAACAGATATGCCATTTAATGAGAATCTACTATATGATAGAATTTGTGCCAGGGGTTTTGCAAATATATTTGCATTGCATTCTGACAACAATGATAACCACCACTACCTGCTTTATACAACAGAGGTGGCTGGGCCGGGCACAGTGGCTCATGCCTGTAATCCTAGCACTTTGGGAGGCCAAGGCGAGTGGATCACTCGAAGCCAGGAGTTCGAGACCAGCTTGGCCAACATGGTGAAACCCTGTCTCTATTAAAAAAAAAAAACCAAAACAAAAAAACCAGAGGTGACTGAGTTTCAGAGAGGCTGGTGAAATGCCTTGCCCATATTCTTCTTCTTCTTGTTTTGAGACAGAGTCTCTGTCGCTCAGACTGGAGTGCAGTGGTGTGATTGATCTCGGCTCACTGCAACCTCTGCCTCCTGGGTTCAAGTGATTCTCATACCTCAGCCTCCCAAATAGCTGGGACTTCAGGTGTGAGCCACCATGCCTGGCTAATTTTTTGTATTATTTGTAGAGTTGGGAGTTTCACCATGTTGGCCAGGGTGGTCTTGATCTCTTGACCTTAGGTGATCCATCTGCCTCGGCCTCCCAAAGGGCTGGGATTACAGGCGTGAGCCACCATGCCCAGCCCCTTGCCATATTTCTACAAACTAGTTTGTGGTGCAGCTGTGGTTTATCCATGGTCTTTTTTTTTGTTGGTTCACGGTATTACCTCCGTCTGGTCCTCTTACAACGTTCCCCTACTCTCCCATTTTTTTCTAATTAACTCCTCTTAATCACTCCTCAGATTCCTCAGCAAGCACTGATTTTTCAGGAAAGGGTTTCTTGACTTTCTGGGTAAGTTTCAGTGGTATACTGATCTCTTACTTAATCTACAGGGAAGGTCTTATGATGCCTACTTAATAGAATTTGTTGATTGAATAAAGAAGCTAATGAATTTGAGAAAATCAGGGAAGGCTTCTTGGAGGAGGTATACCTTGTTCCAGTGGGCTGAGAAGACATTTCATGAGACCAGAGCAAGGAGAAGAGTAGCCTGGCAGCTAAAGCCAGAGACAGACCTGAACCTGGAGGTATGAAAGCCTGTGTGAGAATCAGGTATTCTTTTTTTTTTGAGACAGAGTCTTGCACTGGCTGGAGTGCAGTGGCACGATCTCGGCTCACTATGACCTCTGCCTCTTGGGTTCAAGCGATTCTCCTGCCTCAGCCTCCCAAGTAGCTGGGATTACAGGCATCTGCCACAACGCCCAGCTAATTTTTTGTATTTTTAGTAAAGAAAGGGTTTCACCGTGTTAGCCAGGGTAGTCTTGAACTCCTGACCTTAGGTGATCTGCTCACCCCGGCCTCCCAAAGTTCTGGGATTACAGGCATAAGCCACTGTGCCTGGCCAGGGATCAGGTATTCTGTACAATCTTGGGGCTTGTTAGGTTTCAAGTGGAGGTCACACTGGAGGCAGATTGTGGGGTTGACAGGGAGTTCTGATTAAGCTACTTCAGGACATAGATAGCTATGGAATATTTGAGGGCTGCCAAGCCACATATATCATTTGTTTCTGTTTCAGAGGAAAAGCTCAACAACTTAGGTGAGAGATGCATGGGGAAGCGGGTAGGGAGGAGGAACCACAGTTAAAGTTCAAGCTCCAAAATGGTCTTCTTGGGACCAAGTCCTAGCTCTGCCCTTTAAGAGCATGTGATGATCAGGAAGTCACCTAACTGACCACTCTGAAGCTCAATTTCCTTCTATGAAAAATAGATTTTAAAAAATCACCTAATTCATTGCATTGTTGTGAGGATTCAATGAGATAATACAGCATGATGTTCCCAGGATGATGTCTGGCATGTGACAAGCACGGCAAATTACCGTGAAGATGACTTTCCTCTTGTCTCTCCTTTCCTTCTCTCTTCTCTCCCTCTCTTTCTTCACATATGCCCGTGAGAAGACTTAAAAGGAGTCCTGAGCAGAGCCCTGGAACTGGTTCTTGGCGTCGACGCAGAGGGGACATCACAGAGGGGCTAAAGGACGGGACCTGGGGCAGGAGGGTGGGGCGCAAGGTAAAGCTGGTCACAGCCTGAGGCATTCAGATCATTCACCTTTTGGCATCCCGGTTTCAGTGTCTGCATCAGGGGCACGGTAATCCCAGCTGATCTTTATTGCTACTGTTAGCCTCTACTCACTGCCTCAAGTTCCTAATCTTCTCCCAGGAAATAATGTAGCAACTGCTGAGGCCAGCAAGGGGCTGAGTCCAAAAATCAGATGAATACCAAGGAACACTCTAACCTGAAGGGCAGTCCCTGGCTGGAGTAGAAGCCGAATTGCACTCACCTCCACGCAAAACCAAAACGAACAATCAAGAGAAACAAATGATGCTTAAAGCAGGAAAATCCTTCTGAGTTCACTTGGCTGCAGAGCCTTGTAGGGGATGGAATTATGGTAAATCTAAAAATAAGGCCTGGTATGCTTTTTCATTAAATGCACAAAAGTTTCTCTTTTCTACCTGCCTAGGGAACAATATAATCTAACAAGGATATTTTGCCTGATTTGCGCAGGACCCAGAAAAGCTCAAGGGAGAAAGAGTTCCTGAGATTGTAGTTTGTTGCTTGAAGATCAAACCCAGAGAGTTATTTATATACCTAGTTTTTTTTTTTTTCCCTTCTCCTTTCAACTGCATGGTATTTATCCTTAGAATTAGGGGGTTTGCCTTGTTAAGCAAAATATTTTTTTCCCTGATTTTAAAAGGAA
Organism: Callithrix jacchus; assembly: GCF_049354715.1. Classification (NCBI taxonomy): domain Eukaryota; kingdom Metazoa; phylum Chordata; class Mammalia; order Primates; family Cebidae; genus Callithrix; species Callithrix jacchus. The sequence goes on from NC_133502.1 coordinate 155,930,385, forward strand.
TACATGTTCATTATAGTAAATTAGAAACTACTAAAAAAAGAAAGAGGAAAATGACATCTGTCATTCAAAGATAGCCATGGTTAATGCTTCATGATTTTTTTTTCTTTTAGACTTTTTTTCTACGCTTCTTTTATTTATTTTTATTTTTGAGATGGAGTCTTTCTCTGTCTCCCAGGCTGGAGTGCAGTGGTGTGATCTCGGCTCATTGCAACCTCTGCCCCGCCAGGTCCAAGTGATTCTCAGTCTCCTGAGTAGCTGGGAGTACAGGTATCTGCTACCACACTGAGCTAAATTTTGTATTTTTAGTAAAGATGGGGTTTCACCGTGTTGGCCAGAATGGTCTTGATCTCTTAACCTTGTGATTCTCCCACCTTGGCCCCCAATAGTGATGGGATTACAGGCATGAGCCACCATGACCAGCCTAATTTTGTATTTTTATTTCTATTTTACCAATTTCTGCTCTTATTTATGTTACTTTCTTATGTCTACTTTCCTTGGGTTTATCCTGTGGTTCTTTTCTTTTTTTTTTTTTGAGACAAAGTCTCACTCTGTCACTCAGACTGGAGTGCAGTGATGCGATCTTGGCTCACCTCAACTGTCTCCCAGGTTCAAGCAATTCTCCTGCCTCAGCCGCCCGAATAGCTGGGATTACAGGTGTGTACCACCAAGCCTGGATAATTTTTTTGTATTTTTAGAAGAGACTGGGTTTCACCATGTTGGCTGGGCTGGTCTGGAACTTCAGACCTCAGGTGATCCACCCACCTCAGTCTCCCAAAGTGATGAGATTACAGGCATGAACCACAGTGCCCAGCCCTATCCTGCGGTTATTTTTTAATTCCTAAAGTCAGAGATTTAGATTACTACGTTTTAGCATTTCTTGTTTTTCTAATCTAAGCTTTTTTTTTTTTTTTAGCTTTATTGATTGATTAAGACCAGGTCTTGCTCCGTTACCCAGGCTAAACTGCAGTGGCACAAACATGGCTACTGCAGCCTCAACCTTCTGGGTTCACGTGATCTTTCTGCCTCAGCCTCCCAAGTGTCTGGGACTACAGCCATGCACCACCACAGTATGCTAATTTTCTTTAGTTTTTGCAGAGATGGGTCTCACCATGTTGCCTGGGCTGGTTTTGAACTCCTGCGCTCAAGCAGTCTGCCCATTTTGGCCTCCCAGAGTGCTGGGATTACATTTGTGAGCCATCGCACCTGGCCATCTAAGCATTTAAAGGAACAGATTTCCCCTTCCGGTGTGGACTTGGTTGTGTTCAATACATTTTGACATGCAGTATTTTCACTGACATTCAGTTCTAAATTTGTTCCACTTTCATTTCTTCTTTGATTTTTGGCGTATTTAGATATAAGCTCATAAATTTTCAAAATCATAAGGTTCTCTTTGTTACCTTTTTGTTATGTATTTCCAGCCGAAGTGCTTTGCGGTTAGGGAACACAGTATAGATGCCTTGTTTCTGAATTTTAGATTTGCTTTATAGTCTGGTAGACAAGGTTTCATGTATTAACTGAAAACCATATGGACAGCACTTTATATACATTATCCTGACTCCTCAAGAATTCCCAAATACACAATAGTGTTTATTAAACCAATGAGGAAACTGAGGCTAAGAGGGGCAAGTAGAGAAGGTAGGTGTTAATTCAGGTTGGTTTAACTCAAACAATTGTTGTTGTTGTTTTTGAAACAGTCTCCCTCTGTCGCCCAGGCTGGAGTACAGTGGCACGATCTTGGCTCACTGCAACCTCCACCTCCTGGGTTCAAGCAATTCTCTTGCCTCAGCTTCCCGAGGAAGAGCTGGGACTACAGGCACATGCCACCACGCCCAACTAATATTTTGTATTTTTAGTAGAGACAGGGGTTTCACCATATTGGCCAGGCTGGTCTTGAACTCCTGACCTTATGATCTGCCCACCTTGGCCTCCCACAGTGCCTGGATTATAGGCATGAGCCACTGTGCCCGGCCTGAAACAGTTTTTTTTATTTTTACTTATTTATTTATTTTTGAGACAGAGTCTCGCTTTGTCGCCAGGCGCCAGGCTGGAGTGCAGTGGCGTGAGCTCGGCTCACTGCAACCTTCGCCTCCCAGGTTCAAGCAATGCTTCTGCCTCAGCCTCCCAAGTAGCTGGGACTACAGGCGCGCACCACCATGCCTAGCTAATTTTTTTTTTTTTTTTTTTTTTTTTAGTAGAGACGGGGTTTCACCTTGTTGGCCAGCATGGTCTCGATCTCTTGACCTTGTTATCCACCCACCTCAGCCTCCCAAAGTGTTGGGATTACAGGCACGAGCCACCATGCCCAGCCCAGTTTTCTAATTTATGTAATTGCATAATCAGTCACTTGGAAAAAAGATAATAATCTGGGATTGTTGGTAAATATGAATTTAAGGGCTGTCTGGGGAGTTCCTTTTGTGATATTAGTACCAGCTCTTCATTTATTTATTTATCCATTTATGATATCTGTTGAGGGCTCCCCGAGCTGGACTCTGGACCAGGGCAGTAATCAGGCTTTTGTCCTTGTGAACTCCATGTGTCCTGACATGCTTCTTAGCATTAGGAGATTATATATTCCTTTGTTATTTCTCTTTTTGAGATGGAGTTTCGCTCTTGTTGCCCAGGCTGGAATGCAGTGGCGTGATCAGCTCACGGCAACCTCCGCCTCCCGGGTTCAAGCGATTCTTCTGCTTCAGCCCCCGCCAAGGAGCTGGGATCACAGGTATGTGCCACGATACCTGGCTAATTTTGTATTTTTAGTAGAGATGGGGTTTCATCATGTTGGTCAGGCTAGTCTCGAACCCCTGACCTCAGGTATCTGCCCGTCTCAGCCTCCCAACATGTTGGGATTATAGGCATGAGCCACTGTGCCCGGCTGATTATTTATTCTTTTAATGAGATAAAAAAGAATCTCCAAGCAGTCATGTGGAGGAAAATGCTGAATAAATAGAAGTTGCAAATAGCAGTAAGGACCAGGAGCTAATTTCTCTCTGATTGTTGTGGTCACAGTTCTGCTATTATTTTTGGTCACCGTTGCACATTTTTTGCCCCTCCGTCTTCCAAGTCTCTCTCACTACCTCCGGGTCCTAGGTAACCCTCTGGTTTCCATCTCCAACACTTTTCTGGAAAAGTTCACCTCATCCCATCACTCTAGTTTTCTCATGAGTTAATGAAGGAATGCTTCACAGCTGATGAACGTTAGTTGTTCTCAGCAGCAGTGCAGTTATTCTCATCACCATCATCCTTGCTTGACATGCCTTCACTGCCTTCTCATTGTCCTCACATTAAAGGCCAAGCACCTTAGCATGACTCATGGAAACCAGGCCCTGCTTTCTCTCAGCCTCAGTTCTCACCACGCTCCCACCCTCCCTGGTCGAGCCACAAAAACCCTTGTACGTTCCCAGATGCTCTGTGCTCTCTCGACCTTGGCTGTTTGCAAAGGCTACTTTCTCTGCTAAGAATTCCCTTCCAGGAATCCAGGAACTGCATCCCAGGACCCAGGCATTCACAGATGACAAATTCAGAGAGGCAAACTCAAAGGGGCTTGGCTCTCAGAAGTTTATCCCAGTCGGGCAGAGTGTGTGTGAGTCGAATGCTGGAAGCTGGCTCTCAGTGAGCTGTGTCCCTAGCCCTAACTTTCTTGTCTTAACTGACCCTCAACTGTGGGCTGAGGACACGGTTTGCCCTTGGCCTTTGAGAGTTAAGGTTTTAAAAATCCTTTACTCCAGACGTGGAGGCAGAGGCTGCTTTTCTTGTTTTTCTTTCCTTCTTCTTCTTTTTTTTTTTTTTGCTGTGTCACCCAGGCTGGAGTGCAGTGGCGCGATCTCAACTCACTGCGACCTCTGCCTCTTGTCAAGTAATTCTCTGCCTCAGCCTCCTGAGAAGCTGGGATTATAGGTGCTCACCACCACGCCTGGCTAATTTTTGTATTTTTAGTAAAGATGGGGTTTCACCATCTTTGCTAGGCTGGTCTTGAACTCCTGACCTCATGATCCACCCGCCTTGACCTCCCGAAGTGCTGGGATTACAAGTGTGAGCCACTGCTCCCAGCCTTTTCCTGCTTTTCATTGCCACTTCCAGATCCTTGCAAACCTGCCACTCTTCAGCCTCCCTCTCCTCTCCAAACCTTCACTCACATTTCATGCAGTGACTCTGCCTCTAGGATCAGGAAGCACTGGGTACTTTCTCATACAGTAGGTGTCTCAACATATCTTCCCAAACCACCTTGCAGCAAAGTTATGCTTTCCCCTGCATTACTGATGGAGAAATTAGAAGCTTGAAGATGGGAACATTTGCTCAAAGACTTGGCCAGGGTTGCAAACTCACATCCACTTCTGAGTCTGTGTTCTTTACCCTATTCTGTGGTCTTGGAAAGTTTATGGTTATGTCACTGCTGATACTAAGTGGTGACCATGGGCAAGTCACTGGCCTTTTATGGACCACAATTCTTTCATTTTAAAGCTGGGGAGACCCATATCTATCTTCCCCTTTCATGTGGTTGTTGGATATTTCAAAGCAACTAGAAAGCTCTTTCTAGAAGACACATGAATTTAAAAAGGTCTGTTGAGGCTGGGCGTGGTGGCTTGCGCCTATAATCCCAGCACTTTGGGAAGCCGAGGCAGGTGGATCACAAGGTCAAGATGTCTAGATCATCCTGGTCAACAAGGTGAAACCCCCGTCTCTACTAAAAATACAAAAATTAGCTGGGCATGGTGGTGCGTGCCTGTAATCCCAGCTACTCAGGAGGCTGAGGCAGGAGAATTGCTTGAACCCAGGAGGCAGAGGTTGCGGTGAGCGGAGATCCTGCCACTGCACTCCAGTCTGGGTAACAACATCAAAACTCCGTCTCAAAAAAATAAAATAAAATAAAAAAATAAAAAGGCCTGTTGAAAGGTCCAATCCTTTGCCTCACACACTGTCCAAACTGGGTTACATAGCGGAGAGCCGAACGTGTTTGAGGTAGCATCTCTGGGTTTGCCTGGGAATGCCTGGGTACTAGGATGCAGTTCCTGGAAGGGCAGAGAAAGCAGCCTGTGCGAAGAGCTGAGGTCAAGAGAGCACGGAGCATTTGGAAACTTGCAAGGGCTTTTATGACTGGACTAGGGAGGGTGGGAACATGGTGAGAATTGAGGCTGAGAGAAAGCAGGGTCTGCAGGCATGGAGGCACGCGCCTGTAATCCCAGCTATTTGGGAGGTTGAGGCAGGAGAATCGCTTGAACCCAGGAGGCGGAGTTGCAGTGAGCCAAGATTGCACCACTGCCCTCCAGCCTGGGTGGCAGAGTGAGACTCTATCTAAAAAAAAAAAGCAAGGCCTGGTTTCGATCAGCCATGCTAAGGTGGCTAAGGTGCTTGGACTTTAATTTGAGGACAATGAGAAGTCAGTGAAGGCATGTCAAGTAAGGACGATAGTGATGAGAGTAATTACACCGCCGCTGCTAACTGCCCATGTTCGTCAGGTGCGAGGCATTTCTTCATTAACTCATAATGCAATTATAAGGGGGATAGAGGTTATTCTCTTAAGGTGAAGAGCCACGAGAAAGCTCAGGTTTAGAGATGTTAAGTAACTTACTCGAGAATACACAGGTGGTCGGTTGCTGACTCAGACTTCAACCCAGGCTATGATTGATTCTAGGAGTCAATCTCTTAACCTCGCCCTTCTCGTCAGTGGTCGGAGCTGAAGAATTACCTTGCTTGATTTTTCAATTTACCTCTTTGAAAGTTAAATCTGTGTGGAGGAGGAAAGGAGAGATTAGAACTAGAGAGACCCATTGGAGGCTCCCGTTTAGGCAAAAGAGGATGGTGAGTTTAATCTGGGGAGGGGGGTGACTTCGACGTTTGGCAAATTCAAGAGGCTTTAGGAAGCTAGAATGAATATTACATTGATGCATTCACTCAGCCGCTACTATTTGTCTGTTAGAGGCAGGATCTTGCTCTGTCACTCAGGCAGGAGTGCAAGGGTGCAATTATGGTTCACTATAACTTCAATTTCCTGGTTGCAAGTGATCCTTCTGCCTCAACCTCCCAAGTAGCTGGGAATACAGGTGAGTGTCACAACTAACATTTTTTATAGAGATGGGGTTTCTGTCTGTGTTGCCCAGGCTGGTCTTGATCATCCTGCCTTGACCTCCCAAAGTGTTGGGATTACAGGTGTAAGCCACTGTGCCTAATCATCTGTTTATCGAGCAGCTAAGAAGTACCCAGGCCCAGAAATGACCAGTCCTGGGTTAGGGGGTGGCCCAGAAAGATTGCAGGTTTGTGGGTGAGAAGGGAGAGTCAAAAGTGACCTCATCAGATAAGGAGAGTTCTTCCTGGTGGGAAAGTACAGCCCACACCACTGCCTAGGGCAGGAGTTGAGGGGAGCTTCCTGGAAGAGTCCCATCCTGCAGGTGGGAAGCAAGGGCCATCTGCAAGTGGGGCTGCCTGCAGTTTCCACCTGGCTGTGATGGGCTCCCTTATGGCTCAGGATGAGGTTTGCCTTGGCAGGATTCCTCATTAATTACCCTTGGAGGTAATTCTGCAAATGCCAGTAATGACCAGTAGTTAATCTCTCTCTCTCCTGCTTGCCTCACTTCATTTGTTTTTTCTTTAATCGGCCATCCAACCTTGTTGGAATGTTTACCAAAGCAGGCTAGTTAGAGATGTAAATAAACGAATTTTCCTTGTCTGAAGGATCTGGAGATAGAATTAAGGCGAGAGGAGTAATTTACAGGTGAATAATTACTTGGAAACCTCAGCAGAGAGACTGCTGGGGTTCTCTAATTATTTTCCTTCTTCCAATTTTCTCTTCTTTGAACTGCCAGCACGGGGGCGTACGGGGGTGGGATGGGGGGGCTGGAGATGTGATTCTGGATTTACCCTTGTGATTGTGAAATTCCTTCTGGGGAGGGCCTTGCCAGGATGCAGGGTTGTGACTTGCGTGGCACTTTCACATCATGACTTCATTCAGATCCTCTGTGAACTCTCTGCGTGGATGGCATTGCTAGCCCCATTTATGGATGGAAAAACTGAGGTTCCTATAGGTGAGGTCATTCCCCACAAGCCACGCTGCGGATCAGTTGTGTCTTGTGGCTCAGACCCAGGTTTCTGACACTCCCTCTGCCCTTTAGCTGCCTACAGGGCTTCCTCCTCTGCCCGGCTGCCTTCTCCCTTCCCCAGGCCGTCCCTTGCCCCTCTCAAACACCCCAGGCCGCACGTGTTCCTCTGCATGGAGCCGAAATGTTCTTTGGCGAACAACCTGCTCCGTCTTCCCTGTTAGTTGGTGGCCGCGCCCCTTCCTTACGCAGCTCATTTTCCATTTTAAGATTTCCTGTTTGAATTACAGGGCAAAGATCTCAGCAGTATCAGCCTGGAGCCGAGCTTCTGTGTGTATAAAGGGGAGCCCTGGTCCCTGCCCTCTGTTTGTCCACTGGCCTTATCGACGGAGCCCAAGTCCCAAGTTCAGAGGCTTCAGTTCCTTCCCGATTTGCTGGGTAAAGTCCGGCCCTTCCGTGCGGGCGGCCAGGGCGGGTGGCCAGCCTGGAGCCAGCGGTCATTTATGGCCGGGCAGTGCTTCCGTCCTGCCTGGAAAGCCACTGGCTGCAGCTGACAGACGGATGATGGAGAGACAAGGGCTCTTGGGGGTCCTTTCTTTCCCTTCCTTCCCTTTGTCCTCTGCTCAGGGCTGACTCCCCTAGGGCCCTGCTGGCCTGACAGCCATGTGTCCCTTTAAATAGTGACACCCGGGGAGGAGGTCTGGGCTCCCTGAAGCCTCTTTGAAATGATATCTTCTTATGAGATCAATTTGGCTTTCCATGCCAGCACAGATACTCACACACACACTCACACACACATTCATGCTCAAGCACACACTCCCAGATAAAAACTGAGGCTCTCTATAGCTGAGTCCTTTCCTGGAGACACTGAGCTGGTGCCATTTTTATGGGGGATAATAACTGTATCTCAGGAAAAACAGCATGTTGGTTCCAAGGTCCTTTCATCTCCTAGGTCTCATCTGATCTGGAGGAAAACCAGGAGTCATCCAGATAGTTATCACCCACATTTTATAGATGAGAGACCCTGAGAATCGATGGCTTCATTTAATCATCCCTTAATTCAACGAGGGTTCCTAGGGAGCTTGCATCCACCAGGTGCTGGGGATTAAGAGGTGAAGCAGGTGCGATCACTCTTTAGATTGCTCAGGAAGCCAGCGATTGCAAGGCGGGGCACCAAATGCCAGAAGAAGCATTCCAGGGTGCCATGGGAGAAGGAAGGAGGGGCATGGGTTGGGGCTGGGGAAATCCTCCCATAAGATTTGTCCCAGATCCCTGTGAAGCACCAGGAGACCTGGAGAAGGGCTGTAGCTCTCGATGGTATGCACAGGACATGTTCGACCTTCAAGTCTAGGCACAAATTGTGCACGAGGGTCTCTCTGCAGTGAAAGTCAGGCCTAGAGACTCAGAGGAGGGCTTCCTCTGTTAGTGAACTGCTTTATCTCCAGGGCCTAAAATGGAGCACTTGATAAATATTTGATGTTGAATGGACACATACTATACACACACACGTGCACACACAATGCATGCTACTCTGTCTCAGAGGAATAGAATCTACCAGCTGAAGGAAGGTTCTAGAATAGTGCAGATTGGTGGCTGGGGGCAGAAAGAGAGCCAGAAGCATGGTGACCTGATTCTGGGTCTCACATGCATGCACTAAAGACCGTGGGGCTAGGTGTTGGGGCACCCAAACTCTGGGTTCCTTTACAATTTCTTTCGATTTTGTGTGACATCATTTTTTTCCCATTGCAAAATAAGGAGGCCATGCTGCCCCTTTTTCTGCTCTAATATTTAGCTAGTCTGGGAATGGGCAAATGGGACTAGGCAGGAATTTCTCCTAGCTGAGGAGAGTCCTTCTCTTTCCAGCCTGAGACAGCAGGCTTCTCTGCCTGGTCTCCCTTGCCAAGAAGCCTTGTTGCCAGAAAAATGTTGGCCCCATGGTCACAGGCCCTCTGGGCTCCTGTTTGCCTTCCCTGCTGCCTGCTGGAGTGGAGGGGTGAGGGGCTACCCATGTGGCTATTCTCTCCCCACCAGGCCCAGGCTCCCCATTCACTTCATCAGAACTGGGTGTCTGGGAACTGAGGAACCTGGGGATGCCAGGGTATCGCTAGGCTTTTCTAGCCTGTGCAGAGTCCTGCCTGGGGACTGCCCCATCTGGCCTGCCCTTCCTCCTTCCCTCTCATGGCCACCAATGTGTGGCATGGTCTGCAGTGGATTTCTTTGGAGGCTCAGAGACTTCAGCAATGGTTATGAGGCTATGAAAGGCTTGGAACCCCCAGTGTGCCCTCAGCCTGCAGCCAGCGTCTTTTCTGGGGAGGTGGCACTTTGAGAGGTCATAGGAAGAACTGTCTCCATCAGACTGCTCTACCAGGCAGCCTGCCCCACTCTGAGCCTTTCCCAGTGGCATCCATCTCCTCCACATCATTTACCTCCCCTCCTGGACGGTGTTGTCCTTTTCTATCCCCTGTCTCTGGGAGGGAAGCTGGTGCAGTGGAACTTGAAGTTAGAAAGACCAGGGAGGCTTTAAACCCCAGCCCTGCTGCAAATCAGCAGTGTGACTTGAGCCTCTGGTTTTTCATGTATAAAATAGTTATTTTTTCCCAGGCTTGTTATGAAGATTCTTTGAGATTATAGTGCATTAAAGCTCTGGGCGGGTAATAGTAGTGAACAATACTGTAGAATTAGCCGTGTACTAGGCGCTGGTCCAGGCATTCCTCGACCCTAGGAGGAAGGTACTATTTACTCCCATTTTACAGGTAGGTTAAGTCATGGCCCCAGGTCAGGTAGCTTGTAGGTGGCAGAGCTGGGGTCCTGAATCTAGAAGACTGATTTATTTTTGTTTTTTGAGACAAGGTCTCTGTTGCCCAGGCTGGAGTACAGTCTAATGGCACAATCATGGCACACTGCAGCCTCGACCTCCCTGGGCTCAGGTGATCCTCCCACCTCAGCCCTCCAAGTAGCTGGAACTACAGGTGTATGCCACCACACCTGGCTAATTTTTGTATATATTTTTTTGAGATGGAGTCTTGCTCTGTATAGGCACTAGGCTGGAGTGCAGTGGCATGATCTCGGCTCACTGCAACCTCCGCCTCCTGGGTTCAAGCAATTCTGCCTCAGCCTCCCGAGTAGCTGGGACTACAGGCACATGCCATCACGCTCAGCTAACTTTTGTATTTTAGTAGAGATGGGGTTTCACCATGTTGGCCAGGATGGTCTCGATCTCTTGACCTTGTGATCCGCCCACCTCAGCCTCCCAAAGTGCTGGGATTACAGGCATGAGCCGGCGCGTCCAGCAGTCTAACTCTTAACCAGTTCTTCACAGCCTTGGGATATGTGTGCTTGCGAATGTTTCTTGTGTCCAGTTGCTCCCAGCTAATTTGGGAGCTGATTTTGCACTGATGAGACTGATTCTTTTATTTTTTAGTTTGGGTTTCATTCTTGCCGTCCAGGCTGGATTGCAGTGTCGCAATCTGAGCTCACTGCAACCTCCACTTCCTGGGTTCAAGCCATTCTCCTGCCTCAGCTGCCTGAGTCGCTGGGATTACAGGTGCCTGCCACCACACCTGGCTAATTTTTGTATTTTTAGTAGAGACAGCATTTCTGCATGTTGGCCAGGCTGGTCTGGAACTCCTAACCTCAGGTGATAAACCCACCTCAGCCTCCCAAAGTGCTGGGATTACAGGCATGAGCCATCGTGCCTGGCCAGATGTGACTAATTCTTAAGTCATTTGGGGGTGTCATTCACCCCTTTTTCTCTCTTTCTTACCTTCCTACATCCTCGCCACATATTAAGGACTAGAATCTGGCTCCATTTTCTAGTTCTGCACCCATGAATGGAAGCAAAGCGCCGGAGGCCTAAGTTTTGTTAAGAGGCATAAACTGAAGTAGGGTTTGTCTTTGGGGTCTGCTATTTAAAAGGAGGCCAGAAAATGGCCTCTGAGTGATTCAATTCAACAAACACTAACAAGACAGGGCAGAGGCTGCTGCCGAAGAACTTATAGCTGGTGGTGGTGCTGGAAGGATCCCCCCACCCAAGACTAAGCTGTCAGGAGCAAGAGGGCTATCTGTCTTAGCTTTGGTACCTGCAGGCCCCAGAGGCCAGGCCGGAAGGGAAATGGGAAACCAGATCAGGAAGAGGCTGTGCCCATTTCACAGAGAGGAAGGGTAAGGGCTAAGACCCAAACCCAGCACTCTGACTCTTGACTGGGTAATTTCTATTTTTTTTTGAGACAGTCTCACGCTGTTGCCCAGGCTGGAGTGCATGGTGTAATCTCGGCTCACTGCAACCTTTGCCTCCCGGGTTCAAGCATCTCTCTGCCTCACCCTCCTGAGTAGCTGGGATTACAGGTTCTTGCTACCATACCCAGCTAATTTTTGTATTTTTAATAGAAACGGGGTTTCACCATATTAGCCAGGCTGATCTTAACTCCCGACCTCATGATCCACCTGCCTCGGCCTCCCAAAGTGCTGAGATTATAGGCATGAGCCGCCACACCCAGCTGCTGACTGGGTGAATTCTTTGCCTCTCTTCATTTTACATTTTGTCTCTACTTTAAAAAATTTTTAATTTAATTTAATTTTTTATTTCCATAGATGTTTGGGGAACAGGTGGTATTTGGTTACATGAGTAATTCTCTTTTTTTTTTGAGACGGAATTTCACTCTTGTTACCCAGGCTGGAGTGCAATGGCACGATTTTGGCTCACCACAACCTCCACCTCCTGGGTTCAGGCAATTCTCCTGCCTCAGCCTCCCCAGTAGCTGGGACTACAGGCGCGTGTCACCATGCCCAGCTAATTTTTGTATTTTTAGTAGAGATGGGGTTTTACCATGTTGACCAGGATGGTCTCAACCTCTTGACCTCATGATCCACCCACGTTGGCTTCCCAAAGTGCTGGGATTACAGGCGTGAGCTGCCGCGCCTGGCCCTACATGAGTAATTCTCTAGTGGTGCACCCACCACTGAGCAGTATACACTGCGCCCTATTTGTAGTCTGTTATTCCTCACCCTCTCCCACCTTTTTTCCTCAAGCCCCCAAAGTCCATTGTATCATTCTTATGCCTTTGCATCCTCATAGCTTAGCTCCCATTTATGAGTGAGAACATACACAGTTTGGTTTTCCATTCCTGAGTTACTTCACTTGGGATAATGTCTCAGTTCCATCCAGGTTGCTGGGAATGCCATTAATTCATTTCTTTTTATGGCTGCATTGTCTCTATTTTCTTTTCTTTTTTTTTTTTTTTGAGACGGAGTTTCACTGTTATTACCCAGACTGGAGTGCAATGGCACAATCTCGGCTCACCGCAACCTCCGCCTCCTGGGTTCAAGCAATTCTCCTGCCTCAGCCTCCCAAGTAGCTGGGACTACAGGCGCACACCACCATGCCCAGCTAATTTTTGTATTTTTAGTAGAGACGGGGTTCCACCTTGTTGACCAGGATGGTCTCAATCTCTTGACCTCGTGATCCACCGGCCGCGGCCTCCCAAAGTGCTGGGATTATAGGCGTGAGCCACCGCGCCTGGCCAATTGTCTCTATTTTCAATACTCCGGGAGAGAGAAGAAGGCTCAGTGACCCGCGATGGGTGGAAGTCCTATGTGTAGGTAGGGGCTCTGGAAGGAAGTTGTTGCCTATCCTGAAAAGGGGCATGAGGCAAAGGGAGAATGAGGGAGTTTTAGCAGGAGGAGAGGGGATGAAGTGACTTCTTCAGGGAGGCAGAATAGAAGACGGTAACACTGTATCACTTCTCATCTGACAAGCTGAAGGCTCCTTCTTTTTGAGACAGTCTTGCTCTGTCTCCCAAGCTGGAGTGCAGTGGCTTGATCACAGCTCAGTGCTGTGATCTACTGCAGCCTCTACGTCCCAGACTCAAGTGATTCTCCTACCTCAGCCTCCCGAGTAGCTGGGACCACAGGTGTGTACCACCACGCCCAGCTAATTTTTAAATTTTTCAGTAGAGACAGGATCTCACTGTGTTGCCCAGGTTTGAGAGCTCCTTCTGGGCAGAGAGTCTGAGACAACTGGAAGCAGCAGTGAGAAGCACTTGTTCTGGGAACACAGAGCCTTGAGTTTGCTACCTGGCTTTGCCACAGAGTCACTGCATGACCTGGAGTGTGGCTTTTCCTGTCTGGACTCGCCTGTCTCAGCTGCATAAAGCCACACTTTCCACTGACCACACGTCTTCAGGCAGAACCAGGCTCACACTCAGTCAACCATTCTCATGTTCTTTTTTTTTTTTTTTTTTTTTGCCTTGAGACAGGGTCTTGCTCTGTTGCCCAGGCTGGAGTGCAGTGTAGTGGCCTGATCACGGCTCACTGCAGCCTTAATTTGTTGGGTTTAAATGATCCTCCCACCCCAGCCACTAGAGTAGCTGGGGCTACCAACATGCACCACTACATCTAGTTAATTAAAAAAAGTTTTTGGCAGGGCGCGGTGGCTCACGCCTATAATCCCAGCACTTTGGGAGGCCGAAGTGGGTGGATAACAAGGTCAAGAGATCAAGACCATCCTGGTCAACATGGTGAAACCCCGTCTCTACTAAAAATACAAAAATTAGCTGGGCATGGTGGCACGCGCCTGTAATCCCAACTACTTGGGAGGCTGAGGCAGGAGAATTGCCTGAACCCAGGAGGTGGAGGTTGCGGTGAGCTGAGATCCCGCCATTGCACTCCAGCCTGGATAACAAGAGTGAAACTCTGTCTCAAAAAAAAAAAAAAAATTTTTTTTGTGGAGATGAGGTCTCATGATGTTGCCCAGGCTCATTCCCATCAGGCTCTAGCATTAGGGATCAGGGTACAGGAGGATTTCTAGGCTGGGGAAGAGAAAAATCTTTATTTTCTATTTTCCAATCATTTAATTCTTCTGTGAGTCTGTTCTTATAACACCTACTGCAAAGTGAGAGAGTTAAGTTTCTAACAAGAAATGTGTAGTTTTCTTCTTGTGACTTGAAATAGAAAAAAGAAGGCAGGGGTAGTGATAAAATGCTTTACCTAGGACAGAGGTGAGATTGAAAGGGAAACCTCAATTCTAAGGCAATATCAGTTGTAATTCACATTTTTAATTCAATACTCGCCTTTACGGGGGGAAAGGAAGATGCATAGTCACCGTGCACATCTGTGGTGAGTTGTAGCCAGACTTCAGAAATGGCCAAATGTGAAAAAAAATAGGTGTGTTAGGATGGAGGAAATATGATATTTACTTAGAAATGAAAATCGATTGCCTTTAACTTATGATAAGATAATTATGTTCCTCTGAGTCATTGTCATGCATTTGTGTTCATAAACCTCCCTCATTAAGTAGTAAGGGTATGCATTTTATCTTAATTCGTTTTTTATAGGGCTGTGAATTCCTGTATTTATCTACCTTTGTTTTCCTGTGTAGACACAGGCTGACTGGCCTCCCAGAGGTGAGACAACCTATTATCTAGCAACTGTTTCCCTGGAACCCAGCCTGAGCTGAAGTGGGCTTTCATTTATCTTCTCGTTGCCTGCCCTGCAGCGTAACTCTGGGTGCACTTCATCTGCTTGCCTCTGTTTTCTGGTCTGTGTAAAGTTAACATATTAAGTTTCTCATAGGGCTATTGAAAGGATTAAATGAGATATGGTTATATCACATATATAAAGGAGGAGCTAATGCTGTCTAAAGCTCATGCATGAACTCAGCCATTCCTCTCTACTGTCCGAGTTACCAAGAATGGCCCATGTGTATGAACGGTGTTGGGCTGATAATGTGATCTCCTGAGAAGGGGCAGGAGAAAGTCTCTGCAAATGGAGCCAATTCTGATGGCGACTCAGAGATTGCATTGCCTGGGTTCAAATCCTTGCTTGACAACTCACTAGCTGCATGATGTTGAACATAACGTCATGTAACTCTTTAGGTCTCAGTTTTTTATCTGCAAAATGGGACTAATAATAGTATGTACATGATACAATGGTTGTGAGGATTCAATGAGAGTATCAAACATGCATATGGAATTTAGTGCAGTCAATAACAGCTCTATTATTTTTTAATCAAATATGTGCCAGACCTTGAACTAGACACTTTACCTATATTAGCAGCTGACACCAGCAGGTTCCCCTAAAGTCTTGAATCAGACCTCTCCTAGGTCTGATCTTTGTGGAGAATCCTGAGTTAAGATGGGAGCTTCGGTGACTGCTGGAGAGCTCCACCGGGCAGCAGCTCAGCACTGTCAATCTCTCCTTGAGCAAACCTTACGTTGGTGTCTGAAAAAGTCACTTCTAATAGCAGAGACCCTCTTAAACTAAGTTTAAGGGAGGCAGGCCAGCACCACTTGCTGAATATTCTCTATGTTCCCAGTATCTCAAGATACTTCATATACTTTAGCTTAGTCAATCCTTGTGAAAACCCCACAATGCCGATGTTCTTGTCCCATTTTGCAGTTGAGGGATGTCATTGTGTCTGGTAGTTAAAGACCATGGGGTCTGGAGCTATACTCCCTGGATTCAAATCCAGGCTCTTCCATCAACTAACTGTATGACTATGAGCACTTGACTTCCAAGATCTGTGCCTCAGTTTACTTTTCTGCTAAATGGGAATAGCAGTCAAAGTTCATGGATGTTAGTGGGAATTCCATTAGCTATTGAATGATTCCTGATAGATGGTAGCAGGAGGCTGACACTGCTGGAGAAAAGATGATCAGAAAGAAGAAGTCTTGGCCGGGCACGGTGGCTGATGCCTGTAATCCTAGCACTTAGGGAGGCCAAGGCAGGTGGATCACCTGAGGTCAGGAGTTCAAGACAAGGCTGACCAACATGGTGAAACCCCATCTCTACTAAAAATACAAAAATTAGCCAGGCATGGTGGTGGGTGCCTATACTCCCAGGTACTCTGGAGGATAATAAAGGAGAATCACTTGAACCTGGGAGGTGGAGCTTTCAATGAGCCGAGATCACGCCACTGTGCTCCAGCCTGTGTGATGGGAGCAAGACTCCATCTACAAAAATTAAAAAAAAAAAAAAGAGTCCCACATCTAGTGTACTTAGTCAGGAAGAAGTAGAAGTAAATCCGCCACCTGGAATCCAGATAGGCTTGAGTCTAAAGATTTTGTTCAGATCAACAGTATTGTGTTTTCCTCTTTTGCTGAGCTTTCCGACCCAAATTAGTTCTAGATGGAGCCCAGAGGCTGCTGAAAGGCCGCCTTTGGAGGTAGAAGGCAACAGTAGCAGCTCCTATGGAAATACTTCTCGATAAGGACCTAGTACAGACCTAATGACTCACACTTGATCAAGGAAAACAGTTCACAAACTACCATAGGCTAATTCTTGTGGTTCATGCCATGTAGGCATTTAGGACAAATGTGTCTGGCTTGTACCATTGATGAGAGAATTATGTGGCACATTTGCTCTTTTTTTTTTTTTCATTTTTGAGTATCTAACTCTGTTGCCCAGGGTGGAGTGCAGTGGCACGATGTCAGCTCAATGCAACCTCTACCTCCCAGCTTCAAGTGATTCTCCTGCCTCAGCCTCCCAAGTAACTGGTATTACAGGCACCTGCCACCATGCCCAGCTAATTTTTGCAGTTTTAGTAGAGACAGGGTTTCACTGCATTTGTCAGGCTGGTCTTAAACTCCTAACCTAAAGTGATCTGCCTGTCTTGACCTGCCAAAGTGCTGGATTACAGACATGAGCCACTGAGCCCAGTCACATTTGCTCTTATTATTTTGTCACCCAGGCTGGGGTGCAGTGGTGTGATCTCAGCTCACTGCAACCTCAACCTCCCAGACTCAAGCGATTCTCCCACCTCAGCCTCTTGAGTATGAGGAGTGAGAACAGAGGTGTGTGCCACCACACACAGCGAATTTATGTAGTTTTTAGAGAGATGGGGTTTTGCCATGTTGGCCAGGCTGGTTTTGAACTCCTGAGCTCAAGTGATCTACCTGCATTGGCCTCCCAAAGTACTGGGATTACAGGTGTGAAACACCATGCCTAGCCTGCACATTCACTATTTTTGTAGACTCTTAGGGGATGTCTGTCCTTGTAGAGAGAGAGAAAGGAAGAATATGCAATCCAGGATGGAGGAATAGACTACAGCCAGCATGTCAGGAGGGGATGGACGGAGAGGGAGAGGAATGATATTCAGGTACCTGCTCTATGTCCTGCACAGAGCCAGGTGCCTCCCTGGTTGGATAGGTACTGTTAGTCTCCCCACTACCCTGCAGAATAACTCAGGGAGCTGCAGGGTCTTGCATAATGTCACACACAGAGAAGTGGTGGAGTGACTATTTGAGTTCTCCTGATCTGATTTCAGTGTCTTTAACACACCAAGACTTTTTCCACCCAAACCCTGAGCACATGCTGGTCCTGACTGGAATTTCTCCCATTCCAGGCATACCGCTGCATTCTAAAAAATTCTTTCTGGCCAGGTGCGGTGGCTCACACCTATAATGCCAGCACTTTGGGAGGCTGAGGCGGGTGGATCACTAAGTCAAGAGATCGAGACCATCCTGGTCAACATGGTGAAACCCCATCTCTGCTAAAAATACAAAACTTAGCTGGGCATGGTGGTGCACGCCTGTAGTCCCAGCTACTTGGGAGGCTGAGGTAGGAGAATTGCTTGAACCCAGGAGGCGGAGATTGCAGTGAGCCGAGATCATGCCATTGCACTCCAGCCTGGGTAATAAGAGCGAAACAACATCTCAAAAAAAAAAATTAAAAAAAAAAAATTCTTTCTTCAAGCTCCATGTTTACTTCACATTTTCACCACATATGCAATTATTTATTTATTTGCCTTTAAACTTGGGAGGTGGGTGGTGGGCAGATTTCCACAGTGCAATGTGAATGCCAAGAGAGCAAGGCATTGTCTGTCTTGTTCATCCTTGTGGCCCCAGCACATAGAACAATGCTTGGCCCTTAGTAGGTGTTTACTATTTCCTTAATAAAAAATAAGAGCAATAAATCTCAGAGTCCAGTTTTATTAAAGATATAATTCATTAGCTGGGTGTGGTGGCTCACCCCTGTAATCCGAGCACTTTGAAAGGCCAAGGAGGGTGGATCACATGAGGTTGAGAGTTCAAGACCAGCCTGACCAACATGGTGAAACCCTGTCTGTACTAAAAATACAAAATTAGCTGGGTTTGGTGGTGCATGCCTGTAATCCCAGCTACTCGGGAGGCAGGAGAATCACTTGAATCCAGGAGATGGAGGTTGTGATGAGCCGAGATGATGCCACTGCACTCCAGCCTGGTCAAAAAGAGTGAAACTCCATCTCAAAAAAAAAAGACACAATTCACTGACCACAAATTCACATAACATTGTATAATTGATTGGTTTTTAGTACTTTCACAAAATTGTATATTTTCATCACCCCAAAAGGAAACCCTGCATTCATTAGCAGTCACTCCTTATTCCCCCTTTCCCCCAACCTTGATCTACTTTCTGTCTTTATGGATTTGCCTGTTCTGAACATTTCATATGAAAGGAATCCTGTCACATGCCCATCAGTTGATGGGGATTTGGGTTCTTTCCGCCTTTTGGCTATTGTAGATAATGCTACTATGAACATTTGTGTACATGTGTTTGTGTGGACATGTGTTTTCATTTTTTTTTTTTTTTGAGACAGTCTCGCTCTTGTTCCCTAGGCTGGAGTGCAATGGCATGATCTCAGCTCACTGCAACCTCCACCTCTCAGGTTCAAGCCATTCTCCTGCCTCAGCCTCCCAAGGATCTGAGATTACAGGTGCCTGCTACCATGCCTGCCTGATTTTTGTATTTTTAGTAGAGACCAGGTTTCACCATGTTAGATAGGCTGGTCTCGAACTCCTGACCTCAGGTGATCTGCCCGCCTCAGCCTCCCAAAGTGCTGGGATTGTAATCCCAGCATGAGCCACTGTGCTCAGCCCCACCTTGCTTCTCTCCCCCTCTCCCTCCCCCCCCTCCTTTCCTTCCTTACTTCCTTTCCTTCTTTCTTTCTCTCTCTCCCTTCCTTCCTTCCTTTCTCTCTTTCTTTCTCTTTTTCCTTTCTTTGTTTGTTTCTCTCTTTTCTATTTCTTTCTTTTCTTGGCAGTCTTGCTGTGTCTCCCAGGCTGGCATGCAGTGTCACGATCTTGGCTCACTGCAACCTCTGCCTCTTGGGTTTCAGTGATTCTCTGGCCTCACCCTCCTGAGTAGCTGGGATTACAGGCTTGCGCCACCACACCTGACTAATTTTTGTATTTATTAGTAGAGACAGGGTTTCGCCATGTTGGTCAGGCTGGTCTCAAACTCCTGACCTCAGGTGATCTACCTGCCTTGTCCTCTCAAAGTCCTGGAATTACAGGTGTGAGTCACTGCCCCAGCCTACCACCTTGCTTTTTAACTCTCTTTTGACAGCCAATGATGGAAGCCTCTCATATGAATGGGCTCAGCCTGGCCTCCTGGGAGGGGCTAATATGCCTTTCCTCTTATTCCAACTGCATCTACTCAGGATTTACCCTGCAAGGACCCCTCCAAAAATGCTGTGGCTGGGGGGGTCTGAAGCCTTCCTATCCATGTGACCTGGCCGGCATGCCAGCCTCTTGGCTTGGAGTCACCACTTACAGTAGCATCTCACCTTTCTTCTTTATAGAGGGAGAACAAAGATCAAAATGCCTTGTTCCCAAATGAAAACAGACAGAGCATTTTAATGATTAACCCTGTAACTTTGTTATTGGTCTGCGCAGGCCTCTTGCCATCAATGAGGCAGGAACAGCCCTGCTGCCTCTTGCTCTAAGCCCCAGGGTAAAGGATAATTTAATAAAGATTCAGTGCTTCCCCATGAAAGTCCCAGGATATACTTCCTTCTGCCATTGAGAGGCTGCTCGGTAGGTTCTGGATGGTTCTGAAACTCTCCACTGTGCCCCACAGTGCATGGGCCTTTTTCACCTGCCCCCAGGTACTCTGCAGGGCTCTTTTCTTTCTTTCTTTTTTGAGATGGAGTTTTGCTCTTGTTGTCCAGACTGGACTGCAATGGCACAATCTCGGCTCACTGCAACCTCCGCCTCCTCGGTTCAAGTGATTCTCCTGCCTCACTTTCCCGAGTAGCTGGGATCACAAGCATGCGCCACCATGCCTGGCTAATTTTGTATTTTAGTAGAGATGCAGTTTCATCATGTTGGTCGGGCTGGTCTTGATCACCCCATCTCAGGTGATCCACTCACCTCGGCCCCTCCCAAAGTGCTGGGATTATGCATGAGCTGCTGTGCCTGGCCTGGCACTTTTCATCTATTATCTCATTTTTATTTCTCAGTCACCCAGCCAAGCAGCTGCACCTTCCACATTTTGCAGATATGGAAGATGAATCTAAGCTTTAGTAGTTCATCCCTCTGCTATATCAAGGAATCCAGAAATACCTAAAGAAACATCTGGAAGTAAAAGATGCTGCCACAAGGCCAACGGTTCAACTACTTTGTCTCTTCCTTTTGGGGTGATTTTTCTTTCACTTTACTTTTTCTTGTAAAGAGTCTTCCTACCTCTCCATTGCCCCTCCTTCCCACCCACTCTACCGCTGTCATTCTCCGTAGCTGATCTGGAGTGGATACAGTGGGATTTACATTTGTTTCAGCATAATTCGCTCTTCAGCCTTTCATTCAAAGGCTGACTTACCGGGTTGTAAATTCAGTCGTTTATTCCATGCTCATTTCCGTGCTCGTTCTATGTTCGACACCAAGCTCCATGCTGTGGATACAAAGGTGGTTGTGGTTCGGTCCAGGTCTTTGAAACCCTCATAGTCTAGTGCAGAAAGAAGAGATGCAAGCACGGAGTTTCTAGTTAACATGGCGAGAGCTCCTAGAGAGGGATTCGCACTGTGTTGCAAGCATACAAGGAACAAAAACCAACCTGAAGATAGGCCAGGTACGTGGGTTCACATCTGTAACGCCAGCACTATGGGAGGCCGAGGCGGGTGGATCACTTGAGGTCAGGAATTTGAGACCCGTCTGACCAACATGGTGAAACACTGTCTCTACTAAAAATACAAAAAAAAAAAAAAAAAAAAAAATTAACTGGGCATGGTGGCGTTTGTAGTTCCAGCTACTAGGGAGGCTGAAGCAGAATTACTGGAACTCAGGAGGCAGAGGTTACATTTGAGACAGAAAAATCCTTTCTCAAGAAAAGAAAACAAAAACAAAAACCAACTTGAAGAAATCACAGAAGACATCCCAGACAAAGTGTCATGAGAGTTGGGAACTGAAGCACAACTAGGAGTTTATTAATTTCTCATTAATTCCTTGAAAGACCGTATTAGTGGTGTAGACCCACCTGCTTCCACTCTCCTGCGTTTAAGCATTCTTCGTATCACATACCTGGCCTTTCCTGACAACGGCTCTTGAGACCAGAGATTGACCTCAGGCTCCAAGTAAGCTGATTCTCAGGCAGGCTAGAGAGCACTGATTCATGGCCTGACTTGAAAAGAAGATGAGCTCAGCCAATCAGTTCCCTCTTTCAGGAAGTTAGACCTGGGAACAGAAGGATGGATCTAGTTGGTGCTGGTGCTACATTTGCAAAGGTGCGAAGTTGACTTGGGAAGCCACAAGGATTGTGTACTAGTGAAGGTGTAGGGACACGAAAGCAACAAGGAAACAGGAGACACAGAGGGAGAAAGCTGAGATACAGTGAGGGCGAGAGTCCAGTTGCTTCTGAAACATTAGAAGCTGCCAGAGGTGACAATGTTTCCTGGTCCCCACTATGACCCTCTAGTTCCCTTCCTGTCCTGGAATGTGCGCATGAGACTACTCAACAGCCCCACATACATTCCCCCCTTTAAAAATGAGCTGAAATGGGTCTTGGTTCTTGAAATCCAGGGTCTTGGCTATAACAATATTTCAAAACTGTTTTCATGGAGAGCAGGCCTTTTCCAGTTGGGTAAGAAGAAGAGGTCATAGTGAAACATTCTAAAAGGACCAACGTTAGCTCTGAGGGGGTGGGAGGTTTAGTTTGGCTGGAGGTTTAGTCAGCAATGGGGCTGGTAAAATCTGGAGCCAGACTGGGAGGGCTTTGAGAAGAGACCTTCGTCTTTGTAATTTATGGAAGTGAAATTGCAGTAGCAACGAGTAAGTCCTACGAGTAACACTAGTAAATCAGGATGCACAAGACTGACCTTTGCCAGGAACGAGCCCATCCATTTCCCTTTTTATTCCTGGCCTCATTTTATAGGTAGTTCTCATTAGAGGCAATTTATCTGGGTTGAACTTTTGGCAATGGCAAAGCAGAGGGAAATGCTTTTTTAAAAAATTTTTTAAACACCTCCACCTTTTTATAGGCCCCTCTTGCCAACACTCTGTTATCAGGAGCTAAGAGATTTCATGGATCTCATTTGTCATTGAACTACAGTGTTTTCCCATCCTGCCTCTTCCCAGGGGTGTTGACCTTGGAAAAGTGACTCAGTATCCTTGAATCTCATTTTCTTTACTTGTAAAATGAGGGTAATTATATTTACCCAGCTGAACTCTGGGGTAGTGCTTTTCCAGCTTTCTCTGGGGAATCATTAGGGTTGTTTTTTTTTTAATGCATTTATTTATCTTATTTTTTTTTTTTTTTTTTTTTGAGACAGGGTCTTGCTTTGTTGCCCAGGCTAGAGTGCAGTGGTGTGATCTTGGCTCACTGCAACCTCTGCCTCCTGGGTTCAAGTGATTCCCCTGCCTCAGCCTCCTTGGTAGCTGGGACTACAAGTGCACGCCACCACATCTGGCTAATTTTTATATATTTAGTGGAGACGGGGTTTCCTCATGTTGGCCAGGCTGGTCTCAAACTCCTGACCTAAAGTGATCTGCCCACCTGGGTCTCCCAAAGTGCTGGGATTACAAGCATGAGCCACCACACCTGGCCTATTTATCTAAATTTTTTACTTTTCAATCCATGATGAACCAATACAAGCATGCAGCTTGGGACATATGCAACCTGAGTTTAAAACACTCAAACTTTTCTAGACCCTGTTCCAGAAGACAAGTCTGCTAGTCACGTGCTTGAGTATTATGGCAAGGTCAAAGATTAGAAAGGTTTCTAACCGCTTGCTTTCAATTCTATATTTATTATTGTGAACTGGAAATGAGTAGTTCGCAGACCAGCTTCAGTCTGTGGACCAGACTTTGAGTGACACTGCCTTAAGGGTCTTTTTTTTTTTTGGAGACAGAGTTTTGCTCTTTGTTGCCCAGGCTGGAGTTCAATGGCTGATCTCGGCTCACTGTAACCTCTGCCTTCCAAGTTTAGGCAATTCTCCTGCCTCAGCCTCCTGAGTAGCTGGGATTACAGGTGCCTGCTAATATTTGTATTTTTAGTAGAGATGGGGTTTCACCATGTTGACCAGGCTGGTCTTGAACTTCTGACCTTAGGTGATCCACCTGCCTTGGCCTCCCAAAGTGTTAAGATTACAGGTGTGAGCCACTGCGCCTGGCCCCTCAGGAGTCTTATGAACTCAAATCGAGGCAACCTATGGGGTAGGGCTTTGGGACTGAGAGTGGGCTTTATATGTAACTTGCATGTGTGAACCATGTTTATGGGATGATAATGTGACACCAATCTGATGTTTCCTGAATGTTTGTAACTCTTTCTTTGTCTTCTCTAGTTATGTTCTTAGGTTGGCAGTGTTTCCTGGTGTGTCCCTTTCTCTTTTTTTGTGACTTGGCATTCTGTTCTGCACTGGAACACAGTATGTCTGTATCCAAAGGCTGCCGGTTTTAGAGTCAGGGTTGGAGTTGGAATCTTGGCTCTGACACTTTCTAGTGATGAGATGTCGGACAAATTGTTCGATTGTCCCTCAACTTCCTCATTCAGTTAATTTTTATTATTATTATATTTTGAGACAGGCTCTGGCTGTATCACCCAAGCTGTAGTTCGGTAGTGTGATCTTGGCTCACTGCAACCTGTACCTCTGGGGCTCAAGCCATCCTCCTAACTCAGCCTCCTGAGGAGCTGGGACTACAGGTATACACCACCACACCTGGGTAATTTTTAAATTTTTTAAGAGATGGGGTCTTACTTTGTTGCTCAAGCTGGTCTCTAACTCCTGAGCGCACGTGATCAACCCACCTAGGCCTCCCAAGTGCTGGGATCACAGGTTTGAGCGACTGCCCTTATTCCTCATTTATAACAGAGCGCTGGTAATACCTAGCTGGTGGCTGTGGTGAGAATTAAATGATCTAATGTGAAAAACCACATCTTGTGTCTAGTAGGTTCCCAATAAAGCAGCTCGCTTTGCTCTTGCACTCTGATGACGTTTTTGTTTGTCTTACATTCTGTGTGATTTGGAGGCTCAGAAAGTGGCACAGGCAGGCTAATAAACCATGGGGGCAGCAGCATAGATCATGATGTCAGCATAGTCCCCATGCCTTGCTGAGGCCCCAAGAGGAGTCAGAATTAAACACCATGGGTGACCCAAATGCTGAATCTCTTCCGTTTCATAGTCTCTCTGCCTCAAAGGACCCTAGAGCCCACACAGCCACAGAGTCCCCAAAATGTCCCTGCTGATGGGGCTTGGGCTGTTTGGCACAGATGCTGTGAGGTGCCTGTCCTTTGCTTGGAGGATTCTTCACAGCTGACAAAGCCGTGGTTTGGTCATGGAAGGTGTCTCTGTCTCCAGTTCAGAGGTGAATCCTGATTAGTTTAACCAGTCACTGCAATCCCATGTTCCCTGATCAGTAATACATTTTGGGATGGGTGTGTCTCTCAGTATGGCCTGAGACTTAAAGTCAAACTCTTAGGCTCAAGTGATCCTTCCTCCTTAGCCTCCTGAGTTGTTGAGACTACAGGCACATGCCACCACATCTAGCTAATTAAAAAAAAAATTAAAGCAGGGAGCTGATGGGAGGCACCTATAAAATGTTTCTTCTAATCTTCAAAAGAAGCAACTCAAAGTTCGAGTCTTTTTCTGCCTCTGGATGTTTTTCTGTCCAGATGTGATGCCTGGAACTGTGGCAGCCCTCTTGTGATCATGAGGGGAGCTGGTCCAAGAACAAAGTTGATATATTGAGACATGGAAAAAACATGGATCCTAGATGAAATAATTAAATCAGTTTTGAAGTCACCCTACCATACGCCTTTATGGTATATAAATTAGACAAAATGAACTTGTAATAATTGCACTAGCATTCTGTATCAAAATCCTTACATAAAATGTGAGGAAATTAGTTTGCTGGTACTGTGCAGTGCTGAAGGCAGGGTATGCTTGAGGATTCCTGGGCAGGGACTCAGCTTTCTTTCTGCAGCTGAAGAAATGGACTCATTCATGTTGTGTTTAAACATTCCCTTGAATAGAAGCCATAGATGTTAGAGTAAATTCTTCTAGTGACATGAGCAATGAGTGAGAAAGGGCAGTGGCATAGCCCCTTGAATCTCCTAATTAGAAGCCTCACTAAGGCGTGTGCTCTGATCTGCAGCTGCCTGACACGTGTCATTCTGATTTCAATAAGATTCTCTACCTTTGTATAATTAAAAAGGGGACTTACTGTAATAGGTAAGGATGTATAGGGATAGGTGTGTATGTATGTGTGTGTGTGTGTGTGTGTAGGTGTGTCATCTGTAACTCACCTGAAACCTCTGTAGTTGTCGTATTTGAAGTAATAAATTTCCTAATTCTTCTTCCTCCTCCTCTTTTTCTTCTTTCTTCATTTATTGAGACAGGATCTCATTCTGTCACCAAGGGTTAAGTACAGTGGTGCTCACTGCAGCCCCAAACTCCTAGACTCAAGTGATCTTCCCTCCTCAGCTTCCTGAGTAGCTGGGACTACAGGAACACATCACCACACACAGCTAAATAAAAAAACAAAAAAACCCCACGTGTGTGTGTGTGTGTAGAGCTAGGGTCTTACAGTGTTGCTCTGGCTGGTCTTGAACATCTAGACTCTAGTGATGCCCCGCCTCAGCCTCCCAAAGTGCTGGGATTGCAAGTGTGAGCCACCATCCTGGCCTAAATTTCCTCATTCTGTAAGTCACTTTAAGTTGAGTGGTTTATTCTTTGCTCTTGAAAACACCGTAATTGACATATGTTCCAACTGTGAGTGCTTGGCCAATGGGCGCAGGGGCAATGCTGGGGTTAGGGATATAGGAAAGTATATGCTTTCTAAATTTTATTTTCAGTTTTTGCACTGAATCTGAGAGATCATGTTTGAAAAAATTTAGTCTATTCCGTCCTTCATTCATTTGTTAATTTGGACCTGTTGAGTGCTTTTCATGTGCCAGCCACTGTGCCTGGCACTGGGAACACATTGGAGAAGAAGTCCTGCCTTGGGGGCATCATGATGGAATGACAAACACTTCAGTGGCTCTGCATGCTAAACTCTTTTACAGGAGTCTCAGTATCTTGGAAACCATGTATGTGTCACTTCAATATTTTTTTTTTTTTGAGACAGAATCTCACTCTATTGTCCAGGCTGGAGTGCAGGGGTGTGATCTCTGCTCACTGCAACCTCCACCTCCTGGGTTCAAGAGATCCTTATGCCTCAGACTCTCAAGTAGCTTGGGTTACAGGTGTGGCCACCACACCCAGCAAATTTTTGTATTTTTAGTATAGACTAAAATACAGGGTTGCACCATGTTGACTAGGTTGGCCCAGCTTAGCCTCCCAAAGTGTTGGGATTACAGGCATGAGCCACCACACCTGGCCCACTTCAAGATTTTTAATTCATCTGAGATGGTGCCAGGGAAGGAGAGACTTGTTTCTGTTGTCATTAGAAAACTCAGGTTTGGCTGGGCGCAGTGGCTCCCACCTGTAATCCCAGCACTTTGGGAGGCCAAGGTGAGCAGATCACGAGGTTAAGAGATTGAGACCATCCTGGCCAACATGGTGAAACCCCATCTCTACTAATAATACAAAAGTTAGGTGGGCAGGCTAGTGCACGCCTGTAGTCTCAACTACTCAGGAGGCTGAGGCAAGACAATTGCTTGAACCTGGGAGGTGGAGGTTGCAGTAAGCCGAGATTGTGCCACTGCATTCCAGCCTGTGACAGAGTGAGACTCTGTCTAAAAAAAAAAAGAAAACCCAGGTTTGTGTGGCCCTGGTTTTAATAAATGTGTCCATTACATCAGTCAGCAAGAACATCACATTGGGAAGTGGAGTAGCCACACCTTTTCTTTACATAGCTAAAGTACAATAAGTATTTACAATTGAGGCAGAAAACAGCCACATATTAAATATCTGGATCTCATATCATCAATGTATGGTGGTTATTGGTTTTCAAATGGGTATTTTTTCAGCTTTACGATCTTCTCGAGTGACAGTGGTGATACTTTTCAATACTTCCATGCAGGCCCTGATGTACATTCCCTGGCTTTTGTGTCCTTATCTTATCCAAAGCATTGTAGAAGAGAACAAATAAATCTAATCTTCAGGACAATGTCTTTGCAGGTGGACAGGGATAGCATATCAAGCACTGAAGACTTTGAGCTTGGGAGGCTTTGAGCTTGTGATGTCTGTGGGGAAGTGAACATGTGACATGGGGGAATAAGTCTATTTTTATACAACAAACCAATGACCAGCATCTCTGTGACAGCAGTGAGTCCCAGAACACGGGTTTTCATTTTTTTTTCTTGAGACGGAGTTTCACTTTTCTTGCCCAGGCTGGGGTGCCATGGCAAAATCTCGGCTCACTATAAAATCTGGTTTCCAGGTTCAGGCAAGTAGCTGGGATTACAGGCATGTACTATCACGCCTGGCCAATTTTTTTTTTTTTTTTTTTTAGTAGAGACAGGGTTTCATCATGTTGGTCAGGCTGGTCTTGAACTCTTGAGCTCAGGTGATCTGCCTGTCTCAGCCTCCCAAAGTGTTGGGATTACAGGCGTGAGCCACTGCACCCTGCTGGGTCTTCTTTTTCATTTCTCTGGAACTCATGTTTTTGCTTCTCAGAGGAGAGCCCCAGTTAGGACCTGGCCCTTTTTTCTCATCCTGCACGTTGCGACTCAGAAAAGAATAATTCAACCAGGCAGGAGAGAGATGGGCTTTTGCTGGATGGGGGATGGCAGTTTTGGCAAAGTGTAGACATTCATTTTTCTTTTCTTCAAGCTTAGGTGGGATAACCCAGGTAGATTGCAAGATGGTAAGAAGTGTATATATTCATCATGAGGGCCCCTATGGGGGCGGAAGGCAGGAGCTGGAGTTCAGAGCTGGGATTGATTGCACGGAGTGAGGATTCCTGGTAAGTGTAGAGTTCATGCTCTACCCTTGACAATTGCTGCTTCTCTGCTTTGTACCTTACTTGTATTGCTCTTTACTTGTATTGCTTCTACCACATCATAAACAGTTTATTATATTTCATTCAATTAAACCCAGGTTTATTGAACTAGGTTCAGTGATAGGTACAAGGGACACTGAAGTGAAACAGACACTAGTCCTCATGGGACTCATGAACTACGGGAAAGACTGACAGATTGACAGCCCAGAAAACTCAGTATCTAAGTGTCTCCATAATGAGACACACTGGGCCTGAGAGAGCACAGAGATGGGGTTTCTGGCCAGCAATGAGAGGTCATGACAAAACTTGGGGAACAGTTAATTCAGTGTGACTGGAGCTGAGTGTCTGTCTTAGTTCAGGCTGCTATAGCAAATTACTATAGACTGGGTGGCTTAAACCACAGAGACTGATTTCTCACAATTTTGGAGACTGAAAATCTAAGGTCGGGCTGCCAGCATGGTCAGGTTCTGCCAAGGTTCCTCTTTCAGGTTACAGACTACCAGCTTTCTGTTGTAGCCTCTCACATGGCAACGAGAGGGTAGGAGAGAGCTCTCTAGGTCCCCCCAGATTTTTTTTTGAGACAGAGTCTCTCTGTTGCCTAGGCTAGAGTGCAGTAGCACTATCTCAGTTCACTGCAACCTCTGCCTCCTGGGTTCAAGCAATTTTCTGCCTCAGCTTCACAAGTAGCTGAAACTACAGGCACATGCCACTGTGCTTGGTAAATTTTTGCAGAGACAGGGTTTTACCATGTTGGCCAGGCTGGTCTGGAACTACTGGCCTCAAGTGATCCACCCACCTCAGCCTCCCAAAGTCTGGGATTACAGATATGAGTCACCATGCCTGGTCTCTGGACTCCTTTCTTTTTTTTTTTTTTTTTTTTTTTTTAGACACAGTCTTGTTCTGTCACCCAGGCTGGAGTGAGTAGTACAGTGGCACGATCTCAGCTCACTGCAACCTTCGCCTCCTGGGTTCAAGCAGTTTCCTTCCTCAGCCTCCCAAGTAGCTGGGATTACAGGCAGCCTGGCTCTACTAAAGAGACAAAAATCCCGTCTCTACTAAAAACACAACACCACACCTGGCTAATTGTGTTTTTAGTAGAGACGGGATTTCACCATGTTGGCCAGGTGGGTCTCGAACTCCTGACCTCAAGTGATTAGCCCATCTCGGCCTCCCAAAGCACTGGGATTACAGGCATGAGTAGTGATTCGTTTCTTTCTATACTTCTTTGCCTATTAAAGCCCTTTTCCCTGCACTCAGTTAACAACAATAAAGACACAGCATCAACCAGATCAAGGAATAATATGAGGCCTGATTGAAGTTTTGTTGCTCTTAATTCTTACTGCTTGATGATGACGATGATGATAGTTTCAGTGCTTACTATATTTAAAGAAGCTTCATAAGGATTACATAACATAGATACTATCATGGCCTTTTTTTTTTAACCTATGGGGAAACTGAGGCTTGGAGACCTTAAGTATTTTCCCCTAGGTCACACAGGTAGTGTGATGGAACCCATTCTCTTTTCCTTATAATGTGATGATGATTAGTATTATGCTTTTATTGTAATTGTCATTATCATTATTACATTTATGGATCAAACATTATCCTAGGTTTGAGCTGTGTACCTCTGAATCTAAGATTTCATTGTAACTTTGCAGCAGCTCTAGGAGGTTGGCATAATTCCTACAGCCCAAACATTCTGCAGCTTTTCATTCTCAGTCTGGTTGTCTTGCAGAAATCCATATTGCTTGTTTATTGGAAAATCAACTTGTAAAGAAATGAAAAGCACTATTTAAAAACCCTGGATCTATATGCCTTCCACATCATCTGTTTGTTTTCACATCCTCCCTTCCTGTAATGATCCATGTGTGCTTAGATTTTGATTACAGGTGTATGCTCATTTTTAAATATAGGTACCATTTGTATAATGTTATATCCTTCCTTTATCACTTGCCATTGTTTTATATTCTCTATTGGGAGATTTTTCTAACAGTTTATAATTTTCTCTGGCTGTAGCAGCTACCTTGTGGATATGCCATTATTCACTCACTTAAAGACTGCTATTTTTTGAGCATTTTAGATTATGGTGACTCTCTGTGTCTATATTATTTTGAAAATTTCGTCTGAGTTGACTTCTTGGGATAAATTGTCAGGAGAGGAGTGATTGGGTTAAAATGTCGTCACCAAGTATTTGTTGAGCACCTGTTTGTTCCAGGCTGTGTTCAGGAGCTGGAGGCACAACTGTGGACAAACATGACCCCAGTCCTCCTCAAGCTTACAATGCTCCGGGGAAGACAGAGACCAAATGGATAAGCAGATAAACAAACAAAATAATTATGGGCCTGGTGCCATGGCTCACACCTGT
The DNA here is from genome assembly GCF_049354715.1 of Callithrix jacchus. Lineage (NCBI taxonomy): Eukaryota > Metazoa > Chordata > Mammalia > Primates > Cebidae > Callithrix > Callithrix jacchus. The sequence continues at coordinate 155,960,906 of NC_133502.1, forward strand.
AATCCCAGCCCTTTGGGAGTCTGGGGCAAGAGGATCACTTAAGTCCCAGAGTTAAAGACCAGCCTGGGCAACATAGTAAGACCCTGTCTCTACAGAAGATTAAAAAATTAGCTGGGTATGGTGGTGAATACTTGTGGTTCTAGCTACTCAGGAGGCTGAGATGGGAGGACTGCTTGAGCCCAGGAGGTTGGGGCTGTAGTAAACCATGTTTGTGCCACTGCATCCTAGCCTAGGCAACAGAGTGAGACCCTGTCTCAAAACAAAAACACTTACAGAAATGAAAACAAAATAATTATGCATTGTGATAGTGCTGTGAAAAGATAAACCAAGTGATGGGATAGAAAATAAATGTGGGAGTCTACTTGGATAAATTTCCTGCCGGCCGCTCTCAGAAAGGGTCATTTGAGCTGAGACCCAGGGAATGAGAATGAGCCCATTTAGAGTGATTCCCAGAGAGAGGGCTCACGTGAAAAATGGGCACCTTTTTTTTTTGAGATGGAGTCTCGCTCTGTGCCCATGCTGTAGCACAGTGGTGCGATCTTGGCTCACTGTAACCTCTGCCTCCCGGGTTCAAGTCATTGTTCTGCCTCAGCCTTCTGAGTAGCTGAGACTACAGGTGCCTGCCACCATACCCAGCTAATTTTTATATTTTTAGTACTGATGGGGTTTCACCATAATGGCCAGGCTGGTCTCGAACTCCTGACCTGATGATCTGCCTGCTTTGGCCTCCCAAAGTGTTGGGATTATAAGCATAAGCCACCTTGCCTGGCCCCTAAATGGATACCTTTACATATGGAGTGGGATTGATCTGTGAGCAGTATACAGTATACAGACAGCTGCACATTTCAGTGTAATCACTTGCTCCAAAAATCTGGATTCTATTTAGTGAAGTTCTTTAATTCTTCTCTCCTGACTCCTGTATGGTCTGCTGATAGGATTCACTGTTTTCAGTATTGTCCCCCTTCAATCAATTTGCCACTCAGCAGCCAACATAACTGTGTAAGTGTGGATCGTATATGAGCTGCAAGTTTGAGAAACTCCGTAGTAACCCTGTCTCAAAAAGTTAAAAAAAAAAAGCATTTAATGGCTTACAAAGCTGAAAAGTCCAGGTACATCTGGATCCAAAGGGTCAAACAATAGCTCAGGACTTCCTCAGCTCTGCTTGCCTCTGGGAGCTACTCTTAGGCCTACTGTCCCCCTGTTGTGGTAGACGGGTACCAGCAGCTCCATTTGCATCTATATCAACGATTCTGGCTGAAGTCTTGTTTATTGGCCTGGTTGAGTGACATGGTGGGAGTGGGTTGGTGAGTTGGTTGGGATGATGGAGAGGGCAGTGGGGAGGCAATAATCAACTAGCCAAGCATGATTTCTGGTACTGGGGAGTGAATTCAGTACCATCCAAGCCTCATAGGATGAGAATAGTGGAAGGGTAGTTATTTTAACTTATTTATTCTTTTGAGATGGAGTTTCCCTCTTGTTGCCCAGACTGGAGTGCAATGATGTGATCTCGGCTTACCGCAACCTCCACCTCCTGGGTTCAAGTGATTCTTCTGCCTCAGCCTCCTGAGTAGCTGGGATTACAGGCATGTGCCACCATGCCCAGCTAATATTTTTGTGTTGCTTTTAGTAGAGACAGGGTTTCTCCATGTTGATCAGGCTGGTCTTGAACTTCTAACCTCGGGTAATCCACCCACCTTGGCCTCCCAAAGTGCTGGGATTACAGGCATGAGCCACCAAATTTTTGTATTTTTAGTAGACACAGTGTTTTGCTTCCAGGCTGGTCTTCAACTACCGGCCTTTTGTGATCTGCATGCCTTGGCCTCCCAAAGTGCTGGGATTTACAGGCATGAGCTACCTCGCCTGGCCATGAGGTCTCTTCAGAGATTATTCCACCTGTTTGTTTGCAAAAAGGTGGGGATCCCTGTCTTTCAATGATAACTATGTGTGTGAAGAGCTGGCAGCTCATCAACGGTAATTTTTTTTTTTAATTAAAAAATTAAGATGATCTTCAAAGGCACAGAATTAAAAACACCAGGAATGAAAATCACTAGGTTTCTCATTTGGTGTGGACACAATTGTTTGCTTCCTCTTGATTTCTCCCCAGAGGCCCAGGGTATGGAGCAACCTCAGGCCAGCCTGCTTGGCTCTTCCTCATTTGGCCAGGGCACTTGCTGAGCGCGGACCCCTCTTCCAGGGCTTTTCATGTGAACAAACTGCATGCAGTCCTCGATTTCATCACTGCCTGCAAGGGCTCAGGACCCTCCAAGTGTGCCTTTCAGCTTTGAAAACTTTATTCTTTAGTACCTTTTGTCCGTCATCAGGATTTTGGCCTGATAACATGGTTGAAAAGGTTTTGTCAAATGCCACTCGAACTTTCTGGTAACGACGCAAAGAATACATGCCTGGCTGAGGCTGGCACATTCATCCTTGCAGCTATTTTGGTAATTGGCTTTTGGGGAAGTGTGCTCTCCGTGGGGGCCTCTCTGAAACCTCCATACTAAGGCATGGATGGGAAAAACAAAACCTTCCCAGAGCAAGCTGACGCGTGAGAAAGAACTTGTTTTTTTTTGAGACAGAGTCTCACTCAGTTGTCCAGGGTGGAGTGCAGTGGCATGATCTCAGCTCACTGCAACCTCCACCTCCAGGTTCAAGTGATTCTCCTGCTTCAGTCTCCCAAGTAGCTGGGATTCCAGGCATATGCCACCACCCCCAGCTAATTTTCATGGTTTTAGTAGAGATGGGGTTTCACCATATTGGCCAGGCTGGTCTAGAACTCCTGATCTCAAGTGATCCGCCCACCTTGGCCTCCCAAAGTGCTGGGATAGGCTTGAGCCACCACTCCTGGTCAGAATAACAGTTTTGTTCACCACAGTCCTGTCCTTTTCTGTCTGCTCCATTCACCCGTGTACCTTTTGGTGGCTGTCATGAAAGGCAGAGGCTCTGCTTCTTTGATTCATGAACTATTTGCAGAAAACTTGCTTTGCCTCGGTTCTAGATTTGTTCAACATTGGGCATTTGGCTATAATTCCTATCTTTGGTCTTTCTCTTGCTCCTGCTCCTCATATTGACCAATTTATTCAGGTTCCCCCAGCTCAGTCCTTGGAGTTCCTTCAGGACCTGCCTTGGACTCCATCCTACTGGCCTCCCCTAGGAATCTCCAGTTCCAGAAGTGCCCTGCAGGCCTCAGTCTCTAGCCTGGACCTGCTTAGTGGGCTCATCCAAGACTTAGATGCTTACCATGGACCCAGCTCTGACCAAGCACCTAGATGTTTGTTTGATCTTGTTGGCTCACACTGAGGGCAGCTTTTTCTTAGAATTCCTTTCCTTGAGATCCCAGAGGGCTTTATGCCCTACCCTTCACCCCCAACAGGTGTCCAGCATGCTTGTTGCCTGTGCTGAAGCAGTAAAACAATTCTTCAGTGCTATAAACTCAAGGGCTCACCTGTTGAAGGTCAGTATGTTCAGAGATGTTTTTACAGCCGGTAAACATAGCACCATTTACAGTGGAGCACATTGGGTTGTAAATTATTTCACCGATAGCACTAGCCCCTTATTGACAGAGAAATGGGGGGAAATTACACAACCACTCTACGTGGTGAGAAAATGCAGTTCTGGTGATACCCATGGACTGCCTATCATTCTACTGATGAATTATTTCTTTTCTCCGCCCACCCCCAGCCTGTTATTTAACATTGGGTTTTGGCTACAAACCCAAGCCACATTTGCTTAGGTTTTTTTTTTTTTTCCTCTGCTGGTACTATGGCCTTTGAGAGGCACTCATTTTGCCTAAGCTGGCTACGTGGTGGGTGGTTCCCAGACCTGAGACTCTGTCATTGACAACCAGTGAACTTTGGGACATAAAGGTATTTCAGGAATTGATGGCAACTACCCATGAGCTGTCTTCTGCTTTGGGATGACTTCTAGGAGCCTTGGCCTCTGCCCACCATGGGCAAAGACTAGGTGTTCCTGCCCCAGGACTATGTAGAAGGAAAGCCCCAAGTCACCTGCTAACAAGCATATTCTGTTGCTTGGCACCTTGTTCTTTCTTCCATTTGTCCTGTAAGCTGGGCCCAGGACACTGGAAACTTGGAGAAGGACTTAAAAATTACAGATTAGGGAGCTGGGTGTCTAGTAGTTCCCGGGGAGTGGAGAGGCCATTGGATAGGAAGCCAGCCAGACACAGACAAGAAACCTGGGACTTCTATTGTCCAGCTAAAGTTCACTTTTTTTTTTTTTTTTTGAGATGGAGTTTCGCTCTGTTGCTCAGGCTGGAGTGCAATGGCATTCTCAGCTCATCACAATCTCTGCCTCCCAGGTTCAAGCAATTCTCCTGTCTCAGCCTCCTGAATAGCTGGGACTACAGGAATGTGCTACCACACCCGGCTAATTTTATATTTTTTTAGTAGAGACAGGGTTTCTCCATGTTGGTCAGGCTGGTCTTGAACTCCTGACCTCAGGTGATCTGCCTCCCTCGGCCTCTCACAGTGCTGAGATTACAGGTGTAAGCCACTGCTCCCAGCCACTAAGTTCACTTTGAAGACTTCACATCTCCCTGGGCCTCAGTTTCTTCATCTGTAAAATGGGCCTAACAGACTCTAACTCATAAGGGAGAGGTAAAATGAAAATGCCAGCAAAAGAGCCTGGCATGTGGTATGCAGAGAACTGAGCTGTGCAGACCACACGGGCTCTCAGCAAGCCATCCAGGGCCACTCAGCAGTTCCTCCTCTTCTCCTCATCCTGAGTAGGACTGATGGGACAGAAGACTCTGGACACTCTCCTAGGGTCTTTGTGAGGCTGGGCATAGTGTGACATGTCCTGGAGTGTGGGGAGCTCACACATTGTGAATGGGCACCTGGCCAGCCAGCCTGCCAAACTGTGCTTCAGTGGCTTAACAAGAGCGTATCACAAATCTCCCCTGATCTTCCTCTGCTAGAGCTCTGCTGTACTCATGGTTTGGGTTGAATTGACTTGGGGATTCATGGCAAAGCCAGGTGGAGAGGAATGGAGAGCCACTGGGCCATCGAGTGCACAGGTACTGGCCCTTTTAACTCATTTGGTCTCGTAACCCTGGCGGAAGGCGCCACAGGCTTGTAAAATACCAGGATGTTTCTATAGGCATTTGCAGTAAAGGGTTTTCCCGGTTCCCAGACTTCAGTTCAAGACTGGTTTGGGTCTGGGAGTTTCTCACTTTCCCTAATTCCTGAACAAACTAATCAAATCCATTCGAGCTTCTGGCTGAATCCCCTCCATACACAGAGGAAGAGAGAAACTACAACCTACGAGCACCTGCCATATCATTTGTGATAGCGCACTGATCGGGACAGCAGCCCCCACCCCCAGGCTGGAGTGAATAACCCCCATGCAGAGGGAACTAAGGCCCTTGGAAGTGGCCTGACTCCCCAGGTCATGCAGTCAGGAAGTGGCAGCTGGTATCTGAACCAAGGACTTGAGCCCCCAAATGCTGCACAACTTTACTACTTCTGAGGCTATGAAGGAGAAAGATTAAAGCAGGGCCTGAGAAAAAGGCCAAGTGGATTAGTGAGGCAGCTGGGGAGGGGAGGAAAAGGGAAATGTATAAAGGAGTACACACAGTTATTGCCTCATCAAGGCAAATGAAGTGTGCTCATGTGGTGGAAAATTGTGAAACTTGGCTATGAAAGCTTTATGTTAGATAGACTGTGAGGCCCATATGGTGAGAGTTCTCCCAGCACACCCTTTTCCCTTAGAGATCTGGTTGGTGGTTCATGCTTTTCCACCCAGCTTGATCAAATTTATCGAAACAGCCATGTTTCTTATTCAACCACCTCTTCTTGGGAGTTCCGCAAACTTACACATGACATCTAGGCACAGGGAGAAAGGGGTAAGGTGACGCACTCTGTGATTTTAGTGCCTCCTTCAGAGCCTCTTTGTTGGGGAAGTTATTGCCGTCTCCATGGCTCAAATGAAGATGCAAGTGCAGAGAGTTTATGACGTTTGCCCAGGGTCAAACAGCTGACAGAGACGAAGCCAGGCTTGGAGCTCAACTCTGCCAGACTCTGGAATGCATCTCTTTCCATGGTCCTCATCTGATGGCTACTTAAAAATATGGTGTTTCCGGCTGGGTGCGGTGGCTCACGCCTGTAATCCCAGCACTTTGGGAGTCTGAGTAGGGTGGATCACGAGGTCAAGAGATCGAGACCATCCTGGTCAACATGGTGAAACCCTGTCTCTACTAAAAATACAAAAAATTAGCTGGGCATGGTGGCGCGTGCCTGTAGTCCCAGCTACTCGGGAGGCTGAGGGAGGAGAATTGCTTGAACCCAGGAGGCAGAGGTTGCGGTGAGCCGAGATCGCACCATTGCACTCCAGCCTGGGTAACAAGCGAAACTCCGTCTTAAAAAAAAGAAATGGTGTTTCCATGTATTCTCCAATTCAATTGCCGTGACAACCTTAGAAATTCAGGTGTTGTTTGTTAGTGCCTCCATTTCACAGAGAGAAATTTCATCAAGGAGGTTAAATGCTTTGACTGAGACCTCAGAGCTGTTGAGTGCATGGTAGAACTTGCACCTGTTCCTAGACTGGAACTTCCCTTTTTTTTCATTATATTACATTTAAAGAACAAAATCTCTGCTCTTTCCATCTATCTTTCCATCTGCCCATCCATCCATCCATCCATCCAACCTTTCCTTCCAGCTATCCACCCATCAGGCCATTCACTCATTCACCCACCTATCCATCTATCCACATCCATCCATCCAGCCAGCCAGCCACCCACCCACCAACCCAATCATCTTTTCAGTGTCTACTTTGTAGCGGGTTCTATACTAGGTCTAGGTAGAGTAATATGGTCATGAAAACTTTCATTTGCCTCCAGAAGCCTGTAGTCTTTAAAAGAACAGATATCCAGTTACACGATATAATGCTGAAATAAGTGTGGCAGTAGAAATATGCAGATTGAGGGAGATTAGGTCTGCCCAGTTGGTTGGGAGAGGTGGTGATACTCTGCCCCTGCTTGTTGAATACTTTGTTTTGAAAAGTGTGTTTTGCATGTGTTTTTCAAAATCTCCTAATTGAATGAGGCACCTGCCTCTGTGGCATCCTTGTGGGCAGTGGTTGAGCAGGAAGTCATCCTCTACGCGAATTAGGTTAATTTGGTGAAAATGAAATGAATAGCTCTATAATCTGGGCTGATGGAAATCCCAGGGAGCACAAAGCTGAACTTGTGGCAGAAGCTGCTAATTGAATTGTGACCTTGGGTTCCTAGCTGGTTACATAAACCATCTTCAGGTGAGAACTAACCAGAGCTTACCCAGCTGGCAGGGGCTGGGCTGCCTCTTCTCATTAGGATCCTGACTGCATTGCTGTAACTGCCCAGGCTTGTTGAAAGGGCTCCTTTTCTTTTCTGGAGTTCACATGTACTAGGAGTTCCTAGGAGGACTCTGGGTAGACTTTGGCGACCTGTGAATCCTTTAAATTAGATGGAAAATTCATGTACGTGTATATGTTCCCTAAAAGAAGGGCTATAGCTTTAATCAGTTTCTCAAGATAGTCCCTGAGTGAAATAATATAAATAACTAGTGATGTGGTTTCTGGTTCCTACCTAAGCAGAGGGTTGAGTAAGTCAGGAGTATGGCCCGGGACTCTTGGTTTTGTCTTTAGATTTCCAGTTGATTCCAATACTCAGTCAATCTTGCGCACCACTGATTGAATTAGAACTTTACTCAAACTTTAACGAGCCTATGAAGGCCTTGGGGAACTTGTTAACATGCAGGTTCTGACTCCGTGGGACTGAGATGGGGTTGAAGTGTGCATTTCTAACCAGTTCCCAGGTGATTCAGCTGGTGGGTGAACCACACTTTAAGTAGTAAGAACCTAAAGGCATGTTTTTGCTTTGGTCAGTCATAGGACATTGGTTAAATTCAAGACACATCTTATTCCTTTGTTTGGGATTAAGATTAAGCACTCAAGGCCGGGCATATTGGTTCACCCTCCTCACACTTTGGGAGGCTGAGGCTCCTCGCACTTAGGTCAGGAGTTCGAGACCAGCCTGTCCAACATGGTGAAACCCTGTCTCTTAAAAAAAAAAAAAAAAGATTAAGCACTCAAGCCACTTCCGTGTGAGGAAAATTATTAGAGGAAAGTAAAGAGATGATTTAGGGAGTGCTGAGTACTTCATGGCCAAAAAGTCCATTTCCAGTGGCAGTACGGGTATGTAAAGAGTAAGTCTGAAGTTAGACAGATCTAGATGTCAATACTGGCCCCAATATTGATCACTTCTTAGTGTCATTTGGAATGACATCAGCTATAAGTAACAGAAAGATTGGCAGTGGCTTAAACCAGCAGTGCCTTATTTTTCATACATAACAATAAGTCCTTCTGTAATGTTGGAATCCTTGGGTCAACTGCCAATCACTGAGGACTGGGGCCATTGTGTTCTTCTGCTCCATGTCTCTAGTATGTTGCTCTTGTGGGAGAAGAGAATACTGTCAGCATCTTTGGCAGGAAAAAGGAGATATTCATTGGAATAACGTTGCCTAGCCATCCCTAGCTGCAAGGAATGTTGGAAAAAAGTTATGAACATTTCCAAATTCTAATTCTGGAAAGCAGCAAGAGAGAGAGATTTGAGAAATGCTGTTCGGTCAGCTTATGATACTATCTTCTACATCGCATGATGGTAGACAATTTGCTGAATCTTTTCATTTGTAAAATGGGATAATAGCTCCTTCTAGCAGTGGTTCTCAAAGTGTGGTGTATGGTTCCCAGACCAGCAGTAACAGCATCACCTGGAAACCTGAGTCCCACCCCATACCTACTAAATCTTCTGAGGGTGGAGCTTCTACTGAAGCTCTGAGGGTGGAGTCCAACAATCTGTGTTCCAACAAGCCTTCTAAGTGATTCTGATGTGCACTCAAGTTTGAGAAACACTACCTTAAAGGTGTCTGTGAAGACTAAGATGACTGCTTAAGTCCTTTGACATCCAGAGAGTGCTCATAACACGTAGCCTGGGAGTCCATATCTTAGTTGGAAACAGTGTTGGACTCTTTTTTTTTTTTTTTTTTTGAGACAGAGTCTCACTTTGTCACCCAGGCCAGAATGCAGTGGCAATCCTCCTGACTCAGCCCCCCAAGTAGCTGGGACTACAGACACATTCCACCATGCCCAGGTAATTTTTGTACTTTTAGTAGAGACCGGGTTTTGCCATGTTGCCCAGGCTGGTCTCGAACGTGGGAGTCTATTTTCTGAGTGCTGACTTGGAATAAGTTTAGAAAATACTCAATAAAGAATTTCCAATGTTTGTTGTGACTAATGTGCAATCCTCCAGTCCCTAGGATCTTTTGGAGAGCCTGTTGACAGAGGGCACTAAAAATAGGCTACTGAGGCCGGCCGCGGTGGCTCACTCCTGTAATCCCAGCACTTTGGGAGGCCGAGGTGGGTGGATCATGAGGTCAAGAGATCGAAACCATCCTGGTCAACATGGTGAAACCCTGTCTCTACTAAAAATGCAAAAATTAGCTGGGCATGATGGCGCGTGCCTGTTGTCCCAGCTACTCGGGAGGCTGAGGGAGGAGAATTGCTTGAACCCAGGAGGCAGAGGTTGCGGTGAGCCGAGATCGCGCCATTGCACTCCAGCCTGGGTTATAAGAGCAAAACTCTGTCTCAAAAAATAGGCTACTAAGTTGAAGAAAGTTTGAGACAGTTGGTGATTTTTTTTTTCTTTTTTTTTTTGAGACCCTTGTCACCCAGGCTGGAGTGCAGTGGTGTGATCTCAGCTCACTGCAACCTCTGCCTTCTGGGTTCAAGTGATTCTCCTGCTTCAGCCTCCCAAGTAGCTGGGACTGCAGGCACCTGCCACAACATTTGGCTAATTTTTGTATTTTTAATAGAGACGGGGTTTCACCATATTCATCAGACTGGTCTCAACCTCCTGACCTCAGATGATCTATCCACCTCAGCCTCCTAAAGTGCTGGGATTACAGGTGTGAGCCACCGCGCCCGGCCAGTGATTTCTTTATTTTTGAGAAATTTAAAGTTTTACTGAGATAGAATTCACAGGTCACAAGATTCACCCTTTAGAAGCACACAGTTCAATGGTTTTTTTCTTTTTTTTTTTTTTTTTTGAGTCTGATATTATTTATTTGTTACTCAAAAAATCTTATTTCTGACTGGATTCAGACTTAGAAGTAGAAGCTCGCAGAGATGAAAGTCTGCGTCTCTTCGCAATTTGTTCCTGGCGCTTCTCTTTAGCCTCCTTCATTCTCTTGGCCAAAAGTTTAGCATATTCTGCGGCCTCTTCCTTGTTTTTCTTAGTACGCTGCTTCTTCAGAGCAATACGCCGCCGTTTGTGCTGCAGGACACGTGGAGTAACAAGACGCTGAATCTTGGGTGCTTTGGTCCTAGGTTTCTTACCTTCTTTGTTTAAGGGCTTTCTTACAACATATTGGCGGACGTCATCTTCTTTAGAGAGATTGAAAAGTTTGCGGATTCTGCTAGCTCTTTTAGGCCCCAGGCGACGAGGCACGGTGGTATCAGTTAGTCCAGGAATATCCTTCTATCCTTTTTTTACAATAACCAAGTTGAGAACGCTCAGATTAGCATCCACAATGCAACCACGAACTGATTTTCTCTTTCTTTCTCCAGTTCTCCTTGGTCTGTAACAGGAATGCCCCTTACTCAGTAGCAGGCGGACACGGCCGTGGGTCAAGACACCCTGCTTCATAGGGAAACCTTGTTTGTCATTCCCACCACTGATTCGGACCACATAACCCTTCCATTCTTCACCCAGAGCGTCAGCGGCAACTTCTGTCGCCATACGCTTCTCATAAAAAGTACGAAGTTTGCGTTCATCGTCCACTTCAATGAGTTTCTGGCAGCCAGTGGCTGGGAAGGAGATGTTCAGCTTCATCTTGAAACAGCTATGGTTTTTTTCTTTTTTTAGCACATTCATTGAGTGCGTAGCCATCACCAATATCACATTTCAGAACAGGCTGTGTTTAGTGGCTCATGCCTGTAATCCCAGCACTTTGGGAGGCTCAGGTGGGAGGGTCACTTGAGCCCAGGTGTTCAAGACCGGCCTAGATGTCAAAACCTCATCCCTACAACAAATACAAAAGTTAGTTGAGTATGGTAGCTCTTGTCTGTAGTCACATCTACTTGGGAGGCTGAGGTGGGAGGATCCCCTGAGCACAGGAGGTCGAGGCTTCAGATGAGCCATGGTTATGACACTGTACTCCAGCTTGGGTGACAGAGCAAGGACTTATCTTAAAAAAAAAGAGAACATTTTTATCACCCCCAAATAACCCTCATACCCATTAGCCATCACTCCCCATTTTCTGCCTGCTCCCTTTCTCTATCTCTGACAACATCTAGTGTCTTCTGTTTCTAAGGATTTCCTATTTATTTGTTTACTTACTTGATTTTTTTAAAAAACTGACTTGTTTACTGGGAAGAATTCCAAGATTAATAATTGACACCACTGATGAAGATATCAAAATTGGAAGACTAAAGTCCAGCATGAGTTCCTCCTGTGATGTTGCTTCCAGGGAAAACAATAGCAGCAGCAATGATATTGTTTCCTGTTGTTAACAAATGTGATTCTGTCGTTCTATGGAGAATCAGATCACTTGGGTAAATTATTATACATCTACAATCTGAGGTTTCCCCAATATGGTGTGGGAGCTGAACTTCCCCAGGTGGTCTCCAAGGACCTCCGGTTCTGAGAATCTAACTTATTGTTTGATGCTGGTTGACGCCAACTAGAAGTTCTGCTCACATTTCTGCATCCTGGACTGTGAGTGGGGGGCAAGTGGTGGATGTCCATTGAGGTGGAGGTAAATAACTAGACTGGGGAGGGGCCTGACACCTTGGCAGAAGAAACTGGGGTGTTTCTTAGGAGGAAGGAAGGAGCCAGGGGCTTAAGAGCCTTTGCCCAAAATATCCTGGGAGAAGAAAGTGGATGGGTTCTATAGGGTTCAAGGGACAGAATCATGCCTAATGAAGGCAGCTACAGAGCAACACAAGGGAAGCCCTGCAGTAGTCAGAGAGATCAGATATGGAATGGGTCGTCTGAAAGGTAGGGAGTGCCCCATTGTTGGAATGGAGGTGTGCTCTTGGAATGGTGATTTAAGCGTTTAATGGGGGTTGGACTAGAGAGTCTTTCAGGTTTTTGCTAAAAATGTGACCATGCAGATCTGTAAAAGTTGACTTCAAAGTGAAGTAAATGTGCATAGAAAATCCTTAACCTCTTACCTACTTCCATGGGAAACCATGGAAGATGGTATCATATTCATGGTATGGTATGGTATGGTAAATAATGAAACTTTGTGACTGTTAGCTATCTCTTTCCTAACTGGAGTTTTGCTTTGTGAATAGGAAGCTTCTCCAGAAATGTATGAAGAAAATAATTTTTCTGTTGGCATTCTTTCATTATTACTCTTTGAGATGGAGTCTCTCTCTGTTGCCTAAGCTGGAGTGCAGTGGTTGCCGTGACTCACCGCAGCCTTGACCTTCACCTGGGCTCAAGTGATTTTCCTGCCTCAGCCTTCTGAGGAGCTAGGACTACAGGCGCATGCCACCATGCCTCACTAATTAAGCATAAAAATTTTTTTTTTTGTAGACACAGGGTCTCGCCATGTTGCCCAGGCTGATCTTAAACTCCTGAACTTGAGCAATCCTCTAGCCTTGGCCTCCTAAAATGTGATTATAGGCATGAGCCACCACGCCTGGCCTTTCATTATTGAGGCAGCCAGCATTCAGTTTCAGAAATGATCCCTATCTCAGTATAATGGGAGAACAGCGTGTAGACAGACCAATGCTCTGCAGGGGCCAGGGGCTTTTATGGTGACACATACTCAGCCCAATGGGGGCCGAAGCACGGTAGAAACTGGTCTGTTGGGGTGACTGAAGAGGCTTTTTCTGCCTGGAAGCTTGAGAACTGAACCATTCAGGTGGAGCTCCTGCTAGCAAATTTCCTCCTGGATCCTTGGAATCCAGGCCAGATAGGATGATGATGATGGTTAAATGTATGAATCACTGTGTCCGGCCAGGTCCTGCTTAAGTGCTAGCTTATTTCATCTCATAGAAGTTTCATCTCAAACCTAGGAGAAAGGTACTATTATCATCTCTAATTTACAAAAGTGGGAACTGAGCCACCAAATGGCTATATGGTTTGCTTTAAGAACACACAGTACTGGAGAAACAGAGGTATCAGGGGACTTAGAAAGGCCTTGCCAAGGAGATGACAGTTGGACTGGCCTGGACGGACTGGCCTGGAGAGGAAAGAATCTGAGCAGGTAGAAGATGCTCACCTCTCCCTGTGGCCAAGCACTGGCTGTGGGCAGGTAGTGAGCAGTAGATGGGAGATGCCTGTCCCAGGGAGGACAGGTCAGTCCTAAAAGGGCCTTGTGTGTCCTGAGCCAAGAAGCTTGACTTCTGCCTCCTAAAACAGGCGTTGATTCAGTCAGGAGGGCTTGAGAAATCTCTCTCCAAGAGACTGTGGGAGGTAGGTTTCCCTTGATTGACCTTGTCTCCCTTCTGCCCTCAGGGTCTGACTTTCCCCCTTGATCTTCTCTTAACAAGTGGGTGGTTGTGACTCTAGCAGGGTTCAGGAGTGGCCAAGGAGGCCTGTGTCACCAGCCCTGGGCCTGAGACACTTCACTGGCAAGGCTTTCAGACCTGGTGCTGATGGCTACGACATGAGATTCCTTCCAGCAGGGCCTGTAGCTGCTCTGTCCTCCTGGATGGAGAATCTGACTCCAACTCAGTTTCCCAAACCATACACAATCCCAAAATGAGACTGGTCTTCCTCTGGGGGACCAGGAAGAAGTGTGATAATTTAGACTCTCAAAGACTCTTCCTAAAAAGCTGGATTCCTGTTAAGGAATCCACTCCAAGTGATCTCCATCTGTGGCAGGCGGCTGGTGGAATAGAGAGACCTAAGGTTTTGACATCAGATGAATTAGAATTTGAATACTGGTTTAGCCTTGTCTAGCTTGGGGGGCTTTGACGGAAAATATAGATTTTATTTCAGAAATCCAGGACAATAATGTTATACTAGATTTGCGAAGTTAAAGAGAGAGAAAGTACAGACAGCTAGAAGGTGTAGGGACATTGGGGCTTCTAGTCTTTGTTTTGCATTATTATTCTTAGCAGAGCTACTTACAAGGTGTCTGAAGAAGCGTCCCCTTCCTTGGCCCCAGAGTGTGAGTAGAGTTTATTAGGGTCCCCATGGCTTTTGGGTCCACCCAGTTTCTTCTGCAGACAAATGTGTGGACTGAACTTCATCCTCTTTACAATGAGGAAATCTGTTTTAAAGGCTTCAGTTGTCAAAAAAGTCATAAAACAGACTTAATGAGACTTCTGGATGCCGCCGGGGCCCTGTGATTGGCTGCTCCAGGGCAGGCCAGGCTGGAATTCAGGGCTCTGAATGTGCTGGCCAGCCGTGCTCCCAGCCCGGTCTGTCCTGGCGGTGTTCTGTGGGCTCTGTCCGCCTCTTCTTTAACTTCCCTGATAAAGTGCTTACTTGGATTTTGTTCTGAGATGATTGATTATTAAATGCCCTGCAAATAGAAAACTAGGCTGCTAAGTCACACTCGAGAGAAGTCCAGGAAATCCTCTAGTTGAACGTTTCAGCTGGCTTCTCCTGAATAGAGGCGAAGCAGCAGAACCCACCTTTGCCAACCCCTCTGCTTTTTAAATGGGGAGACCGAGGCCCTGAAAGGGGAAAGCACTTGCACATTATGTATATTTTATTACAACTGAAAAAAAAGACAAAGTCTGGGCCCCGTGGCTCACGCTTGTAATCCCAGCATTTTGGGAGGCTGAGGCGGGCAGATCACCAGGTCAGAAGGTCAAGACCACCCTGACTAACATGGTGAAACTCCATTTAGACTAAAAATACAAACAAATTAGTCAGGCATGGTGGCATGTGCCTGCACTCTCAGCTACTGGGGAAGCTGAGGCAGGAGAATCGCTTGAATCCGAGAGGCAGAGGTTGCAGTGAACCAAAATCGTGACACTGCACTCCAGCTTGAGTGACAGGGAAAAAAAAAAGAGAGAGAGAGAGATGAATAGACAGGGCCCTCGTAGACCAGCAGGTTGGCAGACTCTCCAGATTCACATGGGTGGGGAGGCTTTTCTGCTCTTTATTCCCCCCTCTACCTTTCCTGGTCCTTCTCCTTTATTCCCCAAAGATAGAGAGCAGTTTGTCCTCTTAGTACCAAATGTGGATGGTGACATTGTTTTCATTTTACAGAAAGATTTAATCCCCCAGGTCACACAGCTGAGTTGGCTGGGTGGTGGCTGAACCAGGATTCCATCTCAGGTGTGTCTGATGGCCATCATGATACTATTGTAAAGCTGAGCTCATTGACTGACACTTAGGAGGTAGAGGGCCTTGCATTCTAGATTCCACCTTGGCCTACAACAAAGGAAACTGCTGGTCTTTTCTCATTGCTAGTGACCTCTGCTTACTTGTGGTCAACAAATAAGCAAGTCAAGTTCATTCGTTAAGCCCTGTGACCCTCATTGTTAAAAAAATTTGGAGTTCAAAGTGAGGGAGTTTTGGGGGATGCGTGGCCTCTTTGGGACTGAGAAGGTGAGGATGGTCGCTTTCTTGTTCAATTGGCAGCCCTGGGTTAAATTTCTAATTTTCTTCCTCACCTATGTGCTCTTTGTTTCCTGTAAGCTTAGCCCTTTTTCTGGCACATAGTAGGTGTTCAATAAATATTTGCTGAATGAATGAATACACTGCATTGTGTGAATTGCTTTGTATGTATACGTTAATTCCTCATTCAGATGTTGGCCCCTGCTTCACAGGGATGGGCCCTTCTCTGTCCTTCCAGCCTGTGGGTCTTAGCAAGGTGCCCTGTCTGGAGATGGCATTCTGCGGGTACATACTGGACAAGTGCATCTGTGGATTGCTTTTTAGGCTGCTGGTGCTGAATCACCCAGTTGAACTTGAACTGTATACAAATTTGGGCCCTGCTTTCAGAAACATTCTCATCTCTGTACATTTATAAATGTGTTTCTGTATTTCTTTTCTTTTCTTTTCTGAGACAGAGTCTTGCTCTGTCGCCAGGCTGGAGTACAGTGGCGCAATCTTGGCTCACTGCAGCCTCCGCCTCCTGTGTCCAAGCGATTCTTCCACCTCAGCCTCCCAAGTAGCTGGGACCACAGGAGAGTGCCACCACACCCAGCTAATTTTTTTTTGTATTTTTAGCAGAAATGGAGTTTCACCATGTTGGCCAGGATGGTCTTGATCTCTTGACCTCATGATCGGCCCACCTTGGCCTCCCAAAGTGCTGGGATTATAGGCGTGATCCTGTATTTCTGACCTTGCAGCCACCAGACCTCAGCAGCAGTCATTGTTATTTATAATGAGCTGAGCTCCTGAGAGCAAAGGACTCAGGATCTCACTGGAGGAGCACTGGAAACCAGGGGAGGGGCGGGAGATCTGGGAGGAATGCATTGTCAGGCAGATGGACCCTCAGTCAGGAAGAAATGTCCCCTGAATGTGATGTGCTAATATTAATGAAAATTAAGTTCAGAAGAATTGGGTTCAGTTGTGAGGATGGGAGACCTCACCCCTCCTCCAAACCCTTATTGAGCATTAACTTCAGCAATTTTATTTTCCATGTAATAAGTCAGAGGTAGTCCAGCCCAGGGTTGGCACGTGACATAGTGTTGGGGCCCCACGTTCCTTCTGTCCTGTTATTCTCAAGGTCACCTCATGGTCCAAGGTGTCTGTTGCAGTTCCAGCCATTCCATCATTATTCCAGAAAGCAAGATGAAGGGAAGGCAGAGATAAGTGAGAGCATACTTTAGGCACATTCCCTGGAAATTATATACAACTTTTGAAAGTATAATCCCATTGGTCAGAACTTAGTTGACTGGCCAAAAATAGCAGCAAAGAAAGCTGTAATTGATTCTGGGTGGCCATGTACTCAGCAAATATCATGGAGTTCTTCTGAGAGAGAAGGGGAGAACCAATTGGAGGGCAATTAGAGTCAGTAGCACAAACCGGAGCTTCTCTTTTCTCCGTTCTACCCTGTCAAACCTCTGCGCCTGAGAGGGTAGGTATTATCATCAATTTAGTTTTAAGCTACCTGAGACTCAGAGGAGTGAATGGCTTACCCCAGGTCACATAGTTGGGTATTGAAGGAGCTGAGAACTGAATTCATATTTGCCTGGAATATGAAACCTGAGTTATTTATGTGACTTGCTTTTTGATAGAGGTGATGTTTTCCTATGAGCGGGAAGGACAGCTCTACCTGTTTGTGAGCTGTGTTAGTGTCCAGATAACTTAAGAAAATGGTCAGTCAGGCACAGTGGCTCACGCCTGTAATCCCAGCACTTTGGAAGGCCAAGGCGGGTGGATCACTTGAGGTCAGGAGTTTGAGATCAGCCTGGTCAACATGGTGAAACGCTGTCTCTACCAAAAATACAAAAATCAGCTAGGTGTGGTAGCAGGCACCTGTAATCTCAGCTGCTCAGAGGCTGAGGCAGGAGAATCGCTGGAACCCAGGAAGTGGAGGTTGCAGTGAGCTGAGATCATGCCATTTCACTCCAGCCTGGGCAACAAGGGCAAAACTCCATCTCAAAAAAAAAAAAAAAAAAAGGAAACGGTCATGCAGTTATTATGCTCATGCCACCAATATTTCTTTATGCGCCCACAATGTTTCATTTATCCTTCTCCAACTTGGCGATCTGGTAGCCTCCCATCACCTCTTTTTTTCTTCATCTCTGTATTTCCTGCATTCCTGCAGGGTCCAGCACAGAGCAGATGCCCCCCCCGCATTGCTGAGTAAATTCATTCGTTCATTAATAAAGCCAAGCACAGCACCTGGGTTTTCTCAGGACTCCCCTCTATGTGTCCTGAAGAACCAGACCATTCTATATGCGTCAGACACACAGACACTTCAGAAACCCAATCCCTCCTGTGCCATCTAGGTTCTTATCCAGTCTTGCTGCGCTAGGTACCCAGCTGGGTCCAGGAAATCCAAGAAGGGAAAAAGGTGCTACCTGCATTTTGCTAAGGGTGTCATCATTCCAGTTAACCTGCAAAATAGCCCTTTATAGAAGATGATAGTCCTACTTTACTGGTGAGGAAACCGAGACTCAGAATGGAAATGATTATTCAAAGCGCATCCGGCTAATAAGGGGTGGAGCCAGGAAGCTGGTTGGACCCCAAATCTTCCATGTGTGCCTCATTCATTTATCCCCTTTTCAAATCCTTACAGATTTGACAAGCCAGTTATGAAAACAGGTGCTGAATGTCACCCACAGCAGCAAAGACCTCAGAGCTGGATAAATGACAGTTAGAAAACCTGTTTTGCCCTGGTCACATATTACCCAGGCACTCCTTTTTGGCTCCTGCCTCCCAGTGTCAACACACACACACACACACACACACACATAGTCTTTCTCTTCAGCTTCTTGGCTTTCTGCTTTTATTTTCCCAGCAAATTCAATCATTTCTTGCAGTGAAGTTGATAGGACTTTTACCCTAGCCCTCAGTACCTCCTTCCCCTGGACACCTCTCCTTTTGGCAAACCTTCCCCAGTAGCCAAGGGCTGTATGGAGGGCAGGTAACCCTAGGCCAAAGGGCAAATGGGGTGGGGGGCTGCATCATGAGTCAGCCTGGCTAGGAAGGGAGCCTCAGGCTTCCTGGCTTACAGGGGCCTCCCACTCTTGGGGGTGATGAATCTCCCAGCTCACTTCAGCACACACTTCAGGGGCAGCCTTCAAGTCCTTGTGGGGGAAGCCTGTGTCTTTCCAGGGAGATTTTCCATCAGCCTTTTATTGCCTCAGTCCCAGAAGGGTGGCACATAGTGGGAACTCTTTTCACAGCCAGGGAGAGGAGGGCCTGCCAGTTTAAAGGAAGGATTTGGATCCAGAAAGCCAGCGAATGCCGGAGGGGGCTTTGGTCTCCTCCAGGCCTGCCCAGCTCATCGCTTACGTTTTCAGAAAGCCCTTCGTGGCCAGACCCTTTCTACCCGCACCTTACCCTCCTGCTCTCCTGCTGAGTTGGATTTGGGAGCATGCTGGCTTTATTTTTGTTCTTGGAGCCCCCATGCTTGCTCATGTCCTAGGGCCTGTGCTCCAGGCTGTCCCTGCCTGGAAATCTCTTCTCCTATCTCCATGTGACTGGCTCCTTGTCACCCTGATCTTAGCTTAATGACCTTTTATCAAAGGTCTTTCCAGGACCGTCAGAAGAATAGCTACCAAGGTCCTCTCTATCGTGATGTGTATCTCTTTTGTGTATTTTAAAATTGTCTACCCCTCCCCTCAGTAGAAAGTTTATGAGTGCAAAGACCCCTTATGGCAATAGGATGCTTAGAGTCATGGTTCAGAGCAGGAGTCAGAAGACTTTTCCTGCAAAGGGCTACAGAGCGTCTATTTGAGACCTTGAGAGCCTAAAGGATCTCTGTTGGTTCCATTCAACTCTGCCATTGTTGTGGGAAAGCAGCCTCAGACAAAGTAAATAAATGGCTGTGGTCATGAACCAATACAACTTTATTTAGGCCAGGCACAGTGGCTCACGCCTGTAATCCCAGCACTTTGGGAGGCCAAGGCAGGCAGATCACCTCAGATCAGGAGTTCTAGACCAGCCTGGCCAACATTGTGAAACCCTGTCTCTACTAAAGATACAAACTTAGCCAAATATGGTGGTGGGCGCCTGTAATCCCAGCTTCTCAGGAGGCTGAGGCAGGAGAATCACTTGAATCCATGAGACCAAGGTTGCAGTGAGCTGACGTCACACCACTGCACTCTAGCCTGTGTGACAAGAGCGAAACTCCCATCTCAAAATAAATAAATAAATAAAAATTAGAAACTTCATTTATAAAAACAGATGGCAGGTCACATATGGCCTAGAGGCTGTAGTCTGCAGACCCCTAATTCAGAGCATTGATTGGTTCTAGAGAAAAACTGATGTGTTTGAATCCTACCTCTGTTCCTCTTTATCTTGGAGTCTTGAGCACATTTCTTACCTTCTCTGTGGCTCAGTTTCCCCGTCTCACCTAAGCAGTGGAGGAGATAATACAACTGGTCTCATGGATTGTATTGTCATGAGCATCACTGACGTATCTGGCTAATTAGTTGCTCAAATCTTCAGCATATTCCGTGGCTCCTGCACAGCAGAGTAGGGACTCGACATATATTTCTTAAACAAATGAATGGCTGAAGGCCTACTGGAACCCAAGCCTTGTGCTGGGCTCTGGGGAGATATTGATGAACCAGAATTTGTTGGGGTCACTGCACTCAGCATGCTCAGAGTTTCGGGGTTACAGTCAAAATCATTTTTACACCAGGGGCAGCAAAAGCCACATCCCACAGGCAGGTTATATTGATGAGGCAGGGAGGGAGGAATGTGGCAGTGGAAAAATGAAGTGTGTGTATTTCCTCTAAGTCGTAACCTTGGGTGAATACAGAACCAACTTGTAGACACTCTGATTATTCTACAAAGCTGGAAATCTGGACTTTATAAGTGTAGTGTCTCATTTTTTACAAGTAACTGACCTGATAAAGCAAAAAGAAACCAAACCAAAACAGCACTGGATGGGCTCAGTGGACACAAGTGCAGCAATTGCAGGTTGATGCAGTCATATTCTTTTCTTCTTCTTCTTCTTTTTTTTTTTTTTTTGAGGAGTCTCACTCTTGTTGCCCAGGCTGGAATGTGATGGCATGGTCTTGGCTCACTGCAACCTTGCAACCTCCACTTCTCAGGTTTAAGCGATTCTCCTGCCTCAGCCTCCTGAGTAGCGGGGATTACAGGTGTCCTCCACCAAGCCCAGCTAATATTTGTACTTTTAGTAGAGATGGGGTTTCACTGTGTTGCCCAGGCTGGTCTCGAACTCCCGATCTCAGGTGACCCACCCCGCTCAGGCTCCCAAAGTGCCGGGATTACAGGTATAAGCCACCACATGGGCCCAGTCATCTTATTTTCACAGCCTTATTTTGTGGATAAAGAGACTGGGACTCAGGGAGGCCACATGACTTGCCCAGAGGCACACAGCTATGATGTAGAGGGTCTGGGGTTTGAACCCATGTTCATCTGATTCCCTAAACATGGACTCTATGCCAGCTGACTCAATTGCTGTTAAATGAAGAGAAAACAAGTGGCTGGGAAGGGAGGGTAGTTTTGGTGTCTCAGAGCTCAGCATTTCTCAGAATATCACTCTTAGCCCATTTTCCAGCTTTGAGGGTTGGCTGCAGGATAGTCACCTTCAGAAGGTTCACCTCCAAGGCGGTGCCCGCCCCCACAGGAACTGGCCCCTGGCTTTTTCCACGCTCATCTTTATGTGTCCCTTCAGCTTTGCCTTCTCCGGCTCATCTGTATTTGTTTTCTACAGTCTTGGCATTAGTGTCCAGCTTCCTTCAGCAGAAGAGTGTGGGCCTTGAGGGTCTTTCCACTTGTCATGGCCCTAGATGACCCATGAGAGGGAGGGTGCGGGAGGCTTGAAGATGTGACTTTCTCCTACAGTGGGGTCGAATGGGGAGGACACTGTTTTTGGAACCAGGGAGACCTGGATTAGAACCCTGACACCGCAGCCACTCACCAGCTGGGTGACCTTGGAGCAATTCCTTTACGTCTCCGAGCCTCAGTTACCTAGTGTTTCAAGCAGGTGCAAGAGCCTGCTCCTTGCAGAAATATGCTAAGATAATGTGGGCATCCACTTGGCGCAAGGGCTGGAATGCCATGGACACTCCCACATGGCGGTTCTGTTCCTTTTGTCCCCATCCTCCCCTCTGCCTGTCTTCTTTTGCTCCTGACCCGGCTGCACCCCGCTGTGGCTCTCTTGCCTTGTCACTGAGACAAGTTTGTGGAACTTGGGTGGGTCTCTGCCCCTGCCTCCCCTCTCCCCAGTGCCAGGGCTGCAAGACGAGGGTGTGGGCATAAATTACGCCCATCTGTTCCCTCCCTGCTGAGAGAGGGCAGGAGGGAAACACATGGACCTTAGTGGGTGTTGTACTTTCCATGTGCAGCCGCCAGGAACAATGGAAGGGAAGAATGTGAGCTCGGTGAGGAGTCCACCACACCCTGTCTTCCAGTCCCCTTCCCCCATTCAGGGATCGTAGGGACCCGAACTCACCCTTCTTGCCAACCCAGAAGTCCTCATGGTTGGCCATGTGCATCTTCTAGTTTATCACTGATTACTAATATTGTTCATTCATTTATTAATTCTACAAATGTTTACTGAGCATGTACTTCAATATATGGGCTAAGATTTGAAGTGAGTTTCTTGCCTTTGAAGAGCTCACCATTTAGCAGGAGAGATCACATGGAAAGCAGCCATTTTTGGGTGTTGTGGCAGAGGTGCGTGTGCTGGGCTACACCAGTACAGATGAGGGAAGCCTTCTCAGGGCAGTCCTTTGATTCCAGTGAGAGTTATCACAGATAAAGGGAGGGTGCGTATCAGGCAAAGGACACGTGGAGTGTTTGGAGGCACAGTTCGCAGAGCCTGCAGGAGGCAGTGTGCAGTGGGTTGTGGGGATTCCCTTGTTGTTTGATTCGCCTTTTCTGCTGGATCCTCCCCATCAATGTTTATTCGCACTCAGGCCTCTCATCTTCCAGCAAACCCTCACTCCACTTCACCTCTCACTCCAGAACCTGCCTTGTCAATTTCCCTCCCAGCCACATTTTTCAAATAAATATTCCGTGCTATGCGCATGGTCTCCATTTCCCTCCTCCCCCGCCCCGCACCCAATTCATCTCTACCTTCGCTGCTTCAGAAGGTCATGATGACCTCCACATTCCATAGTTCATTGGTATATCCCAGTTGTTTGGTTAGATTTTCTAGTGGCATTGAGATGACGGTGGAACATTCTGTCCTGCTGTATCTTCCCTTTTCTCATGCATAGAGACCCCACCGACTCATGGTTTTCCTCCTGGAGAGCCTTGGCTGCTCTTCCTCAGCCTCCTTTACTTGTTTTCACCTTTAGCCACCAGATCTTTGTACACTGGGGTTTGTGAAGGCTGGAGTTTACTTTGTCAGCTTTCTTTTGACATTATCTCTTGCTTGCCTATTTGACTCCCATACTTCAATTACCTTCTCTGTGCTGATAGCCCCCACACCTATTTCTTTCTGCAAAAGATTTTTAGTTTCAGACCAGTAGGAGCAGGAGCTTAGCTAGCATTTCCACTTGAATACTGCCCTCACTTTCCAAACTCAACCACTGAGTTCGTTACTCTCCTGCAGTCCTGGTACTCTCCAGGGAGCGGCTCCATCTTGTGCTCAGCAGCAGTGGTCAGACACCTGGGGGTCATCTTTGGCCACCCTCCCCACCATCCCTCCTTATCTCGGCACTGTAAGTCCTGTATCCCAGGAAACCCTCCGCCTAGGCACACGGGGGTGGTTAGTCACTCTAAAAATCCAAAGTAAACCCCAAATGTCTTCCCTGACTTAAAAGGCTCTGTGTGATCTAAACCCTGAACTGCTTCACCGTGCACCCTTTCTCCTTGCTCTTGGGTCCTAGACCATATTCCTGTACCACCCAGAGCATTTCTGCATGTCATTTTCCCCGTGTTGAGACACATTCTTCCACCCCTTCTTCTTACTCCCTCACCCTTCGTATATCAGATTAAACATCCCATCCTTTGCTCAGAAAAATCCATTCTTTTTTTTTTTTTTTTTTTTTGAGATGGAATCTGGCTCTGTCACCCAGGCTAGAGTGCAGTAGTGCAATCTTGGATCACTGGATCGCTGAATCCACCTGCTGGGTTCAAGCGATTCTCCTGCCTCAGCCTCCCAACTAGCTGGGATTACAGGTGTGTGCCACCACGCCCAGCTAATTTGTGTGTGTGTGTGGTTTTTTTTTTTTGAGATGGAGTTTCGCTGTTGTTACCCAGACTGGAGTGCAATGGCATGATCTCAGCTCACCGCAGCCTCCACCTCCTGGGTTCAGGCAATTCTCCTGTCTCAGCCTTCGGAGTAGCTGGGACTACAGGCATGTACCACCATGGCCAGCTAATTTTTGCATTTTTAGTAGAGACGGGGTTTCACCTTGTTGACCAGGATGGTCTCGATCTGTTGACCTCATGATCCACCCGCCTCAGCCTCCCAAAGTGCTGGGATTATAGGCGTGAGCCATTGCACCAGGCCTATTTTTGTGCTTTTAGTAGAGACTGGGCTTTGCCACGTTGGCCAGGCTGGTCTCTAACTCCTGACCTCAAATGATCCACCTGCCTCGGCCTTCCAAACTGCTGGGATTATAGGCATGAGCCACCACACCTAGCCAGAAAAATCCATTCTTGACATCACCAGAGAAGGTCATGTGACTCCCGTTACACACTCTCTCAGTACCACCCTTCCTTCAGCTCTGTAGCTGTTGTGGTCACATGATTAGTCGGTGTTGGTCTCCTCATGGAGAATATAACTTGAACACTAGCTGGAGCTGTGTTTATCTTATTTCCTGCTGGAATCCCTGGCCTTCAGCTAGAGGCTGGGATGTGGTCAGTGTGCAATGAGCAGGTCGCTTGAGTTCACCTAAAAACAGAGGCCTTGGCCAAGGGCAGCAGAGGCAGATGATGTGTGTTCTAGAGAGACTGTTTCGGTGGCTCTGTGAAGGATGGATGGGACACCTTCTGCCAATGGAGGGAGATTGTTGAAGCATTTTAAGTGAGAGAGGATGGTTGGGACAATCATCCAGTGTTTCTTAGGATGTTGCCATATCCCTATGAGGTAGACTCTTCACAGCTTGGAGACCAACTTCACAGGGGCAGTAATGAAGCTGGAAGAGGTGGAAGATATTTCCCAGATTTGGGGCTCAGGAGCCTGGGTATCTGGGTGGAGAGTCCTGTGGTTAGCTGTGATAAATTCTGTCTTAACCATGGTGAACCTAAACCAGTCAGCGTGACTGTCATGATGTCTTGAATATCTGGTCTCTAATATTTTTTGTTAAAACTACATTTTCTAGGCCAGGTGTGGTGGCTCATGCCCGTAATCCCAGCACTTTGGGAGGCTGAAGGCGAGGGGATCACTTGAGGCCAGGAGTTTGAGACCAGCCTGGCCAACATAGTGAAACCCTGTTTCTACTAAAAATACAAAATATTAGCTGGGCCTGGTAGCACAAGCCTGTAATCCCAGCTACTTGGGAGGCTGAGACACTGGAATCCCTTGAACCTTGGAGGCAGAGGTTGCAGTGAGTGGAGACTGTGCCACTGCGCTCTAGCCTGGGCAACAGAGCGAGACTCTGTTTCAAAAGCAAACAAACAAGAACCAACACAAAACACATTTTGTGGCATCTTCCTTGGATTCATTTTATCACCTTCCCCCTCTATCCCCCACTCCTTGGCCCCCAAGTCCTGGTAGAAAAGATCAGACAGAACCCATAGTGAGTCCAGGAGAGGGCTACATTTGTTTTTTGTTTTTGAGACGAAGTTTCACTCTTGTTGCCCAGGCTGGAGTGCAATGGCGCGATCTCGGCTCACTGCAACCTCTGCCTCCCGGGTTCAAGTGATTCTCCTGCTTCAGCCTCCCAAGTATCTGGGATTACAGGCATGTGCTACCACGTCTGGCTAATTTTGTATTTTTAGTAGAGATGGGGTTTCACCATGTTGGTCAAGCTGGTCTTGAACTCCCGAACTCAGGTGATATGCCCACCTTGGCCTCCCAAAGTGCCGGGATTACAGGCGTGAGTCACTGTACCTGGCCAGGAGGGGGACACATTTTTAAGACTTACATGGAGTGCTGTTGGGGAGGTAAATGGACACGACTTGTCTAGGGTTAGGATGTCTGGGGTCCCCCCTCAGCATGGTGTCTCACCAGTTCTGTGACCTTGGGCAAGCCCCTGCCCCTCTCTGGGCTTCCCCACCCTACTTCTACAAGGAGTTGAAAGTATTCACTGGTTCTCAATCCTAGCTGCATATTAGAATTGTCTGAAGAAATTTAAAAAGTATAAATGATCAGACCCTGTTCCCTAGAGACTCAGATTATGTTTTTTTTTTTTTTTTTTTTTTTTTTTTAAAGCTTACCAGGTAATTCTTAAAAGCAGTTAGATTAAGAACTGTTCAATCACATGATCTTGGAGACTTTTCAGCTCAGTTAGTCTAACCTAAGAATGGCCCCATCTAGACCCCACGGGTCCCCTGGTGAGACCTGCCTTCCATCTCTGCACTTTAAGTCACCTGCACGTGCCTCATGGTCTTGAACTTGAACTTGAGCTCTAGGGTAGCAGCAGAGGCAGTCTTCTGCTGAGGCTAACAAGCAGAAATGCAGTCTGTTGAGAGAGGGGGATGGGTAGGAGCTGTGCACGGAGGAACAGATTGAAGCTATTAACATTTGATCAGTTTGGTATTGTTCTTCTGGAGACCACAGCTTATGCGGCTGCTTAATAAATGTCTGGTCAGGGTCCAATCCAGAGCCGCCAAATGGGTGTTGCTATGGTTTCTGAGGAGTTTGTTTCCCACACAAGTTACTGCTTCCCACCCCGAACTGTGAAACACCAGAGTCTTCCCTCTGCTCCTTAACTCTGTCCCTTCCTAGAGAAGCCTGTGGCAAGGGAACATCTGCCCGGGCCTGAGGACACACCCTGGCCTGCCTGTGGCTGGCCATCAATGGCACCTGCCTGTGCCAGCTCCCTGAAGCAGGCATTGTGCCTTGACCCTCTGTGCACTTTCAGGCAGGCCCATCACTCAGCTGGTGTCACCTCAACCTCCCAGGGTTTGCTTCGGGTCTCTGCATCTGACCCTGCTGTCCCTGACTGGAGAGGAGGGGTGGACAAAGGCTGGGCTGGCAGGCAGTGTGTGTGTGTGTGTGTGTGTGTGTGTGTGTGTGTGCGCGCGCGCGCGCGCGCTTGTCAACATGAGCCAGTGTGGGGGTTCTTGCGACTCAACGCATAAAGGTGAATGTGTGAATGCCTATGGATGCGAGTGTGTCAGTGCTTGTGTGTACTCCTCGGTGTGCAGAGTGTGACTTTGTGTGTGCCCGTGTGTATGTTGAAGGATGTATGTGTGGATGGCAAGAACTGGGAGTGAGCTTGGAGCAATGCTGCTAAATCTGAACATATGTCTTATGACAGATTTACGATAAATGAACACTTATAAAGTCCAACATAAAAACACTCATGTGTTTTTATGTTGGACTTTATAAGCTTGAGATAAAATGTTACCAAATACAGCTGAAACTTTCTCTGAGCTCTTGCTCTTTCCTGATTGTATCTTCCTTTTCCTCCCAGAGTTAATCCTGTCCTGAATTTGTGAATCTGTCTTTCCCAGAATGATACACTGTTTCAATAAGCAAGCTTCTTCCAGTGTGGAATCTTTCTGTAAAACACAGTCAATGAAGTATGAGAATGGTGTGTATGCGTCAATGGGGAAGATTAGAGACAAAGAATTTGAAAGTGCTGTCAGCATGCCGTGACATCTTCTAGTGTGTCACCGAAGGCCGACTGCCTGTTTCTCGTCTATAAAATGAATGAGATGAGGATGAAATGATATAAGATGTGTGAAAAGATATGGCACATAGTTGGAACTCAATCAGCTCTGATTTTTTTTTTTTAATGTATCTATTAAAGAGGAGGCAAGGCCCGCCAAACTTGCAGAAGGAGAACAAACAAATCAGATATACACAATTCAGGGGAGGTGGAGGTGTGCTGGTTTGAGCTGGATCCTTCCTTCCCTCCCTTTCTTTTTCTTTTGGATTCCTTCGGGCCTCCCTCTTTTGAAGCAGTGGGATGTCAACACAGTGGAAATTCAAATAGGGGCAGGTTTTGTCCCAACAAAAGACTGGACTGTGATGGAAGGTCCCCTGCCTGCTCACTGCTAAACAGAACTGCATGTAAATAAGATCATTTGAGCTGCGGTGGGTTTTGAATACACAACCATCAAGGTAAATGCGCATTCCAAAGAAATCCTGGCTCTCAGAGGATGCCTGAGTTAAAATGAAACTTGCTTGAAAATGAAAGTCAATGTTCAGGCTTCAGATCATGTGAGGAAATGGGAATGAACCGTTAATTACCGGTTCATTCCCCCAGGCACTTGGTTACCTAGCTGCATCTTGGATTTACAAAGATGGAAAGGATCATTCTAGTAGGAGAGGGAGAGAGAGAGACAAAAAGAAGTTAAACATAAGACATTTGCT
The DNA here is from genome assembly GCF_049354715.1 of Callithrix jacchus. NCBI lineage: Eukaryota > Metazoa > Chordata > Mammalia > Primates > Cebidae > Callithrix > Callithrix jacchus. The sequence goes on from NC_133502.1 coordinate 155,988,964, forward strand.
ATTATCTCAGGAAATATACAGTTTAAGTGGAAATGTGCAGCAGCACTCCCTTGATTCTGTTCTGCCTGTATCTGCCATGTGCCTCAGACTGGCTAGATAGACATCAGGAGGAACTGAGAAGCTGAAGACATGGCGTGCCAACTAGCCAATGTAAAGATAAGTGTGAATTACCAGTTGACAGAGGAGGGATAGAAGGACACTGCTATTTATTGAGCGCTCTGTATCAGGTGCTATGCAGGGGTCCAGTGGGTTGTGGAGGTAGCATTTGGTCTAAATTAACCATAACAACCATCGTTGAGTCAATATTATTATCTCCATTTTACAGGTGAACAAACTGAGTCTTAGAGGGGTTAAAGTCTTTGCCTGGTAAACATCAGTGCAGGAAATCAAACCCAAGTCTTTCTGACTTTCCAGACTAGCACTGGTTTTTGAAAATAATTCTGTGGCAAGAACTATGTGACTAGTGTAAGGTAGTTTCCAGTGAATAAGAAAGCAAGAATCTGGCCGGGTGCAGTGGCTCAGGTCTGTAATTCCAGCACCTTGGGAGGATGAAGCAGGCAGATCACAAGGTCAGGAGTTTGAGACCAGCCTGACCAATATGGTGAAACCTCACCTCTACTAAAAATACAAAAATTAGCCAGGTGTGGTAGCACGTGTCTGTAGTCCCAGCTATGTGGGAGGTTGAGGCAAAAAATTCGCTTGAACCCAAGAGGTGGAGGTTGCGGTGAACCAAGATCGCGCCACTGGACTCCAGTTTGGGTGACAGAGTGTCACTCCGTCTCAAAAAAAGAAAGCAAGAATCTGATACTGATGTGAGCATCGAGAAAATTCAATGCAAGATAAAATGTTTTGGTTAGCATTTATCTAAGAAAGTTTTGGAAAGCAAGTTGTGTATTTGGCTTTGAAGGGGTGGTCCTTTCATTCCAGGAACTTCAGCTTTGTTATTTTCTGAAGCTATGGTTTAAATCACATATTCCTGGTACAGTGTGAAGACGACCCTTGAGACAGAAGAAAGAGGGGAAAAATATGATCTGTCATGGCATAGGAGCTGAAATTCAAGTTTTAAAATCACTTCTGTGATTTGCTAGAATCACAGAAAGACTAACGTAGCTCAAGTTGGAGGATGCATGCCATGATTGCTAAGGCTGCAAAGAGATTTTTCAATTACTTTTTAGTTTTTAAAATTACTACTAAATTTTTAAAAATGAGCCCAAGATGAACTCTGCAGTTTCTTCAAAGAGGATTAGATGAGATTCAAGTTTTCAAAGTTCAGTTCAATTTGAGTTTCCTGTGTCCTAAAAATGTCTTCGATTAAAAGCAAGAAAAAAAATGTATTTTTTTTTCATCTTCATCAAACTAAAAAATGGCTGAAGGGATTTTATTCAAACTTTTCCCCAAAATTCACCTTTTGCCAAGACCCAGCATGGAAAATTTCAGCGCAAAAGGATCAGTCTTTGGCAAGTTCCCTGAGCTAATGAAAACAGAGGGGCATAAAGGGAGTCTGTGTGCAGCTCTAACTGTAGTGGTCACTGCAGCCCACATTGTATGAGAATAAGGGCCTCATTCAGTAACCCCCCTTTTAAGTTTTTTTTATCATCAATATGGATGAGACTTAGAGTTGACGTGGTCACCAAACAAAAGGCACTCACTTTATGAATACAATATGGGTAATGGCATTATTTCAAGTGGCTTCCCTCAGTTATGACTGGTGTTGGGATAAAGTTATTGTTGATTCATTCATTCGTTGATTCATTCACTCATTTCTTGTACAAGTATTTACTGAGTGCCGGCAATGTGAGCAGCACTTTAATCCTTTAATCAATGTTGGGGATGCTGTGGTGGGGAAAGCGAGGCAGTTCCTGCATTCATGGGTTCATGGTGGCGGGCCAAGTCGGGGAGAAGAGAAACCGATTAAATGATAAACTGGGCCCGGTGTGGTGGCTCATGCCTGTAATCCCAGTACTTTGGGAGGCCAAGGCAGGCGGATCATGAGGTTAGGAGTTCGAGACCAGTCTGGCCAACATGGTGAAACCCCGTCTCTACTAAAAATACAAAAATTAGCTGGGCATAGTGGCACATGCCTGGAATCCCAGCAGCTCTGGAGGCTGAGCAGGAGAATTGCTTGAACATGGGAGGCAAGAGGTAGAGGTTGCAGTGAGCCCAGATCATTTCACTGCACTCCAGCCTGGGCTGCAGAGCAAGACTCTGTCTCAAAAAACAAAACAAAACAAAACAAAAAGATAAACGGTGACAAATTTTATTACTACTTTGAGATGAAGTCTTGCTCTGTCACCAGGCTGTAGTGCAGTGGCCCGATCTCCACTCACTGCAACCTCCGCCTCCTGGGTTCAAGCAGTTCTCCTGCCTCAGCCTTTTAAGTAGCTGGGATTACAGTCGCACACCACTATACCCGGCTAATTTTTGTATTTTAGTAGAGACAGGGTTTCACCATGTTGGTCAGGCTGATCTTGAACACCTGACCTCATGATCCTCCAACCTTGGCCTCCTAAAGTGCTGGGATTACAGTTGTGAGCCACCGTGCCCAGCCAACTGTGACAAATTCTTTTTTTTTTTTTGAGACGGAGTTTCGCTGTTGTTACACATACTGGAGTGCAATGGCATGATCTCTGCTCACTGCAACCTCCGCCTTCTGGGTTCAAGCAATTCTCCTGCCTCAGCCTCCCGAGTAGCTGGGACTACAGGCGTGTACCACCATGCCCAGCTAATTTTTGTATTTTTAGTAGAGATGGAGTTCCACCTTGTTGTTAAACTTCCAGAGTCATCCACCTTGTTGACCAGGATGGTCTCGATCTCTTGACCTCGTGATCCACCCGCCTAGGCCTCCCAAAGTGCTGGGATTATAGGCATGAGCCACTGCACCCGGTCCAACTGTGACAAATGCTATGGGGCAACAGAACAGGATGCTGAGCTAGAGAAAATTGGGCGTTGTGGTGATAGGAGGCCTATATTGTACAGGAGGCTAGTGAAGGTCTCACATGCACTCATTCATTATTTAACAAACATTCAGTGAGTGGCTGTCTTGCTCTGGAGTCCATACTGATCTAGACATCATTTTTGCCTTCAAGGTGCTCCTAGACCAGTGGGAGGGCAGGCAGATAAGCAGAAAGCTCAGATGCCGTGTGACAAGTTCTTTAATGCAGGCCTGTGCCATATCTGATGCAGAAATAGGAAGCCGATCTAAATATGCTGCAGTTGGCAGTGATCAAAGAAGGCTTCTCAGGGGGAACAGTTCAACAGACATTTGTGATAGTTGATGTTTGGCAAGATAGAGGGGAATGAGAACTAGGGCTGCTTTCAAGGAGCCTGAAGTCCACTCTTAAACTTCCGGAGTCACCTCTGAGAGCCTGGAGCCTGTGGTGTCTGACCCGCCTCTCCAGTAGTAAGCATGGAACTTGAGTCAGAAGAAGTGCTTAGTAAATGATAGGTCCCTTTCTCTGACATCTCGTGAGGCAGCTCTTTGGATTTAGCCTCGTGGTGAAGAACTTGGCTTCTGGAATCAGATTGCCTGGGTTCAAATTCCAGCACCCAGCTGTGTTACCTCAGGCAATGTTTCTCTGAGCTACAGTTTCCCTACATACAGGCAGGGTTGATAATGATACCTGCAGACTAAGGTAGTTCTAAGGACTAAATGATATGCTTATACAATCGCTAAAGATATGACCAGCATACATCATCCCAAGGTGTTTTTTTTTGAGATGGGGTTTTGCTCTCATTGCCCAAGCTGGAGTGCAGTGGTGCGATCTAGGTTCACCAAACCTCCGTCTCCTGGGTTCAAGTGATTCTCCTGCCTCAGCCTCCTGAGTAGCTGGGATTACAGGCATGCACCACCACAGCCGGCTAATCTCATATTTTTAGTTGAGACGGAGTTTCCTCATGTTGGTCAGGCTGGTCTCAAACTCCCGACCTGAGGTGATCCGCCAATATGCTTTTAAGTGCTGCCTGTCACTTTCTACAACCCACCCATTCATTCAGTCCAACAACTGTGGATTGAGTATTTTCAGTCTTAGGCATTGTACTGGGTGCTTAGATTTAGTAAAATCTTGCCAGACTATGGGGTCTCCATCCTCATAGGTGGTTAAATTCCCAAATCTCACAAAACGAAAGTCTTTTGCCTCTTTTACCCAGATAAATAGGTATTTGTTATCTCTGTTCATACCAAAAAAAATAGGGGTGAATGTCTGTTCGTTTTTCATCAGAACATCTGGTCTCTAGGTGAAAAGCTGCCAGGAATTTTGAAACATCTTGTTACTTTAGACATCAGAAGGCAGGGAGACTTCCCATTATTAATTGGATGCAAAAACTTCTTTGTGGCCCAGGGCTAGGGCAAAGCTGAGATTTCATAGGTCAGTGAAAGCTCACCACTATTGTTTTTGCTTTGTAATAATTTTATTTAGGGAGGAGGAAGAAGAGAAGGGAGGTGGTTTCCAGAATGATAAAGCAATGTGCCAATGTCACGCAGTTGCGAGAGGCCACTGAGGTGGTAGGGAAAGCGTTACCCGTGTGCAGCTTCATCTTCCTGAGCCTCAGTTTCCTTTGCGTAAAACAAGGATAACAGAACTTCCTGTGTCTTGTGGGCTGAGGTTTCAAAAAGGGCAAGAAAGTGGAAACACATCAGTGCTTTTGCTTGCTAAATGCTTGTTTATTTCCAGTCATGCCACATGTTTGCCAATCTTTGCAAAGTGGGGATACAGAAGGCAGATTTGATATGTGAGTTTGTGCAGTCAGTGGTGGGTCTGAGTTGGGGGCCTGGCTAGAATCTAGCAAGTGGCTTTTTGGTGGCACGTTGTGCGCCTTCCCTTGGGACTGAGGCTCTCTAACCCCCCGTCGGCATCAAACTTCCCACCACCTTCCCTTTGCCATGGCATCCTTCCTTCCCCAGTGAGGCAGGACACAGAACCCAGGCCCGGCCCAGGGACTCTGAGCCAGACTGCCTCTGGCCGGTCTTGTTCGGCCTCTCCCGGGCTCAGCCAGGCCTAAGTCGGCCTGGGTCCCGAGGTCAAGGTCGGGGTCGGGTTGTAGGTGCTGGCACGGCCTGCAGTCGGGTGTGCGCACAGGCCAGTGCGCACAGTTGAGCGCGGGGCCGGGGCCGGGGCCTCCCTGCAGACTGCGCCGCCGAGCGGCCTCGGGAACTGACCAGGCCGCCTGTGAGCGCCGGGATTCCTGCTCCTGCCTTAAATATGCCGGTTATTTTTATCTCCCTACGTCAGGCAGCGAAGGCCATCCCACCCGTGGCCCAGGCGGCTGCTACACAATGTTTCCCTTTAGTCGGGAGGGGAAATGGAGGGAGGCCAGACTTCCTGATCACATGGTGCTGAAGTCAATGAAAAAAAATTAAGGGGGACCCCTCCCTTTTTCTTCAATGCCTGATCCAGATTCCCCTCTCCCCGCTCCCCGCCCCCACCTCCTCTGGGCTCTGTGCGTCCGAGGGAAGCGCAGCCTCCCAGGCGGAGGGCCAGCGAGGCAGGAGAGCGCGCGCAAACATAAACACGAGACTGTTGCAGTAATTGGTGGCTCTGAAAACACTGAGGAAATGAGAGGCTTGTACGAAACATCAGCCGACAAGAAACGGGGTGATGTCAGACAGCCTTCCAGGATTAGAAACCCTTAAAAGCTCCGAGCCCGCGGCTGCTGCGAAAAACTCGGCTCTCCGGCTTTCCCGGGTAGGAAGCCGGGATTTCACTTTTGCCCGACTCCCTCGGGCAATCGCCCTCTCCTCTCTTCCTCTTTTTCTCTTTCCCTCTTCTTTCTTTTCTTTTTCTCTTTTTCTCTCTTCTCGTTTCTCTCTCCTTACTTCTTTCTTTTCTTTCCCTCTTTCCTTTTCTCCCTCTTTCCCTTTCTTTCTCCCCCCTTTTTCTCTCTGTTTCTCTGGCTGTCTCTGTCTCTCTGTTCTCTGTCTTCTCTCCTATTTTTTCTCCTTTTACCATCTTTATTAAAACGAAAGGAAGAGGCCACATCAGATGATCTCCATTTCTAAGGCATGTCCTCATACTTTGATATCTTTTCCTTCGTTTGAAATACCAAACGGGACAAGTAAACCGGGGGTGTCTATCGCTTTAATTTGTTATAACTTTCTCTTCCTCTGAGTGCCCCTGCATCCCTTTTCAGGATTAGAAGTTCATATTGCAATAATTTGCCAATGTGTTGGAAGGGCTGGAAATAAACAAGAAGCATTTGCCAAGGACAGCAGCAGCTCCGCACCTCGAAAAGGGGAAAATACATGCAAAAATCTGGCAGTTTCAGAAGAGAATATAGATTTCCCAGTGACATGTAACCCAGCCACCCAGCTAATAACACTAGTGGCTGCTGCTCCATTTTCTGTTCATGGTTAAGACTAAATGTTCACACGTATGTGTGTGTACACACACACACACACACACACATACTTGCCCTCTCCCAGGCCACAGGGCAGGGTAGCTAACAGCCAGTGAGCAGGGAGGGTCTTGTACCACGTCCAGCAGGAACTTGCATGTGTTTTAAAGTTGGAGGCCAGTTACTTAGTGACATCTGTTCAGTGACACCAACCGTGATGTCTGTCAAGGCATTCTCTCTTCCCGTCTGCCAGGATTAATGAGGCCATGTTTTGAAAGGGCTTGAGCCCCCACCATGAAAGGCACCCAAGACACCTTTTCAAAGAATGATTTGTGTCCAGCTTTATTTAAATAGGAACCGAAAAAGTATTTTTTTTTGTCTATAAAGCAGGTGAACTCAGCACCTGACTTCTCACTCGGGGGCATTTCAGAAGCCGTCGAATCTGCCTTATTAATGGTCTGATACCTCTTTACCTTGAAGGCAGGTTTTTTTTTTCTTTCTTCCTGAGACCCCAGAAAAGGTCACATCAAGGCTGAGTTTGTACAGCCTTGGAGGAATAGGACTGGTTCCAAAGACTTGGTTTCCTTCACGGCTGCTTATGGTGAGAACAGTGTCCTCTGGCCTGAACCCTCCTCCCCTTCAGCTCATAAATCTTTTGGTGATTTAGTTTGCTTCAATGCTTGACACTCCTAAGCTGTAGGTATTTGAGCCAAGTGTACTTTCTGGTTTTATCCAGTATACCTGCAGTTATACCACTCAACTGAGAAGTGGATCACAGCTCTATTTTCCACTTTGTGTGGGCACATTTTCCATCTCTTGACATTTTTCATGTGCTCTGCAATCCCAGTGGGCAGACTCTTCTCCTAGTCTTTTTCTGATGTCGTTGTGTTGGGTAAAGTTGTCTCTACTCCTGCCTTTGCTCCACCTAGCCACCTTGGGGTCTCCGTTGTCTGGTTTTTTTTCTTTTGAGATGGAGTCTCGCTCAGTTGCACCGGCTGGAGTGCAGTGGCGCTATCTTCACTCACTGCAACCTCGGCCTCCTAGGTTCAAATGATTCACCTGCCTCAGCCTCCTGAGTAGCTGGGATTACAGGCACGCACCACCATGCCCAGCTAATTTTTTGTATTTTTAGTAGAGACGAGGTTTCACCACATTGACCAGGATAGTCTCGATCTCTTGTCCTCGTGATCCACCTGCCTCGGCCTCCAAAAGTGCTGGGATTACAGGCATGAGCCAGCATGCCTGGCCTTTTTTTTTTTTTTTTAGTAGAGACAAGGTTTCATGATGTTGGTAAGGCTGGATCCCTGACAAGGGTTCCACTGGCCTCGGCCTTCCTCAGTGCTGGGATTACAGGCATGAGCCACCACACTCAGCTCCCTTGTCTGTTCTTGATCTCTCCCCTCACACATCAAGGTTTCCAGATCCTCTTGCTTATTCCCTGAAAAACCTCAGTTTCTCTGCAGCTCCGCTGCATTCCCTGGCATAAAAAGCTACAACAGCTCTCAAGGCTATTGCCTTTCTCCAAGTATATGGGCCTGGGAGTTTAAATCCCAGATTTAAACTTGAGTTTTAACACCTTGAGTTTAAATCTCAGATTTGCTATTTAGTAGCTTCAGAACTTCCAGTAAGTAACTCTATCATATGAGTCTTAGTTTCCTCATCTATAAAGTAGGGATAATGACAGAGCCACCTCATAGCTTTCCTGTGAGGATTAAATCAGAAAAAGGATATACAGGACTTTACTAGGTGCCTGCCACAAAGTTGGTGCTTCTGAAACATGAGCTGTACTCTGGTGCTTCACTAACTCTACCTTGCTGCAGAATCACCTGGAAGCCTTGGTAAAACAGATTCCTGGGTACCACTCTTAGAGCCCTGGATTCAGTAGGTCCAGGCTGGGGCCTGAGGATCTGCATTTCTTTTTGTTTTTGAATTTTTAATCAAAGAGATGGGGGTCTCGCTATGTTGCCTAGGCTTGTCTCTAACTCCTGGGCTCAGATGATCCTCCCACCTCAGCCTCCCAAGTACCTGGGACTATAGGCAACTATCACTAGGCCTGGCTAATTTTTTGTATTTTTAGTAGAGACAGGGTTTCACCATGTTGGCCAGGCTGGTCTTGAACTCCTGACCTCAAGTGATCCACCTGCCTCGGCCTCCCAAAGTGCTGAGCCAGTGGCTACAGGTGTGAGCCACTGTGGCAGGCCAGGATGTGTGTTTCTAATGAGTCCATGGTGGTGTGGGTGCTGCTTCCCTGTGGACCACACTGATCTAGCTGTGGTCAGTCAGATTTGACTGTGTCTTTGGCTCTCTTTGTCCATGCTCCTTGGCAAGATCTTTATATGTCTGTTTGTGTGTGTGTGCATGTATGTGTGTTTGGTGCATGGAGTTGGGGAAGATCTTTGGTGACCTGAGCCTGGCTTTCTTGCTTCTGAGCTATAAAACTTTTGCTAATCATTTTCTTTTTTTTCTCCTGGCCCAACTTACCTCTCCACTCTTCAATCTCATCACCGTTTTTTTTTTTTTGAGACTAAGTGTCGCTCAGTTGCCCAGGCTGGAGTGCAGTGGCTCAGCTCACTGTGAACTCTACCTCCCAGGTTCAAGCAAATCTCCTGCCTCAGCCTCCTGAGTATCTGGGATTACAGGTGCCCACCACCATGCCCGGCTAATTTTTGTATTTTTTTTACAGACAGGGTTTCACCATGTTGGCCAGGCTGGTCTCAAACTCCTGACCTCAGGTGATCAGTGCTCAGCCTTCCAAAGTGCTGGGGTTACAGGCGTGAGCCACCATGCCTGGCCATCATTATATGTTTATACCAAACTTTTCCCCATCCCATCAGTGAACTCCCCACAGCCCTCTGGGCCCCCCCATGCTCTTAGACCTGCCCTCCTCTCTCCTGGGAATGTTCTCTCCCTCTCTTCACTGCCTGGTGAACTTCTTCCCACTCAAAGCCCAGATACAGTACTGCCGTTTCTTCAAAGTGGTCCCAACTTTTTCACCCAGAGCCAACCTCCTCCATCCTCCATGCCCTGCTTTCTGCTCAGACTCCCCTAGTGGTGTGTATTGGACTCTAGTGATCTTTTGACCTGCTTGTTTCCTTCACTGGAAGGGCTCCTTCCAGTGTGGGCTTCTCCACACAGGAATTGGGTCTTGTTTGACTTTGTGTCCTAAGGGTACATAGAGCCCTAACTCATGGAGAGGCTCAGTGAATGTTTGTGGAATGAATAAAGGAATGAATGAGGCCAGGCTTGGTCGCTCACGTCTGTAATCCCAGCACTTTGGAAGGCTGAGACAGGCAGATCACTTGAGGTCAGGAGTTCGAGACCAGCCTAGCCAATATGGTGAAACCCTATCTCTACTAAAAACACAAAAGTTAGCCAGGCATCATGGCAGCCGCCTGTAATCTCAGCTACTCAGGCTGAGGCAGGAGTATCACTTGAACCCTGGATGTGGAGGTTGCAGTGAGTTGAGATTGTGCCACTGCACTCCAGCTTGGGTGACAGAGCTAGACTCCATCTCAAAAGAAAAAAAATGAATGGACCAAGAACGCATCCTCTAGGGAAGTCACAGCCTATCTGACAGGATTATGGACTGCTCTGGGGTATACACATGTCCCCCCCACCCCCCAGCCTCCAAAACTCCACTTCTGACTTGATTTAATGAGATAATGTGTGATTTGTGTAACTTTAAGCTCCTTCTCCCTTTGTATCACTGAATCAGCTTAACATTATTTTACCCAACTCAAGAGAGTGAAGGAGAGAGGCTGAGGGAGAGGAGGTGTCTAGCAAAGGTTTCGTATCCCAGAGGTGGGAGAGCCAGGCTCAGGGCAACTTGGACAAAAAGATCCCCACACCCCATCCCTCCCCCACCAAACATATATGCATGAACACACACACACGTACAGACACATGTACGCACACAGAGATCTAGCCATTACCTTTTTACAGTGTTTAATGCTGGCAGCCCAGCAATACAAGTATTGTTATTATTTCCATTGTGTAGATGAGAAAACTGAGACTCAGAGAGGTTAGATCGTTGCTCAAGGTAACAAAGTTACTTAGGAAAAACTAAGTAGGAAAAATGCATTCTTGTTGCCATAACAAGCAAGTAGACCAAGGATTGGAAGCAGAAGAGATAAAAAGGCATGGATACCAATGATTTACCTTTATGCCATCTCTATTTATCATGTTAGACAAGCTTGAAGGTACGAAGGTGCTGGAATCCAGGATTCTTAGGATGGCTGTGATGGAAACACTGAGCGATCACTTTATCCAACGTACTTTATCCCCAAGTGGCCAAGTCAGGGCACAGAGTGGGCTAAGTATGAGCCTAGTGTCACAGTCTGTGACTGAAGGTCCAACCTATAACCCAGGCAGACCTCCCTCCCTCCGAATGCTCCTTCTTCCTACAGAAATGTCTTGGAGCCAGGCAATTATGATTTTGAGATTATTTTCCACTTTCACCTTTGACCATGGAAAGAATCAGAAACAAAAGCTTTAACTGTGACATCCTTTCAGACATCAGTGGAAAGATGAAGTGGGATGGGCCCTGAGACAAGCCCTGGGAATGACAGACATATTGCCTGTACTTACATTCTGGCTGGCAGCTAAGGCAGAGCTAGGTTTGATCTCTGGCAGAAATGACATTTCTTGGGCAGTTATCTCCCTTGCATTCTTGTTACCTCCAGATGACCCATAGCTGGACATCATCAGGGTCATCTTCTGCCTACATATTGGAACTCAGGGAAATTTGATAGCTTCATTTGATAGCCAGTTACTAGCTGAGTGGGCCTAGCAAGTGATGTAACCTCTGTGAGCCTCCATGTATCCATTTGTAAAATGGAGATAAATGAAGTACCTGCCCTGCCTACTTCACAGTGTGTTGATATGTGTCAAATTGGTCTATATATGTTAGAAAGACTTTGTGGTGTCATGGTCAAATGCAAGTTGTTAATGTGACCATTAGTGGCCATGGGCCAGCTATAAGTAACCAGCTCAAGAGGCCAGCTTCCATGGACAGGGGATGGAAGAGGGTAAGGGCATAGAGGCAGAGAAAAAGGGAAAGAAAGCTATTAGGCAGGTGCAAAAGTAATTACAGTTTTTGCCATTAAAAGTAATAACAAGGCCGGGCGCGGTGGCTCAAGCTTGTAATCCCAGCACTTTGGGAGGCCCTGGCGGGTGGATCACAAGGTCAAGAGATTGAGACCATCCTGGTCAACATGGTGAAACCCCGTCTGTACTAAAAATACAAAAAATTAGTTGGGCATGGTGGCACGTGCCTGTAATCCCAGCTACTCAGGAGTCAGAGGCAGGAGAATTGCCTGAACCCAGGAGGCGGAGGTTGCGGTGAGCCGAGATCGCGCCATTGCACTCCAGCCTGGGTAACAAGAGTGAAACTCCATCTCAAAAAAAAAAAAAAAAGTAACACAAATTGCAATTACTTTTGCATCAACCTAATATATCTATGTACTTGGACACACGCTACCAGGCACCTTCTATGCATGATCTCATTTCAACTACACCATCACGCTATGAAGGAGATATTTGTAGTGTGTTGAATGATAACCTCCAAAAAGTTGTATCCCTTTCCTTTCCTTTTTCCTTTCTTTTTGAGATGAAGTTTCGCTCTTGTTACCAGGCTGGAGTGCAATGGCGTGATCTCAGCTCACCGCAACCTCTGCCTCCTGGGTTCAGACAATTCTCCTGCCTCAGCCTCCTGAGTAGCTGGGATTACAGGCACGCACCACCATGCCCAGCTAATTTTTTTTTTTTGTATTTTTAGTAGAGACAAGGTTTCACCGTGTTGACCAGGATGGTCTCGATCTTTTGACCTCGTGTTCCACCAGCCTCAGCCTCCCAAAGTGCTGGGATTATAGGTGTGAGCCACCGCGCCTGGCCCAGTTATATCCATTTCTAACTCCTGGAACTTGTGAATGTGACCTTTGGAAAAGGGTCTTTGCAGATGAAATTAATTAAGGATCTTGGGATACGATTATCATGGATTAACTGGTGGGCTCTAAATGCAATGACAGATGTTTTTATTAGAGAGACACAGAGGAGAGATACCTAGGGGAAGGAGATGGCTGTGTGAAGATGGTGGCAGAAACTGGAGTTATGCAACTCCAAGTCAAGGGACACCCAGAGGCAGCAGAAGAGGTGAGGAAGGGTTCATCCTTATGTACATACTTCAGAGGAAGTGTGGCCTTACTGATACATTTTTTTTTTTTTTGACACAGAGTCTTGCTCTGTCTCCCAGGCTGGAGTGCAGTGGTGCAATCTTGGCTCACTGCAAACTCTGCCTCCTGGGTTCAAGTGATTCTTATGCCTTGGCCTCCCAAGTAGCTGGGATTACAGGTGTGTGCCACCATACCTGGCTAAGTTTTTGAATTTTTAGTTGAGACAGGGTTTTGCCATGTTGCCCAGGCTGGTCTTAAACTTTTGAGCTCAGGTGATCCTCCTGCCTCAGTCTCTCAAATTGCTGGGATTACAGACATGAGCTTCTGCTCCCAACCCTTACTGATGCTTTGATTTAGGACGTTGGACCTCCAAAACTATGAGAGGACACGTTTCTGTTTAAGCCATGAAGTTTGGGATCATCTGTTATGGCAATCCTAGGAAACTCATGCAGATTATCTCCATTTTCCAAATGAGAAAACTGTATCAGAGAGGTTAAGTGTTTTTTGCAAAGCCACCTAGCTCATGAGGAACTGTAACTCAGGCTCAGATTCATCTGACTCCAAAGCCGGTAGGTACTCAAACTCTTTAAGTGGACAATGGGAGAATTCAAGGGATGCAGTGGCAGAACACCTAGCATGAGGAAGGTCGGACTGGATAAACGGAAGAACGCTGGGATTAGCCAGGCATGGGAGCACATGCCTGTGGTCCCAGCTACTCGGGAGGGTGAGTAGGGAGGACTGCTTGAACCCAGGAAGCGGAAGCTGCAGTGAGCAGAGATGGCACCACTGCATTCTAGCCTGGGTGACTGAGTGAAGCCCTATCTCAAAACAAACAAACAAACAAATAAATAAAATTTAAAAAAAGAAAGATGGAAAATGAACCTTTCAGTTCTGAAGTGAGGTAAGGCAGAGAATTTTCTGAGAAGAAATGCCCCTTCCACTAATCCCACAAAAGCTGGTGAAGGGGGGGGTTTGAGGGGAATTTTGGTGGGTGTATTTCAGAGATGGTCCCCACTCCAGTGGTTTTGTGGAACACAAGTTGGGCAGCTCATCCATGGGGCACCCAGGCAGCAGCTTTTTAGCTAAGTCAGCAAGAAAGCTCACACCAGTCTGAGCTTGGAGAAACACAGATTTCTTCCTTTTTTTAAAAAAATTCATCCTTCTCTCTCTCTCTTTTTTTAAACGCAAGCCAGGCTGGGAGGAGCCTCAATAAGGAAGGAAATCAATAGGAAATGCCTTTAGAAAATGAGATTTTTTTGAAAGCATGTCATGTCTTCATTCTTGATGCAAAATATTGGGCCCTGCAATTTGAAACAGGAAACAGGAGAAAGCAAAGGCAGCCAATGTGAGGACATGCCGAGGCCCCTCCTTTCAGAAGCCAGCTGTAGCGACAGGGCTGGCAGTGGTGGTTATGGGGCCAAGTCACATGGAGGCCAGTTGAGGAAACAGTGGGTGTTGGCCTAGAGAAGAGCAGTCTTGGGCAGGACATGAGAGTTTTCTTTGCACAATGGAACGGCTGTCATGGGGCAGTGGGAGCAGGTGTGCTCTGATGGGGTCCAAGGTGAGGAACTAAAACCATTGGTCTGGCTATATCATAGGGAAGCAATCGAACAAAATAGTTAAAGGCTCCAGAGCCAGGGGTGGGGTTCAAATCCCAACTTAGTAACTTGGTTAGTATTATTCAATTTTTACAGACAGGGTCTTGCTATGTTGTCCTGGCTGCTCTCAAACTCCTGACCTCAATCATCTCACCTTTGCCTCAGGGATTACAGGCAATCCCAGTGCTGTATTACAGTCATGAGCCACCTCACCTAGCCAGCTTCACCACTTATTAACTTGGACATGTTATTTAAGCTCTCTGGGCTTTTTTTTTTTTTTTTTTTTTTGAGGTAGAGTCTCACTCCGTCCCCCAGGCTGGAGTGCAGTGGCACAGTCTCAGCTCACTGCAACCTGTGCCTCCCAGGTTCAAGTGATTCTCCTGCCTCAGCCTTCCGAGTAGCTGGGACTACAGGAGTGTGCCACCACACCTGGCTAATTTTTGTATTTTTAGTAGAGATAGGCTTTCACCATGTCGGCCAAGCTGTTCTCAAACTCCTGACCTCATGATCCACCTGCCTTGGCCTCCCAAAGTGCTGGGATTACAAGCATGAGTCACCATGCCCGGCCAGCTCTCTGGGCTTTTGCTTCTTCATCTGTAAAATGGGGCTAATAGTAATACATTTCTTATAGAGTTGAGAGAATTAAATTAAGATATAAAATTGAATCTGCTCAATTCTCTCTATTATAGTCATATATAACTATCTAATACTCTTTTTTTTTTTTTTTTTTTTTTCTGTTGCCCAGGCAGGAGTGCAGTGGCACAGTCTCAGCTCACTGCAACTTCTATCTCCTGGGTTCAAGTGATTCTCCTGCCTTAGCCTCCTGAGTAGCTGAAATTACAGGCACCTGCCACCATGCGAGGCTAATTTTTGTATTTTTTAGTAGAGACAGGGTTTCGCCATGTTGGCCAGACTGGTCTCGAACTCCTGACCTCAGGTGATCTGCCTGCCTCATCCTCCCAAAATGGTGGGATTACAGGTATGAGCCATCATACCTGGCCTATAACTATCTATATCTATAGATATATGTCTCGACAATTGACACAGCCAGGCGTGGTGACTCACACCTGTAATCTTAGCACTTTGGGAGGCTGAAGTGGGTGGATCGCTTGAGCCCAAGAGTTGAGACAAGCCTGGACAACTTGATGAAACCCTGTCTCCACCAGAAAATACAAAAATTAGCAGGGTGTGGTGGCATGCACCTGTAGTCCCAGCTATTTAGGAGGCTGAGGTGGGAGGATGGCTTGAGGATGGGAGGTGGAGGTTTCAGGGAACTTAGGTGAGATCACTCCACTGCACTCCATCCTGGGCGACAGAGCCAGACCCCGTTTCAAAACAAGAACAACAAAAACTGTCTTTCTCTCACATCTGACTGTGGAGAGAAAGACAGTTGTGTTCCTCACCCATGGGTTCAACCAATCATGGATGAAACATATTTTTTTAAAAAGCATCATTACTGAACATGTGACATTCTTTTCTTCTTGTCATTGTTTCTTTTTTTTTTTTTTGAGACGGAGTTTCGCTCTTTTTACCCAGGTTGGAGTGCAATGGCGCGATCTCTGCTTACCGCAACCTCCGCCTCCTGGGTTCAGGCAGTTCTCCTGCCTCAGCCTCCCGAGTAGCTGGGATTACAGGCACGCGCCACCATGCCCAGCTAATTTTTTGTATTTTTAGTAGAGACGGGGTTTCACCATGTTGACCAGGATGGTCTCGATCTCTTAACCTCCTGATCCACCCGCCTCAGCCTCCCAAAGTGCTGGGATTACAGGCTTGAGCCACCGCGCCCCGCCCGCTTCTTGTCATTGTTACTTAAACGAAATAGCATAGCAAACAACTTTATACATAGCATTTACATTGTATTAGAGATTATAAGTAATCTAGAGATGACAAAGTACATGGAGGATGTCTTAGCTTATATGGCAATTCTACATCATTTTATGTCAGGAAATTGAGCATCTGTGGGTTTTGGTATCCTCAGGAGTTCCTGGGACCAGTCCCCCATGGTTACTGAGGAACGACTGAACAGCTCATGGAATAGTACCCTGTAGATGTTGGCTATTTTTAGCTCTTATTGGAGAAGACAAGGAAGACTTTCTAGGGGATGCGGAGCTGGGACTTAAAAGGTAGATATGTGTTAACACGAGCAAGGGCAGGGCAAGGAGAAGGGTTAGCAAGCACAGAGGCAGGGAGAGACACCTCATGGTATGCTGAGCTGCTCCATGTAGTGTAGCATCCTTAGGGAAAGCAGTGAGCAATGGCGTTGAAGGACTTTTTCCCCTAGGGAAAGCAGTGAGCAATGATGTTGAATGCCCGGGCCGGTTCATGGAGAGCTGGGCCTCTGAGTTAGGAGCTTTGTTAGTGCTGTTTAAACTTGAGCAGCCATTGGCATTGTCTAGAGAGCTCATTAGAATTCACACTGCTGGATCCCATTCTTAGAGATTCTGACCCAGTAGGTCCAGGGTAGGGGTTGAGAATTTGCCTGTTGAGCAAGTTCCCAGATGACACTGATGAAGCTACTCCAGGGAACATCCGGAAATCATCCCCCTCCACTGTGGGAGGAGAACTTTGAGAACTACTGCTGTAGATCCCATAGGCAATTGGAGGATTGAGCCAGGTTCAAGGACAGGTCTTAGGAAACGTGCACTCAGTCTTGCTACTGCTGAGGCCACATGAGCACCCACCTGAGACCAGAGTGTCTGAAGGTGGAGTAACAGGGGCTGCCATCCTTTATTCTCCGAGAACAGCTACAAGCCTATTGGTTAGTAGGCCTGGTGGAAGCCGAACTCAGTAGGCATGCTCCAAGGGCAGGGTGGCAGCTGGGTGCTACTCCAGGCAACTTCACACTCCATTGTCTGCCTTTATTAAGGGTAGCCGTGGAAAGGGTGACATACTTCCTGAGGACCCCAGGGATAGCAAGCCAAAATCCTGACAGCAAAGGGAAACCTCCTAACTGCCACCCCTCCAGACCCACAGCTCATGGCCTGACGCCCACCTGGGTCCCTCCCTGTCAGTAACTACGGCGGCAGCTTCCTGGGTTGCTGAGGCAGAGAGGACACCGATCAAGGCTTCATCCCACCCTCTCTCTGTCAGTGCTGGGGGAAAAACAATATTTAGTTAGTTAAACACCCGGCTACAGTTTCATTTGAAAAGCTGGATTTGATTAGGAGGCTGCAGGGATTGATTTATGAGGACAGATGAAAAAAAGAACAAGCGTAAATATGGAGAACTCACCCAAATGATGACTAAGAGAGGATAAATATACAGAGTCCTCACAAGTGGAGACGGAAAAGGCTCAGTAAGTTTTCTGGTCTCATCTCAGATGTATGCAGTCAGTTTCTGATGATATTTCAAGATCTCAGCCTAGACCTGTTTTAAGTCAGGGGGATCATCAGGGGTGGAGGTGCCCACTTTTCCTAGGAGATTTTCACCTCTAAAAAGTTTTTTGGCCAGGTGCGGTGACTCACGCCTGTAATCTCAGCACATTGGGAGGCCAAGGCAGGTGGATCGCCTGAGGTCGGGAGTTCGAGACCAGCCTGACCAACATGGAGAAAACTTGTCTCTACTAAAATTACAAAAAATTAGCCGAGCATAGTGGTACATGCCTGTAATCTCAGCTCCTCGGGAGGCTGAGATAGGAGAATCGCTTTAACCCTGGAGGTGGAGGTTGCAGTGAGTCAAGATGGTGCTATTGCAATCCAACTTGGGCAGTAAGAACAAAACTCCATCTCAAAAAAAGAAAAGTAGTTTTTCATATAAATAAAATGGATATATTGTATTATATATTACAAATGATATTATGTATAATGATATGTAATATATATGACATAAAAATTTATGTGAAATGTAATTATTTTCTTCCTGTAGTTTGTAAAGGGATATTCACTAGTGCATTGTTTGAAAATGAAAAATTGGAAACAGTCTGAACTGTCCATCACTGAGGGGATAATTAGATAATGGCTCACCTTCCCAGACTGTGGAATTGTAAGGGGCGGTTTCCAAGGAGTGCTGTAGTTCTGGGTCTGTATGTGCAGTGAGTAAGGTGAGTAAGTGAGTGGCTGCAGGCAGTAAGACTCAGGAGAGCACGTAGAGTTGATCCCTTTAATATAAAAACAGACTGGGCACAGCGGCCCATACTTGTAATCCCAGCACTTTGGGAGGCTGAAGTGGGTGGATCACCTGAGGTCAGGACTTTCAGAACAGTCTGGCCAACATGGCAAAACCCCGTCTCTACTAAAAATACAAAAATTAGCGGGGGGTGATGGCAAACGCCTGTAATTCCAGCTACTTGGGGGGCTGAAGTGGGAGAATCACTTAAGCCTGGGAGGTGGAGGCTGCAGTGAGCCAAGATTGTGCCACTGCACTTTAGCCTGGGCAACAGAGTGAGACTCTGTCTCAAAAAAAACAAAAAACAACCAAAAACAAAAGCATGCGCGCGCGCGCGTGCGCGCGCACACACACACACACACACACACACAGAATCACATACTTCTCCCATGAACAAATATGGGTATAAACTCATAGCCGAAGGCTTGGAGGGATTTGTATCAGAATCAGGAGAATGGTGGGATGGGTGGGTCTCAAGGGAGGTTTCTACTTTGTATGTAATGTTTGAGTGTTTGAATTGAGATTATTGACACATTACTTTTATAATTAAAAAATGATGAAAAACATAAGCAAATCTTTCCCAGAACTCCTATGGGAAGAATGACGAGAACTGCAGCTCCGGCCCCTCCATATCTTTCCCCAGGACCTTGGCAGTGTCCTTTGCTCTTCAGCCCCTAGGATCTATCTCTTGTCTTTGGTCCCCAGTGGTGTCTTGTCCCACTGGTGCCCACATGCTCCAGGACCCCTCCCCTTGACCTGCCCTCCAAGACTTAATCTGGCCTTGACCTGAGCCTCACATCAGTGTCACCCGTGTGACTAGCAATGCCTCATCTCATCTGGGCTCAACACACAGCTGCCTGCAGAGCCATCTCCAAGTAAGCCCCCTGGGCTCCAGCTTTCCTCTTGGACTGGCTCTTGTAGTGTGGCATGGCCCCCCCTTTTTCTTAACCTCCCTCTCTGCCTCCCCTCCTTCTTCTCTCTACTGGAGCAGAAGAAGTAGGGGTAAGACCACATAAGCCACAC
The DNA here is from genome assembly GCF_049354715.1 of Callithrix jacchus. Taxonomy (NCBI): domain Eukaryota; kingdom Metazoa; phylum Chordata; class Mammalia; order Primates; family Cebidae; genus Callithrix; species Callithrix jacchus. The sequence continues at coordinate 156,008,189 of NC_133502.1, forward strand.
CGTCACACAAGAGCACCGTCCATGTTCCCACCCCGATGGGGGTCTCTGCATAGCCCCAGCCCACCTCCCTTTTTCCCCCAAGAAATAACCCTTCTCTTACTGGCCCACTGCCTACAAAGTGATGAGCAGTTGTTACCTCTGTACTGATTCCAGAATCTCATTCCTAGGAGGTCTGGCCTGGTGGTGCCCACAGGTCCGTGGTAGGCAAATAAGACAGATCGTCTGGGACACTCATGGGATCATGTTCTTCCTCTCCCCTCAGTAATCTAGCCAAAAAGCACACTAGCTGAATGTGCCTCAGTTTTCTCATTTGTAAGCCGAGAAGACTGGCTTCGGTGGTTTCGGAGGGAGCCTCCAGGTCTGACGTCCAGTGTTTGCTCTCATGCCTTCGTTGGTGCTCGCCTCTCCGGTGTGGCTCTTGGACCATCCATTTCATTCCAACAGCAACCCTGTGGAGCAGGTGGGGCCATTCACATGGTCCCCATCCTGCAGTCTATGGACACAGCCTGAAAAGACAACGCTTAGAGATGTCAAGCACAGCCCAAACTCATTCAGCTGGTGTCAGGGTCCTGGGCCGGAATTTGCACAGAAAAGTTTTCAGACAGCCTATTCAGAAGTAAGAGTTTCTCTGGTGGATAAGAGGAAAAGGATCACCTAGGCAAGGAAAGAATTGTATAAGGGAGTTAGGGGTGAGAGGACAGGAGCACACTGATTACCTCAATGAGGCTGGAGCAAGGGAGTATGCAAAGGAATTGGATGGATAGGACATTGGGACACCTTGCAATCTCCTTATAAATAAGTCTACCTCAAATACTTCCTCCTCCAGGAAGCCTTCTGGCCATGGTGTGCTGGTAAATGTTAAACAATCATTATCTCTCCAAAAACTAAATAAAATAAAAGCCTTATTTATGGTGTTGGCCAATGACCCCCACCAGTCCAATATCAAGTTAGCAAAGTGAAGTTGTTGCTTAATGCTTAGGAAAAAATACACAGTCAGCTCTGGGAAGCAAGTAAATGCCACCTCCAGCACACCATGGGGTTGCTAAATCTTCTCTCTGCCCCGAAACATCTTGTGGCCTCTGTGTCTTAGCAACTATCACATAGCTGAAATCATCTGTACCTAGCCCTCTTACATGAGACTGTGTGAGTTTTAAAGACTAGCACCCCATGTTTTGATTAAAGGATTTAATGATGATTAAGTGAATCCAATCTATTATTAAAATGTGTAAATACATATAACATGCTTAGAAGTGCTCATGTAAGTGAAAGCTATGCCTTCGAGCTGTTACCTTTGTCTCCCAGTAAAGGCCAGAAGCATCAAGATGTCTATTGAAGGGATACATTTTTTTTTTTTTTTTTTAAAGACGGGGTTTCACCATGTTGGTCAGGCTGGTCTTGAACTCCTGACCTCAGGTGATCTGCTCGCCTTGGCCTCCAAATTGCTTGGATTACAGGCGTAAGCCACCACGCCCAGCCTAGGGATAAATTAACTCTTAACCCAAATGGGCATGTAGGCTCTGTTTTCCTTATTCTTCTTGTTTTTATAGACCACCCCTTTGCTGAAAATAAGTTTTTTAAATTTATTTTATTTTTTTTGGTATAGACTGGGTTCTTGCTATGTGCCCAGGCTGCTCTCAAACTCTTGGCCTGAAGTGATCTTCCCACCTTGGATTACCAAAGTGCTGGGATTACAAACTTGAGCCAATACCAAAGTGCTGGAATTATAAGCTTGAGCCAATAGGCTTGGCCTGTCCAAAATAATTTAGAATTCTATGCAACCTTTTGTTTTATGGAGAAAACTCTCTCACCAAATTCCTGTGGACAACAAGGGCCCTCCCAGTCCATTCTGTCAACACTGGCACAATCAGGGTGTGGTGAATTGGATTTGGATTCTAACAGAGGCTCCTCACTTTTTCAGCTGGGCATCCAAGTGCTGTACCTCTCTGAGCCAAATTTCATTATCAGAAAAAGGAAGACATGCCATAAACTTCCATGGGGTTAATGAGACCAGTAAACAAGTTTTGGAGCATCATCAGTTGTCCTGTTCATTTCCGATCCCCACACACATGTTCTACCCTTCCCTGCCCTTCTCTGCTGGTGCCTGGTCGACTGTGACAGCACTCCTTTGCCTCAGCCTTCCCCTGAAACTTAGCTAGTGGGAGTAGCGGCGGAATACCGGGGGTATGTGGGAGGAGAAGGAGGCTCCCTTCATGGCTCCCTTCCTTCAGCTTGTTCTGACCAATGACACATCTCACCTGCCATGATCCAGCTCCAGCTCCCAGTGGCAGCCACCAATCTCCTTGGGCTCCAGGTCTTACCCAGGCGTGGGGTTGAGGAGGAATTAGGGCCTCAGCCTTCTTAGTCCTGGAGTGTCTCAAAATCCATTGTTATTCCATGCAATCCTATCCAGACCTTGACGAATAGTCCCTTTAATATAATTTATTCTAAGTATCCCAGATGAGTATGTCATCTGCTTCCTGCCAGTATCTGGACAATATCAAATCTAGTGTCTGGGCATGTAAGAGAGGCTTAATAATAATAACATGAGCAGCCACCCTTGATTCAGGATTTAGCTTGGGCATTATGCCCAGTCTTTTTTTTGGTTGTTTTAGTTTTTTTTTTCTTTTTTTTTTGAGATGGAGTTTTGCTCTTGTTACCCAGACTGGAGTACAATGACATGATCTCAGCTCACCGCAACCTCCGCCTTCTGGGTTCAAGCAATTCTCCTGCCTCAGCCTGTCGAGTAGCTGGGACTACAGGCGCGCACCACCAGAGCCAGCTAATTTTTATATTTTTAGTAGAGACGGGGTTTCACCTTGTTGACCAGGATGGTCTCGATCTTGACCTCATGATCCACCCACCTTGGCCTCCCAAAGTGCTGGGATTAGAGGCATGAGCCACCGCGCCCGGCCTGTTTTAGTTTTTTTAAGAACCATTTATCATTGAATCTTCACAAAGGCTCTATGTGGGAGATATTAATTATTGTACCCATTTTACAGATGGGAAAAGTAAAGTTTTAAGATACTAGTGACTAGCTAAGTCATCCAGCCAGTATGCAGGGGAATCAGGATTGGAATTAGTTAATGTTAAGAATACTGTTATGTGGCTGGCAAGGACCGAGTCTTAGCCTCTGACTCTCACTGCAGTCTTGTACCCAGAGGTGCTCAGTAAACACTCGCTGGTGGATGGAGGCTCGTAGTTCTGAGCCCTAAGTTTCTGCCTCATCTTTGTTTTCCGGGTTTTCTCCCTCTGGCTTCAGGCCCACACGTGCCTCTACAGACCCTTGCTTCTTGTTCAGAGAGTTTCTGGGTTGCTGTGTTTGCAAACAAGCCCAGTGGATGGAGTTTCTCTTTCATTACTTCTTGCCCATATTTCTACCCACTCTGAGCTGCCAGCGCAGCCTACTTGTTCCACCACCCTCCTGGTCACTCACGCCCACTGGTGTTTACAATACGCCTCCAGCATCTGTGGACTTCATTAGAGCCTGTGCTACACCCTCTTCCTGCTCATTGGTGCAGACTGCCTGAGGCCAGACTGAACACAGCTCCCCAGGGTGCCTGCCAGGCGCATCCACTAGCCATGCCAGATTCCCTTCTCTGGAGACAGCCAGCCAACCTCTAATCCAGGTGTCCCTGCAGGATAAACATTCCCCATGGGGCACCAGAGCTGTACTCTGTTTTAGCCTGTGCTATAGTTAGCACTATTTGGGCAGTGACTTAGAGCATTAGCTTTGGAGTCAGGAAGCCCTGCCACTTAGTACCGCTGTTCAGTGGCCTGACTTCTCTGACTCTCATGTTCCTTGTCTGGAAAACTGAAGATGAATATGTTTGAGAATTGGGATTGTTCCATGGAAAGCACCTGACTCATCTTAGGTGCAGAATTCATCCTCTCTTTCTCCTAAAGACCGCTTTGGGGATACTATGGACCAAGTAGGAGAGTACATTTGTCATTTATTTGCTTATTTTTGGAGTGTTCTTGACTAAGTATTGATATTATCAGAGGTTATAAGCACAATTGTCTATATTTTATAGATAAACATTCCAAGTTCAGAGAATTTAATTTTTTTTTTTTTTTTTGAGACGGAGTTTCGCTCTTGTTACCCAGGCTGGAGTGCAATGGCGCAATCTCGGCTCACCGCAGCCTCCGCCTCCTGGGTTCAGGCAATTCTCCTGTCTCAGCCTTCTGAGTAGCTGGGATTACAGGCATGCGCCACCATGCCCAGCTAATTTTTTTTGGTATTTTTTGTTGAGACGGGGTTTCACCATGTTGACCAGGATGGTCTCCATCTCTTGACCTCGTGATCCACCTTCCTCGGCCTCCCAAAGTGCTGGGATTACAGGCTTGAGCCACCGCGCCTGGCACGAGTTTAATTTTTTAATTTGCTCATAATCACCCAAATAACAGGTTGGGTTTACCATTGGCTCTAATTTAAACTGACCCTTTGTTTTTAATTTTCTTTGTCATTTTTTTGTCTTTATTAAGACGGAGTTTTGCTCTTGTTACCCAGGCTGGAGTGCAATGGTGCGATCTCGGCTCACTACAACCTCCGCCTCCTGGGTTCAAGCAATTCTTCTGCCTCAGTCTCCCGAGTAACTGGGATTACAGGCATGTGCCACCACGCCTGGCTAATTTTGTAATATTATTAGAGATGGGGTTTCTCCAGGTTGACCAGGCTGGTCTCAAACTCCTGACCTCAGGTGATCCACCTGCCTTGGCCTCCCAAAGTGCTGGGATTACAGGCGTGAGCCACCATGTCTGGCCTGTCATTTTTTTAGAAATGAAAATAAGCAAGTGATATTAGCCAAAATGAAATTGCCTGTATTTCTTGTAATAAGATAGTCCCCTTTGCTTTCTCCACCTTTTTTTTGTTTGTTTTTTTGAGACAGAGTCTTGCCCTGTTGCCCAGGCTGGAGTGCAGGTGTGTGGTTTTGGCTCACTGAAACCTCTGCCTCCTGGTTCCAGCGATTCTCGTGCCTCAGCCTCCCAGTAGCTGGGATTACAGGAGTGCACCACCATGCCCAGCTAGGTTTTGTACTTATAGTAGAGATGGAGTTTTGCCATGTTAGCCAAGCTGGTCTTGAACTCCTGGCCTCAAGTGATCTGCCCACCTCGGCCCCCCAAAGTGCTGTGATTACAGATGTGAGACCACACTGGGCCTGTTTTTCCTTATCCAGAGATTCTCTCGCAAAAGTAGCTGTCATTTGTGACAGCTCTCTGGTCCTTGGAGGAGCTAAACTTTCCAAGCCCTTTTTGAGATATTGCCTATCAAGGATGAAATGCAGGAAAGTCATACTCCCAGTGGACTGACATGGGAGCATTTATTCCATCGGAATCAAGTCAGGACTTGGTGGGGGCTAAGGTTGGGGATGGTCTGGATGACAAATGAATCTGAAATCATTGTCATTATGCATTTTCTCCTTATTAAGCTCAGAAGTTGACGCATGTTTAAGAGTTTCTTTCTTTGTATTTCATTGTTTTATTTGAGAATTAAAATAGGGCTGTGAGCTTTCACTCACCACCATACCATGAGCTCCCTGCTGGGTCTCACTGATCTCTGAACCCCGTGCGGCCCCTTCTACAGTGCTTTGCATACAATGGCGGGTAAACTGGAATGAATAAACATTTATTGAGCACTCCCTTTGTACTCTATATTATTCTGTTTGCTTTCATGGATGGCAGTGGGTTCTGGATCTGAACCTGGTTGGACCTTCCGGCTCTACATGTAGTGCTTTCCTCACACCTCAGCTGTCCATCAATATCTCTATCAATGATGGTTATTGAACAAGATTTGTCTTTTCTTTTCTTTTTTTTTTGAGACGGAATCTCGACCTTGTTGCCCAGGCTGGAGTGCAATGGCCCGATCTCAGCTCACTGCCACCTCCGCCTCCTGAGTTCAAGCAATTCTCCTACCTCAGCCTCCCGAGTAGCTGGGATTACAGGCATGTACCACCACTCCTGGATAATTTTGTATTTTTAGTAGAGATGGGGTTTCAAATGTTGGTCAGGCTGGTCTTGAACTCCTGACCTCAGGTGATCTGCCCGCCTTGGCATCCCAAATTGCTGGGATTACAGGCGTGAGCCATTGTGCCCGGCTTTGTCTTTTCTTTTCTTTTAAATTTTATTTATTTATTTGTTTGTTTGGAGATGGAGTCTCACTCTGTCACCCAGGCAGGAGTGCAATGGCATGGTCTTGGCTCATTGCAACCTCTGCCTCCTGGGTACATGCGATTCTCCTGCCTCAGCCTCCTGAGTAGCTAGGACTACAGGCACGTGCCACCACACTCAGCTAATTTTTGTATTTTTAGTAGAAAGGGGGTTTCACTCTGTTGGCCAGGCTGGTCTCAAACTCCTGACCTCATGATTCACCCACCTTGGCCTCCCAAGTGCTGGGATTACAGGCGTGAGCCACCGAGCCCATCCTGTCTTTTCTTTTAAAGACTGCCAATGGTGTCATATATGCTGTTGGGGGAAGGGGAGTGCATAAAAATATGTATTGAGAAGGATAATTTTGGAAGGAGGGTGAGCGAAGCAGACGTGATCCCTCTTCACAGACAGGCTTATAAGGAGACTCAGCTGACTGGGTGGTTCCCTCGGCATTTGAGAGTAAAGAGGTTCAAAGAAACCAATGTGTTACCATGGGAACTGTCACAGCTTTAGAATCTTCATTTTTCAAAAGCCTGAAAATGAGCACATGGAGAGCAGGGAAAATTCGGTGAATGGGAGGTAATGCGGCTAATAATTTAAATACAGGTTTTGAAGAGGGAAATCAGAGAATGGAGAAATATTTAGACTTTGAGCTGCTCAAATTACTTTTTCTGGTTAGGAAATAATTGACTGCAGGTGAGAAAAAGAATTATGGTTCTGTATCTGGAAAAGATGCATTGAGGTTAGTGCTTCTTGGCCAAAAAGTGATCTAGTCTCAAGTGATCTGCCTGTCTCAGCCCCCGCAATGTGTTGGGATTACAGACATGAGCCACTGCTCCTGGTCTATTTTTCTTTATCCAGAGATTCTCGCTCGAAAATATTTGTCATTTGTGACTCCATAATCTCATTAGCTAGTTCTCTCTGATCCTTGGATGATATTGATTAAAGAGCATCTCAAGGAGAGGGAGAACAGACCTCTGTGCAGGCTAGCCACTTGTCTGAGCAGGAGATGCCTGAAAGAGCTCCTGGAAGGAGATAGGACCTGAGGCGAGATTGTTGATGGAATTGGTCAGATTGCAAAAATGGTCACAAATTATTCCCCACCCTGTATGTATATCTGTGTGCGATGCAATTGCAAATCCTCTCATCAGGAGGTGGCATCTATTTCTCCAGCTCTACAATCTTGCCTTGGCCATGATTCCCACATGAGACTTATTTGGTAAGAGAGTAGCAAATGTGATGCAGTCAGAGGCTTAAAAAGGGTTTCAGGTGGGGGATGGCCCTCTCCTGATGCCCTTGCTTACACTGCAACCACCAGCAAGTAAATAAGCCCTGGGCAGCCTGCTGGTTGACAAGAGACACATATCCCAGTTTCTTCCGTCAGCCTGCTGAAAGTCAGCAAGATGTCTGAGGCTGCCTAGGACCAAGAGATCTCAGGCAAATGAGGGGCCCAGCTGATTCCACATGGAGTATATGACCTGTCCCAGCTGATCCCCACTCAAACTGTTGACCCTTAGAATCATAATAAAGAGTTGTGTTGAACTGCTAAGTTTTTTTATTTGTTATACAGCAAAAACTAACTGATGCAAGGTATATGCAACAGATGGCAAGCAGCAAGTAGGAAAACAAAAATGCACATGATATAGGTGTAGAACAGGGGTTGGCAAACTATTGCCCATGAGTCAAATACAGCCCACCACCTCCTATGAAATCATCCTGAAAGTCAAATTATATAAAACAGTGCACGGCCGGTGCGGTGGCTCACGCCTGTAATCCCAGCATTTTGGGAGGCCGAGGTGGGTGGATTACGAGGTCAAGCGATCAAGACCATCCTGGTCAACATGGTGAAACCCGTCTCTACTAAAAATACAAAAAATTAGCTGGGCATGGTGGCGCGTGCCTGTAATCCCAGCTACTCAGGAGGCTGAGGCAGGAAAATTGCCTGAACCCAGGAGGCGGAGGTTGTGGTGAGCCGAGATCACGCCATTGCACTCCAGCCTGGGTAACAAGAGTAAAACTCCGTCTCAAAAAAAAAAAAACAAAAAAAACAGCGCACAAAAAGTATATAGAGAGAAGGGTAATTTTGGTGTTAAAGATTGTCACATTGAACATTCTTATAAACATCCTCCAGTTGCCTTCCAGAAGCTCTGTTTTGACTTATACTATTACCAATAATGGATTAGAGAAAATAGACACTTTCAGTGTGTAACATAGATTATTTAGTCTCCCAGAACATAGATGAAGCAACTAAGGGAATGGACATAAATTCATCTTGCAAGGAGGAGCTGGGATAAACTTGGGAGAAAATGACCGTGTCATTTTAGAGTTTCTGATAGTCTAAGGGAGCAGTGAAGGTGCTGTTTGGAAGACTCAGGTTCTACAAAGCTCTTCAGAGGCTGAAAAGATGAGCCCAATCTAGAGGTTGCATCTGGGCTCAAGTAAACAATAGCAGGAACACGTGGGAACCCAGTGACTTCAACACTACCCAGGTGTGAGAAAGACCAGGAAGTTCAACAAGAATCAGCAGTGGGATATGCTGCCATCAACACTAGTCACGCTATTGGCTGCTTGGTCAGTGTCCTCTTCTACTCCGGGCTGCTGAGACCATATCCACATCACTGGGTTCCATTCTGGCTACTGTGCTCTAAGGGGATGAAAATTACTTGGGTGAGAGTAGGTGCTTTTGAAGACAGAATATAGGATGCTTAAGGACTCAAGTTCATTTCATTTGAAGAAATTTTGAAAGTGTCAGGAAGCCTTAATTTAGAGAAGACTCAGAAAGGACATTAAAAGCAATTTTCTATATTTGTGTTTTATAGTAAAAATATTTTCATTATTTTTGAAATTATAAAATTGTACATAATACAAAAATGTGAGCACAACTAAAAAAAGGTAAAGAAGAAAAAATAATTATCCTGAATTGTATTATACACGAGAAATATCACTGATATCTTGATGACCATTGTTCTAGACAGCATACTGCAAATGCACAGACACACAACAGACATGTAATTTTACGTAGGAGGTGATACTGTTTGGTTGTGTCCTCACCCAAATATCATCTTGAATTTTAACTCCCTCAATTCCCACATGTTGTGGGAGGAACCAGATGGGAGGTGATTGAATTATGGGGGCAGATCTTTCCTGCGCTCTTCTTGTGATAATGAATGAGTCTCACAAGATCTGATGGTTTTAAAAATGGGAGTTTCCCTGCACAAGCTCTCTCTTTGCCCACTGCCATCCATGTGAGATGTGACTTGCTCCTCCTTGCCTTCTGCTATGATTGTGAGGCCTCCCCATCCATGTGGAGCTGTAAGTTCATTAAACCTTTCTTTTATAAATAGTCCAGTCTGGGGTATGTCTTTATCAGCAGCATGAAAGTGGACAAATACAGAAGGTGTAATATCAACACTATAATGGACATATTTCTGTGTCAACTAGATTATCACATTTAATGGCTATTTAGAATTTCATTGCACGTTTTGACCATAAATATAACCAATTTCCTATTGATAGAAATTTAACTGTTGGGTGGCTCATGCCTGTAATTCCAGCACTTTAGAAGGCTGAGGCAGGCAGATCACCTAAAGTCAGAAGATTGAGACCAGCCTGGCCAACATGGTAAAACCCTGTCTCTACTAAAAATGCAAAAATTACCCAGGTGTGTGGCTCACATCTGGAATCCCAGCTACATGGGAGGCTGAGGCAGGAGAATTGTTTGAACCTGGGAAGTGGAGGCTGCCGTGAGCCAAGAACATGTCACTGCTCTCCAGCCTGGGGAACAGAGTAAGACTCCGTCTCATTTTTGCTCTTACAAATAAATAATTAAATCAATATCCTTAATTTATATCACTGTTCATTTGGCTGATTATCTTAGGATAAATTCCTAGAAGTAAAACTTCTGGATTTAATAGTTACATAATTAAAATTTTGATATCAGTAAACTGTCCTCCAGAAAGATTAAATCAGTTTACACACTGTGATGATCTTTTTATTTACATTTTTATCATACTTGGTGCATTTGAATATTCTTTCATGTGTTTAGTACCATCGTATTTCTTTTATTTATTTATTTATTTATTTATTTACTTATTTACTTACTTACTTATTGAGACAGAGTCTTGTTCTGCCACCCAGGCTGGAGTGCAATGGTGCAGTCTAAGCTCATTGCAGCCTCCACCTCCCAGGTTCAAGCGAGTCTCCTGCCTCAGCCTCCTGAGTAGCTGGGATTACAGGCACCTGCCACTATGCCCATGTAATTTTTGTACTTTTGGTAAAGACGGGGTTTCATCATGTTGGCCAGGCTGGGTTTGAACTCCTGACCTCAAATGATCCACCCACCTCGGCCTCCCAAAATGCGGGGATTACAGGCATGAGCCACCATGCCTGGCCTACCATTGTATTCCGTAATAAATTAGTAGTTAATACTTTTTGCCCATTTCTCTGTTGAATAAATTTGTGTAAGTTTTTCTAAGCGTAATGACACTTTATCTCTTACATATGTTACACATACATTTTTCCCCCAGTGTATCAGTTACACTTCTTCATGGTCATTTGCTTGTTTTGGTTAATCATTTTCGCGTATTAAAGTTTTCAATTTATACGTAGCAATTCTATTCACTTCTTTCATCCTTCAGTATATGTAATGGTTGTCATATGGGAGAGGATTAGGCATTTATGAAGAAGACAGAATTAGCCCGATGGGAGAAAGTTGCAACATGGCAGATTTTTACTAAAATAACAAACAACTTTCTCCCAATTAAGACTGTGAGATTCGGAATGCGCTGTCTTGCCGGCAGTGAGATCTCCATAATTAGGGGATGTTAAGCATGAATTGCCTGACCACCTGACAGTGATCATGTGGGGTGAGGCCAGATGGCCTCTGGCATCCTTAATTATTTACGAGGCAGGTTTTTAATGGAATGCCAATAATGTAATTCAAATTGGTTTCCCCAGAGAGCTTTTTTCAGAACTGCAACACCATGCAACATTTGGGGTTTCCAAGAGGAAGTGGACCAAAGTTGATGTGGCTGATCAGGCAGCACTAAATGAAAAGAGCTCAGAACCACTGAAAACTCTAAGAAAGCATAACAGGAGATTGTTAGTGGTCATTTGCTTATCATTCATGAGTTTTTACTTTAATCACCATGCATCACCTTCCGGCCACAGAAGTTTCCACTAAACCGTACAGCCTCACAGGAGCCGACCTCTCATATCTGGGAATGCAGATGGATTTAGGCAAAACTGACTTCCTAACATAGGTCAATTGTGGGCGTGACCAAGTCTTTTGAGAGTAAGAGAACAAAGTGGTGCCAGGTATGAGTACAGAAGCAAACTAGTATGATGCTGGTATTGTAAAATGGGTAGACTGAGTTACATAAAGGAGAGGAAAGCTCTCACCAAATAAGTCTCAGGATAGGATGAGGCTCTGTGCCTCTTAATCCATCTGACTATATAGTCATTCTCTTTTTGACCTTGGGTTACTGCTGCTTGGGAGACAGAATTGGGGAAAATAGGATCAAACTTAGATCTGGAGGAATGCTCTTACTTTCTATGAATAGAAGGCAATTGAATGAATAATTACATAATTGAATGAATTATTACATACATTTAGTATGTAATGAAACACTACTATGTGCTTCATTGGGAATTCAGCAATGAACGGGAAAGACAGCAGCTCACAGCCTAGTGGGGAAGTCATCTTTAAACAATGACATCATAGGTTGTAAAAGGTACAAGGTGCTTGAGTTGCTCACAGCCGTGGCATTAAAACCTGTTCTGGATATCAGAAAAGGCCTGCTAGAAAGACTAAAATTAAAGCAGAGATTTGAAGAAGGAGAAAGAGGTACTGCCCATGAAAAGGGAGGACAGGAGGAGAGAATAGACGATGGGGCTGCATAAGTGTTTCAGGGGAAGAAAAACATGTGTAAGGGTCCAAAGCCAGAGAGAAATTTAGATTCACACTTCTCTGGAATGGTATTAGGCTATTTCTGATGCATGTGATGTAGTAGCAAGAACCAAAATTTAAAATGAGAGACCAGGAGTTTGGCTCCCCGCCTTGCTAGTTCCCGGGCATATGACCTTGGCAAGTAACATCATGTGTCTTCATCTGAAGCTTTTCATCTGTCAAATGGCAGTATTAGCACCTGCTCCACAGGTCGCTGTGAGAATGGGATTAGCTCATAGATATAAAATTTTGGCCAGTGTGGGACTAGGTTTTGAATATCCTAAGCCTTGTTGAAGCCATCAGTGACCAACATCTATTCTTTTCAGCTAGTCCAATTTTTTCTTGCTGTCTGTGAATATACATCAACTGGATCAGCTCAACAGAGTTTTACTCAGTTTCTACTTTGGGTCATTGTAGATTCAAGCACTGTGAGAATATGAAAGAAGTGTGACATGGGGATTGAAATGTGGTAGTTGGGAAGAGAAGGTTAGTCTAAAGAGGTGTTTGTCTCTTTGTTTTTTTTTTTTTTTTTGAGAGAGAGTCTTGCTCTGTTGCCCAGGCTGGAGTGCAGTGGTATGATCTTGGCTCACTGCAGCCTCTGCCTCCCAGGTTCAAGTGATTCTCTGGCCTCAGCCTCCTGAGTAGCTGAGATTACAGGTGCACACCACCACGCCTAGTGAATTTTTGAAGAAATGGGGTTTTGCCATGTTGGCCAGTCTGGTCTCAAACTCCTGACCTCACATGATTCCCCTGCCTCAGTCTCCCATATTGCTGGGATTACAGGCATGAGCCACCACACCCAGCCTGTTCCTTACTTTGCATATGTATCTCCAACTCCATTTGGTCTATGAGCTCCTGCAGGAAAGGATCTATAAAATAGGTTCTCTCTTTAATCCCAGTAAGATTTCCAAGTGTCTGATTTAGAGTAGGTGCTCAGCATATCCCAATAAAATAGAGACAATGAAAGTTTGGAAACTTAGAGCAGATTTTAAACAGTAGTAAACACATACATAAATTAGAGGGGTTATCCGAAGGAAAATCTGTAATCAGGGAAGTTTTATGGAGGTAAGGTTCACTTGACAAAGAACTTTCAAAGTGGTTGTACCTTTTTATTCTTCTACCAGCAATGTAAGAGAAATGAATATAGTCAGCCTTCTTAATTTTAGCAACTCTGACAGCAGAGGAGAGCGATTCCATCATGGTTTTTTTATTTTACATTTTCTTGCTAATGACTTTTTTTTTCTTTTTTGAGAAGGAGTTTTTCTCTTGTTGCTCAGGCAGGAGTGCAATGACATGATCTTGGCTCACCACAACCTCTACCTCCAGGGTTCAAGCAATTCTCCTGCCTCAGCCTCCCGAGTAGCTGGGATTATAGGCATGTGCCACCATACCTGGCTAATTTTGTATTCTTAGTAGAGATGGGATTTTTCCATGTTGGTCAGGCTGGTCTCAAACTCCCGACCTCATGTGATCCACCTGCCTTGGCCTTCCAAATTACTGGGATTACAGGCATGAGCCACTGGGCCCGGCTGGTGACTAATGATTTTGGGTATCATTACATATGATTGTTAGCCATTTGAATATCCTTTTTGTAAAGTGTCTGTTCAAGTCTTTTGCTCGCTTTCAAAAATTATATTGACTATTTTTATATATTATGAATGCAAGACTTTTGTTGGATTTATCGACTGTGAATCTCTTCTCCCAGTATGTGGCTTAACCATTTATCCTTCATGGTCTTTTTCTATGGAAGTTCTCAATTTTCACAAAAAACAATATGTCAGTTTTTTAAGTGTTAGTTTTTTTGTGTACTATTAAAGAAATCCGTACCTAATTAAAGATGATATATATATTTTGAGACGGAGTTTCACTCTTGTTACCCAGGCTGGAGTGGAATGGTGCTATCTTGGCTCACCGCAACCTCCGCCTCCTGGGTTCAGGCAATTCTTCTGCCTCAGCCTCCTGAGTAGCTGGGATTACAAGCACGCGCCACCATGCCCAGCTAATTTTTTGTATTTTTAGTAGAGACGGGGTTTCACCATGTTGACCAGGATAGTCTCTATCTCTTGACCTCGTGATCCACCCGCCTCGGCCTCCCAAAGTGCTGGGATTACAGGCTTGAGCCACCATGCCTGGCCGTGATAAAGATATATTCTTATTCTTATTTTTTTTTTTAGTTTTATTTTAGGTTTAGGGGAACACGTGAGGGTTCGTTATGTAGGTAAACTCATGTCATGAGGGTTTTTTTTTTTTTTAGATGGAGTTTCGCTGTTGTTACCCAAACTGGAGTGCAATGCCACGATCTCGGCTCACTGCTACCTCCGCCTCTTGGGTTCAAGCAATTCTCCTGCCTCAGCCTCCCTAGTAGCTGGGACTACAGGCGCGCGCTACCATGCCCAGCTAATTTTTGTATTTTTAGTAGAGACGGGGTTTCACCATGTTGACCAGGATGGTCTCGATCGTTTGACCTCGTGATCTACCCGCCTCGGCCTCCCAAAGTGCTGGGATTACAGGCGTGAGCCACTGCGCCCGGCTGAGTGTTTGTTTTATAGATTACTTCATCACCCAGGAATTAAGCCCCCAAAATATGGGACACTTCACAAATTCACATGTCTCTTTGTGAAGGGGCCTGCTAATCTCTGTATTTTTCCCATTTTAATATATGTGCAACTGAAGCAAGCACAAGAATTTTTTAATGAAATCTTTCCTAAATAAAAAAGAAATGCATGCATATGGTTAAAAAATCCAGCCTGAAGGATAATAAAATGACAACTAAATCTAATTGTCATGACCAAGTTCTTCTCCCCAAAGGCACCATTAACACTTTTTTATACATGCTTATAGATATTTTCTATGTATATATTTATAATATATCTATGAATATTCTTTACTCTTACTCTTTCACCAAATGCTACATATTAGTAAGGCCGTCCTGCGCATTGCTGTTTTTGTTCAACAGTATCTCAGCAATCTTTCTATGTCGACTCCTTTGAAAGACTACCTTACTTTTTTTATGGATTTGCAGATAATTGTTTTGTATAAAAGCTTTGTAATTTAAAGCTACTGACCCTTCCTAAAGGGATCAGCTAGATTGTGTTTAGTCTTTTCTTATCACAGACAGTGCTACAATAAACATCCTTGTGCATAGGACTTTGTGTGAGCAATGAAATGGCTTGTTCCAAGGGTATGCGTGTCTATAATTCTGCTAATTCTGGCCAAATTATCAAAAAGGTTATGTTGGCTTATATGTACTCTAGCAGGATATGAGGGTGCCTTTCCTTTCTCTCTGGAGTAACTGGGGTTATAGGCATGCACCACCATGCTCGGCTAATTTTGTAATTTTAGTAGAGACAGGGTTTCTCCATGTTGGCCAGGCTAGTCTTGAACTCCTGACTTCAGGTGATCCACCCACCTTGGCCTCCCAAAATGCTGAGATTACCACCTGGCAGGATTTAAATAAGAAGAGCAAACAAGAGAACACTTTTGATAGAAGGGACAGCATAAACAAAGGCTTCCGAGTGGAGTTTTCCAACCCACTATTGAGTGTTTTGGCTGAATAATTCTTTGTTGTAAGGACTGTCCTGGGCATTATAGGATGTTTAGTGGCATCCCTGGCCTCTACCTATTAATGCCAATAACAAGCTGCCTGCCCTCTCTGCCCCTTAGGGGTGACAACCTAAAATGTCTCCAGACACTGCCAAATGTAGGGGACAAAATTGCACTGGGTTGAGAATCGTGACTTAGAGGTTGGGATGTTCAGGGGTCAGGCTGTGTGTGTGTGTGTTTGTGTATACAAGTGCACAGTGAACACAGGGTAAAACTAGGAAGGCTAGTGTGAAGTTCACCCTAGAAAGCTTCAGAGTTAGTCTGAGGAGAGATGTATTTCTTCTCTTGCTTTTCTCTCCTTTCATAAAAACCCACATTATAGAAACTCATACCCTTTTTTTTTTTTTTTTGGTCAGGAAAGCCACACACTAACCCTTCAGCCTCTTCGATATTAGTGAGCAACCCAGGGCTGGTGCTTTAAGCACATACATGTTGTTCATGATCTAATACCATTTTAATCTCACAACAACACGTGGGGATCCTGATCAGCACATGGAGGGCTGGTCTACAGATGGGGAAATAGAGGCTCAGGGAGAGAAGCTGAAGCCATTGTCCTTTCCGGCCCTCAGGTGGCTGCACTCTCCACGGCTCTACTCTAAGAGGCTTGAGCAGCCGGCCTTGCTGCTGCCATTACTGAAAGCCCAGTATGGAGCCATTTGGATGATTTTAGTCATTCTTTCCATTATTTGCAAACCTCAGAATAGGCTTTAAGTCATCGTTCTTTCTCTCCTCACGATTTGGTTTATTTTTGGAAGTGAAATCAATGGATTGTCTTTTGCTTTCTTTCAGAAACCTCTTTGCTGTATTTCTCACCACACCCAGGAGTAGGCACGTGGTTAGATGCTCATGGAATGTATGACAGCCCCTCTCTGGCTCAGTTTCCTGATGGGCCAGATGATAGCCACGCTCCTGTACTGTGCAGGTCTCAGTGTGTTATTATTAAGTTCACTGCTTGGCAGAGATAACGTGTTAACTCATAGTAATAAATAACTATGAATATGTGACTTCAGCTTCTAATAAAGTATCTACTGCATAGTAGGGGCTCAGTAAATGCTGGTTGAATGATGAAGTATATAATCACATGGTTACCTGGGAGTAGTACCACCCAGGCAAGTGGAGCACCTGCCTGAGGTCCTGGGCCTCAGGGGTCTTGCATCTTATTTATTTACTTGTTTTTTTATTTTTATTTTTTATTTATTTTTTGAGACAGAATCTTGCTCTGTTGCCCAGGCTGGAGTGCAGTGGCATGATCTTGGCTCACTGCAACTTCCACTCCCGGGTTCAAAGGATTCTCATGCCTCAGCCTCCCATAGAGCTGGGATTACAGGTATGCGCTGCCATGCCTGGCTAATTTAGGTCTTTTCAGTGGATACAGGGTTTCATTATGTTGGCTAGGCTGGTCTTGAAGGGGTCTTGTACTTTAGAATGCTGCCCTTACATCTTCTAAGCCCTTCCAGTGGTCAGGACTGGCCAAGGCCAGTAGTGCCAACCAGACAGGATACTCTAGACCCAGCCTCCACCATGTCAGCCCCAGTCCCTGTTTTCTTTCCTTTGGCATGCTCTTCAATTCACTTCTTAGTACAGGGGGTCGACCAGATGCCCTAGGAGACCTCTAAGGCTTACATCTATGAGATTGTCTCAGGGACCCCCTACCAGGCCCAATTCCAAAAGGGCTACCGGGAGAAAGGATCTTTTCTTCCAGTCAGTGAGTATTTTGCAGTATCACATCAAGTTGGGTGGTCAGAATGGTGCTTAAACATTGATTTTAGGTGACTCAAATTGTTTATATATGCAGGGGCCCCACAAAAAAACATTTGCATAGGCCTCCACATGCCTTAGGGCTGACCACATCTAATAAATCATCATTCATTCATTCAGGCAGTCATTCAATGGAATTCATGCCTTCAACTGACCACCCAATTAACTAATGTAAGCCCCATCATAAGTGCTATGCTATTATTATTAGCAGAGTGAACACATGCATGGGACCCCAGGCAAAGAAGTAGAGAGCCCAGGCAGTGTGTGAGTTGGTTAGCAACATACAATAGGTTATTAACACAGAGGACCGAACATCGGAACTTAGGTCTTGAAGAATCGCCGGGATTTTTCCAGGAGGGATATGTCATGTTTAGGGAGGAGAAAATAATTCTATGGGTCTAAAGGTTACAGTGAGGGCTGGGAAGAGATGGAACAGGAGCTGGAAAGACAGATGTGGCCACAACAGGAAGGATCTGTTGTCAGGCTGAGATTTCTGCATATCTTTTCTGAAGATGTTGAAGAGCAATTAAATGCTTTTTAGCCAGGAGGGAAATGGTTAGATATCTAGATTAGAAGGTTCATCCCCATTGGCTGTGGGCGTGTGGATATTGGATTGGAGGAAAGCAAGACAGGAGTCAAGGTGACTCCTCTGGAAGGTCCAGCCATGTACAAGGCAACCAGAGCCCGGTGGAAGGTGGTAACCTCAAGAAGCGGGTGCTGGGAAGTCACAATCAGTTCCCAAACTCCACAAGACTCTGAGAAGCAGAGTCAGTATCTCCTCTCCCCAAGGTTGGCTTCTTTTGTAATCTAGCTGCCTGGTTGAGCACTTTCTCCTTCCTTTCCTTCCTAATCACTTTCCCCTTCTCTCCTGATCTGATGACAGGAGACCAGCTGTTGAAACAAGACTCTCTTCTGGATGGAGAGGAAGCTGAAATCAACAGCATCCTAGGCAGTCCATCCTCAGGAAGACCTTCCCAGAAAAGCCTGCAGAGTCTAGATGGAGGCAGAGATCATGTATTCAGTCTGCATGGAAAAGCTTCTAGATTTATCCCAAGGGGCTCTGCTGAGCAGCTCAGAGGCCTTCAGAGTGGCCTCAGACAGGTGGCCCCTGATTCTTCGAGAATGAAGTAGAGGGGCCCGCAGTTTCTGTTTCATGACATACACCCACTGTGCTGCTCCAAGAACCCCGCCCCGCACGATTCGTCGTCCCCCCGGGGTGTATGGATCCCCATCAGGACTGGTTGCATCTCTGGAAATGACCTCAGTCTTTGGAATATTTGTTCTTTTAGGCTTTTCAAACAATGTCCTCGTTTTGCCAGAGGAAAAGGGAAAGAGACTCTCTAAACGAGCAGGCCCTCTTTTGTTCTAGGCCCATAAATCTGGCCAAGCACATGTCCGGCCTTCCCGCCCCCCACTGCATCATTGTCCTGCTGCTGATTAATAGGTCAGAGCTAACTTTAAACTGGCATTTCCTGACCAGCCCATCTCCCTGCCTTCGACCCTGCCTGGCTGTTCTTTAAAAGTCTGCTGTATTTTAGAACATGGTGTCACTCTGTCCCGCTGCCTCTGCCTCACACTGTGTTCCAAGGTGACTGCATGAAGTTTGGTCAAGCCGTCTGTGTTGTTCTGCTGTTTATAAGTTGGCAGAGTAAGGGCTGAGGTGGAGGGGTGGGCACACAGCTGGGTGGGGGTCTGTTGCTCAGGGTGTTTGAGCCACTGCTGCCCCATCTAGTCTTGGAAGCACACACCTCAGAAGGGCTGCGTGGAGAGAGGGTATGACAATAAGTACAACAAGGTGTTTTATTTTGCCTCTGTTTGTGACTGAGTGGTGTCTCAACCATGCAAAATAATGTAGAAGAGTGGGGTCCAACATGCGGATGTTCTTGATGTTGGCTGAGTAAGGCAGTATATAAAAGGTGAATATCTGTTATCTAGCCAGATAGTTTTTTTTTTTTGAGATGGAGTCTTGCTCTGTCACCCAAGCTGGAGTGCAGTTGCACGATCTTGGCTCACTGCCACCTCCACCTCCTGGGTTCAAGTGATTCTCCTTCCTCAGCCTCCTGAGTAGCTGGGATTAGGGGTATGCACCACCATGCCTGGCTAATATTTTTGTGTTTTTGGTAGAGACAGAGTTTCACCATGTTGGCCAGGCTGATCTTGAATGCCTAACCTCGTGATGTCCTTGATGTTGACTGAGTGAGGGAAGATACAAAAGAGTATTTATAGCATAGTCCTATGTGAGTGCAGTCAGCCCTCTGTATCTGTGGGTTCTGCTCTGCATTCATGGATTCAGCCAATCACAGATCAAAAATATTTTAAAATAGGCCAGGTGCAGTGGCTCATGCCTGTAATCCCAGAACTTCAGGAGGCTAAGGTGGGCAGATCACTTGAGTCTAGGAGTTCAAGACCAGCCTGGCCAACATGGTGAAACCCTGTCTCTACTAAAAATGCAAAAATTACCTGGGCTACCAGGCACCTCGGCCTCCCAAAGTGCTGGGATTACAGGTATGAGCCACTGTGCCCGGCTGCCAGATAGTTTTTATAGTAACTATGTTGTATTTGGTTAACAAGGAGGTATACCTTAAAAGTGGCTCTAGTTTGAGTTGTTTCTTAACTCTGGGGTAAGCTGCAGCATCTCCACTTATGACTACAACCTCCCACTTGTCAAGAAGCCAGTTAATAAGAATTCCAATAGCATTTCCTACCTTAAGCAGTCAGGCTGAAAACCAGCTCATGGGATAGTAATGCCACACATTGAAAACCTACTGATATCAGGCTTTAGCAGAGGGGAAGCTAAAGCATCTTACACAGATTATCTCACTTAGAAGTTGCAACAACCCAGAGTTGTCCCACATTACAGGGAGGACATGAAATTCAGAAGAGGATAAGGCCAGCCAGGCACAGTGGCTCAGGCCTGTAATCCCAGCACTTTGGGAGGCAGAGGCGGGCGCATCATGAGGTCATGTGTTTAAGACCAACCTGGCTAGCATGGTGAAACCCCATCTCTACTAAAAATACAAAAATTTAGCCAGGTGTGATGATGGGCACCTGTAATCCCAGCTGCTAGGCAGGCTGAGGCAGGAGAATTGCTTGAACCTGGGAGGCGGAAGTGGCAGTGAGCTGAGATTGCACCACTGCACTCCAGCCTGGGTGACAGAGCAAGACTCCTAATCCGTGAGAGTGGAAATGTCAGTCCAGGTGCTTCTGATGACAGCTGCTGTGCTCTTTAGTGTTCTGTTTTCCTGAAGGCCAACCTAGAGTTCTGAAAACACAATTACCTTGTAAAATGCTCAGGAAGGTCAGCAAGAGACCTTCCGCATATTTGCATCTCCTGGTAACTGAGAGCCTGGCTGGAAGGTCGGGAGGCTGGAAACGTGCTGAGGTCAACTGTGCAGCCATGGGAATATCCCTTACACTCAGTGAATATGCCTCTTTTCCTTCAGCTTGGGGTCAGAGACAACTGTGCACATCTGGACCCCTCAGCCTTTCACAGTAGTGACATGAAGAATAATAAAGGCACACAGAGCTCTTGCGGCCTATTTCTCTGTTTTTCCCCACATGCTCAGCTGATCAGGAAAAGGGATTCACCAAAAATAAACAGGCTCCCAGGCATCCAACAGAAAAAACAATGAGTGACGTTGAGCAAATGTAGTTAGGATCTTCAAAAATTCCTGGTTTTAGAAAGCCCTAATTTTTTCCACATTTCGATCACTGGACTCTTCTGGAATTAATAGTGTTCTAGATTGGTGGCACGAAAGACTGAGATACACTAAAATCCCTTATGAGATATATATTTTTAAAGGGCAAATAGAACAATCTGTTAACCTTGTCACACGCCCTCTCTCTGTGCAGTCTTACTGTGGTGTTTAGGTGTGATCTTCCAAGATCAGATGTGCCAGAGTTATTATTGAAACTTCTGAAATTATGCTATCCAAAAAGAAAAACACAAAAACCACCCACGATCTCATCACAAAGATAAATCTGTTGTTGACATTTTGGTGTATTTTTGTTTTCTTTTTTTTTTTTTTTTTTTTTTTTGAGATGGAGTTTTGCTGTTGTTACCCAGGCTGGAGTGCAATGGCGTGATCTCGGCTCACCGCAACCTCTGCCTTCTGGGTTCAAGCAATTCTCCTCCCTCAGCCTCCCGAGTAGCTGGGACTACAGGTGTGCACCACCATGCCCAGCTAATTTTTGTATTTATATTAGAGACGGGGTTTCACCTTGTTGACCAGGATGGTCTTGATCTCTTGACCTCATGATCCACCCGCCTCGGCCTCCCAAAGTTCTAGGATTATAGGCGTGAGCCACCGCGCCCTTCCTTCCTTCCTTCCTTCCTTCCTTCCTTCCTTCCTTCCTTCCTTCCTTCCTTCCTTCCTTCCTTCCTTCCTCTCTGTCTCTTCTTTCATTCATTCATTCGTCTGTTCATTCATTTTTGTTTCGGAATCTCACTCTTGTTGCCTAGGCTGGAGTGCAATGGTGTGATCTCGGCTAACCGCAACCTCCACCTCCCGGGTTCAAGTGATTCTCCTGCCTCAGCCTCCTTAGTAGCTGGGATTACAGGCAAGTACCACTACACCCAGCTAATTTTTGTATTTTTAGTAGAGACAGGGTTTCTCCATGTTGGCCAAATTGGTCTCGAACTTGTGACCTCAGGTGATCCACCCACCTCAGCCTCCCAAAGTTCTGGGATTACAGGCATGAGCCATCGTTCCCAGCCAACATTGCAGTGTATTTTTCTATTGTGTGTGTGTGTGTGTGTGTGTGTGTGTGTGTGTGTACACATCTATCTGTAGGGTCAGACAATAAATATACTGTTGTTTCTTTGAATCCGTGGGGCACTGGTTCTAGGACTAAAATCCATAGATATTCAAGTCCCTTATATAAATAAAACGGTGTAGTATTGCATATATCCTACTCATATCCTCCCATATACCTTAAATTATCTTTAGATTACTCTTAATAACTAATACAATGTAAATGCTATGTAAATAGTTGTTACCATATTGTTGAGGGAATAATGACAAGAAGAAATGTCTGTATATGTTCAGTACAGACAAGACCATTCTTTTATTCATTTATTTTACTTTTTTTTTTTTTTTGAGACAAAGACTTGCTTTGTCACCCAGGCTGGAGTGCAGTGGCACGATCGTGGCTCACTGCAATCTCCACCTCCCAGGTTCAAGTGATTCTCCTACCTCTGCCTCCTGAGTAGCTGGGATTACAGCATGTGCCACCACTCCCGGCTAATTTTTGTATCGTTAGTAGAGATGGGGTTTTGTCACATTGGCCAGGCCGTTCTCAATCTCCTGACCTCAGGTGATCCACCTGCCTTGGCCTCCCAAAATGATAGGATTATAGGCATGAGCCACTGCGCCCAGAAGTCCAGGTAATTTTTGTATTTTTAGTAGAGACGGGGTTTTGCCATGTTGGCCAGGCTGGTCTTGAACTCCTAGACTCAAGTGATCTGCCTCTCAGCCTCCCAAAGTGCTGGGATTATAGGCATGAGCCACTGCACCTGGCCTATTTTAAAATATTTTTGATCTGTGATTGGCTGAATCCATGGATGCAGAGCAGAACCCACAGATACAGAGGGCTGACTGCACTCACATAGGACTATGCTATAAATACTCTTTTATATCTTCCCTCCCTCCGTCAACATGAAGGACAACTTTCTGTGTAGTACCTTCTTCAACAACATCATTTTGCATGGTTGAGTAGTATTCTATTATGTGGATGTATCATAAGATTTTAAACCCATTTCCAATTTTGCCAACTACTTCTGATTTTGTTTAGTCTCAAGCATTTATTTATTGGTGCTTTCCATGTGCTGAATGCTTTGCAAATCCTATGACTTGATGGGAGGCAGTGCCTGGTGATGGAGAGGCTTCAGTTTAAATTCCATCGCTGTTCTTTACTAGCTGTTTGACTAAGTGGTTAACCTTCTCTGGGTCTCATTTATATCCTGTGGAGAATATGAGTAATGGTACTCTCCTTAAAGGACAAAGATAAAAATGAAGTGAGAAGGCCGGGTGCAGTGGCTCATGCCTGTAATCCCAGCACTTTGGGAGGCCAAGGTGGGCGGATCACTTGAGGTCAGGAATTCGAGACCAGCCTGGTTCACATGGTGAGACCCCATCTCTACTAAAAATACAAAAATTAGCTGGGCATGGTGGCAGGCGCCTGTAATCTCAGCTACTAGGGATACTGAGGCAGGAGAATTGCTTGAACCCAGGAGGCAGAGGTTCAGGTGATTCTCCTGAACCTGGGAGGCAGAGGTTGCAGTAAACCAAGATCGTGCCACTGCACTCCAGCCTGGGTGACAGAGCGAGGCTCTGGCCACCCGCCCCCCGCCTCCAAAAAAAAAGCGAAATTAGAAAAGATACAGAGTGTGGCCCAGAGCAGGTTCACAGCAAAGGGTAGCTGTCACTACTGCAGTAGAGGCTATCCTGTCCCACCTGAGGGAAAGTGGTCAGAGACAGTGTCTGTGCAGGTCTCAGAGACCAGGGTGAGCCCTGAAGGGACACAGTTGGGCTGAACAGACAGAAGTGAGAGACTCGCAGATATCTGCTTTGGAACCCATTGCCCTGGGCCTCTGCTTTCGTTGTCTAATGTAGAGCCCAGGGGTCTGGGAAGGACAGATGGTAGAGACTGCAGTGGAGAAGTGGTATTGACACATTTGTTGGCATCTGGGCACTGAGTGGGAATAGACACTGTGGACCTTGCCAGCTGGGTTTGCTCAAGGTCATGTTGCTCAAGGTTGGCTGTGGAGGTGCCTCTAGGCCTTTCAGCTTCCTTCAGCTAAGCATTAGGTAAGGAGTTAAGGGCTTAAGGGCTTAGGTTGGGAAGTTTCAGACAGATCTAAATTCCAGTCCCTGCTCTGTCATTTCTGTGATATTGAGTCTCCGTATCTATAAAATTGAGACAATAATACTGCATTGGTTGGGTGTGGTGGCTCACACTTGTAATCCCAGCACTTTGGAAGGCTGAGGTGGATGGATCACCTGAGGTCAGGAGTTCAAGACTAGCCTGACCAACATGGCGAAACCCCATCTCTACTAAAAATTAGCCAGGTGTGGTAGTGTGTGCCTCTAATCTCAGCTACCAGGGAGGCTGAGGCAGGAGAATTGCTTGAACCCAGGAGGTGGAGGTTGCAGTGAGCCAAGATCACACCACTGCACTCTAGCCTGGGCAACAGAGCCAGACACCATCTCAAAAAAACGAAACAACAACAACAAAACAGCCTCATAGGGAGGCTGTGAAGATGATGTGAGCTGATGTATGTGAAGCTGACACCAGCTCGGGGCTAACACCTGAAAACACATAATAGGTGATGACTGCAGGTTTTCTTATCCTTTGTCCTACCTTTTCCACATGCTCAAAGAACCTGTATCTTCTGCCTCTGCTTGGCGCAAGCAGACTTTGCCAATGGCCTGGTGTCTAGAGAGGAGGCAATGGCAGGAAATCAGGGATGAGGGGAAAAGGGGTGGTGAAGTCTGAGCTTGAAACCTTCAAACAAATCTTGAAATTGAAGGTTCTGCTCCAGGCTGGATAGAGGCTACTGGGAGATGCCTATGGTTTAACCACACAGCTGGTGTGAGGCCCGGGAGAGGCTCTGAAGAACAGAATAGCCCATTGGCCTTGGGATTTTACACACTTTTTTGTGTGCAGAAAGGATGCAAACCCAGATGACTTTTTGAGGTCTTTCTCCAGGGTCCAAGGCAGTGTTTCTCAAAGTGCATTCCACAGTGAGATAAACACAAACACGGAGAGCAGACGAGTGCTTGGGAAATGTTGTCACTGGTTGACAGTCATATGATGTGCGTTAAATCTCATATAAAAAGCTGAGTCTGTGTGTCTATTGCATGGCCTTTAGATTTTTAGATTTCTAATAATTCATTATGTTTTACAAATGTCACAGTCTGTGCTAGATTATTTCATTAAAGCAGAATAAAACAAAACTTGTCCTCCCCAAAGATGCTGGGAGAAGTGCTGCTTTGGGCCACTCTATAAATGTCACACATTGCTCTCCATGGAGTTCCCAGCATTTTCACTTTCGGGGCAAAAGTAAGTGGTGTATCAGAAAGAGCCCTTGGTTCTTGGCCTCCCCAGGCCAGTCTAGCTGTGTGGTCTTGGAAAACCTCCCCTGTGATCACTTTCATTATCTGTAAAATGAGGGTAATAAAACCCACCACATGGGATATAGTGAGATTCAGTCTAGGAAGAACAGTAATTGGATCTCTGACCTACAACAGGTACTAAAGAATATTTGTTCCTTTTTTCTTTTCCCTTTGCAGTTTATTTACATATAGAAAAACTTAAGTGTTCTGCTTTCCTGGTCTCTTAAGAAGTATTTCCACCCATCCTAGTCTTTGCTTGTTCTAGGCTAACGGTGGTTCTTGCAATTTTCATCATAATGGTTCCAGCATTTTACATACATTTGCCTTTCCTTACAATGAGCCTAATGAGCCTGTAGGGCAGGAATAGTTTTTTTTTTTATCCTGAAAAAGAGAAAAGTGAGGTCAGCCAGTTGGCTTGCCCAAACTCATATGGCTATGACCAACAGTTGAAATCCAGGCCTGTCCAAATACCTTGCAACTTCAGATGCGGGGGTCCCTTCATGGCCTTGACTTTCTCAGTCACTAGCCCTCCATTTCTCTTACCATTTTCTCTTTCATGCTTAGATGGCTCTTCTGAGGGCAATGGTCAGATGTTCAGTAAGCCCAGGGGGACCAGGCACACCTGTGATCGGAGCCAATGGTGTGTGGGAATGTGGCAGCCTTTGCATTTCGGCAGTTACTGCAGCAGAGAAGCAGAGCGGAACTCAAAGTTGTATGTAGGAAAGCCAAGGCCTTCCTGCTGCTCCTGCCCCATCCACTCAGGTAAGGTCACTGAGGATGTTTCGGGATAGGTCTTCTTTCTCAACTCTGGAAATGAAACTCCTGTCATGTTTTGCTGTGGACACATCTGCCACACAGCTGGTCTTGTTGCACAATGTATGTTTCTCACCAGCTCCCTCAGATCTTGCCACCATCAGGGGACACAATCCTTTTCTTGCCCAAGGCTGAGCTGCAGTGATGAAAATAGACTTTCTCCACCCTACCCCCAACCCAATGAAGAGAAGTGGTTCTATTGTGCCTCTGTGAAGGCTCTGCTGGATGGGGGTGATGGAGGGAGCCCCGGCTAGAAGGTCAGAGAGGACTGGGTTTCAGTTCCAGCTCTATCTGATCTTCTTGCCAAGCTTCTGCTTTCTCACTGGTAAATGGAGACAAGAAAGTGACTTATCTCATGGTGGGAATTAAGTAGGTCAGATTTATTGGCGGGCCCGGTCATAAGAGCAGCCAACTCTTCTAGGATGCAGACTCCTTGCAGGCGCTATTCTAAGATACCAGAAAGGGGTCGTGATCCAGACCCCAAGAGAGGGTTCTTGGACCTCGTGCAAGAAAGAATTTGGGGCAACTTCATAGGCTGAAAGCAAGTTTATTGGGAAAGTAAAGGAATAAAAGAATGGTTATTCTATGGGCAGAGCGGTGGTGTGGGCTGCTTGGCTGACTATACTTATGGTCATTTCTTGATTCTACACTAAACAAAAGGTGGATCGATTATTCATGAGTTTTCCAGGAAAAGGGTAGGCAATTCTCAGAACTGAGGGTTTCTTCTCTCTTAGACCATAATAGGGTAACTTCCTGATGTTGCTCTGGCATTTATAAACTGTCATGGTGCTGATGAGTGTCTTTTAGCATGCTAATGCATTATAATTAGTGTGTAATGAGCAATGAGGATGACCAGAGGTCACTTTAGTGGCTGTCTTGATTTTGGGGGGTTTTGGCCAGCTTCACTACTACATCCTGTTTTATTAGCAAGTTCTTCGTGACCTGTATCTTATGCTGACCCCCTGTCTCATCCTGTGACTAAGAATGTAGTCCAGCAGTTCTTTTTTTGAGATGGAGTCTTGCTCTCTTGCCCAGGCTGGAGAGCAGTGTGGTGAGCTCAGCTCACTACAACCTCCACCTCCTAGGTTCAAATGATTCTTCTGTCTCCGGAGAATAGCTGGGACTACAGGTGTGTGCCACCTGGCTGATTTTTGTATTTTTAGAAGAGACTGGGTTTCACCATGTTAGCCGGGCTGGTCTTGAACTCCTGACCTTAGGCAATCCATCCGCCTCGGCCTCCCAAAGTGCTGAGATTATAGGCGTGAGCCACTGTGCTGAGCCAACAGCCCAGTAGTTCTTAGACTTATTTTACCCAGCTCCTATTCAAGAGGGAGTCGCTCTGGTTCAAATGCCTCTGACATAGGGTTTTGATTATTAATTTATTTCATCCTCACCACAAATTTTATGGGCAGGTATTATTATTATCTTCTCTTTGCAGAAGAGGAAACTGAAACAGAGGAGGATGATGTAATTTACAATAAGTAAGTGATGAACTGGAGTTCATTCAGTCTGGGAAGCCCATGTCCTTAGTTATGATCCCATACTGTCTCTCACAACAGCACGTGGTAAGCCCGTGCATGTGAAGTCCTTTCTACTCCCTATTCAACTCATGTTTTCCTGCCAGTACAGGACCTGTCCTATGAGAGCTGACACATGAACCCAGATAGGATAAATCAGGGTGGAGATTCACAAAGTCACCTTAAAAAGATTCTTGGGCCAGGCATGATGGCTCACACCTATAATCCCAGCACTTTGGGAGGCCAAGGTAGATGGATCACCTGAGGTCAGGTGTTCCAGACCAGCCTGGCCAACATGGTGAAACCCCATCTCAACAAAAATACAAAAATTAGCCAGGTGTGGTGGCATGTCTGCTCTACTGGGAAGGCTGAGACAGGAGAATCTCTTGAACCAAAGAGGCAAAGTTTGTAGTGAGCCAAAATTGAGCCACTGCACTCCAGCCTGGGTGACAGAGTGAGACTCAGTCTCAGTCACACACACACACACACACACACACACACACGTACACACACATTCTCCTAGAACAGCAGGATTTGTCAAAAATGGGACTAAGATGTTTATGTAGTAGAGGGAATAGAATGTTGAAAGGGGTTTCGCCATACATGAAAGGCAGAATGTGAGGTGAAACCAGAGTCTTGACCAATAATCGACTTTGAGAATGATATTCCAAGGGCACAACTATCCATACTGAGTCCATCTGCCATAAGAAAGAGAATGTTTGATGAGGATGACTTGAGTTGCTGGTCTACCTGACAGCTGGCCATCTCTCCATATAAATAAATGCACATCCATCTCTTTGAGTTTGGTTGATATGAATCGTCTTTGAGAGAGTAATCTATTCTTCCTGTTCTAATCAAATCAGGTTTTTGAAATGAAAAAGCTTAGGCCAAATTCTGAAGTAGGTGGATTTCATAGAAAGTAATAAAATAAATGGAGAACGTTGTGAGTCCTTGGTGACAGCCAATTGAACTTCTTTGGACAATACTGTTCAGGCTGCCATGCACATCACCATCTGTGATCCGTTGACCCTTCTGCAGAGCCACACACATTGCCTTGGGTCTTCCATGGAGGTCACTGATTCTAGTTTTGCTCATGCATGTTTTCCCTGGAAGCTCCTCATAATTTTGAAGTTTCCTCTTGTCTAGCTTAAAAACCTGCAGGCCTGTTGCTCTGAACTCTTGCTCCTATTCTGCCCTTTAGAATGCTTTTTCTTCCGCAAGATAGCCCTTCAAGATTTTTTTTTTGAGATGGAGTTTCGCTGTTGTTACCCAGACTGGAGTGCAATGGCACGATCTCGGCTCACCGCAACCTCTGCCTTCTGGGTTCAAGCAATTCTCCTGCCTCAGCCTCCCGAGTAGTTGGGACTATAGGCGCGCACCACCATGCCCAGCTAATTTTTGTATTTATAGTAGAGACGTGGTTTCACCTTGTTGACCAGGATGGTCTCGATCTCTTGACCTCGTGATCCACCCGCCTCGGCCTCCCAAAGTGCTGGGATTATAGGCGTGAGCCACCACGCCCGGCCCTTCAAGATTTGTGATGACACTCTCATTACTCACAGACCATTCTCTTGAGTGGCTCTCATCCCTTTCTCACTTGGGATCCAGAATCTTCCTCAGCCCAGTTACCTTCCTCACAGGGTTGGTGAATTGCAGCATGGTTATCTAAAGGCAAAAGAGAGTAGTCAGGGATCCTACAAGGGGTCTGGGGTATAGCTGGAGCTGAAGCAAGGCATTTCATGGGTGATTGGTGTTTCATCTTAGTGATGATCATTTTCATTTTCATTTCTGATTTAATCTATGGTTGTATAATAGAAGTATAACATTACTCTATTGTCTCAAAATTAAAAATATATAGAGACAGGGTGGACCGTATACAATGGCTCATGCTTGTAGATTCAGCACTTTGGGAGGCCGAAGCAGGTGGATCACCTGAGGTCAGGAGTTTGAGACCAGCCTGGCCAACATGGTGAAGCCCCATCTCTACTAAAAATACAAAAATTAGCCAGGCATAGTGGCAGGCACCTGTAGTCCTAGCTACTCAGGAGGCTGAGGCAGGAGAATCGCTTCAACCTAGGGGAAGGTGGAGGTTGCAGTGAGCTGAGATTGCACCACTGTATTCTCTCCTGGGCAACAGAGAGAGACTCCATCTCAGAAAAAAAAGAGACAAGGTCTCAATATGTTGGCTAGGCTGGTCTCAAACTCCTGGACTCAAGCAATCCTCCTGCCCCATCCTTCCAAAGTGTTGGGAATACAGGTAAGAGCTGCCACGCTCAGCTTCTCTCCTCTATCTTGTTCCACTGCATAGCTTCAGGGATAGTTATGCCTGGGATAAAAAAGCTCTGATGCAGGTCAGTGAGTCCCAACCTATAGGTTGTGAGTCGCTCCGTGTGATTTATAAGTAAGGCAGCTCCCACAGCTTTAGCTAGTGTCAGAAAGCAGGGCTGAGGTGCCAGCAAGGAGAGGAGTGATATAGAACCTTGGCAGGATCTATCAACATTGCGAATGTCCCAGCAGTCCTACTTAAGGGATCTGACATGTGAGAATGTTATCACTGTGTACAAACGTGTGTGTGTGTGTGTGTGTGTGTGTGTGTGTAAGAGTGGTCACTGTAACATGGCTTAGAAGGGCAGCAGTCTCAAGTTATGGTCCAGTAAACTATGTATTGGCGACATACAGAGGTATATGGTTTCAAAGGTTAAGAGGAGTGGAGTGGGTCTAGATGTGCTGACTTGGAAGCTTGTCCAAGGTATATTTTAGATGACTTTTCTTTTCTTTTTTTTTTTTTTTTGAGACAGAGTTTCGCTCTTGTTACCCAGGCTGGAGTGCAATGGCACGATCTTGGCTCACCGCAAGCTCCGCCTCCTGGGTTCAAGCAATTCTCCTGCCTCAGCCTCCCGAGTAGCTGGGACTACAGGCGTACACCACCATGCCCAGCTAATTTTTGTATTTTTAGTAGAGATGGGGTTTCACCATGTTGACCAGGAGTATGGTCTCGATCTCTTGACCTCATGATCCACCCGCCTCAGCCTCCCAAAGTTCTGGGATTATACCCGTGAGCCACTGCGCCCGGCCTATTTTCTTTATTGAGATGGAGTCCTGCAGTGTTGCCCTGGTTGGTGTGCAATGACACAATCTCGGCTCACTGCAACCTTCGCCACCTGGGTTCACACAATTCTCCTGCCTCAGCCTCCTGAGTAGCTGGGATACAGGCACACACCCCCACACCCAGTTAATTTTTTGTATTATTAGTAGAGGCAAGGTTTCACTATATTGGCCAGTTTGGTCTCGAACTCCTGACCTTTTTATCTGCCTGCTTTGGCCTCCCAAAGTGCTGGGATTATAGGCATGAGCCACCACGCCCAGCCTAGATTACTTTTACTTTTAAAATTAATTAATTAATTATTTCAGACAGGATCTTGCTCTGTTTCCCAGGCCGAAGTGAAGTGGCACAATCACAGCTTACTGCAACCTTGACCTCCCAGGCTCAAATATCTTCTCATCTCAGGCTCCTTAGTAGCTGAGACTGTAGATGCATACCATCATGGCCGACTAATTTTTACAAAGATATTTTGTAGAGATGGGTCTCACTATATTGCCCAAGCTGGTCTCACACCCCTGGACTCCTACCTCAGCAGTCCTCCTACCTCAGTCTCCCAAAGTGCTGGGATTACAGATATGAGCCACCTCGCTTGATGGATTTTAAAGTGGGGCAGGAAGAGGGGAAACTTCAGAACATTCTGAGCCTGGGGAGTATAACAAGGCAAAATTGCTACCAAAAATTAAAAGTTTAGCTAGGTGTGGTAGTGTGTGCCTGTAGTCTCAGCTACTCAGGAGCCTGAGGGAGAAGGATCACTTGAACCCAGGAGTTTGAGGCTGCAGTGAGCTATGATTATGCCACTGGACTCTAGTCTGGGCAACAGAGCAAGACACTGTCTCAAAAAAAAAAAAGAAAGAAAAAGGTAATGTAAAAAGAACATTCTGTATGTGATTCCATTTCTGGTTTGAAAAATTATACATGTTGTAAAGTCATAAAGAAATATCTAGAAGGAAATGGCTACTTAACTGTTAAAAGTAATTACCTTGTATGACCTTGGGAAGATGGAAGATGGGGTTTAAAAAGTTCTGAGGGAAATATATTTTTCATTTTTTTTCTTTTTCTATTTTTATTTTTTAGAGATAGGGTCTTGTTCAGGTCCTTGCCAAGGCTGGAGTGCAGTGGCATGATCATAGTTCACTGCAACCTTGAATTCCTGGGCTCAAGCAATCTGCCTGCCTCAGCTTCTTGAGTAGCTGGAACTACAGGTATATACCACCATGTCTAGCTAATTTTTATTTTGAGGCGGAGTTTTGCTCTTGTTGCCCAGGCTGGAGTGCAATGGCACGATCTTGGCCCACTGCAACCTCCACCTCCTGGGTTCAAGCAATTCTCCTCACTCAGCCTCCCGAGTAGCTGGGATTACAGGCATGTGTCACCATGCCCAGTTAATTTTCTATTTTTAGTAGAAACAGGGTTTCTCTATTTTGGTCAGGCTGGTGTCGAACTCCCAACCTCAGGAGATCCACCTGCCTCGGACTCCCAAAGTGCTGGGATTACAGGTATGAGCCACTGTGCCCTCCCAGCTAATTTCTTAAAACTTTTTTTTTTTTGGAGAGATAGGGCCCCACTATTTTGCCGAGCCTACTCTTGAACTCCTGTCCTCAAGTGATCCATTTGCCTCGGCCTCCCAAAGCACTGGAATTGGTGGTGTGAGTCCCTTTTTTTCCTTATATATTTCCGTTTTGTTTGCTGGAGGCTTATGGCTTTTGTGACTAAAACTGGTGCTTTCTAAAAGGAGACACAATGAACTGTATTTATCTTTGTTTTTATCCTAATAATAGGTTTTAGAGTTATAAAACTCATGTATTATGTTACGCATTCAAAAAGTATGAAAAGTTATTCAATGAATAATAGGTCTCCTTAGCATCCCGACTTTTAGTCTCATCTCTAGAATTTCTGTGCAAATACAATCAAGTATATAATAAAACGCCCCTCAGAAAACATTCATGCACGAATGGGAGCTCCTGGTGTTCTGTACTCTGCATTTTGTTTTAGCTTTGCAATATGTCAGGTAGAACTTTTCCTATAACGACATATGCAGATTATTATATGGTTGTTCTATAAGTGACTTAGCAGACATTTAGGTTATTTTTTATTTTCATTATTTATTTATTTTTTGAGATGGAGTCTCACTCTGTTGCCCAGGCTGGAGTGCAGTAGCATGATATCTGCTCACTGCAACCTCTGCCTCCCGGGTTCAAGTTATTCTCCTGCCTCAGCCTCCTGAGTAGCTAGGACTACAGGTGTGTGCCACCACATCCCACTAATTTTTTTGGTATTTTTTAGTGGAAATGGGGTTTTACCATATTGGACAGGCTGGTCTCAAACTCTTGACCTCGTGATCCGCCTGCCTTGGCCTCCCAAAGTGCTGGGTTTACAAGCATGAGCCACTGCGCTCGGTTGGTTATTTTTTATTTTTTGAGATGACATTTCACTGTGTCACCCAGGCTAGAGTGCAGTGGTGCGATCTTAGCTCTCTGCATTCTCTGCCTCCCAGATTCAAGCCATTGTTCTGTCTCAGCCTCCTGAGTAGCTGGGATTACAGGCATGCGCCACCTTGCCTGGCTAATTTTTATGTTTTTAGTAGAGATGGGGTTCACCGTGTTGGCCAAGTTGGTCTTGAACTCCTTATCTCAAGTGATCCACCCACCTCAGCCTCCCAAAGTGCTGGGACTACAGGCATAAACCACTGTGCCCGACTCAGTTAGGTTATTTTTTTTCTATTATAAACAATGTTGTAAATGATATGTGTGGCATATACATATAACAGGATGTTAAATGGAACTCTTCAAGTCTCAATTTCTGGCTGAGACTCCAAATCCCTAGAAACCATACAATAGGTACTTGAATATCTCCCTCCCCAATGTTAAATGCGGTGCTAGACCACCTTGGCAGGACCCGCTGTTTTGCCAGCGTGGACCATCCCTTGTCTGACACCAGCCTTCAGAGGCTGGAGAGGCTGGGAGAGGAGGCAGTCTCTGGTGAGTTCTGTTACAGTGTCTTTTGTCCTTCCCCACCCTCATCTCCCAGGAGAGGGTCCGCTGGAGAAAGCCAACAGAGAAAGGCTGAAAGCGAGAGCTCAACATTGGTCCCCAGAACCTGCATTTGGGAGCTTAAGGCCGGAAAAGAAAGGCTGAGGCTGGGCTGGCCTGAGGTGACAGAGATAGAGAGAAAAACAGGGCTTTTGGCTCCTGGGAGGAGCAAGGGAGCTTCTACCAGCAGAGGAGAGCAAAAAGCCCTGTTGTCTGGGAACCAAAAAAGGGCCAGCAGGAGAGACAGACTAGAGCCACCTAGACTGGAGCTTTTCCCGACAGCGCCCTCTGAAAGGCAGAGGCTGAGATAGATGCAGAAAGCATCAGCCTGGAGGAGGAGGTCTCAGGGCATTGACTGCCAGTGCGAGTTCCCAAGCATGGAATGCCTGGGGAACCTGCACTTACCACGCAGCCCAGAGGGCAGCAGCCGGGCTCCCAGCAGAACCAGCCTTGGGAAGCTCTGCCCCCTTCCCTGTTTCCTTTTTTTCTGGGTCCTGTCCCAGGGTGGGAGGGAGGTAGTGAGGGTGAAGAGGTGAGAGGAAGATGGGGTACAGCTTTGCCTCCCCTTTCCCCCACAGCTGGCATTTAAGTTTGAAGCAGACCTGGGCTGAAGAAGGGAGAAATTTTCAAATGAGATTTGTTCAGAGTTGTGGCAAACATGCTGGAATGTGTGCTTTTAAATTACAGCGACTGTTCGTTAGAAATAAGGGACCCAGTGAAGAAGTTCACAGGGTGAGCAAAAATAAAGCAGCCTTATGATTACCCCTTATTGAATCCAGCTCATTGGATGCCCTTTGAGAACATGTGTGATTTTATATGAGGAATACATTTTTTTAGAAGTGGAATTCCTGTGTCAAGCAATAGAGTGTATTATAAATGTTGATGGATGTGGTCAAATTCTCCTCCAAATAATTTGTTCTTATTATTACTTTCCCAAGGGTGGATGAAAGTGACTCCCTTCTGGCACCTTTTCATTTTAGTCTTTGCTACTCTACCAGATATTTTTTTAGAAAATGACATTTCTTATATATATTTATATATAATATATTCCATATATATGTATATATTTCATTTTGAAAGAAGTCAAAGCAATTTGAAAACATTTGTATTTCTTTTTCTGTGAGCACCATTGCTAATGTCGTTTTCCCCTTCATTTTTTTTTCCCTTTTGAGTTGTTGGGATTTTTCTTTGTAATTTGTGAGAACTCTTTATGTCAAAGGCAGCAGCCCTTGCTCTTATCACATATGTTACAAACATTTGTCGATGTGTGCTATTGGCCTTTGATGTAGGTTATTGCATGCTAACAGATTTTCAAAAGTGTGTGGATCCTATTGTATGGAATGAATGCATATTTACTCTAGAGTGCACCTGAATTAACAGCAGGCTTTTTTCCCTTTTGTATTTTCATAATCAATGGGCGCTGAAAGGCTAAGTAACCTCACAGGAGGTGAGGGATGGCCCTTGAGAGTGAGATGTTGGAAACCCCTACTTCTAGGCTGTACTGGACACCGAAACTGTGCCACCCAGAGCTAAGCCCAGCTCTCCTAGGCTGAAGCTCCAGCACTGATGTCTCTCGTGGAGCCAGAAGTCATTAACTTGCTAGTTCCATATAAAATGCAGCAACGGCATTTCAAGGTGGAGCCAACCAAAATGGAAGTGGAATGGTTCCCTTCCTCTCTTCTCCCTCTGCATCCCCTTACTTTCCTCCTTTGTTTACCTCCTGAAGGGGAGAGTAAAGCAGAGAAGAAAACAGTGTAAGGAGAAAGGGAAGGCTCCCCATTGTGCAGGATTAAGACAACTCTCTTGGTTGGGGCTCCAGGCCCTTCCCATCTGGCCACGCTTCCTCCTCTCTGTCCCCCACATCCTGCCTTACTGTTACACCAGCCTCCTAGCTACACTCTGCCCAGGCACCCTCTGGCCTTGCCACCAGCTGCTTTCTCTACCAAGAGCTTGCTTCCCCTTCCCTGCTTTGTGGACTCTTGACATTTAAAATGTCACTTCCTCTAGGAAGCTTTCCCTGGTCAGGCAGACTGAGCATTCCTTTCCAGGGCTCCTGTCTTTTTTACAGCACTTTCGAAAGTGAAGTTAGGGGTGTGCGTCTCTCCCACTAGCCAGGGGGCGGGGGGCGGTCCTTGAAGGTAGCATTTACCTGATTCATCTCTGGTTCTGCCCCAGCAGTTGGTACCTGGCAGTGGCTTAGTCAATGTTCGTTGAACAAAGCCCTGTTTAAAGAGCAAAAGTGTGTGTTGGCAGGGCGCCCTGAGAGTGCTGCTGGGACAATATTCTTCCCTGGAGGGATGGAGCGCCCCAGCCAGCTTTCCCCCAGGCCAGCGTCCCCCATTTCAAATCCTAAGCTAGAGCCTGGCAACCCTGACTGAGTCCTGCGGATTCACATGGGAGCAATGCCTCGATGTGCAGAGGTCAACCACTGACCTCTGTTGGAAGCCCCACTTCCCATCCTGGTGCCAGAGAAGAAGCAGAAAAAAAAGTCAGTCACCACCTATGGAATCTCATCCCTGAGAAAAGTTCACTCAGAACAGTGGTTACTCACACTTTGGTCCCTGTCAGAATCACCTGGGGAGCTCTGGAAAAACAGCAAGGTCCAGGCTTTTTCCTACTTCAAGGAGAAGTTTGAGAACCGCTGGCTTAGACAGCAGTGACTCATCCAATCTCTTCAACTACTGTGATCTGCTTATGCTTCTTATTGGCTTAGTGATACTAAAGGGTTGTGGGGCTCCTGCCTTTCCTTTTCCTCCTCACACCTTTCCCTGCTAGGTTTGTTTTTCTTTTTGAGACAGAGTTTTGCTCTTGTCACCCAGGCTGGAGTGCAGTGGTGCAATCTCAGCTCACTGCAACCTCCGCCTACTGGGTTCATGCAATTCTCCTGCCTCAGCCTCCCAAAGTAGCTGGGATGACAGGCACCTGCCACCATGCCCAGCTAATTTTTTTGTATTTTTAGTAGAGACGGGGTTCCACCAGGTCAGGCTGGTCTCGAACTCCTGACCTCAGGTAATCCACTTGCCTCAGCCTCCCAAAGTGCTGGGATTACAGGCATGAGACCCCGCTAGGTTTTAAGCAGAATTAAGTTCACATACAAATCTGTCATTATCCACAGCAACATTTATTTGTGCCCCACATGTATGTGTGAAATGAATTAATACAGGAACAAGCAGGATACTTCAGTTAGGAAGCACGCATGGGCTTCTGCTTAGAGCAGCAGGCTAGACACTAAGAGGGATGGAAGACATGGTCCAGCCCTTGGGGACTGGGGAGTCCAGCATCACAGTCCTGCCATGGATCGCATAGCAGGAATGCTCAGTCCCTTGGAGCTTCACTTTCTTCACCCCTTAAGAAGGAATAATAACAATAACAATACAATCTAGCTGCATGGCTTAGGGTGAGGATTATATACAGTACTAGGAGTGAAAGTGTTTTCTAAACAATCTCATGAACATAAGATACTGTCGCAAAGAAAAATCAATTTTGTGAATAATTACAAATAAACAAATTTTGTGAAACTCTCCCTAGCCTGTGTATGTGAAGACATTGAGCTGTTCACTTTCTCTTTAGTCTCCAAGCTCTTGCAGAGATGTGGTAAGTCATTGGTGGCTTCCTTTGGAGAGGACTTTGTTGCAAAAGCCTCCTCTTCTTGCCTTGCGGTCAGCTCCTGACCATTCAGAGCCATCGCAGATGCTGGTGGGCTATCTTTTGTCTCTGAGTGGCATTGAGAAGACCGTAGTCAAAATTTCCGATGTGCTTGCCATTTGCGAAGCATCACTTCCCTTTTAAGAGAAGAAGTTATTCTCTATCGAGAAAAAAAATTGCTTACATTTTGGATGGTTTGCACAGAAACAGATCACATTTTTTTCTCAGAAATATGCAGAAATGAATGCCAGGTAAAGTTCTTGGCTTGTAAAAATAGGACTAGCCTTTGACATTTATTAATCTGTCTTAGTTTCCTGAGAACCTTTGCATCCATTTACTCATCATTTTCTCACACTCACCCTTCAAAACAGTTTGTGATGTTATCTATATTTCACAGATATGAAAAGTGAGGCTCCAAAAAAAGGTAAGGAAGGCTCTCACAGGGTCTCTCAGCTAAGATGTTAGGATCACCCTTCCAAATGGGCAGAGAAAACGTTTAGGGTGCTTGGGGAACCCAGCCCACTCACAGGCCAACAGCTAGAATGTTTCAAGAACGAGTCTCACCTGTTTTTGTGAGTGAGCTCTGCAGTTGTCACTCCCTGAGGGTTGCTGAGAACACCCATCACATCTGTCATTGTGGCTCCCATTACAGCTCGAAAGGAAGGGCCTATTATGGGGCTGTTAGTCATGCATGTGTGTGTTGCTCTCTATAATCAGCTGAATAAGTACCTCAGCCAAGAACCCAGCTTTCCTCACCAGCCTTTAACGCCTGTAAAATTTTGAGAGAATTTTTCCTTGGTTGGAGTCCCTGTTCACCACAGCACCTCCTTGACATCTGAATTGACAGCATTTTCTTCTTGAAGGCCAATGCTTTCTCATTCAGGTCACCTGATGATCTGATTCCACTTCTTCTTCTTTTTTTTTTTTTTTTTGAGATGAAGTCTTGCTCTGTCATCAGGCTGGAGTCCAGTGGTGTGATCTTGGCTCACTGCAACTTCTGCCTCCTGGGTTCAAGGGTTCACTGCGACCTCCTGCCTCAGCCTCCTGAGTAGCTGGAATTGCAGGCACACACCACCATGCCCAGCTAATTTATATATTTTTAGTAGAGATGGGGTTTTACCAGTTGGCCAGGATGGTCTTGATCTCCTGATCTCATGATCCGCCTGCCTCGACCTCCCAAAGTGCTGGGATTACAGGTGTGAGCCACCGCCCCTGGCCAATTCCACTTCTTTTATTCCACATTGTTTTTTTTTTTGAGACGGAGTTTCACTCTTGTTACACAGGCTGGAGTGCAATGGCGCGATCTCGGCTCACCGCAACCTTTGCCTCCTGGGTTCAGGCAATTCTCCTGCCTCAGCCTCCTGAGTAGCTGGGACTACAGGCATGCACCACCATGCCCAGGTAATTTTTGTATTTTTAGTAAAGGCAATGTTTCACCATATTGACCAGGATGGTCTCTCTCTTGACCTTGTGATC
The DNA here is from genome assembly GCF_049354715.1 of Callithrix jacchus. Taxonomy (NCBI): domain Eukaryota; kingdom Metazoa; phylum Chordata; class Mammalia; order Primates; family Cebidae; genus Callithrix; species Callithrix jacchus. The sequence continues at coordinate 156,047,341 of NC_133502.1, forward strand.
CACCTGTCTTGGCCTCCCAAAGTGCTGGGATTATAGGCGTGAGCCACCACGCCTGGCAATTTCTCCCTCTTGTGACTTCACACTGCTTCTTAGTCCAGATCTTCTCCTTCAGTCCCCTTGAGAAGGACAAGGGCAGCTGTCCCAGAAAGGTTTCCTGGCCTCCAATTTTTTACCCATCATTGATTTGCTCACATGATTCCCTTTCTTGGAATGTGTTCCTCTCTTTCCTTTGTTAGGTACATGTCTAATAATTTCTCAAGGCTCAATTCCTATTGCATCTATTCCATGTAGCCTTTTCTGATATCATACTAAGAATAAATGCTCTCTTCTTTGTGCCTGCATGAGTTGTTTTTTTTTTTTTTTTGAGATGAAGTCTCACTCTGTCACCCAGGCTGGAGTGCAGTGGTGCCATCTTGGCTCACTGCCATCTCTGCCTCCCCGGTTCAAGTGATTCTTCTGCCTCAGCCTTCCAAGTAGCACCTGCCACCACACACATGGCTAATTTTTGTATTTTTAGTAGAGACAGAGTTTTGCCATGTTGGCCAAGGTGGTCTTCAACTTTTGACCTCAGGTGATCTGCCTGTCTTGACCTCCCAAAGTGCTGAGATTATAGACGTGAGCCACCATGCCCGGCCCCTGCATGAGTTTTTATATCTATCATTCATCCTCATGTTTATTGCTTTATCAATCACTCTTTGAACATAAAGTATATATCAAAATATATATTAAGCTGTGCTAATTCCAGGGAGGTCATATAGGTATTGGGAAATGAGTGATGTATACAAACGTATCTAAGACCTTATCCTTACTTTTATACTAGATTTATTTAAAAATATTTTTTCTCAATAATAAATTAACTTTAGCTTAATGTAATATTTTTACTTTCCGCACTTCTAATTTTTAAAAAAGTTCTTGACTTTTGTCAAAAGTCAAAACATATTGTACAGTTGTATAAAAATTTTTCTTTATATTCTTATTCTATACATTTTTTTCCTATTTTTAACATTTTAATTCGTATTCTACTTTAAAAGCTTTTTATTAAAAACAGAGACACAAATACACACATTAGCCTAGGCCTACATAGGGTCAGGATCATCGCTGTCACTGTCTTTCACCCCATCTTGTCCCACTGGAAGGTCTTCCAGGGCAGTATCAAGCATGGTACGGTCATCTCCTGTGACGACAATGGCTTTTTCTGGAATGCCTTCTGAAGGATCTGCCTGAGGCTGTTTTACAGTTAATTTTTTTAATAAGATGGAGTACTCTCTAAAATAATCATAAAAAGCATAGTATTGTATGTACTAGTAACACAGTCATTTATTCTCATTGTCAGGTTTATGTCAAGTATGTAATTGCATGTGCTATCCTTTTATGCCACTGGCAACACAGTAGGTTTGTTTACACCAAGCATCACCATAAACCCCTGAGTAATGCATTGTACTAAGATGTTGTAACAGCCACAGTGTTACTAGGTGGTAGGAAATTTTCAGCTCCGTTATAATCTTATGGAATCACCATTGTACATTTGGTCTCTTGTTGACTGAGATGTTGTTATTGACACATAACTGTATTCCTCATGGGCTCTTATGCTAAATGGGACCTGTGCAGTCCTAATTTGCAGAACAAAATTTCAGGCGCTGAGTAGACCTGGAATCCATGCCACCTCTAAGGCAGCCTGAGGTGGAGAGATGCAAGATGCGTCTGATATAAGAAAGCCCACATTGTGTTTAAGGCAAATCAAGGCTGTGTCTCTGGGAGGATGAGGCTGAGCATCAAGATCAAAGGCAAATGTCAGCTCTCAAACGGAAAGACACATAGTGAGGAGAAAGTGGAGATACAATGGGCAGGGTGGAGTACAGTGCCAGGATAAGTGAGCCCAAGATGATGGCAGCCAAGGAGAAGACCAGGGGAAAGGCGATTAGGCTCCTGGCATGCTCCACTGGGTAGTGTTGAAAGTTGAACATAGGCTTGTTGCTCAATTATCAACAGTTCCAGGTTTTTATTTGCTTCTGAAATTATTATTATTATTATTTGAGATGGGGTCTTGTTCTGTTGCCCAGGCTGGAGTGCAGTGGTGTAATCTTGGCTCACTGAAACTGTGGCCTCCTGGGTTCAAGCGATTCTTCTGCCTCAGCCTCCCAGGTAGCTGAGATTACAGGTGCCTGCCACCACGCCTGGCTAATTTTTGTATTTGAAATTATTTCTTGACAAAACTAGTACAAGTAATCTACAGATCTAGCCCAACTTGTTCTCTAGGTATGTTCCAGATCCATTAATTTAACATGCCTAGTTGAATGCAGTGGTTTTGTTTTTAATTTTTTCTAAGAGGCAGTAGAACAATTTTTTTAAACAAAAATCTTATCTGGAATCCAACAAAGAAATAAAGAGGACATAGCATAAACTTTGAACAATCAGTAGAGAACACTTCATTGTTTGCAGAACTTCTAAAGGTCTCAAGGGAGTCCTAGAATTATGTAGAGCTCCCTAGCCAAGAATTCTGTAGAAACGGCAGGCCAAGAAGCCAAGGTCAGTTCTCAATTGAGAAGTTGAAGGCTTCAGTTTAAGAGCCAAGTGCCTGAAGACGAGATATTGTCTTTTTTCCTGTGAACCCATCAAACCTGGAGGATGTTTTAAAGAACATTTAGCCCATTGCTGAATGGGAATCAAGGCAATTCTGGATTATTTCTTCAGAAAAGATTAAGGACCTCAAATTTTGTGGTTTCCTTTTCAGTCTTTTCATATCAACCTAACTGCAGCCCTGCAATGTTCACCCCTGTACTACAGAGTAGTTGACAATGAAACATCACCATGGAGACCATGAGTCAAATTGTTCATTGTGTTGTGAGCACAACTGATAAGGCAGGAAAACTCATTTGTCTGCAGAATGACTTACTTTGTGAAGGATGCTTACTGAGGGAACCAGAAAAGTAAACCAACCATGGAAGAAAACCCATCCACCTAGTCAGGGACCTCCAAAAAGTCTCTTCACAGTGTTGGGGCAACAGCCACATTTAGTTCCTATAGGCTGCATTCACCAGCTTGCCCAGAAGATTTGGAAATAAGGGAAAAGAGAAAGAGCACACAGTTTCTCCTGGAGAATCTATACAGAGCTGATTTTTCCTTGTTCTATTGTTGAAAGCTCACATGGATGTGGAGAAAAACTAGTAATATTATTTCTGTGCTGTGCATTGGGTAGACATCAGACAAATGTGTTTCTGACTTCCAGTGTGGGGTAGGGAGAAGTTTTGGATTTAAGATCCATATGTTCCTGACTCTGACTCCAGTATAGCGCCTCCTTTGCAAGGTGACCTTGAGTTTTTAACATGAGTTCCCTATACCTCAGTTTCCTGCTAGGTAAAGTGAGGGTTCCTTTAGCTACCAACAAAGTGACATGGGTGGAATAATAGGATTTCATCAGAGTCCTCCCAATTTGTTAGAGAAATATATACCACTTGAAGTACGTATTTCTCCCTTGTTGTGGGATGGGACGCTTAAAATAGTAAAAGAGACTTAACTTGAATCTTGAGGGATGAATGCCAGTTTGATAATTGAATAAAGAGTATAAAGAACATTTTCAGACAAAAGGATCAGCATGTGTAGAGAGCATAGAGCTGAGAAAAAAAAATCACAATAGATTCTAGGGTCTATTGCAGTTGAGAAAGATTGAAATGTGGGGCGCCTGTGATGAACAGAGAGAAGAAGGATAGACCAGATCAGAGGTTGTGAAAGCTTATTAAGCCTTTTGGTATTTATTTTGACAACATTGAGATATTGTTGAAAAATTTTAAACAGAAAAATTAAATGGGACCTTAGTCATGTTAGAAAAACCACGTTGGCAGCAATGTCAAACAGAGCTTGGCAAACTATGGCTTATGGGCCAAATCCATTCTGCTCTTGTTTTTGTAAATAAAATATGATTAGAACACAGTCACACATTGATTTTTATGTCTATGGCTGCTTTTGCACTACAACGGCAGAGTTGCAACAGAGTCCCTGTGGCTGCAAAGCCTAAAATAATTGCCATCTGGCTCCTTACAGATAAAGTTTGCCAATCGCTGATGGAGAGTATGGATTAGAGGAAAGCAAAAGCTGGAGAGAGGTAGCTGGAGAGAGGTACAAAGCCATCTTAAAACTATAAAAGCCATGGCAAGAGCTTGAATGAAGCTGGGACAGGAAGAAAGACCTCAGAAGAAATGGAATCAATAAGACTAATCTTATGTGACTAATCAGATGTGGGGGTGGAATGCAAAGAGGATTCTAGGGCAACTCCCAGTTTCTAGCTTGGGCAACGGGGCAATTGATGATACCAGTTGCTGACATTGGGATACCAAAAGGAAGAGCAGGTTTGGGGATGAGAAGGATGGCTCCAATTTGGACAAGTATGATTGGGACATGCAAGTGGAGGTGGTAGATGGAAGCGTGGGTCAGCAGCCCTGGAGAGTGATCCGCTAGCGATGTATAGATCTGGGAGTTGTCAGAATATAGATGCACGGATTTCTCAGAAGCACGTGTAGAGTGAGTGAGGGGAGATGGCCAATGGTGGGATGCATAGCAGTGTTTAGGGATGGATGCAGGAAGGGGAACCTGAAACGGCAATGGTGAAAGAGGTCTCAGAAGGGAAGAGGAAGACTAAGAGATTATTTTCTGGGTAAATTATGCCAGACAAAGTAAATCTAACCACCAATGTTCTATAGAGAGAATGGGGGTAGGTAGTAATTTGGGGCAGGAGGAAGAAGGAGTGAAGGAAGAGGGATTTGAAGCAGCTGAAGATAAGGTGAAGAAGAAATAGCCTCCACTTATGACCCACTGATGGGCCAGATACCATCCTAAGTGCTTACTTTTGTGAGTTCATTTCAACCGTGCAACAGCCTTTCAAGGTAGGAACAGTCATTTCCATTTTACATGTGAGGAAACTGAGGTGCAGATATTCAGAAACTCATTCTAGGTTATGTTGCTAGCACACGGCAGACTAGGGATTCTAACTCCCAAACCCATGCCCCTGAATCCTGCCAGAAAACTCATTGATATCAGCAACCCTTCTCCATGCCCAGCTTCTTATAAATAGCAGTTGTTTTCAAAGCCCAGCTCCAATGTTACGCCTTCTGGAATAATGGTCATAACTCACCTGTTATTCTGTGCTGGGTCAGCATGGCAGGACCTTGAGGCAGAATTATATTAGGTTAAGAGCACATACTCAGAAGTCCGACTGCTTGGGTACAAATCCTAGCCCCAGTACCTAAAAACTACCTAACCTCATTACTCAATTTCTTGGTGCCTCTGATTCCTCACTTATAAAATAGGGTTATTAAGAGTCCTTATCATGTAGATGGTTCATGAACACTTAGAACGGGACCTAGTGCCCAGTGAACATTCAACAACAATAACTCTCGAGTGACTCTCAGGATGTGTCAGGCATCATTCTAAGTACTTTCTGTATATTAACATTTAATCCTCTCAATACACTTCCAAGGAAAATATGACTTGTCCTCATTTTACAGTTAAGAAATTGAGGCATCAGGAGGTTAAGTAACTTGCTGAAGATTACACATCTCAAACAAGTGGTAGTATTAATAGTGTTACGAGGCCGGGCATGGTGGCTCACACCTGTAATACCAGCACTTTGGGAGGCTGAGGCAGGCAGATCACAAGGTCAGGAGTTTGAGACCAGCCCGGCCAACATGGTGAGACCCCATCTCTACTAAAAATACAAAAATTAGCCAGGCATGGTGGCAGGCGCCTGTAGTTCCAGCTACTTGAGAGGCTGAGGCAGGAGAATCACTTGAACCCAGGAAGTGGAAGTTGCCCTGAGCCGAGATCACGCCACTGCACTCCAGCCTGGGCAATAGAGCGAGACTCTGTCTCAAAAAATAAAAATAAAAACAAAAATAGTGTTATGAGCCCATCCTTGGTCCCATCAGAGCGAGTGTTTCTTTCTCTTGCTCATAATTCAGTCTGGCACTCAGCGCATTGTATTGTAAGATATTGTATATTTGCTTGTTGGTCCCAAAGAACTGAACAGGTCTTTTGCTTTTTTTGTACCCCCAGCTACTCATACATCTGATTTGGGAACTTGTACTGAAGGGTAAAGTGAATTGAAGGGTGGCCTTGAAGCCAGGAGGCTGGTTTTTGGACTCTTCACCTCTGGGTGATAGGGTTTTATGTTTACTTTGTATTAATTGAGCAGACATTTAATTTTTGCTGGAAGTCACCTGGGCATAGTGGCAAGACTCCTAATGATGGGACCTGGGGCAGGGTGGAAGAGAAGACGTGCTGAAACTGATCCCTAGGGTTCTAAAGCTGAAGGGCACCTCCAGGATCTCTTGGCCCAATCCGTCGAATGGAACAGTGTGGGACTAAGAGCCAGGTCATACCTCGCTGTGGCTTTGGGCAATCATTTCAATTCCATCACGACTTCACAGTCTACAAAATGGCTCTCTTAGCCAGTTTGCAATAATATAAAATGATTGATATATGTATATGTCAAAGGATTAAAAGAAAACTTTAGGGCTCTAACCGTACACATTCTAGTTATTGTGACTATGAATATAGTTGGCTCGGTAGATGTGTGCATGTGTAATGTACTTGTTACATGAAGGAACATTCCTGTCCCTCAGTTTCTTCTTTATGAAATGAGACAATGCTAGTACCTACCTCATAATGTTGCCGTGAGTTTCATATATCTACCTGTACTCCAGTACAGTTTTTAGACAAGTGCCTTACATGTAATAAGCATTCAGTCACTGTTATTGAGGGCAAGGATTTTTCTCTCTTTGAGAAAACATTATATTCAATGTTTAGAACTGACACATAGTGGGTGCTCAATAACTATTGTGTAATGAACGAGAGAGAATTTAAAAAATAGCAATCACCAATAAGCCCTTCTGCAAACTGTAGGCAATGCCCCGCTTTTTATTAGCAGAACTTAGCCTTGGGTCCCATTGCCAATAGGAGGTGAGAGGTGAATTCTCAGGGAATGTCTAGGCAGATTTGTTCTGGTTCTGAAACCCTGTGCCCCCAAAACACTTCTCTCTCCCTTGTCAGGAGGTTAACCCTTTGGAGCTGGAGAATGCAGATGTAGGCTCAGTGGCATAGCTCTCAGCTGAACTGGAGACTTACAAGATTTGGCGAGTACTGTGGAGCTTCATTGCTGCAGTGGCTGTTCAAATAAAAGCTATCTGTGGCGACTGGCTCTTTATGATCCTCCAGATAGTCTGGGCAACCCCTCTAGTTGGGGAACCCTGGGGCAGGTGGTGGAGTTATCCCTGGTTTTGTGTCTGTAGCCCCAAGTCCCTTGCCTCAGCTGGTGGGAAGCACGTGCTAGGGGGTGTAGTGACCCATCTCTGTTAGTTCCAAAGGCTTTGAGGGGCACCCTCTGTGATCCCTGCCTCACTAGATGATAAGTCATGTCCACTGTAAACAGTCATCTGGGAAAAGTGGTTATACTCGAGTACAGATTCCTAAGGCTAAACATCGTGCACAGCAGTTTCTAGATTCCAGCAAGGATAGCAGTTCCTTCTCACCAGGCAGCCAAGAAATGGAAGGGTCTATTCCCTGTGTATTTATTGAAGGGTATAAAAAAATAGTGTGGACTTTGGAATCATACTGACCTGGGTTTGAATTCCACCACTTACTAGTTGTGGCTTTGTGCAAGTCTTTTAACTTCTTTAAGTCGTGGTTTTCTCTATCTTCAGGATGGGGATAATATTTCCCTTGTGGCTCTACGTAAAGTTTACGTAGATAAAGGATACAGCCCCTGCTCTCCAGAAACAAATATACCATATTCAAAGCCACCTCTCCCCATCTCCTATCATCTTTGAAGCAACTTAATATACTTTCACTTTTTTTTCCTCGTTAGCTGAATCGTTGGTTCCATATGCAAAATGGGCCCTGCAGAATTTCCAAGTTATGCGTGAGTCCAGGGACAAAGACAGTCTAGGCTTCCAAGCGGAGGCCCTCTACTGCACAAAGAAGAATTCAATAACCACCATAAAAATGTGTCGGGATTCCTAGCATAGAGCCTGGCATATAGGTGGTACCTGACACAAGGCAGCTGCTATGACTTATGTAAGCAAGTAAACAGATTTAGTCTAGTCTCAAGAACGGGGTCAGCAAATGTTTTCTGTAAAGGGCTAGATAGCAAATAGTTTAGGTTTTGTGGGGCCATATGGTTCTCTGTTGCAATCACTTTGCTTTGCTTTGTCAAAGTAGCCATAGATCATACTTAAAGCAATGGAGCATGGCTGTTTTATGACAAAACTTTATTTACAAAAGTAGGCTGCTGGCAGGGTTTGGTTTCTGGGTTATAATTTTCTCACACAAGGAAACTGAGTCCTGTGATATCTACATATGCTAATTGCTAATAGCTTTTTTCTGTTTTATTTTTATGGTGATTATTGAATTCTCTAGAGCCTCCGCTTGGAAGCCTAGACTGTCTTTGTCCCTGGACTCATGCATAACTTGAAAATTCTGCAGGGCCCTTTTTGCATATGGAACCAACATTTCAGCTAACAAGGAAAAAAAGCGAAAGTACGTTAAGTTGCTTCAAAGATGATAGGAGATGGGGAGAGGTGGCTTTGAATATGGTATATTTGTTTCTGGAGAGCAGGGGCTCATCTAGAGGGCCTGGTATGGAGTAGTCAGACTTTTGTGAGTGAATTCTATAAATGGATCCTACATAATTCCTTTCAGTCCTCCTACCGCAGCTGTATGTCACCGAGGATATGGGACTCTGCCTAATTAGGTGGAACACTCTCATCTGAGATTTAAAACAGAAATGTCCGTGACAAAATTGGGCAGCCACTTTGGGTTGTTTCTAGTGTGCTTGCAAAGCCTCGTGGGATTAAGGCTAATGCTCCTGAAATATCAGAGGGCAGTGTTTGTTGAAGAGGATGGTGGTAGATATTTTCTAAATATGGCCATACCAATGTGTATGCCATTCTACAAGTTCTTATTACAATGTGATATTAACATTCTTCCATCAAGAAGTATAATTTATGTTCCTTCCCTTGGACCTGGTGGAACTTTGTATATGGTAGAAGTGATGCTGCATGAATTCCAAGAGTAGACTTCAAAAGGCAATATGGTTTCCACTTTTTTTTTTCCCTCACTTTTAGAACACTTGTTCTTTTTTTTTTTTTTAACATAGGGTCTGGCTCTCTCACCCAGGCTGGAGTTCAGTGGTGTAATCTTGGCTCAGTGCAACCTCTGCCTCCTGGGCTCAAGTGATCCTCCTACCACAGCTTCCCCAGTAGCTGAGACCACAGGTGTATGCCACCAGGCCAGGCTAATTTTTTTTGTATTTTTGATAGAGATGATATTTCACCATGTTGCCCAGGCTGGTCTCAAATTCCTGAGCTCAAGTGATATGCCCACCTCAGCCTCCCAAAGTGAGGACACTTGTTTTTAAAATTTATCCACCATGTTGTGATGAATCTCAGTGCACATGGATAAGCCTTATGGAGAAACCATTCTGACAGCCTCAGCTAAATCCAGACAACAGTCAATATCAATGTGTGAGTGAATAATTCAGATAATTCCAGCCTTTGAGTCTTCTGGTCAAGGCTTCAAACATGATGAGTAAGGGAGCAGTGATTTCCATATGCCTTGTTTGAATTTTCTATTCATCTCCAACCTCTGGAGAGAAAAGAGGGGCTGAAGGTTAAGTTGATTACCAATGGCCAGCAGTTTAATCAATCATGCCTAGATATTGAAGCTTCAATAAAAACCCAAAAGGACAAGGTTTAAAGAGCTTCTTGATAGCTGAACATGTGTAAATGCCTGACAGGTGGTGTGCCTGAGAAAGGCATGAAAGCTCTGTGCCTCTTCTTTCATTCATCTCTTCATCTGTATGCTTTGTAATATTCTTTATAATACACTGCTAAATACAGTTTTTTAAAAAAAATTTCCTATTCACAGTGAGATCACAAATAATTATTGCTTTTTGAAGCCACTAAATGTAGGGTAATTTGTATTATAGCATTAGATAGCTAATATTGGTTGCAAAGATATTGCAACCCTGTTCTGCCCTGTCTTTCCTATTGTGTCCAGAGGACTTGATAGGACAATAATACTGCTACAAGGCAGCAAGCACCCTGAGTTCATTTGTTCATTTGTTCATTCATTCATTCATTCATTCATTCATTCATTCATTCCCTACTCTGCACCAGGCTCTGTGTTAATGTCTGGGGAAACACAGATGTATATGCTGCTCCAGCTCCTGCATTCAAGAATGTGCACATCCCACAGGAAGACAGACAGTAACCAACTCATTAAATTTACAAACTGGTAAGGGATGAAAGAAACTTGCATAAAGTACAGCAGAACAGTGAGGGGAACAATTATTTTTATCTGGAGGACTTTGGAAAGGCTTTACACTGAAGGTGACACTCGATTGGGTTCTGCAGGAAGTGTAGTGACGCACTGTGCAGCCAATTGAGGAGCAGAAATTCTAGGCAGAGGGAACTGCGTGCATAAAAGTCTACAGGTGGGAAGGCCTGTAGAAGGCTGGAGGATTGCGGCAGCTGCAAAAAAGAAGCAAGGAAAGTAGGATGGAGCCCTATTGTATTGAGCCTTCCATGGTTGTTCTAAGGAGTTAACTTTCTTCTCTAAGCAACAAAGAGCCACTTAAGTATTTCGAGGAAGGGAGTGAGTGAGCTGACAAGACCTGTATTTTGGACAGGCCATTTTCCAGTATTGAAGATAGGCAGGAAGGATTAAAGCCAAGGATTCCAGTTTGGAGTCTGTTATTTCCTTAGAGATCCTGGAAGGAGATCTTGGGATAGGGAAGTGGTCTGCAGCGATGGGGAGAAGATGGGTATGTGAGTGTGAGCATCAGTACCTGTAAGAATCAGGAAAAGGGAGGTATTCCCCTCCCCTGGCCTGGGTGATAGGTTCAGGGTGGTGATGCTAACAGAGACAGGAGCAGGGTGTGGGGAGGATCATGAGTTGTGAGGTTTGGACTTTCAAGTGGAAACATCCTGTAAGCAGTCCATATGTGGAACAGAGGCCCCGTGGAGAGATGTGGGATGGAGATAGAGCATTGGGAGTTGTCACATCATAGGTATAATCGAAGCCGTGGGAGTGAATGAGGTTATTGAGAGCAAGCGTTTCTCAACTTGAAAACACAGGCCTCCACTGTTTGGCAAACATAATGTTGGCGCATCTAAGATTCACTCACCGCGTCATCCACCAAGGATGTCCCTACCACCAAGGAGATGTTGTCAAGCTTTGCCCTCAGTGATTTGTATTGGAAACAACAGAAACATCTCTTTCCTTTGTAAAATAATAAATTATAACACTGAACATGACTTTTTGAAAATTTCTTTATCTTATTCCAAAGATTCTGATAGGGCTGGCATTTTGCTCTTCCTTCTCCTCCCTAGTGCCTCTATGTTTCCTTCGAATCTAACACAGAGTCTGGTGCAGAGTAGGGGATAAATGAATGAATGAATGAAGAACTCAGGGTACCTTCTGACTTGTAGCAGTGTTAGTGTCCTCTCAAATTCTCTAGGACATAATAGGACCAGACAGTGCAGTACAGGGTTGCAAAATCTTTGCACTAGCTCTCTACGAAACAATTTGGGGAGAAGATATGGGAAATTAGAAGAGTTCAGGGGATGGAGGCCTGTGCTACACCAACATTTAAAGGGAGAGCTGAATAAAAGGACCCTGAAAAAGGAAATAGAAGATGCCGGGGATATGAGAAGGGGAAAAGGAGGTGGAAAGAAATGGAGCAGGGCATCTGGGTAAGAGTGAGTTTCTGGTGGGAGGTTTACTGTTCCAGGTACTGAGATAAGGTCCAAGGTGAGGCCAGTGGTGAATGGATGGGAAGGTTACAGATGCACATGTTGCACATAGAAACAGACGTGACTGTACATGGGTACAGGCTGGGTCAGGGTGGAGGTGGCTTCCTTCCCTCAAGGGGATCTTGACTGCATGATTTGATGCTGCCACACACCAGTTATTTCACAATTTGTGTAGCTAATTTAATGAACTTTGGAAAGTTCTGCGACATCTCTGCCAGTTAAAATGATTGTGTCTTTAGGAAGTCGGGGAGGTGAGTGGCCTGGGCCTGTGCCACTTGTCCAGACCCTGTTCAGAGAAACAGTGGAGGCAGAAGTGGGGTTGCAGAGAGCTGGGGAGTGAGAGAAAGATGGAGGAGCAGGGAGGATGTGGGCCAACTATTCTCTCCTTGGTTGACTAAAGGCGTAGCTACTCTTTCTCCTAGGAAAGTCATCTCTGCTCTGACAAACAGAAAGCACATGGTATCTGGCCCCATGTCTCTTTGCGATTCCAGTCAATGCACAGAAAGAACATGTTTCCATACTTAGATTTACCTGTGTTTCACCTCCAAGGGAATTTCTTCAGAAAGCAAAACCAAACCCCAAACTCTGCCCATTTTGTATGTATGCGTTTTGGTAATTTTTTTCAGTGAGGATGTTAAAGCAATGCCAAAAGAGTCATTAAATCAAACGTGGAGTTACCTTCTGTACCATTTTAGTATCCGGGAACAATTAAGCCTAAGCAAATAAAATTGCCAATGTCCTAAAAATGGAAAAGAAATCCCTCTAGCTTGCCTAAACCCCTGGGACTTTGGATGGCCTAACCAGCCCTTTTGTGCTCGTCTGACCTTATGGAACAGGTCTCTAGATTTTGTTTGCCTGTGGTTTTTTTGGTTTCGTTTTGTTTAAAAAAAGTTTTTTTAACCCTACACATGAACAGTTGCAACCATTTCCAAGACGGTCCTGGGTAGTCAATAAGCACGTTTGTTTTTCTAGAGAGATGTATTTTGATAAAGAGCAGAAAGTACGATGAGGAAAATGTCAGAAGGAATTAAATCAAGGAGTGACATAATTCCCAGGGGGAGACAGACGTCAGCTGCATTCCCCGTTTCTTGCTCTAACCTTGGAAATCTTTCAGAACTCATTGGAAAATAAATATGCATGTGATGGAGAAGTGGGTGAATTCAATAGCTACAATAAGAGAGATAGAATGAAATGGAAACACACCCGTGGTTGGATTATTAAACTGGTTTAAATTCATAATTCACAGCTGTATGTAAAGCATTGTTTTTCATTGTGTCCGCCTCTTTGTAGGATTGCAAAAAAGGTAATTTGGAGTTCATTCTTTCTGACCTGGAACACGGTATTCTGTATAGTAGGCTCTCAATAACAATTTGTCAAACATTAAGTGCATAAGTGAGTGAGAATGAAAGAGTAAATGACCAAGGTGTCTAGCTATAGGAAGGAGAAAAAGGAACTTGTTGGGTTATACGAGATTAAATTGTTGTGCAATTAAAAACTAAACAGAAAACTCTGTGCTCCTGTGCTCCTGTAATGTAGGCTGGTTCACACCCATGATTGTATTCAGTTCTCTCAGCAATACTGTGAAGTAAATATTATTATCTCTAATTTATAGTTAGGGAAACTAAAGCTTAGGAACATTAAGCAATTGCCCAAAGTAGCATATTTAAGAAGCGGCAAACATGACACTCACACCTGGGTCTGCTGACTCTTAACCAAGCCTTCCTTTCATCCATTATAAGACACTGGAAGGCTGGAGATATGTATATTTAATTCAGCCTCCAGGGATACTGCATGTTTCCGAAAATGTATCAGTAGGATTTCATTTTAGATTTCCAAGCTCTAATGTGAAAACAAAGAAGGATTCTCATCTGTTTGGATAGTTTAAATGGAGTTTTGTTTGAAGTTGTGAGACTGATGAGGTTTTTCGTTACTGATTTTATACACTTGGGTTTTCCTGAAATTTGGGTACTTTTATTTAAAAATTAAATTTTATTTTACATTATTTACAAACTCGGCACGGTGGCTCACGCCTGTAATCCCAGCACTTTGGGAAGCTAAGGTGGGTGGATCATCTGAGGTCAGGAGTTCAAGACCAGCCTGCCCAACATGATGAAATCCTATTTCTACTAGAAATACAAAAAAATTAGCTGGGCGTGGTGTCGGGCACCTGTATCCCAGCTACTCGGGAGGTTAAGGCAGGAGAATCTCTTGAACCTAGGAGGTGGAGGTTGCAGTGAGCTTAAATCTCGCTACTGCACTCTAGCCTGGGCTACAAGAACAAAACTCCATTTCAAAAAAACAAAAAACAACCCCCCCCTAATAGTCTCAAACTTAAAGAAGAGTTGTAAGTACAATTCAATGAATTTGTTTTTTTCCTTTAAAAATATTTGGAAATAAGTTACCAGGCTGATGGCTTAGGATCCCTGAATTCTTCAGTGCGTATTTCCTACAAGCAAGGATATTCTCCTATATAACCACAATGCAACCATGAAAATCAGGAAGTTAACATCTATGCAATATGATTATTTAATTTGCAAACCCCATTCAAGTTTCATCAGCAGCCTCATCACATTTGTTCAGTCCTTCTAAAAGACTTCAATTTGGAATCATTGTCCTTGGTTGTCCTCTTTTTTTTTTTTTTTGTTTGTTTTTTTGAGACGGAGTTTCGCTCTTGTTGCCCTGGCTGGAGTGCAATGGCGCATTCTCGGCTCACTGCAACCTCCGCCTCCTGGGTTCAAATGATTCTCCTGTCTCAGCCTCCCAAGTAGCTGGGATTACAGGCATGTGCCACCATGCCCGGCTAATTTTTTTTGTATTTAGTAGAGACAGGGTTTCACCATGTTGGCCAGGATGGTCTTGATCTCTTGGCCTCGTGATCCACCTGCCTCGGCCTCCCAAAGTGCTGGGATTACAGGCGTGAGCCACCGTGCCTGGCTGTCCTGTCTCTTGAGTCTCCTATAGCATAAAGCGGTGTCTCAGTCTTTGACTATTTCCATGACCTTGACACTTTTGAAGATCATGGGCAGCTATTTTTTAGAACATCTCGCAGCATGAGTTTATCTGATGTGTCCTCATGACACCTTTCCAGTGGTGCATCCTCGGCAGGGATAGCGTGGAAGCCATGCTGTTTTTCTCGCTGCCTCCCATTGCAGGGTGTGGAGTTCCAATTCATCCCGTCACTGATGATGCTCGCTATGCTCGCTTCCTAAGGTGACATCTGCTGGGCTCCTCCACTGGAAAGTTACACTCTTTTTCCCCTTTGTAATTTTGTAGGGAGATACTGTTGAAATAACGGAGACTGTTTTCCATCACACTTTCACTTTTTAAGTTGTTTACCAGGTGGACTTGTGGTTTTCAACATTGGGCCATGAGTTATAATCCATTAATATCATATCTATTTTGATGTTAACATGTGCCAGATTCAGCCAGTGGGAGTCCTTCCAATTTGGCCTCTGTGTCCTTTTGACATGTCCCTATCATTCTTTGAGTCCCTCCTCATTCTCTGGCACAAGATGCTCCAGGCTCATCTTGTTCTTTCCCTGCCCTAGTCCTGGAATCAACCATTTCTCCAAGGAACCCTGATTCCTTTTAGGTCAAAATGTTATTTTAAAGCCAAGATTTGGGTGCTAGATGTGCTCATTACTTTCAGGGTGTTGCTATTCTCAGGTTCTCTGTGTGGACAGAGCCAGCAAATACACACACACACACACACACACACACACACACACACACACACACAGGCTTACATTTATATCTATAGTTATTTCTATACTTTCTTTCTACATATGTATTGAAAACAATAAAGACACACACATAGTTCCAATTCCAGACAAACGCCACACGATTCATTCCAGTTTTCTCCTTTTCCGTATTTGTAACTCCCTTCTCCCATGGTGTAAAACCTAGCTTCCGTTATCCTTAATAGATTTATTTATTTATTTATTATTTATTTTTTTGAGACAGGGTCTTACTCTGTCACTCCGGCCAGAGTGCAGTGGCACAATCAGGGCTCACTGCAGCCTCAACCTCCCAGGCTTAGGTGGTCCTCCCACCTCAGCCTCCTGAGTAGCTGGGACTACAGGGACCTGCCATTACACACTGAAAATTTTTTTTAGAGAGGGGGTTTTGCCATGTTGCCCAGACTGGTCTTGAACTACTGGATCCAAGCAATCTACCCACCTTGGCCTCTCAAAGTGCTGGGATTACAGGCATGAGCCACCACGCCCAGCCATATTTATGAAGGTAACCTATCTTCCCTTTCTGCCACTACCCCCCTCTGTGTGCAAGCCTTCTTCCCCCATCTCAGGCTCTGAAACCCATCCCCACACATGTATGTTTGCCTCACCTTTCTTAGGCTTTCACTTCTCTTTTATTATTATTTTTTTAAAACAGATGGGATCTCACTATGTTGCCAAGCTTGGTCTTGAACTCCTGGCCTCAAGTGATTCTCCTGCCTCAGCCTCTTAATGCACTGAGATTACAAGCATGAGCCACCAGGGCTGGCCAACTCCCTCTCTTTGGGCCATCCTTCCCTCATATGGACAGCTTTCTCACCCCTCCCAGGCTCTGACACCCCACTCTGGACTGTACCCACTTCAGACTCCCTCCTGACCCTGCTAAGAAGCCAGCACCCTGTGCGAGGTGTCCCCTCTACAGGCTCAGGCTCTGATACCCACTCTTTTATTTTTTTTTTTTTGAGATGGAGTCTCCAGGCTATAGTGCAGTGGTGCAATGTTGGCTCACTGCAATCTCCACCTCCTGGGTTCAAGTGATTCTTCTGCCTCAGCCTCCCGAGTAACTGGGACTACAGGCCTGTGCTGCCAAGCCCAGCTAATTTTTGTATTTTTAGTAGAGACAGGGTTTCGCCATGTTGGCCAGGATAGTCTTGATCTCTTGACCTCATGATTCACCTGCCTCAGCCTCTCAAGGTGCTGGGGTTACAGGCGTGAGCCACCACGCGCAGCTAACACCCACTCTTGACCGGCACGGCTTTCCCATGCCCAGCATGGACATGGCTTTGTCCTAACCAGTGGTTTAGGACTGAATTCTTCAGAAAAAAAAGGGAAGAAAAAGAAAAGGAAGGAAAGAAGAAGAAGATAGAGAAGGAGAACAAAGCAAGTGCTTATCATGTTAGTTAAAAAATAAGGTAATTTGTGATGAACTAAAAATCATCTTTTATCTCTTAGAAGGTTTTATCCAGGCTAAAAGAAGATGTTGTTTAAAGGAGAATGTATTTAGGGCTGGGTGTGGTGTGGCTCACACCTGTAATCCTAGCACTTTGGGAGGCTGAGGCAAGAGGAGTGCTTGAGCCTAGGAAGGAGCTCGAGGCCAGGCAGGGTAACATAGTGAGACCCTGTCTCTACAAAAAAAAAAATAGAAAAAAAATTAGCCTGGCATTATGGCATGCCCCTATAGTCCCAGATACTTGGGGGGCTAAGGCAGGAGGATTACTTGAGACCAGGAGTTCCAGGTTACCACAAGCCATGGTCTCACCAGTGCCTTCCAGCTTGAGTGACAGTGAGACCCTCTCTCAAAAAAAGAAAGAAAAATAAATAAAATACATTTTGTGAATGAAGCAGGCAATAAGCAGAATTGTTCTTGACTGTGTGGATATCTTTGATTAGAACCAGGCATCTTTTGACACCTGCTTGTATGGTCCTTTCTTTCTTTCTTTCTTTTTTAAATTAGACTTTGAGTTCTGGGGTACATGTGCAGAACGTGCAGATTTGTTACAGAGGTATACACATGCAATGGTGGTTTGCTGCACCCATCAACCTGTCATCAACTTTAGGTATTTCTCCTAATGCTGAGTCCTTTCTTTACCACAAGGCCTGCAAGGCAAATAGCTGCATTCCTCAGATTCCCTTGCAGTTGGAGTTTTGGAAGCAAATTAGATTCCACCAATGAGATGAACTCCCAGAAGACTTGGAGGTTGGAAGCGGGTTGGAAGCCATGGTCCTGTTGTCATTGCTACTGGCAAGTGAGGTCGTAGACACACGCATGTCTGTGAACTGACTCAGATTTACACATGTCATGCTGACTTTTTGAGTGTGAGAGGCGTTGGTGGCTTAAGTCAGAAGCAGCAGTAGTGACGGTGTCCTGACCTCTGATCTTAGCTTTGGAGGTGTGCACTGAACCAGTGGTTCCTCTAGAATGAGTCCCCTAGCCGTCCAAGGATTATATAAACACATCATTTTCGATATTAAATGTCCTCTGTTTAAAAAAACTGAGAGGGGCTTCTGTTTCCTGCACTGACTCCTAACTGCTACCGTGACCATGTATTTAAGGAGGATTAGATAATAGGCAATGGACATTAACTTCTAGAAGGGTGTCGCCACTTTTATTTACATTAGAACTTGTTTTGTACTTATTGTGGGTAATATGCTTAACTAGACTTGAAGATATTAATAAAAGCATCAAACACACACATCCTGGTCTCAAGGAATTTTCAGACTAGAAGAAGGAAGTAGAGTTAAAAAAAAATAAGCAATTAGGTCTAAAATAAGACAGATGAGGATAAGTGTTGTAAAAGAGATATAAATAGAACATTCCTCAGAGGTCACTGAGTAAGGTCTAAGCTCCATTCCATGGCATTAAGAGTCTCCCAGCTAGTCCATCCCTTCAGCATCACTTATTGCTACTCACCCCTAGGTCAATCACACCTGATGTCCAGCCATTCCGAACTCTTTGGCATGTCTTACGTTCCACTTTCCCTTTTAGACTTGGAATACCTAGAGAACTCACATCCACGCTCCAGGACCAAACTTCAGTGTCATCTGTTATATAAAGGAATCGTGCAGAGTTCATCTCTGCCTTTTGGACTTCCGATTAACTGGGGCAATAAGATGTCTGTTAAAAGGGTGTCTCTCTCCTTTCCTTTTTTTTCTTTTTTGAGACAGAGTCTCTTGAGCAGTCTTGAGTATAATGGCACAATCTCGGCTTACTGCAACCTCTGCCTCCCAGATTCAAGTGATTCTCCTGCCTTAGCCTCCCAAGTAGCTGAGACTACAGGCATGTGCCACTATGTCCAGCTAATTTTTGTATTTTTTTTTAGATGAAGTTTTGCTCTTGTTGCCCAGGCTGGAGTACACTGGCATGATCCCACCACAACCTCTTCCTCCTGGGTTTAAGTGATTCTCCTGCCTCAACCTCCAGAGTAGCTGGGATTACAGGCATGCAACACCATACCATGCCCATATTTTTAGTAGAGACAGGGTTTCTCCATGTTGGTCAGGGTGGTCTTTAACTCTGGACTTCAGGTGATCTGCCCACCTCAGCCTCCCAAAGTGCTGGGATTACAGGTGTGAGCCACCGCACCTGCTCTAATTTTTGTATTTTTAGTAGAGACTGGGTTTCACCATGTTGCCTAGGCTGATCTCAAAGTCCTAATCTCAGGGGATCTGCCCACCTTGGCCTCCCAAAATGTTTGGATAACAGGCGTAAGCCACTGCACCTGGCCTCTCTTTTCTTTAAAGTTGTTGCTTCCTGGTCATTTTAGAGAATGTGGCTTCTGAAAGGAGAAATTATGCTATTAAAATCCATTCCTGGCCAGGCGCGGTGGCTCGTGTCTGTAATCCCAGCACTTTGGGAGGCTGAGGCGGGTGGAGCATGAGGTCAGGGAATCTAGACCATCCTGGCTAACATGGTGATAGCCCGTCACTACTGAAAATACAAACATTAGCCAGGTGTGTTGGCCGGTGCCTGCAGTCCTAGCTACTTGGGAGGCTGAGGCAGAAGAATCATTTGAACCCGTGAGGTGGAGGTTGTAGTGAGCCGAGATCACACCACTGCACTGCAGCCTGGTGACAGAGAGAGACTCTGACTCAAAAAATGAAAAAAAAAAAAAAAAAAAAAAAAAGCCACTCTCCCTTTTTCCCAGGAGACTCTTTTATTGTTGCAAAGTAGTTAAATAAAGCAAAACTTTTAAACACTAATCCTTTAAAAATTTTATATATATCCACAGACTCCTATATGCACACATTCTCATATATGAAATTCTAATTCCTGACAGTTTCTGACTACACATGGGATTTTTTTCCCTTGGGGCCCAAGTTCTCAATGAACTGCCAGAACAACTGTCAAGCTGAGCTTTGGACACACATAGAAGGAACTGTGCAGTCGCATATCTTTTTGTAAAGATGGATCCTTTTCTGTATTCTAAATTAATTCATATATTGCATGCTCCTGCCACTTATTTGGGGTCCTGGGGGTGCTTAGCATTGCCAGTGTTATTATGGCACATTTGTGGAATGCTGTATGTTTGGAAAATAGTTTACAATGGTTTGTTAACAAGCATAAGCTGAGAACATTTCAGCAATGATTGATTCACTTTGTAAAGCACTGGCAGCAACAGATAATATTTATGGGATTGCAAAATCCCATTAAGTGAACAAAGTTCCATTTTTCCTTCTTGGATTCAGCCAACATTTATTGAGTGCTGACTAAATTTTATGCACTGTGCTAGAATTCGACTGAATGAATGGATGCTCATTAAGCAACTGCTATGCCAGCTATTGGGTAGGTATTCCATTGAGTGAATGAACACATCTTTGAAGGGCCTTCTATGGACCCCAGTATAAGGCTAGAATTGAACTAAGTGGATAGCATCGTATTATGCATCTCTAATATGCCAGACACTGCACGAGCATTCCATGAAATGAATAAATATTAGGCACTTTCTACGTGTGAATCATTAAGCTAGGCACTTTACCATACATGATCCCGCTTAATCCTCTCTACTATAATAGAACGATTATTACTATTCCCATTTTATACATGAGGACACAGAGGCAAAGAGGCTAAGATTCATGCCTAGAGTGTAGAGAAACTGAAATTTGAACACAAAACTCCTCACTCCGTAGCCAGTGCTCTTTCTGTTATGTAATCATGGCTTTCCGTGTATATAGAAGCAAACCTAATTTTATAGCATTAAAACAAATGAGAACTGATGGTATGCTGAAAATCACCATGTGGAAATATATTTGTGTAATATTCTCAGAGCAAGAAGAAAACATGACCTTACTTGCTAAAGCTTAGTCATTGGAGCAGTTAAAATTCCTATGTTCTTGAGTCCTGGTGTCTCTTTTATGAGAGAGGTTGAGTTAGCTCTCAGGGCTGTAGAGACAATTCCCACTGTGGTTGCTACAACTCAAGTAACATTTCTCATCCAAATAAGAGACAACAAGAGTGGCACTGCCTGAGAAAGGCCAGAGAATTGTACTCCTGGATTACGTCCTTGTTTTTAGGCCGTGTCTTATGCATTCTGTTAATTAGCTCAATACCTAGTGCATGCCAGGCACTGCGCAAGTGCAGGATGTACAGTGACACTTGGTCAATTCTTAGCTGTGTGGCTTTGGGCAAGTTCTGTTTTTGAGACGGAGTTTCGCTCTGGTTGCCCAGGTTGGAGGGCAGTGACGCTGTCTTGGCTCACCACAACCTCCGTCTCCCGTGTTCAAGTGATTCTTCTGCCTCAGCCTCCTGAGTAGCTGGGATTACAGGCATTCGCCACCATGCCTGGCTAATTTTGTAATTTTAGTAGAGACGGGGTTTCTCCATGTTAAGTCAGGCTGGTCTCGAACTCCCGACCTTGGGTGATACACCTGCCTTGGTCTTCCGAGGTGCTGGGATTACAGGTGTGAGCCACCATGCCCAGCTGGGCAAGTTCTTTAATATCTCTGTCTCAGATTCCCATCCAGAAAGAGGCCAGGTGTTTATGGGGGATATAATTATTCTTCCTTTTCTTAAACTCTTAACATTCAATTTCTCAGGATATAAAATAAGTTTAATGTTACATGCTGCTATCTATCTATCTATCTATCATCTATCATCATCTATGATCATTTATCAGCTCTATATCTATTTATCATGTGTCATCTACATATTTCATCTACATAAACAGTTAAGCAATGTCTTCTTCTGATTCGTTATTTCTCTTAATGCCACAACCCTACAAAGTAGGTACCTATGCAGTGAGCTATACTCACACCAGTGCACACCAGCCTGGGGAACAGTAAGACACTGTCTCTATCAAACAAACGAACACCCCAAAGCAGACAAAACAAAACAACAAAAACAAAGTGTGTACTCTTACCCAATTTTACAGATGAGGAAATCGAGGCCCTGAGAGATGGCTAATAAAACGTCACATGGCTAATAAAACGGCAGAAACAGGATTTAATCTCAGGTCTGTCTGGCTTCGGAGGCTTGCTCTCTTCTCCATAGTGTGTTGTGTTTGAAAAGACACTGATGATAAAGTACGTTAAATACTCCTGTGGTAGTCGATTCTAACGATGAAATGGCAGAGCAGGATCCAAGGTAGGATTGGCCCATCCAGTTAGTTTACTCTCCATTTGCTTTGAAAGTGATCTTTAGATACTGGAAACAGAAGTCAGTCTTCTCCAGTAATGACTATAGAAAAGCTGTGCACGCCAGGCGCGGTGGCTTACGCCTGTAATCCCAGCACTTTGGGAGGCCGAGGTGGGCAGATCATGAGGTCAAGAGATCAAGACCATCTTGGCCATGGTGAAACTCCGTCTCTACTAAAAATACAAAAAAAAAAAAAAAATTAGTCAGGTGTGGTGGCACGCGCTTGTGGTCCCAACTACTCAGTAGGTTGAGGCGGAAGAATCGCTTGAACCCAGGAGGTAGAGGTTGCAGTGAGCCAAAATTGTGCCACTGCACTCCAGCCTAGTGACAGAGCAACACTCCGTTTCAAAAAAAAAAAAGAAAGAAAAAAAGAAAAGCTGTGCACACTAGCTACATGGTTGGTATCTTTGCAGACATTCTTCCTGGCTCGAGCTACGGGAATGGCACAGAGCCCTGAAGCATGGGAACAGCAGGTATGGCTTCCAGGGGCACCACTAGTTCTTTATGCTTCAATGTAGCTTCCCTTCGAAGCCATGGTTTCTTTCATCTATAGAATAAGAGATGATAATTTGCTCAGTGATTGCCATGGGGGTTAAATAAGAAACACAGATGAATGCATTTGGAGGAGGCACATGTAAATGAAGTTTAACTCACTATGGAGTGAATCTGTATATTAGGCAATCTCTGAGTACTGGGATACAGTGATAAATAATGTGCCTCTCATGCCTGTCGGGATGGTCTTTCAGAGAAAACAATGCAAAAATGGCAGCGTGGGCAGGCTATAGAGAAGGGAGTCATTATCTGGTGTTTGGCTGGACAGTTAGATATGGGGAAGCCTTCAAGGGATATATTGCGAGCTAAGGGGATGGGAAGAGGGGAGAGGGGAGAGGGGAGAAGCAGTTCTTCAGCCTGGATGGGATGTGGGGATAATGTAACTGCACCAGTCTTCCCTGATGCTGCAGCTGTTCGGAGATCCTTGCCTTCGGCCTCGTTCTTGGCAGAAAGTTTGGCCATAAGTGGTGCTGTGGAAAATATCTCTGTGGCTAATGAATCAGTTCATTAATAACACTTAAAACAATGAGAAAAACCCTTTGCTGGTTTGTTCCCATCACAAATGGGCATCACATATTGCCTCATCACATCTTTCAACCCAGTGACCCAGGTCTCCTCCTTGTTGCTGGAATCACAGTCTTCACATTTCTCAGGATGTGTCTGGAACTTGGTGACCCTTAACAGATGTACTGTGTGCTATCACTAGGGTGATGAATGATGCCAGATGTAGATTTTACCCCTGCTGTTCTCCAGGGACTACTATGATAGAGCCTTCTTAGAATCTTAAGGCTGTTGAATCATAGCTGTGGGATGTGGGGCATATTTTCTTGATAACTTATATAGGAAGTATACAAGTATAGGAGTATATGGACTCAGTTTTCGTGCCTATGAAAATTGGGATATATGACCTCCCTGAAAGGGTATCTGTGAAGAATCGATGAAATCCTGTGCAAATGCTTGGCATAAAGTAGATTCTCAGTGAATGTTACTATCCTCCAACTTTTCTTTTTTTGCATCCGAGGTCAGCAAACTATGACTGGCAGGCCAAATCTGACCGTCTACCAGTTTTTGCAAATAAATTTTATTGGAACATAGCCACATCCCCATTCATCTAGGCATCCTCTGTGGCTGCTTTTGTGTACAATGGCATAGTGTACAGCTATGACAAAGACCAGATAAGTCATTCACCCACAAAGCTGAAAATAGTTACTATGTGGTCCTTTACAGGATTTCTTTGTCAACGCCTGTTCTACATAGTAGCCTTATCTCTGTGCCCCTTTCTTCCCAAAATTTCTCTTTATCAGATTAAATGCAACTAGTGACTTAGACCACCACTCCTATGTCAAAATGCTTGATCCCTTTGGCTGTCATCCGAATGCAATCCTGTTGATTACAAGTCCTTTGTACATGACTCCTGGTACTGCATAAACTCCGATCCTGCTGGCTTTGGCCTGACCAAATCTGAGAAGGTGTCTGGAAGAGTCCCTGTACAGATAAGCATGCTTTTCATGATGGTAGCAGCTCATTCTCAAAAAGCCTCAGGAGTCACAGAACACTGCTTTGCCCGGACAAATCTCCAAAGGGGCAAAGAAAGTTTCTGAGGTGTTCTCTTTTCTCAGACAAAGATAACATAACGTTTGTCAGTTGGGTTCTCTGGGAAGCAGCCTATAAGAAGAAGTTGGGGATATAAGCAGTTTATCGGGGAAGGAATGTCAGTTGTGTTAAATAACAAGCAGCAGAAGCAGAATTGGGCAAGGAAAGCCTTCGTACCATGACAAGGAGAACCTCAGACCTCAATTCAGGCCTCCCAGAGCTCTGCCAACCCAGATGAGAGCTCCAGAGTAATGACTGCCTGCTACAGGAGTTTCATGTTAGGCAGAAATGGCCAGGCATAGTCCTCGTGCCCAGCGGCAGTCCTCATGCCCAGCCATCGGCTAGAGGATGCTCAGGAGGAGTGTGGCCCTGGCTTGAAAGCGGAGCTGTCCTGAAGGTGTTATGGCAGGACACTATCAGCTGCCTTCTCTCATGCAGCACAATGGCAAGTTCTTTGTTTAAGAGAGATCTGAGCAGTGCACCTCCACATCTGCCCCAACTCGCAAAGTCTAGCACAATCCTGGAGTCACATGCAACATAGCCAGAGACAAATAAGCATGTCTCTGAGAGAATTGAGTATCTGGTTTTATTTGCACTGGGCACCAAAGTCTTGATTTTCATTGTCAGGGAGAGTCTTTCCAAGCAGGAGAATCTTTTTTCTTTTTTTTTTTTGAGACACAGTCTTGCTCTGTCACCCAGGCTGGAGTGTAATGGCGTGATCTCAGCTCATTGCAACCTCTGTCTTCTGGGTTCAAGTCATTTTCCTGCCTCAGCTTCCTGAGTAGCTGGGATTATAGGCCCACGTCAGGATGTCTGGCTAATTTTTGTAATTTTTAGTAGAGAGGGGGTTTCACCATATTGGCCAGGCTGGTCTGGAACTGCTGACCTCAGGTGATCCGTCGACACTGGCCTCCTGAGGTGTAGGACTTTAGGAAGGTGACTGAAGGGTTTGTTGAAAATGACTGGGAGACTGAGTCCATACTCTGTAATGATAATGATAATAAGGGGGATGATATAGAGTTTCTACATGAATATAGAATCAACAAATTACAAGGACTACTTATTAGGCACTGATGTTAGAATCTCTCTCCTCTGCCCTTCAGTAGCTGTAGCTTACCCAGTGTGAGTGTGGAGTCAGCTCTGATCCCACAGTGACTCTTCTCCCAGGAATTCTTTGCTACGTTCCTTACTATCTTCTCATAGGCAGTGAAAACCAAGGCACATGCTTCTTGCTTCAGAGTCTATCACTAATCATGTGGACAATACATAGTCTTTTCTCATGAATTTATCTAGAGGAGATGCCGAAAGTGCTTCATCTTTATCACTTGATTTCTATGGAAGCTGAATTTTACCTCTAACGAACCGTCTAAAAAGCTACCTGTGTCCACTGCTTGCAATGACAATGAATGTGGGAGCTGCTGTTTTCTAATCGAACATGCTGGTCTACACTTATGCTAGAAAAATATGTCCTGCTTCAGGGTGGCCATTCTTTGTTGTAAGTCAAGGAAGAGCATCTGAGTCCTGATTGGTAGGAAGAATCACTGCCTGTTGATGTACAGACAGAATACCTTTGTAGCTCCACTATACTTTCTGTGTAAAGTATTGAACACCCCCGACATCAGTATTCAAAATTAATTTAGGGCAATGATGGAGCCTTCTTAGAATCCTAAGGCTATTGCATCAGAGCTGTGGGATATAGGACATAGTTTCTTAATAACTTGTATAGGAAATATATAAGTATAGGAGTCTATGGACTCAGTTTTCATGCCTTTGAACATTGTGAAATATGACCTACCTCAAAGGGGTTTTATGAAGAATCAATGAAATACTGTACAAATGCTTGGCGTAAAGTGGATTCTAAGTAAATGGTAATTGATATGTAATAATTTTCTTAGGTAACTTGATATGTATTAATTTTCTTTTTTTTTTTTTTATTTTTAAGATGGAGTTTCGCTGTTGTTACCCAGACTGGAATGCAATGGCATGATCTTGGCTCACCGAAACCTCCGCCTTCTGGGTTCAAGCAATTCTCCTGCCTCAGCCTCCCAAGTAGCTGGAACTATAGGTGCGCACCACCATGCCCAGCTAATTTTTGTATTTTTAGTAGAGATGGGGTTTCACCTTGTTGACCAGGATGGTCTTGATCTCTTGACCTTGTGATCCACCCGCCTCGGCCTCCCAAAGTGCTGGGATTATAGGTGTGAGCCACTGTGCCCAGCCGATATGTATTAATTTTCTTCCTCTGCTTTTTCCTCCTGGGTTAAGTTTACTTGCAATGCATTTGGGAGATAGCTCCCTCTGTCACTCATTGAAATAACTGGATTGAAATTTTGGACTTCTAAATGGATTTGTACAAATATTGTCTTCCCAGGACTGCCCTTCAGTCTTTCAACCTCAGGTCCTTTGGCAAAGTCCCTGGCAGCAATGAAAGTGTCCTCCTGGGAACGGGCTGTCATCCTCATGAATGGTGAGCTAAACAGACAGAGGAAGGCAGGGCTCATGCCGAGAGGACCAGCCATTTGCCAGCCCCTCCTTAGCCCAGCACTGCATGCTCTGGGATGATGTATAGCCACATGGTTAAGAGAGATCTTGACTCTGAGATCCTCAGCACCTCGCTCTCCAACCCTTTGAAGATCTGAACTGAAAATAACACTTGGCCCCCAGCAATAATAACACTCATCTCTCTCTGTCCGAGAATCTCTAATTAGCTAGGGCACTTCCCATGTACTATGTCATTTAACGATACTCTGAGGTAAGGGTGATTATTTCCATGTTAGAAATGGGGAAATTGAGGCTCAGGAGTTCCTTGCCCTTGGTCAAACAGTTGGTGAGTGGTAGGCCTGGGGTGTGAACACAGGTGTGTCCTTTCCCCTACATGCGATTCTCATAATGAGAGTGATCCAGGAAGTAATGAAGCCAATTGCATCCCGTGTGAGGGAAGAGCGTCTGCTGAACAGATGCCCGGATACACTGGCCGAGGGCCATGAGGACATAGCTTTTTCTTGGCGATGAGGGCAATCTCGAGAGACTGCTCCATGGCAGAAATGCTTTTACCATGAGTCACCCCATCACTCCTTTTGGACAATTTATAGCTAAGGAGCTACAGCAATTCACCTGCCTCCTACATGTTTAAGCCCTAGCAATCCAGCAGAGTGATTCTGTTAAGCAATATCCTCCTGGCAACATGTGCAGATTATAAGAAATCTTGTGACCTTTGTTAATCAGCACCCAGGTAAAATTCAGCTATTTATGGGATCATATAGATATACTAACATCTCCAGATAACGTGCTTTTTTTTCTTGTTAATTTAAGAAAATTTCTATTAATATTTCTTCTCCGCGTTCACTTTCAAGTTTGAAATCCAAACCCCTGATAAAGGCACCCCCCAACTGTCCATGATCTGGCCTTTGCCTACCTTCCTCTCGATGTTGTCTCTGAACTGTTATCTCTTACAACTCATGCTCCAGCTGCACTGGCATCCTGGGAGTTCCAGAAATGGCCATACTGACCCAGGTCTTTGCCCTTTTGATCCTTTTCCTTAAAAAGCTCCTCTTCACTTTGTCTCCTTGCCTAGTCCTTGAATATTTCCCTAAAAAAGTCTCATTTCTTAGACTCTCTTCCTTGGGGAGTCTTCCCTGACATCTTTAGTCAGGTTTAGGTTCTCCTTCCTTCTCTTGTCCTCCCACAGTATCTTGTAAAATACATAGATTTGGCAAAACCCGCAATTACTCTTGCACCAATCTAATGCCAATGGATCCATATCTGTTTGCTGGAGTCATCTGCTCTCTCTGACCTCTTCTGCATGAGTTCATATGACCCTCATGGGAGGTAAATGTATTATTCTCTGCGCACCCAGTGGTTGTCAGATAGCCTAACTCACAGTCAGTGTTCAGGAAACCTTTGAGGCATTAACCACAAGGCATGCTGAAGTCTCACTCGTGGGCTGTGGGGAGGGAGAAGAGGTGGAAGCAGGTAGGACTGGAGGGAGGAACCCACCAGCCTTTATGATTGGCCCTGAACACAGGGTCCCCAGGATCACTGTCAAACTGGGTAAAATGCAAGTCAGATGAAAACTGGTAAATGCAAGCTCGATGCAAGCTCGCAGCACTTCGAGGAGGACTTTGTCTAGATTCTGGGGTCTCGGGTTTTAGTTGGGGGATAAACAGTCAGGTCATGATGCCAGATGTGAGGATCTCTTGTTCCTGCAAGAGAAATACATCAGGGATTCACAGGATAGCAGGGCCCCATTGTACAGGACCCCTTTAATTAATTAAATTTAAATTAATTTAATGTTAGATTAAATTTCCTAAAATTTTTGAGAGAATTGTAGATTCACATACTGTTGTAAGAAATAGGACAGAGAGATCCTTAAAGTGGGCATCACACAGAGGAAAGTGTCCTTGATCTCGCTCAACCCAGGAGAAAAGGATCATTTGGCCGACCATTTAGCAGACTCACTAAGTGGAGCCAGTGCTGGATGGACCCTGTGCTGATGAAAGGCACCTAGAGTCTGACTGGGTCCAGTCACTCTGCCCTTGAGCACTTGCAGTCTAGGGAAATTGAGGTAAGAATCATAGTGTTAAATGCCGCAGCAGAGAGACCCTGTGCATGTGGAAAGCATCAAGAGGGATGGATGTGGATTCTGTTGGGTTGTGATGATGGCGGTTGGGTGGTGCATTATGTTGGTGTCATGGGATGAAAGGCTTTTCAAGCATCAGTCCTGAGGCTTGACGACACATCCTTCAATTGGAGAAGGGAGGCTATGAGTACCACGATGGGAATAGCATCAGCAAAGAGACCAGGCCACTCCATAGCCTGGCGGGTGTCGGGGTGGGCGAGCCATTTGTCCTGACTGAAGGCAGTGTCTGGTGGAGGAGTAGAGGAAGGGAGGCCGAGGCAGTTGGCAAGGGAGATTGGGGGGTCTGGTTGAGTTGCTCAGGCATAATCCTGTGGGTAACTGAAGTGAGCTGCAGCCCTAAAAGATTTTTAAAAAGGGAGTTGCTTGGTGAGGTTTGGATTCTGAAAATTTACTTTTGTCAAAGAAGCACTTCCTTTAGGTCTATAGTTTTCCCCTGGGTAGAGAATAAGGAGCTGCTTATGGCCTCCTGGGCAACCTTCCTGGGCATCCTTACTGCCAACCTCAGTCCTACCTCACACAACCCCAACCCTACAGATTACAATCCAGGCCAGGTGTGGTGGCTCACGCCTGTAATCTTAGTACTTTGGGAGACCGAGGCAGGTAGATCACCTGAGGTCAGGAGTTTAAGACCAGCCTGGCCAACATGGCAAAACCTCATCTCCACTAAAAATACAAAATCAGCCAGGTATGGTGGCAGACACCTATAGTCCCAGCTACTTGGGAGGCTGAGGCAGGAGAATCGCTTGAACTTGGGAGGCAGAGGTTGCAGTGAGCTGAGATCAAGCCACTGCACTCCAGCCTGGGCGACAGAGTGAGATTCCGTTTAGAAAAACAAAATAAAATTACAATATAAATTGTCCACCAAGAGCCCCCAGTTGCTTCACCAAATCAAGGTCCATGCCTCTCTTTGTGGTAAGTCAAATTGCCTGTTTACTTTCTCTCTGGCAGCAGGATCAGTTGTAGGGGCAGTCTGAGCTGGATGTGGGGAGAGAGATGAACTCGTAAAGCCCCTCGGTCTGGAATTCCAGGCTCCCTCTTGGAAGCTGTGCGCTTTGCTTGCTGTGTGGTCTCAGACTCATCCTCCCATCTCAGTTTCCCCATCTGAAAAAATGGGAGAACAATATGTACCTCTCTGGAGTGCCTCAAGAATTATTAGTCATGCGGGAAGGATTTGGAGAAGGCAGATGAAAGCCTTCTGCGGTGTTCCGCAGTCTGCAGACCTGACTCTGGCAGTGTAGGCAGATACGACAAGCTGGCAAGAAAGAGACAGAAGCATGTGTGTTGTGAATTAGCTCAGTCTTTGCTCTTTCTCCTTCCTTGGGATCACAGATTTGCTTGTGCTCCAGCCTGGCAGAGGTCATTTTTCCAGGAAAGCGTCTTGTATCATCTGGCTAGTAAGTTTTCTCACCTGTAAAATGGAGCTCTGAAGTCCGTTCCTCATGGGCAATTTGAGAATAGTGCTTGGCACATAGTAAGTGTTCAATAAATGTTTGAGATGAAAAAAATAAAAATAAAAAGATAGTAAGCATCTGAGGCGTTTCAGATGCATAGAATTCATCAAATTCTCCAGAGGCTGCAAGGAAAGAACCAGAATGTAGGATTTGGAGCTAGACTAGTGTGGGTTCCAAATGTGTGCTCATTATTTACTTGTCAGGCTTCAGGGAACTCGCTCAAAGAGCCGTGATTTTTCTCATTTGACACGTGGCAATTTGACCCTCTGTCTTATCAGATTCCTCTTCTGCTTGTGAAGGTAAAGTACGATCACATATACATATAAGTGACCAGCATGTGGGAAGGGCCTCAGTGCTGAGTAGGTGATAATTTCTTTCGCTTTGGCTTCTGCTGCTTATATTCCCACACCAAGCACCGCTCCACACTGGAGACAGATGACCTGCCCAGCTGGGTCAGGGGGGACACAGGCTCTCATCTACATGACACAAAGTACAAAGCCTTGGCTTTGCCGTCCCTCCGGATGGTCAGGCAGCTGTTTGGAGAGACAATCAAAGGTTTGCAGCTGCAGCTCTGGGCCACAAACAGACGGCACAGTGCAGCCCTGTGGGGGCAAGTGCCTTTGGGAACAGAGAAGTCACGCTTTCGGGGACCTTCTAATGTCTAAAGCCCATTTCCGACTTTTAAAAAACAACTGATTCTGCTCTCTAACCGCAAAGAAATTGGATACCATAGTCCCGAATCCAATCATATCCCCTTCTCTTTCATAGATTATTTTCTTTAGGGACACAACATTGGAAATTCACCATCATCACTAAGACATGGGAGTCTTATAGTCTTTTTAGGGTGAGATGCAGCCAAGACCCCCAAAAGCCAAGCCCTGTGTTCCAGCTATGGGAAAACTGGCAATCCTTGTGGAGCTCAGGGAGAAGCCAAGTAAATCCACTCATTCATTCATTTATTAATTCCTTCACTTGTGCATTCATTGAACTAATACTAAGCACTTGCTGGGTCCTCGGCTTTAGATTGCTGCTGGAGATGTAAAGGCCCAGTGCATAAAGGAGATACTACACTGTCTGAAAGGGGATGATGAGGTAGCAAGAACCAGACTGGAAGGGGAAAATGGGTGGAAGAGTGTGATCAATGCATTGATCAAGGTTTGTGCTGGGCTGTCAGGTACTGGTTGATTCTAGTACTCCACAAACAGCCATCACTGAAGGTTTGGAGGAGGCAGAGGACTTGGAAGTGGCTCAGAAGGATGAGTCGGGCTTCATCAGGAAGTCTGGTGCTCCCTGCAGAGAAAGCAGCAGACACAAGGGCTTGCCAAGATGCAATATCTTTCGGAAGCTATTCTAAGACTCTAGGCAGAGGAGTCCTGTGACCAGGTTAGAGAGGGCAGCAAGTCTGCCACTGGGGAAAAGCCACTGGAAGTAGAGAAAACCAGAGGCAGGAAGCTCAGCTGGCTGAGGTAAGGACATCAGAAGATAAGCCCCACATCTGAGGTCCTCACCAGAGCAATAACTGTAATAGTTTATGTTAAACTTGATCAGTGCTGCCAAGAACTTAACTTAGATGAATTGACTGAAACTTCTCAGCAATTCTTTAAGGCCAGAGACCACCTGCTCAAAGTCACAGAGCTAGCACATAAAGGATCTGTGCCTTAAATATTTTCTATGTGGGTAGGGTGCGGTGGCTCACATCTGTAATCCCAGCACTTTGGGAGGCTGAGGTGGGCAGATCACCTGAGGTCAGGAGTTTGAGACCAGCCTGACCAACATGGATAAATCCCATCTCTACTAAAAATACAAAATTAGCTAGGCATGGTGGTATGTGCCTGTAGTCCCAGCTACTTGGGAGGCTGAGGCAGGAGAATCGCTTGAACCCGGGAGGCGGAGGTTGCAGTGAGCCAAGATCGAGCCATTGCACTCCAGTCTGGGCAACAAGAGTGAAACTTTATCTCAAAAAAATTTAAATGTTGTCTATGTGAACTTGATGTTCAAAACCTTGCTCTAAATGCATAAACTACTAGTACACCAGAGTAGATGGGAAGGCTGGGGACGGGCAAAAATGACCCTCTATCCCCCACAGTTCCTGTGGTTCCCAGCTCCTGGGTCCACCCTGGCTTGGAAGTTAGACAACTTCTGATGTCTTCCAGGCTTTGTCACCTCTGCAAAGTGTCTTTTGTTCCCATCTGTTTTGTCTTTCAGAAGCCTGTGCTCCCCATCACGCCCACCAGCACTGTACTGTTACACACTGTGCTTCTTATGGTGTAAGTCCATCCTCACATTCCTTGATGCTTTGTGGAAGCCCCATGTCAGCCTAAGAAATCCTGCACCTTCTCCCCTGCCTCCTACCTAGCCTCTCCCATTGTCTCTCCAGCTGCGGAATCTCTTCACACTTCAAAAAACACTTCTGGCCGGGCGCGGTGGCTCACACCTGTAATCCCAGCACTTTGGGAGGCTGAAGCAGGCAAATCATGAGGTCAGCAGTTCCAGACCAGCCCAACCAACATAGTGAAACCCAGTCAATACTAAAAATACAAAAATTAGCCTGGCATGGTGGTGCATGCCTGTAGTCCCAGCTACTCAGGAGACTGAGGCAGGAGAATTGCATGAACCTGGGAGGCAGAGGTTGTGGTGAGCTGAGATTGTGCCACTGCACTCCAGCCTGGGCAATAGAGTGAGACTCTGTCTCTAAAAAAAAACAACAACACACTTCCTGTATTTCTTGTTTGCTAAGTGAGTCCTGCTCCACTCAAGCCAAAAAGGAATAATTGGAACTGAATGCTGCTTGAGCATTTATAACAAGGGTCAACCCCAGCTTTGGGCCTGCCATTAGTGGGGCTCACACTTTAGAGAATGGGAGGAGCATAGTGAAGAGGAGTCCTGGATACATAAGATGGGTTTTACAGAGGGAAATGCTCCAGAGAGCTTCTGTCCCAAGGCTGACAGAGCACCAGGCCCAATACCTGCAGTTGAGCATCATAGTGGCACAGAGCAACATGACCCAGGTGTGACAATGTGGGCTTGCCACCTGCTGTGACACAAGGCCACATATTTAACAATCATACAGAACTTACTAGGCACCAGGCACTGTACTCAGTTGTTAACAGGAACTCCTTCAAAATGGTAACTCTGGCCAGGCACGGTGACTCACGCTTGTGATCCCAGCACTGAAGTGGGCGGATCATGAAGTTAGGAGTTTGAGACCAGCTTAGGCAACATGGTGAAACCCCATCTCTACTAAAATACAAAAAATTAGCCAGGTATGGTGGTGGGCGCCTGTAATCCCACCTACTTGGCAGGCTGAGGCAGGAGAATTACTTGAACCTGAGAGGTTGCGGTGAGCCCAGATTGCACCACTGTACTCCAGCCCAGGTAACAGTGTGAGACTGCGTTTAAAAAAAAAAAAGATAACTCTATAAAGGTGATACTGTTACTATCCCCATTTCACAGGTAGGGAAACTGAGGCACAAGGAACTTAATGAACTTGCCCCATGTGCTAAGAGCTCCCTGACTGGTGCCAACTCCCGTTTAGAATATTTGGGAAACCCAAGCCCACTGTGGTCACTGGTTCTTTCACTCAGTTGATATAGTACAAAGTTCCAGCTGCACTATCTGACCCAAATCTTCTGTTTCTCTCAAACTTTGGAACCTTGGACAAGTTAACTTTGTCTTCTGAGGCTTGTTTCTCTATCTCTAACCCAAGGATATCTCTGCTGGTTGCTCAGGGTTCTTTTGAGAATTAAAGGAGGCTATGGGCATTTTTATTTTTATTTTTTAATTTTAATTATTATTATTTTTTGAGATAGGGTCTCTCTCTGTTGCCAAGGCTGGAGTGCAGTGGCACAACCTTGGCTCACTGCAGCCCTTAATTCCTGAGTTCAAACAATTCTCGTACTTCAGTCTCCCAAGTAGCTGGGACTACAGGTGCACGCCACCGTGTCCAGCTAATTTTTGTATTTTTATTAGAGACAGGGTTCACCAAGTTGGCCAGGCTGGTCTTGAACTCCTGACCTCAGGTGGTCCACCCACCTTGGCCCCCCGAAGTGCTGGGATTACAGGCATGAGGCACCACACCCAGCCTGCTGACTGTTAAGTAGTAGCTCCTATTGATTGGGTGCCAACTATATGCAGGCCTTATCCTAGCACTTCATAGACACCAAGAACCCCGTGACAACACCTTACAAAGTCCACCACCCATGGGCTTCACTGCCAATGAGCTCACTACATTTAGTGGCTCAGATGTTGTTAGAGATCCAGCTCTTTTGTCACGTGGTGGAAGCGGGGCTGGTCTCTGAATGACTTTCTCACTCAAATCGTGGGCTTTGAGAGATGTGAGAATCCTTGAGACATGTTTTTGTGCCCCTCACTGGATCCTAGTTAATGCTTCTCAAGCAAGGTAATTTAAAACATTTGTTTTTAATCTGTCTGGATTTTTCTCTTTTCCTTTCTCTTTCATTTTCCTCCATTCCAGTATGCAGAAGATCCGTGCTTCCTTAGCTCAGAAGTTTATAGCAGGAGGCTTGCGATTACAGGTTTGTGGCCTAAGCTAAGTGTTGAAAGACCAAAGTCCTGAAGGGTTCAGGGAGGTAAAATGTCAGCAAAACACACAGGAAACAAGCTGGGTATACACATAATAAAAAAATGGTGGCAGACTTGGGGCAAACTGAAGTGTTCATGCTCTATCCAAAGGGACCAGCGATACCAGATCTTGTGACTTTCCAAACAAAGAGGAAATTCTGAATATCTGTGTGAAATGTCCTGGTTTAAATTTTTGGCAATTAATTCAGCTTGATTTTTTTTTTTTTTTTGAGACATCGTCTTGCTCTGTTGTCCAGGTTAGAGTGCAGTGGTACGATCTTGGCTCACTGCAACCTGCACCTCCCAGGTTCAAGCTATTCTCCTGCCTTAGCCTCCTGAGTAGCTGGGATTACAAGCACCTGCCACCATGCTCAGCTAATTATTTTTGTATTTTTAGTAGAGACGGGGTTTTGCCATGTTGGTCAGGCTGGTCTCAAACTCTTGACCTTGCGATCCGCCTACCTCAGTCTCCCAAAGTACTGGGATTACAGGTGTGAGCCACTGCTCCCAGCCTCAGCTTGATTTTTTGTAAGCTAGGGGCAGGCCAACACACTGCTGGAAAAAAGCTTACCTTGAGAGTTGCAGGCAGGCCTCTGGTACAGCCAAGGAATACAGGATTTGAGAAGAGAAGAATCCCCCAAATGAAAGAGAGATTCACTTAGGATATGGGGAGAGAAGGATATCTCTAGGGACTCTTATGGTGGTGCAATCTTGGCTCACTACAACCTCTGCCTCCTGGGTTGAAGTGATTCTCTTGCCTCAGTCTCCCAAGTAGCTGGGTTTACAGGCATGCGCCACTACGCCTGACTTACTTTTGTATGTTTATTGGAGATGGGGTTTCACCATCTTGGCCAGGCTGGTTTTGAACTCCCTACCCCAGGCGATCCACCCACTTTGCTCTCCCAATGTGCTGGGATTACAGGCATGAGCCACTGCACCTGGCCTCTAGGGACACTT
Organism: Callithrix jacchus; assembly: GCF_049354715.1. Lineage (NCBI taxonomy): Eukaryota > Metazoa > Chordata > Mammalia > Primates > Cebidae > Callithrix > Callithrix jacchus. The sequence goes on from NC_133502.1 coordinate 156,083,283, forward strand.
TGAGCAGAGGGACCTGCATCCTGATGGTAAGACCTGTGCCCTGAGGTATGCAAGACCCCAGGGGAAAAGTTACTTGGTTCACACAGGCGGCTGGCAGCACATGTGGGGCTTCCCTATCCAGAGAAGCTTGTGTCACATGTCAGGGTGTGATGCCCAAAAGGATCATGTGGACCAGACGGTGGCAGGGGTGGGGGTGGTCAGAGGAGAAAGAGCTTTGGACAAACCACTTATAACCGTAGAGAGCCTTTCTTAACACCCTAGTACTAGGTGACACCCGGGAATCACTGACACAACCTTGGGAGATGGAGAGAGCCAAAGAAAAGTGGGATTGAATTTCTTCCATTTTGGTAGGAGAGAGCTCAGGATCAAAATTAAGCTGATTTGTGTAAAGTGCTATGCTCCTTCACTCCCAACAGAGTTTGTGGACTGACATTCATACGCTTATGCTTCTGTTTCAGGGAGTGCCACGGCATCTGTCTTCTTCCCTTGAGGGTGGAACTTTGCATGTCTCAAGCAGTTAGCCCACTCATCCCCTGTCAGTCAGTGCTTTATCTCTTCCGATTGGGTGCTGTTGACCTCCCCAGACTGTTGGGGTCCTTCAGTCGTTTGCACAAGATTGTCCTTGAAACACACTAGCCAGAGGCCGTTGACAGCACTTCTCCCAAAAACTCGTGATGGTGGGCTCTCCTTACTTCTTTTTCAGGACAATTTTTAAGAGGTCTCCATTAAATGATAATCTCTTGAGGTTATTCTAAAAAGGCCTCAGAATAGAGGATCTAGAAGAGGCTTCCATCATCATGGACTCCACGCCATGCACTTCTGATAAGCCATGTCTTTCACTCTCTTTCCATAATTCAGCTCTATTTTCAGAATGCCAAACATATCTTGGGCACAGGGCTGGAGACTGGAGACCCATGCGGGAGGAAGCCTGCTCCCTGCTCCTACAGAGTTCTCCGTCTAGTCAGGGGGACAGAAGCGTCAAGAGAGTACTATCGTGCATTGTGGTGAGAGTTGGTGATGGCATGAGTAATGGGGGAAGGGTAGAGGAGGAGGCAACAGACTGCCCAGGTGTAGGAGGATGTGGGAAGCTTCTAAAGAAAAAAAGAGTAGATGTTCTCATGCTGACAATGGCATTGACCTGGGTTGGAAGGGTTGGGGAATATAGGGATGAGGCCACAGGTCGATGCTTATAGGTCTTCACGGAGGAACATGAAGTAAAGCTGTTTGGAGATGCCAAACTACTTAACATGTGTGGCAGGGACAATGTGTGTGCTTTTCAATTCCCTTTCCCTTTTCCTGTTAGAGACACGGTTAGAATATAATTCCCAGGTCCCTTTGCAGTTTGGCAGGACCATGTGACTAAGTTCTGGCCAGTAAAATGTGTGCAGTCTCCCACATTGTATTTCTCCATCCTTTGGCTTAATGAAGAGAACTCCAAGGATGAAGAAGATGATAGGACCAAAAATTGGATGGAGCCAGGGTCCCTGAATGACTGTACAAAATAGAGACCCAGAGGACTCTAACGTGAGCTGGAAAGTTTATTGCTTTGAACACTGTGATTTGGAGATTGTTTGTTCCTTCTGGTTGGTGTTCTATCAATGCTGCTACTCAATAAAGTCCAGGGAAGGAGGAGAAATGAGAGATTAGACTGAATAGGAAGACTGGGGCCAGGTTATGAAGGGCCATAAGTACCAGCTAAGGAGTATAAATGGCTGTGGCAGATTTTTTTTGTTGTTGTTTTCGATAACGTCTCACTCTGTTGCCGAAGCTGGAGTGCAGTGGCATGATTAAGTTTCACTGTAGCCTTGACCTCCTGTGTTCAAGTAAACCTCCTGCCTCAGCCTCCCAAGTAGCTGGGACCACAGGCATATGTTACCATACCCAGGTAATTTTTAGACAAATTTTTAGAGATGGGGATCTCACAATGTTTCCCAGGCTGGTCTTGAACTCCTGACCTTAAGCAATCTTCCTATCTTGGTCTTCCAAAATGCTGAGATTGTATGTGTGAGCCACCACACTCGGCTGGCCATGGCAGATTTGCAAGCTTGTTTAGGATAGAGCTGGAATATGAATGTAGTGATGATAAGGCAGTTAGATTTGGCCACATTTCTCAGAGCATTAGCACTTTTGGGTAGCAGTTATGGACATCTGGTTAAGGGAGCCTTATAGTTGAGAGGCTTAAAACCAGGCTCTGTCAGCACCATGGTGTACAACTTGAGTCCTCATACCAAGTCAGAGCAAAGCAAATCGACAACACTGTCAAGTGTCTATTATGGTTTGAAAATTTTGTCAAATCCATTAGATGGTATCCTCAATTACTAATGTTCCCACAAGAAAATCTACCTTTGATGACCAGTAACACTCTTAACATGCAAAGCAAACCCTAGATATGTTAGACACCTTTCAAAGGGGATTCCTGCTCATCTCTGCCAATGGAGGGGGATTGTGGGGGAGCTGCAGGTGACTTATTTGACATATTAGAAGTCGAAGGAAAGACAGGCAATAACAAATGCTGGTGAGGAGGTGCAGAAATGGGAACCCTTAGGCACTGTTGGTGGGAATGTAAACTAGCACAACTATGGGGAACAGTTTGGAGGTTCCTCAAAAAATTAAAAACTGAGCTACCATATGATCCAGCAATCTCACTACACCCAAAAGCAAGGAAATCAGGCTATTGAAGAGAAATCTACACTCTCATGTTTGTTGCAGCACTGTTCACAGTAGCCAAAATTTGGAGCAATGTAAGTGTCCATCAACAGATAAATGCATAAAGAAAACGTGGTACTTACACTGAAGGAAGTACTATTCAGCCATAAAGAAGAATGAGATTCTGTCATTTGCAACAACGTGGATGGAAATGGAAGGAATTATGTTAAGTGAAATAAACCAGACACAGAAAGACAAATATCACATGTTCTCACTTGTGGGATCTAAAAAGCAAAACATTGAACTCATGAACATAGAGAGTAGAAGGTTGGTTACCAGAGGCTGGGAAGGTTAGTAGGGTTGGAAGATGGTTAATGGGTACAAAAACAATAGAAAAAATGAGCACTTTGGGAGGCTGAGGCAGGAGGATCACCTGAGGTCAGGAGTTTGAGACTAGCCTGGCCAAAATGGCAAAACCAAGTCTCTACTAAAAATACAAAAGTTAGCTCAGCATGGTGGTGGGCACCTGTAATCCCAGCTACGTAAGAGGCTGAGGCAGGAGAATTGCTTGAACCTGGGAGCCAGAGGTTGCAGTGAGCCGAGATCACCCCATTGGGTTCTAGCCTGGGAGACGAGCGAAACTCCGTCTCGGGGGAAAAAAAAAAAAATCCCGGAAAGAATGAATAAGACTTAATATTTGATAGCATGACAGGGTGACTATAGTCAATAACTTAATTGCATATTTTAAAATAACAATATAATTGGACTGTAACAAAGGAAAATGCTTGAGGGGATGAATACCCCATTCTACACGATGAGCTTATTACACATTGCATGTCTATATCAAAACATCTCATGTACCCCATAAATAAATACATGTACTATGTACCCACAAAAATTAGAAATAAAATTCAAAAATTTGAAACAGAAAAAAATTAACTACAAATTAAAGTCTGAGGAAATTGCCAAACTGTTTCTGGCAAAATTACATAAATGCACACAAGCATCTTGAACAGTACAACATAAGTCCAAGGAAAATTTGGACCCTGTTGACTCATTGGATATGAGGTGAAGTTCAACTTTGGAGGAAACCCTTCCATTTGATACGTGGCACTGGGAAAGATCTCGGATGCTTTGGTATTAACAGTGTTTTCTGTGGTTGTATGTATAGCAACAAAGAGGTCAGGCCAAGGCAGATATTACTCACTTGCAAGAAACCCAGATTACAGGCAGGTGTGAGCAAATTAGAGGAAGTGAGCAAATATATGGGTGTATGACCAGAGCTGGAATTGTTTGATAGGGTGTCCACAGGCCAATGGGTATTTCACTGTTGCCTACAAAGCAGACCACAACTTTCTGCAAAAGAAATGCCTCATCATGGGTGTCTATTTGGTTCAGGATTGTATTTTAAGTGGTTTTTCTTTTTTTTTTTCCTGATGTAAGAGCTGTATCTCCACTACAGAGTAAGAGATGACACATTCATATGGAATTGGCATATATTGTGTGCCCATGGGGTGCCAGGCTCCATGCTAGATGTTTTGCATCATTATCTTGTCTAGTTTTAACTAGAATTCTTTAGAGTAATGTGGTGCCATTTTTGTTTCATTGATTAGACATTGAGGTGTAATGAGAGTATGTGATTGCCTAAGGTCATCCAGCTTGTGAGTGGTAGGGCTTGGAGGTCGAGTCTAGTTTTCCAATTTCAACTTCAAATCCAGCATTCTTTCTACTCCAGGCATTTTTGCTGTTGTTGTTTTGTTTTGTTTTGAGACAGGGTCTCACTGTGTCTCCCAGGTTGGAGTGCAGTGGTGATCATAGCTCACTGTGGAACCTCAAACTTTCAGGCTCAAGCGATCCTCCCATCTCAGCCTCCCTAGTAGCTGGTACTACAGGCATGTGCCACCACACCTGCCTAAGTTTTGATTTTTTTGTAGAGACAGGGTTTTTCATGTTGCCCTGGGTAGGTTTTTCTTCGTTTTTTTGTTTTTGAGATGGAGTTTCACTCCTGTTCCCAGGCTAGAGGGCAATGGCGCGATCTCGGCTCACTGCAACTTCTGCCTCTCAGGTTCAAGTGATTCTCCTGCCTTAGCCTCCCGAGTAGCTGGGATTACAGGCATGAGCCACCATACCCAGCTAATATTTTGTATTTTTAGTAGAGACAGGGTTTTTCCATGTTGATCAGTCTGGTCTTGAACTCCCGACCTCAGGTGATCTGCCTGCCTCTGCCTCCCAAAGAGCTGGGATTGGAGGCATGAGCCACCTCGACTGGCTGTTTATTTGTTTAAGACGTTGATTAATTTGTAAATTTCTTCTCAAGAAAGCAGAATTTTTTTGTTCACATATGCTAATACTCTTTACCTGCTAGGCGTAGTACTGATTCCTAGAAAATTTGTAATTGCATCCTACATTTTTGGAGATGGGTGTTACTCACTTCCCTCCCCTCCCCTCCTCTCCCCTCCCCTCCCCTCCCCTCCCTTCCCCTTCTTTTGTTCACTTCCGTTCCATCCCCTTTTCTTTCTTGTTTTCTTCTCTCTTCTCCCCATTTCCTTTCCTGTTTTTCTTTCCTCCTTTTCCTTCCCTTCAAGGTTCCTCAGTTACAGTTGCTGGGAGCATTCCTCAGTGAATGCCCCAAAGCAGTAACTTTTTTTTTTTCTTGTAAACTAGAATCCAGAATCTTTTTCTCTTTCCCGGGTCATAACAAGCTGAGGATCACTTATAAAACGAAAGGAAGAATGTACATGTTGCACTGGGATGTTAAAGATGGTGGATCATGGAAATGTTTCACTGCTTTTTAATCTTTATAAAATGACTAGGAGCTAAAAATGCAGTCTTATCTTATTTAAAGTGTGGCTTTCCACAAGTCACTGGTCTTTTCTTGTCCTCAGTTTTCTCATCTGCATCATTGTGACTTGAGAGCCAATGGTCTCATGAATCCTTTTCAGCTGGATACCATTCAAGTCGAAGGCTTGCCTAGAACTTTGAATACTAGGTGTGTACACCCCTTTTGCCAGCCTGCTGAGATTCTGATGAAGACCACTGTAGGCCTCTATGGGTTTCTGTGTTCCACTTATCTACAGCGGCTTGGTAGACTTGGAGCGGTGCTGCCCTGAACACGGTGCTTTCCCTAGGGACGGTGTCTGGGCTGTGTCTTCTGCCCATGGCTATCATTGATTGGTCCAAAGACAAGCATATAAGGCCTAAACTGAGACAATTAGATTAGGGCCAGGTTGTTGGATCTGAGCCTCATAATGATAATACCCCAAAGCAGCAACTTTTTTTTTTAAACTAGAATCCAGGGCAATAGATACATTCTTGATCATTACTTGGTTCACACCCATACACATAATACAGGGATGAATAAAGAAAACACTGAGGGTTACTCACTACATTCATTTCATGACTCATGAATAGGCTAAACCAATAGTCTAAAAATGCTGCTTAGAGAGAAGTTTCCAGAGCTTCTGTGAGTTTCCCTGGCTCCTGCATTCTCCCAAGGCCTGTTGTTTTGGTCTTCATTGGATTCTGTGAACAGCTCTGAGTTCTTCCTGTAAGCTGCTCCCACTCCAGTCCTCCATTGTTCTGTGCCTAAACAGGACAGTCAGTTCACATTACTTGTAACTGAGGAACCTTAGCTATCAACTGATATCCCCTGTCAACCTTTTCTTTCTGCCCCTTACTCCATTCCCCTTTAGATTGTAGGCAGATTCATTCAACAGCATTGCCGGTGCTTTTGGCTCCTAGAACAGTAGTTAGGCTCTGGGCTCCTGAGAGCACTTAGTCATCTCTACAAGAAATGAAAAATAGCCGAGCAGGGTGGCTCGTGCCTGTAGTCCCAGCTATCTGGGAGGCTAAGATGAGAGGATCTGCTTGAGCCTAGGAGTTCAAGGCTGCAGTGGGCTGCAGTCATGTCCAGTGGTGAGTACTGCATCCACCCGGAGACAAAGAGGCTTTTAAAACATTAGCACAGAAGCACCATGCTAGCAATAGTGCCAGGATGAGTTGCAGGAGATTAGGTTTCATCAGTGCTGCTGATGGAGAAGACAGGCACCTCTCTGGATCTAGTGGTATCGTATGTCAGGGAGCTAAAGTGGACTCTACCAGACTTCAGGGTGATATGCACTCATCCTATACCACCTCTTCTTCTGACCAAGGTCATGTCCTAAGGTACTATGAAAAACTTGGAAATGAGATATTTTAAAAATAGTATTTTAGCCAGGCATGGTGGAGTGTGCCTGTAGTCCCAGTTACTTGGGAGGCTGAGGCAGGAGAATCACTTGAGCCCAGGAGTTTGAGGCCATGAACTATGATTGTGCCAATGTACTCCAGCCTAGGAGACATAGCCATAGTAAGACCTATATCTAAAAGAAAAAAATAAAAAAAAAACAGGAATGTTTTACAGAATATCATCATTTTAAAATGCTTTCTCATACATTGTTTTGACATTTCTTTTTGCTCCGATCTCTTAATAGATTAAAAAAAAAACTGGGACCAGGGAGATTATACTTAGGGAGAAGTTGGCAAAGAATGATACAAGGATGAAGACAGACTTTGAGATCTAACAGACAGACCTAGTTTTCAGTTTTATTGTTCGTCATTCATTTATTCCATAGACTTCTTATTTGTAAGCTAATATGTGCTAAAAATGATGCTGGCCAGGGTTGGTGTTGCGGGCACGTGATTTCTGCAGTCACACAGGACTCCATAATTGGGGGGTTCCTGCATGTGCCTCTTTTGCATTTTTAAATTGACATATCATAGTTGTATCTATTTGGGGGGTACCTATGATATTTTGATACAGGCATACAATGTGCAACAATCACATTAAGGTTATTAGGACATCCATGGCTTGAAACATTTAACTTTTCTTCCTGTTGAGAACATTACAATTCTTTTCTTCTAGCTATTTTGGAATATATTATTGTTCCAAATTATTGTTAACTATAATTTCCCTACTGCACTGTAGAATGTTAGAAATTATTCATTTTATCTGAATTTTTTTTTTTTTTTTTTTTTTGAGAAGGAGTCTCGCTCTGTCACCCGGGCTGCAGTGCAATGGCACAATCTCGGCTTACTGCAACCCATCTCCTGGATTCAAGCGATTCTCCTGTCTCAGCCTCCTGAGTAGTTGGGGTTATAGGTGTGCACCACCATGCCCAACTTATACTTGTATTTTTAGTAGAGATAGGGTTTCACCATATTAGACAGGCTAGTCTCAAACTCCTGACCTCAAATGATCTGCCTGCCTTAGTCTCCCAAAGTGCTGATGGTATGAGCCACCATGCCCAGGCTACTTAATTGTTTTATTGTTTTTTTAAATTAATTAATTTATTTTTTATTCCTGAGACAGGGTCTTGCTCTGTCACCCAGGCTGGAGTGCAGTTGCACAATCTCAGCTCACTGTAAACTCTGCCTCCTGGATTCAAGAGATTCTTCTGCTTCAGCCACTCTAGTTGCTGGGATTACAGGTGCCCACCACCATGCCCAGCTAAGTTTTGTAGTTTCAGTAGAGATGGGATTTCACTATGTTGGCCAGGCTGGGCTTGAAGTCCTGACCTCGTGATCCATTTGCCTCAGCCTCCCAAAGTGCTGGAATTATAGGCGTGAGCCACCACGCGTGGCCTCTAATTATACTTTTATACCTGTTAAACAATTTCTCTTCTTCCCCCTCCCAACACACATCACCCTTCCCAGCCTCTAGTAAACCACCATTCTGTTCTCCACCTCCATGAGATCCAAGTTCTTGTCTCAAGCATGCGCATGAGAACATGCGATATTTGTCTTTCTGTGTCTGGCTTATTTCACTTAAGATGATGACCTCCAAGTCCATCCACATTGCTGCAAACGACAGGATATCATTTCTTTTCTAAGGATGAATAATAGTCCATTGTGTATATATACCACATTTTCTTTATCCATTCATCTGTTGATGGACTCTTAAGTTGATTCTACATCTTGACTATTGTGAAAAGTGCTGCAATAAACGTGGGAGTACAACTATCTCTCAGAAGGTCCCAGGCTTGGTTTAATGATCTGCTATTACCATCTTGAAATTCTTAATAATCGTTAGACAAGAAACCTTGCATTTCGACTGAGCATAGTGGCTTATGTCTGTAATTCTAGCACTTTGGAAGGCCAAAGCTGAGGCTCGTTTGATCCTAGGAGTTTGAGACCAGCCTGGGCAACATAGTGAGACCTCATCTCTACAAGAAAATTAAAAATAGCCAGGCATGGTATGGCTCATGCCTGTAGACCCAGCTACTTGGGATCTGCTTGAGAATAAGAGTTAAAGGCTGCAGTGAGCTACGATCATGCCACTGTACTCCAGCCTGGGTGTCAAACAGGACCCTTTCTCAAACAAACTAAATAAAACCAAAAACAACCTTGAAACCCTGCATTTTCATTTTGCATTGGGGCCTACAAATTATGTTGCTGGTCCTGATGCCTGATGCTAGATGTAGAATTCAGAGCTGAGAGCAAAAACCAGCCATGGTCCTTGCCCTAGAATAGAGTATAGCATAGGAGGTTAATGACCTGGGACAACTCACTTTCTGATTCTCAGTTTTCTCATCTGTAAAGTGGAGATAGTCATTCCAACTTCAGAGGGCTGCTATGAGCACTGGCGATGATTGTGTAAAGTGTCCAGCCTGGTGGCTGGCATGATGTGCTTAGTGGGCTTGGACACGGAGTCCCCATTTCCCTGGTCTCTCAAGGGATATCAAAGCTGGTGTTTTTCCTGCTACCTCGCTCTCAGTGACCCATCTAAATACTCTTCCATCTCTTATACATTTGGTGTGTTTTGCAGACCGACCTCTTTGTTAGAAGCCTTTGTCTTCCACTCTGCAGTTGAGCACATCCAGGATCCCAAAGCCTGCCAAGCCTTTCCTACTGGGAAGCTAGCATTCCTCTAGTGCCTTGGATTTGCCATGGCAGTGCCCTAATGGAGCTAAGGCTGATTCTTCAGGCTGGTTGAAGCCCTGGAGGCCCCCATAAAGCTGAGTGTCATGGACAGATGGCAGCTTCTGATTCATAGCATCTGTTGGTATCAAGTGTTAGGAAGACCACAGCCAATCAATTATCAGAGCGTCCTTGTTGAACAAGGCTCTGGTCACTGCTGGAAACCAAACCAGAGCTGTTGGTAGTGCCAGACATTTTTCAAGGAAACACAAGCAATTTAAGATAATCCATGGGTGGAATTTTCATCCTGGGCTCCCCAGTTTCCCTGAAGAACTGTGTGCAGTTGCCAAATGATAGTGAAATAAGCAGTTTGTGATTTCCTTTGAGAAATGAATGCCTTATGATGGGAGTTAGAGTGAGTCCATCGTAGTATGTAAGAGAAGAGGGACAGTGTGATTCAAAAGCAAGAGCATGGATTTTGAAGCCAGAATATCTGGGCTCAAGTCCCATCCTTGAGTTTTAGTAGCTGTGTGTCATTAGACAAGTTACTTGCCCTCTCTGAGCCTCAAGATCTCTAGCTATAAAAAAGAAACAATTCTAGTAACTTTTCAACACTGTATGTGAAGGAAATAGTACTGGCAATATCATGGAACTCTAATCACCAACATTCCTTTCCCTTCCCCTTCAGTTCTGGGGATCCACTGGCTGAAAGGCTGGAAGATAGATTCCAGAAATGAAGCTAAGAGGCTACTTTGTATGGGTCATGCTTATGCCAGTTTCCTGATGGCCCATTTCCATGGGCAACTGGCACTGTTATTACATCAATACTTGTCACTCTAACATGGTACAGGTTGACCTCCAGCTCAGCAGCTCTCTAGCTGAGTGCCAGCTTATCCTGGGGATCCTCAGATCTCATCACTGACACATGTCTTCATGGTGAAGACAGACTGATTGTGTGCCTACTGGCAGACAGTTGTTTCTCTGCTCAAGGTCTCTTGACTATGTAGATCATGTTGTCCAAGGCCATCATCACTGCCTCCTAACAGATCTCTTGCTGATAATCCAGAATTATTGTCTTCAATCCACTCTACCTTATTTCTTCCTTCCTTCTTTCTCTCATCATTCATATATTCATTCTCTGAATGGAGACTGTAAGCTAGCACTGGGAATTCAATGGCATACAAGACTGGCAGCAGCCCTGTCTTCAGGGAGGACGCAATCCAGAGGTGGAGACAGAGTGGCTGAGGAGTGTAGCTGCAGGCTGTGGGTGCTGGAGGAAAGCAGGTGCGTACCAGGCTTTCCTCCTGTGCTAGCTCACCCTGGAGATCCTCAGATCGGGAGGAAGTGTCGGAAAATGTGCCCTTCAAGGGCCAGAACTGGCAAGTAGAGTAGCTACCCAGTGGTTCTTCTGGTTTCTGAGGATCCTCCTATTTCGAATGTGAGTGACTGTGTCTCGTGTTATCATTCTGTCCACATTTATCTCTTCAAGTAGACTAAGAATCCCATCAGAGCAAGAACTGCATCTTCTTCAAGTAGCTATCCCTCCATGCTAATGTTAAATGATCAGGAATCTGTGGGGCGTCGGTGTTCATGCCTGTAATCCCAGTACTTTGGGAGGGTGAGGCGGGTGGATCACGAGGTCTGGAGTTCAAGACCAGCCTGGTCAACATGGTGAAACCCCATCTCTACTAAAAATACAAAAATTAGCCGGGTGTGGTGGCACATGCCTGTAGTCCCAGCTACTCAGGAGGGTAAGGCAAAATAATCGTTTGAACCCAGGAGGCAGATGTTGCAGTGGGCTGAGATTGGGCCACTGCACTCCAGCCTGGGTGACAGAGGGCGATTACATCTAAAAAAGAAAAGAAAAGAAATAAAAAATGATTCAGAATCAATCAATGAATTAGTAAGTAGTTGAAATGAGCATAGTGTGATTTGGGGTGGTCTCCCTCCTGAATAAACATCCCTGTGGTACTTAGAAGAAGGATTCACATACACGCTTCTTAGTAAATTTTTGCTAGTGTCAATTCAGACAAATGTATTTTTTAGCTTCTTAATTGTAGTGAGCTGAAACTAACAGCAACAAAAAAGTAACACAAATAGTTACTATCTAGTGAGAACTTACTGTATATCAGGCATTGTACTAAGTCCTTCTTATATTTACCCATTTAATCCTCAGACTGTCGTTATGATATAGTGACAATTATTATCATGCCAATTTTACAGGTGGGGCAGCTGGGACAGGAGAGGTTCAGTTGTCCAAGTCCCCATAGCAAGAAAGTTTCAGAGCTGAGATTTGAATGCATGCAGCCTCCCTCCCTTATCAGAGTTCTGGACCTTGGCTGTGGATTATCTCATTTCCTGCAACATGTCAAGGGTTAACTCTTCCCTTGTGCCAGGAGAACTGGCAGATGTCTGGCAGTGCATATTCATCTCTTTGCAGCCTTGGCACAGATTCCCATTCCCTTCTGCTGACAGGTCTCTCTTAAAAGAAAGTCATTTTTGACAGAGACCTGCATGGAAAGGTCCAGTTTATATGAGTCTAGTCAAGGAATTTCCAGTCCTCTTGACAACTGAGTTGTAGCTTGCAGTGCCCCACTATTACTCAGGAAAAAGGCTGTGACCGAATGGTTTCTGTCCTCTCTGCCGGCCAGCATTTTGCAATGTTGCTAGGGCCAGGCATTATGACAAGGGCTCCAGTTGTTGTTGTGCATATTTCTAAAGACACACAATTCTGACATCTGTAACCCTGCAGTCAGTCAACGTTTGTACCAGCATTGTAATCTGCTTCAGGGCTGCCAGATAGTTCTTTTAAATACTTGTTGGCAGCGCACCCATTTTCTGCTGTTGTGTTTTGAACAAGTGTTTCCCAAAACTATTTCCTAACAGCACCAAGGGGTTGAGGGAGGAAACAAAATAAAACAGACCAGGATCATCGAATTTAAAGGGGATAGGAAAAACACAAAGTGAAACCACCACCACCATTTACCAGCACAGTCCTGAACCTGGACTGTGGCTCTGGTGTCTCCAGAATTTGAAATCAGAGCTTCTGAGCAGGTGGCCTTTCTCTGGCAAAGGTGATCTCTGTTTTTGTTTAGGTTCAGAGGGGGGTTTTTCTTCACACCTTTGGAAGTTTTCAGCTGGCAATGGTGACTTCCAGGAGACAAAGTTGTTGGCAGTGGATGATTGGAAAATACCCAGTCATAGAAGAGGCCAGATGCAAAGATGTTGAGGACTTGTGGGTTTCAAGGGCAGGAACTCCTTGTTCTGCATGGTGACTGGTGTTCCCACGTGCGTCCAGCTCAGGCCTGTTGACTGAGCCCGCTGCTTGTGTTGTCTTGAGTTGAACAGACTGGCCCAGAGGCCGCTGGAAGCACACCTCCTAAGAAACCCCAGCAATGATTTTTGGCCTTTTCCCAACATCCAGGGATTCGGATTGCAGCTGGGTCCGGGTTGCGAAGTATCTGCTGCTCTCCTGCACACTGTCCTTCCTTTTGGGTTTTGTTTTGGAATAGACACGGATATATGCAACTAGATATGTGACATGTATTTTAAAGATACATACTTAGCATATATATTTAACAGATATTTCTAGAATGTGTATATTCTGAATGTATGAAAGCTCTAAGCTTGACATTATTTGTATATAAAGTAAGGATAATATCTACATTTATCACTTTATATTTTATATGTAGAATGGTTATTTCTCAAGATATTTCTATATATGTATTTATAGCTCCTAAATATATTTATATATTTTTATATCTATATACAGAGAAGATGGTTCATATAAATATATATATATATACACAGATGTACACACACACTGTATAAATATATTTCTCCTTTTCCAGTTACCTGCAAACACACACACACACAGACACACACACAGACACACGTGCACACACACACACACACACGCACACAGAGGCATCTTGTATATAGGGTTTCCTCTTCTTTCGTTTTTCTTTTTTTTTTTTTGAGACAGCCTTGCTCTTTTGCCTAGGCTGGAGTGCAGTGGTGCGATCTCGGCTCACGGCAATCTTTGCCTCCCAGGTTCAAGCGATTCTCCTGCCTCAACCTCTCAAGTACCTAGGACAATTTTTTTGTATTTTTTTTAGTAGTGTTAGCCAGAATGGTCATGATCTCCTGACCTTGTGATCCACCCACCTCTGCCTCCCAAAGCGCTGGGATTACAGGTGTGAGCCACTGTGCTGGCCCTGGGTTTCCTCATTCTTAAGCTGCCACACCTCAGCAGTTACTGGACACCCTCACGTGGGCTGTCAGGTCCAGCAAAGCTGCATACCCGCAGGGAGGTAGAAGAAATTCACAGTCCCCTTGTAAAATCTCTCACTTGCCTCGCACTCGGGGGATGTCAGAAGCGTTCCGTCTCAGCCAGCTCCTCACTTCCCATACCCCTTGATGCTCACGTATTTCCCACCTTGTTTTCTCCTTCTTTTTTTTCTTTACAATTTTTCAACAGGGCCTTTATTTTAATCAAATGAGCATTTTAATGCGCAGTTCAAGGGAAATTCAGTCCATATGTTTCAGATTCATTTACAGTTAAATCATCAGAAGTAGTTTTGCAATCACAGTTTGGCAGGCAGGAGGCCTTGGAGGCTTTTTTTTTTCCAGGCCCTTTGACTTAGAGTCAAGACATGCTGTACAGTGTGGTGCTGAGTGCTCTGGACTCCCCAGCAGGGCCAGAGAAGATCTGCAGAGGCAGCAGCAACTGGTAGGTGGAGCAGGGGTTTGGGCCTGCAGACGGTGCTTTTGCCTTTACCGTGTGCTCAAGGGCTGCTTATCTGAAATGGACTCTGGGCTCAGCCTCTCCATCACCTGGACTCAGTTACCCTGGGCTCAGCCTCTCCATCTATAGACTAGGGTGTTACCTACACTTATTAACGTCTTCATGATTCATTCCTTTTATCTGAAAATAGGGCCAGGTCTGGTGGCTCATGCCTGTAATTCCAGCATTTTGGGAGGCCGAGGCAGGTGGATCACTTGAGGTCAGGAGTTCGAGACCAACCTGGCCAACATGGTGAAAACCCATCTCTACTAAAAATACAAAAAATTAGCCAGGCATGGTGGCACACGCCTGTAATCCCAGCTACTCTGGAGGCTGATGCAGGCGAATGACTTGAACCCCCGGAAGGTGGAGGCTGTGGTGAGTGGAGATCATGCTATTGCACTCCAGCCTGAGTGACAGAGCAAGACTTCGTCTCAAAAGAAAAGAAAAAAAAGAATCTAGGCATAACAGCAATAGGTATGAAAGATGCATAAGCTATTTAGGGAAATGCTTAATATTTGGCCTCATATGAGTTCTGTATGGCCTGCCATGGTGGTTCATGCCTGTAATCCCAGCACTTTGGGAGGCCAAGATGGGGAAGATTGAGCACAGGAGTTTGAGACAGCCTGGGCAGCATCGCAAGACTCTCATCTCTACAAAAAATTAAAAAATTAGCTAAGCATGGTGGCATGCACCTGTGGTCCCAGCTCCTTGAGAGGCTGAGGTAGGAAGATCACTTGAGCCCAGAGGGTTGAGGCTTTAGTGAGACCTGTTTGCACCATTGCACTCCAGCCTAGGCGACAGAGCAAGACCCTGTCTCAAAAGAGAAAAAAAAAAAGAGTTCGATAACTCAATGACAGCTATTATTGTTCACATTCCTGCCAGTTGGTAGAAAATTGCCAATGTTGAGGACACCTTCTATGTGGCAGGTGCTGTGCTAGCTGCTTTTAACTTAGTTCTGACAAGAATCTCGCCTTGTCTCCCACCTCTTACCTTGCTGAGTGTCTTTTCTTCTCCGCACGATTCTCTCTTCTCTTGACTTTCCTGGCAGGCTGCAGGTTCACAGGGCTCTGCCGCAGGTCTCCTCTTTTCCATTTGCATACACTCTCCTTAGGCAGATGCGTCTTCTTCTATAGATTTAACAACTTTGATGCTATATTTTCATCCTCAACTTCTTCCCTGAGGTTAGGCCCATACATTCATATTCACTTGGATGTTGCCAGGGGCTTCTAACTCAGCAGATGCAAAGCGACATGCTTAACCTCTCTGTTGTTTTCCCCACCTCCTCCATCTCCAACAAATGGTCCCATGTTCTCAGTTCCTTGCCCTGGCTAATGCTATCACCACCCACCTAGTTACCTAATCCAGGGCACCCAACTTCATGCCTCTTTCTGTTTAACCATCAGTCTATTAAATGAGCAAGTCCTGTTGACGTTATCGATTTCAGGCTTTCGGAATTTGCCCCTTCCTTCCAATTCCTACACTTCAGCAACCCAGGCTCTGGCAGTTCTCCCAATGGCCTTGTAAGAGTTCTGTATGCCTGGGCATGGTGGCTCATGCCTGTAATTCCAGCACTTTGGGATTACAAGATAGGGAGGATTGTTTGAGCATGGGAGTTCAAGGCAGCGTGCACAACATTGTGAGACTCCCAGCTCTACAAAAAAATAAAAACAATTAGCTAAGCATGGTGGCATGCACCTCTGGTCCCAGCTATTTGGGAGGCTGAGGTAGGAGGAACTCTTGAACACAGAAAGAGAGGCTGTAGTGAGACAGTCTCTCATCTCCTGGATTCCAGCACTACCCCCTTGGATGTGTATCTTCCACTTATACCTGAGTGAGCTTCTGAGATAGGTTAGAATTTGCCACTGCTCTGGCTGCAAACTGTTTAAAGAATGAACAATCAAACTCCTGACTTTGACATTCAATCCCTGCTTCTGCCTATCTCTAAGTTACTGTCTCACCCTCATCATTCATCTCATCTCTTGCCATTCATTAAAAGTTTCTGAGTTTTCTATCCCAAAAGAGTCTGGTAACCCCTTGGTGGGTCCTAAAGCCACTTTCTGAATGACTGTACTGGGGCAACATTCCGGATATATTTGCTGTGTGTTTAACTCAGGACATTGGGGAGATGATGGAGTAGGGGTGCCTTCTGTGCTACCTCCAGCATAAGCCTGCCTGCCAAGCAGATCCTGCAGACCAACTGCAACCCAGCTTCTGCAAGGGACTGTAGATGCTCGTTCTCAGCAACGCAAGTCAGATGTGTGATGGAACTCTCTGGGAGTGAGTTGTGACATTTCAGGATTTGTGGAAGGAGAGGAGCTGACTGGGCAGCTGAGGCAGGGCTTTTGACCTGCTCTTTCCACATCATCAGGACTGGAGCAGAAGAGGAGCATCCTTGAGTCCCAGCTGAGCTCATGGGTAGTCAGTGGGGCAGCTGTGATTTTGTAGCGGGAGGCTGACCTGCAGAGGTGGGTATCAGCTCTCTGCTTTCTTTCAGCCAGGACCAGCACCCACTCTGTTCCCTCCACATTTTTATACCAAGAGGAAAGAGATTGACTATGGTCAGTTGCTTTCAATGAGCCTAACTCCATGACAATGGCACCTGAATGTAACCAGAACCCAGAAGTTCTCATAGAAAGTGGTGGTGGCCTGGCTGGCATGGTGGTACAAGCCTGTAACCCTAGCACTTTGGGAGATCAAGGCAGGAGGATCCCTTGATCAATCTCAGGAGTTTGAGACCAGCCTGGGCAACATGGCGAAACCCTATCTCTACAAAAATTAAAAATTTAGCTGAGTGTGGTGGTGCATGCCTGTGGTCCTAGCTACTACTTGGGAGGCTGAAGTGGGAGGATTGTTTAGGCCCAGGAGGTCGAGATAATAGTGAGCTGAGATCATGCTCCACACTGTACTCCACCCTGAGCAACAGAGCAAGACTCTGTCAAAAAAAAAAAAAAATGGGCAGGAAGGAAGGGAGGGAGGGAGAAAGAAAGAGAGAGAAAGGGAGAGGGAAAGAGAAGGAAGAAAGAGAGGAAAGAAGAAAGTGGTGGAGATCATGACACTGTACTCTACCCTGGGTAACAGAGCAAGTCTGTCAGAGAGAGAGAGAGAGAGAGAGAGAGAGAGAGAGAGGAAGGAAGGAAGGAAGGAAGGAATAAGAATGTGGTGACCTATGTCACCTGCTTCAGAAGGTAGAACAAAATAGAATTAGCGTCTCTGACTGCTACAAAGCTCTTCTGCAATTTATTCTAGAAGATGCACCTAGAAGTCGTACATGTTAGTGGACCAGGGAAAAGCAAGCTGGGTGGACAGGAAAGCCCTGGAGGGAAATGACCTAAACATCTCCTGTCTCCACTGGCAGTTGGCTTGCTCTGGTTGCCCACTCAGCTTTCCCCCTGGACTCCAGATGCCTAGTACATGCCTATCTCCAAGAGAGGGTAAACCAAGTGAAATTGATGTCTGTATAAACTACTGAGGAATCACGGAGAGGTAGAGATGAATTCTACCTGGGTTGGGGCAAGGATTGGAGAAGAAAGGAACGTTTACATCGGGTCACAGCATATGGATAGGAGTTTTATGGGCAGCAAATAAGGAAAAGCATTCACTGCAAAGATAAAAATATGAAAAATCATGTTTAAAAGCTAGTAAAGGGGCTCATCCTAAGGGAAGAGTTTGGGGGAGATGAAGCTAGAGAGAGCCCCACAGGGTGAAGAGCCAGAGGGTATGGGGGCTAAGGAGACTGAGTACTCTCCTTATCATGCCAAGAGGTGCTAGACTGGTGGAATAAATTTCCCTGTAGCAGGTTGAAGTTGATGGGAGCCCTGGCCTTTTCACCCTGGCCCCTGTGCCCTTTCATTTTCTGTCTCCCTTCCTCCCTCAGAGTAATTTCAAATAGGACTCATTTAAGTGAGTAAACATCTCCAATTCAGGCACCCTTCCAAGAAAACAAAAAACACAAAACAAAAACAGAAACCAGAGGATTTTGCTACTCAGAGCGTGGAGGGAAGAGGCATGCCTAGGCAGAAACCCGGCTTCAGACAGCTTGGGTGGGACCAGAGGGCTGATCAGAGATTCTGGGACTCCCACTTGGGAGACCAGCCCCTGGGCTCTCCTTGCATTGCTTCTCTTTTTCAGGGGAAAAGGAATCTCAGAGCAAATATTTGTCATGAAAAGGAAATTTTGGCCAGCCTCAGAAATCACAGATAATTAGGAGATATGATTTATCTTGGGTGATGTTTCCCCGTCACAGCCAGAGTGTGAGTAAGTGTTTTTCAACCTGCTTGGACTTAAACTTAGCGGCTGCTGCTGGGGAAGGCTCTTCTTGCATGTCAGGGGCCTTGCTCTGTCGTCTTGGGACACAAGCAGAGTTCTGGGCAGAGGCCTCTGGGTCTTCCCAGTAACAGTTCCCTGGGCCGTGATCCCTGCCTGCCGAGGGAGAATGGCCTGGCAGAATAAAGACAATGCTGCTTTGAAGCAAGGCGGACCTGGTCGAGATTCCTTTCTCTCTCATGGCCTCTAGCAACTTCCTTAGCGTCTCTGAGCCTGATTCCTTCTTTGTAGAGTGAACACAGAGGTTCTCAAATGAAGCAATTTTGCCCCCCACCCCAAGGGACATTTAGAAATGTCTGGAGGCATTTTTGGTTGTCACACTGGGAGTAAGGGTAGTGGTGGCATCTGGTGGGTAGAGGCCAGGGATGATGCCACGTGTCCTGCAGTACGCAGCACAGCCCTCCACAACAGAGACCTGGCTGGCCCTGAGTGTCACTGGGGCTGAGGCTGAGAAAGCCTGAGTCGAAGCAGTGACACAGACTCAGAGTTGCTGAGAAGATCAAGTGAGGTCATGTATCTGTACTGTCGGACACAGAGCGGGCCCCAGATAAATGAGATAAATGGAAATTTAAAAAGTGGCTGCTAAAGTCATTTCTCCAAAAAGTTATAAGGCCACCAGTCTGGGGTAGTTCTGAAGGAGAGGTGCCAGCCACCAGGAGAAGAAGGCTAACCAGACCTACTCTCTCTAAAGAGTCTCCTTCCCACCCTCCCTTTCTTTCTTCCTTCTCTTCCTCCTCCTTCAAACATTTACTGAGCCCCTACTAGCAACTAGAAACGGGATATAGCAGGGAAGAGAACGAAAAGATTGCTGTCCTCATAGAACTTCCATTCTGGTGAATTTCCCACAAATAAATAATATACATTATGATATGCCAAGTGGCGCATGCCTGTAATCCCAGCTACTTGGAAAGCTGAGGTAGGAGAATCACTTGAACCCAGGAGGTGGAGGTTGTGGTGAGCCAAGATTGTGCCCTTGCACTCCAGCCTGGGTGACAGAGCGAAACTCCATCTCAAAAAAAACAAATAAAAAATAAAGCATGGTAAGGGATATAGACAGGGGTGCTGGGGTGTATGTGTGTAATCACAGTAGATGGAACAGGCCTCTGAGCAGAGAACTGGAGGGCATGAGGGTGGGAGTCCACCAGAGTCAGCGTCCTACTCAGATCCCAGAGCTCCGCTCCTTGTCTGGAGGGCAGCTCCCAGCCCTTCTCAGATGGGCTGGCTGCTCTTGGCCACGGTAGGCAGTCCTGGGACAGCTCCTTCAGTGTGGAGCATTTTAGGGAGCAGGGGCAGATCAACTCTGCCTGTCGGCCCACCCTGAACTGGCCACAAGGGTGTTTGAAGAAGGAAGGGTGGGGGGTTTCACTGATTAGGGTCCTTGTGCTCAGGGTCTGGCTTGAAGGAAACCTGGACGGGTGCCCAGGGGGTGAGCTGCTGGCTGTTGGTCTGCCTGAAGGGGAGCTGGGGCTATTTGTACTCCACCCCAGGTCCTGGCAGCTGACTCAGGGCTGCCTGCCATAGCAGAGGCAGGGCCAGCTTCCAACTTCAGGAGGAGTGTGCCTGCAAGTGGGGCCTGGGCCATAGTGGGTGGGGGAGTGAGAACATTAAAAAAAGAAAGATGCCACCTGTAACTACCTTCTTAGGTTCTCAGGGCTTTTTCCCATTGTGCCTCCTCGAATGCCTGGGAGAGATATTAAGGACATAGGATCAACAGGTGTCTGTAAGGTGAAGAGAGGCAGGGGCTTGAAGCCAGAGAGATAGGGGAGGTCCAACCTCTTTCCACTTTATCATCACTTGTTTCCATTTAGTAAAAGTCTTCGCTGAGCCATGCCCGCATGGCTAGGACTGGGCTAGACAACGGCATCTGTCATGTTCCCAACAGCAGTCTGCATGCCTAGCACAGAGCTCTATTGACAGTGAGGGTGCAGTGAGCACTTGGGGAATAAATATTCAGGGGCATGTGGATTATCTGGAAGAGAAAAGGCAGATGGCAGGCCACCATCATCTGAGTCACCTGGGTTGGGTAGCTAAGATTACGCACGAGATGAGAGTTTGGAGAGGCAGGGCCTAGGCAGATGGAGAGAGATCTGGAGGCAGGTCCGGGAAGCCCTGAGGGTGCCTTTTCCTGGAGCCATTGCAACCGATGGTTAGGCTAGAGATTTAGGGCAGAGCCATCACCAAAATGAGAAGATGGGGGGAGACATGAAGGCCTTCGGAATAAGGAATGAATGAAGACCAAAGGACTGTTCTTGGCTCCACGCCTCTGCTCACAGTGTTCCCTTTGCTTAGGGATCCTGCCCAGCTCCAGTCTGCCAATCCCTGGATTCACACAGTCTCAGGCTTTGGAGGAATCTTTCTTTAAGACAGAGTCTCACTTTGTAGCCCAGGCTGGAGTGCAGTGGTACGTATTGGCTCACTGCAACCTCCACCTCCCAGGTTCTAGTGATTCTCATGTCTCAGCCTCCCAAGAAGCTGGGATTACAGGTACCTGCCACCACAACTGGTTAATTTTTTTTGGTAGAGACCGGGTTTCACTATCTTGGCCAGGCTGGTCTCGAACTTGTAAAGGAATCTTAAAGCTCACCAGCTCTGTCCTCAGCAGCACCCCCTCCAGCTGCTTTTCCACCACCCCCTGGGGTCTGTTGTCCAGAATATGCTTGACATCTCTAGGGATGGGGTGCTCTCTGCCACCCCACATTGCGGAACAGAGATTGAAAAATGTTGACCTAAGGCCGTATCTGTCTTTCAGACAGGCTTTGTTTAGTTTTCTAAGTGTTTAAAGAATTTAAACATTATTCTCCAGTATTTAACAATCAGGTTTTACACCCAGAACTATAAATGATTTCTGGCTTATCTTGACATGGAAAGATCTGGCCACACTGGATTTATATTCTCAAATGGCAAGAGTCGGCTGAAACCGAGGAGCAGCGGCCTCTTTAGATGAAGCATGTGCTCTGGAGTTTTCTGCTCTCTCCACCTCTTCTTATTAAGCCCATGCTTTCCTCATGTGTATAATCTGCCTGGTACCTGTAGCTTTTGGGGCTTATGAATAAGACAGTCATTGGAATCAGTCAAATGTGAGTGCAGATTCTGACTCTGCCAATTGCCAGCTATGGGTCAGTGATCTGACCTGAGCTTGATTTTCTCATCTGTAAAATGGGAACCCTAACTCTCACCTCTTGGAGTTGTGAGAATTAAATGCAATTATGTATTTACAGTGCCTAGTAGAATCTCTGGACAGTGTAGGTAATTTCTCAATGGCAGCTCTGATTTTTGTTATTATTCCTTTACTCCCTCCTTCAAGCTGGATTTCTGAGGTCCCTCCTGCATAGAATCTTCCTGACTTTCGAAGAGGTGAGGGGAGTTAGTGGCTGATGTTTGTATGCTGTGGTTTATGAATTGTAACCGGGGATGCAAATTTCTACTGTTACCTTTCCGAGATGAAACAAAGGCTCTCAGCTCTCACCTCTCCTCCCCAGACCTCACTCTCCTGAAGTCTATAGTTGCAGATGGCAAAAGTCTCTGGCCTGGTTTGGTATTAGAAATGGTGTTAAAAGAAGAGGGCTCCTCCCTCCTCATTTCTTCATCCCATTCATTCATTGATTCATTCACTCTCATACGCACACTCGATTCATTCATTCATGTATGTGTTCTCTACATATGCATGGAGCTTGTGTAGGGCCCTGGATGTCCAAAGCCCTTTTGCACAGACTCACAGATCACATTCATGCCTTACCCTCTGCCCCTCCCTGTTCTCAGCTCCACGATGCCACTTCGTATTGTCCTTTCTGCATTTTTGTCCCTGAGTTGTCTTCCTGGTGGGAACTCCGTCTCCCTCCCCATGACTGGCATAGTGCTATAGGTAAGGTCTGCAGGCTGCAGGCTTGGCAACATGGAGACCTACACCTCCATTTCCAGAGAGGCAGGGGCTGCCGTGGGAAAGAGGCTTGGGGTCAGAAAAACCTGGTTTCGTTCCAGCACTGCCACTTTCTACCCTTGCAACTTTAGTCAAGTTCTTTCTTACTCTTTCTTTGTTTTTCTCTCTCTCTCTCAGAGATTTTTGCTCTTGTTGCCCAGGCTGGAGTGCAGTGGTGCGATCTTGGCTCATCACAACCTCTACCTCCTGGGTTCAAGCGATTCTCCTGCCTCAGCCTCTCGAGTAGCTGGGATCATAGGCGTGTGCAACCATGCCTGGCTAATTTTGTATTTTTAGTAGAGACAGGGTTTCTCCATGTTGGTCAGGCTGGTCTTGAATCTCAACCTCAGGTGATCCACCTGCCTCGGCCTCCCAAAGTGCTGGGATTATAGGTGTTAGCCAACCGCACCCAGCCTGATCAAATTATTTCTAAGCCTCAGTTTACCTGTCTACAAAGTAGAGCTATGAAGACCTACTTTTCAGGGTTCGCATGAGAATTAAATGAGAAAATACGGCACCTAGTGCCAGCTGCTACTTACTGAGGGCTGATCTCTTCTGCTTCCTCCAACTAACTGCTCCAGAACCTGAGAAGCTGCTTAACTAGCTATCGTTTTCAAAGCACCTCAAATGCACTAGGAGGGCTGTTGTCAGCTCCCATCCACAGTGATGACCCTGAGCAGCCCCTGCCCTCAGGAAGCTCCAGCAGGTGGGTTCAGCACCCTCTCCCTGCTGCACTGTGAAGATTAGGTGCCCCTCCCCAGGGAGCAAGGAAGGCTTTGCACAAAGCCTTGGCTTTTCCCAGATGAGAGCCGCAGAACAGGGCCAGGAAGCATAGGAATCAATAGGTGCTCTGGTTGATCAGAGGAACTTCTCTCTCCAGAAGAGCAGGGTGGCAGGATGCCCAGGGTGGTGGGAAAGCCTCACGTTTCCTGTTCTGGAGATGAACAGGGCTTCTTCCTGAGAACACTGGATGCAGCCCAAAGCCTGCTCTGCCTTCCCTGCAGGCCAATGAGGCCTGGAAGATGAGCACAGCTCTGCCTTGGGCACGTCTGAACCTGGAAGGACCTTCTTTTCCTTCTCTTGGGAGCCTGGTTGGAGGCACCAGTGGTATCTGCCTGGAAATATCCTGGTGGCAGGCAGAGGCCAGGAATATGATGGAAAGGCCCATAGAATTTTAAGAAGTCCCGGGAAGAAAACTGGTGTGTTCCAGTAAGTGTTTTGCATTTTTTCATTTTCCTCTTTGATAGGAAAAGCATGCTGCTGGATTTTTCTTTGGCAGTTCTTTTCTTCTCAAAATATGGAGCTCTGGGAGGGGGCACTACATGGGCCTGGAATCTGTGTGGCCCTTGAGATCTTTGGGAGTATGTGAGGCAAGAACATGGAATGAGCTTGCAGTTCTGATAAAGTCACACGTGTCAGGCAGTTATCCTATCAATTAATAAGGATCATAATATAATGTATTGTGTGGCTTATGATGTGCTGGCACGGTGACTGTGCTAACTCTTACTATTATTTATTTATTTGGGCCCAAGCTAGAGTGCAGTGGTGCAATCTTGTCTCACTGCTACCTCCGCCCCCCTGGGTTCAAGGGATTCTCGTGCCTCAGCCTCCCATGTAGCTGGGATTGCAGGCATGAGCCATTACGCCTAATTTTTTATATTTTTAGTAGAGTCAGGGTTTCACCATGTTTGCCAGGCTGGTCTTGAACTCCTGGCCTCAAGTGATCCACCTGCCTCGGCCTCCCAAAATGCTGAGATTATGAGTGTGATCCACCAAGCCTGGCCTATTTATTTTTTCAAATGTATTTTTATTTATGTATTTATTTAAAACAATTATTTTTAGAGTCAAGGTCTTATTCTGTTACCCAGGCTGGAGTGCAGTGACATGATCATAGCTCACTGCAGCCTAAAATTCCTGGGCTCAAGTGATCATCCTGCCTCAGCCTCCCAAGTAGCTTGAACTATAGGCACAAACCACCGTGCCGTGCTCTGTGCTAATCTTTTTACATGCATTATCCTTTTTCATTCACACAACCACAAAGGAAATGTGATCATGCTGATTTTACAGGTGGAAAAACTGGGGATTTAAACAGTTGAGTGGTCCCAGAATAACAGAGTGGGCAAACCAAGTTTGACCTCTGAGACTGCACATTTAACTGCTTAGCTAGAATTGTTTTAAAGGCTCAACCATTTAGTGAAGAAAGTCAATAATTCTGGTATTTCCTATTTTGAGATTCAAAATGATAAAAGTGATTTGCCCAAGTCATACAAAGGAATGCTTGGTAGAATTGCTCTGAGTCCTACTTTCTGGGGGAACTGCAGCTGGGAAGCAGATCAAACTGTGTTGAAAGAACCAACTATAGGAGCACTCCAATTTATTTCTTGCTTTAAAGCTTTCAGTGGCTTCTATTTGCCCAGGGCAAAAAACAGAGCTCCTTTGAGTGCCCTTCACAATTACCACAATCCAATGTCCTTTCTGCACTTACCTCCGTTGACTGCACTTCATGCCCACACTCCAGCTTCATGCAAAGGGTGATTCTACCTTTGTGACCCGTGGCAGGTTTGTAAGACACACTGCACATCGCGATGACCTGACCTGCATATCTTCTCCTACACATGCATAACAGAGAAGTCAACAGAGAACTCAGTTCCTCCAGGGAGACCAACTGAGTCATATTTGCTTCTTCATTTTGCTCCCAGCACAGAGTCTGGTGCAGAAAACATATGTTCCATGCATATGTGGAGAACACATTCATGAATGAATGAATCAATGAGTGTGTGTGTGTGTGAGTGAATGAATGAATGGGATGAATGAATGAGGATGGAGGAGCCCTCCTCTTTTAACACCATTTCTAATACCAAACCAGGCCAGAGACTTTAACCATCTGCGACTATAGACTCCAGAAGAGTGAGGAGAGGTGAGAGCTGAATGCCTTTGTTTCATCTCAGAAAGGTAACAGTGGAAATTTGCATCTCGAGTTACAGTTCATAAACCACACCAGCAGGCCTCGTCTTATTTCCCTTCATAAAAGAGAAAGAAGCTAAGACAAAATGTGTAAGCTCCAGACTCCAAGAGGGTGCTGAGCAGATGGGATGCCCCATTTCCTCCCAGCTCAGGACACCCACATGTGGGAAAGACATCCCCGTGAGCCGAGGGAACAGCCAGGGGCTGGAGCCAAAAATTAAAGTGGGAGGGAGAACTTGTGGGCAGCTGGAGAGAAGGGAGAAGTTGACCAGAACTTTGCTTAATCTCTACCATGTGCCAGCTTTTGGGTGAGGAGTTTTACTTATAATCTCTCATAAGCCTTCAAAACCATCTCGTGCATCCTCAAAACCATCTCATGAACAAAGGATTACAGTTGACCTTTGAACAACAAGGGTTTGAACTGCACACATCCCTCTGCTCACATTTCTGTGTGAATTTTTATCTGTTTCTGCCATCAAGAGACAAAAAGACCAACCCCTCCTCTTCCTCCTCCCTTCTCAGCCTACTCCATCTGGGAGGTGAGAATTCTACCACTGAACCACTAAGGCTGGCTCAGCCTACTCAGTTTGAAGATAGTAAGGACAAAGACCTGTAAGATGCTATACTTCTACTGATCAACAATCCATACATTTTGTTTTCCTTATGATTTTCTTAATAATGTGTTCTTTTCTCTTGCTTATTTTATTGCAACAATATAGCATTTAATACATATAAAATAAAAAATACCTATTAATCGGCCTTTTATGTTATTAGGAAGATTCCTGGTCAACAGTGGACTATTAGTCGTTACATTTTGGGAGAGTCAAAAGTTATACATAGATTTTTGACTGGTGCTGCTAACATCTGTGCTGTTTAAGCCTCAACGATCCTTTTAGATAGTGCTCATTGTGAAAGAAAAGAAATGTTGGCACCCCAAACTCACCAGCAGAAGGGAAAAGTCAAGCTGGGAACTGGGTCATGCAAACCTGCCTCCCACAGGCAAATTCCTTGTGGGCCCCAAGAGCTTTACCCTAAAGCACTTCTGTTAAAGCTCACCATGGCAATTGATTAATAAATGGATAGCTTATCTTCACAGGTGTGGTGATGCAGGAACGAACCCACCTGAAACCAATGCATATCTGATTGTTTCCTCTGCCCTATCATCTATGTTATCTTATATAAAAATGCAGATTCACTGAGCCAGCCTAAGGCATGAATGACTGTTTTCCTCTCCCGGCCTCTCACGTGAAAATGGTATATTTCTCAATATCTCGCCCTTTCTTCTTTAAATATTGAAGCCCTCAAATCATCTTTGGAGAAAGGCATAGACTTATGTATCTTTTTTTTTTTGAGACAGAGCCTTGCTCTGTTGCCCAGGCTGGAGTGTAGTGGCATGGTCTTGGCTCACTGCAACCTCCGCCTCCCGGGTTCCAGCGATTCTCCTGCCTCAGCCTCCGAAGTAGCTGGGGTTACAGGCACCCACCACCGCACCTGGCTAATTTTTGTAGTTTTAGTAGAGATGTAGTTTCTCCATGCAACCAGGCTGATCTTGAACTCTTGACGTCAGGTGATCTGCCTGTCTCGGCCTCCCAAAGTCCTAGGCTTACAGGTGTGAGCCACCGTGTCCAGCCTGGGTATGCATCCTTGACTTAGGCAAATCAGCCTCCTAAAATGACTGGGACTTGCCTTGGTCAGTTTCCTTGACTGACATCACTCACACACTCACGAGGTGATTGAAAATCTAAAGGGTTAAGCAACTTTCTACCTGAAAATGTAAAAACAGGGATTACATGCAGAGCTGTCTGACTCTAAGCTGCTTGTGTTTTCTTCTTCGTGGCTTTCTTGTGCACCCTCGGTGATGGATTAGTTAACCTCCCAATTCTTTGATTCTACTGCATGGAGACACACACAGATAAAGAAGACCTGCTGGTGGCTGATGGTGTCTGCGTGCTGGGAATAGAGTTGTGGAAGATAGATAGGTAAACAGATTTTTCCCGTAAGGTGCCTGCCCTAAGCAAAGCAGGGTGTGGGCGCGCTGTGTGGAAACACAGAGCAACATAGCCTGGGATGTTGTTGAAGGCTTCATGGAGGAAGTGATGACAATGTGGGTCCTTTCAAGAAACTTGGTGATTGGCCAAGCACGATGCCAGGCAAAGTGCTTGGAAAGTGAAGAAAACAAGGGAATGAGAAAGGAGGATGCGGAGGGCTTTGAGGGTGATGAGTCAGGGGCAGGCACAGCCTTGGTAGTAGGTCGGTTTTAGTCTGTGCTCTGAGATGCCCAGTTTTTCTTTCTTTTTTGTTTTTTTTGTGATGGAGTCTTGCTCTGTCACCAGGCTGGAGTGCAGTGGCATAATCTCAGCTCACTACAACCTCTGCCTCCCGGGTTCAAGCAACTCCCCTGCCTCAGCCTCCCAAGTAGCTGGGACTATAGGCATGTGCCTCCATACTGGGCTAGTTTTTTGTTTTTTTTTTTTGTATTTTAGTAGAGACAGGGCTTTACCATGTTGGCCAGGATGGTCTCAATCTCTTTATATTGTGATCCACCTCAGCCTCCCAAAGTGCTGGGATTACAGTGAGCCACCGTGCCCGGCCTTCTCTTTTTTTTTTTTTTTTTTTGAGACAGAGTCTTGCTCTGTTGCCCAGGATGGAGTGAAATTGTGCGATCTCGGCTTACCACAACCTCCACCTCCCAGGTTCAAGCGATTCTCCTGCCTCAGCCTCCTGAGGAGCTGGGATTACAGGCACATGCCAACATGCTTGGCTAATTTTTGTATTTTTAGTAGACATGGGGTTTCTCCATGTTGGTCAGGCTGGTCTCAAACTTCAGATGATCCGCTTGCCTCAGCCTCCCAAAGTGTTGGAATTAGAGGTGTGAGCCACCACGCCTAACCCTGAGATGCCCAGTTTTTCATGAATATTCAAAGAAAGAAAAGGATGTATGCCCACCCAGAAGAATGATTGTAAGACAGGCTAAGAATATTGAGAGCAGCATGCACAGGCAATGCAAACTTTGCTTTATGCTCTTCTTTCTATGGGGACTTTTCTCCCTTCCTCTGCCTATCATCCAGCTAGCAGAACGGAAGTGTGTTCAGGCACAGGAGGATGAACTGCATACCAGCTGAAGGGAAAAGTATGGGGTAGAGCAGAGTAGCACAAAAGAGCATGCACATTGTGAGTTTGTGTAAGTTAGCTTTTGCTGTGTCACAATTGACTCAAAGTTGAGTCAATTATAGCAAATGATATAACCAATATATATCATTTAAAAAAATGATTTTGTAGATCGACTGGGTGATTCTTCTAGTCTGAGTCAGCTTAGTTGTTGCTGGAAGGTCTGAGATGGTGTTACCCACATGTCTGGGGCCTCAGCTGCGATCTCTTTCCACATGGGCCTTATCCACGGGGAATCTAGCTAAGGCTAGTAAACGTAGTGAGTAGAGGGGCTGGCAGAAAGAAAGTGCTTTCAAGCTTTCACTTGCTTCACATTTGCTAATGGTCCCATTGGCCAAAGACAGTTTCATGGCCTACTGAGATTCAAGGGGCAGAGAAATAAGCTCCACTTTTTAATACAAGGAGCCACAACTCAAACTACAGGTATGGGAGGGATTTTTGGGTGGGAAACCCAGTGCCCTTGCTGCATATATGGTGTTGGTAGATAAGAGGAAACCAAAGAAAAAAAGGCACATACTGATGGACCTTGAATACCAAGTGAAGGCCTTCAACTTTATTTTATTTTCCATTTTTATTTACTTATTTATTTTTTGAGATAGAGTCTCACTCTGTTGCCCGGGCTGGAGTGCCATGGCGTGATCTTGGCTCACTGCAACTGCCACCTCTGGGTTCAAGTGATTCTCCTGCCTCAGCCTCCTGAGTAGCTGGGATTACAGGTGCGCAAAACCATGTCCAGCTAATATTTTTGTATTTTTTTGGTAGAGATGGGATTTCACCATATTGGCCAGCCTGGTCTCAAACTCCTGACCTCAGATGATCCGCCGCCTTGGCCTCCCAAAGTGCTGGGATTACAGGCGTGAGCCACCACTCTGGCTTCAAGTTTGTTTTGTAAGCACTGAGGGTCCCTAAAAAGATTTAAGAAGGAGAGTTTTGGATTTTAGAAAGCCCATTCCAGTGGCTATAAGAAGGTTGGATTGGAAGAAGGCAAAATTCAAGGAAAAGGACTCCTGAGGCCATCTATAGTCCAGGAACAGGGGGTCAAGGCCTGAACTAAGACTGTCACTGATTTCTTTGAAAGCAGGGCCATAAGTTCCTCATGTTTCAGCCCATGTTTAGCACAGTGCCTGGTCTTGAGTTGGTGTTCACTGAATGCTTGAATGAATGTTGTGCAAAGAGCGGAGTGTGGACTGCCAGAAGATTTCGAGGTCGGATGACCAAGGCTTTCCTGATAGGCAGCAACAGATGGGAAGAAGAATGAGATGGGTGTGAGTATTCAGAAATTTGTTTGTGTCAGCTGAGGAGGTGAAGGCTGGGTGCAGAGTCAGAAGCAGTTACAAGGACTTGAGATGCACATCTCTCTGTCCATCTTTTATCCTCTCCTTCATGCCAAGGACACCCTCTAAGATGAACTTGGGCAACTCCCTTCATTCACCAGGGCCTCTGTGTCCAAATTCTTTAAAACAGAGATGGTCACTCCAGGACCCTGGAGTTTCTGAAGAGAAACTATGAGATCACCCCACTTAAGCGGCAGACACCCCTGATGCCCTCTCATTAAGGTTGAGCGTTATTGGACAAACCTACCCACATGCAGGACAGGCTGGGAGGACTGAAGCAGGTTTTTTTTTATAAGTGATGACATTTTCCACTGGGAGCATCGCGGAAATGCCATTACCACTCTACCTTTCCAAAGTACGTTAGTCTCCCTCAGGAGAGAATCTATGTAATGTGCTGGTGACGTAGGCATCATCAAGGCCTATTATGCCCATTTCCAAGATGACAGACCTCCCATTGGAGGTGGCAGTGATTGGCAGAAAAATTATAGGCAAAGGCTAGGTCAGAACTCTGAAGTCTGAATTCTGCCCTGAAGGTCATGACTCTTCTCCAGCAGTAGCTCTAATACAGACTTCTTGAGTTTACCTGACTCTAGTGCTATCCAGTTTTCAGAGTCCTTTCTCTCCAATAGTCATCTTTGTGTAAAGAGCTGAAAAGCAAATGTTCCAATTAATGAAAAGGCTCTTCTATAAAAGGATTTGTATGAGATCAAAAGGGTTTCTAACTGGGACAGACCTGCAAGCTTGGAGTGCTGTGCTTTTCTGGCATGTGGTGTAATTAATACATACACTGAACATTATGTATAATCTGCATAGTAGTGATCCAATGCACAATTCATATGGTAATGCCATTAATTGTATATTACCTAGGCTGCTTAATGAACATTACATAGGTTTTTAATGGATGTGGTTATTATAATTGAGTTCAATTATATTCCTGCCATATATATGAGGCCAGTAGCCTAGCTCGACCCCACAGGGTCTGGGAGAAAAGAAACAGGTTTTTGTAGTGAGGGCAATTTGTGAGCTGGAGCAGAGGGAAGGGAGAAGCTGAGGGCCAGGATGACTTGCTTGGCTGGGCCCTTTTTAGGGCCCGGATGTTGTTGCGCATTGCCGGGTAAACAGCAGGCAGTCTATGCACAAAGGCAGGATCTTCTGCTTGCCCCTCTGCTGTGGGTTTGGAACAGTGCACCCAACTGGAGCCCTGAAGCCAGCCACACCCACGCTGTAACAGGACACTTTCTTCCAGGCTGACCCAAAGCCAGAGGGCAGTTGCATCACTTCCTCTGGCAGAGTGGAGGCCACATGACTCTAGCATCTGGGCTTGCCAGGGATGCAAGGGAGCCCTGCCTGCCCATGATGCTGGTGCAGAAGGCCCTGATCCTGGTGCTGCTTCTTTTCTCCAGATTCTATGTCTGGAGCAGAAGAGGCAATGCTGATGCGGCAGCAGCTCTTGCTGCTGCTCTCGAATTCTGGGTGCTCACACCCTCCAGAAGAGGTACCCTCATGTGTACAGAGAATGAGGGAGTGAAGAGGCATCAGAATTCCAGATATTTCTCTTCCTAAAAGAAAGGTGACTCAGAGATGACAAACACCTGCCATAAACTAGGCAATGCTGATGTTACATACTTTACTTTCCACTGGATTCTCCCATTTGATTAAAGTGATACTAAATCTCCAGAGAGGTTAGAAATTTTCCCAAGGATGGCCGGGTGTGGTGGCTCACACCTGTAATCCCAGCACTTTGGGAAGCTGAGGCAAGCAGCTTACAAGGTCAAGAGATCGAGACCATCCTGGCCGACATGGTGAAACCCTGTGTCTACTGAAAATACAAAAATTAGCTGGATGTGGTGGTGCATGTCTGTAGTCCCAGCTACGTGGGAGGCTGAGGCAGGAGAATCTCTTGAACCCCAGGAGGCGGAGGTTACAGTGAGTCTAGATTGTGCCACTGCACTCCAGCCTGGCAACAGAGCAAGACTCCATCCCAAAAAAACAAAGAGAGATTTTCCTAAGGACACACACACACACACACACACACACACACACGTGTGCCCGCGGCTAGTTGCAGGTGGAGTCAGAATTTGAAATCAGGCCTGTCTTACCCCAAAGGTTACCCCACCCAATTACTCCAGGCTGCTTCCATGCAACTTTGCCATGTTCCTAGTTTTGAAGGCCACTCCAAAAGTTTGCAGTAAAATAACGATGAAAAGAAAAGTTTGATGCAGATATCAGGATATAAAGAAAAGAAGAAAATGAATGATTGTTTTTTAATCACAGAGAGAGCATTTGATTTTTCCAGTAACCTTCTTGCAAAGTATGCATTTGCATGTCTCTTTCTGCCTGTCTTTCCCCTCTCACTGACCACTGATTTGCTAAGTTGGGCTGGCCAGGAATACACTTTCTATTTAGAAAGCGAATGCAGCCAGATTTGGGCCCTGGCCTGGGAGCTGACTCACTTTTGCTGGGATGACACATTCACGGCGCATGTTTCACAATTTTCAGAAACACCAGATTTATTTCTGTCAATACCCGGAGCCCCACTTCACCGTCCACCTAAGGCCACACACTGAGGCGTTGCTATTTTTTTCCCTGGGGCCTAAATGGATGGGAAGACTTCCCATGCCTGAAACATCACCCTCATTTGTAAGGAGAGAAAGTCTGGCCAAGAATTGCAGTGTTTTTAACTGCAGAATTTGGCTGGCTTTCAATAGCTTTATGCCAAAGCTGTACCAGCCAGAGAGATGGTTATGAGTGTAGCGGAGGGTATGAGGCTTGAAAACAAGGCAAAAAGGAAGAAACAAGCAAAATCCATGCAGACAGCAGAGAAGAAAGGAGAGAGTGAGGGTTGACTAATTTGGCAAGGAAGAGAAGAGAAGCAAGAGGGGGAGTTTAAAAAGAGAAAGGTAGCAAGGGAAGTAACGAAAGAATCAGGAGAGAGCAGGAGAGATTAATTCACTTTAACTAATCAACTACTATGAGAATGCCAAGCATTGCTGGGGATGCTTCTGCATACCACCTCATCCAGTTCTCACAACTGCCTTGTGGGTACACATAATTAAGCTTCATTATTATTAATAAAGAAGTAGGGGGCCCAGGAAGTTGGAATCCTTTGCCCTGCGGTTATACTGATAATACAGGCCAGAGGGATTGAACCTCCCATTTCTGACTTTTAAAACCTTGGAGGACTCTGCTTGCAATCAGGGTTCTTGATGGGAGGCCCTGTGATCTGGATGGTCCGGGACAGTCTCCTCGAAGGGGGTTGTTTACACACTTAGACACTAAGTGCTTAGGACTTGAAGGGACTGCCACATATACAAAGCTGTGGATTCAGAGCTATCTGGAAACTTTCTCCAGGGTAAACAAAAACAAGCACTTCGACAATGTTGCCAACGAATCTCTCTCCAAAAAAGAAAAGGAAAGGAAAAGGGAAAGTGATGCTATTTTTTCCCCCCTCCAAAGTAAAGGTTACAACAACATTTTCTTTGAGCTGATGTGAGAGTGGCCAGCAGACATTTCTTTGGTAACCATCTCCATGTGTCTGTGTGGAAAGTACCTTGCAGTGACTAAGCGTTCATAGAGGTGATTCACTTGTCACTCTGCTTGGGGACTTTAGACTAGTCCTGGCAGCTGCAAAGTTATTTTCATCGGCTTCTGACCCAGGCCCTTCCCGCAGGGCACAGGTGCCTGAGAATGTACCCTTGTCTCTGCTTGCAAGCTGAGCAGGGGGCCTGGATGGCAAGCTCTCTCTGGACTCCTGGTTGGGCTTCTAGAAAGTCTTAGCTGCCAACTTCTTTGGCAGCCTAGGAGTCAGGGGTCTGAGGCAGCACTCAGGACTTGAAATGAAATGAAGCGTATTTACTGAGCATCTAGGATATGCCAGAAGTTTTCTCGTCATTTGTCTCATTCTTCTTCATAGTAATTCAAAGAAATGTTGTTTTCTTTTGTCATTGAAACTGAGACCTAACAGAGCAAGAGGCCTTACTTCACACCTATGTAACCCAAGATCACAGAGATGCTGAGGGGCCATGTGACTCCAGTAAAGCATGAGTATCCATCCAGCCACAAGAATGGGACCTGTCCAAATAATCTGTTCTGGCTGGGTGCACTGGCTCATGCCTGTAATCCCAGCACTTTGTGAGGCCAAGGTGGGTGGATCACAAGGTCAGGAGTTCAAGACCAGCCTGGCCAATATGGTGAAACCCATCACTACTAAAAACACAAAAATTAGCTGGGTGTGGTGGCGCGTGCCTATAGTCCTAGCTACTAGGGAGCCTGAGGCAGGAGAAATGCTTGAACCTGGGAGGCAGAGGTTGCAGTGAGCCAAGATTGTGCAACTGTATTCCAGCCTGGGCAGCAGAGTAAGACTTCATCTCAAAAAACAAAACAAAACAAAATAAAACTGAACCTTTTCCAAAAGTTATTCTGCTTGGTAAGTCTGTTTAGATTTCAGTATTTTATTAAAATTATGTACACATAGAAAAGGGCACCTATAAGGACACAGGTTGATAAATGTTCACCACCTGAATTCAGCCTGTAATTAATACCCAAATCAAGAAACAGAATATACCCTGTGGGTCACTTGTCTCCAAGATGACTGCCATCAGTTCATTTCCTTCAAGTATATTCATGCCCTTTTCCTGGAGAAGAGGAATTCTTCCTCTTTTCCCCTTGAATCTGGACTGGCTTTAATGACTTCTTTGTCCATAGAATGAAGTGGAAATGTTGCTAGGGCTAGATCATAAAAAAACATGTAGCTTCTCCCTGGGTCTTTTGGAAACTCTCTACGGGAGCTCTGAACTGCTGTATAAGAGGTCCAGCTACTCTGAGACTGCCATGTTGGAGATATCACATATAGGCACTCTCATTGACAGTTCCAGTGGAACACAGGCTTCCGGGAATCCCTGCCAAAGCAGGAAACTTGTTAGAGTTTTCTTGGACTCTGCAAAGCAGCCCATTTGCCAGTCAAAGACCACTGAGTGACCTCTGTTAAAACCACATGGAGCAAAAGAGTTGCCCACCTGAGCCCTGCCCCAATTTCTGACCCACAAAATAATGAGATATAATAAAAATGGTTGTTGTTCTAAGCCCCTAAGTTTGGGGTAATTTATTAGGCAGTGATAGATAAGTAAATATAATCCATCAGTGCAGAAGCCCCCCGTTGACCCTTTCCTGTCATTATGCTCCCTCCAATGGTAACCATATGTCGACTTCCTCTACCATAGATTGGTTCTGCTTGCTTTTATATCTTTTATCAATGGAATCATACAATATGTCTTTTTTTTTTTGTGAGTCTGGCTTCTTTGGCTCAATATTATGTTTATGAAATTCTTCCCTAATGTTGCATGTAGCTACAGATTCTCATTCTCATCATTGTAGTCCAATGTGTGACTCTATTGATTTATCCATTCTATTATTGATAGACATTTGAGTTGTTTCCAGTTTTTGGCTATTATGAATAACATTGCTACGAACATTTCAGTGTGTGTGCATTTCTGTTTGATATATACATGTATCTCCATATATATATATACACACACACACACAAACATATGGAGAGAGGTGTGTGTGTGTGTGTGTATAGGTCTGTATATAGGTGTGTGTCCACCTATCTACATACCATATATATATATACACACACACACACACACACACACACACCCCTAGTGTCTGTTTGTGGTCTCATATATATTATACACTTGTTATACACAAACCCCTAGTGTCTGTTTATAGGTCTCACATATATTAGTTTGGTGCAAAAGTAATTGCTGCTTTTGCCATTACTTATATATATATATACACACACACATTACTTGCAAAGTTTTAAACACTTTATTCCCTAGCAATTCCTCTCCTGGGGCAGGGTGTGTGTGTGTGTGTGTGTGTGTGTGTGTGTGTGTGTGTGTGTATAGGTGGATGATACACTTTGGCTAGGTCTCCACCCAAATCTCATCTTGAATTGTATTTCCCATCCTCCCCATGTGTCATGGGAGGGACCTGGTGGGAGGTAATTGAATCATGGGGATGGTTACCCCCATGCTACTGTTCTTGTGATAGTGAGTTAGTTCTCATGAGATCTGATGGTTTTATAAGGGCCTTTCCCCCCTTTTGCTTGGCAATTGTCCTTGTCACTGCCATGTGAAGAAAGACATGTTTGTTTCCCCTCCTGCCATGATTGTAAGTTTCCTGAGGCCTCCCCAGCCATGCTGAACTGTGAGTTGATTAAACTTCTTTCCTTTATAAATTAGCCAGTCTTAGGTATGTCTTTATTAGAAGCATGAGAACAGACTAATACTATGTATATAGGCATGTGTCTACTTACATACATACCTATATATACCTATGTGTGTGTATATATATATACATACATACACACACACCCAGTGTTATAGGTCTCATATATGCACACACACACGTATATATAGGTCTTTTAGGGTGTGTGTACACACACACAAACATTACTTACAAAGTTTTAAGTACCTTATTCCCTAGCTATTCCTCTTCTAGGAGTGTGTGTTTGTGTGTGTGTGTGTGTGTCTGTGTGTGTCTGTGTAACAGCTTTTCAAAAATGGTTGTACCTGGTTTATATACTTAGCAGCAGTGTTTGATAGTTGCTCAATATTCTCGTAAAACTAGCTGTTTGCTTTCTTTTCTTTTTTTTTTTTGAGATGGAGTTTCATTCTTGCAGGCTGAAGAGCAATGGCTGAATCTCAGCTCACTGCAAACTCCGCCCCTTGGGTTCAAGTGATTCTTTTGCCTCAGCATCCCTAGTAGCAGGGATCACAGGCATGCACCACCATGCCTGACTAATTTTGTATTTTTAGTAGAGACAGGGTTTCTCCATTTTGGTCAGGCTGGTCTCAACCTCCCAACCTCCACCCACCTCGGCCTCACAGAATGCTGGGATTACAGACATTAGCCACTGCACCGCCTGTCTTTTTCATTTTGTGATTGAGGATCTCATGCAATTAGCTAGCACACAACAAATAACAGGGCTGTTCACCTGCCAACATGGCATCTGAGACATGCAAGCTAAATGCAGAAAAAAATGAGTTCCCTTGACCCAGATGGGCTTCTTCCATGAAAGGGAAAGAATATTATAATTGTTTGTTCACGTCCAAGAAGAAGGTAGCTGGTTTCAGCTTTCACTGCCTTATTCTTCTGGAGAATTTCTGTTTTGTAAGTCAGTCTCACTAAAGGTGTGACAGAGGAAGTGATTGAGATTCTGACTATTTTCTTCATTCTTGGGCCCTGAGTCATCTCTAGGCCCTGGTGCATTTAGGAGAAGGTGAGGCGGAACATGGAGTTTGGGTTTATTTCGGGGCAATCAGATGGCTGGATCATAAAAACCTGTTCAGGGGGCTTGAAAATTCACTCTGCCGGAGGCTCCATGACTCACACATTTTTGCTTCCTAATTGATGTGGCAAGACATCCGGGCACACTAATGTCAAAATTACAAGGAAAAAAACAAGAGTGTGACTGATGTGGACAGACGTATTGAGCTTATGGCAACTGAGAAAAGTATTGTCCTCAGGTGGCTAAATTGTCTTAAATCCAGTCAAATTGCAGATTTTGAAAAATGGCGGAAACTTGGTATGATGGTTTAGTTTTTTTTATGTCAGCTCAGTTATTTAAGCAAACACTAATCCAGATGTTGCTATGAAGGTATTTTGAAGAGGTGATTAACATCTACAATCAGTTGACCTTAAGTACAGAACTGGGCCTCATTTAATCAGTTGAAGGCCTTAAGAGCAAATCTTGAATTTTCCTGGAGAACACAAAATTCTGACTCAAGACTGCAGCATCAATTCTTGCCTGAGTTTCCAGTCTGCCAGCCTAGTCTATGGATTTCAGACCTGCCAACCTCACAATTACATGAGGCAGTTGAGATATACACATGTGCGTGTATACAAACACACACACACACACACACATAAATATATACATATATGTATATATGCATGTGTGTATATACATACACACATAAATGGAGGGGTGGAGAGATAGATCAATAGATAGATAGATAGATAGATAGATACTAATGGTTTTCTTTCTCTGGAGAACCTTGACTGATACATATGATATAAATGAAATGAAAGAGTCTGGAAGTATTTTTCAGATTTTGATCAAAGGTCAGGGTATCCTGTTTCTACTATGTGCTTGGAATGGGCGCCTCAGGGTGGGTATGGTTATCGAGCACCTGCCCTGTTCAGCCTGACTCAGTTGTAAGAAAAATGAAGCTAAAAACCACACTGTGGCTACTCATGAAGAGTTCTGGATGCTGACTTGAGATTTCTATTGAATCCTATTTCTATTGTAGCCAAACTCTAGATCATGTTTAGCCCCACCTGGTTCTATGGAAATCCTTCTTTCATGATTAGACTGACTACTGGTGAAAGCAAGTCTTTTCGATGTAATTAGGAATTAACCTGGAGGAATCCTCCAGGAATACCTGTTCTTTCCGAAGCCATTCGGTCTGAACACACCAGTGTCACTCTGACTTAGACTGAGCATGGGCCAGCACAAGACTTACACTCGTGGTAATAGGTTTTGTTGTTTTATAAATAAAGTCAATGAAGTAATTCTTAAAAACAATTTTTTTTTGAGACAGCGTCTGACCTGTAGCCCAGGCTGGAGTGCAGTGGCTCAATCTTGGCTCACTGCAACCTCCGCCTCCTAGGTTCAAGGATTCTCCTGCCTCAGATTGCCAAGTAGCTAGGACCACAGGTGTGTGCTGCCATACCTAGCTAATTTTTGTATTTTTAGTGGAGATGGGGTTTCACCGTGTTGGCCAGGCTGGTCTTGAACTCCTGGCCTCAAGTGATCTGTCTGCCTTGGCCTCCAAAAGTGCTGGGATTACAGGTATAAGCCAACATGCCTGGCCAAAGACAACTTTTATCTTATTGAGTTGAAAAATAATCTTATTTCAGAATAGTTAACTGGTTTATCAATATGGCCCCCATATATAGATTTCCGTGTGATGGCAAAACAAAGACAAATGAACCCACCTTGAATGTTTTTCCACCAGACCTTGCTATCTGGGGCTTCTAAAAACTCTCATGTACAATCTTGGATGGGTCACTTAGCCCTTTGACATATAAGTTTTATTTAAAACTAACTAAATAAACTTAATATGTAAACTTAAGTTGGCCAGGTGCGGTGACTCACGCCTGTAATCCTAGCACTTTGGGAGGCTGAGGTGGGCAGATCATAAGGTCAGGAGTTTGAGACCAGCCTGACCAACATGGTGAAACCCTGTCTCTACTAAAAATACAAAAATTATCTGGGTGTGGTGGTACACGCCTGTAAGCCCAGCTACTCAGGAGCCTAAGGCAGGAGAATCACTTGAATCCAGGAGACAGAGGCTGCAGTGAGCCGAGATTGCACCACTGCACTCCAGCTTGGGCAACAGAGTGACACTCCATCAATACAAACAAACAAACAAAAAAACTCTTAAGTTGTATTTTATTTAAAACTTAAGTCTCTGCCAGAGCAGAAAGGAACTTAACAGGTCATCTAATTTTGACATTGACAAAATGAAAGAAGTGTCTCATAGCAGATTTACTCATAGAAATAGAAAGCATCAACATTTTTAAGAGATCCAGAGGCCAGGCCCTGTTTTCACAGATGCTGTGAATTATGTCATGAACTCTGATGCTTCTAGCTCTCTGTAGAAAATGTGACAATTGTCCTCTGTAATTTTGATACTAAATTCTGGATAAGCTCAGTTTTACCCATTGTTTGCCTTCCTTGGAGAGGTTTTATACACAAATCAATATCAAAGGGCTTTAAACACCCTATAATATGCATATGTATCCACATGCACACGCATGAGTAAGACACTTCTGTAGAAATCGGGAGGCCCCTTTTGCAACAGAACCAAGACGAAGGGCCCTTTTTAGAGAGACTTGGGAGGCTCAGTCTACTTCAAAAATATCCTCACTGGTCCCATGGCTCCAGGTGCTTCCCGTTAATGCCTTCTTCTTCTGTAGCCAAGGTGAGATACTA
The DNA here is from genome assembly GCF_049354715.1 of Callithrix jacchus. Taxonomy (NCBI): domain Eukaryota; kingdom Metazoa; phylum Chordata; class Mammalia; order Primates; family Cebidae; genus Callithrix; species Callithrix jacchus. The sequence goes on from NC_133502.1 coordinate 156,123,320, forward strand.
ATATTCGGTGGCATCACTTTCCTGCTGCAGAACCTACAAAGGCTCCCATTTCCCGCTAAATAAAACTCAAATTCCCTAGTCAGGCATACACGGTATCTCATAATGTAGCCCTGCTCCTCTTGTCCTCTGTACCCTCACCATCCCCATCTCAGCCACAACTCCCCGGGAACACACGGGATGAAGCTCTCCCTTCTCTGAACATGCCAGACTTGCTCTAATGTCCACGTCCATGCTATTGCCCTTTACTTTGCCCTTCTCATCCCTTCTACCTGGCAAAATATATTTTAAAATCTAGCTCAATTGTCACTTCCTCATTAAATCCTTCCAAGATTTCCTGGGAAGTTGATTTTTCTGTTAATTCACTCCTATAGCAGATTTCATGGATTTCAGTGATGGCCCTTATTATATAGGATTGAATTTTTTCTTTTTAAACATTAGCTTCCCCCTCTAGACTGTGAGCTCACTGAGGATAGAGGCTGATTCTTGTTTCTATTAATAGTGTGTCCCCATCACCCAGCCCAGAACCTGGCACAGATTGCTGTGGGCACAACTCAGAGTTCTAGTTGAGGCGCAAATGAATTATAAACATATAAAGAGGTGCACAACACTGAAAATAAGAGGGATGGCTCTATTTCTGAAGGCACTCACACTCTGGAGGATAAACAGACACAAAGTTGATACCACACTAATGTCTAGGTGGAGCATGTGATGGCTGATGGCTTTGGTGCCTGCTCTTCCTTGGCCAGGCTGTTGGGGAAACTCATGCTGGTGTGGAGTTGCCTCTCTGAGCCATCCTATGGAGGATGGCTATTCTGGGGACCCCGCAGCATCCATAAAACCAGTCTGT